>NC_083869.1:130020000-132420000 GCF_032452875.1 Bos javanicus | reverse complement strand
AGGCGTCAGCGGCCTCCGGGTGCCCAGGGCACCCCGCCGCGTCCTGCCTTCTGTCTTTGTCTGGCATCAACCCCTAAGGCCCAGTGGTGCAGCACTGTGACCCCAGGGATGCTCAGAACATCCACCAGGAACCTCGGCCCTCCTGGGGACCCCGAGGACTTACAGTCCCCAGGGGAGGGCTGTGGGAGTGGCGAGAAGGTCTACAAAAAACCACGACAGGACTGGATGGAGCCCCGCAGAGCTGCAGCTTCTAGGATGCCTGCCCTGGGGGCTGGGGTCAGCACTCACCGACTGTGGGACCACCGCTCACCCCCTGCTGTCCTGCTGGCCACAGTGGGTGACGGCTGTGGCCCCCCGCATGCCCTGACCCCACCTGCCCAGTCGCCAAGATCCTCCTGGGAGCCCACCTTTTCCTCACCGTCCCGGGCTGACCCCCGACTTCTCTGAGCTGAATCTCCACCCCCGCTGCCCCCACAACCCAGGCAGGGATGGAGTCAGGATGGGGAGTCCCCCAGAGGAGGGGACCACAGAGGCCTGGGGCCCTTGCCCATGGAAGCCCTAGCTGGGCCCCTCCACACACAAACACACCCTCACCTTCCTGAAGGTCTGGGTGTTGGGAGGCATTCTGCTGCTAAGGGGTTCTGCCTGCCCCCTCCGTCACCCCAGACTCTCCCAAGTGCTGCGACCCCAAGAGACCGTTCCCAGGACTCGACATCCCCTCCTCAAACTATTAAAACCCTCCTTCCTCAACTCCTCGTCGCTGGATCCTCCCTGGCACGGCACCCACTGGCCAGGCGTCAGGGGAAAGCACAGCCGTTCCCTCCTGGGTCTCCAGCTCTGGGGAAAACAGGTTCCTTGGTGCCTAGTGGTGGGCATGGCCTGCTCCGTCCCTGCCTCTGGCCTGACAGCCGCCCTCCAGCAGAAGTGCAAGTGTTGGGAGGGTTGGAAAGTAGGGCTGTGGTCCAGCAATTGGACAACACGAGCAACCAGTGGGCTGAGAGCTTGCCCGGCGTCCAGTCCATGACACTCTCCATCCATCCCATCTTTTTTTTTTCTGTTGGAGAACTGAGGCCCAGGGAGGGCAGGTAACTTGCCCAAAGTCAGCCAGGCCATTAGTGATGGTGCTGGGCTCTGAATCCTCAGCCTCTGACTTTTCATGTCACCTCTTTGCACCTTCTTAACGAGGACTCGGGCCGCTGGGGCCAGTGGGACAAGCGACTGAGAGCCCAGCAGGGTGCCAGGTCCTGGGTCCTGGCTTGACCCCTTGCCTGTGAGGGGCGTCGGTTTCCCCAAGTGCGGAGACCAGAGCAGCTGTTTCAGAGGCTCCCCAAAGCTGTGGATTTTCCCACGACACCCAGGGGTGACCTCTGGGGAAGGGGAGGCTGAGCAGACAGGAGTCGGAGGCCTCCTACTCATCCTTCCATGAGCAACCCTGCTTTTCCTGCGGTACCTACTGCCCCTTCACAAGAGCTACTGCAAGGAGAAGAGGGACTCTTCGGTCAAAAGGTTGAAAAGCCCTGGACATGGTCATCCGTTGATTGGTTCATTCATTCAGTGAACCTGTCCTGGTGGTCTCCTATGGACCAGGCTGGGCTTTACAGTAGACACTGCTGATCAGACACAGCTCCTGCCCACAGGAAGCCCACAGTCTGGGAGGGGGAGGCAGACATGTGGACCGACATCCTTGACATATGGGGCCAGGTGGTGTCAGGTTGGAGCCCAAGCATGTCTCTGCCAGTCCCGGAAGTGGCCCCGGAGTGGGTGGGGTGGAGCTGGAACGGTGTATTAGATGCCTCTGAGGTGGCGAGGAAGAATGGGACCATGGATTTTGAGGAAGGACTCTGCTTAACCCAGTCTGGGTGGTCTTTCTCTCCTCAGGTTAGTGAGGCCTTTGATGCTAAGGCTTGAGGAGGATGAGGGACTTCCTTCCACTGGTCTGAGGGCGGCCACCGACAAAGACGCTCTCCTTGACCACAGCTTGGGCAGGCTCTTGCGAGATCTTTTCTCAACCAGGGCTCCACATGTTTTAGCAAGAATCTTGCTACGTCGGTTCACTGAGCACCCCCACCCACCCACGGTATCTGATCAAACCTCTCATCCTCCACTCCTCCCACCAGTGACATCAGATCACCCCCATGCTCTTTCTCCAAGAATCCTGTTTGGTCAGTTCAGCAGAAATTCCCTACCCTCTCAGGAATTTTCCACCCCCACCTCCAACTCCTGCTGTAAATCCCCACTTAAGAAAACTCAGGATCTCACAGTGCTGTACAGCAGAGGTTAACACAACATTGTCAAGCAACTATACTCCAGGAAAAATATAAAACTGAAGATTTGAAGTCGTATTTGGAATTGAGCCCAAATCTATACTGGTCCCTGTTGCGAGAGTTTTTGAATAAAAATCTGTTTTGGCAACTTTACTATCCATCTCTGGTTTTCTAGGAGCTGTGACTCAGATGGAGGAGTCAGACTCACCACTGGACCCTGGGATCTCTGCCAACTAAAAACTGTCACTTGCCACTGCTTCCATAAGAAGGAAGCCACCAGACACTGCAGCCGCTGACTTTCGACACTCCCTAAAAGGAGTTCGGGGTGGAAATGAGCCTCAGGAATGAGGCTCTCTGTGCTCTGGGAAAAAGTGGCAGAACAGGTCTTCAGATAGCTAGATATTTTCAGGAGAAGATTTTATGAGCCCAATTTCTAGCATCTTCTCACATATAGAAAAGCGCGAAAGTCACTTATGGAGACATCTGCTCCTCATAACTAAACAGCAACCTTCTTGACTCACGGGCATCTTTCGTAAAATGTGTGCTTGGTGGTACATAACTCCCTTCACCAAAGTCACATATATTCTGATACCTTCCCTCTTTAACTCTTTGGAGCATTTCCTCAGCACTATTTCAGACACTATAGTTCTCATTTTGCCCCCAATAAAACTTAACTCACATCTCTCACACTGTGCCTTTTAAAAAATTCGACACCTCTCACTTTCAGTGGGAAAGCATGGTACATCCTCCCGGGTTATTACATCATAGTCCTATTCATGGTCTTTGAGCCATTTTTCACTTCTTGGTTAGACTCCATTTGCCTTTATGCTTTGTTATCTGCCTTTAAACCCGAACAGATTCTGCCATCCTGCACATTTTATTAATTCTTCTAGTTTTCTCCAGAAATGTGGCTACAACTCTTTAAATTAATGTTTCCAATTTTTGTCCCTTCCCTCTTTGTTGTAGCCACACGTTCCAGGAAACAAACTCACTCAGAAGGACAGTGCAGATGGTGGAGTGCAGTCTATTACACCGGCGGGCCCAAGGCAGAGTCTCCTCTTAGCCAAGGACCCCGACCAGCATCTGTGAAAACCTTTTATACCCCATGTGCACGTGTCTGAACCCACCACTCCAAATTCCTTGAGACTTACATAAACCAAGGAAAATACAATCCCAATAACCCCATCATTCACGTGCCATGTGCTCATGTGGTCAACAGTTAAACAATTAGCCAATAATCAATAAACCTGAGGTTACACTCTGATAGATACAGAAAAATTTATGGCCTGTCTGGAGGAAGGGGTGATTAGTGTATGTTTTCTCTTAGGCGATGAGTAACCTAGATACGATCTTCAAGGTTCCCCTGTCTGGAGGGGGTCTTATCCTTCTGTTGTTGTTTTCATGGGCACTAAACACAGAGTTCAGAGTCCATTGGAAAGGTGGCCGAGCACGATCAGCATGAACAGGCCTAAGATGGAGTCCAGGCCTTGTGAATTCCTTCTTCATCTTGACTTGCAGTCACTGGGAACTAAAGCCAACTGTCCAGAAACTTATTGGAACTTTCTAAAGAAACCCTGGGACCTGAAGCTGGATGCGTCTATGCTCTTCTCCAAGACGCAAACGTGACTGTGACCTTAATGTCTGTGCCATCAACAAAGATGCTTCAAACTGCAAACCAGGAAGACCAACAGGTTGCCACTGCTCTCCTCACTTCACCATCTACAGATGCTTCAAGTTCAACATCTCAGTTGGCTGCCCTCTGGACTTAGAAACTAAGTTTAATTGCTCTACTCATTAATCTCTGTTTTTCTTCTCTTTTTTTTTCCCCTAGAAATCCCCCTCGTTTAAAAGTTTGATGGTTCGTTTACACCATCCAGAAAATACCCTTTACTGCCAAGTCTCAACAGATGGTTCCACTGGTCACTAATGAACAAAAAATGATCAATTGATAAGTGAACTGCTGAAAAAAGTTTGCTATGACTAATGTGTTCTCTTGGCAGAACTTTATGAGCCTTTGCCCTGCTTCATTCTGTACCACAAAGCCAAATTTGCCTGTTACTCCAGGTTTTTCTTGACTTCCTACTTTTGCATTCCAGTCCCCTATAATGAAAAGGACATTTTGGGAGGGGGGGGTATTAGTTCTAGAAGGTCTTGTAGGTCTTCATAGAACTGTTCAACTTCAGGTTCTTCAGCATTACTGGTCGGGGCATAGACTTGGATTACCGTGATATTGCACGGTTTGCCTTGGAAACGAACAGAGATCATTCTGTCATTTTTGAGATTGCATCCAAGTACTGCATTTCAGACTCTTTTGTTGACTATGATGGCTATTCCATTTCTTCTAAGCGATTCCTGCCCACAGTAGTAGATATAATGGTCATCTGAGTTAAATTCACCCATTCCAGTCCATCTTAGTTCACTGATTCCTAAAATGTCAATGTTCACTCTTGTCATCACCTGTTTGACCACTTCCAACTTGCCTTGATTCATGGACCTAACATTCCAGGTTCCTGTGCAATATTGCTCTTTACAGCATCAGACCTTGATTCTATCACCAGTCCCATCCACAACTGGGTGTTATTTTTGCTTTGCCTCCATCCCTTCATTATTTCTGGAGTTACTTCTTCACTAATCTCCACCGACCTGGGGAGTTCATCTTTCAGTGTCCTATCTTTTTGTGTTTTCATACTGTTCATGGGGTTCTCAAAGCAAGAATATTGAAGTGGTTTGCCATTCCCTTCTCCAGTGGACCACATTCTGTCAGACCTCTCCACCATGACCCACCCATCTTGGGTGGCCCCACATGGCCTGGCTTAGTTTCATTGAGTTAGACAAGGCTGTGGTCCGTGTGGTCAGATTGGCCTGTTGTCTGTGATTGTGGCTTCAGTCTGTTTGCCCTCTGATGCCCTCTCTCAGCGCCTACTGTCTCACTTGGGTTTCTCTTAACTTGGACGTGGGGTATCTCTTCACGGCTGCTCCAGCAAAGCAGTCGCCACCCCTGACCTTGGACATGGGGTAGCTCTTCTCGGCCACACTTCTGCACTGTTGCAGCCACCGCGCAGTGCCAAGAGAATGCACTGGTCATAGCAAACACCCTCTTCAATAACAACACAAGAGAAGACTCTACACATGGACATCACCAGATGGTCGACACCAAAATCACATTGGTTCCATTCTTTGCAGCCAAAGATGGAGAAGCTCTATACAGTCAGCAAAAACAAGACCAGGAGCTGACTGTGGCTCAGATCATGAACTCCTTATTGCCAAATTCAGACTTAAATTGAAGAAAGTGGGGAAAACCACTAAATCAAATCCCTTATGACTATACAATGGAAGTGACAAATAGATTTAAGGGACTAGATCTGTTACACAGAGTGCCTGGTGAACTATGGACAGAGGTTCATGACATTGTACAGAAGACAGGAATCAAGACCATCCCCAAAAAAGAAATGTAAAAAAGCAAAATGGCTGTCCGAGGAGGCCTTACAAATACCTGTGAAAAGAAGGGAAGCACAAAGCAAAGGAGAAAAGGAAAGATATATCCATTTGAATGCAGGGTTCCAAAGAACAACAAGGAGAGATGAGAAAGTCTTTCTCAGTGATAAATGCAAAGAAATAGAGGAAAACAATAGAATGGGAAAGACTAGAGATCTCTTCAAGAAAATTAGAGATACCAAGGGAACACTTCATGCAAAGATGGGCTCAATAAATGACAAAAGTGGTAGGGACCTAACAGAAGCAGAAGATATTAAGAAGAGGTGGCAAGAATACACAGAAGAACTGTATAAAAAAGATCTTCATGACCCAGATAATCACAATGGTGTGATCACTCACCTAGAGCCACACATCCTGGAATGTGAAGTCAAGTGGGCCTTAGGAAGCATCACTACAAAGAAAGCTAGTGGAGGTGATGGAATTCCAGTTGAGCTATTTCAAATCCTGAAACATGATGCTGTGAAAGTGTTGCACTCAATATGCCAGCAAATTTGGAAAACTCAGCAGTGGCCACAGGAATGGAAAAGGTCAGTTTTCATTCCAATCCCAAAGAAAAGCAATGCTAAAGAATGCTCAAACTACTGCACAATTGCATTCATCTCACACTCTAGTAAAGTAATGCTCAAAATTCTCCAAGCCAGGCTTCAGCAATACGTGAACCCTGATCTTCCAGATGTTCAAGCTGGTTTTAGAAAGGCAGAGGAACCAGAGATCAAATTGCCAACATCCAATGGATCATCGAAAAAGCAAAAGAGTTCCAGAAAAACATCTATTTCTGCGTTATTGACTATGCCAAAGCCTTTGACTGTGTAGATCACAATAAACTGTGGAAAATTCCGAAAGAGATGGGAATACCAGACCACTTGATCTGCCTCTTGAGAAATTTGTATGCAGGTCAGGAAGCAACAGTTAGAACTGGACATGGAACAACAGACTGGTTCCAAATAGGAAAAGGAGTTCGTCAAGGCTGTATATTGTCACCCTGCTTATTTAACTTCTATGCAGAGTACATCATGAGAAACACTGGGCTGGAAGAAGCACAAGCTGGAATCAAGATTGCCGGGAGAAATATCAATAACCTCAGATATGTAGATGACACCACCCTTATGGCAGAAAGTGAAGAAGAACTAAAGAGCCTCTTGATGAAAGTTAAAGAGGAGAGTGCAAAAGTTGGCTTAAAGCTCAACATTCAGAAAATGAAGATCATGGCATCTGGTCCCATCACTTCATGGGAAATAGATGGGGAAACAGTGGAAACAGTGGCTGACTTTATTTTTCTGGGCTCCAAATCACTGCGGATGGTGATTGCAACCATGAAATTAAAAGATGCTTACTCCTTGGAAGGAAAGTTATGACCAACCTAGACAGCATATTAAAAAGCAGAGACATTACTTTGTCAACAAAGGTCTATCTAGTCAAGGCTATGATTTTTCCAGTAGTCATGTATGGATGTGAGAGTTGGACTATAAAGAAAGCTGAGCACCAAAGATTGATGCTTTTGAACTGTGTTGTTGGAGAAGACTCTTGAGAGTCCCTTGGACTGCAAGGAGATACAAGCAGTCCATCATAAAGGAGATCAGTCCTGGGTGTTCATTGGAGGGACTGATGTTGAAGCTGAAACTGCAATACTTTGGCCACCGGATGCAAAGAGCTGACTCATTTGAAAAGACCCTGATGCTGGGACAGATTGAGGGCAGGAGGAGAAGGGGACGACAGAGGATGAGATGGTTGGATGGCATCACCAAGAGAACGGACATGAGTTTGAGTAGTCTCTGGGAGTTGGTGATGGACAGGGAGGCCTAGCATGCTGTGGTTCATGGGGTCACAAAGTGTTGGACATGACTGAGCGACTGAAATGAACTGAACTGAAAAAAGTTTGCACAATGTGAGAGTTGCAAGTTAAGTTTTATTTGGGGCAAAATGAGAACTGCAGTCTGAGCCTTAGTGTTTCATCTAGCTTTGAGAATCTGCTTTGAGAAGGCAAGGAGAGAGCTAGGTCTGTATCGGAGTTTTGCAACAAAGGGCAGGTAGTGAGAAACATCAAAATTTTATTGTAAATGAACTAAAACCAGGTATCCCAAGTTAAGGAATTTAGCGCTTGTCTATGTATGGAGAGATGCAAGAGTCTGGCACACTGAAATCATTCCTTCGATGGGCACCTCACCTATCTGGGTCTAGCATCTTGTGTTTTCACACCCTGAGTCTCCCCAGGGCTCACCGCAGGGAGTGGCTGCGGTCTGATGGCTGCGGTCTGATGGCTGCTAGGTGGCAGGCATTCTTTCCTTCGGAGTTCCCGTAGGGCTCAGCGGCTCACCATCCTTAGGGGCTGCAATCACTGAGGACTGTGACATCCTTTGTCTACTGATCTGGCAGGAAATATTCCATTTCTCAGAATTCATAGGGTTCAGGAGAAACACGATCTCCTCCTTCCCTGAACGAGAGGAGGGAATGGCAAAGACTCTTTCTTCGACCAAACTTCAGTCAGGCTCCTCTGAGACCTTTTATCAACTCACCTGCCACCTGTGGGCTTCTGCATTCATCTCTGCATCATTCCTGGGTCTTAGCAATGCATGCAAGGTAAGTCTCTTCAGTCGTGTCCGACTCTGTGCGACCCTATGGACCATAGCCCACCAGGCTCCTCTGTCTAAGGGATTCTCCAGGCAAGAATCGTGGTATATCAGTTTAGTGAAGATTCCCACCTTTCCTCAATATCTGATCAAATTTCTCACCCCACCTCCCCCGCCCCCCTACCCAGCTCACAGGTGATATCTGATCACCATGACCTCTCTTTAGGAAGAATCCTGTTATGTCAGTTTAGTAAAAACCCCCTACTCTCTTAGCAAGTTTCTATCCACTGATTCCCCCCACCCTTCTCCTTAGTTAGAAATCCCCACTTTTCTCTGTTCTGTTAATAACTGAGCCCAGGGACCTTCACTGGTGGCCCAGGGGCTAAGACTTCACGGTCCCAACGCAGGGGGCCAGGGTCCGACCCCTGGATGGAGAACTAGATCCCACACGCCAGAGCTGAAGACGCCCATGTGCACAACTGGGACCGAAGCTCCTGCATGCGACACCTAAGGCCTGGTGCAGCCAAATAAATGGAAAAAGAAGAAGAAGCCCTGAGTCCAGTTCTATACTGTCCGTTTCCCCCTGTTGCAGTAGTTAACAAAATCTACTCTCACCACCTTAACTTTTGTCCGATTTTCTACATCATCTCTGCCCAGAGCTTGGTCAGCTTCCATTTTCACTCCTGTTCTTCAGACCCTTCCCGGGAGTGGCTGTCAAGCCTTTTCTAGAACTTGGGTGACACCTAGTGGTCACGATAGATGATGATGCTGTTAGTAGCTCAGTTGGGTCAGACTACAACCCCATGTTACCCGCCAGGTTCCTCTGTCCACGGAATTCTCCAGGCAAGAATACTGGCGTAGGTAGCCATTCCCTTCTCCAGGGGATCTTCCTGATACCCAGGCTCTGAACCTGGGTTTCCTGCCTTGCAGCTGAATTCTTTACCGTCTGAGCCACCAGGGAAGACAACGGATCACGATCAGTTACCTCCTAGGCTTTGCTCCACACCTGTTGCCCCTCTGGGTCTGAACCCAAAGTGAGACACGCTGCCCAGGCTGGCAATTCCCAAGAGAGCACTAGGAAATCATTACTGTCCCTGCACCTTATCACCGCCATCAACACCACATCTCACAAGGAGCAGACGGGGCTCAACACGGGCTCTGCGGTTCAAGGGCCACTTGGCCGTGGGCTAGTCACCCCACCCCTCCCAGTCTCCATCTCCCCTTCCTGTAAAATGCGGGCAATAATGACGAGCATCGTGGGGTCTGAGAACCACACGAGGCCATGGAGGTGAATGCTCCCAGCACAAGGCCTGGTGTCGAGACTGGAAAGTCAGTGCTGGAGACTGGGGCCCTGGGCTGCGTGTTGGGACAGAGGTCCTGATGGCCAGCTCAGCAAAGGGCGGCAGGTGGAAGGAAGGAAGATGCTGATGGGGATGGATGGCCTGTGACCTTCTCTGGCAAATGGAAACCTGGCAGAGCAAAGCTGTAGTTTAGCCAGAAAATCTGGCTCTCTGCACAAGGCTGCTGGGGGTCAGGGAGGGGAATGATGAGGGAGAGGCTGGGGGACCAGGCAGGGGAAGGATGAGGGAGAGGCGGCAGGAAAAAGAAGGAGGCAGCTTGGTGCCCTAGATCCATGGCCAGGCGCCCGACGCCTGCCCGTCTCTGACCTGACCCAGTCTGCCCAGCTCTCCATGCTCAGGGCCGGCCGTGAACGCAGGGAGGTGGCCCTGTCCTCCCCGGAGGCTGGCACAGCAACACTGCTGTCAGCTTCCCTGGCTACGGCTTCTAAAGAGCAGCTGATGCCGCCAGCTGTGACAACCAGCAAAGCTGCGCATGGGGAGGCAGGGGTGTGTGCGCGAGCCTGGAACCCTGCTGGCAGTTTGGGGTCTCAGGATGTTGGGGCCCAGGGAGCAGAGCAAAGTGTATTAAGCACTTACTGCAGCCGGCACTGGGCTCAGAGCTCTGTGTGTGCCAACTCAGCTAACCCTCCTCGCAACCCTATGAGGTGGGGGCCATTTGTAGCTGTTTCTAGGAGGAAACAGGCCCAGAGAAGCCAAGTTAGTTACTCAAGGTCATGCAACAGAAGCAGGGTTTGAATTCCAACTCCAGAACCTTAGCCTCAGAGAGTAGCCCATTGACAACCCCCTCATCGTGAGAAAGGGGATGGGAAACAAGAAAGAAGACACGGGTTCCCATTTCAGCCCCATGTGCTGGCTCAGACCCTCTGCCTCCATCTGTGAAATGGGAATGAATATGTCCTGAGATCCTGCTGCTGACCAACAACATGAGGACAGGTGAAAAGGGGCTTCAGAAAGGGTCAGTTCATTCAGTTCAGTCGCTCAGTCGTGTCCGACTCTCTGTGACCCCATGAATCGCAGCACGCCAGGCCTCCCTGCCCATCACCAACTCCCGGAGTTCATTCAAATTCAGGTCCATCGAGTCGGTGATGCCATCCAGCCATCTCATCCTCTGTTGTCCCCTTCTCCTCCTGCCCTCAATCCCTCCCAGCATCAGAGTCTTTTCCAATGAGACAACTCTTCGCATTAGGTGGCCAAAGTATTGGAGCTTCAGCTTTAGCATCAGTCCTTCCAAAGAAATCCTAGGGCTGATCTTCAGAATGGACTGGTTGGATCTCCTTGCAGTCCAAGGGACTCTCAAGAGTCTTCTCCAACAGCACAGTTCAAAAGCATCAATTCTTCGGTGCACAGCTTTCTTCACAGTCCAACTCTCACATCCATACATGACTACAGGAAAAACCATAGCCTTGACGAGACGGACCTTTGTTGGCAAAGTAATGTCTCCGCTTTCCAATATGCTATCTAGGTTGGTCATAACTTTTCTTCCAAGGAGCAAGTGTCTTTTAATTTCATGGCTGCAGTCACCATCTGCAGTGACTTTGGAGCCCCTGAAGATAAAGTCTGTCACTGTTTCCCCATCAGTCAGCACCTGCCCTTCTCCTCCCAAGCCCTAAGGTAAGGCAAGGGCACGCCACGCTGTTCCTGGTGCCTCCAGGCGTGTCACAGTGCTGAGCCTTGGGGAGTGAGGACCAAGTGCATCAGTGAGTTAGACCGCACGACAAACCACACCAAAACTTAATGTAAACAGGGCCTTATTTAGCTTGCACTTCCACAAGGTGGTGGCTTCGCCAGGGCTCAGCTGGGTGGTTGTTTTGGCCTCACTGAGGTTCTCTGTCTGTGGTCATCTGTGAGCTGGCTTTGCAGATCCTTGACGAGCAGTCTCACAGGTCTGAGGTCTCAGCCCAGACAGCTGGGCGGATGACCCTGACCCTGGCGGTCTCCCATCCTCCTGCAGGCCTCCCTGGGCTTTTTCTCTTGGCGGTGGCAGTGTTCTGAAAGGGGGTGTGCCCCGGGCCTCCTGAGTCCTCGCTGGGGAACTGGCGGACCACCGCTCTCATCATGTTTTATGGACCATACTAAGTCACAAGGCCAGCTCAGAGTTCAGATTCACAGTTGGTGGGGAAGCAGACTCTACCTCTTGATGGGAAAAGCTGAGCATTTAGGACAAGGAAGCCTGGCGTGCTGCACCCCATGGGGTCACAAAGAGTCGGACGTAACTGAGCGACTGAACAACAGACCGAGAGGTGAGGATACAGAGAGGTAAGAACAACGGTGGCTTTTTTTGTTTTTAACCAAAGAGTCTTCATTATTTTTTTTAATGATTTGGCTCCATCAGGTCTTAGTTGCGGCACATGGGCTTAATTACCCTGTGGCTTTGGAGATCTTAGTTCCCTGACCAGGGTCGAACCCACATCCCCTGCACTGGGCAGCAGAGTCTTAACCACTGGACCCCGGGGAAATGTCCAGCTGTGGTCATTTTTGCAATCTCCCCTACAAGCTGGGCGTCAGAATGATCAGAGTCCACCCAGACTGGCTCGCTTTAATATTTATTAGAATTTATGTCTTGTGACCAGGGGCTTCTAAACGTGACCAGCAACTTTGGATCCCCCTGCCTCGCCCGCCCCAACTCTCTCTCCATCACTTCAGCGTCTTCCTGGCTGTGACATCCGGTGGCAGCCGTGGGCATGGATGTTCCCAGGCTATGTGTCCTGAGAGCTGAGAATGGCACTGACGTTTTCCTACCTTGGGGTTTTCAGAAGGCGGGACTCCAGCAAACGAGAAAAGAGTCCAGGTGCACCTCTCAGGGCCTTGGCATGTGCCCAAGACCTTGGCTCCAGCTGGATCTGGGATGTGGGTCTGGTACCCAAGTCTGCCCAGCATCCCGATCTTGGGGTGGGGATGAAGGGAGTGCTTAAGGCAGATCCTGGGGCCTTCTCCCCTTTTGGAATCTTCCTGGGGTGGGGGTAGGGGCCATCTCTCTACCTTGTCACTTTGTTTTGTAGCTTCTTAGCCCTTACTGTGGTTGGAACGTGTCGTTTATTTATATTTATGGTCTGTCTCCCTCCATCAAAGGCCCAGATTCCGTCTTTTGCACTTTTGATCTCCAGCCCTCTGATGCCGAGTGACAAAGGAGCACCCGGGCCTGACCAGGGGCCCTGTGGCCTCACTAGCACTGGGGCTTGTGCTTGCCGCAGTGGGGCCGGCTGGACAACTGCTTGAAGTTCTTCTCGTAGGTGGGCAGGTTCTCTCTGAAGCAGTAGGCAGACTGAGTGTCACACTCGCAGGCCCGCAGCCCACAGAGGCAGCTGACGCCGGGACCAAGGGCGCACTCACCTGCAGGGAGACAGAGGGTCACGGGGGCTTCCAGCCACCCCCGGGGTTGGTTCTAAGGTTGGGGAGAACTGGGAGCTGGCGGCAAGGGGTCAAGGGTTGAAAATTGAAAGGAAAAAGGAACTGGGAGTCCTTCTCCTGCATTTCAAGCCCTTCCACCATCACAGCTGGACATGCCCTGAAGAGATACCTGGAAAGAAACAGGAGATGGGGCAGGTGTGGGCTGCACGTGAGGGGGGGAGCACTGAGTCAGCGTCCCCAAGCAGCTCCCAGGGCAAGGACACAGAACCCATCTTCTCAGAACTCAGCTCCTATTTCCAGCAGCTTACCTGGCATCTCACGTGGAAATCACTAGCATCTCCAGTATAAGATGCCCCAAAGGAAGCTCTTGATGTAAGTGTCCCTGCCCTACCCACTGATCTGGCCCTCCACCCACACTCTCAGCTTAAGAATCAGTACCACCTCCAACTCAAGCCAGAAAACAAGCAGCCAACCTCGATTCCTGCCTTCCTTTCACTTCCACATTCCATCCACCCAAAGTTCCATGGATGCCTCTACGTTTAAAATATTTCACGCTGTGCCCTCTTCTCCCTGTCTTCTTGGCCATGACCCCCTCCCTGCCATCACCAGCTCTCCCGCCCTAATGGAAGGAAATAAACAGGGACTGTCTTGGAATGAATGAGGTTCACTCTCTTGCTGAAAGCCCTGCTGTGGTTTCCTACTGTTTGAACCAAGACATCCCAAATCCTTGCCACGGACTCTGAAGCAGGCTTGCCGTAACGGGGCCCCTGCCCGCCTCTCCACCCTCACAGCCCTCACGCTCACCTTCCCTCTGCTCCGGGAACACTGGCCTCTGGGTTGGTCACATGCTTTGGTTGGTCTTGACCCAGGGCCTCTGCACTTGTACTTGCTAGTTTCTTTGTCTGACACACTTCTCGCCATGATCTTCAAGTGGCTGGAGGCATCCCACCTTTGGGTCTTGGTCAAATTTCCTCTCTTCAGAGAGGATCTCCCTGACCACTCCAGCTAAACTTCTCCAGCCTCTCTCCCTCGCATCCCCGTTTGTTTGATACCCCGTACTTTTCACATCTCTCACTCCTCTGATTTGTTTACCTGGTTGTGTCTGTCTCTCCTGGACTAAGTGTAAGCTACGTGAGACTGAGGCTTTTTCTGTCTCGTCCCTCCCAGTGTCCCCAGGATGCAGAACAAATGCTGGCCCACAGTATGTGCTCAACTAACAGTCCTTCAGTGAATGAAGGAAACGTTAATGGGCCTTTGGGATGGAGTGTCTGCACTGTGGCCAAATGACCACTAGGTGGGGATCTTTTATTTAGCAGTCAGAGTTGTCCGAGCTGTGGTGCTGTGTGCGTGCGTGTGTGTGTGTGTGTGTGTGTGTGTGTGTGTGTGGTGTTCAGTTCAGTCACTCAGTGATGTCTGACTCTCTGTGACCCCAAGGACTGCAGCATGCCAGGCCTCCCTGTCCATCATCAACCCCCAGAGCCATCTCATCCTCTGTCGTCCCCTTCTCCTCCCACCTTCAGTCTTTCCCAGCATCAGGGTCTTTTCAAATGAGTCAGTTTATCAGATGGCCAAAGGACTGGAGTTTCAGCTTCAGCATCAGTCCTTCCAATGAATATTCAGGACTGATTTCCTTTAGGGGGGACTCGTTGGATCTCCTTGAAGTCCAAGGGACTCTCGAGAGTCTTCTCCAACACCACAGTTCAAAAGCATCAATTCTTCTGTGCTCAGCTTTCTTTATATTCCAACTCTCACATCCATACATGACTATAATTCCCAATCTCTTTGACACCAGAGACCAGTTTTATGGAAGACAATTTTTCCACGGACTGGGGGTGGGGGAGGAAGAGATAGTGTCAAGATGATGCGAGGGCATCACACTTATTGTGCACTTTATTTCCATTTCTATTACATCAGCTCCACCTCAGATCACCAGGCATTATTAGATCCTGGAGGTGGGGGACCCCTGGCATAAGGGATATCTAAGGCAGCCTCCTTCTGGATAACTCCATTCTCTTTTGAGGGTTTGGGGTGACGAAGTGAGGCAGCCAGATCCCCTGATGTGTTGGCCTTGGGCAAGTTAGTTTCAGTATCATTTATAAAACGGTGATAAAAACAACAGCATCAAAAATAAACAATGCCGTCTACTTCAGGCATCATGAGGACCTTCATTGTTGTTACAGATGGAGAGGTCTGGATACGCCTGGAACACAGAGGCTGCTATTACGCTGTTACTATGACGATGCTGCACATGTTGGAAGAGGAAGGCCCCTCTGAAGCTGGGCCAGTGCTGGCTACAGTCTGCTTTCTTTCCTCCTCCCTCTCAGAAGTCCACAATTCCTGCAGGAAGCTGTCCTCCTCCAGCTCGATGGAGCCTGGGCTTCTCAAGACATGTTGACACCCACCTCACGCCTCAGTAGCTCTCCACTCACCCTCAGAAAATGCACCAGGAATGGTTCCTGCTGTTCCCACTGCTCCTGGTGCCTGGATCACCTCTGCCCTCGCACATGTGTGACAAGTCTACGACACCCACGGGGCCCCAGCTCCCCTGGGGCTCCCCGAGAGCCCCCATCCCATCCGTGTCCAGGTCTCTCACCTGTGCCGCGCACAGCTGCCCGCTGGATTCCCTCCCCAGGCAGCCGCCGGGTAGGGGCTGCCGGGTCATGTGGCTGCTGCACACAATGGGGCTACTTGGGTGCAGGGCTCCAGCCCATCCAACCTCTCTTTCCTCCCAAAGGAAGGTGTCTGGTGCCTCGAGCTGTCCATCACCCGGGTGCTGCCTCTCTGGAAACCAGAAGGGAGTCACGTTTCCCACACTTCCCTCTTTCTCCCCCTTCTCTCTTTCTGTTTCTCTCTTGGTCTCCTTTTCTTTCCCATCTCTTCTTTCTTCCATCTCCTTTCAGCAAGCCTCCCTCTTCCTTTCTCACCACGTCCCTTTCTTGCTTTGTCTTCTGGTCCTTTCCAAAGCATGAAGCGTAAATTCTCTCCTGATGATCAGCTCTACGTCTAATGACTGGCCCGGTCCCCAGGCCTTGGGGACTGACAGGGAGCCGCGGTCTATTGCTGTGGGCATCCCACAGCCGTAGTAGGGTCAGGCCTGCCACTGTCTAGAAGAGGCAGCCCTGGGCCAAGAAATGCCATGCCGGGAAGTCATCTTTTAACGACAAGCCCAAATCCAGACCCAGCATCCTTCAGTTTGTTGATGAAGAAACTGAGACATGAAGAACGGAACTGATAATGCTTTCTCATTCCATGAAACAGACTGAAATACTTCCAGCTGGGCTTCCTAGGTGGTAAAGAACCCGTGTGCCAATGCAGGAGACATCAGAGACATGGGTTCCATCCCTGAGTTGGGAAGATGCCCTGATGGAGGGCATGGCAACCCACTCCAGTATTCTTGCCTGGAGAGTCCCATGGACAGAGGAGCCCGGGGGGCTACAGCCCATGGGTTGCAAAGAGTCGGACATGACTGAAGCGACTTAGCACACACACAAGCACACACTTCCACCAATGAGATGGGAAGGTCTGTGCTCCTGAGTGGGCTAACCTAGGCTGCCTGCCAGGCCACTCCCTGTTTGCACCTCTGCCCTGGTCTCTAACCTCTCTCCTTGGGTGCCCCTGTTTTAAAGCCCAGGGCTTTAAATACCGCCTGAGCACTACCCACTCCTCACTTCTCCCCGCAGAGACTCCCCAGTTCTCCCTGCAGCCCTTTGAGCTCCAGACACCAGTACGCGTGTGTTCACGTGACCCCCCTCCCCACCCCCCACCCCCGAGCGTCCGATGTGCATCTCAAACCCAGCACGGCTCATCTAGGCTCTTGCTGTGACCGCAGAGTCTGTGCTCCGCTATGTGCACGAGCTGGTAGACGCACGGTTACTCACGGATGCTCAGACCCACGATGTCAGAGTCAGCCTCCCTCGCCTCCAAGCCTCACACCGACCCCGACAGCAGGTTCTGTCGGTTCCCCTCCCAAGCGCGCCCAGCGTCTGACACTCCGCCCCAGCTACCGAGCCACACGACGGTCACTTCTCCCCAGTGCGACGGAAACAGCCCACTAGTGGCTGCCCCTCTTTCTTCCCTTGCTCCCCAACTTCTCTGGGCAGGGGCCAGAGTCTTCTTTCTAAAGGAAAATTTGAGCTGATCACTGTCTGCTTGAAGGCTTCCCCCTGCAACTGAAGGAGCAGGGGAGCCCCTCACCCCACGGCCAGGCCTTGCCAGACTCGTTTCTCGTGGGACAGGCACCCCCCCACCTCCTCCGGCTAGATGCCACCTCCCTCGAGAGGCCTTCCTCCACACCTGAAGGAGCCATCCACCCCCCACTGCCGCCCTCATTCCGTAGCGTGTGGCCTTATTTTAGAGGTGTCACAGCACTGTCGCTCCCCGAGTGTATCTTTCTTTCTGAATATTTCATGGACTGTCTCCCTGCCTGCACACAAGCTCCTTTTGGTCACGGAGTTTGTCTCTTTCTTGCAGATCTTCGGTGCCAAATGCGCGGTAAGGGCTCCATCACCGTGTGCTGCCGCCTTGCTGGCTGGATTTAGACACAGGCCGCTGGGCGGTGAACAGAGCCCCCATCCCGAGAAACAGGGGGTCAGGTTCTGGACCCAGATCTGCCGCTTGCAAGCTCTGGCGTCTCAGGGAAGTTGTTCCTCTCTGAATCTCTTCCCTAGGCTTTCAAATGAGGGTACAGGTTCATGTACAGACTATTTCATGAATTTCTGCACTCATTCCATCATCAAACAGATATTGAGTTTCTAACATATGCCCGGCCTTTGTCCAGGAAGCAGGGGGACAGGTCTGAGTGAGTGGACCCCACAATTGCATGGCTTCAGGCATCATTCTCTGTGGCTTTATGAGAGTGAGCACCCACCCCCTCCCCGGGGCTCCCCAGAGGGTTCAGCGGTAAAGCCATGTCTCTCCCCCAATGCAGGAGACATGGGTTTGATCCCTGGGTCTAGAAGATCCCCTGGAGGAGGAAATGGCAACTCACTTCAGTATTCTTGCCTGGGGAATTCAAGGAACGGAGGAGCCTGGAGGCAGGGCTGGCTACAGTCCATGGGGTCGCAAAAGAGTCAGACACGACCGAGCATGCATGCACCCCACCCCCACCCCCAACAAGTGCTCCCCAATCTCCTGGAGCTCAAACTCCAGTTGAGGGGAGAGTTGATCCATAAGTAAACAAATAACTGAGCAAGATGAGATGGTGGCAGGTTGAGCCAGATTCTAGGAAAGGAAAAGGATGATGCGTCAGTGAGTGGAGGTGTTGTTGTGAGCAGTAAACTCAGCAAAGGAGAAAGATCTTTGCAAACTAAAAACTCCAGTGGTTACCTGGTTCGCCCTCTGCCTTGGGCAGAGGGCAGAATCACAGGCTCCAAGATGGAGGTGACAGGCTCCAAGATGGAGGTGACAGAGGGGCCTCTGGCTGGAACTCTGGCTCTGCCACCCACGGCCGGGCCCCTCTCTGCCCAACAGATGTGGGCACACATGGGTGGAGGGGGCATCACCACTTAAAATCCCTCGCGAATTCCAAGTGCTTATGCAAGCCCACTCAAGACAGGACTAACGGCCTCCCCGATTGCCTGAGGGCAGCCGTCACCACTCCGCAAGTTGGCCCCAGGGCTTGGGTTCCAGGCCTTTCTCTGCACTGCTCTCCCACTGACATTTCGAGACATGGACAGACCAGGCTGTTTTTCTCCTTTCCCTTCCCTGCTCACACCAACCACATCCAGGAGCAGCCGCTGGTTGCTAGGCAACCTGGAACTAGGCTTGGGTGCCAGATTTCAGAACTGGGAGGCTTGGGAGGTGATTAACCCTTGCAGGGCAGTTCTTGGAACTGCAGTGTAACTGAGGATTGTGGTGGGGGCAGGGGGAGAGCTTTCATCCTATAAGGGGTTAATGACATTAGTTCAAGGGGAGACCAATGCAGAAATCTCAACGGTAATAAAGAAAATCCCAGTGCTTAACTACGATGTAAAGGGGAAAAGGAAACTAGGGTTAAAAAAATTAGAAGAAATCTCAACTTCTGAAAGGAAAGGTATTAATTACGCACCCGCTCTGGGTCAGACCTCTGAGTTGGGGAGTTTTGGGGAGTGCTCAGTCTTTTGCAACCCCATGGACTGTAGCCTGCCAGGTTCCTCTGCCCATAGAATTTTCCAGGCAGGAATACTGGAGCAGGTTGCCATTCCCTTCTGCAGGGGATCTTCCAGACCCAGGGAGGGGAAGTCTCCTGCATCTCCTGCCCTGGCATGCAGGTCTTCCCACTGGTGCTGTCTGGGAGGCCCCTGCGTTGGGTTACCTCAGTCGATTCCTTAGTGACCTTGGTGGCGTCGCTTAGCTGTGTCCAACTCTTTGCAACCCCATGGACTGCACCTGCCAGGCTCCTACATCCATGGGATTTTCCAGGCAAGATTACTGGAGTGGGTTGCCATTTCCTTCTCCAGTGACCTTAGAGACCTTAGAGACCTTCGGAAGTACTGATTAGTACTTTACAGAGGAGGAGACTAAGGCCCAGGGTGGTCATGCAATTAATCCAGCTGGAAAAGGTGAAGCTGGGATTCAGGCCCGGCTCTGACTGACTTCAAAGCATTTGCTGTCTCTGGGCCTTTCAGCGAAGTGCACGGAGCTGGAACAGGAAGATCTGGGGCACTGCAGGGCGACAAGCTCCTTCAGCTTTCCTTTGCCCCCTGGGCCGGAGCCGAACATTCTGACATGCGTGCTTTAGATAACAAGACTTGCATTTGTGTGAGCCCCCCAGTCCAGCCCCCTCCCAGCAGTCTCATGCCAGCGGGGAGGGCGGTGGGAGGCAGGAGCACCAGCTGGGGTTGGACGACCTGGTCTGAGTCCCAGCGGTCCTTTCCCCGGCTGTGTGGCCTTGGTCATCTCACCTCACTCTCTGAGCCTCGGGGTCCTCCTCGACAACGGGGAGGACAGCGCCCACCTCAGAGGCTTACTGTGGACTCAGAGAGCTGAGTGCCAAGCCTACTTCAGCTGCCGATGGACTTCAGCTACGGCGAGTGCACCTGCTTTACAGATGCAGAAACAGGCCCAGAAGACTCCAGCCAGCAGTGTGTTCCCGAGCACTGGACAGTCTCAAGACACATGAGACTGAGTCTGCCTGGAGCCTGGGTCAGCCCTTCCCCGCCTCTGGGCCTCAGGCTCCCCATCACTGCAGCGAGGGGTTGACTGGACTGGTCTCCAAGAGCACTGGCAGCAGGGCCCCGGGCTGCCTCTCTCTGTGCCCCTGGCCCTGGCACAGTGCTGGCCCTGCTTGGGTACCCCGGGGGTACTCAGTTGATACTAGGCAAGGGAATAGATGTGCTTGGGGTTCACTTGGGGTCTCAGCACACCAGCAACAGACCCAGGATTAGGAGCCGGGCCGCCCAGCTCCCAGCCCTGTTCCTGGAAATAGGGACTTGGCAAGCTGAAGCTCCAATACTCTGGCCACCTGATGCGAAGAGCTGACTCACTGGAAAAGATTGCAGACGGGAGGAGAAGGGGACAACAGAGGACGAGATGGTTGGATGGCATCACCGACTCAATGGACATGAGTTTGAGTAAACTCTGGGAGTTTGTGAAGGACAGGGAGGCTTGGCATGCTGCAGTCCATGGGGTCGCAAAAAGATGGATGCGACTGAGCGACTGAACAAAGGTGGGGCTGGGAACAACAGGGCTCAGCCTGGTACTCACTGGATAGCGCAGCTGCAGAAGGGGTTGCTAGTGCCCTGGTGAGGATGGGGAAACGTCCCTCTTCGCTAACTCTCTTAGACAGGCGCTGGACTCCGGGATCCCTGGCCAAGCTTCAAGAACTGGCCACCGCTGCTTGGCAGGGGCCAGCATCTGTGGAAAGCACAGCCCAGGCCACGAACATTCCAGTCCAGCTCCGAGACCCTGCCTGCACCTCCCGCCACCAGAGTGATGTGCCAAGCAGGCAACACTTCCTGTGCCACCTACTGGGGCTCCGGCCTCTGCTCCCGGGTCACCTTCCTCCATCTCCCGGGGTCCCTGGCTGTGGCTCCGGTCCCCACGGCGGAAGGTGAAGCGGGTTGCTAAAGAAGCTGCTCCAGGTGCAGAGGACCCAGGCCCACAGGCACTCTGAGTACGGCCCACCCACAGGAGCAGAGGGCTTGGTCTGGGGCATGGGACCACAGCGCAGGAAGAGCCTTGGCACCTACTGAAAACCTGCTTCCCTCTTCAGAGCTCTGTTCCCCTCCCTCCTCAGTCCCTGTGCTTTACGGGGCATGGGGGAAAGAGCTCTTAGAGCATATCTTCTCTCCAAAGGATGCCTTTTCAACCACTCTAAGGTGACACCTGACATGACAGAGGTCAAGGTCAAGGTCAAGGTGAAAAGAGATGAGAAGAAACCACGTGAAGGCAAGACCACCAGCCAGACGGAGAGGAGTCAGGGCAGCTTTCCTGCGTGCCCCTCCCCAACCAAGCGACAGCCGGGCTCACCCCGTTTCCCACCCCCACCCCCAACATGTGGGGTCGGGAGGGACGAGAAACTCGGTGCCACCACTTGCAGAAGCAAGCCATCTCTGAGATCATCCTCCTCCAGTCCCCCCTCGCCCCCCATCCCCCAGACCATGATCCCGCCCTGTGTCCTGGATGTGGCGTAGGGGCCTCACAGTGGAGACACTTTGCTTTAGGCTGGAGGGTGGTCAGGAAGGCTTCTCACGCTCACATGGGAAAAACGGGGTCCCTTCCCCGTCGGCAGTCGCCCGAAGAGGGGAGAGCGGAACAGGAGACTTGGCTGAAGCTGGGCCTCCCACACATTTCCAGCTTCCTGCCACTGGCACCGGGCAGATCAAGCCAACCTGACTCCGTGAGTCCGGAGCCTGAGCTCTGGGTGGGGGGAGCTGGAAGATGAAGGCAAGGGAGGTGTTCTCCCCACCTTGGGAGGGGACAGGTGATCTCCAAGACACACTCACAGCTCTGAGTAAACACGCAAGGGAGGACAGTGGTTCCCGCGACTCCACAGGGCTGAGCAGAAGGTGAGTCACACACGCAAAGGGGTGTTCAGACCACCCACCCTGCCGAGCTGAACAGCGTCTGAGACAAGTCTGTGGCCTGCTGCCTGCAAGTGAGCTTGCGCTTTAGATCCAGCCTGCCATACCCAGCCCCACCTGCCCCGGATCACACTCTGAGAGGTTGGAGCCCCTCCCTGCACGCTGGACACTCAGCGCTGGCCCACCCTGTCCTTTGTCCTCCTCCCTGAATGGCCTCGATGCCAGGTGGGCTCCCTACCCTACCCCAGAGCTTGGCACGCAACCCCCTTCACAAATATTTGTTCAACTGAAAGACAGCCGAGCCACTTTGTTAACACACAACAGACATCGGGAAGAAGCTTCTCAATAGCAACAGCTGCCAAGCGCAGCCGCAAAATTCAGTGTAATCTTCAGTCAACAACTACTTATCGAGCCCAGGAGGGAGCCCGGGTGGGCAGCGGGGACTGTGGGCTGAAACCCGCACTCCAGGGGAGGGAGCTGGGGGCACAGCTGTGAGCAGGGACCCGGGGCAGGGGGAACGGGGCGGGGTGGGGGGACCCGGGCTGGACTCTCAGGAAGCACAGATGCTCAGAATTGCCACTCTCCATCCCAAAGCACTTGGGAAAAAAAAATCTCCTTTTCCCAAAGTTCTCTGGGTCCACGAGGCTGAACTTTGAGAAAGGCCCAGGTTCAAGGACATTCTGTGCAGAGAGGACTACTCACAGATCACGGTCCCGTTGACCACACGGAACTGGTAGCCGTTCAACACAGGCTGGCAGCCAAGGTGCTTCACCCTCTCGTAGCAGCAGTCATGGGCCAGGCAGCACCTGCGGGCCAGACAGAGGGAGACGGCGGCTTTCCTGAGGACGGCCCTGGGAGAAGGCGGGAAGGGACTCATCCACCTCTTTCCCAGATGACAATGTACGGAAGGCAGGGAGGTGACTTCCTGATGGTGTTAAAAGTCATAGAAAGAGCCCTTCTCTACCTACTGCTGGCTCATGAGCTCCTCATAGTGACCCTTGTCCCCATTCTGTGCGGGAGGAAACAATGTTCAGAGGTGAATTTCCCCCAAATCTAGGCTCCCGTGATGTATCCATTCATTTAATGACTTGCCGTTGCTATTCAGTCCCTACGTCGTGTCCGACTCTTTGCGACCCCGTGGACTGCAGCACGCCAGGCTTCCCTGTCCATCACCAACTCCCAGAGTTTGCCCAAGTTCACGTCCATCGAGTCGGTGATGCCGTCCACCCATCTCACCCTCTGCCGTTCCCTTCTCCTTTTGCCTTCAATTAGTGACTGAGTACCAACTACGTGCCCAGCTCTGGGAGAGGCTCTGAGCAGACAAAGGTCAGCACATCAGATGTAATCCTTCGGTCTCTGCGCACTTGAGGCTGAGAGCCGGTGCGGCGGCAATGGGGTAGATGGGGCGGGGGTGACACTGGAGGAGAGAGAACAGCTGGGGATGGCCCCCGCCCGCCTCCCCAGCCGAGTCAGAGCGGCAGGAATGCAGAGACGGGGACTGGCCGATCCGCTGGGCTGGACGCTCAGTGTTCCTCCGTCACCATGTGCATCTACGCGTGGGCTCCTGGTTGTCATCTTTGGCTAACGGTGTTGGAATGCTCATCAGCCTTAGGACTTGGAAGGGGACGCACAGAGCATTAAGGGGTCTGGACGTTGAAACAAGAAAACTCTGGTGCAAATCCTGACTCCGCCACTCAAGGGGCTGAAGGTCTTCCGGCTCTGTGGCTTTGTTCAGTGGGCCCCTCACCACTGTCCCCTGTAAAATGGAGATGGTGGTCTGGCCTCGACCATGCGCTAGGAGGAGTCAACCAGGCCCTGCGTGCAGACCACCAGTCCCAGGGCTCAGCGCGTGCCGGGCATTTCGTCAGTGTCAGACTCCCTCCAGGGCTCTGGGGTCTTCCTGGCTAGAACAATCTGTGGTCTCATGAGCCCAGCCCAGAGCACTCGAGCTCCAGGGGTGATATTCAAGCCCTACTGTGGGGCTATATTCATCCACATTACGGTGAACATGGCCAGGAACATTTTGCTTCTCATTTCTTTAAATAAAAAGATGCACAGACCGTCCTGTTTTCTACTTCCCTGTTCCCTCCCCAGATAACACCAACCTCCACCTTTTATGGGAACTCACACCCCCCACCTCCCCATCCTGAGAAGTAGGCCTGGCAGCCGGGTCTGTGCCACATGTCCTCACCCAGATGGACAACTTCTCCAAACTGGGCCACTCAGATTCTCTCTCCTTCCTGCAGAATGGAATCAGGATGGAAGACAGCGGGTCAGTCCTACTGCACTGATAATCCTAAAATGTGAGGGCCCAAGAAAAGACGGCATTTGCCCTGAAGACTGAGAGCTCTGGGTTGCCCACATTTTTCTAGAGCTCTGGGCAGGGCTGACCATACGATCTGCAAAGCCTGGTGCAACATGAAAACGGGAGGGCCCCTTATTCAAACACAGTCCAGCATTTCAAGATGGTGACAGCAGAGCAGTGAACCTCCTGCAGGCCCCAGACCACAGGAAGCCAGCCCCAGCCCTGGGCTCCTCGAGACCTCCCTCCCACTCCCATTCAGTTTTGTCCTTCTGCTCAGGCTCACCCGAATCAGTTTGCTCCTTGCAATTTGCAAGTTTGAACATCCTCTCTGTCTTCAAGAAAGGATTTCGATGCGAATCAAATGACAGAAAGCCTCAGAGCCTCTGCACCCACCTGTCAGTGTTATCCACGGGGGTCCCCTTGCCCCCAAGCCCGCAATAGCAGCCATATCCGTAATATGAGAAGAAGGCGCTCCGCCCTGTGATGTGCTTGACCATCCTTTGAAACTGCCAGAAGCTGCTGTGCGTGGGGGCCATCACTGACAAGAAGCAAATAAGGAAGAAGGGAAGACGTGATGAGAAAGATTGCTTTCACATCCCCTAGCCAGAGCCCCCTAAACTGGACACCAGCCCCTTTAATGGGGACGAGAGAGGGTCAGTTGGCCGCATCACACAGCTAGTTTCTTGCTAACCCAGGAGGAGAAGCCAGTTTCCAGGATGTTCAGGACAATGCTGTCAACTACAGTCTTCTCCCCACAGTGAAAGACCACCATCCCGTGCAGAATGATGTTAATCATTAACAAGAAAGGTTCAAAGCCAGAAATGCCAGTCCCTGCAAAAATCGCCAGGGCTTTTACAATCTCACAGGAGAAACAAAATACTTAAGAGGCAGAAAAAGCTGTCCTCAATTCATTTTTTTAACGGCAAATACAGGTGGCCCAGTGGTAAAGAATCCCCCTGCCAGTGCAGGAGATGCGAGAGATGCAGGTTTGATCCCCGGGTAGAGAAGATCCCCTGGAGGAGGAAATGGCAACCCACTGCAGTATTCTTGCCTGGAAAATTCCATGGGCAGAAGAGCCTGGTGGCCCACAGTCCATGGGATCACAAAGAGTCGGACGTGAATGAGCATAAACACACACACACACACACAAACTCAGTAATTTTTACTTCTACAAAGTGCTTAAGAAAATGAGGAGTATATATATATATATATAGAGAGAGAGAGAGAGAGGAATGTTTGCTGCAGCATTATTTGTGATATCAAAAAATTGGAGACTACCCACATGCCTACTGACAGGGAGATAATAACTAAATGATGTCTTGAAAACACGCTACTTTTAATAGCAATATCACTAGGCAGTGGGACTCGGAAGTAGGTGGAGAAAAAAACAGGCAACATTTATCTTAACTACTTTTATGCTGCCTGATTGATATATATATACATTTTTTTTTTTAACAACAAGCCTGTATTACTTTTCTATTGAAATGTTGGCAACATATGTATGCAAAGGCCTGAGTGTATGTCAGTCTCTCAGTCGTGTCTGACTCTTTGTGACCCCATGGACTGTAGCCCGCCAGGCTCCTCTGTCCATGGGATCTCCAGGTACGAATACTGGAGTGGGTTGCCATTTCCTCCTCCAGGGGATCTTCCTGACCCAGAGATCAAACCCACGTCTCCCACTCCAGGGGATTTTCCAGACTCAGGGGTCAAAGCTTTGCCTCTTTCGTTTCCTTCACTGGCAGGTGGACTCTTTACCACTGCACGACCCGGGAAGCCCAGGGCCTGAAAGGATGTTTATCAAACTCTGAAGACTGTTCACATCGAAACGCATAAGGGTCTGTGAAAGATGAGAAGGGATTTTATCTTGTTACTCCACACTAATGTACTTTACATTTTAATTACGAGTGAATCTTAGTTTTACAATAAAAATAAAATAAAAACATGAAGAAGAAAACCCAAAATGGGAGGTTTAGGGAGATTTTCCCAGGAGCCCTCCCGTCTCTTCCTGTGACTTTGGATGCCTTGTGGTCCCACACACTGCGGAGGGGGCCCAAGCCGGGGACGGTCTCTGCTGCCGGAGCAGTACCTGGAGAGAGGGTAGGAACATACTGAGACTCCGCTCTTGGGGTACACGCAGCGGGGGGCAGGGGGCGGTGTGCAGCAGTGGTCCTGCCTGCACACAGACCCCCTGCCTCTAACACCATGATCTTGAAAACTGACTTCCACCACTGACTAAGTGAACCAGGGACCCCATTTTTGACATTTTGACTTGGGAACCCAAAAGTGATTATTTCACAGCTGAAACGGATAGAGAAATGGATTTGGGCAAATCTCCACTCATCTAATCAAAGCAACAAGTCAGAGGGTTTTCCAGCAAACCCAACACTGCTTCCCAGTAAGTTCTCTTTCACTTTGCAGAGATCTGTAATCCGATCTCCTGAAAGCAATGACTTATAATTACCCATTATTCCATAAGAATGCCTTTCTGAGGAAAATTAATCATTCCTATGGTGTTGGAGAAGACTCTTGAGAGTCCCTCGGACTGCAAGGGGATCCAACCAGTCCATTCTAAAGATCAGCCCTGGGTGTTCTTTGGAAGGAATGATGCTAAAGCTGAAACTCCAGTACTTTGGCCACCTCATGTGAAGAGCTGACTCATTGGAAAAGACTCTGATGCTGGGAGGGATTTGGGGGCAGGAGGAGAAGGGGACGACAGAGGATGAGATGGCTGGATGGCATCACTGACTCGATGGACGTGAGTCTGAGTGAACTCCGGGAGTTGGTGATGGACAGGGAGGCCTGGCGTGCTGCGATTCACGGGGTCGCAAAGAGTTGGACACGACTGAGTGACTGAACTGAACTGAAACTAGCTAGATGTATATCCACGCTTTTGTTCTGGAATCCATAGGGCTTTAAATGAAGGCAACTTAAGATGCAGAAAACAAACTAGGGTTACCAAGGAGGCAAGAGGAGAGGGGTAAATTGGGAGACTGGGACTAACACATACATACGACTGCATATAAAACACATAACTAGTAAGAACCTACCATACAGCACTCTACTCAGTACTCAGTAACGACCCGTATGGGAAAAGAATCTATACAAGAGGGGACCTGTGTACACACGTGTAACTGTGCTCTGCAGGGAAACTAACACAGCACTGTAAATCAACTCTACGCCATTAAAAGTTAATTTAAAAACAAGTAAATAAAGGCAACTAGCATCCAAAGACTCCTGAAAGGTATGTGTGTGGTACAACAGTGCTCAGATGCCCTCTTTCTTAGCAAAACCTTTGATTTTCTAAATGTTCTGTGAGATCCCAGCACTGGGCTGAATGCTTTTTGCAGGAGACACAGAAGCAGGAGGACTTCGGTGGGGGCCCACTTCACTCCAGATTCCCCTTTGGGCGACGCTTGACTCCACTCACCTGACGCCACCTGAGGAGGGGTCGCCCCAGACACAGACACAGACAGACAGGGGGTGACACCTGGGAGCTCGCCCCGCTGCGACTACTTACGGCAGGAGGCAAAGACCACGAGAACCCCGAAGACCTTCATTCCCGAGGAGCTCAGGCGGCCCGAGGCGCCACGACCACACCTTCCTCTGTTGCCGAGGGCTCTGCCCGCTGAAGTCCTATTTGGGGAGAAAATGACCAAAATGCAGGGTGCCACGTGGTGGTGAAACCCACAAGTCCAGTGCGGGTCCTCAAAGGCCCTCAGTGGGGGCTCCGAGCAGACAGACCTTTCCAAACCTAATCACCTCTGAATACGATACCCCTTTGGGTATTTAGACCTAAGTATAAAGATAAGAATGGTTCAGTTGTTTGAAAAGTCCAAGTTTTTTTTTTTTTTTTAATTTCTTTCTTTGGCAACACTAAGCCTTCATCATTTTTCAGTTTTCTTTTGAAGAGTCAATATTTCCTGAGGTGCCAAGTTGACAGGCAATGCCATACGGCTCGTGATGGAAATCCAGTGTGGGAAAGTCTGGCCCCATTTACACGGCAGTCCTCCTGGGTTTTCCTTCCTTGATGACCAGGAAACTTATCCAATAAACGTAGCCCCTCTGAATCCCAGTTTCCTCTCCTAAGGAGACTAAAATTGCCTATCAGTCATTTCAAACATTTATGAAGAAATTAGTTGGAATCTTAAAAAGTATACAAATGAACTTATTTGCAAAACAGAAATAGCCTCACAGTCATAGGAAACACAGTAATGACTGCCAAAGAGGGAAGTGCGGGGTGGACGGATGAATCAGGAGTTTGGGATTAACAGATGCACACTATTGTAAATAAAACAGACAACCAACAAGGACCTTCTACACGGCACAGGGCGCTCTACTCAGCACTCTAATGACCTACGTGGGGGAAGAAGCTGAAAACGAATAGATATATGCATAACTAGACGGGGCTTCCCTGGCGGCTCAGACGGTAAAGCGTCTGCCTGCAGTGCAGGAGACCCAGGTTCGATCCCTGGGTCGGGAAGATGCCCCGGAGAAGGGAATGGCTATCCATTCCAGGATTCTTGCCTGGAGAATCCCATGGACAGAGGAGCCTGGAGGGCTGCAGTCCACGGGGTCGCACAGAGCCGTACATGCCTGAGCAACCAACACATACACGAGTCACTCTGCTGTCACCTGGAACTGAGGCAGCACTGTAATGAATTACAGTTCAATGAAAACGAGAAAACACTCAGCAGATCACTGTCACATCTATTATTCCTAATACAGTAAATTCTTTGTAAAGAAGAAATAAAAAGAAATTAGTAGATGCCAGGTGCTATCTTCCTTAAGGGCTTCACGTGTGTTCCATCATTTAATCCTTGCAATAACCTGAGAGACTGCATTATCAGTTTTGAGATGGAGAAACTGAGGCCCAGTGAGTTTGGACAACTTCCTCCTGCTCACACAGCCCCCTACTGCACAGACTTGTGGAGATCAACTAAAGAAGGCAAGTGAAACAGATTGGCACCATAAAATGCTGTTCCAGGTGACCACACCCTTCTTGTTACCATTAGCAACGGTGCATGCGTACCTGCTCAGTCATGCGTGACTCTTAGCAACTGCATGGACTGTAGCCTGCCAGTCTCCTCTGTCCACGGGATTTTCCTGGTTAGAATACCAGAGTGGGTTGCCATCCCCGCTCCCAGGGGGGGTCTCCCAGACCTCGGGATTGAACCTGCATCTCGTGCATTGGCAGGCAGATTCTTCACCTCTGAGCTGCCTGGGAAGGTCATTAGCAACGGTAATGGTAGCCATAGCTGGCACACTTCTCCCAAGATGGCAGAGAAGAATGTGGGCTCAGGGTCCGATGTCCTCACATGGAGTCCTGTGGCAAAGTTTCCCAAGAAAATTTCAAACAAGCGTCCTGCTCGAGCATCCTGGGGGAATTTGCTACTTTTGCCCTCACTGATAAGATTCGGGTAGATGCTGAGAGGCTGGGCCCTGACCGGGTCTGGTCCCAGCCAGCCTTCATCTCAGATGCTGCAAGGGATGTTTTTAAATTAGGTTCCATCTTACAGGCTGACTTCGTTTCTTTTGAGTGTGAAAAAAAAATAACTGTGTGATGGTTTAGCCCATGATGAAGCAACTCATATTTTTCAAAAGAGCGAGTGATGACACTTTGGTGAGAAGAAAGGGACCTGGGTACATTTCTGGTAATGAGATAGTACAGGCTCTTAATAAGCATCAACTATTCCCTGGTGGCTCAGCAGTAAAGAGCCACAATGTAGGAGGCCTGGTTTTGATCCTGGGGTCAGGAAGATCCCCTGGAGGAGGAAATGGCAACCCACTCCAGTATTCTTGCCTGGAGAGTCCCATGGACAGAGGAGCCTGGAGGGCTACAGTTCATGGGGTCTCAAAGAGTCGGACACGACTGAAGCAACTTAGCACACACATGCCTTCTTCTAAGGAGACAAGATTGTGGCCCCAGGAGGGCCTCCAAGCTGGTTGGAGACGAAATAGGTAAATACAGACCATATCTGGATCAAAAGCACCCCACGGGAAGAGAGTCTGCTTGGCTCTCCATTGCTTCCAGAATGCTTGGCACAGTCTCTGGCAGGCCCCCTCTTTAGGGATGGGATATCAGCTACTCCTGACGCTCTCACTCACTCACTGGGAACTGCCTCTGTCTGCTCCAAGGTTGTGACCCTGCCCGGCCATGATGGGAGGAGTAGCCCCTGGAGGAGATGATTTAAAGGGCCAAGTCCCCAGGATGTGGAGAAAAGGGGATTCTTGGGCACTGCTTGTGGGAACGTAAATCGGTGTAGCCAAGCCGTGCGGAGGTTTCTCAGAATTTTAAAAACAGAACTACCATCAGTTCAGGTCAGTTCAGTCATTTCTCAATCAATCTCAATCTGAATCTCAAATGAGATTCAGTCTCAGTCGTGTCTGACTCTTTGTGAACCTATGGACTGCAGCACGCCAAGCTTCCCTGTCCATCACGGACTCCCGGAGTTTACTCAAACTCATGTCCATTGAGTCGCTGATGCCATCCAACCATCTCATCCTCTGTCGTCCCCTTTTCCTCCCGCCTTCAATCTTTCCCACCATCAGGGTCTTTCCCAATGAGTCAGTTCTTCACATCAGGTGGCCAAAGTGCTGGAGTTACAGCTTCAGCATCAGTCCTTCTAATCAATATTCAGGACTGATTTCCTCTAGGATAGACTGGTTGGGTCTCCTTGCATCACTACCATACAATCCAACTATTCCACTTCTGCATAGTTATCCAAAGAAAACAGAAACACATATGAGCTTTATAATCAGTGCAGCATTATTCACTATAGCCAAGATATGAAGCAACCTAAGCATTCCTTAACATGTATATGTAATGAAATATTGTTGTTCAGTTGCTAAGTCATGTCCAACTCTTTGCAACCCTATGGACTGAGGCCCTCCAGGCTCCTCTGTCCATAGGGTTTTCCAAGAGAGAATACTGGAGTGGGGTGCCATTTCCTTCTCCAGAATCAACTAAATTGTTTGCCATCTGCAACAACATGGATGGGCCTAGAGGACATTAGGCCAAGGGAAATGTCATACAGATGAAGACAAATACCATATGATTCCACCAAATGTGGTATCTGAAAAACAAAACAAATGAGCAAATAAAACAGAAACAGAGTCACAGATACAGAGAACAAACAGGTGGTTTCCACAGGGAAGGGAGGTGGAGGGTTGGGCGAAGAGGTGCGGGCATTAAGAGACAGGGATTTCCAGTTATCAAATGTCACGGGGATGTAATACACAGCATAAGGACTATAGTTAATACTACTGTGATAATTTTGTGTGGTGACAGATGGTTAACAGACTTATCATGGTCACCATTGCACAGCGTGTTTCATCAGCCACTACGGTATACTCCTGAAATTAACATGATACTGTATGTCAACTATACTTCAATAAAAAAATAAATAAAGGGCGGCCCTATTGTCTCCTTCCGGACATCTCCAAAGGACAGCCCAGGCCCTGAGCGCCCTGGGGGACCACCTGTGGCCTCAGCAGCTGCCTCCAGGTGTCAGCTTCTCCTGCTCCCCAACTCTGTGGCATCCACTTTTGCACAGGTGTTGTCTCCAGGGAGCCTCCCGGGGCTGCACCCCTCCACCTGAGCCTGGGTCCAGGGAGGCCAGTCTAGGAGAGTAATGTGTGTGCCCTCTAGTGGCTGAGTAAATAAATGCCTTTGACCTCAGAGAAAGGAGCCCTGGACTCAACTCCAAAAGGAAGGAGGCATTTAGGGGGGCCTTGAATGTTCCAGTTGAGCTATTCCAAATCCTGAAAGATGATGCAGTGAAAGTGCTGCACTCAATATGCCAGCAAATTTGGAAAACTCAGCAGTGGCCACAGGACTGGAAAAGGTCAGTTTTAATTCTGATCCCAAAGAAAGGCAATGCCAAAGAACGCTCAAACTACTGCACAATTGCACTCATCTCACACGCTAGTAAAGTAAGGCTCAAAATTCTCCAAGCCAGGCTTTAGCAATATGTGAACCGTGAACTTCCTGATGTTCAAGCTGGTTTTAGAAAAGGCAGAGGAACCAGAGATCAAATTGCCAACATCCGCTGGATCATGGAAAAAGCAAGAGAGTTCCAGAAAAACATCTATTTATGCTTTATTGACTATGCCAAAGACTTTGACTGTGTGGATTACAATAAACTGTGGAAAATTCTGAAAGAGATGAGAATACCAGACCACCTGATCTGCCTCTTGAGAAATTTGTATGCAGGTCAGGAAGCAACAGTTAGAACTGGACATGGAACAACAGACTGGTTCCAAATAGGAAAAGGAGTACGTCAAGGCTGTATATTGTCACCCTCTTTATTTAACTTATATGCAGAGTACATCATGAGAAACGCTGGACTGGAAGAAACACAAGCTGGAATCAAGATTGCCGGGAGAAGTATCAATAACCTCAGATATGCAGATGACACCTTATGGCAGAAAGTGAAGAGGAACTAAAAAGCCTCTTGATGAAAGTGAAAGAGGAGAGTGAAAAAGTTGGCTTAAAGCTCAACATTCAGAAAACAAAGATCATGGCATCTGGTCCCATCACTTCATGGGAAATAGATGGGGAAACAGTGGAAATAGTGTCAGACTTTATTTTTCTGGGCTCCAAAATCACTACAGGTGGTGACTGCAGCCATGAAATTAAAAGACGCTTACTCCTTGGAAGGAAAGTTATGACCAACCTAGATAGCATATTCAAAAGCAGAGACATTACTTTGCCAACAAAGGTTCATCTAGTCAAGGCTATGGTTTTTCCTGTGGTCATGTATGGATGTGAGAGTTGGACTGTGAGGAAGGCTGAGCGCCGAAGAATTGATGCTTTTGAACTGTGGTGTTGGAGAAGACTCTTGAGAGTCCCTTGGACTGCAAGGAGATCCAACCAGTCCATTCTGAAGGAGATCAGCCCTGGGATTTCTTTGGAAGGAATGATGCTGAAGCTGAAACTCCAGTACTTTGGCCACCTCATGCGAAGAGTTGACTCATTGGAAAAGACTCTGATGCTGGGAGGGATTGGGGTCAGGAGGAGAAGGGGACAACAGAGGATGAGATGGCTGGATGGCATCACTGACTCGATGGACCTGAGTCTGAGTGAACTCCGGGAGTTGGTGATGGACAGGGAGGCCTGGCGAGCTGTGATTCATGGGGTCGCAAAGAGTCGGACACGACTGAGCGACTGAACTGAACTGAAGTGAATGACCTCAAATTTGTTTTCTGCATCTATTTACTCCTCACTGCAACCGTTCCAGGTAGGACCTATCATTTCTTCACTTGAGAGTTGAGAAACCAACTCAGAGAGGAGACATGACCTGAAACAGATCCACGCGGCTTACCAAGTTGGGGGTGGGGGCGGCGTGCAGGACAAGCCCATGGTCCCAACTCCAAATCCGTGTTCCTTCCTCCTCGCTTGGCGCCCCTGCCTAGACCTCTTGTCCGTGAGGCCTTCTGGAGGCTACAGAGCTTTTCCACAGACACTGACCTCCACAGCTACAACTTAGGCAAGACAGACGTGGTCCTCTCCCTTTGACTAATCATTTACGGGGGATGTGAACCAAAGCCAAGGGCACAGGATCAGAGGCACAGAGACTTGATGAAGGGGGAGACGGAGGGAGTAGGCGGGTCCCTAAGAGCGACTCTCTCAAACCCATCAATTCATCTTCCGTGGGCAGTGATAAAACATTGCTCGGTTTTTTCTCCCCATGGAGAACAGAAGGAGGAAGGAGCCTGCAAGGTCCGTAAGGGTCACCATTATGCTGTTCACCTGGAGTCCAGCTAGCCCTGTGCCGGGCACTGACTAGCACTAAAAAAATACGGCTCACGTGTATCACGTTGACTTTCTACGTGGTACAATTCTGAGCACTTCACATGTATTTAAACATTAAGTACTCGTATCTAGTCCTCAGCTAGATAAGTACTGTCATTCTCTTTGTTTTTCTGATAAAGAAAACTAGACGTGGAGAGATGTGCAGTAATCAATATTGGATCGAATGAATGAATGGTCCGAGTCCTACCATGCTTCAAGTCTCATAAATAAAAGCAAAGCTACAACCATGGAGGACCAGAATGAGGCCAAGCCTGGCACACATGATCAACCGCAGTTCACGGACAATGGGATAGAGACTGGCAGAGGTTAGGTGTGTTGCCCTGCAAACTGACAGAGCCAGGGCTTAATCCAGGTGTGTCTGAGTCTACTTTGTTTTGGTTTTGTTTGCCACATCACGAGGCTCATGGGCTCTTAGTTCCCCAGCCAGGCATCGACCCCATGGCCCCTGCATCTGACCATCAGGGAAGTCCCCAGGTGTGTCTGACTCCAATCTCAGCACCCCGAACCCCCTTAGCAGTTCTCTTGCTCACCCGTGGGTCACTGAGCCAAGCCCTCTAAGTATCCAAAACACAGCTGAGAAAACAAAACTGACAACCCTGAGCATCCAAGCACACGGCACAAGGCTCTTACGGCAGACAAAATTCTAGCAAGAGAATCAGCCTCTTTTTCTCAGACCCAGAAGTAGGACAGGCATGACAAGCAGTGGCTGCTCTTAGCAGGAGGCAAGGGAGAGAGAGGAGTGATTAAAAGGATAACTGACCGAGCCCGTGAACCTGGGGCTGTGAGCGCGGGGCAGATGGCTGCAGTCACGTCAACAGTGTCTCACCTGGGGTGTAGTTAATGTCTTCCAAGCCCCAGGAAGACGTTGCATTGTGCAGAGTCGGCCACTTCTTGGCAGAGCCACTGAAGCTCCCCGAGCCTCGGCGTCTTCATCTGTGGGGCGGAGACAATAATCTGGCCCCCCACGGACTGCCGGCAAGACTCAGCAAGCTCCCGATGGTAAAAGCACTTGGTCAACAGTAGCCAAGGTGAGTTACCATGTCTGGTATGCTTTGCTGAAGGACACTGAGAAGCAGGCGATATATTTTTGGATATTTTCCAACCATATGGCAGAAATAATATTAAAAAAAAAAACAGCAGCAGTGCTTCAAGGGGCAAATTTCATTCTCTAGAAACTTCTCTTGCAGTGCCCTCAGGAAGCTGATTCATCAGGAGGCACGACTGACTGTGCCAGTCTCTTGGCCTCTTTACCAGAAGACCCACCCAGTGGACCTTCTGCTTCAAGGCTATCTGTGATCTCAACAGACATGTCTAATGAGATTGAGGACAGACAGAGTGGGACACGGGGGCACAGACACCAAAATCCACAAGTCTCTACTTGAAAAACAAACAAATGAAAAGGCCAATTGGTCTCTGGGAACAAGCTGCTAAGGAACCGAAGCTCCTGCCTTCAGCCCAGCCCTGGGAGAGGCTATTTCCACTTCAAGCCACATACCCTCAGTGGGGGTACCAATGGGCAACTTGCAAGATCTCTCATAGAAAAGTCAGCTTGTGCAATCAACATGACCACTGCCGTTACTCTAATTCCCATTTGCTACACGCCTACCACAAAGCAGGGGACACAGACACAGGCAACTTCCTGCCCACAGGGAGCTCATAACCGACTGAAGGGGAGGTGCCCTGTGAGACGAGAACCACAGGGCAATGGACTTAACCCTCACCGAGCATTTACTGCTTGCCACACACTGTGCACTGTGCTAAGACCTTTACACGAATTATCTCATTTCAGCCTCACAGCAATCCTATTCTTATCATCTCCACTCTAGGATGTGAAACTGAGGTCCAGAGAAGTTAAAGCATTTACCCAAGGTGGCCAGCTGGCCACCTAGCTGGTGGCTGGAATTCAGACTCAAGCCTTGATCCCAGAGGTCACGCCTGCCACCTCTCTTCCAGCACAAGAGGCGGGTACAGGGCAAGTGCCAGGTGGGAATGCCAGGGGGGGAGATGAGGCTGCAGGGTACACAATGGGCTTCAGAATCAGCCAAACTGGGGTTCTAACACTGCTCTGCCAATCGTTAACTTGGGGGGCTCTGAGGCTCAATTGTTTTTTGCAACTACATTGGTAAGGAGGAGAGTGATGAAGATCAGAGGAGCTGACCTAGTAAAGTCCACGGTGCCATCTTTGGCATGTTCCACTGGACTGAAAGGGATTAGAGAAAGCACAGGATGGCGTGGGGGGTGGGGCAGGTATGGTCAGGAAAGGCTTTAAGAAAGTGGTGATTTTTAAGAAGAGTCTCGAAGGGTCAGTGAATTTGGATTAACTTCAAGGAAGGGACCAGGGTCAGGGCAGGCAAGCATGAAGACCCTGAAGATGAAAAAGCTGAGGGTGCATTTGGGGAACAAGCTGGCTGGAGCCCAGGAAGAGGGCTGGGGAGCAGAGAGACCCAGGGCTGGAAAGGAGGTGAGTCCACATGCAAACCCACCGGGCAGTGATCCGTGGCCATGTTTACTGAGAATCCATTTTGTTATGTGTGCCAGAGACCCGGCATTGCAGGGTTCATCCTTTAAAGACATCCTCTTCAAAGAAGGAGGTGAGACAAAAGCACAGAGTCAGCCTTCTCTTTAAAAAGCAGGCAGACACAGCAACTGGTTGGCCGGCCTCCCCTGCTTCCCTTCCCTGCAGCCTCCCCCACCAGAGCTGTGCATTCCACGGCCCCTGCGAGCAAAAGGCACAGGCCGCTAAAGATGAAACAGACCCCGGGCATAAGCACGGTTTCCCTGTGCGCCCACACGGGGACACATCCACACCCACAAACACACTCACTCACACACACACAAACAGGGTGAGAAGCCAATTTGATTTTCCAAAGGATTGCATAATCCTTAGGTGATATTAAAATAGCTGATGAAGAATCCACTTTCATCTTTTTTGGGGTGGGCGTTGAAGGGCTGAAGAGCCTGGCTTAGATATTTTCTGACAGAATCGTTTACAAGAAGCAAGCCAGCAGCACAGAGCTGCAGAACCATCGGCTCCAGAAACCTCCACCTTCTGCACCCTCGTGGGTCCTTAGATGCCTCCCTGCGTGTGCAGGGCGGGTGAAGGGGTGACCCGCGCAGGAAGCCTACCCAGCCCAGGCCCCTCTCCAGCTGCTCCCACAGATCAGGTGCTTCTTTTCTGAGATGGGACGAGACACCTCTACTGAAACAACCCCCCACCTTCCCCAGGCTCCCAGAGAACTTCCGGTCCCTGCCAGTCACTTGGCTCATAATCACGTCCGGCCTGCGCTGCTCTTCCAGCCTTGACTCAGACTGTGCTGAGAAGGATCTGATTTGTAACTCCTTATGGCTGTGCGACTTGTCTTCTCAGCCAAGTGTGAACACCTTGCTGGAGGGTCAGGGCCGTGCTCCATTAGAGTCCTGGGTCCACATATCCGAGCTAGCCACAGCAGCAAATGTATCGCCATCAGGCTGCACAGTGAATCTGAACTCCTTCTTCTGATGATATACGGCTCTTAAATGTCTCCTAATAATATCTTCTAATAATCTGTGTGAAAGTGTTAGTTGCTCAGTTGTATCCGACTCCTTGTGACCCCGTGGCTTGTAACCCACCACATTCCTCTGTCCATGGAATTCCCCAGGCAAGAATACTGGAGTGGGTTGCCACGCCCTCCTCCAGGGGATCTTCCCAACTCTGGGATCGAACCCAGGTCACCTGCATTGCGAACAGATTCTTTACTGTCTGAGCTACCAAGTCCTCGGATGATACAGTCGCTAGTCATTCCTTTGGAATTTCAAGAGTCTAGAACAGGGCCTGGCAGACTAAAGAGTCCAGGGAGGATTCCTTCTGAGGCTCCCTTAGTTCCATCTTGGAAGAACACTTTCATCTATTAAGTTGGGATTTGAAGGCTAGGTGGGCATGAGGCAAAGGAAGGGGATGAAGGGTTGTGGAGAGTGGCGAAGAACGTTCCAGGCAAAGGATACAGCAGAAGCGAAGGGCTGGAGTGTGGCGAAGCTGCGGACCGGTGGGGACCCGCAGACAGGGGGCAGGCTTCAGGGCAGCCCTGGAGCAGCCGTTGGTCTTAGAATCAGAGGACGGGTCCCCTCTCACTGGAACCAGAGGGAGAGAGAAAAGCAAGGAGACAGAAGTAGGCAAGTCTGCGGCTCTGAGGGCAGAGAGCTGAGGAAGCTTCCATCTGACGGCTTCTATTTTCTCTCTGAAGAGGGAGAAAGGTTACCTTCTGAGCAGGCGGAGGAATGGGGAGAGGTGAGAGATTCCAGGAGAGAGGGCAAGGTTTGAAACAGCCAGTGGGAAGAAAGGAGTCAAAACCGAGCTGGAAGGATTTCTGTGTTAAGGCTGAGGGTCCAGTTGAGGTTGGAGACCGCATATGTCCATGACATCACCGCCTGTCAGGATTTCTTCAGGACCTTGGTGTGGGTGGACTGGCTGGGATTTCATCTGGTGGGAGTGATGGAAAGACCACAGGACGGGGCACGGACTCTGGCGAGGGAACAGCTGAGGCAACGGAGCTGGGATTCGACAGGGTAGGGAAGACGCAGGGTGATGGGGAGAAAGCAGAAAAGGCCATCAACAGGCCTCTGGGAGGTCTTGGAAGACAAGCGTGGTAGAAGTGGCTGGAGTTAACCAAAGCTGAAGGAGTGGTCAGGAGGGTCAGCCGGCTGCAGATGTAGTTACAGGAGGGTTTTGGATGTGGCCTGGGAGTGGCAGGCTGATGGGGAAAGGAGGTCAAGAGGCAGGTGTTGGCAGGGCGGCACTGAGATAAGGCACATATATCAGGCGGACAAGGGGTACCAGACCCAAACAGATGCCCTTACAACACCGGCTGGGATTCGCGGGTTCCCAAGAATCAGCCAGTTCAGCAGCTTCATCTGAAAACCCGGGACACTGAGGTGGGTCAAGGCCTGAGCCACTTCTCACAAAAAGGGTTTGAGGCAGGCAGGAGGCCGCTCCCAGCCCCAGGCCAGGGCTCCTCTCCCCTGATGCCCCCTCCCCCTAGGAGATGAGCAGCCAGGCAAGCCACGTGAGGAGAGGAGACAGGGGAGGCCAGGCACGGGTCCCAACCCCCTCACCGCTACCGCACCCAGCCCCTCCCCACCCCCTCTGGCCGGTCAGACCGGAAGCACGTGGCCGCCCAGCCGCGTGGTTGCCCGGGAGACCCCGGCTGTTTACCCGCGGGCTGGGCCCTGCCGCCTACAGCAGATGGAGCCGCGCGGGGAGGTGAGCGCGGCCGGCTGGGCCGCTGGGCGGGCCCCAGGGGCTGTCTTCTGCCTCCCCGGGGGCCTGGAGGGGCCAGACTCGAGCCCCGGAGGGCTCGTCCATCCCCCTACCCCGGGGAAGGCCTCCCCAGAGCAGGGCCCAGGGGCGAACCCCGGGAGACAGGCTGGGGTTCCAGGAGGGAAGGGGCTATTCCCCAGGGGCAAAGCCAGCCCAGCTGGCCAGAGCTCACCGTTGCCGGAATGGGACGGTTCCCGGGCTCTGCTGAAGCCGAGGGGCCTTGGAAACCGTTGGGCCATGTCCTCCTGGCTGGGCAGTACAGACCGGACGCAGACTGAGGGACAGGCGGACGTCCTGTGACACGGGCAGAGGCCGGAACCTGCTCTGAGCCTCCCCCAGACCAGTGCTCTTTCACCCAAGTCAACTGGCACTTTCTAGAGGCTCTTTCTTGCCCCTCCTCCCACATTACTCCTGCTGCCCAAGCTAGCTTCCTTCTGGAGCTGCCTGTACTTGGGAAAGAGTTTAGCTCTTCCGCTCCACCAACCCCTGATCCCTGCTCCTCACTGCTGTTGGAATCATCCCCAATTCCTTTTCCAAACCTTTGATCACTTGGTGGCCCTGTGGTCCTGTTTCTCCACTCCCCCCTTTTGAACGTGGCTCTCTGCACAGGACAGTGTATTCTAATCATTAGTCCCGGGCAGAACTGGGAATGGTACCAAAGTGTTCTCATTTTCAGGCCAACTGTCCTCTCCTGATTCTTCTGAGTGTTTTCATCCTGAAATCTTCACAAGGAGGGGTGGGAATTGGCAGGGGAGAGTATTAACTGATAAACATTTTTAGAAGACCAATTCAAAACAAATGTATGTATTCTTGGTATATACCAGCAGATGGTATGTGGGTGCTTATTATTTTATTGCATTTATCGTAGGCTTAGATTTGGGTTGTGAGTGATATAGGGTGGTTTGACCTGCTAGGGGGAGGTCGGAACCTTTGGGAAGCAGGAATATGACTTTAGCTTCTCCAGTCAAAATTCTCCTTCTTTCCAGCTGATTTGGTAATTAATCCTAAGAAATGGGCACCTGTCCTTTGGCGGTTCCTTGGGAACAGTTATCAATGTTTGTTTTCTGACTCCTAGCAGGTCTCTGGGTACAGCTATTATGTTTTAAGTAAACAGGCCACTTGCCTATTCAGCTGGCAGCTTGACGGAAGCCTACGCCTAGATCCTGTCAAAAATCACTTTGTGGTTGAGAATGTGCCAGGCCCAGAGGTGGTGAGCTGAGCTGAGCAGGGTTGACGACGGCTGTGGCAGAAGCCTCCCAGGTAGAGTGTGAGACCCAAGGTGAGACTCTAAAGGCACCGCTGGCCCAGGTCCCCAGACACCTGTCTCCCCCACCTCCCCTCTCCCTGCGGGGGAAGCTGGGGAGAGCTGGTGTTCCCTCCACGTAGCAGATGGTCCCTGCACTCGCGAGGAGGCAGAGGGTTATGAAAGCAGGTTCGATGGAACGCTTTTACCTGAAGGAGGTGTTAATCTCTAAATAACCATGAGTGGGCTTAGAGGAATTAGTCATAATTGAGGATTTTTTTCCCTCTGAGATAGCTCAAAGTCATGTTATCTTATGACCAGGGTGTCTTGACTATGACACCCCCTGAACATGGATAATTATATAGCACCAAAAGGTATAGAAAGTGCATGCACACAGTCAAGTTTTACTGTTAAAAATAATCCAGCAGAGAGCCTGCGAGAACACATGACTTTCCCCATCAAAGTTGTTAAGGAAGAGGTTTCTAAGTTACCAAACTTACTGACAGTTAAACCTTCCCCAGGCATGTGTGGGAGTTAGAAGCCAAGTCTGTGATAATTCTGTAGAAGCTGTGGCGAATTAATAGCCCTTCCTTGAGTGGGGGAGGGTGGGCAGAGAGGGGGAGTCAGCTTCCCAGTTGAGCTTCTCTTTGGCAGAACAGTTGGGCAGTTCTGACCTTCCTGTGCCGCCCTGAGTTCAGCTGCAGAGCTGCTTAATTACAAGTGAAAGGCTTTAAAATTGAAGGGGAAAAAACCCCACATTCTTCACAGTTGATCAGAAAATAGATTAAATTAACAAGGAGTTGGGCAGGCATTTTTTTTTTCTTTTTTTTTAATGCCGAGAAGGCTCCCAAACTCCCCAGCAGCCAGATTGAGTGTGAAAGACGAAGTGGGAACTTGGGAGTGTGGAAAGGCTCAGGCTGTGAGCAGAGTGGAGTACACACAAGGGCCTTGCAGTTAAGACAGAGCAGACTTTGAGCTGAGTAGGACTTCAGGAATACATAGGAATGTTGCGTGTTTGTTTTAGCTGTGGTTTTAGTAGCGAGGAAGGCCAGACACCCTCAAATTAGGCAGTGATAGTAATATGCACAGAATGGGAATACTGGGGTGCAGAACTAAGAGGCTTGAGTTGAATCACTCAGGGTTGTGTGATGAAGGCAGCTTGGAGTAAGTCAGTGAGAAGTAAGTATATGATTAAAGTGTGGGACTGGGAGGACTCCCTGGTGGTCCAGCGGTTAGGACATGTGCTTTCACTGCTGAGGGCCCAGGTTCGATCTGTGCTCAGAGAACTAGGATCCCACACACCTTGTGGTGTGGCCACAAATAAATAAATAAAATGTGGGAGAAGAAGGGACACATGAGAACACTTTTTTGGAGACAGTTGCATATGCAGTAGCTCGTTGGAGTCCACCTTTTGGCATTTCTGAGCAGTGAGGGGGTAGACATGCGTCCCGTGAGTCACCCAGCTAGTGAGAGGTGACTGGGAGGGAACCCACCGCACGACCCCCTGGAGAAGAACTCTGAGGCAGCTGGTAAGACTTTGGGACCTTAAATAATTGAAAGCACTAAACAAACAGGAAACCAAAAGCAGAAAGCCGAAGCCTTTACAAGTCTGGTTTTTATGGCCTTACCTACTCTGCCTCATATTTCTGTCCTCCTGTTGCAGACAAAGAGACTAAGGTTTAGAGCTAGTTACATAATGTTTTCAAGGTCACGCAGCTACTCCTATAGATGAAGAAAGCAATGTACCAGAAATGTCAACAGCTACCAAAGAAACAGAACGTGATCGGTGGTGGGGGAGAGGCCAAGCTTGGTCCTTGAGAACTGGGTATTACGGACCTGGGTTCTGTTTCTCAGGCTGGCTTGATGGCCTTGGGGCTTCACTCTTCCTTTCTGTTTTTGTTTGTTTACTTATCTGGCTGTGTCTGGTCTCGGTTGCATCACGTGGGATCTTTGATGCGGTGCACAGACTCTGGTTGCAGCATGCAGGCTTAGTTGCTCCATGGCATGTGGAATCTTAGTTCCCCAAGCAGGGATGAAACCCACGTCCCCTGCGTTGCAAGGTGGATTCGTAATCACTGGACCACCAGAGAGAGTCCCCACACTTTGTGTGGCTCATGAGCTAACAGGGCTTCCCTGGTGGCTCAGACAGTAAAAAATCTGCCTGCAACACGGGAGACCTGAGTTTATTCTGGGTCGAGAAGATCCCCTGGAGGAGGGCATGGCAGCCCACTCCAGTACTCTCACCTGGAGAATCCCCATGGACAGAGGAGCACGACGAGCCTGCAGTCCGTGGGGTTGCACAGAGTCGGACACGACTGAGCAGCTAAGCACGAGCTAACAACCGTGTTTAATGGTTGAGAAAAAGAGAAGATTCTTCCGTGCCACATGAAAACGATACGAAATTCAAATGCCAGTGTCCATAAAGGCAGTTCTCTTGGAGCAAAGCCACACCCGTTCATTTCCACACTGTCGATGGTGGCTTTCACACTACACAGGCAGAGATGAGTAGCTGCGACAGACTGTGGCCCACAGAGCCAAAAATATTTACTCTCCAGCCATTTATGGAAAGGGACTGCCGACCCCGGTCTGGAAGCCGAATCCTTCCTGAGTTCTGGCCAGTGAGTGGACCAGCAATGGGGTCTCCTCTCCTCCCCTAGCCTGGTGACTGGGGGCAGCAGAGGGTCATTGCATGAAGTGACGTGCACCGAGCCACACAAGGTTGAATGAAAAGAAGCTCTGAGGAGATGGGAAAAGAGGGAGGAAAGGATGGAGGGAAAACCGGGGTGGCAGAGAGGGGCTCTTCCCCAGTGAGGACTGGTCCCCTCCTCTGTAAGGAGTGTACACCGCTCGTGGGTCTAGCTTTCAAGTCTTAAGTGAAGCTGAGCGTGGTTTCCTGGCTGGGCAACCGAACAGGATTCCTTGCCCTCTTTGGAACAAAGGGAGCCCCTGGTGGCTCAGACTTCTAGTCAAGAATCCACCTGCAATGTGGAGACCTGGGTTCTATCCCTGGGTTGGAAAGATCCCCTGGAGGAGGGCATGGCAACCCACTCCAGTATTCTTGCCTGGAGAATCCCATGGACAGAGGAGCCTGGCCAGCTACAGTCCATGGGGTTGGAGAGTCAGACATGACTGAGCAGCTAAGCGCTCCTGCGTCGTAGGCAGTCTCCTGCATCCCGAGCAGATTCTTCACCACTGAGCTACCAGGGAAGCCCAGGCTCTCTCTGGTGCAGTACTTTTATTTTTGTCATAGCAGTTGTTGCTCTTTCAAAAGATCTATTTGCTGTGGGTTTAACACCAGTCTCTTCTCACTGTAATATTTTGAGTTGCAGGGACTTGGGTTCGCTGATACCTTCCAATGCCTGGAGTGAATGAATGAATGAATGAATTGCAGCTTCTAGAGAGAAGCTGCTCTGTACCACCCCTCCCCCTGCCCCCACTGTGGCTGGTTGTTATTCTGGCCCCTGGGGAGTGGGACGGCTCAGGTCCAGAGTCCCAGAACATTTAACCCATGGCCTCCTCTTTTCTCCTGCTTCCTTAGGGCTGTTGAGAAGCCATGGCCACAGAAGCCCCTGTGAATATAGCCCCCCCTGAATGTAGCCCTGTTGGCAGCACGGCGACCGACAGCTTCCCTTGGCAGCCAGACTCACTAAACATGCATGTCACGAGGCCCAAGTCCGCCAAGGGACGTACTCGGCCAAGACTGCACAAGCGCCTGGGCATGGAGGGGTGTTCTGGCCGTGCCCCAGCTTCTCTACCTCCAGCAATTCCCTGCGAGTCGCCGAGCAGCCAGAAACCCGGAGCCTGCACCCCCAGATCCCCAGATCAGGGAGCCCCCGGCGAGATCCCGGAGCTGCTGCAGCAGGCGCCCTTTGGGGCGTCCTCTTCCCTCAATAAATACCCAGTCCTCCCTTCCATCAACAGGAGGACCCTGGAGGAGGGCGCCCTGGAGACTGTCGCTAAGAAGGCCGGCTCCCTGCAGCTCAGCAGCGCCCAGGCTCTTTCCCAGGAGGAGGCCTGCACCATGAAGATGGGTGAAAAAGATCCCCAGGCTCAAACCTGTTCCCCAGAGAGGAGAGTCCTCGTGCGGACCGAGAGACAGACCTCCTCCAGGGCCGGAGACCTGGAAGAGCCATCAGATCAAGAGCCAAGACTGCTGCTCGCCATCCGCTCACCCTCAGGCCGAAGGTTCGTCCGCCACTTCCGGCCAGCTGATGCCTTGCAGACCGTCGTGGCCGTGGCCGAACACGAGAACAAGGCTGCCTACCGACACTGCAGCATTGAAACGATGGGCGTGCCCAGGAGACGTTTCTCTGACCTCAGCAAGTCTCTGCAGGACTGTGGAATCCCCAACAAGTCGGTGCTGGGCATCTCCCAGGAAGAGGGGGAAGGTTGGTCCTGAGTCCGCAGCCATCGAACCGGGGTCCTGGGTGTCTCAGCGAGGCGCGTGCATGGGTGCCACAGCCTCCCCAGCAGCTTGCTTCCAAGTGCCATATGGACCTGGTGCACCTGCAGCTCCTGGGATGCCCGCCCTCCAAGCATCTTCTTCGGAGCCATGAAATCTACACACGCACCAAATGCGTTAAGAAGATTCTCTTCCTGTTGTTCAGTTCTCTCCATCGCTGGAGTGAACTGGCAAGTGACCAAGGCTGTTCCCTGAAGAGCTGTGCCCAGGCCTCCTTTGCTGCTCAGGTCCTTCCTGGAGCACCTGGTTGCCTTTACAATGAACTTGCACTCGCTTGAAGCCAGTGGTTCGCCTTTCTGTATTTGATGCAGGATTAAACACTTCCCAGAGAGGATTCTGGTCTGTTAAATAACCAGGGTTGAGGAAGTACTGCACTGGCATTTGCGTTTCTTGCAGGCATCTTTAAGAAGCAGGCAGTTGACCTTGTTTGGGGAGCAGCCCCTCTGCCAGGCTTGGGTGGCTTGAGTTCTCGGGGATTACCGTTCGTATGAGGTGGTTTCAGGGGAAAGAATAGGTCTTTTGCTAATACAGATCCCCCAGCACATCAACATTTCCGAGAGAGCCCAAGAGCTGGAAAATAAATCCCTTCCATAAGCAGCGAGTAGCCAGGAGCCACTTAATATTTTTAACAGAGTCTGACCAGGTTTACAATTTTGGGTAGCTGCTCTCTGTGCACAAAATTTCCCCAAAACTGAGAAAAGCCAGCAGCATCTGACATCCTTGGCATTTGTCAGTGGTGGTATTGTTTGTTTTTAAACGACACAAAAACCCACAAGTCTGCACAAGTTTGTAGGAAAGGCCCCCTTGGCTGATCTGGGTGTGGATATTCTGTTTTATCCCCCAGTTTCAGGGTCTCCCAACTTCAGGCACGGAAACGCCCTGGAGATAACACAGGTGCCCCGTTCTCCGAATTAGAATCCCCTGGAGGGAGAGGGCGCCTGGGTTTGGCGTCGCTTTGCCGCACCTGTGCTGAGACCACGTGCCCAAGTAAGTGTCTGGTCGATCAGCATGACGCCTGCAGCTGTGTGGCAGGCCCCCGAGCCTTGTTTTTCCAGCTCTGAAGTGCTGACGTGGAAATCTGCCAAAGCTTCCTCGTGTGGTGAGCTCAGCAAGGCTCCCATGTCGCATCTGGATCCCCTTTATGGCCAAATCACCATTCAGAGCGGGGAACACTTGTCCTCCCAGAGCCCTGCTGTCAGGAAGCCCTGAGTACTGATAAGCACCCCCACTTGCTAGGTACACAGAGAAGGCAGGACTTCCAGAAGCACAGCAGCAAGTGCATGTCAGGACTTCTCTGGTGATCCAGCAGATAAGACTCCAGGCTTCCAATGCAGGGAGCGTGGGTTCAATCCCTGGTCAGGGGACTGAGATCCCACGTGCTGCCAAAAAAGCAAAACAAACCAAAACCAGGTGCATCTTATGCATAGATAAGGCCTGCAGTTGGAAATGTTACTTCCAGCAAAGCGATAACGCAGCCCTGGAGATTAACACCAGCATCATTTCTCTGAATAAGGCTTGCCTTGTCCCAAACTGCATCCCACACCACCCAGATCATTCTAGAATAGGCTATTTTGGAATGTTTTGCAACATTTCTTAATGCCATTTTGGTTAGCCACTCCTCTGATTGCAAAGGTCAGCCAGGGTGGGCAGTGCCTTGGTCAGGCCCCCGCCACTGGCCACATCCTCCGGCCACTGACCATGCAGAGGGGCCAGGGGCCAGGTAACTCATGCCTGGTACTCACAGTCCAGGAGTTTCGCCTCCCACCCAGGACTGGAGCACAGAACTCTGCCTCTGATTTCGGAGGCTAGAGGAAGAGCCTCCCACGAGATCACACCTACTCTGTGGTAAGAATAAAATCCCACCCACCTGGGACTTGGTAATTTCTCCAGGCAGGAAATCTTTAGAAAACTGCAGTGAAATGGAGCATGCTTGAAGGAGTTAGAATGTTGTGCACTTGGGGATTTGCTGCTGCTACTAGCTTAGAATTTTGGGGTGGTGGGAAAAAATTGGAAAGTATAAAGCATAGAAATATTTTAGTATTTTTGGGGATCTGTTAATAAAGCTAGATTTGAAACTCCTTAATAGGCTTTTTGTGTGTGTGTGTGAGAGGGGACAAGACAGGACAGTGCTAACAATAAAAGTCAATGTACATGAAAATGAGTTGGCAGAGAAGTGCGTCTTCTTAGTTCAGCCCAAGACTTCAGCCACCACACTTGGCTCGTGGACAGACAGCTGCATGGACCCGGTCTGCAGTTTTCTCCTTGGCAAAGCACTTGGCTCTGCTATGAGTTCCACGTCTTCTTTCCCAGGCACTCCAGATGTCTCCCCTTCCAAAGCTGCTGATCTCAGCTCATAGCAGAGCACTGTGGTGGTTTAGTCACTAAGTCGTGTCCAACTCTTTGCAACCCCATGAACCGTAGCCCGCAGCACCTCTGTCCATGGGATTTCCCAGGCAAGAATAATGGAGTTGGTTGCCATTTCCTTCTCCACAGGGGCTCTTCCCAACCCAGGGATCAAATCTGATCTCCTGCATTGCAGGGGGTCTCTTGCATTGCAGGCAGATTCTTTACCAACTACGCCAGCAGGGAAGCCTATCAAAGCACTAAGCTTGTTTGTATGGAAAGAGACTTCTGAATTTCTCCCCCAGATCATTCCAGTACTCACTCTCCTCTTGAGGTTGTCAAGAACAGACTGTATCAGAATTTTAGAGTTCTTGGCTCTGTAGGTGGTACTGCCCATCAGATGCCCTGGCCCCATGGGCTGAGCTGAGCCCAGGGCCCAACTCTTGGTGGCCCTGGTAGGTCTGAAGTTGGCCCCTTCTGCGGTAGATCTGAGTGACTCATTTAACCAACAATCACCCAAGGCTCGCCCTGTGCCGTGCTTGCTGGCCAACGATGGCACCCTAGCATGACAGCATTGGCAAGAAAATGTGGAACCACCTTCGACAGTGGACTCCAGGCAGGTGAAGGCGACAGCTGTCGCGCTATCTGGGAGGGCCCTGGAGTAAGGGCCAGGCTGGATGGCGTCTGGTCTTCTCTCTGTCTTGTTGAAACTCAGGGGAGCCTCCTCCCCACCTCTTCTAGCACTGGCCCTGGGACGATCGCTCATCAGGGACCTGAAGTTTGCACAGGATAAAGTATTGCATGCCAAGCCCCTCCAGCGCATCCCCTGATAAAGTCCAGTAGGTAAATTCATCCTGGCAGCAGAAGGAACAGCAGGAGAAAGAAGTGACTCAGCCCGTAGAATCCAAAAAGTTTTCGCCAACAGATGGCAGGTGGTTCTGACACAACAGTCCTTGCCCTGAAAGTACCCAGGGACCCAGCCCCCAGCCGCAAATCCAGGGCAGTCTTGCTGAAGAGGCGAGGTAAGCGTGACCATGGACCAGCAGCCGCCCCTGAGCACCCCATAAAAAGAAAATACAACAAGGCTTGATTCCAGTGCAAAACTTCCGAGACTAGATCACTCTCACTACCAGGAATGACAAAAGCAAGGCCTCCCACACACAAGACTTTGCTTTTGTTCACACCCTACAACCATTTGTCTGATGGCAAAGAAAGCCACCTTGCCCCAAGATGCAAAAAAAGTTTCTCTTTACACATTTTTTAACTAAGGTTTCATCATAAGTTGAGATAAAAGGGTGCACGGTTCCCTTTTATGGAACCACATTCCCTTTTGTGGTTCAGGGTATACTTAAGATGAGCCTTTTATGTAGCCAGTGGATCTACTTTTATGACTCTTAAACAGAATTGCAAAGAAAACTAGATCACTTTGCTTCAGCGTTAGTTTGGAAATCATTCTGAGAATAACAACAGGCATATCTGTTTTCTCAGTCCCATCAAGACAACACCCCACGATAAAGTTAAGACTTTGAGCATGTTTACCCTCGCCCTGAAACCGGAACCGACCAAACTCCACCAGAGAAGCAGAGAGGGCGGGGGGCCGCTGCGGAGGAGTTAGCTGTCCAAGAGGAGCAGACTTGGTGACTCACTCATCAGCACACAGGACAGTCACTCGCCATTACAAACATGAAGCTGGGTGTTTTATTTTGTGTCCACACTGGCGACGCGATGTTTTCCTTTCCTGATGAGGGCAGTTTCCAGCAGCCCTGGCTGACACCCTTCTGTGTGCCCCTGTCTTCAAACCCTTAAGGAAACAGCAGCCACCCTGATCGGCTGATGCACAAGCCCGGGTCTCTGGAAGTATTTTTGGACACACTTAGATCTCATCTCAAGAAGGTGAACAGCTGATATGGCAGCTTCCGATAGGTTCAGTGAAGCGAGCCTCAGTCCCACGGTCCTGTGGAGCTGAGCAGACTATAGGGGTCGGGGTGGAAGGTGAGAGACCAACTCCTGGGCGTTGTTAGTAATCAGGGACGAGATGGTGGTAGCTTGGGCCAGGGTGGTAGTCATAGACGGATTCTGGATACATAATCCATTTTCTTAAAAGACAAGATAGTTTGACAAGTTGTGATTTACCTGAGCGGACTTTGTTATTGTTCAGTCGCTCAGTTGTGTCCGATTCTTTGCAACCCCATGGACTTCAGCACACCAGGGTTTCCTGTCCTTCACCAACTCCCAGAGCTTGCTCAAACTCATGTCCATTGAGTCAGTGTTGCCATCTAACCATCTCATCCTCTGTCACCCCCATCTCCTCCTGCCCTCAGTCTTTCCCAACATCAGGGTCATTTCTAATGAGTTGGCTCTTCGCATCAGGTGGCCAAAGTATTGGAATTTCAGTATCAGTCTTTCCAATGAACATTCAGGACTGATCTCCTTTAGGATGGACTGGTTGGATCTCCTTGCAGTCCAAGGAACTCTCAAGAGTCTTCTCCAACACCACGGTTCAAAAGCATCAATTCCTCAGTACTCAGCCTTCTTTATGGTCCAAGTCTCACATCCATACACGATTACTGGAAAAACCACAGCTTTGACTAATGTTGGCAAAGTAATGTCTCTGCTTTTTAATATGCTGTCTAGGTTGGTCATAGCTTTTCTTTCAAGGAGCAAGTGTCTTTTAATTTCATGGCTGCAGTCACCATCTGCAGTGATTTTGGAGCCCAAGAAAACAAAGTCTGTCACTGTTTCCATTGTTTCCCCATCTAGTTCCATGACATGATGGGACCAGATGCCATGATGCTCATTTTTTTAATGGTCTGCCTGCAGCTGGCTGGGCACGCCTGTTAACAGTGGGCTGGGGCCAGAGCAGACCCAGGACATCTGTTGGTGGTACCCACCAGCCAGAGCAGATACACGGTTCCACCTCTCTGCTAGAGGGTGGACGTCAGAGAGGGGCAGCTATCAGCTGGCCCAAGGCCCTACGGCAAAGATCTCCTCATTGCAAAGAACAGAAGAACAGGTGGGCATGGAAACTATGAAACAAGGAGCTTTGTTAATTGCACCAAAGACAGTGGTTTTATCTGCCCTCTTGAGAGGAAATGCACCCCAAATTGGATGTTGGATTTGGATGAATGGAATGAACAGAGGCAGGGGAGGGAGGCACGGAAGAGGTTTAGATAAACAACGTATTATTTTACTGAAACGAGGATTTCTTATAGACTAACCTTGGCTGGTAATCACACCCCTAGAGTTAGATGGTAATTGAGTTAAACTGTACATTAAGTGAAGCAAACATTTTAGTTGCATCTCTTAATTAACACAATTAATAGCTTTGAGTTCTCTATACACTTTATCCGAAAAACTTCATGCATTTCCTTCCTATGCACATTGGCTTCTGGTCAGGGTTTTTCTCCAGCCCAGGGATACCACAGGGTCAACCCAGACTCGGCTTCCATGGGCCATGTCCCGAAGACTCTGGATCCAGACCCTGTAGAACTTTGTTAGCTTCTCCAACTCAGGCCTGGACCTCAGCTCGATTTTGTCCATCTTTTTTTTTTTTAATTGTTTATTTCCGGTTGCCCTGGGTCTTTGTCACCGCATGGCCCTTCTCCAGTTGCAGCGAGCGGGGGCCACTCTTCCCCTGCAGCGCACAGGCTCCTCACTGCAGCGGCTTCTCTTGTTGCCAGCACAGGCCCCAGGCACGCAGGCTTGGGGAGTTGTAGCCCAGGGGCTTAGCTGCTCTGTGGCACGTGGAATCTTCCTGGACCAGGTATAAAACTTGCGTCCCCTGCATTGGCAGGCGGACTCTTACATGCTGTCCCACTAGGAAAGTCTGCTTTTTTCCTTCTTAATGAAGTTCCTAACAGGAACTCATCTTATTTAAACTAGCTGTAGTTCAAAATATATTTATAGGCACCTACAAAGGTTCGTCTAGTCAAGGCTATGGTTTTTCCTGTGGTCATGTATGGATGTGAGAGTTGGACTCTGAGGAAGGCTGAGCGCCAAAGAATTGATGCTTTTGAACTGTGGTGTTGGAGAAGACTCTTGAGAGTCCCTTGGACTGCAAGGAGATCCAACCAGTCCATTCTGAAGTAGAACAGCCCTGGGATTTCTTTGGAAGGAATGATGCTAAAGCTGAAACTGCAATACTTTGGCCACCTCATGCGAAGAGTTGACTCATTGGAAAAGGCTCTGATGCTGGGAGGGATTGGGGGCAAGAGGAGAAGGGGACGACAGAGGATGAGATGGCTGGATGGCATCACTGATTCAATGGATGTGAGTCTCAGTGAACTGCGGGAGTTAGTGATGGACAGGGAGGCCTGGCGTGCTGCGATTCATGGGGTCGCAAAGAGTCGGACACGACTGAGCGACTGATCTGATCTGATCTGATAAGACAGGCATGTATTAAATCTATGAGGGAAACAGAGCAAACCCAAGTTTCCTTCCTTGAGGGAGGTTGCATTCTAATGCCTGAGACAGAAAAGAAACAATATATATAATAAATAATATATCGAGTAGTATGATAGATAAGGATACAGGTGATGGAGAATGGAAAAGCAGAGCGGGGTGAGGGGGATCTGGAGAGCACGGAGGTTGTAGAGGATGCGATCTTACACAGGGAGGTGGTTGGTCCAGGCAGACCTCATAGAGAAAGCAACGCCTGAGCAGCAGAAAACTTGAAATGAATCAATCATGCTCCTGGGAGCAGGGGGGTTGGGGGTGAGGACTCCAGGGACCGGGAGCCTGCTCCGGGCAGAGGGGATGCCCAGGTCCCAAGGAGGGAACATTTCTAGCCTGCTGGAGGGAAGGGTAGTCAGTGTGGCCAGAGGGAAGGGTGGGTAGAGCTTTCAGAGATAGGGGTGGGGAGCCAGAGCCCCCGGGACCTTTAAGGTGCTGTACCTCCAGGTACAACGGGAGCCCCTGCAGGGCGCCGTGAGAGGGTCGACCTGACGTGTACACTCAGATCAGCGCTCCGGCTGCTGCGCTGAGACCAGACGAGAGCGAAAGACGGGAAATCAAGTGGAAGCTGTTACATCCACAATCCAGGCGTGCGTTGGAGACCAGAGAGGTGGCCACAGATGTTGTGAGAAGCAATCAGCTTCTGGGTATCTAATCCCTTTACTCTTTTAAAGAAGTGATACTTGATTTTATTGTAGAGATAGTAGTAAAGTAAATGCTAACCCTCGGTGTGTATCATCATCATAAATGACTTTTCCAGGCTGAAAAGTGAAATGGCTCCAGAATCCATTATACTCTCCCTCCAAAACAGAGCACATGGGAAACTTGAAAAATACAGAGAAGATTGAAGAGAAAAACTGAAAATCACCCATAATCCTTTCAGTCAGAGATACCCATTGTTAATATTTTGGTATATGTTATCTGATTCTCAAAGATTACATTATTTTGCACATTATGTTCTTGCCAATAGGCACACAGGCATATTTTTAACATTTGTAAACCCAGTAAAACCAGCAGAACTATATTCCTTTTCCAGATTTCTATAGTCTTCATAATTATTATAAGATTGAATAAGATTTCAATGTGTTGATCTACTGTAAATTATTAAGTATTTCCTTTTGGGGAAACATTTGCACTTTGCCAGATTTTTTTGGTTTTGATTCAGAAGTCAAGGCTGGAATCTTCTTTTGTGTAGCTTTTTGCAGCTTTTGAATTATTTATTTAGGACAGATTTGCAGGAATAGGATGTGAAAGTGAAAGTTGCTCAGTTGTGTCTGACTCTTTGAGACCCCATGGACCACACAGCCCATGGAATTCTCCAGGCCAGAATACTGGAGTGGGTAGCTATTCCCTTCTCCAGGGGATCTTCCCAACCCAGGAATCAAACCCGGGTCTCCAGCATTGCAGGCGGATTTTTTACCTGCTGATTCTTTACCAGCTGAGCCACCAGGAAAGTGCAAGAATACTGGAGTGGGTAGCCTTTCCCTTCTCCAGCAGATCTTCCCGACCCAGGAATCGAACTGGGGTCTCCTGCATTACAGGCAGATTCTTTACCAACTGAGCTGTCAGGGAAGCCCTGATAGACTTCTGCCACTCTGATATGAATAGGATAGGTTGGTGCAGTTATATATACACAAAAAAAACCTTCATTTTTCTGCTTTGCTTTTTGAAGGGTTATATAACAAGGACCTAACAGTTTCACTGCGGCTTCTTTTGTTTGGAAGTTGCTGTTTTTTCAAATTTACTTTTGTTGAAAATAGAACCTAAAAGTTTTTTAAACATATGTTTCATGTCTTTCATTAGTCTTAACACCTTTTACATGTCTTTCAAAATATTTTTAATATTAAAATTAAAATTCAAGGTGCAGTTAATTTGTTGCCATAGTCTGGGACACTGTTCCACTATTCCAGTACTTCCTTCCAGGCAAGGAAACTGGGGACTGATGGCGGAGGTCTGAGAGAGAATTTATTCTTAATATTCATATTTGTTGATACGTGCATTTTTGGTGACAGAAACATTGTAGTTTTCTCTACATGGAGAGAGAGTCCCGACCTAAACTACCTTCGTGTTGGGTTTTTATGACTCAAATCTTGGTTGAAGGCGTGTCTTCTCATTGAGCCAACAGACGGGACATGTAGATGCAGCAGACACGGAGCGCAAAGGTGGATCAGGCGGGTCTTTGCTCTTAGAGAATTTTCAGCCTAGTGGGAAGAGGCATGTAGATTTTTAAAAACCACGTGTGGTAAGTGTCATACCTGTCATTTGTCTCCTTTGACTGTCGTCTGAAACCACCTAGGCACCAGAGTGGCAGAAAACATGCCTATTGATCTGCGACGAGTAGTCTTGGAAGGAGGTCTCCCTGTTCAGCTGCCCAGGAGCCTGGTCAAAGCCATGAGTGACCACCCCGCCACAGTCTTCTAACTCCTTTTAATTTGGGTTTTAGAAAGAGGGTGGAGGCAGCAAAGGCCAGTGTGGGAGCGCAGGAAACCAGCTCCCATTTGCCCCCAATGCCGTCTGTCTGGAGGGGGGCCGTGGAGGGGACAGTCCGGGAACTAGCTGGAAATGCTCCCGGATGCGGTCCTGACTGGGCACGATGGGCCAGCATCCTCCCCCGCCAATGCCCCACCAGCCACGGATCCAGTACCAACCCATCTAGATTCCTCAGTTCCGCCTCCAGGAGGTTCAGAGGTGAGCTTGGTGCTCAAGAGAGACCGAATCAACATACAGACTCAGAGGCAACCTGCCCCTGGGTGTCCAGGCAGAGGAGAGGAGACCGGTGTGTCCAAGGGTGGGGGCGTGCAGCTGGGAGACAGGGGTGAGGCTGCGAGCTCTGGGCACGGTTCAGACCACCCCCAACCAGCCTTTGACTCGGCACGGCCACGTCGCCTCCCAAGCAGCTTTGAGCTCGACGGCTGTGTCCAGTAGGCAAACAACTGAAGACTGGGCTCTTAAAGGGGGTCCCAGCATCCCAAAGGCTCTGGAAGGGTTTTACAGAGATTCACCCCAGATCTTCTGGGGATGGAGCCTGGGAAGGACACTTTTAGAAGCAGCCCCAGGGAATGGTAAGGGTTCCCAGGCTGTGAGCTGCTTGGCTGGGTCATTCCAAGGTGCCTCCCAAACCTGTGGTCTCTGATTCTCTTCAGTGCCATCTCCGCAGGGCAGACCAAGGACTCAGTGACTAGCTGCCGAACCTTGGCAGGGGGCTTCCTCCTCCCTGCCCCTGCAGCCTTGGGCCCAGCCTTCTCCGCAGTTCTCCGTGGGGAGCGATCTCTCCATATTCCCCTCCCCCCAGCACTCCCGTGAGGGGCAGAAAGAGCACAGGATCTGACACCTAAAGTCCCCTCCTGCTGAGACGCTCACGGTCCTCCCGAGCCTCCGCCTTCCCGCTGCTCCTGAAGACAAGTGCATCTCGAGGGGCTGTGGTGAAGACTCAGATGAAGCAGCGTTTATTAAGAATGTTCTGACACCCGTAAAAATAGAGATAAATGCTCATTTCTGTTTTAGGACCTCCCCTCTTACTGTTGCCATTTCTCTCCTCATTTGCTCCACAGATGTTTACGGAGCAGCGGCTTCGTTCCAGGGACGGGCACGCAGGAATGAAGATGTGCTCACAGTCCTGAGGAAGCCGCCCACCCAACCCCCCAGCCCTGCACTGAGGAAGCCAATCAATGCACAGAAGACTGTCGTATCCCTGGATTAGCATGGCCATCTAAGCAGCGCCTGGCACACAGTAGGCCCTCGGTAAGCACTTGTGGGCGTTAGTGAATGCACTGAAGAATACAATGGATTCACAGATGGAGGGTGGGGGAAGCTTCTGGAGGCTCCGAGGGCCCGGTAAGGAGAGAACCAGCCAAGGGAGAAGCAATGTTCCAGAACCAGTGCACAGCTGGGCTCTCTGACTTCGAAACTGGCCCATGACTGGTGGACGTGTACACGCTGCTATATTTAAAACGGATAACCAACAAGGTCGTACTCTATAACACAGGCAACTCTGTTATGTGGCAGCCTGGATGGGAGTTTGGGGAAGAGTGGATACATGGATATGTACGGCTCAGCCCTCTTGCTATTCAACTGAAACCATCACAACATTGTTAATCGGCTATACCCCGATACAAAAAAGTATGTTAAAAAGAAAACTGGCCCGCCACTCATTCATCCTGTGTTCCTCTGTGTGCTTAGCAATGGAGCTGCCCATGGTAGCTGTCAACATCTCGGAAATGAAACTGCCTTAAAAGATCCTGCCTTCGAAGCAAAACAAAACACGTATTCAGCATCAAAGGCACAGAACTGGCTCGGGTCATTTGGGTCACCCAAGCCCTTCAGCCTGTTCCCAGTGACACATCTCCATTGTGCCATTCCCAAGGAGCTTGGCATGGCCTGCAAAGTCCCTGCGGTGCGCTGGCTAGAGCTGGCAAACACAGATTAATTCCGTCCATCTGCTCTGGTCCGCATCCACGTATTTCAGAGCACGTCCTTCACTACCTTAATCAAGATAATACATTTTTAGCGGTGAAGACAGGGAGGTTCCTGTTCTCAAAATGCTTCCCATTTTCACAAGAACAGAAGCTCAGTCTGCAGGCGAGATAGCCGCTGGATATCAGATAAGGAATCCAATACTTTAATGACCTTTGCTCAGGTTCCTTTTGGAGAGCACATTTCTGAATGAAAACACTGTAACCAGAGATGGAGTGTAACCCTAAGGACACTGGGGCTGGGGGGTGATTGCATCTGGGGTCCCTCTATGACCTCTGCCCTTAGATACATTCAAGAAGAGAAATAGTGCCTTGGGACCAGGAGGGTTTACCCCTTCCTGTCTGAAGGCAGAGGCTGGGCAGTCTCTCAATAGTCCTTCAGTTCTTTGGTTCTGCAGCCCACAGGGGCTGGATCTTTATTGCTCATAGCTGGAAATTTGGCTGAGAGTGAGAACTCCTGCCAAGCTGTAAGCATGAACAGGCTCCTTCCTGCAAAACGCTCAAAACTGAGGTTCAACTTCAACAACTACCACAGAGCCCTCTGACCCGGCCAACTCCCCAACCCAAATGGGGCTGCATTTCTGTGCCATTTACACCTGGGGCCAGGTGAGCAATTGAGGTGCGCAGACGGCCTGCCCGAGCTCCAGATTCCCTGGCACTTGGAAAACAAGCCTTCCCTTGTTTAACCTGTGCCTAAACTGATGTTATGAGAGGAGAGGTGGTTATACAAGGGTGCTGTCCAAGTCGGATGACCTTTCCTTCTCCGGAAGGAGATCACAGAACTTGGAAATGTGCGGTGCAGACTGCACGCAGAGCGATCTTACTGCACTGACCTGATCACTCTGTTTCCCCTCCCCCTCCTCCGGCCACTGTTCAATCTCTATCCCACTAACCTGCTGTGTTGTTGTTGCTGTTGTTCAGTCGCTCGGTTGTGTCTGACTCTTTGCGACCGCATGGACTGCAGCACTCCAGGCTTCCCTGTCCATCACCAACTCCTGGAGTGTGCTCAAATTCATGTCCCAGAGTAAAGAATTCGCCTGCAGTGCAGGAGACCTGGGTTCGATCCCTGGGTTGAGGAGATCCCCTGGTGCAGGAAATGGCAACCCACTCCAGTATTCTTGCCTGGGAAATCCCATGGACAGAGGAGCCTGGCGGGCTACAGTCCATGGGGTCACAAAGAGTTCGACACGACTGAGCAACTAACACACTTTCATGTCCATTGCCATTCAACCACCTCATCCTCTGTCATCCCCTTCTCCTCCTGCCCTCAATTTTTCCCAGCATCACAGTCTTTCCAAGGAGTCAGCTCTTCACATGAGGTGGCCAAAGTATTGGAGTTTCAGCTTCAGCATCAGTCCTTCCAATGAATATTCAGGGTTGATTTCCTTTAAGATTGACAGGTTTGATCTCTTTGGTGTCCAAGGGATTCTCAAAAGTCTCCTCCAGCACCACAACCTGAAAGCATCAATTCTTTGGCACTCAGCCTTCCTTATGGTCCAACTCTCATATCTGTACATGACTAGTGGAAAAACCATAGCTTTGACTATACAGACCTTTGTTGGCAAAATGATTGAACTTGGGTCTCCTGCATTGCAGGCAGATTCTTTACCATCTGGGCCACCAGGAAGATCCCGACCTGCTTTTCTTTTCTTTTCTTTTTTTTTCCTTTTACTTTCTGAAATTTTCTTATTTATGGATTTGCTTGTTAGCTGTTTTTCCAACCCCAGTATAAAGTTCACAAGGACTGGGAACTTGCCTGTCTGTACCCCTGGCACCCGCTGCCTGGCTGGTAAACATTTTGGGAAGAAGTGAACACAAGCCCCACAGGCCAAGAGCACATGCCAGGCACACTGGGTTTGGGCTTCTTGAAAATGGCAACCTAAAGGTCCGTCATCCACGAGGAAGTGGAATCATCAGCCTCCTGAGGTATCTTCTCCAGGCCAGGGCTGCTGCTTTACCCTCAAGCCACTGGAGGTAACTTGAAAGGTATCTAAGCTGTTAGAGCAAAGTCAGCTCTTTGTGTAAGGAGGCCAGGCCACCCGGGCTCCACTCTCTGCCTCCCACCTGTGGCCAGGCCTCCTGGGGCAACGTCTCACCTCTCTGCGCTTCAGCTGCAGTGTTCCTCGTTGGGGTGGTTTGTGTGCCTAGCTCCAGGGTTGTGAGAAGTACCAGGTAACACACATGAAGCTGCCCTGGTGGTGCAGATGGTAAAGAGTCCGCGGGTAATGCAGGAGACCTGGACTGGATCCCCGGGTCGGGAAGATCCCCTGGGGGAGGGCATGGCAACCCACTCCAGTATTCCTGCCTGGAGAATCCCATGGGCAGAGGAGGCTGGCGGGCTACAGTCCATGGGGTCGCAGAGTCAGACCACGACTGAACGACGAACACACACATTCACACAAAGCACCTAGATTTGAACGTGGCACACTGTCAACCATCTTGTCAACAACTCTGCAAGGAACATAGATAGAGGTGCTCTGGCTGGTGCTCAGATGAGTCGGAGGGGTGTTCCTGAGCGGGGCGCCTGTGCCCGATGGCAGGTGGGCCTCCAAGGGCTGTCTGTCCGCCTCCCCTCCCCCGCCCGCCCTCCCCAGAATCTCGGCCTGTTTGGGCTTGCGCGGCCCTTCTCGGCCCTCTGGTTACTCCACAGCGCCACCTGGTGTACTTCCTGGAAGAGCGCCTCATCCCATCCCAGACCGGTGTGCACCCCACGATGAAGTCAGCGGGCACACCAGGGCCACCTCCGCCCCTAACCCCCGGTCACAGACGTGAGTGAGAGCTACAGAACCCCCTGCCATGCAGCGTCTGAGCTTCTCCCTAAGCTGTAGAAAGAAGAGGAGAAGGGGCTGCGTTTTGCCCCAGGGCGTCCCACCCTCGGGCCTCAGAGTCTCTGTGCCACAGCTGAGGACTCCCTCCCATGGGCACCTGTGGGACCCAGGGAGAATTTCTAGCTGACGCGAGGAAGCGGCAGGAGAGTGGGGCTCACTTGTTTTCAGTGTGTGCTAAGAACCCTGGTAGCTCAGCTGGTAAAGAATCTGCCTGCAATGCAGGAGACCCCGGTTGGATTCCTGGGTCCGGAAGATCCCCTGGAGAAGGGATAGGCTACCCCTCCAGTATTCTTGGGCTTCTCTGGTGGCTCAGATGGGAATCTGCCTGCAATTCGGGAGACCTGGGTTCAATCCCTGGGTCAGGAAGATCCCCTGGAGCCGGGAATGGCAACCCACTCCAGTATTCTTGCCTGGAGGATCCCCATGAACAGAGGAGCCTGGCAGGCTACAGTTGGGGTCTCAAGAGACCCCAACACGACTGAGTGACTAAGCACAACACAAGAACCTCTTAGGCAGATTCTCATTTGATCTTCAGGGAATTTCTCTGAGGCCAGCATCATCTGCTCCGTTTCACAGATGGGGAAGTGGAGATTCAGAAAGGAAGTGTGACTGCCCAGCACTCGGGTGACTGATATTCAGTGACTAGGGCAGGTCATAGCAGGTAAAGCGGGGGGAGGATCGGATTCAGCATCCAGTCTGTGTCAGCAAAGCCCAGGATGCCTCCACTCCCGCCTCCAGTTGAGAACTCCTGCCAGAGTTCAGTGTGTGGGTGGGTGTGTGTGTGTGTGTGTGTGTGTGTGTGTGTGTGTGCTCAGTCATGCCAACTCTGTGTGACCCCATGGACTGTAGCCTGCCAAGACCCTCTGTTTACAGGATTTCCCAGGCAAGACTACAGGAGTGGGTTGCCATTTCCTCCTCCGGGGATCTTCCCAACCCAGGGATCGAACCCACGTCTCTTATGTTTCCTGCATTGGCAGGCAGGTTCTTCAACCACTCTTTAACCACCCAGGAAGCCACCACAGCTCAGAGCACATTGCGGTTCTAGGTCCCTTCCATCTGGAGCGCGGATGCTAACTATGCCTGGGCTTCTAAGATCCGACCGGGGAGGCCTCAGTGTCTCCTCTCCTTCGGGAGAATGGAAGGATGCCTGCGGCCTACGTAAGTGGTGCACAGTTTCGTATGCTCTCGCCTATGCCGTCTCTCCTTCGAATACCCTGGATCAGCCGGGGCTGATGGCATTTAATATCCTCTAATCTTCCGTTACACAATTCCCACGCCTAGGACAATTTCTGGAGTAAATGTTTACCCTAAGTCTCCTAAGGAGGCTGAAATGGAAAGTGTGTGACGTTTCTCAAGGCCAGGCTGCACCATTCAGAGATACCCAAGCCCCGCACAGAAATTGGGGGTTGGGGGGCAGGGGCTGGCCCTTGAATAACAGGAAACATCTTGGCCTTCACCAGGCAGGAGGCTCCTGGTGGCCAAGGAGCGCGCGAACTTCTGCTTGAGAACGTCAGAGGAGGCCACGTAGATGGGGCTCACCTTGTAGCTGAGTTTTAAGTGATGAAACAGGAGGTTCCAGGCAGAGAAGGGTGGGTAGGGGACAGCCTGCCAGGCAGCGGGATGACTTTGGAGCCAGGAAGGGCCTGCCCTGCGTGAATGATGAGTGCAGAGGACCAGGGCTGTGTCTTTCTGGGGGGGTGTTATGTGGGGTGATTGTCAAGGGGCCCTGACAGCCATGCTAAGGACTGTGCACTTGACCCTTGGAGGTCAAAGGGGAGCCTGCAGAGATTTTCAAAGAGGAGCGTGCATGTGTGCATGCTTAGTCGCTTCAGTCGTGTCTGACTCTGTGTGACCCCATGGACCGCAGCCCACCAGGCTCCTCCGTCCGTGGGATTCTGCAAGCGAGAATTCTAGAGGAGGTTGCTGTGCTCTCCTCCAGGGGGCCTCCCTGACTCAGGGATCTAAACTCGTCTTCTGCATTGCAGCCGGATTCTTTACTGCTGAGCCGCCAAGGAAGCCCCAAAGAGGAGTGTTCAGTTCTGTTCAATTCAGTCGTTCAGTCGTGTCCGACTCTCTGCGATCCCATGAACCGCAGCACGCCAGGCCTCCCTGTCCATCACCAACTCCCGGAGTCCACTCAAACTCATGTCCATTGAGTCAGTGATGCCATCCAACCATCTCATCCTCTGTCGTCCCCTTCTCCTCCTGCCCTCAATCTTTCCCAGCACCAGGGTCTTTTCAAATGAGTCAGCTCTTCGCGTCAAAGAAGAGTGTATCATGACTCAAATCAGAAGCTGATTCGAGACAGGCCTCTTGGTGGCTGTGTGAAGGGTGGAGGAGGGTGAGATGGGGAGGCCCGCTTGGAGGGCCTGAGCTAAGGCTGTTGCCGCGTAGAGGAGGCTCGCTCCCGGCACTCGGCGGTTGGCGAGGCCCCTTACAGAGGATGGCGGGGGCTCTGTCCTATTAGCCATGCAGGTGGGCCAGCAATGCTTCCTGAGCGCAACCCGGACCCCCGGGGTGCTCGGAGGAGGGCCGGGCTGCCATGAAACAGACCCCGTGGGCAGCCCACCTGCCGGCGGGCTGGGCTTTGTCCACACCATCGCTGCAGTCGGCCTGGCCCCCGACACACCAGGCTGAGGCGGCTGGGACCTTCTGCGGGAGCCATGGGCAGCCCCCTTCCCTGGCCCCTCCGCTCCTTCCCTAATTCACAGAAAGGGACACGTCGCCTCCCTAAATGAGGATGTCATGAATCTCCCAGGCAACAAACAGCCTAGTCACTGGCAGCGTGCCAGACTCTCGGGTGCCAGCTTTGTGCAGAGTCTCTCTTTCAACCTCACGACGACTCCAGAGGGGTGGCTCCAGAAGAGTCAGCGAACGCCAGCATGACAGGAGGGTCCTTGCCGAGAAGCGGGAAACAGTTTGGAATCATCTGAATCCAGAAATCCCAAACTAGCAGCTCTCTGATGCCCGGGGTACATCATCAGAAGCCTCTTCCATCCTTCTCACCTCTCTCATCCTCTCCACATCCCACCGGAAATTTGGGCTATTTTTAAGGCCCCTGGTGAACGCTTTCTGTCTATCAAAATGTCTGCTGAAAACCTATCACACTTTTCCTTTTAAGTTCTTCATTAATGGATGGGGTAGCCTTTCCCTGAGAATTTCTGCCCGACCTGGGCCGCGGCTCTGAGCTTTAATGAGGTGGTCTGTGGCTTTTCCAGTGTGCTCATTAGTGACACTTCTCAATTCATGGTTTTAAAAAGACATTAGATTCCTACAGGCACACATTGAATTTCTTCACCCCTAACAATCTCACCCCTCTGTAACAAGGCCCTAGAGAGGGACTAGGGGGTGAACGGTCTCATCGGAGAGTTTACTGCGTGGAGCAGTGTGTGAGCTACAGCTGGTCCAGCTGCTCAGAGATGAGTCCAAGCAGGATTCCAGTGTGATTCTCTCAGGAAGACAGCTCAGCTGGCAAAGTGAACCAGGATCAGGATTCCAGACAACCATATTGGCAAATTTCCTCCTGCACCATTTGAAGGAAGGCTGCAGGATTAGCTGTTGACAGGTGCTTTTCAGGGGTGGGGATTTGTGTTGCCAAATTGAAGATGACAGTTCTTTGTTCTTCTGTGAAAAGGCCAGCAGAAGGTCCGAGCCTCACTAGGGCCATTTGCCAGAGAGCTGTCTTGAGCCACGCCTGAGAAGGGGAGAAGGGGAAGGTCTTGGGATTTGGGCAACACTTCCTCGTAAGTCAGAAGCCAGAGCGTGGCAGAGAGGAAAACAGCCTCAGGGCGTCACTGCAGCAGAGTGGGGACCAGGGAGCAGAGCCTCCGAAGGTCCTAGCAAATGGCAACCATCGCTTCCCTGGGAAACCTGGGATGCTCAGGAGATCTGGTTTCGCTCTGGTCTTATTGAAGCAGAGCAGGGAACTGCCTGGAAAAATGCCCATCAGGGTTCTGTGGCCCTGGCCTATCGAGGAATGTGCCGGGACGGCCCCCCTGAGTTACTAATAAACCTAAAGAATTTCCCCAAATAAGGTGGGAAGAGACCGCAGACATACGCTTTCGTGAGTCCCACTGCTGAACTGACCTGGGCTATCAGGAGATACCCCACACGCTACGGGGTGATGCAAAGACTCCAGCCTCAGCAGGAGACCCCACACCTCTGGGCTTGACTGTCACATAGAGCCTTTTTTTTTTTAAGAAAAGGGGGGCTTCTCTGGTGGCTCAGTGGTAAAGAATCTGCCTGCCAATGCAGGAGACACAAGTTCAATTCCTGATCCAGGAAGATCCTCTGGAGAAGGAAACAGCCACCCACTCCAGTATTCTTGCCTGGACCATTCCATGGACAGAGGAGCCTGGTAGGCTGCAGTCCATGCCTGAGTGACAGAACAACATCGACAGCAGATCATTGATTTACAATGTGGTGTTAGTTCCAAGTGTGCAGCAAGCTGAATCAGTTACACATGTACGTATGTTCACTTTTTAAGGAACAGATTCTTTTCGCATATGGGCCAGTAGAGAGTACTGAGTAGAGTTCCCTGAGCTACACAGCAGGCTCTTATTAGTTCTCTGTTTTATATGTAGTCCTGTGTATATGCCAATCCCAATTTATTCCTTCCTCTCCCTTGTTCCCTGGTAACCATAAGGTTGTTTTCTACAGCTGTGACTCTACTTCTGTTTTGTAAATAAGTTCATTTGTATCCCCTTTTTTTAGACTCCACATATAAGCAATATAGGGCTTCCCAGGTAGTGCACTTGGTAAAGAATCTACCTGCAAAGCAAGAGACCCCAGCTCAATTCCTGGGTCAGGAAGTTCCCCTGGAGAAGGAATAAGCTACCCACTCCAGTATTCTTGGGCTTCCCTGGTGGCTCAGATGGTGAAGAAACTGCCTGCAATGCAGGATGCCTGGCTTCCATCCTGGGTTGGGAAGATCCCCTGGAGGACGGCATGGCAACCCACTCCAGGATTCTTGCCTGGAGAATCCCTATGGACAGAGAGCCTGGCGGGTTGCAGTCCACGGGATCACAAACAGTCTGATATGACTGAGTGACCAAGCACACACACACGTAAGTGATACATGATATTTGTCTTCCTGTGTCTGGCTTACTTCACTCAGTATGACAATCTCAGATTCATCCATGTTGCTGCAAATGGCCATCATAAAAAAATCTACAAACTAAATTCTGGAAAGGGTGTGGGGAAAAGAACCCTCCTTCACTGCTGGTGGGAGTGTAAATTAGGACAGCCACTATGGAGAAGAGTTCTAACTGTTGCTTTTTGACCTGCATACAGATTTTTGGGGGGCTCCAAAATCACTGCACATGGTGACTGCAGCCATGAAATTAAAAGACAGTTGCTCTTTGGAATAAAAGTTATGACCGACCTAGACAGCTTATTAAAAAGCAGAGATATTACTTCGCCAACAAAGGTCTGTCTAGTCAAGGCTTTTTCCAGTGGTCATGTATGGATGTGAGAGTTGGACTGTGAAGAAAGCTGAGCACCAAAGAATTGATGCTTTTGAACTGTGGTGTTGGAGAAGACTCTTGGCAGTCCCTTGGACTGCAAGGAGATCCAGCCAGTCCATCCTAAAGGAGATCAGTCCTGGGTGTTCATTGGAAGGAATGATGCTAAAGCTGAAACTCCAGTACTTTCACCTCTTCATCTGAAGAGCTGACTCATTGAAAAAGACCCTGATGCTGGGAAAGATTGAAGGTGGGAGGAGAAGGGGACGGCAGAAGATGAGATGGTTGGATGGCATCACTGACTCACTGGACATGAGTTTGAGTAAACTCCAGAAATTGGTGATGGACAGCGAGGCCTGCTGTGCTGCAGTCCATGGGGTCGCAAAGAGCTGGACACGACTGAGCGACTGAAATGAACTGACGGAGAATAGTATGGAGGTTCCTTAAAAACTAACAGTAGAACTACCATATGACCCAGAAATCCCACTCTTGGGCGTATATCTGGAGAAAGTCATAATTTGAAAGCATATATTCACCCCAATGTTCATTGCAGCACTACTTACAATAGCCAGGACATGGAAGCAACCTAAATGTCCATCAGCAGAGGAATGGATAAAGATGCAGTACAAATATACACTGGAGTATTACTCAGCCATAAAAAAAGAACAAAATAATGCCATTTGCCTGGAGCCTTTTTGAGCCATTTCCTTCTCAGCAAAGTGAAGATGTTACCACCTGCCCGGCCCACTTTCCAGAACTGTTCTCTGGAACCAAAGGGAGAGAATAAGTATGGTAGCGTGTTGTATCCTGTAAAAGCCTGTGCCCATGCCATGTGAGGAGGTTAAAGGTCATAGAGGTTGCCGGTTACCTGAGCCAAAGAGCTCACGGGACTCACTTTCACCCCCGAGTGAACCTGAATCCCAGAGTCTCCCGTCCTGCTTGACCAAATCCCTGCCAGGAGAGTCCTTAGAGCTTGGATGTTGATCTTAATTTCTGAGTTCCTCAAATATTCATCTGAAACTGGCAAATCTTTACAAGGGTGAGCACTCAGAAACGAGTGAGAAAGCATCTCCCACACTCGTGCCAGAAAACATCCCGTGTCCTCAGGAGGTGGGAGTATGATCCAGGCACCCCCGCCTGGACCCAGTGCATGGAGCAGGATGGAGCCCCCCACCCCCCGTTTCATGACCATCCACCAGAAGGTCAAGGTTAGAAGGCTCCTGAGCCACTTCCTCTTGGCAGGGAGGTAGACGTCAATGCCAGCTGTCTCCAAAACCAAGGGCAGTTGCAGGGCAACCAGGTGGTCATCTGCCCAAAGATAGAAAGCAACCCTTTACCTAGATTCCGCTTCCAGAAGGGACTGGCATTTTGCTCTTGGAAAACAACTTCCCGGCTGGGAGCTGACCTACATCGCCGCCCCTGCCCAAACCAGTAATTGTTTACCACGGGGAGCCTGTTCTTCGGCCACCGGCCGTTCTCTGGTTTCCAGCCTGTTAATTGGTTTGCAGTGGTTCTGTTGCAGCAACCATACAGAATCCCGCTCTGGGGTCTGTCCACTGGCTACCCTGAGGGAGTCCAGGGAGTCCCAGGTAGCCCCCAAAGGCACTGCCATGACCCCAAAGGGGCATCCTCCTGCAACAGCCCTCTTTGAAGAAGGGCTCACTTGACTGTTGCTCAAAGCTATGTATGACCCCAGGGAAATGCAGAAGGGAGGCTGCAGCGGGGATGAGACGGGAAGGCAGGCAGGGTAACCTGATGGAGGGGCGCTCTCCTTTCTTTCTTTCTGAAGAGCAGAACAGAGTCGAAGCAGGAAAGGGCTATGAGGGCAGAATGGGGAGCTTGGCAGGAACGATGCCCCCTGCTTAAGGAGAGTCAGGAGAGGTCGCTCTCTCGACTGGGAAGCCAAAGACATACCATGGAAGGAGGGCCAGAGATCAAAGCGCCCCTAGAGGGTCACTGGGAAGGACTCCGGTGAGGAGCCAGGATCAGAGGCGGAGAAGTGACTTAACCAGTAGGTGGAAGCATCTGGACCGGCTCCTCAGACTTCCCGGCTCCCAGGCCGATGAATGGTCTTTCCAGTCATTAGACAGATGCCTTTATGCCTTCCCTTCTCGAGCTGTCTGTGGGTTTGTATCTGCTTTATTCACAGCTATATCTGAGTGCCTTGGAAAGTGTCTGGCTCATAGAAAGAAATCAATAAATATTTTCAGAGTAAATGAATGCCCCATTTAGCTATACTTTTCTCTTAAAGCTGACTGGATTGAGGAGGTATATTCAGGCTGTTTTAGACCTGGAAGTGCATTATATAGGGGGCTTCTTTACATGCTAATCACGGTCCAGGATCAATAACATGGGGAGGGGGGCTGTTAGGGTGGCCTAGGGGGCTGTTTGTCACAGCGACAATGGTGTCACTGTGGGGGCTGGCGGGGAAGGAGGGCAGAGGAGACTGCGAACTGAGCTTGGAGGTTTTTCGGTTAAGGGCATTTGGTGAGAAAAGGAGAGCCGGACGGTGTGAAACGACTGAAGGATGGAGATCAAAGCCCGGAGAGGAGATAAAGGGGCCCCGGCCTGTGTGCTGGGAGGGACAACTCAGTTCAGGAACACCGAGTAATGAGCTGGGAACCCTGCCAGCATCCAGAGCGGAGGACTTGTCAGAGGTTGTCCTCTGATGGACGACTACAGAGGCTTGGGGACATACTGGCTTTTATGCCTTGCAGCTGGATATCTCGGTGATTCGTGCAGTGCCAGATCCCTGCTTAGAAGCACACCCAATTAAACAGTGTCCCCATAGGAAAGAGCTCCATCATAAGTACTCTTTGTAGCCCCTTTCCCAGGGGTGAAAGTGAAAGTTGTGTCCGACTCTTTGTTACCCCATGGACTATACAGTCCATGGAATTCTCCAGGCCAGAATACTGGAGTGGGTAGCCTTTCCCTTCTCCAGGGCATCTTCCCAACCCAGGGATTGAATCCAGGTCTCCCGCATTGCAGGCGGATTCTTTACCAGCTGAACCACCAGGGAAGCATTCACTCCTGGACACTACCACACAGCCCAGGTGTGACCACACACCTCAGAGGACGGTGACTTTGGGGCAGCAGGACAGTGAGGCTGGGCGGAGATAGAAGCAGGTGAAGGCAGGACCTCGCTGGGGGCTGGACTTGCTGTTCACGGGCTGCAGGACAGGCTTCGGCGCTTGGCCTCAGAGGCTGTTCCATCATCCAGGGAACTTAGGTGTTCTCGCCTGGGTAAGCCAGGCCGTGTGAGGCCGCACAGTGACTCACCCAGGGCCCTGGGCCCCGAAGGTCTTATCAAATCTTGGCCAGTTCAGGACATTCCGGTCCACAAAAGTCCCCGAGTCAGATTCCCTGGGTTAGAAAAACAAATGAAAAAGGTTCCTCTTACCCTAATCAGCTTTAGAGAAATTAAGTGAAAAGAGTGAGCACAAAGGTTAACAGCATGGCCTTCACAGTCACATTGACAAGCTGAAGGCTCTGCCAGCGCCCTAGAATTTCAGACAAGATGGGCTCATCCTTCCTGCTGAAGTGATGACCCAGGACTCAAGGGGAGGCCCAGGCTCCAAGGAAGAGAATGCAACCAAGAAATTCGTTAGCTGTTTTGGGTATCCACGAGGAACTAGACTTGAAATTTACCTCAAAGCACAGCCATATGTTTCAAGTCAGCATTTAGGATTTTATTTCGAGGGAACGAAGCTAGGCAGTGGCTTTCACCTTTCCTTCCACCCCGCAAGCTGACACTGAATAATGTACATGCATCTCCCCCTCCGCCGTCTACCCAATCTGGTTGCCTTTTCGCGGTAGACCGGCTGTGAAGCCTACACACTGCAGCTCCGCACAGCAGTCTCTGGAGTGCAAGAAATGGGGGTGCTGCACCCCATTCCCACTCCCACTTCTCTTCTGGGATCTGGGGGACCTGGAAAGAAGGTGCACATTTTTCCTTAGCTCTAAAAATGCAGTGGAAAGGCGACTGGCAGCCCACATGCGTGCTTGCTAAGTTACTCAGTCGTGTCCAGCTCTTTGCAACCCCATGGACTGTAGCCCGCCAGGCTCCTCTGTCCATACGATTCTGCAGGCAAGAATACTGGAGTGGGCTGCCATGCCCTCCTTCAGTGGAACTTCCTGACCAAGGATTGAACCTGCATCTCCTGTGGCTCCTGCATTGCAGGCGGATTCTTTACCACTGAGCCTCTGGGGAAGGCCCGCCAACCCACAGGCTATTTCCAGTCTCTTCCCTCTGGGCACAGGTGACCTGTGGCATCTTCTGCTCCATAATCTAGTGCCATGGATGTGGTCTGATCTTGTGCTGAATTCTTGGCAGGTCTGTGGGCGGCAGAAGGGGCGGGGGAGACTGCATTTGTTCTAGGAGCCCAGCCAAGGCATTCTCTAGGACAGTAAACAACCAAGCCTGCTCATCAGACGTTGGCCCCTACGTGTGTTCACCTGCACCCTGGAAGAGGTCTGAAATGCTCGACCGAAACTAGAAACTCTTTTATCTTCCGGTTTCTTTCCTGCTGCTGCTGCTGCTGCTGCTAAGTCACTTCAGTCGTGTCCGACTCTGTGCGACCCCATAGACGGCAGCCTACCAGGCTCCGCCGTCCCTGGGATTCTCCAGGCAAGAATACTGGAGTGGGTTGCCATTTCCTTCTCCAATGCATGAAAGTGAAAAGTGAAAGTGAAGTCGCTCAGTTGTGTCCGACTCTTTTCAACCCCATGGACTGCAGCCTACCAGGCTCCTCCGCCCATGGGATTTTCCAGGCAAGAGTACTGGAGTGCAAAGACTGCTGAACCAAGGCTCTGGTGATGAGATTCTGTAGGGTCGATGCTGCCACTAGCCGGCTGTGTGACATTCGGGAAGCCCATTTCCTTCTCTGATTCTCAAGCTCCTTTGGTATCAAATGAGGGCAATTGATTTCTTTGGTCTACTTCAAGGATGCCCTGCTTTTTTTTTTAAAGCGGGGGACGGATTTCTTTTGTTTCTCCACTAGATGGCGATGTGTCTCCAACTGCAGCTGGCCGGGGCCTGCGGCAATCTGGCGGGTGTTTGTTCAGCGGTTCCACTTGGCCCAGCACAGCGATGGCGAGGGCGGGGTGGGGACAGGGTTCGCTCTTCCAAGACCAGAGGGAGATGGTGCGATCTGGCTCGGCAGGTTGAATCAGGGAGAACAGGAAACGGTCATGAGCTTACACGTCAAAAAGGCAACGTGGTTTAAAGAATGACGCTCAGGCTCAGGTTGCACAGGCCAGGCAGGCTCCTAAAGGCAGCTCCTGCCCTCGGAAACCCACAGCACCGCCTATGTTGCTACATGGACCGGGTTTTCACCAGGACAAGTCCCCGGAAGATTATGGTGCAGGCTCTGTGCTGGAGCTCCGTTTGCAGCTAAGCTTTCTGGAATGTCAGCCACACAAAACAAAGGCTCAGAAGCTTTAGGAAGAACCTTAAGGTCAAGTGCTCTCTGCTGCAGAATCCCTGCCACGGAGTTCCCGAGTGGAGGGCGTCCAGGTGACCTGGGACTGGCACCTTTCCTCATGTCTGTTCAAGCCAAACACGACAAGACTGACATATTTTCCCTTTCTGCGACAATCTCAATGGTGTTTTGGTTTTTTTTAAAAAGAAGGTCAGATAGTTCAAGTCAACAAGTGTACCAGAATAACCATGTTTTTAAGTATAGTCAGTGAATCCTTCTCTGAATACATTAAACAATACAGTATTGTACAATATAAGTAAAAATACGAACAGCTTTTGTGGGAAAAAAGCTATGTAAATGTATCTGAAGTCATGTTAAATTTTGTGTGTATGTGTGAGCAAATATTAGAGTATAAGGAACAAATCCAAAGATGCTTTGGTTTGTGGCATTTGTGTGTTTGGGGGGACTTTTTCTTTCTTATTTAGAATGTTCTTAGTTTTGCTCTGATGGTTGAGAAATACCAGTAGCAGTTCCCTAATTAGACCAGGATCTTTTGACTTCTAAAAATCTTCCTGTATATCCCTAAAAAATGCGTTTCTGCTTTAAAATCCTTTTCAAGTTCTCTGTCCACAGGTCAGAATTTCCATCAAGTGTGACTGTTTCTGAGTTATTTTTAAAGATTCCCTTTCTCAGCCTCACTGAGATGCTTTTCCCATTGATATTTTTTTAATATAATGTTTTGGCTATAGCAGAATAATTATTTGTTCTCTCTTTAAATGAAGGCAATGCAATATTGAAATATTTCCTAAAAAATAAAGTCATCGTCTCACCTCTAAAGTAACTCCCTTCCATGCATATTCCCTTCTGGATGCTGGATATGTATATGTCTATTTTTGTATAGTTATAATCACAGAATACATGCTATTTTGCAGAATACTTACTTTTTAAAACTTGCCAAAATTTATCCAATATCTGGCTGACATTATTTCCAAAATGCCGAAAGTCTCAGTACCTAACCCAAAGATCCTTCAGAATGATAATCACTTAAAGCTGAAATGATACTGGGAATTACATTACCTATCATGGTCTTTTTAGTCCTCAGAAACCGTATCACCTGCGGGTTCTGATCAGTAGAAAAGGACTCTGAAGCATCCACATATATGGTTCAGCGATCTTGTAGACAGATCCGCTGAGTTAGCTACCCCTTCCTCTGCACTCCCCCGGGTATCTCTGTGTAGTGTTTTGAACTTCTAATTCTTTTTGTTGTTGTTGTTGAGTTACTAAATCATGTCTGATTCTTTTGGGACCACCATGGACTGCTGCCCGCCAGGCTCCTCTGTCCATGGGATTTCCCAAGCAAGCATCCTGGAATGAGTTGCCAATTCCTTCTCCAGAGGATCTTCCCAACCCAGGGGTCGACCCCGAGTTATTATTTATCTGTGTGTGATGATGCTGAGGTAGTGTGTTCTATCCTGGCCCATCGCTGAGCCGAGCACCTCACCATCCACAGTTTAATGAGAAATTCCTAGGAAGGCACCTCCTTTTTTCAGAAACAATGGGCAGCAATCTATGGCAGAAACTGGGCTTCTGAGAGAGGTAAGGAATAAAAAAAGAGGCTTCCCCCAACTCCCAGTGGGAGGAGAGAACTAGAAATAGTTCTGAAGTACCCAGAGTCTGCCTTCCATCTCCCACTTGGCAAGGAGGAATCTCACCAGAGCACACTCTTTCACTTGTACCACTGATCACCCTAGTCCTTCTACAGACTCAGTGATATCCTTCACCGGTCGCTGCAAATCTGGAGAATCTGAAACAGTTCCTTTGCTGCTTGATCACTGGCCCATCCCTTAGGCTCTCTGAGGCTCCCCAAGAAAGGGAAGAAGTGATTTCAATTAACTTCTGGTAGGGAAGAGGCAGGGGAGTCACTTCAACACCAAATATATTTCTGGCTCTACAAAGAGATTCAGAAATCACTTTACAGCACAGTATTTTTGCTTTAACTACCCAAAGAACAAGTCAGGATCAGTGCTAATGTTTAATTAAAACAAATACAAAATAAGCTACTGTTGTGTCCTTACATTCTGCTCAGAGCAGCCTTGCAGATACCAGTAATGAGACATGGCAGGCCAGTAATTAAAATGTAGATTTGCTTTCATGCCATTACAGGGTAAGAATGGGCACGGCTTGCTAAAATACTTCCACACTATGGTAATTACTTGATACTTCTCTGCAAGGTTATATTAAAGCATTCCATGCAACCTCAGATGCCAGGACAAAAGGGGTACCTTTTAATAAAGCTCTATCACACAGCCATCTATTTATACTCTGCCTTGACTCAGAAAGGATCTGAGGTAGCCAACAAAAACAATGATAAGAGAAAAAAATGCTGTCATTTGTGAGTAGCTGCTGCATGCCAGACGTTGCATACCAGCTGTTTTATTTACATTGCCTATCGTTTTTCAGAAAACCCCTAAGGAGAGATGTTATTAATACTAGGGAGGCGACAGGCATAGAGGTGAAGTACCAGGTCCTGGAGTCAGAATCCTGGCTCTGTCTCTTACTGGCTGTGGGCCTACAGCAAGTGGCCTAAACCCTCTGTGGCTCAGTGTAGCATCTGTACAATGGAGACATTAGTAACTGCTTCCTAAGGTTTAGGGCTAAATGGAATCAGCATGGAAAGTAGTTATGAAAGTGCCTGGCACATAGGAAGGGCTCAGTTAATGTTAGTAAGGTGGCAGAGACATTTGCTGCAGACACAGCGACCTATGTATTTTCCTAAACATCCAATCCCCTTGCAGTTAGGCAAAGTTATATGACTAGTTTGAGTCAATGAAATATGATAGGAAGTGACGTGTCATTTCCAGATGCAACAGTTAAGAGACAGTGCCCGATCTTTTAACTCTCACTTCCCTGGCTCAATGACCCTAGAAGCGACGTGTTAGGTGATGGTGACGCTGGATGGAAGGTACCTGCATCCCAGAGTCATCGGATCGAGGAGGGCCCAGGAAATGCACATCAGATGTTAATAGAGCAAAAAGTCAATTTCGCTGTTCTGAACTACTGATATTTCCAGATTTACTTGTTATTGCAGCATAGCACACCATATCCTGAGGAACCTAGCCCTATTACGTTATTCTGATTACCTTCTTTTTGCACTTTGAAGAAACTGAGGGTCAACTAACCAAAGAGAAAACATCCATTTGAACCCAGGTACCTATTAAGCGCCGAATGTTGCATCTTCATATGAACATTTGCCTTTTGGGGAGTTCTCACAAACTCACGGATGCTACAAAAAAAGTTTCCAAAAAAAGTTTATCTTCAGTTAAGCACTGATTAAAAAAAAAAAAAACCATCAGAGATGGTAACTGTCAGGGAATATGTATATATGCTTCTTCTGAATCTGGACCATGACCACCTTTTAAAACTACATCAGAAAACTGGGAGGGAGAAAAGCTTAGAATTCTCTTATCATTCCAGGGAGAGTATACCCTGAATCCCAAATATGAGTTACCTTAGATGGGCTGGTGTGCTGGAGACACCAGTAGCGGGAGACTGGAGGGCCACTAGGGAGGAGCTCGAATAGTCTGACTGTTACACGGGGATGAGGAGAGCCCAGGACACTGAGCTGGTGGGGAGACCGGGAGTCCGGCCCACTTTCTCTGGCTGCCAATAGCCCTCCTGCCTGCCCTATCTCCTGTCTACTCTGTAATCATTCAGCATCCCCTCCTTTTTTCTTTTGAAGGTTCTCAGCAAGAATAATTTAATCATATATATTAAAGTAAAAGCTCATTTGGAAGACCCTCTGTACTAAACAAGTAGGCGTGGAAATGATCTTTCCAAATACGAGGCTGACTCGTGTTCCCCTCACTTTCCTCCTGGCGAGACAGTGGACGACACGCTGTTTCTACAGTTCCTGCCAATCCTAAATGTCTGGTATGAATGAATGAGGACGGGTGGCAACACGTCCTCATGTGGGCCTGAGTTTCACAGCTTAAAAACATCAGTAGAAGCAAAATGCAATGTTCATTCTGTGCCTGGATTTTTTTTTTTTCATCCACAAAATCATTACAATTCTTACTGCTTGCCACACAGGGATGGTATGAAAATGAGCTCAGGCGCTACAATACACCTTAAAGGTATCCCATTAAATGTTATCTCAGTGCTAAACTGGAGAAGGAGATGGCACCCCACTCCAGTACTCTTGCCTGGAAAATCCCATGGACGGAGGAGCCTGGTGGGCTGCAGTCCATGGGGTCGCTAAGGGTCGGACACAACTGAATGACTTCACTTTCACTTTTCACTTTCATGCATTGGGGAAGGAAATGGGACCCACTCCAGTGTTCCTGCCTGGAGAATCCCAGGGATGGGGCAGCCTGGTGGGTTACCATCTACGGGGTCACACAGAGTAAGACACGACTGAAGCTACTTAGCAGCAGCGGCAGCAGCAGCAGCAGCGCTAAACATTAATATCCAGCAGCTGCCACTTCCTACTATTTTATAATCTAAAAGTTCTACCACAATCACCTCCTTGGACCTATGAGATTTTGCCTTTATTTCTGTTAAATGACACTTTTACCTAAATCACAGTTATTAATGTGTGCTGTGAAAAATAGAAAATATAAAGAATAAAATAAAAGTCTCTTAAAGTCCCTCTTCCAAGGAACAACCTTGGTACAATTATCCTCTAGGATCATTTCCTTTTGGTCTTCATCTATCTTCCCAGATTTACGTAAAGATTAGGCTCAACAAACAATTTTATGTCCTACGTTAACATTAATTCACAAACATTTCCCCATGCCATCTGTTAAAACCCTCCCATAAAGGCAACTCTTTCTCATGGTGGGTTCTAATCCCCTCAACCACATCACCACTGCTGGATGTCTCAGGTGTGTCCAGTGTTTTCCTGCTATGAGTGAAGCTGGTATGAATTTCTTCAGCTTTTTGGGTGTTCCTAATTATTTCCTTGGGATATGCTCTTAGGTATGACAGCTGCTGCTGCTGCTGCAAAGTCGCTTCAGTTGTGTCCGACTCTGTGCGACCCCAGAGATGGCAGCCCACCAGGCTCCCCTGTCCCTGGGATTCTCCAGGCAAGAACACTGGAGTGGGTTGCCATTTCCTTATGACTAGTTTGTACTAAAACAGTTTCCAGCAAACACTCAATGCTGTGAAAAGAGTCAAGAGAATCCAGTTATTGGATTTGATGCTACAAATGGCCCACTCAAGGCTTTCAGGAAGGGCCTATGAATAGAAAAGCAATGGGTTCCAGTGTAAAGATACAAAGAAAAGAGTAGCCCTTCAGGCTGCTTTTAAGCCAGGGTTAAGATATTGTTATATGGTACCTCTTAACCAGAGAGCTATGAAATGAAAATCAGACATTAGTGTAGAAAACTATATTTCTATTGAAGGGAAAGAATCTGGCCACCCACGTCTTGCTTGTAATTCAACGGGCTCGCTAAAAAGCACACATTGCCCACAGACGCCAGCTGACAGACACGAAGAGCTTTGCAAGTGTGACCTTTGTGTGTCCTCCATCCAAGAGCTTCCTCCGGGAAGCTCAGCTCGTGCCTAACCAGTTGCCAAGGATACCCTGAAAAGCTGCAGAAGCGAGACTCAAGTAGTCCAAGTAGCCTTCACTGGTTAAACACTTTATCCTTTTATTTTGACAGATTAATTCATATTTTTCTAGCACAAAACAGGGAAAATACAGAAAGCTATCTGGGCTACATTCTTCATATGCCTTCGGTTATGTGTAACTACTTATCATGCAAGAATCTATCTTTAACAGAAACTTTCCATCAATAAGCATCACAATGGTGCTGTTAGTGACAACAGTAATTAGAGCAGCAAATCCTTTATTGCACTCACTTCCGTGAAAATGGTGAGTACATGGATCAATCATAGCTGGTTCGGACAAGCAAGCAAGATCAAGGCAAGTCAAACTAATGATTTTACCTGGAAAAAAAAAATGTGGTTTATTAACAAGTAATGTTCCTTAGGTGACTCCATGGGCCAAGCACTTGGCTGGGGGCTTTATAGACATTTTCATCAGTCCTCACAACTACCCTCCTGGGGAGGGGCTATCAGTCCCATTTTGCAGATGAGGAAACTGAGGCCCACAGAGATGAAGGGACAGATGCACACCAGGGCTGGAACATGGGATCAAGTCCTGAGCTTTCATTCTTCTTTTCCATTGCTTTTACTTCCTCAAGAAAACCAGTAGGTTGACAATAACTCTTAGCCCAAAGCTGGGAGGTGGCAGAGTATCAGGAGGGGTGCTCTAAGGGGAAACAGCTGACCCAGGTAAATGATTAATGGGAACAGGGACTTCCTGGTGATCCTGCAGTTAAGACCTCATCTCCCAGTGCAGGGGGTAAGGGTTTAATCCCACATGCTGTGGAGCAGCCAAAAAGCAAAACATAAAACAGAGGCAATATTGCAACAAATTCAATAAAGACTTTAAAAATGGTCCACATCAAAAAAAAATCTTTAAGAAAAATAAATGGGAGAGAGAAGTGAACACCAGGTTCTCAGACCCTTTAGCCAGTTCCTTCTAAATTGTGGTGGAAGGGGGGTCACTTCCACCAAGAACAGTGAGAAACAACTGCTTGTAGCTTTTATACTCAAGGATGCCTCTTGAGTGGAGAAGGCAGTGGCACCCCACTCCAGTGTTCTTGCCTGGCAAATCCCAAGGGCGGAGGAGCCTGGTGGGCTGCCGTCTATGGGGTCGCACAGAGTCGGACATGACTGAAGTGACTTAGCAGTATGCCTCTTGAGAGCCCCGTTCAACTGGTCTTCCAAAAAAGCACAGTTACTCTGTTTCCAAGGAAAAGAGTCCAATTTTGCTTTTTCCCCCAAGGAATTTCCTAGCCCTTGTCCACACAGAGAAAGCGCCAGGGCCTTTATATTTGGGCCAAATCCTGCAAGAGGAGACTAAAAACAAACGAACAAAACATTTCCACTAGAAAATGTGAGAAGTGGCCCTTCTTTTGAAGGTAGGCACTCAAAAAAACAGGAAATCTGTAGAGGAGCCAGAACCATGACAGGTGGTGAAGACAAGTAGGAGAGACAGTCACACTCGTCTTAGGAAAAATGACTCCAGAGAAAGTCGGTTTACGCTGTGGGCCTGGTGGGTGGAACTGAGATGGCACCACTTAAATCAGTTAGAGACTCCTGTGACTTGCAAACTAAGGAGTTTTTCCTCCAACATTTTCCTATTTATTCAGTGCTGTCGACCCTTGAGCACCGAAGAAAGGAGCCTAGGAATACTGGACTCGAAATCAGGATTCTGGATTCTAGAACGAGCTCTGCCAGCAGCGAGCTGGAGCTTATCCTTACCCTTTTATATAAGAAGGAAGGACTGTAGACTAGCCTGGGCCCTTCCAAGTTTTGTCTTTGCCGAGCTGGGTCCTTGTTGTGGCACATAGGCTTCTCTCGTTGCAGAACACGGGCTCGCGAGCGCACAGGCTTGGTAGTCGCAGCTCAGGCTTATTGGCCCTGAAGCATGTGGGATCTCAGTTCCTCAACCCGGGATTGAACCCTCACCCACGTCCCCTGCCCTGGAAGGTGGACTCTAAACCACTGGACTACCAGGGAAGTCCCAGCGCCCTTCCAAGTTCAGATTCAATGTAATTTCATCCAATTGGGCAAACATCTAGACAGAAAGCTGAGCGCTGAAGAATTGATGCTTTTGAACTGTGGTGTTGGAGAAGACTCTTGAGAGTCCCTTGGACTGCAAGGAGATCCAACCAGTCCATCCTAAAGGAGATCAGTCCTGAATATTCATCGGAAGGACTGATGTTGAAGCTGAAACTCTAATACTTTGGCCACCTGATGTGAAGAACTGACTCATTGGAAGAGACCCTGATGCTGGGAAAGATTGAAGGTGGGAGGAGAAGGGGACGACAGAGGATGAGATGGTTGGACGGCATCACCGACTCCATGGACGTGAGTTTGAGCAAGCTCCAGGAGTTGGTGATGGACAGGGGGGCCTGGCACGCTGCAGTCCATGGGGTTGCAAAGAGTCGGACACGACTAAGCGACTGAACTGAAGTGAGCTGGGCAGACATGTGCTCCACATGCACACTGTGTCAGGCACTGTCCTGCTTTAATGTGTAAAGAATCCCAGCCCTCGAGAAACGCAGTCTGGCAGGAGAGTGTAAACAGCTAATCCAAGTAGTCTGTGAACTGGACTCAGCAAAAAGCAGCCTGGGGAGGCAGCATCAGTTCAGAACTGGGGGCCTAGGGAGGGTCATGAAGTTAATGACATCTAAGCTGGGTTTCCAAGGATTATGAGGCAGTTATCACTGGGGGGATAAGGGGAGGTGTCTGGTAATTGGCTCCCGGATCCTTTCTAACCTGGAGTAATGCAGAGGTCAGATTCTGTAAGCTCATGGCGCAAAGGAGCTGGGCTGTTGGCTGGTTCATGGGGTAGCATGGTGCACAGCCTCGGGAGAGTCCAAAGGCGATTCTGCTGGGAGATGCCCTCAACTCAGGGGACCAAGTGGGTGTCCTCTAGGCCAGGGTGGTTCCAATGTCCTTCCTCAGAGCCTTGGGGTTCAGAGGTGGCGTTGACAAGAGGAAGGCTGAGCGAGCAGCGTCTCAAGCCCTGCTGGAAAGGGGGTCACCTGGAAAGATCTCACTTTCAGGGGCTCTGCTGCTTAAACGTTTTTGGAAACCAGTGCGCTCAGGCCTGCGTGGTTATTGGTCCACAGTGATCTCCTTGCAGAAAGCCTCGAACATGAAACCCATCACCCCAGGGTGTGTCTCTCCTCCTGTCTCTGGCAGCTTCTTCTTAGTTGTCTTGGTGAATTCCCAAGATTCCTCCTTTCCTTTTAAAGGATTAAAAAATATATATGTATTTATTTGGCTGTCAGGGCTCAGTTGCACACGCAGGATCTTCACTGCATCGTGGTCTCAGTTGCACACGCAGGATCTTCACTGCATCGTGGTCTCAGTTGCACACGCAGGATCGTCACTGCATCGTGGTCTCAGTTGCACACGCAGGATCGTCACTGCATCGTGGTCTCAGTTGCACACGCAGGATCTTCACTGCATCGTGGTCTCAGTTGCACACGCAGGATCGTCACTGCATCGTGGTCTCAGTTGCACACGCAGGATCTTCACTGCATCGTGCACAATCTTTTGCTGTGGCACACGCACTTGCAGTTGTGGCTCGTGGACTCCAGAGTGTGGCTCACAAGCTTCTCTGCTCCGTGGCATGTGGGCTCTTTTCCCCCAACCAGGGAAGGAATCTGCATCCCCTGCATTGCAAGGGGACCACCAGGGCAGTCCCTCATTTCCTCCTTTTTTGAGAGACTGTTAAATGGTGGAATTCTTCAGGCCCTGGCTTCAGGTGTGTACTTCTTTTGGGAAGAGAGGCTTGCCTCCCCACAAGGAAGTTTTATGGAGCTCCACAGATTTCAGTCTTCTGTTAGCTAAGGACCCTCCACTCATCCTGGTTCCAGACCTACCAATCCCACTGGCCTTCCCAAGGTCACCATCCTATGCCTCAGATTAAATACGGCCAAGACGTGAGTTACCACTGTCCCAGCCCCAGACCTGGTTCTACCGTCTCCCCACCACTCTTAATCTCAGGAAATGGCCCCACTTTGAACCCACCACTAAAGCATACCTTTGGGAACCACTCTTGACAACTCCTTTCTCACCCCCAACACCCAATTAACCAGCAATTCTTGCTCATCCCATTTTCTATATAGATCTCTCAAGTACACCCCGCCCCTTCCCCATTCCCACCATCAGCATCGTAGTGCAAGCCACCACTGACTTTCATTTGGACCACTGTAGAAGCCCAGATCATTGGCCCGCTTCCCATCTGGACTCATTCTGTTCAGTTCCCCCACACAGCTGCTGGGAGATTTCAAGAATACAATCCGATCCTAAGAATCCCCTGCTTAAAACCTTTTAATGCCTTCCTTCCAGTCACAAATCCAGCGTGTGACTTAAAGGGCTACAGATAATTGGGCTTTGCTCCAGCCTCAACTCATGAAATCCTGCCATTCCTGTCTCTGCTCCAACATATGGCACTTTTCTTAGGTCCTGTTCTCTCTCCCTCCCACTTTCCGTGTGCTGTTGGGCAACGGGAACTCTGCTCTGGCCCCTCTGCCCCTCCAGCCCTTACATGACCTTTGCATCTCAGCCTAAAGCTCCTTCTGCAGCCAACTCTGCAGTGTCCGTACAGGGCGCTCAGAATCTACCTTTTGCAGTACTTCACACTTTACTTACAATCATTTCTTTATGGTCTGTCTTCCAAAGAGTCATGTTTCATTCCATGCTCTACAGCTTGTGATCAGCACGGCACCTGGCACAGTAGATGCTCAATATATATTTTTAAAAAGTATTTCACTGGGGCGTCCCTGGTGGGCCAGCGGTTAAGAATCCACCTGCCAGGGCAGGGGACACGGGTTCAATCCCTGGTCTGGGAAGATCCCACATGCCGAGGGGCAACTGAGTCTGTGCGCCACAGCTACTGAAGCCCACGCGCCCTGGAGCCTGCGCTCTGCAACAAGAGAAGCTGTCGCAAACAGAAGCCTGTGCACCGCAACTAGAGAGGAGCCCCTACTTGTAGGAACTAGAGAAAGCCCACATGGCAACAAAAACCCAGCACAGCCAAAAATAAATAAACAAATATACTTAAAAATTTTTTTTCTTTAAACCCTTTGTCTATCTCCCCTTTTCTTCAGTGTCAGTCCCATCCCCTCTCCAGTCCCCTCTGCCTGAGCTGTGGTCTGTCTCCCATCCCATCATCAGGCCCCTCTGGCCTATTTGCAGACCTGGCTTCACAGGATTCCTCACACCTTGTGTGAGATGACTGCAGCCTAGAAACCAACTTCATTTTCTCCTGAGTCATGCCCACTATGTCAGAATTCACCCACTATTGTTGTTTCCACCATAAAAATCATCATCCAGATGCAAGAGTTCTGTGTCCGGAGTCCGGCATCCAGGTTAGCAGGGGGGTGGGGGGAATAAAGTAGAAGTATTATTTAAACCAGTTCGGTTTCAGTCCTCATGCTGCACACACACACACACACACACACACAAACACATACACACACTATGTGGGATGTGCTGGTTACATGGCGATTCAGCGTTTATCTCAGAAGGTCAGTGGTCAGGGGCGGGGATCAGTAGGCAGAGCAAACCCCTTGGAAGTAGAAGGTTTATAGTTTCAGGCACGGGGGAAAGGGAAGCCTTGCTTCCCCAAGTCCACACGCTTCCCCCCTCTGCAGTGCAGTCTCTAGCTGGCACAGGCAGTGTGACCAGGAGCCAAGCAGCGATGACAGCGGCTGATTGGTTCAGCAAAGCCTGTTTGAAAGCAATTAAAAAGAGAGTGTCATCTCCTGAAGAGGTTGCAAAGAAAAGGCCTGGGATGCTTTTTCCTTTCTTAGTTGATCTGGGCTGTCAACGACTTCATTAGCAACCTGATCAGGTTCTAATTAGCACCCTCATTAAGTGCTTTCAAATCAGAACCCCTGAGAACTGGAAGGGAAGGTGAGAGCCAGTTGGACAGGACCTCTTGCAAGAAATGGACATGGGTTTCTGGACCTGAGTCAGTGGCACAGACTTTCTTCTTAAAGTGGATTCCCATATGGGGGAGTCCTCTGAACATTTTATTTCTGAAGCGAGCGGTTCAACCCTTTATTGAAAAAGTCTAGGCAGTAAAGCAAGAGGAACTACTTGCTTAAGAACAACATGGAAAAATAATCGGGAAATGTTTCACAGGCAAGCATAAAGGGAAAAAGAAAAATTAATGCTTTTGGCTCAGGGGCTGTGCTCATATGTTCTCTAAGATGGCTTTCCTTGACCTTAGGAAACCTTGGACTCTAGGCAACCAAGAATAATCTTGGAAAGACCTTTAAAACCTAAGATTCATGGAAATCCAGCATCATTCCTTGCAACACCACAATGAGGCGGGCATGGATCCCAACACACACTCCACTTTAAAAGTACTCAACTTTCGAGATGTTTGTAAGGTGGTGGCAGTTGTTTCTCAGCTGTTTGTTCCTTTCAGCTGCCAATACCAAGAGTCCTTCCGATCATGCTCAGCCTAACAGACTGTGGGACGGCAGCCAGGTCAGAGCCACAGCGGTCCAAGAGAAGGCTTGGGAATTTTATTCTTCAAAACCACAAGTATCAAATTTCAACTGTTAAAAAGTTTGTTTTTTTTTAAATCAAGCACAGAGGAAAGGACAGATCTTTCTTTTCTAACCTCTCTTCTTCAACATAATTTCTCCTCCTTTTCCTGTCTTTGCAGCAATCAAAAAAAGGGCAACGTAAGAAATTGCTCGGTGTGACTCATTTAAGCAAGAATTTTTCACACATATGTGATGAGAGGGTTTCACTGGTTGGCCAACGCAAGGTCTTAGGACCCAGATGTGATAAAGCCACCGTCTCCAGAATTTCCTAAGCCCAGAAAGGTGACGGAAAGCAGGTTCAATCCATTTGGCTACAGTGGGTTGAACCAAAGATAGTGTGAGAATGAACAGAACTGAATCTCTTCCAACAACTCTTTCAAACTCAGGGGAGTGTGGGCATGGGGTGGGTGTGTGTGTGTGTGTGTGTGTGTGTGTGGAAAGGGTCGTGGGCTACAGGAGGAAGGGATATGAACTCATCCTAAGACTCTCACTGGTTTGTGTTATAAACAAGTCAAGGTCACGACTGAAATATATCTTGTTCAGTCATGACCTCACTGCATTCCCCTACATTTCACATGGTGACGACAGAAGCTGAAGTTAACAAAAGACCTTAAAGTCACATCAGAGTGCCCTAAACCGGCAGTCCTTCTGGGACAGGGGGTTGGGTGGGTGCTTACTGAAACAAGAGGGAAAGAGGCAGGGCGCAACCTTAAAAAAAGTGATATGACCATAGGACACAACAAAAACCAGTTAGAACCAGCTAGGTCCAAGATGGCAGAAGATCCGCCTTCCAGGAGACCTTCAGCCTCATTATACGCTCATTGTAATACATTAGCATGCTAAATGACACACCCACCCGCGCAGTGACAGTTCTGAGGCCAACCATAAAAGGTCAAAATGTGGGCGGTGACCCAATTCCTGGAAATCTCCGCCCCTTTCCCAAAATAATTGGAATAACCTTCCCACTCATTAGCCTATGAAATTATCCAGTCCATAAAAACTATTTGGGGCTCTCTCACCTTCAGAGATGGCCCACATCCTGTATGTAAAGTGTGAAGTGTGTTTCTCTCTAAATAAATGTACTTCTTACCATCACTTCGTATCTAAATTCTTTCACAGTGAAGCAAGAACCTTAAATTTACTGGGAACATTAAGGACACAGACTTTAAGGTCAGAACATCCTGAGTGTGGCCTCAGGAAGGGGTTTTGTCTGAGCCTGTTTCTTTCTCTATAAAATAGGGTAAGACTCTCCCTTTACAGAAATTTTCTGGATACTGAATGAGAAAACCCTTCTGGTGCTGAGCACAAGGTTGCTGTTCAGTCACTAAGTCGCATCCGACTCTTTTGTGAACCCATGGACTGTAGCCTCACCAGACTTCTCTGTCCATGGGATTTCCCAGGCAAGGATACTGGGGTGGGTTATCATTTTCTCCTCCGGGGGGTCTTCCTGACCCAGGTCTCCTGTTTTACAGGCAGACTCTTTACTGCTGAGCCATCAGGGGAGCATGGGGTAATTACTAAGAAGTGTTCACTTCCTCTTCCTCTCTCTCCTCACCTTTTGCAGTGGGATGACCTCTCCCAGTCTCCTTTTCCTCTTCTCCTAGAACCACACTCCTTAATTCTAACCTTTGAAGTCAGAAAGTATGTTTTCATTGATTTAGCTGTAGGTCAACTAAATCCAAAACACAGACCATCAGTAGAATTCTTTGCATATAATTTTCATGGATTTTACGCTTTCCTAGAAGTCTTGTAATTCATATGTAAACAATTGAGGTTTGAGATACGTATCAAAACAGTTTAAAAATGAAGCCCTGAGAACAATGGTTCATTGTCCTCATTATTCCAGGACTTTCTCAGAATCCCTTTACCCGTCTCTTGTCAGAGAACTTCAAATGGCAGTTACCCTTCCCTCTGCCTCCACTTGCCTGCTTTGCATTATCAACCTTGACAATAGCACCCATAACAGACAGGCAGGTGCCCTTACTCAAGGGCAAAAAATTGAAAACAAAATTGCTAACACAATTCACAAGCTTTGACAGACTGACTTTTGGAGCAGCCCAAATGGGAAATGTTCTGATTATTCATGCAAATGACAGGTCTGCCCATCCTCCTTGAAAATTACATCACTTAAAAACTACATGCAGCCCACTTCAATGGCTATTCACTGCACTTGCAGGCCAGCTTCCAACAGAGTAGAGGAGACTGGAGAGAAAGAACATGGAAAGAGAAGGGAAGAGGACGTGGGAATGGGACAGACCCTAAATAGCCAGATGAAGAGGCAGGAGGAAGAAGAGGAGCCAGGAAAGCAAACAGAGGACAAATACTGAGAAAAGCAGACAAAGCAAGGACAGTGTGATTTTGATGCCCTGTGGGGGCCCTGTGGGGCTCCTGGGCACAAAGCCTTTCTGTGTCCCCCATTCATTTGATTATAGGAAATAGCCTTCATTCAGCCTCCATGACCTTCCCTGACTTCCCAGGGGCAGATTCCAACAGCTGCTAATCAAAGGAGGAGCAGCCTTGAAACCACCTGAGGCAAGATTAAAGGGACCAGAGACCTATTCCCTGGGGAATAGGGGGCAGAGTTCTTGAGACTCTTGTCTGCTGTGTCCCCTCTTTGCCTGGCAAAGAAATAAAGCCACTCTTTCTTTCTACTCCATATGTTTGTCTCTGTACTTCTGTTTGGCATCAGCGCACAGAAAGCCAAGGGTTTGGCATCAATTTCAAGGAAACCAAGTAAGCAGGGGAAATTAAGAAGTTTTCAGCAGTGTTTACTACTGGAACCAAGCAGGACCCTGTGGGGCCCTTCCAGGTTCAAAAGTTACTGAACCAAACGTGGGCCCACTCACCCACACAGTAAAGCCAATCTACTGACACAGGTTGCGGTGAAGGACTGTGCAGCATTTATTACAAGGCGCCAATAAAAGGAGAACCGGTGGCTCATGCTCAAAACCCCCACACTCCCCCGAGGGCTTCAGCAAAACATTTTTAAAGGCCAGGTAAGGGAGGGAGGGCTGCAGGGTATGTGATCAGCTAATGTTCAAATCTCTGATCCGATGGTGGTGAGGTTATAGGATGGTATCACAGGGGTTCACATTATCAGTCCGTAGACTCCAGTAGGTCTGTAGGCTACTACATGCTCATGGTTATCAAATACTTAACACCTTCCATTTTGTGGGGTATAAACCAACTCAGAAAACACGCATCAGATGCTATTATCTGGGTACTTCAGAGGAGAGCTAAAGCAGAAGATATGAGGGAGGGCTCTGCCCTGGGAAGGCCCCATAGAGTGCTATTCCGTTATACAAATCCTTTCCATGTCTCCTGTTTCTAGTCTGCAGGGAAAAGGCTTCAGCTTCCTAGACCTTCTCTGAGTATCAAAGAGCAGATACTTGGAGCCAGATATCCTGGAATATGATGTCAAGTGTGCCTTAGAAAGCATCACTACGAACAAAGCTAGTAGAGGTGATGGAATTCCAGTTGAGCTATTTCAAATCCTGAAAGATGATGCTGTGAAAGTGCTTCCCTCAATATGCCAGCAAATTTGGAAAACTCAGCAGTGGCCACAGGACTGGAAAAGGTCAGTTTTCATTCCAATCCCAATGAAAGGCAATGCCAAAGAATGCTCAAACTACCGCACAATTGCACTTATCTCACACGCTAGTAAAGTAATGCTCAAAATTCTCCAAGCCAGGCTTCAGCAATACGTGAACCATGAACTTCCAGATGTTCAAGCTGGTTTTAGAAAGGGCAGAGGAACCAGAGATCAAATTGCCAACATCCAATGGATCATGAAAAAAGCAGAGTTCCAGAAAAACATCTATTTCTGCTTTATTGACTATGCCAAAGCCTTTGACTGTGTGGATCACAATCAACTGTGGACAATTCTGAAAGAGATGGGAATACCAGACCACCTGACCTGCCTCTTGAGAAACCTATATGCAGGTCAGGAGGCAACAGTTAGAACTGGACATGGAACAACAGACTGGTTCCAAATAGGAAAAGGAGTACGTCAAGGCTGTATATTGTCACCCTGCTTATTTAACTTCTATGCAGAATACATCATGAGAAACGCTTGGCTGGAAGAAGCACAAGCTGGAATCAAGATTGCCGGGAGAAATATCAATAACCTCAGATATGCAGATGACACCTTATGGCAGAAAGTGAAGAGGAACTAAAAAGCCTCTTGATGAGAGTGAAAAACTTGGCTTAAAGCTCAACATTCAGAAAACGAAGATCATGGCATCTGGTCCCATCACTGCATGGGAAATAGGTGGGGAAACAGTGGAAACCGTGTCAGACTTTATTTTGGGGGGCTCCAAAATCACTGCAGATGGTGATTGCAGCCATGAAATTAAAAGACACTTACTCCTTGGAAGGAAAGTTATGACCAACCTAGATAGCATATTCAAAAGCAGAGATATTACTTTGCCAACAAAGGTCCATTTAGTCAAGGCTATGGTTTTTCCAGTGGTCATGTATAGATTTGAGAGTTGGACTGTGAAGAAGGCTGAGCACTGAAGAATTGATGCTTTTGAACTGTGGTGTTGGAGAAGACTCTTGAGAGTCCCTTGGACTGCAAGCAAATCCAACCAGTCCATCCTAAAGGAGACCAGTCCTGGGTGTTCATTGGAAGGACTGATGCTGAAGCTGAAACTCCAATCCTTTGGCCACCTCATGCGAAGAGTTGACTCATTGGAAAAGACCCTGATGCTGGGCGTGATTGGGGGTAGGAGGAGAAGGGGACGACAGAGGATGAGATGGCTGGATGGCATCACCAACTCGATGGACGTGAGTTTGAGTGAGCTCCGGGAGTTGGTGATGGACAGGGAGGCCTGGCGTGCTGCGATTCATGGGGTCACAAATAGTCCGACAGGACTGAGGACTGAACTGAACTGAACTGAACTGAATAGGGAAGGGGAAGGGAATGTAGAAACAAAGGAGGAGCAATCAGGAAACAATAGCACAGCAATTAAATTAGGATCCTGGTTCCTCCTCAAGGGATATACATAACAATATCTGAGCTCTTCTGCAGGAAATAAGGCTCCCAGCCAGGTGGAAAATGGTAACTTAAAGCCCTGTTACCTCACAACCAACCAATTAGAAGAAAATCACATGCCCAAAATTGCCAATAAAAGTGTTTCCCTGAAAACCATCTAGGGTGTTTGGTGTTTTTGAGCATGAACCGCCCATTCTCCTTGTTTGGCCCTGAAATGAATCTTTCCCTGCTGCAAAAAACCTTATTTTTTGTTTTTTTGGTCTCACTGTGTGTCCTGCACACAAATTTGCATTCAGTAAGATTGCTACAGATGTCCAATATTTACTGCCCTTTCACCATGTGCCAGGCTCTGTTCTAAATATAAGGCCTGTTATCTCGGTTGCCACAGTAGATGACATAGAAATCATTATTATGCTTGGATTACAAAAAATAAAACAGGTTCTGAGAAGGTTATGATCACACTGCTGTAAATGAGACGAAGGAAGGGGGCAGGGTACAAGCTTTAGAAGAATGACGTCGGGGATAAGACAGATACTGGTTAGAGCCTACTAGGCACAAGACAACATAAGACTTGGCTTCCAGTAGACGCTGAGCCTCATTATGTGTCCACTGCAATGCATGAGCATATGTTACATGACCCACCCACCAGCTCCACGAGAGTTTCACGTGTGTGTTTGTATGCGTCCTCAGGCGTGTCTGGCTCTTTGTGACTCCATGAATTTTAGCCCACCAGGCTCCTCTGTCCATGGAATTTCCAGGCAAGAATACTGGAGTGGGTTGCCATTTCCTCCTCCGGAAGATCTTCGTGACCCAGAGATCAAACTCATGCGTTTGGCATCTCCTATGTTGGCAGGTGGATTCTTTACCACTAGTGCCAACTGACAATCCTGAGGCTGACCATAGAAGACATAAAACGTGGTCAGTGGCCCAATTCCTGAAACTCGCTGCCCCTTCTCTAACAGGGTTGGAATTATCCTCCCACTTATTAGCCTATGAAATTACCCAGCCCATAAAAACTATTACCACACCTCATCGAAGCTCTCACCTTTTAAGAAAGATCGCATTCTGCCTATGGAATGTGTATCTCTCTCAGTAACCCTGCTCTCACTTTATTACAGCTCTCTCTCAAATTCTTCCCTGCAAGAAGCCCAGGACCCTCACTCGGTGGCCCATCCAAGGGGCTTACCTGGGACATGACCACTCCCTTGCATCCTGCAACATAAGCACTAGAGTGGTAAGAGTCTAATCCTGATCGTGCGGCTCAAAAGTCACTCTAGTCTCCATTAGCAGGATGTAGGCCCACACATTCAGTGCTGGGGGGACCTTTCCACCGAAGGTACTTCCACTGACGGCCAGATTCCCAGATAAATAGGCTCTGAGACAGAGATTTCTACAAGAAAGTTTCCTGGAGAGTGTGCCCCAGATCATACCTGTGGAACGGTGAAGGCCGTGGTGAAACATGAGGGAAAGGGGCAGAGCACTACATTTAAAAGAATGGCCTGAAAGTGAAAGTGAAGTCACTCAGTCGTGTCCGACTCTTTGCAACCCCATGGACTGTAGCCTACCGGGCTCCTCCTGAGGAAATGACATAAATTGATTAAAATCAAACAGGTCCAAGGTGGCAGATGAGTGGATTTCCACTAGATCTTAAGACTCTGTATATACTCACTATAACACATTGGCAGACTAAGCGACACACCCAGAAGCACCATGACAGTTCCAGGGCTAACCATAAAGATAAAAGGTGGGTGGTGGCCCCGTTCCTGGAAATCCCCAGTCCTCCCCGGTATAGCTGGAATACTCCTCCCATTGGTCAGACTATGAAATTACCCACCCCTGTGTCAAGGCTGTATATTGTCACACTGTTTATTTAACTTAGATGCAGAGTACATCATATGAAATGCTGGGCTGGATGAATCACAAGCTGGAATCAAGTTTGCCAGGAGAAATAGCAACAACCTTATATATGCAGATGATACCACTCTGATGGCAGAAAGTGAAGAGGAGCTAAAGAGCCTTTTGATGAAAGTGAAAGAGGAGAGTGAAAAAGCTGGTTTAGAACTTAACATTCAAAAAACTAATATCATGGCATCTGGTCTCATCATTTCATGGCAAATAGATGAAGAAAAAGTGGAAACAATGACAAATTTTCCTTTCTTGGGCTCAAAAATCACTGTGGTCCATGACTGCAGCCAAGAAATTAAGAGATGCTTGCTCCTTGGAAGAATAGCTGTGACAAACCTAGACAATGTATTAAAAGCAGAGACATCACTTTACCAACAAAGGTCTCTATAGTCAAAACTATGGTTTTTCCAGGAGTCTTGTATGGATGTGAGACTTGGACCATAAAGAAGGCTGAGCAATGAAAAATTGTTACTTTTGAACTGCAGTGCTGGAGAAGACTCTTGAGAGGTCCCTTGGACAGCAAGGAGATCAAACCAGTCAATTCTCAGGAAATCAACCCTGAATATTCAGTGGAAGGACGGATGCTGAAGCTCCAATAATTTGGCCACCTGATGTGAAGATCTGATTCATTGGAAATGACTCTGATGCTGGGAAAGACTGAGAGCAGGAGAAGGAGGCAGCAGATGGTTGAATGGCATCACTGACTCAATGGAAATGATTTTGAGCAAGCTTTGGGAGACAGTGAAGGACAAGGATGTGCTGTAGTCCATGAGTTCGCAAAGAGTTGGACACGATTTAGCAATTGAACAACAACAACATATGAGGGATTATATATTCCCACCATCAAGCCCAAACACACATTGGTCTCAATCCATGTTCTCAGCTTGAGGAAGATGGGGCTGGGAGAGGAAGGAGGATTTAAGGTAGCATATAGGCACCACATTAGGGAGGAAGAGGGGAAGGAGAAAACCATCATTTAGTGAGCAGCCACGAGCTGCTCAAGCTTCTGCTCATTCCTTCTTAGCAACGACCCTACAAAGGAGTATTGGCCTCATCCTTATTTCTCGGGTTAGAAAACTGACGTACAAAAGGTGAAGTATTTCCCCCAATTTACTGAGCTAAGTAATTTGGTGGAATAATTGGGCTTTGCACTCAGGCTCCTCCTCTTCCTCCACTCCGGTGTGTGGCGATGCTCCATGAGAGGGCAGAGTGCCACTCTGGTCAATGGCTTCAGCTGCCTAGGATGGCCGTGGGTCCTGATGCCTTCCTACCACCCCCACCTTCCCCAACAGGCCAGCCAGGAGTGCTTCCTGCAGGGAGGCAGCTGCACACACTACCACAGCTCAAGGTCACTTGGGGAGGCTGCAGTGGGCAGAGACATGCCAACTGCCAGGATGGCATCTGGCCCAGCTCCCGAAGCCTGGGCCACCCTCCTCCCCAAGAGGATCAGAGTTTCTCAGATTGCTCAGCAACTCCATGAGCTGGACAGCCAGGAACCTGTAACGGAAAACTCAAGGAAGCCCTCTGCTGCTCCCGGGTGTGCTGGGTTATCAAGCCTATTGCATTCCTCTTGTGTTTTCTCGAGAAAGACCTGGGTTCTAACCCAGTTTTTTTCCACTTTGGGTAAATGATGGGAGCACTCTGAGCCTCGGTCATCGCCTGTAAAATGGGGTGATGACAGTTCCTTGAGAGATCGTCACAAGACAGTTTCCCTCAGCAGGAAATGGGGACACTGCGCTTATTAGGTGGTACATTGAGAAAGCATTAAAGGGCAGGGAATCACAAGCTGTTTTGTTATTCTGTTTGTTCCCAGGTTTGTTGTTTTTTTTTTTTTTTCAGTAATGCTAGTTACAGCCAGAAGAAACACCTGTCCAGATCTAGAATGTGTCCAAGGCCTCTTAACACTTGCTAATCTCCCTTTCAGCAAGAAGGGGCTTCAGGTCCAGGGGATTATCCAGCTGGAACTGGCCCACACGGCTTTGTTTTGATTAGGTCTGTCTTCCTGATCGCCCTCTATTCCTGGTAAATGACTCTGCTATTCACAGTAGTGACAACTGCTCTTTTGAAACATACTTAAGTAATAATGTGAGTCAATTTTAAAGAAAATTAAGTAATATAATTGTATAGATGGTACACAGTATTGGCAAAAATTGTGAAGATAGAGCACAAATGACTAAATTTTGGAGAACACTGTTAAAAGGACTACAGAATGCATGCCAAGTGCCTCTCATGCTTCTACCATACACTGGGAATGCAATGGATGTTAGCTATCATATTATAATTTTTTATTATTAGCCTTGGAGTTTAATTGCATAGCACGCTGCCAAAGTAACCAGGAGCTCCAATATTTTTTCATAGTGCTCTGGCACGAACACGGCCTTCTTTCTAATAAAGGAGGAAAAGAAGAAAGGGAAATAGATTCAAATAATTTGAATTCACGGTTCAGTTCCATCATGGGGTAAGTCAAATAACCTGGCCAAGTTCAACTTCTCCATGATAATACCTAGCATTTATTAAGCACTTGCTACATGCCAAGGCATTGTGTTAAGGGCTTTACATTAAAAATCCTACTTAAATCTCACAACAACCCTATGGAAGGGGGCATTCTTGTCTTTATCCTACAAATGGGGAAATAAAACTCACAGACATTATTTGAGCTACTTCAGGTCACACAGCTGGAGAACAGCAGCACCAGCATTCCAAGCGAGGTCTTTCTGACTCCATTCCTGCCTCCCAGAGTTGACATGAGAATTGAAAGATACGGTAAAGAGGGTGTACCTTCTGCATAACAGGCATTTGATAAATGGCTGTGCCTCAGGAGATTAAGAATATGCCTGGCCAAGGCACCAAAGGAATGTTCTTTTCCCAAAGTGGGTTCAAGAGATGCACAGGAGGAAAGAGGGAGGAACCAGCTGCTGCTTATGGGGAGTTATGTCAGGCAACATCCGGCTTCTAGCGTTTGCGAGAAGACTGGAACTTGCACTCCCTTGGTGCTCGCCTTGAAGAAAGACAGCTAATGAGGATGAGCATGGGTGGGTGTGCAGCAGCTCATCTGCTCCTGCCTGCCATGTTTTCACTTTGGCGGCTCAGGGCTGACAAAGAGCACGTTGTGGGGAAGAATTACCCACTGCCAACCCAGAACAGGGACCGACTCACAAAGGGCTGTGTGCAGTGCTGGGAGGCTGGAAGAGGCTGAGAGGCACAGCAGAGGCCAGGAGAGAGCTGCAGACAGAGCCCTACGTCCCCAAAGAGCACAGACAAACGGAAACACAATGCGGTTAGGAGGGAGAGTTGAGAGTGGTTCGATTCACCGCGGTCCACACCCACCAGGGCATGCACAAACGTAGAGAACGGCCCTGATTTAAAGGAAAAGTAAGGTTCCATCTGCTGGTCCCAAACACCAGGTGCTTGTGCTGCATAACTGATCACATCGTTGTTTATGAGGTTAAATATGTACGTTTTTAAAAACCATCATTTAAAAAGTGTGGCCTAAAACCTCCATATGACAGTGATGATTTTTCGATTTTCTTGAAAAGTGAGCTCTGAAATGAAGGAAGAACATAGTTCATTGGAGGAGGCACCCAACCGAAGTGGACGGGCCATAGACATGGGTGTGGGAGTGTTAGGGGAACCACTGACTGAAACCGCCTGGCCTGGCCAGGCACCATAGTAACCACATACATGAGTTATCTTAAACATGAGGTCCTGGTAAGGAGCGCGAAACTAACAAGCTACCACCAACCAGAAGAATTTGGGAAAGCTCAAAAGGAGAGAGGAGACTCCGGCCCATACGTCCTGCCAACTTCCCAGAATCCTTCTCACTGGAATCCATCTTGGCAGAGTGCTGCGCACACCACCAGGAAGGACCCTGAGTCAGGGTGATTGGCCAGAGATGACCGGAAACCAACCCTACCAGAAAACCCGAGACTGTGGCAGAGCAGTCCTCCTGGGTTCCCTCACCCTGCTGCTCTCCACCCGGGCTCCTCTTCCCAATAAAGTCTCTTGCTTTATCAGCACATGTGTCTCCTCACATGATTCATTTCTGACTGTTAGACAAGAGCCCACTCCTGGGCCCTGGAAGGGGTCTCCCTTCCTGCAACAGCAGTGCAAGGACGGGAACAGTGGGCACAGTGCTTCCCTCTGCTTAGCTCTCAAGGGAAGACGGGAACAGCTTCCTGGGGCAGGAGAGGAGAGAGAGCTGGATGCCTGGAGGCTGTGTGTCAGAGAGATAGGAAAACGACACCTCCACAGGAGCATTTAGGAAACGGCCCTGTTAATTTTTGACAGGCCAGAGCTGATAAATGTCGATTGTGCTGGCTTGTGTGTGTATTGTGCAAATGAACCCTGAGGGGACAGATAATGCCTTGGGGTCACCACCTTGTCGCATTTCAGTACCAGGCATTTTGGAAAGGGTGAAGAATGGCTGACTTAGTCCTTAAAATACCTGAATAGGAGTCAATAGGTTTGAACACCATTACTTCAGATCTGACTCACTGTGGATAACATTGCATTTATTTCCTATTTACAGAAACCAGTTTCCAACACACAATAGATCCTATTTATTCAATTTACCACCTACGTATCTGCCAGATATTACTGATGTCCAGAGGCTTAGCAAATTCTAGTCTTTCAGACACATTTGGAAAAGCTATGCCTTTTCAATTATGGTCTGAAAACAGTAGCACTCAATGGTCTCAATCGCATTAAATTAACAGATGGGTCATGAATTGTTAAAAAACAACAACCACAACAACTTAGAAGTACTGGAGGAGAAAATCCTGCATCAAAAGTAGGTCAATCCATCAGATGACAATCTTATCACAAGATAGTCCCACACTAGCTTTATTGGTGTTCTGAGATCAATGCCAATGTGGGGAGAGGGTTTCCCACACCAACAAGCAATTCACAGATATCAACAGGGTGTTGGAGAAGTCACCTCAACTCTGATACTACCCAGAAAAAGAATCAGATTTCACAGGTTGAAGACTTCCACCCCTACCCCTAACTTCAGTTGCCAGTTGCAAGCTTACGTTTGCTGCAGGAAGGGGCCTGAGAGTGGGCTACTGTCTAATACTCAAGCGAATTGTATGTGGAGACACACACGCTGAGAAAGCAAGAGATTTTCTTTGGAAGGGGCCCCTGGGCAAAGATCAGCAAATAAGGGAATCCAGGAGGGCTACTCTGCCACCTGGTTTTATGGTGATGGAGTTAGTTTCGGGTTGTCTCTGGCCAATCATGATGACTCAGGGTCTTTCCTGGTGGCCCGAGCATCACTCAGTCAAGGTGGTTTCCAGTGAGGAGGATTCTGGGAGGTCAGCAGGACCTATGGGCCGGAGTCTCCTCTCCCCTATTGACCTTCCCTGGATTCTTTTGATTGGTCGTACTTTGCTAGTTCTGCATTCCTCACCTGAATCTCCTGTTTTGAAGATAACTCACGCAGGTAGCTATCATCTTGCCTGGCCAGGATAGCAGTTTCAGTCAGTGTTTCCCCTGACAGGTTGTTACGTGTGCTTCTGACCACCTGGCTACAGATTGGCAGTTCCAATGACCTCTTCCTTGGATTTCAATTAATTTACTAGAGTGACTCACAGAAAAACATCCTACTTATTAGGTCACTGGTTTATTATCAAAGAACATAAGTCAGGAACAGCTGGATGGAAGAGATGCATAGGGCAAAGTATGGGGCAAGGGCACAGAGCTTCCATGGCCTCTCCAGGGCAAGCCACTCTCTCCAAATCTCAAGTGTTCAGCTTTCCAAACTCTATCCTCTGGGGTTTTTAATGGAGGCTTCATTGTGTGATGATTGATTAAATCATTGGCCATTGGTAATTGATTCATCTTTCAGCCCCTCTCCGCTCCTGGAAGGCAGTGGATAGGACCACATATTCCAACCCTCTAATCATATAATTTGGGTCTTCTTGGAATCAGCCCGCAACCTCAGGTGGGGTGCAAAAGTCACTTCATAACAAAAGACACCTCTAAGATTCTCATCACTTAGGAAACTCCAAGTTTTAGGAGCTCTGTGCCAGAAAGACCAAATATATATTTCTCACTATAAATCACAATATCTCATCAGCCATCACCCCTCTCAGCCAAGGTCACAACAAAAACCATTCATCACCCTCGTTCTCAAATACATATTTAAAGTTCTGTTGGTTCTATGGGGTTTTCAGAAAGTTGAAAACTCAATGACCCAGCCAGGTTTCAAGAGATTACCCAAGAAGACAGAATGGTTTTGAAGCTGCATGCCCTTTGGACCTGAGGAGACCACACAGTAGAAGAAATGACCACAGGCAAAAGGCAAATAATCACACAGATTCCTTTCTTTATTCCCACTTTCCTCAAGCCCTTCCGTCTTAACTTGAATGAATACAGACTACAGCTTTTCTTATCTAGCCAACACATATTTAAAAATTCAACAGCGCTATGCTGTCCTTTGTACTAATATGCCTGTAGGGCTATAACAGAATGAGGCTTGCTTTTTTTTTTTTTTTTTTGACAAGCCAACATTTAGAGGATATAGGATAAACTAAAGACAATATTTACACATCTACCCAGGAAAGTCTGTCTCCTTAAAAAGACCGTTACAGTAGCCTACTATTTTCCTCTTTTTTTCCTTCCTTTATTGTTGTTGTGATATTACTTGTGCAATAAATAAAAACCAGGAGAAAGCCAAAAAAGAATCCAGTCTTTTTTTAAATCCAGTTTTTTCATAACAACAAACCAGGAAGAATTAAATCACCATAAGCCTAGCTGGATTAGCAATCCTGCCAAGTTAGCTACCTTCCCTCCCAAACACACTGCTGTAACAGCTACTAAAGTGAGGCAAGAAGGGGCTTCTTAAATGGTAGAATGCGACCAATTTACAGGCAATGAGATAAATGTATGGCCTCCTAGGCACCTTTTGATGGTGGTTTAGTTGCTAAGTCATGTCTGACTCTTGTGACCCCATGGACTGTAGCTTGCCAGGCTCCTCTATCCATGGGATTCTCCAGGCAAGAATACTGGAGTGGGTTGCCATTTCCTTCTCCAAGACACCTTTTATCCATCATAAATCCTTCTTCCCCTTCTGATTTATTCCTATGGAGACAATTCAGTTGCTCTATGGAGATCTTTGACAAGCAGAGCATTGTAAGAGATTCAGTGATGCTTGCAAAGAACTGAACAGCCAAGTTCAATGCTCTCAGGCCACTGCAGGAGCCAGAAGGATGAACAAGCCCCAGCAGTGGTCTCTTTCTGCTCCACTTTATTCTCTGCTTGCCAGGCTGACCTTCCCTCCTGTTATGGACACCTACTGACTTGGGGCCCAGCCTTCAACTACTCTGCTTCCAGCAACAATCCTGTTTTCATTTGGAAATTTGCTCCTCCCAGACTCTCATTCAATGTGGTGTTAGGGAGGAAATTTCCCTCTCCCCTTCTAGGTTCTTTTGGCTGGTCTGAGAATTAAAGTGACATGAGACAGATTAATGGGAGAAAATCAAACAAAAGTTTGATAATGTGAATACGTGAGAGAGACCAGGAAGATCCCCTGGAGGAGGAAATGGCAACCCATTCCAGTATTCTTGCTGGAGAATCCCATGGACAGAGGAGCCTGGTGGGCTACGTCCCAAAGAGTCCAACACAGCTGAAGTGACTTAGCACTCATGGGAGAGACTGAATAACTAACCCAAGCGGCTGAAACCCTCATCTCAAATGTCTTCTTCTGCTAAACAAAAAAGAGGGTGTTGCAGGTAGTAGTTTGAGACCTCAAAGGGAAAGAAATGGACATGGAGTGGAAAAGCACATGTTTGGTAAATAAATGTTTGCTGGGCCATGCAGAGACAATGGTACCCAGAGAGGAATTATAACAGACTTTGCTGGTTCCTCCCTGCCTCCACACCTAGTTCATACTACAGTCCTCTATGGTGATGTTCCCTTTCTGGAATAGGTCAGCCACCTACCGGGTTGGCCAAAAAATTCATTCATGTTTTTCCATACCATCTTCTGGAAAAACACAAACGGACTTTTCAACCAACCCAATACCTTCTTTAGGCAGTGAGGGGGGAAATCAAAGCTTCTTCCTGAGTCTTTTGGGGCTTGATTGTTTTCAGCTCAAAATAATTTGCATGCCAAAGATTTCCATTTTAGGGTGGAAAATTTTGTTGATTTCACCCAAAGCTGGGAAAAGGGGGCTGCAAATTTGAACTAGAACTAAGCCACTGGGCACACTGCATTCCTTGAGTAATAAAGATTTGTCCTGAGAGGTGCACAGGAAATAAACCAGTCTATCTGAGCCACATAGCCACAATCCCAGAATCATTACTAGAGCCACAGGGAACCTAGGAAAGCTGATAATCATTTTCCTAGAGTTCAGCCTTGAAAGACATGATCCTGGAGCTGCTGCATCCACCCTCTCACCATGAGGCAGAGCAAGGAGTCTACCCAAAGGATGCAAAGCAGAGAGATTCAGGAAGAAACAAGCTCCATCATCTGAGCTGTAGTATCAGGCTCTGCCTATTTGGAATGGGTTTCTCTTGCTGGCAACTAAAAGTGCCCAAAGACACATTTCTCAGGCCACAGATTTGCAAATGTTACCACTCATGCTTAAAAACTATCAATGGCTTCCTATTGTCTATAGAATAAAGTTTAAATTCCTTAGCCTGGCACCCACAGCCATCTACAGGGTGGCCTCAATTTACTTCTCCACCTTTATTTGCTACCTCATATGATATTCCTCTTCTGTCAAACAGGTATAAAACTTGTCCCCTGAATATTCAGAGCTCATGGAAAAGGATCTTTGTTTTTCTTTAAGAAATAAGTCTCATCCACCCCAGGTTCCAGTGATCTTTTTCTTTTTTTCCTTCTGAATTTTCATTACACTCATTGTCTTCAGATTTCGCTGGTACTTGATGCAAGCTATCTTACTGCTTGCATTCTCTCAAACATTATTCAGTGGGCATCTGTGCATGCTAGGCAGAGTGTCAGGTGCTGAGGCGATGTGGTGTCTGTCCTCAAGGAGCTTGCAGACTAATGGGCGAATCAATAAACAAATACTCCTGCAAGTTAGTACTATATAATTACAATTAAGTTAAGTAGAATTTTGAAAAGCCAGGGCTTTATAAGGAGGCATAATAAGAGGACCTCATCTAGATATTGGGGGCAGCGGAGGCTTCCCTAAAAAAGTGGCCATCAATGCACAAAGAGATCGGTGTGGCTGGAAGAAGGAAGCTAGGTGGAGAGCTGTAGGAACTGGGGTTACAGAATCAGTAGGGCAAAGTCTGAACTGTCAGAGGGCTGGGGAATGACTTGAAACCTAATCTTTCAGCAAATGTGTTGGGGGGTTTTGGGGCAGAGAAATGACCTGAGCAGCTCTGTCCTTAAAAAGATCACTCTTGTTGTCGCATGGAAAATGGATTAGAGGTAGGAGCTGAGAGACAGCTGTTACAGTGTTCCAGAAGGCAGATGACAGTGGCTTGAGCTTTGGTGTTAGTCAATGGAGACAGAGTTGGGTGGATTCCAATTATATTTTGAAGGTGTTAACAGAAGCTGTATAATTTAGTGCTTTATTGGATGTGGGCAGGGAGCCATGAGAGACAGGAGACTACAAGGATGATTTCTGGGTCTCTGGCTTCTGATACTCAATGAACATGGGGAACACTGGAGGGATAGCAGGTCTGGAGGAGAAGGAGGCCAGTTTCAGATCAGTTTCACTTAAAATAGTGAAGGAGTAAGTGCCTCAATTAAGTAGACAATTGGATATATGGGTTTGAAGTTGAAAAGAAAAGTCTAGACTCTAGATATAAATTTGTAAGTCTCAGGCATGTTAGTGGGTGTTTAAAGCTATGGAGGTGAATGAATTCACCCAAGGAGAATATAAAGTGAAAAGATGCCCTGGACCATATCCTAGAGAACTCCAATTATCAGAAGTTGAGTTGTTGGGACAGAGGCAACACAGATAAGAAATAGATATCCCTCATTTCCAAATAGACTTAACTTCTTGAGAACCTTGCCTTGTCTCCTGTTTCTTTGAAGGGACAGTGCATTGAGCTTAATAGGCTTTAAAGAAATACTCACTGTTGTTATTGTTCAGTCGCTGTCTTGTCCAACTCTTTGAGACCCCATGGACTGCAGCACGCCCGGCTCTTCTCTCCTCCACTATTTCCTGGAGTTTGCTCAAAGTCATGTCCATTGAGTGGGAGATAGTATCTAATCATCTCATCCTCTGCCACCCTCTTCTCCTTTTGCCTTCAAGTTTTCCCAGCATCAGAATCTTTTCCAATGAGTTGACTCTTTGCATCAGGTAGCCAAAGCTATTGGAGTTTCAGCTTCAGCATCAGTCCTTCCAATGAATATTCAGGGTTAATTTCCTTGAAGATTGACTGATTTGATCTCCTTGCTGCCCAAGGGACTCTCAAAAGTCTTCTCCAGCACCTCAACTTGAAAGCGTCAATTCTTCAGTGCTCAGCATTCTTTAAGGTCCAACTTCCACATCCACACGTGACTACTAGATGCACCTTGTCAGCAAAGTGGTGTCTCTGCCTTTCAATGCACTGTTTAGGTTTGTCATAGCTTTCCTTCCAAGGAGCAAGTGGCTTTTAATGTCAAGGCATTGTGGATTACACCAAATAGTGGGCAGAACATGAGGCTGAGAATCCCAGGACATATATTCTAAAATTTCACGATTTTAGGTGAAAGAAAAAACCTTTAGTCAACACTCATAATTTAACTGGATATGACAGACCCTCATTCAACTAATATTAAATTTATCCATCTAGTATTAAGACACTCTCGAACTGTGCTTCAAAAGGAGAAGGGGCTGGCAGAGGATGAGATGGTTAGATAGCATCACTGACTCAATGGACGTGACTCTGAGCAAACTCCATGAGACAATGGAGGAGAGAGGAGCCTAGCAGGCTGCAGACCATGGGGTCACAAAGAGTTGGACACAACTTAGCGACTGAACAACTAGAAACAAGCATTGTGTAGGAGAGAAGGGTGCTTTCCATCTTAATAATTATCTTGTTTAATTCTCACAACATGCCTATGAGTAACAATCCTGCAGAAGATAGCTTTTATGTGTGACAGCTGAAGAAATTGAGGTTCCCAAAATATCAGTCACACAGTCAATAAGCAGTGGGACCAGAATTCAAACTCAAATCTGTTCATCTCCAAATCTGTACTTTTTCATCTAATATACAATTGTCCCAGAATCCCTGCTCAATAACGCATCAGTTCAGTTCAGTTCAGTTCAGTCGCTCAGTCCTGTCCGACTCTTTGCGACTCCACGAATCGCAGCACACCAGGCCTCCCTGTCCATCACCAACTCCCGGAGTTCACTCAGACTCACATCCATCGAGTCCACAGTTCACAGTAAATTTACAAACAATGCAAAGTGGTCTATGATTAAATGTCAAGATCAGAGCAGGGGACTGTGAATGCTACAGTTGAAAAAAGGAAAGATCAATATGATACAGATGGTTAGGAAGGTGTGACAGACTAGCTGAACCTTTCTAAAAAAACTTTTATTTCATATTGCGGTATAGTTGATTAATAGCATTGTGTTAGTTTCAGGGGTACAGCAAAGGGACTCAGTTATACATGTATCTATTGTTTTTCAAATTCTTTTCCTGGTTAGATTCTTACCTAACACTGAGCAGAGTTCCCTGTGCTATACAGTATATACCTTGAAATAAAAGAACTTAGTCAAGCATGCACATTCATGGGACGGGGCAGCAAATCCTAAAGCCACACCACTAATACAAGAAGCAAAATTAAGCTTCAGAAATTCTCCTTTAATGTGCCTCACCCAGGTCATTTGAGAATATGCTCCCAGAGTTAGGGGTATTTCTGTGATGATGGATATGGACCAGGAGCAGGTAAAACACTTAAATTCTTTCTCAAGATAACTAAGAGCCTGGGAAAGCATGTAACTTTGGCTTCAAACAGCACTAACAGAAAGACATGCCAATCACGAGTAAAACAGACACAAAGCTGGCTTAAATAAAATAATGGAGGTTTTCTGAGAAATCTCTATTTAGTCCTAATTTAACCCTACTCACATGAGATTCCACACTACGTTCTTTCCCCTCGATGCAGCAAGTTCCTTGAGAGCAGGGCACATTTCAAAACCATTTTCTCACGTCTTGAGGGCTTGGCACAATGCCTTGTCCAAACTAGTTTTGTATAAACATGTTTTAAACTAGTTGAAAATAAAATTATACTATATGTCCACAAATGGAACACTGAGCCTTGTGAATGAAAAAAAAAAAAGGAAGCAAAGAGAATGCCAAGGGTGTTCTTCCTATTAGTGGATTTTTAATCAACCCAGAGGGGAAAGGAAGAGAAACGGCAGCCAAAAGTTCCATTTCAACATCTACGGTTTTCAACTTCCCAAATTAATTAGGAGATGGAAGTATATTCTGAACATGCCAGAGAATTACACTTAGAGCAGTTACAAATTACCAACTCACTTTAGCCCCTTTGAAGTAGTAAAGAAACATTGCATAGGAAGGGCAGAATCAGTCATCTATTTGCACAGGGAGCCAACCCCGTCCTCAGCTCTTCCAGTGAGTAACTGGATGCATTTGCAAGAAATCTGGCCAGGGAAAGTGGGGTGACCTGAGGCCAGGAAGCAGCAAAGCTTGACCTCTTTGTTAATAAAAACAAAATACAAACAGAAATGTGAGTTGCTAAGAGCTCGCATTTATAACGCGCTTAAAAGCATGCCAAGCGCTTTCACTTCCATCATCTCATCTGATTTCCTCACAATAATCTTGTGATTAAGTAGCACTTCCTGCCTTGGTAAGAGCCGCAACCAGTATGCTCAGAACTACAGCCACGTGGGGACTGTTCGTCCCATTTCATCCCTGAGGAACCCAGGCTCGGAGAAGTCAAAAGTTAGCAAAGGTGTCTCCCGAGCTCCCAGAGGGGAGAGGGCTCAGTTTGCCCATCAGTTAAATCTGCCCATGAGCTGAGGTGATTCCGCCTCTAAAGGACAGTCCACTGCGCCCTTGCGGCTGCCACCTCAATGGCCTTGTCCGTGGATGAGGGGAGGGCAGCCTTACCCTCAGAGGGCGGGCTTCACCCGAGGCTCTAAGCGGGAGCCGACCCAGACTTGAATTTCCCAACTAGACCACTGCGCCTGCGCAAGAGGAGCCTCTATTCCCTCCCGGATGGGAACCCAAGTCCTGGACTTCTGTTCCGGAGCCAGACTCTCCCAGCTACCCTCTTTCTTGAGGAAGAGCCACCTCCATACCAGATAGACTTTCAGAATTCTATTCCCAACTGCTAGTTAGGAAAAGGAAGTTAAAACCCTCAGCAAAACTGTAGCTCCTGGGAAGGCAAGAGGCAGACTGCCTGGTTCAAATCGCGACTCCATCATTTACTACCTAGGTGACCTTGGGCCTCTGTTTCCTCATCTGTAAACCTGAGTTTTCAGTGTATTGATCTATGTAAATTGCCTATATTAGAACAGCATTTGGGACATAGCAAGCATTATACAAATGTAGTTTTGTTATCCGACATGTTTTGCTGGACAAGCAGGCTATCAATACTACCCTTCAAATAGCCTTTTTGCTGTTGTTAACATATAATTAGGAGATCTGCCATCTGTTCTCTTGACTTCCAAGAAGTCTTCTTTCCTTTATCTGTATATTTCAACATCCTTCCTAATCTGCAAATCCAAGGCATTTTCCCAAAAGTGTGTCTTAGTTTGTACTTGTATACCAAAGAAAGCCTGTAACATATTAAAGTACTGAAGTGGAGTTGTCACTTAACGTTTGGCTAATAATGGCTCTCTCAGTATTTCCTTCCTTTGTACAGATTTTTCACTAAACAAACAAACAAAAAACTTACTTTGACTTGAGTCTGTGGTCTTCCTTTCCCTACCTGTAATAGATTGCAAAAATCTTCCCATCCCTGTATGCCCTCTCCTTTGCAATATGTGTTTGCTGCATTTCCCATCAAGGTATGGGGTTCGCTTCTCCCTTAAATCTGGGCTGGCCTTTGGGACACGGATTGACTAAAAGAATGCAACTTTCTCACCGTGGAAGTTTTGAGCCTAGTCACCACTTCTACTCCTTTCTTGCTGGTAGGGTGACCAACCATCCTGATTTTCCCAGCCCTAAGGAGTTTATCAGGATGTGGGATTTTCATTGCCAAAACCATGAGAGTCTCAGGCAAGGCAGTGTGGCTGGCTGCTCTACTTGCTTCCTTGAAATTGTCCTCTTCCTTAGGCATGAAAAATCCTGAGGCAAGAGTGGCCCAGTCAGCACCAGCATTTGGCTCTTCCAGTCCCAGTGCAGCTGCCAGATGGTAGCAGCTCCATGGGTTGAATCAGATGAGACCAGCACAACCACGCAGCTGAACTTATCCCCAACGGCTATCCTACAGTGCTGTGAGCAAATGGAGTGGCCACTGTTTTAAGCCATCTCATTTTGAAGTGGTTTGTTAGGCAGCAGCAGATAGATGATCAATACCATAACCCCTTAACTATAGGGCATTATGCTAAAAACCTAAGGAATAGACTCCAGCTTGAAGGAGTGGCCCTCTCTCACCTCTTGTCCATTCCTTTATCTATTCTAAGAATATTTACTGAATGCTTCCTAAGTACCGGGAACTGTACCACATGCTTAGTGTCAGTGAACAAAACGGATAGGTACCTTGCCCTCAATAATTTTGTCTGTTTTGGGAAACAAATATTAAATGAATAATTGTCAATTACAAGGTGCTTTGAAAAGGACTAAATTGGAGTGAAGGAGTATAAGAAAGCAAGATCTTTCTAAAAAGAGGGGGCACTTATACTCAGTTCCAAAAAGTTGTTGTTCAGTCACTAAGTTGTGGCCGACTTTTTGAGATGCCATGGACTGGAGCACACCAGGCTTCTCTGTCCTTTGCTACCTCCCAGAATTCACTCAAACTCATGTCCATTGAGTTAGTGATGCTATCCAACCATCTCATTCTCTGTCACCTCCTTCTCTTCCTGCCCTCAATCTTTCCCAGCATCACAGTCTTTTCCAATGAAGAGTTATCCAGGTAAAACTGTACTGAAATGTGTTCAGGGCAGAGGGAACAGCAAGTGAAAAGGTCCTGGATCAGGAAGGCATTTGATGAGGTAAGGACAGTAGCCAGGGTTCAGGAGCCAGGGAGAAATCAGCATGAAATGAACTGGAGATGCAGACAGAAACCCAGTCCTGCAGAGCTTTATAGGCACAGTGAAATTAAAACACACCTACCTGCATCCAGATCTTCAAAACATTTCTAGCCCCATCTGCCTTCCCCAAAAGACATCTTATGAGACAACCATGCTATATGGAAAGATTGATAAGCTAGAAGACAGAATGCCTAAATTCATTTCAGCAAATAATTAAATCTCACAAACCTATATGTAAAAGGCTTTTTTAACCTATAAAAGGAAATAATAATTCATTCCCACTATTATGCCTGTTTTTATAATGGGATGAAGATTAAGTGGGCTAGTAAGGGAAGGGGCTTTATAAAATAAAAAGCGTTTTATAAATAAAGGGCTATGATATTGGGGTGTTGATACACTTAAGTCTCATGTTTTGGGTCACATATTGTGTTTGTTGCCCATTCCAGTAAGAATCAAAAATGACTTAACTGCTCTTTTTGCTTTGCCCATGTATTCTTCCCATCCCATAAAAGAAAGCTTTGTCCCAACTTCTTACGAAACCAGCAGATATATAACACACTAATTTCTGGGTTGTACTTTTTGAGGGTTCTTTAGCATTAACTCTTTCAGCACCCAATCATGCTTTTGTTCAACAAATACTTTTGTGCCTCTACACCTGTGTTAGGTACTGTCCTCTCCTGGAAGAGACATACCAAAACAAAATAGTTCTGTAACTATAACGTCAGCTAGTGATAAATGCCACGAGGGAACACAAAGCTCAGTGTGAAATACAGAGTGGAGGGTGAAGGAAGGGGCCTCCTATTTCACACAACGCTGTTGTAAGTGAACTAATTACCAAGGAAGAAAATGTAGTCAGTGTCCAGAGTTCAGGAGATGCCAAGGAGCTGTTCTTTCAGCACCTCTCTAATTAGCTGAGCCTCATTCATCTTAGATACTGGGCATTGACTGTTGGATATTGCTCAGGCAGAGTGAGAGGAGACAAAGATAAAGGAATACTGGACCCTTTCCCAGGGGAGATTACAGCTAAGAACATCAAAAAATTCCCAATACTATGGCATGTTAATTTTACTTAGGGCCATGTAAAACCAGGGAGGTGTATTTGTTGTTCAGCCGTTAGGTTGTGTCTGACTCTTTTCTACCCCATAGAATGCAGTTCATCAGGCTCCCCTGTCCTCTGCTCTCTCCCAGAGTTTGCTTAAATTCATGTCTGTTGAGTACAGTGTGGTCCATTTCCTCACCAGTGCTCCTCTACTGCGTCTGGCTGCCTTTATCTCTGTATATAGTTACCTTAGACCTCTGTACCCAAAACCCTCTGTTTCTTTTAGTTTCTCAAGTTTTCATGTCCTTCCTGCCTTAGGACCTTTGTTCATCCTTCAGTTTAGTATGAGCTTCCTCCTTCACCCACCTAGCTTTCACTGAGATGCCATTTCTTTAGGGAATCCTGTCATAGCCTGCTCAGAATAAGTCAATGTATCAGTTAGCTATAAACAACGCTGCCTAACAAATACCCACAAAAATCTTAGCAGCTTACAGTGATGTATATTTCTTGTACTTGCAACTGTGCAGATCAACTAGAGGTCAGCTGACCTTGGTTGGGATTGGCTGGGCAGCTCTGTTGATCTCAGCCGGGCTCTCTCACTCATCTTCAGGGCTAAGGGGTCAGTAACCTAGGCTTCCTGGTGCCTCAGATTGTAAAGCAACTGCCTACAATGCAGGAGACCCAGGTTCGATCCCTGGGTCAGGAAGATCCCCTGGAGAAGGAAATGGCAACCCATTCCAGTACTCTTGCCTGGAAAATCCCATGGACAGAGGAGCCTAGTAGGCTACAGTCCATGGGGTTGCAAAGAGTCGGACATGACTGAGAGACCTCACTTTCACTTTCTTTCAACCTGGGCTTCACGTAGCTAGAGTAGTTCAGCCAGGTGGCTCTGCTCCACATGTCTCTCAGCCTCCTCATGGGACCAGCAGACTAGCTGAGGCTTGCTCTCCAAGTGATGGCAGGGACACAACACACCAAAACCTGTCAAGGCCTACACTTGCAAATAACTCACTGTCACCTCCACTTTGTCTTACTGGTCAAAGCAAGTCACATGGCCAAGACAAAAACTGAGTGGGGTGTGGAAACAGACTCTGCTGCTGTGGAAGAAATGGCGAGGTTGAAAACAAATAGGGAGGGAAGGCACTGGAGCCCCTGGTGCAATTCGCCATAATCAATGATCCAGATTCCCCATCACATCCTCTCCAACCACCCTTGACTTCTTCAAGGGGCTTGCCACAAAAATAAATGCATGTATTATAACATGTTACATGATTTTCACAATACATGCATTTATTTGTTTGACGCTTTATTCTCCTACTAGACAATGAACTCCACAAGGAACAAGTCAGGGCTGTTCATTTCTATATCTAACACCATGCCCAACAGTAGGTGTTCCATGAGTATCTGTTGACTGAATGAATGAGAATGGCAGAAACATTAGTGGGAGGTGTCTGCAAGGAGGAGAAATCATTTCTAGGTGTGCTGAGCATGGGAAAAAGACAGTCTTCAGCAAGTGATGCTGGGAAAGTTGGAAAGCTGCATGCAAATCAGTGAAGTTAGAACACACCCTCATACCATACACAAAAATAACCTCAAAATGGCTTGAAGACTTAATGTAAGACGTGACACCATAAAACTAGAAGAGATTACAGGCAAAACATGCTCTGACAAAAATTGTACCAATGTTTTCTTAGGTCAGTCCCCCAAGGCTATAGCAATAAAAACAAAACCAAATGGGATGTAATCAGACTTAGAAGCTTTTGCACAGTAAAGGAAACCACAAACAAAACAAAAAGACAACCTAAGGAATGGGAGAAAATATTTACCAACAATGCACCTGGCAAAGGTTTAATTTCCAAAATATACAAATGACTCATACAACTCAACAACAAAAACACAACCTGATCAAAAATAGGCAGAAGACGTAAGCAGACGTTTCTTCAAGGAAGACACACAAATGGCTGGTAGGCACACGAAAAGATGCTCACCACTGCTGATTATTAGGCAGGTTCAAATCAAAACTTCAGTGAGGCACCACTTCACACAGGTCAGAATGGCCATCAGTAGAAGTCTACAGATGACCAGTACTGGAGAGGGTGTGAAGAAAAGGAAGCTGTCCTGCATTGTTGGTGGGAATGTGAGTTAGTGCAGCCACAGCAGAAAACAATACAGAGGTTCCTCAAAAAAACTGAAAGTAGACTTGCCATGTGATCCAGCAATCCCACTCCTGGGAATATATCTGTACAAAGCTATAGTTTAAAAAGATACATGCACCCCTATGCTTACAGTAGCACGGCTCACAATAGCCAAGACATGGAAACAACCAGTGTCCATCGATAGATGAACAAAGAAGATGTGGTTCATTTATACAATGAAACGCTACTCAACCATGAGAAAAAGAATGAAATAATGCCATTTGCAGGAAGTGCCATTACCACACCAAGGGAAGTAAGTCGAAAGAGAAAGACAAATACCATGTAATATCAATTCTATGTCCAATCTAAAATATGACAAATTTTATATGACATATTCAAGATTTTATATGACATATATATATATATGACAAATAAACCTATCTATTAAAACAGAAACAGACTCAAAGAGAGCAGACTTTGGTTGCCAAAGGGGAGGGAGAGAGTTGAGCTAGGAGTTTGGGGTTAGCAGATACAAACTATGGGGGCTTCCCTGGTGGCTCAGATGGTAAAGCATCTGCCTGCAATGCAGGAGACGCAGGTTCAATCCCTGGGTCAGGAAGATCCCCTGGAGAAGGTGGCTACCCACTCCCGTACTCTTGCCTGGAGAATCCATGAACGGAGGAGCCTGATAGGAGGAGTCCGTGGGGTCACAGGGAGTCGGACGCGACCGAGGGACTTCACCAGGACACAAGGACAAGGACGCAAGCTATTATATAGGATGCATAAGCAACAAGCCCTACTGTATAGCACCGGGAACTGTGCTCAGTATCCTGAGATAAACCACAGAGGAAAAGAATAGACATATACGTGTGTGTGTAACTGAATCACTTTACTCTATGGCAGAAATTCACACGACCTTGTAAATCAACTATACTTCAATAAACAAACAAAGCAATTTGAGCAAGGTAAACTTCTTGGAGGAAGTCTTAAACACCATGAGTTAAGAATTAAAAGCAGGACTCTCTAATCCACTCCCTCTGACTGGTTTTGAAGCAGAAACTAGACTAAATTTATTCATTCTGAACAACAGATGGCTCGCTTCTTCTTCCCCACCACACTCCCTCTCCGGGTGGTGGCAAGGCTTTTGGGAGGGTTCAGAGGCAGAGCTGAGAATCCCTGGACTGAAGCCATGAAACCTCTGGGTTCCAACACTAGGCTTCCCATTCACACACTCTCCATTTGCCTCTTTGCTGCAACCCTTTCATGGGGTGAGCAAATGGATTTTGTTAAAAAAAAAAAAAAAAGTCCACTGGATGACTTTCAGTATCAAAAGTCCTCCCATGGTTTCTCATTTTCCTTAGGATAATGTCTGAGGCCCAGGCGTGGCCAGCAGCATCATCAGACGGCAACGTGGCCTTCCTCTTCAGCCCCGTCTCTTGTCTGTGCCCTGCATTCAGCTCCAGCAGTATTATGTGACCCTCAATTTCTAGAAAACACCAAGCCATTTTCTGCCTGGGATTGTGTTCACGTAGCCTCCCCTCCTTAGAACAACCTCCCCTCCCAGCTTCTCGCCCTTCTCTGTTGCCTCTGCCCCCAGTCGCACACCTCTTCCATTTATTACATCTTTTGGAGATTCTTGTCTGACACGTCTCTTCTGGTCTCTTCCATCTTCATTTCTGCCTCTCAGACTTCTGTTGTAGCACATGAAATACTGTTTGAGAGTATTTGCTTATATGACATGGTGGTTAAGGCTGTGGATTTCAAATTCCAGTTGTACCACTTGCTTGGGTTAGAGAACACTCACCAAAAACCCCCCGCCCTATCACAAGGTGTGAATTAAATAGGTTAAAAGCACTTGGAACATTGCTGGCACAGAACTGAGTGATCATTCAGTGCTGACTATTGTTTTCTTTTCTCTTCCTCGCTTCTCAAAACACTTTCTTTCTTGCCTTGGATTCTACGAAGCTCTGAGGAAATGATAGTGATGGTTCAAACATCTATAATCTCTACCTTTAGAGGACTTTTTTTGTCTAGTTAGGAGAACAGGCATTAAATCAACAACTTCACGACTAAGCCAGGATCTGCAACGTTGATGGGCATGGTAAATAGGGAGTGTAGGTGTTATGAGGGCACGTGTACGTGTGTTAAGTCGCTTTGGTCATGTCTGACTCTGTGCAACCCAATGGACCGCTGCCCACCAGGCTCCTCTGTCCATGGGATTCTCCAGGCAAGAATACTGCAGTGGGTTGCCATGCCCTCATCCAGGGGGTCTTCCCACCCCAGGGATGGAACTCGTGTCTCTTACGTCTCCTACATTGGCAGTTGGCAGGCAGATTCTTTGCCACTAGCCCTACCTGTATATGAAAACATATACCTTAGAGAAATTAAACTATGTGAGGCCCGGTGTGGGAGGTGGTAGGCAAAACTGGAGTTCCAAAGATGTTCAGGTCCTAATCTCCAGAGTCTGTGAGTTTGCTACCTTACATGGCAAAAGGGGCTTTACAGATGTGATTAAGAATCTTGAGATGGAGAGGTAGTTCTGGATTATCCCAATGGACCCCATGGAATCACAAGGGTTCTTATAGGTGAAGAAGGGAGGCAGGGGTCAGAGTGATGCAGGATTAGTCAGCCTGGCTTATCTGTTGCTAGCTTTGAAGGTAGAAGAAGGGGCCTGAGTTAAGGAACGTGGGTGTCCTCTAGAAGCTGGAAAAGGCAAAGAAATGGGTTCTCTCCTAGAGTCTCCAGAAGGAAGGCAGTTCAGCTAACACCTTGATTTTATCCCAGAGAGACCTAATTTGGACTTCTAGACCTCCAGGACTGTAAGATAATAAATTTGCATTTTTTTAAAACCCACTAAGTTTGTGGTCATTTGTAACAGCAGTCATGGGTGGTCACCTTAACACATTTTTGGGAGAAAGGGAAGAAGGGAGACAGAGAGGGAGGAGGGAAGGGAAGAGGTTAAACTCTAGATTGAACCAGTTAAAGGAGATGATCTCTGGGGTCTGTTACAGCCTAACAGCCTCTGAGGCTGTTGGTGGGAAGAAAGGCTTTAGAAGTCAATATTTACTAAGAGGGTGTCTCAGCCACGGTGCTATGATTTGCACCGCTTTATTACGAATCATCTTTAGCCTTCATTTTGAAACTCTCAAAATCAAACACAGGCTGGCCCCAGAGCTCTTGCCAACATATGGAATGAAGATCCCCATGGACACAATGGAAACATTTTAAATGTAGATTAATATTTTAATATGAGCTTGACTCCAGCAGATTAATCTTCTGTGCTGCGGAGCAGACGGTGGGGGAAACTGGGATTGGTTTGGTGTGGGGGTGGGGGTGGGGGGGGTGGCTCAGTGATGTCTGTACACAGAGGTAACACAGTGTCCTGCCTGCCGACAGCGGTTAAAACAGGCTGCAGCCAGGATGAACGTGGTTCCGGGGCAGGCCAGCAAAGGAGGGGATCCTGTCCAAGTATGGAGATGGCTGCTCTGTGACAGGATGTCTTGGAAAATGACCCACCCTTATGGGGCTGGCTTCATCTAGTTTTAAAACGTTCTCTACAGTAATCTGTGTGAATCAAAAACCCTCGTGGCTTCTAGTTTTATCTCCTCGGCCAGTGATTAATGAATCTTTTGTAAAGTGCCGCATTAAACGGATACCAAAAATATCTAGTTTCATTTCTTTTGCTCTGAATATCAAGCAATAACTTCAAACTTTTCCAACATGAAGCATTTTTCTTACACTTTTGTTTAAATGTCATTCTTTTTTTCATGGGAGGATGACTGTTTCAGTGTTGTATTGGTTTCTGCCACACGACTGTGTGAACCAGCCATAAGTAAACGTATATTCCCTGCCTCTGGAACCTCCATCCCACCCTCCCCCCTACCCATCCTTTAGGTCACACAGAGCGCTGAGCTGAGCTCTCTGTTACGCACAGCTTGCTGCCGGCTGTCTCTTTTGCGCATGGTAATGTGCATGTTTCAATGCTACTCTCTCAGTGTCCCACCCTCTCCTTCTTCCGATGTGCCCACAAGCCCATTCTCTACATCTGGGTCTGTATTCCTGCCCTGCAGGGTCATCAGTACCATTTTTCTAGATTCCATATATATATGCGTTAATATACAATATTTCTCTCGTTCTGACTTACTTCACTCCGTAAAACAGGCTCCAGATTCACCCACCTCAGTTCAACTGACTCAAATCTCTCCCTTTTTATGAAAGTGAAAGTGTTAGTAGCCCCCAGTGGTGTCCGACTCTTTGCGACCCCGTGGACTGCAGTCCCCCAGGCTCCTCTGTCCATGAAATTCTCCAGGCAAGAATACTGGAGTGGGTAGCCATTCCTTTCTCCAAGGGATCATTCTGACCCAGGGATCAAGCCTGGGTATTCTGCATTCAGGCAGATTTTTTACCGTCTGAGCCACCAGGGAAGCCCCCTTCATTTTCAGTTCAGTTCAGTCGCTCAGTCATGTCTGACTCTTTGCAACCCCATGGACTGTAGCACCCCAGGCTTCCCTGTCCATCACCAAATCCCAGAGTTTATTCAAACTCATGTCCATTGAGTCGGTGATGCCATCCAACCATCTCATCCTCTGTTATCCCCTTCTCCTCCCACCTTCAATCTTTCCCAGTATCAGGGTCTTTTCCAGTGAGTCAGTTCTTCACATCAGGTGGCCAAAGAATTGGAGTTTCAGCTTCAGCATCAGTCCTTTCAATGAACACCCAGGACTGGTCTCCTTTAGGATGGACTGGTTGGATCTCTTTGCTGTTCAAGCATCACCACAGTTCAAAAATATCAGTTCTTTGGCACTCAGCTTTCTTTATAGTCCAACTCTCACATTCATACATGACTACTGGAAAAACCATAACTTTGACTAGATGGAACTTTGTTGACAAAGTAATGTCTCTGCTTTTTAATATGTTATCTAGGTTGGTCATAACATTCCTTCCAAGGAGTAAGCATCTTTTAATTTTATGGCTACAATCACCATCTGCAGTGATTTTGGAGCCCAAGAATATAAAGTCTGCCACTGTTTCCACTGTTTCCCCATCTATTTGCCATGAAGTGATGGGAACAGATGCCATGATCTTAGTTTTCTGAATGTTAAGTTTTAAGCCAACTTTTTCACTCTCCCCTTTTACTTTCATCAAGAGGCTCTTTAGTTCTTCTTCACTTTCTGCCATAAGGGTGGTGTCATCTGCATATCTGAGGTTATTGATATTTTTCCCAGCAATCTTGATTCCAGCTTGTGCTTCATCCAGTCCAGCATTTCTCATGATGTACTCTGCATACAACTTAAATAAGCAGGGTAACAGTATACAGCCTTGATGTACTCCTTTCCCAATTTGGAACCAGTCTGTTGTTCCATGTCCAGTTCTAACTGTTGCTTCTTGACCTGCATACAGATTTCTCAGGAGGCAGGTCAGGTGGCCTGGTATTCCCATCTTTTGAAGAATTTTCGACAGTTTGTTGTGATCCACAACTATGCCAAAGTCAAAGGCTTTGGCAAAGTCAATAAAGCAGAAATAGATGTTTTCCTGGAACTCTCTTGCTTTTTCAATGATTCAACAGATGTTGGCAATTTGATCTCTGGTTCCTTTGTCTTTTCCAAATTCAGCTTGAACATCTGGAAGTTCACAGTTTAGGTACTGTTGAAGCCTGGCTTGGAGAATTTTGAGTATTACTTACTTACTTGCTTAGCGTGTGAGATGAGTGCAATTGTGCAGTAGTTTAAGCATTTTCTAGCATTGCCTTTCTCTGGGATTGGAATGAAAACTGACCTTTTCCAGTCCTGTGGCCACTGCTGAGTTTTCCAAACTTGCTGGCATATTGAATGCAGCACTTTCACAGCATCAGCTTTTAAGATCTGAAACAGCTCAACTGGAATTCCATCACCTCCACTAGTTTTGTTCATAGTGATGCTTCCTAAGGCCCACTTGACTTCACATTCCAAGTTGTCTGATTCTAGGTGAGTGATCACACCATTATGATTATCTGGGTTGTGAACATCTTTTTTGTATAGTTCTTCTGTGTATTCTTGCCACCTCTTCTTAATATCTTCTGCTTCTGTTAGGTCCATACTGTTTCTGTCTATTGAGCCCATCTTTGCGTGAAATGTTCCCTTGGTATCTCTACTTTTCTTGAAGAGATCTCTAGTCTTTCCCATTCTATTGTTTTCCTCTATTTCTATGCACTGATCACTGAGAAAGGCTTTCTTATCTCTCCTTGCTATTCTTTGGAACTCTGCATTCAAATGGGTATATCTTTCCTTTTCTCCTTTGCCTTTCACCTCTCTTCTTTTCACGGCTATTTGTAAGGCCTCCTCAGACAGCCATTTAGCATTTTTTTTTTCTTGGGAATAGTCTTGATCACTGCCTCCTGTACAATGTCACGAACCTCTGTCCATAGTTCTTCAGGCCCTCTGTCCATCAGATCTAATCCTTTGAATCTATTTGTCACTTCCACTGTTTATGTCTCAGTAATATCCCATTGGCTTCCCTGGTGGCTCAGTGGTAAAGAATCCGCCTGCCAATGCAGGAGACACAGGTTCAATACCTGGGTCAGGAAGATATCCTGGAGAAGGAAATGGCAACCCACTCCAGTATTCTCACGTGGGAAATCCCATGGACAGAGGAGCCTGGCGGGATACCGTTCATGGGTTTGCAAAAGAGCCAGACATGACTTAGCGACTAAACAACAACAACAATTTCCATGGTTTACAAGTGCTACTTGATTTTACTTTATTAAATACCCTTTGTACCTGTCTTAAAAAATAAAATTAAATAAAACGAAACTTCTCTCCAGTGAAAACAAAAATGCCCCCCACCCCCAGAGTTCTCTCTCTGATTCAGCAAAATCACTCTCTGGATGAAAACACCCCGTTGCTTATGCTTCACCCATGTTTGCTCTGCCATGAATGCTCCTCTCCACGTGGGGAACTCAGATCGTGACTACTCTACCTCTGTTGCTGCTGCTGCTGCTAAGTCGCTTCAGTCGTGTCCAACTCTGTGCAACCCCATAGACGGCAGCCCACCAGGCTCCGCCATCCCTGGGATCCTCCAGGCAAGAACACTGGAGTGGGTTGCCATTTCCTTCTCCAATGCATGAAAGTGAAAAGTGAAAGTGAAGTCGCTCAGTCATGTCCGACTCTTACCAACCCCATGGACTGCAGCCTACCAGGCTCCTCCATCCATGGGATTTTCCTGGCAAGAGTACTGGAGTGGGGTGCCATTGCCTTCTCCCTACCTCTGTTAGGTATTAGATTTCAAGTCTCCTCTGAGAGACCACCCTTGACTGGTCTAACTTAACACAGTGATTTTGTCATATCTAACATTGTCACAGTTGGAATAATTCTGTTTATTGATTTATCTGTGGCCTCTCTCTCTCTTGCTTCCTCTCCCCTCCCCACCCCCTACTAGAATATCAGCCCCTCACAGCAGGGACCTGGTCCCTTTTGAATGCTGCTGTGTCCTGAACACCTTCAACAAGTCTTATTCCTGCCCACTAATCACATTCCCCTGTCTCAACCACCAAGTCATGGAATGAACTGTGTCCCACAAAAAACTCATATGTTTAAGTGCTAACCCCTGTACTTAAAAATATGACAGCGCTTGGAGGTAGAGTTTCTTTTCTAATAGCTCTGGTTTTGTTTTTAAATTAATTCTTTTTTTTTTTTAAACTTTACATAATTGTATTAGTTTTGCCAAATATCAAAATGAATCCGCCACAGGTATACATGTGTTCCCCATCCTGAACCCTCCTCCCTCCTCCCTCCCCATACCATCCCTCTGGGTCGTCCCAGTGCACTAGCCCCAAGCATCCAGTATCGTGCATCGAACCTGGACTGGCAACTCGTTTCTTATATGATATTTTACATGTTTCAATGTCATTCTCCCAAATCTTCCCACCCTCTCCCTCTCCCACAGAGTCCATAAGACTGTTCTATACATCAGTGTCTCTTTTGCTGTCTCGTACACCGGGTTATTGTTACCATCTTTCTAAATTCCATATATATGTGTTAGTATACTGTATTGGTATTTTTCCTTCTGGCTTACTTCACTCTGTATAATAGGCTCCAGTTTCATCCACCTCATTAGAACTGATTCAAATGTATTCTTTTTAATGGCTAAGTAATACTCCATTGTGTATATATACCATAGCTTTCTTATCCATTCATCTGCTAATGGACATCTAGGTTGCTTCCATGTCCTGGCTATTATAAACAGTGCTGCAATGAACATTGGGGTACACGTGTCTCTTTCCCTTCTGGTTTCCTCAGTGTGTATGCCCAGCAGTGGGATTGCTGGATCATAAGGCAGTTCTATTTTCAGTTTTTTAAGGAATCTCCACACTGTTCTCCATAGTGGCTGTACTAGTTTGCATTCCCACCAACAGTGTAAGAGGGTTCCCTTTTCTCCACACCCTCTCCAGCATTTATTATTTGTAGACTTTTGGATTGCAGCCATTCTGACTGGTGTGAAATGGTACCTCATAGTGGTTTTGATTTGCATTTCTCTGATAATGAGTGATGTTGAGCATCTTTTCATGTGTTTGTTAGCCATCTGTATGTCTTCTTTGGAGAAATGTCTATTTAGTTCTTTGGCCCATTTTTTGATTGGGTCATTTATTTTTCTGGAGTTGAGCTGTAGGAGTTGCTTGTATATTTTTAAGATTAGTTGTTTGTCAGTTGCTTCATTTGCTATTATTTTCTCCCATTCTGAAGGCTGTCTTTTCACCTTGCTAATAGTTCCCTCTGATGTGCAGAAGCTTTTAAGGTTAATTAGGTCCCATTTGTTTATTTTTGCTTTTATTTCCAATATTCTGGGAGGTGGGTCATAGAGGATCCTGCTGTGATGTATGTCAGAGAGTGTTTTGCCTATGTTCTCCTCTAGGAGTTTTATAGTTTCTGGTCTTACGTTTAGATCTTTAATCCATTTTGAGTTTATTTTTGTGTATGGTGTTAGAAAGTGTTCTACTTTCATTCTTTTACAAGTGGTTGACCAGATTTCCCAGCACCACTTGTTAAAGAGATTGTCTTTAATCCATTGTATATTCTTGCCTCCTTTGTCAAAGATAAGGTGTCCATATGTGTGTGGATTTATCTCTGGGCTTTCTATTTTGTTCCATTGATCTATATTTCTGTCTTTGTGCCAGTACCATACTGTCTTGATAACTGTGGCTTTGTAGTAGAGCCTGAAGTCAGGTAGGTTGATTCCTCCAGTTCCATTCTTCTTTCTCAAGATCACTTTGGCTATTCGAGGTTTTTTGTATTTCCATACAAATTGTGAAATTATTTGTTTTAGCTCTGTGAAGAATACTGTTGGTAGCTTGATAGGGATTGCATTGAATCTATAAATTGCTTTGGGTAGTATACTCATTTTTGCCGGGGACCAGCCCCGGCTGATTCAGGGTATTCGAAGGAGAGACGGCGTAGGCGAAGATCAGGAAACAATTGCTTAATTAAACGTTAATTAAGGATATAAAGAGTAATAGAATGAGGATAGCTCAGTAAAATTCAGTGAAGAAAAGAGGCTGAAATAAGGATAGCTCAGTGAGGAAATTCAGTGGAGAAAAGAGGCTGAAATAAGGATAGCTCAGTGAGGAAATTTAGTGCAGAAAAGAGGCTAAATAATTCAGCCAGAAGGTAAGAGAAAGAACGACATGGTGAGACCAAGTTTCGGTGAACAAGGCCCGCACTTTATTTTCCAAAGTAGTTTTTATACCTTAAGTTATGCATAGAGGATAATGGGGGAAGGGGTAGAGTCAGGCAGCAAGCCAGGCTTTCTTCCTGCAAACTTAGCATATGCAAAAGTTAGGTGATTTGCATCATCTTCTGGCCTGGAGGCCTGTTAACATTTTAAGACCTTTTCTTCAGAAAACTTATTTTTCTCTAAAGGTGATTGGTCAGGAGCCACCCTCCAAAAGCATTAGATAAAGTTGCATTCCTACAGAGCAAAGGTGTGGTGGGCTACAACAAGAAAAAGAATTAACTCAAGGGTCCCAGGTTACAAACATTAAAGCTACTATTTACACCAATTATATTAACCAATACACTGCCAGGGACACAGCAGGTAAGGGATATGGAGACTTAGCAGCAAACATTGGCCCAACAAGTGAAAATCCCTTCACCAATACAATTTCTAATCAATCTTTTAACTACTCAAAAGAATCTGTGTTTAGACAGTTAGAACATCTCCTGCTTCTCACAGTTGGGAGGCTCTGAACAATCACATGTTGCCGGAAAAACCTATTCAGGCAGGCTAGAGGATTTCCAAAGGAGTTTGTAGGTTAAACACTGTCACACCCAGGAATTATTAACTGGAGCTGTAAGCTAACTTTTTTTCAGAGAGGTAGTGGGGGACAGCCCCCCGTAAAGCAGAAAGTAGGCAGACTCTGGTTTTGGGGGTATATGCTCGAGAATTTCCAGGGGGACTCCTGAGGCTCGATCCCGCCTTTGCGTATGCCGAGCCTCCTTCCTCATGACCTTTGTCATGGGCGGAGTTCCTCACGCTGGCTACCGGCAGTGATAGAATTCCAGTTGAGCTATTCCAGATCCTGAAAAGTGCTGCACTCAATATGCAATATGCACTCAATATGCAATATGCCGGCTCCCGGCACATTTTCACTATATTGATTCTTCCAATCCATGAACATGGTATATTTCTCCATCTGTTAGTGTCCTCTTTGATTTCTTTCACCAGTGTTTTATAGTTTTCTATATATAGGTCTTTAGTTTCTTTAGGTAGATATATTCCTAAGTATTTTATTCTTTCCGTTGCAATGGTGAATGGAATTGTTTCCTTAATTTCTCTTTCTGTTTTCTCATTATTAGTGTATAGGAATGCAAGGGATTTCTGTGTGTTGATTTTATATCCTGAAACTTTACTATAGTCATTGATTATTTCTAGTAATTTTCTGGTGGAGTCTTTAGGGTTTTCTATGTAGAGGATCGTGTCATCTGCAAACAGTGAGAGTTTTACTTCTTCTTTTCCAATTTGGATTCCTTTTATTTCTTTTTCTGCTCTGATTGCTGTGGCCAAAACTTCCAAAACTATGTTGAATAGTAATGGTGAAAGTGGGCACCCTTGTCTTGTTCCTGACTTTAGAGGAAATGCTTTCAATTTTTCACCATTGAGGATAATGTTTGCTGTGGGTTTGTCATATATAGCTTTTATTATGTTGAGGTATGTTCCTTCTATTCCTGCTTTCTGGAGAGTTTTTATCATAAATGGATGTTGAATTTTGTCAAAGGCTTTCTCTGCATCTATTGAGATAATCATATGGTTTTTATTTTTCAATTTGTTAATGTGATGTATTACATTGATTGATTTGTGGATATTGAAGAATTCTTGCATCCCTGGGATAAAGCCCACTTGGTCATGGTGTATGATCTTTTTAATGTGTTGTTGAATTCTGACTGCTAGAATTTTGTTAAGGATTTTTGCATCTATGTTCATCAGTGATATTGGCCTGTAGTTTTCTTTTTTTGTGGGATCTTTGTCAGGTTTTGGTATTAGGGTGATGGTGGCCTCATAGAATGAGTTTGGAAGTTTACCTTCCTCTGCAATTTTTTGGAAGAGTTTGAGCAGGATAGGTGTTAGCTCTTCTCTAAATTTTTGGTAGAATTCAGCTGTGAAGCCGTCTGGACCTGGGCTTTTGTTTGCTGGAAGATTTTTGATTACAGTTTCAATTTCTGTGCTTGTGATGGGTCTGTTAAGATTTTCTATTTCTTCCTGGTCAAGTTTTGGAAAGTTGTACTTTTCTAAGAATTTGTCCATTTCTTCCACGTTGTCCATTTTATTGGCATATAATTGTTGATAGTAGTCTCTTATGATCCTTCGTATTTCTGTGTTGTCTGTTGTGATCTCTCCATTTTCGTTTCTAATTTTATTGATTTGATTTTTCTCCCTTTGTTTCTTGATGAGTCTGGCTAATGGTTTGTCAATTTTATTTATCCTTTCAAAGAACCAGCTTTTGGTTTTGTTGATTTTTGCTATGGTCTCTTTTGTTTCTTTTGCATTTATTTCTGCTCTAATTTTTAAGATTTCTTTCCTTCTACTAACCCTGGGGTTCTTCATTTCTTCCTTTTCTAGTTGCTTTAGGTGTAGAGTTAGGTTATTTATTTGACTTTTTTCTTGTTTCTTGAGGTTGTTTTTAAATCAATTCTGATTGGAGTGGTTGCTTTGCAATGTTGTGTTGGTTTCTGCTGGGCAGCAACGTGAATCAGCTGTGCACATACTTGTAGCCCCTCTTTTGGGGATTTCCTTCACATTAGGTCCCCACTAACGAGCACTGAGAAGAGTTAGAGCTATACAGTAGGTTCTCATTAGTTACCTATTTTATGCAAGTGAAAGTGTGAGCCCCTCAGTTGTGTCCAACTCTTTGAGACCCTGTGGACCATAGAGTCCATGGAATTCTCCAGGCCAGAATACTGGAGTGGATAGCCTTTCCCTTCTCCGGGGGATCTTCCCAAACCAGGGATCCAACCCAGGTCTCCCACATTGCAGACAGATTCTTTACCATCTGAGCCACAAGGGAAGCCCAAGACTACTGCAGTGGGTAGCCTGTGCCTTCTCCAGCGGATCTTCCCAACCCAGGAATGCAATCCGGGTCTCCTGCATTGCAGGCGAATTCTTTACCCACGGAGCTGTCAGGGAAGCCCTATCTACTTTATGCACAGTATCAGTAATGTGCATATGTCCGTCCCAATCTCCCGGCTCGTCTCCCCACCCCCTTTCCCCCTTGGTGTCCATGTATTTGTCGTCTATATCTGTGACTCTACTTCTCTTCTGCAAGTAAGATCATCTATACGATTTTTCTAGATTCCACATATACGTGTTAATATATGATATTTGTTTTTCTCTTTCTGGCTTGCTTCACACTATATGACAGTCTGTAAGACCATCCACACCAGAGATGGGGGCCTCAATGTGGTTAAATTAAGAAGAGGTCATTAGGATGGGTCCCAATCTGGTATGAACAGGGTCCTTATAAGAAGAGGAAATTGGGACACAGACACACACAGAGGGAAGACCGCAGAGGACACAGGGAGAAGACGGCCACCCACAAGCCAAGGAGAAAGGCCGGGAGCAGACCCTTCCTCCCTGGCCCCCGACGGCCCCTGCCAATACCCTGACCTCACCCTGACCTTCTAGTCTTCAGAATTGTGAGGGGAAAGAAATTTCAATCGTTCAATCACCCGGTGTGCGCTCCTCTGTTACAGCAGCTGGAGGACACTAATACGTGTCACCACAAAAGAGAACCAGGAACTTGCAAGAAAATGCTGGATGGAGTGTCTGTGACAAGGTGCTTTTGATCAGTTAAGTTGCCAGCAGGAAATATGCAGCACACTCCCACTGGATAACTGGAGGTGAATTTAGGAAAAGGACTATTTGGGGGCCTCCCTGGTGGTCTAATGGCCAAGACACCACACTCCCAACATAGGGGCCCCGGGTTCAATCCCTGGTTGGGGATCTAGATGCTATACATCACAATTAAAGGATCCCATGTACTGCAACTAAGACCCAGTGAAGCCAAATAAATAATAAAACTTTTTAAAAAAAATTAAAGGACTGTTTGTAGATATATGGGCAGGGTAGGAAGCAGCATAAGGGAGACTTATGCTGGGGCCAGAACCCGTAGGCTGCCAAGGAGAGGGCAGGGAACAGTTAGCAGGAGCCCAGAGAGAGAGAACATTGCATGCAGACAGTTGTCTGGATCAAAGCTGTGACCTTTGGAAACCAGCCAGCTGGCGTGAAGCTGCCTGGAGGGGGTGGGAAACAGATGTCTCTACCCCCTCCCCTTGCTAGGCAGCTCAGGCATAAAAATGGCAGTACTCACGGAGGAGGCCACGTGGAGAGAAGGTCTGGAGGGCCAAACGGAGGATTCTAGCATCACACCCTCTTTCCTCTCTTGCTAGTGAGAGGAAAGTTATCTACTCATTAACTCCCATAGAGAAATGAAGCAAAGCCACTTTTATCTTCACCTCCTGCAGGCTAAGAATGTTATTTTTTAAAATTTAATTTATTGAATTATAGTTGGCTTCAGTTCAGTCACTCAGTCGTGTCCAACTCTTTGCGACCCCAAGGACTGCAACATGCCAAGCCTCCCTGTCCATCACCAACTCCCAGAGTTTACTCAAACTCATGTTCATCGCATCAGTGATGCCATCCAACCATCTCATCCTCTGTTGACCCCTTCTCCTCCCGCCTTCAATCTTTCCCAGCATCAGGGTCTTTTCAAATGAGTCAATTCTTCGCATCAGGTAACCAAAGTATTAGAGTTTCAGCTTCAGCATCAGTCCCTCCAACGAACACCCAGGACTGATCTCCTTTAGGATGGACTGGTTGGATCTTCTTGCAATGCAAGGGACTCTCAAGAGTCTTTTCCAACACCACAGTTCAAAAGCATCAATTCTTCAGCACTCAGCTTTCTTTATAGTCCAACTCTCACATCCATACATGACCACTGGAAAAACCATAGCTTTGACTAGACAGACCTTTGTTGCCAAAGTAACATCTCTGCTTTTTAATATGCTGTCTACGTTGGTCATAACTTTCCTTCCAAGGAGTGTGTCTTTTAATTTCATGCCCGCAGTCACCATCTGCAGTGATTTTGGAGGCCAAGAAAATAAAATCTGCCACTGTTTCCACTGTTTCTCCATCTATTTGCCACGAAGTGATGGGACCAGATGCCGTGATCTTAGTTTTCTGAATGTTGAGTTTTAAGCCAACTTTTTCACTCTCCTCTTTCACTTTCATCAGGAGGCTCTTTAGTTCTTTGCTTTCTGCCGTAAGGGTGGTATCATCTGCATATCTGAGGTTATTGATATTTCTCCTTGCAATCTTGATTCCAGATTGTGCTTCATCCAGCCAGGCATTTTGCATGAAGTACTGTGCATAGAAGTTAAATAAGCAGGGTGACAATATGCAGCCTTGACTTACTCCTTCTCCGATTTGGAACCAGCTGACTTACAATGTTGACTTACAGTTTGTTAATTTCTGCTGTATAGCAAAATGATTCAGTTATACAAGGAATGTCATTTCTGAACAATGTTTTCAATATTGAATTCCATGGACAATCCCCAAATGAGTCTATATATTGAGTTTTATCCACACGTTCTTGAGAACTTGAGAACTCAACCTCAAAAAGGGCAGCACAGTCTTAGCCCCTGCATCACACTGAGCTGAGTCTTCTTGATATCCCCACTGAGAAGATCATCCTCCCAAATCTTTCTCAGGTGAGATTTCTTCTTCTGCAAGTTTGGTGTAAGATACTTCAAAATACTCATTTGTCAATGCCCAGGAAGACTCAGAAATAGATAGAGTGGGTGGCTCGTATTTACTGACAACCTATTAGATGTCAGACGGTTAACTTGCTTAATCCTTGAAAGACTTATGAAGTAGTGTTATTTATCCCTACTTTACTTGCAAGAATTATGAAGTCGTGTTATTTATCCCTTCTTTAAAGATGAAGAAATAGACTCAGAAGAGTAACTCATGCAAGGTCACACAGCCAGCAAGTCAGCAGAGCTGGGATCAGAACTCTGGAATGGGTCTTCCCATATTCTGTATCCTTCCCACTATACCAGATGCTTTCCAATCGAATGAAATGGCTCCAAAAAGAGCGAAGAGGTGAGATAAAAAGCTCAGAATAACGATAATGCCAGACACATACTATTTCCCATCTACCCTGGTGCTCCAATTCACGTGAATTATCCCATTAAATCCTCAAAACCACCCTCACAGGGTGTGTGCTATTATGTCCGTGTTGAAGTTGGACCTTTGAGGAGCTGACTCAGGTGAGTCATGGCTCACCATCCAAACCCCAGGAGGCCCAAATCTGGAGGCCAAGCTCTTCATGAGAATTATAACTATAAATAATGGAAGTTGATGCACAAAGACTTAGGAAATGGTTGGAAAAGGAAGGCCCCTCAGTGCATAGAAAATGCAACCTGCACAGGGTAATCTTGCTGCTTTGCATAGAGTAAGAGCAGGAAGGGAAAGTGAAGCAACAGTTGCTCAGGGAACCTTTGAGAAAGAACTGTTATCTCAGTTTTCAGGAAGACTAAAAGATATTCATTGGAAGGACTGATGCCGAAGCTGAAGCTCCAATACTTTGGCCACCTGATGTGAAGAACTGACTCATTGGAAAAGACCCTGATGTTGGGAAAGATTGAGGGCAGGAGGAGAAGGGGATGACAGAGGATGAGATGGCTAGATAGCATCACCAACTTAAGTTTGAGCAAACTGCAAGAGATAGTGGAGGACAGAGGAGCCTGGCGTGTTGCAGTTCAAGGGGTTGCAAAGAGTCGGACCCGACTTAGCAACTGAACAACGAAAGGAGATTAGCTCCTGTGCTCATCCTCAGCACATCCGACATTTGGGGCGGGATATCTTTTTTGTTGTCAGGGAATGTTCTGGACCTGGAGGACGTTGAGCAGTACCCCTGACCTCTCCCTGCCAGATGCCAGGGGCAGCTCACCTGCGCAGCGTGGCAATCAAAAATGTCTCCAGGCCTTTCAGACGCCATCTGGAGTGTCAAATCACACACCGCCCAGCTGAGAACCCTTATTCCAACTCCGAATGAGGGTGAAGAGTCAGGGGGAGACTCGAGGTAGAAACTCTTTGTCTGGAATACCCAGAAATAAAACCTCTCAGCGGGAGGGCTGACCGGCAGAAACAAGGCGGAGCCCAGGACAAGGACGGCTGCCAAAAGACGCTAAAAGTTTGGTGGAAGGGGAGTGGCCTTTGGCACTGGACGGGCAGGATTCAAATCCAGGTGTGCTATTTACTACAATAATGAAGAAACTGCTTCAGCTCAAAGAGTTTCAGCGTCCCAGGCTATCAGAGGAACATAAAATTATCTACCACACAGGAGTGTTTCAGGGATTCAGTGATTCGTTCCCTTATGTGATTTGGGCTCATTTCCGCTTTTCCCTCATTCCTAAGACCAGCAAAGCCAAGTTCTGCCAGCCGTGTGACTGCTGTCCTTCTCCCTGAAGGACATCTCACTCCCGTGAAGTCCTTTCTTGCCCTCTAAACAGCTGGCCAAAGATGAGTCAGTGGCAGAGGAGAGTGTATCTCAGAGGATAAAGATGGAAGAGCTTCCCAGGAAGAAAAAATAGCCCATGTTCAGAAGAAAGAGCAAAGAGAAGTGACAGACTATGGAATAAGGGGGAGGGCAAGTGGTCTGAGGGGCTCTGGAGCCTGCAGAATACAGCAAACCCAAGAGCTGAGGCTGAAAGATAGATCGGAATCTGGTTTCGAATGGTCAGGCTCTCATTGTTTATCTGCCAAACCCTCCCAGACCCAATCTAAAGAATAAAAGACAGAGCTAGTTACATGTGAATCTGAAGTATTCAGAATGGAGTCATCCCAAGGGCTGGAGTTAACAGGGAGTTTGCGACCAGCTTTTGAAAGATCAGATGCTTACGTTATTTAAATGACAAATTATTGTTATTTTTCAGTCGCTAAGTCATGTCCAGCTCTTTGCAACCCCGGGGACTGCAGAACGCCAGGCTCCTCTGTCCTCCACTATCTCCTAGAGTTTGCTATACCCCCCTGTCATCTCTCCCAAATGGCAAAACTTCATCTTCGTGATACCTACCCCAGCTTTCCCAGGTCATCTACCTACTGTCTCTTTTCTCTGCCCTCACCACTCTTCTAATGATATACACATCATACGGTGAGAGGTGATTTTTGTGTCTGGCTCCTCTCCCAGGAAATATGTCCCACGGTAAGAGGGGGCTGTGTCCCTCATCCTCATATTCTGCGTGCCTAACACAAAGCCTGTCTGGCAGGCATTACCAAGGACCTACTCATTTTCCCATCTTTCTTTCTAACAGAATCCCAATTTTTGAAAAGCATTCACCTCCCCAGGCTTGATTTTCTTTGAAGCTCAGGTGCCATGTGACTTGGCTTGGACCAATGAGATCCAAGTCAAATTCTACTGGATGGTTTTCTAGAAAAAGCCGTTGCTTTCCTGATAAAGGGTCCCAGGTGACTGTTGGCCTTTGGCCTTTCACTTTCAACTGCCCTTATCCTCTCTTCCCACCTGGAACTTCAGACTCTACACCATGAGGTGGAGCAACCATCCTGTGACAAAGAAGATGAAAAAAAAAATCACACTGGGGAAAGCTTAGCGAGCGTCTGGAAGGATCTTGAGTCATCAAGGACTTCCTTGAACAGCTGCGACAGCCTGGGACTTTACTTGTTAGGACTGGTTGTCAGATGTAAAAATCAAAGCCCAGTTTGTTTGATCTATCGGCTGGGATTCTGTTGTTCTGTGCTAAGTCGTTTCAGTCGTGTCCGACTCTTTGCGATCCTATGAACTATAGCCCACCAGGCTGCTGGGTCCATGGGATTCTCCAGGCAAGAATACTGGAGTGGGTTGCCATGCCCTCCTCCAGGGGATCTTCCCGACTCAGGGATCAAACCCACGTCTCTTATGTCTCCTGCATCGGTAGGTGGGAAGCCAGGATTCTGCAACATATGGCTAAATGCAATTCTACAGGTTATATCCCGGCACATGTTTAGTGAATTCTGATGCTGCAACCAAATGGCCATATCTGTTCCTGCCCAGCCCAGGCCCCTTGGCCCCCTCTGGACCAGCAATGCTGGCTGCATGAGGGCACAGCTGTGATGGAATCCTTTTTCTTCTCGGGTACAAAATTCTCAGTGATTCCCTGTATCCTTAGTATGACAAGGACCCCAGGCCTTTCTGCTCTGGAGCACCCTCCTTTCTTAGAAGACGCTAACTTTGGAGACCACTGCCCACTAGTTGATGTAAACTTGGGGGAAATCTGTCGGACTGTGGGATGGGTATAAACACTGACTTTGGGATCAGTTGGACCATTTATTTTTTCTTTCTTTCAACATTTTTTGAGCAACTGGTCTGCCACTGTGGGAGAACTGGGGAAATGAGGGAAGGATATGGAGGCGAGGATTGAGCAAAAACATGCCCTCGTCCCAAGGAACTTACAGTCTAGTGGGAGAGACAGAGCCTCATTGAATAACAGCACTGATGAATACTTAATAATTAAGGGAGATTAGTAGCGCTAGTGAATGCTGGAGCATAATACAAAGATCTATTCTACCCTGTCTTGATGTTCAGGGAAGACTTCCTGGAAGAGGTGGCATTTCGGCTGACAGCACAGGTCACCTGGAGTCAAATTTCAATCCTGTCATTTACCAGTTGACATATCCTGGGCGAATCATTTACTCCTTCTAGGCTGCTGTTTCCACAGTGAAAACACAGGATTCATAGGATTTACCACTTTTATTTGTTAGGCTCAAAGGGAATAATACTCATAGTGCCTGGCCCACAGGAAGCACTTCTTAGGAAGTTGCTGTTAGAAGTCTGTTTAGTCCAAGCCCCCAGGCTCTTTCTGCCTCGGGCCAATGTGCTCAGCGTCAGTGCTCACGACTGAACAGACACTGTTGATCTCCACCAGTTCAAACCTATGAGGTCTCAGCTCAGGAAATCATGTGCTGGGGGAAGATGAGAACCAAGCTCAGGCCAAGGTGAAGGATAATCAGGTCCCCAGGGCTGACCCAGCAAGGCCTCCATCCCTGATCTCCTCTCGTCAGCCCCATCCTTGGGGTCCCTGGCTGCCTCAAGGCTTGACTGATGCCAGTTTTGGCAGAGGCATGGGGGGCATAGTGAAGACCAGTCCCAGTGCTACCTGGGGGAGATTCAGAGATGCTGGGCTGTGAGGGGGCCATGAAGAGGAGAAGCACCTCCTCAAGCTTCAGCACCCCTCCTTGGCGCTCATCCCTAAGGGCTGTGCGCCAGGGCCACGCATGCTGGAGAAGCTCAGGCAAACCCACCTCCCTACTTCGAGGGTCAATTCCCTCACCTGTGAAATAGGTAGTTAGGTGAAATTAGTGGTTCTCAAATTTTGCCACATGTCAGAATCATGGGGGGGGGGGGAGGAATTAAAAAACCCAGACACCCAGCTGCACCCCAAACCAAGGTACAGTCAGAATCTTTGAATGGAACTCAGTATTTTTCAAGCTCCCCTGGGATTCTCAGGTGGAGTCAGGTTGAGATGCAGGGGGCTAGATGGCCTCCTTCCAGCTCTCACTTCCAGCTGTGTGACCTCAGAGAAGTGGGTGGGAACTTTTTTGTTTCCTTGTGTTTCCATTTCCTCATCAGTAAAGGGTAATAACGCACATCCCTCTGGAGGTGTTAGGAGGACTGAAAGGATTCATTTCTTTGGAGCACTGATAACAGTGATTGGGCGCCGTGTAAAGCCTCCAGCAGTACCAGCTGGGGGTAGCGGTTGCCCTTCTTCTTCTTGATCCCGTTGTGACCATGATGGAGGCGGAGGAGGAGGAGGAGGAAGAGGGAGGAGAAGGAAGACGGGACTCTGTGTCTGCTTCCTTCCCCACTATGCCCATGGCTCTCAGCAACAGAGGGAAAATACATTTGACTTTCACATCCTAAGGGACCCAGGAGACAAGAGACATAGCATTTAAGGTTGCCCCATTAGGACAAGACTTCCCTGGTGGCTCAGACAGTAAGGGGTCTGCTCACAATGTGGGGGACCCAGGTTCGATCCCTGGGCTGGGAAGATCCCCAGGAGAAGGAAATGGCAACCCACTCCAGTATTCTTGCCTAGAAAATCCCATGGATGGAGGAGCTGGGCCAGCTACAGTGCACAGGGTCGCAAAGAGTCAGACACGACTGAGCGGCTTCACTTTCATTAGGACAAAGGATGGACAAACACAGAGTCGATCAGCGGGCCTCGATGTTGCATTGCCCAGCATTTTTGGGGGACTGCTAGAAGGCATCTTATTTTGTTAAGCTTACTTTTTAATAGATTTTTCAAAAGATTTCTTAATATATCTTTTTAATATTGGCCACTCATGATGTGAGATCTTAGTTTCCTGACCAGGGATCGAACCTGTACCCCCTGCACTGGAATCACAATCTTTAACCACCGGATGACCAGGAAAGTCCCTAGAAGAGCTCTTAGCACCTAGTCCTAACTTCTCAATTTAATCAATGAAGTCGCTAGGCAGAGAGGTTAAGTAATCCACCCAAGGTCAAACAGCCTTGGGCCTAGCCAGGCCTCAAAATCCAGATGTTTTGGGTTTTTTTTTTTTAATTTGGTCTAGAAGTCATGGAAAAGAAAATCATAACAGTCTATAGCCTCCTCTCAGAGGACAAAATCCACCAGCATTAATCAGTCCTTTTACTTTGGCAGGGATGCCTTATCTCTTTCTTCTAAGCAGACACAGTGCCTGCAGCCGAATGAGCAATCGTGACAATTAATAATAATATTTTGCACTTGGAATTTTCCCCCCGGCAGCAGCTGCTCTGAAAGCATCTACTCATTCAGCCACACAGTAGCAGCCAATCAATCAGTCTATAGGAGCTCAGGGAGCATCCGCTGCCAGCCTCTCAGCCCGCGCTGGACGCTTGGAGGACCCGGCAGCCTAGGAAACAGTTCCAGCACTCAGCGAGCTTGGGTGGGGAGCGGAAATAACCCCCACCACGAGGCTGTCACTGACTGTCACCAGGCCTCTGCAACATCAGTTTCCATCAGCATGGCCAGAAAAGTCATATACCATCCCAGGAGCTTCCGTTTGATGTCTGGCTCTGTTTCTTTCATCTGAAGCCAAGACTGAAGTTCATGCATGCCTGCATGCTAAGTCACTTCAGTCGTGTCTGACTCTGTGTGACCCCATGGACTATAGCCCGCCAGGCTGCCCTGTCCCTGAGATTGTCCAGGCAAGAATACTGGAGTAGGTTGCCATGCCCTCCTCCAGGGGATCTTCCCAACCCAGGCTTCGAACCTGCATCTCATGTCCGCTGCCCTGGCAGGTGGGTTCTTTACCACTAACGCCACCAAAGTTCATAGGCCAAAGGTGACAAGCATTCATTCAAGAATAAGGCCAAACAACACCTACCATACATGGAGGGTTAAATGAGTTAAAGCATGTAACACTCTTGGAAAAAAAGTCACACATAGGAAAGCACCCCATAAAGGCTAACCATTATTGATGCTGGTGTCTGTATCATCAAGGATCTCACTCAAGAGTTGAATGGAATTCATTCATTCATACCAGGAAGAAACTGTAATGAAGAGACTATGTTTACGAGATGTGGGCAGGGTTAAGGACAACCATGAAGGATGGTAAGGGACCACAGAGCAGTAGGCTACTACTATTCCAGGGGACTTCCCTGGTCCAGTGGCTGAGACTCAGCTCCCAGTGCAGGGGGGCCCGGGGTCCACCCCTGGTTGGGAAACTAGACCTCCACATGCTGTAACGAAGATGGAGGCTCCTGAGCGCCGCAGCTAAGACCCTGCACATTAAAAAAGAAAAAAAAAAGCTACTACCATCCCAGACCTGGAAGGACAGGGGGAAAGGGCCAGAACTGGGGCCACAGAGAGGAGCAGCCACTAGGAGGCCCACTGTAGCCAGACACGAGGGCACTTATCACAGGGCGGTGTGGATGCTGCTGGCCTGGGGGCCACTCTGAGAACCTCAGGTCTGCACGCTTGGCCTCCTAGTCCGTGTTCATCTCCTCTGTGAGCCCTCCTCTGCTTCCATCTCCCGTGACCAATCTGCACAGTCCGATACCAGCTTGAACTCACAACTCTACCTCATGTTCTGGATGGGATCCAGAAGGTCATCTGAGCTTCCCCACAGGACCGGCAGCTCCTAGCGGGCAAGAACCGTGAGCCTCAGTGCCTCCACCCCTTCAAACACACTTCACCACCATTCCCTGCTTCCTCGACCCACACCCCTCAGGGAAACCTGGCTGTATACACTTCCATGCCTGTCTGTGCTCAAACATAGACTGCACGAGTGTAAGACTTTTCCCATTTTTGTAACCAAAAATTATCTATAATAGATTATTATGTGTTACTAACACACAATAATTACTCCGCTTTGTCTCTTACTTTTTCTTTCCTTTAATTTTATATTTCCAGAAAAAAAAATATCTTTCTCATTCTCCATGAATCCTCTAGAAGCGACGCTCTCAAGATTCTCTGATGGTTCTTCCCCGTCACATGCCCTCCCCGCAGAGTGACCTAGCTCGTAGGTGAGTCTGGGGTAAGGAACTGGCAAGAGGAGCCCAGCACATTCCTCCCCGCTCTCCCTCGGGAGTGAGCTGCCCACGAGGAGCCAGGTTCTGCTTGGCTCTCCCAGTCCCCGCCGCGGCCCCAGGCTGCCCACAGCTGGGTGGGCGAGCCTGCCCATTCTGGCTGCAGCAGAAGGCAGCCCACTTCCCCACAGAGAGAGCCGCGCTCTGCAGCCGCCACTTTATCTTTAGTAAAGGTGACGCTGGGGGCTCCATCTGCCTTTCTCTTGCTCTTCTTTCTCAGTTGGATCAGAATTTGGGTGCGGACGCAGGGGCACTGTTTATTAGCTCCTCTTGGCATGCGTCCCTGGGGATGTATCTCAAGACCTGGCCTATGTTACACAGCCGATTCTGCTCGGATGCTTTCAGTGGCAAACATACGGCCCGACTAAAAGTAGCTCAAACAATAAAGGGGGTGTTCTCTCACGTGGGAAGAATTCTGCAGGCAGATCTCTTTGCCAGCCTCCTGGTCTTGGGTTCATTCCTGTCCATGAATGGTGGCCTGGCTCTGGGTCACTTTTCCCATCATGATGTGTTCTCCTGTGGTAGAAAGGATGGGAGAAATTAGACCACTGGATTGCAATGTCTGTCGTGCTATTTCTTATCTGCGGGTCCTCAAGCAAGTGACCTAAACTCTCTGACCCTCAGCCTCATCTTCTGTGAAATGAGGATAACAAGACCTTCCTTCTAAGAGTGCGGTGGGATGAAATGAAAGCACGGAGAGTGTCCAGGACAGTCTTTGACCCCGAGCAGGACTCAACATCTGGTAGTTCTTGTCCCATCTTCTTCTCTATGACCTTCTCACAGAAGGAGAGAAACTTGAATCAGTTCTTAGAAATCTTTGATGTCTGCCTTAGCGCTGGGTTTATTTTTCTCTAGAAGCAGAAAGATGTCTCATTTACATCTGCTTTCACGCAGGTCCCAGGCACGGAACGGGGCTCCTCTCGAATGAGCTAGCCGTTCTTTTACCGATTTTCCCTCTAACAAGGTACCTTCTTGGGGCTAAAAGTGCTATTTCCAGGCACCAAAGAGGGTTTTTCTCCCTCAAGGCCATCTGCCAACATACACATGCCAGGCACCCAACAGACACCCTGTTAGGACTGCCGCAACAAAATGCCACATCCTGAGCAGTTTAAACAACAGAAATGTATCATCTCACAGCTCTGGAGGTGCGAAGCCGAGATCAAGTGCTGGCAGCATCGCATTCCCTCGGAATGAGCTCGGGGAGCATCGCATTCCCTCGGAATGAGCTCGGGGAGCATCTCATTCCCTCGGAATGAGCTCGGGGAGGGTCTGTTCCAGGCACCTCTCAGGAGTCTGGAAGCTCCTTGGCGATCACATGTCTCTGTGTCCACATCTCCCCTTTTTGCAAGGACTCTGGTCCTCTGGGATTAGAGGTCCACTCTACTCCAATACCACCTCATTTATCTTGACATGTTAGCATCTACACTGACCCTATTTGAACACAAAGTCACATTCTGAAATACTAGGGGTTAGGGCTTCAATATACAAATTTGGGGGGATATAATTCACTCCATAACATACCCTACGCTTCAGCAATCGTATCCCCCAAACACATCCACCCTTTTCCTTCTCCATGGTCTTATTCATGGGTTCCCTGAACCTGAGATGCCCCTTCCCTTCCATCTCTGTGGCCCTACTCAGACCACCTCCTCCAGGCAGCCTTCCTTCAACCCTCCAATCAGAAATGGCCTTTTCCTCCCATGCCCTTTCATATGTTCTCTTTTTACTATCATTACAGTGTTTTTCAAAGTTGGTCCCACACTTGATTTAACCATGTGATGGGGCATCCTCAGTTCCGAATGGGTCTTCCTTCAGCTGGGTGATCTAGGACCTCCCACCTCCAGCATGGTCCCCAAATGAGTAGCACCAACATCACCAGGGGCCTGTTAGAAATGCAGAACTCAGGCCCCAACCCAGACCTTCTGGGATTGAATAGGATCGTCAGCTGTTTTACATGCATGCTAACACATGAGACGCTCCGACTTAGCCCAGGAATTTACTGGAGTCTCAGTTCCGTCATCTGTAAAATGGGCAGAGTAAAGTTACCTGGCTTATAGGGCAGCAAGGGAATAACTGAGAACATGTGTGGAAAACGCTTAGCCCAGTGCCTGGAGCAGGTTCAGTCAGTTCAGTTCAGGCGCTCAGTCGTGTCTGACTCTTTGCGACCCCGTAGACTGCAGCACACCAGGCTTTCCTGTCCATCACCAACTCCTGGAGCTTGCTCAAACTCATGTCCATCAAGTCAGTGATGCCATCCAACCATCTTATCCTCTGTTGCCCTCTTCTCCTCCTACCTTCAATCTTTCCCAGCATTAGGGTCTTTTCCAATGAGTCAGTGCTTCGCATCAGGTGGCCAAAGTATTGGAGCTTCAGCTTCAGCATCTGTTCTTCCAATGAATATTCAGAGCTGATTTCCTTTACAATTGACTGGTTTGATCCCAGGTATTGAACCCAGGTCACCCACATTGCAGGCAGATTCTTTAGCAGCTGAGCCACCAGGGAAGCCCAAGAATACTGGAGTGGGTAGTCTATTACTTCTCCAGCTGATCTTCCCAACCCAGGTATCCAACCAGGGTCTCCTGCATTGCAGGTGGATCCTTAACCAGTTGAGCTGCCAGGGAAGCTCCTGGAGCAGTGAAAGTGAAGGTCACTCAGTTGTGTCTGACTCTTTGCCACCCCATGGACTACACAGTCCATGGAATTCTTCAGGCCAGAATACTGGAGTGGGTAGCCTTTCCCTTCTCCAGGGGATTTTCCCAACCCAGGGATCCAACCCAGGTCTCCCACATTGCAGGTGGATTCTTCACTATCTGAGCCACAAGGGAAGCCCAAGAATACTGCAGTGGGTAGCCTATCCCTTCTCCAGCAGTTCTTCCAGTGAATATTCAGGGCTGATTTCCTTTACAATTGACTGGTTTGATCCCAGGGATCCAACTCAGGTCTCCCGCATTGCAGGCAGATTCTTTACCTGCTGATTCTTTACCAGCTGAGCCACCAGGAAAACACAAGAATACTGGAATGGGTAGCCTTTCCCTTCTCCAGCAGATTTTCCCAACCCAGGAATCGAACCGGGGTCTCCAGCATTCCAGGCAGATTCTTTACCAACTGAGCTATCAGGGAAGCCTGGAGCAGAGTAAGTACTAAATAATGGTAGTTATAAGCATTATTAATATTAGTATAAACTCTTAAAGAGCAAAGATCACGATTAAATAAAGGAGCATACATAAAGCTCTTGGAATAACCATGCTGTATAATCCAGCAAGTCCACTCCTAGGCACATATCCAGACAAAACCGTAATTCAAAAAGATACAGGCATCCCTGTGTTCACAGCAGTGCTATTCACTGGAGCCAAGACATGGAAATGACCTAAATATCCGTCAACGCACGCATAGCTAAAGGTGCAGTGTGTATATACAATGGAATATTACTCAGCCACGAAAAGAACCAGCCACATGAATGGACCTAGAGATGATCATACTAAGAGAAGCAAGTCAGAAGAGAAAGACAAATGTATTATATCACTTATACATAGAATCTAAAATATGGCACTAACGAATTTATCTGTGAAACAGAAAAACACAGACATGGAGAATGGATTTGTGGTTTCCAAGGGGCTGGGGAGGGAGGGACTGGGAGGCCAGGGTTACCAGATGCAAGCTATTATATATAGAATGGATAAACAACAAGATCCTACTGTATAGCACAGGGAGCCACATTCAATATCTGGCAACAAACCACAATGGAAAGAAGATAAAAAAGAAGGTACGTGCTCGGTTGCTCAGTCGTGTCCAACTTTCTGAGACACCATGGACCGTAGCCCACCAGGCTTCTCTCTCCATGGGGATTCTGCAGGCAAGAATACTGGAGCGGAAAGAACGTATATTTATGTATAACTGCATTACTTTGCTGTAATTTATGCAACACTGTAAATCAACTATACTTCAATAAAAAAATAAAGTGGAAATAAAAAGAATAATCACGCTGAGCACTCAGTAAGGAATGGCTGTTGTCGCTGCTCTTTGTGGCCCATCCCTACCTTCCCACCCACTCACCTGGGGCCAGCGCCCTGCTTAAACGCTGCTCATTAGAGTTTATTAAGAGGAATGCAGTGACTCAGCTAATAGGCCCGTATGGAGAGGGAACCCTGAGCCTTGTCAGTCCTGACTGTGTGCACTCGCCAACACAAAGGCCCTCTCCCCAGGCTGCTGTCCCTCAGCCGGCTGCTCATGCCCCAGCTCCACTCCCAGCCAGCGCCCTGGACACACGGACACAGTAGCTTCCCGTCCTCCGTCACCTCGTGCAGGAGCCATAGCAGAGAGACACAGAGAGAGGGGAGGGCGTGGACCTGGACTCCTCCCCGAGAGGGACTGAGGTCGTGGAATGGGTTTTTGGAGCATGAGATGCTGAGTTCCTGCCAGAAAGGAAAGCCACAGAGTGTCAGGGCACCTGCTATGTTCTGGGAGCCCTCTGGGACCCTTTCACATTCTCCAACCTATTTATTCCTTGTAAGAATCCATAAGAAGCCATTATTCTCATTCCTGTTTTATAGATGAGGAAACAGAGGCCCATAGAGATGAAAGTCACCAGGCTGTTTGGTGATAGAGCTGAGATTCCTGGAACGGGTCTCTCTGATTTTAAACCCACTAACTGAGACACACGGGAGAGAAAGCGAAATGGGAAGACAGGCAGAAACGCACCCCGCCTCCCAGAACAAAGCCTGGCTCCCAGAAGCAGCTGTGTTTGAGTTAGGGAGACTCTTGGAGAGGACCAGCCCTCCCCGGCCACTTCCTCCCTCCCTCCCACAAGGGGCTGGGGGTAAGTTTCGTGGGGCCTCATCTGAGCGAGTAAAGCAGCGTGTATTCACAGAGCCCCGCGCTGGGTGCCCTTGCAGAACACGCATCTGTTCTCTCTGCAGCTGCATGAGTCACTGACCATTATTGTCCCTGTCTGCTGCCATTCCAAATCTCCGGGGGAATTAGATGAGGAACACATTTTCCCCAAAATTTTATCACTCCCATTTTACAGATGAGGAACTGAGGCTCAGAGTAGGAGGGGACTGAGCTAAGGTCTCAAAGCTGGTGACTCCTCAGGGCCAGGGTTTAAGTTCAGCCCTGTCTAATCCCCCAGACCTGTGGCTTCTGCCACTTCCCGACTTGAAAGAATTTAGCAAGGGATCGACTCCAAGGCAGGGGAGAAGAGACGGAGGCCGCCCTCGCCTGCCCCTGTGGTCACAGCACAGCTCATCCCCGGAGGTGGGGCTTGAGTTCATCTTCCCAAAGCAGAGCAGGCACCAGGCTTAGGACATGGCAAGGCAGACAGGGATCCAGTCCACAGAGCCCTGCTTGGAGGGAGCTTCAGACACTGCCTCACCACTCCTGAGGTGGAATGTTCTGCAGGGATCTCTGACCCTCCTGGCCCCAGGTCCAGCCCACCCGGCCCTGCTTCCCTTTGCCCTGCTTCCCCCACTGTCCACAACCCTCTTTCTGATGCCTCCTTGGTAAGCCCTGTGTCTAAAGCTGCACTTGTCTGATGATTGCCGAATCCTTTACCATCTATCCAGGACTCCCCTGGTGGCTCAGTGGTAAAAAGTCTGCCACCCAATGTAGGAGACGCAGGTTCCATCCTTCAGTTGGAAAGATCCCCTGGAGTAGGAAATGGCACCCGACTCAAGTATTCTTGCCTGGAAGATTCCATGGGCAGAGGAGCCTGGAGGGTTTCAGTCCAGGGGGGTCACAAAGAGTTGAACACGACTGAGCATCCAAGCACATAAAAAATAATAGCCACAAAGTTTCAGCCATGAGGTGCTCACTATTCATATTGATGTCCATAGAAGTAAACACACAACAACTAAAAATAAAATTTGCTGTTTGTATTTGTTACTGTTCAATCGCCCAATCGTGTCTGACTCTTTGCGACCCCACGGACTGCAGCCCACCAGGCTTCCCTGTCCTTTACTATCTCCCGGGGTTTGCTCAAACTCATGTCCATTAAGTTGATGATGCCATCCAAGCATCTCACCCTCTGTCGTCCCCTTCTCTTCCTGCCTTCAATCTTTCCCAGCATTGGGGTCTTTTCCAAAGAGTCCGCTCTTCACATCAGGTGGCCATGGTATTGGAGTTTCAGCTTCAGCGTCAGTCCTTTCAATGAATATTCACGGTTGATTTTCTTTAGGACTGACTGTTTTGATCTCCTTACAGTCCAAGGGACTTTCAAGAGTCTTCTCCAGCAACACAAATCAGAAGCATCAATTCTTCTGTGTTTGTCTTCTTTATGGTCCAACTCTCACAACCGTATATGACTACTTGAAAAACCATAGCTTTGACTATATGGACCTTTGTTGGCAAAGTGATAGCTCTGCTTTTTAATACACTATCTAGGTTTGTCAAAGCAGCTATACTCCAATAAAAATTAATTTAAAAAGAAGAAATCCACTGGCTCACTTAAGCAATGCAATGAAGAGCTTTGGGAAGATGTGGGAAAGCTTACAAATCAAAGGGAAAATTGGAATAAACACACAAACCAAGTCTCAGGAAGAACAAGAAACCAAAAATCCAGCGAGCAGGAAACCAAACCATAATCCCAGCCAGGCCCCGTGGGTGAATCATATTCACCCTGTCTTCACATGACTTCTCTTTAGACGCAAATTCTGGGAGCAGCCCTGGGTCCTGGGTCCACCTCTCTGCTAGGTGATGAGCAGGACACCTTGACTGACAGTCCAAACACTCCTGCCTCTGGTGGAGGAGGTGGAGCTCACAAAAGGAGCACCAGAGTTTACTTGTCATAAGAAGGAAGGATGGGAAGGGATGGGATGGGCGAGCAAAACACAAGCTTCCCGTGTCATCAGCCCATTGCCTCTGGATGTTGAGGGCTTCATCATTTTCACACTCAAAGCAATTCTGTCATTATCGAGCTGTAAAATGAAATCGTTCCAGAATGGATATCCTCAAATAACTAGCTAGACTGAGAAGAGGAGTGAGAAGAGACTTTCCTGGGGATATGTTGGTTTTCAAATGTTTCTGTCCCCAGATAACTGCCAAGTCGTTTGGTGGGGACCAGGAAGAATTCTAAAGTTTCCTACTCACTCATCCTCAAAGCCTCTGGGATGCTTGCTTCCAACAATAGACACATGGTCCCTCCTATCTGCGTGCCCTTTTGTAGGTGTGGCTCTGCAACTCCTCCCACCAAGATGTGGAATCTGCTTCTCCCGTCGCCTTGAATCTGAGCTGGCCATGTGACTTGATGTCACTAATAAATCAAATGCAGTGGGTATGAGGCTCTATGACTTCTCCATCTAAATCTTAAGAGGCAATACAACTTTTTGTTCCCAGTACCTGCTACATCTTATGGATTGAATAGCATCCCCTCAAAATTCACATGTTGAAATCTAACTCCCATTGTCCAGCCCTGTAAATGCCACTGATATGTTGTCAACTACAAAATACATCTAGAACCTGCCCACTTCTGCCAGACCTATTGCCATCACCTTAATTCAAGTCAACCCCATCTCCTGCTTAGTCTATTTGTTAGATGTTGGTATGATAATGCCACATAACAAACAACCCCCTCCAAATCCCGATGACTTTCCACTACATTTCTTGAGGATAGGTGTATGGGTTGTTTGGGAGACCACTTCTTTAGGCGACAGGTCAGTTCTGGTTTCCTCTCTAGGTTTCGTTATTCTTCATGGACCGGTAGCTACCCAGGGCATTCTCTTCTCAAGGCAGGTGATGAATAAGAGTAGAAGCCAAACCGTGCAGCTGCTTGTAAAGCCCTTGTTTGCATTACATCTGCGAACACTCTATTAGTTAAAGCAAATTATATAGTTAAGGCCCAAGACGATAGGGGAGAAATGTGTGTTCCTTCCATAGAAAGGAAACCATGACAAGGGCCAGGAAGGGAGAAAGATTTGGAGGCAAATAACAGTCCACCTAAGCTACTCTTATAGCCTCTGTAATGGGCATCCTTCCCAAATCGTTGGAAGAACCATCTTTCGCAAGAACTTGCTGATTAAGGTGCTCTTCTGTTTACAGCCCACTGGTGGCTTCTTATTGCTCACAGGAGATGGGAAAGCTGAGCCCTAATCCAACATGATTGGTGTCCTTATAAGAAAAGTGTAGAAGGAAAGCTATTTAAGACACAGAGAGAATACAGCCAACTACAAGCCAAGGAGGGACCAAAGACGAAACCAAGCCCTGTCCAACGCCTTGATCTGGGACTTCTAGCCTCCAGAATTGAGAAAATAAATTCCTGTTGTTTAAGCCACCCTAACCTGTGATGGTATGGCTGGTATGTGCCATACTTTGTTATGGGAGCCTAAGCAAACTAGTACGTTCCCGGTATGTTCCTTCACAGCATGAATCACAATGGTAGCGATAATTATGGTGTGATTTCTCTTTCTTTTCCTTTAGGGTTCATTACAGGATATTGAATATAGGTCCCTGTGCTATACGGTAGGACCTTGCTGTTTATCCATTCGATATATAGTAGTTTTCATCTGCTAGTCCCAAACTTCCAATCCAACCCTCCTTACCCACCATCCCCCTTTTCAGCAATCACAAAGCTGTTTATGCCTGTGAGTCTGTTGCTGTTTTTGTAGACAGGTTCGTTTCTGCCATATTTGAGATTCCACATTTAAGAGATATCATACGGTGTCTCTTTCTCCTTCTCACTTCTCTTAGTAAGTTCTCTTGAGTTCTATCCTTGTGGCTGGGAAGTGTGAGTGTGTGTGTGTGTGTGTGTGTGTGCTCAGTCGTGTCCTACTCTGTGCAACCCTATGGACTGTAGCCTACCAGGTTCATCTGTCCATGGGATTTTCCAGGCAAGAATACCGGAGGGGTTGCTACTTCCTACTCCAAGGCATCTTCCCCACCCAGGGAGCGAACACCCAAGAGCGATGTCTCTTGCATCTCCTGCATTGACAGGCACATTCTTTACCACTAGCACCGCCTGCATCCATGTGGCTGCAAAAGGCATTATTTCACTTTTTATGGTTGAGTAATGTTCCAATGTGTGTATGTACCACATTTTCTTTATCCATTCATCTGTCAACGGACATTAGGTTGTCTCCATGTCTTGGTTATTGTAAACAGTGTTGCTATGAAGATAAGGATGTGTGCACCTTTTTGAATTAGTTTTGTCTGGATATATGCCTAGCAATGAGATTGCTGGATCATATGGCAAGTCTATTTTTAGTTTTATAAGAGCTTTCATACTGTTCTCCATAGTGGCTGCACCAATTTACATTCCCACCAACGGTTCAGAAGGGCTGCCTCCTCTAAACATTATGGTACAATTTCTTATGTGCCTGTGCCTCCCACTAGACTTTAAACTGTGCAGCCACACAGGGACCACGTTCTCGTATCTGCGGTTCCATCCCCAGAAGCTAGCTTGGTGCTTGATACAGTGTAGGTGCTCAAGAAATGACTTGCATGAATGAACGAACCGAGGAGCCTCATCTCAGGTGACAAAGCAGGGAGAGAGTTGGAAGACTCTCCGAAGGGAGAGAGGGAACCCTTCTGAACCGTTGGTGGGAATGTAAACTGGAGCAGCCACCATGGAGAACAGTCTAGAAGTTATCTATAAAACTAAAAGTAGAGTCGCCATGTGATCCAGCAATCCCGTTTCTAGTGCAGACCCCTTGACATATCAACCCCTTCCTCGTTCCTTACCACCCTCCCGATGTAGAACGGTTCCACTGTGAGACTTGCAATCTGATTTACTCCCGAGTGATATCACAGTCATCACCATGGCAACACCCAGTGATGCTTCTCTGCCAGACAAAGTCTCTTCCGTCAGGAAAGGGCAAATGGGCACCAGGATGGGAAGGAGTCATTTGTGAGGTACGAGCGCCAGCCTCACAGCCCTGCACTGGCAGCCAGGACCTGCAGGAGCTGTGTCTAACAGGGCAGTGTCCCTACGGAGGGCAGCCAGGACCATCTTCCCTGCCACTGAAGAGCTCTGTCTTTGAGACAGGCCAGCCAGCCAGAAGCAACATCGGGTAGGTGGAGGCCAAGTTTAGCTCAGGCGTGTCTGGCTGACTTACCTGCAGCATCTGCCCTTCATCCCCAAACACCTGCACAATGACCAAAGCAATTGTTTTCCTGTCTGCCCATTGTCTTTCCCTTCCTGATTTCTTACAGCCCCTCCCGCCCACCTTCCCCACTGCCCCCGCCCCACTTTCTGCCTTTTTTTTTTTTTTTCAGTCAGCTTGTACTAAGAACCTGCTGTGTGTTAGTCCATATCTTAAACAGATGTGGCATGTTCACCAGTGCCCAGAGGGGTCTTTCCTTTATAGATAAAGGAATTAAGCCCCATCCTTGTGGTGGCGCTAGTGGTAAAGAACCCGCCTGCCAATGCAGGAGACATAAGAGACATAGGTTCCATCCCTGGGTCGGGAAGATCCCCTAGAGAAGGAAATGGCAACCCACTCCAGTATTCTTACCTGGAGAATCCCATGGACAGAGGAACCTGGCAGGCTACAGTCCATACAGCCGCAGAGTCGGACACGACTGAAGTGACTTAGCACACATACTTGCCCTTTTGGTGGAGCTCTGAGGCTGTTGCTCGGGGGTGGACATTGAAACACGTTGCTGGTATCATGAGTGAGATCTTGGGATGTGCCTTCTTGCAGCAACAGGGTTGATTAAGTGTCACTTGGGTGAAGCTGAAATACGACTAGTAATCCTCCAAATAGTTAAGGGTCAAATGGGATTTTGTGGGTCCATCTGGAAATCCAACCCCCATCTTACCTACACAAATGGATTCCACATCCCCAGCTTTTAGATACTATCTTCATGGAAGCTGAGAACTGTATCTAGTGGACACTCATTTCCCCTCCCTGGGCTTCTCTGAGGTACTCAGACCTCCTTAATCCCCCAAAGCAAAGGGATCAAAAATTTAGAAAACCTCACGGTTTTGTCTAGTGCTTACCCTGCGGGCAGGGCTACCTGGCCATGAACCAATACACTCAACGTAGGCATGCATCAGAGGGACGAGGGCTCCTGGCCCAGCCCTCCACTGCCTGGCCGTCTGGTCTTGACCCAGGCGCCCTCCCTCGATGAGCCTCAGTGTTTTCATCGGTAGAATGGGGACAACACCTGCTACGTTACAGGATCGTGGAGGGGGTACACACTGTAGCTGTAGCATCACCTGCAAAGAGTCTGGCATATAGAACACATGGAAAAAATGCCAGCTGTTACAGCAGCTTCTTTAGGAGGGCAGAGCTTGCCATACAGCCACCCCACTGGCAGGAACGTCAACAGAGACAGCAAGATGTTGAGAGATGCCTCCTGAGCTGGTGCAGATGGAGAAGCAGTGACAATCTGCCCGAAGAAAAACCTCCGCAAGCGGCCCAGGCAGGGGAAATCCAACCATGACAACGTTGCCGAGACTCCACAAGATGCTTCCTTATCATTGATGCTCCTGAGGGAGAAGCCACAGCTGAGCTCATTCCTTTCCCATTGATTTGCAGCATCTGCCCCAGACTTCAGTGGCGGTGGGAAAAGTAAGGATTTTCTGGGCAAGCCTTCAGGCTGCCAACCTTCGATAATCACCGGGTCCTTTCAGAAATTAGATTTTCCAACTGGCCTCTGCAATGCCACTGACAGCTTCGGTGGGCAGGGCACAGCACTGGCCCATGAGTTCCTTCAGGGCCAGGCTCTCCAATCTGCAGAGTTCCTGCACATGCGAGGGCATGGCAATGGCAGGCGCTAATGAAACTGGCTGGACAGATGCATGGAGGCGTATATGGAGTGCTGTCAACTGAAATCAAGATCGCGTCCTTCTGGCTGGAGAATTCCAGAAGCTCAAGATCTGAGGCTGAAAAAGCAGTGGGGTTCAGGGGCTGGGAAAAACTAGGAGGGCCACAGAAGTGGTTAAGCTCCTAATGACCTTGAGACCCAGGGTAAATCATTCCTTGTAGATGTGCAAAGTGTATTTCATAGAGGGAGGGACTGTGGGCTTGGGGGCCAGCCCAGTCCAGACTCCCTTCCTGTGGATGAGGGCATGGGCCTCAGTTTCCCCTCCAGGGGAGGGCATAATGATGGCACCTCCTTTTCCGGTTCTTGGAAAGTTTTCACTGAGATAACGCTAACCAAGTAGTCTACATAGAACCAGACACATATTCATGTGCAGTACACTTGTTCACGTTATTTTGTGTGTGTGCATGTTTTTATGCCCATGAGAACCAGACCCAGTTCCCCCCTCAGTCAGTCTCTCCTATCAGGAAGCTTCCATAAGCCTCTTATCCTTCTCCATCAGAGGGCAGACAGACTGAAAACCACAAGCACAGAAAACTAACCAAACTGATCACACGGACCACAGCCTTGTCTAAGTGAAACTATGAGCCATGCCGTGTATGACCACCCAAGACGGACAGGTCATGGTGGAGAGTTCTGACAAAATGTGGTCCACTGGAGAAGGGAATGGCAAACAACTTCAGTATTCTTGCCTTGAGAACCCCATGAACAGTATGAAAAGACAAAAAGGTAGGACACTGAAAGAGGAACTCCCCAGGTCAGTAGGTGCCCGATATGCTACTGGAGATCAGTGGAGAAATAACTCCAGAAAGAATGAAGGGATGGAGCCAAAGCAAAAACAACATCCAGTTGTGGATGGCTGGTGATGGAAGTAAAATCCAATGTTGTAAAGAGCAATATTGCATAGGTACCTGGAATGTTAGCTCCATGAATCAAGGAAAATTGGGAGTGGTCAGATCAGATCAGATCAGATCAGTCGCTCAGTCGTGTCCGACTCTTTGTGACCCCATGAATTGCAGCACGCCAGGCCTCCCTGTCCATCACCAACTCCTGGAGTTCACTGAGACTCACATCCATCGAGTCAGTGATACCATACAGCCATCTCATCCTCTGTCGTCCCCTTCTCCTCCTGCCCCCAATCCCTCCCAGCATCAGAGTCTTTTCCAATGAGTCAACTCTTCGCATGAGGTGGCCAAAGTACTGGAGTTTCAGCTTCAGCATCATTCCTTCCAAAGAAATCCCAGGGCTGATCTCCTTCAGAATGGACTGGTTGGATCTCCTTGCAGTCCAAGGGACTCTCAAGAGTCTTCTCCAATACCACACTTCAAAAGCATCAATTCTTTGGCGATCAGCCTTCTTCACAGTCCAACTCTCACATCCATAAGAGATGGCAAAAGTGAAGATCAACATTTTAGGAATCAGCGAACTAAAATTGACTGGAATGGGTGAATTTAACTCAGTTCAGTTCAGTCGCTCAGTTGTGTCCAACTCTTTGTGACCCCATGAACTGCAGCACACCAGGCCTCCCTGTCCATCACCAACTCCCAGAGTTTACCTAAATTCATGTCCATTGAGTCAGTGATGCCATCCAACCATCTCATTCTCTGTCATCCCCTTCTCCTCCTGCCCTCAGTCTTTCTCAGCATCATGGTCTTTTCAAATCAGTCAGCTCTTCTCATCAGGTGGCCAAAATATTGGAGTTTCAGCTTCAACATCAGTCTCTCCAATGAACACCCAGGACTGATGTCCTTTAGGATGGACTGGTTGGCTCTCCTTGCAGTCCAAGGGACTCTCAAGAGTCTTCTCCAACACCACAGTTCAAAAGCATTAATTCTTCGGTGCTCAGCTTTCTTTATAGTCCAACTCTCACATCCATACGTAACTACTGGAAAAACTATAGCCTTGACTAGACAGACCTTTGTTGGCAAAGTAATGTCTCTGCTTTTTAATATGCAGATGACCATTATATCTACTACTGCGGGCCAGAATCCCTTAGAAGAAATGGAGTAGCCATCATAGTCAACAAAAGAGTCTGAAATGCAGTACTTGGATGCAATCTCAAAAATGACAGAATGATCTCTGTTCGTTTCCAAGGCAAATGTTTATAACATAAGACACCAGTATTAATAATGTCTGAGACAGAGGGACCTCAAGCAGGGAACAGATACAGAGGGAGATGAGATTTATCTTCATTTAGTTGCATCATTTCCCAATTCCTTCCCTTCCCCACTGCAGTGAACACCAGGAAGCCAAATGATGCCTCCCCAACCTTCATCCCAGACTGCAGACAGACCCCCAACTCTTCTCCTTACTTGCAGTATATCCTTGGGTGATTTCTTTCCCTTCTTTGAGGCTTGGTTTTCTCATCTTTAAAAGTGTAAATAACAATGGTTTCTTTACATAACAATTGTTTCCAGGATTAAATGAATGTATATACTTTTGAGAGCCTGATCTAGGTGATGCTCCAAAACATCTGTTCTCCCGTTAACCTAAAGAAGCAGCATGGAAATAAATCAGAATCTGGACAGAGGTACAGGAAAGATATTGGGCTGGGACCTCTTGGGCTCTCTTGAAGGATGAGGCAGAGATGCTACAGACTGGAAGGAGGAAATGACATTCCAGGCAGAGAGTCTGCCTGGGGATAAAAGTCACCCTGTGTTCCAGATGCAATGGATATGAATTTGAGCAAACTCCGGGAGATAGAGAAGAACAGGGAAGCTGGGTGTGCTGCAGTCCGTGGGGCTGCAAAGAGTTGGACGCGACTCAGCTACTGAACAACAACGACAATGTTCCAGAAGCTGAGGGAAGCTTTGGGAGGGTAGGGAATATTACTACAACGAAAGACATCCCCCACATATATCAGGCTGAAGGAAGGAAGACACAGAGAGCCACCATGGAGTCTCTACAGGGCACAGCTGGACTTAGGAATCTGGGAATTTTGCACTCCCTGCAGCAAGTTGAGTAACAGGAGGGAGACAGCGGAGGGCACGGGTGGGGTTGGTTAGAGCTGCATGAACGCGATCAAGATGCTTGAACCCAGGTGGTGGTGGTGGGGAAGGGAGACAGGCGACAGATTTGGAAAACAAGTTCAAAATATTTCTTGAGCACTTTTTTCATGACCTCTGATCTCACCATGTCTGCTTGGAGCCATCCTTCCAAATCTTCATCGGCAGCTATGTGATCATTTCATAGTGGATCAGATCGCACCACCCCCTGCTTTAAGGCTTCTTGACGGCGTCTTATTGCCCTTGAGGTTAAAGCCAGAGTCTTCAGCCCAGTCTGCAGGCCCTCCCTGTTCTCTGCCTCTGCTCCCCATCTTCCTCCTCCTCCTCCTCCTCCTCCTCCTCCAGGTTAACACCTATTCAGGTCTCAACTCAAGTAGACTTCCTGACCTCCAGGGTTCGGTTAAATTCTCCTATGTCGGGCAAGCACCACGTCACTCTCTTGGTGGCCTTTGTCCCAGCTGTTCTTTCACAATCAGGAGTAGCTCCCTTTTCCACTAACATATAAGCTCCACGAGGGTCAGCCCTGTGTGTGGGTTCACTCCCTCCATGCACCCCCAGTAGTCGGCACAGAGCGTGCTCAGTGAACATGGGCTGAGCCAAGGAGCGAAGGAATGAGCGTGCGCTGTCCACCAGCACCATGCCAGGCTCTCAGGGAGACATCCACAGGCAGGGACCATTCAGGAGCAGAGAGCCAGCCTAAGGAGGGAGCTGTCCTCCTGAATCCTGTCCCTGCTCCCTGCTCCTCCTCCCCAGGGTCCACAGCCTCAGAGCTGCTCAGAAGCTGACATTCCCTTGGCAACGTGGCCACCAGCCTGGCATGATGAGATGCTTTAGCTGGACCTTGCCGGCTGAGCCCAGCCTCAGGGAAGCTAAGGTAGATGCCATGGCAACGCCTAGCTCCCAGAAGACCCTGGACTGCTCTTTGGGGATGCCAAATCAGGCTTCTCTGTTCTCTGGGGACCAAGCCCAGGGTCCAACCTGAAAGAGACAAAGTCTTTGAGGGAGAAAAACCACGTTCAAGCTGGCCAGAGATGCGTCACGGCAACCAGTTGTCTCTGAGAGTTCAGGGGAGCCATGGATCAATCAGTCCCACCTAGAGGCCTGAGCACGTGTCTGTGGTGTGATTGTCATGGTGAGGACAAGGCTCCTAGGTGGGGAGGAGGAGTCACCATTAAAGCAGGTGATGGAGGAAGGGGAGGGCAGGACGAATGGAGAGAGAAACGTGGAAGCATATGCACTGCCACGTGTGAAATGGATAGCCAGTGGGGATCTGCTGTACGACCCAGTGAGCTCAAACCAGGGCTCTGCAACAACCCAGAGGGGCGGGAAGGAGGAGCGGGCAGGAGGGAGGCTTAAGACGGAGGGGACACGTGTAAACCTGTGGCTGCTTCGTGTTGAAGCATGGCAGAGGCCAACACAATATTGTGAAACAATTTCCTTTCAATACTCAGCCATTAAAAAGAATTCATTTGAATCAGTTCTAATGAGGTGGATGAAACTGGAGCCTATTATACAGAGTGAAGTAAGCCAGAAGGAAAAACACCAATACAGTATACTAACGCATATATATGGAATTTAGAAAGATGATAACAATAACCCTGTGTTCGAGACAGCAAAAGAGACACTGATGTATGGAACAGTCTTATGGACTCTGTGGGAGAGGGAGAGGGTGGGAAGATTTGGGAGAATGGCATTGAAACATGTAAAATATCATGTATGAAACGAGATGCCAGTCCAGGTTCGATGCACGATACTGGATGCTTGGGGCTGGTGCACTGGGATGACCCAGAGGGATGCTATGGGAAGGGAGGAGGGAGGAGGGTTCAGGATGGGGAGCACATGTATACCTGTGATGGATTAATTTCGATGTTTGGCAAAACTAATACAATTATGTAAAGTTTAAAAATAAAGTAAAATTTAAAAAAAATAAAAATAAATAAGATTGGGGCAAGATGAGGGAGAAGGTCATGAAAAGTTCTTGTGCAGGGGAGGGAGAGCCAGCATGGCGCTGAGGAAACAGGTGAGCATCCTGGCTTCAAGTCTTGGCTCTGCCTCCTAAATGCCTCCACTTCTCTGAGTCCCTGTGTCCTCACTTACAAAGCAGGGATCGTAATAAGACTTACCTTGCAGGGCTATTGTGAGGACCAGGTCTGCTGAGAGACGGAAGTTCCCTGGGACACAGAGAGCGCACCCTAAATCACAGCTGTCTTCGTTAGCGTCACCTTGGACACTGTAAACAGGACTCTGTCAAGACGTGTGATGTGCTCTCAGGTGGCTACTCAGTGAACTGGGCTGGCGGCCCGTTAGAGCGACCTGCCAAGGTCCTGATTCTGATACAGGGGCTGAGACCAAGGTGGGGGGAGTCCCTGACTGCGGAGCCCTTGGTCTACCTGATCTCACCTGTCTTCACCACCACCTGTGGGGCAGGGATCACTGCTCCTACTTCCAGAAAGGGATTTCCAGGTCCAGAGAGCCATGTAATTTGCCCAAGTCCCATCATGGAATGAGTTTGTGGATTCTCACAAATGAAGCTGAGAAGGAACAGTAGTAGCCGCTAGCCCCGCGGGACATAGAAGACCCCTGGGGGCGCCTCTGGCCTCTTCCTCCAGCCCCTTCCCACCCCAAACAGAAGTGCTCCTTGAGAAAAGGGAGCGCTCTGACACTGCTGGTGGGGATGCAAGTTGGTGCAGCCACTATGAAGAACAGTGTGGAGATTCTTCAAAAAACTAAAAATAGAGTTGCCATATCATCCAGCAATCCCACTCCTGGGCATATATCCAGACAAAAGTACCATTCAAAAAGATGCATGCGCCCCATATGTTCATAGCATCACCATTCACTGTAGCCAAGACGAAGCAACCTGAACGTCCATTGACAGGTGAAAGGGTAAAGAAGGTGTCTCTCTCTCTCTCTCTCTCTCTCTCTCTCTCTCACACACACACACACACACACACACACGGGAATATTACTCAGTCAAGAAAAGAACAAAGTCATGCCAGTTTCAGCAACGTGCATGGACCTAGAGACTATCATACTAAGTGAAGTAAGCCAGAAAGAGGAAGACAAAATGCTACTTATACGTGGACTCTAAAGTATGACACAGATGAACTTACCTATGATTCCTATACATAGAGAATAGACCCGTGCTTGCCAGGGAGCAGGAGTGGGAGAAGCACGGATGGAAGTCTGAGATTGGCAGATGCAAACTATTGTACATAAAGTGGCTAAAAAACAAGGTCTTGCTGTATAGCACAGGGGACTAGAAATAAATTCAATATAGGGCGTCCCTGGTGGCTCAGATGATAAAGAAGCTGCCTGCGCTGTGGGAGACTTGGGTTTGATCCCTGGATCGGGAAGATCCCCTGGAGGAGGAACTGGCAACCCGCTCCAGTATTCTTGCCCAGAGAATCCCATGGACAGAGGAGCCTGGTGGGCTACAGTCTACGGCGTTGCAAAGAGTTGGACACGACTGAGCAACTAATACACACACACATACACACACACACACACACACACACACACACACATACACACACACACATCTTGTAATAAACCATAATGGAAAAGAGTATGGAAAAGAATTTATGTATCTGGTATATATATCTGAATCACTTTGCCATCCAGGAGAATAACACAACATTGTAAATGAACTGTACTTCAATAAAATAAACTTAAAAAAAAAGAGAAATGCTTCTTGATAAGGAGGAAGACTAGAAATTGTTTTATCTGGACCATGCTCCTAGCTGGACCTGGACCCTGGGTACCTTTGCCAACGTGAGCTGTTCCATCTGATTCCATAGCAGGGATTCAGGAACTGGAGCAGACAGGCACTCACCTTGGGGATGTCTGGGGCATCCAGGAGCTAAATAGGTGAATGGGTATCTTTTGGTTCTTAAGCATCACACCCTCCTTTTTCACCTTGAAATAGCAGGTTCAGCATAGGCCAGAAACTTCCTGCAGAAGCCAGTTTAAATTCATGCTTTTTGCTTATGTTACACTGGCCAGTGAATACCTGCAGAAGACAGGAACGATGCACAAGTTGTGAGAGACGATTCTGCTTATGCCTTTTCCCAGAAATAAGTCATTTTGTTTCGTGAAGGCCCTTGGCCTCTGGAAGAGCCAGCTTTCAAAGGGCATGCTCAGCTTGACTCCCTGTTAGAGGATGCACCTTGGGTTGGAATACAGATGCAATTAATAAATCCAGATGGCGCTGAATTTACCACGGAGAGCCAAGGGCCATCAAGAAGGGGAGCAACTAACAAGTGTCATCAACAGAAATATACAAAACCCACAGGCGTGGAGCGCCACCGACTGGGTGGGACCTCAGAACCCCGCAGAGTGCCTTCCCTTAAGTGTTTCTGGAAGTCTCGGGGAAGGCGTAGTCCAGCACACTCCATGCAAGACCATTTGTGGTCGCCCGAGGGCTGGATGCAGTTTCTGTGCGTGCTTGAAACGCTGCCCTCGAGAGCACTGTGGTCCTGTGGGCCCCACACTGAAGCCTCAAGATACCCAAATGGCCTTCCTCCTCCCTCTGTCTTCACTGTGTTGGAGCCATGCTGGGGTCCGTTCCAACTGGGGAGGATTTATTCATGTAAGGACCATTTACTGAGCATCTGCTATGTGCCAGAAGATTCACTGGGGAATAAATGTGGCATGGTATTTGTTCTTTGTGTAGTTCATGGTCTAGCAGCTGATGATAAACACATGAACAGACAAAAAATTGCAAGGATGGCTACTAAAGGATGCCATTCAATGATATAAACTCATTGGAGGTTGTATTTTGAGATCAGGTAGTCACGGAGGACCTCTCTGAGGAGGTGACATTTATGCTGAGACCTGAGAGCCATCCTGCCCAAAGTGAGGGATGGAGCATTCCAGGCAGAGGGAACACGGTGGGGTGAGGCCTGAAGGCTGGGCCTGAGGAGTTGAGAAGAGGAGAAACGGGTGGGACTCCCACTGAAGAGAGAGAGGTGGGGGTGAGATTAGAGATGGAGGCTGGGCCAGGTCATTCAAGACCAAAGTGAGGCGTTTGGATTTTATTTTGAGCATGATGCAATCCCCAGAGGGTTCTAAGCAAGGCAGGGATGTGAGTTAATTTATATTTTTAAAATGTCATCCTGTTGCGCAAAGCAAGAAAGGAGGCAGAGAGCAGTGAGGAGACTGCTGCAGAGTCTGGGGGAATGGCCAGGGGAGGGGGTTGGCGGGGGGAGAAGGACTGGAGGGTCAGAGGGGGAGGGGGAGAGGTGGGTGGACTTGGGGATATTTTGGAGGGAGAATCAGCTATGCTCGATGATGTCCATGGATATCCTGATTTTTTTTAATTTTGGCTGTGCAGCACGCGTGGGCTCTGGAGAGCAGGGCTCATGTTTGCTAGCTGACTTAGTTGCCCTGCAGCATGTGGAACTTTACTTCCGCAACAGAAAATCAAATCCATGTCCCCTGCCTTGGAAGGAGTATTTATAACCATTGGACCACCAGGGAAGTCCCTTGATTAATTTTTACTGTAAAAATAACATATAGTCTTTGTCTCAGCATTTTTCTCCACCAGGCACTTTACCGATCTTTCTACCTCTTTCTACTTCTAACCTTGGGCCTTGACTCAAAGCTCAGTCTGCCTTCCCCAAGAAGAGGTACCCTAAGTACCCTGCCTTAGCCTTCACTCAGCCAGGACCCCCCTCGCCACCCAAATCAATTCAGTTCAGTCACTCAGTCGTGTCTGACTCTGCGTCCCCATGGACTGCAGCATATCAGGCCTCCCTGTCCATCACCAACTCCCAGACTTGACTCAAACTCATGTCCATCGAGTCGGTGATGCCATCCAACCATCTCATCCTCTGTCGTCCCCTTCTCCTCCTGCCTTCAATCTTTCCCAACATCAGGGCCTTTTCAAATGAGTCAGTTTTTCGCATTAGGCGGCCAAAGTATTGGAGTTTCAGCTTCAACATCAGTCCTTCCAATGAATACTCAGGACTAACTTCCTTTAGGATGGACTGGTTGGATCTCCTTGCAGTCCAAGAGACTCTCAAGTCTTCTCCAACACCACACTTCAAAAGCATCAATTCTTCAGTGCTCAGCTTTCTTTACAGTCCAACTCTCACATCCATACATGACTACTGGAAAAACCATACCCTTGACTAGACGGACCTTTGTTGGCAAAGTAATGTCTCTGCTTTTTAATGAACACGTATAAACTCGTGCATGCTACAGATGTTGCCAACCCTTTCTAGGCTGTTTAGAAGAAACCAAAACCCAGAGAGGCTCAGAGACTTATTCCAGATCACACAGCTACCACATAATACGTTTTAAAACCCTCAATGTATTCTGTTGCCATTGGATCCTACATAGTAATTTTAGAAAGTATCACCTAAGAGAGATCCTTAAGGAATTTGCTTCAATAAATAGCTAAGAATTCATTTATTCAATAACCCCACTGAGCTATTGTGAGTATTGGTTATCTGTCGTCTGTCACGTGCCCAGCACCCAGCCAGCCTCTGAGGTTATGAAATCAATCAGATAAAGCCCTCTACCCTTGTGAAGCTTTTGGTTTTGCGGACAGAGAGGGTGTTGGGTCGGAGGATGTAAGGGTGTCTCCGGTGTAAAGGCCTGCAGGGCAATAAGATAAGTGCAGTAGCAAAGACACAGACGTGCTCAGGAAAGCGAAACGAAAGGTGCACAAACCCCCTGAGCACACAGCAGATCCTTCCAAAAGGCTTAGAAGTTGCTTGTTCTCGAGTTCTTCAAATGTTTGCCTCACAAGTGCACTTAGCCTCTTAGTTTGGACCACCCAGCAGGGCAGGCTCTGTGAGGCTAAGGCAATTGCTGACCCTGGCTCATCTGAATGGCCCTGGATTCCAAACTGATCCTGCAGCTTTTCTGTTCTGTGCTTTTGAAGCTGTGTTTGCTTCTGAACGGTCTCTTATAAAACAGGATCACACCTTTGCTTTTTCAGCGTATTCACCTTTCAGTCTTCCGTAATGCTAGTTTGTAGTGGGGAGGGAGCAGAAAGCAGAGACAAAGACAGGCATGGTCCCCGCCATCACGGAACTTGCAACTGGCCATTAACCAGCTCAGTCCATGAAGGGTCCTGCTGGGTTGTACCATCTACAACTTTGTGCCTCCTAAATCTTATCTTCCGCCGAGTGTTATCTGAGCTCCAAACTCATACATCCAACCATAAACTCTGCCTGGTTACATGATTTGCCCTGAAACTTTTATATTCAAAACAAAATCTAGATTCCCACCGATGCCAACTCCTGCCTGGTTCTCCCTGCACCTTTCCTACCGCTGTGAATGGCACCATCACCATCTATTGCACAAACCCATAACCTAGGAAGTGCCCTTGACTCTTCCCTCTCCCTGGACTCCCACACCCAGCCATGCCCTGCTTCCCATCACCTCTGTCACCACCACTGGCTGCTGCCATCTTGGACTTCTGTTACCACCATAGCTTCCCAATGACCCTCTCTCAGCTTTGAATCCATTCATTACACAGTGCCTAGGTCAATCTTATAAAAGTAGACAGAAGCATATCTTCTTGTAGCCTTGCAGGGATGGTCCGTTGCTTTCAGAGTAAAATTCCAACCCCACTGGTCCTCGTCACCTCTCAGCTTCCCTCTCCTTTGCATGGGTCCCTCTCACTTTGCTCCAGCCTGTCTTATCTCCTCTCTTCCTTGGGTCCTTGATAACCCTTCCCATCCTTTGCACCTGCTGCTCTATCACTGACTGCTCCTCTGCAACCCCGTTCTTTCAACAGCTGGATTTCTCCTCATCCTTCAGGCTTCAGCTCAGATATCAACTCCTCCAAGAAGCCTCCCCTGACTTCCCAATCCAACGCACCACCCCCTACCCTGGTGACTCTGTGTCCCATCACTCAAACTCTTCCCTTTATAGCATCAACTCTCTCATGGTTTCAGAGATGTAGAATGTGGGACTCATGACAGCAGGGATTCACTATGGAGGCCCTGGGGCCCCGAAAAGATGCTCAAATATTTGTTGAATCCAAACAGAAGAGCCACAAAAGCTTCCCAGGGCTATTCTGAGGATTACGTGAAACTGAAAGCCCCTGCCACAGGGCCAGGTTCATTGCAGGCTTCCGCAGGCTCACTCAGGGTACCAGGCTGGCCTGTAGATTTCAGGCACCAGAAATGCATTATCCTCATTTCCCAGGGGGAAGAAAGCATGAGAGATGAGAGGGCAAGCAACATAAAAAAGTGCTTCTGACCACACTTGAAAGAATTTATTTTCTTTGTTTGCCTCTTCCCCCTCTTTGCTGTGTGTCTATTTTTAAAGAGCTGGAAGGTCGCTGCAAGATGATCGCTCCAGAGATGTGGCCCTCCCTCGTTGCCTTCCACTGGCTCTCAAGTAGCCACCTGTTCCGTGCCATCCGCATTGAGCCCAGCCCGCGCCTCTTCCTGGCCCACTCAACTACACCCTGGGGACCCTGGCCAGACCAGGCTCTGTTCCTGCCCCCAGGATGGCTTTGAAGCAAGGAGCTGTGTCTGCCTGTTTGTTTGCAGCTAAGCTCCTTGTACGGTAACAGATCATGAATAAGAAATAAGACCCTGATGGCAGAGCAGACATCTCCCGCCAGCACTAACTGTCCCCCGCCCAGCAGCATCTGCAAACTCCAGGCAGCCCAGCTCCTGGAGAGGCAGCAAGGTGCAGGCAGTAAGCACCAGAGATGGAGGCAGAAGCCACCTGAGCTCAGCAGGCAGGAGTCAAACCCCTCCCTGTGTTGGGAGCTATGTCTGGGTTCCAGTCCTGGCTCTACTGCTAAGCCAGGAGACAGGATTAAGTCCCTTCGCTTTTCTGTCAGTTTCCTTATCTGTACAGTGGGTAGAGGAATACTCCCAAATTGGTACCTAGGATTTACATTTTTGACAAAAATCTTTCCTTCTAATGTTTTTATTTCACTTGTTCAGTGAAGCTTATTTACTAGGTGCCTATTCTGTGCCAGGCACTACACTAGGCATGGAAGATACGGTTGCCCAAAGAGATAAGGTATCGGCCTTCACTGGGCTTGTATTGCAGGGAAGAAAGACATGCACTCGGTTCTCCCATAATTAAATGCTAAGTTACAGCTGTGACAGGTTCTAAAAAGTCTACAATGGACAGGTACTTGGGGCAACGAGAGCCTGTAACTGGAAAATTTGACCTTGAGGGTCCCCTGAGGAAGTGATGCTTGAACTGACATCAGAAGAAGTCATGTTAACTAAGAAAGGAGGGAAGAATGGCCTGGGAAAGGGGAACAGCTTGGACAAAACATGGGTCAGGAGTAGCTCAGAGACTGTGAGGGCTTGCAAGGAATCTGATCTTTCTGGGGCTGCAGAGTGGAAATGAAGTGGGAAAATCGCCAGGGACCAGACGTGGTGGTCCTTGTTGTCAGACGTAAAGAGGAATTGTGTCTCCATTCTGAGAGCAATGGGAAACATTTGCTGGTTTCATCAGGGTGTCTTGAGATGAAGTTTAGTGCTTTCAAGGTTCACTCTGGCTGCTGAGTGGAGAGGAGACTGGCATGAGGGGGATGCTGAGGGAAAGCAGGAGCCTGAAGTCTGTTGAAGGCAACCTGGAGGAAGACGAGGGTGGTTTAGTAATGACAGTGGCTGCAGAGCTGGAAAAAAAGTCCAGGTAGCTGGTTGCATGGCGCTGGGGGGAGGAGTGGAGTGGGAAGGGTGCGGGAAGGTGAGGATGGAGAGGGCTGCCATTCACTGGGGGAAACAAAAATTACCATCTCTACTTTAGAGATAGGAGAATCAAGCCTCAGAAAGGGGAAATGGTCCCCCAAAATAGCAAGTGATGGGACCAAGCTCACAGCCAGTCTTCCAGGAGACCAGTAACAGGTACCATGATTGGGCGAGTGCCAAGTGACTAAAGACTGGTCCCCATGGCCAGGGCTGGCCTCTGCCTCAAAGTTCTGGCTGCCAAAGATGAGGAGGGCAGTGTCCAGGCTGACCCAGTCCCACCCTCGGCAAATGCTGGGTCCTCAGCCAAACCCAAGGGTGTCAGCCATAGCAGTAGGAAGAGAGCAAGCCTGAGGGCCAGCTGGAGATGGGACCCCGGGGAGGTGAAGATGACAGGCTCTGGAGGCACGCAGACCTGGGTACCAATCCTATTTTTGCCACCTGCCACCTATGTGCCCCCTGATGCTGCCAGTGGCTTCCTGGCATCTGACCAGAACTAGAGAGCATTGCACCAAGACTGTCAGCCTTCGTGAAAACCCAGGCTGGGCTCACCAGAGACACAACTGCCCCCTCTCTCCAAGGGCATCCTCTGATGCGGCAGACTCTCGTGGGGATGAGAGCACCAGGGATAAAGGGAAGGTATCTTCCCCATGGCAGGACATCAAGGCGGAGGCAGATGGAAGGGTCTGCTCAGTGTGGGAGGACCTTTTGATCATGACATTGAACTTTCCAATGCATGCTCTTAAGTTGCTTCAGTCGTGTCCAATCTGTGCGACCCCATAGATGGCAGCCCACTAGGCTTCCCCGTCCCTGGGATTCTCCAGGCAACAACACTGGAGTGGGTTGCCATTTCCTTCTCCAATGCATGAAAGTGAAAAGTGAAAGTGAAGTCGCTCAGTCGTGTCCGACTCTTTTCAACCCCATGGACTGCAGCCTACCAGGCTCCTCCGTCCATGGGATCTTCCAGGCCAAAGTACTAGAGTGGGGTGCCATTGCCTTCTCCGTTCCAATGCATAGTGATAATTAAATGCAAACTGGTTTTACCTTTATTGCTTTTAAACTCTCTACACACAAAGTAACTCTTCTTGGCCAGACTCAGAGGAGATGATTCCCGCCACACTTGCCCCCACAATGACGGATGCCAAGGCCCCCTCACCCACTGCCATCTTCTCTGGGGAAGCGGGGAGAAGCATATGTGACTCTTTGGGACACGCACATGTAGGGTCATGTGCTTGTTTACTCACTTATTCAACAAATATTCATGAAGCCCTGCTATGTGTCAGGTTGATCATTAGATGCTGGAAATACAGGTATCTGTTAGACATGATACTGCCCCTGAGAAGGGCTTATTCATTCATTTCCCCATTCATGCATTCCTCCAATGTGATATTAATTGAGCACCAACCGTGCCCAGCATGGGAACTGAGGCCCCTCAGGCAGATTATCTAACTGGGATGGTTAGACTTTCTCAAGGAGGTGCCTTCCAAGGGTGCTTCAGCTCTCCTTTTCAGGAAAAGTGGAAAACAGCTAGATGAAGGGAAAACTCATCCACCAGATGGAGGGATCGACACTGGCTAAAAACCCCAAAGGTATGAAGCAACTTGAGGTTCAGGGAACCACAGCAGTTCTACGTGGCTGGAGGAAAAGTTCACATGGGGACTGGGCAGGAGCAGGGCCAGAAAAAGGGAAAGATCATAAAGAGCCTTGAATGCTAAGGCAAGAAGGGGAACTTTTTACTAAGAAGCCATGGCAGAGTCACTGAAGGGTCTCAGGCTGGGTGGAGAAAGGGGATAACAGGTAGGGACAGCCCCCATCAGATATCACAGAGACCTGGCTGCAGCCAGGGGATGGAGGGGAGCACAGGACACTCAAGACAGGGAGCCCAAGTCTGTGAGGAGGCCGGTACTGAGGCAAGTGGGATGGAGAGCAGGGGTGTGTTCCAAAGACATCAGGAAGAGGAAATCTACAAGAGGTGGCTTATCAATCAACTCCTGTCAGAAAATGCTGCAAACCCAACCACTCCAAACTCAGTGACTTAAAAAACCATTGATCCCAGATCAACTGAGAGCTGGCTGATCTTGCCCAGGCTTGATCAGGCTTGACTGGACTTGTGCATGCATCTGCCGTTAGGTGATATCAGCTGGGCTTGCTTGGAGCAGTTTGGTCCTGCTCTGTGGGTTCCTCATCCCCCTCCTGGCACCAACGGGCATGCTCATCACATGGCAATGAGGTCAAGGCACAAAAGAACAAGCCTAACCAGGCAAGACTTTTGTAAGCCGTTAGTTATGTTATATCCACCAATATCCCATTGGGTAAGTCAAGGAGCTGAGCCCAAGATGAAGGGATGGGAGCTATATTCCATCTTTTTGGAGGACGAATTGCCAAGTCACATGGCACAAAGCAAGGATTCAAGGGAAGGTGAGGAACTGGGTCATTCAAGCTGTTTCCTGTCCACTACAAAGCCTGGGAGGAGAGGAAGAACATTCATAAATTCTTTTGCCAAGAATGGGACCCATGTCAGTCTCCAAAGCTTGGACTTGTTGCCCTCTAGACCTCAAAGCTGCATCAAGAATTAAGTGTGAGACAGGGATTGTATCAGATGCAACGTCTTTGCAGCCTGCCTATCCTGCACAGAATGTTCCAGGGGAAGAACCAACCCTCAGCCTCATAACCCATCCAGACTTTCTCTGATCTTTCTGCCAGCCCTGCCCTGAGCACCCCCCTACTGCTTACCTCCTGGAGGACTGGCATCCCTTCTCACTCAAACTGTGTTGATTACACATTCTGGAGCCTTGTTTTCCTCTGTGTGGGCAGAAATCGTTGCACAACCTCTCCAATCCTGCAAACAGAGGGGCGGGTAGGAAAAGAGGTCTGTGTTTGGGGCAGGTGAAATCTGCTGCTGCTGCTCTCCATCTCACTGGGATCCTCCCTTCCCCTTTGCACTCTTGCCCTCCTCTCCCGCTGCCCCTCCAGGCCATCCGCCTGCTTCCTCCAATTGCACAGCAAATGCGAGGAAGAGTTACTCTCCCCTGAGAGTGACTCTAAAGGAAAGAAGCAGAAGTGGCCTGTACCCTGGGGAACCTGAGGGGTGTCATTTCCCTCTTCTGGATCCTAGTTTGTCATTGTTTAGTTGCTAAGTCATGTCTGACTCTCTGCACCCCCATGAATGACAGCCCGCCTGCAGCCTCCTCTGTCCACGAGATTTCCCAGGCAAGAGTACTGGACTGCATTGCCATTTCCTTCTCCAGGGGACCTTCCCAGCCCAGGGATCGAACCTGTGTCTCCTGCATTGGCAGACGGGTTCCTTAGTGCTGAACCACCAGGAAAGCCCAAGGATCTTAGTTTTCACACCTATAAAACAGTAACATTGGTTTCAGTTTAGTTCAGTTCAGTTCAGTCGATCAGTCGTGTCTGACTCTTTGCAACCCCATGAATCGCAGCATGCCAGGCCTCCCTGTCTATCACCAACTCCTGGAGTTCACTCAGACTCACGTCCATCGAGTCGGTGATGCCATCCAGCCATCTCATCCTCTGTCGTCCCTTTCTCCTGCAATCCCTCCAGCATCAGAGTCTTTTAGCAGACATTTAATGTTTAACAGACACTCATACAATGCTTACTAAGTGTCCCGCTATCTTAAGTGCTTTGCAAATATTTGCTCATTTAATTATCATAATGACACTTCAAGTCATCTCTATTTTACAGTGGGAAACTGAGGGGCAGAGAGCCAGGGAATGACAGAGTCAGGGCTTCAGCCCAGGCAATCCAACCCCAGAGTCCACATTTAACCACATATTACTCAGCCAGGTGGTGCAGTGGTGAATAATCCACTCGTCAACCCAAGAGATGCAGGTTCAATCCCTGGGTCAGCAGGTGCTGGGAAACCAATGCAATGGGTAAAGTCTTGAAGGTTTCAAGCAGAGGCAGCTCCAGAGAGTAACTCCAAGCTGGCCTCCTTCTCTACCTCCTAGGGCACATCCAAGATCTTCTGTCTCCCACCACCTCTCATGGAGTCACTCAACCTGGCTGACCTTGATTCCCAGAGAACTTTAATCCCAAAATGCAAACTCTAGGCTGGGGAAGGCTGAGGGGAAAGGATGGCCAGAGAATATGGAACCTGAATGGTAGGAGAACAGAGACTTTGAACTATGTAGGGGCTGAGAATTGGACTTTGGGAACCTCAGGAGTAGGGAGGCTTGGAATTCTTTTTCCAGTAGTCATGTATGGATGTGAGAGTTGGACTATAAGGAAAGCTGAGCGCCGAAGAATTGATGCTTTTGAACTGTGGTGTTGGACAAGATTCTTGAGAGTCCCCTGGACTGCGAGGAGATCCCACCAGTCCATCCTAAAGGAAATCAGTCCTGAATATTCATTGGAAGGACTGATGCTGAAGCTGAAACTCCAATCCTTTGGTCACCTGATGTGAAGAACTGACTCACTGGAAAAGACCCTGATGCTGGCAAAGAGTGAAAGTGGGAGGAGAAGGGGACGACAGAGGATGAGATGGTCGGATGGCATCACCAAGTCAATGGACCTGAGTTTGAGTAAGCTCTGGGAGTTGGTGATGGAGAGGGAGGCCTGGTGTGCCTCAGTCCATGGGGTCACAGAGAGTCGGACACGACTGAGCGACTGAACTGAACTGATGCTCTGTGAGCCCAGTACCTAACCTCCAGGAAACTGGGACTCTTTGAGCCGAAAATTGGCTCAAAGCCACTGCAGGTACCAGTGCTATCACTTCTCCGCCTCAGTCTCCCAGGCTGTCTAGGGCAAGGCTGATCCTGCCTACTGCACCAGTGATGGTGGAATGAAACAGATGGTGTGTGTGGAAAGGCTTTAGGGGACGGTTGAGTGGAACAAAAGCTGGTTGGGATTGCTTGTGCCTCGTCCCACCTGACCAAGCTGCTGCAATCTGAGTCTTGCTCATCACTCTGTTCTTTAAGCCCTGAACCCAAAGCCTAGCTCATCATGGGTTTCAAATTTCAGTTTCAAACTGAAGTGAATCATGATGAGTCTCCATTTTGACGAAGGCAGCATTCCATTCCCAAAACCATCATTTTCTACTCAGGACCGATCTTACACCCCAGCAGGCATTCAGAGGTGACCCAGGCAAAACAACCGACTTGGAGAAGTTTGTTTGCCTACAAGCTAGCTTCCTGTCCTCTCTGCCCCTTCTCCATGCCCTCTGCCCAGCAATACCTACCCCCCAACACACCACACACACAGAATTGCTCCCTCCAAACTCTTCTCCAGAATTCTCTTGCTGGGGCTACGCTCTCAGCTGGCTGACACCTACACAGATGTCTACCAGGGTTTCAGGCAGACATTCAGTGAACGTCTGATGGGACTCAGAGCACTCGAGGATCCTAAGACATGACTTCTTAGTGGTGGAATCACTGACTATCAGACTCCTGGCTAAGATCGCGTGTCACACTAGCAGGGAGCTCCTGCATCCAACTCTGTGTCTCTGCTCCCTTCAGACCTTTCTACCCCACTGCGCCCACCACTGGCCCCATTCCATCCTCAGATGTCTCTCTCCTTAGGCAGAGTTCAGAAAAGGGATGGGTCCTCTGACCTGAATGTGTAGTGAAGGAGACAGGGTGGAAAGATGGAATCAGACAGACCTGGCCTTGAATTTCATCTCTTTTACTTGTTCTGTGGCCTTGGGCAAACTGCTTCGCCTCTCCGAGCTCATTTTTAAAAATCTTTGTTTTATATTGGACTGTGGTTGATACACAATGTTGTGTTAGTTTCAGATGTACAGAAAAGTGATTGTTATACACATACATACATCTATTCTTTTTAAAAATTCTTTTTCCATGTAGATGATTACAGGATATTGAGCAGAGTTCTGTGGCTATGCAATAGGCTCTTGTTGGTTATCTATTTTAAATATAGTAATGTGATTATGTCAATCATTCTGAAATGAAGATCACAGCATCTTTCTCCCAGGGTTTCGTGCAGAACAGCAGCATGCACCTCTTCCAGGCCTTGCTTGCCAGGGCCTGGCACACAGTGAGAGCTATAAAAGGCCTTTGGGGTGTGATGGGGGGGTTCCCAGGCGTTGGCATCTGACAGGCAGAAATTTGAATTCCTACTCCGCCACCTCCTAGCTGTGCAGCCTTGGGTTAAATCACTCCAGACCTCTCTGATCTGCTGTTTCTCTATGAGAACAGAAGGAGAAGGGGACGACAGAGGATGAGACGGTTGCACGGCATCATCGACTCAATGTTCATAAGTGTGAGCCAACTCCAGCAGAGGGTGAAGGACAGGAAGCCTGGCGTGCTGCAGTCCATGGGGTGACAAAGAGTCAGACACGACCGAGCGACTGAACAACAACAACATAGGTTTTTGATTGTTTAGTGTCATCCTGTACCTAACTCCAGACTCCAAAGCTAGGCTTCACAATCCCAGCTAGCAGACCTCTTGGCTTCCAGATCTGCTGTCGTTGATCATAAGCCTCTGACTCACTGGGCCACCCAACTTTGTACTCAGAGCTCAGGTCTTCAGTCTGATGCCTCCTAGAATTTACCTGAAAGCCTAGATGCTTCCTTTGTGGCTTTGGCATGACCAGAGGTAGGAGGTAACATCTCAGGACTCTAAGGCTGGATGGGCACGGCCAAAGGTCTCGGCAATAACGTGCCTGTGATTAGCAAGATGACCAGAGCCATCTGCTTGGCTGATCATGGCCACAGCAGGGCAGGGGCAGAGCATGGAAACAAATGGTCAGGGTCTATCACTCGGTCCTAGAATGCTGGGGGACACTTGCTGGGGGTCAAGGAGATACAGATGAGGCCAGCCTGGCTCTGATCTCGGGCAGAGGGCCCCCCAGGGCCCAGACAGGCCCCGTCAAGTGCTGACCCGAGGCAACCCTGTTCCCCAGGGAGGGGCTGCCCGCAGGCCTGTGACTGCTGGCCAGGCCCTTTCCATCAGTCCCAGCAGGAATTAGCAGAGGCTGCTAAGTGGCCTCGGCCTTCTCCTGTGCTCCCGAGAAGGGGGGAGGGAGAGGGCGAGGGGGAGCCGCACCAGCGGTGCGCATGGGGTGATTGTCATGGTTACGCTCTGACAAAACAAACAGCCCTGCTTCCTGCAGGCCACCAAACAGCCACTGCATGTGGGCATCGATCAAGCCGCTGCCAGGGCCACGGGCACTGGGCTCGGCACCGGAGCCCTGCCCTGGGTGCCCCTCCAGCAGCTCTGGGCTCCGAGAGGCAGCGGCTGGGGCTGTGGACAACAGGGAGCGTTTACCCAGCCACCTGTTGCTTCGGGGGTGAGGTAAGGGCTGGCCCTGTTTGTGTGAGGATGAGGACGGGGCCGCTGGGCTGTCCCCAGTGTGTGCGTGTGTGTGAGAGTGTGCATACATCAGCGTGTGTACATTGTGTGCGGGCACTAGTGGGATGGACCTGCCGGACACAGGGCTCAGGATGCTCCAGCGATAGAAGTGAGAGCTCACCGGACCACATGTTGCTGCCAGGTCCCCTCCCCTTTCCTCCCCCCCTCCTCCACTCCCCCCCTCTTTCTGGAGCGCTCTGGGTGTGTGTGTGTGTGATTAGTTCTCTTTTTCTTTTCCTGTGGATGAATCTCACCTTCTCCCACCCCCTATGTGTTTCTTCGCCCTCTTCCCCCGCCCACCCGCCCTGACACCTGTTCCACCGTCTCCTGCCCGCCCCCCCCCCCCGCCCCCAGTCTCCAGGGCCCTGGGGCCATCAGGAGCTCTGCGGGCTGTCCTCCCCTGGCTGCTGGGCTTGTGCCCGCTGCCCTCCGGGTTCCGGGCGTGTGACTGTCCCCAAAGCCAGCCGCTAGCTGATCCGAGAGCCCTTCTCAGAGCCCGGAAACCCCAGGCTCCTGCCAGGTAAGTGGGGTTCTGGGAGGGAGCAGGGGTCCGCGGCAGGCTGGGGGAGGGGAGGGGAGCCTGGCACCCTCGCGCAGCAGTGGCGTCTGCCAACACGTCAAGCCGGGGCTGGAAGTCCCGTCATAACATCTCCCGCATCTCCAGCAGCGTTGCCAACAGCCCGAGCCCGAGGCTCCCTTGGCCCCGCCCGCCCCGCGGCTCAGACCCAGGCTCGGTGGGCCCCGGAGTGGGGGCGGGGGAGGGGGGATGCTAGACCCTCCCCACCTCTCCTCCCAGAGCCGCAGGCACCTTCCTGTCTCTCTTCCTGCTCCCCTTCCTTCCTGTCTTTTCCTTTTTTTTTTTTGAAGATTTAAGAGCGGGTTAAGCGTCCTTCCTCCTCTCCTCTTCCCTGGATTCCCCGGCCGCTGGGATCTGGGCAGAGGCTCAGGGGCGCTGGATGAATCCTGACGTCCTGCCCGAGGGTGGAGGGCAGAAGCCACCCGAGGCTCCCTCGCTTAGCTGGAATTGGGGGAGGGGGCCTGGCTGTAGGGGAGGGGACCTGAGCGCGGGGGGGGGGGGGGGGGGGGGCGGGTGGGGTGGGTGTAGAGGGACGGGGGCGGGGGTGGGGCGCGGGGGGGGGGGGGGCGTGGTGCCCGCAGAATGTCTGCTCTAGACACCTGTGGGGGGGCTGTGCGTCCCTAGAAGGTGTGAAGGGTAGGGAGGGAGCCTCAGGGGTTGGTAAGGTGGGGGCATGGTGCGTGTGTTTAGGGGCACGTGTGTGGGATCCCTGTGTCTGCTGGTGTGCAGGGACAGTGTGAGGTGTATCTGTGTGTGTGTGTGTATGTGCGCGTGCCCGCACATGCACACGTGCAGGCAGCTGTGGACTGAACTTGACCCAGAGGCTGTCTTCCAGGATTCCCAAGACCTGACAGGTTGGCTGCAGGCAGTACTTGTCACCCAGCCTCAGTCAGCATCCCTCCGCAGGGACAGAGCGTCCCCTGATTCCAACCAAAGCCTCCCCACCGCCCCCACAGGTGGTGATCCAGGGCACTGGGGAGGCGGCACTGTGCCCTGATGGCTGGCCTGCACACCCCACTGCTCTTTTGACGTGAGACAGGCCAAGGGTCCTGGGCTTAGGGGGACAGGGATGCTCCCTCCCCAGCCTTAGGCAACTCCAGGTCTAGGAAACCAGCCCCAAATCCCAGCCAGATAGCTGCCTAAGGGACTCCAGCCATTGGCCAGGGGTTTGTTGCCTGGAGGGTGGGTGCTGCTGGTGGTCCTGGCCCGGAGGCAAGAGCAGCATTTCCCTCCCTGAGCGGGACTCGCTTGCTCGCTGGCCTCCCCTCACCTGATAGAAGATGCTGATGCTTTTCTGGGGGAAAGGGCACCTCTAAGGGAATGGGGACAGCGAAAGAGGCACCCGGGGGAGGCACCCTGCCCCTCCAGGATCCTGGCCTCGGATTCCTGCTCAGGTTCAAATTGTCCTCTCTCCTGGGTGAGCAGGTCTCTCTTAGCACGCCCTGGCCAAACCCCTCCAACTACATGACCCGAGTAACCCGTGGCCAAGCTGACTTAGGTTGCCTGTGGTCTCATGGACGTTCCCAGTTCAGCCACACTGGGAAGGTGGCTTGGGCCAGGCCAAGCAGAGGGTCACCAGACATGAGAAGTCCACAGACTTCCCTCAGGGCCTGGGGAACAGTCCAGTGGGATCAGCGGACAAAATACGGCTCCAAGTCACCAGAGATGCGCAAATCTTTTCACCCCGTGTTAAACTCCTTAAGGGCTTCCCTGGTAGCTCAGTTGGTAAACAATCTGCCTGCAAGGCAGGAGACCCCAGATCTATTCCTGGGTTGGGAAGATATCCTGGAGAAGGGAAAGGCTACCCACTCCAGTATTCTGGCCTGGAGAATTCCGTGGACAGTCCATGGGGTCGCAAAGAGTCGGACACGACTGAGCGACTTTCACTTTCAAACTTCTTGAAAAGCATGTGTCCATGGGGCACTGCCTGATGAAAATCCAGCTGGAACCTTTCCCTAACCTGTGTTCTCTGGGGTTACTTAGCCAGCAGAATGGCTGGCCCATGAGACCCTCTAAGAGAGGGGACTGGGACTCGGGGTGTTCCGTGTGGAGCTGAGAAGGCTTCCTGGAGGAGGTGACATTCGGGTGGGGACCTGAAGGAAATGGTGGGGGGATGTGGATACATGGGTGAATGAAGAGGGGCAGGGGAGCATTCACACGTGGCGGGAGGTGTGAGGACAGGCAGAGCTGGGAGGAGCAGGAGTCTTGGTCGGCTCGTTTTAAGTAAATCAGTCGGCATGAAGAGAACCACCTAGGGTGGAAAGAGGGAAAGGAATGAAAACCCTTCATCACTGGGGGCCCGCTTTACACCAGGCTCTTTGCTGGGCACTGCAGTCTCAATTGTGGAGAGCAAGATGCATCTGTTATCCGGGATAAGACAAAGCAGTGCCCATGACATGACTTCTTCAGTTTGAGGTCTCTTCGAGCTAGCCATGAGGAGACCCCGAGGAGGCTTGTAAGAACCTGAAGCCCAGAGCTTAAGGCCGAGTGGAGACAGGCAGGTGGGAGCCATCTGCTCACAGCTTGGAGCAGGGCAGGAGTCAGCCACTTTGAGAGAGAAGAAAGGAGAAGGCCAGAGGCTGGACCCTGAGGAATTTTTGCCTCCACTGACCAGTCCCTTGCCTCACTTTAGTCCTGGCCCTGAGCGATGACCTCCCAGAGAAACAGAGAAGCAGCTGGAGGAAGGGGGCCAGTACAGAGGGTCCTCCCCGTTTGTGATGTCTCCGTACCGGGCATCTTCCCTGTGGGGTTTTATTTCATTCTCATTTTACAGATGACGAAACTGAGCTTTGGAGAGGTCCAAGAGCTTGGTTGGAGGTCACATAGCAGACGGCAGAGACATTTCAGCAGGAATGAAGTGAGGAGGTGGGCACATCCCGCAGACAGCTCCTGAGTAGGTGCTGGGTGCCCAGAGAGGAAGCGACAGGCACAGGCCCTCTTGCTTCTTCAGAAGGGATGTTAGGACCACTCTGCCGATGGCGATGATCACAGCAGGATGTGGCTGAGCCAACCTGCGTCCCAGGGGCTCAGAGCGGGGAGCAATCACCCCCAGATACAGCATCGGGGGAGGCTTCAGGGAGGAGGTGGGACTTGAAAGGGTCAGAAGGATCAGCAGGTTTAGAAACATGTAGACAGCTCAAGCATGCTCTGGGTTGAGGAAAGAACATGGCAAGGACATGAGGTTGCGAGGGGCATATATTCTATCTTGTCAGGGACAGAGGGCAAGAGTGGAGGAATGACACCAGACCAGGCTTCAGAGGCAGCTGGGGGTGACCATCAGGGAGGCTGGATCCGACATGCTGTTCAGACTGTTGAAGGAGCAGAGAGCATGGTGATCAGGTCTGGACCTCGGGGAGTGAGTTCAGGCTCAGGTGCTCAGTCGCCTCCAACTCTTTGCTCTGAGGAGTTGAAATTTCACAGCTCTAATCCTCACCAGGATCTGGGTGGGGAGGGGAGGGGGATTCCAGTCCCCAGTTTGAAAACCCTTCGCTGGATTCTTCTCCCCTCTCCTCTAACCATACTAGGGGTCAAACTGCGGGACGCAGGGCATCGGCCGAGTGGTTCCTTCCATGGGTGCCCCTCTGGAGACAGTGAGGTGCAGAGTCGGGATGGCAGCTGCAGGGGATTCTCCAGCACAGACACAAAAGGAGCCTGGAGGAGGGATCTTCCTGATCCGTGTGTGCAGACCCTTTGCAGGGATCTGAGTAGTCACCATCTGAGACCCCACAAATGTGAGGCTGTAAGTTACCCAAAAAGTCATAACAGAAGAACGTTAATGAAACAGCCACTTGAGTTGTAGTCCCTGTGTGACCGTCTCTCCTCGCCAGCATTGTCCCTGCCCATCACGTAACATCTATGTCCGCCAGACCCTCTTTGGTTGGTGGGTGGGGTCAGCAGCTGACCATACAATGCCACACATTGCATGGTGAAACTGCCGTCCTGTGAAAGTTGTGGGTTTTAATGACTCCAATCAAAGCGGAAGATGGAGGACTCTTTTAAGTAAGTGTTAGTCGCTCAGTCGTGCCCAACTCTTTGTGACCCCATGGACTGCAGCCCACCAGGCTCCTCTGTCCACGAGATTCTCCAGACAAGGATACTGGAGTGGGTTGCCGTTTCCTTCTCCAGGGGATCTTCCTGACCCCAGAATCAAACCCAGGTCTCCTGCACTGCAGGCAGAGTCTTTACTGAGCTACAAGGGAAGCCCCTTGTAGGAGTCTTTTAATCCCACCCAAATTCATAGACAAATGAGAAGTTGGCAGGGGTAGGCCAGTTGATAACACAAGAGAAAATTGGTCACACTGAGTTTATGATAGGAAACATCAAGCACTCTGCTGAGACAGTGAAATATGAAATGAAAAAAAGTCACATCATTCTAGCATATAACGTTCAAAAATGTTACTGCCCCAACCACACTTGTTTTATTCTTTGTAAATTTTTTTTTTTTTTTTTGGCCACATGGTAAGTGAAATCTTAGTTCCCTGACCAGGGCTCAAACTTGTGTCCCTGCAGTGTAAGGGCAGAGTCTTAAGAACTGGACCACCAGGAAGTTCCCATGATCATTGAAAATTTTAGCATGCGGTTACACTTGCAATCTTATTTTACTAATTCAAGATTTTATTTTTATATTTTTAGTTTCATTTCTTAAAATGAAATCCATGTTGAAAACTTTTTTCCACCATTTCCTATGACATTTTCTACCGTGTCTTAAGTGGATTAACTTGGCCTCTTTCTGGTCAAATTCTTGGGGAGATTTAGAGATCTTTTGTGGTCAGTGTTTAGTATTTGTAAAGTTTACCAATGAATGAGTGAATGACTATCCCTGCAAGGGCCATGCACTTTGCTCAAGTCTTTTGCTTCTGCAATGCCTGCCTTGCCTTAGGGCATTCTTTCATTTATTTAACATTTAATGAGTATCTGTTGATTGCCAGGTACTGGGCATACAACTGTCTACAAAATATGCAAGACTCTGCCTTCATGGAGCTTGTATTCTAGTGGACTCACCGGCCAATCTCCCCTTTCCCCACCTCTTACTCTCTGCTCAGTAGTGTGGCTTCTGTCCTTGGGACCATAATTACTCAGAGACCCATCCATGGACTGACTCGCTAGTAGATGAGGTGATGGTGCAGTAACAAGCAGCAGTGTTTTCATTCTGGCTTGAGCCACACATCTGGGGGTCGTGCACGCTCTCACTTTTAGGTCCAGGATAACAGAGGCTCCTCGCAGACACGTGTCTCCGTGATCACCATAGCAGGGAATAAGATATGGCCAATTGCACACTGGCTATTACAGCTTCCACCTGGAAGTGACCCACTTCACCTCCACTCTGTTCATTGGCCAAACAAGACACACAACCACACCTTGAGAGGGGCGGAGAAGTGTAATGTGCCTTGTGTCCAGAGGAGGGGGATGAGAAAGACCTGCCCAACAACACGAAGGACACGCTCTGGTTTCCCCGAGAGAGGGGCAGCAGAGCCTTTGGGAGGATGTTAACAGCAAATTGGGGGAAGAGAAAAGGTGATCTTGGGCTGGATCCCTTTGAGCATCTTCACCCCCAGCCCTGGTCACTAACTCTGATCAGCAGATCTGAATACCTGTGGCCAATGGAGCTGGCTTCTGCAACTCTCAAGCCCCAGCTGAGCAAAGCAGTAGGTTGGTTTTAACACCGTCTTAGCCTGTGCCGCTGTAACAAAAATACTGTCAACTGAGTGACTTAAACAATTTACTTCACGTAGTTTTAAGGCCAGAAGTCTGAGATCAGGGGGCCAGCAAGGTCAAGTTCTTGGGGGAGAAATACTTACTGCTTTACAGACAGCTGGGTGCCTTCTTGCTGTTTCCTGGCAAGGTGGAGAAAGACAGCTCTGGTTTCTTCCTCTTCTTGTATAAACCCATCATCAGTCAGTTTAGTCGCTCAGTTGTGCCTGACTCTTTGCAACCCCATGAATTGCGGCACACCAGGCCTCCCTGTCTGTCACCAACTCCCGGAGTTCACCCAAACTCATGTCGATCGAGTTGGTGATGCCATCCAGCCATCTCATCCTCTGTTGTCCCCTTCTCCTCCTGCCCCCAATCCCTCCCAGCATCAAAGTCTTTTCCAGTGAGTCAACTCTTCACATGAGGTGGCCAAATGATTGGAGTTTCAGTTTAACATCATTCCTTCCAAAGAACACCCAGGACTGATCTCCTTTAGAATGGACTGGTTGGATCTCCTTGCAGTCCAAGGGGCTCTCAAGAGTCTTCTCCAACACCACAGTTCAAAAGCATCAATTCTTCGGTGCTCAGCTTTCTTCACAGTCCAACTCTCACATCCATACATGACCACTGGAAAAACCATAGCCTTGACTAGATGGACCTTTGTTGGCAAACTAATGTCTCTGCTTTTTAATATGTTATCTAGGTTGGTCATAACTTTCCTTCCAAGGAGTAAGCATCTTTTAATTTCCTGGTTGCAATCACCATCTGCAGTGATTTTGGAGCCCCTAAAATTAAAGTCTGACACTGTTTCCACTGTTTCCCCATCTATTTCCCATGAAGTGATGGGACCAGATGTCATGATCTTCGTTTTCTGAATGTTGAGCTTTAAGCCAACTTTTTCACTCTCCCCTTTCACTTTCATCAAGAGGCTCTTTAGTTCCTCTTCACTCTCTGCCATAAGGGTGGTGTCATCTGAATATCTGAGTTTATTGATATTTCTCCAGGCAATCTTGATTCCAGCTTGTGCTTCTTCCAGCCCAGCGTTTCTCATGATGTACTCTGCATAGAAGTTAAATAAGCAGGGTGACAATATACAGCCTTGACGTACTCCTTTTCCTATTTGGAACCAGTCTGTTGTTCCATGTCCAGTTCTAACTGTTGCCTCCTGACTGCATATAGGTTTCTCAAGAGGCAGGTCAGGTGCTCTGGTATTCCCATCTCTTTCAGAACTTTCCACAGTTTGTTGTGATCCACACAATCAAAGGCTTTGGCATAGTCAATAAAGCAGAAATAGATGTTTTTCTGGAACTCTCTTGCTTTTTCGATGATCCAGCAGATGTTGGCAATTTGATCTCTGGTTCCTCTGCTTTTTCTAAAACCAGCTTGAACACCTGGAAGTTCACAGTTCACATATTGCTGAAGCCTGGCTTGGAGAATTTTGAGACTTACTTTACTGGCGTGTGAGATGAGTGCAATTGTGCAGTAGTTTGAGCATTCATTTGGCATTGCCTTTCTTTGGGATTGGAATGAAAACTGACCTTTTCCAGTCCTGTGGCCACTGCTGAGTTTTCCAAATTTGCTGGCATATTGAGTGCAACACTTCCACAGCATCATTTTTAAGGATTTGAAATAGCTCAATTGGAATTCCATCACCTCCACTAGCTTTGTTCGTAGTGATGCTTTCTAAGGCCCACTTGACTTCATATTCCAAGATATCTGGCTCTAGGTGAGTGATCACACCATCATGATTATCTTGGTCGTGAAGATCTTTTTTATACAGTTCTTCTGTGTAGTCTTGCCACCTCTTCTTAATATCTTCTGCTTCTGTTAGGTCTCTACCATTTCTGTCCTTTATTGAGCCATCTTTGCATGAAATGTTCCCTTGGTATCTCTAATTTTCTTGAAGAGATCTCTAGTCTTTCCCATTCTGTTGTTTTCCTCTATTTCTTTACATTGATCGCTGAAGGCTTTCTTATCACTCCTTGTTATTCTTTGGAACTCTGCATTCAGATGCTTATATCTTTCCTTTTCTCCTTTGCTTTTCGCTTCTCTTCTTTTCACAGCTATTTGTAAGCCCTCCCCAGACAGCCATTTTGCTTTTTTGCATTTCTTTTCCATGGGGATGGTCTTAATCCCTGTCTCCTATACAATGTCACAAACCTCCGTCCATAGTTCATCAGGCACTCTGTCTATCAGATCTAGTCCCTTAAATCTATTTCTCACTTCCACTTTATAATCATAAGGAATTTTATTTAGGTCATACCTGAATGGTCTAGTGGTTTTCCATACTGTCTTCAATTTAAGTCTGAATTTGGCAATAAGGAGTTCATGATCTGAGCCACAGTCAGCTCCCAGTCTTGTTTTTGCTGACTCTATAGAGCTCCTCCATATTTGGCTGCAAAGAATGTAATCAATCTGATTTCGGTGTTGATCATCTGGTGATGTCCATGTGTAGAGTCTTCTCTTGTGTTGTTGGAAGAGGGTGTTTGCTATGACCAGTGCATTCTCTTGGCAAAACTCTATTAGCCTTTGCCCTGCTTCATGTCGTATTCCAAGGCCAAATTTGCCTGTTACCCTAGGTGTTTCTTGACTTCCTACTTTTGCATTCCAGTTCCCTATAATGAAAAGGACATCTTTTTTGGGTGTTAGTTCTAAAAGGTCTTGTAGGTCTTCATAAAACCATTCAACTTCAGCTTCCTCAGCATTACTGGTTGGGGCATAGACTTGGATTACTGTGATATTGAATGGTTTGCCTTGGAAATGAACAGAGATCATTCTGTCATTTTTGAGATTGCATCCAAGTACTGCATTTCAGACTCTTTTGTTGACCATGATGGCTACTCCATTTCTTCTAAGGGATTCCTGCCCACAGTAGTAGGTATAATGGTCATCTGAGTTAAATTCACCCATTTCAGCCCATTTTAGTTTGCTGATTCCTAGAATGTCAACGTTCACTCTTGCCATCTCCTGTTTGACCACTTCCAATTTGCCTTGATTCATGAACTAACATTCCAGGTTCCTATGCAATATTGCTCTTTACAGCATCAGACCTTGCTTCTATCACCAGTCCCATCCACAACTGGGTATTGTTTTTGCTTTGGCTCCATCCCTTCATTCTTTCTGGAGTTATTTCTCCACTGATCTCCAGTAGCATAATGGGCACCTACGGACCTGGGGAGTTCCTCTTTCAGTATCCTATCATTTTGCCTTTTCATACTGTTCATGGGGTTCTCAAGGCAAGAATACTGAAGTGGTTTGCCATTCTCTTCTCCAGTGGACCACATTCTGTCAGACCTCTCCACCATGACCTGCCCGTCTTGGGTGGCCCCATGGGCATGGCTTAGTTTCATTGAGTTAGACAAGGCTGTGGTCCTAGTGTGATTAGATTGACTAGTTTTCTGTGATTATGGTTTGTGTGTCTGCCCCCGATGCCTCTTGCAACACCTACTGTCTTACTTGGGTTTCTCTTACCTTGGTCATGGGATATCTCTTCATTGCTGCTCCAGCAAAGCGCAGCCGCTGGTGCTTACCTTGGACGAGGGGTATCTCCTCACGACCACCCCTCCTGACCTTGAACGTGGAGTAGTTCCTCTCGGCCCTCCTGCACCCCACAGAACCCATCATGGGGCTCCATAATCATGACCTCATCAAAATCTAGTTATCCCTGGGAGGCCCCACCTCCAAACACAATCCCACTGGGCATCAAGGCTTCAAAATATGAACTTAAAGGGGACACATTCAGTCCACAGCATAGAGGAGGCTGTGCTACAGGAACTCCAATTCTGTTGTGTTACTTTCCCTTTGAGCCTCAGTCTCCTGATCCTTCAGTTCAGTTCAGCTCAGTCGCTCAGTCGTGTCTGACTCTTTGCAATCCCATGGACTGCAGCACGCCAGGCCTCCCTGTCCACCACCAACTCCCGGAGCTTGCTCAAACTTATGTTCATCGAGTCAGTGATGCCATCCAACCATCTCATCCTGTCGTCCCCTTCTCCTCCTGCCCTCAATCTTTCCTAGCATCAGGCTCCTGATCCTTTAAATGGGGATAAGAATTTATTTTGCCCCTATTTAGAAAGCTCCAATTAATTTATGGACGTGAACACGCTTTGATTATACATTGCTTCCTATGAGGTGTGGATACTCTTAATCATTCTTCTAAGGCTCACTGGTGGAGTTGAGAGGATGAGCTGGTCAGGGATGGGAACCCCTCACTACGTTTACTTCTGTCCTTTCAATTCTTTGGACCTTGAAGCCTTTCCTAATACATCCCCTTTCTAAGAGATTCCTCACAAGCCTATTGGGAGGTCTGGCCTTGACCTACTTTGTTCCTCATCCCATCTTCCCCAACACAGGCCAAAGCTGCCCACTCACCTTTAACACTCAGCCCTGTTTTGTTCACACACCTTTAGCTTGGCCCCTGACACCCTCTTGCTGAATCAGACACACTGTCCAGACTTGAGGACCCCTTACTCCAGGCCAGGTACTGTGCTTGGCACATCACTTCGTTTTGTCATAACGATGCCAGGAGGTAGGCCTCTAATGTACCCGTTTTACAGATCAGAAACCTGAGGCTCAGAGAGGTGAAGTCACTTGTCCATGTGACTCAGAGATATAAGTCAGAGGCAGGCTTCCAACCCAACTCTGTTGGGACTGCAGAGCCTGAGCTCTTGACCCTCAGGCTGGGGTCTCCTACTCACTTGCCTCTGGTTGGTTTCATCTCTGTTGCTGATAGCCCCACTCTACATCAGGAAGGCTTTTCTCTTGCTTCTGTGCATTTAGTTCCAACAGTATAGTAAATGCCGAGGCACTGGAGTGAGACTGCCAGTTCAAGTCCCAGACGTACCACTTACTAGCTCTGTGACTTTGGGCAAGTTTTTTAACCTCTCTTAGGTTCACTCAGTTCAGTTCAGTTCAGTCGCTCAGTCGTATCCAACTCTTTGTGACTCCATGGACTGTGGCATGCTAGGCCTCCCTGTCCATCACCAACTCCCGGAGTCTACTCAAACTCATGTCCGTTGACTCGGTGATGCCATCCGACCATCTCATCCTCTGTCATCCCCTTCTCCTCTAGCCTTCAATCTTTCTCAGCATCAGGGTCTTTTCCAATGAGTCAGTTCTTTGCATCAGGTGGCCAAAGTATTGGAGTTTCAGCTTCACTCGGATCATCTGTTTAAAAAATAATAATAATAATATAGGGTTAGGAGGAATCAGTGTGGTAATCGACATGAATTACTTAGCATAGTGCTTGACCCAGGGACAGCTTGCTACAAGGGTCGGGAATATCCAGATCATTCAACTGACTCCCCACTCCCTGCCAACTGTCAGCTGGCACTTTACCACATGGAGTCCTAACAAAAAAAAGACACCGCAGACCTCTTCCAAGGTTCTCCTGCAAGTAAGCTGCCCCTTGAGATCCATTTCGAGGCTGCTGCCTGCATCCTCTATGGTCCATTCACCTCTTGGTTCAGATGACTTCCTGTGGGAGTCACCTCAATGGTGCTGATGCTGCAGGAAGAGAGCCGAGGGGCGGATCCAGCATCTGTGCCTGAAGCGTGGGGAAAGATGTGCCCATCCCCACTCCCATCTCTGCCCCCTACTGCTGGAAGGAACGTCAGAGGGGCAGGAGCCAGTGGGACGTGGGACCTATGGGTTTTGCCCCAATCTGAGCCAAAGGATCGCAGGCACCGAGTCAGAGCAAGCAGGGTCCCTGGGGGGCACTGACTGGGCCTTGGCACGTGGACCTGACCAGCAGACCGCAGGGAGACTCCATGGGCAACCCAGGTTTTGGAACCAGACTGCTTGGATTCAAATCCTGACTCTACTATGACTTGCTGTGTGACCTTGAGAGTTACTTCACCTCTCTGTGTTTTGGTTTCCTCTGCTGTGAAGTGAAGCTGATCTTCCTCATAGGGTCTTTTTTTTATTATTATTGTTTTGGCTGTGTTGGGTGCTTGTTGCGGTGGTGTGGGAGCTTTCTCTATTTGCAATGCCCGGGCTTAGTAGCTCTGCCACACGTGGGATCTCAGTTTCCTGACAAGGGATCAATTCTATGTCCCCTACACTGGAAGGCCAATTCTTAACCACTGGACCACTGGGAAGTCCCCATAGGGTCTTTATGGGGATTAAATGAGATGTGCCCCCAGGTTGGGCAGAAACACTCAGGACTGCCTCTGGGCAGGGACTCAACAGTCAGACATGAAAGTGAAAGTGAAGTCGCTCGCTCGTGTCCGACTCTGAGACCCCATGGACTGTAGCCTACAAGGCTCCTCCATCCACAGGATTTTCCAGGCAAGGATACTGGAGCGGGTTGCCATTTCCTTCTCCAGGAGATCTTCCTGACCCAGGGATTGAACCTGGGTCTCCTGCATTGTAGGCAGATGCTTTACCATCTGAGCCACCAGGGAAGTTAGACGTATGGCCCCCTTAAAAAAGGAATCTTCAAGTGAGGGACCAATGCCCAGGCTTCAGCTGCCTTAAAAAAGCAGAGAACTCTCTTCTTTCTAGAGAGAACCGTGGACTGTCAATTTGGGAAAGGGGTACGGGATTCATTTGCCAGGCCCATCTCTTCGTGATGTTAAATGAAGATGCCAAGATTTGGGTGGAGTTGGAAAGTGACTTCTTATTTCCTTCTGCAAATATTGAGGGAATGATGTAGCCTTATGGTTAAGACATTGATCTCTGAAGCTAGAGTCCTAATTCTAGCTCCACTTATAAATATATCACCTTGGACAAGGGATCTAACCACTCTGGGCCTCAGTTTTCTCATCTGCAAAATGGGGATAATATCCATGCCTTACTTTACAGAGTTGTCCGGAGGGTTACCTAAGCTAATTCATGAGAAGTATTTAGAACGATGCCTGGTAGGTCTTCATTGCTCAGTATCTTTAGTATCTTTATTCTTTTTTGAATAACTGTTGCAGCCACTGCTGTGCATGCTAGGGGATAGAACAAGGAACCAGACAACTTTGGTCCCTACCCTCAAGGCGTCCACCCTCAGGGGTGCTGGACAAAGACAGACACTAAGCCAGCAGCCACCTGTGGTGCCAGAGCTGAGACGTGGGCACAGGCTGTATGTGTGACAGCAGGGTCCCAGTCCAGGGCCCACGTGGAGCGGTTGGCAGAGCTGGCACTCAGGCCTGGGCGCCTTGACCTGTCCAGTGGCCTCAGTCTACACAGCCTCTCTCATGTGTGAAGTTGCAGCCTCACAGCTTGGCATCAACCGGCCTTGGACCTCAAAGGGAAACTGAGGCAATGAATATATTCTTCAGTCCACACCTTGACTGGGTGCCTTGGGAAAGGGGGTCCTTGGGGTGGCTGAATGGTAGGGATGGGGGCTAGGGGTGGCCATGGCCACAACTGTTCAGTTCAGTCACTCAGTCTTGTCCAACTCTTTTTGACCCCATGAACCACAGCACACCAGGCCTCCCTGTCAAACTCCTGGAGTCCACCCAAACCCATGTCGATTGAGTCTGTGATGCCATCCAACCATCTCATCCTCTGTCGTCCCCTTCTCTTCCTGCCCTCAATCTTTCCCAGCATCAGGGTCTTTTCAAATGAGTCAGCTTTTCCCATCAGGTGGACAAAGGGTTGGAGTTTCAGCTTCAGCATCAGTCCTACCAATGAACACCCAGGACTGATCTCCTTTAGGATGGACTGGTTGGATCTCCGTGCAGTCCAAGGGACTCTCAAGGGTCTTCTCCAACACCACAGTTCAAAAGCATCAATTCTTCAGCGCTCAGCTTTCTTCATAGTCCAACTGTCACATCCATACATGACCACTGGAAAAACCATAGCCTTGACTAGAAGCACCTTTGTTGACAAAGTAATGTCTCTGCTTTTTAATATGCTGTCTAGGTTGGTCATAACTTTCCTTCCAAGGAGTAAGCGTCTTTTAATTTCATGGTTGCAATCACCATCTGCAGTGATTTTGGAGCCCAGAAAAGTAAAGTCAGCCACTGTTTCCCCATCTATTTGCCATGAAGTGATGGGACTGGATGGCATGATCTTCGTTTTCTGAATGTTGAGCTTTAAGCCAACTTTTCCACTCTCCTCTTCCACTTTCATCAAGAGGCTCTTCTTTACTTTCTGCCATAAGGGTGGTGTCATCTGCATATCTGAGGTTATGGATATTTCTCCTGGCAATCTTGATTCCAGCTTGTGCTTCCTCCAGACCAGCATTTCTCATGATGTACTCTGCATAGAAGTTAAATAAGCAGGGTGACAATATACAGCCTTGACGTACTCCTTTAAATGGGAAATGCCAAAAAACATAGGTGCCCAGAAGCAGTCTGAGTTTGGGGGAAAAGTAAGACTAGGAGGAAATCCCAGTGGAAGAAGGACATGAAAGCGGTCATCAGCATTCATGGAGAACAAGACACTGGGGTGAGCAAGAACTTGCTTGTAACCCTCACAGTGGGCATCCCTGGCTGGTGGCTCAGTGGTAAGGAACCCACCTGCCAATGCAGGAGACACAGGAGACGCGGGTTTGATCCCTAAGTCAGGATGATCCCATGGATGAGAAAATAGCAACCTGCTCGGGTATCCATGTGGGCTTCCCTGGTGGCTCAGAAGGTAAAGCGTCTGCCTGCAATGCAGGAGATTCCTGGGTCGGGAAGATCCTCTGGAGAAGGAAATGGCAACCCACTAGGGTATCCTTGTCTGCAAAATCCCATGGACAGAGGAGCCTGGTGGGCTGCAGTCCACGGGGTCACAGAGCGTCAGACAGGACCGAGTGACTCATACCTCCACTTTTACTTCTCCTGAATGTCACATGGCAAAGATTCTCATCAGTAACTCTACCCACTGGCACTCACGAACCTGGAGGTTTCAGATCCGAATATGCCCCTTTCTCCCTCCTCCAGCAGGTCTGGACGCAGCCTCTTAGCTGGAAGTCTCCCAAGGTGTGGGCGGCTCAGGCCTCGGCCACATGCACGGCTGGCCGCCCTGGATGCCCGTCCTGGCAGCACTCCAGGTCCCTCGGGCCGCACAGGCACACCGAGCGCCGCTCCGACCCAAGTGACCTGACCATCCCCCGGGCCCTCTCCCACAATGGGACTGCAGCTGTGTTTGGGATGGAATCCTCCCGGCGCTGGGCTAAGATAGAGGGATTCCTCCCATCGCCAAGGCCTCTTCCCACCCCTCGCTCATCGCCCCTAGCCATTCACTCACCCACTCATGCACTGAGTCCACAAACGGAGCACTTGCTGTTCGCTTCCCTGAGTTCCTTGTCGAGCAGTTTATGTGCCAGATGCACGATGGGGAGAGAGAGTGCCTGCCCTGAGTTCTAGGAGCTGACCACCTCCCTGCTCAGGAGGGTGGCATCTCTGCCTGGGGGTGCAGCCCTTGCCTGCCCAGGCCCGCACCGTGTCCCACACGCATTGGCTGAAAGGACACGCAGCACACGGATAATGAGATGGCTGATGCGACAGGGGCTGACTGCGCTGGGGGTGGGAGTGGGGTAGTTCTGTTCAGCACAGGACCCCCGAGAAGGCTTCATGGAGGTGGTGGTATTTGAGCTGGGTCTTAAAGGATGAGTCAGATCTCCTCTAGAGGAGGCGGTTGGTGTGGGGATGGCATTCCTGGCAGAAACTGGCAGCCTCAGAAGAGATATGGAAGCTGGAAAAGTCAGGCTCGTTTGGACGAATTCAAGGGGTCTTAACTGGTTGGAGTGTGGGGTGAATAAGGTGGGGAGAGGGGATGCCAGAAGCACCAATTTGTTTACCCACACCGGGGGGATATGAACCCATGGTGGGAGGTTTAGATGAAGTGGGACCAGAATTTGAGAGCCCCAGAATTCTAGAAGCTTAGAACAATCAGATCGGATCCTAGGAACCCATCAATTCTGCCCCCACTTTGATAGGACTGTCAGTGTTGGTCAGTGGGTGCGGGGGTCCTTGGGGGACAGACCCTGAGTGAGGGCATTATGGCATGGACTTCCGAGAGGCGTCGACCGCAGGGCAGAGGAGGCGTACCCCCGAGCCCAAGGTGAGTGGGCCAGCTCACCATCTGCACCTCTCCTAGGCCTGGCTGAGGCCCCTCGGCTGGGGGCCTCCAACTCTGTGGACATAATCTGGAGGCGATCTGACTGGGGTGAGGGGTGAGAGGCCTCCAGAATGACTTTCCAGGTGGAGGGAGGAGGCCTCCCTTTAAGGACTGATGCTGAAGCTGAAACTCCAATACTTTGGCCACTTGATGGGAAGAGCTGACTCATTTGAAAAGACTGTGATGCTGGGAAAGATTGAAGGTGGGAGGAGAAGGGGACAATAGAGGATGAGATGGTTGGATGCTATCACCAACTCAATGGACATGAGTTTGAGTAACTCCGGGAGTTGGTGATGGACAGGGAGGCCTGGAGTGCTACAGTCGATGGGGTCACAAGGAGTCGGACATGACTGAGCAACTGAACTGAACTGAACTGAACAGCTCCAAGGGCAGAATCAGAGGAGTTACTGAGATGAGCACTCAGGCAGAGACGGAAGGACATTTCCAGTGGAGCGGTCTGCCCAGGGGTCAGGAAGTGGCCCCTCGGGGAGGGCTGATGGAGGAGGGGAGACAGGAGAAGCCCCCAGCCCCACCAGGACCTGCCTGCTTGCACCCATTCACTTGACAGGCATTCTCTCCTTTATCGTCCCAGTCTCCTAGGAGTGGGGCAGGAGAACCGGCCTGGGCCCATTTTACAGATGTAGACACTAAGGCACCAAACTGTTAAGTCACTTGCTTGAGGTTACACAGGAGGTCCTTGGCAGGGCACAGTTGAGTAACTGGTCCAAGGTCACCCAGAAGTAGCTGTCCAGGGACTCTATCCCCAGGCAGTAGGTTAGCTCCTGGGACCTCGCTGCGGCCCCACAAGCGTCTTGCTTTCCAATTTCTTTCTGAAACTGAAGAAAGTCAATGCCCCCTGGCAGGGAAGGCATGCAGCCACTTCTTGACCCAGGAGCCCAGTGCAGGCCGTCATCACGACTGAGGCCAGGCGGGGCCCAGCATCTTTTCCCAGCTCCTTCCCCACGCAGCCTTCTCACATCGCATCTGAATCAAGTCACACCGCTGCAGTCATCTGTCAGCCAGCCTCTGCGCTCCGCCTGGAACCCTGCACCCCAGGCTGTTCCAGGACAACCTGGAGGTGGGGGAGGGGGGGGGCGCTAGTGGGGCTCACGATCAAATTGGGGTCCCGGCTGCATCTTGAGAGGCATCAGAGCAGAGGAAGCCCAGGGTCCCCGGCACTCACAACCCTAGCTCACCGGAGTCCTGGACTTCACTCCTTCTCCCCCTCCCTCCCTCCTTCCTTTCCCCTTCCCTGTGCTCAGCATGGACCGTGAAGCAGCTGGGGAAGGGAAAGCACAGGTGCACTTTTTTTTAATATTTACTGAATTATTTAGCTGTGATGGGTCTTACTTGCGGCAGGCAGGATTTTTAATCTTCATTGCGGCATTCAGGACCTTTTGTTGCAGTGTGCGAACTCAGGGCTTCCCAGGTGGCTCAGATTAAAGAATCTGCCTGCAAGACAGGAGCCCTGGGTTTGATCCCTGGATCAGGAAGATCCCCTGGAGAAGAGAATGGCTACCCACTCCAGTGTTCTTGCCGGGAGAATCATGTGGACAGAGGAGGGCCACAGTCCACAGGGTCACAACGATTTGGACACGATTGAGCAACTAATATATTGACTTTCACTTTTGAACTCTTGGTTGAGGCACGTGGAATCTAGTTCCCTGATCAGGATTGCACCCAGGCCCCTGCATTGGGAGCATGGTGTTTCAGCCACTGGACCACCAGGGAAATCCTGAAGTACAGGCTTTCAAGGAAGGCTGCTTCCTATCTCAGCCATCCTGACCCCTCACCAGCCATGTGGTCCTGGCTTCCAGATCCCTAACCCTCAGCTTCCCTACCTGTAATGTGAGGGTGTGTGTGAGCATTAGCGATGATCGCAAAGCACTTGATGACCCTAGGAGATGATTCCATTTCAGACCCTTCCTCTGCAGGGAGCTGGGGCGCAGGAAAGGGGAGGGGCACCCCTGTTCTTCCTGTGCCCACGACCCTCAGGAGGAGACAAGCCATTGCAGATGGGTAGTTACAGAGCTCCACGATGTGCGAGGTGGCAGACAATGCCCAGAGACTGTGGAGACCCCGAGGAGGGCATGTCTGATGGGCTGGGTTGTCAGGGAAGGCTTTGGGGAGGAGGTGACAGGGGAAGTGGGTCTTGAGTGGTGAAGAGGACTCTGAAAGGCAGAGAGGAAGGTCATGATCATTGCCGGAAAAGGCTCCAGTGCAGGAAGGGCATGGTGAGAAGGTCAGTGTGTTTGGAGCAAAGGGAACACGCAGGACGTAATAGGAGCTGACTCGGGTGGCGGCAGGGAGCTGGTGGGGAGGAGCCTTGAGTGCTGCTCAGGGAGTTTAACCTGCAGGACAGACACAACGGGGAGCCGCGAAGCTCAAGGGAAAGGGAAGGCGCGTGTGTGCCTGTGTGTGTGTGTGTGTTCACACTTGCATGTGTACCTATGAGATGGCAGAGGGGACTAGGAGGAAATCAGCCTGGAGGTTGAAGGAGCAGGTAGGAGCTGGTAGAGATGCTCCAGGAGAGAACACTGAAGCTGCTGCCCCCATGGGGGTAGAGAGCAGAGGATGTCAGGAGGATGTGGGCAGAAGTGCCAAGACTCAGGGAGACGCTTCCTGCAGGAGGCAGGGTAGCCTCACAGTTAAGGACCTGGGCTCTGGTCCTTCTGCTTTGGTTAACGCCCAGCCCAAGGTTGGGTGGGCTTAAGGAAGTTGCCTCACCTCTCTGAGCTTCGGTGTTTTCGATCTGTAGCACATGGATGGTAAGAGTACCTGCTTCTGAACTGGTGGTGGTGTTTTAGCCTCCCAGTCATGTCCAACCAACTCTTGGTGACTGTGTTCTTTGGAAGAAATGATGCTGAAGCTGAAACTCCAGTACACTGGCCATGCAAACTGAACAGTACACAGTTCATGCAAAGAGTTGACTCATTGGAAAAGACTCTGATGCTGGGAGGGATTAGGGGCAGGAGGAGAGGGGATGACAGAGGATGAGATGGCTGGATGGCATCACCGACTCAATGGACGTGAGTCTGAGTGAACTCCGGGAGTTGGTGATGGACAGGGAGGCCTGGCGTGCTGCGATTCATGGGTTCGCAAAGAGTCGGACACGACTGAGCGACTGATCTGATGGACTATAGCCCGCTCTCTGTGGGGTGCTGCCCTCATTGTATTGGGTTGACCAGAAAGTTCATTCAAGTTTTCATACAGAAAAACTCGAATGAATTTTTTTGCCAAGCAGTATACATAAAGCACTCGCAATGATACTTCAGCTACTTGACAAATATTTATTGAATATCTACTATACCCCATAATATTCTTTGGGTGGCAGACAGAGCCAAGAAACAAGCTAAAAATTCTTGCCCTCACTGGAGGTTATACATCATCTAGAGAGTTGGGGAGACGCATTAAACAAATACAGAAGCAGAAGATACAGTCTATCCGAGGGTGATGACTGCAAAGGAAAAAAACAAATAAGAAAGAGCTGGGACGTGTTGAGAAGCTGCTCTTAAAAGTGCCAAGTGACTCAGGTTCTGGAGATGGAGTGACCACGGGCTGTGCCTCAAGTTCAAGGACTGCATGGCAATGGGAGGCTGAGCTGGAGTGGCAGCAGAGGCTCCTGAGATGTGGGATTTGGAGGATAAAACCCCAAGACGCTGCATGCACAGTTCCCACAGCAGCTGAAGTCCCCTTGGGTGATGGCAGGGGTTGGGGAGCAGGGAAGCCAGGAGCCTGGGGCCAAGTGTTTGCTAAAAGGAGGGCGTGGTTGGAGCCTTGAGGATGGCAAGCAACACAGAGCGGGTGGGATGTAGCCGAGAGATGTCAGCCTCCCAACCTGGGGGATGCAAGAAATAAGCAGCCCCTGCTGGAAGGAGGGAAGCAGGTCCTCGGACAAGGACACAGACAGCCTGTCAAGGAGCCTGCCGGCCGCCAAGTGGTGGGCGGTTAGGAGAGGGAGAAGCTGGCCGGGGGTTGGTTCAAGGGCAGGACAACAGAGCACCCTCTGCAGTTGGGTGGATGGTCTGTTCAAAGACGGGCGGGACCACCGTGCTGGCTGGGAGGGTGTATCTGGGCCCCTGACTGATAAGCTCTGGGAGGGAAGCCTAAACGATGGATTTAATTCCAACATTTTCCCTGAAGAGCTGCCCTGGACCTGGTGGTCAGGGGATATCTCTCCGTCCCCTGGAAAAATGGGAAACTCGGAAATGGCCGGCTTTGCCCTGTGACCATACGTATCGATTGATTCATTCGACACTATTTATTCACCACCTACTAACAGCACAAGCACTCCTCAAGGCGCTCGGGAAGTATCGGTGAGAAACACAGGCCCCAGGATTCGCCCTCGTGCGGGGAGACGGACGATAAGCAATAAACATAATAAATGCTTTACATGGAGTATGTTAGTAATATGTGCTTTGGGGAAAATAAAACAGCAGGATGAGGGTTTGGAAGTGAAGCTGGGGGAACAGGTTACAAGTTTAAACCCAGGATTAAGAAGAAGCCGTCCTTTGAGCAAAGACTTGAAGGAGGGAGGGAGCTAGGGGAAAAGCATCCCTAGAAGTGGAAACACCCAGCTGGAAAGCTCTCCAGTGGGGGAAGAGCCAAGCAGAGTCACCAGTGGGGAAACCAGAGAGGAAACCGGTGTGGGGCCTGGATCGGGGGTCTCCAGGGGCGTGGAGAGCTGGCAGGGCGGCGAACTCTGGGACCACATGACTGGATCCATGGCTTCTAAGGACTGCTCTGGCGGCTTTACTGGGAGTGGACATCACTGCGGGACAAGCCGGAGGCAGCTGTGACAGAGACAAGGACTTGGGTTTTGAATCTGTTGGCTTGCAGCTGTATTTGGGATCTGTAGCCTCTGTTAGTTCATATCCCTCATCTGCCTTGTTCTCCACCGTCTGCCCAGCACGTATTTGAGCACTAAAGGTTAGCGTCCCTGGGAGACTGCCCGCATTCATTCGTTCATTTCACTTTACAAGTATTTATTGAGTGCCTGCTACATGCCAGGCACTGTGCTGGGTACTTTATGCTTACTCGGTTTAACCTTCAGTGCCAGGGAAATAGGACCTATTGGCCCTTCCACTCACCTGGGATTTGTTGTTGTTGTTTTTCCTTTGTGTGTGTGTGGCTGTGCTGCACAGCACAGGGAACTTCCCCAACCAGGAATCAAACCCACACCCCCTGCATTGGAAACACGGAGTCTTAACCACAGGTTCACCAGGGAAGTCCTCACCTGGTTTTATAAAAGAGGGAATGAATAGCCAGGGATTAAAGTGGCTCCTCGCTTAGAAATCCTCTTTGTTACCCTCTCTGCACCCGCTGCTCTCTTCATGGCTCCTCTAAGGTCCAGGGGCCCCTCCCATTCCTTCTGCCAGTCCATTCATCCCCTTTTCCCTTCCCTCTCACCTCACCAGCCCATTTTCCAGATCCTGCATCTCAGCAGTTTGGGGAAAGACAGGTGCTCTGGCCAATCAGGAAGAAGACGAGGAGGGTAAGGGCCTGGCTACACACTGACCCACTGAGAGCAGCCCCTGCCACTCTCTGGACCAATTCACACCGCTCTGCTCCTGAAGTCGAGCCTGGCTTCTCACACTGTCCAGGGGATGCTGGTGCCTTCCTCCCCACGAGGTGTCTCCTGGGTGATGCCCACCAGAGCCCCAGGCTGGGATGGTTGGAGGGATGATGCTCAGCGTTCCTGGCGCTGGTCCCCATTTCTTGCAGGGATGCCCCTGGGGTCCTCCAGGAGAAAGTCCCACCCACGCATCCCTGGCACCCATATGTCCTTGGGGGGCCCCAAACTCTTGTGCAAAAAACAAACACACCTCTTTGAGACCTTGATGTCCTCACTTGCAAAGCAATGCACTTTATAAGGTTGTGAGAATTAGATGAGATAATAGGTGTGCCTGGCACAGTTTCAATTTTCAACAAATTCCAGCCACTGATGCTATTCTATTACTTCCCCCACTCCTCGTCCCCTCTAACTGAGGATTGTAAGTTCCTTGAGGATGGAGCCGTGTCTTATCTTTGCATCCCCAGTGGCTAATTCAGGACCCAGAATACAGTAGATTCCTATCAATGCTGGAGGAATTGATAAAGATGACGCATGAAGTAGACCCTGCAGAATTTCAAGTGCACTCTTTCCAAGAGGGCAAATGGGAAACGATCAGCGCTCAGTGAGTCTGCCTGCATTAGCGACATCCGTCACCCAAGCCCCACTCCCTGGGGGAGAGTGGCCCCAGGAAACTGGGTGGGCACAGGGCGGTGTGGCATGACTGGGCTGGTTGGGGCACCCTTGGCAAAACTCCACCCTGTGCATGCATGCTTTGTCTCCCAGTCGCGTCCAACGCTTTGTGACCCCATGGACTGTAGGCCGCCAGCTCCTCTGATGGGATTCTCCAGGCAAGAATACTGGAGTGGGTTGCCTTTTCCTCCTCCAGGGGATCTTCCCGACCCAGGGACTGAACCCAAGTCTCCTGTGTCTCCTGCATTGCAGGCTGATTCTTTACTCACGGAGCCATCGGGGAAGCCCACCCCCCACCCCAGGATGAACCCAAGCTGAAGTTCAAGCTCCCCACACATCTGGGGGCTGGCTTGCCATCAACCTTCTGGACAGGAGGGAACCAGGAAGAGGAGGTGGAGGGAAGGAGTGTGGAGGGCCAGGGAGGTGATTCTCTCAGGAAAGGAGCCCCACCATCTGGTTCTGCCCCCGGCTTTGCCCTGGGCTTTGAGACAGAACTCCCGGGAGAAGGCGGCTGGGAATCCAGCCCTCTCTCCTGGCTCCTTATCTGCCTCCTGCTGTCAGTCAGCATGCTGCAGATATGCCGGGGGGCTGAGAGCTGTCTGGGCTGGAGCCACTAATTAAATCAATACTCCTGGGCCGGCAGAGAGGGTGGGAGCACCTGAGGATCCTTGCTTGGGAACACAAGGAAGATGGAAAAGCACAGAGTTCCCTTCTCAGAGAAAAGACAGGGTCATCAGCAGTCACAGAACAGCCTTGCAAATAAATGGCAACAGGCTACCAGCCCGCTGCGGCTTCCGCAGCCATCACCCAGAAGAAGACCCAAAAAGGACCTCAAGTTTGTATCCGCAACCTTTGGTCGGCTTCTCTTCCCGCTCCTTCCCCCACCCCTCGAAGGCAGGTGATTGCTTGGGAGGGTCTCAGGAACCTCACAGAGAATCGGCACCTGCCCTGAAATGCGCTCGGCAGTCACTGGTGTTGGCGTGATCACAGTCATCTTTTTGTTGTTTCTGGCTGTGCTGGGTCTTCTTTGCTGCACACGGGCTTTCTCCAGCTGCAGCGAGGGCGGGGTTCCTCTTTGGTGCAGTTTGCAGGAGCTTCTCACTGCGGCGGCTTCTCTAGTGGTGGAGCACAAGCTGTCGAGCAGGTGGGCATCAGTAGCTGTGGCCCGTGGGCCTGGTTGTTCCCCAGCACGTGGGATCTTCCTGGCCCAGAGATCGAACCTGTGTCCCCGGTATTGGCAGGCAGATTCTTAACCCCTGGACCGCCAGGGAAGTTCCCAACCACGCTTTTACTTATTCAGTCAGCACTTAGGATGCCATGCAAAGCACCAAGAGACCAGGAGCGCGCTCTCCAAAGGGGATGATGCTTCTGCTGCTTGGTCCCTCAGTGTGGCCGACTCTGCGGCCCTGTGGACTGTGGCCCCCAAGCTCCTCTGTCCACAGGATTTTCCAGGCAAGAATCCTGGAGTGGGTTGCCATTTCCTTCTCCTAAAGGGGAGGATAGACGTGAGTAACGTAATCTCATGGAGACAGGATGAATCCTGACAGACTGCTGGAAGGAGAGAAGCTATGCTCTGTGAGAAGCCTGGCATGGTGGACCGGCTTCCCTGCAAAGGGGGCCCTGAGTTGACACCTAAGGGCAGTGGGACGTGGCTGGTTTATTTTGGCTCACGGACTGAGCCTTCCAGGTAGAGTGTGGCACGGACAAAGGTTTGAGAGCACCCAGGTCACATCTGAGGGATGAGGTGGAAGTGGGAGACCCACGTGAATCCAGCCAGGCCTCGTGTCTGCAGGCCTCATTTCCTCTACTGGGAGGTGAAAACAGAGGGCATAATCACGCCTTCTCTTCCGAGGGGTGGTCGAGCATCACTGTGGGAAGTGGTTGGGGGGAAATGGAGAGAATGAGGCTCTGCTTGCCTGTGGAGGCTGAAGGGGGATAACTGAGCCGGGCGGCATGGTGGCGCGGGGGGCCTCTCCCCACTTCCTGCCTTGCCACCTCTTGCAGGTCCTGAAGGCCGAGTAGCCCGCGAGATGCCGGGTCTGCTGAACCAGATCACAGGGGCGGCCCTGCCCCTCACCGCGTCCGACGTCACCTCCTTCGTCAGCGGCTACGCTCTGGGGCTCACCGCCTCCCTCACCTATGGAAACCTGGAAGCCCAGCCCTTCCAGGGTAAGGGTCCCTGCGGGGGCTTCCCCAGGGCCACGGGCATGCTTAATCCCCCGTCCTGACATGCATCAGCCAGCTGACATCAGACAAGTCACGTCACCTTTCTGAGCCTCGGTTTACCCACCTGCAAAGTAGGAATACCATTTTTGCCCAACAGGTCTTAAAGCTGGGGGCAAGTCATGTCAGGATTTGAAGCCAGCTTTGGGCTCTGCCCCAGCCCTGTCCCAGCCCTATTGATGTCCACAGATCATGCCCACCGGTCAGATAGTCAGTCCTCCACATCCCCCAGGGAGTCTCACAGGAGGAGATGTGTGTGGACTCACTGGAGGCCCGGAGCTCCCAGTGCTAAGCATAGCTCTCGTCCCCGTGACCTTGGGGAAGCCGCAGTCCTCCTCGATGTCAGGATGCTCCTGTGTCTCTCTGGATGCCAGGGTTTGAGGGAAAAGCAGATGAGGTAATGCGTGAGGAAGGGCAGCGTGGAATGGAAAACAGTCTGCGAATGTGAATCATCAGTGTTCGGAAGTCAGGAGTGTGCACCGACGTTCCCCTGCAAGGGCTGTTTGTAAATTGTGCTCTAGTCTTTGCATGTAAGGAAGGGAGTTACCAGAAGCCTGGCCAGGAAGGTCCTGTATAAAGGATAGTTATGCTTCGCATCCCTTCTCATTCACAGTGATGGGGGCCTCCTAACTCCCAAACTTCACCTCTTGGGGCACCCACCCTCCAACCTGACCTGAGTGTCTGAAATCCTTTGAGTTCCCAAAAGAAACCTACAAGGGAAACTTTCCTCCCCACAGAAATCTTGCAGGCAGAACAAAGATCCTGTCCCTCTGTTTCAGGAAGCCTACAGAGGACAGCTTAATGTGAGACTGACGGGGAACCAAAGAGACTGTGTTACTTGAACAGCTTTAAGACAGTCCTTTAGCTTTCCATGTGTGGAAAAACCAGTGCCCCCATTTTATAGATGAGGAGACTGAGGCTCAGAGGGATGGGAAACTGGGATTTATGGAGAGCTCGCCATGGTCCTGCCACTGTGCTGCCCCTGGGTTAGTGGGCTGATTAAATGAGATAGGACCTCGGTCCTCCGAGTGTGCTCCCCCAGCCATCGGCATCACCCAGGGCTGGTTAGAAACGCAGAATCTCGGCCTGCCCCAGAACTACTAAATCAGAATCTGCATTTTAACCAGACCCGCCCCCCTCCCCCAGGTGACTCGTGTTTTCTTAAAGTCTGATAAGCGCTGCCCTGAGACATAAAAATGTAGGACGCACACTATGGGGAGTGGAGCTTAGTGAATGGTGGCTCTTTCTCCCATTTTCACAATGACCCTGAGTTTGACTCTATCATCCCCGTTTTCAGACAGGGCTCTGAGGTTTCGAGATGCTGAATGTCACCAGACTGGGGCAGAGGGCAGGGCTCAGATTAGAACCCTAGTCCTCTTCCTCCAAAGACCAGCTCCTGGGCACCACGGGTGATAATCCACCACACAGGAGTGTCTTGTTAGACCCACACAACAGCTCACATAGAAATCCAGATTGCCGCTCTCTCTTGAAAAATCAGAAACCCTGGCCACACCAGTGGAGCCAGGAGGATGGGGGAATCTAAAACCTGGGAGGAAGGAGGAGGCAGATGCTCTGGGGAGAAGGTGGTCAGGACATTTCTCAGAGGCTCAGGGTCCACATAGGCATGAGCGCCCCCTTCTCCCAAAGACTCAACAGAGACCAGCCCCAGGCCAGGGCCACCGGGGGGCGAATCTTGGCACCTGCCCCGCGGTGAGTGCAGTTCCTCCCTGAAGCGGGTGGATGAGGCTGCCTGTTTTAGAGGTTCGGTCTCTTCATTCTCTTTTCTACTCCCTGGGGCCACGAGGGTGGGGCAGGTGGGCAGAGTGCTGGGTGGTCGTGGTGAGCTTGCAGCATGGCACAGAGTAAGAAATGGCTGGGACAGGGGAGCAGCGGTCCCTTTACTAACCCGCCACTCTACGCATCCTATCGGGGGGCAGCCAGCCCGAGTCCCCTCGGGAGCCCTCTAAGTGGCAGTGAGCGCCATGGTGTGCTCAAACGGCAGACCAGGGGCTCTAGTTCCATCCGGGGGGCGGGCACGCCGAGCGGCGCTGGGTCACCCTGTGACCCCGGGCCCTGCTCCGCCAGGTCTCTTCGTGTACCCCCTGGACGAGCACACCACGGTGATCGGCTTTGAGGCGGTCATTGGGGACCGTGTCGTGACGGTACAGATCAAGGACAAAGCCAAAATAGAGGGTGGCCACTTTGAGGCCACCGGCATTCGAGCTGCGACTGTCACAGGTAAGAGGGCTGGAGGGGCTGTGGCGGGACCTGGGCGAGGCTGAAGTCTCATGCAGACCGAAAGGGGAGCAGTGGGATCAGGTAGAGAGAGCACTGTACTAAGAGTCGGGAATCCTGTGCGACCGTGGCCCAATAATTAACCTCTCTGAACTTCACCTTACTGTCTGTAAAACAGGCAGTTGTTTCTCCTCTCACTTGGGAAGAGTGGTAAGGGTCAAAGGAGGCAACTGAAGGGTATTTAAGACATCTCTAAACACAAGAAAAGCATATTATCATTTAAGCTCAGACGTTGTAGAATGAGTCATACCAGGATTTGACTTCCAGTCCTGTCGCTTGCAAGCTTAGATAAGAAATGAAGACTTGCTTTGTAAAATGTAACTAATAATCCATCGAAATCTCACAAAGAGCGTGCAGAACGCTCATCCCTGTCACTGGTGCAGAGTCAGTACTCACACAACGGCTGTGGGTTCCTGCTATGGACGATACTGAGGCTCAGAGCAGGAGTGCCCAGCCCAAGGCCACAGAGCATATTAGTGGCAGAGCCAAGGCTTGAGTCCAGACCAAGGATCATATGATATAAAAGATTCTCACCATTGGATCTGTGATGGAAATGAAGTTTGTTCACCTGATCATTGATGTTCAAGAATCTTTGAACACCCATGCTGTGTAAGATGCAAAGTTGCCCCCCAAGAGTTTAGGACTTATCCCAGCCTGGAAGAACAGCTAGGGCATGCCAGGGAGTGACTACGATAGGAAGTTGAATGTGGCCATGCCAAAAATGGTCCAGATCATGTCAGAGGGGGAAAAGAAGGGGCCACATTGGGACCAGGGAGGTTTTCGTGGAGGGGCTGGGTGGGTGGATAAGATGGGCTAAGAAATAATGAGGGATGGGCCTTTCCGATGAAAAGAAACAGCACAGATTCTGAGAGAGGTGAGACGCTCCAGTGTAAATCCTAGGGGGACATAGAGTCTGAAGATGGAGATGTCACCCTCCATCAGGGGTGAATGGGTCCCAGCCTCCCACTCCCGGCAGGGCACAGTGTAAAGTACACAGGCCTGACGTCAGACCCACGTAGGTTCAGGTCCTGGTTCAAGAAATTAGTTATTTGTTGAATAACTCGAACTCATTGCGCCCCCACGCTAAGCCTCAGTTTTCCCATCAGCGCACAAGCTCCTCTAACCCAACACACAGCAAGCTTAGAGGGGATGAGAGAGAAGCAGCTCACGGCCCCTGACTCCAGGCCTGGCATGTAGGAACCATTCTGCAAATGTTCCATTATCCCTCCTTCCTGCCAACCAGGAAAGGTGGCTCTGGACGAGGATTTGGAGCGGATCCTCTTTGTGGTCAACCTGGGGACCATCGCCCCAATGGAGAATGTCTTCGTGTTCATCAGCACCTCCTCGGAGCTCCCGACGCTGCCCAGTGGGGCTGTGCGGGTCCAGCTGCCTGCTGTCTGCGCCCCGACCGTGCCCCAGTTCTGCACGGAGAGCACCGGCACCCCCAGCCAGCAGGTCCACGGGTGAGGACCCCCTGCCAGACAAGGCCAGGGTCATGGAGTGGGGGGTCAGGGTGTGGGGGAAGATAAAGGATAGGCGGTGATGCTAAGCTCTGTAGCTGCCACCTCTTGAAGACTGTCAAAGAATCTCCCTGAAATGGCTGATGTTGGTACTGATCAGAAGTGTTGGAGTTGGGATCAGAATATCCAGGCTTGATACTTTAATGCACCCAAGAGGCATTTTTGGAGCACCTACTATGTGCTAGTGGAGAAGGAAATGGCAACCCATTCCAGTATTCTCGCTTGGAGAGTCCCACGGACAGAGGAGACTGGCGGGCTACAGTCCATGGGGTCACAGAGCGTCAGACACGACTGACACGGCTTAGCACACACTGTGTCTAGTCACTGGGGTGGGTGTCAGGAACACAGAGGGAACAAACGCACACGGTTCTGGAACTTTCCGGAACTTGGTGGAAGAGATCATTATGCAGCCAATAACACGGCTAAGGTGAACTGTTTGTGAACTTGCATGCATAATTAATTACGTGAAAGTGCAATGGAAGAGACGTTCATTGGCTAAGAATATAAAAGAGGGACCCAACCCCTGGGAGGTCCAGGGGCCAGGTCAGTCTTCTCTGAGGAGTGATATTTCAGCTGAGGGCTGAGCCAGGAGGCAGACAGATAAGGCACAGGGAGAAACGTTCCTATAGGTGGGAACGGCAGGGGCAAAGGCCCTGAGGCAGCAAGGACGGGGCCCCAGAGGACCGGAAGCACGGGTGACATGAGATGAGGCTGCAGACATACAGGACACCCTGCGGCCCTGGCCAACTCTGGATTGCTCCCCAGAGCAATAAGGAGCCATTAACAAGGGTTTTCAACAGGGTCGGGTAGGACATTGCAGCACAGTTTCTCTGTACTCTCCCCAGGGGTAGGGAGGAGGGCAAAGGGGTCACAGCCTGAGGCACCTGCAGCTGAGATCAGGGATCCTCCTATTTCCCCACCGTGGACCCAGGGGACTAGCGTCTCCTCCACAGGGAGAGAGGAAGCCCGGTTTAAGAAGCCTGCTGCGTACGGGAGGTACCTTTTGATGCATCTTATCATTTGGTCTCCCCTGGTGGCTCAGCAGTAAAGAACCCGCCTGCCAATGCAGGAGACGTGGGTTCAATCCTTGGGTCAGAAGATCCCCTGGAGAAGGAAATGGCAACCCACTCCAGTATTCTTGCCTGGGAAATCCCATGGACAGAGGAGCCTGGTGGGTTACAGTCCCTGGGGTCTCAAAGAATCAGACATGATTTAGTGACTAAACAACAAACTCCTTAACTCCCCCTCCCCTACTCTCGTTCTGAATCTTTGAGTCAAGTTGAAATACGGGAAGATATAAACACTGTCCATATCCAGGAGCTTCATACACATACTCTGTAGGGCTCTGGGGACAGCTGGAGGCATGTGCCCACTGGATCACAGAGGGCCATGTCAATAGTCTCCTGGACACTGCAGGTTAAAGGGATGATCTGTGACTAGGCTGGGAAAGGGGAGAAGGAGAAGGGGATGACAGAGGATGAGATGGTTGGATGGCATCACTGACTCAATGGACATGAGTTTGGGTAAGCTCCAAGAGTTAGTGATGGACAGGGAGGCCTGGCGTGCTACAGTCCATGGGGTTGCAAAGAGTCGGATACGACGGAGTGACTGAACTGAACTGATGGCCAGGCTGGCGAGGAGGGGGTTACTGCAGCCTCCCATAAGGGGCCAGCCTGGAGGGCACTCCTTAGTCATTCCACAGATTAAACACTTACTGTGGGCCAGGACCAAGCACACACATGGGCCGGGCACTGTTTTGGGTGCTGGGAATACAGCAGTAAACCAGAGCGGCAAGGTCCCTGCCTTTAAGGAGCTAGCATGCTAATGAAGGCGGCAGACAATAAAGAAACAGGCTCATAGATATGTCAGACATTAGGTGATGAGGTCTATGGAGATAAATACTACTGAGGCTGGAGAGGGACAGGATGCGGCAGGTGCTCATTAGAAGAGACGAGGCTTAGGCACCATCTGAGTCTCGGACCATAATGAAAGCTGAGCTGCCGGGGTCCAGCCCCGGCTGATCCAGGGTATTCAAAGCGGGGATGGCGTCGGCGAGGATCAGGATACAATAGCTTCAATTAGACATTAATTAGAGATGTAACGAGTAATAGAATGAGGATAGCTCAGTAGGAAAATTCAGTGGAGAAAAGAGGCTGAGTAGCTTGGTTTACGCGGGAGACCAATAAAACTTGAAGACAAGAAGTTTGCACCACTTACGGAGGCCGCAGGCGTCCTTCTGTTCTCCCAAAGAAGAGGAGACACTGAGGCCTCCCCGGTCGGATCTTAGAAGCCCAGGCATAATTAGTAAGCATGGCGGGTTCCTCGCTCCAGATGGAGACTCAGCCTGAGTGAGAGAGAGAGCGACATGGGGAGACCAGTCTTTCAAGGAACTGATCCCAATTCTTTATTTTCCATGGTCTACTTTTATACACTGAGATGTTATGCAAAAGTCACACGGGGTCAGCAATCCTGACTTTTATCAAAGTCAGGTGCTTCATACAAATGTATACAGAGGTCTTAGGGGTGTTACAGCATCTTCTGGCCAGGGGGGCCTGCTGACAATTTATGACCCTCTCCTTGTGACAGCGATTAGTCAACCAGGACACTTATTTCTCCAGGGGTGATTATTCTTAAAACAGACGCCACCCAAATAAAGTTACATTCCTATAGGGTGAGGGTGTAGTGGGTTTTAGTTAAGGAAAGAATTTACTTAGCCTAAGGTCTAACATGATTAATATCAAAGGTTAATACTTATTTCTTCTATATATTCATTAATGTGTGTAAGGGCAGGGGATATGGAGACTTAGCAACAAACATTGGCTCAACAAATGAAAAACCCTTCACCAATACAATTTCTAATCAGCCCATTATACTTATACTAATAGTTTTCTAACTTTTCTAAGGAACCTGTTTTTAGAAGGTTTAAAGCATCTCGTGCCTCTCATGGTTGGGAGGCTGTGAGCAATCACATGTGGCCGGACAAGCCTGTCAGGCAGGCCAGAGAACCTTCAGAGGAGTTTGTAGGTTAAAACACTCTTGTCATGCCCAGGAGTTTTTATTAACTGGAGCTCTAGGTTAACTCCTTCTCTGAAAGAGGTGGTGGGGGACAGCCACCCGTAAAGTCAGAGGTGTAGGTGAGAGCACAAAGTAGTAAAGTAGGCAGGCTCTGGTTATGAGGGTAGATGCTCGAGGATTTCCAGGGGGACTCCTGAGGCTCGATCCCGCCTTTGCGTATGTCGAGCCTCCTTCCTCATGACCTTTGCCACGGGCGGAGTACCTCACTCTGGCCCCCAACACTGAGCACCAAAGAACTGATGCTTCTGAGCTGTGGTGTTAAAGACTCCTGAGAGTCCCTTGGACTGCAAGGAGATCCAAGCAGTCCATTCTAAAGATCAGTCCTGGGTGTTCTTTGGAAGGAATGATGCTAAAGCTGAAACTCCAGTACTTTGGCCACCTCATGCAAAGAGTTGACTAATTGAAAAGACTGATGCTGGAAAAGATGGAGGGCAGGAGGAGAAGGGGGCGACTGAAGATGACATGGTTGGATGGCATCACTGATTTGATGGACATGAGTTTGAGTAAGCTCCAGGAGTTAGTGATGGACAGGGAGGCCTGGCGTGCTGCAGTCCATGGGGTCACAAAGAGTCGGACACAACTGAGCAACTGAGCTGAACTGAGGCAACATCTGAGGCCTGATCTGAATGAAGGGAGCAAGCCATGGAAATCATCTGGAGGAAGAACATCCTGAGCCGGGAGTAGAGCAGGCAGGAAGTGCAAAGGCCCTGAGGCAGTGCCAGGCTTGGTGTGTTTGAAGAGCAGCAGGAAGGCTCGTATGAACATAGCAAACAGGAGAGGAGTGCTGGAGTCAGATCATGGAGGGCCTCGAAATCTAGAGTGAGGACACTTGCTGGCACAACAGAGAAGCTGCTGGCACCATCCAGGGTCAGGCCAGGGAGCACCAGCTCGTGTGTCAGCTGTGTAAACGCTGCCATCGTGCATTTGTAAATGCAAAACACTTGGTAAATGCAAGCCTGGTACATTTGAGAGGCAGGACTAGCAGAGCTGAGGACATTCAGACCTCGGTGGATCAAGGAACAAGAGGCTTGGGAGTACACAGCTCCCCTGAGGTGGCCCTGATAAATTTTTGATTCCTGCCCATTCCAGCTGTAAAGAGTTAACAGAGGCACCCTTGGGACTGCAGGGGATGCAGACACCTGCCTGCATCAAATTCCGATGAAAAAGTGGCTTAGATAGAGTGACATGAGAAAAAGTAAGAAAAACAGACCATACCAAATGTTAGTGAGGGTGAGGAGGGAAACTCTGGTTCACTGCCGGTGGAAGTGAACACTGGCCCAGACACCTTGCAGTGCAGTCTGGCGGAATTTGATGTGTGCCCTTTGACCCAGGGATCCCAGAGAAATCCTTTCATACGTTCAAAAAGGGAACACAGATGAGGGTCTTCATGGGGGTGGCCTGTGGACGCCGGGAGGTGGAGGCAGGAAGAAACCAGGACAATGTCACAGGCCCTCAAGTCGGACCATTGTTGCTGTTATTTAGTCGCTAAGTCACATCCGACTTTTTGCGACCCTGTGAAGTGTAGCCTGCCAGACTCCTGTGTCCATGGAATTTCCCAGGCAAGAATACTAGAGTGGGTTGCCGTTTCCTCCTCCAGGGGATCTTCCCCACCCAGGGATCAAACCGAGTCTCCTGAATCGGCAGTCAAATTCTTTACCGATGAGCCATCATGGAAACAAGCTGAATCACAGCAGCAGCAAAGACTTTGGTTTTCAGACCTTTAAAATGCAGCATTGGGTGAAAAAAAAGGGAAGCTGCTGAATGAGATTCCTAACACAGTGCCATCTTTTCAACCAAATGTCATGGTGCCTTACAACGCTCTGTGCATATTCAGAACAAAAACCTCAGAGGCCAAGGCTGTGGAGGGGAGGGAAATAGAGCGGGATGAGAGCCCAGGTGGGGACAACAGACAGAGGGCCAGAGACGATTGAGCAGCAGATGACTCTGCTAAGCACTCACGAGAGACAGCTGTGTTGCCATGATCCCTATTCAACGAGAAAACCGAGACTCAGAGGAGGAGTGGCTCAGGCAGGGGTCCCCAGCTCACAGAGACAGAGCAGGGATTCCAGATGTGATGTGATGCTATGTAAACTGTCCCACGGCTGAGTCCGAGAGACCCAGGTGAGGATGTACGCTCTGCCCAGTGCGAGTGTGGGAACTGAGGCCAGTGCTCCCATCTTGCTGAGTCTCCTCCCCCCTCCCCTCCTCCCGGCCCCTTTCCCAGCAGAGACAAGCACTGCTTTGGCAGCCTGGACTCCTGGAACAGACTGTGCCTGTCGACTCTACTGGACACCGACGTGTCCAACCCCATGGAATACGAGTTCAACTTCCAGCTGGAGATTCGTGGGCCCTGCCTGCTCGCAGGTGAGCGGAGCTGCCTAGACCCTGATGGGGCTGGAACGAAGATTCCAGGTCCCGGGGTGGGGAGAGGAAGGGAAGGAGGGAAAGCTGGCCGGCCCAGGTGGATGACAGCCTGCAGCCAACCTGCCACCCAACAGGACTCTTTCCCAAGGACAGATTTCAAGACTGTCCGCTCCCCTCCCCGCCATGGCTTCCCTGGGGAAATGTCCACATGGGCCTAGCAGTCCAAAGTCCGAGGTCGGAGGTCCAAGGTCCTCTCCAGGAGGCCACAGCCACAGAGATGCTTCTCAGGTCCTCCCCTGGGGTGGAGGTGGGGGTCCTCTCAGTGGGGTACCTTTCCAAATCCAGCCACCTAGATCCCACCCTAGAGCTTCTGATGATGACACTGGTCTGGGGGTGAGAGCCCTGGACACCAGAAACATTGAAAAGCTCCCAGGTGATTCTAACTGGGAGCCAGAGTCAGGCACCACTGTTCTGATGGTTCCCCTCCCCCTCCCAGTCAAGGTTTTAAAAGAATGTGGTTTCGGTCCATGAGTAAGTTCTCCCAGAGCAAGCCGACATTCAGCATGAGAGGCGTTTATGGAGTGCCCTCCGATGGAGCGTGAAGCTCCTTTTGTCTCTGTGGCCTGAGAGGAAGCCACCCCTTTAACCCCCACTGGGTCCCGGGGTCAGGGCAGGAGAGGTTATCCGACCCTGTCTAGCTAAGCTCCCATTTTACAGATGGGAAGACTGAGAAGGGCTGTCCACAGTTTTGCACCCCAGCAGGCCAGGAGCCCCTGATGGGGCTGGAGTGGCAGTCACCTCCGGCCTGGGTCTCCGGGTCCCCCCACCAAGGCCCTCTCTCTCTGGGGACCCCTGAACCTATCCCATCTTTCTGCGCCACTCAGGGGTAGAGAGTCCCACCCATGAGATCCGAGCCGATGCCGCCCCTTCCGCAAGCTCGGCCGAGAGCATCATCGTCACCCTGGCCAACAGGCACACCTTCGACCGGCCCGTGGAGATCCTCATCCACCCCAGCGGTACTGTGCACCAGCGGGGGCCCCCGGGGCTGCTGGTGGGAGGGAGGAGGTGCTGATCCCAGGGCACACAGACTGCCCCTTGCCCACCCCATAGCCAGGGAGAGGGTAGGCTATGTGGCAGAGGAGAGGAGACCAACTACTGGCTTCCGTGTAAACGTGGCTCTGATTAGCAGAGTTGAGTGTCTCCTGCCCCATTTCAGCTCCTGAGGCCCCACTGTCTCATCCACCCATTGCTGCACTTTGCTCTCAGGCCAGCTGAACACCTAAGCTTGCTTGGTGAGACCCCAACAGTTCTTTACCCCCAGGGAGCAACTCTTTTATCTCTTTAAGAATTGTTAGAATGTCAAGATGCAAAAAGATTGGAGCCCAGGATCACTCCCGTTTTACAGATGGGTAAAGTCGAGTCATGCACTCTCCTGACTCCCAGCTAAGGAGTCTTCATGGCCCCACATGCCTCAAGCGTCCAGGGTTCCCATCCCCCTCTTCCAACTGGGAGTTCCCCCACAGCGAAGATCCACCCCTCAACCAAGGTCCCCTATGTTGCCTTCACGCTCGGACAGTACTGTCTCATCTCTACAGAGCCCCACCTGCCACATGTCCTGATGGAGAAAGGGGACATGACCCTGGGGGAGTTTGACCAGCACCTGAAGGGAAGAGCAGATTTCATCAAAGGGATGAAGAAGGACAGCAGTGCAGAGCGAAAGGTGAGGGTGGCTGAGCAGCGTCAGCGGTGGCAGAACTGGGGTGGCTCTGGGCACCGGGTCTGCGCCGGGCCAGGGAGAAGCCTGAGCCTCAGGGCAGGGGTGGGGGTGACTCGCCTGAGGTCACACAGCAAGCTGACAATCCCACCTCCTGCCAGGTCACCTGCTCCCAGTGCCATCCAGGTGCCTGAAAGCATGTAAGTCGCTCAGTCGTGTTCAACCCTTTGCGACCCCTTGGATTGTACAGTCCATGGGATTCTCCAAGCCAGAATACTGGAATGGGTACCCTTTCCCTTCCCCAGGGGATCTTCCCAACCCAAGGGTCGAACCCAGGTCTCCCGCATGGCAGGTGGATTCTTTACCAGCTGAGCCACCAGGGAAGCCCAAGAATACTGGAGTGGGTAGCCTATCCCTTCTCCAGAGGATCTTCCTGACCCAGGAATTGAACCGGGGTCTCCTGCATTGCAGGCAGATTCTTTACCGATGAGCTATCAGGGAAGCCCTTCAAGGTGCCTAAGCTAGAAAAATTTTAGGCTGGTGGCAGAAACGACCTTGGTCTTCTTCAGGATAGTCTTCCCCCAAAAGGCACCAACGGCCCTACGGCTGGGTGCCCTCCAGGCTCCATCTGTACTTCTGGGTCTCCCTTTACCCACCTGCTGAATGGGTCTCTTGATTTGCCTTCCTTTGGGGTCATTGCTTGCTATTAGGTAAAGAATAAAGGCAGAGCCAGGGAAGCCAGAGAAACCCTCTCCCTCAGCCTGCCCCTCCCCCATGAAGTTCAAGGATAAGGGGATCCTCAGCAGGGGCTGGGGGTGGGGAAGGGGGGGGTAAGAGGATGCTGAGCCTCAGCCACAAGCCACCCCCACAGTCTCCCTCCTCCTGGTGTCACCGCACACCGCCCTGGGTCCTGAGTGCCAAGGTAGGCTCAAGAATCAGGGCACACTGCTTTCTATCATCTCCCTTTTTAGGTGAGAAAACTGCAGCTTAGCACCCACAATAACTGGTGAGCTGGGAAAAGGGAGTTGGCTTTCGTGACACTGAGGCTAAGGACATCACCCCGCTCATGTGGGGAGGTTGTGCTGAATTTAAGGGCCTCTCTGGCCCCTGCTGGTCTGACGGACAGAGGACAGTGGAGAGGAACAGACAGGAATGCAGAGAAAACCTACAGCTGATATCCTTCCCTTTGGTAGAGATCCCACCGAAGGCCCCTACTTGGAGGGAGGTAGGGGATGGCTCAGGGAAGGTACAGATGGCTCAGTGCCCACCCCCACCTTGGAGACCCTGCTGGAAACATCTGCCCTCCCAGAGGTGCCCCCAGATGAGTCAGTTGGGAGAAGAGGCTGGAGCCAGGTTCTCAGAGTAGGGGTGGCAATGCCGGGGTGCCACTGGGCTCCGAGAACTGCAGCGTGCAGGCAGGGGGGATCAGCAGTGAGCCTCCCTGCCTGCCCGCCTGCCAAGCCTTAAATCAATTAGCTCTGGGACCGCCAGAGCAAATGAGAATTAATTTGCCACCTTGGGTTGGTTATGCAAATACCCTGTATTCTCATGAGCTTCAGGGATGACAGCCATCAACCCGAAGCTGCTAAGAAGTGATGAGTTTATTGTAATTGGATAATGGCAGCTCAAGGAGACATCAGAGAATCCTGAGCCCGAGGCCCCCACCCCAACCCTCCGAGAGGCGAAAATCAGGCTCCTGTCACTGACGTGGCCATTGCTGCCTTGGGCTCTGTCATCTAGAGAGCTCTGTTGGGCAGTAGCTTTTGGCTAAGGACCTCGCTGTGGGAGGGAGGACCTGATCCCTCACCAGGGAGGGAGGTGAGCACCCAGAAGCATCAGCCAGGGAGAGCTGGGTGGGCTGAGCTGTCAAAAACTGTGATTTAACAAAGTGGGGGCAAATGACACAGAGGGAGACACAGATGGAGATGCAGAGAGAAGCAGAGACGAAAGAGAGACAGACTGAAAATTTTTTTTAAATGATGTACATAGGTCAGTTGCAGACAGAAAAACCCACGAGACTCATCTTCTCATTTATTCATTCAGCAAACAGTAAGTGCCCTGTTAGGCATCAGGCTCTGTTCTAGGCACTGGGAGGACTGAAAATGTCACATCCTTTCCTCCTGGTGCTTACATTCTAGCCCAGGGAAACAGACAAGAAGCAAACATACGAGCAAGATCAGTTACGCAAGGACCAGGGTCTGTGAAAGACCTGAAACAGAGTGACAGGATGAGTGATGAGGCCTGGGTGCTGAAGCCAAATGTTGGAGGAAGCTTATCTCAAAACGAGACCTGGTGGGTTGTGAAACCCTGGGAGGAGGTACAAAGAACTGGAGGCAGAACAATGGTGATATGCTTGGAAGACAGAAATGTGCCCCCTGTGGCCTGAAATGTGGGGCAAACACGAGGTGGACAGGCAGGCAGGGGTCAATCCATAAGGGGCTTCATGAGCCCTGGTGCGGGAATGAGAGGACGCTGTTGCTTAAGCATGAGAGTAACAGGAATGATCACACTGCCTGCTCTGTATGGAACAGATCACAGGGAGAGAAAAGGAAAGAGGCCAGGAAGGGGCTACTGCACAGGTCCAGGCAAAGGTCCTGAAAAAAAGAAAGTGACGTGAAAGTATTAGTCCCTCAGTCATGTCTGACTCTATGCAACTCCATGGACTGCAGCCCACCAGGCTCCTCTCTCCATGGGATTTTCCAGGCAAGAATACTGGAGTGGGTTACCATTCCCTTCTCCAGGGGATCTTCCCAACTCAGGAATCAGACCCAAGTCTCCTGCATTGCAGGTGGATTCTTTACCATCTGAGCCACCAGGGAAGCCCAAGTTGGGTGTTTACAGTGGGGACAGGGAAGAGGACACGTTCAGAAGGTATTTGAGCTACAGAACTGGCGGTTCTCTATTGAGGGAGTAGATACACAGAATGAGGAAGAGGGAGGGGTCAAGGACGACTCCTGGATCTTTGCTTTAACCCGATGGGCAGGTGATGATGTCATCTATTGAACTGAGGAAGGGACCCAGACAGACTGAGAAATAGACAAAGAAAGACGTGTACACACAGAGACAGTCAGAGACAGAGAAAGATGGGGTGGTGAGGGAGGGTGGCGGTGAGGATGGAGAAAATGAGATTTGGTGCAGAGATGACTGCAAGAGTCAAAGACAGTTCAGTAGCAGCATGACAAGGCCAGCTAAGAGGATCCATGAAAAGATACAGAATTGTGGTGGTATCCTTCCTTTAATGTTTCCTGAGCCCATCTTTATACCAAGCTTTATGTGGAGCCCTGGAGATGCAAGAGACTCAAGCATGGTCTGCCTTCAAGTAGCCCCCAAATTAGAGGGGAGACAGAGAGATGAGCAAAAAACTCACAGTGTGAGAAATGCCTGGGTCCCTGCGGCAAATAGCAAGAGCAGCGATGGTTGCTGTTCAGCAACAATTACTCTGCTGAGCGGTGCCCTACAAGTGTTGCATTTAGGCCATACAACTCAGTGAAGTATGTATGTACTCTTGTCCTCATTTCATGGGCAAGAAAACTAGGTAATTAAGTTCATGTAAGATGGGGGCAGGATTTCCAAAGAGGTAAAACTTGAAGCGTGAGTAGGAAGTTTATCAGAGGGAGAGAATCGGTAAACCAGAGAAGCCAAGGTGAGCCCGAGAGTGGCTTATCCCTGGATGTGAAAGGGAAAGAAACGGCTACTCAGCTGAGGGCCTGCACGCGTGTCGGGGCCTTCCCATCTGCAGGCCAGCCCAGTTCATCCTCAGAACCACCCTGAGAAATGGACTTTATCTGTCCCATTTTCCAAAGAAGCAACAGACCCTGAGGAGGGACTGACCCAACATCACACGACTGGACAGTGATAGCTGAGATTCAAACCCGGGTCTTCCCGCCTCCAAAGTCCCTGTTGCTATTGCAACCTGTGAACATCTAGCAGAAGAGCCAGGTAGGGTCAACCTGGAAGTCTTATACGCAGAGGATGAGTGGGATTCTGATCAAACTTGGAGAGTGATGGGGGCCACCAGGGTGAGCCCCCAGCTCTGGGCCCCTTGAATGCTCAAGTGAGAGTTTTCCTTTCTCCTCCAGACAGAAATCATCCGGAAACGCCTTCACAAGGACATCCCCCACCATTCTGTCATCATGCTCAATTTCTGCCCCGACCTCCAATCAGTCCAGCCGAACCTGAGGAAGACCCGTGGGGAGTTTATCTTCCTTGTCGACAGGAGTGGCAGTATGAATGGGACCAACATCCAATGTGTCAAGGTACATTTACGAGGACCCCACCCCCAGGATCTAGGGTTCCAGGGTAACGAGCTTCTCAGCACTTTCTCCTTCCACACCTGAGCCACTTCCTTAAGTGACTATCTCTGGCTAAGAGACATGACGAGCAATTTCTTTTGTATCAGTTTAGACAGAGATCTCTCTGCTCAGTGATATGAGCGGAGGTTAACTGCTGTCCATTTTCAAGGAATGAAGTCATCAGCAACTCCCCTTGGAATTCTCCACAGCTCTGTTGTGTGCCTGCTCTGGCTAAAACGCTTCACTAAGTACTCAGTGGAGAGGGATGTAGAGCAGAGAGGAAGGAAATTAGCATTGGCTGAGGACCTGCTATGAGTCAGGCTCTGTGCAGCCACTTAGTGCACAGCTTGGTGTTTAATCCGGACAGTAATCCTGTGAGGCTGGTCCAGTTGTCCCCGTTTTCCAAATGGGAAAACCCATCCTGAGGGTTTCGGTAATGTACCCAAGGTCATGGTCTAAAATTAAACCCCTGTCTGTCTGTTTCTACCATGTGACATCAGAGATTCATTAGATATGGCCCCTGCCATCAAGGAATGTGTCAAATCCAGTGAAATGATTTGATTCATCTTTTCTCTTTTTTTTCAAATGCCTAATATGTGCAAAGCCCCGATGCTTGGAAATCCAGAAAGAGTGTAAGTGTTAATTGCTCTGTCATGTCCAGGCAACCTCACAGACTGTAGCTCACCAGGCTCCTCTGTCCATGGAATTCTCCAGGCAAGAATACCAGAGTGGGTAGCCATTCCCTTCTCCAGGGGATCTTCCTGACCCAGGGATGGAACCCAGGTCTCCTGCACTGCAGGAAGATTCTTTACTGTCTGGAAAGAGGGCAGGTTGTAAATACAGTTCTGCCCTCAAGGAGCTCACAGTGGGGAACTCCCTGGTGGTCCAGTGGTCAGGACTTCATGCTTTCAGTGCCGAGGATTTGGGTTTCAATCCCTGGTTGGAGAACAAAGACCCTACACAGCATGTGGCTTGGCCAAACCAAACGAAAAACCCAGAAGCTCACAGTCCAGTGAGGTGCACAGCCCTGTTAACCCAGCGCTCCTGGGAGTGTGGTCTTGATGCTTTGGGAGTTCCGAAGGAGAGCAGGTGAAAGAAGAATAACCCCCCACACACACATCCAGAAGCAGCCCGGCTCCTTCAGAAGATCATTCACCTCAATTATGGCATTACCCAACTCTTCTGTGTGTTTTCAGTTGTGCAGATGTCTGCCTCCTTCTCTGGAATTATTCCCTTATTGAGGGGAAAGAGCAGATCTTCCTCGTCTCTCTCCCCATAGGGTCTAGCTCTGTGTTTGTGCATAAAGAGCCCTTGGTCACTGTTTACTGAACTGGGTAAAGGATTACAGTTCAAGAGAGCAAGGGGTGAGTGACCAAGGAGAGGGCTCTGCTGTTGCCTGAAAGTTTATCCCTCCCCCTAGCTTGTCCTTGGAGCAACCTCTTGTTTCCAGGGCAACAGAACCAGCAGGGAGGGATGGGGTTAAGTGGGATCCATGATGGCAGCTGTCTCCTCGGCCTTGCCATGACTGGGTTTGCTCTTGAAGTATGACAGAGCAGTCATACATCAGATCCAAGTTCCTGTTTGAGGCCTCTTGACACTCAGGTGCAGGACTACCCCTGCCCACCATCAAAGGCAAGCAGCAAGGTGGGGAGCTGTCCACAGTGCTAGAGTGCTGAAGCACACGGCAGGCCTGTGTGGCCATGTATATTCCATTCCACAGCTGTACCAATTTGTAAGACATCTCTTCAGTTACTCTAGAGTATCATGGGATCACATACCTAAAACATCGCTTAGAGAGCATTCAATCCCCTTTCCCCACCATTTTCCAAGTAAAGAAATTGAGTTCACAGAAGGCTAAGTGTTCTTCCCAACATCACAGAGCTGGTTCAAGAACCTAAGCCTTCTGGATCTTGACTTGGTGCTCATTTTCCTTACCTTGCTGGCAGGGGATTATACAGACTCTTCCACTAAGAAAACCTGTCTTCTCTGATTATTATTCTTGCTTCATAGCTCTGTGGGAAAAGCAATGCCTGGGTTGCACGGTCACTTCTGCCACAGACTTGCTATGTGGTTTTGGACAAGTTGATTCTCAACTCTGGGCTTTATTTATTCTCGATGAGAAGGGAGGATTCATTCAGGGAGGGCAAGCATATGTCACACATCATTCCATTCCCCTCTCCCAAGTCCAGACAGACATCAATAATTGACCATGATGTCTAACGGTTTATGATGTCCATCTTCTTTGTGAATTATACCTTTTATCATTAAAGAATATTAATCTCTGTTTCATTTAAAAATAAAAATATAATTGACCATGACATTTTTTTCAATGCTGAGCCTGGTCTCAATCTGTATATCCTTCTTAGCTTGGTGTTCCAGGCAGTTACTACCAGTTCGATGGAGTTTGTTGATGAGTGGAAATCCAGTTTCTGAGTTAAAGACCTATTGTCAGAATTCCCTGACAATAGCTTTCTCTAGCTCTGATTTGTGTCTCGGTCCCTTTCCCCTTGGAGTCGCTCATGCTTTCTTTTCCAGTTCAGCTCAGGGAGCTCAAGGTCATCCTTTCACAAATGGCTTTGTGTTGGCACAACCCATTCTGCTAAATGTGCCCCTGTTAGAAAAAGTCACAGAAATTACTCAAGCCACATGTCCCTTTCCCCATTGACAATGAGGCCATTTTGGGGTTGCTGAAGTCTTTAGGTGGCCCATTAGGTTGAAGTTTTAGGAAAACCTAGGCTTTGGGATATAAGGGAGAATAGAAATCTAAACAGTCACGCCAAAAGGCAAAGTTCAGCCAATTTAATTTCCTGCAGCTGGTCTCCTTCAGCTACCAATTGCTGCCAAAAACATGGCTTTAAAAATTGTAATAGGTGTGAGCAGAGACAGTCTATATGGATCAGCAGAATCTCCTGCTAGCAGCAATACACATTAGCAGCCAATGAAAAAATAAACAGATATTGACTTCTTTTGCAGAAAACCAAAATGTATTGACACAAGTAATAAAAGGAGAGGGACAGAACAGTGATGTTAATATTTACAAAGCGGGGTGGGAGAGGGGCTGCAGGGTTGTGGAGCCTGAAAGACCATATGGTGTGAAAGTTGCCAGGATCTACTTGCAACTGTTTGCTTCTAGATTTTGGAGTATAACAGTTTGTTTCTGTGAAGCTATGCCGAGATCCCTGGGATGCCATCAATAAACTCTGTGAGGGTGGGGAAAAGCCCCTCATTCCCGAGTTCTGTGCCAAGGCAGAACCAACATGACTGAAGATCTCAGTGCTGTGCTTTGAAAGCCTCAGCCCTGTTCTTAGGTTTTATGACCCAGTGCAATTCCTCAGTTTCCTTATCTGTAAAATAGAGGTATTTTTATTAATATGTATTTGATAGGGTAAGTAATAATAACCATTTACTGAATATTCTACTGTGTGGCATGCTGAAGTTCAGAAAAATAACATAACTAACCCAAGGTCAGGTTAGTAAAGGTGAGATTGAAACCCAGATATGTTTAACTTCCAAGTGTATCTTCTTAACCACTATGCTGTAATATATGTTATAGAGATGAAAAGAGATAATGTAAAGTGCTTAGCACATAGTGATTGCTTGACATTGATCATTGCATTACATCCTCCTCATCATCAATACCATCATTTTCCCACTTGTCATCACCACCTTCTCTCTGCGTCATTATTTTTAGAATATACCTTGATGAAGGTCTCCTGGTGTTGCCTAGTCAAATAGGGTCAGACCCTTTAATGTTCACAGGCTTGGAGTCAGAGTGACACATTTGAGTCCTGGCTCCACTAGTTTACAATCCAGATGCTCGCAAACAAGTCACTCCACCTCTCTGTGCCTCAGTTTTCTCTTGAATAAAATGAGGGTGATGTTGTGCCTGCCTCAAAGCATTATTGTGAAGATTATGTGAGATAATGCATGTAAAGTACATTCTGGGCATTCAACAGATGAGCTAAAGAGACTCTCCCTAAGAAATGTATCCCTAGCTCATGACAGTGGTGGGGGGCGGTTTCTGATGAGGCCCTGGATGACAGCCAGACAGAAGCCTGTTCCATGGGCAGCGAGACCAGGCCATGTGTCTCCCTTAGATGTCAATTTTGTTTTGGCGGAAAGGAATGCATACTTCCGGCTCTCCTTACCGCTCAGGGTCAGTAGGAGGTGAAATGGAACTGGCAAACTATAATAGAATGGCTTTGAGAAATCAGACTTGCTACATGGATGAGGAGTTTTATGATGATGGCTTTGGCCCAGCCTCTGGTCAGCATCAGTGAATTTCTTGCTCTGGGGGAGGAAGCGTGATCGGGTACAGGCAGAGGGCGAAAGGTTCCCTTGGAGGCTGCCTCTCTGCTGGTATGAGAACACTGCTGTGTAATGACCAAAGGAAGAACCCCTTCTGGAATCCTAAAAGTCCCTTCCTTCCCTATTAGGATGCCATGCTGGTGGCTCTTAAGAGCCTCGTGCCAACCTGCCTCTTCAATGTCATTGGGTTTGGATCCACATTTAAAACCCTCTTCCCTTCCAGTCAGACCTACAGTGAGGTAAGGAGGGGGCATGGTTGGGACGAAGAGGCGTTGGGTGGTGAGGAGCAGAGGCAAGGGAAGAAAAGGAAAAAGGAGGTAACCTCAAGGCCTGCCCTCAGAGGACCCTAACCCCGTGTAGAACCTAGCTGCTGAGGCCAGGAGCAGAGAACCACAGGGGAGTTTCTCCCCTTGCAGGCCATCCGCTGACCTCCCCCTCCCCAAAATAAGGAACATGTGGGGCAAAGTATGGGTGTGCTCAGCGAGGGAGCACAGGGAAGAGGGTACCTTAGGCCTCCCACCCACTGAAGCCTCCCTCTCATAAGAATGATGGACTCACGCAAGGTTGAGTGAAGGCGTGAATGGCAAGGGGCAGAGGAGTGAATAGGTGAGCAAGGGGGCTGAGCGTGGTGCTCCACACAGCTCCACAGCCACCACTCACGACGTGCCAACTTGCTGTTGCCCTTTCTTTGTTCCTCTTTAAAAATGTAAACATCCCTGGAAAAGGTAGCACATCAGATCCTGATTGCTCAGCACAGAGGAGGTTTCCTTTTCTGATGAGTGAGGCAGGAGGTGTGGCAGAAAGACCACTAGTCTAGAAATCTTAAGATTTCTGAAGATTTCCAAACCACAAGGCACAATTTGGAACAAGAAGACCTTGGCCCCAGCAGGATGTTCAGAACAGGAGTATCCTAGGGGATTCCATGGTGACCTAGTGGTTAGGATTCTGGGTTTTCAGTGCTGTGGCCCAGGTCCCATCCCTGGTTGGAGAACTGAGATCCCACAAGCTGTCCAGCAAGGCCAAAAAGAAGGGGGAGGAGGGTGTGTCCCTATACAGGTCTAGACACAGGGAAGAAGGAACAGAGGGATGGAGGGATGGATGGAAGAAGGGGAAAAGGAAGGAAGAAATGAAGGGAGGGAAGGAGAGAGAAAGGGGGAGAAAAGGTGTAGGAAATGAGAAAAGAGGGACATAGGAACCCCTTTTCAATTAAAAATAACTTCTTTATGGGTTTCTTCAATACAGAAATAATATATATTGATTGTCCCATGATTTTTAAATCTAGAGATGGTTGAAAAGAAAAATTTGAAAATCACCCATCATTAGTCAGAAAAAAGAGAAAAAAACCCACTATTAACAGCTTAGTATAAATCCCCTCTTGTTCTAAGCATTTGCACACATTTTCAATAAAGATAGGATTAGACCTCCCATACTGTCTGTATAACCTATTTTTCTAACAGAACAGCCTATCCTGAGCGTATGTCCATGCCAGTAAGTATTAATCTGCAACATAATTTCAATAGTTGCCTAGTATCTCACTACACAGATAGACTGTGACTTATTTAACTAAGCCCCTCCAGTTGAGCATTTAAGTCGTCCCCATTTTTTTCGATTTAGTCATCTTTGCAGCAAAGGCCTTGCATCCATCCTTAATGATTCCCTTGGAATAAATTTCTAGTCTTGCTAGTTCAAAGGGTACATATGCCTTTGAGGACTTTTGATATATTCCATCGCTCCGAGTGTGCATGTTGGAAGAGCTTCTTCCTGAGTCAGGATCAGGAGGATGCAACATCCAGCAGGAATCTGTCCGTGCCCAGTGGCATCCATCCAGTGCCAGAACCCTTGGCCAACTGTGTCTCACAGTACTGGTCCACAAGGGTGGAGATCTGAAGCCCAGATGAGGGAAATGGTTTCCTCAAAGGATCCTAGGAATTTAGTGCCACAGTCAAGCCAGGACTTGAGTCTTAAGATTTCTAGACTACTGGTCTTTCCACCACACCTCCTGCCTCACTCATCAGAAAAGGAAACCTCCTCTGTGCTGAGCAATCAGGATCTAATGTGCTACCTTTTCCAGGGATGTTTACATTTTTAAAGAGGAACAAAGAAAGGGCAACAGCGAGTTAATACATCGTGAGTGGTGGCATCTGGGGCATTGGTAGATGGTGTTATTAGGCACTTCACACCAGAAAATGACCACCTGTTCCTCCTGCACGTGAGGCAGAGATGAAACCGGGAAGAGGAGTCAAGTCTAGTGAGGCTGAACTAAAATTCAGGGCAACAAAGCACTCATCCTCCGGGTTCTGGGCGTCTCCATGCCACATGACAGCCCTGGGGACCACCTCCCTGCCCTCCACCTTCCTCTGTAGGAGAACTTGGCCATGGCCTGCGATAGCATCCAGAAAATGCGAGCTGACATGGGTGGCACCAACATCCTCTCCCCGCTCAAGTGGGTCATCCGGCAGCCAGTGCTCCGAGGCTGTCCGAGGCTTCTCTTCCTGATCACAGACGGGGCCATCAGCAACACCGGGAAGGTGCTGGAGCTGGTGCGAAACCATGCCTTCTCCACCAGGTGGGCACAGGCTGAAGGTCTAGGGCTCGGCTTTTCTGGGCTGCCCTGGGCTGGGGATGCCAGACCTGGGGTAATGTGGAAAACGCCAGAAGGAAAAGCAAGGACCCACATTCCTCCAGTGCTTTGCTTCCAGGGTGGTGTCCAGTTCAGTTCAGTTGCTCAGTCATGTCCAACTCTTTGTGACCCCATGGACTGCAGCAGGCCAGGCCACCCTGTCCATCACCATCTCCCAGACTTTATTCAAACTCATGTCCACTGAGTCTGTATTGCCATCCAACCATCTAATCCTCTGTCATCCCCTTTTCCTCCTGCCTTCAATCTTTCTCAGCATCAGGGTCTTTTCAAATGAGTCAGTTCTTCGCATCAGGTGACCAAAGTACTGGAGTTTCAGCTTCAACATCAGTCCTTCCAATGATTATTCAGGACTGATTTCCTTTAGGATGGACTGGTTGGATCTCCTTGCAGTCCAAGGGACTCTCAAGAGTCTTCTCCAACACCACAGTTCAAAAGCATCAATTCTTCGGCACTCAGCTTTCTTTATGGTCCAGCTCTCACATCCATACATGACCACAGGAAAAACCATAGCCTGGACTAGATGGACCTTTTTTGGTGGTGTGGCTGACTTCAAAGTTTGCCTTTTCCTCACAACAGTTCAGGAAGGATAAGATGCTCACGACCTTGCATCCAGGTCCCAAAGATTAGCCTCAACAGAGAAAGCCCTTCCTGCTTTGGCTCTGCACTGGGGTGGGAGGTGATGGGCTGTCCATGTGTGAATGAGTGTCCATGGATGCCCTTCTTCCTTCTCCCTCACCCTCTGCCTGAAGCCAGGGCCAGCTTTGAGATAGCTCATGATCTGCCCCTTTCCTATCAGGGGACAAAATAGCAGAGAGGGTGGGAAGTACCAGTCTCTTTTCTCCTCCTCTCCCAGGTGCTATAGCTTTGGAATTGGACCCAACGTCTGCCACAGACTGGTGAAAGGGTTGGCAACTGTGTCCAAGGGCAGTGCTGAGTTCCTGGAGGAGGGGGAGCGGCTGCAACCCAAGGTAGGCAGAAGGACCTCAGTCTTTTCTGGTGCTGGAACCTCAGAAGCCCAGACTGGCCACACAGCAACTCAGTGGTGGAACTGGGATTTCACCCCAAATCTGAGCTCTCCACTAGGCCACATTGCACCTCAGGGAGAATCACAGGTGGAGGCACAGAGTGGGCAATTTCTGGAGTTAGTGCAGGACACTAGATGCCCTTGTCTCCATCCACTGGGTCATATGTTCCATTCATCCTGGGTGGGTTGGATTGGGGCTGCCAAAGGAATCACTGCCTCTTGGATATGAGTTGTGTCTGGGGTCCTTTCTGGACGTGTTCCTGATGATGATAAATGATGGTTCAGAAGAATCTAAAGGGCCCAGAAGAAATCAAGGCCATTAGTCTTCTCTCCATGTCCTGTATAATTGGCACAAGTAATCCAGCCCTTAGAGAGTCTCTGTGTTGGTCCATATCCTCCAGGGACAAGAAACAAGAAAGCTGAAGAGCAAGAGGTTTCTTGAGGGATTAAAATCTGTGGAAGGGAAGAGGAAACAGGAAGGAAAACTCTTGAGTCCATGTGCAGATGCAGCACTTGTGAAAGGGAAGGAGGGAAACAGAATTGAGCAGGGAGAGCCTCAGACGTCAGTGTGGGTCTGGCAAGGTCTTAACCAACCCACCAGGGATCTCTGGAGCAAGAGTTGCCCATTAGGTCATCTGTGTTGGGTGGAAAGGCCAGGCACTGCTCATCTGTTGCCTCGGGGCTTCCAGGGAGCTGTGCGGTCTTGGTTTGAAAGATGAGGCATTGCATGTGGAGACTGCCATCTAACTGCATTCCTTGCAGCAAAAGAGCACAGTCTGTCTCAAAGGAAAGATTGAAAGTGCATCTCTACGGCTGCCATACTCCCCAGATCATTTTTTCTCCACCTTTGTAGTACATTTGAGGAAATCACTCTAGGGGATGCTAAGCCACTAAGTGCTAAACTAGCTGTCATTTATTGAACACCTGTCTTGTGGCAGATACTTGAAATGCAGTATCCCAAGTAGTCCTCTCAACTACACTGAGAGTGGAGAATTACCAACTCCCTTTAACAGAAAGGGGCCCAGGAAGGTCTGTGGCCCAGGAAGACAAATTGACTTGCTCAAAATCACTATTCGAGCCATGTTTTGACACAACTTGCTGTATGCCCCTGACTCATCATAATCCTACTTTGAGTCTTGGGTTTTTCTCATTTATAAAATGCTAAGCTTAGAGGTGACAGCAAAGATCTGCTCCAGCTCTGACATTCTAGGAGTCTGAGATGCTCAGATGCATGTTCACCGCTGAACAGGCCGCCCCAAGGTCTCTCATCACTTCCTGTCTGCTACTCCTCCTCATGCTCACGCTCACATGGTCTTCATGCTCCTCACGTGTGCATATCCCCACGCACACATCCCCTGCAACCTGTGTTCTGACCTTGCCCAACAGATGGTCAAATCCCTGAAGAAGGCTATGGCCCCAGTCCTGAGTGATGTGACTGTGGAGTGGGTCTTTCCTGAGACCACCGAGGTCCTGATCTCACCTGTCAGCACCAGCTCCCTCTTCCCTGGAGAACGGCTGGTGGGGTATGGCATTGTCTGTGATGCCTCTTTATACATCTCCAATCCTAGAACTGTAAGTATTTTAGAAATTCCAGGAGTCGGTGGGGGTCCAGAACCCTGCCCACAAGGCCATCCTTGGCTGGAAAGACTGTTTATTTGTGGCAGCCAGGAGCCAATTGGATTTGGGTTTACTGCTGTGGGGTATAGTTGTTAGGCCATAGGCATTCAGTCAAGTGGTGACACCGCTTGGATAAATGCTACTATCTCAGTCTGCGGTTCTCTAGGTCCCCTGCAGCTGAAGAACTTGGGGAACATGTTTAAAATGTAGAGCCCTTGCTCCAACCCAGGTCTACTGAATAAAACTTAGTGGCTAAGGCCCAAGAACATACATTTTACATAATTGACCCAAAGTAGGTTATGGGTATATTCGATGAACAATTCAGTTCAGAACAGCACTTATGTTTCCTTCCCCCAAACACTCTAATCCAGCCATATATCCTTAGAAGAATTTGTGTTTTATTTCTTAACATGGATAATTCTGTTGTATGTGGTGGCATAAGTGGGATAAAAGCGAGGAGCTTCTCAAAGGAGGTGAAACCCTAAATGCTAAAATGTAGAAGATTGCCCAAAAGCTATTTTCTCACTTAGCTTCCCTCTTTACTCTTTAGTAAGTCTCTCAACTCCCCTTTAAAGGATTTGTCATCTTATTTTCTTTTTAAACCAGAGTCACAAACTCAATGCCCAGAGGGACTGGGCAGGTATAAAATGAATGAAATGAACTTGTTATAAAAATTGAAGGGGAAAATATCATGAAGGATGGCAGACATTCCTGACAGAGAGGAAATGAGTGGTGGTGAGGAATATAGCAAACTGGATCACACAGTTCCGTTCAGTTCAGTCGCTCAGTCGTGTCTGACTCTCTGTGACACCGAGAACCACAGCACACCAGGCCTCCCTGTCTATCACCAACTCCTGGAGTTCACCCAAACTCATGTCCATTGAGTCGGTGATGCCATCCAACCATCTCATCCTCTGTTGTCCCCTTCTCCTCCCGCCTTCAATCTTTCCCAGCATCAGGGTCTTTTCAAATGAGTGAGCTCTTCACATCAGGTGGACAAAGTATTGAAATCGCAGCTTCAAAATCAGTCCTGCCAATGAACACTCAGAACTGATCTCCTTTAGGATGGACTGGTTGGATCTCCTTGCCGTCCAAGGAGACTCTCAAGAGTCTTCTCCAACACCACAGCTCAAAAGCATCAATTCACACATCCTGTCTAAATTGTCAGCCCCTACTCAGGTCTAACAAAGCATTGCCATGGAAGAATGTAGACCTTGTGTTAAATGTATTTCCAATCTTTCAAGAAAAGTTAGGATTTCATTTGAAATTTTCAGATGTTATATAGATATGGAATCTCTTAAGAACCATGGTCAGTAATATTAAGTGTATTCTGGAGAGTAGGGTGTTCAACTGCAGAGAAAACATGCTAAACCAAACGCTGGTCAAGACTTTGCACAGACTAGACCCTTCTTGGAGGCCTGGGAGGTAGTAGGTCATCCCCAGACTACTACTACTAGCAGGGATTATCAAGTCCATTCTTTTGTCCTAACGCATGAGACGAGCAATGCTTTCTCCTCCTACTAGAACAGTTGTTGGGTAAAGAGTGTGATTATGACTTACCCTCCTGAAAGGCAATCTGCTGCTAAGTCGCTTCAGTCATGTCCAACTCTGTGCGACCCCAGAGATGGCAGCCCACCAGGCTCCCCCGTCCCTGGGATTCTCCAGGCAAGAACACTGGAGTGGGTTGCCATTTCCTTCTCCAATGCATGAAAGTGAAAAGTGAAAGTGAAGTCGCTCAGTCGTGTCCGACTCTTAGCGACCCCATGGACTGCAGCCTACCAGGCTCCTCCATCCATGGGATTTTCCAGGCAAGAATATTGGAGTGGGGTGCCATTGCCTTCTAGAAATAACTAATAAAATTAGACATATATAACTATTCAACCCAGCAAAACCTCCTAAGAGTCAAATACATAGAAACAAAAGTGATATAATAGATTTATGGCCAAGAATTTATTGTAGTATTTTTTATGGTGGCAAAAACATAAATGGCCACAAAGCAAATGCTTTATAATAAGGGGTGGTACAGTATCGTACAGTCAAATGTTTAAAAGAGTAGTTGATATGAAAGATTTCCAAAATGTTTTAAGTGTGAAATTCAAGCTACTGACAAAATGTAAGTAATATGGTCCAGATTTTGTAATACAAGGTGGCCACAAAAACCTTTATATTTTTTATAGTTTATAACGTGGGGAATGGAATGAGGGCAGCAGATAGTTCACGCTGCTGTTTTTGTTTATCTATTTGGAGACAGCAATACATTTAGAATTACACTTTTAATTTAACAAAGAATATAATTATAAATATTAACAGCATCAGATTAGATCAGATCAGTCGCTCAGTCGTGTCTGACTCTTTGTGACCCCGTGAATCGCAGCACGCCAGGCCTCCCTGTCCATCACCAACTCCCAGAGTTCACTCAGACTCACGTCCATCGAGTCAGTGATGCCATCCAGCCATCTCATCCTCTGTCGTCCTCTTCTCCTCCTGCCCCCAATCCCTCCCAGCATCAGAGTCTTTTCCAATGAGACAACTCTTCGCATGAGGTGGCCAAAGTACTGGAGTTTCAGCTTTAGCATCATTCCTTCCAAAGAAATCCCAGGGCTGATCTCCAATTAACAGCATAAGTGATATGAAAAGCCATTTCCATTCATCGTCCCTTAAACAGCTGCTGCTGCTAAGTTGCTTCAGTCGTGTCCGACTCTGTACAACCCCATAGACAAAAGCCCACCAGGCTCCCCTGTCCCTGGGATTCTCCAGGCAAGAACACTGGAGTGGGTTGCCATTGCCTTCTCCAATGCATGAAAGTGAAAAGTGAAAGGGAAGTCACTCAGTGATGTCCTACTCTTAGCGACCCCGTGGACTGCAGCCTACCAGGCTCCTCCATCCATGGGATTTTCCAGGCAAGAGTACTGGAGTGGGGTGCCATTGCCTTCTCCGCCCTTAAACAGCAGTCTGCCTAAATTCCCCGAGCAAGCAAAACCGTTGCCTATTATTCTGGTTCTTCAAAGGTGGAGCCTCCACCATCTCCTCTCACACCCCTTGCTGCCCTTTGGATGTCCTTCTTGACACCTAGCTTCACTCTAAGTCCTCTTTTCTCTCCCTCCCTCCAGGACAAGAGAAGACGATACAGCATGCTGCACTCTCAGGAGTCCGGCAGCTCTGTCTTCTACCACTCACAGGATGAGGAGCCCAACCCAGACAGCGGGGACTGTGTCAGGAGCGTGGGGGCACCGTTCAACCCGAGACAGGCCAAAGACGCCCAGCCGTCCAGCGGAGACGCCACCCCCAATCCCGGTTAGTTGGCTGCTGTTTGTACTTCAGCTTCAGGGAAGCCATGACTGCTACATTTTTACTGAGTACCTACTATGTGCTAAGTACTTATTAACAATCTCAGTGAATGGTTAGCAGCTGCAGAGGCGGGTTACTATTACATCCACTTTACAAATGAGGAAACCGAGACTTGGAGAATTTTAGCAACTCAGCTGACTAAGCTCATGGAACCTGAAAGAGGTAGAGTACAGATAAAGAGTCTGTATCCATCTTCCTCCAAAACTTCTTTATGGCATTAGTTTCCATCCGTAGGGTATTTACTGGTCACCTACTAAGGCTAGGTCCTGAGCACAGAATGGGAAGCAAAGATGGCTCAAACATGGCACCTGTCCCTCAGAAGCCTTCTGACTTTGAGAAAGACACAATTGTCCTTAATTCTGTTAGAAAGCAGAGTGACAAGGACCATAGGAAAGCTTAACAAACTGTAGGAATCCCAGGGAAAAGGACATCTGGCAGAGGATATTAGCAAAGACATAAAGAGGGCACCAGTTCTTAGAAGTGGGGAGAGGAGATTCCAGGCAGCAGGGACTGCCTGAGCTAAGACGTCGAGGTGTTGTGGCTAGAGAACACACACACGGCCAGTATGTTTGGAGCACAGATGCCTGGAAAAGGAGTAGAAAGAGTGGCTGGGCAGATAGTTTAGAGCTGGGTTAGGCAAGGCTTTGGATGCCAGGTGAGGTGAGACACCCGCCTATGTTTCAGTAGGTAAGTGAACATGAAAGTCACTCAGACATGTCCAACTCTTTGCAACCCCATTGACTATACAGTCCATGGAATTCTCTAGGCCAGAATACAGGAGGGGTAGCATTTCCCTTCTCCAGGGGATCTTCCCAACCCATTAGGTAAGCAGTAGAAACCTCAAGAAGCATCCAAGCAGGCAAGGGGTCTATAAGCCACTCTCTCTTTCTCCACCCTGATGGCTTGCTTCTCTGTCACCACTCCTGCCCAGGTCTAGACCTCTCCCAGCGACGGCGGGCATATAGCACCAACCAGATCACCAACCATAAGCCCACCCCAAGGACCCTCATAGCCAGTGACCCCACAACGGCTACCAGGAGATACCCGCTGCGGAAAACCAAGCTGCAGGACCTCACCAACCAGACCAGCCTGGATGCTCCTTGGTGGCAGATTGATTTGCAGGTACCCTAGCAGGGAATTTTGGAGTTAGGGCTCACCATAGATGGGAGGAGCTGTGTCTCCTGCTTCAGTCAGAAGGATGGAGCTTGACTGCAATTTACACCAACATGAGTCACTTCCTCCTGTTTCCAAATCTTTACCTACCTGACCTCCAATTGACACCTTCCTAATAATGGTACTCATCGGTCAACGACATCACATATTCTCTTCTCATAGAACTTCCCAGTTGTCAAACAGCACCGCATTTGCACTCTCATTTGATTTTACAGTACCCCTTGGAAAGGAGGGAATGTAGGAGCTAGCCACCCCTACTCTGTACAGGTGTGGAAAGTGAGGGTCACAGAGGTAAAGTGACTTACCTAGGGTCACTCAGCCAGTCAGGGGATTGCAACCCAGGACCTTTTGCCTGCAAAGCCCTTGCTTTCCCCTCTTCATCCCTTTCTGCACCCTCTGCAAACCTCAAGGGTTGTACATTCATCTGGGGCAGAGATCATCTCAGAGTCAGAGGCACAGCAGGACCAATTATCCAGTGTCCAGCTCGACTAGGGTTCCTCAGCCCCCACACTATTGAAGCAGTAACTCTTGGTTGTGGGGCTGTCCTATGTACTGTAGAATGTTGGGCAGCTTCCTTGGCATCTATCCACTGGTTGCCAGTAACACTACCATCCCCAGTTGGGACAACCAAACATGTCTGCAGACACTGCCAACTGTCCCCAGGGCAGGGCAGCAAAATCACCGGGTTTGAGAAACACCGTGGTAACCCAGATGGATGTTTGCTATGATCTGTATGCCTCAGCCCATTTTCTTACAAATGGGCTTTGCATAGCATTGTCATTGTGAGTCTGTGGTTCCATAAAAGTAGCCTTTTATCCTCCCATTCCCCCCAATAACCCCATCCTCCCCTATCTGCACATATACATAAGCTCTCTGCACTCCCCAGCGATGGAAACACTGCCACCTTGTCCCTGAAGGTGCTTCTCTGTGCTTAGCCAGGAACCATTCGATGTGGTTAGAAGACACTGACTGGAGTCAGACAGACGTTGCCTAACCTCTCTGAGTCCCACCTTTTCATGTCTGCAAAGGAGAGACTAGCTTGTCAGACGACTGGACTAAGAGTCACCAACAGATGTTTACTGGGAGCCAACCATAGGTGGAAGACTCTTGCAGCATCTGCTGATAAGAGATAAAGTAGCTAGTGCAGCGCCTGGCACACAGTAGGTGTCCTTTATTTTTTGGTTTCTTTTTTTAATGCATTTGTTTGTAACTGAAGGGCAATTGCTTTGCAATGTTGTGTCTGTCTCTCCGGCGCACCAACACGAGTCAGCCGTAGGTAAACGTATGTCCCTCCCTCGAGAGCCTCTCTCCCACTTCTCAGCCCAGCCTACCCCTCTAGTCTGTCATAGAGCACTGGTTTGAGCTCCCTGAGTCACCCAGCAAATTCCCACTGGCTTCTATTTGACATGCGGTAGTGAGTACGTTTCCAGGCTACTCTCTCCACTCGTCCCTCTCTCTCCTTCCCTGCCTGTGTCAACAAGTCTGCTCTCTACATCTGCGTTTCCATTGCTACCCTGCAAATAAGTTTATCAGTACCATCTTTCTAGATTCCATATACACACACGTTAATATGTAACATTTGTTTTTCTCTTTCTGACTTACTTTACTGTGTATAATAGGCTCTAGGTTCATCCACCTCATTAGAACTGACTCAAATGTATTCCTCTTTACAGCTGAGTAATATTCCATTTTGTATATGTAACACAGTTCTTTATCCATTCATCTGTCAATGGACATCTAGATTGCTTCCATGTCCTAGCTATTGCAAATGGTGTTGCAGTGAAGGTTGGGGTACATGTGTCTTTTTAAGTTGTGGTTTTCTCAGGGTATATGCCCCGTGGTGAGACCGTTGGGTGAAATGGTATCCTTTACACACAGTTCTGCTTGGTGAGAGCTCTGGACAGTTTGGCTTCTCTCCTGCTCACTTCTGACCCATCTTTGTTTACTGTTCCCTATCCCCGTCTTGATTTCTTCCACAACGTGATAATTCCCAGTATCCTTACACGAATGCATATGTATGCACACACACACACACGTACACACTCCCTGCAGCCTGTGGATGGGTGAAGGGCTGAGTCTTAGACTAATTTGTTGCTGTGGAACCTGTAGGAGTCTCTGTTTTTCAGTGTGGTGGTGATCGTGGAGCAGGAGTGAGGGGACTCCCAGTCTCTGGTGGCGATAAAGGGGTTAAGGACCTCCCGGGACTCAGCAGCCTTGTCTGGGTACCAGTTCCCACTGAGGCCATCCTAAAAGGGACCAGTCTCTTTCATCTCCCAGACCCTTGTATCATCCCCAGGACCTCAGGCCCAGAGGAACCAGGAAGGCCATCTCTAACCCCTGCCCCCAAGAAGCCCCCTCTACTGGGGAAGTACAGTCCTCTTTCCAGTAAATATTTGATAGAGATGAGAAAGACTCTGTAGTTAACCATTAGTCTAAAAACTAAGGGGCAGTTTCTCTCTGTTACACCCAAGTGTCTTTGTTCCCCTACACCCTCCTCCTTCCAGGCAGGTGTACATGTTCCCAGAGGTACAACTTTTATTTTTAACTAATTTAATATTCTTTAATTACAAAAGTAATACATACTTCAGTTCAGTTCAGTCGCTCAGTCGTGTCCAACTCTTTGCGACCCCATGAATCGCAGCATGCCAGGCCTCCCTGTCCATCACCAACTCCCAGAGTTCACTCAGACTCACGTCCATCGAGTCAGTGATGCCATCCAGCCATCTCATCCTCTGTCGTCCCCTTCTCCTCCTGCCCCCAATCCCTCCCAGCATCAGAGTCTTTTCCAATGAGACAACTGTTCGCATGAGGTGGCCAAAGTACTGGAGTTTCAGCTTTAGCATCATTCCTTCCAAAGAAATCCCAGGGCTGATCTCCTTCAGAATGGACTGGTTGGATCTCCTTGCAGTCCAAGGGACTCTCAAGAGTCTTTTCCAACACCACACTTCAAAAGCATCAATTCTTCAGTGCTCAGCCTTCTTCGCAGTCCAACTCTCACATCCATACATGACCACAGGAAAAACCATAGTCTTGACTAGATGGACCTTTGTTGGCAAAGTAATGTCTCTGCTTTGTCTAGTCAAGGCTATGGTTTTTCCTGTGGTCATGTATGGATGTGAGAGTTGGACTGTGAAGAAGGCTGAGCGCCGAAGAATTGATGCTTTTGAACTGTGGTGTTGGAGAAGACTCTTGAGAGTCCCTTGGACTGCAAGGAGATCCAACCAGTCCATTCTGAAGGAGATCAGCCCTGAGATTTCTTTGGAAGGAATGATGCTAAAGCTGAAACTCCAGTACTTTGGCCACCTCATGCGAACAGTTGTCTCATTGGAAAAGACTCTGATGCTGGGAGGGATTGGGGGCAGGAGGAGAAGGGGATGACAGAGGATGAGATGGCTGGATGGCATCACTGACTCGATGGACGTGAGTCTGAGTGAACTCTGGGAGTTGGTGATGGACAGGGAGGCCTGGCGTGCTGCGATTCATGGGGTCACAAAGAGTCAGACATGACTGAGTGACTGATCTGATCTGAGCTGATCTGATCTAGGTTGGTCATAACTTTCCTTCCAAGGAGTAAGTGTCTTTTAATTTCATAGCTGCAGTAACCATCTGCAGTGATTTTAGAGCCCCCCAAAATAAAGTCTGACACTGTTTCCACTGTTTCCCCATCTATTTCCCATGAAGTGATGGGACCAGATGCCATGATCTTTGTTTTCTGAATGTTGAGCTTTAAGCCAACTTTTTCACTCTCCACTTTCACTTTCATCAAGAGGCTTTTGAGTTCCTCTTCTCTTTCTGCCATAAGGGTGGAGTCATCTGCATATCTGAGGTGACTGATATTTCTCCCGGCAATCTTGATTCCAGCTTGTGTTTCTTCCAGTCCAGCGTTTCTCATGATGTACTCTGCATATAAGTTAAATAAGCAGGGTGACAATATACAGCCTTGACATACTCCTTTTCCTATTTGGAACCAGTCTGTTGTTCCATGTCCAGTTCTAACTGTTGCTTCCTGACCTGCATACTAGTGTTCTCAATAAAGAAAAACCCTCAAACAGTTCGGTTGAATATAAAGTCAAAGTACCCCTCTCTTGTGCCTTGTGCCCACTTGGTTTGGGCCATTTCCTTCCAAAAATACTACACACACTCAAAAACACACATATGCAACACACGTATATGTTTTGAATAATCACATATACAAACTGCTCTCCAATTTACTTTTTAAATGTCTTTTTAATTCACTTCTTATATCCAGTAAAAATTACTCTGTTTGGTGAACATCTCTCTGAGTTTTGACAAATACATATAGTCATGTAACTCTCTCCACAATCAAAATATGGAACAGCTGAAATTTTTTAAAATATACATTTTATCTTGGATATCTTCGTGTCTTGGTGTGGAAAAAACCCACGACTTTCATTTCAGCGTTGTGTGATGCTCCACTGCATAGAGGTACCGTAACATATTTTGGCTTTCTAGGTGACTCAGTGGTAAAGAATCTGCCTGCAATGTAGGAGGCTCAGGGTCAGTCCCTGGGTTGGAGAGATTTCCTAGAGGAGGAAATGGCAACCCACTCCAGTATTCTTGCCTGGGAAACCTCACAGACAGAGGAGCCTGGTGGGCTACAGTCCACGGGGTCGCAAGAGTCCAGCATAACTTAGCGACTGAACTACAACCACCATGATGTATACACTATCCCCTATCAATGGCCTTTTAGAAAGTTTCCAGATTTTCACTTTCTCAAACAGTCCCACAACAAATATACAGCACATGCACATGGATATTTTCATCCTTGTGTGTTGCCACAGAATTCAATTCCTAAAAGTGGAATCGCTGGGTCAAAGGAGCTTGTGCATTTTCAATGCTGACAGATGGCACATTGCTAAATCGTTCTCCCACAGGAGTGCTTCAGCGCAGTGGCCCATCAACAGTCCATGAGAACTCCTGTCTCCTCCTTGGCAACAAGGGTGTCGTCAAACATTTAAATATTTGCTAATCCATAGATGGAAAAACCATAACTTATTTCAATTTAGAATATGCTCCTGAGACTGAGCATTTTTTCACAGGCTTATATAATACTTTTCTCATAAAAGCATTTTGTTGAAAATGATGTTTGTCATGCATGCTGCAAATACATTTCCCAGTTGACTTCTTGCCTTTTGAAGTGTTTTGTACTAGCATTGGACAGATTAAATCCACAAAACAGAAGTCCAGAAATAAAACCAAATGTTCATGACAGCTTTGTTAGGATAGAGATGGAGAACTGATAAACTGCAGGGACTCGATGAATGAACTGTCATCGGTAAACGGTGATGACATTTGTACTATTCGGAAAATCAAAGAAAAGGCTGTTTTCTATTTCCTCACACCAAAATAATTTTTGTTTTTGTGTGAATCAAAGATTTAAACAAAAACAGAATCACAAAAATTCTAGAATTTTTTTTTCCTATTCGGAAAGACTTTTTAGCATGACAAATGGGAAGACATAAGGGGAAAGGTTGATAATTATAACCACACACACAAAGTTTTAAACTTTACGGCCAAAAACAAAACAAACAAAAAATTGGGTTTAGAATATTATCCATGGTACATGATTTTCCCATGTTTTTCTGTGGTTTGGACTTTATCCACGATTTGGGATTATTTGTGTCGATGTTTCTCATGGGTAGTGGAGAGCAGGTCACGTGTCCTTGGGTGCTATGGGGGCAGTACCCAGGGAGGAGCTGTGATGTGCCAGGGAAAGAGCTGTGGCTGGGGGCAGAGGGGAGGGGGCCCACCACCAGGAGCTCAGCTTTCTCCTCTTCCTCTTTCGTTCTTAGCCCTTGCAGAACGGTGGCCCGGACCTGAGCCAGGGTCCCAAACTCCGGGGTCCAGGGGCCCGCAGGCCCTCTCTGCTGCCCCAAGGCTGCCAGCCCTTCCTGCCCTCCAACCAGGAGACCCAGGCCTGGAGCCCCATGAAAGAGTTGGATCTTGGGTCCAATTTGAAGCCTTCCTCAGAGAGCCGCAGCCCTGGGGACCTGGGTAAGTGTCCACAGGGTCCAAGATCTGATTGGGGACACGGAGGAATCCTAAGCTGGAGCCCATCCTGGGGGAGGTGGGGCGGTGTCTGATATGGCCCATCCCTGCCAGGGACCTCACCAACCCCTCCTTCCCAATCAACCTGGTCTTTGGGCTACCTGCGAGGGTCCCAGATGTCCTCCCCGCAGAGTGCTCCCCACTCTCTGGCCCCCTCAGGTACTGACTTCCGGGGAGGGGGGTCTGCCCTACTCTTGGGGACAAGCCCGTGCTACCCCTGTTCTCCTAAGGAACACTGTGGGTTCCCTGGGGCGGGAGGAGCGAGGCGGGACTGTCCTTGCCTAGTGTCTGCATCCCGGGGAGGTATGTAATGTCCCCTGGGAGTGGGCCCTCTGTCCTGCAGCTCAGCTCTCAGCCTGCTTGTTCCTCCGCCCGCAGAGCCGTCCCATCACCCCTCTGCCTTCGCGACGGAGACGTCCTCCGACTGGGAGCCCCTGGCCGAGTCTGAGGAGCGGGCCAGCCCCAGCAGGCCCGCCACCCCAGGCCCCGTGCTGGGCAAGGCCGTGGTCAAGGGCCTGCGGGACAGCCAGCATTTGCAGTGGGAAGTGAGCTTCGAGCTGGGGCCTCCCGGCCCCGAGAGGGGCGGCGCGCAAGAGCCCAACCTGTGGAGCGAGACCTTCCACCACCTGGCAGCGCGCGCCATCATCCGGGATTTCGAGCAGCTGGCGGAGCGAGAGGGTGAGATTGAGCAAGGTGAGCGCAGCGGGCCCGCCCCTCCACGCGGCCCCACTCCCTCATCACAGGACCACCCCTCCCAGCCGCGCGGCACCCGCCCCCCACCACAGCCCTGGCCCTCACAGCGGCCCCGCCCCTCCGATAAGCCCCGCCCCTTGCCTCTCCCCCAGGGGCCGCCCTGTTTCCCGGCCCCACCCCTTACTTCTCTCATCAGCCCTGCCACCGCCCAGCGCTCCACCTCCTTTCCCCATCGCTGCCTCCAGTTGCATCCCTTGACCCCCACTGTCCCCCTCCCAACACACACACACGCACGCACGCACACACACACACACACACACACACACACACACACACACACACACACCGACACACACAGCCGAGGGCTCCACCTCCTGCTTGATCTGCCCGGTGACCTGTTCTCTCTTCCCTCCTTCCCCCCTGCTATGGGTCCCTCAATAACCTCAGATATGCAGGTGACACCACCCTTATGGCAGAAAGTGAAGGACTAAAGAGCCTCTTGATGAAAGTGAAAGAGGAGAGTGAAAAAGTTGGCTTAAAACTCAACATTCAGAAAACTAAGATCATGGCCTCCCGTCCCATCACTTCATGGCAAATAGATGGGGAAACAGTAGCAGACTTTATTTTCTTGGGCTCCAAAATCACTGCAGATGGTGACTGCATCCATGAAATAAAAAGACGCTTGCTCCCTGAAAGAAAAGTTATGACCAACCTAGACAGCATATTAAAAAGCAGAGACATTACTTTGCCAACAAAGGTCCATCTAGTCGAAGCTATGGAGAAGGAAATGGCAACCTACTCCAGTATTCTTGCCTGGAGAATCCCAGGGACCGAGGAGCCTGGTGGGCTGCCGTCTATGGGGTGGCACAGAGTCAGACATGATTGAAGCGACTTAGCAGCAGCAACAGCAGCAGTCAAAGCTATGGTTTTCCCAGTAGTCATGTATGGATGTGAAACTTGGACCATAAAGAAAGCTGAGTGCTGAAGAATTGATGCTTTTGAACCGTGGTGTTGGAGAAAACTCTTGAGAGTCCCTTGGACTGCAAGATCCAACCAGTCCATCCTAAGGGAAATCAGTTCTGAATATTCATTGAAAGGACTGATGCTAAAGCTGAAACTCCAATCCTTTAGCCACCTGATGTGAAGCACTGACCCATTGGAAAAGACCCTGATGCTGGGAAAGATTGAAGGCAGAAGGAGAAGGGGATGACAGAGGACGAGATGGTTGGATGGCACCACTGACTATATGCACATGAGTTTGAGTAAGCTCCAGGAGTTGGTGATGAACAGGGAGGCCTGGCATGTTGCAGTCCACGCGGTCGCAAAGAGTTGGACACGACTGAGCGACTGAACTGAACTGAACTGGACTGTCGGACTCTGGAGACAGTACCATGAGGACCACCCTATTCCACCTCCCTAGCTCCTCTTGGACCACACCTCTCCTCCCACAGAACCCTCTGGGTCTAATCGGTCCACCCGTCGCCTTTCGAGGCCATTTATTGAGTACGGATCAGCTGGGGGTCAGGCTGAACAGCATAGTGACCACCGTCATCCCCGTCCTTACTTATGAGTGCTTGACACAGACTAGCTGGGGGGCCAACCAATATAAATCAAATAATTATCAGTTCAGTTCAGTTCAGTCGCTCAGTCGTGTCCGACTCTTTGCAACCCCATGAATCGCAGCACACCAGGCCTCCCTGTCCATCACCAACTCCCGGAGTTCACTCAGACTCACGTCCATCGAGTCAGTGATGCCATCCAGCCATCTCATCCTCTGTCGTCCCCTTCTCCTCCTGCCCCCAATCCCTCCCAGCATCAGAGTCTTTTCCAATGAGTCAACTCTTCGCATGAGGTGGCCAAAGTACTGGAGCTTCAGCTTTAGCATCATTCCTTCCAAAGAAATCCCAGGGCTGATCTCCTTCAGAATGGACTGGTTGGATCTCCTTGCAGTCCAAGGGACTCTTCTCCAGCACCACAGTTCAAAAGCATCAATTCTTCGGTGCTCAGCTTTCTTTACAGTCCAACTCTCACATCCATACATGACCACTGGAAAAACCATCGCCTTAACTAGACGGACCTTTGTTGGCAAAGTAATGTCTCTGCTTTTCAATATGCTATCTAGGTTGGTCATAACTTTTCTTTCAAGGAGTAAACGTCTTTTAATTTCATGGCTGCACACCATTAATTGAGTGCATTTGTCCTAATGCTATTAAGAAGAAACTTAGGAATTCAAGCAATTGTGTAACAGGGATGGTGGGGAGGCACATTTACTCCAGGAACTGGGGCAAACTTTCAAGAAAGTGATCGGTGAGCTCTTGATGAAGCATATTTGGAGAACAGATATGGATATACATCGAGAATAGTTCTATTGTTTGTTATAATTTATGCCTTATTTATATAATAATACTACATGGTTTTTGTTTTATATTATTTGTAGTTTTGTATATGTTATTTTTTTCTTCCCATGAGCACTTTTCCTTATGGTTTACAGGACATTTGTCCATCATTCATGCCAAGAAGCCTCCTCACCTGTTCAGTAGGAAGAGTCTGGACTTTGGGGTCAGGCCATCCTGTGTCCTGATCTCAGGTCCATTCCTAAGTTGCTGTGTGACCCTGTGTGCCCCACTCCCCCTTTCTGGTTTGTCTCTATGAGGTGGATCTATGGTCCCCATGCAGCCAGGAGACCTGCAGAAAGATTATCAGCACACAGCTGCAAAATGAAAATAGAAAATACTGCCAACACAGAGATTTGGGTTTTTTAAATAACACTAAAGTTATTTAAGGAAAGTAACTGTCATTTTTATTAGCTATCTTACCTCTTTTACATTAAAATAGCCTTATTTTATGAAATGATGGTGGAGTTTTTAATAATTTTGAGAGTTTATTTTTTTAACATCCTTAATGGCAAGCAGAGACATTACTTTGCCAACAAAGGTTCATCTAGTCAAGGCTATGGTTTTTCCTGTGGTCATGTATCGATGTGAGAGTTGGACTGTGAAGAAGGCTGGGCACCGAAGAATTGATGCTTTTGAACTGTGGTGTTGGAGAAGACTCTTGAGAGTCCCTTGGACTGCAAGGAGATCCAACCAGTCCATTCTGAAGGAGATCAGCCCTGGGATTTCTTTGGAAGGAATGACGCTAAAGCTGAAACTCCAATACTTTGGCCACCTCATGCGAAGAGTTGTCTCATTGGAAAAGACTCTGATGCTGGGAGGGATTGGGGGCAGGAGGAGAAGGGGACGACAGAGGATGAGATGGCTGGATGGCATCACTGACTTGATGGACGTGAGTCTGAGTGAACTCCGGGAGTTGGTGATGGACAGGGAGGCCTGGCGTGCTGCGATTCATGGGGTCGCAAAGAGTCGGACACGACTGAGCGACTGATCCGATCTGATCTGAATGGCGAGTTGGTAGCCCCTTAATTGCAAGGCCTGATTGAACTCTGAAGACGGGGCCACTGGCCTGGCCCTCCTTTTAGCACCTGTGGAGTAGGGCTTTCCGAGTCCGCACAGTGCCCTCGGCTCCTCCCTCTGCAGGGTCCAGCCGCCGCTACCAGGTGAATGCCGTGCACACCAGCAAGGCCTGCAACGTCATCAGCAAGTACACAGCCTTTGTGCCCGTGGACATAAACAAGAGCCGTTACCTGCCCACCGTGGTGGGATACCCCAACTCCGGTAAGGCAGAGGCAGGGTCCTCCCAGTGGGCCGGAGGGGGGTCTGGGGTGCAAAGGAGCCTAGACCGGTGGGAACGGGTGCAGAGAAAGGCCTAGAAGTGAAAAAGCCCCAGGCAGAGAGGGTCTGACCTCCAGGGTGTGGGAGGCTCACGAGCTCCCAGCCTACTGCTCTGCAGAGGGCTGTGAAACTATCCTGCTCCCTTTTTTCCTACTAAATGAATTTGACTTTATTGTCCTATTTCCATTTGGCATGTGTCACTGTAGAAAATTCTAAAATATTGAAAGATGCAGATGGACCTCGAGGTGATCATACTAAGTGAAGTAAGCCAGACAGAGAAAGGCAAATATTTCATAGGCTGTCACTTATATGTAGAATCTACAAAAAAATGATACATATGAACTTACTTTCAAAACAGAAACAGACCCACAGACAGAGAAAACAAACTTGTGGTTATCAAAGAGGGAAGTGGGGGAAGGATAAATTAGGAGTTGAGGATTAACAGATACACATTGCTGCTGCTGCTGCTGCTGCTGCTAAGTCGCTTCAGTCGTGTCCAACTCTGTGCGACCCCATAGACGGCAGGCAGCCCACTAGGCTCCTCGGTCCATGGGATTCTCCAGGCAAAAACACTGGATCGGGTTGTCATTTCCTTCTCCAATGCATGAAAGTGAAAAGTCAAAGTGAAGTCACTCAGTCGTGCCTGACTCTTAGCGACCCCATGGACTGCAGCCTACCAGGCTCCTCCATCCATGGGATTTTCCAGGCAAGAGTACTGGAGTGGGGTGCCATTTCCTTCTCAGAGATACACACTACTGTATATAAAATAGGTGAACAGTAAGGACCTACTGTATAGCATAGGGAACTATACTCAATACGTCGTAATAACCTAAATGCAATAGATACAATGTGTATAACTGAATCACTTTGCTGCATACCCGAAACTAGCACAACATTGTAAACCAACTACACTTCAATGGAAAATAAATAAAAATAAAATATAGGAAGACATTAAGCACGTAAAAGTGACTGGAACTGACAGTCATCCCGAAATGAGTACTAATTACCCCCTTGGTGTGATCATCCTTCCAGACTTCTATGAGTATCTATATGTAGAGAAATCAAAAGATAGATCATTTTGCGTGAATTGAATCATATCAATATGTGCTGTATCTTACAAACTCTGGGTGTGGGAAATATGTTTCCACTTTTCATTTTAATAGTAACAATTCCAGTGGTAAAGAAGCTGTTGGCTAATGCAGGAGATGCAAGAGACGGGGGTTCAATCCTTGGGTCAGGAAGATCCACCGACTCCAGTATTCTTGCCTGGGAAATTCCATGGACAGAGGAGCCTCATGGGCTACAGTCCATGGGGTCACAAAGAGTCAGACATGACTAAGCACACGGCAGGGAGCAATCATCATAACAGCCAATTAGACAGTGTTCCAAGCACTTTATATATATTAAATCATTTAGTCCTCAAACAGCTCTGCAGAGAAGATACCATTACCCTCGTTTTACAGATGCAGAAGCAGAGGCAAAGGGGGTGAGTCATGTCCACAGTCACGCAGCACAAAGGGCAGTCAGGCTTTAATTCGCAGCGACCCGGTTTCAGAGTCTGCACCCTCTGCGATCCCACTCCACTGCCTCTTAAGGTTTATCTCAACCTATTTGACCAGCCCCCAGGTTTAATCCCTGGGTCAGGAAGATCCCCTGGAGAAGGGAATGGCAACCCACTCCAGTATTCTGGCCTGGAGAATTCCATGGACAGAGGAGCCTGGCGGGCTACCATCCATGGGGTCACAAACAGTCAGACACGACTGCGCGACTAACACTATTATTATTAAACCGTCTGTTTGTTCCCCCTTTTGATTATTGTAAATTATGCTGCAAAGGACATCTTTGTACATGGTCTGGTTATCCCCTCAGGGTTAATTGACATTCAGAATTAAGATTGCATATCAAAGGATTGGCCCTTTAAAAAAAAACAAAATCTTTTGGCCCGTCAACCAGGGATCAAACCCATGCCCCCTACAGTGGAAGCATGGATTCTTAACCACTGAACCACCAGGGAAGTCCTGACTCATCTTAAATTGTTGTAACGTAAGCTATCAAACTAGCCCTGCCTTCAGAGGTTATCCTGTGTTATCCACTCTCGCCAACACTGAAAATTGTTTATCTTTCTAAACCTACAATCTGAGAGGGGAAGAAAGTATCTTTGGGGAATTTCTTTAGCTTCTTTGTTGAAAACTTTTCATAGGTTTATAAACTCTATGTACTTTTTCTTTCCTAAATTTCATTTTCTGTCCCTTGCAGCAGCTTTTTCTTTTTAAAGCAGACCTCTTGACAGAATTGTATTTGGAAATAAAATACGCCTTTTCTCATTCCTCTTGCCCCTCTGCCCTACTTTCTAAAAATCTACGGCACCAAAATTTTCATTATTCAACTCCCTCTCTCTCTGCCTCACCTCCTCTGATTTCAGATTCTGACCAGCTGCCCAAGCTGTCACTCCACTGGCCTTCTCACCCACTGGGCACTGTCACCCTGAATGATGCTCACCCCCTCCCACTCGTCTCTGATCATTTTAGCCCCTGTAGCTGAAAAAACAGTCTGGGAGTTTTAGGGACCAGGCCTGTGTCTTAACTGAAGTCTCATAGCCCCCTGAGGTCTGGATCAACACTTCCCAAAGTGTGTTCTAGCAGACTGGAACCCCAGTTTCATGTCCTGTTAATGGCCATTCAGCACAAAAAAAAACAGGAAATACCAGATTGGGGGAAAACATTTCCCAACCACTGGATTAAATAAAGCTCAAAAGCTTTCTTTACTGTAGGACTTCTCAGAGCCTTTAGGGTGCTAGTATACATCAAGAGGCCCAGAGAATGGACTACAGGACGAGTTCAGTTCAGTCACTTGGTCATGTCCAACTCTTTCCCATGGACTGCAGCACGCCAGGCTTCCCTGTCCATCACCAACTCCCAGAGCCTGCTCAAACTCATGTCCATTGAGTCGATGATGCCATCCAACCATCTCATCCTCTAGTGTCCCCTTCTCCTCCTGCCTTCAATCTTTCCCAGCATCAGAGTCTTTTCTAAGGAATCAGTTCTTCACATCAGGTGGCCAAAGGATTGGAGCTTCAGCTTCAGCATCAGTCCTTCCAATGAATATTCAGGACTGATTTCCTTTAGGATGGACTGATTGGATCTTCTTGCAGTCCAAAGGACTCTCAAGAGTCTTCTCCAACACCACACTTTAAAAGCATCAATTCTTTGGCATTCAGCTTTCTTTATAGTCCAACTCTCACATCCATATATGACTACTGGAAAAACCATAGCTTTGACTAGACAGATCTTTGTTGGCAAAGTAATGTCTCTGCTTTTTAATATGCTGTCTAGGTTGGTCATAGCTTTTCTTCCAAGGAGCAAGTGTCCTTTAATTTCATGGCTGCAATCCCCATCTGCAGTGATTTTGGAGCCTAAGAAAATTAAGTCTCTCACTGTTTCCCCTTCTATTTGCCATGAAGTGATGGGACTGGATGTCATGATCTTCATTTTTTGAATATTGAGTTTTAAGCCAGCTTTTTCACTCCTCTTTCACTTTCATCAAAACACTCTTTTGTTCCTTTTTGCTTTCTGCCATAAGGTTGGTGTCATCTGCATATCTGAGGTTATTGATATTTCTCCCCTCAATCTTGATTCCAGCTTGTGCTTCATCCAGCCTCGCATTTTGCATAGAAGTTAAATAAGCAGAGTAATAATATGCAGCCTTGTCGTACTCCTTTCCCAATTTGGAACCAGTCCGTTGTTCCATGTCCAGTACTAACTGTTGCTTCTTGACCTGCATACAGATTTCTCAGGAGGCAGGTCAGGTGGTCTGGTATTCCCATCTCTTTAAGAATTTTCCACAGCTTGTTGTGATCCACACAGTCAAAGGCTTTGCCATAGTCAATAAAGCTTCCCTAGTGGCTCTGACGGTGAAAAGTCTGCCTCCAATGTGGGAGACCTCAGTTTGATCCCTGGGTTGGGAAGATCCCCTGGAGAAGGGAATGGCAACCCACCCCGATACTCTTGCCTGGAAAATCCCATGGACAGAGGAGCATGGTGGGCTGCAATCCATGGGGTTGCAAAGAGTCAGACACAACTGAGCAATTAACAGTATGAAACGTCTTCAAAATTTATTCTTCGGTAGAACTCTTCACTTTTAGGCACAACTTACAAATTAGTTTTCTCCAAGAACGGAGTTCCCCAGAACGCACTGTTGGGTGTTGTAGCTTCATCTCTGATGGTGATGCTCTGGGACGTTCTGGTGATGCTCTGGGGAGGCGGAAACTGGGACCTCAGTTTCTGAGGTGGCAGACTGGGAGGAAGGGAAATGGGGTGCTTCTGAGAAAACCAACCTTTTCTAACTAACACTGTGCTTTCTGAACATTATCTCAGCAATACTACTTACCTGGCAAGGTGAGTATTATTATCCCCATTTTCCAGGTAAAGACACTGAGGCTCAGAGTGGTCAGCACTCCACCCAGCTAGTAAGAGATGGGGCTGGGGTTCAAGCCGAGGTCATTCTGGCTCCAAATCTCACAGTCTTGCCTTCTGCAATGCCTTCCTCCTTTTAGATAATTGACAGGCTGAAGCTAGAACCATTCCTGCCAGCCTTGAATGTGCCGGTCGCTCAGTCATGTCTGACTTTTGAGACCCCCGTGGACTGTAGTCCGCCAGGCTCCTCTGTCCATGGGATTTTCCAGGCAAGAATACTGGAAAGGGTTGCCATTTCCTCCTCCAGGGGATCTTCCCGACCCAGGGACCAAGCCCGGGTCTCCTACATTGCAAGCAGATTCTTTCCCATCTGGCCCACCAGGGAGACCCTGGGGACAAGGCAAAAGCCTAGCACAGTTGTACCCACCTGACCACCTTCTCCTCGTCCTCGTGAAGGTGCTGCGTTGCGGATGGTCAGCTCTCGGGTCCTGACTCGACAGTGGAAGGGCACTTCTGGATTCGGGCGGTCCCAGACCATGCTCGGAGAAGACTCAGCTGCAGGGGACAGCAAATATCAGAATCTAAGTAAGAACTGCCTCAGTGTGTTCTGGAGTCTGGGCCTCTGGGTTCCTGCACCCTCGTGTCCGAAGCCATGACGGATTCTCTCTGAATCTCCAGTCCGGGCCTTACAGAGCCAGAGCCAGAGCAAGGTCAGGCTTCCTGAATTCTCTGAGGCCTGAGAAAGGCAGAGGGGCTGAGCATGGCCCAGGTATGCCGCCAGGACCAGAGAGCAGACTGGCCTCCCTGCCCACGTGCCCCACACCACACCCCAGCTCTCCCTTTTCAAGGTCCAGTGACCCCAGGCTGTTCCCTGCTTCCAACATCCGAGTCCTCCCAGGCACTGAATGTCAGGAAACCTAAAAGTCCAGGGAAAAGGCAGCTCCATCTGTTCGGGTCCCACCGTCTGCTTACTCTAGGATTCCCCAAAGCTTCGTCTCGACCGTCACCAAATTCCATTGTGCCTGAAGCTTGGGTCCCTGAAGATCCATGATTTGGTCATTTGGCGACCTTGCTCACATTCACAGGACAGCCTGTGTCCTGGAAGTCTGCGTGTCTTTCTGTCCTGCTACAGACAGCCTGACCGCTGCACCCATCCCAGCCCCTTCGTCCGTGCCCTCACGCACCCTGAGCATCTCCTGCCTTCCTCTGCGTGTGGAAAGGGCATCAGAGTCCCACCTGGCTGCCAGCCCCAACACCCAGACAACAGCCCTGTTGTACCTGAGGGATTAGAAAGTACTCACGGACACTGATGGGTTCAAAAAGGAATAGTGTGAGAGGGGGTGAAAATCCGAGGATTTCCTCAGAGATTAAGGAGTTTTGCCCACTCCTTGGTTCCTCAGAGCCTCCAAGGGGAACCTGCTCTACCCCTGAGTCAAGCTGGGCTCCCAGTCTAGAAGAAACTTCTGGTCTACCCTTTCCATCCTCTGTAGCTCAGCTCTTGGTGGCCCATGACTCCCATCAAAATCACAAATCCCTCCTTTTCTAATTGTCTCCTAATTCATACCCGGTGTGCATGACTGCTAAACTCTGTGTACCCCAGGCCCTTCCCTCCCTTTCCTTCCCCAAGGAGGGAATGCCTAACACTGACAGAGGGTTTTCTAGGTGCTCAGCACTACTCTCATTATCCATGACTCTTCACCCCCATCTGAGAGAGTTTCTTTCATTTTCCACATTAAGAGATGAGGAAAGTGAGGCTCAGAGGGGATAAGTGGCTTACACGAGGGCACGCAGCAGAGGCACAGTAGAGCCAAGATGCGAACAAGCCCTGTCAGCTCCAGAGCCCATGAGATTGATTAACTACCATGTTCTGGTTGCTTCAGTCATTCAGCCACTGGTTCACTTTTGTGCTCACCTTACCCCACCCCACACAGGCACCCAGCAGTAGACAGAGCTTCTTGCCCTCAAAGAGCTGCTAACAGTCTCAGAGGGGAGACAGAGGCTCAGCATAACATTTCTGTGTGTGAAGTTTTTCCCATAATTTCGATCATTCCTGAACAGTACATTGCCCATCACTCTCCAGCTATTAAATAATAATCATAAGAATAATCACCACAGTACACATATGTGTAATTATTATCCCCATTTTACAGATGGGGAAACTGAGGCTCAGAGCCCTCTGACAAGTCAGTGCCACGTTCTGGTGCCTCCTGGAGAACTGACATGAACCTACCCCTCCCCCCACCACCTCCAACCACCACGTTCAGGCCTCTAACATGCTCCCACTACCCTGCTGAGTGCATAGCTCGGAGCTTTGCAGATTACATACCACAGGCCAGGCACTGAGCACTATCTGTGTATTATCTCATCTAATCCTTACAACACCACCAAGCAGTACTATTAGCCCTGGTTTGCAATCGAAGCTTATAAAGGAAGTAACTTTCCCTGGGGTCACACAGCTATCCATTGGGACGGCTGGGATTTGAACCCAGACGTGTCCAACTCTTGTGGTGGAGCCGTGGCAGTGTCTCTGGGAGGTGAAGACCCATCCAAGCAGGGACAGGAACCTGGACATTGCTCTCCCCCTGCCCCCCTAGGTACCATGAATTCAGACCAGCATCCTCCTGGGGGGTCTGGAGGTGCGAAGGGGAGGGCCGGGTAGCTCAGGCCTCACTGGCTCCCTCTGTTGTAGACGTGGAGGAAAGCACCCTGACGCCCTTCAGTGAGAGCATGGCCCGTGAGAAGTACGCTACTCTTGAAGGTGAGCGCAGTCTGCCAGTGCTCCTGTTTTTCATTTTGATATTTTTTTACTTATTTGGCTGTGCCAGGTCTTAGCTGCAGGACCTGGAGTCTTCAATCGTCACAGCATGTGAACACTTAGTCGCGGCCCATGGGATCTAGTTCCCCGACCAAGGATGGAACCCAGGGCCCCTTGCATTGGGAGTGCAGAGTCTTAGCCACTGGACCACCAGCAAAGTCCCTGCCAGCTCTCCCTTGAGTTAAAATAGTAATTGATCTTTGGGCCGAGAGAGTGTCTTAACCCAACAAAGTCCTTGGTGGTTCTTTTAGTCTCCAAACAGCTCCATGCATAATCAGATCAGATCAGATCAGTCGCTCAGTCGTGTCTGACTCTTTGCAACCCCATGAACCACAGCACACCAGGCCTCCCTGTCCATCACCAACTCCCGCAGTTCACTTAGACTCACGTCCATCGAGTCAGTGATGCCATCCAGCCATCTCATCCTCTGTTGTCCCCTTCTCCTCCTGCCCCCAATCCCTCCCAGCATCAGAGTCTTTTCCAATGAGTCAACTCTTCGCATGAGGTGGCCAAAGTACTGGAGTTTCAGCTTTAGCATCATTCCTTCCAAAGAAATCCCAGGGCTGATCTCCTTCAGAATGGACTGGTTGGATCTCCTTGCAGTCCAAGGGACTCTCAAGAGTCTTCTCCAACACCACAGTTCAAAAGCATCAATTCTTCAGTGCTCAGCCTTCTTCACAGTCCAACTCTCACATCCATACATGACCACAGGAAAAACCATAGCCTTGACTAGATGACCCTTTGTTGGCAAAGTAATGTCTCTGCTTTTGAATATGCTATCTAGGTTGGTCATAACTTTCCTTCCAAGGAGTAAGCGTCTTTTAATTTCATGGCTGCAGTCACCATCTGCAGTGATTTTGGAGCCCCAAAAATAAAGTCTGACACGGTTTCCACTGTTTCCCCATCTATTAACCATGAAGCGATAGAACCAGATGCCATGATCTTCGTTTTCTGAATGTTGAGCTTTAAGCCAACTTTTACACTTTCCACTTTCACTTTCATCAAGAGGCTTTTTAGTTCCTCTTCACTTTCTGCCCTAAGGGTGGTGTCATCTGCATATCTGAGGTTATTGATATTTCTCCTGGCAATCTTGATTCCAGCTTGTGCTTCTTCCAGTCCAGCGTTTCTCATGATGTACTCTGCATATAAATTAAATAAACAGGGTGACAATATACAGCCTTGACGTACTCCTTTTCCTATTTGGAATTAAAGCTTTAAAGGAAGGAGACTGAGATTCAGAGCAGGTGAAATGACTTGCCCAAGGTCACACAGCAAGTTGGTGACAGAGCTAGGCCAGGAGTCAGGCATCCCAATTCCCAGCTGAAGGACCAGTCTCCCACCTCCCTTTGCCCAGAATCTTCTGTCAGTGTGCCCACAGAAGAAAGTCAGTGTCCCTGCTTGGGGCTGAGGGGGATTGGGCTGCAGCTGTCACTGTCCCCACAGGGAAACTTCCAGAAAATGCAAGGGCTGCCAGCCAAGGGGACTTGGAGGGCTGCTTCTTTCCCCAGAAACCCACATCTTTCACCCCTCCCCACACCCACTGGCTCAGAAACAGCCTCATCATTAGCTTGGATCCGTAGGCATACAGGCAAGCCCCCTGCCCCTCTCTGGGACTGTTTCCCCAGCGGGGTGGTGAGCAGTGGGACAAGGTCATCTCTCAGGTCCTAACTTGCACTCTATGGCTCTCCAGGTCCCCTGCGAGGTTTGGCCACCAACACCGTTTCTTCCTTGAAGGCCTCAGACACTCTCTTTGGATCCAGGTACGTGGGGATTTCCACTGGGGGATCCTTCTACTGCCATCCATTTTCAGGGCACTGCCCCTGGCTTGGGGGCCAGAGGTAGGCCCAGCCTGACAGCTGCACAAACGTGAACACTTTGAAGGTGGCAGGAAGGACCCTTGCCCAGAGACAGCATCGTCTTCAGGTGTCACACTGCTGAAACCTCCCCCCGCCCCACATCCCCTTCCCACACCTCCATGGTCTCTTTACAAGTGCAGGTCCCCCCGGGAGGGCTGGCACATGACTGTCTGACACTGGGCTGACCAAGAACATGGTGTCAAAAGAGGGTCCCGGGATGGGATGGAGGGTCAAGAGAGAGGTGTGCGTGCGCTCTGTCGTGTCTGACTCTTTGCGACCCCATGAGCTGACGCCCACCAGGCTCCCCTGTCCATGAGGATTCTCCAGGCAGGAACACTGGAGTGGGTTGCCATTTCCTCCAGTAAAGGATCTTCCCCACCCAGGGATCGAACCCGCGTCTCACGATCCTGCATTGGCAGGCAGGTTCTCTACCACTTGTGCTACCAGGTGGGAAGCCCTCGCGTGGGAGGGGACAGATGGATACCTTTGGCTAATTCATGTTGACCTGTGGCAGAAACAAGCACAGCACTGTAGAGCAATTATCCTCCAATTAAAAACTTTTTTTTTTTTTTTAAAATAAAGAGGTCCTAAAAAGAGTACTACCTCGCCCCTCACTCGAGCTGCTGCTCGAGTGAGTGCCTTGGGGAGACACACTCCCTGGGCCTCAGTTTCCCCCGCTGTCCAAGGAGGAGATCATCTGTCAGACCCCTTCTGGCCCGGACTTTCAGAGGCTGTCGAGGGGCCTCTGGGAAGTGGGGGGTGGACCAGGGACACCCCCGGGATGGCGGTGGTCACTCCTCCTCGGTTCTGCCCACACAGGCTGAGTCTCAACAAGTCTAGGCTGTTGACAAGAGCAGCCAAGGGCTTCCTGGGCAAACCGCTGACCAAGACTCCAGACTCAGCCCAGGGGAACCAGAGCTCTGACTACATCCCGCTGGTGAGTGCCCTAGACCCCAGGCCTCAGCCCCACATGCAGCAGAGGGGCCACACTGGTGCCATGTGTGTGTCTGTTTTTCAATACATAAAAACAAAGCCTTGAAATGAGTCACCAGCAAGTGAAAAGAACACCCTGGGGACGTGTACTGTGTTTAGCAAGTGGCTCTGCAGACACGCCAGCCTGCGGGGCAGGGTGAGGAGCCCCAGCCAGGAATGAGTGTCTCTGAACTGAGGAGCAAGGGGGCCTGGTCTTGCCACATCTGGGGCTCAGCAAAGTTGGGGAAAGAAGGTGCTGGAAGGATGGACAGGGTGGGAGCTTCCCTGCCCTGTCCCAGCCCCTGAACACCCAAGTGCTTACGGTCACTTGGAGTCTCCAAACACCCCGGACAACAGAGCAGGAGGCATGTAGTCACAAGGGTCTGTTGAGTCAGGCATGGTGCTAGACCCTGGGAGATGACCTTGGACCAGGTGAGTGTTGTCTCTGAGCTCCAGTCGCTCAGTGTCCAGTGGGGACACCTCAAAGGAACCAGGCAGCTCTGATCGCCAGGTGCTGTGATGGGAGACACCAGGTTTGGAGGCAAGGGTTGGGAAGATCCCCTGGAGAAGGAAATGGCAATCCACTCCAGTACTATTGCCTGAAAAATCCCATGGACAGAGGAGCCTGGTAGGCTACAGTCTATGGGGTCGCAAAGAGTCGGACACAACTGAGCGACTTCACTCACTAATGAGGGAAGGAGGAGACACCAACTCCAGGCTTGAGGATGGGGAGACATGAGGCATGGCTTCTGGAAGGATGCAAATGGTTAAGCCAAGACCTAAAGGGCGAGGAGTTGTGGCGACAGTTTACAGAGGAGAGAGAGCACCTGGGGGCTAGAGAACAGCGGGGAGGGGAAAGAGTCAAGCACAAACCAGAGCTCTGGGGATTATAGCTTGGATTTATCCCAGAAGAAAATTGAAACTACTGAGTGGATGGCCTCCAAAGAGTGACGTGCCCTATGCCTTGCAGAGACCCCTCAGGACACGGAAAGGATGGGGGGAGGTGGGGGGACAGGGAAGGTAAGGAGGGTTAGGGATAATGTGAAGTGGCAGATGGCGGATTGCAGAGCTGACTAGAGAGTGGGCTCACTGGGACTCAGAAACCAGTGGAGGCAGAGGGAGGAAGCAGGTGCTGAGCTGCCTGGACCACAGTGGATGGTCCCAGGGGCTGAGGTGGGTCCAGCTGCCCAGGACAAGAGGCAGGTTTAGAGTGAAGATGTTGAGCTGCACTTGGAAGAGCCATCAGTGTGAGCACCAGTGGGATAAGGTGCGGCAATGCTCAGCTGGTCTGGGGGTCCCACAAATCCCATGGGTGGGCAGGGCGAGCTGGCTGGGGGAGGTGAACGGGTGCGCTTGTGTGCCCAGGCTTGGCCGTGGCCTGGGGCTCTGTGGGCTGAAAAGCGTGATGCCCACTGAGGGGCTTCCCCTCACACACACAGGTGTCTCTGCAGCTGGCTTCCGGGGCCTTCCTGCTCAACCAAGCCTTCTGTGAGGCCATCCGCGTCCCCATGGAGAAGCTCAAGTGGACCTCGCCCTTCACCTGCCACCGGGTGTCGCTCACCACCCGCCAGCCCCCCAGTCCCCAGCCGTGCACCAGCCCCGCGCCCCTGCACCCCTCCCGCGACGGCCTTTCCCAGGAGCCGCTGGCCGAGGGCAGGCCGGGCCAGGAGCCCAGGGCCGTGGTGGAGCACATGGGGAAGCTGTGGGCCACCGTGGTGGCGCTGGCGTGGCTGGAGCACAGCTCTGCCTCCTACTTCGTCGAGTGGGAGCTGGTGGCTGCCAAGGCCAGCTCATGGCTGGAACAGCAGGAGGTACCTGAGGGCCGCACGCAGGGCACACTCAAGGCTGCCGCCCGCCAGCTGTTCGTACTCCTGCGGCACTGGGACGAGAACCTGGAGTTCAATATGCTCTGCTATAACCCGAATTACGTGTAGGGGGGCGGTGGGGAGGCTGGGGTGGCGTGGGAGAGTGAGGGGAACCCCGTGGGCCTTGTAAGCGGCACTCTTGAAAACTATAGCCAATATACTGTTGCTAGAAAGAGTCCTAGACTGGCAATCGAGAGGCCTGAATTCAACACCAACTTTGCTACCACCTACCTGTGTGACTTTAGGCCAGCCCCTGCCTCCTTTCTGGGCCTCAGTGTCCCCACCCGTAAAAGAAATGGGTGAGGTGAGGGAGTTGGACTAGGTCTTGAGAATGTCCAGATTCCTTTCTGCCTGGACTTCTGGGGAGCCACGGAACTGACTGCCACTGGGGGTTGGAGAAAGACTATATACAGTTTAAATCTCAGTTCTCTCTGGAGGAGGAGCACATGGGCAGAGCACCCCCCACCCCCGACCCAGATAAAGGATGGATGAACAGACCCCAAAGCTGAAAGTAACCAGACCTGCAAGCTTGCATCTAGGCAGGGGGAGACCACCTCCGCCAGTTGCATTCTGGGACAGGCCCTTGACTCCACGGTGACAGTCCAGGACCCTAAATCCCACCCACAAACTGCCTGGAGAACCATCCTCCCCAGCACTTTACGACAGTCACCTGGGGAACTTTTATTTTGGCTTGGAAGCCCTTCCTATATTTCAGTGTTGGTTTGCAGACTGTGATTTCCTATTCAAAAAGAGGACGAGGGAAGACTCCCTGCAAGGTGAGGTTTAGCATAAAGCCACATTCTGTGCAAAACCAGTCCCAAAAGAAGAGCCATGGTCACAGAAGTCAGTGGAGAAATGAGAGGACTCCTTAAGTAATTGATATACACTTTCCAGAATTACGTAATGCAAGCTCTATCCACTTGTCTTGAGGGGCTAGAGAGGCTCCCGGTGTTGGCTGCACTCTGGGATAGTGGAGGCCTTCTCTTGCCATGCACACGGTGAGAGAAAGAAAGGGGCCTTCTTGGCAACAGAGCCCCATGCTTGGCTGCAGTGCATTTGGGGATGGTGGCTTCAGCTGGGGGCTGTGATTTAGTCAATGAAGTGAAAGACGCTTCAAGCGTCAAAGCAGAGAGCCCCTGGGGACTTCCCTCTCTCAGGCCCGCCGTGTTGGGGACAGGTGTGTCCCAGCCTAGGATTCCCTCATGGCCGGTGCCCAGTCACCTCTGCCCTGCAGACTCCCTTGGGGTGGGTCTGGACCTCACCTGGGAAGCCCACCAGCTTGGGACCCCAGGCTGAGTCCACACCCTTGCCCACCCCCCTCCCCAAGGCCTTAATCTCTCCTCACCAGGTGGTCCCTTCTGGCCCAGGACCCTGGCATGAAGCCTGCCCCTGCCAGATGTCCCCTTCAGGGGGACCCCAAGGATCAAACGCCTTCATGAAGCCCCAAGAAGACTCAGTGCCCGGTCTTCAAGGGGTGAGAGAGAGGGCGGGGTCAGCAGGACGCCCATCACACATGGAGAAAAGGCAGTCCGCTCAGGACAGGGCGTGCCATCCCCGTGAATGGAACTACTGTCAGGCTGAGAGCTGAAACGCCTGGCACTAGTTTGGGCAAGTGGCTTCCCCTCTCGGGGTGCCCCGGAGCTGAGAAGCGGGGACTTTCTCCTGCTCCGACAGTCCCGGATCCTCCATCTCTGAGATGGTGACCGCGGCGTGCTTGTCTGTGTGACCTTGAACAAGTCCCACATGCTTTCTGGGCCTCTCTCCCCCTCTACCATGACCAGTTTGGGACTGGGCTGTCCAACTTCCTGTGTTCGGCTGCTTCTGGGTGACCTGGGCTCAGGTGGTCCATTACCTGCCCAGTACGAAACCAGTACTGTAAGACTCCTAGAAGGAGGAACTGAGAAGCCCAGCAGGGTGGTGGGCATACCACCCCCTTCTCCAGGGAGCGGTTCCCCTACCCAGCACCGAAAGGTGCAGAGGAACAGATCCTCCTTGACTTCAGATAACCCAAGGGCTTTGGGGGACATCTGGATAAGAGACTTTGTTTAAAGAACTCTGGTGGTATTGACAGGACACGGGTCTCAGAAATCTGCCCCCAGGGTTGCCAAGCAAAGGACCAGAGGGACTAGTTCTAAGGAAGAGGGAAGCACCTTAGGTAAATAGTACAAAAGGTCTTGTGTAGATGAACCACTGCCCCTGTAATCAGGATTGATGTGGACTCATCTGGATTCTTTGTTAACTGGCCCCTGCTTTCTAGGTCATGCAGAAGGTCGTTTATGTCCTGCCTGGCTCAAGAATCAGGAGGATACAAATGCTTAATGGCACCGCTCAAAAGAATGCAGAGTTGAAAGCTGGGGAATTTAAGTGCCATTCTAAACTCCGCCGGTAGCGTGCTGTGTGACTTCTGGCAAGTCGCCCACCTCCTCTGGGCCTCATTTCATCTTTTGCAGGAGGAGGAGGTGACGCTAGCTCAGCATTTCCAGCACTGTTTCTTGGTGGACAGGTGAGTCAGCCATTCATGAGAATCTGTCCAGCAGGCAAATATGCTGGGGAAACACTAAGGAAACAGATTTCCTGAAGTCAGGACAACCAGTCCCATGAATGCATACATACGCATCGTCCATCTCCAGGAGGTGATGTGAGTCTCTCTCCCCAGGTTATTCAGTTGGGAACATGCTGCTAGATCTCCATTCAGGTTCTTCAGGTGCTGACATTCAAAAAGCCTTTCAGTTCAGTTCAGTCGCTCAGTCTTGTCTGACTCTTTGCGACCCCATGGACTGCAGCATGCCAGGCCTTCCTGTCCATCACCAACTTCCAGAGCTTGCTCATACTCATGTCCATCAAGTCGGTGATGCCATCCAACCATCTCATCCTCTGTCGACCCCTTCTCCCGCCTTCAATCTTTCCCAGCATCATGGTCTTTTCAAATGAGTCAGTTCTTCACATCAGGTGGCCAAAGTATTGGAGTTTCAGCTTCAGCATCAGTCCTTCCAATGAATATTCAGGACTGATTTCCTTTAGGATGGACTGGTTGGATCTCCTTGCAGTCCATGGGACTCTCAAGAGTCTTCTCCAAAACCACAGTTCAAAAGCATCAATTCTTTGGCACTCAGCTTTCTTTATAGTCCAACTCTCACATCCACACATGACTACTGGAAAAACCACAGCTCTGACTAGATGGACCTTTGTTGGCAAAGTAATGTCTCTATTTTTAATATTCTGTCTAAGTTGATCATAACTTTTTTTCCAAGGAGCAAGCGTCTTTTAATTTCATGGCTGCAGTCACCATAAAAAGCCTTTATTGAGAGCCTACTGTTTGCCAGACACACTGGGGCGGTGTGGTGTTCCTGTTCTTTTTGGAGGTTGGGGAGAAGCATTTGAAGGGTGTCTCCTCTGCGCACATTTCCTCACTTCCTGGCAATCCAGGTGGGTGTGTCTTGACGGGCCACGCCCCCTTCCTGTGGTCCTGCCACCTGTGGGTGTGGCCTCAGGCCCCATCGGCCCTGAAGACGGCCCTAAACTTGCTTTTTCATTGGTGTGTGTGTGGGGCGGGGGTAAAACTGACTGTAACAGCCCCCAGCTGTTACAGCTGGGGGCCTCCTTGTCCGGCCTCAAGGGCTCAACCTGCTGCTACACACAGAGGCAGAGCCCTCTCTCTGAGAACCCCTCATCCGAGGAAACCAACTCCAGATCCCAGGAAAACTGGGCGCCTCACGTAGGCAGACTTACTCTGGACTTGGAGATAAGTAGCATCGGTTTCCAGCCAGCACTCATGCTTCCCAACCTGTCCCTTGCCTGTGGACCAAACCAATGTCACCGACTGTGCTCTGCTACTGTGACTGATGAAAAGAGGAGTTGATTCCCAAACTAGCTGCTGGTGGGTTTTCTTCCGCTTCTCAGATGTTTGAGAAAGCCAGGTTCCTCCTCCTTTCTTCCTGCTTTCGGAAAGTCCTCTGGAAGTTTCCTCTAAATCCTGACTTGCCCCAGGTTTTGTCCCTACCCTTATTTGGAGGGGTCTCCTGAGATCTGAGTGCAGCCTACCCCAGGGGACCGGCCACCCAGCTCACCTGCCTAGCTGGAACCTTCGTGACACTCTGGCAATTTCCACTGTGGGGTCCAAATACTGCCTCAAGATATTTGCATATTGGAATGTAGGTGGTCCCCAGACACAAATGCATTCTTCGCCCTTATGGTGCCCTGGGGAGGGAAAGAGAAGGCAGCCGCTACCCCAGGAAGTAGGTTGTGTGTTCACTGCTATGGCATTTGGAAGATCTTTTTTTACCCCCCACCCCACCAACCTAGCAGGGACTAGAGAAAACAACAAAAATGGGCACATGGCTCAGCTGTGCCACGCTCTGCGGAGCCAGCGTAAAAATAACCAGGGCAGGGGCGGGTGCGGCACTTTGCAGCTGGATAGTCTGATCTACAGAGATCCATCCCAAGGTCAGGAACTTGGCAGCATCTCCCGGCCAGGCCTCCAGCCCCCACAATGGAGCTCCCTGACCCACGTGTTCACCCAGCCCCCAGCCTCTCCACAGCACTGCCTTCCAGGTGACCTGACAAAGTGGGATTTCTCCTGTTCATGCTGCAAATCTCCTTGGCTAGGAGCCAGTTGTCTTGAGCCTACAGCCGCTTCCCAAGGCCAAGCGCCTCGTCTCACTGTGGCTGAACACAGGTGCACCACAGTCCAGTCTCACTAATCGCCCAGACGGCTTCAGCTCAAGTGGCATGGCCGGTGCTTGTCCCCCCAACCCCAGAGCCTCAAGTGCCTACCGCGCGCCACCCCACCCCTGCCTGCTCACCTGTAATATCCCCACACTTCTCGATCTTGGACCACGTCTCACCTTTCTGCCTGGTAGCCAGTTCTGTAGACACTGTGGAATCCTGGACACCAGCGTCTAACGTCCACCAACAGTTAGTGCATCCCACCCTGGAGCTGTGTGCCTGTGCCTGTTCCCAGCAGAATGGCTTCTTTGTATATTACACAGTGGCTACTGTTCTCTTAAAGGCTTTTAGCTCATAAAAACTGTTGACGATGTGACAAAAATTATACTCGAGTCTGCTCTTTTGTTCTCGAAGCTCACACTTGGCTTTCAAACTAGAATCGAGTGGTCTTTCCGCCTCAGTGTGCTTGCATCACTCTTGATGTGGGTTCTCTCTTGGGTGACCAACTGTCCCTCCAGGTTGCCTGGAACTTAGGAGTTGGGGGGGGCGGGGCTCCCAGGATGTGGGACTTTGAGTTTCAAAACTGTGACAATCCCAGGAAAATCAGGACAAGTTGGTCACTGTAGTTCCCCCAGATGCAGAGTCTGAGATGAGGATTCATTGTAAATAGTGTATTCATGTGCTTCCAGGAACGTGAAGCACTTCACTTCCTAGGCACGTGAAGAATTAAAATAATAGCACAGAGGACACCCATAGAAGGACTGGTACTAACCAGCTTATGACTCTGGGTGTGGACCCTCTTTTGTTCTCAGAGCTCATGCTTGGCTTTCAAACTAGGTTCAGTGAGCTTTCTGCCTCACTTAGTACGGTTACATTTGTCTTGATCTGGGTTCTCTCTCTCGGATGACCAACTGTCCCCTAGGTTGCCTGGAACTTGGGCATGGGGTGGGAATCTTCCCAGGATGTGGGACTTTGAGTTTCAAACTCTCTAGGAAGGAGAGTGGATGCCCATCTCAGCGCTCACAGGGATGGAATGGGGGGCGGCGCACCAGCTCCACTCGGCCACTGCTTGAGGGTCCCTCCCAGGGACCTTCACCCCTCGGCATCCATGGCCAGCCATGGGTGCACTGGCCGAGCTGACTTCTGCAGCTAGAGAAAGCCACCTGGCAAAGGGCAGGTGCCGGCAGGGCTTCAGCCCTGGTGCGCCGAGCTGAACGGAGCTGAGAGGTGCTGGTGACGCCTGCTGTGGCCTCTCTGCCGAGCTGCTTCCATCTCTGCTTTTTCGCAGCAGTCACCAGTGATCCCACAAAATATGGTCCTTAGAGGGCCACCGTGTTGCCTGGGAAGCCACCCACACTGACCCCCAGTCAGGACACTGAGGCTCCTTCGGAAGTCCTCTAGCAGCTGGCCTCATTTCTTCAAAATCAGTCATAGCTTGGCAGAGTCCAGGGAGAACAGTTGATTAAAACAGGAACTCCCAATGGGCCAGAAGCAGCATGCCAACAGCCCCTCGTGGAAACAATTCCAGGAGCCAAGAGGCTGAGCTTAAACGGTCAGCCGAAACACTGTTCACGGGCAGCCCCCACGGGTGATTTCTCAACCAGGTTAATGGCTTTCACTGAGACAGACCAGCCCTTTTCTCTGATCACCACCACAGCTCCACGCTGCTGGAGGACGCACAGTCCTTTCAGACCTCACTGACTTAACACGAGCCAGGCACCATCTACCTTTGTAGGAAACTTGCAGTTGGCTGCTTGGTCCTCTTCACCCTGCAAAAGCCAGGTGTGTGTGTGAACATGCACGTCCTGCTGGGATGGTTGTACGGGTCTCCTGGTCCCTCCCACAGGGAAAGACATGTGCAGGGAAGCAGGGACTCAGGGTCTCCCCAGGAGCTCTGTAGAAGGAGAGAATAAAGTGAACCTGTGGTCTCTGAGCCTCTGAAGTCCTCCGTCCCACTCCAAGGCACTGAGCTCCCTTGTGCTGTGTGCTAAGTTGCTTCAGTCGTGTCTGACTCTGCGCCCCCATGGACCGTAGCCCGCCAGCCTCCTCTGTCCATGGGATTCTCCAGGCAAGAATACTGCAGTGGGTTGCCATGCACTCCTCCAGGGGATCTTCCCAACCCCAGCATTGAATCCATGTCTCTGATGTCTCCTGCATTGGCAGGAGGGTTCTTTACCACTAGCGCCACCTGGGAAACCCCAAGGGGTTCCCACCAGGGAAACCACCTGAGCTCCTCTAGGCTCCATTCTCCTGAAACGGAGAGAAAACACTGAGTCCCAGCCTGGCTCTGCCAAGCTCTCTTGCTCTTCCATCCAGCACACTTGCTCTCATTCCCGTCTGAGTCCCCCTACCATCAGTCCCTCCTGGAAGCACCCCGACCACCCACCCAAAGTCCACCCACCCCAGATGCCAGGTTGGAGGAAGAAGGGGACACACGTCCCCTGGGATATAACGAGACATAGGGGATCTGCTGGGAGGGGATCCTCTCTCATGATCTGGGGTGGAGAAGGAGTCCTGGATACCCAGGGTGGTGGCCACCCCAGCTCCTGAACGCCCCCCTCCGAGATCTGGGGGACAAGGTACCCCGATGGCTCCTGCAGTCATCCCAAGCCAAACTAGCCTCTCCCTTCACTACTCTCAAGCCCCCAAGATCCTCCCAGACATGGACCCAGGGCCTGTCTGTCCTTCCTACCTGACTTCAGAATTTCTCCCCCAGAGCCAGAAACCAGGAGGCTGGCTGTCCAGCAGAGGGTGCTGTGGGCATGCACTGCCTTCCAGACCCCAGGCCTGCGGAGACATCTGGGAAAAGAGGAGCAGCAGGGATGAAGGGAGGCTTTAGAAGCTATTCCTGTCCCCTGCCAACAGTCTTTTTTTCTCTCCTAAAAATGGGTGATTCGTGATGGCCAAGAAGCCCACTGAAAGGCTGTGCAGGCCACGTATTCACCCGTGTGTCCAGACACCAGACCAGCTCACCTGGGACTGCAAAGGAGAGGTGACAACCTGGTCCCTCCCTGCCCTGCCCACGCCTCCCCCTCCCCACCACGGAGAACCCCCTCCTGCCCACCCCAACTCTGTGCAAACCCATTTCCTTCAGGACACCTTTCCAGGCCTCCCAGGAGCAGCTTCTAATGGGCTACTTTATTAGTGCACCTATGCGTGTATGTCTCCCCCATCGTCCTTGAAAATCTCTTCCCCCGGGGCAGGGGCTGTGCACCCACATCAGGTGGGAGGCTCTCCAAGGGCACAGATCTCATTTCCTCCATCAGACCAGGGTGTTTCCCAAACAGGGCTCTGTCTCCGCCCTTGGATGGTGCACTCTCTGAGGCAACTCCTGTGTAGCCCATGGCCCCTGTTTCGGGACTCTGTTCACAGACGGTGAGCAGACCGGGGCCAGTTCTCTTCCCCCACGCCCCCAAGGTGGGGGCATCCGAGCTGCCCTCAAGTCCCATGAGCTTGGCACACTGGGCAAGAGACAGATGGAATCTGATCGGTAAGAGCTCACCTCTTTGGAAAGCAGAACAGAAGGCGGGCAGACGGGCTTTGTAAGGGATGGAGCCACCAGCCCCTGGTCTGCCCCGCACCTCTGTCCTGTCCTGAAGGTCCTCTCCTCCAGCTACATGGTCATCCAGGACCTGGTCCTCCTCACTGCATGTCACCAGCAAGGTTCGTTCATTCGAGAGCCACAAGCAACTGTGTTACTAAATGCTGAGCCCATTCTGGACTAGAACTGGTGCTTTTGAGCTGTGGTGCTGGAGAAGACTCTTGAGACTCTTGGACTGCAAAGAGATCAACCAGTCAATCCTAAAGGAAATCAATCCCAAATTTCACTGGGAGGACTGAGGCTGAAACTGGAAAACCAATACTTTGGCCACCTGATGTGGAGAAAGTGAAGTCGCTCAGTCATGTCAGACTCTTTGCGACCCCATGGACTGTAGCCTGCCAGGCTCCACCATTCATGGGATTTTCCAGGCAAGAATACTGGAATGAGTTGCCATTTCCTTCTCCAGGGGATCTTTCCGACCCAGGGATCGAACCCAGGTCTCCCACACTTCAGGCAGACTCTCTACCATCTGAGCCACTAGGGAAGCCCCCAATGTGAAGAGCAGACTCATTGGAAAAGACCCTGATGCTGGGAAAGATTGAGGGCAGGAGGAGAAAGGGACGACAGAGGATGAGATGGTTGGATGGCATCACCGACTCAACGGACATGAGTTTGGGTAAGCTCCAGGAGATGGTGATGGACAGGGAGGCCTGGCGTGCTGCAGTTCACGGGGTTGCAGAGTCAGACACAAACGAGCAACTGAACAGCAGCACTCTAGACTGGGGATACAGTCGGGGAAGAACTCAGGCTGTCCTAAAGGCAGTACAGACAAGGAGCTTAAATAACAGAAAAGTGTTGTCCCACAGCTCCGCAGGCTATAAGTCCAACATCAAGGTGTCTGCAGCACTGACTCCTTCTCAGAGCTGAGGGAAGGATCTCTTCCAGGCCCCTCTCCCGGCATCTGGTGGTTCCTCGGCTTGGGGCAGCATGACCCCCATCCTCAAACGGCATCCTCCCTGTGTACGTGCCTGCCTCCAAATTTCCCCTTTGAATAAGGACACCCATCATACCGGATCAGGGCCCACCACGATGACATCATGTTAACCTGATTACCTCTGTAAAGAGCCCGTCTCCAAATATGGTCACATTTTTTAGGTAGTAGGGGTTAGGAATTCAATATCTGAAAATGTTTTTGGTGGGAGGAGACTCAATTAAATCCATAGCACTGTGCTCATGGGGTTGATGTCCTAGTGCCAAGAGACACAAGAAACACAAAATCAAATAAATATAGGCTGGAGCAAAAGGTAAGGCAGAAAAATGAAGCTGTATGGGGGAAGGGAATAACAGGGAAGGGAGGGTGCTGTGTATTCAAGCGCAATTAGAGAAGTCCTCCTGGGAAAGTGGCATAAGAGCGAAGGCTGGATTCTGAGTGTCCCCCAAGCAAGCCATTCATGTCCACCACGTTTTCTCTGCCTATGATGGAGGTTTACCAAAAGCAAAGTTCTTCTGAGCTCAGTGCGGAGCACAGCTCCTCCAGGAAGCCTTCCCTGACCTGCACTCCCCCACCCCAGAGCAGACTCAGCCTCTCTCTCCCACAGCCCTCTGGACTCCAGGTAGCAGCTATTATGTGCACTTCTCAGGGGATATTTCCAGACTGCATGTTCAGATGTCTCCTTTCGCAGACTATAAGCAATCTGAGAGCAGAGATGGGGCCTCAGCCACGCCTAGATCCTCTGCAGTGCCTGGAACATCTTACAGGCTCAGTAACTGCAGACTGAAGTGCAAGGTTAGAGGGCAACCCAGTCATTCTCTCTTTAGTGAAAATAAATAGAAGGTCTGATTTGGGGAATCCTAAATGTCAGAAGGATTCTAAGACCTGATTCTAAGACCTTCCCATTGACTCATCTTTTTGGCTCCTCACAACCCTAGGAAGTACCATTTCCATGTTATAGATAAGGAAACCGAGGCTCAGAAACACGAAGGAATCTGCTCAAGGTCACCCACCAGTTTCTGGACCAAACCCAAGTCTGCCCAACTCTAGGGCCAGGTCTCTTTACTCTAAGACACTCATTCATTCATTCACTCCGCCATGTCTACTGAGTGCTGGCTACCCCAAGGCCAGGCTAACCCAGCCAAGTAGGAGAGGGAAGTGTTTGAGAGTGCTTCACTTCCTCCGCATTAGATGAAGAACTGCCCTTCCGAGTTCAGGTCCCGGGACTGCAGGCTCACTACCCCTTTGACCACTGAGTCCTCTCTTGCCCACACCATCCCTAGAAGGCCACCATAGCCCAGCTCTTGTTGTCTGTTCCCAGGAGGCAGCCAGGAGCCAGGAAGCTCAAGACACAAGAGCAGGATGGGTAACAGCTCCTGCCTCTCCCTGCTCTTCATGCTGCTTCCTGGGGCTCAGAGGCCCTTATTTTTTCTCCACTGTCTACACCCCAGGACGGGAAGCAGCAGATGGGCCCGGGCCTGGGACCCAGATCCCAGCTGCTCCTCCGGTGGTCAGTCCTGAGAAGGAAGAGCTGCAAAGGGTGCTTACGAACCCCCAAATGTCCACAGCACCCCCACTTTACAGACGGACACACTGAGGCCCAGAGAGGGACAGAGCCTGGACCAAAGTCACTCAGATCCTGCAAAATCTGCCCCTGTTGGGTGTGGGAAAACATGTATGTGTAGGTCAGAGCTAGAGACAGGTGATTTCAGAGGGGCAGTACCTGCAAGCTAGAAACCTAGGCCAGTGAGGATGGGTCCTAGGCAGCCGAGAGGACTGGGTGAAGGGGAGCAAGGGCTGGAAAGAAGACTGGGAAATACAGGAAAGAAATCTTGCGGCCTGCCCCATTCTGTAGTAAAACCCAGATCCCCGAGGCTGAAATAAGATGGGGGAGGGGCCATCCACGTGTGAGCTCAGTTGTGTCAGACCCTCTGTGACCCCATGGACTATAGCCCGCCAGGCTCCACAGGCAAGAATGCTAGAGTAGGTTGCCATGCCCTCCTCCAGGGGATCTTCCCAAACCAGGGATCGAACTCCCATCTCTTACATCTCCTGCACTGCGGGTGGATTTTTTAACCGCTGAGTCACTGGGGAAGCCCCAGGGCCATCTGCACCTCCCAGCAATCATTCAGTGCCAGAGAACTGGATATGCTCCAAGGTTCCCTTCACCTCTGAGGCCTTAGTGTAACATCCTGATCCCAGACTCCAGAACTTTCCAGGATGAAAGGATGGTACGGATATTCCGCCCCCCTCCGCCCCGCCCTGGACTCTCAGCCCCCGTGAGGTTGGGTCAGCTCTCCTGGGGATGAGGATTCCTCCCCATGGACCACAAGGCCCCCAGCATTCGGGCAGCAGCACCCAGCATGGCCGTGTCTGGTCCAGGCGTGGAGAAACGCGCTCTGGGGACCTGGGGAATGTCCAGTGTACACAGCACCCCCCGGAGCCTCCCGCAACCACCAACCAGGCAGATCGACCAGCTTCGGTTCCAGAAGGCTCTGCGGCCACCCCAACATCCCTCAAGGCCAGAAGCCTGATGAAATTACAGCCACCATCAATCAGAGGTTTGGCCCTGGGTAGTGGAAAAAAACGTGAGCTTCTGGGCTGGCCGCTCCATCCAGCCTCTGCCTGTCACTAGCTGTGGGAGTCACATCACCTCTCAGAGACGTTGTGTGTACTTCTGGAAAACCATCCCGCCTACCTGCGCGGTGTTCACAGAGGGAAATGCACTTGGCTCGCTGCAGCTCAGAAGAGGGACCCGAGATCCCTGCACCGCCCCTTTAAATCAGTCTTTGGGGTGGGGTGGGGGTGGGGCACAGTATCCTGGGCTTTATTAAACTGCAGTTCCCATCCAGCAGACACAGTTTCAGGGTGACACCAACCAGGCCTGAGAGTTGGCAAACACCATATTACCACCCCCATGGACTGTAGCCTGCCGGGCTCCTCTGTCCATGGAATTCTCCAGGCACCCATACTGGAGTGGGTTGCCACTCCCTCCTTCAGGGGATCTTCCCAACCCAGAGATCGAACCCAGGTCTCTGGCATTGTAGGTGGATTCTTCACTGTCTGAGCCACCAGGGAAGCCCATGAATACTGGAGTGGGTAGCCTATCCCTTCTGCAGGGGATCTTCCCGACCCAGGAATCCACCCGGAGGTCTCCTGCCTTGCAAGTAGATTCTTTACCAGCTAAGCTACCAGGGAAGCCCGATTAAGCACAGTACCCACAGTACCGGTAATAAAATTAAACGAATAAAGGTCCTCAAAGTAGCTGGCCTCCGCATTAAGTCTGCTGCCTGGGGTGGGGCTGGGCTGATCAGGGAGGGGGTGGTCCCGGGCCGAAGCCGGCCGCCGGCAGCCCCCTCTCCTGGCTGCCTCTCCAGCCTCCAGCTCGCCAGTTTGGGCCCAGCTGTATCTTCTGTCCCCTTCCTCTGCCTCTGTCTCCCAGTCGTCGCCTCCCCTTGTCTTATCTCCTCTCTCCAGGGGCGCCCAGCCGGGGTCTCTCCCAGTCCGTTCCGCCCGCTCCCCTTCCCCACTCCGACCAGCGCCCGCCCCCGCCCCCGCGCGCCCAGCCTCCAGACCCAGGGAAGCCACATCTGTCCTTAACCCAAAATCCTGCCAATTAAACCGCTCCCTCCGGCTTCGGCGGCTGCTGCTGACGTCGGGAGAACCAGGCGAGGCGAGGCGGCCGCCTACGCGGGTGGGGCGCGGGGAGGCGATGCCGCCCCCGCGGCCCCCGCCGTCTGTCAGTCAGCCCACAGCCAGGTGAGCCTCCAAGGTCCAAGCGCCGCCCGTCCAAACCTTAGTCCCGTCCAGCCTCGTGCTCAGAGTACCCACCTGCTCCAAGACCCCCCAGCTGGGGCCCTCTGCACCGTGCCTCCATCCCGTGATCCCCCACCTGCTCCAAGAACCCCCATCTGGGTCCCACGCAACCCCCACCGCATCCCAAGACTCCAAACTGCGCTCAGGCAGGCCTCTCTCGCTCTGGCTCGGGGACCCCCACCCCGCGCTCCCCAGGTCCCCAGCCCTTCAAACGCGCGCACCCTAAGCACCCTCTGCGCCTCGCCCGCGCCCGCGCGGGGCCCACCCGCCGCCCCCTCCGCGCGCCGGTCCTCGGTTTCCCGGCTGCTGCGGCGCTGACTCCGCCGCCGCCACAAAGGCGTCGCCGTGGGAACCAGGAGGGGGCACATTAAGAGCAATTAGCCCGCGCACAGTTGGCAGCGATACCTTAATAAATAATAGTCTGAAAGGCATGTAAATAAATATTAGAGCGCATTACGCGGGCAGGAGGCGCGGCGCGGGGGCCCACGAGCGGTTCCCAGACAAGACGCGGGGAGATTGGCACGTGCCGGCGGCTGCGAGGGGACGCCCGCGCCCCAGAGGCTGAGCAGGGCGGGGAGAGAGAAAGGACATAAACCAGGCAAAGGGCAGTGAGGACAGAAGTCACAGGCAGGGTCGAGCGCCCCAGGATAGAAAGGTGAGCGCCTTCTCCCCTTGGATTCTCCTCCTCCCTCTGATGGCTCCTCCTCAGTCCTCTGCTGGCCGCAAACGGCTCAACCTTGGGGCCCCCCAGCGCTCAATTCCAGGGCCTCTTACCCTTCCTCACTTGCTCGCTAACTGCCATCGTGGGTGAAGGCCTCCCACGGACACACTCCAGCCAGACCTGTCTCCTCCGAGCCCCTGGCTCACCTGCCTCTTAGATGTCCAGACCTTCACATGGCCGGTCCGGCAAACTGCCCTCCCTCCCCTTTGCCCTCAAATTCTCCCCAGGTGGGTGGGGGCAGCTCCCTCTTTCCCTGTTGTTGGGACAAAAACCTTGCAGTCATTCTGGCTGCCTCTCCCTCCCACCTCCGATCTAGCCCATCAGGGAATCCTGTCCTCTCTACCTTGAAAAGGGTTCTGAAATCTTTCCACACCGCCCAGCTCCCGGTGCCCTGTAGCCCAAACTCCCAACGTTTCTCACCCAATTGCTGTAACAATCTCTCCTTGTGGGGCTCCCTCAACCCCAACAGCCTCTCTGCAGACAGAATGGAGATTTAAAAATAAACATACAGGATTTACTTAGTGGTCCAATGGCTAAGATTCCACACTCCCAGTGCAGGGGTCCAGGTTAGGTCTCTGGTCAGGGAGCTAGATTCCACAAGCTGCAATGAGAGTTCGCTTGCCACAATTAAAGATCTCACGTGCCACAGCGAAGACCCAGTGCAGCCAAATAAATAAATTTTTTATTAATTTATTTTAATTGGAGGCTAACTACTTTATAATATTTTGGTGGTTTTTGCCATACATTGACATGAATCAGCCATGGGTGTACCTGTGTCCCCCATCCTGAACCCCCTCCCACCTCCCTCCCCATCCCACTCCTCAGGGTCGTCCCAAGGTACCGGCTTTGAGTGCCCTGATTCATGCATCGAACTTGGACTGGTGATCTATTTCACATATGGTAATATACATGTTTCAATGCTATTCTCTCAGATCATCCCACCCTCCAAAGAACTACACAGACATTTCTCCAAAGAAGACATACATATGGCTAACAAATACATGAAAAGATGCTCAACATCACTCATTAGAGAAATACAAATCAAAACCACAATGAGGTACCATCTCACGCCGGTCAGAATGGCTGCTATCAAAAAATTAATAAAAATTTAAAAAATGTATATGAGTGTGTGTGTCAAATTAAGCCCCTCCTCTGCTTGAATGTTTCATTCGGAGGAAAAGTCAACATCCTTAACATGGGCACACCAGGCCTAAGCACCTCGAACCCTCCAACTCCCCATCCTGGCACTGACCTCCTCCCTGACTTCTCCCCACTCACTCCCTCTGCACTAGCAGCCCGGCGGCCTCCTCTCTGTATCTGGGACACACCAAACTTGTTCCTACCTTAGGATCTTTGCACTACTTCTTCCCTCGTCCTGGAAAATTCTTTCCCCACACACCATCAGAGATTAGCCATCACCTGCAGGTCTTCAAGGCTTTGTTCAAATCTCCCATTCTGCATGAGGCCAGCCATTCCATTAGAACTGTGAATTTCTCTCTCCCCCACCACAAAGAACAGCTCCCCGTCCTCAACACTCTGCTTGATTCCTCCAGAGCACTCAGCCCCTTCTAATGTGCCATGTAACTGAATTATCTTGTTCTTGGCCTCTCTCTCTCTCTCCCAGGTAGAAAGTCAGCTTCACGAAAGCATGGATTCGGCCCTTTCCCCTCCCCCACTGCTATGTCTCCAGTATCTTGCAAAGGGCCAGGTACCTAAAAGAGACTCAAAAGTATTTGAAGGAAAGCAAGAACCGTGTAGAGTTGGTGGGAGGGAAGGAAGGGGAATAAAAGAGGAGAGACAGTCCCGGGAGGAGGGAGCGGTGCCTGTGAAGGCCGGGTGGCCTGGGCAGGCACAGCAGCCTGGGGAGACACTTGGACGGAAAGCCCTGGGGCTGCTACATCTGAGCGGCTTCCTCACCAGCCTGATCTTTGGCTGGAGAAGCACCGGTGGGGGACACGGCGGCCCCATCTCTGCTGAGCCCCCAGCCCCGTGGCAGGCAGCACCAGCCCCACCTCAAGCCCCAGCTGGGTGTTGGACCCCAGGGTTTCGGGCGGTACTGCATGGGTAGGCCCCTGGTAACAGCCACAGTAATTACTGGTTGTATGCGATTAGGGGATAATTATGCTTAATAAGTCCAAAAGTAATTACCATGCAGGCTGCTTGCTGCTTTGGAAAACAGAGGCCCCCGGTGAGCTGGAGCCAGAGACGTGGGAAGGGGGAGAGTGGGCATCATGGTACCACAGAGGCGCTGGTCCGTTTCTCCAGCAGATGCCTGAATCCTCTTGGGGGCACCCACCGCAGGAGCTTGCTCCCCTCTGGTGATGGGGAGCCCACTGTCTCACAGGTAGCTTCTTCACTGGAGGCCTGCACCTTCATTTTGCATACAGTTTTGGCTGTTCCTGGCTCTTCACTTTCTCATTCAACATCTTAGCGTGTGCAGAGACAAAGAACAGAAGAACTAATTGCAAAAGGAGCGAAGTCCATATCGCTCCTAGCTAATTGACTCACAACATCACTGAGGCAGCGTTCCCTATTAGCCCCACTGTGCAGGTGAAGAAATCCAGCCTCTTGGAGGCCAAGCTCTTAGCAACGGTGAATAGCAGAGTCAGAACTCGTATTTCAGCCTGTCTGATGCCAAAATCTATGTTCCTAACACCTAACTTTTACTGCTCCCCCCGGGAACAACACAGAACCAACCCATCTTCCCAGAAGCTAACCCACAGCCCTTCAAATCTTTCCTTTTTTCACTCTGGACTGAAGCAGTGGCTGGACTCGTGGCACTGTGCCCAGGAGGCCGTGTGGCACACTGAAAGGAAACTTGATTCTTTCCACTGGTTCTGCTGCCCACTGACTGAGGCCTGGGACAGGTCAGCTGGCCTGTGTGGGTCAGGTCATTTTGCCACGTGCACAATGTGGGGATGGGCCCCCCACTGCTGATTTGATTCTGCTCCTCCAGGTCAACCCTAAGACCTGAGCAGCTCCAGGCCCCCACTTGCACAAGGCTTCCACACCAGGTGCCTGGGAAGACTCAGCGACTTCCTCCAATACCTGGGACAGTTCCCTTTCCTCCTCTGGGTTGAATTACCCTTTGGAGGCAACTCAAGAAGATGCCTGAGAAGGGACAATGAGCAACACTGCTCTGGACACACAACCTTGCCCTTCCACTACCCCAAACATCTACCTTCAACTTCATCTTGAGACTTTTGTCTCCAGAGAAAGGGGAGAGAAATGGAAGTTAGCAAGACATGAAGAATATCATAATAAAATGCAAATAAATGCCCCGCTTAAGTTTGCAGCCATCATCTGGGTTCAGATTCCTCTGTATGATTATAATAACTTATGGGGGGCTTCCCTGGGGGCTCAGATGGTAAAGAATCTGCCTGCAATGCAGGAGATACAGGTTCAATTCTCAGGTCAGGAAGACCCCCTGAAGAAGGGAATAACAACTCACTCCAGTATTCTTGCCTGGAGAAATTCATGGAAAGAGGAGCCTGGTGGGCTATAGCCCATAGGGTCACAAAAAGTTGGACACGACTGAGTGACTGAAACTCTGACTTTCCATGGTGACTTACAGGATGACACTTTGATGTCCATTTTCTCATGCGATCTCTCCATCAGCCCTGTCGAGGCATGGATAGCACTGTCCATATTTCACACACCAGGCAAATGAGGGTCAGGAAGTAGGAGCAGCTTGTCCAAGATGGCACAGCTAGCAAGAAGCAGAACCAGCTTTTGAATCTGGACGTGACACCAAAGCCTGTGCTTGCAATCACTATTCTGTACCTCCTGACAACCTCAAAGCCAGCTGCTCTGGAATCTGGAAATCAAATAAGAGGGTAATGCAGCTTACAAGGGTCCAACCCACCCTCCTCCCCAAGGGGGCAGTCAGAGGCTAGTGAAGCTCTCTGGCCCCATCCTGCTGGCATCCGTTTTGGTAGAATGTCCATTGTGACTATTCCTCCACCGACAATTTTCTCTTCAGGGTCTCACAGGGAAAGAGAAGTATCTAGAAGAGTAAATACCACAATAAAGGCATCTCATCTCTGCCTGGAGCAGTTCAGTGTGAGGATGGAGAGCACACGAACATAATTAAAGCCACTCCAGCTCCCTGAATCTCCAGGCCTGGAGGCAGAGGGAAAGAGTGGAGTGGAGTTCAGAGGACTGCAAGTATTGGATCTGGAAGAAGTGTGCACCCTCAAACTCCCAGAGTAGAAAATGGTTGCCACTGCTATAAAAGTAATTGAATGGCCAATACCCATAAAATCTGCTCTATTAATATGAAACATATAAAAACGATTTGCTTTTCTCTGAGAGCATTAAAATTACAAATTTATTAAGAAAAATCGGAAGATAATATAACTGAAAAGCAATGATCCATGGGAGAGGTGGGCTAGGATTGGGATACGCAAACATTCCCCAAAGAAGTGGGGTACGAAACCACACTCATGGAAGATTCTCAAATGTACAGAAGCTGAGCACTGACCCCGGGACATTCTGATTCAGTGACTGAGAGGCAAGGCCTGGGAATCACAATAATGATGGATTCTCCCCAGGAGATTTTGCAACAGCCATTCTCCAGCCAGGTCTGGAGTTGAGGACCCCTACCCAGGTGCCAGCCGTATTTCAGCACCAGGGACAGTGACACATGCATTGGCTCTCCCAGAAGTTCCCGGTCACCCTGCCTGTAGGGGGTGGGCGGGGTGGCGGTAAGTTTAGCTCTTATACTTTCTTTGGTAGCAGGGAGAAGAGTGGGAATTTCTCACCTCCTCCCTCTCCCTTGGCGGGGGGAGGAAAGCATGTATTCTTTATGGCCACTTGCAGAGCATGAAAAAAGAATGGAAGTGGGGCAGAGGGGACCACGTCAGTCTCAGAGATGAGGGACACTCACTCTTCCCCCTAGAAAGGATCTCACGCTTCTGCTTGACAGTCAGGAAGAAGGGAGGGGAGAAGTGGAGGAGTCCTGGGCTGGGAGTCCTGCGTGTGAGCCTCGGGTCTCCCTCCAGCCAACTGTATGGCCTTGGGCAGCCCACTTGTCCTCTCTGAGCCTCACTGTGACATTTATTGAGCCCTGTGGCTGGCAGGGTAAAGCTGGGGGTGACCTCAGATCTCTCGGATGACTCAGATAGTGCTTTCTCCCTCTACCTCAGACACCATGGTCTCAAAACAGTGACTAATCTCAAATTAGTATGTCTCAGACTATGACCTTCAAAAGTGGGTGTGTTCTAAGAGACAGGTGTTCTGTGCTTACGAAAAAGGAAGGGGGAGTACTCTGAGAAGTCCAAAGGTAAGCAAAGGCCACCAGATCTTTTTGCTGTAGGGCTCCTGGGGCCTCTCCTGTGCTGTTGTGTGTTGATGACTTCCAAGATGATGGGTTATTACAGAGGAGCTCAGTGTTTCTCAGGCTTTCTCTCATGGAATGCCTATAGGAATAGCTAAGAGTCATTCAGCACTTATTATGTGCTAGGCACTGCTCTAAGACCTTTGCATTCTAAGGCATTTATTCTTCACAACAACCTATTGAGCAGATGTTATTGTTGTTACCATTTTCCAGAAAGGGAAACCCAGGCACAAAGGGATCAAATACTTATCCAAGGTCCTGGCTCGTGTGCTGCCAAGCAGGGGTTGGCACCGAGGCAGACAGGCCCCAGTGCCGGTGCTTTAACCACATCTCTGAACAGCATCTCCCATCTTGAGGACCTGGAGTTCACAGGCCACAGTTTGGGAAGCACGTGTCTATTAGCTTTGGAAAATTTTAGCAATAGAGTTTCCTTTTCAATTTTGCTGGCTTTGGGCTGACGTTTTGATTGCCTGAGCAAACAGTGGTAGGGGAAAGGAGAGATGGGGAGAGTGGCTGGAGGAAAAAGGAAAAGAGAAGAGAGGAAGTGAAGGAGAAGGAAAGAGGGGGAAAGTAGAGACAGAACGGGGGTGAGAGAGAAGGAAGAAAGCACACTGAGGACTAGAGGGAGATGGAAGGGCGAAAAGAGGGGAGCAGAAAAAGACCCCCTCCCCTCGGCTCCAGTGCGGTATCCCCCCACCACTCCCTCCAAGGCCGTCACTCTCCCCCATGCTCTCCCGTGAGAGCACCTCCCTTCTCCACAGCCCAGGTGAGCCCCCCTTTCCGGGCACCTGGGAAGCAGGATCTGGGGCTAGCCCAGCCTGCGGACCTCAGCACTGTGTCTTGGGAACCCCTCCATTCCCACAGCCCCATTCTGGGCCCAGTCCTCTCTCCAGGCACTTTCTGCACAGTTTCCCCAGAGCAAACCAGCCTGCCTGTCACCCACCACCACCAGGAACCGCCGCTCCCTCGCTGTCCCCCTGGAACTTCAAAAGGGCCTGGCATGCTTTCTGTCCAGCAGCTCTTCCCTGCTAAGGTGGCTCAGCTGGCTCCAGGACTCAGCTGTGCTGCTCATTTTCCGATCTTAAAAAAAAACCCAAAACACGGATCCTGTTTCTCTTCTCACCCGGAGCATCAGCACCAAATTGGAGCATTATTGGTGACAGTCCCTGCTCAGGGCCCAGCCCTGGAGCATCCTCGAGGGCATGGGGTGGACTCCAGCCCCGTCCAGGTCAGGCCCCCACCCAGTCTTAGGCCTCTCGCAGCCCGGGGCACCTCTGGGAGGAAATTCAGGGCCAATGTTGCCATGGTAACCATGGTACCAGCAATTGGTGCTCACTATGCTCAGCTTATAGAATTATATGACCTGGAATTTAAGATGAGAAGCAGCTAACGTTGCGGAAAGAGCCATGGACTGGGAGTCAGGAAGCCCACCTCTGGCAGGAGCAAAGTCATCACCAAGCAAAGTGACTCTGACGAGTTCCCTGTCCTGGCCGGGACTCGGATGCCCACCTGTCAAATGCCTATCTGTGTGCATGTGGGGAGGGTTGGGTGAGATGATCCCCAAGCTGGATAAAACTGCTGGCTGCCTCCTATAGCTAAGTGACTGCATGACCAGTTCCCAGGAGAGGGTGAAAAAACAATCCAAAGTATATTATCAAAAGCTCTGATTTGGGGATTCCCCAGGTGACCCAGGGGTTAATATTCTGCCTTTCAATGCAGGGGACACAGGTTTCATCCCTGGTTGTGAACTATGGTCCCAACTGCCCCAAAGTGTGGCCAAAAAATAATAATAATTTTAAAGCCCTGTTTCTATTCTAATTTCCTCAACTCGAGATCAGGATAGTATTAGTCCAAAGGAAGCCAATGACCCTCATGAGTTGGTCTCTCTCAGAAAACAACTACCTCCCTGCTGGTGCTAGGAAGCTTTGGTCCTCTTCCCATCAACCCAGCCCTAAAAGCAGTCCATCCTTTGAGTCAGTAACCCCTCTTCCAGAAATCTATGCTCAGAAAATCACTTAAAGTATAGGGAAAAAAAGCTTGAACACAAAGAAATGCATCACTCTGATGCTTGCTACAGAGAAAACTTAGAGTCTATTCAAATGTCCAAATGTAAGAGAATAACTTCCCTGGAGGCTTAGATGGTAAAGAATCTGCCTGCAATGCAGGAGACGTGGGTTCAATCTCTGAGTTGGGAAGATCCCCTGGAGGAAGGCATGGCAACCCACTCCCGTATTCTGGCCTGGAGAATTCCATGGACAGAGGAGCCTGGCGGGCTACAGTCCATGGGGTTGCAAAGAGTCAGACATGACTGAGCAACTAACGCACGACAGCAGAAGGGAATGGTGAAGAAAATTAGGGTACGTATCCCCAACCGGAATATTGTGACTATCATTGGCAATTACCCTTACTGAGAGTTTTCACTCACAGGAAATTGCTTTCTCTCTAATGTTAAGCAGAAAAAATACGATGCCAGCAGAGTGTGTTGTATGATTTTTTTTAAGGGCATAGAAAAAAAAAATTGGTTTAGGGTAAATTTTATTTCTTGAACTCTACTTTCCAAATCTCTACAGCTAGCATGCATTATTATGTTCTAGAAAGATTCATAAATCATGTTTAAATGGGCCTTGACCGAGAGACAACAGGGTTTGACAGCTCTTGGTTCACACCCTAACTCTGACACCCTCCAGCCGTGACTTCCTTGACCTCTATGCACAGGGATGACACCCAGCGTGAAGCTGGGATGAGACAGCACCCCCTAGGGCACCTAGCGCGGGACTGGACACGCAGTGAGTGCACAGGAAAATAGCTGGGTGCCGTGTGGCCGTCGCCCCAGACCCAGGCTGGCTGAGGCCTCGCGGCCGTTCTGAATCTTGGCCTCTGCCGCTCAGGCTGCTGTCTGGATTTGCTCATGCTCTCCTGGCTCCATCTCTGGCCCCATTTGGAGATTCTGCCCCTGCCCCCTGGCTCAAGGCCATTCCAAGATGCCAGCCACCCCAGATCCTGCTCAAGGAGCTGCTCTAAGGGTTCCTCCAGGATGCCCAGCTGAGTCCAACACTCCCCCAGCCTCCTGCTGCCCGCCAGACCACTCCCCAGCCGTCTCCAGCCTGGTGGGCTGGGGTCTGCCGCCTGGCCAAGGATTCCCCAACCCAGCTGCTCCAGAGAAATTCTCCAGCCCTGGGGACTCTTCTCATAGCCTTTGGCGCTTTCTCCGGGGCCTCTGGGGAAGACGCAGTCGGGCCTGAGTCACCCCGAGCCGGGGCAGATAAGCATCTTCCGATGAACCAGCTGGGAGCAGCACCCCACCCACCATGCCTGGTGACAGACGTGTTTTACCTCTGATAATTCCACCGCTTTTTGGCACCTATGAGGCAGGGAGAGACAGAGCAGAGCAGGCAAGAGAACAGTGAATATTTTGTGGGAGCCGGAGGCGACTGAAAATCTCTGCTGATGGCAGACAGGAGCAGGCTGGGGAGACGTGTCGGCGCTGCGGGGTGGGGAAGAAGGGGTCCCCGCAGGACATGAGCCTGAAACCCATCCTCCCCACCTGCCTTTCCCCCCTTTCACTCCTTCTTTTCTCCTTCTGTTTTCTTCCCTCCCATCTTTCCTTCTCCTTTTCCTTCCCTTCCCCTTCCCTCTTTTCCTCCTTCTTTCTTTCCTTCATCCCTTCTTTTGCTCATTCACTCATTCCTATTTTTATTTTTTTTTAAACTTTTTATTTTATATTGGAGCATAGCTGATTATGTTGTGATGGTTTCAGGTGGACAGCAAAGGGACTCAGCCGCACATACACGTGTGCCCACTCTCCCTAAACTCCCCTCCCATCCAGGCTGCCACATCACATTGAGCAGGGCTCCCTGGACTCATCCCTACTTTCATTCCTCTTCCCTCTGTCTGTTAAAAGGACATTCCTTCTGCTCCTGCTCCGTGCTGAGTCCTGTTGCTGGGCGCTGGGGACACAGATCAACCAAACAGAGCCCAGGTCCTGAAGGACACGGAGCCCAACAACCCCACCACTCCAGAGCACCGGGGAGGGCGGCAGCAGAAAAGCCTGGACCAATGTATCTGGGAAGGCTTCCCTGAGGAGGTGCCCGTCGTGGAGAGCCATGAGGCCTCTGCCAGCGGGCAAGCCAGGGCAAGGCATCCGGGCAGAGAACAGCCTGTGCAAAGGCGTAGAGGAGGAACTGCCCGGGCATGGCCGGACGTGAGAGTGTGGCCTCATGGCGAGGAAATGATGCCGCTCGAGTTACTTCCTGCTGGCTGGGCATGTCGGTAAGCACTGCCCCTTGTGCAATGGGGAAACTGAGGCTCAGAGAGTCGTGGGACTTGCTTAACATCACACAGCCAGTGAATGGTAGAGCTGGGACTTGAATTCAGACCTGGGTGGTTCAGAAGGCCATGACCGTGCCTCTTGACCATGATAAACCTCAGCTCAGTAGTTCTCAAAGGTGCCAGTGACAGCCATCGGGTGACTGGTGAAGCCCGCTTCTGCAGCCTTGGGGCACACATGGTACTTTTCTGCTGTCCACAGAGGTAAGGAGCCTGTGCCCTGCAGGCAGGAGCCCTCCTGCCACCTTCAACCACTGGGGAGAAAGCAGATCTCCCCATTTGGAACATGGAGCAGGGTCTGGCTGGACGGTAAGCCCAAATGGCTTTGAAGGGCAGTGCCCTATCCTAAGCACTTTCACCCCCTTCAGGCTGGGCATCCTCCCTGGCACTTCCAGGAGTGAGGGGCAGGAGGAGGCAGCAGCTGCTTCCCCTCAACCCTGCCCTGAGCCTCCCGGAATCACAGAGTTGCCAAAGGTGAGAACTAGGAACAGGCCATAAAGAAGGCTGAGCACTGAAGAATTGATGCTTTCAGACTGTGGTGTTGGGGAATACTCTTGAGAGTCCCTTGGAAAGCAAAGAGGTCAAAGCAGTCCATCCTAAAGGATTCAACCCTGAATATGCTGAAGCTGAAGCTCCAATACTTTGGCCACCAGATGTGAAGAGCTGAGTCATTGGAAAAGACTCTGATGCTGGGAAAGATTGAAGGCAGGAGAAGAAGGGGATGACAGAGGATGAGATGGTTGGATGGCATCATCAATTTAATGGACATGAATTTGCACCAACTCCAGGAGAGAATGAAAGACAGGGAGTCTGGTGTGTTGCAGTCCATGGGGTCGCAAAGAATGGGACACAACTTCGAGACTGAACAACAGGGAACAGGTGGAAGCTCACTCCACAAAAGGCCTGGAGGTGCTGACTGCCACCGGCCAGGAGGCCCCGACTTAAGCCTGAGCCACCACCTCCCCACTTCTCAACACAAATCATAACCCCCACCTCCCACTGCTGGTGTCGCCTTCTGGCTCAGCAAAAGAGGGCCTTGGATGAGGAAAGACTAAGAGCTTTAGAGGCAGAATCCTGGGTCCGGGCCTCAGCTGTGGGACCTCACCACTCAGAACCTGTGTCCTCAGGTGTAGACCGCTAACAATAACATCTCGCTTCGGTAAAGAACCCACCTACCAATGCGAAAGGCATAAGAGATGCGGGTCCAATCCCTGGGCTGGGAAGATCCCCTGGAGGAGGGCATGGCAACCCACTCCAGTATTCTTGCCTGGAGAATTCCATGGACAGAGGAGCCTGGCGGGCAACAGTCCATGGGGTCACACAAAGTCAGACACGAGTGAGTCCACTTAGCGTGCCTGCAACAGCTGATGAAAGTAGGTATTCCTGATACCTACATAAAATCTCACAAATCAAATACCAACTACTCGAGCTGCGTGCGTTCATTCATTTTATTCAGAAGATACACAGGGTCTATGTGCTCCAGGCACTGAGGTAGACATGGTGGGGTTGGAATACCCCGGAGTCCAAAAAGAACAAGGTCCCCTCCTTAATGGTCAGCACATGCTAGAGGGTGGGGAGAACACAGTGGTGACGAATGAAGCTGGCTGACGTGATGGCATGTGACTGGGAAGCTGCTTGAGTCAGGGTGACATGCAAGGCTTCTCTGAAGGGACGAATGACAAGAAGGAGCCCGTCATGCCAAGACCTGCAGAGACATTCTGCAGAGGGGACAGCATGTGCAAAGGCCCTGAGGAAGCAACAGGCTTGTTGTCTATGAGGCTGGTGTGGGTGAAGACAGGGATTGGTTGAGGTGGTAAGTATAGCCAGGTCAGGGTGGGGCCCTGGAATGTGTGCAAAAGGAGCTGGACACATGGTGGGTGCTCCATGTCAGTAGCTGTAAGATCTCTGGTTCCACGCCCTCATTTAGTAACTGGGGAGACAGGCCTCACCATTCGCCTATGGGGGCTCTCTCTGGCCTCAGTGACTGCCAGTCCATCTGCTCATAGCCTAGTGGTCTGTCCTGACGCAGAGGGCCTCTGGCCCACCAAACATCAGGTCTTGAGTTCTAAATAAAATAAAGGGGGGCCCTGGGGTGAGCACCCTTCCCAGTCACCTCCAGCCTCACCTGTTTCATGCACTTTTAACACTGTTGGTTGCTCAGTCGTGTCTGACTCTTTGCGACCCCAGGGATGGCAGCCTGCCAGGCTCCTCTGTCCCTAAATTCTCCAGGCCAGAATATTAGAGTGGGGCGCCATTCCCTTCTCCAGGGGATTTTCCCAACCCAGGGATCAAACCCAGGTCTCCAGCATTGCAGGCACACGCTTTACCGTCTGAGCCACCAGGGAAGCCAAAGAGTGATGGACACCAGGAAGCGGTGGCCCTTGCATCCAGATGAGCCCTTGGGACCAGCCAAGCCTGCTCAATTAGGCAGAGAATTCACCCTGAATTGGCTGAGGTCTGTGAAGCTGAAGGGAAGGGACCCTTTCGCAGCAGCTGAAGCCCTGAACCCCAGGAGGCAGGCGGGGCGAGCTGGGGTGAGGAGAAGGTTTCCCACAACCTCCCTCAACACCTGTGAGCTGCGCTCAGCTTGGCGACCTCCGCAGAGTCCCGCCAATAACGGCCTGGCTGTCAGGGGCCCAGAGCTGCTGCTGCTCAGACAGTCCTCCCAGGACCCCCATCCCCGTCCGCTGTGTCCTCTACCCGCCACCCCCAGCCTCTCCCCGTCTGGACCCTCCCCCTCTCTGGGTCTCTCTGGACCCTCCCCCTCTCTCCCCTCACTCTCATCTCCATCCTCAACCTGTCTCCAACTCTTCTCCTATTGCACCTTCCTCCTAGCTCAGATGGTAAAGAGTCTGCCTGCAGTGCAGGAGACCTGGGTTCAGTCCCTGGGTCAGGGAGATCCCCTGGAGAAGGAAATGGCAACCCACTCCAGTATTCTTGCCTGGAGAATCCCATGGACAGAGGAGCCTGGTGGGCTACAGTCTGTAGGGTCACAACGAATTGGACACAACTGAGCAACTCACACACACACACACACACATCCCCTTGTCTTCACCCTTCTCTCTTGTTCCTCTTTTCTGAGTTAACCAATTGTTGGTTAGTTGATTGATTGTTCTCTTGCACATGCACTCTCCCAATTTTCAGCAGACTTCCAGGGGGTTTGTAGTTTATAAACCAGAAATACAACAAGGATCAAGTCAATGTTCTCGGGGGGTCCGCTGGCCAGGCTCTGTCTGGAAACTAAGATCTTCATCACCAAAGGAAGAGAGGACTGCTGGCCCTTGGAAGACCCTCTCCCAAGAGGGTTCCTCTCCACAGTGCTGTAGATGAAGACTGTGGTGCGAGGCAGTGAGTTCCAGGCAGGCACCCTGGCAAGTCTCTGCAGGTCAGCAGCGCCCTGCACGCCACCCATTACAGGCTGAACTGTTGGCTTCTGGGGGTACCCAGGGGACTGCCAAGCGAAGTCAGAATCACCCGGGGAACTTGTTGAAAGTACAGATCCAAAGGCCCAAGCAAGAATTGCTAAACTGGGTTTTTCAGGCTGGAGCCGCAGCATTTATATTTTTAATAAGATCCCTGGGGATTCTGATGGACAGTGAGACTGGAGGAAGCCAAGCAGGGCGGGGCTGTTCATTCTTTCACCACCACCCACTCCGTGCCAGGCAGTGTGCTCAGAGCTGTGTGTTCATGGGTGACGAAAACAGGCACAGCGCCTGCCCTGGGGGGGCTCATTCTACCAGGGTCCTGATCTAAACCCTAGCATGCCCACCAGGCCCTGAGCAATCCGGTGCTGCCCGTGTCTCCCCTGCCATGGTCCCTCATGCCAGCTGCACGTGACCTCAGCCAGCTCCTGGGATGCTCTGTACCCCTCAGACCGCCAGGCACTTCCCACGTAGCTCTGTTCCGTCTGCCCGCCCCATCACTGCCTCGTTAAAGCCCCTCGTCCACCAGAAACAAACGGAGAAAAGTGACTAAGACACTGGACTCCAAAGCCAGGGAGCCTGGTTTCAAATCTCTACCCTGCTACTTACTAACTGTATACATTGGACAATTTACTTTCTGTGCCTCAGTTTCCCCATGTGTAAAATAATGATAATCACCCTCAAAGAGCCCCAGCTCCCAAAACCACTCCTCATTCCGAGTTCTGTGTTTTCTTAGCCGACCCTACTTTGGTGGAGTAGTGCTTTGATCTGTCATTTCCTTCCATTCATAACTATTGGAGTCGTGTCTGTTCTCCCCAGGAGGGCAAGGACTGCTTCTATTCTGTCCTCACTGCTGAATCCCATTCCCAGCACAAGGCCTGATGCTTCCTGGGAGTTTAAAAAATATTTGTTGTCTGAGCAAATGAAGGAATCAAGTGTAACTCTCTTCAAGCCAGGCCATCCCGGTTCCTCTGAGTCAATCTCAGCATGAGTTACAAGTCAAAGCAACATCAGTCTTATACCCAGAAATCGCCCAAAGGCCACTTGAAGGCTTTACTGCCCTCTCTTATTGTTCAGTCGCCAAGCCATGTCTGAGTCTTTGTGACCCATGGACTGCAGCCCTCCAGCCTTCCCTGTCCTTCACATCCTTCATGTCCCAGAGTTTGCTCAAACTCATGTCCATCGAGTCAGTGATGCCATCCAACCATCTCATCCTCTGTCGTCCCCTTCTCCTCCTGCCCTCAATCTTTCCCAGCATCAGGGTCTTTTCCAATGAGTCAGTTCTTTGCATCAGGTGGATAAAGTATTGGAGTTTCAGCTTCAGCATCAGTCCTTCCAATGAACATTCAGGACTGATTTCCTTTAGGATGGACTGGTTGGATCTCTTTGCAGTCCAAGGGACTCTCAAGAGTCTTCTCCAACACCATAGTTCAAAAGCATCGGTTCTTCAGTGCTCAGCCTTCTTTATGATCAAACTCTCACATCCATATATGACTACTGGGGGAAAAAAAACCCATAGTTTTGAATATATGGACACTTGTCGGCAAAGCGATGTCTCTGCTTTTTAATATGCTGTCTAGGTTTGTCGCACCTTTTCTTCCAAGGAGCAAGCGCCTTTTAATTTCCTTTTTTTCTTTTAATGTCTCTTGAGAGAATGACAAAAGTGTGGAAATACAGTAATCAGCCAGACCCAACATCTTTAAACCCCTTCAGCTCCCCCTCTGGCCAGCTCAGCCCCTCAGGAGAAGCCGCCAGGCTGCTACTCTGGGAAGGAAGCACATAGTTCCTCCAATGGAGACCTCACCATGATTTCTGGAGCCTTCCTTCCCCAAGGGAGGGAAGGATTCCCTGACCGACTTGGGGATTATGAACCCTTGAAGGACTGGTGAACAAAGAGCCCTCAGCCCCCTTTGCCCAGGCCCAGCCAGCTTGTCTCGAGGTCCCCTCGAAGGAACTGAGGGAGGGGCCCCCTCTCCCCCACCTTCAACTGCCTGCGTAAACCAGCAGATGACGGAAGACAGTCTTCACGTGGGTGCTTCCGCTTTCATAATTGATAAACTTAGAGTCCATACAGTCCTGGGAGCTGGGAGGGACCTTGACAGAAAAAAACATTCCCTCTGAGCCTTCAGTAAGCCCTGGTGGGGTTCAGACTGTAAAGAATCGGCCTGCAATGCGGGAGACCCGGGTTCGATCCCTGGGTCAGGAAGATCCCCTGGAGAAGGGAAAGGCTACCCACTCCAGTATTCTGGCCTGGAGAATCCCATGGACAGGAGAGCCTGGTGGGCTACATGGGTCACAAAGAGTCAGACACGACTGAGCGATTAACACAAGTTCAGTAAGTCCTTTCCCTTCTCAGAGTTTGTTTTGCCCACCTACATGGGGGCGACTAAACTCCCTTACTGGAAACCAAGGTGGCCCCGTCAACCTGGAGCAGCAAGAGAAATTGGCCCAGGGCTTTGGCACATGGAGTCAGGCAGCTAAGTCTTCCGTCAAGTTGGGCATCCTCCTAGGGCAGTCATAAAGACCACCAGGCTCTTGGTGACCAGAAAGCCTAGGATAGCTTTTATCAAAACACTGTAGTGGAGCAGTGCCTCTAGGTATGAATCTTAACCACGCAGGATCTTTCTCTCCTGTGGGTTAGTTTGCCTATGTTCTCTGAGATGCACCTTTAGGCAGCATTGTATTACTGACGTGTCCAGCCCCCTCCGAGAGGTCTAAACATCCCTGTAGTCAGGAATACACTTATATGTGTGTCCTTGGTAACAAGACATACTGGATCTTGTGTGCCAGTGGACGCTCATTAAATGTTTGCTGGCTTGAGATTTTTTTTAATTGATTTCGCAGTTTCTGGCTGTGTGATGTCAGGCAAGTGTCTTAACCTCTCTGAATTCAGTTTTCTCATCTGTAAGATGAGAATAAAAAAATATATGTGCCTGCAGGGTCCTTTTGAGGATTAAATAAAATTATGCACACAAGGTGCTTAGCTCTACATCTATCACAGATAAAGATCTCAAAAAACGTTGATACCGATTGGTAGCGATGACGGTGGCGATGGCGACGACGACGGTGGCAACAGTGATTGTGGTGGTGGCGGCAGTGGCCGTGTGGGCAGCGATGTGATCGTGATGGAAAAGCTGGTGGTGAAGGCAGTACGATGCTGATGCCAGCCTCGCCTAGGTCAGCTCAGGTGAGCCCAGAATCAGCTCCCCCACCGGCCCCCGGGTCCAGCCAATACCTGGCAAGCGGGCGCTTGGAACACAGACAAGGCCTTTTGGCCCCAAGCACTGCCACTGAGACGGAAGCAGAAAGCACCCACCCACGGTCAATAGGAGGCTGTGATGTTTCATATGGCATGTTCTGCCAACAAAAGGTGAGTGTAATAATTTTGAAAAGGATATTTGTGCACTTGAGCCGCTGAACAGCCACTTAATAGAGTACTCAGCAGGGAAGGCGAGACACGTGGGCCATGAGAGATCCGTATCCATTACACCCAGAGCACGGCCGCCGCATGTGTGGATCAGGGGCTGGGTTCCATTTGTCTGGGAAAAGGCTGACTACAAAATCAAGCCCAGACCTTTGCTGAGCTCCTCCTGTGTGTAGGCTGGGCTTTGTGAAGGGTACGACTGAGCATGAAATCCAACCGTTACCTTAAAAAGCCAGCTGCAGGGAAGGGAGGCAAGACATATAGAAAAAGGACATTAGCATATGTCCATTCATTCAACAAATGTCCACTGAACACCTATTATGTATCAGGGCTGTCATAGATCCTGGGAATACTGGGGAGGGGTGGGGGGTGAAGGGCTCCGTCCTTCAAGAAGTTCCCAGCCGGGTGGAGAAGACAGATAAGTAAATAAATACAAAAAGTGGACCCTGAGCCATTCAATAACCATCACTCACTGAGGCTTATGCAGGCTCACACTGGGCCTCCCACTGGGATAAAGGTCTTATTTTCATCTCAATTATCTTACCATGAGTCTATGAAGTCAGGGCCATTATGATGCCCATTTTATACAGGAGCAGACTGGGACCCCCAAGAGCTTAAGCAACCTGCCCTAAGTCACAGAGCTCCTAAGTGGAAGAGTCAGGATTTGAACCTGACTTGTGCTTTTAGGCACAAGAAGAAGGACAATGGCAGCCTATTCCAGGATTCTTGCCTGGAAAATCCCATGGACGAAGGAGCCTGGTGGGCTACTGTCCACGGGGTCGCAAAGAGTCAGACACGACTGAGTGACTTCTTTTGTATGTGTGTGTGATTTTAGGCACCCTCCTGATGCAGGAGAAGGAGGATCTCACCTCTGCTGGGAGGATCAGGGAGGGTTCAGAGGAGACCCCTGAGCTGGGTCACAAAGCAGGAGGAAGAATGCCAGGAGCTGGGTTGTGGTGGGCAGGGCATGGGCAGAACCAGGCATTCTAAAAGGGGTCACAGCAGGACCGTGACTGGAGGCGAGAAAGCACGGGGCACTCCCTGGGCACAGTGAGCAGAGCAGGGTGCCTGAGTGGAAAGTTCCTGCAGGTGAAGCGGGAACGAGACCACTAATGGAAGGGAGCCCCAAACAGACTACTGGGCCGAGAGCAGGCCCATCAGGAGACTGAAGCTGCCAGCAACGAAGCTCTAGGCTCCTGCCAGGCAGCGTGTGAGTGAAGCGTGACTCCCTGCACTCCTGCCACCTGGTCCAGACCTCTCCTGGGCTCCGGATTAAGCTTCCAATTTCAGATACCAATGTGGCAGAAAGAACACGAGCCTGGATTAGAATTCCAGCTCCAGTCCACACTCTCTGAGCGATTTGGGGCAAGTTGTCTAACCTTGCTGAGCATCGGTTTTCTCACCTGTAAAATGGGCTCATTAATACCTACCTCACTTTTGTGAGAATAGTATATAGTACTAAAAGGGAAAAAAAACTAACATAAAGTCTGGCATGCCGCAGATGTTCCTATATGACAGATCCTCTACTCCTTTCCCTACCCTCCTCTTCCTTCCCTTCTGGTGAAAACCACATAACCTCAGTTTTCTGAGACTGTCCTTATTTCAAATATACTGTCTTCTCCTCACCCCCACAAGCCATGAAAAGATCCCCCAAATTGTAAAGCTTCTCCATCTACATCATGTCCTTCAGAATGTGCACTGGTCCTGGAATCAGCCTGGAATTCCTTTGCAGGTGCTGACTTGGGATTCAAAAGATTCCATCCCTACATAGGGAAGATGCACATTTAATACATATGATGGTGGAAGGTGCTTATCACATTCCCCAATGCTCTGCCCACCCTAGGATTAGAAATAGGCCCAAAGAAATGCTCTCATTGGAAAAGATCCTGATGCTAGGAAAGACTGAAGACAAAAGGAGAAGGGGGTGGCCGAGAATGAGATGGTTAGATAACATCACTGACTTAATGTACATGAATTTGAACAGACTCCTGGAGATAGTGGAGGACAGAGGAACCTGGTGTGCTCCACGGGGTCGCAAAGAGTCGGACGTGACTTAACAATTGAACAGCAACAACTGATCTCAAGGGGGCTTCCCAAGTGGCTCAGTGGTAAAAAATCCACGTGCAGTGCTGGAGACCCGGGTTCCATCTCTGGGTCGGGAAAATCCCCTAGAGAAGAAAATGGCAACCCACTCCAGTATTCTTGCCTGGGAAATCCCATGAACAGAGGAGCCTGGCGGGCTACAGCCCAAGGTGTCGCAAAAAAAGTCAGACATGACTTAGAGAAGACAGGTGAGGTTGGTTGCTTCTGGAAGGTGCTAGATGCAGGGGGGCTCCTGAGGGTCTGTCCTCCTGGGGCTGGGGGCTGGGAGGACACAGCACCCCCTATCCATCTCTTCCCTGAGCTCTAGACCCTCTGCCCATCTGCCACTGCTGCTAAGTCACTTCAGTCGTGTTCGACTCTGTGCGACCCCATAGACGGCAGCCCACCAGGCTCCCCTGTCCCTGGGATCCTCCAGGCAAGAACACTGGAGTGGGTTGCCATTTCCTTCTCCAATGCATGAAAGTGAAAAGTGAAAGTGAAGTCGCTCAGTCGTGCCCGACTCTTAGCGACCCCATGGACTGCAGCCTACCAGGCTCCTCCATCCATGGGATTTTCCAGGCAAGAGTACTGGAGTGGGTTGCCATTTCCTTCTCCAATGCATGAAAGTGAAAAGTGAAAGTGAAGTCGCTCAGTCGTGCCCGACTCTTAGCGACCCCATGGACTGCAGCCTACCAGGCTCCTCCATCCATGGGATTTTCCAGGCAAGAGTACTGGAGTGGGGTGCCATTGCCTCCGGAGGCCTCAAAGGCAATGCAAACTCAACGTGATCATGACTCAGTCCTGCTCTTCATCCCCAGACCTGGGCTTTCCCCAGCCCCATGTATGTCTCTTGTCAATGGCTCAAAGGCTGTTTAGAACCCTAGAGGTCGCTGTCTACACCCCTTCTCACCCCGGTCCCCTATACGCCATCCATCACCATGCCTTGTCCAGGGTGCCACCTGAGGATCTCACAGCTTCATCCCCTTCCTTCCATCCCCACCTTCAGGACCTAACTCCAGCTCCTCTTACCTGGACAATCCCACAGCCTCCTGACCAGTGTTCCTGCTCTCACACCACCCATTCTTCACAGTCCAGGCCACATTTGTAAAATGCAAGCCTGATTGTCCCACTGCCTTGCTTAATGGCTTAATGGTATTGCTCTTAGAATAAAGACTTCACTGCTTTAAAAACAACCTTTTCTAGATGAGAAGTGAAGTGAAGTTGCTCAGTCGTGTCCGACTCTTTGTGACCCCATGGACCATAGCCCATCATGCTTCTCCATCCATGGGATTTTCCAGGCAAGAGTACTGGAGTGGGTTGCCATTTCCTTGTCCAGAGGATCTTCCAGACCCAGGGATCGAACCCAGGTCTCCCGCATTGTAAGCAAGACGCTTTACTGTCTGAGCCACCAGGGATGAGGGGAACTGATAATTAGGGAGTTTGGGATGGACATACAGACACTGCTATATTTAAAATGGATAACCAACAAAGATTTACTTTATAGCACAGGGAACTCTGCTCAATGGTATGTGGAAGCCTGGATGGAGAGGAGTTTGACGGAGAATGGATACATGGATATGTATGGCTGAGTCCCTCAGCTGTTCGCCTGAAACTGTCACAACATTGTTTAGTTAATCGGCTGTGAAAGCCAAAGTGTTAGTCACTCAGTTGTGTCTGACTCTCTGTAACCCCAGGGACTGTAGGCTCCTCTGTCCATGGAAGCCTCCAGGCCAGAATACTGGAGCGGTTAGCCATTCCCTTCTCCAGGGGATCTTCCCGACCCAGAGACTGAACCTGGGTCCCTGTGTTGCAGGCAGACTCTTCACCATCTGAGCCACCAGGGAAGTATCAGCTATACCTCAATACAAAATAAAAAGCTTAAAAGGCGAAAAAAAAAAAAAAAGGAACCTTCCCTAAAAGATCAGAAACGCCCTGTGGGTTGGCCCCACCCTCCCGTCGGTTTTCACTCCACAGTCCCCTCGCTGAGACACAGCACCTTCCTCGCTCTTCTGCAGCCACTCTGCTGCTTCCCACCGCAGGGCCTTTGCATATGCTTTCCCTTCGCCCTGGAAGGTTCTTCCAGCCTCTCTTTACATAAATAACACCTTACACTTAACAGCTCAGCCAAAGGATACTTCACCCAGGAAATCTTCTGTGACTTTCCAGACTAATTCTGGGCTCCCATAAAGCACCGCATGTCTCTATAATATACAGCACTTATCATGGTCGCAATTGAACGTTGATTTGTGTGGTCATTTGATTAATGTCGGTCTCCCTGAAACTCCCCAGAGGTATGGATCATGGCTGCTTTTGTTCATTTCAGAACAGATGGTATTGGTACATTATAAGCACACAGTGACTTGAACCCAGTGAATGAATGAAGTGATGCTTCTTCAAGGACACACCCTCCACTTCTTGAACTTCTGTAAACAAAAGACAGATGGAGACACGGAGAGGAAATGTGAAACCGCGCAGCCAGTATGCAGCTGCGCCCAGGAGAGCCCAGGCTTCCTGACTGGGACGCCTCCCACTTCCTGACTTGGGGTCCAAGTGCCACCTGGGGTGGTCGGGGGTGGGCAGGGATGCAGGAAGGGATTCCCCAGAGGAGGCTTGAGGGCCAAAGGAAGAAAGAATTTTATAGCCCTGGTCTCTGTGCACCTGAGCTCTATCTATTCAGAATACAGGCACCCTAGAGACCAAAAGAATGTTTTCCCATGTTATTCCAGGCCCTGCTTTCACCACATGCAAATGTATGCAAATTATGTGCAAACACAGTCTCTGGCTCAGATGAAAGAAACCAAAGGCCTGGTACAGGAGGAGCCATCTGAGACTAGACCAAGCTGGCAGGCCCCTCTGGCCGTAAAGCTCTGACGCAACCCTGTTGGCTACACAGTTGAAAGAGATGGAGGGGGGATTTGCAGGTGGGAACATCTCTCCCCAGTGACCCCCATCCTCCTGCCCTCCCTAAACACAGACCACCAACCCCAGGGGAGCTGGGTACGGTGAACTTTGGGTTCTTTTTCCAGGAGTAAAGTCATGCCCCCTGCCCACCCATCCTTGGCACAGTTATAAGCAGAGTCTGCTCTGAAGGGACCACGTCCAGAACCCTGCTGGAAATGGCTCAGTCAGTAGGTAGTGTGTCCTCACGGCCTCACTCAAGCGTTCTCAAAAAGAGGTTCCATGGCCCAACCTCAGAGAGAGAACTTGTGGGTCCGGAAGAGTCCTCACCTTTTGCTGAGCTGAACACACTCCTGTTCTGCCTTGAGACTCAACTCAAGGATCTGCTGTGAAGATTACTCCTTAGTCTCCTCACTTTTCCCCTTTGGCATGGACCTCCCCCCACCCTTAGCCCCCGGAAGCCCTCCAGCAGAGCCTGGCCCCTTGGGGAATTTTCCTGTGTAGTGACCAGTCTCTCCCACTGCTCTCGAAAGGCCTTGGGAACACTTGATCAGAGACGGGAGAGGCTTGGTGAGTGAATGAATGGGTGAGAGTGATGGGGGAGGAAAGAATAAATGGAGCATCAGTGATCTCTTAAGGAAAATCCCAGAAGGTCTGAGAGAGCCAGTGAGGCAGCCAACGGTGCAGCTTGGGCTAGGGGTATCTGGCCTCCCGCCTCCAGGTGCCCCAGGGCCTGGCTCTGCCTCAGCTGAGATTTTCTGTGGCTCCTGTTCACCCTCCCCCTGGCCCCAGCATCAGCCTAATCGGCTGTCAGCACCTTCTTTTGCCCAGAAACTGAGCTGTTCCTTGAAACCTCACAGCCATGATTAGATCTATGACAGCTTCCTAAGCAGCTCAGCGGTTCCCATGGCAACCCAACTGGTACCCGACTGGCAGTGGGCCACCTGGAGGAAAGGGAGGGAGGAGGGAGAGACAGGTGTGAAGCTGCTGCCTGAGGCAGGGAGATGATGGAAGGAGGGAGATTCAGAGAGGACAGAGGAATCAGGAGAGCCCGGGAAGAGGGGAAAGCCCGCAATCACGGGTACCCTGGAGCAAGCGGGTGTGAGCTGGGGTGGCCGGGAGACACAGTGAGAGGTCATACCGAGGCAGATGGAGGAGACTGGGGACATGTGATGAACCTGAGATCAGGAAACAGAATGACTGGATCTGGGGAGATGAGGAGGGTGAGACTTTGAACTAGGAGATATGGGAAGGCTGAGAGTGGAGGGGGCGGTGGGCAAGATCAAGGGAGAACCATGGGGGTGACCACAGATAGCAGAGAGAAGCTGGTCAGGCTGGGGCCGGAAGCAGGAAGCAGAGGCTCGCTAGCTGGGCAAGCTGCGGCCGAAGAAAATGGCCTCTGGCTCGCCCCACCCCTCAAACAAGGAAGGAAGGAGATGGACATGGCCACTGCCCATCCTCAGCCTCTGACCTCAGCCCGTCTCCAACCTGAGGATCCAGGCATCACTAACGAAGAGGCCCAGCAGCAGCTGCATAGGGGGCCTGGCAGAAGGAAGCTCTGCTTGACTTAGAAAGGCCAAGGAGCCTCATCAGAAAGTCCCCACGTGACTAAAGTGCCCGAGCCCATGGTGGGGAGTTACAGATCAGCGTGTCACCCCATCTCGGGAAGTGTGCCGCCCCTCTCAACAGTGATGCCCGGCAGAGAAATACGGCTGTTACCAAATGCAGGTCCACGTGCCCGATGCACAGTGAGGCCAAACAAGACAGACAGGTCTGAGTTTGGAGCAGAGAAAGACTTACCCCTGGGCCCCCACACTGGGAGCCACAACTGTAACAGGGCAGGAGTGGGAGCGAGACCCTCCAGGGTCCTAACCCGCCAACAGTTGGCAGCACAGGAGTCCCGGCCCAGAGGCGCGGTCACCCTGGGGCCTAGTCTGTGGGACCCAGCCCTCGTTTGCACAACCCGAGGAGCCTGGGGCTGACTGGGTCCTGGGCACCTGGCTCCCTCAGAGATGATGGCTGGGCAGGGTCTGGGGGCCTGATGCTAAGGGTGCCACCAGCTGAGATCTGCCTCTTCACCAGGGTCTGGGCACTGGTGGGATGAGCTGGACTAGGTGTTACATGGACACTCCTGGGAGGGGTGACCAGCCCAAGCAAGAACCCCTCCTCTCGGCCAGGGCCTGGACCTCGGAGGGAGAAAATCAATCATTTGGACCTTGAACAAGTGAAATGTTGCTTTACCTACAGGATTTGTTAAGTGTTAAAAGCTGCAAGGATTGATGCTTTTGAACCGTGGTTTGGAGAAGACTCTTGAGAGTCCCTTGAACTGCAAGGAGATCCAACCAGTCCATTCTGAAGGAGATCAGCCCTGGGATTTCTTTGGAAGGAATGATGCTAAAGCTGAAACTCCAGTACTTTGGCCACCTCATGTGAAGAGTTGTCTCATTGGAAAAGACTCTGATGCTGAGAGGGATTGGGGGCAGGAGGAGAAGGGGACGACAGAGAATGAGATGGCTGGATGGCATCACCGACTCGATGGACTCGATGGAGTCTGAGTGAACTCCGGGAGTTGGTGATGGACAGGGAGGCCTGGCGTGCTGCGATTCATGGGGTCGCAAAGAGTCGGACATGACTGAGCGACTGAACTGAACTGAAAAGCTGCGAGGAGACAGAATTCAGTGCCTCCCCTTCCATTTTTTGTATAATTCTCAAGGCTATGACCTTTTAGAGTATCATTACTGCTACTGCTAAGTCACTTCAGTCATATCCGACTCTGTGTGACCCCACAGACGGCAGCCCACCAGGCTCCCCGTCCCCGGGATTCTCCAGGCAAGAACAATGGAGTGGGTTGCCATTTCCTTCTCCAATGCATGGAAGTGAAAAGTGAAAGTGAAATCGCTCAGTTGCATCCGACTCTTAGTGACCCCATGGACTGCAGCCTACCAGGCTCCTCCGCCCATGGGATTTTCCAGGCAAGAGTACTGGAGTGGGTGCCACTGCCTTCTCCATTATACCTTTAGATAAAAAGAGTCGCAGAACATACGATAACTTTTGTTTTGATGAAAGTTGACAGCAACATTGTGACCTGACCCTCATCTGACCTAGTAGACAGCTACAAGAACAAAGGACTCAATACCAAGAAGTTTACCACAACTAACCACACTCTTCTCCCACCTTTCGTATAAAAGGGCTTTGCTGAAAGCCTTTGAGGAGTTCGGGGGGTTGATGGCATGAGCCACCTGTCTTATTGCATGGCCCTGCAATAAACCTTTCTCTGATGCAGACTCCGAAGTTTCTGTATCGTTTTGGCCTCACTGTGCGTTGAACTCATGGACCTGCATTTGGAAACACTACAGCAACGTTAAGGGTCAGCCTTCCACTGCCCTCCAGAGAGCACTGACTGTTGAGGGCTGGGAGGTAACACCTGGAGTCACCTTGTTGGGACAGGGCAGCCAGGAAGAGGGGCTACACTAGGGGTCAGGCATTTGAGCATTGCCCCCAACTCAGCTCTAGTTTCTCCAGACATGGCGGGTGGGGGGGGGATCAATGCAGATTTAGACAAATAGCCGGGACTGGAATAACCCTCGAAGCCAGAGCAGAATCAGGCTCTCCCTCCTGCCACTTGTGGCCGAGTTCTAAGCTAGTCTACCCACCAGAGCTGCAGTACACCCAGCAGGGCCGAGAGCCATTGTCAGCTTTCGCCAAGCACTCCCATCTCCCGCAGGTACAAGTGGTGGATAACGAGTGGTGTTTAGAAATTGCAGCAATACGTAACTTTTAGTCAGTGATTTGTGTAAATGTGTAGGATCTGTATTGGGCACAGGCAGACATGATTTGCACTGCAGAGTGGCTTTCTCAGGGGACCAGCAACAGGGAAGCTGGCTTGATGGTCTGCCTGAAGTCACGTGTGATCATTTTATGCCCAAGGACGACAGGGTGTTAGGGTCAAGACAGCATCCAAGATAGGCCTCCGGAGTTCTCCAGGCCAGGCCCCAGCTCCTGTGGTCCCTCTTACCACCCACTTCCACTTCCTTCTGGAAGTGGAGCCAAGTGGTTAGGAACATGGCCTTTGGAGCCAAACACACCTGGATTCAATCCTGGCTCCACCACCCTCTCCCCCAGTGGCCTTGAGTGAGTCATAGCAATTGCTGGGGCCTCAATTTCTTTTCTGTAAAGCAGAGCAAATTAAAAAAGCCTACTTCCTGGGATGGAGACCTCAGAGAAATAATCTATATATTGGCATGGAACATGTTCAATAAACAGCCCTTAAAACTTACCACCAATTTTGACTCCTTGGTAGGTACTGCCCTCTCTTCACCTTTTTCTCCCCAGAAGCGACACCTGGGCCTTGGCGCCAAGATACCACCACCCCCTGGCACCTGCCGGCACCACTTGGCACAGACTCTCAGCAAACAACAGCAGTGGCTTATGCCCTGTAAGTCGTTAGGACTCACCTGTGTTTTTTAAATACACTGAGTCTAAACATTTTTTAATCTACTGTTGTACCTTCAGCTCCTAAGACAATACCTGGCGCTGAGTAGGCACACAGATATGTGTTGACTAATGGACGTCTTTGTCCACTCGCTCATTCTTGAATTATTGGTACTGACTATGCTTCAGACGGGGGATTCCCAGGTCTAGTGGTAAAGAACCCACCTGCCAACGCAGGAGACGTAAGAGACACGGGTTTGATCCCTGGGTTGGCAAGATCCCCTGGATGAGGGCATGGCAACCCACTCCAGTATTCTTGCCTGGAAAAGTCCCATGGACAGACAAGCCCGGCAGGCTGCAGTCCATAGGGTCACAGAGTCGGACCCGACTGAAGAGACTTGGCACACATACGTTTCAGGCACTCATCACAGGGAGAAACCACGCGTGGCCTGTGCAGGGGGGCACAGGGGCAAAGATAAAATGAAAGTTGGTTCCTCCAAGAGACCTGGTCCCTCTCACAGCCCCAGTCTCAGCTTTGACCTTGGGAAGATACTTGTGGTCTCTACTGAAAGGCAGGGGCATTTGAAAGTCACCCCCTCCCAGATTATTTACTCATTCAAAATTTATTTTGAACCCAACAATGATGCCAGAAAGCCTAACCGGGTGCTCTTCTTTTCAAGGACTTTTGAGAACAACCAGACCACTCCATCTGTTGCCCTGTATTCTAGAGTCAGTATAAAATGGTTAATGAGGACATAATCCAGGTGTTTGGTTCATTGAGAGTAACTGTGTCCCATCTGGTCCTCATCTTTCTCTAAAACTGTCATGAGGAGTGAAGAGGTCCCGTTCTGAAACGCCGATGTTCCACTTGCTCCAAGATCCGCAGACTATCCCTGCTTAAGCCCCAGTTAGCTTCCGGCATGCACTTGGGCTGTTCATGCAAATTAACTTCCTCTCTTTGACAGCTGTCACCAAAAAAAAAAAAAAAGCTTTAAATCTAAAGCCCTAAACTGGGATTTAAGGACCATGAACAGTCTTGTCCAAATCCTGGATGGATGGATGATATGTGAATGCATGCATGGGTGGATAGATGGATGGATGAAAGTGAAATTGTTAGTCATTCAGTTGTGTCTGACTCTTCGTGACCCCCATGGACTGTAGCACACCAGGCTTCTCTGTTCATGGGATTCTCCAGGCAAGAATACTGGAGTGGGTTGCCATTTCCTTCTCCAGGGGACCTTCCTGACCCAGGGATCAAACTCACGTTTCTTGTGTCTTCTACATAGACGGCAGATTCTTTACCTGCTGAGTCATCGGGAATGGATGGATAAATAGATACATGAACAGATAGGTAGATAGACGGATGGATGGATAAAATGACAGCCTGCTCCCCATCTCTCCCTTCTCATGGGCCCACTCCTCTGGGCATGAAAACCTACATCTGGCCCCAACTGTGGATGAGTAGGTGAATCGATGGGTCAGCGACTGTATGAATTGCTGACTCCTTGATCTCCTCTTCCCTCTCAGTTGGCCTGCCCCCTAAGAGTGAAAGCTTATGCCTCAAGGGTTCCCCACAGGCCACTTGCCCAGAGCCCCAGCAGAGTAGGACTCCAACTTTTCTCCATCAGTAAGGAATCTCTAGTCAGCAACAACACCTAGTGAAATGAGTGAGGCGATACAAATACACACTCGTTCACTCACTCGCTCACTCATTCATTCATCCACTCATTCTGTCAACAAATATTTACTGAGGCTTCCCTGGTGGCTCAGGTAAAGAATCTGCCTACAATGCAGGAGACTTGGGTTCGATCCCTGGGTCAGGAAGATCCCCTGGAGAAAGGAATGGCAACCCACTCCAGTATTCTTGCCTGGAGAATCCCATGAACAGAGGAGCCTGGTGGGCTACCGTCCATGGAATTGCAGAGTTGGGCACGAATGAGTGACTTTCTCTATGTCCCAGGTACTCTGTGGGACAGAGTGATAAGCCAACCACTTATTGGCTTCAGTAACATGACCAAGCTCAGTAGAAGGGACAGAAGACCCACACCACATTTTCTGATGTGGTTCTCAATGTATGCTGAGAATATATTTAAAACAATTATATTTAAAACAAGGAGGGAAAGGAACTTTAAAGGAGGGAAGATTTTGTGCAAACCAGTAAAGTATAAATACCAGTAGGCTGTGATAAGTTATGTATGTATAATGTAACATCTAGAAAAACCACTAAAAATCCATCTATAAAAAGAGATACATTCAAATACACTCTAGGTCAATCAAAATAGAATTCTAAAAAGTGTTCAAGTTTTTAACATTGATAGAACAATTAAAAGACAGAGATAAGCATAATGGATTTTTTCAAAAGCAAACATGATCCAACCATACACAATCTATAAGAAATCAACTTCAAATATAATGATACAGACAGTTTGAAAAAAAAGAGTGGAAAAGAATATACCATGCAAACAATTATTTTTTTAAAAAAGGAGTGGCTACATTAATATCATGGTAGCATACTAGCTTTATTTGTAATAGCCAAAAACAGGGGGAAAAAACCCAAATGTCTTTCCATAGGCAGATGGTTAAGCAAACTGGTATACCCATACAATGAAATACAAATCAGCAGTAAAAAGAAACCAATGATTGATATATGCAGCAACTTGGATGAACCTCGAGGGCATTATGCTGAGTGGGGGGAAAAAAAAAAAAAAACAGTCTCCAAAGGTCACAAACTACATGATTTCATTTGCACAACACTCTCGTAACTATGCTGCTGCTGCTGCTAAGTCGCTTCAGTCGTGTCCCACTCTGTGCAACCCCATAGATGGCAGCCCACCGGGCTCCCCTGTCCCTGGGATTCTCCAGGCAAGAACACTGGAGTGGGTTGCCATTTCCTTCTCCAGTGCATGAAAGTGAAAAGTGAAAGTGAAGTCACTCAGTCATGTCTGACTCTGAGACCCCATGGACTGCAGCCTGCCAGGCTCCTCCGCCCATAGGATTTTCCAGGCAAGAGTACTGGAGTGGGGTGCCATTGCTCGTAACTATACAGTCCATGGAATTCTCCAGGCCAGAATACTGGAGTGGTTAGCCTTTCCCTTCTCCAGGGGCTATTCCCAACCCAGGGATCAAGCCCAGGTCTCCCACATTGCAGGCAGATTCTTTACCAGCTGAGCCACAAGGGAAGCCCAAGAATACTGGAGTGGGTAGCCTGTCCCTTTTCCAGCGGATCTTCCCGACCCAGGAAATGAACCAGGGTCTCCTGCATTACAGGTGGATTCTTTATCAACTGAAGTATCAGGGAATCCCGTATATCCATGCAATGAAATACAATTAGCAGTTTAAAAAAAAACTATTGATGTATACAGCAACTTGGATGAACCTCAAGGGCATTATGCTGAGTGGGGAAAAAAGGCACACTCCAAAGGTCACAGACCACATGAGTCATGCACACAGCACTCTCATGTTGGCAAGGTGGTGGTCTATGGATGACGGTGGTGCTGGGAGTGGTGATAATGATGATAAGATTACAGTGATGTTGGGAAGAAGGTGATGTGACGATGATGGTCATAAGGCTGGAGATGACGATGATGACGGCAATGATGTGAAGTTGAAGGGGAAGGGAGCAGGAGAAGAGACAAAGCCCGTACTGAGCACCTGCCCCACTGAAGATTAAACTCTGATCTAGCCATTTCCCAGGCACTATTGATCTGAATACTCACAGCTCACAGATAAGAAACCAGAAGCTCAAATAGGTTAAGCAACCTACCCAACATCACATGGCTCGGTTCCACATCTGTCCGACGCTGGGTCCTTAGCTCTCAACCTGAACCATCCTTGGTGAGTGGGATGCAGACGGAGCTGTGCCAGAACCCAAGACGTGGCTTCCACCCAGAAAGAACCACTTCTGGTCTACTACCCTCTGCAGCTTCCTGATCCGTGCCCTTGACTCATTCACTCAGCAACAAATGTTCACTGTGCCCAGCTGTGGGGTTGGCACATTGGAGTGGCCCACAGAGGCCCTTCCCGCCAGGGGCCCTCAGGTGCTGTCGGGTGAGTTGGGGAGAGGGCCACACAATTTATGACAGAACTCGGTGCTGAGAACCAGTCTCCAGCTGATGGGAGCACCAAGAGAGAGGGGCATTCCACCAGGGGCGGGCACAGAGAGCTTCACAGGACAAGTGACTCTGGACTGGTTTCAAGGGATGAGTAGGAGTTTGAGGTTATGGTAAAGATGGCAGAAAGAGTTGTCACAGCAAAGGCATAAGGGAGGAGAAGAAAATCAGTCCAGGGAAGGATGTGGCCAGAGCAGAGGTCCCCGGAGAGGTGGGGAGGGGCTGGATTTAAAAGGGCCCTGAATGCCAAACTAGGCCATTTAGACTTTCCGCAGAGGCAGAAGAGAGCCATAGAAGCACGTCAAGCTGGAGAATGAGAGGATCAGGCTTGTGTCTTCAGAAGGCCAGCCCTGTTGGCAACAGTATGGAGAATGGATTAGGCAGGGTGGGCAAGAAGAAGTCTGGAGAGAGGCCTGGAACGGGTCTGGGCCTCCTTTCCCTGGGGGGAGGCAAGAGAAAGTGAGCCGGAGAGGACGGCTGGAGACGTACAAGCTGCGTGTTCCTGTGCTCTTCTCTTGCATTTGAGCAACCCAGGTGGACGCTCCGGATGCTGGTTAGGTGCCTGCATTCTAAAGGCAGACATAGGTTCTGCCACTTAGCAACTGAGTGAGCCTGGACAGGTCACGTAACCTCTCAAAGCCTCAGTTTCCTCATCAGAAAGGTGGATCATCACAAAGCTGAGGAAACTGTATGACTCGGGGAACTCAGACTGGAGGTCTGTGACAACCTAGAGGGGTGGGATGGAATGGGCAGTGGGAGGGAGGGTCAAGAAGGAGGGGACATGTGTGTACCTACGGCTGATTCATATTGATGTATGGCAGAAACCAACACAACATTGTAAAGCAATTATCCTTCAACTAAAAATAAATACATTAAAAAAAATAAAGTTGAATAAAATAACATATCAAACTGTTTAGGCCCCTACATACAGATCTTCAAGTTGCAAACTTTCAAAGACGTGAGCGTGGGTTTACATGTCCACTACATTAGTCCACGTGTTTGTAAGATTACTGTACTCTAAGATTTAAAATGTTCTTTTTTTTGGTGGGGGGTTGTTTATGTGTTATTTGTGTGAAAATACTGGGGTTTTCCCAGGTGGCACTGGTGGTAAAGAACATGCCTGCCAGTGCAGGAGGCAAAACAGTCACAGGTTCAATCCCTGGGTTGGGAAGATCCCCAGGAGGAGGGCATGACAACCCACCCCTGTATTCTTGCCCAGAGAACCCCATGGACAGAGAAACCTAGCGGGCTACGGTCCACAGGGTCACAAAGGGTCGGAAGCGACTCAGCACAGCACAGTGCATACAGCCAACCGCGTTTGTTGGCTACCCAGGCTAGCTTCGTTGCACTTACATACAAAGTGAACATATGAACACACTCTCAGAACGGAACTCGTTGGTAGGTAGGGGACTTACTGTACATGGTAAATGCCAGTGAGTGTCCCCACTGGATAAATGAAGAAACTGAAGCCCAGAAAGATGCTGTGACAACGTTATGCAGCTTGAGAGCCTCCAAGCTGGGGCGCAGACTGGCTCTTCCCACTCTGTGCCTCCCTTTCACCGTGTGTCCCCCGCTCCCGGTGCCCTCAGTGTCCAGCTGAGGGCATGAGGGACCCTCGTGGTACCAGGGCTCAGCGGCAAGAAAATTGGCCAACGCCCCAAGCGTCAGAAGGGATGGAGCAGTTCAGTCAGTTCAGTCGCTCAGTCGTGTCCGACTCTTTGCAACCCTATGAATTGCAGCACGCCCGGCCTCCCTGTCCATCACCAACTCCCGGAGTTGATGGACCAGGGGTGCCCCCAAACCCTCCTCCACAGCCCATCACATCCTCCGATGCCATCTGGCCTTGATCCTCAAACCCTGCCTGGGCTCCTTCAACACGGCAGCGTTCAGTGGGCACAGGAGGGGCCCCCTCCGCCCTCACCTTCCTCCAGGGCGGATAAAACTCTCCTGCCCAGGAGCAAGACTTCCCCAGGAGCCAGGCTGAAAATTTGGTCTACGACTGCTCTTGCTTGGTGATCAAGAGCTCTGGGTTCGAGTCCTGACTCTGCCTCTAACTCAGTGTGACCTGGATATTTCCCTTCTTGGGACCTCAGCTTCCCCTTCTCAGAGTGAGTGGGTTGGACTCTAAGCTTTCGAAGGGCCTGCCCACCTACCTCCTGGAACTCCTTCTGGCGGCATCCCACCATCCTTTCTCCGCTGCTCACCCTGGTTTTCTCTTTTCAAGCTTCCACCCTGCCCCCTGCTCCCACGATCTGTGCTCAGCCTCTCTGGGGCTCCCAGGGTCCAACGGACACAGCCCCCAGCAGGAGCCGAGCATCTCCCTGGCTGGTAAGAGCCCTACTTATTGGCAGGGCACCTCCCAGCACCAAGAAAGCCACCCTGCCTTCCTACTCAGGGCCAGCAGTGCCTAAAGAAAACCCCTGAGCTGACTTCAGAGGTTGGCCTGAGCTGGGGCTTAAAAATACAAGTGCCCATGAGCCCCCCAGTGCCAACTGCCCACTCAGCCTGCAGGCGGTGCTGCCCACCACACAGATGCCGTTGTGGCCACCGTGGGTGGTACCAAGGGAACACCAGGGGGTGGGGAGTCCAGAGAGGCCTGGGGGTGGCTGGTGAGGGGGGCGGACATTCCTTGGATTCTAGACTGCAGAGCAGGGCTGTTTACGCCATCTGGCTATAGCTGGTTCTCCGGACTCCGCAGAGAACTAGGCCAGTTCTGTGCAGACTCACAGAGTCAGGGGCTCTGGAGATGGACAAGCCTGGAATCAGATCCTGGTTTGGTCCCTGAATTGGCCGTGTGAGTCGGCGCAGATCACTGGCCCTCTCTGAGCCTCAGCCACTACATGTAAAATAAGGATAATAGAAGTACACACCTCCGAGGGCTCTTTATCACAGAGCCTGACCCAGCAACGGTAGCTGTCTTCCTGGCCACTGTTATCATGTGGGGGGCTGCTGGGACTCAATCAGGGGGCACAGGAAAGAGTCAGGGATGCGATGTCCTGGCGTCACCCTGCTGCCCACGTCCGAAACCGCCAAGGACTAGGCACATCGGGCACCAGTGCAACTGGAAGTGGAGCCCATTTTCTTGTTGGACAAACAGGCAGATGGGGGCCCAGAGAGAGCATGTGCCTGGCTCACGCGAGAGTCAGAACCTAGAAATCGGAAGCTCGCTCTCTCGGGTGTGAGAGACAGCACCCCTAGAGCTGAGAGGACCCCGAGAGACGACCCAAGGCAGCCCTCGGTTTTCCAGAAGAAGATACCCAAGCCCAGGACAGTGAAGGGATTTGTCCCATTCGCAGGACAGCAGGACTGAGGCGAGGATTCCAACTCCCTGACCGGTGCCACCTCATTTGGCAGGACAGGTGGCTGAGCCTGGACTCCCCTCCCAAAGCTTCTGCTGGGGGCTGGGAGCAGGGGCTAGGGAGTGGGGGGTGCGGCTCCCATACCCCAATCCCACCAGGGCCTGCGACATCCTTACATAACCCACATCCAGTTACATAACCTGCTGCTGCCTCTTCCCAGAATGGGAGCTCCGGGAGCAGATTCGAGCATGGGGAGAGACCACGAGCTGCGTCCATATGAAAACAGGGTCATTACTAGCTCTTGGACTCCAGCACCGGCCTTCCCGCAGGGGCCGGAGGCCTGCCAGCCCACCCCCAGGCCCCAGGGAAGCGGAAAGATCTGGTTAGGACTGGAGCCCTGTGCCAGGGCAGGGTGCAGAGAGAGGTCACTGCCTGCAGGGGTGAGGCTGGACTCTACTGCCCCAGCAGCCAGGCGGATACCGGCCCCCAGACTCCAAAGTCCCAGGCAAGTTCAGCAGTCCTAAAGGGTTCCCCAGAGGGAAACCTAGGGGCAGGCCCACTGAGGGGCCGTGGAGCCTAGAATCTCAGGTCTGAGTTTGAGTTGGCTTATGCTGGTCACTAATCAAGTGACTACAGACACATCACTCTACTCCACATCTTGGTTTTCTTATCTGAAGAATGTGATGACTAAACGGACCAGCCTCATTGACTGCTGCTAACATTACATAAAATCCTGACTCGCGGGGGCCTAGTGCAATGCCTGGCCCCAGGTAAGTGCCCATTTGGCAGATGAAACACTGAGGTCCAGACTAGGGATGTGACTTTAGGGGCATATATCTGGCAGCAGAGGATGAGACGGTTGGATGGCATCATCGACTCAATGGACATGAGTTTGCGCAAACTCTGGGAGACAGTGAAGGACAGGGAACCCTGACATGCTGCAGTCCATGTTGACAGATGAAGAACTCAGGCTAACAGGGGTTAAGTGACATCCTCAAGGCACGCCTGTAGGAAGGGCGGGGCCAGGACGTGAACTCAGACATCTGGCTTCAGAGCACTGCAGCCAGGAGCAGTCAAGCTGGCCCCAAGTCAGGAGGGACACCCCTGTGCCCGTCACCACCCTTTAAACCGACAGTCACCCTCCCCTCTCCCCGTCTCCAGCTGCCGCTGAGCTATGTGACCTTGGCGGAGCCAGTTGACCTCCTGGGCTCTCATCTCCCCATCTGACACAGGAAGCCTGATCCCTAGGTTAACAATTACCAGGGTTATTGTGAGGACGCATTAAGATAACGAGTTGGAAACTGCTTTTCAGCAGAGAAAAGTCCTGCACAGCTGTGACGGCTCATCACTCCCCCAGCCTCCAACTCCCTCCGATTCAGCAGGAACAGCTAATGGACACACACCAGGGGCCTCTAAGCATTTCTGGCTATTCAAACAAACACCTCTCCTCTCCACCACCCCTGCTCTGGGCCGCCCTTTGGAAAGCTTCCGGTCTTCTCTCTAGCTTCTCCATAGTGCTGAAATGGATCAGGCTGGACATCTGAGTCACCACCTTCTTGCCCTTCTTTTAAAAAAAAGCCTTCATTTCAGCTAAGCCCCCAACTATGTGCTTCACGGGTACCCTCACAATCTTCACAATGACCTCCAGGAAGCTGGGATCCGTCTCGCCCATTTTACAGATGAGGAAGCTAAAGCTCAGAGAGGTAGTCATTAGCCTGAGGTCACACAGCTGTCAACCCCGTGGAGCCAGGATTCACAGACAGTACTCCGTGGCTGCAAAAGTCCACTCTCTGAACTGCCTCGCTAACCCACTTCTCCATGAAATGGGTCGTGTTATCCCCATTTTGCAGAGGAAGATGCTCAAGAGAGTTAAGCAGCTGCCCAAGAAGCCCCGAAGAAGACCTAGGCTGCACACCCAGGGCCGCCTTGCTCCTTCCCTGTCACTCAGGGATGATACCCAGGCGGGAGCTATATCAGGCAGCCCACAGGAGAAGCCAGGCTGGGTGGACCCCATGCGGGTTGATGGGGAAGCAGCTTGGCCATGTACAGGGCAAAGGAGCACCAGAGTTAGTGCCGGGCCAAGTTATATCCCTCTCTGGACCTCAGTCTCCCCAAGTGTCCAAGAAGTGCCAGACCCTGGTTTGGTCAGGGAGACCCCTGAAAACCCCCACAACTGCAGGAGGCCGTGTCCTGAGCCGAAGTCCCTAGAATCCCCTGGAAGTGTGGTACAACCCCCAAATGCCGAGCCACACCCCAAAGAGTTAATTTCATAGGACAGGGAAGGGGCCTGGGGACCAGAATTCATTAAATCCACCAGGACCACTTCCCCCACCCCGCCCGCCACCCCAAGCTTCCATCATCAGCCAAGACCAAGAATCCCAGTCTAGGGCAATTTTCCTAAGGCTGGATGGGCCCCAGGCCCCTGCCTGCCCTCACAGAGGTCTCCTTTAGGGTGGGAGCTGGTACTCAGAGGTCCATCGGCATCTGAGGTAGGTCAGGGCTGGTATGGAGGGGTCTCCACTGTGGACCACAGCTTAGAATCACGGCCTGGGAGAATTCTAGATGTAGGTTGGGGCAGAAACTTGAGATGTCCCCAAACTTAGTTGACTCATTCCTCATTTAGCGAATACCTATTAGCAGCGATGATGTGCCAGCGACATTTTTAGGCGTTGGGGGAATAGCAGTGAGTAAAGCAACGTCCTTTCTCCCGGAGTGTGTCCGTGCTGTGGGGAACAGAGTCACAGCAGACCAGCCCGGCCTGCTGCAGCGCTCAACAGGCTTCCCCATCATGACTCCCTTAAATATGACCCAGTCGTGAGCTGGCAGCTTAGTCCCCATTTTACAGATGGTACAGATGAGTCACTGAGGCTCCAAAGCCATTTCAACAGCCTGTCTCCCTACTCCAGGCAGGCAACACCGCCATGCCTCCCAGCCCAACCCGCGTGTGTGTGTCTGCCTCTGAGCACAACTTTTCCTGTTGCCACGGCAACCCCCCTGGGGAGGCCTGCCCTACTTTGCATCCCTGGCATAGAGCCGGCAGCCTCACCCCACCTCCTAAGACAGAGAGATGGGCTTTATCTCACTTGTGGAGAGAACTGGTCCCACCAGGGAGAAGAACAGGCTTTCTTGTTCAGACGTGTAATCAACGACGAGCAGATCCAATGGCCCAGGGACCCAGCCAGGCCCTGGGACAGGAGACAGAAGCCGTGGTCTTGCCCTTCTGGAGCACATGACCTGCCCGGGAAGGCTGACGGTCACCGGCACAAGCACAGTGAGAGCTAGAGCAACGGGGACAGTGGTGAGAGTGGCTAAGTGCTCGGGGCAGTTCTAAGCCCTTTCCACAGATTAACTCCTGTAATGTTCCCGTTACCTCTTGGGGAAGGTGTCAATTCGATCTTCACTTTACAGATGAGAAAGCTGAGGCTCAGAGAGGTTAAGAAGCTTGCCCAAGGTCACACAGCTGAAACGCAGCAGAGCAGGAAGTAGGACCCAAGGGAGATCCTCAGCTGCACCGTACAACGTGGGAGAAAGGGGCCCTTAAAAGTGATCTCAACAGGAGGAGATGAGGCTGGGGATGGGAACAAGATGGGACAGGGGCCCTAAGAGCTGCCAGACTGCTGGCAAAGACCCAGTACTGGGGGGCGAGGTCTGGTTCTCCACTTCCCGCCTGATGGGGCTCAGCTGGGCCTTGGGGCGCATGATTTGAGAAAAGAAAACGCAAGTAAAGTTTTAGAGAGGCTAGCTCTGGAGCCTCGCGGCACTGGCCCCCTGAGAAAGCTGAAACGCTCCCAGCGGTTCCCAAGAGGGCGGCTTCCCACCACCTGCCGATATTTATGCCCCGCGCATACTCGCCTGTGCTTCCCGTCCTGTGAGAGGGAAGGACCAGGCTAGGGCCTGGCTTAATCCTGGCAGTGCCTGTCTGCAGAGTGGTTATGCGTATGGACTGTGCAACTGATTGCCTAGGTTCAAACCCCAGCCCTCCTACACCCTAGCTGCGGGAACCTGGGCAAGTCAGGTAACCTGAGCCTCAGTTTCCACATCCAGGGAAATGGGGCTAATAACACGGCCACAGGTATACAATCGTAGTGTCATTGCAAGGGCTCAACTGTTCATACTCTTAAGTTCACAGTGCCTGGCGCAAAGGTGTGTGTGACCATCAGCTATCATGATTACCTCTGTAGCATATAGATGCACACGGGTCTGCATTTTTACACAGATAGGGGCCTGTGGGTGTGCAAGCCCGTGCACATGGAGAACGCCCACGCGTGTGAATCTACCCGGTCGAGTGGACACCCCCTGAGTGGGAAAGGGAGATGCAGCTAAGCCCACAGGCTTGGGACACGAACATTTCCTGTGTGCCTGTAGGGAGGTGAGCACAGGTGTCAGCTTGGCACGCCCATCCCCGCGTGAACACACGCCTTCCTGTGTGCACACCCGGCCCTGAGTATGCCATGGGCACACGTGCATGCACGGTTGAGGCCGATGCCTGGTTCTTACCCCTGTTTTGATTTATGTTGCAGCGGGGAAGGAACTGGCTGCTTCATCTCCTGGAACCACAGTGACGGAAGACATCTCAGCTCTGGAAAGCACAGATCAATCACTAGGGAGAGGGAAAAAAAAAGCTGCTTAAGGCACAAACCTCCTCCCACAGGCCCCCAGAGAGTGTTAAAGCCACACTTCAGGAAAGAAAAACATGATGAAGATTAAAGTCGGGAACCCACAGGGTGGAAATCAAGGCACCGCCAGGTGCTTTCCTGTTTTCACAGACAGGAGGTAGTCCCCGAGGAAGCCACAGCCCCTCAGAAACACTCAAAGGCCAGTCCGGACTCCATTCACCTTCAACCGATAGAGGAAATGAGTCTTCTTGGGAGAAAAGAGATATCCCTCCCACCCCGCACCACTGCCTTGGATCTCACCTGGAGAGAAGGGACTAGAAAGAAAAGGCTGCTTAGCAAGACCTCTCTAGGGAAACAGCCCTGAAACTCTGCTCCCCAAAGGGGATGCGGAATAGGGAAGAATGTCTGTGCCCTAAGCTGGCAGCAGTCATTCAGGACCACCAGGCCAGGCAGCACACAGGACGGCAGAGCCTGAGCCGAGGAAGGCCCCCTCCTGTCCATTCAGCACTCCAGACTCTCACAGGCATCATTTCAGGAACCCACACTGCAGACCTCAGCAGTTCAGAGAGGTCCGGCGACTTGCTCAAGATCACACAGTATTTCACCCATAACATTAAGATTGATCCCTTGTCTGACTCCTCATCTCCTGGCATATCTTTACATCACAGCATTGCCCAAATGTAATATGCCAACAGCAACATTAGCTGCAAAATAGCATGGAGCCGGGTCTCAAAGAGTGAACTGGGACAAAACCAAGTGGCAGGAAATAGGGGCTCATTGTCCAAGGATTGTAAGAGAGAGACAGCTCAGGTGGCTTAGGAAGGTGAAGAAATACTTTGTGGAGGATGAGGGGCTTCCTAGGTGGCACTACTGGTAAAGAATCTGCCTACAATGCAAGGGATGTAAGAGACGTGGGTTTGATCCCTGGGTCAGGAAAATCCTCTGGAGGAGGGCAAAGTAACCCACTCCAGTATTCTTGCCTGGAGAATCCCATGGACAGAAGAGCCTGGAAGGCTGCAGTCCATGGGACTGCAAAGAGTCAGACAAGACTGAGCCACTAAAAACACACACATACATGGCAGCCCCAGGCAGGAAGGACATCACTAGCCAAAGGGCAGAGACTAGAAGGAGCTTGGTGTGTTGGAAGTGGGCGTAGGGGCAGGGATGGGCACTTGCTGATCTCAATGGGAGAATTTCTTTTCGGCAGAAGCAAAGAGTGAGGTGACATAGACTGGATGGCCCCAATCTTAAAAGACATAGGTGAGACAGCTGTGAGCTTCCTGTACTGCTCAGGCCCAAGGTTGTACAGGACATTCAGTAGGTACTTAAAATCTCTCTGAATGGATGGATGGATGACAGATGAAGGATGGCTGGATGGATAGGTGGACGATGGGTGCGTGGATGGACAGATGATGCATGGATGATGGAGAGACAAATGCTGAACTAATAATATGAGGTGATAATAATAATGAGGTAATAACTAATAATATGGGAGAGCTAAGTGTGACTGCAAGGGCTCTGTGCTGGGATTTGAGAGCCTGAAATTCAGAAGGTCCCTGGTCTGCCACTGATCAACCGTCTGAAGATGTCTCTGGCCCTCACGGAGGATAGATGGAGAAACAATGGAGACAGTGACAGACTTAATTTTCTGGGCTCCAAAATCCCTGCAGATGGTGACTGCAGCCATGAAATTAAAGGATGCTTGCTCCTTGGAAGAAAAGCTATGACCAACCTAGACAGCATATTAAAAAGCAGAGACATTACTTTGCCAGCAAAGGTCTGTCTAGTCAAAGCTATGGTTTTTCCAGTAGTCATGTATGGATGTGAGAGCTGGACCATAAAGAAAGCCTAGTGCCAAAGAATTGATGCTTTTGAACTGTGGTGTTGGAGAAGACTCTTGAGAGTCCCTTGGGCGCAAGGAGATGAAACCAGTCCATCCTGAAGGAAATCAATCCTGAATATTCATTGGAAGAACTGATGCTGAATCTGAAACCCCAATACTTTGGCCACCCGATGCAAAGTACTGACTCCTTAGAAAAGACCCTGATGCTGGGGAAGATTGAAGGCAGGAGGAGAAGGGGATGACAGAGGATGAGATGGTTTATGGACATGAGTTTGAGCAAGCTCCGGGAGTTGGTGATGGACAGGGAGGCCTAATGTGCCAGGCCATGTGTCCATGGCATCGCAAAGAGTCGGACACAACTGAGCGACTGAACTGAACTGAACTGGGCCTCAGTTTCTCCATCCACAGAACCCAGATGATTCTCAAGGGTCTCCCACATGTGAGAGTCTATGATCTTGTAGATGGAAGCAGGGGCTCAGGCAAGAAGGCTGACCCAGGTAGTGCCCCCAAGAGAGGAGAGGGGAGGAAAGAAGTTGACGACAGGGGGCCTAGTGGTCAGGAACTCAGCCACTGTGGGGGCTTGCCTAACCTGAGGGTCAGGACACCTAGTTTTCAGCCTCTGCTGCTCATGTGCTGTTACTCCCCCTCCCTGGTCCATTATCTTAGGATTCTAGAAGACTTGCCTCGCCCAGTCTGTAGCGCCAGAAGCCCAGCCCCGCCCCTCTGTTAGCCCACTTAGGAGGTTAAAGCAACTTGGGAAAAACACTTATTCTCAGCTCCTGGAATTACCCTTCCCTTTCCTGGCAGATAAATGGGGCAAAACAGAAGATGCTGTTGCATTTAAATGGAGCAAGGCAGGCGGAAGTTTATGAGATTTGAATACACTTTTGGCTGCTTTTGAATATTCATTTGCCCAAGGGAGTGTCAGGGCGGCCAGTTCCAGGGCCCAGAGGGAGGTTATTTGAGGTTGGGGCGGGGAGGGAAGCTCAAAGACAGGTTTAGCAGGAATCCCTGCTCATCAGGCTCTCGGGAGCTCACTGTGGTTTTCCACCAGCTAAAATGTCAGAGACTCAGAGTAAATGCTAGGAGTTGATACACCCCACGGTTACTGTTGCCATAGCAACTGCCTCTCTGCAACCAACTGTACAGGCAGATCACAGCAGATAAGACAAGTGCAAGGAGAATGACGGGGAGCCAGCCCAGGACTCTAGCAGGTCCCCAGAGTTCAGAAATATATCCCAGAATTCCAGAATACACCCCAGGCTTCCAAAACATTCCCAAGAATTCTGAAACGGAGCCCAGAGTTTTGGAACAAGCCTAGAATTCTGAAATCTGTCTTCCAATTCCAGAGTAAGTTTTCCCCAAGATCCAGAACTGACTCTCGACATCAAAGAATATCCTCCATTTCTGACGGTCAGGGCACACACTCCAGGAAGCTCCCCCAGACTCTAAAACGGGCCCCTGAATAGAATGTGCCCTTAAATTCTGACCCCTTTTCTTTCTGAACAGCAAGGACTATGGGGTGCTCAGGGCTCCTGTTGGAGAAGAGGGTTCAGGGAACGACCCTTGGGATAGTGAACATGACCTTGTCCTTGTCGCTTGGGAAATGCAGACCTCCGCAGACATGCCCGTGACATTGCAGTCCTCATAAGCCAAAGGAGACCCCCACCACCACCCCCAGCCGGCACTCCCAGCGTATTCCATGGTGTGCCCTGTCCTCTGTGGTGCGGGTGAGTCGACACTGAGTCATCCCCACCCGCTCCTGAGGTCCGTGGGTGACCTAATCCTGAGGGTGCAGGGAGGGAGCCAAAGCAGAGGGCTGCCCCAGAGGCTTCTCTTTGCCCAGGCAGCTCAAGGTGGGGGATTGCCAGGGGGGCTGGGGGTGGGGCGCCCCGCTGGGCTGCGAAGCCTTAGCAACTGCCTCCCTCTAGGCTTGGGATTCGGGGAGGGGCTGTTTACAAGCCCGGCCCCTCCCCCACCATCCCTGCCAACACAGTCCTCCTGGGCGATTCCTGGACCAGAGCATCATAAGCTGATGGGGAACTGCAGACGATCTTAGCCTCTTCCCTCTTCCTTTCCCTCCATAATAAGCTCACTGCCCAGTCAGCTCCCGTCTTCATTCCCTTTCTCTCCTGAATCCCACTCCTGTTCCATCCCGCCCCCAGGCCTCATCTTTCAGCCTCCTTCCCAGTCTTCCTGCCTCCACTTTCCCCCTCTCCCTTTTCAACAGCCCACAGGCAAGGCCCTGATGATTCCACCACCCCTCTCAGGACCTCAGGGCGGACCCCCACACATCACACATCTGGCACAAGCATCCCACCTTAACACTCAAGACCCTCAGGTAGCTGGCCGCATCCAACATTTCCCATAGTCTCCCCGCCTCCTGCCAACCCAGCTGGCTCATGGTTGTCTGGAGAAGGCCCACGAGCCCGCTTCCTCCCCACTCCCAGGCCTGCTTGTCTTCCTCCTCAAAGGCTCTCTCCACCAGCTCTAAATTTCCAAACCAAGATAAGGGCCACCTTCTCGGAGAGGAAACCAGCCCTCACCTTGCCCTTCTCTGAAGCCCCAGCGTTTCCTGGCTGTACCACGCTTTTGGCGTTGGCTACAGATTGTCAGAGCTGCTAGGAGAAGCCCAAATGGTTTTCAAACAGGGCTGTGTGGCACCCCAATAGGAGGCAAATGAAAATGAAAGTCGCTCACTCATGTCCGACTCTTTGCGACCCCATGAACTACACAGTCCATGGAATTCTCCAGGCAAGAATACTGGAGTGGGTAGCCTTTCCCTTCTTCAGAGGATCTTCCCAACCCAGGGATCGAACCCAGGTCTCCCAAATTGCAAGTGGATTCTTTACCAGCTGAGCCACAAGCGAAGCCCCCAACAGAGGGCTGCTAAGTCACTTCAGTCATGTCTGAGTCTTGTGCGACCCCATAGACAGCAGCCCACCAGGCTCCCCCGTCCCTGGGATTCTCCAGGCAAGAACACTGGAGTGGGTTGCCATTTGGCAGGGGGCCTCAAAGACGGAGGATGGAGATTGTGAGGGGATGATCCAAGCAGTGGGGTTACACAGCCCTCCACGCCCAGATCAACATCACCCTCACCTGTTTTAGGTCATCATTCATTTATTCATTCATCACGGAAAGGCTGAGCACCTTCACTGTGCTTGCTGCTATGAAGGGAACGGTGAATAGACCAAGTTATCCTCACAGAACTTGAAAGCTGGTAGGGAAAAGAGCCCATACACATTTTAACAGATAAAGACACAAGGAAGTTTCAAGGAGCCTTGAGGACACGGTAAAATGGAAACCAGGTGCAGAGTGGCTGGGGTGTGGGACATCATTAGCTGCTTAGAGAAGCTTCTCTAAGGGAGTAACATCCCAGCTAACTCCTGAATGAATGACAGCAGAAGGGCCAGCCGTGCCACCCAGATCATGCCAGAGAGAGGGTAGTCTAGTCGCACAAAAGGGAAAGTCAGTGCAAAGGCCCCACAGCAGAAACAAGCCCGCCATCTTTCAAACACACAGACACGATTCAGGGGCGGAGCCACCAAGGGCCAGATCCTTCCACGGGGAGACTTCCGTAGTGCCTTCCACTTGGGGAAACTGGGTTTCACCGCTTAAAAAACTATAAAGCCACTGACCTCGTCTAATCCTGACGCTGCACAGAAGATCCGAGGTTTCCAGGGATTGCCTGAAGCCAAAACGAGAGTGGGTGGCAGAGCTGGGACCAGCACTCAGGTCTCGGGACTGTGTCCCAGGCATCATCTCTCCCCCACCCCACCCTGGGCACAGGTGTGAAGCCTGAGGGAAGTAATGTCTCCCAGGCCAGCCCAGCTCCAGGGAGCACGCAGCCAGCCAAATAAAGGCTTTATCAGATTTGTTAAACACTCATCCTGTGGCCAACGGCCTCCTGGCACCAGACAGCATGATGGAGAGGAGAAAAGAAAAGCGGACGATGAAATTAAAAGGCATTTCATTTCCAGAGCCCAGGCCGACACTGCAGAGCGAGACCGGGTCTCTCCCTGCTTTTACCCCTCCCTCCTCCTACCTCCCTGGCCTCCGTGGCTGGCGCGGCCCCACTGACTGGGGGTCACAGCTCATACAGCGATGCAGGAATTGTGGGCCACCTGGCCCAGTAACCAAGCATCCGGAAGGGATTCTGGGGACATGAAGCAGGTGTGTGAGAGGTCGTCAAGTCCATCCCACTGCCTCAGGGCTTGACTGCCTCCCCACAAAGGAAAGGGCAAACCCCAAACCCAGAACTGGGCAGCTTAGGTGAAGGTTTGGACTGGGCCGCTGTGGGGACCAGCGAGCCTGGGGCTTCCTCCCGCCCTTCCCCAGCGCTCTCCGCAGCCCTGGGCAAGTCCCCGGCCTGCTGTGTGCCTCTGTTTCTCCTGCCGTGAAAGGAAATGACTGTCACGAGGACACAATGAGATATTTTGGTATAAAGTACGTGTGCTTCGTGGGCACCAAACAAATAACGTGTTTAAAGGTGCTTGGAGCCCCAGTTTTTCCACGTGACCTCCACGAAGCGAGAGGGTGGAATCTCTCTGTGTTTCTACTCCGCACTCAACCCGCCAGGCTCTCTCCAGTTTCCCCAGGGCCTCTCGTCAGAGCAAACAATTTGTGTTTAAATACATTAAACTGCATAAAATTTTCCCTGATTCCCCTAAAGAGTATCAGCTGATTTCTCTCTGTTCATTCCTTTCAGAGCCGTCAGGCCCCTAAGAAAGCATGTTGGTCGCTCAGTCGCATCCTATCTATATGTAAACAGATGATGTTCCCCCACCGAGGCTGGAGTATGGGGACTGGGGTGGGAAGGGGCCCGTGGGAATTGACAAGCATCATAGGGAAACAAGAGACTGAGAGTTTGCAGATTACTCTGGAGGAGACCTCTTCCCTGCTGCTCTTCTTGATGTTTGTTTTTGTTTTTCCAGCAAATATGTATTAGACATTAGAGTGTACAAAGCAAAGTATTAAATGTATTTTGGTCATAAAATCAAACAGATCGGATGCACCTTCTTTCCTCTGGGAGCTTATGTGTCAGGGCTGAGGGATTGGATGGTTAAGTAGATTCATAATCTGTCAAGTGACCCAATTTGAGGGATGTTGATAAATGAATCAATGTCAGCCTGCAGGAGGTCTCTGATGGTGTATCACGGGATCTGTCTTTGGAGCTGCTCATCAAAAGATACGATGATGGAGAGATCCTGGATTCAAGCAAGCTTGAGGGAATCCATACACAGATGTTTACAAAACACTAAGTCTGTGCCAGGCACTGTTCTAGGCAGTAGAGACACAGCCATGAACAAGACAGACCAAAATCTCTTGCCCTCATGGGATTTATATTCTAGTCGAGGGAGACAGAGAATCAACCAAAAAATAAGTAAAATAAAAAGAATGACAGGTGCTGGTAAGTGCTATGGAAAAATTAAGTAGGGGGGGTCTAGAAACTGCTGAGAAGTGGGGTTTGAATTTTTAAAAAGATGATCTGAAAAGGCCTTCTTGAGAAGACAATATTTCAGCAAAGGCCTGAAGGAGGGGAGGCAAGTCAGGCAAAGCACCTGGGTGACACAGAGCATTCTGGACACTGGAGAAGCGTGTGCAAAGGTCCTGGGGTGGGAGTGCACTTGGCACGCTCAAGGAGCAGCAAGGAGGCTAGTGCGGCTGGACGGAGCAGAGAGACCAAGCGGTGTGGGGTAAGAGATGAGGCCCGAGGGGCAGCAAGAAGAGCATCTCAGGAGTCAGGTGGCCAGTAAGAGCACTCAGACAGGGAGACGCACTGAGCAGTGATTAAGACGGGCTCTTGAACCAGGGTGCTGAGACAAGAACTTGTCAGCTGCATACTCTTGCCAGGTATCCCTGAGAAAGGTACTTCCCATCACGGTAAGGGCTTGGAGAACCCTCTGCCTTGGAAACCAGATTCTGCCGTGTCATTCAAAGGCTGCAAACACCTCTGGGTGGCTCCAGACCCCACCAGAATATCTAAATCTCTGGTAGATCTCCACGCCTGACCCCAACCCCCAGATGGGATTACCTTCTCTCTTCAGGTCCCTGATGAACAGCTGTAGCTGGTAAAGGCCAGCTGTTCAAACGCATCCACCCATCACCGCACGTCAACCCTGCCAGTCACTCAACAAACGCTTGCTCAGTATGACAGAGGGAGGCTGACACAGTTCATAAGACAGCCCTCGGAGGGGTCAGATCCCAGCTGGGCCACCTCCAGCTGTGCGACCTCAGCGGGGCCTCTCAACCTCTCTGAACCTAATTTTCCCATCCCTAAATGAGGAAGAAAGGAGCACGCACTTCAGGATTGGGGTAAGTACTTCCTAAAATAACTAAATGTAAATCAAACCCTGACACTGGATGCCTTAAATGTATATAGTGGTGTAAGTCAATTATTTCTTCACAAAAATGAGAGAAAAAGATAGCTGTAGCAATGATGCTTATGTGGCAAGCATTGCGCTAGACACCAAAGGGACACGGAGTGCAATAGACTTGACCCTGGTGTGTCTCTGGAGGGAGTTCAGGAATTTAACAATTAATAACACAGAAGAGCACTACTCGGAACGTCAGAAAGCCTGCTTCGGGCCCCTAGCCCCAGAGCTCAAGGCTTCAGAGAAGGAAACACAGGGTCTCCTCCCCAAAAGTTTAAGGACCCTGACTTCAGTGGGAGTTGATGATCTGCCAAAGAAAACCGGCTTTGGAAATCTGCATGCCTCGGTTAATCAGACTCTTTTTGGCTTTTTCATAAAGACAGCACAAATAGAGACTTGCCTAAGTCCTCGAGGCAGTCCCCGCCCTGCCATCAACCTATCCCCCACCCCTTCCACCCCTGCCTGCCTCGGCACTTCCTGCAGCCCTGGTCCGGGTGTCCAGGCGCCACTCCTCACCCAGTGCCCCGCTGCCCTGTCGCTACCCCAAGGGTGGCCTCAGGTGCTCCATGTATGACAGTCTCCAGTTTGGCCAGCAAACAAGGACGTGATGCCAGCAGCCGCCCTGAGCACCAGAAAGAAGTCAGGTGCGGGCACCTGCTGTAGGGGAAGCGGGTGCTCAGAGCTGGTGGACCGGAGCCAGAGAGGCCCGGTTCCCAAGAGCAGTACTTTCTAACCATCGGCCTATTCCAAGCCAGGCACTATACAAAGCAATTTCATCCATTAACTCTGAGTCCTCACGGAACGGGGGACTATTTTCCCCCCATATATATAAGGAATCGAGGCCAGGAGCATTGAGGAAGTTCCCCAGATCACACTCACAGTTAGTGAGTGGCAGAGCTTGACATTGAGCTCAGGCCCCCATTTCAACCACGTCCCTGTTCTGCATCATTTATCATTCATCAGCTGCTCCTTTGGTGCCTTCCCGGCTGCAGGCCTCACTCTGGGCTTTGGGGACACTGAGTTCAACAAGACCCAGCCTCTGTCTCAGAAGAGCTCACAGTTGAGGGTAGACAGAGCATGGCAGCCAATTACAAGAAGTGCTCACCCTGATAGAAGGATGTGCTCAGCCCTGATGAAGCAATCAAGGAGCAGCTGATCCACTCGGGCGGTGCTCGGGGGCTTCCGAGAGACAGCATCATTGGAGCTGGACCTTGCTGGCCTCTCTCAAGGGACTGTCCACCCAGCAGGGAGATGCTCATGAGCACAGACAGCCTGGAACCAGGCTCTGTTCTAACTTCTTCCCCAAAGATGAGGAACTGGGTCTTAATCATTCCCTCAACCTTGTGGAGGGCCTGCCTCAGCAGCATTCTCGGGAGCCAAGGCTTTGAAGTCAGACAGGCTGGGACCACATCCCCCTTCTGCCACTTTATAGCTCTTAAGTATTAATTGTTGTTGTTGTTTAGTCACTAAGTCATGTCCAACTCTTTTGCAACCCCATGGACTCTAGACCTCCAGGCTCCTTCTGCCCATGTGATTTCCCAGGCAAGAATACTGGAGTGGTTTGCCATTTCCTTCTCCAGGTGACCTTACTGACTCAGAGATAGAACTTGCATCTCCTGCATTGGCAGGCAGATTCTTTACCACTGAGCCACTAGGGAAGTCTCATGTTAAATATTAATACAACAGCAATAATAATGCATGGATAGATAAGCAGATTAATAAATAAATGAAGGGCAGAAAGGACTATAGACCCAGAGCTCCTCACATCTCCTGCCTAGTATAAGGTCAGTCCCAAGTCGGGGCTGGGGTCAAGCATTCATTCACGTATGTAACACGGATTTGTTGAGCACCTGGTACAGGCCTGGCAGTGTTGTGGGTGGTGAGGATACAGCAGTGAACAAAATAAGCCCAAATCCCTGCCTTCAAGAGACCATCCATTCTAGAGAGGGGAAGATAACTATAAATAACTAAACAAGGAAATATAAGTATATGCAATCTCAAGAGTTGCTATGAAAGTGAAAGTCACTCAGTCGTGTCTGACTCTTTGAGACGGAATTCTCTAGGCCAGGGAGTGGGTAGCTTTTCCCTTCTCCAGGGGATTTTCCCAACCCAGCAATCAAGCCCAGGTCTCCCGCATTGTGGGCGGATTCTTCACCAGCTGAGCCACCAGGGAAGCCCAAATACAGAAAGATAAAATGGGATAACAAAGATGGAGAGGGCCCAGAGAGGAAGAGGGACTGATTTTTAAATAGAAAGGTCAGGGAAAGTCACAGGTGGCCTGAAGGAAGTGGGGGAGTGAGCCCTGCAGGGATCTGGAGGAACATACCTAGAGAAAGACCCAGGCAGAAGCAAGAGGCAGGGAAAGAGCCTTCTTGCGTGTTGTGAGATGCCCAAGTGGCCAGTATGATTGGGAAGGTGTGTGGGGCTCGATCGGGTAGGCTCCTGTTGGCCTTGTGGGATTTGGGCTCTTATTTCAGAGTGAAATGGGAGCCACAGGAGAGCTTTAGAAAGAGGAGTGATGGATATGACAGATAAAAAAGCTGCTGTACGGAGAGCAGGCTGTAGGGGATGCAAAGACAGACAAAAAGAGGGGCCAGCATGGAGAGTCCTGCCGCGTCCAGGTGAGGGAAATGTGGCTTGGCCCTGGGTAGCAACAGTGCAGGTGGTGAATTCTGGTTTATATAATATATAACTGGTTGTGCTGGGTCTTCGTTGCTGTGCACGGCTTTCTCTAATTGCAGTGGTGGGGGCTACTCTCTAGCGTAGGGCCCAGGCTTCTCATCACAGGGGCTCCTCTTGTTGCAGAGCACAGGCTCAGTAGTTGTGGCACACGGGCTTAGTTCCATGGCATGTGGAATCTTCCCGAACCAGGGATCAAACCCGTGTCCCCTGCACTGGCAGATGGACTCCTAAACACCTGGACCACCAGGAAAGTCCTGGATATATTTCAAAGGTAAAGTTCAGGCAGTTGCTGAGAGATTGGATGTGGTGCGTAGGGGAAAGAGTGAAGAATGGCTCCGAAGTTTGGGCATCAGCAACTGAAGGCATGGAGTCTCCATTTTACTAGATGGGAAAGGCAACACGAAGAGAAGACATCCATGTAAAGGTGACAGATTGGACACGCAAAACCACTTTGCTTCTCCCCACCCCTTGAATGTTAAAACAGTAAAGGGATTTCTTAACTGTTTGAAGGTAGGCGCCTAGAAGGATGGGGAGAATGGGAGATGAAACCACAGGAAGAAAAATTCGAGAGTTGGAAAATAAATGGACAATTGAGAAAAATGAATTGAGAAAAAAAATTCCCCAAAGATTCAGGAATTGGCAGCATCAGGTACCCCTGGAAGTTGAGGTAAAGGGCAACTCAAACAAAGAGGATTATTTGAGAGGCAGTTTTTAGAACTGGTTATCACAGATTAGACATCTATAGATGGGGGCTCAAGGCATACTGTTAATACTTGGGATGGTGGTCTACTGATGACAGGGAGATTCAGGGAGAATGAGTAAGCTGATGTCAAGACCCCAACCACCTCCCACCACTCTGCTCTCAGGACACCAGCAGCCAGGCTTACACCCTCTGGGCAGACAACTGGAAGAGCTTTCTCTGAGGAACATGATGTGGAACAAGGAAAAAACCCTAGAGACATCCACACTGGAGATTTTCCAACTAAACAGCCTGGCTAGATCCCCATGCAAAGAAGCCCACAGCCTACAAGACACATCCATGTAGTCAGAGCATCCACTCTGCTCCTACTTGGAGCTAAATATGCACAGATAGCTGAGGTTTACCAGACATCGGAAGAATGCTTTAAACCTGAAAGATAAAAATAAACCAAACAAAAAGGACCAACTTTAAGATAACAGAGAATAGGGAGGAAAAAAAAGAAAGGAAAAGAAAAAAACCTGTCTTAATATCATCAAGGAGATAACACAAGGCATGCACAGGTGAAATTAAAATAGGGTTCTCATTAAAAAAAAAAAAAAGACTCCGCACAAAGTAAAAAAGCTTTTAAAAACTAAAAATATAATAGCAGAAATTAAAAAGCAAAACTTGGGAGATAGGGTTTATTCTTCCAAAGTGACAGATAAGGACAATAGGAGAGAACAAGAAAGAAAAACCAGAGGACTTGTCTAAGAGCTCCATTTTTAAGTAATTATAGTCCCAGAAAGAAAAGAAAGATGTGAGGGTGTAAGAGATCATCAATAGGATAATTTTAGAAAATATCACAGACGTGAAGAAGAGCTTTCTAGATTTCCAGGACTCACAGAGGGTCCAGTGCAATGAATAAAGATAGGCTCATGCCAAGGCACACTGTCAAGAAATGTCACTACTCTGAGAACTAAAAGAAGATTCTCTCAGCTTCCAGTCTGAAAGGATAAGAAATGAGAACCGCTTCCTTCTCTTCACAGCAATTCTGGAAGCCAGAAGGCAATAGAAAAAAAACACTCAAAGTTTCTGGAGGAAAATAATTCCCAACCTGGAATTCTATACCTAGACTAATAAGCCAATCAGGGATGAGACATTTTCAGATGTACAAAGCCTCAAGAAATTCACCCCACATACCTTTTCTCAGTAATGACTGGAGGATGTGCTCCACCGAAACAAAGGAATAAGCCAAGAAAGAGGAAGACGTGAGATCCAGGAAGCTGACAGACACAGAGATCTCCTGCAGGCTGACAGTGATGGATCCTGGGTGACATCTGTGTACCAGGGGTCAAAAGCAACTCATCCAACTGGAAGCAGAGTGGAAGGCCCTGGAAGACTTCTCCAAGAAGATGAAACTGATAGTAAACCTGATGCATCCAAATATCTTAAGAGGAGGGTCACACTACTAACCAAGAGTTGGAGGTTTTTCTTTGTATAACTACAGACAAGCAAAGATACTTTTTTAAAATGCAGTTAAGGAAAACAAAAACTTGCTCAGAAAAGGAAATATTCATAGAGTTATTGGGAGAAGAGGGGAGTGGGAAGAGTAAGGTAAGGATGGGGAAGAGAGCAAAGAAAGATAAACCCTCATCTTCCTTAGCATAAAGTCAAATAGCTTGAGTTGTACTTCTGGCATAGCAGTGTGAGGAGTTCTGCAGATTTGTTCCCCAGTGAAACTGCTGAAAATTATTTAAAGCCTCTGGAACCATTTAAAGTCTCTGGAAATGGTCCTAAGGGCTTACAGAAAATGAAGAAACATTTATTCAAGAAAACCTAATAAAACTTCATAAGAACAGTAAGAGTCTATGGCATTTGAACTATGACCTACTCCCTCCCTCTCCCCTCCCAGCTCAGCATTATGGAAACTCCACCCTAGCTGAGTACAGCAATTAGCACAGGACTCTCTCCTCTTTGCTCCCAATGGAGGCCTGCAATATCTTCCCAGAAAGGGTAGGATGTCAGTATTTCTCTTCTTTCCCAGATTACTGTTGCAAAGGCTATGATCTGGGTGACCACAGCTGAGAGATGAGAGCTCCCTTCTTTTCCCCAGACTCACCAGGGGGATGGAGAAGCTACCTTGGTAGTGGGATGCTGAGAAATACTGGGACCACAATCACCTTCCTTCTGGCTTATTCATAAAGCAGATGTTCCACGTGAGGAAAGGCAAGCTGAGAAGACCAAAGGCTACAGCCACACCCCCTCACCAAACGTTCAGCTGCTGAAGCAGGGATGAAAGAGAGGTACCGCTGTCCCCATCCCCAGCTCCATGGCCCTGGCTGGAGACCCTACACAGCTCAGAGGGCAGCAGTATGTTCATTTCAACACAGACTAAACCAGAAACTGACTAGTTTACCAGGAAGAATCAGGAGGAAGATAGATGAGAAAAGTCCTCCTGGTCAGAACAAATATCAAGTGATGACCTGAAAAGCTATACCCAAAAGGAGGCCAGAATCACTACACTATTTTAAAAGTACAATTTCCAAAAACAAGAAAACAAAAAACCAAGATGTGCATAGAAACCAGAAAGTTTGATCCACACATGGAAAAAAAAGCCAGCAACAGAAACTTGCATCTGAATGACCAGATGTCAGATTTAACAAAGAACTCAAGGTAGCTATTATAAATATTACCAAAGAGCTAAAAACCATTCTTAAAGAAGTAAAGAGAGGTTTATAGCAATGCCTTATTGAATAGAGAAGATAAACAGAAATGTCTTTAATGAAAATTTTGGAAGTGAAAAGTATAACTGAAATGAAAAATTCACTAGATGAGCTCAATAGTAGATGTGAACTGGCAGAAGATGTAATTAGCAAACTTGATGACAGATTGATAGAGATTATGCAATGTGAAGAACAAACAGAAAAAAGAATGAAAGAAAATGAAGCTCCTCAGAGATGCTGGGAACACCATCAAGTGCAACATATCCGTAGTGGGAGCATCAGAGGGAAAGGAAACAAATAAGTAGAAAGAAAGAATGGCTGAAAACTTCCAAGATTTGATGAAAAACCTTATCTACAGATTTAAAAAGCTCAAAAAACTCTAAGCTGGACAAATGCAAAGTAGCAAAAATACTGAAAGCCAAATATATTGAGAAAATCTGCAAAACAGCAAGAGAAAAACGAACCATTACTACAATGGAATCCAATAAGATGAACAGGTGAATTCTCATTAGACACAATGGGGATCAGAAGGCATTGGGATAATGTACTCAATGAGCTTTAAAAAAAAAACTGCCAACCAAGAATTTCATACCCCACACCCAGAAAAACTACCGTTTAAAAAGGGAGGAAAAATAAAGATATCCCCAATGTTACTCTGATACCAAAACCAAAGACATCACAAAAAATAAAACTACAGACCAATATCTCTTATGCATAGATTCAAAATCCTCAATAAAATGCTAACAAACTAAATCCAACAGTGTATAAAAAGTAGTATACACCATGACCAAGTAAAAGTTATTTGAGGAATGCAAAGTTGGTATAACATCTGAAAAATCAATTAATGTAATATATCATGTCAATAAAAATATTTTAAAAATCACATGATTATCTGGACTTGGAGGGTATTGTGCTATGTGAAATAAGTCAGACAGAGAAAGACAAATACTGTATGATATCACTAATACGTATAATCTAAAAAAACAAAGTAGTGAATACACCAAAAAAGAAACAAACTCACAGATATAAGCTAATCCTTACCAGAGGGGAAAGGGAAGGGCAGAGGGGTGATAAAGGCACAGGGATTAAGAGGTACAAACTAGTACGCATAAAATAAGCTGCAAGGACATATTGTACAACACAGGGAATATAGTGTATATCCCTATGACGTCATATCATATATGATATCAATATATCATATATCCCATATATATGTCAATATATCATAATAACCATAAAGGGTGTATAACCTTTAAAAACTCTGAATCGCTGCATCGTACACCTGTAAACTATATAATATTTATATCAATTATACTTCAAATTTAAAAACCAATGATGTTGAAAATGCAAAAAAAAATTACATGATCATTTCAATAAACACAGAAAAGGCACTTAATAAAATCCAACATCTTTTTATGCCAAAAAAATATTTTCAAAAAACTGGGAATAGAAGGGAACTTCTTCAACCTGCTGAAGGAGATCTGTGAAAAATCCACAGTTAACATAATACTTAATGGTGAAATACTGGATGTTTTTCCCTTAATATCAGGAACAAGACAGGACTATCCACTCTCACCACTTCTATTCAACATTGTACTAGAGAATCTAATCAATCCAGAGTAATTAGTCCAGGAAAAGGAAAGAGAAAGGTAGGAAGGAAGGAGAGAGAGGAGGAAGGAAGGAAAGGGGGAAGGGAGGGAAGAAGGCAGGAGTAAAACACCTCTATTCACAGATGACATGATCATGTATAAAGAAAACCCTAAGGAACCTGCTAAAAACTAAAAGAACTAACCAGTTGAGCACAGTCGCAGGATACAAAATGACCACCCAAAATCTGTATTTTTATACACTTGCAGTGAAAAATCCAAAAATAAAATTAAGACACAGTTCCATTTTCATTAGCATCTAAAAGAATAGAATACTTAGGAATAAATTTAACAAAATAAACGCAAAATTTACCATCTGAAAACCATAAAGCATTGTTTGAAAATAGAGGAGACCTACATAAATCTCGAGATGTCATACGTTCATGGACCATAAAATTAAAAATTATTAAGATGGCATTACTACCCAAACTGACCTCTGAACTCAGTGTAATGCCTATCAGAATTTCAATGGCATTTCTTGAAATGGCAGAAATGGAAAACCCAATCCAAAAATTCATGTGGAATTGCAAGAGACCTCAAAGAGTCAAACTATCTTGAGAGAGAATACCAAATCCTAACCATGAGACCACCAGGGACAGTAAACTATCTTGAAAAAAGAAGAACAAAGTTCTGAACTTTGTTGGAGGAATTACAGTTTCCAATTTCAAAACTTACTTCAAAGCTACAGAAATCAAAAGTGTGATATTGATAGAGGATAGACATACATGCCAGTAGAAAGGAACTGAGGGTTCAGGAAAAAACTCATACATCTATGGTCCATTGATTTTTCTTTCTTTCTTTCTTTTTTGGCCACACAGCACAGCACGTGGGACCTGAGTTCCCTATCAGGGATCAAACCCAGGCCCTCTACAGTGGAAGTGCAAAGTCCTAACCACTGGACCATCAGAGAAATCCCACATGGTCAGCTGACTTTTGACAAGAATACTGGGACCGTTCAGTGTGGAAAGAATTGTCTCATCAGCAAACGGTGCTGGGACAACTGGAGAGCCACACAGAAAAGAACGAAGCTTGGCTCACACTTCACAACATACACACAAAGAAGTCAACTCAAAGTGGATCAAAGATCTAAATGTAGGACCCAAAATTATATAACTCCTAGAAAAAACTCTTGGGGTAAATCTTCATGACCTGAATTTGGCAATAGATTCTTAGATGTGACACCAAAGCAACAACAAGAAAAAGAGCAAGTAAGCTGGACGTCATCGAAATTAAAACCTTTCGGGTTCAAAGGACACTATCGAGGAAGCGAAAAAACCCTTCACCTCCTTGGGAGAAAATCTTTGTAAACTATCTGTCTGATAAGGGACTTATATCTAGAATATATAAAGAACACTTCTGCAGTGCGTAGCCTTTCCCTTCTCCAGGGGATCTTCCCAATCCAGGGATCGAACCCAGGTCTCCCACTACAACTCAATAATAAAAGAGTAAATAATCCAAATTAAAGGGAAGAAGCTTCCCTCATAGCTCAGTTGGTAAAGAATCCGCCTGCAATGCAGGAGACCCCGGTTCAATTCCTTGGTCGGGAAGATCCCCTGGAGAAGGGGTAGACTACCCACTCCAGTATTCTTGGGCTTTCCTTGTGGCTCAGCTCGTAAAGAATCTGCCTGCAATATGGGAGACCTGGGTTCGATCCCTGGGTTGGGAAGATCCCCTGGAGAAGGGAAAGGCTACCCAATCCATTATTCTGGCCGGGAGAATTCCAGGGACTATACAATCCATGGGGTCGCAAAGAGTTGGACACGACTGAGCAACTTTCACTTTCACTATCAAAGGATCTGAATAGACATTTCTCCCAAGAAAACACACAAATATCCAAAGACACACAAAATATAATCAACATAATTAGCAATCAGGGAAACACAAAATGAAACTATGATGTGACAAAACCCACTAGAACGGCTGTAATCAAAGAGTCAGAATATAATGAACACTGACAAAGATACGAAAAAACTGGAAAGCTTATACATTGCCAGTGGGAATGTAAAATGGCACACCCTGCTACGGAAAAAGTCTTGCGTTTCCTCAAAAGCCTAAACATGAAGTTACCCTGGTGGTGGTTTATTCACCAAGTCGTGTCTGACTGTTGCAACACCATGGACTGTAGCCCACCAGGCTCCTCTGTCCATGGGATTTCCCAGGCAAGAATACTGGAGCAGGCTGCCCTTTCCTTCTCCAGGAGATCTTCCTGACACAAGTTATAAACCTCAGTCTCCTGCATTGTAGGTTGATTCTTTACCAACTGAGCTATAAGGGAAGCCCCATAAAGTTACCCTGAAAATCGCTCAGCCGTGTCCAACTCTTTGCGACCCCATGGACTGTTAGCCCGCCAGGCTCTTCTGTCCATGGAATTCTCCAGGCAAGAATACTGGAGTGGGTAGCCATTCCCTTCTGCAGAGAATACTGGAGTGGGTTACCATACCCTCCTCCAGGGGATCTTCCTAACCCAAGGATAGAACCCATGTCTCTTATATCTTCTGCATTGTCAGACAAGGCTCTTTACCACTAACCCCACCCAGGAGCCCACCCAGTAATTCCACTCCTGGGTACAATACACCAAAAGAAATGAAAACATATGTCCACACAAAAACTTGTACACAAATGCTCATAACAGCATCACCACTAGCACCACACGGGAAGTCCCTTTGGGAAAAAGTTATGACAAACCAATCAGCAGAGACACACTTTGCCAACAAAGGTCCATCCTGTCAAAGTTATGGTTTTTCCCCATCGTTATGTACGGGTGTGAGAGTTGGACCATAAAGAAGACTGAGCGCTGAAAAACTGATGCTTTCATACTGTGGTACTGGGGAAGACTCTTGAGAGTCCCTTGGACAGTAAGGAGATCAAACCAGTTAATCCTGAAGGAAATCAGTCCTGAATATTCATTGGAAGGATTGATGCTGAAGCTGAAGCTCCAATACTTTGGCCACCTGACGCAAAGAGCTGACTCATTGGAAAAGACCCTGATGCTGGGAAAGATTGAGGACAGGAGGAGAAGGGGGTAACAGAAGATGAGGTGGTTTGAGGGCATCAACGACTCAATGGACACGAGTTTGAGCAAACTCTGGGAGATAGTGAAGGACAGGGGAGCCTGGTGTGCCGCAGTCCATGGGGTCACAAGGAGTTGGACACAACTGAGTGAGTAAAGAACTGCTGCCCCACACCAGACCCCCAGGAGAAAGAAGTCTACATCAGTTCTCTAATCTGGAAGAGACTGCGGTAGTACATTCAGTTCAGTACCCTTACTGTACAAGCGGGAGACAACACCCTCAAAGAGGAAGGGACTGGCTGAGGTCACACAGTGGGCTAGTAGCAGCGCCAGCTCTCTAACCCGCTGGTGGGGCCGATGCCCTCCTGCTGCTGCCATACATGCACTCTTACACTCCGTCTCACGGCCAGGAAAGATGCTACTAAGTTTCTCTAAAGAGTGAGTGACTGACAGGCACCCACTTCTCACAATTTTTATGTTTTAAAGGAGACAGAGAATCCGTTTCCCTCTCCTCTTCCCACATGCTACTCAGCTGCTGCCCAGTTATTACTCCAATTCAGTTCAGTTCAGTTGCTCAGTTGTGTCCAACTCTTTGTGACCCCACGGACTGCAGCACGCCAGGCCTCCCTGTCCATCGCCAACTCTTGGAGTTTACACAAACTCATGCCCATTGAGTCAGTGATGCCATCCAACCGTCTCATCCTCCCCTTCTCCTTCTGCCCTCAATCTTTCCCAGCATCATGGTCTTTTCAAATGAGTCAGCTCTTCACATCAGGTGGCCAAAGTATTGGAGTTTCAGCTTCAACATCAGTCCTTCCAATGAACACTCAGGACTGATCTCCTTTAGGATAGACTGACTGGATCTCCTTGCAGTCCAAGGGACTCTCAAGAGTCTTCTCCAGCACCACAGTTTACAAGCATCAATTCTTCAGCGCTCAGTCTTCTTTACGGCCCAGCTCTCACATCCGTACATGACCGCTGGAAAACCCTTACTTCCAAACAACTAGGAAGAGTGGTAGCAGGTCCGCAGGCATCACTACCTGTTAGGACGTCAAGTTTGGATTCAGGCAGGTTTGGGGTCCAGTTCCGGATCTGATCTTCCGTACTAGTACGATCTTGGGAAAGTCACTTCACTTTGAGCCCCCATTGGACGGCCTGCCATGCCTCTGCTCCTGTATGTTCTTCTATCCACTCCCCCACTGAAGTGGGCTGCTTGCCCCCATTTCCCGGAACTCGGAGAGATGACGAGACTTGCCCCAGCTCACACAGCAGGCCAGGAGCGAGAGGGAGGGGAAGGAAACCCAGGCGCATGCTCTCCCCTCCAAACTCCTTCCCTTAACAGCTATTAGGGGGTTGGGTTTTGTAACATCCTTTGCCCTGGAGGGCCAACCCAGACCTGCCCCAGGATGCGAACAAGCCAAAATCAGCCCAGTTCTACTGAGAACCCAGTTGCTGCGGGGCCTCCGCCCCCTGCCCCACCCACCCAGCCCCCCAATCAAGGCGCCCCCCAACCAGTCCTAAGGCTGATGGACTGGGGGCGACCGTGGCGCCTCGGCGCCCTCTAGTGGTGGCAGGAAAGAGCGTCTCTAGGGAGAGACAAAAGGGGGAGGAGGGGGATGGGGGGAGGGGAGGTTGGGGGTGCGAGGGGGGAGGAGGGGGATTGGGGGAAGGGGCGGGGAGAAGGGGGCAGGGAGAAGGGCAAGGGTTGGAGCAGAGGAAGGAGGTGGAAAGGAGCCAGAGGAGACCCGCTGGGCATTTTGTCCTTGGCTCCAGGGTCCCACCTTCTCCCTGTCCAGGGAGCCCTCAGCTATCTGCCTCTTTGGGTGTCTGCCCTCGGGCTCAACCCTGACCCTGGGGCCCTCAGAAGGACTGCCCTGCCCCCAGAGAATCACTGAAAGCTTCTCACCCTCCAGACTGGGTCATCCGTCTGTCTCCTGGGATGGAGCTGCCAAAGGCCTCCCCCACGTAAGGCAGGAAAAGACCTCCTTCCCTCTCTGCCCCTCCTCTCCCCTCCCCTATCAGAGATGGAGGGTGAGGAGGGGGCTAGGCAGAAGACCCCCACACCATCGCCAGGAAGGACACGCTCCCCAATCCCGCTGCAGCCCTCACTGACTCCCTCCCCTTCCTCCATCTGGTTTCCCCACCCAAAACCACTCCCCTCCCCAATCCCAGCAGCTGCCGTTGCCTTGGTAACAGCACCCCACCCCACCCCAGCCCCCACCCCTCACACATAAATAAACTGCCGCCCGGGGAACTGGAGCTGCTGGAAGAGGCCGAACGTGCAGAGCCAACTCATTTCCCGCTCCTCTCACTTCGGGATAATTAGTGCAAATTAAATTTCACACCCCTTCCCGAGCGGAGAGCGCTCCCTGGGAATGGAGACCCACGATGCACGGGGGAACGTACTCAAAAGTCTCTTCACAGTGTGCAAACGTGAGAGAGCATTTCTGGGCTGCGAGTTCTCAGCCATTCCCCGGAGTCAAGTTCATTCAGACTCATGCTGCTGGAGCGTGGCCTGAGGAACGGGGAAACGGAAGATGGGGGTCCAATCCCCTGTCCGGCACCCCTCCCCCAGGCGTGTCTCACCTGTAAAACCTGAAGGATGGGCCAAATCACGGGAGGAAGGAAACTCGGGAAGCAGCAGGGCCTCAAACAGGCGCATCCGCGCCGCATCCTGCCCTCTTCCTCCTCCTGCCCGCGAGGCGGTCACCAGCCGTCCTGAGTTCACAAGGGCCTGGGAGCCTGGTCCAAGGCTCTGTCTGCTGTCTGAGTTCTGAACAAAGGGCCCACATCTCGTTGTGCACTGAATTCTGCCAGTGACACAGCCTCTCCTCCCGGCACTCGTGTAATTGCACATTTAAGAATCTGGGTAAGCAAGCACACGCAACACACCTGGATGCAAATCAGAATAACACAACTACTGTGGACCGGACGCTCTTTCACGTGCTGCCTTCTGTGCCTTAATCTCACTCAAGCCTCACAGCAGTCCCCTGAGGCCATTTCATAGGTTGCTACTTGAACTTTCAGGTGCTCAAGGGCTGGGGATCCTGTTGCAGAATCTGAGTCAGCAGGTGGGGGCCAGGGCATTCTAGCAAGTTCCTCAAGGAGGCTGATGCCAGGGGCTCCCAGGACCTCGTTTTGAGAGGGCTATGGGCACACTAGCCCCCAGCTGCTGGGACGTGGGCTCCCAGCAGCTCACATCTGCCCAGTCTCTGGATTACCGCCCTCAGCCAACCCAAGCTGTCTCACCAGAAAAGGCCTGGGGGTTACTTCCTCCTCCAGGTGGAGGGTCAGGGGGGACACAGTCAATGACTGGCGGGCAAGGGCTGACCCCCTTCTCTCACTGAGTCATGCTCCAGGCCTCCCCTTGGGATCAGGCTAAGACTGACGATAACTCGGGCTAGAATGGGGTCAGTAGAAGCAGAGAGAAGTGGATTGTTTAGAGATGTTGAGAAGGTAGAATCAAGCGCCTATGGAAATTCAGGGAGAAGGAAGAGTTGGCCAGACACCCCAGGCCTCAGACAGACCCCATATGGACAGATGGTCCCAAACCATCCCTCTCTCCCACTCATTGCCGCTAGGAGCCAGGGAGACCTGGCTTCTCTTTGTCTTCCCTGACCACAGCCCACCCTGCACATGTTCACAGCCAACTCAGTCACCCGGCTGTTCCTATAGCCTGTCTGCTCCTTCAAGGCCTTGGAACTCTGGTCCTTGGTAGCCTCTTCTCCAGGCAGGATCCCACCACCTCATTCAGTATGAGGAAGCCAGCAGGCATCTGGTGTGGCCCATGCTGATCTAAGCAGCCCCCAGGCACCAGCTGTGGCAGAAAGATCCCTGAACTGAAAGCTCTGAGACCTTGGGGAAGTCATCTGCCCTCTCTGGGCTCCCATCTCTCCATCTGTCAATGAGAAGATGGGGTGCTATGGTTTCTAAGGAGCTGGCCATCAGGGCACCAAATGCCCTCGGCTGTGGTGATCAGTGCCAGAGTAAGCACATGACCCAAGAAGAGCTAATGAGAGTCCATCCTGGGACTTTGGTGGAAACAGTTGTACGGAAGCATCTCACTTCCTGCTGAGGTTGCTAGCTGGCACTGTGGGAGCCTGGACATGCCAGGCCCTCCTCCTCCAGAAAAGAGCCTGTCTGTGAACAAAGTCAATACTTATCCCCAAGGGCATGGTTCAAGCACCTAGATCCAGCCACACCTGAAATCAGTTACATGGACCAATAAATTCCCTTTTTTTGCCTAAACCAGCCTGAATTACACTTCTGATGCTTGTCTCCAATGGAGTCTTGACCAATATAAGTCTTCTCACTCATATGCGCTATAATATTATTATTTAGTGCTTTCTCCTGCGATTCATTTGGGATGGCTTCCCTGCTCTCATCTAATTCTCCTAATCCTCCTGACTTTGAATGTAACTGAAGCACCTCCTTCTCCAATAAGCCTTCCCTGACCGCCCTGGTCCACGCCGATCCTGTGTTCCTGGAATTCCCCAAAATATGATTCTCTAATCACTGATTCTTCAAAAATCTCATTTAATAAGGAGGATTGCATGATCAAACCAGTTTGGAAAACACTGCATGCTATATCCTCCCTTGAGGGGATTCTCTGCATTGAGCCTATTAAGAATTTTGAGACGTTCTAAAGTAAGGAAGCCAATTCGCTTTGTTTAGTCCAGTGTTTCACAAATTTACATCCTCATGAAGCAATGTCTTTTTCATGGAATGTCTAATAACATTCTGTGGAACAGTGCTCCAGGCTCTCCCTGGGTAAACATACTTTATTCTCATTGTTTCTTTCATGGGGGCTTGCAGATCAATTTCTCTACTGCTTATTAAATGCCTACTGTGTGCCAGGCTCAGAACAGGTGGCTGGGAACACTTCAGCAAGTCAGTCACATCAGCCTGGGATGAACCTGCAGGCCAAGGGACAGTCATGCCTTCTTGCCCGAGTCTGACCTGGGCACCAAAGCTGCGTGACTGTAAGATAGTCAGTCTCCCCTGTAGGCTCTAATTTCTCCATCAGTAAAATGAGAGGATGGGATGCCACGGTCCCTTAGTAACTGGCCAATCAGAGCACCAGACCCCCTACACCACAGTGATTGGTTCCAGCATGGCCACAAGACCCAAGCTGAGCCAATGAGAAAGGCCCCTTCACAAAGTCAATCACCACCTAAAATCATACGGCTAATGTGGGTTTGAGTGCATGAAGGCATTTTTGGTGGAAGGGAAGGTCCGTAGTTTTCAATGCTTTCTCTAAAGCCTCCATGACCCAAAGAAGGTTTAGCTGCTGCTGCTGCTGCTGCTAAGTCGCATCAGTCGTGTCCAACTCTGTGCGACCCCATAGAGGGCAGCCCATGAGGCTCCCCTGTCCTGGGATTCTCCAGGCAAGAACACTGGAGTAGGTTGCCATTTCCTTCTCCAGTACATGAAAGTGAAAAGTGAAAGTGAAGACGCTCAGTTGTATCCGACTCTTAGTGACCTGTTTAGAAATGCTGGCAATAATGAAAACCCAGTAACAGGAAAGCTAAGCATGAGGAGCTTAGCATGTGCATACTCACTCACATCCAACTCTTCGCGACCCCATGGACTGTATGTAGCCCGCCAGTCTGCTCTGTCCATAGAGTTTTCCAGGGAAGAAATACTGAAATGGTTGTCATTTTTCATCCTTCAGGGGATCTTCCCCATCCAGGGATCTAACCTGCGTCTCTTGCATCTCCTGCATCGGCAGGCAGATTCTTTACCACTTGCTCCGCCTGGGAAGTCAGGAAATAAAGACCGTATATGAAAGAGAAGGAGGATTAAGGCTCTGAATGAATGAACGTGTTCAAGCCTCCATGAATGCTTTTATGCTACTGTACTGCGATGTTTTTTATCACCTTGCTGGTAAAGACGGTCTCTGATGAATTCCAGTGACACCACTTTAATAGCTGTGTGTTCTCAGGCAAGTTACATAACTCCTCTGTACCTCAGGTTCCTCATATTGCAAAGTGAGGATACTTTCAAGTCTGATCTTACAGGACGAGTATTAAATGAGATCACGCAAGTGAAGTTCCTCATCCAGGAATGGACACAGAATAAATATAAAATAATGTTAGCTAGTACTATAATACCACAGTGAAGATCCAACAGAGAGAGCAGCCCTTAAAGAAGAAAACAGCAATGATCTTCTGTGGGTTTTGCCTGAACCATAAGGGCAACCCCCACATTCCATTTCCTTCTTTCATTTCCTCCCCACCAGAACCTTTGTGGACTCTCCATTCTCCAAGTGTCCCCAAGATGCCTGTAACCTCTCCTTACCTTGGGACCAATCAAAGGTGGGTTTGGAAGGTCAAGCTCCATCCTCAAGGCCTCTCCAGCTCTGCCTTGGACCTGGGTCTCTTACTTCTTGTAGCTCGAGGTAGGCAGCTTCTATTATTAATAACAAGCTGACTCCCGAAGGTCCCCACTCCCTGGTACCCGTGTCCTTGTGTAATCCCCTCCCCTTGCATGTGTGCTAGGGTTAGGGCTAGGATTAGGGTCACCTAGAGACTTGCTTCTAACAAGCAGAACACTACAAAAAGTGTTAGGCTGTCACTTGAAAAACCAGGGATCAATGACTCTGGTGTCTGTGCTGCTTGCTCTGCTGTGCTGTGAGCTGCCCTGGGGAGAGGCCCACGTGGCAAGGAGCTGAGGGCCACCTTTGACTAACAGAGAGCAAACATCTGAGGACCTCAATCCAACAACCCATGAGGAACCGAGTTCTGCCACCAGAGGTGAGCTTGCAAGCAGATCCTTTCTCAGTCAAGCTCTGAGCTAAGCCATTTAAGCTGACATCTTTATTGCAGTCTCACGAGGGACCCTGAGCCAGGGGCCCCAGGAACACCACTCCTGGACTCCTCACCCACAGAAACCGTGATACTAAACGTTGTTGTTTAAAGCCACAGAGCTCGGAGATCATCTGTTACACAGTGAGAGTGAGAGTGTCAGTCACAGTTGTGTCCGACTATAGCCCGCCGGGCTCCGCTGCCCATGGAATCTTCCAGGCAAGAATACCGGAGTGGGTTGCCATTCCCTTCTCCAGGGATCGAACCAGGTCTCCTACATTGCAGGCAGACTCTTTACCATCTGAGGCACCAGGGAATCCCTATTAGTGGTTACTGTTACACAGTAGTGGGTCACTAATACACATAGCCAAAAATAGGGGCAGGGGAATTTGGGGCTCACTTAACTGAAAAGCCCAAGAGTAGAGTTTGTTTCAGGTCTGGCTGGATCCAAATGCTCAAAGATCGACAGGGATCTGTCTGTCTTTGCTTGGGTTTCCGTGGGAACAGAGCCTGGCACAAGGACCTGGGTATAGATTATTTATTTGGGAAGGGATTACAATGAGAGAATGGGAAGACTGAGACAAGAAGGACCAAAGAGTAATAAAGGCTGTGTTTTCAATTTTCTTGCCATAAGCAACATGAGCCGGACTCCTCTAGAACCTCTGAGAGTCAGCTGTGCCTGGGATCAAGCATAAAACGATGCAGAATGCCAAAGGCCTCAGCACATCCCTCCATCTCTCAGCTTCTCTCCTCTGAGATGCCTGTAGCATCAGGCAGCCTGTGGCCTGGGGTTCTTTTCCAACAACTCAGCGACCCCTGGGAATAAAGCTCCTCTTTCTCAGTAGTTCCAGCCACTGTCCCTTATTTGCATTTCATTGGGCAACAAAGAGTCCCTTGGACTGCAAGGAGATCCAACCAGTCCATCCTAAAGGAGATCAGTCCTGAGTGTTCACTGGAAGGACTGATATTGAAGCTGAAACTCCAGGACTGTGGCCACCTGATGCAAAGAACTGACTCACTGGAAAAGACCCCAATACTGGGAAAGATTGAACGCGGGAGGAGAAGGGGACAACAGAGGATGAGATGGTTGGATGGCATCCCCGACACAATGGTACATGAGTTTGAGTAAGCTCCGGGAGTTGGTGATGGACAGGGAGGCCTGGCGTGCTGCAGTCCATGGGGTCACGAAGAGTCGGACACGACTGAGCAACTGAACCGAACCAAACTGAACTGAACTGGACAACAAAGATCATGAGCTCATCCCTGAACCAACCACTGCATCAGTTGGCCAGGACTGTCTGGACCTCTCCGTGGAGTCATAGACCAGAGTTAGTTCCTGTACTGAAATTTTGAGAAGAAGGAAAAAAAAGAAGGAGGAGGAGGAAGAGGAGAAGAAAGGGAAGGAAAGGAAGAAGGTGGCGGAGGAAGAGAGGAAGAGGAGGAGGAAAAAGAGAAGGAAGGAGGGAAATTAGGGGAGAGAAGGGAAGGGGAGGGGAAGGAGGGGGAAGGAGAAGAAGAAAGGGATGCCAGCAGGGAAACAGACGTCCACAAAGTCTGCATGATTTGTGGGTGATGAGATCAATTTAGGTGATGAATAATCTCCATTTTTTAAAATAGAGTAAAACGGTAGTTTTCAAACTCTAGTCTCATTGGAATCACCCAGAAGGCCTGTTGAAACAAATTTCTAGGCACTACCCCCAGAATCTCCAGTTCAGCAGGTCTGGGATGGGTCTCAAGAAATTGCAAGTTCCCAGGTCATGCTGATGCTGCCGGTCCAGGGACCACACTTTGAGAACCACTGGAATGGAAACTATCAGAGTGTACCCCTGATAATGAGAGTGCTTTGTCCCATGGAACCTTAGTTCCAGTGACATATGCATGTGAGCATGGACAAGGTCACTATGTGAAAAGACATTTCTTACTGAAATTACCGCAGTGCCGTGAGATTAAGTAATCAAAAGTCACAAGCTGCTAGGTGAGGGAACCGGGCTTTGAAAGCAGGTCTAACCACAGACTTCGAACCATAATGCTATACTGATTGTAACTGAACACACAAGTAAACCACTACAGGATTTGGAAGAGTTATCAAGCTGTGTTTGCCACATGAAGAAGGTACCTTTGCAAGATGAGCTGTTGTAACAAACAGACCTCAAAATACATTGACTTAATGAGATACAAAATCACATCTCTCTCACATGATAGTCCAAAGATCCATAACCAGGGCACCTCTGCCAGCCTTCACATAGGCCTCCATGCTGGGTTCCAAGGGGTCTGCTCCAGCCATGGGGAAAAGGGAAGGGGAAAGGAAAGTCCAGTCCTGTCCTTTTAATGGGCCAACCTAGAAATTGCTGGCATCATTTTTTTTTATTCACATCCTATTGGTTGATCCAAGTCACATGGTCAGGTTAACTGCAAAGGAGACTGGGAAATGTAGTCTTGAGCTGGAGAGTCACATGTATAGGGGACAACTGGCAAGCTCTGCACCACCTGAGGTGGTGCCCTGAGGTGCCTAACCGAGGCACCCAGGGGGAGGAGGGCAGCCCCTGGAAGGACCCCCAGGGGGTTGCCTGGTGGTGGTGTCCTCACAGAGGACCAAACGGTAGGCCAGCCTTCCTCCCCCAAAACAGGGTCCAGCCACCCTTCTGCAGCCCCAGCTGTGGATCTAATACTAAACCCCAACCCAGACTATTCTAACTTAACAATTCTTAAAGGTTTCTATGGAGAGCATATTTTCCAGTTTATTACATCATGTCAAATAAAGCTTTGGATGTAAGCTTCAACGTTTATTTACGTAAAAGGAAAAAAAAATGCTTGCTTCATCCAAAAAGGAGGCTGGGTGGATATTAATAAAGCTATGCACTTCAAGCCAACAAAATAATCGCCTCTGGTTGAATGGGAGTGAGACCACATTAGACTTCATGCCAGGGCTCATTTTGACTGGCCCTGCCACTGTCTTATTCCCAACTGCAGATGCTGCTTTTTCTAATGTTTCTGAAAAAGCAGTGACTCATAAACAAGAACAGATTTCTCTTGCTTGCAGAAAAGGTAAATTGCTGGCAGAAATAAATTTGCAGATGCTAGGATTTCAGAGAGAGGAGCTGGCTGATGGAGAGGGTTTGTTAGCCTGCCCTGCTCCCCGCTTCCCTCCCTCATCTGCACCCTTTATCTTGCCTACCACAACAAGCTGGGTGCTGTTGGGGCCTTGCTGGGCCTGACGTTGGGGGTGGGGAGGAGACGGGCTCCACCTCTGAGAAAGACTCCTCTGTTTATCTCCCGGGTTGTCCCAGTTCCTGGGCCTGGGATTGGGCTGGGGGCCCCTGAGGTGGAGCCCAGTACACCGACCTGGATTTATGTGGGTTACTCCCAGCCTGCGGACCTGTTGCGTGGTGAGGAGGCCGGTGGGACCTGCCCAGGGCCTGAGGGAGGTGCTTCCTCGCTCAGGCAGACCGTGGGACCCAGGTCAGCAGGAGATGGGCTCAGATGCCAAAGCATCTTCCCTCTAAGAGTTGAGGGCCTGGGGCAGGGTCTAGAAACTTCCTTCTCTGACACAGAATCAAAGGAAGAAAAGGGGTGGGCAGAAGCGGCCGCCACGTGCTCTCACCATGCCAGGCCTCCACATGCATCTTCCCCAGCCCTCACAGTCACCCTGGGAGGTTACTGTACCCGTTTCACAGATAAGGAAACTGAGTCACCAGGCGGGGAAGTCACTCATTCACAGTCATGCACCCTCTAACAGCAGATCAGGGGTTCAAGGTGACCCTGTAACTGTCCCCATGTTCCTTAAGACCTCCCTTCTCTGCCTCCCTCTCTCTCTGCTTCTCCCACCCACCACTCCCAGTCACCCCTTCGTACCCCCTACTTCACTGCTCCGCTGGAATCCTGACTCCCTCCTCCTCTCCACTGTTCTCTTTACACTAAGCACTGAGCATCCAAGGGAGAACATTCTTCCAAAGAAAACAAATGCAGAGGAGCCAGCAGTGGGGGTAGGGGAACCTCTGAGTCCAGGAGGAAAAACTCAGCTCCCAGTGGAGGCAACGACCTCAGAGATCCAGGCCAGATGAGGCCTGCCCCTCCCCAACTCCCACTGACACCCAAGGACAAGTTAGATTTGCAGTAGCTCCGAGGCATAACCAGAACCACCTTAGCAACTGGGTCTTAAATTAATATCCCACACTTCCCTGTCATGCCTAAAATCTCCCCTGTTGATAATCTGATCGTTTAAGCTTCCAGTTTCTGTTAAAGTTGAGGTTTCTGCATACCCAACCATTGCACTCCCAAAAGGGGTCAGTCATTTGCACTCTAGTGTAAATAAGTCTCGACCCTTCCCTGAGAGAGGGTGTTAGGATGTTACTAAGAGAAGTTAGCCCCAGGGAGAACCATGGGCTCTCTCCACATCCACACTTCTCCAGCAGCCAGAGGGACTCCAGGCTGTCTTGCCTCCAAACACTCCAGGACTGAGAGGCACCAGATGTGGCCAATGGCTGCCCCCGAGCAGGTCAGGTGCCTCTGCACACTAATTCCTAGCATGGGAAAGGCCTGACTGAGGTCCCACAGGCAGCAGATGGTGAGCCAACTCCTGCGTTGCCATGGCAGCCTCGAAACGGGGAAGGGGGGAGAGGAGACAGCACTGTGTCTTATGCCGAGATTACAGGAGGGCACATCGGAGGATGGATGTGAGTTTCAGATGTTATCCTTCCCTCTTTCCATCCCAGGATCTGGATGTCCACCCAGCTGTGAAGTCAGGTGCAACTGAGGAGCTTCCAGGCCAGCAATCCCTGCACAGAGGTTCAAGGACCTACTATGCACAGGATCCTCAAAAATAGCAGGGGTCCCAGAGGCAATATCAAAGGGCAAGAGAGGCCCCCTGGGACTGTCTCCTTTGTCTCTACAGGAGGAGATGTCCATGCTGAGGTGTCTGAGTGGTACCAGCGTCCACGCTGATCCAGCTGCCTCCAGGTCCCTACAGGCAACTCTCTCCCTGGGCCTGCCTGCGCTGAGCCGAGACTCAGCAGGGAACACACGTTGAACCAGAAGCCCTTCCCCTACGCACACCAGAGACCACCCTGGACCTCAGAGGACCTACCGCTGTGTGCACTCCCCCCAACATGCACACACACTTGCACACACAGTGTGTGCACACACACCATGCACATACAATCTGTACACACATATGTGCATCACACTGTGTACATGCCCATGTGCACATGCAACATGGACACACAAAAAGTGTCCATAAAATTTGCACACACACAGTATGCACACATGTATACACAAAAGTGTACACAAAGTGGATACACACACTACCTGTACACACAGTGTGCTCACACACGTGTACATACAATGTGCACGTGCAACATGAACACACACAAAGTATACACACACGTGCACACATGCACACACTTAGATGCCACATGCAGTGCACCAGCATATTCAGTGGGTGCTCAGGGTGAGTGTATCTGCCCCACGGGTTGCTTTACCCACCAGTGCGCATGCACACATGCTGTGCATAGCTCATGCACACAACACACACATGGGCGATCCCTACCCTGGGCAGACAAAGGGCCCAGCAAGAACTTAGGCAAACACACCCACACGCCTGCCTGCCGCACACAGTGAGCGCTCAGAACGAGCACTGCATACGTGTGAATCGTGTCCAGGAGGTATGCCAGGAGAGGAAGCCCACCCTGCACACGCACAGCTGTGCACACGCAGTGCACACACAGCACCCTCAGCCCCGCCAGGCTGCCCGGGAAGGGGCAGAGAGAGGCAGGGAAGCCCTTGGCCGCCCCTTGTCCCTTCGGGGACAAGCTAAGGCCTGGAGAGTCATCCACAGAGACAGGCTGGGGCCTGGGGAATTCCTGACTCAGCTCCTTAGGATGATGAGGTCAGGGACCCATGCCCCTGGGAGGGCCCAGGAGGAGTGTCTGGGCCGCAGCCAGGCCTGGCAGCCCTGTAATCACTGGGGACAATGGTGGGGCTAGAGACCAGCCCCAGGGAAGCCCCAGGAGCCAGGCTGAGACCCGGGCTGGGCCGGGCTCTGCCCTCCTGGCTCCTGCCTTCTCTCGGTTACATTCACCGGGCCAGGAGCCAAGCTGGTGTGGAGGAAGCTGAGCAGACAACCGAGGTTGGGGGTCAGGAGGCCTGGGCTTGACTCTGCTGCTGCTGCTGCTGCTAAGTTGCTTCAGTCGTGTCTGACTCTGTGCAACCCCGTAGACAGCAGCCCACCAGGCTCCCCTGTCCCTGGGATTCTCCATGCAAGAATACTGGAGTAGGTTGCCATTTCCTTCTCCAATGCATGAAGGTGAAAAGTGAAAGTGAAGTCGTTCAGTCGCGTCCAACTCTGAGCGACCCCATGGACTGCAGCCTACAGGGCTCCTCCATCCATGGGATTTTCCAGGCAAGAGTACTGGAGTGGGGTGCCATCGCCTTCTCCGGGCTTGACTCTGCCTCTGCCCAAATGTGCAGCCCGGGCAGGACCCACCAAGCTGAGCGCTGGCGCCCCCTGAAGTGCCCGGGGGAACAACCTTGGCCAGCTGCCCTTTGCGCTCATATGGAGGCCTGGCTCCCTAGTCATCTGACCCACAGGTGGAACGTTCCATGGTCAGCATCCTAGCCCCACGCCTCCAGGAACTCTCCAGCACCAGCACTGGATGGGCGCATAGGAAAAATCAGTAAGGCTTCACTACCCCCTGGAGAGACTGGTCCCCACCCCCCGCCCATCCCATCTATGTAGAACAAGGTACAGTGTCCTGCTGGGTCTGCTCTACATACATACCTCTTGGGGATCCAACTGCCCCAGCATCATGAAAGAAGCACCCGGCTGGAGGTCAGAATGCACAGGTTCTAGCCACTGACTCTGTGTGGCCTTGGGCAAGTCCCACTCCGGGCCTCAGTTTCTCCCTACCTAATGAGGAAGTTGAACAAGAGCTGGTCTCCAGGGCACATCCAGTTCTGAGAGTCCAGGTCACCAGAAGCAGCAGGTGAGCCAAGCTGGAGGGGGAGGATCTGCAAGGGAAGGCTTGAGATTTCCTGAGCACCCTCTGGGTCACACAATCTCCACCATAAGGTAGAGGCCAGTAGGATCCCCAAGTTATAGTTGCAGACATGGCAGCTTAGCAAGGACCCACGGCCATCTCCCCCCCAAGGTCAATGGTAGAATCAAGACTCAATCTCTGGCTTCCCTGGTGGCTCAGTAGTAAAGAATCCAGCTGCCAGTGCAGGAGACATGAGTTCGATCCCTGACATGGGAAGATCTCACGTGCCGCAGAGCAACTAAGCCCGTGGGCCTCAACTACTGCGCCTGCACTGAGAGCCCGGGAAAGGCGACTGCAGAGGCCCGCGGGACATAACTGCTTAGGCTCACACGCCCTAGAGCCCGCGCTCCACAAGAGAGGCCACCGCAACGAGAGGCTCAAGCACCGCGACCAGGGGCTGGCCCCCGCTCTCCACAGCTAGAGGGAAACCCACACAGCGATGGAGACCCAACACAGCCGAAAAGAAATACACAAATAAATAAATAAAATTATTTTTTTAAAAAGACACAATCTCATATTTATCTTTGATCTTCAGCTCAGTTCAGTTACTCAGTCGTGTCCGACTCTTTGTGACCCCATGGACCGCAGTACACCAGGCCTCCCTGTCCATCACCAACTCCCAGAGTTTACTCAAACTCATGTCCCTCAAGTCAGGGATGCCATCCAGCCATCTCATCCTCTGTCATCCCCTTCTCCTCCCACCTTCAATCTTTCCCAGCATCAGGGTCCTTTCCAATGAGTCAGCTCTTCACATCAGGTGGCCAAAGTGTTGGAGTTTCAGCTTCAACATCAGTCCTTCCAGTGAACACACAGGACTGATCTCCTTTAGGGTGGACTGGTTGGATCTCCTTGCAGTCCAAGGGACTCTCAAGAGTCTTCTCCAACACCACAGTGCAAAAGCATCAGTTCTTTGGTGCTCAGCTTTCTTTATAGTCCAACGCTCACATCCATACATGACTGAAGGAAAGACCATAGTTTCGACTAGAAGGACTTTTGTGGGCAAAGTAATGTCTCTGCTTTTTAATAGGCTGTCTAGCTTGGTCGCAGCTTTTCTTCCAAGGAGCGAGCGTCTTTTAGTTTCATGGCTGCAGTGAAAACTACACATGGCAATGCTTTTCTAAGTGCTTTATACGTATTAACACAATCCACATAAAAAGCCCCAAAAGGGGTTCTCTGATTATCCAGATTTTAGAGAAAGCAGAGACCTCTGTGTTAAACAACTTGCCCAAAGCCACACAGTTAGAGGCAAGCTGGGCTCTGAAGCGGGGCGGGCAGTCTCCATCCAGAACTCAAGCTCCCAACCATGACACTAAACCCCCCTGCCTGGTTCCCCACCCCCACCCCACCCCCCCAGGTGGGCACTAGATAATCCCCAGCCAGGGTCAGATCGTGGTCACAGCCACACTCTTGGCCACTGACTTTGTGTATCAGTCATCTCCTGACTCACTGATACTGTGTGACAACCACAAACCTCAATGGCACACAGCAATAAACATTCATTTTCCCACCAGTCTGCAAGGCAGGGGGTGGTTTGGCTGCTCTGGACTCGGGCTCAGCAGATCTCAGTTTGTCCAGCTCACAGGTCGGCTGATGGTGGGCAGGTAGGCTGGGCCTGAGGTTGCTCTCACGCTGACCTGTCTGACAAGTAGCTGATTATCAGCTGGGATGAAAGAAGTGACCCAGCCCTGGGTCTCTTCTCCTCTGGCAGGCCAGCCCAGAATTGTTGAGATGCATGGTCACCTCCTCCAGGCTGCACTGACCAAAGCAAATTGCCAGAACAACCAGGCTCAAGTACCAGGGAAATAGACTCCACCTCTCAGGGGCAGAAGCTGTGAAGTCATTTGGTAAATGGTGTGATGACAGAGGAAAGGGGAGAACTGGGCGTATTTTTGTCATCCATCCACCACACCATGTGTCTATTTCCACTTTCATTTTCACACCTCCTCTTATTCTCAACTCACAGAAAATCGGGGCTAGGCCAAGCGGGGCCTCGAAGCGGCCAGTCCCCTAGTCACCCATTCTACAGATGGGGCCTGAGGCCCAGAGTGGGACAGGAAGGTGCCCCAGGACCCCAGCCCGGGACACGCAGCCTGGCTGCCTCCCCTGCCTTGGAGCTGCTGGTCTCCTCACAACACCTAGCACGGAGCCCCCAGGATGAAGGCTCTCCTCTCAACCCCCCGCCCCTCCTGCTCTCCAGACTGAACACTCCACGCCTACACGAGTCACACCGGAGCCCTGAGCTTTGTGCACTTGCCTTTCCCATACAAATTGCCTTCACCTATTATTCAAGCCCCAGATCACCCCAAAGGGGAGCAGAAGCAAAGCTATTATAACAACCAGCCTTAGCTTTTACTGAGCACATTGTTCTAGGCGCTTGACATGCATTAACTCATGCAATGCTCACACCAACCCCAACTACAGACAGGAAGAGTGGGGTTCCAAGAGGTGAAGAACACGGAGCGAATCAGTATCAGACTGGGGACACAAGCCTGGGTCAGTCCAGCTCCCACCCCCAGGCTACACCAAGTCACGGGGATAGTCTGGAGAGGGGGTGCCTGGGCTCTTTGTGTTCATGTCCCCAGAGCTCAGGCCTGGAAGGATGCACTGGGGCTGGGGCTCGTCTCCTGGAAGAGCTGTGCATGAGCCCACCAGGAATCAGAGAGAAAGGATGTCAGAGCTCCTTGCATGTAGCCTGTTCTTGTTCAGTCGCTCAGTCATCTCCAACCCTCCAACCCCATGGACTGCAGCACGCCAGGTTTCCCATCCTTCACTATCTCTCTGTGTTTGCTCAGACTCTTGTCCATTGAGTCAATGATGCCATCCAACCATCTCATCCTCTGTCACCCTCTTCTCCTCCTGCCCTCCATCACACGGAGCTGCCCGGTTCATACCCTGATTCTGTCACCCAGTAGCTGTGTGACATTGGGCAGTATATTTCACCTGTCTGCACCTCTGTGTCACAATCTGTAAAATGGGAATGGTACTAACAGTACTGACCTCCTGCATTTATTGTGATGATTAAACGAGTTGACAGATACAAGGCAATTACTGGCGCGCAGTGAAGGCTCCGTAAACACTGGCTATCATTATTGCTGTCTGGCTTCTTTTATGATCTCTCTTCTAATGTTATCACCCTTTTGATTTCTGGAACACCAGCGTGCAGACCTCACCAGCTGCTAAGAAGTCGGCTCTCAAAGCTGCCCTGCAAGATGTGAATCTGTCCACCAGAGGGATGAGCAAGGAGCGGTCTGCGGGTCTGCATCCTGCCTTCACGTCCCCTGAGGGCTGGGTCCATGCTTTTAGAGACTAAGCGATGGGAAGGTGGCCCCCAACCCACCCCCTCCGCCGCCTTATAAGTCCAAATAAAACCAATGCTAAACCATAAAATGAGCACAAGGTTTAACAACATTCTGATTCTTTGGGCGATGACAACGTTGATGCTTTTCCCCAAATAAAACCTGAGTTTATTTCAGTGCCTCCGAGAGCTGGCATCTAAGTGTGTGTGTGGTCTGACTTGGCATGTTTCTAAACTGGGCTCCAGGGGGGCCTGAGGAATCCACAGACCCCAGGAGCTAGGACCCTCAGGAAGCAAGGAACAGATCCTCCCCCAAGAGCACCCCACCTCCAGGGGGATGCAAGAAGAAAACCCCCACCCAGAAGGCTAAAAAAAACCCTCCAACCAACAATTTGGCAGCTGCGGTTGCCAGGGAGATGATGAGGGATGCGTGCACCACCAACCCTCACTTGGCAGAGCCCCCGCCTCCACCCCAGGGGGGGCATTCTCTTGGTGTCACTGTGGGGGCGAGGGGCCAGGCCGGGAAACAAGAACCCGGGGATCACATTCCCCCCATTGTCCCCCGCTGTCCTCAGAGCAGAGGGCGTGGACCAGACAATGGGGTGACGGACAATAGGGACCAGCAGATGGTCTCCCCCACCCCCTGCCCCACCAGCTGGTGCTGCTCAGCGTGCCAGGGCTCTCCGGGAGGTCGGAGTCGGGGCCCGGGCCCAGCTGGCTGCAGACCCCAGCTGCACACCTGCCTACACTGGGATTTTGGAAAGAGGCTTGAACTGGGAATGAAGACCCTGGAGCGCTGGAAAATAAAAGGAAAAATAATAACAAGCAACACCCACTGTGTCTAAAATAAATCTGCTCTTCATCTAAAATCTAAACTCCAGCAAGGCCCAGGAAGACCCAGCCCTGAGCCAGCTCACTGCTGTCTCCTGAGTACTCTGTCCTGAACCTCTGCAGCAGGATCACACTGCCCAACTTGTGACAGCCCACCTTTCCAGTTCCTCTGTCTCCACATATGCTATCCCCACACCTGGGAACCCCGCCACCTGCCCTCTGTCCATGGTCAGCCCTTTCCCATCCTTGAGATCCTACCTTAAATAGCTCTCTTTGGAGAGACTCTGAAGCACATCAGTTTGGCTCCCTCAGACAGCACTTGTCACAGTTTATGATTGATTTTGTTTTCTGACTTACAGTCTGCCTCCCCACCCACCCCCCACTGTCTGGAAGCTCCCAAACACGGAGCCTGTGTCTGTCTCACTCTCTGCTACATCCCCAGCACCAAGAACAGTGCCTGGTGCCTGCTAAGCGCCCAGTAAATGTTTCTGGAACTTCTCAAGTTCCATCTATCTGAGGAGGATGTTTTTGTCCCCATTTTACAGAAAGAAGAGGGGAAGTTCAGAGAGGTTAGTAGTTGATTAAACCCGAGCTAGAATCTGGGGCTAACCCAACCTCCAAAACCCTGCTCTTACCGTCACTCCACTGCCTCCTCCCAGCTCTGTTGGCACTCGGCGAAGGATAGGTCCCTTCCCCTTCCGGGCCTCTGTTTTCCCGTCTGTAAAATGGCAGCACAGAGTTTAACATCCCTAGAGGTTCCTGCTACTCTGACAGCCTAAGATCCTCCCAGAGGTGAGCAGCCCAACCAAGACCCAGCTGTCCTCTTCAGTCCACATCTCACTGCTGCCTGCGCTGCGGGGGCATGAGTCTTGGGTTGAAGCGCTGACAAGGGTGACGAAGAAGTGGAACTCTCACTCACGGCTGGTGAAAATGCAAAGCAGCAGATCCGCTTTGCCACATCCTTGACATCCACTTACCATATGAGCCAGTGATTTCACTCAAGAGAAATGAAAACAAGTGTCCACGCAAAAGACCTCTGTGTGATCACAGAAGCTTTATCTGTAACAGTCAAAAACTGGAAACAACCCCAATGCCCGGCAGCGGGTGAATGCACAAAACGTGATGCCACTATCCGGTGGGGTACTACTCGGTGGTGGAAAGGGATGAGGTCCTGCTACAGCAACAACAGGGCTGAGTCTTAAAATAATTGTGCTGAACGAAAGAAACTAGACCCAGAGGACACGCATCGTGTGACTCCGTCTACGTGAAATTCTGCAAAGGGCAAGGCTACAGCAACAAGAACACAGATCACGTTACCTGGGCCTGGGGGCAACTGCAGAGGGGCATGGGCTGATGAAAATGGTCTGTGTCATGACTGCGGGCACGGCAGCACAACTCCATACATCTGTCATTATTCACCAAATTGTGTACTGGAAATTGGCGCATTTTCTTGTATACAAATGACACCTCGATGAAGTGACCGAGCAAGGGAAAAAGAGGAGTCCTGGGTTTAGGTACCAGCTTTGCCAAGCCATTCTCTTGCTTCGAATCTACCTGAGGACTGAGTCTGGGCCTCCTGGACATCAGTCTTTGTCCAGCCTAGTAAGGAAAGCCTGGCTGGGGGCAGCTGTGACCTGGCTGGGCCCCTCACGGGGCTGCTCCGGGTGCCCCCCTGATAAGCACCCAGCAGGCCCGGGGTGGGTTTGGGGACTGCCTGCACTCCTCATCTCCTTTCTGCTTCCCCAGACACTGAACAAAAACCAGACCAGAGACACGGGCGGCATCACAGTCCCTCCTGGGGACCTCCTGGCGTCACTCACGGAAGCTCTGTCCTCCAAGTCTGGATACTCCCTCCCAGAGGTAGGAGCCCCGTGAGGGGCCCAGCCAGGTCACAGCTGCCTCCAGGCCCAGAGATCAGGCGAGTCCTGGATGCAGAGGTCTCTGAACCCACACTCACCTCCCTCCCCCCACACCTGAGCACCCTTCAGGAGGTAAGAAGGGTGGGGGTACCAGGCCCACCCTTAACACATCCTGGGCCCGAGGCCCACACACAAATGGAGGTCTGCATCAGGAGCATCCCCCACCCCTCCTCTTCCCATGAGAGGTCCCGTCTCCGCACGTCCCTCACCTGCACAGGTGGGGCCTATGTGCATGTGGCCAAGCCCCACCCACAGGTCTGCCAAGGGGCCACCCTCCGGTCACCCCTTAGACTTAGGGACACACACACGGGAAGTTCGGTCCAACAACAGAAGGACTGGGGCAAGAGGCCCCTGCAGGCCCTGAAAGCAAACTCAGAGCCTGAGTCAAGGAGGAGGTGTGGCTTCTGGTGGACACGCCCCCTTGACTTTGCAGGCTGCTGGCCCTGCGCTAATGGACCTGGCCCGACAGAAGCCAGATCCAGACCTTCTAAAGCACAGGCCCTGGAGGGAACGCCCTGGAGGGAAGGCCCGGGCAGGCCCATGGTTTGGACTCTGCGCTGCCGCTGTCTGCTGGGGTTTGACTCCTGGTCTGGGAACTAAGGTCCTGCAAGCCCTGCAGTACAGCCCAAAAAGGAAACACGTAAAGCACAGGCCCTGGATAGTGGCCCCAGGTCTAAGGGCTAAGGGCAGTCCTGGGGGGTTGCGACTCTGGGGTCAGGTCACAAGAGGCTTCGAATGCCAGGCTGATGGGCTTAGCCTACTCTTCTGAAAGTCATAGACCTCCACTGATGAGTTCTGGGGACTCAGGAGGGTCAAGAGCAGATCTGGATTTTGGAAAGATTCATTCAACATGTATCTGCTGATCATGTACTGCGTGCCAGGCCTCGACCAGGAGCCGGGGAAATGACCATGTCCCCAGTGTGACTGTCAAGGAAACAGCTACCCCAAAAGGGGAAGACAAGAGAGGAGAAGGCAAAGGGAGCATCTGCTCTATGCTAGACTGAGTCCTGGGCATTTCATGGCAATGACCTCGGTTAATCCTCCCAGCAACCCATGAGAGAGGCACTGCTGCCCCCTTTTACAGGTGGGAAAAGTGAGGCTCCAAGTGAGTTGTCCAAGATTACACAGTCAGAAAGCCTGTGCATGCTGCATTCCATGGGTCGCAGAGAATCGGGCACGACTTAAGGAGTGAACAACGGCAATGCACAGTCAGAAAGAGGTTGAGCTTGACTTGAAACTGGATGTGACTCCAAACCCAGGGTTCTTTCTGCTTCCACAGGGCATGGGAGTCTTCCTGCAGCGCCAGTGGAGGTTGGAAGATGGTCGTATTCCATAGCAAAGGGAGCCGTTTGCCCCTGAGGACCGGAAGCCCACAGCCCAGCCAGCTAGAGCATCACCATGGCCCTTTTAAGAAAGAATTAGAGGCTATGCAGAGCCACTGACTCCTGTGGAAACAGCCTCCCGATTCCCTGGGATTTCACCACCCTTATCTTCCTCCAGCACCTTGAATTCTCCATCCTCCTCTCAGAAAAGCCACAAGTAAGTGAGGGAAGGGAGGTTCTTCCTTCCAGGAAGCTTGGCTCTTTGTATTCTTTGAAGAGATTAAATATGGAACCAGCCAGGGAACAGCAAAAAGAAGGTTCCCCAGGATTTACTCAAGTGGAACCAGTAGCCACGGCATCAAGGAATCTTCTCCCAAGCCTACAAGCTGTGAGTGTCTGTGTGTGCGTGTGTCGAGGCGCTTGCCTCTGAGTGTGTCTCTGTGAGTCTGTATTTCTATGTGCAAATCTGTGTCCGTCTACGTGTGTCCAGGTGTGTCTGTGGGCATGTGTGAGTATCTGTGTATATGTGTCTTAGTGTGAGTCTGTGTGTCTGTACGCGCAGGTGACCCTCTAATGGCACAGATATTCCCTGTGGGTCCTGGGCTCTGGTTCTGTCTATACAATTCACTGGCTGTGGGATTCCTCAAGTCGCTTAACTCCTTGAGTCTCCTTCTGTCCCCCGTGAAACGGAGCGAGTGGTCCTCTCGGCATCTAAGTTGCGGTGACAACTGACTGAATGATGTACTGTGAGCACTGTTCCCGGTACAGACCGATGGCAGGTTTTTATGTATTAGGGTCTTTTTCTCCTGTTTTTGCTGACACCACTTTCATTCATTCATTCCACACTTTACTGAAACCCCATCATGTGCCAGGCGCTTTAGACACAAAATACCTTTTCTCAAAGGTGATAGAAAAGGAACAGAAACCAGACTCAGACGCCTGGCTTCAGTCCTTATGTATTCATTCATTCATCGAATATTTACTGTGTCCCTTTCTAGCTGTCCGACCTCAGGCGGGTCCTCTTCCTTCTAAGTCTCCGTTTCTTAATCTGTAACCAGGACATGGAAACGATGCCCACCTTGTCTGTGCTTTGGAAGGACAAATTAAAAACAACAGAGTCGGGGCTTCCCTGGTGGTCCAGTGGTTAAGAATCTGCCTTGCAATGCAGGAGATATGGGTTCAGTCCCCGGTTGGGGAACTAAGATCCCATTTGCTGTGGAGAAACTAAGCCCACGCGCCACAAATAAGACCTTATGCAGCCCCCCAAAATAAATATTTTTGAAGAGGAAGAAGAAAACAGCAGAGTATAAAAGGCCTATTTCATAAACACTGCACAAATAGTAGCTATTACTCACGTGAGGCGGTACACCTCCATTTAGAGTACAAAGCTACACAATTCAACCAGAGGAAATTCCAGGCTGCAAGTGATAAACACAGTGGAAATTCACAGGTGCACAGCTGAACCCCTCATCCATCTCGCCGGAATGTCGTTAGAGGACCTCACTTCAGCAGGCTCTTCCTGACTCCATGCCCACCCTTGTCCAGATGGCGCTGCTTTCTCTGGGCCTGTAAGTTCTTCCTTCCTTGAGCATTCTCCTTTTGGGTTGCTCCCAGTTCTCAGAGCGTTCTAATTAATTAGCTTCTGGCCAGCTCACACTCCAGAGAGCATCATCTGTGGCCTCTCTTACCAGGATGTAGTCACCCCGCCTCCAGCCAATCTCCAATCAGCTGTCCCCCCCGTCTGTCCCCCTCCAGGGTAACTAACAACACGTCCCCCACAATGGAAACTTTTCAAGAACCTGGGTCACCCACGTGTGCTAAGTCGCTTCAGTCACTCTTTGCAGTCCCATAGAGCACAGCCCTCCAGGCTCCTCTGTCCATGGAATGCTCCAGGCAAGAACACTGAAGTGGGTTGCCGTGCGCTCCTCCAGGGCATCCAACCCAGGCACAGAACCCTTGTCTCTTACATCTCCTGAATTGGCAAGTGGCTTCTTCACCACTAGCACCACTTGGGAAGCCAGTGCTTACCTTCCAAAATGCTTTTGATTTACCAGTTGCCCTGGCCTGGAATTCTGCCTCCTACTCCCCTCCATAGGCCACACACACACACACCAAAGTCTAGCAGAGAAGCAGCGGTTCAGGGCACACCCCAGGTCTACCTCCGATACCGGCGCTTCCTGGTGAATTGCTGCAGCTTCGTCCCTTCCTCTGTCAGACGGGGAGCGAGACACACCTCCCCGGGCTTCTGTGAGAACTCAATTAGCACGTACAGAGCGCTTAGAACAGTGCCTGGCACAGAGCCTGTGCTCAGTAAATGTTAGTTTACTCGTTCATTTTGCAAAAGTCAAGTCAAGAAACCTCCCCTGGCCAGCCGCTCTCTGAGCTATTGCTGACACTTGTGTGGATATTGGCTTTTTCCTGACTTCATCCATTTTGTAAGCACTCATTGAGCTCTTGCAGAGAAAAATAAAGCAGGGCACGTATCCCAAGGTTCTTCACCCCACTTGGGAGGACAGGGAAACAGATCATCGACATCTGGGGTAAAGACAACGGGGATGCAGGCTTCCCTGGTGGTCCAGAGGCTAAGACTCTGTGCTTCCAATGCAGAGCGCCTGGGCTTTTGTTCCCTGGTCAGGGAACTAGATCCCATAAGCCACACAGCGAAGATGGAAGGTCCTGCAGGCTGAAACTAAGACCCGGCACAGCCAGAAAAATAAATACTTATTTTAAAAAGATAGTGTGGAATCAGCAAAATGATAAAGAGATCAATAGAACAGAAAAAGAACCAGATCCACACTTTAAAAAAAAAGTCTTCCTAGGTGAGCTGACTGCAGGGAAGCTTAAAAGATGAATAAATTGAAGGTCGAGAAGGAGAAACGGGTCTCCGCAGACAGAACAGCAAAGGCCTGGCCTGTTGGAGGAACTGCAGGCAACTCAGGGTGGCCAGAGCAGACAGGGATGGAGTGATGGGCTCGAGATAGGCTTGGAGGTAAAAAGACACCAAGATCACAAAAGGTTCCTTACGCCCTGTTTAAAAACTAGGACTTCTGGGGGCAACCTGGTATCCAGAAAAAGGACGATACTGGAAAAACAGGTGAAATCTGAAGGAAGTCTATAATTCAGTTAATAGTGTTGTCCTAATGCTAATTTCCTGCATTTAACAGACATACTGTGGTTATATGAGATGCTGACATTAGAAGAAAATGAGTAAAGGATGCACAGAAACTGTGTGGTTTTTTACAACTCTCCTATGAAAAAGAAAATTATTTCAAAATAAAAAGTTTATTTTCAGAGCTAAGGCTTAATCTTGAGAGTAATGGGGTAGCTGTTGAAGAGTTTATAGCTATGGAATAACCAGGTCAGACTAGGGTGCTATAAAGATTACTCTGGCTGGAACGAACTAACGGTTGCCAGGGGGAAGGATGGGGGAAAGGGATAGTTAGGGAATTTGGGATAAGCATGTACACACTGCTGTATTTTAAATGGATAACCAAGGATCTACCATACAGCACATGAAACTCTGCTCAATGTTATGTGGCAGCCTGGATGGGAGGAGAGTTTGGAGGAGAATGGATACATGCTACATACTGAGTCCCTTCACTGTCCACCTGACACTATCACCACACTGTTAATCAGCTATACTCCAGTACAAAACAAAAGGTTTTTTTAAATGAAAATTTACTTTGGCTAAAGTGAGAGACTGGAGTGGGTGAGCCTAGACCCAAAGAGAGTAGTGAATAACCCAGGAGGCTGTGGGGGTGGAGAGAAGTGAGCAGACATGAGAACTCATTAAAAGGTAGAGTTTAAGAGATCTGGCTTCGATTGGATGGGGAGGTAGTGGGGAGGGCTGAACAAGGAAGACGCTTGAGTTGCTGATTTGAGCAATGTGATCACGAGGATTCTTGGATGGCAAGTGACAGAAACAGAACCTGGGCAAAAGGGCAAATGCATTACCCACCCGCTCACCCCGCCCTGAAACCAACTGAGAAGAGGCCAGAGGTGGAGCTGCCTTAGAAGCAACTGGAGCCCGGGCCTCAGGTACCTTCAGGATGCCCTCTTCTGTCTTGGTACCACCCTCTACCCAACTGCAAAGAGCTCAGGACTCTTATCGTTAGAGCCCTGTTGTCATCCAGGGAAGGACACTTTCCCTACCAGTTGCCATTAGAAAAATCCCAAGGAAGAGCTCGACTGGTCAGGCGTGGCCCCAGGTCCGTCTCTGCACTTGGTGCTGTGGCCTGAGGCCTGGGCAAATATGACTGGCCTAATCGGGATGCTTCCCACCCCCACAGGCAGAACAGGCAGAATGATAACAGGCTGGTTCTACCAGAAACTAAAATGGGGGGAGGGAGGGGGCATCCCTGGGCATTCAGTGGTTAAGAATCTGCCTTGCAATGCAAGGGACGCTGGTTCGATCCCTGGCCTGGGAAGATCCCACATGCGCGGACTAACTAAGCCTGTGCTCCACAACTGCCAAGCCTGCGCTCTAGAACCCGGGAAAGACACAGCTACTGCAGCCCTCGTGCCTAGAGCCTGTGCTCCGCCACAAGAGGAACCACCGAAAGGGGAAGCCCGTGCACCGCAGTGAAGAGTAGCCCCACTCTGCAGCCAGAGAAAGCCCACGGAACCGCAACAAAGACCCAGCCCAGCCAAAAATAAAATATGATAAATAAATAGATAAAAAGAAAACTAAAATGCAAGAACAGTTATGCAGAGAGGTGCTGTTACCTAAAGAAACGGGGAAAGAAGAATGGAACAGACAGGCAAAAGGATTAGATGGTGCTGTCATTTCCGGAGCAAGAGAGAAGGGCAGGGAAAAACCAAGTGGAGGAGATGACGCAGAAAGCAAACAGGTTTCGTTCTGGCTCGGGGGAGTTTAAGGTGCCCGAATAGCATTAGGTGGAAACCCCCACACCTCAGGAGGAATGGAGTTCCTCTCTGGGAATTCCACATGGCTTCCCGTGAACTTGGAAGAGCTGCACCTCCTTTCCCCAAAGCCCCAGGGACTTCTGGGGCCAAATGCTCTCCGCCTTGATTGGTCCTCCCTGGCCCGTTAGACACACTGACTCATCACTGCCCACTCGCAGCTGAGTTGCACACCTCATGCGTCTCTGATCCTCCCCAGGGGACAGGATGGGAGAGGATGGCTCTGGCTGCCTGTGGAGAGTCTGTCTTCCTCCTCACCTCTGACCTGGCCCAGACAGAAGGCCCTCACGTCTCTCTCTCTTTCTCTTCCCCTCTCTCCCCAGGGGCTAAGATCGGGAGCCTCTGTTCTTACTAGAAAGGAAAGGGGAACACGACAGGGAGAGGGCCAGAACTTATAAATATGAAGACTGGGGCTGAGAGAGATTAGCACATTGTGGGGAGGAACTACAAGACAGCTTAAAGCATTCCGCCAGAAATATCCTCCACCACGGGGAAGCAAGAGACCATGGGCGCTGCAGCCAGGTGACCAGGGTCAGCTCACTCACACTGACCAACTGTGCGACCTTGGGCAGGTTCCTAAAACTCTCTCCATGTTACTTTCCTCATCTGAAATACGGTGATAGTGATCCTGCCTCATGGAGTCTTGGGGAGACTGCGGCTTCATTTACTCAATTAGTTAATACATGTGCTACATTAGCGTTTGGGCTTCCTGGGCGGCGCTAGCAGTAAAGAACCCACCTGCCAATGCAGGAGATGTAAGAGATGAGGGTTGGATCCCTGGGTCGGGAAGATCCCCTGGAGCCGGGCATGGCAACCCACTCCAGTATTCTTGCCTGGATAATTCCTATGGACAGAGGAGCCTGGCGGGCTGCAGTCCTGGGATCACAAAGAGGCAGACACGCCTGAAGGGACTGAGCATGCGTGCACACTTAGAGCTTAGGAGAAAAGGAGCCCCTGGAAAAGGATGTTTGCTTGTAGTTCATCCAGGTTGGCTTCACTTGTGCAACTCTCTTGGGTTTTGGAAGAATAGATGCATGGTCAAATGGATATACGATGGATAGATAAATGGACGGATGATGGTAGATAAGCAGCTACACGAATGGATGACTGTAAAGATGCATGGACGATGTCCGCCTGTTGGGTGGATGGATGGATGGGCTTCCCAGGTCAGAGGTGAGGAGGAAGACAGACTCTCCACAGGCAGCCAGAGCCATCCTCTCCCATCCTGTCCCCTGGGGAGGATCAGAGACGCATGAGGTGTGCAACTCAGCTGCGAGTGGGCAGTGATGAGTCAGTGTGTCTAACGGGCCAGGGAGGACCAATCAAGGCGGAGAGCGTTTGGCCCCAGAAGTCCCTGGGGCTTTGGGGAAAGGAGGTGCAGCTCTTCCAAGTTCATGGGAAGCCATGTGGAATTCCCAGAGAGGAACTCCATGGCGGCTCAGCTGGTTAAGAGTCCACCTGCGATGTGGGAGACCTGGGTTCGATCCCTGGGTTGGGAAGATCCCCTGGAGGAGGGCATGGCAACCCACTCCAGTATTCTTGCCTGGAGAATCCCCACGGACAGAGGAGCCTGGCGGACCATAGTCCGTGGGGTCACAAACAGTCGGACACGACGGAGTGACTAAGCACACACACACACACACACACACACACACACACACGGATGCATGTTTGCTTGTTGGATGGATAGGTAGTTGGATGAGACACCAAAATGTCTAATACATCATAGTTCACTGGAAAACAAAGACACAGAGACAGATTATTACAACGATAGAGAGGCAGAAAATGCAGCTAGGAAGGGCAGAGGGCAGCAACAATCAGGAGTTAGCCTGTCAGAAGAGGGGAGATAGTGGGGGTAGTTTCTGCCCTTAAGAAACTCACGATCTAATTAAATAATTTGCCCCTTCACATTCTTTTTCAAAGTGAGCCAGGTATAAATAAATCTGTAAACAGAACAGTTAAGTAAACAAGGTGTTCTTTAAAAAGCAGTGAGCTCAAATGTATAATAACTCCCAATTCAAAACATCATTTTCTCCTTGGAACAACCTCAGAGTTAATTCCCCAAATTTGCCAGAACACACACATTTCTTTGTCCCTGCTGCTCGGCGTCACCTCCTCTCTGGGCCTCCTGTGCTACCGTGATAGGAAAATAAATACACGAAGCCTCCTCCACCGGGCACGTCCCCGGCTGCGTGCTGCAGGGTGGGATAGGACCAATCATCACAGGGAGCACGCTGCCCCCACCCCCGGAACAGGGGCCACACGTCCACAAACAGGTGTGATGCATGACTTCCCATTAGTGGGTTAGGCTTCAGGCTTCAAAAGGGAAATAATTCATGGCATGAAATTTGAAAAATACCCAACTAAGGGTCATGGAAAGCTGCCCCGGTGGCTCAGCGGTAAAGAATCTGCTTGCAAGGCAGAAGATGCGGCAAACTCAGGGTTCGATCCCTGGGTCAGGAAGATCCCCTGGGGAAGGAAATGGCAACCCGCTCCAGGATTCGTGCCTGGAGAATCCCATGGATGGAGAAGCCTGGCAGGCTACAGTCCACGGGGTGCAGAGTCGGACACGACTGGAGCAACTGAGCACACACACACGCGTCGCGGATTCCACATCTCTCCTCCCGGCAGCCCAGACTCCGTCTTGAACCCAGCTCTGCCACAGGTCACTGTGCAACCAGGTGGCGGGGGCGTGGGGGGCACCTGACGTCCCCTTCTGTCAAACAGGAGGATCTGACGGGGGGTGACTTCTAAGCTCTCAGGTCTCACATTCAGCAGCATATAATTTTTATTTGTAGGTTTAAAATGAGAGAATATCAAGAGTCTTCGAAAGATCAAATGGCCTGAGGCGAGTCGCCGCTCCTCTAGGAGCCCCTGTCTGTCATCTGATGAGAGAAGGCCGTCGTCATCCAGCCTCACGGCGACCTCCAGCCTCCAGTGCGACCATGTCCCCATGAAAGGGACAGTCCCCGTGAAGGGACTGAACGGTAGAGCTCCACCCCAGTGAAGAAGGAGGTGGTGTTCTGGCCATTCGAGGCAGGAAGAGGCAGAAGCCGGGGAGCATCCATGTGGAGGTGCGTCATGGCACGCCAGCTCAGAAGGACCCTTGGAGATCCTTTAGGTGGGCAACTGAAGCCCAGAGAGCCCCGTGCCCCGCTCCCGAGTCAGTGGGGTGCCAGGACTAGACCCAGATCTCCTCACGACCAGGATGCTGCTATCACAGGTCCAGGTGTGGCCAGTGGGGGGGCTTCCTCCTCTGCGGTCTCAGATCTCGGGGTGAGGCAACATCGGATTCCACGTCTCTCCTCCCAGCAGCTTCCCCAGAGACACGAACCACACATGGAGGGTGGGGGCAGGCGAAGACACCCACCCTGGCGGCGGGAACAATGGTGTTCCCTCGGCAGCTGGGGAGTGGGTAGCCAAGAAAGGTGGTGTTTTCTCCTTGTGATACAGGCACGCTGGCGAGGCTCGTGAAGCTTGCTGCCGCTGCTGCTGTCTCGGCGTGGGGAAAACGGGGCGGGGGACAGGAGACGGGGGTCTTGAAGCGAGTGGCAGCAGTCTAGAGCCGCCCTGTGGAAAGGGGCATTGGCCCTTTACTGCCCTTTGCTGGCTGCCTGTGACGGGCCAGGCTCCAGGTGATGGTTGGAAGCTGTGTTTTGGAATCAGGTCCCGAGTTTTACCTGTGTTCAAGTCCAAGTTCTACCACTTCCGATCTATGCAGCTGCAAGCAGAGATTTCACCTCTTTACTCCAGTTTCCCTGGGTGTTAAAAGAGTTTAATCGTGGTATGGGGAGGATGACATGCGACAGTCCAAAGGGCTGTCTGACATCAGGCTCCTGAGAAGCATCCTCTGAGATGGAAGGTCTGGATGCAGGAGGTTTGTCAGGGAAGGCTCTTGGCAGAGGAGTGGGTGGAGCAAGCAGGTCTGGGCAGAGGGGAAAGAGGACCCACTCCACAGCTGCCACCATCTGCAGCTCCGAGGGGTGTGGGAGAACTCCCCCTTTGCATTCTTCTACACCGAGGCCAGGCCGCTGTGCTCCAGGAACAGGTGTGACCTTGACTTGGGCTGAGGGCAACACTCCTGGAAACTGGGAGATGAGTGTCTTGGTCCTGAAGGGGGAACCTCAACAGTGCATTGCATCACCCACTAACAGATTTTAGGACTCAAACAACACTGTTAATACCATCCTCCTCACCATCAGTGACACCCCATCATGTTGTTTAACCTCCCTTCAAAACCACCCTGGGAAGTGGATGCTGCTAACATCATTTTACAGAGAAGAAAACTGAGACTCAGAGAGGTGAACTGACCTACCCAAGGATGCACAGCTGTGCGTGACAGAGTCAATACTGGGAAACCAGACCTGTCTAGGCTCATTCCAGCGCTCATGCCTCTCTACCCCAGGATGAAGTCTGTCCATCCCAATCACCCTTCCTTCCAGAGCTGGACAGATAGCCCCCTATGCCAAGAATGGGAGTGCACTCCCACCAGGGCGGCCAGATCCAGCACTGAGCCCTGAATGATGGAGCCAAGGTCGGCTCTCCAAAGCCTTTACCCACTGAAGCCCTAGATCCATGCTGAAGAAGTCTGGCTCCCTCTTACACGTGTTTCAACCAGAACTGTCCGCTTCCAGGGTGAGAGAAGGGAGCCCCAGGGGGTGGCGCTTTGAAAGAGCTCAGAGTCATAAGCCTACCCCCGTGTCTTCCCACATGCCCCTGAGATGTACTTGGCCAGACTCCTTCCTGGAGAGACCCTGCTGAGGGGCCCCCAGGGCCCCATCCCTGACCCCCTGCTTCCCACCTCCCATCACAGCAGCCTCCAGTCCTCCCCACACACCCCGGCCGTTCTCACCCTTCCCCTCTGCCAGCCCCTTGCCTCTTGTGGGTGCCCCCCTTACCCAGTTCCTCTCCTGCCTTCCCTCCATTCACTCTGTGGGCCCCAGCTTAGACGTCAGCTTCCCCAGGCAGCCGTGACCTCCAAAGCCCAGGTCCGGGACCTTTTCTCCACGTCCCCAGGGCCCTGTGCCTGCTCTTCGCCCACCACACCGAGAGCCTTGTGCGGATGGGGGCTGTATTTTGTTGACCGCATGCAGCCAGTAACCCGCATGTAGCCCATGATGAATAAAGGGTGAATGAATGAAGGATGGCGGAAGGAGAGTCATTCGGTGAGATTTACCCTTACTGCCTAGAGACGACCCAAGACAGGAGAGAGCCCCTGCCCCAAAGCCTCAGGACTCCTGACCCCGTCCCCTGCCCCACATCACTCCCCAGTCTGACATCGAGGGAATCTCCCTGGAACCCAACCCAGTGAGAACCAAACTGGCTCCCAGACAGACATGTTGCAATTGTCCTAAAATCATAGCCACTAAGAGTTGGTGATGGACAGGGGGGCCTGGCGTGCTGCAGTCCATGGGGTCGCAAAGACTCGGACACGACTGAGCGACTGAACTGAACTGAAGATCCTTAAACACTTACCGACGGCCGATTAGGAAAGAGGGTAAGTGAGCTCTCCAAGATCACACAGCAAGCTAGCAGCCCAGCCTGACTGGCTGCACCAGTCAACCATCCCTCCCAGGACCCCCAGAAATCCAAGCGGCCTCTTTCACAAAGTCCTAAGAGACCTGCAGCCCTGCTGGCCACTGCCTCTGGAGGCATCAAGCGGAGGACACCTCTCTCCTCTCTGTCCCGGAAAGTTCTCTAGAGTCCAGAGACCCCTGCCTCCCCTCATCCCCACTTTCCTGTCTCCCTCCTCTCTGTGTTTCTCTGGCTGCCAAGCTCTGCAGGGGCGGGGAGCGTGGGAGGTTGGCACCAGGGAGGCTGCAGGTTGGAAATAAATTCTAATCAAACACAGAATCATTCCATCTTCTCCCTCTGCTCCGAGGACAGCGTTTTTTACCGGGTATTACTCATATGTTCAGAGAGAAATCTTTTGAGGCTTTCTCAGAGCCAGAGGGGAACTTGCAGGGTTGGGAGGATAAAAATCTTTTCTTTTTTTCCCCCCAGGCTGGCTCTTGCTTTTATTATCTTCTCTCTCTGCCTCTCATTAAGGCAGGACTTTGAGCAGATAGATTTCATCTGGCCCTTCTCTTCCCATCTTAAAGGCACAGGACGGCAGGGGTGCTCACAACTGACTGGAACCCAAAGGCAGAGAAATGCCAAGGTCGGGAAGGGTGAAATGAGGGAGAGGCAGCCCTACCTGTTACAAGGAGGAGACAGGAGGGGATAGCAGGGGATGGATTCTCGTGGCTGACGACGGCAGGGGCCACGAAGAGCAAGGAGCTCACTGGGGAAAGGATAGCCTTTCTCAGAGGCAAGGACCGAAGGAGCGCAGGATAATAACTCTACTGTTCAAGGGGACCTTAAAGCCTCTCTGTGCTGTGCTGTGCCAAGTCGCTCAGTCGTGTCCGACTCTTTGGGACCCCGTGGACTGTAGCCCGCCAGGCTCCTCTGTCCATGGGATTCTCCAGGCAAGAACGCTGGAGTAGGTTGCCATGTCCTCCTCCAGGGGATCTTCCCAACCCAGGGATTGAACCTATGTCCCTTATGTCTCCTGCACTGGCAGGCAGATTCTTTACCAGTAGTGCCACCTAGGAAGCCCTAAAGCCTCTCTACCCTTTAACCCAAAACCCACCTCCCTGGAGGAAGTCCCAGAAGACTTCCTGGGTGGCCCGGTGGTTAAGAATCTGTCTGTAGACACAGGGGTTCGATTCCTGGTCTGGGAAGATTCCGGCTGCCTCAGGGCAACTAAACCCGAGAGGCAAGTACTGAAGCCTGCCTGCCCTAGAGCCCACGCTCCGCGACGAGAGAAGCCACAAGAGGCCTCAGCAATGCAACTAGAGAGCAATCGCCACCCAGCACCAGAGAAAAGCACTCATGGCAACGAAGACCCGGTGCAGCCCAAAATAAATTTTTAAAAAAATCTTTAAGAATATTATTTAAAAAAAAAAAAAAACACTTAAGAAAGTTCCCAGGGTAGGTGTGGGCGGGAGGGAGGGGTCCGTGCTTAAGAAGACTCTTCTTCCAGTGCAGAGGGCACAGGTTGATCCCTGGTTGGGGAACCAAGATTCCACATGCCTTGCCACGCGGCCAAAAAATAAAATAACAACAACAACCAAAAAAATGCATTTTAATGCTATCTCCGTCCCCAGATCGGACACACAGTCTAACCACCTGTATCTCCCCTCCCAGCCAGCACCCAGTCCCGGCTGTCATCACGTCCTCGTTAAGCACTGTAGCAGCCCCACTTGCCCCCCACTCCAAGTCTTTCCCACCCCATCCCGAAGGCCCTCTTCCATCCAGCGGCACCAGTGAGCATTCAGAAGCTGAAAGCGAGCCACGTCACCACCCTGCTTAAAGCCCTTCGCACTGTGTGCCCAGATGCTCAGTCGTGTCTGACTCTGCGACCTCATGGACTGTAGCCCGCCAGGCTCCTCTGTCCATGGGATTCCCCATCAAGAATACCAGAGTGGGCTTACCATTTCCTTCTCTGGGGGATCTTCCCGACCCAGGGATCGAACCTGAGTCTCCTCAATCAGTTCAGTCGTTCGGTCGTGTCCAACTCTTTGCGACCCCCTGGACTGCAGCACGCAGGCTTCCCTGTCCATCACCAGCTCCCTACCTCTCCTGAATTGGCAGGCGGATTCTTTACCCCCTAATGCTGCCTGGGAAACCCCCTTCTCACTGTGACCAGAACCAAATCCAGCACGGCCTGCGAGGCTCTGGGCACTAGGGCTCCTCCAGGCTCATCTCCAGGCCCCAGCCTCCCTGTCCTTCTCTCTGTCCCTGGAAGGTGCCAGGTTCTCTCCCGCAGGTCTTGTCACGCATGCCTCCTCCTCAGAGGGGCCTCCCCCGCCCACTTGAGCTCAAGAAACCCTTGCCCCTCTCTTCCCACCTCATCGTCCCCTGTCCTCCCTACCTCATCGTCCCCCGTCATCGCTGAGTTAGCTTTGTGCTGTGTCTGTGGAGCTAACCCCGTGTGACTGAGATCATGTGCCCTCTCCCGAAAGTCCCTCCCCTGGATGGTGCTGGGGTGGCATGGGCAGCGAAAGTCAGCCTGCGCAGGGTGTGGGAGGCGAGCGTGAAGAGGCAGCAGCTGGAAGTGTGTATCACAGTCTGAAGGGCGGGGAGGGACGCACCCTGACCACTGGTCTATGGCCCACCCTCGGCAAGGAGCAGCCCCCAACCCTGCAGCCCTTCTGCCTCCCCCGCTCGCCCCCTTCAGCCTCTTGGAGTCCTGGACCAGGTGAGTGTGCAGCTCCACAGTGACAGGGGCCAGCTCACCCAGGAGGTCACCCCAGCATCAAGGTGGGTGGTGGGGAGACACGTGGGTTCCAGTCTGTCCTTCCCTCCTTCCCAACCCCCAGACCGGACCTCAGAAGCAGAGGAGCAGCCCACACACATGGCCCCACACGGTCCCACTTGAATAAGGTCTGTGTGTGTTAATAAAGCCTTGTTCTGGACCATTAATAACAGTGCTTCGTCTCTGATTAAAGTCTGGTGGCTCTTATCTCCGTTTGATCTCATCAGCGCTGAAAGCTAGTTGAGTTATAATGTGCTCACTGTCTTCGTCCCCACTAGATGGGAAGATCCTTGAAGGCTAGGATCCTGCCCACCTGCTCTCAGCTGTACCCTCAGCATGTGGAACCAATTCTGGCACATAACAGGTGCTTAGTGGTTACTGAGGGATGGAATAGCTGCCATTAGACAAAGGCACCATTGACCTAAAAAGGTGACTGGTCAACACCGTGTCCACACCAAGGTATTGGATTGGCAAAAAAAGTTCACTTGAGCTTTTTCTATAAGATGGTATGGAAAACCCGAACTTTTTGGCCAACCCCATATATGCACAGCACTAAGGAGACCCTTCCCTCTGCCTCTAACTGCGTCCTGCCCAAAGATGGCCCCCAACTCATGAGCACCCCTCCACCTCACTGCCCACCTCCTCCAAAGAATGGCCAAGGCTCTCCACCTCCCCCGCCCACCTCTCCTGGCTCCCAGCCTCCTACGTTCTGCTTCCGGCCTCAAGGTCACAGAGGTGACCAGCCCCAAGGCCACTGTGCCAGGTACCACCAGGCCTGGATCTCCCCTAACCCTATCCCCACTGCCCTTTCCTCAAGCTCTCATCCCGTCTCTGAGAACAGAGGCTTCTGGCCTCCCAGGCTTTCAAGGGACCGTTCCCCAAGGCTCTCCCCTCCATTCCCCCTTCTCTTCTCTTCTTCCCCCAATGTCTCGCCATGTATTCCCCTCCAGACCCCAGCCCAGTAATACCCACCCTCATCATCTGACCCTTTGTCTCCAGGATCATAACCTCAAATCAGTAGTATCTCCCAGTCACAACGACTCTTCTGATCACCCCCATTCCCAACGATCCACCAAAAGTGTGACATTGTGACCCAGTCTCGAACTCAGATGCAGCAGGCGGATGTGTCCAAGTGCAAGTTTATGCTTTTTGGTGAAGCTGAAGCTCCCATACTTTGGCACCTGATGCGAAGAACTGACTCATCAGAAAAGACTCCGATGCTGGGAAAGATCGAAGGGAGGAGGAGAAGGGGACGACAGAGGATGAGATGGTTGGGTGGCATCACCGACTCGATGGACATGAGTTTGGGCAAGCTCTGGGAGTTGGTGATGGACAGGGAGGCCTGGCATGCTGCAGTCCAGGGTGTCACAAACAGCTGGACGCGACTGAGTGGCTGAACTGATTATCAAGCAGCGGTCCCAAGCCACATATCTGACCTTAAGCCTATTGAGTCTTGAGAACAGACCTTGGGAAGGGAATGTCTCAAACCACTCATCAGACGGAACCAAGCTCAGTACCACCCCTGCCATCCATGACACCCTGTCTCATGCGCAGGACTCAGCACACAGTAGAACTTTAAAAACATGGGCTGAATGAAGGTGAAGATGGATTAACGCATGGAGGGCAAGGCCTCTCTGAGGGATCTCACTCCTGGAGGACTGTCTTTTTTGCTGATTGAAAACCCAGGGAATGGTCTTCCCTGGTGTTTCGGTGGTGAAGGGTCTGCCTGCCAATGCAGGAGACACGGGTTTGATCCCTCATCGGGGAAGATCCCGCATGCCTGGGAGCAACTAAGCCCATGTGCCACGACAACTGAGCCTGTGCTCTGGAGCCCGGGAGCCCTAGAGCCTGTGTGCAAAGACTGTGTGCAAGGACTGAAGCCCGCACGCCCTAGAGCCTGTGCTCAGCAGCCAGGGAAACCATCACCGTGGAAAGTGTGCACACCACAGCTAGAGAAAAGTCCGTGCAGCAACGAAGACCAGCACAGCCATAAATTGATAAGCAAAATTATAGATTAAAAAAAAAACAACAGAAGAAAAGGAAGTTACTCAGCTTTCCTTGTATCTCATCATGTATACAGGAGGTCTATGTGTTGTAAAACTCTTGCCTGTTTTTCCCTGTTTTAAAAGAAAATAAGGAAGTGGGTTGGACTACTTCATGGGAGGCCAAAGTCAGGACAGAGAGGCATGGGTGGATGATGTGAATCCCCAGGGGAGAAAGCAAGAGAGGGCCCCCCAATGGTGATGACTGGGACCCAGGGGTCATTGAGTGGGTGAAACCTCCACCCTCAGCTTGTAAAACTTTCTGCAAGGCTTTGTGTAATTAGACCCAGGGGAGGACAATCAGATATTAACCACTCTTAGACCTTTCTGGTTACACCACCTGCCTGGACCCCACAACACAGCCAGCCCATGGCACAGACCCCGAGATGCGAGCTGACTCCAAACGCTCCCCTAATCTCCACCCCTCTGCAGGGGGAACACGTGCAGGGCATTTAACACTCCAGGGGTGACTCTCCCACTAATACGATACCTGACTGTTTGCAACAGGCCCATCATACAGGTAGGTGTTACTGTCTCCATTTAACAGATAAGCAAGCTGAGGCTCAGAGATGTTAAATGCCTTACCCAAGAGCTAGCAAGAGGTTTTATGAGATCTGAACTCAGGTCCGCCTGACTGGGACCTCCTCCTCTGCCCTACTCCAACGTGCTATCTGAAATCTAGACCCAAATGAAATTAACAATACAGGCCCACATGAGAAGTTCAGTCATGGAGTTAGTGCTCACATTTGGTGCTCAGAATACGTGATAATGACACACAGTTGGTGCTGTTCACAACAGGCGTTTCACGGTGCACAATAAACGCACACGCGAGATCACAACGGCGATGACAGATGTTTCCAGGGAGTGTCACAGGAACACGGCAACACCCAAAGGCCCATCTTCACAAGTCAGTTTATCGACCTAATTAGTTGTCATCTAGCAAGGATCAGGGCTCTGGGGACCGGTGCTCTTGACAGGCAGTGGGTAGGGATGGAGAAGTCAGGGAGAGTGGAGAAGAGAACCAGGAAAGGCAGGAGAGAAGGCAGGAGGGACCAGAGGGGTTGGCGGAGAAGTCAGAGTGCAGGGCCAAGGAGGCATGTCAGGGGCCAGGCGGAGGTTTAAGGACATCTTTGCGGCTCAGATGGGAAAGAATCCGCCTGCAATGTGGGAGACCTGGGTTTGATTCTTGGGTTGGGAAGAACCACGAGAGAAGGGAAAGGCTACCCACTCCAGTATTCTGGCCTGGAGAATTCCAGGGACTGCATAGCCCATGGGGTTGCAGAGAGTTGGACACACAACTGACGACTTTCACCTTCACTTTGTCAATGACTCTGTTGGGCTGAGGCCCCACCACTGGTCAGAAGAATCTCAATGGCGATGGTGATGGCAACGATGGTGCCCAAAGTGAAGTCTCCCCTGAGGCTCCAGGTGGGTGTTGGATTCTGCCTCTCTTTACTCACAGGACTTTGAGATTGCCCTGCGGCCTCAGCGCCTGGCCACTTCTCTGTCTCCCAGACCACAAGCAGATCTGAAGCCCTAGGATCTAATTATTTATCCACCATTAAATAGCTTGCTGGGCTTTCCTGGCAGCTCCGACGGTAAAGAATCTGCCTGCAAGGCAGGAGACGCTGCACTGTTTCATCAGTGGGTCAGGAAGATCCTCTGGAGATGGGAACGGCAACCCACTCCAGAATTCCTGCCTGGAGAATTTCATGCACAGAGGAGCCTGGCGGGCTACAGTCCATGGAGTCACAAAGAGTCACATATGACTGAGTGACTAACACATACATACACGTGCACACACAAATAGCTTCACAACGGATGGATGGATGGAGAGACAGATGGAGAGATGGACGGGTGGATTAATGAAAAATAGAGGGATGGGGATGTGAGAACTGGTAAGATGTTGCAGTAACGGTTATCATGGTCACATCAACCCTTATCCCAAAAAGAATCCAGAGAAAACTCAAGGTCTACCATAGACCCGCTAGGTCTGGGACCACCATCCCAAAAGACTAGAACTCATGCAACTCTTGGTAGAAGAACCTAAAAGAACCCATGGGCCCTTACTCTCGAAAGGTCAAGACTGTCCTTTTCCACACCCCTCTCTCCACCAGGACACAGGACAGTGTCCAGGATAGAGTCACGCACATTGCCAGACCTAACACAACTGCGCTTGCATTTGCCCAGGAGTAATTACTGAACGCCTACTGTGTGCTCAGCACAGTCATTTGCCGGCCAGCTGGCCAGCCTGCCCTGGCAGACTGCCGGCCCGGCCAGCCGACTGGCGGAGCCGTATCAGCTTACACAGCAGTTGGTGTTTCCTTTGCTGTAAATGCCCTTGTCTCGCTGGATGGAGGGAGCGTGTGATGATGACAGGGGTGGTCAGAATGATTTAGTCTCATCTCTGATGCACCCTGCCTGGGGAATCCTCACTGCCATCAGGTGGTGACAGCTTGTGGTTGTGGGTATTAAACAGCTCAGCTCCTTGTTTCAATAAGCATCATATAAAATTATTAAACAAGCAGATGAGAGACAAAAGGGTCAGCCTGATCTGTCTGGGGAAAGACTACCTGAGAACTGCTGACCCGGGCAGAAGGAAAATATATTGACATGCGTGTGTTCTCAGGGCGTCCCAGGTGTTAATTATGGAGGTGACTTGTGATCACGCCCCTTGAGTCCAAAAGGAAAGGATTCTTGAGTCTGTCTCCCCACTATTGTGGTTTGGGGGAAAGTAGTTTATTATCCTCTCAGGATAATAAAAGAAATACACCCCTACTTTAAAATATTTAGGCAATACATTTTAGGGAATATTTAGGGACGTGGGGCGGAGAAGGCAGTGGCACCCCACTCTAGTACTCTTGCCTGGAAAATCCCATGGATGGAGGAGCCTGGTAGGCTACAGTTCCTGGGGTCGCTAAGAGTCAGACACGACTGAGCGACTTCACTTTCACTTTTCACTTGATGCACTGGAGAAGGAAATGGCAACCCACTCCAGTGTTCTTGCCTGGAGAATCCCAGAGACGACGGAGCCTGGTGGGCTGCCGTCTATGGGGTCGCACAGAGTGGGACACGACTGAAACGACTTAGCAGCAGCAGCAGCAGGGAAGTGGGAAAAAAAGAAAGTAAAAATCACCCAGTAACCTCATTCCTGCAAAAATACAGCACTGATCTTTTCTTCCATCTTTGTTTCCTGTATATATTTTCCATAGCTGCGAAGATAACAGTAATTATTAAGAATAACTAGGGCTTCTCTGATGGTCCTTGCAATGCAAGGGACACTGATCCGATCCCCGGTCCGGGAAGACCCCACATGCCGTGGCAACTAGCCTAGGAGCCACAACTACCAAATCCTGGAGCCCTAGAGGTGATGCTCCGCAAGAGAAGTCACCACAGTGAGAAGCCATTGCAGCGAGAGCACCTCCCACTCACCCACCGCAACTAGAGAGAGCCTGGGCGAAGACACGAAGACCAAGCACAGCCGAAAAGTAATAAAAAAGAAAAACTAAATATGGGGAAAGAATCTAAAAGAAAAGAGTGGATATGTGTATGCACACCACTGATTCCCTTTGCTGCACACTAACAGCATTGTAAATCGATACTCTGAGAAAACGAATTACTAAATCTTAAAACAATATACACCAGGCATTGCTTTAAGTGCTTTACATCTATTTACACACTTAATCCTCCCTACAGCTCTACAAGGTAGGACTGTTGTTACGCCTATTTTACAGATGAGTAAACAGAGTCACAGAGAGATCAGGTTGGCTGAGTTTGCAGGACTAAGAGGCAGAGCTGGGGTTCCAACCATTCCTGCATGCCGTTTTCCTGTCTCAGGTCCAATTTATAGTCTCCTTTTTGTCTTCAGCATTATGACATATACACTTTCCCAAGGCAAGAGCTACAGAAACATTATTTTTAACGGTTGCTAAATATTCCAAGTCGATGGACTACAGTTTACTTAGTCATTTCTCTATTTTGGATATATATTTTTCTCCAAATTTTCAGGGTTCTGAAACCCTCTCCAGCACAGCAGTGAACGAACCCCCACAGAAGAGAGCCACTGCCTCCCACTCTTTCCCTTCCAGAGAACGCTCATCCCCACACAGCCCATCACCGCCTCACAAAGCTGGCCCCCGCTCCTCCCCAGGGCTTAGAAGCAACAGCTCCTGGCCCCCAACTCTCCACCCCATCCCCCGAGGCAGAAAGCTTGCAATCAGAATTATGCGCAGACTATATTACACCCTGGACCAAAAATATTACATTTCCACGCTTGCCTTGGCAAGACGGTGTGGGCACTGTGATGGACTGTGATGGCTCAGTGGACTGTGTCCCCTGCCCACCTGTGCAACACACCCCAAGTCTCCCAGCCTCGGCCTCCTCCTTGGAAACAGAAATACCAGTGGGACCCCTGCCTCCCTTGAACGGCAAGTGCTTGGTGGAGATCAGATGACATAATTGCCATAAAAAAGGCTTTCAAAACTGAAAAAGAGCTCTACATATGCAAGAGATTGTTATTATTATAGCATTAAGTCGACAGTGTTCCCTGAGGAGCTGCTGCGTGCCAGGCATTTGTGTGAAGCCCTGGGGACATGGAGACCCGCAAGAGAGCCCAGGGCCAACCCAGAGGGAAACACAGTCTGACGGTGGCAGACTGACCAGCAGCGACTCACAGAGGAGTGAGTGCTTGGGCAGAGAGGCGCATAGGGCTGCAGGAGCCCAAGTCAGGGAAGGCTTCCTGGAGGAGGTAACAACTCAGCTGAAATCTGGAGGATGCGTTTGGCAAGATGAAAAGGGGTGGGAGGCTTCAGAGAACAGCATATGCAAAAGTGCGGAGACAGAAAAAGAATGACATTCTGGAAAGAACAGCGTGGCCAGGGCGTAGCGGGTTTCTGGAGAAGTGGAAGGAGAGGAGGTTTGTGGTCCACACCAAGCATCTGCTCTTTTAACTGCTGCTGATCCTGTAACCGTTGAGGGGATGAAGAAGGGGCGGCACGACCCACGCCCAGCAAGCAGCACCACCCTTTCTCCAGCCTAAAGGCCGCAGAGCATCAGGGGACCAGGCCCGGAGGAGATGGTCTGGGATTTACAGGTGCCACTCTTCATCAAGCCGAACAGGGCAGGGTTTAGAGGCCTCCTCCCAAGCCTCTGCACACCCTCGCAGATCCCCATCCCCGCCTACCAGCTCCACCGCATCCCCAGGATACCCCAAAGCTCAAACTTGATGGATTCCCCAAGAAGTTCAGGCAAAGAACCTACTAAGGTGTTGGGTATTCATTATTATCGCCTTTAAACCTTTCCAGGACTTCCCTGGTGGCTCAGACGGTAAAGCATCCGCCTACAACGTGGGAGATCCGGCTTCGATCCCTGGATCAGGATGATCCTATGGAGAAGGAAATGGCAACCCACTCCAGTACTCTTGCCTGGAAAATCCCATGGACGGAGGAGCGTGGCAGGCTACAGTCCATGGAATCGCAGAATCAGACACGACTGAGCGACTTCACTTTAATCTTTCCAGCAAGCCTGTGAGACCTGGATTCCTGGTCCCATTTCACCAATGAGGGCCAGAAAAGTCAAGTAATAGGCACTCGTGAAATGAAAGTGTGTTTAGGATTCAAGGTGATGTAGGCATCAGAGGTGGAGATTTCAGCCTCTGAACAAGTCCCCACCTGGCTGCTCCCAGGCCGGGCTGAGATTGGCACCTCGAGCAAGGAGCCTGACGGCACAGCGGCTTGGGCAGGGGACTCGTCTGACGCCACATCTGCCTCTCCCAAGGCCCTGCAGGTAGGGGACCAGGGTCAGATTAAATAAGTATCTCTCCGCACTCACCAGGGGATGTGGTACAAACCCCATCCCAGGCCCTAGACACATTCTCGCACAGACTGCCTTCCGGGTTTGGTTCAAGTCCAAGAAGCTAGTCCTTCCCGGCTCAGCTGGGACTCCAGGGAAACCCCAACCCGCTTGCCCTCTGGGCATCTCAGAAATGCTCCCACACAAGCTCCCTTCCTGCCACCGGAAGAGCCAGGCTCTAGGGGCCTGGAGGAGAAGAAACCACCCAGCGGCTTCCTCGGCCAGAAGGCAAGGGAGGCAGGAACTGCTCTGTGTCTGCAAGCGAGATCCTCAACCTTTCTGCGCCTGGGTTTCTTCACAAGGGCAGGAGGGTCACGGGCCCACTGAAGTGCATTGGAGGATTTATGTATTTCCTGCTCAACAGTTATTTAGACGCTGTTCTAGATGCTGGTGGGCTTCCCTACTGGCTCAGATGGTAGGGAATCCGCCCACAATGCAAGAGGCCCAGGTTCGATTCTCGGTTGGAGAAGATCCCCTGGAGAAGGGCATGGCAACCCATTCTAATATTCTTGCCTAGAGAATCCCATGGACAGAGGGGCCTGATGGGCTGCAGTCCACGGGATTGCCAAGGGTCAGAGAGAGAGAGGGAAACAAGCGAAACACCATCCTCGGGAGCCTCCTGTTCTCTGATGCCTCTGTTCAATGGAGACTGTAATAGTGCCTTTCTCACGGAGTTGTTGCGGGGATTAAATAAATGAGTATCTGCAAAGAGCTTAATATAGGGGTTGGTGCTTTAAAAGTGTCTGCAGAAGCTGACTGTTAGTAGGAGTAATACCCTCCTCCCTGGGTTATAAGAATTAGATGAGATCATATCTGTAAAGTACTAGGGTGTGACCAGCTACTTCCTCAAACACCAGCCAGTATAATCAGCCCATTTTAGGGAGGGGGGCACTGAGGCATGAGACTGAGGGACTTGCCCCAAACCTCACTTTGGTTCCTGGTCAAGGCTCTTAAGCACATTCTAAACCAAGAGTTCTCAGCTTCGGTGCGCTCGGGGCTGGATGGTTCTGGGCGCCATAAGAAGTTTAACAGTATCCCTGCCCCCTACCCACGGACCCCAGAGCTCTACCCTCCTCCCACGGTGTCTCAACCACAAAGGTCTTAGGACACCGCCAAAGGGCCCCTGGAGGGCAAAATTGTTTTCCAACCCCCAGGAGAAGCCCTGCTCTAAAGTGACCCTTGAGCTCACATTTCAAGAACCGCCCCCTCTTCCCCGCCCCAGATCTGACCCGAACGCCCCTCCTCCCCCCAGCGCCAACATAAATGCCCTGTTCCAACCACCCTCCCAGAGAACCCGCCCTTTCTCAGGCAAACCTCAAACTTGCCAGCCTCCCTCCCTCTGCTCCGGGTCTTCCCCACCTCGCGCCCATCTGAGGCCCAGCTGAAGCCCTACCCACTCACAGAAAGACCTCTCAGGGCCCTAGACCTTGCTGTCTGTGCCCAGCCCTCCAACTCCTATCACAATCAGTCACCAACCTGTCTGTGCTTGCCTGCTCCCTGGGCCCTACCCCCACCCCACTCCAGACAGAAGCAATTGGAGGGCAGGAGCTGTACCCGACTCCTCTGTGTCCCCAGCACCCAGCACAGCGCTAGGCAAAGGGAGAGGCTCACTGTCCTGTGCGCATGGCCACTCACGGGTGCCACTGGCCCTCAGACTAAGGTCAGCATCACCTCACTCTGCTTAGCAGTGGCTGAGAGTTAAGGGCGAGAGTCATCCTCGGACTGCTCCTACTTGTGGCTCCTTCCTGACTGTAGACAGGATAGTAAAGTCCTCCAGGCCTCAGCTTCTTCATCTGTGAAATGGGAATAATGTACCATGTTGATAGGCAGCACTGCTGGGCCAATCAAATGCTCCTGACTCCTAACCCAGAGCTAGCTCGCGCGCCCGCGCTCTCTCGCTCTCTCTCTGTCTCTCTCTCTCTGGTTTACAGGTCAAGGATGCCCAGGGGAGGCTGCCGCCTGAGGTGCGAAGTTTCTGCCCTAAGTTCCCCCTGAGGCCTGACCATCGAACTCCACCCCCAACCCGGAATGGGGGAGGAAGAGGGGCTGCTGCGAACTAGGACGTGAACAAGCCGCGGGGGCAGGGAGGGCGGAGGCCGCCGGGGAGTCCGCCAGACACGGTAAATAATTCACGCAGATGAACTGGAGATAAAGTGCGGCTTCGTGGGGGATTGAGTTCAGGTCGGAGGAGGCTCAGACGGCTGCAGGGCGCTTGTGGTCTGCCCTGTCCGAGAGGGGAGAAGTCATGCGGCTCGGTCTGCCGGGAAAACGCGGCCCCAGGTGCCGGGCCCAGGCCACTCCCTGTCGGTGGCGGGAGCTCCCCGGAACTGCCCCGCGGGGCGACCGGCCTCGGCCGGCGGCCTCCGCCCAGCCGTCCCCATGGCAACCGGCTGGCCTGGTCCAGGGTTCACCGCCAACCGGATCAGCCTCCCCTCCCCCAAGGGAGGATGGGCGTCGTAGGCCCAGAACCTTCCTGCTCTCCAGGCTGCCGGGAGCGATGCAAAGTTGCCTTCTACCCTCTGCTTTTACTGGAGCTCTTGGGCTCAGCCTCCCTGTGTCAGTGCCAGCTCCACGACTGTCTGGCTGGGCCGCCTTAGGCGGGTGACTTCACTGCTCTGTACCTCGATTTCCCTCATCTGGAAAATGGGAAGAATAATAGTAACTCCCTCCTAGTGTTGTTGCGAAAAGTAAATGAATTAAATACAAAGTGTAGAACCTGGCCTAGAGCCAGCACCTGGTAAATATTGCTTTCCAAATTGGGTACAGGAGCCCCAGAGCCGCAAAATGCCTGAACCCTGCGAGGAGCAGCACAGGGTGTTACTGACACATTTGTGGTCGGGACGCTGCTGCCAGTCTTTTCCAGGACACCCACTGCGGATGCTGGCGGCATGCTCTTGGTGTTCCCCAAGGATTTCCTAAGCTTCCTGTGGGCCCACCCACCCCCCTTCTCAACCTCTTGAGGCTTTGGCGTCACCAGATGGTCATTGACCAGACTCTGAGGTCTCTGAAGGCCAGAAGAAGCCTTGTTTTCGTCAGCCCTGTCTTCCCAGTGCCAAGCATAATACCCTCCCCACCCCACCCCTGGCAGTTCAGTCCTTGAATGAACAGGGATTTAATTAATTAATTAGTTAATTTCCTCTACCCAAACACCCGCCTGGACCGTGCTCTTTTAGCCCTCAGCCACGGGGCTGTCTGTCTCTGCAGACATTTATTTCCCTGAACAACTTTTGGTCATCACTGCCTGACCCCGCCCACCCAGCCCCGATCACCGCTCTGCTAGGATTTCCCATGGCCCATTTCCCAGGTCCGCCTGGCCTCCCCGACCTCCCTTCCCCTCTAGTGACCCTTTGTCCTCAAACAGCTGCTTCTGGGACGAGGACCTTCCTCCAAACCCCTGGGTGTGTGCAATCAACCAAGTCCACATCTCAGAGAGGGAGGGTGGGCTCAAGGTGGGGGCCCGGTGCCGGCAAGGTGGGACTGTCTTTCTGGGACTCCCGGTCCCTCTGGAGAAGCGACTAGGGCCCATGGACACAGGCTGTCTGTCCCTGGGGGCCACCCCGCAAGCTCCAGCCCTGTCTCCCAGCTGCCAGATTTCCCCGGATACAGCCCGGTCGCTGAGGATTTATTTTTGCATATGGTTTGGGAGAATCTCTGTTTCTGGAATAATGACAACCTTCCCCCCCACCCCCCACCCCCCGCCCCACCGCCTTCCCTCCAATAGGCGGATTTTATAAACCAGAGCAGCTGCCTGAAGGTTTCCAAGAGAAAATTCTGCACAGTTTCTAATCAGGGTGACAGCTCTCCCTCCACAGGAAGTTGCTTTTATTAATTTTGTTTAATCTTTTTCTCTTTTTTTGTAAGGCTCCATCTATCGGTTATCAGGCAGCACCTTGGGTCTCGTGGTGCTTTTGTTTTTCCCCATTTTGCCTGAAACTCATGATTCCATCTAAACCCCAGTGGACTTGCCCAACACAGGGGCAACATCAATCAGCTGAAAAGTGGGTCACGCATATCGCCTAGGCAGAAAAATCCCAATAATTTATGGAGATACTCCCCTCTCTGGGCTTCCCTGGTGGCTCAGCTGGTAAAGAATCCGGCAATGCGGGAGACCTGAGTTTGATCCCTGGGTTGGGAAGATCCCCTGGAGAAGGGAAAGGCTACCCACTCCAGGATTCTGGCCTAGAGAATTCCATGGACTGTAGAGTCCATGGGGTCACCAAGAATTGGACATGACTGAGTGACTTTCACTTTCACTTTCACTCCCCTCTCTAGGAGAGGGAACATAACTTCCCAGCCCTTAAGTGGGCCAGAATGAGTTCCTTCCAAAGAGCACTGTACGGAAACTGGAAGGAAATGAGTAATTTTGCCGTGGAGGATACCTGACAAGTGCTGCCTCAGCCAGGTGATCAAGGTCAGCATCAACAGTATCCATTATGTTGATAGCGTGTACCCTTGATGGGCTTCCCGGGTAGCTCAGCTGGTAAAGAATCCTTCTGCAATTCAGGAGACTCTGGTTCCATTCCTGAGTCGGGAAGTTCCCTTGGAGAAGGGATAGGCTACCCACTCCAATATTCCTGGACTTCCCTGGTGGCTCAGTTGGTAAAGAATCTGCCTGCAATACGAGAGCCCTGGGTTTGATCCCTGGGTTGGGAAGATCCCCTAGAAGAGGGTATGGCAACCCACTCCAGTATTCTTGCCTGGAGAATCACCATGGACAGAGGAATTTGGTGGGCTACAGTCCATGGGGCTGCAAAGAGTCGGAAACCACTGAGCGACTGAGCACATAGCACAGCCTTGAGAGGATGTGATGAGAACGACTTCATTTACCTCCATGGTCTTCCTCTCAAAACCCATAACCCCAGTGGAAGCATGAGAAAAGCTCAAACAAACCGCAACTGAGGGACAGCCTACAAAATACCTGAGCAGGACTCCATCAAAAACAAGGAAAATCTGAGAAATGCTCACAGCCAAGAGAAGCCTAAGGAGACACGATGACTTAATGTTACGTAGTATCCTGGGTGGAATCCTGGAACGGGAAAGGACATTAGGTAAAAACGAAGGAAATCCGAACGAAGGGTGGATTTACAGTTCATAGTGCTGTGCCCGTGTTGGTTCCTAGGTTGTGAAATGTCATATCATGGAAATGTCAGATGTGGAGAGAACAAATTGGGTTGGGGGTACTTGGCAACTCTCTACTACCTTCATAACTTCTCTGTAAATCTAAAACTATTCTAAAGTAAAAGTTTGTATTTTTTAAAAGTGGATCCCATGTTTGGGTTTCAGGCAGTCCCCAAGACCCAGTTTTCTTAGCTTCCTTCTTTTTGCCAGCAAGTAGGATCTGAGCTGCTGATTTGGGGGATCTCCAAGCTCCTGGCTCCCAACCTCATTGCCATGGCAACTGTCATCATTTCTCAAGCCTAGGGAAAACTCCCATTTCTTCACCATCGGATGCTCAGTTAGCCTCGCACAGGACCCGCCCCAAGGTGGGTGCTAAGTCAGTATTTGTCAAGTGAATGAAAACCTTGGAGGACCTGTTGATGGAGGGGATCCAAGCAGAAAGTTAAACTCTTTCCTTCCCAGGGCAGGAAGTCAGTATCTGCTAGCCTCCATCCAGAGAAGGAAGGCTTCTGGCAGCCTGGTTGGAAGGGGATAGGAGACTCTTCTCAACTGCCTTTGGAGAGCACGCACACAGGTTTACTTAGGATCGTATTGATTGGGGTGCTTTGGGGAACTGATGGGGTAATGAGAGGCAAGAGGAGTCCTCTACCCTACCCACTCCGGGGACACCTCCCCTCACCTCTGTCCCCTTGGAGTATCAGCCCTGGGGTGCCAAAAACCATCTGCAAAGAAGCTTCACATACTGCGAACTGCTTGCTAGGTCTTGAAAGTCCATTGCCTGGCACGCAGTAGGCATCTCTTGTGCAATCATGTGATGACTGCCATTTGTAAGGCACCAGGCCCTGCGCTCGGGTGGAGTGGGAGTTCCTGTTTAATCCTTTGTGCCTTTGGCACTATCCCATTTTCCAGAAGAAACAGAGGCCCTAAGAGCTTGAGAAACTGGCCCTGAGTCAACGAGAAAGTATATAAGAGAGGTTTCAAATTCAATTCACCCAAGTCCCAAACTCATGCCCTCTGCGTGCCCAGGAGCCACCCTGAAATCTACCCCTTCTTTTAAAAAAAAAAATTATCTATTTGGCTGTGTCAGATCTTAGCTCGGCACACAGGCTCTGTGCCTGGCACGTGGTATCTTTCCCTGCAGCACAGGTTGATTCTCTAGTTGTGGCACACGGGCTTGGTTGCCCCAAGGCATGTAGGATCTTAGTCCCCCAACCAGGGATCAAATCCTCATCCCCTACGTTGGAAGGTGGATTCTTAACCCCTGGACCACCAGGGAAGCCCGAAGTCTACCCCTTCTGCTAGGTCCTGAGGGCCAAGAACCAGCTGCCTGCTGTCTGCAGAGGTACCCTCACTCACCCCTTCATTCGTGGCCTCCAGACCCGCAGTCATTTTTGAGTCTCTTTCTTTTAAAACTGAGTTTGCCAATTTCCCCCTTACAGGTGCTTTTGGATTTTCCTTCAGGCTGTCAGCCTGGACAGGCCAAGGAGGTGGAATCCAGAGAGCTGGATGCTTATTACAAGCATTCAGTCAGCGAAGTTGGAATAATGCAACCCCGGATGTTTGATTCATGCCTGGAGGCTTCAAGACACCCTCCCCCACCTCAGACCTTGAGTGGCCTTTTCTATATTTATTGCTACCTAATCAACCAGATACTTCAAACATATCCCGCACTTGGTATAATTCGATATCTGCCCAGTCCCCAAAGTACCTTCTCAACAAATGTTTGCCCCAATGTTCCAGTGTATTTAAAAGATTTATATCCTTCTTGCACTTGGGAAGGGCAGATTCAGCCTTCCCAGCTTGAGAATCCTGCCTTGGCAAAGGAGAAGGCCTCCAGCAGGAACATTTTGATACATCACTTATCAAGAAGACCGGAGCCTTGCCCAAGGGCTCGCGGGCTCCCCGCTCCCCAGCAGAGGGCAGCTCCAGATCTTAGCTGACCGCATCCCAGCCCTGCCTCCCTCTGACCCCTGATGCAGTTATCTGTTGTCAGAATAGCGGGAGAGCCCAGGCTGAGAAGAATCAACCAACAAAAGAATCTTTAAGGCTGAAGGACAATGGCTGCAGCTGGGACTGAGCCTGGGGTCAGATGACTCTGTATCCCCATCCTGGAGCCTGGACTCTGGGTTCAAGTGTGCTTCATGACTTACTAGCCGAGCGACTTCGTGTGTGCATATGTGTGCATACTCGCTCAGTCATGTCTGACTGCGGCCCTTTGGACTGCAGCCCGCCAGGCTCCTCTGTCCATGGAATTTCCCAGGCAAGAATCCTGGAGTGGGTTATCATTTCCTTCTCCAGGGGATCTTCCCCATCCAGGGATCGAATACACGTCTCCTGTGTCTCCTGCATTGCCGGCAGAGTCTTTGCCCATGGAGCCACGGTGAGTGACCTCGTACAAGACACCTAATGCCCCTCCCAGCCCTGGTTTCTCCTGTCTCATCAGGACATGGTTCATAGAGCTGTGGTAAGCCTGGCATACAGTAAAAGCTCAACGAGTGCAGATGTTGTGCCGTCCTTTTCGCCCCTCTGAGGTGTCGAGTCCCTCACCTACTGAAGAGACAGAAGGGCTGTAGGTTTCCAGGGTTGCTGGGCTTGGATTCTGTGAGGCTCAGAAAGGAGGGTGTTTCGTAATTGCATGGTGCTTTGATCACGTAAGTGGTAATTACTCCTGGGTGCGGACAGAGACCTACCTTCTGAAAGAATCTTTTCCTTTGGCTCTTACCCCTCTTGGCAAATTGCTGCTGCTCAGAGGGTGGGCCCGCCCCCTAACTCTCCAGAGCAGGGCTCCCCGGTGCCTAAAGGTGATCAGCTCTGAGCCCTGGGATTCTCTGGGGTCAGGTTTGGGAACAGAGTCTCGCCCCTGGGAAGATCAAGCTGGCACCCCCACCCCCCACCGGCATCCTGAAGGCCCCGCCAGCTCCACTTGGCCTGCCATTCCCGATGATGACAGATAGGGACTCCGCTGGGTTCCCCCGCCTCCCCAGGCTCTGGGCCTCCACTTCCTGAGAAGCGGGATGAGCCACCCCACCCCCACTCCCCGAAGGCCCTCTGGAACTCCTCTTCCTCCCCGCTCCCCCCAGGCCTGTCTTACCTGAAGTCTGAGTCACACTCAGGCTCCTGCCACCAAGATCTGTGTTGTGACTCCCTGGCAGACAGTTTTACAACAAACACATTAAAAGCTCCCCGCACTGGAACTCCTGGATGCCGAACAGCCCAGGAGGAAAAAAAAACAAAACTCTCCCGGTCTTTCTTCAGCCAAAATCTTTCTCCGAACCCCTCCTCCCCTAAGGGCCTGCTCCACTGCGATTAACTGTCCTGAGTCCAACAAGGGGCTGAGAATTTTTTTTCATAAGGAGACTTTCTGAGCGGCAATTGGAGGAGGGCCGCAGAGTCTGGGAAGCCTGAGACAATGGAATCGGGCTGTGGGCCTCAGAGGACCAGGCTCTTCCCTCCAGCAAGGACCTGGGGACTTGGGAAGGCAAAGGTGCCAGAAAAGAGCACAGCTCCCCCTCAGTCCCGCCTTTGAGGAGTGGTGGCCCATGATGGATGGTCTGGGCATCTCATGCTGAGTGCTTCTGTGCGCTGGGTGCTGTGTTCATCCTCCCATCAACCTTTGAGGTGGGAGCTGCATTATCCCCATTTCACAGATTTGAAAACTGAGGCTCCAAGAAGTGAAGTGTGTGTTAGTCACTCGGCCGTGTCCGACTGTTTTCGACCCCATGGACTGTAGCCTGCCAGGCTCCATGGGATTTTCCAGGGAATACTGGAGCGGGTTGCCATTCCGTTCTCCAGGGGATCTTCCCGACCCAGGGGTCAAACCCGGCCTGGATCTCCTGCATTGTAGGCAGATTCCTTACTGTCTGAGCCACCAAAAACGAAGAGACTTGCTTGAATGCCTAGAGCCAGGAAGTGAAAGGAGCTGGGATTTGAATCCAAGTCTGCCCGCCTCCAAACTTTGCCTTTCACAAGACTGACTCCCTGCCAGCCAACACACCCCACCAGGGAAGCCTCAGGGAAGCGGGGAGAGCCCAACGCAAATCCAAATCCAAATCGGATGCACTTGCCCTTAGGGGATGGCCTTGCCAATCCAGCTCGTCTTTTCTGTCATTTGAGCCCAACCCACGGTGGCCTCCACACCGCCTCTTTGCCTCTCCAACCAAAGCTACTGTCCCCTCCTCCCTTCTCCAGCCAGCAGAGACAAAAAGCAAGTCCCCCCTTCCCTCCCAACCGAAGCTGAGAAAAGAGAGCAGTGAGACACAGGAACAGTTCTTTTATTGTACATTGGAGAAATAGCCCTGTGTGCTGGTTAAAGGTGCAACATACAGAATATCGAATTAAGAAAAGAGGGGACAGCAGGGTAGGGTAAGGAAGAAACCTCTTGAGGTCCAAAGTTGCAACAACAACAACAAAAAATGGTAGAAGATTTCCTCACGCAAGAGGCATTTTTGCAAATACCATGCAAAACAGGCAGCTGGTGTGCCTTAAGAGAACCCCTATAAATAACAGAAAAAGACACTCCAAGCATTCCTTTACGTGGACTCAGAGCACAGGGAAAAGAAAAGAAACCAAAATGCCTTTTGGCATTTCAAGATATTTGGCACTCTTGTGATTACATTTTTTTACAGTCCATTAAAGAGAATAAACTGACACAATATTAGAGGAAAAAACAGGCTGCTCACACAACAGACTGCAGGGAGAGGTTAGAAAAAGCTCAAGCATTTTTTTTTCTTTGCTTTTTTTATGTGTTTTTTTTTTCCTGACATATAAAATGTGTTCGTTTGCATTAACTTGGGCAAATAGCTTGTAGCAACAAAGAAACACCAGCTTTACAATTCATTTTAAAATAAAGCAAGGATTCCTTCTATGCATGATTCCTTAAAAAAGTTCTCTTCTTGTTTTAAACACACTCTTGATAACTTCAAAAGATGACCAAAATAGGATGGTATATCTATAGAGATCATTTTCTGATTTGTTTTGTACATCCAAAGATAACATAAAAAAAAATAACTGGACAGCATTTCACATCCAAGTGCACAGAATCATTTTTGCAAGATTAAATAATGTAAACATTGGGAACAGCCAAATCAGCGAAGAATGCCAACACCCCAAAACACCCGGTGTTGCTTCATTATTTAAGTGGTTCAAAATCCAGATCTATAATTGCGCAATATTCACTGTATATAAAAAGAAATGGATATTAACTTTGACAAATAGCTGCAACTGAGACTTCTTTTTATTTCTTTACATGTGTGTATATAGTGATTTCTTTAATTTTTAAAAATTTTTTTTCACTTTTATTTTTGCAAAGGAGCCCAGAGCCTTCTCCTTCTCACGCCTCATCTGTCTCCCGGCCTGACACGGATACAGGTTGTTGACTTCCTCGCGGGTAGCAAGCTAGTAATCAATTTCAAAGTGCTTTCTCTTTTCATGCTCTTTTGCCAATAACTGTTAACCGCCGGTCTCACTCTTATTCTCTCCCTTAACTCATTGTCTTTGGGGGAGTTAGACACCAGGAGGTGCCTTGTCTGTCATATTTTTCAGCACGTCATCAATCCTATCATCTTCAATAACAACTGCAAAAAAATGGGGAGAAAAGCAGAAGTGAGCGCTCTTATTTGGGCCTAGCGGGGGGTCTCCGACAGGCAGAGACGGAGGGAAAGAGAGGGAGGGGGCTCCACGCTCGCCGAACAGCCCCATCCTCCTCATCTCAGCCAGGGGTCCCCTCTCTGGCTTTCCTCTGACCCACCTCTACCCCGAGGCTGCGTCCCAGCACGGTTCTGAGAACAGGAAGCCGAAAGGGCACAAAACCCGCAGCCCTGCCTGCAGTCCGGGCGCGCACCAGCCTGGTTCTCACCCCCACGGCATCCCCACCGCCACTCATCCTGGAGGGCGCATCTCTTTCGAAAGAAGGCTCCGGGGTCAGAAAGAGGGCTGGGACCCTGCCCAGGTGCCCCGAGCGCCACGCGGGGGCAGCCAAGGCGGGGTTGGGGAGGGGGGCAGTGTTCAGAGGTGCGCGAGCCAGCGGGGACGTCAGGGGCCCGGTCACACAGCCCGTCGGGGGTTCAGGCTTCGCTGGGGCCAGGCCCCCCCCCACCCCCCACGCCCCTCCGCGCTGCCTGCTGGCGGACTTGTCCTCTCCGCACTCGCCGCTCCCGAGGTGAGAGCCTCTCTTCGCTGCCGGCTGGGGGCTCTCCCGCCTCTCCGCATCCGCCTCTCTCTCCATCTCTGCCTAGCCTGCCCATCCTCGGTCTCTCCATCACCTCCCAGCGCGACGGTCACCTGTCGAGGTCTCCAGGCCTCTCTCTCTGTGTCCGGGGTGTCGGTCGCCCTCATTGTTTCAGCGGCTCCTGCGTCCCCCCTAGACTCGCGTCCCCGGCTCGCGGTCTCCCCGGCTCTGGCTCGCTCTCTCCCGAGCTTTGTCTCGGGCTCTGCTCTTCCCGGCCTCCCCCTGCCTCCGCCCGCGGCTTCCCTCCCTGTCTCTGTGCCTCGGTCTCTCCCGGCGACTGTCGGTCTCCCTCTTGGTCCCCGCGCCTCTGGAGCTCCTCTTGGAGCCTCGCCGAGTCCCCGTCTCTCCCGGGCTTTTCCAGCTCCCGCGCCGAGCGCCCGGGCTCCGCAAACCCCCTCCCCCTGCCAAGTAACAATGAAAAGCCCCTGCGATCCGAAAGCCCCTCGTATTCCCCGCAGGAACTGGGCCTACCCCAGCAGTCCCCTCGCCGTCCCCTGGGGAGCCCTAGGACTCCCCCCCCCAACACACACACACACACACACACACACACACGGGTTGTAGATGGAGTGCAGCTGCAATTACATTGCGCAAAAGGGGGCAAGGGATAGAAATCAGAACGCAAACTTTGGCACGGTCAGGGACCTGGGAAAACCTTTCGGTCCCCTGCGGCAGCGAGTGGCCGCCACGCCCCCTGGGTGACCCCAAACGCGGATCAGGCTGAGGGGGAGGGGTTCCCAAGGCCAGCCGGAGCTGGACCCGCAGTGCGGGATCCCCCACCCCCCACTCCCCGCAATTCTGCGCGACGAGATTTTAGTGGGTCGGAACGGTCCCCCGGGTGCTGGAAACCCTAGCGAACCGCCACCAGGCCGGGGTGCCCGAGAAACGGGTATCGGGGAATGGGGCGCGAACTCACCCCGCTTGCTCCGACCGATTTGGCCCAGCTTGGGCGGCCGCTTGTTCTGCCCGGCGCCGAAGAAGTTGTTGGTGTCCTGCAGGCGGCAGGAGAAGACCTGGCCCACGTCGCCGCCGTCGCCGTAGGGGCTCAGCTTCTCGTCGCCGTAGGGCAGCACCTCCGACATGGTCGCGTCCGGGGGCTCCGCGGCGGCACCTCCTCCGCCCGCGTCCCCGCCCGCGGCGGACAGGGTCAGCGGCACTGGGGCCGGGGCCGGCCGGCCGGGGACGGCCCGCGAGCTGCGGCGGCGGCTGCGGCGGCGCCGGCGAGAGGCCCGGGGCGGCGGTGGGGTGGTGGTGGGATGGGGGCGCCGCTGGATCGGGAGCGCGCCGCCGGCCCGAGCGACCCCGCCAGCGCCCGCGGCTGCGCTGCGCTGCGCTCCGGCTCGGCGCGCCGGGGAATGCTGCTCCGGGAGAGGCGAGCGGGACTCACATCCTCGGCGCGCTCGGGCGCGGGGCTGCGGCCGGGCCGGGCGGGGCCGAGAGCCGGAGGCGGGGGGGAGGCTGTGCCGGCGAGCCCCGAGGGCGCGGGGCCGAGGAGGGCGCACCCCGGGGAGCCGGGCGGGCCGGTCCTGCGGCGGCGGCGGCGGCGGCGGCGGCGCCGGTTCGGGGAGGCTGACTGGGGAGCTGCGAGCGGCGGGGCTGCGAGGGGAGGAGGGGGAGGGGAGCGAACGAGGAGGGAGGGCACGGGGGGCGGGAGGCGGGGGTCTGGAGAGGATGCCCGGAGGGAGGGGGGAGCGAGAAACCCGGAGGGAGACGCGGGGAGAAGCGGAGACGCAGAGAGAATGGGAGGCAGGGGGACTGACCGAAAGAGACAAGGAGAGGAAGGAAAGAGAGAGGCGGCGAAGCAGGGGCGGAGGGAACGTCCAGCTCGGGATCCGAGAGGCCGGGGGGCGACAGGAGAGGGGGATCGCCAGGGAGAAAAAGGGAAGGAGGAGAGGAAGAGGGAGCAGGAGGCGGCTGGGACCCGGAGTCAGCCCGCGAGCGAGATATGCCGGTCGCGGCGCGGAGGCGAGGCCGGGGGGGAGCGCGGGGAGGAGCGGACCCGGGCCGCGGGGAGCGATCCCTGGAAGCCGGGCGACGTCACGGGGCCGCGGCTAGCTTCCTGCCCCCGCCCCCGGCACCCGCGTCCTGCCCGCGCCGAGGGGGCCCCCGGTGAGCCCCGCCCCGGCTCGGCGGCCTCCGGGAGCCTCCTCCCCGCCCGCCCCCCCGCACCCCCTCCTGCGAGTGTTTACCCGGTCCCGAGCGGGTGCGCGGCGGCTGCGCGCGGGACCAACCCCCCGGCTCTGCCTCCCGCCGGCGGCCGGGGAGGGGGGCAGTGGGGGGGGTGTTCCGGGACCGGGGGGGCAGGGGGCCCACGACGCGCACACGGGGAAGGACAGATGGATGCCGGTCTCCCTGGAGGCCAGAGACTGGGCCAGAAATCGGAGGGCACCGGCGACCTGTGGACCCATCTCCCCCGCCGGCGCCAACCGGGGAGCCCCTTGCCCCCATCACCACGGGACCACTTTAGACTCTCGGGGCTCGGCCCCTTGGGCCTCGCACTCGCCCTGGAAGGCCCCGCTCCCTGCCGGGGCTCTGGACTGGGGCCGCCGCGGGGCCTCGGGGTGGAGGCGGAGGTGGGGTGGCCCCGCCTCCCCGAGGAGAGGGGAGCGCCTCATTACGCCGGGCTTGCCCGGGATGCCCGGCATGCCCGGCCCTTGGCGCCCGCTGCCTTCTCTAGGGACGTCCCGGGCCTCCAGCCCTCTGCCCTCGGGGACCTCCCTTCCAGCAACAGCCAGGGGAGACACGGCGGCTTCGGGGCTGAGGAGCGGGCTCTGGATCCCGGGAAGGAGACACGGGGGCAGCCCCCAGAGGCCTGGGAGGCGTGCCTGCCTCGCAGATGGTAACTCCGAGGGGGGCAAGGTGCGTGAGAAGGGCTCGTTATCCTCACTCAGAGTCAACAACACCTGCCCTACCCCGGGAGACGCCTTTAGCAGCAGAGCCAGCCTGACCACCGAAAGGGGCGGCCGTGCCAAGGGCACGGAGCATGATGAGAGCAGGGCAGGGGAACACATTGTGGTCCCCCGAAGAGTGTCAGCTGGCTCGACCAGCTGCACTGCGAGGAGTCCCACCAACAGCCAAAGGGCAGCCTCAGCTTCACTTGCCCCTTAAATCTAGAACTCTGGGTGGTTTTAGTGCTAGAGGGGTAAAGGGGCTTCCTGAGAGGGGCCAGTCCAGCCCCCTCCTCAAACTGTGTTAAAAGAGAGACTGGCCTCCCCAGGCCAGACGCCCAGGGAGATGGAAAGAAGGGGTCTGAGAACCTGGGATGAAGATGCAATAGGCATGGCCTTTGGACTCAGGCCTGAGCTTGAATCCCTGTCCTGCCATTGGCTCGCGGGGTGACTTTGGGCACGTCACATCCCCTCTCTGAGCTTCCATGATCTCAGCTATGAAATGGGGCCTGTGGCTCACTGGCTGCTTGTGTGCCTCACAGGACCGTTAGGAAAATAAGGTGACATCAGGCTTCCAGCGCCAGGCCGAGCGTGAATGTGCACCAAACACTTGAGAGATGACTTAGTGAGAAGGAACAGTAGCACTTCATTCATTTCCACTTCAGAGCCCCAGAGCTGGAAGGATCCGTAGAGAGGACCCAGTCCAGTCCCCTCGTTTACAGACCGGGAAATGGAAGCCCAGAGAGGGTCAGGAACTTGCTCCAAATTTCCCGGCTTGTCAATGGAAGAAGCCGCAGGTCTCTGGCCTCCTTTGCTTCGCTCCACAAGCCGCCTGTCTCCATTCATTAAGGCTTTACTGAGCGTCTGCTCTGAGGTTCGCACCAGGCCAAGCGCTGGAAGAGAAAACAAAAGCATCAGAAGTAGGATGATGGTTAAAAGAAGCTCTTAGTCTTGTATCAGGCTTTCTCTTCCTCCCCTACCCCCCAAAAGCATCCTCACAGTCGTTATTGACCTTGCTTCTCAAAATAAACACATTTTGAGACAGAAAGAGGAGACAGTACATCCCTGTTTAACTGTTCACAGAAAGAGCATGAGTGACTTGCCAAGGTCACAGGCTATAGTGACGGAACCAAGAGAATCCACTTTTCCCAGATGTGACTCCAGGTCCCCACAGTGGACACCCCGCAGTGGCGACCGCACTCGGGGCTGGGACCACCCTGCTTATCTCATATGCCCCCGGTTCCTTCCTTATGGCCGAGAAATAACAAAGCAGTGTCCATGCCGAGCAGCTACCACAGTCCCACCGTTCGGAAGATTCACGGAAAGGCGCAGAGAGGGCTGGTGAGTCCGGGCACGCACAGCGGGTGAGAGCAAAAAGAGGAGCCATCTGTCTGTATGTTTAGTCGCTCACTGGTGACTCTTTTTGCATCCCCATGGACTGTAGACTGCCAGGCTTCTCTGTCCATGGCATTTCCCAGGCAAGAGTGAGTTATTGTCTCCTTCTCCAGGAGATCTCCCCGACCCAGGGATCGAATCCACATCTGCATCGATCAGCAGGTGGGTTCTTTACCACTGAGCCACCTGGGAAGCCCGATGTTTACTTTGCCTTGTTCCACATAAGGTGAAGGGGGCAGCATCACACCTTCCAGGCTCAGTTGCCACACCCTTACTGAACCACCCATCCCTCTCAGGCACATGGCGCTTTGCAGTCAGAAAGGTGTTTCCATGACAGTTCCCTTCATAGAGCCTCCCTTTAGCCTTCAGAAGTGGCGGGGCCAGGACACGCAGGCCCATTTGACAGATAAGGTTCCTGGAGGTTAAATGATGCCTCCAAGAGCACACACACGCTCTTCGAGAGAAAGTGTGAATCAGTATGGAGCTCCTCCATCCCTACGCCACCGCTCCCCAAGCTGTCTCCATTTCAAAGGCCTCGCTGGGTCCTCCATTTGTCCAGCCTTCCGTAGGCCATTGCCTTATTCCTGAGCCCCACACGCGGAGGCAGACATGTACCCTGGGTGTCCATCCATCCCTGCCTTGCCCGCCAAAGCCGAGCGGCTGGCTCTGAGCCAGATGTCCAGAGCTGTGTTGAAGACGCCAGGTCCAGATGGAGGAGAGACCAAGTAAGGCAGGAGTGGAGGCCCCTTCGTGCACCACCCATCAAGGAATCCTGGTCTACCGCAGCAGTCCGGGGTGAAGGGAGCGGCCTTCACGGGGGCAAGCCGAGTTCAAAGTCCTGCTCGTCATCTCCTAACTCCGTGGTTATCTCACCTCATGGCGCCTCAGTTTCCTCACCTGTCAAACGGGGGTAATAATTATTCCTACTTGGTGGCTTGTTCCAGGGAAGGAGATTATATATGTATCATGTGCCTGGCACACAGTAAGTCCTCAGTAAATGGAGTTATAATTATTAGCTATTGACTCTCTTTGTGACTGAAGAAGCTGATTCTCTCCTCTAGGCCTCTAACTCTGCATCACAAAATGGGAAACTTGGAGAAAATCACATTTTTTTTTTTTTCAGCTGCAAAATCAACCAGGTCTGTCAAATCTAAAGTAGATAAAACCTTGCTTGAGGCCAAGGCGGGGGCTTCCCCCTCAAACCTCATCTGAAAGCCCGTTCACCAAACCCTGGGGCTCTGCAAACTGAGAACCACAGGACAGGGACCATGTCAGCGAGCTTCTTTAGCACAAATCCTCCGCGGTTAAAGATGCGTGTTTGCAAGGCCTGGCCGTGCCCTGAGCCTGGCACTGGGGTCCGCAGGACAGAAAAAGAGAGAGCCAGCTCCAGACGGGCCCCAGCGTCAGATGCTCTGCCTGCCTTTGCTCCCTGGTTCCCTTCCCCTCTCTCCTGCCCAGATGGGGAAACCAAGGCGTGGTCTGCAGCATCAGAGAGTAACCGGGAGACTTAGAGAAGAGGGAGGCTCCAGGATGCCTCAGCCCTGGGGGTGGGGACTCTCCTGGCAGCTCAAGCGCAGGTTCCCGTGGGGCGGAGCCTGGGAATGCTGAGCCTGATGGGGCTGGCTAAGACCCTCGATGGCCCATCAGGGAAGGCTGGGATGTGGTGCTCCCTAAAGGCCAGAGGGTCACCTCCAGAGACGCCAAGAGCCCTCCCAGCAGGGGACCACCCCTCTGAGCCAAGGCTGGATAGACACCCATGTTGCCTCCAGCCTTCTCACCTTGGTGACTGGAACCTGGTGCCGCCCAATCCCCACCAACCTTGAAAGGCTGGGCCTCTGCTGCCCATCCCCCTCCCCACACCGTGCATGCGTACCAAGACACACACACATGTGCACAAACAGTGAAAAAAAGCCTGGTAGCCTACTGTGCGGAGAAGGCAATGGACCCCACTCCAGGACTCCTGCCTGGAGGATCCCGTGGATGGCAGAGCCTGGTAGGCTGCAGTCCACGGGGTCAGGAAGAGTCGGACATGACTGAGCGACTTCACTTTCACTTTTCACTTTCATGCATTGGAGAAGGAAATGGCAACCCACTCCAGTGTTCTTGCCTGGAGAATCCCAGGGACGGCGGAGCCTGGTGGGCTGCTGTCTCTGGGGTCACACAGAGTCGGACGCGACTGAAGCAACTTAGCAGCAGCAGCAGCCTACTGGGGGCGGCTCAGAGCTAGACTCAAGCAACAACCCAGGAAGAGTTCACTCACCTTTCCTTCATTCAGCAAATATCTGCAGAGGATTTTCGTGACAGCCACAGTCCTTCCCTGCAAAAACTCAAAGAGTAGTGGCTTCTTTGCTTTGCTTTGTTTAATCACCAAGACCCTTTCTTCAAATAAAATCCTACAGGGAACCTCAGTAAATACAAAGCAGATAAAGGGCAAGCTGCTGGGGAGCTAAGGGCTCAGGACCCACCTTCTAGGCCCTTCAGCCTCCCCAGAGGGTCTCCAAAGACCTCCCAGAGTGCTAGAAGGCTCTGCACGAAACTGCCTCTAGAGTTCGTCTGGTCCCACCACCTCCATCACAGGCGGGGGAGCCAGAGCCCACGGTGGGGACTGGACTCCTGCCCCGAGTCTCACACCCCTGCCCGTCGCCGCAGCTCAGAACAGTATCCGGAGGGGACCTCCAGCCACACACACACAATCAGTCACAAAATAAGAGGGCTCTTTGCAACGATGAAGTCTGTTGTGTTCCTTTAGAATAAAAAGATCAGAGGGTAATTTTTTAAAAGGTTTTATTATACCAACAACCCGGCAAAGTGAGAGTCCCATGGGCTCTTCAGGAGAATGTCAGAAATGGTGAGGACGGGTGGGGGCAGCTGAGGAGCCCAGTTTCACCAGGAGGTGTGGGGTGGGGGGTGGATTACTGGTGTCCTGACTGCACTCTCCCTGCTCAGCCACTGTACATCCTCACACAGAGGGTGGGAGGGCTGGGGGCAGGGGTGGGGTGGAGGTCCTCGGATCTCTGAGAGACCAGCCCAGAACCAGCAGGTGGGAGGTGCTGGGGCTCCGCACCATCCTGGGGGACAGTTGCCTCGCTCAGGCACAGGCCAGGAGAGCTGTGGCCGTGTCTGCGTGACCCTGAGCACTGCAGACAAGCCCAGGGATAACCGTAGCCTAGCAGACAGACGGTGGGGATTCAGGAGGCTGGCATCCGTGGTCTGGCTTCAGCACCTGGGCTCTGAATATCTAACCAGGCTTCTGAGAGGCCTGAAGTCTCCTGACGCAAGAGCCCCTGACCCCACCAGTGGATGAGCTGAGTAAACCGTGACCGCTAACGGGGACTAAGGGGCGCTGACCCCACTGCATTCAGAAAGGGTAGGCCTCTGACCACAGTTTGGTCTCTGGGAAGAGCTTCCCACACCCCGGGAACACATATCCACACTCAGTAATCACAGAAGGAGGCTGTGATTACCCTCTCTCTCTTGTGTCATCCTTAGGGGCTCTGAGGTCCAAGAAGTTGAGTGAGGAGCCCAGAGCAGTACACAGGACCTGGAGAGGCGGCGGGTCTGAGTCCGGGCCAGCCTCTCAAACGCTGGGTGATACTGCCTCCCTGCGGACGCCTGGGAGTCAGGCAACCCAGGACAAGCCTCTTCTAGTCTCTGCACCTCGTCCCACCCACACACCGAGGGGAGAGAGGTTATGGTCCAAACGTCTTGCACACGGAGGACCCCCTCTGGGACTCGACTGAAAGAGATGGGTTCTCCTTCCCAGATGCAGAAAACTGTGTATGCAATTTCCAGCGGATTTCTGAACCGCAAAGTTCCTCCAGATAAAGAACACAGGACTGGATCCTGTAAATGACTCTCCCCACTGGTGTCCTGTAAAAACAGAAGAGCTTGTTTATACCTTAAAGCCAGGATCCTCACCCTGACTCTCCCCTAAACCGAGGGTCAGACCTATGGGGACTCAGCTCTGGGAAGAACAGTGTGACCATGGGCCTCTGAGCCCAGACTCCCAGCAAGGGCCTAGGTGCCGCTCTGGCCTCTCGGGTTCCCACATGGTGTTACTCAGGTACATCCCCATCCGACGGATGCAAGGTCATTTGGTGTCCGTGACAATCTGGGAGGTCGGCAGGACAGAGAGGGATCTTGGCCCACTGCACGGTGGGAAGGAGTCAGCCCCAAACGAGGAAGGCGAGCTGCCCAGCTGGAACCAGAGCCTGGGCCAAGAGCCCAGGCCTCCCGACAACCAGCTCAGAGCTCTGTCCGCTGGACCTGGTGATGAGCGAGTGAAATGAGGGGAAATCAGCAGCTCAACCCCAGCTCCACCCCTTCTTACCTGCACGGCCTCCCAGCGGTCACTTCGCTGTCTGAGCCAGATTTCCTCTTAGTAGTACAGTGGGGGTAACCAGATAAGCCTCATGGGGACACTGAGGGTCAGGTGAGGTGCTGACTGGGTGCCTAGGACGAGACCTAGTGGGGCAGCTGCCCAGCGGTCAGCTCCACGCAGTAAGTCCCACTGCCTGGAGCCCTCCAGGGCCTGCGAGGGCAGAGAGAGGGGCTTTCTCTTCCTAGGAACTCCTGGGTAGTAGGAAGGGCAGCAGCTGGAGAAGCCAGGGCCTGGGCACAGAAGCCCTCCCCACCCTGCCCTGCCAGACCCTGGGCATCCAGAAGAGGAGAGACAGGTCTGGGAGGGGAGGAGCCTGGTGCAGGTGAGAAAGACGCAAAGAGAGACAGACTCACAGAAGCAGATGGAATCCAACAGAAGCAGAGAGACTAAAAAAGCCCAGAGAGGAAGACAGATCCACGGGAAGAGGAAGAAACTCGTTCACACACTCAAAGGCAAGAGGCAACAGGGTAGACGAGAGGCGGGTCTGTCGAGTACAGGAGTTGACACTTCTGTCTCTTTGCAGAGGAGGAGACAGAGAAACTTGATACCTAGGCAAGAGGGCAGAAGGCAGAGACAGGACAGAGGAGAGGATGGCAAGGGAGCAGGCCAGGCCGGGAGAAGCAGAATTTCTCCACTGAGAAAAAGCTTCTGGGGAGGAAAATCAAAAGCTATGCCATGCAATTTTTTTCAGCATCCTTTACTGGTGTGAAGTCATCTGGGTATTTTAAGAATATGTGATGCATTATGCATGTCTTATTTTTTTGTTGAAAGAAATCATGGTTAGTATATTTAAAGATGTGAATGCCTGGAAAATTATAGGGAGGGAAATGTGGGATTTTTTACCCCCCTCTGAATTTTCTGGGATTCTCAGTATTTTCACATCTGCACCCTGCTTCCTGGTGTGTTGGGCAGACAAAGGAACTAGAGAGAACATTCCTGCTTGTCCCCTTCCCAGCCTGTGCCCAGCTGCGTCTGGTGTCAGCAGCCCCAGGTCCTTCTCAGGCTCTGTTCTCAGGCCTCTTCTCCAGCCCCCAGGAAAAGAGAAAATTGCACCCGCCTTTGGAAGCGCCACCTCAGTGTCGCCTGCAAGGCCTCTGGCAGCCGCAACCATGGGAGCACAGCGCCACCTGGAGGCCATGGTAGAAATCGCAGCAAGAGAGGAATCCCATCACAAGCCCTGGGGCGGCGAAGGGCAGGAAGAAACGCACATTAAGGGCCAACGTACTGCAAGCACGAATGAAGCCCTATCTGATGAAACACCTTAAATACTAGGGAAGACCGTCGCGGGGTGGGAGGCCTGGCGTTATGGCCATGTGGACATTTATATTGGTGTGTACCCCGTCTCCGGCCTGGAGACCATTCAGGTTCAAGATACAAGGTATCTGGTGCACTAGGGGCTTAATAAGTGCTCGTGGAGTTCAGCTGAGGCCCTCCAGGGTCACAGCCCAATCCAAGAGGAATCTGGATTTGAGTCACCGAAGGTGAGGCCAGGGCTCTGGCAGGAGCAAAGCGTAAAGGTCAAGAGCGGAGGGCCCTCCCCAGGCCGGGGCAGCTCCTGGGACCGTTGCCAGCGTCCCTGGCTCGGCCCCATGTGACCCACGCTCGGGGAAGGGAAATGCCAGGTCCCTCGGCTGGCATCTGAAAAACAATAAGGCAGCAGCTGCGAGAGAAATGACTAATGAGCGCTCTGGGGAGCAATTCAGGACATTGTACATGGAAACTTATCTCATTCAAAATTGATCAGCTATCACTCTCTAATTAGGGAGAAAATGTGCTGATCTCCCCGGCTTTCCGGGAACATGGTCCTGGGGCCGCGGCAGGCAGCCCTCGGGCCTCAGATGGCAGCCCCGAGAAGGGCTTTGAAACTGTCACCCTGCGGCCTCGCTCATCCACTCGCTATGTCTCAGACAGGCCAAATAGCAGAACTGGATGGAGCCTTGGAGAGCTTCTAATCCAGCCTGCTCCTTTTACAGACACAGCTGAAGCTCAGGGAGGTTGCACCACTCCGTGGAGATCACAGAGCCACAGAACCCGAGAGAAAGTCAGCTCCCAGCCCAGACCATTTGCCAGCAGGCAGCAATGCCGGCCCAACTTCTCCTGTCTGGAGCCCTCACAGCTCTGGGCAGCTCACTGTACGTGGTGTTCTCTTACACAATGCATTGCAGCTCCAGGCACTCAGAGACACCCCTGCCCTTGTTCTTTACAATCAGGCCATGACCCTTACCTCTGGTCCAAAACCCAACTCCCACAGGCAGCCTTCCAGGATTACGGGCCCATATCCATCATCTCATTCACCAGTTTACTCATTCATTCCATGTACATTCCATGTACGTTCCATGTACCCCAGTAAGAGCTGGGGTTCTGGAGTCAACGTGCCTGGCCTTAAATCCTGTCTTTCCTGGGTGCTTGAGTGAGATACTTGACCTCTCTGAGCCTTGATTTCCTTTTGCTTAAAGTAAGAATAATATAAACACATAGCTCACAGTGAAGATTAAGTGACATTAATCATGTCCATTCCTTTGCAGGCCCTTAGCAAAGAGCAAGCCCTAATGTGAGCTCTAATTAGTGTAGAGTGACAGCCTAAAAAAAAATCGTGCTGGAGCAGAAATAAGACACCGTTCCTGCCCAAGACGTGGGCAAGATGGCTCAGAGAAAGAACAGGGGAACTGGATAATGGAATATCAGAGGAGGGGCACCTAACTCCACCTAAGTGGGGAGGGTCAGGAGAGGTTTTCTGAAGGGAACACCTAAGGCTGAGTTTTAAAGGGTGAGGAGGTGAAGAAAGCAAGCACCTAAGGTGAAGAAAGGACTAGAATGCCAGGGGCAAGACTCAGCAATGGCAGAGGCAAGGAGGCAGGAACGGCAAGTGCGCTTAATGGCGCTCAGAGGCTCAGGGTGGCTGAGCCACAGGTGAGAGACAGACGGCCGGGGAAAGGCCTGGAGGGATGGCCAGGGGCTGGCCCACACACCTCCATGTGCCTTAGGGGACCCAGGGCTTAAGCCTGGAGGGGACAGGGAGCCTGGGGACCTTCCAGGCTCTGCTTCTCCCCAAGCAGAGAAGGCGTGTGGTCAGACTGGTGTTTCTCATGGATCATTCTCAGCTCTGTGGATGGATGTTCTCTGCTAGACTCCCCTTCAGCAAAGATACCCTACCCTTGGTGGCTTCATTTTGAACCGTCAGGGCATCTGCTCTAACTAGGCCAATCTCAAAGGCCCTGCCAGCTACAACATTCTGTGAACCAAAAATGCTCCAACAGCCATCACCCATCCATCTGTAGGGCTTATTCGTTTTCAGACAATCAGGCCACTTTAAAAGACAACACCGAGTGCTTTGAGGGCAGAAACTGCGCCATATTCATTTCTGAATCCCCAGGCACAGAATACACATTTAGCTGATGTTTCTGGGATGAATAAATGCCCACCAAGGATACCAAAACTTGACAGCTCTTCCTCTGAGCAGCCCCAAGGCCCTTGGTGCTCATCCACATCAGATCTGTCCGCATCCAGGCTAGGACCTGGGTTGCAAAAGGTGTCAGTTCACCCCAGTTTGTCACGTTGCTTGCTGTTTGAATTTTCCATCATAATTCTGAATGAATTAGGCCTCCGAGGACCTGCCTTCTGGCTCCTCCTCCATCAGGATAAGCCTCAACCTGCGGTCTTAAAACCAGGGGTGACTGGTGATTCTCAGGGTGCTAACGGCTTCAAAACCACTGTGCGCCGGTAACATCCACTTGTCTGTCTGACACTTTTCCTTCTTAGCCTCTCAGGTTCAGTGTGACTTAAAGGGAAAGGGCTTTCTGCTCAGACCTTGATAGCTTTGAGCAAATCACATAAGCTGCAAAAAGGGATGATATAGCCTCCACTTCCAGTTCACTCTAAAGCTAAAAAACACACCTGATACCAGGAGAGCCCAACACTGCCAGGCTGGTGATGATGTGTGGCCATCGGTAAACTGTAACCCCACCAGGAAGTTCTCATTGGTACAACGGGGTTTACAATGCTCACTTTGTCGGACTGTGAGCATCCACCCATATCAAGGATCTCGCAAAGAACTTCAAAACACCAGGAGCAATTATTCAAGACCATCCTGGCTGAATGCTGTCTGCGTCGGATTCAAGTGGCTGGGCCTAAGGGTTGAATTGAAATTCACCACAATCCCATGGTTAGTCCCCCACCACCAGCTTCCACGGGCTTCCCTGATAGCTCAGTTGGTAAAGAATCTGCCTGCAACGCAGGAGACCCCAGTTCGATTTCTGGGTCAGGAAGATCATCTGGAGAAGGGATAGGTTACCCACTCCCATATTCTTGGGCTTCCCTGGTGGCTCAGCTGGTAAAGAATCTGCTGCAATGCAGGAGACCTGGGTTTGATCCCTGGGTTGGGAAGATCCCCTGGAGAAGGGAAAGGCTACCCACTCCAGGATTCTGGCCTGGAGAATTCCAGCCTGGAGAATTCCATGGACTGTATAGCCCATGGGGTCACAAAGAGTCAGACACCACTAAGCAACCTTCACTTTCACTTCTTCACCGGCTTCCATCCCACAGATCAGTCTAAGCCCCTTCAAGCCTGCTGGAAAGGATCTCCTTAAACCAAAGGCAGGGACTTGCGTGGGTGATGGAGAGCATGGGGCAGTCTCAGTCCAGCCAGGCTAGGACCACGAGTGGACCTCCGGTCTGGAGTCTGGGCGCGCGTGAGCTCATGTTCCCAATCAGCTGTCACCTCGAGGGAGGGACGGTGTGCTGCTCCTGTGTCTCCCACGATGGGCCCCTCAACTCCCTTAAAGGAGCCTTCGAGACAGAAGAATCGGTCTGCCCAGGATATGAGTCCGTCTGGGGTAAGGGCAGGCTGCCTTGTCTGCTTTTCAATCACTTGATAAGATTTACTCATGAAATCCATGCCGAGGGCTGAACGCTTCATAGATTTAACACAAACCCTCCTCCCCCACTCACCCCTACACACAGCAGTTCATTCATCCTCATAACCTGGGCTCTTTCAAAGCGCCTACTAAAGGGAACAGCAGATGCTTTTGAGATGCTCCGAGGTCAGCCCCACCAGTCCCCCTGCCATCATGCCACCCCCGCCCAACGCCTCTATATAAAGCCAGGGTCGTAACACCTCCCTGGACAGGACTCACTGGGCAAGTGGGCTGTCACCAATCTGCCTCCTCCTCCAGAGCAGTCTCCTCCACCACCATGGGGAACAGCATCTTGTGGGGCGTCCCTATGAGCACCAAGGGAACTGGCCCACCGCCGGTGAGCAGGAGGGTCAGGAAGACTGACAGCTTGGAGTTTCGATGTGGACCACCGCCTCACCAGCTGTGCTTCTGACCCAGGGAACACACCCTCTCGGGATAGTTTCTTTGCTTGTAGGATGAGATGCCATGCGAGCCCGCAGGGCCTCGTGAGGATTAACTCACCTTGAAACTGAGGTCGGAAAGAGCACTGCGTACATACGCCAGTGCCCACCTGTCCCATTCTTGCGACAGGTGAAGCCTCACAGCCTGTGTTCAGGATATCAGGACAGCACTTTTCAAGGACGGCTCTGGGCGAGGCCAGGCATGACCTGCAGGCAGTCTCCAGGCTGCCCTGAGGCTCCCCACTCGGCCCCCCTCTTTTAGTGTCACCAAGCTGCCCCCACCGTGGGGAGCCCCAGACCTCCTTGCAGCCAAGGTCTCCAGTTCATCCTATCAAAACCGGACACCATCCCCCAGGGAAGCATCAGCCTAGCCATCGAACTGTTCAAAGCAACATGCTCACACTCGGTGAGAAGGAGTTTTATTAGTGCTGCCCACACTGGACACTGCACAGAGCTGGTGCCAGCCCCGAGAGCACGCCCCCTTCCCCTGCACGAAGGGGGCTGGGGCATGGATGCTCAGAGCCAGGGAAGGGAGAGAATAAAGTGCTGTGCATGTGACTTAGTGACCTTGGACACTTGACAGGCAGTGCGAGGGGCTCTCGGCTCCTCTCACAAACGCAAACGGGTCGGGGGAGGAGTGAAGGGGTGGCGTGATGACGCCCCTGGGGCGTGAGCTCTTCGGTGGCGGGGTTAGGGTTAGCCTGGACAAGGCCCCGGGCTCAAGATGCTGGCTGCTACTTTTCCTTGGTGGGAGCCTCCGTGAGGAGCTGAGAAGACTCCAGGCTGGGACAGCAACATCCTTACTGCTTCCTTTGGGGCTAAGACCTTTCCAGCTCAGCCTGGGCAGAGAAAACCAGAGCCAGCCCTCAGCCGGTTCACGCCTCCGAGTTCCAAGTCAGGGCAGACCGCGTGCTCCCAGCGCCCTCTTTAGGTCCCGTGGCCCCAGGAAGGCTGCAGCCAAGCGGCCCTGTCCGCACCGCCACAGGGGAACAATGAACGGGCACCGTTCCAAGTGCCCCTGGCAGCGACCTGCCTCCCTTCTCCGACCAGAGTCCCGGCCCGTTAGGCAGAGGGCGGCCGCTGCATTCACTCCCTTCTATGCTGATCCACGTGTGCACACGCGGGAGGCCGGCAGGTAAGGGGCGGGGGGCACATGACCAGCCTGGAGGCTCTTCCTTGGGGAGTGGGGAGTGGGGGGTGGGGTAAGCAAGCGGGAGGAAGACTGCCCCCCAGTCTGCTCTCAGGCGGCTCCTCGAGGCAACTCTGCTCTCCCCTCCGGCCAGTCTTTCAGGCTCAGGTCCACAGGGACCCACACCGGGGGGAGGGGGGCGGAGCGGGGAGAAGGCAACAGGGACAGAAAAGCTGGAGGCCACGGACTTTGGCGCTTGGGCGGTGAGCTCTTCTCAGCCACACACGGGCTCACCTGGCTCCAGGAAAGGGTCGCGGCACCCCCGTCGCCCGTGCCAGGGCGGGGCATGGGGTTGTGCGCCTGTGCTCCGGGCTGGCAAAGGCCACCTCCACGCTGGATAAAGGCGGCCTTCGGCAGCTGGTAGCGGCCCCGTCACTGCTCTTGTAAGGGCCCGGAGATGATAACACCCCCGAAGCGGGGCAGGGTCCCCCCGCGCCCCGCCTTAGCTGTTGTACAAGCGCACCACGCGGCTGATCTCCTGCCTGCAGATCGGGCACCGCCGGGGTTCGGGCAGCGCGCGGTAGCACTCGGTGCAGGCGCACACGTGCCCGCACTCCAGGAAGACACACGACCGGAAGTTGTTCAGGCACACGACGCAGGCGCCCTTCGGGCCCTCTCGGTCCTCCTCGGGACGGTCCTCCTCGGGATACGCGCGCTCCCGGAACTCCTCCTCCGGCCGCTGCCGCTCGCGCCGCCGCCGCAGGTACTGCTTCCGGAGGAGGAAGAAGAGGCTGGCGCAGGCGGCGAAGCCGAAGACCAGCGCCAGGACCTTCCAGAGCCGGACGCTGGACTCCTGCCGCTGCAGCAGGCTGTCGAAGTCCTGGCTGCTCAGGTAGTACTGCATGCCCGGCCCCTTGGGGGGCTGCAGGCGCACGCAGCTGTGGTCCAGCACCAGCTCGCCCACCCCCGTGAGTGGCGCCCCCACCTTCAGCATCTCCTCCGTCTCCTGGACGCCCTTGGGCCGCTCCCCGCTCAGGTAGTGGCCGACGACGTCGGTGAAGGACGGCGTGGAGGGGTGGAACCTCTCGTACACAGTCTCCAGGCCCAGGTCCACCGCGTCCAGGGGCTTCAGCACGCGCACGGCCACGCCCGCGCCGTCCTCGTGGGGCACCAGGTCAAAGGGCACCGTGTTCGTCCTCTGGTGAATGATCTTGGAACAGTCGTTCCTGCAGGAATGAGGGCCAAGGTAAATCAGAGGACCGCGAATACCTCACAGCCAGACGGGGGTGGAGTCCACCTCAAGGCCAGGCAGGATCAAGCGTGAACTGAGAGCACGAGAAGACGACGACAGACCCACCCTCGTCCAGAGCCTCAGAAGAGGAAGCGCAGGTTTTCCGGTTCTCTGGCCGCCTCAGTGGGCAACATATGCCATCAGAGATCACCTCTACTCTTTTTTATTTCCCTTTGCCCCGGTTAAGACAGATCGATTTTTATCTTAAATCCCTCAAAAAATTTAAAAACTACCATATATGACCCAGCAATCCCACTTCGGATCGTGGATCTAAAAGAACTGAAATCTGGATCTGGAAGAGAGATCTGTGCTCCCTGGCTCACTGCTTATTCACAGCAGCCAAAACACGGAAACAACATCAATGTCTATCGATGAATGAACTTAGAAAATGCGGTCCATACATACAACAGGATACTAGTCAGCCTTTAAAACAAGAAAGAAAAAGGAAACCTTGCCACATGCGACAGCACGGGTGAGCCTGGGGGACATGAGCAAAGCAACTAAGGCGGCCACAGAAGGATGGAGACTGCAGGACCCCGTGTGCGTGAAGTGTCTAACGCAGCCCAACTCGTCCGAACAGAGGAAAACGGAGACTGCCAGGGGCTGCGGAAAGAGGACAACGGGAGCTGGCGTTCACCGGGTGCAGTTTCCGTTCTACAAGACGAGTAAGTTTGAAATCTGCTGTACAACCTCGTGCCGTACTTAATGGTTCTGCACTGCTGCACTTAAAATTTCATTAATAAGAGGAGATCGCAGGTTAAGCAGCCTTAATAAAAATTAAAATTGAATTTTTAATTTTTACAATAAAAATTAAGATAAAACTCCAAAACACAACCCCCCGAGGATCATTTGGAAAAATGGTACTGCATGTTACAGCATGGAGCACTGAAAATCATCAATCCATGCCATCGGTCAGTGCTTCTCAACCCTTAGTGTGCATATCTGCAGACTCCAGGTCCCCTATCCTGGAAATTCTATCTAGGCAGATCTGGAAGAGAGGCCAGGAATCTGCATTTGGACAAGACACCTAGGAGACTGCAGTGGCAGAGATCTCAGTGGCACTGAGACTGGTCTCCGCTCTCTCTCAGGAACAGCTTAAAGACATGGAGACAGGGCCAGGACGTCAGCTTTTCAGCTGACCATCTTCGAGGTTTGGGCCCCTGGAGCAAGGATACGCACCAGAGGTGGGTTGTCCGGTTCCACACCATCTTGTGCTCCTGAAGCGTCAGCCGCTGAATCACCCCCTTGCAATTTTCCACAAACTGGCTGTTAAGCGTTTCTTTAACAGATCGAACAGCTCCTAAATGGAAACAAATTATTTTATTTCTGTAGAACTCTTCTGTCCTTTCCTTTAAAGTAATTTAGATTTTGTTTTTAGTTTGAGTTAGTTTAATTAATCAAAGTGAGGACACTGCTATCACCAACAGTTGTGCTTTGGGGGCACTCTGATGAGCAGTCTACATGGATCACATCGTTTCAGTGTTACAACCACCCTGTAAAGTATATTCTGGGTTTCCCTGGTGGCTCAGACAATAAAGAATCTGCCTGCAATGCAGGAGACCCAGAGTTTGATCCCTGGGTTGGGAAGATCCCCTGGAGAAGGGAATAGCTACCCACTCCAGTATTCTTGCCTGGAGAATTCCGTGGACAGAGGAGCCTGGCAGGCTACAGTCCATGGGGTTGCAGTCAGACATGACTGAGCAACTTTCACTTTCAGATCAACTTTCACTTTCAAAGTATATTTTAGAGATGGGGCAATGGAGGCTCGAAAGCTTGTGTAATTTCCTCACAATCATACAGCAGTAACCCAGGTCTATCCTGACCCCAAAGTCCAAATTCTGAACCCCCACCCCAAGGCTACAAAAGGCCGTCAATGTCAGCCAGGAAGATCTTTATCAAACTGTGAAAGACTGAGTTATTTTTCATTTTACCAATAAATAAACATACCTTCAATAACAGCATAAGGCACACACTTTCCTGGAGCTTCTGAAAGAATACTCTTTAAGTCTTCACCCAAGTGGATTCTTTTAGCTCCCTAAATGGAAACAACAGATTGGACTGACTGTTGAATACTGACATGCTCAATCAAACAAGTGAAGAAAGAAAATGACTCTTTTTTTCACATTGAGAGAATAAGGGAACCAGGCAGGAAAGAGACTAAGGACGGTCAGATTCCAAAGCTGTGTCCCAGCACTTTCACCACATCAACAGGCACCTCGCTCTGCCACCTGCAAATGGGGCTGCCACTTCCACTCCAGCTGCAGTTAACCGGCCAGACAGCCCTTTTCAGTTTCACTTACTAAGACGAAAATATTAAAGGCACTCATCAATCTGCATACCACAGACTGAATGTAATTTGATCTCTTCTCGACAACACAGAACCATGCATCCGAAGTTTATGTGGAAAAGCACGTAAACCAGGGCCCAGTACGTGGCAGGGGCTCGGGCAGTGGTAGGTTATCGTTAGCCCCGGGCCCTTGGCAGTTCACGCTCTGCATCAGACACTGTAATAGAGCACTGCCTTTGCACTACAGGGCGCGGCTTTGTGAACCAGTGCTAAACATTCTCCTCCTCTGTCTGCCCGCTTCCCCATCATAAACAGGCGAGCACAGTCACCTCTGCCGCTCCCTTCCCCTCACAGACCCCAGCTCTCCACTCCTTCCTGTTCTCATCCCAATCTGCTGTACTTGGGAACCAAACAAGCCTGCTACTGCTCCATCAAAAGTAAGGTAAAATTAAGAAAGCCACTGAACATTTCCTGAACCAGGCACTGTGCTGGGGGCCAGGGGTTCAGGGACGAATGAAGGAAACGGTTCCTGCTTTCAGGTATTTTCATCAACACCATCTTAAGGATACCAGACACGAGGTGGGTAGTACTGGACACATATTAAGGTCCCTCTGAGTTTAAGCTATTGCTACCCAGTAAACAACAGGAGCAAGGTCAATAAAAATTATTACCCACGTACACTGCGAAGGTAATAAAAACAACGGGCAGTAACAACAGCTAACACTCAGGTTCATTTATTCGTTTATTGTCGGTCTCCCCCTCCAGTGGGCTGTAAGCGCAGGAGGCCTAGGGCCTTGCTGGTCTTGTGCACTGCCGTCCCCCAGTGCCGAGACGGTGCCTGACCCGTAGCAGGCACTAAATACAATTCTGATGAAGACATTAGTGAATAACTAAGCACTTACATATACTACATTCCAGGCACTCTGCTAGGCATTTTAAATGCATAACCCCATTTAAGGCTCATACCATCCCTCTGCAGTAGACATTATCACCCCCAATTACAGATAAGGAAACTGAGGCTCAGAGAAGTGAAGTAATTTGCTCTAAGTCACCTAAATAGTCAAATATCCACCACAGGATAGTCTAAACATTTTTTAGAAGGAAAGGAGGTGAAATTCAGTCAGAAATCAAGCTTCAAGGCATCTATTTTGACTCTGGGCAACTTAATTTATCACAGTCTCAGTTTCAAAACATGTAAAAGGTGGGCAAAACAATCTCACAGGATTTTCATGTGAATGAAATGAAACTTAAGGTGTGAAAGAATCCAGACCAGGGGCTGTCACACAGTAGGTATGCGATAAATATGCATTCCCATCACTGTGAGAGATGTAAAAGGGGAAGACACAAACCCTAGTCTGGCAAGTTTTGTAATTGGATCAAGAAAATAGAGCCTAAGACAGAGTCCCAACTGTTTTTCCAGGCAGGAGCTAGTTATTTCATCCTCACTGAGGAACTAATTGGCAAAGCTTTTAAGGTCACCCAAAGATGGATCCCTGAGCACTCACTGCTTCAAAGGATCCCATCTCTAGCCAGCTTGATGCCAATGCGATTTCTGATTCAGCGTCAGAAACTGAAGTATAAGTTACAACCACAGCCAATCATTCCAGAAGTAATTTAATCAAGCAGACGAGAAGGCAGCTGGAATCTCACCAGGCTGTGATTCACACCCCAAACTCAACTCCCTGGTAACTAGGTGCGCTCCAAAACTCACACACTTGATTCTAAGCTCTCAACGCAAATCATCTGACGATAACGAAGCGTGTCAGGCTGAGGCATCCGTCTTCCAAATAAATGTCAAATTAAGCCCTGCTGTATTATGAAAATATTCCAGCCAGGACTTCCCTGGTGGTCCAGTGGTTAAGAATCCACCTGCCAATGCAGGAGTCACAGTTCGATCCCCTGTCCGTGAAGATTCCCACTTGCCTCGAGGCAACTAAGCCCTGCACTCCAGAGCCTATGCTCTGCAGCTAGAGAAGCCACTGCAAGGACAAGTCTGCACACCGCAGCTAGAGGGTACCCCTGGCCCTGCTCGCCACAGCTAGAGAAAGCCCGGCACGGCCTCGAAGAAATTCACCTTTTTAAAAAAGAAATTTCACCCCAAACAAATCCACAAATATTTACTGAGTGTCTATTCTCTGTTAACCATTGAGTTAGAACCTAGAAGGAAGGAAGGATAAGATGCCATTTCTTAGCTAATGAGGTTCATCTCTCATGAGCCACTCACACATTCATAATAAGGAAATGTGGTCAACAACAACAACAAAACCCTACACTCGGAATCAAAAGACCTAAGTTTAAGCTCCAAACTGACCCTGTAGAGACCTTTCCTCTGAGTTTCGATTTCTTGATTGGCAGGTTGGAGGTATCATTTCATCTACCTCAAATTACTGTGAAGCAGAACTAAAACCAAGATGGGAATATGTTGTGTAAACCGTCAGGTGCTGCATTAGGAAAGTGAGCAATATTTTTTAAATGGCCATAATATAAAAAGGCAGAGTCTGCAGAAGCAAGGAGCTGTCCCCTCCCAGGCACCTGCACGCTAGCCTCAAATCCTCCTGGGCTCTGCTCAACTGCCACCCTGTTTAAAAGAGCAAACCTCCCTTTCTCCAGCACTCCCATTTCCTCTCTTCCCTGCACTAGGCTGTATTTTTATCCCCACGTGTCACACCATCTGATTGACTGTTTTACTGTCTGTCTGGTTGGATTAGAATGCACTCTCCATGAAGACAGGAATTTCTGTCTGTTCTACCCAGGCTCGGCGCCTGGAGCATAGCAAGTGTTCAATAAAGATTTTTTTCGTCAATAAAGTGATGAAGTCAAGATTTATTCTGAGCAACGAGAAGAACTTGGGAGAAAGGAGGAAGGGATGCCGTTATCACGCGACCCGAACTCTGATCCTGGCTCCTGGGGGCCGGGCGACGCCGTCCCAGAGCCTGGGTCCTCTGTGGGGTCTTTTCCCGAGGGTGGAGCGGCCCACGGCAGGTCGGGGGGCTCACCGTTCCCCCGGGGCGGCATGGCCGGCTGAGGCCGGGCGGGCTGGGGCACTGACCTTGAGCTCCTGGGCGACCTGGGCCTTCTGCCGGTACACGGAATACAGGAAGGCTGTGACCACAGAGCTGGTGCCCAGGAGGATGAACTGGCCCAGCGAGGGCCGCCCTCCGCTCTCCATGGCTGCGTCGAGCCCTGGCGAGGCTGGCGCGCTCGAGCGACCCCTCGCCCCTCAGCCTCCCGCCACCCGGAACCACACCCCCGGAGACGACTCCTCCCGGAAGCCCGCGGCCAGCCGCCCGCCGAAGGCACAGGACCCGGAACCGGAAGGGGACCCGGAACCGGAAGGGGAAGGGGAGGGCGGGCACAACAGACCGGAAGGTGCTGTTGCCATGGTAATGGACAAGCATCAGCTGCCTCCGCTGGAGTCGGGTCTCCAGGAGTTGGAAGTGCGGAATGGTTTGCGGAACTTGAGCGATCTCTTGTCGCTCCGCGACCGCTTCAACTCTGGCCGTAATTGTATCGCTTGCGGTGCCACTGTTTCAGGGCTCTGCTTTCCTGGGGTTATTATTATTGCAGGCGTTGTTCGATGACTCTGCCATTGGATTGGAAGGAAAGAACGTCAGGTAAGCACTTACAGGGAGTACACATTTAAGCTTCAGGGCAAACCTTGGGTCTTGGCTTTTATTCTTCCGCTTTACACATGAGAAGACAGGCCAGAGAGGTTAGTGCATGTGCTCAAAGTCACACTGCTACTGGAGAGGAATTTACCGGACTGCACAGCTTATTACCTCCAAGACAGGAGGTTAGATCACTAAAGTAACTCCTTAATCTGCCAGCACCACACATAACAACTTACTTTACTAATTTATAATTATAGCTACAACTGTTGTTTTCCAGTAGTCATGTATGGATGTGAGAGTTGGACTATAAAGAAAGCTGAGCGCCGAAGAATGGATGCTTTTGAACTGTGGTGTTGGAGAAGACTCTTGAGAGTCCCTTGGACTCCAAGGAGATCCAACCAGTCCATCCTAAAGGAAATCGGTCCTGAATATTCATTGGCAGGACTGATGCTGAAGCTGAAACTCCAATACTTTGGCCACCTGATGCGAAGAGCTGACTCATTTGAAAAGACCCTGATGCTGGAAAAGATTGAAGGCGGGAGGAGAAGGGGAGGACAGAGGATGAGATGGTTGGATGGCATCATTGACTCAATGGACATGAGTTTGAGTAAACTCCGGGCGTTGGTGATGGACAGGGAGGCCTGGCATGCTGCAGTCCATAGGGTCGCAAAGAGTCAGACCCGACTGAACTGAACTGTGACAAAAAGTTTTACCAACATCAAACCATTTAATCCTCACCGCACAGTTATAGAGCAGATTTCAAAATGTTTTCTGATCTGTACAGCAGTGATTCAATATGTTTGCAGATTATACTCCACATAGGTTATTACAAGATAATGCCTATAGTTCCCTGTGCTGTACAGTATGTCCTCCTTGCTTATCTACTTTATATTTGGTGGTTTGTATCAGTTCATCACATAACCCCTGTTTTGTCTCTCCTGACTTCCCTCTCCCCTCTGGTAACCACAAGCGTATTCTCTACATCTCTCAGTCTGTTTCTGTTTTGCATGGACATTGATTTGTATTGTTTTTAGATTCCACATATAAATGATATCTTACAGAATTTGCCTTTCCCTGTCTGACTCACTTCACTAAGCATAATATTCTCTAGGTCCATCCAAGTGGCTGCAAATGGCAGTATTTCAACCTTTTTTTAATGACTGAGTGAAATATTACAGCTTCTTAATCCAGGCATCTGTTGCTAGGCACTCAGATTGCTTCCACGTCTTGCTGCTGCTGCTGCTGCTGCTAAGTCGCTTCAGTCATGTCCGACTCTGTGCGACCCCACAGACGGCAGCCCACCAGGCTCCCCCTCACTGGGATTCTCCAGGCGAGAACACTGGAGTGGGTTGCCATTTCCTTCTCCAATGCATGAAAGTGAAAAGTGAAAGGAAAGTTGCTCAGTCATGTCCGACTCTTAGCGACCCCATGGACTGCAGCCTACCAGGCTCCTCTGTCCATGGAATTTTCCAGGCAAGAGTACTGGAGTGGGGTGCCATTGCCTTCTCCATGTCTTAACTATTGTAAATAGTGCTGATATGAACACTGAGGTGTATTTGTCTTTTGAAATTAGTGTTTTTGTTTTTTCCAAATATATACCCAGAAGTGGAATTTCTGGATAACTTTATTTTTAATTTTTTGAGGAGCCACTATTTTCCACAGTGGCTGTACTAATTTACATTCCCACCAACAGTGTACAAGAGTTCCCTTTTCTCCACATTTTCTCCAGCATTTGTTATTTGTAGACTTTTGATGATACTCATTCTGACAGGTGTGAGGTGATATGATTGTTGTTTTGATTTACATTTCTCTAATAATTAGTGGTGTGGAGCATCTTTTCATGTGCCTGTTAGCCATCTGTATGTCTTCTTTGGAAAAATGGCTATACAAGTCTTCTGCCCATTTTCTGATTAGGTAGTTGTTGTTGATGATATTGTATACTGATATTGTTATATGAACTGTTTGTATATTTTACATATTAACCTCTTGTCGGTCACATCATTTAAAAATATTTTCTCCCATTCCATAGATTGTCTTTTTATTTTGTCGATGGTTTTCTTTGCTGTGCACAAGTTTCAAGTTTAATTAGGCCCCAGCTGTTCATTTTTGGTTTTATTTCTGTTGCCGTAGGAGACTTATCCAAGAAAATAGTGCCACAACTATGTCAGTGAGTGTTCTGTCAGTGTTCTCTTCTAAGAGTTTTGTGGTTCTCATTCTTTTTTTCCCCCATATTTTAAATTTTATTTTTTTATTGAAGGATAATTGCTTTACAGAATTTTGTTGTTTTCTGTCAAACCTCAACATGAATCTACCATCAGATCAGATGAGTCGCTCAGTCGTGTCCGACTCTTTGCGACCCCATGAATCGCAGCATGCCAGGCCTCCCTGTCCCTCACCAACTCCCGGAGTTCACTCAGACTCACGTCCATCGAGTCAGTGATGCCATCCAGCCATCTCATCCGCTGTCGTCCCCTTCTCCTCCTGCCCCCAATCCCTCCCAGCATCAGAGTCTTTTCCAATGAGTCACCTCTTCCCGTCCCTTTTGAGCCTCTCTCCCATCTCTCTCCCCATCCCACCCGTCTAGATTGATACGGGTTCTCATTCTTATTGTTTAGAGTTTATTTTTGTATGTGGTGTGGCATGCATGCCTGCTCAGTTGCTCAGTCTTTTGTGACCCTGTGGACTATAACCTGCCAGGTGGAAAAGGGAGGGTCCAACACCAGATTTCCTTTTTTTTTTTAATTAAATTGTAGTTGATTTCCAGTGTTCCCAGTGTACAGCACAGTGGTTCAGTTGTACACATGTATCCATATGTATTCAGTTATACGTATTTATCTGTTCAGTTACACATGTATCAATTCTTTTTCAGGTTCTTTTCCGTTATAGGTTATTACAAGGTGTTGAATGTAGTTGCCTGCCGGGAGCCAGCATGAGGAACTCCGCCCGTGGCAAAGGTCATGAGGGAGGAGGCTCGGCATACACAAAGGCGGGATCGAGCCTCAGGAGCCCCCCTGGAAATTCTCAAGCATATACCCCCAAAACCAGAGTCTGCCTACTTTCTGCTTTGTGCTCTCACCTACACCTCTGACTTTACGGGGGGCTGTCCCCAATTACCTCTCTCTGAAAAAAGAGTTAGCTTACAGCTCCAGTTAATAAAGTTCCTGGATGTGATAGTGTTTCAACCTACAAACTCCTTTGGAAGTCCTCTAGCCTGCCTGAATAGGTTTTTCTGGCCACATGTGATTGTTCAGAGCCTCCCAGCTGTGAGAGGCATGAGATATTCTAAACTGTCTAAATACAGATTCCTTTGAGCAGTTAAAAGATTGATTAGAAATTGTATTGGTGAAGGGTTTTTCACTTGTTGGACCAATGTTTGCTGCTAAGTTTCCATATCCCTTACCTACTGTGTCCCTGGCAGTGTATTGATTAATATAATTCATGTAAGTAGTAGCTTTAATGTTTGTAACCTTCAACCGTTGAGTTAATTCTTCTTCTTGTTATAGCCCACCACACCTTTGCCCTATAGGAGTGTAACTTTATCTAATGCTTTTGGAGGGTGGCGCCTGACTAATCACCTTTAGAGAAAAATAAGTTTTCTGAAGAAAGGGTCTTAAAATGTTAACAGGCCAGAAGATAATGCAAATCACCTAAACTTTTGCATATGATAAGTTTGCAGGAAGAAAGCCTGGCTTACTGCATGACTCTACCCCTTCCCCCATTATCCTCTATGCATAACTTAAGGTATAAAAACTACTTTGGAAAATAAAGTGCGGGCCTTGTTCACTGAAACTTGGTCTCCCCATGTCGTTCTTTCTCTCACCTTCTGGCTGAATTTTTCAGCCTCTTTTGTCCACTAAATTTTCTCACTGAGCTATCCTTATTTAACCACTCTTTATATCTTTAATTAACATGCCGTCTCCCCTTGGAAACCCCTGACTCCACGGGGCTGGACCCCGGCAGTTGCCAGTGCTACTGTTTACCTGTTAATGTAGAGTAGTGTGTATCTGTTAATCCCTCTTCCTAATTTATCTTTCCCCCTTTCCCCTACATAAGTTTGTACTCTATAAAAGATTGTCATTCTTAAAGCAGTTTGGTCTTAAATAGCTCTACCTTTTTTTTTTTTTTTTTTTTGGCCAAAGGCTGAAATCCTTCAGTAGCCAGGCTGGACTACTGCGACATTTTGAGATTTCCGTCATGTGGACCTTGTTAGGAGTGATGGACGACGGGCACTTTCAGCTGCAGCCAGATGTCCCCAGGGCACCGTTCTCAGCTCAGCGTGACTGTCCTCACTGAATCACAAGTTAAACAGGAGCCTCTGACTTAGAGAAAGTGAGGTTAAGTTCCCAAGAGGAAAGTGAGGTACCAGGCAGAGAATCTAGGAGGAGCTGGAAGGGGAGGGGTTTACTACGGGCAGTGCCACCACTGGAAGCATGTCACAAAGTCCCTGAGTTCCCCGTGAGTCACTGGGTAAATGCCCTCGCAGGCGCTCCATTCCGGTGAGACACTGGCAGGGTCTGGGCACCAGGGAGATTTGAAAGATGAGACCTCCTGCGCTAATGTTGCCACACAACTGTGCCGAAGGAAATTTAAAAAAGGTTAACAATCACGTCAGGTCATCACTCACTTTCCTTACAGAGCTTTCCCATGGGAGAGCCCTTAACTTAATCATTGTTAGGAATTATCAAGTGTCAGCATACTTTTCATGACCATTTAACCCATGCATTGTACTCCCCCAGACACAGTGGAACGCAGGGATACGATGCAGGACATGCTCTCTGACCTCAGGCAGGGTGTCGGGGAGACCTTTTCCTTTTTATAATGAAGTAAACCCCATCCCATCCCCAGGTGACCACAGAGCTGTTTTCTGTCGCTGTAAGTCTGCATCTTCTAAAGGTTCATATGAATAGAATCACATGCTGTGTACTTTGTCTTCTCTGGCTTCTCTCACTCAGAATAATTATTTTGACATTTATCCATATTACTGCATGTCAATAACTGTTTATGCCTTTTCTTTTTTTTTTACTGCTGAATAATGTTCCATGGTGTAAACATATCACAATCTGTTTATTCATTGACCTGTTAATGGACATTTGGATTGTTTCCAGTTTTTAACTATCACAAATGAAGCTGCTTTGAACATGCATGTCTAAGTCTGTGTGTGGACAGATGCTCTCATTTCTCCTGGGTAAACTCCTGAGACAGGAATGGCTGGGTCGTGCATCAGACGTGTATTCAAACTTTTTACGAAGCTACCTAGAAGTTCCCCAAAACGGTTGCACCATTTCACATTCCCGCCAGCAGTGGGTGAGAACCCCACATCCTTCACATCCTCAGCAATAAGTGGTATAATCAGTCTTTTGATTTTAAACATCCTGATACAGTGGTCCCCAACCTTTTTGGCACCAGGGGCCAGGTTCGTGGAAAACAATTTTTCCACACACCCAGGAGGGATGATGGTTTCAGGATGATTCAGACGCATTACACTTATTGTGCACTTTATTTCTATTATTACAGTCCATGGAATTCTCCAGGCCAGAATACTGGAGTGGGTAGCCATTCCCTTTGCCAGAGGATCTTCCCAACCCAGAGATCAAACCCACATCTCCCACATTGTGGGCAGATTCCTTACCAGCTGAGCCACCAGGGAAGCCCAAGAATACTGCAGTGGGTAGCCTATCCCTTCTCCAGGGGATCTTCCCAACCCAGAAATTGAACCAGGGTCTCCTGCATTGCAGGTGGATTCTTTACCAACTGAGCTATCAGGGAAGTCCATTATTATGTACAAAAAAGATCTTCACGACCCAGATAATCACAATGGTGTGATCATTTGCCTAGAGCCAGACATCCTGAAATATGAAGTCAAGTGGGCCTTACCAAGCATCACTTCAAACAAACCTAGTGGAGGTGATGGAATTCCAGTTGAGCTATTTCAAATCCTAAAAGATGATTCTGTGAAAGTGCTGCATTCAATATGCCAGCAAATTTGGAAAACTCAGCAGTGGCCACAGGACTGGAAAGGGTCAGTTTTCATTCCAATCCCAAAGAAAGGCAATGCCAAAGAATGCTCAGACTACTGCACTATTGCACTCATCTCACACGCTAGCAAAGTAATGCTCAAAATTCTCCAAGCCAGGCTTCAGCAATACGTGAACCATGAACTTCCAGATATTCAAGCTGGTTTTAGAAAAGGCAGAGGAACCAGAGATCAAATTACCAACATCTGCTGGATCATCGAAAAAGCAAGAGAGTTCCAGAAAAACATCTATTTCTGCTGTATTGACTATGCCAAAGCCTTTGACTGTGTGGATCACAATCAACTGTGGAAAATTCTGAAAGAGATAGGAATACCAGACCACCTGACCTGCCTCCTGAGAAATCTGTATGCAAGTCAGGAAGCAACTGTTAGAACTGGACATGGAACAACAGACTGGTTCCAAATAAGAAAAGGAGTACGTCAAGGCTGTATATTGTCACCCTGCTTATTTAACTTCTATGCAGAGTACATCATGAGAAACGCTGGACTGGATGAAGCACAAACTGGAATCAAGATTGCCAGGAGAAATATCAGTAACCTCAGACATGCAGATTACACCACCCTTATGGCAGAAAGTGAAGAGGAACTAAAAAGCCTCTTGATGAAAGTGAAAGAGGAGAGTGAAAAAGTTGGCTTAAAGCTCAACATTCAGAAAACTAAGATCATGGCATCCGGTCCCATCACTTCATGGCAAATAGATGGGGAAACAGTGGCTGAGTTTATTTTTGGGGCTCCAAAATCACTGCAGATGGTGGTTGAAACCCTGAAATTAAAAGACACTTACTCTTTGAAAGGAAAGTTATGACCAACCTAGACAGCATATTAAAAAGCAGAGACATTACTTTGCCAACAAAGATCTGTCTAGTCAAGGTTATGATTTTTCCAGTAGTCACATATGGATGTGAGAGTTGGACTATAAAGAAAGCTGAGCACCGAAGAATTGATGCTTTTGAACTGTGGTGTTGGAGAAGACTCTTGAGAGTCCCTTGGACTGCAAGGAGATCCAACCAGTCCATGCTAAAGGAGATCATTCCTGGGTGTTCATTGGCAGGGCTGATGTTGAAGCTGAAACTCCAATACTTTGTCCACCTGATTCGAAGAGTTGACTCATTGGAAAAGACTCTGATGCTGGGAGGGATTGGGGGCAGGAGGAGAAGGGGACGACAGAGGATGAGATGGCTGGATGGCATCACTGACTCAATGGACATGAGTCTGAGTAAACTCTGGGAGTCGGTGATGGACAGGGAGGCCTGGCAGGCTGTAGTTCATGGGGTCGCAAAGAGTCGGACACAACTGAGCAACTGAACTGATAACTGATATTGATGATTATTACATGGTGGTGTATAATGAAATAGACCACTACCATAATGCAGAATCTGACAGGAGGCAGAACTCAGGTGGTAATGAGAGACAGGGAGAGGCCGTACATACACATGAAGCTTCCCTTGCTGGCCTCCTGCTCCCCCCCTGCTGCGTGGCCCGGTGCCTAGCAGGCTGTGGACCGGCACCACTCCATGGTCCAGAGCTGGGGACCCCTCTTCTAGTAGGTGTGTAATGACACCCCATCGTGGTTTTAATGTGCATTTTTTCTAATAATTAATTACATCAAACATCTTTTATGTGCTTGCTTGCCACCCACATATCTTTGCAAGAGAAGTATCTGCTCAAATCTTTTCCCTACTTTTTAAATTGAGTTGTTTTGTTTGCTAATTATTGAGCATTCTTTGTATATTTTGGATACAAATCCCTTACAAAATATGTGATTTGCAAACATTTTCTTCAGTATTGTGGCTTGACTTCTCATTCTCTTGGTCTTTTGAAGAGCAGAAGTTCTTGATTTTTATGAAATCCAGTTTGTCAATTTTTTTTTTTTTTTATGTATCATGCTTTCAGTATTGCATTAAGAAGTCTTTGCCCAATCTAAGACTACAGTCATTTTTCTCCTAGGTTTTCTCCCAAAAGTTTGATAGTTTTATGTTTTACATTTAGGGCTATGATCCATCTGAAGTTATTTTTTTCCCAGTTATATTGAGAAATAAATAAAACATCCATTACTGTGTAAGTTTAAGGTATAAAGCATGATGATTTGATTTACATATGCTGTGAAATGATGACCACAATAGATTTAGTTAACATCCATCATCTCATATAGACACTAAAAAAATTTTTTTTAATTATCTGTGTGATGAGAACTCTTAGGATCTGCTATGTTAACCACTATGTATCACACAAGTTAATTTTTGTATGTGGTGTGCCAAGCACTGCCCTGTCCATGGCATTCTCCCATCTGCCTACAAACTGATTAGGTACTTTTTTTTAGGTCGTGTGGAGTGGCAGGTGGGATCTTAGTTCCCCAACCACAGATCAAACCTGTGTCCTCGGCATGGGGAGCACCAAGTCCTAACCACTGGACTACCAGGGAACCTCATTAGGCATTATTTCCATCCCCACTTTACAGATGGGGATCACTGAGGTGAAGCTGCAGCTTACACAACTCTTTCTTTCTCCAGAGCTCCATGCCCAAGCACTAAACTCTACCGACTTTCCCCTCGTTCGTGTTTGGCCCTAGAAACTGCTTGGTGACAGGTGGGAGTCGTTCCCGACCCTGAACCACACACGTTACTCCTATTCAAAGAGTTAGTCATGAACAGTACATTTGGGAAATGCCTAGAAGACAGGATTCCCCCGAGAAAAGGGGAAACCATTTGTAAAATGGTCTCCAAGGGTCCTTCACCTCCCTCTTTCTAGCTCTGCTATTTCCCCCAGGAACAGGTGCAACCAGTGCTGCAGTGGGTACTTTCAGCCACAGCGGGGCTCCAAGAGCACGGAATGCGGAAGGCAATCAGGACGCCACGAGGGCCTAGGGCCTAGGGAAGGGAGATGGAGGAATAGTGGCCCGGGTCAGGAGATCTAAGGGGAACCCTGAGGCTACCTGTGGCCCCAGTGGGGCTGTATCAGGGGCCCAAGCAAGCCCCAGGCCCTGTGACTACCTCTGCCTCCAGCCCCACCTGGGAAATCCCGAATCCTCGTCCCTGCACCCTCACCCCCCTCTCCCATCCCCCATTCACCCACCCTTAACACCCACCCACCCTTAATTATTAACAGCAGCTATCGCTCAGTGTATAAGGACAGGAGGACTCAATTCAGGCTTGGGAGTCAGGTGCTAGGAGTCTTCCGTCAGCTCGTTGGTTTACTAACCATGTGATTGCCATCAAGTCCAGCACCTACCTGAGTCTCATTTTACAGATGAGAACATCTGTAAAATGGGAAAATGGGAGTAGATGATTCCCCTGGTGTCTTCCAGCAGGAGTTCTAGAGGAGTTCCACTTTTCAAGAGGCTTGAAAATTGCAGGAAGAGGGACTTCCTGGGGTCTAGTGGCTAAGACTCGGACTGCAAGGTGCTGGGGTTTGGTCCCTGGTCAGGGAACTAGATCCCACATACCACAGCAGAAGATCCCGCCTGCTGCAAGGAACACTGAAGATCCCATGTGCTGCAACTAACAGCAAATAAATTTTTTATAAAACTTTTAAAAATAAGTAAAAAATGAAGGAAGAACCATTCTCCTCCGCAGTTTGAAAAACCATTTGATATTCTAAGCCTTACTTTTCTCAGTGGAAAAGGGAGGGTAACATTCCTGCTTTCTGCACAGGACTGCTGTTGGCCCAGATAAGCTGATATATGGGAAACTGCTGGAGATATATTAGGAATTCTTCTCTTTTTAATCACTATTTGTGTTCTTGGCTTGCAGAACATAGGCAAAGAAGTGAATCAATATGAATAATTCTTGTTTCTTAACTAGTTGAATCTGGTCATTTGGTAGGTTAATATTATAGTTAGAGGCACCAGGTAAACAAATTCAAAATTTAATAATAAAACTTATGCTGAATGCTGACAAAGGTCCATCTAGTCAAAGCTGTGATTTTTCCAGTAGTCATGTACAGGCATAAGAGTTGAACCATAAAGAAGGCTGAGCACTGAAGAATTGATGCTTTTGAACCATGGTGTTGGAGAAGACTCTTGAGAGTCCCTTGGACTGCAAGGAGATCCAACCAGTCCATACTAAAGGAGATCAGTCCTGGGTGTTCATTGGAGGGACTGATGCTAAAACTGAAGCTCCAATACTTTGATCACCTGATGCAAAGAGCTGACTCATTGCAAAAGCCCCTGATGCTAGGGAAGATTGAAGGCAGGAGGAGAAGGGGACAACAGAGGATGAGATGGTTGGGTGGCATCACCAACTCGATGGAGATGAGTTTGAGCAAACTCCGAGAGATAGTGATGGACAGGGAAGCTTGGCATGCTGCAGTCCATGGGGGTCACAAAGAGTCACAGATGCCTGAGGGACTGACAACAACTGCTGAAAAGCAAATATTACTACTCAGACAGGGCTTCCCAGGTGGCTCAGTGGTAAAGAATGTGCCTGCAGTGCTGGCAACACAGGAGCTCTGGGTTCAGTCCCTGGGTGGGGGAAGATCCTTTGGAGGAGAGCATGGCAACCCACTCCAGTATTCTTGCCCAAAGAATTCCACGAACAGAGGAGCCTGGTGGGCTCCAGTCCATGGGTCACAAAAAATCGGACGCGACTGAAGAGACAGCACCCATGCACGCACACAGTACCCAGACACAAAGAGTGTAGGAGTTTGGGGGAGAGAAGCATTCCCTGTAGGCTCAGCGGGCAGGGAACATCTATAGTAGCAATTACTGAACTACCTACCACGCGCCAGGCACTGAGCTAAGGATTTGACATAGAAAATCATAAGTCTTTGATTTGAAGGGATTTTAAGGATCATCTTACAATGCCTGTAACTATATATTTGTCTGTATAATTATTCACTCAAGGCCCGTCTCCCCTGCTAACCTCTAAGCTGAATGACCCCAGGAATATTTCTGTCTTGCTAACTGCTACATCCTCAGTATTGAGCCCAGTACCTAGTATATCGTAGGTGCTCAATAAACAAAATCAGTCCAAGCTCACTCCCAGTAGGAGAAGCCTTTCTACACTGACCCAGAGATGGTCACCCAGTTTTTGCTTGAATGGTTCCTTTGCCCCTGGTTCTCCTTTCTTGAGCTTTTGTCCATTTTGAGAGAGGCTGAATACAGAGTCCTTCTGCACACCTCAGCAACACCGTTTGAGTTCTGCAAGTCATTAGCCTACCTAATTCTGATGGAAGGAAGGAAAGGAGTTTGGTGGCTAGAAAGGGTGTAGGGTCAAATGAAGAGCTTTTCCCAGGGGTGGAAGGGACTTGTCCATGTGCGAGGCAGATGGAACCTGAAGAGAGAACAGACTGTCGGCGCTGGGGAGGAAGGGATCAATAAAGCACCCGCTGTGGGACCTTGTACGGCAGGGTGGCTGGCCGTGGCTCGGTCCCAGCAGTCATGGTGGTCTCCTCCTTGCCAGGGACCGGCTTGGGAATGAACATGTGATCCCGTTCTGACCAATGAGTTGGGAGAGAAGGTCTGCAGAGGGGCTTCAGGGAAGTCCTCTCTTAAGAAGCACAGGCTAAAAGAGATGGTCCCTTTTATTCCCCTGACAAACGCAGGAGTTAGTACTACTGGCAGGCACAGCTGGTTCTGGTCCCACTAGTTTCAAGAAAAATTCTGGAGTTGAGTCTCATGGACTGCCTCGGCTCACATGTCCATCCCTGAGCTAATCACTGAAGCCAGGGGAGGCAAAGCACCTGCTCGTCAAGGAGAGAGCAAAACACTGGCTTGAAACTCACATTAAGTAAACTAAGATGATGGCATCCATCCCCATCACTTCATGGCAAATAGAAGGGGGGAAAGCGGAAATGTTGACAGGTTTTATTTTCTTGGGCTCCAACATCACTGCGGACAGTGACTGCAGCCATGAAATGAAAAGACCCTTGCTCCTTGGAAGGAAAACTATGACCAACCTAGACAGCATATTAAAAAAGCAGAGACATCACTTTGCCCACAAAGGCCCATATAGTCAGTCAGTGCTATGGTTTTTCCAGTAGTCATATACAGATGTGAGGGTCGGACCATAAAGACAGCTGAGCACTGAAGAACTGATGCATTTTAACTGTGGTGCCAGAGAAGATTCTTGAGAGTCCCTTGGACAGCAAGGAGGTCACAAAGGAAATCAACCCTAAATATTCATTGGAAGGATTGACACTGAAGCTCCAATACTTTGGCCACCCGATGTGAGGAGCCAGCTCATTGGAAAAGACCCCGATGCTGGGAAAGATTGAAAGCAAAAGGAGAAGAGGGCAGCAGAGATGAGATGTTAGATAGTATCACCCGCTCGTTGGACATAAATTCGAGCAAACTTGGAGAGATAGCAGAGGACAGAGGAGCCTGGCATTCTACAGTCTATGAGGTCTCAAAGAGTCAGACATGACTTAGCAACTGAACAATAAGAGCAAGCCAAGAAGAAATGACACACTCGCTATTAGACATGTACGAGGAGATGGGAGCCCAGAGATCAAGGTGCAGTTCAGTTCAATCCAACAAATAACAGTTCAGCGCCTTCTATGTAACAAGCACTGTTCTGGGCGCCGTTACCTAAGGAAGGAGGGATGACTTCTCGGCATCCATTCTACCAACCATAAGACAAGTTAGAGAGACAGGAGCTCTGAAGTCACAAATGATATCTGGACAAGTTATAATCAACACAGTCATGTTGCCTAATTCGTGGCTTGTGTTACCAAGCCAGGTGCTGGCAGTTGTGAAATGGGCCATGGTTTACTTTCTTACCTAGAAACCTACTACACTGACCCAGTTGTCTGTGTTCTTCAGGCTATGCCCATTAGTATTTAAATGAATTTGGCTAATTTGATCAAGTGATATGTTTCTAGCTTGCAATGACAAAATATAAGCAGAGTTTTTATTAGCCAATAATTCATTAAGTTACAAGTCATTGAAACTTAATTCAGGCTAAAGACTAAGGCGCAACCGGGAGGAGTCTAGGGTACAAATTTAAGGGCACTCATTCTCAGGAGTATACAAGCAAGCCTGCCCGGCTGCAGTCCTAGTCAGACCCAATTCAAACCAGCTTAAGCCAAAATAGAAAATTATAGACTGAACATTCTAAGCAGAAGAAGCACATGGTGAAGCTGGTCTCTAGGACACATGGATCCAGGGCTCAAACACACCAGTATTTGCTAATTCTCTCCTTTTCTCCCTTTCCTCCCTCCCCTCTCCTTTCTTCTGCTTTTCTCTGCCTTTTCACTTCAGTCTCTCACCACCATTAGTCTTTCTCCTTTCAGTTAGATCACAGTTGCAAGCAGCATTAGACTAAGGTCTTCATTTTGCAAGAAAAACTGGGACAGATGAGGCAAAGAGGGGGACCATGAAGGAAAAAAAAAATCTCAGGGAAGACTTCCCATTGGCTACCCTGGGTCATATGTCTGTGCCTAGACCAATCACTGTGGCCAAGGATAATATAATTGCCTGATTTGGGACATGTGCTCAGCCCTGTGGTCTAGAGGCTGAAGGTTAGGACCAGAAGAGTGGAGGGTCTGATGGGCAAAGACAACTCTTAGTATTTTAAATCTGAGACACTCTAGTCTTTGTTATTTTTCTATTTAAACAGTTATTTTTAAACAACACAGCTTGATAACCTGAGGTTTCTAAAAATTGCACCAATTGAGTTACAGAATAGATACCACCCCCGATCAGGAAGAGGTAGTGGCAACAAAGACTGAAAAGATACATTAGAGCCAGATGGTGGAGGTCCTTTCATTATTTCAGTAAATCTGTGTCCAAAGCCTTAGGTGCCAGGAACTGTGGAGTTTGAACTCTCTTCTGTAAGCAGCAAGGCGCTTGTAAGCAGAGGCATTTCAGAGTAAGAGAAACTGCTGAAAAGTCACCAATGTGACCGTCAGCTGTCGAGGCTGGAAGAGAAGCAACACACCCATGTGCTAGAAAGGACTGCAGAGAAATCTCTGGCTCAAATCTGAGAGAGACAAGGCAGGGAAAGACCACTAAGGCAACCCGTCAGCTGAAAAAAGCCAGGTATCTGCAGCATTTCCCACCCAGCAATCCCTTGGTCTGTGAGCAGTTGGAACTCATTGCTTTCTCGGCCTTGAGTTTCCAGCCCACAGGCTGAAAGCCTTGCAGTAAACTCATCTTTCTGTTTTGTTGTATTTAGCGGGCAGGCTTTGGTTTGTCAGAATGGATACACTGAAGGATCACAGCCTTAACAGTATGTAGTTGTGCAACCATGCCGATGAGGATGCTGAGGCTGTGGGGGCCACGCAGCTGGAAAGTGATGGAGCCTGGACGTGGACTGAACCCAGGCAATGCCACTCCAGAACCCACCCTCATTAACTTAACTGCCCAGTGCAGAGAAGCCCCTCAAAATCCTTCTGTCTGGAACCACGTGCTGTGCTGTGCTTAGTCGCTCAGTCGTGTCCGACTCTTTGTGACCCCATGGACTATAGGCCGCCAGGCTCCTCTGTCCATGGGGATTCTCCAGGAAAGAATACTGGAGTGGGTTGTCATGCCCTCCTCCAGGGGAGCCTCCTAACCCAGGGATCGAACACAGGTCTCCCGCATTGCAGGTGGATTCTTTACCGTCTGAGTCACCAGGGAAGCCCAAGAATACTGGAATGGGTAGCCTATCCCTTCTCCAGGGGATCTTCCCTACGCAGGAATCAAACCCAGGTGTCTCTAATGAGAAAGCCTGCACTTCTTCAGGGAGGAAATATGAGCAGGAGTCCAAGCCAGGAAGATTCTCTCAAGTCTCAGGCTCAGCTACTAATGAATATTGACAGGGAAAAAAAGAGAAATCTCATGTTTCCTTGATTCTAAGACACACCACCCATTTAATTGAAAGTAGGGAAAGAAAGGGTTTCCGTGGTGGCTCAGCGGTAAAGAACCCGCCTGCCAATACAAGAGAATCAAGTTCGATCCCTGGGTCAGGAAGATCCCCTGGAGAAGGAAATGGCAACCCACTCCAGTATTCTTGCTTGGAGAATCCCATGGACAGAGGAGCCTAGCTGGCTCTAGTCCATGGGGTCACAAAAGGGTCAGACAGGACTTAGTGAATAAACAACAAAGGGAAATAAACATTTCATTGAATATATGGTTGACGATAAAAACACATCCTGATTTCAGAAACACCATAACAGGGAAAATATGCATCTTTGGTTAAGAGAATGGAGTACATAGTCCAAAATGTCTTTGGGAAACTTGGTAGAGATCTTTTCTTAAATCTTCCTCGAATATACATAGTGTGGCCAATCTTTTCTGTAAAAGAACTTAAAACAAAGCTGGGTTCTTTGATTTCCACCCCCAGCAACATCTGTGCCAGAGCTAATCACTCCCTTCCTGCCTGTGCCTCATGCTCGCCTCTTTCAAGCCACGGAGTAATTTGAGTGTTTACTTATCTCCCCTGAAAGGTTCCAGGCTGGAGAAAGAGGCTCGCAGCCTGAATCACGTCCTAGTCGCCTCCGTGCTCCAGCCCAGGACCTGGCACATGGTGGGCTCTTAGCGAACATTTCCTGATGGGCCACATGAGTGAATCCAAGAGCCAGTAAAGGCAAGAGCAGGTGAAGAGTGATCCCTACAGCTAGCCCACAGTGGGGTGTGTATGCACCACACCTGATAGAACCCGAGCATGTCTCCAGAGGTTTGAGCATCAGAGGCAGAAGGAGCGGAAGACAGACCTCCTTTCAAGCACAGGGGGTAGGGAGAGGCATTGGTTATGTGACCTTGTAGGAGAGGCTTTCACCCTGGGTGGGGTGCGGGGTCTGGCCTCTGGCCCTGCTATTGCCAAAATCCATCAATTCTGGAAGGAAACCTGGTGCTGCTAAGCTCACCTTCCCCCTCCTCAACTCACAGGCAGGAAGAAGGCGGGACACATTTTCTCCCCAAAATATGCAGAATGGCGGTTGCCATGAGCACTGGGATCCGCATGTTACTTGACATCCGTTTTTTTAGAAGTTCGGTTGCCATGGTAACAAAATACCATTTGCGAGACTGAAGATGCATCTCTGGCTCAAATCTGAGAGAGACGAGGCTCTTTCTAGACATCTCCTGGAGTGGCGGGGCGGAACCAAGCCTACCACCTCGGGGACTCTGATAAACATCAAAGAATTGAAGTGCACTGAAGCAGCCTGGGGTAAAAAAAAAAAAAAAATGCTGATGGAAGGGAAATGAAGCTCCCATCAGGCTGCCTGGATTGGGGAGCTGCCCAACACAGTCCCCAAAGCCAGCCCAGGCCACTGCTGACACTGCCTGGCACATTGGGGGCAGGTGATTTCAAACAGAGGCGCTGTTGCTGGTGGCACATATCTCAAGAACAGGCAAACACAATCAGAGCCAAAACAACAGATGTTCCTTCAAGAAAATATTTATTGTGCATCCACTATTAGCCATGAATAGCCCTAGGCACTGAGGATACAGGCAGAAATCCTTCCAGAGGAGCCCAGATCCTCAAGGAGACAGCTGATGAAGTATTACTAATATGTGGTTTATTAGAATGTGGGCTAGGTGAGGGGACTAATACTACCACCCTCCAAAGTTGTTCACATCCTAATCCCTGTGAATTTGTGAATGCATCACCTTATGTGGCAAAAGGGATTTTGCAGATGTGATCAAGTTAAGGATTTTGTTGTTTTGTAGGCGCTAAGTTGGGTCCAACTCTTTTGCGACCCCATGGACTGTATCAAGATTGCCAGGAGAAATATCAATAACCTCAGACATGCAGATGATACCACCCTTATCGCAGAAAGCGAAAAAGAACTAAAGAGCCTCTTGATGAAACTGAAAGAGGAGAGTGAAAAAGTTGGCTTAGAACTCAACATTTAGAAAACTAAGATCATGGCATCCAGCTCCATCACTTCACGGTAAATAGATGGGGAAACAGTGGAAACAGTGATAGACTTATTTTGGGGGGCTCCAAAATCACTGCAGATGGTGACTGTAGCCATGAAATTAAAAGATGCTTGCTCCTTGGAAAAGTTATGACCAACCTAAACAGCATATTAAAAAGCAGAGACATTACTTTGCCAACAAAGGTCCATCTAGTCAAAGCCATGGTTTTTCCAGTAGTCATGTATGGATGTGAGAGTTGGACCATAAAGAAGGCTGAGCACCGAAGAATTGATGCTTTTGAACTGTGGTGTTGGAGAAGACTCTTGAGAGTCCCTTGGACTGCAAGGAGATCCAACCAGTCCATCCTGAAGAAAATCAGTCCTGAATATTCATTGGAAGAACTGATGTTGAAGCTGAAAGTCCAATCCTTTGGCCACCTGATGCGAAGAGCTGACTCATCTGAAAAGATCCTGATGCTGGGAAAGATTGAAGGCAGGAGGAGAAGGGGATGACAGAGGATGAGATGGTTGGATGGCATCACCAACTCGATGGACATGAGTTTGAGTAAGCTCCAGGAGTTGGTGATGGACAGGGAGGCCTGGCATGCTGCAGTCCATGGAGTCGCAAAGAGTCAGACACACTTTAAAAAAAAAAGAAAAAGAAAGTGGGTGGACCAGGGTGAGAGAAGTGGAGGGGACAGGAAGGGTGATCCTGGATACATCTGCAGTGGAGCTGACATGAACAGTTCAGACTGGTGAAGGGACTGAGGGAAAGAGAGGAGTCAAGATTGATGCTAAAACTCTTGGCCTGAGTAACTAACTGAGAGGCTGGCATGGCCATCCCAGTTTTTAATCACTTGAATTTTGAGAAGTTTATTTGACATCCAAGAGTGGAGGTTAGGAAAGAGAATGGACTCAGAAATGGTCCAGGCTACAGATAGAATTTGGAAGTGAAGTGAAAGTCACTCAGTCATGTCCGACTCTTTGCGACCCCATGGACTATACAGTCCATGGAATTCTCTAGGCCAGAATACTGGAGTGGGTAGCCTATCCCTTCACCAGCAGACCTTCCTGACCCAGGAATCAAACCAGGGTCTTCTGCATTGCAGGGAGATTCTTTACCAACTGAGCTATCAGGAAGCCCTTAGAATTTGGAGGTGGTTAGTTAATAAAAAGGGACTTCACTGATAGCTCAGTTGGTAAAGAATCCACTTGCAAAGCAGGAGACCCTGGTTCGATTCCTGGGTTGGGAAGATCCCCTGGAGGGGGGGCATGGCAACACACTCCAGTATTCTCTCCATGGACAGAGGAGCCTCTCCCCATGGACAGAGGAGCCTCTCCCCAGGGACAGAGGAGCCTCTCCCCAGGGACAGAGGAGCCTAGTGGGCTATAGCCCATGGAGACTCGGAGAGTCGGGCACGACTGAGTGACTAAGCATAAGCACAGCTTATAAAATGGTATTTCAAGCTAAAGGCCTGGATGAGGTCACTAAGGGAGCATGAGGCATTTCCACATCTCAAGGTCCAGGAGATAGGGAGAACTCAGCAGAGGCGGCTGAGACGAGTGGTCATTGAGAAAGGACAGCAAGTGAGGACATAAAGGCAGAGCATTCAGGAGGAAGAGGTGAGCTGTATCAGGTGCTGCCGGGAGCCCAGCAAGGTCCACGCTAGGAATCCACCGCTAGAGACAGCGGCTTGGCAGTTGTCGGTGACCTTGAGAAGCATGGCGGCAGCCAAAGCCGGATGTGAGCAGGTCCAAGAAAGTAAGAGGGAAGAAACTGGACCCAAGAGGCAAAGAGCTCTTTTTCTCATTTTTCTGTACAAAAAAAGAAGCAAAGAAATAGGGATCAGCTGCAGAGATGATGTCAAATCCAGAGAGGGTTTTACTTCAGCTTGGTTTTGTGCGATGGGAGAAATGATAGCACGCTGGCATGCTGATGGGAAAACGATCCAAAAGGCAGCGGGGGTGGGTAATGATAGCACAGGATGCAGTGGGGGGCTCCCTTGGAGTGATGGCCTCGAGCTCACAACAGGGAGAGGCTCCAGGCGCCAGCGGGGGACTGGCTTTGGGCAGTTGGTCCATAGCGGCTGAGAGGGAGGGAGGAGACGAGCACAGATGCCAGTGGGCGGGTGGACGTGCAGCAGAGTCTGTCCGCTTCTCATTGCCCCAGTTTTCTCGGGGAACTAGGAAACAAGAGCCTCAGCGGAGAGTAAGGACAAGGAAGGAAGCGTGGGGATGTGAAGAGTGAGGAGGAGGTATGAGCTCGTCAAACAGGAGAGGGAGAGAGTGAACGCGCTAGGGAAACGTAGCAGAACCGCCTGGCAGCCTAAGGGCTTACTCAGGACTGTGGTCGTAGCAGACTTCGCTGGTGGTCCAGTGGTTAAGAATTCACCTGCCAGTGCAGGGGACAAGGGTTCGACCCCTGGTCCGGGAAGATTCTACGTGACTGGGGGCAAGCAAGCCCATAAACCACAGCTACTGAGCCCGTGCTCCGGAGCCCACTCTGCAACAAGAGAAGCCCCCGCCGTGAGAAATCTGGCCCCGAGATGAAGAGCAGCCCTCACTCACTGCATCTAGAGAAAAGCAATGAAGACCCGGGGCAGCCAAAAATTAATTAATTGTTTAAAAAAGACGAGTGGTCATGAATGTGGAGTGAGCTGTGGTTTCTGTCTTTCTCCAACAAGGCTGCACTGCACGGGTGCAGACAGGGAGTAAGCAGACAGTTGGACGGAATGAGATTTGCTCAGGTTAGAAATAATAACCCAGGGGAAGGGAAAGGCATTTGAGGGGTTTGTGGGAGGCAGAATAATGGTCCCCTGAAAGGTGTCCACATCCTCACCCTTGGAATCTCTGAATATATTAGACTAGGTGGCAAAAGGGAATTACAATAAGGCTGCAGACAGAATTAAGGTTGTAACCAGTTGACCATGAAATGGCTCATGGAATGGAGAGCTTATCAGAGGTTATCTTGTGTGGTCTTCTCTTGTTTTGTTGGAAGAGGGTGTTTGCTATGACCAGTGTGTTCTCTTGGCAAAACTCTATTAGTCTTTGCCCTGCTTCATTCTGTACTCCAAGGCCAAATCTGCCTGTTACTCCAGGTGTTTCTTACTTCCTACTTTTGCATTCCAGTCCCCTATAATGAAAAGGACATCTTTTTTGGGTGTTAGTTCTAAAAGGTCTTGTAGGTCTTCATAGAACTGTTCAACTTCAGCTTCTTCAGTGTTACTGGTTGGGGCATAGGCTTGGATTACTGTGATACTGAATGGTTTGCCTTGGAAACGAACAGAGATCATTCTGTCATTTTTTGAGATTGCATCCAAGTACTGCATTTTGGACTCTTTTGTTGACTATGATGGCTACTCCATTTCTTCTAAGGGATTCCTGCCCACAGTAGAAGATATAATGGTCATCTGAGTTAAATTCACCCATTCCAGTCCATTTTAGTTCGCTGACTCCTAGAATGTCGACGTTCACTCTTGCCATCTCCTGTTTGACCACTTACAATTTGCCTTGATTCATGGACCTAACATTCCAGGTTCCTATGCAATATTGCTCTTTACAGCATCAAACCCTGCTTCCATCACCAGTCCCATTCACAACTGGGTGTTGTTTTTGCTTTGGCTCCATCCCTTCATTCTTTCTGGAGTTATTTCTCCACTGATCTCCAGTAGCATATTGGGCACCTACTGACCTGGGGAGTTCATCCCACTTACCCTGTGGGATGCTTTAAATTGACATTATGTAGGGCTCATCTGTGTATGAACCCTAGATAATGTAGAACCTAGAAAAATGTAGAAGCTCGAAAAGTGACACAAGATGACCCTAATCCCAAGGCAGGAATAGAGATGCAGACCTAGAGAATGAATGTGTGGACACAGAGTGGGGTAGGGGAGGGAGGGGTGAATGTGGAGATTAGGGTTGACATAAATACACCCCCATGTGTAAAACAGATCCCTAGTGGGAACCGGCGGTGTGGCACGGAGAGCTCAGCTCAGTGCTCCATGATGACCTAGGCGGGTGCAGTGGGCAGAGAGGGAGTCCACAAGGGAAGGGATATATGTATGCACATAGCTGACTCACGTCATTGTACAGCAGAAGGCAACACAACTCTGTAAAGCAATTGCACTCCAGTAAAAATAAATACACTAAAAAACTGACATTATGTAGGGGTTGCAGGTTTTGACAATGGCAAGGTCAAGGGTATGGCAGTGAGGATGAGTGCTGAGAGGGATGGAAGACAGGATCCTCAGGGGAGGGACGGGGAGGCAGGAATGTCAGAGGACCACTTCATGGATATTGAAGTGGCCAAGAATTAAGCAGGAGTGGCTGAGCAGAGAACACTGAGCCATGAGCTCAGACCTTAAGAGAGATGGCCCCCGGGGCTGGTAGATGATTGGAGCAAAGAGAAGCATTGGGTGGTGTGGTCTAGTGGCCTAGGAGACTTTAGGAAGGAAAAGAGGGTTTTGACTTGGGAGCAACAAGGACATCTGTTCGTTTAGCGCATATCCCTGACATACAGCCCTCTCCCAAGCACGACTGTAAGCTCCAGAGTAGAGGACACACATATGCCTTCTTCTCCTCCATACCCTGTGCCTACATATCAAGTGGTCAGAAATCGTTTGTTGAATGGCTGATTGAGTGAATGAAGATATAAAACAGATAAACAAGGACCTGCGATATAGCACAGGAACCCATATTCTGTATCTTGTAATAACCTATAATGGAAACGAATATGAAAAATCAGATCAGATCAGATCAGTCACTCAGTCGTGTCCGACTCTTTGCGACCCCATGAATCGCAGCACGCCAGGCCTCCCTGTCCATCACTAACTCCCGGAGTTCACTCAGACTCATGTCCATTGAGTCAGTGATGCCATCCAGCCATCTCATCCGCTGTCGTCCCCTTCTCCTCTTGCCCTCAATCCCTCCAAGCATCAGAGTCTTTTCCAATGAGACAACTCTTCGCATGAGGTGGCCAAAGTACTGGAGTTTCAGCTTTAGCATCATTCCTTCCAAAGAAATCCCAGGGCTGATCTCCTGCAGAATGGACTGGTTGGATCTCCTTGCAGTCCAAGGGACTCTCAAGAGTCTTCTCCATGAAAAATATGAAAAATAAATATATGTTATTTATATATTTATAAATATATATATAGCTGAATCACTTTGCTGTACACTAGAAAGTAACACAACATTGTAAATCAATTATACTTCAATAAAAAATTTTTTAATTAAAAAAGAGTGACTATATGTGGTTAGATGAAGGAGGCCACGCTGGAGGGATTCACAGGGAGGTTAGTGTCAGCACAAGATGGAGCCGACCTTGACATTCCCTCCTCTGACCCCTGATCCTCTGATCAGGGCCTGGGGGGTTGTAGGGGTCTCCTCTTGCCTGCATTCCTGAGATCCAGCTGTATCCAAATACCAGCTTTGGTTTAGGCAGCTCTGTTTGGCAAACATGACTTCGCTTTGCACTGGACTGTAATTTGATGGATGCACCAGCTTATCTCACAAATACAGGTGCGCTGAAGGTAATATTTTCATCCATCACCTTAGCTCCCCTCTTGCATTCATACCGCTCAGTACTGAGGCATCTGATTGTATACTAATGCTATTCTGAGGGCGCCTTTCTGCTGAAAGCCCTTCAGAATGAATAGCAATTTTGGTCACATTCCTCTCTTTATTTCTTAGTCACAAATGCACATGCACAATTTTTCCAAAGGTTAAGAACACGCCACACAGATTTTAGTCATTGATCTGTCAGTTACTAGCTGTGTGGCCTTAGGGAAGTTATTTCACCGCTCTGAGTCTCTGCTCCCTCATCTGTAAAATGGGAATTGTAAATATCAGTAGTTCCTATCTAGCAAAAGTAATCATGAGGGTCAGCTCTGATAAAGGAAAAGGTTTTGCATAATTCTGACCACTTAAGTAAATATTGGTTTGTTATTATTAGAAATGAATAGAGCCGAATGAATTAGAAATGAAAACAGCTTCAAGAAAAGTCAAACAGTTACAGCTTCAAACAAATCTGCAGCAGACTTCTGGATGTTCATGAGCATTCTAGAGCAAACTATTCTTTAAAAAGAAATGAAAGTGAAAGTCGCTCAGTCGTGTCTGACGCTTTGCGACCCCATGGATTACCTGTCAGGCTTCTCTGTCCATGGAATTCTCCAGGCCAGAACACTGGAGTGGGTAGCCTTTCTCTTCTTCCAGGGAATTTTCCCAACACGGTGATCAAACACAGTTCTCCCGCATTGCAGGCAGACTCTTTACCGTCTGAGCCACCAGGGAAGCCCAATATGCACACACAAATGTTTACCAATTTAGCACCAAAAGGTATGCACACACACACACACACACACCCTTATAACTGAAATATATTCACGTGGTAAATCATAGTTCATTTCTATTCATCACTTATATAATCATTTACAACCACCAGGATACTAACAAAATTGTACTTTAAGAGCACTGAAAAACTTGCCAACCTCTCTCTAAATGAAACAGTTCCCCAGCCTTCCAGAGAAGCACTGTACCAAATGCTATCTACCTTTTTCAGAGAGGAAAGGCAAGCAGTCCAAGGTCACAAAATGAGTCACTGATGGAAGTAAGACTTAAAAAAAAAAAAAAAAAGTGTATGTGATGTCCTTTAAGAATAATGTACTGACCTGTCATCAATGAAGGGTTGGCTCTAAGTTGTTTTTTTCAGACTGGGGAGAACGAAAGCTGAGTCAAATGATGGGAACACATCTCACTCAGCTATTCAGCAACTATCTTTTGAGTTCCTACTATGTTCCAGATGCCAATCAGGGCCGTGTGGAGTTAGGAGGACTTCCCTGGTGGTCCAGTGGCTAAGGCTCCACACTCCCAGTGCCGAGGGCCCAGGTTAGACTCCATGCTCGGGGAACCAGATCCCCCATGCCACAGCTAAGCGTCCACATACTGCAACTAACAATCCTGCGTGCCGTGACCAAGACCCAACACACAAATAAGTAAATATTTTTAATAATAAATAATAGTAATAATAATAAACAGATGTATTCCCTGTCCCAGGAGTTCCCAAAGCCTTGGGAGCCTTAGAGTAGAGGAGGGCAGGAATTAAATAAATGATTACACAAATAATGAATTAATGACTGTTCTGATACATGTTATGAGAGATACAACCAAGGAAGTCAGGACAGTTCATTCAGGGAACTATTTTCCTAAGAGAAGTGACTTCTAAGACGGCTTGAAAGATGAACAGACTGGAAGAAGAGATGAGAAAGAATGGGGACCAGAGGGAACAGCGTGTGGAAAAGACCCGGGGGCAAGACGGCGCTTAGAGGTTAGGGGCACTGGGTACAGCGTGGCTGAGGCCCAGGGATGGGAGCAGAGGGCACCTTGTAGGGAAGCTGGGCAGGGGGAGAAGGGGGCACAACCTGAGCTTTGGAGCTCATGTGACAGGCGGGATTATATTCAGTTCCTTTTGGTAAAAATCCAGAAAAATGGTAGATGAACATATTTGCAAAGCAGAAATAGAGACACAGATGTAGAAAACAAACATATGGACACCAAGGGGGTAAAGGGGGTGGTGGTATGCATTAGAAGGTTGGGCCTGACACATACACGCTGCTGTGTATAAAACGGGCAACTAACGAGAACCTGGGCGTCCCTGGTGGCTCAGCTGGTAAAGAATCCGCTTGCAATGCGGGAGATCTGGGATCGATCCCTGGGTCGGGAAGATCTCCCTGGAGAAGGGAAAGGCTACCCACTCCAGTATTCTGCCTGGAGAATTTTATGGACAGAAGAGCCTGGCAGACTACAGTCCATGGGGTCGCACAGAATTGGACACGACTGAGCGACTCTCACTTCACTTCACTTCAATGAGAACCTGCTGTGTAACACAGGGAACTCGACTCCATGCTCTGTGGTGCTCTAAGTGGGAAAGAAATCCAAAAAAGATGGGATATGCACATACAGCTGTTTCACTTTGCGTACAGCAGAAACTAAGGCAACACTGTAAAGCAACGACACTCCAACAAACATTTTAAAACAAAAATCCATAGCGTAGTGGCTCGAAACAAAAATAACTTCATTATCTCGCAGTTTTTGTGAGTCAGGAATTGGGGAGCAGCTGCTTGGCAGCATGATGCTGGTTCAGGGTCTCTCCCAAGGTAGACGTCAGCCGCGGCGACAATCAGCCGAAAGCCTGACTGGCGAGGAGGGGCCGTTTCCACAGTGGCACCCTCACCTGGACGGTGACCTGGTGGAAGGCCTTAGCTCCTTGCCAAGTTCTCACGCGTCCTGTGTCCTCATGACACAGCAGCTGGTTCCGGCCAGCAAGAGTGATCCAGGAGAGAACAAGGCAGAAGCCCCCCTAACTTTCGTGTTCGAGCCTCAGAAATCAGCCGGTGTAACAGCCAGAAAACCTTTCCATTACTCAGGTCGGCCCAATTCAGGGTGGAGGGGGGCCACACACAGGCATGAACACCAGGAAGTGGGGTTCACTGGGACCCGCCTTAGAGGCCAGCTCCACCAGAAATGTCTTACACATCACTACCTGTCTCCAGGTGCCCCCACGGTGTCCAGTTTTGAACTCACGCGTGTGTAATCAGTAGATCAGTTGTGTCTGACTCTTGGCAATCCTATGGACCGTAGCCCATCAGGATCCTCTGTCCATGGGATTCTCCAGGCAAGAATATTGCAGTGGGTTTCCATTTCCTCTTCCAGGGGATCTTCCCAACCCAGAGATGGAACCTACATCTCCTGTGTCTGCTGCATCGGCAGGCGGATTCTTTACCACTGAGCCACCTGGGGAGCACCCACCCAATAAAATGACTCCTTTGATGAGGGAATGTCCAAACCGGAAGGAATTAGTCCAACTTCTTCATCTGGCATGACCATATCATACAGAATGGATACATAAATAAATGTGGATTCATCGATTGACATGCATTTAGGTATCTTGAGCACCATGATGAACCATGAGAAGAGCACTGAGGTGAGGTTTCCATTCGACATAGAGAACCAAGATAAAGTCCCCGTTCCTTCCCCAAGCCTCCCTAAATGACAATAAGGGAACGGAAGTGGTGTAAACTGACAAGGAAAAGGAAGGGGGCGATGACAGCCACTGAGTGGTGTTGAGGACATGTTTGAGCGTGGAAGGAACGCGGACAAGGGGGAGCAAGCTCAGTGGAGCAGAAATAATGGAAACTCAGAGTCAAGTCGTGCCCTGCTAAAGTGAAAGTGAAAGTGAAGTTGCTCAGTCGTGTCCGACTCTTTGCGGCCCCATGGACTGTAGCCTACCAGGCTCCTCGGTCCATGGAATTTTCCAGGCAAGAGTACTGGAGTGGGTTGCCATTTAGGAGCCCCAGAAACCCAGGAACCCCACACCCCAGACATCTCTGGTGACAGCAGATCAGGTGTGAAAACAGGATCAGTGAGAGCCTGCAGTGGAAGCCCTAGGTATTCTCCCCTCTCCGCAGCAGCGTGGAGATTCCCACCTCACCCGCCGCCTCAGAAGACCGGAGCTCTCCTCTCTGGGGAGACCTACCCCAGGTGCCTCTGGGCTGAGGACTCCTGGGGTGACAGAGGATGCAGAGGCTCCATCCGGAACAGCCAGCCCACCTACTGACCAGTGAGACCTCCAGGAGGCCCCGTCTCCACTCTGCCCCCGCAATCCTGGCAGCCGGGTTTATACACCCCCGCCGCCACTGGCAGGAGGCGCCTGGAGCTCTCCCTGGGGACTTCGGCCAGCCCAAAAGAAGAGACCTACAGACCTCAACACTGGAGAGTTGTTAAAACAGGAAGTGAGGGACTAACCTAGGGGTACAGTGCACAGGAGTCCGCCTGCCAATGCAGGAGACTCGGGTTTGGTCCTTGGTCTGGGAAGACTCCACGCGCGGCGGAACAACTAGGTCCTCACGGTACTAATACTGAGACCCCGCGCTAAGCCACAGCTACCGAGCCTGCGCGCTGCAGCTACTGAGCCCGGGCACCTAGAGCCCGTGCTCCAGGCCAAAAGAAGCCGGGGGACCCCAACGAGGAGTGAAACCTGTTCACTGCAACCAGAGAAAGCCCTGTGCAGCAACAAAGACCCGCTGAAACCATAAACAGAAAAAAAAAAAATTTTTTTTTAAACAGAGCTGGATGGTGGTTAAAGTGGTAAAAACAGATTTTGGGGGGTGGGGGGGAGGGCTAAGAAAAGTGGTAAAAAAAAAAAAAAAAAGATTTTATTCAGGAATGATTGCAATAGGGAAACCTCAGGAAAGAACTGGCATTGATTCCAAATACAACAGGAAGAAAGGGGCATTTCAGGGCGGGCCGGGGTGGGGGTTGTAGTATAGGTGAAAGGCAAGCTACTAAGAGGAAAAATCAGAGCTAAGAGGCGATTCTGACTAAACCACAAAGGCAGACCCAAGTGGTCAGCGATGAACAGGGGGATGACGGGAGGGCGAGGAATTTGACCAGATATCATCAAGGGTGATCAGATATCCAGGGTACAGGATTCTGTCTACACTGAATTAACAAGATTCTTCCTAAAACTGGGTGATGCAGGATGGGACAAGGATGGGGGACAAGGATGGGGTCTAGCTGAGAAAACGATTCAGAGGAGCCTGAGTCAAGTCTGCTCAAGGAGTCTTTTGTCAGGGTAGCCTGGCTGAGCACATCATCAGACAAGGAGGCCCACACGTGACCAGTCTGCTCATCACCCTCCATCTCCCGTGCCGTGTTTCAACCCGTGTGTGGGCCTCTCAGATAGGACTAGCGATTATCAGACATTAGAGGGAAGCTGGACGCATGACAGAGTTGTATGTCTTTCAATTAAAAAAACAAAACAGGGAGAAAGAACTCAAGGAGCAGAGCAGTGCATGAAACTGAAAAAAAAAAAAAAAAAAAAAACCTTTTAGAAACAACTGTAATTAGAAAACTCTAAAGATTCCACAAAAAAACCTTGGGATAAACAAATTCAGCAAAATAATCAGGTATAAAATCAACATACAAAAATCTGTTACATTCCTGGCCAAGAACAATTTCTAAAAAGAAAATTAATAAAAAAAATTCCATGTACAAGAATAAACTGCTTAGGAATAAACTTCACCAAGGAAGTGAAAACTACAAAATATTTCTGAAAAAAAATTAAAGACAACACAAATACATGGCAGTGAAGACACCCATCTTCATGGATCGGAAGTTAAGCTGCCAATGCTACCCAAAGCAATTTATAGATTTAATGCAAACCCTATCAGAATCTCAATGGCATTTTTCTTCCAGAAAAAGGAAAATCCATCCTAAAATTCACATGGAATCTCAAGGGACCCTGAAAAAGAGCAAAGTTGGAGGTCTCATACTTCCTTATTTCAAAACTTATTACAAAGCTGTAGTACCCCAAACAGTGTGCCACTGGCATAAAGACAGACATACAGACCAAGAATAGAATAGAGATGGAAACAAATGCTTGCACGGACGGTCAGATGATTCTCAATAAGGGTGCCAAAGCCAATCAATGGGAAAAGGACGGTCTTTTCAACAAATGGATTTGGGAAAACTAGATATCAACATGTAAAGGAATGATGTTGGATCCTTACCTTATACCATTTACCAAAACTGACACAAAAATGGATCGAAGACTTAAAAACAAGACCCCAAACTATAAACTCTAGGGGGTTAATATCCAAAATCTATAAAGAACTCCTATGATTCAACAACAATAACAAAAGAATAATCCAATTTTTAAACGGGCAAAAGATTTGAATAGCCATCTCTCTAAAGAAAATATACAAATAGCTAATGAGTACATGAAAAAGTGCTCATCATCACTAATTAGGGAAATGCAAATCAAAACCACAATGAGATGCCACCTCATATCCATCAGGATGGCTCCTATAAAAAAAGAGAAAGAAAGAGCGAGTTGAGAGAGGAAGGAAGAAAATAACAACTGTTGGTTAGGATATGGGAAATTAGAGCCCTTATGCAATGTAAATTGGCACAGCCATTATGGAAAACAGTATGGTAATTCTTCAAAATATTAAAAATAGAATTATCATATGATCCAGCAATTTCACATCCCATTATACATCCCAAAGAATTGAAAGCATGGTCTCTAAGAGATATTTACACACCCATGTTCATGGCAGCATTATTCACACCAGCCAAAAGGTGGAAGCAACCCAAGTCTCTAGCAGTGGATGAATGGATACACAAAATACATGTGACAATGGACACTGTTCAGCCTTAAAAAGGATGGAAATACTGACACATGCAACATCATGGATGAGCATTAAGGACATCATGCTAAGTGAAATAAAGCACTCACAAAACGACAAATGCTCTATGATTCCACCTATATGAGGTATCTAGAGCAGTCAGATTCATAGAGACAGGGGGTTAAATGATGCTTGCCAGGGGCTGGGGATGGGGGGATTGGGGAAGAAATGGAGTATAGGGTTTTGATTTTGCAAGATGAAAAAGTTCTGAAGATCAATTGCATGACAATATGAATATACTTAACAATACTGAACTGTACACTGAAGAATGGTTAAGATGGTAAATGTTATCTTACGTGTCTTTCATCACAGTTAAAAATTTTAAAGCAATTATAATTCATATTTTGAGAGACACGAGACAATGTTACATCCATGTATAAGAATAGGCTGTTATTTAAAAAAAAAAAAAAAGAATAAGAAATTGCTCTTAAAATGAAAAATTATGAGAAGAGACATAAAAATCCAACTACAAAATTTGGAAAATAAAGTTGAGGCAATGTCCCCGAAAACAGGACGTTTTTCAAAATGGAAAATTGGAAAGAATATTTTGAAAAAATAGAGGATCAATCCAAGAGGTCCAACATCCAACCAAAACAGAAAAAACAAAACCAGAAATGGAATGGAGGAGATCAGCACACAGAAATGTCCCCCAAACTGATTTTTAGATTAAGAGATTGATTTCCACATTGACAGGTTCACCCAGTGCCCGTGACAAATGCACATTTGGAACTTTAGAGCTCTGAGAGATCCTAAAAACTCCCAGAGAGAAAAATCAAGTCACACACACACACAGGATCAGATGTCAGAATGTCATCTGACTTTTCAACAGCAACAATGGATCATCTCCCCCAAATTCTGGGGGCAATGTATTTCTAGCCTAGCAAAAATATCAGTCAAAGCTATTGGAATACATGTTCTGCCAAAAACAAGTAAATAAATTCTGCCTGGGGGGAAGCAAAATTTATTCTTCACTGAGGCATGCTGGGTCTTTAGTTGGAGCATACGAACTGTTTATTGCAGCACGTGGGATCTAGTTCCTTGGCCAGGGATGGAGCCTGGGCCCCCTGCATGGGGAGCTTGGAGTCTCGGCCACTGAACCACCAGGGAAGTCCCTGTTTGTCTGTTTGTTTTCAATGAGGTGATTAAATACCTCCAGAAAAGCAAAAATGTTGTCCAATAAGAAAAAAATGAAATCATAACACACTTCAAGGCTCAGCTATGAACAATAGTTCCATAGTTATTAATATTATACTTAAACACTGAATGCTGGTGCAACAGCAATAAAATGCTACAACTAAACGGAGAGGCAGGGAGGGAAAATCCCGTGCGGGATGAGATGGATGAAGGGAATTACATCTTCATCTTCCATAGGAGGGAGGCAATAGACACAGCTTTAAAAAGTGGAAAATCTGGATTAGGTGTGTTATTTAAAAATAAGAAGGCATATGACAGAAGTGCCATCTAAAATGTGTAAAAGAGGGGCTGTCTTTGGAAGTGAGAACTGAGATTGGGGAACGGATGGGGCAAACGACTGGTTTTTTAATTATACACCTACGATAAGTCAGTTACCTGACTTCTTCAACTAATACAAGTGTAAATATGATAGATGGGCTTCCCTGGTAGCTCAGGGATAAAGAATCCACCCGCCAGTGCAGGAGACACAGAATGGTGCTTCTGATTTGGAAAGATCCCGCGTGCGGTGGAGCAACCAAGCCTGTGGACCACAACACCTGAGCCTGTGCTCCGGAGCCCTGGAGCGGCAACGCCTGAGGTTGGGCGCCGAGAGAAGCCACCGCTATGAGCAGCCCATGCAAGCAACTAGAGAGGAGCCCCCACTGGCCACAAGTAGACAAAAAAGCCCAGGCAGCAGTGAAGACCCAGCACAGCCCAAAATAAATCAATTATAGAAATAAATTGAAGGTAGAGATTGCTTTGTAAAATGTCGGGGTCCAGCCCCGGCAGGAACCAGGGGTACCCTCAGGATGACAGCTTAGGCGATAAGGATAGCAAAGCGGAGAGTAGGGCTTGATCTTCCTTGATGAACACAGAAAGCCAATAAAGCTCCTGTGTTCCAAGGAGTCATCCTGAAAGAAGAACAGAGAGAAAAAAGGAGGGACAAGGAAAAAAAGAACGACATGGGGAGACCAAGCTTCGGTGAGCGAGGCCCATAACTTTTATACCTTGACTTGTACATAGAGGGAAATGAAAGATGTAAAGTGATACAGAGTCAGCCCAAACATTACGTCTGTTTTTGTCATTATCGAAACCAGGATTTTTTTTGTATACTTTTTCCATAAACAATGTTGTGTACAGTATCTTCTGGCCTTGGAGGCCTGTGGACATTTTTTACCCTTTTTTGATAAAGGCTGATCACCCAGAAAACTTATTTTCCCTTAAAGTGTTTCTTCTTTATTTCTCCCAGGCTCAGAAAGTACTAAACAGAGGTACATTCTCACAGAGCAAAGGTGCAGTGGGTCACAACAAAGAAAGAACCAATCAGCTCAAAGGTCTGATGTGGTCAATTCCAAGGCTGCTGCTTGTTTTCCTTACATTCCAACTATGGTAACCAATGCACTCCCAGGTGCCCAGTGGATAAGGGATATGGGAACTTGGCAGCAAGCATTGGCCCAGTAATGAAGCCCTTTACCAGTACTATCTATTCTAATAAATTTTCATCCCTTAAAGGGCTCTACACTCATTAGGACTTTTAGAATGTTTTGGCTTCCCGTGCCTTTCAAGGTCGGGGAGTTGTGAACAATCATGTGTGTTAATTGCAAGAGTATGGATAAACCTGTCAGGCAAGCTAGAACGCCAACAGAGGGGTTAAAATAGAAATATTCCTTTCATGCCCATTAACTAAATCCCTAAGTTGATTTTTTCCAGAGAAAGGTGGTCGGGGATAGCCCCCTGTTAATGTCAGAAGAGTTGGTGAAAGACACAAAATAGTCATACAGACAGATTTTGGTTTTGAGATGGATGTTCGAGCAGATTCAGAGGGTCCCTTGAGGCCTGATCCACCTTTGCCTGTCAGGTCTTTTCTGCATGACCTTAGTCATGGGTGGGATCTCCCGTGGTGGCTCCCAGCAGTAAAAAGTTTAAATGTTCACGCAGCAGACGGCTGTAAAAACAATTACTTTTCCTATAAACACTTAGATTATCACTGTCATCTGTAAATCCATTTACAAAAAAAGCACACATTACTTTTTTATTGCTTAGAAAATAAAATTATGCCCTATTAAGTACAAAAAATTAAACTGAAAAAAGAAAAAAAAATCCCAACTACATCCAAGTCTATGACGCAGTGATGGTACTGCTTTGAAACCTGTATGCAGGACAAGAAGCAGCGGTTAGAACCAGACAAGGACAACAGGCTGGTTCCAAATCGGGAAAGGAATGCGTCAAGGCTGTATATTGTCGCCCTGCTTACTTAACTTCTGTGCAGAGTACATCATGAGAAATGCCAGGTTGGATATAGCACAAACTGGAATCAAGATTGCTGGAAGAAATATCAATGACCTCAGATATGCAGATGACACCACCCTAATGGCACAAAGCAAAGAGGAACTAAAGAGCCTCTGGATGAAGGTGAAAGAGGAAAGTAGTAAAAATTGGCTTAAAACTCAACATTCAAAAAACTAAGATTATGGCATCCAGTCGCATCACTTCAAGGCAAATAGATGGGGAAATAATGGAAACAGTGACAGGCTTTATTTTCTTGAGCTCCAAAATCACTTTGGACTGTGACTGCAGCCACAAAATTAAAAGATGCTTGCTCCTTGGAAGAAAAGCTATGACAAACCTAGATGACATATTAAAAAGCAGAGACATAACTTTGATGACAAAGATCCATAAATTGAAGCCATGGTTTTTCCAGTGGTCATGTATGGATGTGAGAGTTGGACCATAAAGAAGGCTGTTGTTCTTCAGTCCCTCAGTCATGTCCAACTTTTTGCAACCCCCATGGACTGCAGCACATCAGGCTTCCCTGTCCTTCACTATCCCCTGGAGTTTGCTCAAACTCATGTCCATTGAGTTGGTGATGCCACCCAACCATCTCATCCTCTGTCGTCCCCTTCTCCTCCTGCCTTCAATCTTTCCCAGCATCAGGGTCTTTTCAGATGAGTCAGCTCTTTGCATCAGGTGGCCAAAGTATTGGAGTTTCAGCTTCAACATCAGTCCTTCCAATGAACACTCAGGATTGATCTCCTTTAGGATGGACTGGTTGGATCTCCTTGCAGTCCAAGGGATTCTCAAGAGTCTTCTCCAGCTCCACAGTTCAAAAACACCACTGGAAGTGTAACAGGAGGGAAAGGGGCAGGGCACAACTTTTGGAAGAATGACATAGCCCAAGGACACAACATAAACTACTGCTAAGTCGCTTCAGTCGTGTCCGACCTGTGCGACCCCACAGACGGCAGCCCACCAGGCTCCCCCGTCCCTGGGATTCTCCAGGCAAGAACACTGGAGTGGGTTGCCATTTCCTTCTCCAAAGCATGAAAGTGAAAAGTGAAAGTGAAGTTGCTCAGTCGTGTCCGACTCTTAGCGACCCCATGGACTGCAGCCCACCAGGCTCCTCCATCCGTGGGATTTTCCAGGCAAGAGTACTGGAGTGGGGTGCCATCGCCTTCTCCGACACACCTGATGCTAAAGAAACGGTTGGTTAGCAGAGATCTAAACTGAACTGGGCTTCCTGTGTCACGATAGGGAACTCCAGCCACCCCAGGAGGCTCTGCCTTCCCCAAAGCCTGTGGAGACACAACATAAAGTGATTAGGGTCAAATGGGACCAAGATGGCAGATAAGACTAGACCTTGATCCTCAGTCAGCAAGTGAAAGACACACCCAGAGGTGCCCTGACAGTTCCGAGGCACTGTCAAAAGACCAAGGAGAGGGCGGTGGCCCAAATCCTGGAAATCTCCACCCCTTCCCCAGAGTAGTTGGAATAATCCTTCCACTCACTTGCATATGAAATTACCCAGCCTATTAAAAAAAAAAAAAAAAAACTGTGGTGTTGGAGAAGACTCTTGAGAGTCCCTTGGACTGCAAGGAGATCCAACCAGTCCATCTTAAAGGCAATCAGTCCTGAATATTCATTGGAAGGACTGATGTTGAAGCTGAAACTCCAATACTTTGGCCACCTGATGCAAAGAACGGACTCACTCAAAAAGACTCTGATGCTGGAAATGATTGGAGGCAGGAGGAGAAGGGGACAACAGAGGATGAGATGGTTAGATGGCATCACCAACTCTATGGACATGGGTTTGAGTAAGCTCCGGGAGTTGGTGATGGGTAGAGAAGCCTGGCGTGCTGCAGTCCATGGGGTCACAAAGAATCGGACACGACTAAGCGACTGGACTGAATTGAACTGATAAAAACTAACCACACTGTGTCTGTGGAGTGTACTTCTCTCTGAATCTGAATAAATCCGCATCTTACCTATCACTTTGTCTCTCACTGAATTCTTTCTGTGATGAGATATCAAGAACCTGAGCTTCATTAAGGCCTGAAATCAGGTACTGTGGCTTTTGGCTGGGTTTGAGTCCCAGCCAGGTGGGTTCAAGTCCCAAACGGGGTTTTGGCTGGGTTTGAGTCCCAGCCACGTGGGTTCAAGTCCCAAACTGGGTTTTGGCTGGGTTCGAGTCCCAGCCAGGTGGGTTCAAGTCTCAAGCAGGGTTTTGTCTGCTGAATCAGTCCTGAATATTCATTGGAAGGACTGATGCTGAAGCTGAAGCTCTAACACTTCGGCCACCCGATGCAAAAAGTTGACTCACTGGAAAAGACTCTGATGCTGAGAAAGACTGAGGGCAGGATAAGAAGGGGACGACAGAGGATGAGATGGCTGGATGGCATCACTGACTCAATGCACATGAGTTGGAACAAACTCCCGAGAGATGATGAAGGACACGGAAGCCTGACACGCTGCAGTCCATGGGATGGCAAAGAGTCAGACAAAACTTAGTGACTAAAGAACAACAGCCAGGGACGGGAGAGAAGGGAAGGAAGACTAAAGGGCAGAGAGACAGCCTTGAACTCTGCCTGGATGAATGGGACCAGGCTGGCCTCTCCAGCCTTCTGAATACAAAGAACGGTGGAAGTTCTTGGGCAACGGGGCCCTTCCAAGGAACAAGTCTAGAGGTGGAAGAGCTGAAGGGGGGAGGCGGCAGGGACACCAAGCCCAGGGGTGTAAGAAGGCCCCTGAAGGGAGAAGAGCCAGGGTGAGTTGTCCACAAGGTAACAAAGTGGCTAGCGATGTCAAATGCTGCTTTGTGGCCCGAGGACTTAACACAGAGACACAGCACTGCCTCTGTGATCTCACACCGTCCCGGGTGACTCCCCACCACCACCACCCACATGAGGCTGTTCCAAAAGCAACGAGAAGGGACAGAAGCAGGGCTAGGTGAGGGCATCTATGCTAGGCTCCCCAGTGCAGCACGCTCCCACCCGCAGCACCCCGTCCGTTCTCCGGGAGGCAGGGCGCTCAGTTACTGGATCAGAGGCAGGCCATGCTTGGGACACACCTGACGCTGAAGAAATGGTTGGTTAGCAGAGATCTAAACTGAACTGGGCTTCCCGTGTCACGATAGCGGAACTCCAGCCACGCCAGGAGGCTCTGCCTTCCCCAAAGCCTGTGGAGACACAAGCCTCCCCGCACAAGTGGAGACTTTGCTGCTGGCTGCTCCCACCTGCCTCGTGATGCTTGTGGGGAAGAGGACCCCAGAGGCAGCGAGGTTCACGGGGTGGCTCCTCCTGCCTCCCAGAGCCTGTTCTCTCACGGAGAAAGGAGAGAGCGGGACAGTAGGAGGCTTCCATGTCCTTCTTCAGTGATTTTTTTTTTTTTTAACCACAAGCACATATTACTTTTATAATGAGGAACAAAGAATAAAGATATTTCCAAGTTGAAAATAAAACGAGGCTGCAGGAGACCTGCCCATCTCTGAGGCCCTCTCCAAAGCTAAGATGCTGCAATTCCAAGTAATTTCCTGGTCTTTATTTGCACATCCTGTGAGGAGCATTTGGTGAAGCAGTCTTGTGTGTGGGGGGTGGGGGGTACGCTTGTATTCTCCCCACGGATGCTGAGCCCAGCCGGCTGGCCCCGGATGTATGTTGCCAGGCTGTGGGACATATCATCTTCCCAATGTCCCCACTCTGGGAGGTCACCTGGTGTGACCGGGCCTAGCCCAAAGCTCTGGGCTCATTCCTGGCCTGGAAGACTCCCCAAATGACCTGTTCTAAAGCCACAGAAAGGGCTTAGGGGTGGGCTCCTTAGGGGTGTGGGAGACTCCTGGACCCCCATCGGAGCAGTCCTGGGGTTCTAGGGAGTTTGTTGTGGTTTAACAAATCCTGGAAAGGGGGAGATGTGGCCCCACGCCCAGGGACCACTGCCTCTTTCCCAGTGCAGGAGAACCCCCTCCCGAGTAAGAGCCCCCACTGGAGGGTCTCAGGGCAGGATAGAACACCCCCCATCCATACCCAGTATATGATGAACTCACAGAAGAGTGAGGGTCCCCACATGGGTCAGTCAAGCCTGAGTGGAACTCTAGTTCCACCTGCTATCAGCCCTGTGACCTTGGGCAAGTCGCTTAGCTGAGGCTAGGCTATCCTGAGATAAAGAGGTCATGAATGCAACGTCCCCCGCCCTGCCCAGGTGGTGGGGAGCAGGAGAGGTGTCACAAACCGCAGTGTAATCTGTTTAATCCTGGGAGGGTCCAAAGGCTGCCCTTTGGCCAAAGGAGCTTTTAATCTGCAATTCCCCCACAGACCCCTGTAGGCTCTGGAAGGTTCCCCACCCGCAAAGCGTACCCTCTGGCATTAGTCCAGGCGAGGGCCAGTACCAGCCGCTGCAGCGGGGGGACTGGTCTCCCAGCTCCGGCGCACTGGGCTGGCCCACGACCTTGGAGGAACCCGGGAGAGAAAGCTTCACCGAGAGACAGTACTTTTCCACTGCACTGCTCGGCCGCCTCGGCTGCCTTTCTGCTGTGCAGATAGAAGATGAAGGGAGCCAGGCCGGCCCCGGGAGGAACCTACCCGAACTCACGCTCAGAGATGCGGGGAGGCAGGAGCTGAGGGTGAGGGGCAGTGGGCATCCGAGAGAGAGGAGGCGGGTACCGACCCCTCCCAGAGGGGCTGAGAGACCACCAGGGCGACCTGGGAAACTTGCACTGGCAAAGCCCTTGGGTCGATTTCAAGAGCTTCCTGCTCCTTAATCTCCGACAATAATGATTAAACCCGATCCACCGCGCCTGTGCTGGGTCTCGGGCGAAGAGCCCCGCTAGCCGGCGCGGGGGGAGGAGACAGAGGAGGGGACGAGAGAGCTAGCGGTCCCGCCCGGTGATGTAGGCAGCCGGGAGAGGTGGAGCCGCGACGCCTGGAGGAGTCCCCACCGCAGTCGCGGCTCTCGGTCTACCCCTCTGAGCAGCCAGCCTCCAGCCCCGGCTCCGGCGACCTCCCTGCCGCCACAGGGGCGGCAGGGACCGCGGGGTGCCCCCCTATTCGGATCTGGAGGGGCGCGTCTCCACCCCGCCCAGCCCCTGCCCCTCCTGGCTTCCCGGACGGCTGGAGCGACTCCCGGGGGAAGCTGTTCCCGGACGCTCGGGGCCGTCGCCCGGGCATCTCGGCTGCCAGCCCGGCTGAGCACCGGGCATCTGCGAAGCCAGCCAGCCCTGCCTGGCACTGGGCATCTGCGGGCACCGATTGTCCCCGGCGCCGCCCAGCTTCTCGTACGCCCTGGGCCGCGGGCTTCTGGGCGCGCTCCCCTCCCCCGGCCGCTGGGCCGGCCGCCCGCGAGCTCCCGGCGCCCCCAGCCCCTCGGGCCGCCGCCGCCGCCGCGATGCTGCCCTGGAGGCGTAACAAATTCGTGCTGGTGGAGGACGACGCCAAGCGCAAGGCCAAGAGCCTGAGCCCGGGGCTCGCCTACACGTCGCTGCTCTCCAGCTTCCTGCGCTCCTGCCCGGACCTGCTGCCCGACTGGCCGCTGGAGCGCCTGGGCCGCGTGTTCCGCAGCCGGCGCCAGAAAGTGGAGCTCAACAAGGAGGACCCGACCTACACCGTGTGGTACCTCGGCAACGCCGTCACCCTGCACGCCAAGGGCGACGGCTGTACCGACGACGCCGTGGGCAAGATCTGGGCGCGCTGCGGGCCGGGCGGGGGCACCAAGATGAAGCTGACGCTGGGGCCGCACGGCCTCCGCATGCAGCCGTGCGAGCGCAGCAGCTCGGGGGGCCCCGGGGGCCGCCGGCCGGCGCACGCCTACCTGCTGCCGCGCATCACCTACTGCGCGGCGGACGCGCGCCACCCGCGCGTCTTCACCTGGGTCTACCGCCACCAGGCGCGCCACAAGGCCGTGGTGCTGCGCTGCCACGCCGTGCTGCTGGCGCGGGCGCACAAGGCGCGCGCCCTGGCCCGCCTGCTCCGCCAGACCGCGCTGGCGGCCTTCACCGACTTCAAGCGCCTGCAGCGCCAGAGCGACGCGCGCCACGTGCGCCAGCAGCACCTCCGCGCCGGGGGCGCCCCCGCCGCCTCGCTGCCCCGCGCCCCGCTGCGCCGGCTCCTCAACGCCAAGTGCGCCTACCGGCCGCCCCCCGCCGCCGAGCGCGGCCGCGGGGCGCCGCGCCTCAGCAGCATCCAGGAGGAGGACGAGGACCAGGACGAGGACGCGGGGCCGCGCGAGCGGCCGGAGGTGCTCAGCCTGGCCCGCGAGCTGAGGACGTGCAGCCTGCGGGCCGCCCCGGCGCCTCCGCCGCCCTCGCAGCCCCGCCGCTGGAAGGCCGGCCCCCGGGAGCGAGCGGGCCAGGCGCGCTGAGAGCCGGAGGCGGGGGGCGCGGGCGGGGGTGATGGACAGGCCTCGCGGCCCCAGACCCGGCCGGCCTGACGTAGAGCCTCCGGCCTCGGCCCTGCCCGCTAAGGCTCCCCCGTGGTCCCCCCACCCCGCCCTTGCCTCCCTCGTGGTCTCTGTGGCTGTCCGCCCCGCGCCTCATCCTGGCTCAGGGTGACGCCTGACATGCCCTTGAGTGTGCGGGGCGGCGAGCTGGGGGAGCAGCAGTATTCCGTGTTCGCCCCCCACCCCCAGAGCCTGCCGGCGCCCTCCACTGTGGAATTGCCCCCATGCTTAACACCAAGCTGCTTTGCCCATAAGCCACGCCCTACCTCCCCACACATCCTCTCTAGAGAAGGGGGCTTGGGGAGGAGACTCTTCCAGAAAACCAGGAGGGTGGCCTTGGATCTTGGCCCCCAGGGGAGACAGTGGGTCTGCCCGTAGCCAGGCTGGCCTTCCTGGAGAGACCAGCCCTAGGCAGGCATTCTTACAGCGGGAAGAAGAGTGGCCCCGGAGAGCTGAGGCCAGGCCCCAGGTGGCACCTGAGTACTGCCAACCCACACAAGGAAGAGTGCCCAGCCTCTGCGCCTGGCCTCGCCACCCCTTGGAGGACTTCTGGGACTTCGCTGCTCTGCCTGTGGAGAAAACGGGGATGTTCCTACCACCCCCAACAACAGACGGCCCAGGAACAGCTCTTTGCATCAGGCTGCTGCCCAAGCCTGTGTCCTGGCACCCGCAGGACCCCTCACCCACCCTGTCTTTCTGCATACAAATGTGTGTGGGTCCCCGCTCGGTGCCCCACAGCTAGGACCAAGACGTGGCCTCCAAGGGAGGTAAGAGGGCATCTGGCAGGTGTTTGAGGCACTGACCACCCAGCAAATGGACAGGGGAGCGATGTCCCCAAGCCAAGGCTTGTCAGAGCCGGAGGGTCCTGACAGTACCTGGGTGCTCACAGCAAGATGAGGCCGGAGAGTGCGGTGACCCCACCGGGGGAGCGGGCCCCTGCCCATGTGTCTTTTAACAAGGTCACTAAAAGCCCAAAGATCTATGTGTCACCAAATGATCATTGTAAATAAACCATTCCTGCTTTTTCAGCCTGTCACCACTCTTGTGTAGTGCTTGATGCCAGGCCTGCTGACGGTGAAAAGATGATCATCAGACCCTTGAAGGGCAGGAGAGGTCCCAGGAAGTATTCCCTGCAGCACTGGAGCCCACCCTCAGGAGTGCAGGGGACGAGGGAGTTGCTGCCAGGACGCTGTTCCCTTCATGTCAGGAGAGGAGACAGTAGCAGATGCCTTGCCTGCAAATCACATGGGCTAAGCCTGGGAGGGGTGTCAGCTGTCTGTCTCAGCCTCCCGGAATGTCTGTCTGCCTGGGCACCAAACGCAAGTGTCTCTGGAGCATTTGGGCAGGGAGGGGGCAGGGGGCTGGGGCCTTCTCATGAGCCGTGTATCTTTGAGAAGATTCGTGTGTGTGTGTGTGTCTAGGCAAATGGTATTTGCTGGGTCTCCTTGGGGATGTAAAAGAGAGGGGTGAGCAATTCTGTTTGCTTTCAGAGGAGCTGGAGAGGTCTAGCCAGACCTTTAGGACAGCCTGAGTCCTGAGCTTGGATATCTTCTTTATTTCTGTGCTGAGCTGGGCACTGATCCCAGGCTTGTCCAGAGCCGAGACAAGCGGCCTCTGCAGTCACCCGCCGTCAGGACAGTACTGTGTCCCGCTGCTGCTGGAACAGAGGGCACCCCTGTCACTTCAGCTTGGCGGGGCGCAGGCAGGGTCAGGGGACTTTGAAGGGGCAAGCTGGGCTTGACTTCATCACATGTTTGGGGAGAGACAGGGGCCCGCTGCCACTCACTGCATGTTCATTGCTTCCCTCTTATCCACGGCTGAGGATTTGCTGGGGTTTCTCCCCATAAGGAGAAAAAGGAAAGATGAGGGAGCGGAGGATGGGCTGCAAGGCAGCCTCTGGTGTTGGAGGCAATCTCACCCAGAAACAAGGTCGCAAGCACACCCTCTTTAATCAGATGTGTGCAGCAGAAATTTACTGAACGCCTGCCTTGGGACAGACACTGAGCTAGGTCCTAGCAGTCCGGAGTCCCTCCCCCGTACATTCTCAAGTGAAATGCACATAATTAAAGGAACAGTTGCAAGGTAATAATTCCCAAGCAGGCTCCCAGCCTTAGCCTCTGCTCCTCCTTTTGTCGCTGGCAGCCTCCCAAAATATAGACAGACACACACACACACACACACACACACACACACGACTGCCTTCCTTCCCTCGCTCATGCTCTGTTCTCTAGATCTGGAGTTACAGGACCAGACTGAAAGGACCGTCTTTGCCTCCTTCCAGCTGTGTGATGCTGGGTAACTTATTCAGCCTCTCTGGGCCCCGCCTTTATCGATGGTAAAGCGGGAGGGGGCTGATTCCTGCTTCACAGTCTGATTGTAAGAATGAAACAGAATCACGTCTGTGGAAAAGCTTTGGCAAATAAGAGAATGCCCATGTGAAGAAGCGCCATTGTACCCGTTTGCTGCTGTTCAGTCACTAAGTCGTGTCTGAGTCTCTGAGACCCCAAGGCCCCCCAGCACGCCAGGCCTCCCTGTCCTTCACCGTCTCCCGGAGTCTGCTCCACCTCACATCTGTTGAGTGGGTGATGCCATCCAACCGTCTCATTCCCTGTCTCCCCTTCTCCTCCTGCCCTTAATCTGTCCCAGCATCAGGATCTTTTCCTATTTCACCATAGGATCCTTCTGTTTCGGTTAGGATTTTTAGTCCCATCCCCCGACCCCTACTCCACTCATCCCTGGCAATGGTGATTATAAGCTGTTTTTATTTCTCTCTCTCTCTTTGCCACACTGCATGGCTTGTGACTTCTCAGCTCCCCTCAACCAGGGATTGAACCCGGGCCAGGGCAGTGAAAGCACGAATCCTAACCATAGACCACCAGGGAGCTCCCACACCTCCATTCTCGTTGTGTGTGACGGAGGAAGGCCCTGGTCCACCTTCCCTCTCCCATTTGAGGATGAGATAAGCTACAAGCTGGCCAGTACAGTGTCAATGGCCACCAGCCCACAGAGGGGGTGTTGGGGGCAGCTCTAGCCCCCCAGGCCCCAGGCCCCATTGCTCCCAAGGGAGGGAGATCCAGCCTGGGAAACACCCCCTCCTTCTCTGCACTGACTTTGCCTTTATCCCCTGAGCTTAGACGCAAGCTCAAGAAGATCCCTGAGCCGTTGAGCAAGCCACCCAGCGCCCCCGTGTCTCGTTTCCGGCATCTTTTTCCCCACCTGTAAAATAAAAACGGGAGCATTCTCTGAGTTCTGGGTTTCCCAGGTGTGCCCCAGAAGCTGCTGTGGGGAGTGATGGGGAGATGGAATGGGGAGGGCGCCCCAACCTGCTGTAACTGGAACGTGTTCTCTGTTTTCCCTTTGGGGTTTATGGGGTTCCAGTTGAATAATGGGAGCCTACATCGCCACATCATGTCCGACTCTTTGCTGCCCCGTGGACTGTAGCACGTCAGGCTTCCCTGTCTCTCACCATCTCCCAGAGTTTGCCCAAGTTCATGGAACCCTACAGATTTTTCTTTTTTGGGGGGTGGGGGTGGAGGTTGGCCATACCACACAGCATGCGGGATCTTAGTTCCTCAACCAGGGATGGAACCTGTGTCCGCTGCATTGGAAGCATGGAGTCTTAACCACCTGGGCCTGAGAAGTGATGCTGGGATGTGAACATGGCTACAGAGGGCTTTCCAGAAACAACACGCAGCCAGGGACAACTCAGGCAGCATGTCCCAGAGGGCCCAGCCTCTTCCCAGCACCTCTGGGGCCTTACCTCCTGCTCTCCTGACCCCACTCGGGAGGGGCTGGGCCATGACTGGAGTGACTGGGCCCAGCTCACAGCTCCAGCCACCCATGCTGTCCTGACTCCTGTTCTTCCCCTTCTTATACAGACTTGCTCCCAGGTCCCCAGACCTCGCCGTGTGCACCAACGTCCAGGCGCGGGCCCTGCCATTCTCACCACCTCGAATGTCCTTTCCTTTGGCCGCATGTGTTCAGTCCTACCTACCCTCTCACAGGCCCAATCCCACCTCCTCGGAACTTTTCCTAATGTGCAGCCCTGCTCCACTCCCGCCAGATCCAGGGCCACCTCTCCTCTCGGCCTCACGCGGAACGGGGCCTGTGCTGTTCTCGTCGTCCTCATCAGGTAACACCTCGGGCTCCTGTTTGTATGGAAGCGTCTCACGTCTCATACTGCTTCCTAGATTTGTATTTGTTTCTCCGCCCCCTTCAGTACTCCTTGGCAGGAAAGTTATGATCAACCCAGACAGCATATTGAAAAGCAGAGACGTTACTTTGCCAACAAAGATCCATCTAGTCAAGGCTATGGTTTTTCCAGTGGTCATGTATGGATGTGAGAGTTGGACTGTAAAGAAAGTTGAACCCTGAAGAATTGATGCTTTTGAACTGTGGTGTTGGAGAAGACTCTTGAGAGTCCCTTGGACTGCAAGGAGATCCAACCAGTCCATTCTGAAGGAGATCAGCCCTGGGATTTCTTTGGAAGGAATGATGCTAAAGCTGAAACTCCAGTACTTTGGCCACCTCATGTGAAGAGTTGACTCATTGGAAAAGACTCTGATGCTGGGAGGCACTGGGGGCAGGAGGAGAAGGGGACGCCAGAGGATGAGATGGGTCGATGGCATCACCGACTCGATGGATGTGAGTTTGGGTGAACTCCGGGAGTTGGTGATGGACAGGGAGGCCTGCCTTGCTGCAGTCCATGGGGTCTCAAAGAGTCAGACACGACTGAGCGACTGAACTGAACTGAACTTCAATGCCTTGATCACCACAGAGCAGAGAATGAGGCTCAATATTAACTTGTTGAATAAATACGTGAATGAACGAGCCAGACGGAAGAGCCATCACAGGATAGGAAACCAAGTGGGTGGAGGAGCGTTCCTTCTGCCAGGCTTCTGCCTGGGGAGGCTGAAGGGGAGCTATCCTCAGATGCCCTGCTCAGAGGGATGGCTATTCTTGGGGAGGAAAACTGTGGCCCAAGAGATGAGGCCAGCAGAAAAGACTGCAGCCCCTGTCCCTGGGGTCCGCTCTGAGCTCCAAAGCCCCAAGTTGGGGCCTTCTCATCTCGGGTTTAGTCCAGCCCCGGCAGAGGGCTGCCACTCACAATACGGAGCGGCTCCTGGCAGACACCAGCCACCCTCCGGGTTCGCAGTCTGGGCAGCCGGAAGATCATCCAGACAGATGCCGTCTCCAATTTAACACAGGCGGTCAGACCGGGCTTGGGCACAGGATGGACCTGACTGCCAGTCCCAGAGCTGCCACTTGATGATGGCTTTATAACCTGGAGCAGGTTTCTGAAAGCTTTCGGTGCCTTGATTTTCCATCTGCAAAAACAGGGGTGGGTGAGTTCTAGATTTTATACAGTTGTTGGGAGAATGAAAGCTTTGCACATTTGAATAATTTAGCGCAGTGCCCAATGCACACAAAAGGTTGTAACTACTGCTCTTGTGTTGACTATTATCATTTTCATCTGACGCTGTCCTTACTGACAGCCCTGGGATGAGGAGATCAGGTCCCTGAAGCCCTAAATATGCCGCTTGTTCGTGCCCTGGGGTGGCATCATCTCTAAATCAAGGTAGAAGATCCAGCTTCAGCTTGTCTTATTTTCATCTCCAGTTGTTCAGCCGCATGAGCATGAGTGCCTTAACATTAGATTAGACCTAATATCTTATGCTTTTGCATCTGCTTCTCGCCTGAGCACCTGGCACAATGCCAGGCGCAAGTGAGCATGTCAGAGGCCAAAGAATGAAAGAATGAATGATTAGCTGCTGCCAGGGGCAGTGTTGGCACATAGTCTTCCCAGTTAAGGTCTTAAGAAAGCTGGGAAGCCAGTCCTTTGTGGTGATGGGTCAACTTCCCTCCAGCTCCTATCTGCCCTTAGCTATGGGCTGTGGGGCAGAGGAGAGCTTCCCAGGTGGCAGCTAGTGGTAAAGAGCCCACCTACCAATGCAGGAGGCATAAGAGACACAGGTTTGAGCCCTGGGTCAGAAAGATCCCCTGGAGGAAAGCACAGCAACCCACTCCAGTATTCTTGCCTGGAGAACCCCATGGCAGGTTATACAGTCCACGGGGTCACAAAGAGTCAGACACGACTGAAGTGAGTTCGCACACCTGCAAGCATGGAGCAGAGGAAGGTGCTGCTGGCTTAGGGACCAGTAAAGGTAGCTGAAAAGGATTGAGGGGGCCGACATGTGGATCTGAGGAGTCTCTGGATCAAAACCATTCTCTCTGTCTCTTTGTTCTACTGCCCGCCTGTCCACAGAGAATCTATGGGCTTGGCAGCTGATCCAGGATAAGAAAGCCTCCTCACCACGCAATTTAAGAGTGTGAAGAAAAAAAAAAAAAAAGAGCGTGAAGGAGGTTGGGTAGGCGAGGGATGAAGGGGGCAGGTGGATCCAGCCGTCATAAAGGAGACCTCAGCCGGGAAGATTGGGCCGGTCCTGCTGCATGCTGGGGACAAAGGCTGAAGGACTTGGACTGTGCCAGAAAGCACAGGTGGGTCTTGTTTTTGCCTGCCCGGGATTCACTCACGCCTCTTTTAAGGTACAGACTGCCTCCCCTTTCTCCCTGGCACTGAGATGTGGTTATGTGACTAAGCTGTGGCCAGTACAATAGATGAGCACCTCTCCTGGGGCCTGGACCAAACAAAATGTAATCTTTGCTTTATTCTCCTGCCAACCTGTTGGATATCATCAACCCAGGCTGTCCTTGGAAGCTAAGTGTTGATGATGACAGAGCCTCCACCAGCCTGGGTCCCTGGATGAGCATAAAAAGTAGAGCCCCAGCCCTGACACCAATGGGAGCAAGAAATGAAATTGTATTGTGTTAGCTGCCGGCACGTTGGAGTGTTTACTGCAGCACGTGGCTTACCTGGACTAACATGCTCTTGAGACCCACTGCCCTGATGCTTCTGGTAAAACCATCATTCTCTGCTTCTGGTCCCTGGGATTCAGGTGGAGTTTGACTTCACACACGTGGGCTCCAGAGAAGGATGTGTGATCCAGGCCTGACCCATCAGAATGTCCCGTATCCTTAGCCCCAGAGATTGGTTCTGGGATGAGCATATGACATGGTCAGAGCCACTAGAACTTCGTCCTGGGACTTTGGTGGGAAACTCGTGGGAAGAGAAATGCTCACTTTCTGCTGGAGTTGCTGAGAGGTAGGGAGAATGTCTGGTGGTGCTGGCAGCTATCTTGCCACCATGAGGAGAGAGAGAGAGGCAGAGAGGCCAGCAAGGAAAAGCAGAGTGGGCCACAAGCCCCACGGCATTTGTTTGAGGCCCTGGATCTCACCAGGCCCGCCCAGGTCTGCCCCTGGAATATCAGTGCCTTGAGCCAATTGTTGTCGATGTTATTCAGTCATCAAGTCATGTCCGAGTCTTTGCGACCCCGTGGACTACAGCACTCACGGCTCCTGTCTTTCACTGTCTCTGGGAGTGTGCTCAGATTCGTGTCCATTGAGTCAGTGATGCTATCAAGCCACCTCATCCTCTGTCGCCCCCTTCTCCTTTTGCCTTCAGTCTTCCCCATCATCAGGGTCTTTCCCAACGAGCCTGGAGCCAGTGAGGTCTACTTTTTGCCTAAGCCAGCGTGAGCTGGGCCTTCGGCTGTTGCATCTGAGATGGTTCTGGCCCTGACAGCTGTTCTCTGTTCTCGTCAGGTCAGCAGCTCTGGAAACGGGGGATTGCTGAAGAGCTGCAGCGTCTGCCATGATGCCCAACTGTGCGACATCCAGCCGGCTCTCCGGATCCAAACGTTCCCGGCTCTTTCCCTCTCAGGTCACCAGGTCGTCCATCCGGACTGCCCCGTGTGCACCTCCCAGGCCCCTCTCCCCGAGTAGCCTCCTTCCCTGTCTGACCCTGACTCCACGTGCCACTGCACTCAATCTCACCAGTCTCTAGCCTTCGTTCAAACGCTAGAGCTCAATGCTGATCGGTACAGCCCAGGACGGTCACCCCCAGATCACAAACAAACCCTGGGCCGCTCTCTTGAGACTGGGGAGTCGGCTCATCAGATGAAAGTGTGGCTGATTAAGCCAGTCTCTCAGGGGACTTTCAATGGTGGAAGTTCTTTTCCTATTTTTTTGGCCACACTGTGCGGTTTGTGAGATTGTGAGATCTTAGTCGCCCTACCAGGGATCGAACCTGCATTCCCTGCAGTGGAAGCTTGGAGCCTTAACCACTGGACCACCGAGGAGGGGGCATCTCTGACGATAGTGTGAGGTCTCAGTAGGTTGATCTTTGGAGTCAAAGGCCTGGAAACGCCTGTTACTCATTGTGGGACACAGACAAGTCACTTGACTGCTCTGCACCCCCATTTTCTCTGTAACACGGAGGCAACACTCCCAGCCGTTCCTGCCACAGACGATTATTGTCAGGGGCCATTCCAGTGGGATGCGGCATGAGAGGGCTTTGAAAAGCATCAAGCGCCCCACAAGTGGCAGGGTGCTTCCTTCCTGACACCAGGACGAGCAAGTTGGAGGGAGGCCACTCCGCAACATCCAGGCTGAAGGGCTCCTACGTGGGGAGAGAAGCCCACAGCCAAGGAGGTGGACACAGACCGCAGCAAAGCAGATCCAAAGTAGACATCTGCAGGGGTTCCCTGAAGGAGAGAGTGCCGTGACCTGGAAGCAGCTTCTGGAGCCCAGACAATAAGCTACGCGCGCACCTCCCCCCAGGGAAGCCTTGAGGGATGGCTGGTTTCAATCAGTCTGCAACCAGAGGGGTGGCCGGGGAAGCCCCAGAAGACCCTTACAGCCCAAGCTGCCTCTGAAGCCCTAAAGCAGGGGCAGGAAGGAGCAGGAAAGAGCGGGCTGGAGGCATCCGCTTCTCGTGGTGTCATCACACCTGTGCTCTCAGATCCCACAGGCCCTGGGCAGCTCCCGCGCATCTCCGGGCACCAAAACCAGCCTCAGATTGTGAGTGATCAGCAGCCTTTGAAATAGAGGCCCAGATGCCAGGAGGGGAGAGGGACATTCCAAGGTCCAAGTGGATACCGCCCACACCTGTCCTTCCCTACCTGCCTCAGTCTCCAAAGGACATAAGCTCAGAGATTGGCATCACAGCGCCCCTTGGGCAGAATCGCAGTGATACACAGGCTCAGATGATGGGCTGGGTCCTGGGAGGTGTGCTGCGGTCTTTAGGGAAAGTGTGATCACACACACACACTAGATAACTGATGTTACAGACTGCAGCTTATTCTCTCCCACCTCTCTCCTGACTTGTGAGCACAAACAAACCCACATATGTACATACAGAGATCTTTGTTGTTTGGTTTTCACAAAAACAGAGTCTTTCTCTAACACGTCCTGCTTTATCACTTACATCACGCGCCTCCCTCCAGCTCAGTGGCTCTTGGCTTAACTCATTCGTCTTTTAATAGCTGCACAATGTATCTGACCATTCCCTGCTAATGTCTGTGCAAGTTGTCTCCTGTTTTCAAAAAACATCTAATATATGTCTGCCGTGTGCAGATCCTGGATGAAGGAGCAGATGTGTGCTGAGAAGATCCATAAGTGGGCTGAAAACAGGATCAAGGAGAGTTAACATGGATTCCCGGAGCTGGGCTCTCTCAGCCAGAAAGGCCTTTAGAGCTTGTGGTCCAATCTCCTGGTTTAAAGATGAGAAAGGGGATTTGTCCCAAGTCACACCGCTCACTACTGAAAAATCTGGGGCACAATTTAGGTCTTCTGACTCCCAAACCAATAATATCCTGTCTTCTGTACAAAATCCATTAAAATGAAAATTTGAAATAGGGCCAAGAAAGGTTTGTTTAAGCTTGTTGGTGGACACTCTAAGTCATGTCCTACTCTTTGTGACCCCCATGGACTATAGCCCACCAGGCCATCTCTCCATGGGATTTCCCAGGCAAGAATACTGAAGTGGGTTCCATTTCCTTCTCCAGGGGATCTTCCCGTCCCAGGGATCAAACCCGCGTCTCCTGAATTGGCAGGCGGATTCTTTACCACTGAACCACAAAGCTATAGATGCCTAAAATTTAGGGGTTGAATAAGGAGATAAGATGTACTCAAATCCCTTAGAGATAATGACAAAGTGACAGGGCCTCTTTTTATACTCTTCCTCTTGCCCTTCTCTGCAGGCAAATTTGCCCAAACACAAGCTCATTTCTGCCTCAGGGCCTTTGCACTTGCCACTGCCCAGGGAGGGACCACACTTCCCTCAGATGTTTGCTTGGCTGCCGCCTTCTCACACATAGATCTCAGCTCCACCATGCCTTCTTCAGGGAGGCCCTCCTTGTTTCCACCCTCCCCACAACTAACCAACCTGTTCAGCCATCGTGTATCCCATTATCCTGCTTGTTGTCATCATCTGTAAAGACCTCGGGCATGCGTGTATTTGTCTGCTCATTAACAGTCTCCTATTAGAATAGAAGCCCATGAGGCAGAGAACTTGCCTGCAGAGGACAACGCCTGGCACGTGGCTGTTGATTCGTAACGATTTGAATTGATGGAGCCCAAGTCTCCTGGTGGCTTGTGCAGAGATGCTCCCACTGCACCCAGAGATGTCTGGGCTACATTGGGGTTGCAGAGGCTACGGGCCCTGGCTCATGGAGAGAGTGCTGGCTGCCAGCTTCCATGAGGAAGGGCACAGTGATCCTATAAGGATTCAGTTCATTCAGTTCAGTCGCTCAGTCATGTCCGCCTCTTTACGACCCCAGGGACTGTAGCATGCCAGGCCTCCCTGTCCATTACCAACTCCTGGAACTTGCTCAAACTTATGTCCATAGAGTCGGTGATGCCATCCAACCACTTCATCCTCTATTGTCCCCTTCTCCTCCTGCCTTCAATCTTTCCCAGCATCAGGATCTTTTCAAATGAGTCAGCTCTTCGCATGAGGTGGTCAAAGGATTGGAGTTTCAGCTTCAACATCAGTCCTTCCAATGAACACCCAGGACTGATGTCTTTTAGGGTGGACTGGTTGGCTCTGCTTGCAGTCCAAGGGACTCTCAAGAGTCTTCTCCAACACCACAGTTCAAAAGCATCAATTCTTCAGGGTTCAACTTTCTTTACAGTCCAACTCTCACATCCATACATGACCACGGGAAAAACCATAGCCTTGACTAGACGGACTTTTGTTGGCAAAGTAATGTCTCTGCTTTTGAATATGCTGTCTACTTTGATCATAACTTTTCTTCCAAGGAATAAGCTTCTTTCAACCTCATGGCTCAGTCACCATCTGCAGTGATTTTGGAGCCCCCAAAAATAAAGCCTGTCACTGTTTCCACTGTTTCCCCATCTATTTGCCAGGAAGTGATGGGACCAGATGCCATGATCTTTGTTTTCTGAATGTTGAGTTTAAGCCAACTTTTTCACTCTCCTCTTTCACTTTCATTAAGAGGCTCTCTAGTTCTTCTTCACTTTCTGCCATAGGGTGGTATCATCTGTATATCTGAGGTTATTGATATTTCTCCCAACAATCTTGATTCTAGCTTGTGCTTCATCCAGCCCAGCGTTTCTCATGATGTACTCTGCATAGAAGTTAAATAAGCAGGGTGACAATATACAGCCTTGACATATTCCTTTCCCTATTTGGAACCAGTCTGTTGTTCCATGTCCAGTTCTAACAGTTGCTTCTTGACCTGCATACAGATTTCCCAAGAGGCAGGTCAGGTGGTGTGGTATTCCCATCTCTTTCAGAATTTTCCACAGTTTGTGGTGATCCACACAGTCAAAGGCTTTGGCAGAGTCAATAAAGCAGATGTTTTTCTGGAACTCTTTTGCTTTTTCAATGATCCAGCGGATGTTGGCATTTTGATCTCTGGTTCCTCTGCTTTTTCTAAAACCAGCTTGAACATCTGAATATGGTTCACATATTGTTGAAGCCTGGCTTGGAGAATTTTGAGCATTACTTTACTAGCGTGTGAGATGAGTGCAACTGTGCAGTAGTTTGAGCATTCTTTGGCATTGCCTTTCTTCAATCCTGCAAGGATTAAAAGGTGACAGATCTGGATGACTTCTCCACTTCCAAAGCCAGGACCAGAGCCCCTTTCTGCTTCCTCCACCCTCCTCTCTGCTTGGTCACTGACCCCACCACATGCTTCCAACTAGAGCTCAGAGTGGCCCCTTCCCAAGCCACCTCTTTTTGTCTCCTGTGCCCTGGCTCCCCATTCTCCTGCTCACGGACATTCCTGGTGCTGTCCCCAGGGAAGGGGGAAGGTCAGAAGGGGGAACTGGACACCTTGGCCTCTGGGAGTCCTCAGTCCCCAGAACACTGGGCAACCTTGGCCATGTCTCTTCACCTCTCTGGGCTTTGTGTCTTCCTCTCAAAAATGAGGCACAGGAAGGCTCCCAAAGCAGGACGGCTCTATCGCCCGGGTGCCCTGAAGTTACCAACCGAGGGACATGTTTGTCCCTCATAATTGGAGAAGAACCGGGCTCCCTTTTGTGGTTTGCATTTTTAAAAATCAGGCTCTAGCGAATTCCCTGGCTGTCCAGTGGTGAAGACACCGCAATTTCACTGCAGAGGGTGCAGGCTCAATCCCTGGTCGGGGACCTAACATCCCACAAGCCGTGCGACACGGTCAAAAAAATTCAGAATTTAAAGTAAAATACATTTTTTTAATTAAAAAAAAAATCAAATCTTCCCTGGTGGCTCAGTGCTAAAGAATCCACCTGCAAATACAGGAGACAGGGGTCCGATCTTTGGTCTGGGAAGATCCGACATGCCGAGGGGGATCTCAGCTAAGCCCTGAGCCCACATCCCTGGAGCCTGTGCTCCACAGCAAAGGCAGCCCCCACAATGAGAAGCCCACACATGGAAACTCGAGAGCGACCCCACTCACAGCGACGAGAGAAAAGCCAAAGATAAATAAATAGGGAGATCTGATTTTCTAAAAATCAGGTTCTGGCTGGGGAAACAGACTGGTACAGACCGCCCTGTGCACGAGGACAGCATGACAAGTGACTCAGCCCCACGGCCTCTTCTTCAGAGCAGTAAGCCTCTTGACCTGAATGGACTCAAGGGTCCAGCATCCTGGGTGTGGACCGTGTCGGGGAACAGGGCCACTGGCCCGCACAGGTCACCTGCCATGACCCTGGCAAAGTTCACGCACAGCGCCCTTTCCCAGCCAGGCCTGGCCACTCCCCACCCCCCAGCACAGGCTTCCCAGTAGGCAGAGGAGAAACTGACCATCAGTCTAGGACTGATCATGCTCTCACCACCAGGCTGCAAGCCAAGGACCCACATCATTCAATGTTCTTCTGATAAATGTCAAGTGCCTTCTGCAGGCCAGGCCCCGTCCAGGATCCCAAGGAGACAGTGGTGAACAGAACACCAAAGCTCTGTGCCAGTGAGGAGAGGCCAACAAGAAATAAGAAACAGGAAATGAATAAATCTCTGTTAGAAGGAGATATTTGTATGGACAAAAAAAAAGTAGGGTGGTATAAGGAAAATGGGTGCCGTGAAATGGAAAATTCCAAGGTTATAAAATCTCTGGGCTGGACATGGTCCTGGCAGACTGGCAAGATGCTCCCCAAAACCGTCCCCTCTCCCTGCAGGGACGGGGCTGCACCTTTCCCAGCTCCCCTTGCTGCTGGGTGCAGCCATGTGACTGTGTTCTAGCCAGTGGCACGAGAGCCTCTTTACCATTCCTGCCCTGAGCAAGCCCTGTTTCTGCTTTCCCCATCTGCCAGCTGAATGCAGAGGCCACTGAGCACTGCAGAGGGCAGAGCCACAAACCTGGGCAGTCCGGAAGAGAGGCAAGCTCCTGCCTCACCTGCTTAGCCTTTCCATGAGGGGCTTCTCCGCAGGGCTTAAAGACCAAGGAGACGGTTTGCAAAAGCTTCCAGTCAGAGAAGCGAATACAGTGGCTTTTTGGTCTTACTTTTTTAAGCTTTCTTAAAGCCATGGTTCTATTCTTTCCTCATATTCTCCTACCTATCCTTCTTTGAATCCCCCATTCATCCATCCATCCACTTATTCGCTCAACAAAGATTTATTGGGAAGCTACTATATTCCAGGGCTTCCTGGGTGGTGCCAGTGGTAAAGAACCCACCCGCCAATGTAGGAAACATAAGAAAGGCCAGTTCGACCCCCAGGCCTGGAAGATCCCCTGGAAGAGGCCATGGCAACTCACTCCAGTATTCTTGCTTAAAGAATCCCCATGGACAGAAGAGCCTGGTGGGCTACAGTACATGGGGTCACAAAGAGTCAGACATGACTGAAGCAACTTCAGTTCAGTTCAGTTCAGTCGCTCAGTCGTGTCCGACTCTTTGTGACCCCATGAATCGCAGCACGCCAGGCCTCCCTGTCCATCACCAATTCCCGGAGTTCACTCAGACTCACATCCATCGAGTCAGTAATGCCATCCAGCCATCTCATCCTCTGTAGTCCCCTTCTCCTCCTACCCACAATCCCTCCCAGCATCAGAGTCTTTTCCAATGAGACAACTCTTCGCATGAGGTGGCCAAAGTACTGGAGTTTCAGCTTTAGCATCATTCCTTCCAAAGAAATCCCAGGGCTGATCTCCTTCAGAATGGACTGGTTGGATCTGCTTGCAGTCCAAGGGACTCTCAAGAGTCTTCTCCAACACCACAGTTCAAAAGCATCAATTCTTCAGCGCTCAGCCTTCTTCACAGTCCAACTCTCACATCCATACATGACCACAGGAAAAACCATAGCCTTGACTAGACGGACCTTTGTTGGAAAAGTAATGTCTCTGCTTTTGAATATGCTATCTAGGTTGGTCATAACTTTCCTTCCAAGGAGTAAGCGTCTTTTAATTTCATGGCTGCAATCACCATCTGCAGTGATTTTGGAGCCCAAAAAAATAAAGTCTGACGCGGTTTCCACTGTTTCCCCACCTATTTCCCATACAGTGATGGGACCAGATGCCATGATCTTAGTTTTCTGAATGTTGAGCTTTAAGCCAACTTTTTCACTCTCCTCTTTCACTTTTATCAAGAGGCTTTTGAGTTCCTCTTCACTTTCTGCCATAAGGGTGGTTTCATCTGTATATCTGAGGTTATTAACATTTCTCCTGGCAATCTTGATTCCAGCTTGTGCTTCTTCCAGCCCAGCGTTTCTCATGATGTACTCTGCATATAAGTTAAATAAGCAGGGTGACAATATACAGCCTTGACGTACTCCTTTTCCTATTTGGAACCAGTCTGTTGTTCCATGTCCAGTTCTAACTGTTGCTTCCTGACCTGCACACAGGTTTCTCAAGAGGCACGTCAGGTGGTCTGGTATTCCCATCTCTTTCAGAATTTTCCACAGTTTATTGTGATCCACACAGTCAAAGGCTTTGGCATGTTCAATAAAGCAGAAATAGATGTTTTTCTGGAACTCTCTTGCTTTTCCGATGATCCAGCAGATGTTGGTAATTTGATCTCTGGTTCCTCTGCCTTTTCTAAAACCAGCTTGAACATCAGGAAGTTCACGGTTCACGTATTGCTGAAGCCTGGCTTGGAGAATTTTGAGCATTACTTTACTATCATGTGAGATGGGAATATTGACTGCAGCACTTTCACAGCATCATCTTTCAGGATTTGAAATAGCTCAACTGGAATTCCATCACCTCCACTAGCTTTGTTTGTAGTGATGCTTCCTAAAGTATTGCCAGCAAATTTGGGAAATTCAGCAGTGGCCACAGGACTGGAAAAGGTCAGTTTTCATTCCAATCCCAAAGAAAGGCAATGCCAAAGAATGCTCAGACTACCACACAACTGCACTCATCTCACACACTAGCAAAGTAATACTCAAAATTCTCCAAGCCAGGCTTCACAATACATGAACCACAAACTTCCAGATGTTCACGCTGGTTTTAGAAAAGACAGAGGAACCAGAGATCAAATTGCCAACATCCATTGGATTATCAAAAAAGCAAGAGATTTCCAGAAAAACATCTGTTTCTGCTTTATTGACTATGCCAAAGCCTTTGACTGCATGGATCACCACAAACTGTGGAAAATTCTGAAAGAGATGGGAATACCAGACCACCTGACGTGCCTCTTGAGAAACCTGTGTGCAGGTCAGGAAGCGACAGTTAGAACTGGACATGGAACAACAGACTTCTTCCAAATAGGAAAAGGAGTACGTCAAGGCTGTATATTGTCACCCTGCTTATTTAACTTCTATGCAGAGTACATCATGAGAAGCGCTGGGCTGGAAGAAGCACAAGCTGGAATCAAGATAGCTGTTAGAAATATCAACAACTTCAGACATGCAGATGACACCACCCTTATGGCAGAAAGCAAAGAAGAACTAAAGAGCCTCTTGATGAAAGTGAAAGAGGAGAGTGAAAAAGTTGGCTTAAAGCTCAACATTCAGAAAACGAAGATCATGGCATCTGGTCCCATCACTTCATGGCAAATAGATGGGGAAACAGTGGAATCAGTGGCTGACTTTATGTTTTTGGGCTCCAAGATCACTGCAGGTGATGACTGAAGTCGTGAAATTAAAAGACACTTGCTCCTTAGAAGAAAAGGTATGATCAACCTAGACAGCATATTCAAAAGCAGAGACATTACTTTGCCAACAAAAGTCCATCTAGTCAAGGCTATGGTTTTTCCAGTAGTCATGTATGGATGTGAGAGTTGGCCTATAAAGAAAGCTGAGTGCCAAAGAATTGATACTTTTGAACTGTGGTGTTGGAGAAGACTCTTGAGAGTCCCTTGGACTGCAAGGAGATCCATCCAGTCCATTCTAAAGGAAATCAGTCCTGAATACTCATTGGAAGGACTGATGTTGAAGCTGAAACTCCAATACTTTGGCCACCTGATTCAAAGAGCTGACTCAATGGAAAAGACCTTGATAGTGGGAGGGATTGAAGGCAGGAGGAGAAGGGGACAACAAAGGATAAGATGGTTGGATGGCATCCCCAACTCAATGGACATGAGTTTGGGTAAACTCCAGGAGTTGGTGATGGACAGGGAGGCCTGGCATGCTGTAGTCCATGGCAGTCACAAAGAGTCAGACACGACTGAGCGACTGAACTGAACTGAATATTCCAGGCACTGTTCTAGGTGCTGGGGTTAGAGCAGTGAAGAGCACAAACAAAGATCCCACCCCTCTGGCCTCTCTCGCTTTCTGAGATGGCCAAACTCTATCTGTGAAGTGTGTTTCTTTCTAAATAAATCTGCTTCTTACCTATCAAACAACAACAACAACCCCACCTCTCAAGGGGCTTACATTCTAGCAAGGCAAGAACAGAAAATAAAACAGAAGGAAAAGGGAGTTCTGTTACTAGACCCATTTTACAGCTGAGTAGCCTGAGGAGCAGAGGCTAAATAACTTAAGCTGGTTTGATTCTGACTGACGATAATAAAAGGAGTATACCTGAGGGCCTGGTGAAGATGAACTTGACATCATTTTCCTTGGTGGGAACTTGGACCCTCATGGTGGGGACTTAACTGGCTTTTGCAAAAAGAGCTTGAGGCTTGTGAGCCAAGGATTTATGTTCCACCCTGCCTCTTTGTAGCTGTGTGATCTGGAGCATGTTTCTTACCCTTTCTGAACCTCGGTCTCCTCCCCTGAAAAACATGGATAAGAACATACTAACCTCTCTGATGGATGGTTCAGTAGTGGCCTCTGATGAATTCTCTCTCCTTGTGTAAGTCCCCTCTCATCTTGACTCTGGGCCTGGCTGTGTGACTTCCTCTGGCAATGGCAAATGTGACTCAAGCAAAGGCTCGAAAAATGCTGCACTCTGGGGCTTGGTGTCCTGGAACTCTGCCAGCCCCTGAAAGAAGCCCAAGCTGGGCTGCTGGAGACACGTGGCCCGGTCGACCGTTCAGCCTTTAGACATGTGAGCGAGGCCGCTGCAATCCTCTTGAACCCATTTGTTCCCTTGGATGATTGCACGTGAGTGACCCCAGGCAAGACCAGCAAATGAACTGCCTGGCCGAGTCCAGTTCAAATTGCTGGCCTGCAGAATTGTGAGCAAATAAAATGGTTGTTCCCTTAAAGCACTCCGTGTTAAGGTGGATTGTTACATGCCAATAGGTAACTACTCATGTAATGGCCTCAAACTGTGTCTCTGAGGATTGAATGAGAAAATGTCCGGAAAGCATGTGAAAGTGTGTTTGGCATGAAATTATAGCTCAGTCAAATGTAGTCTTTGTTATTATCAAATGATGGAGCCACGTTTCTTGGTTCGTGGAACCCTCTCTGTTGGCCTTTCTAGTTACCTAAGCGTAGAGTGCGCTGACACCGGACAATTCTGTGAGGTCACCTTAAACCTGCCTGTGGTGGCGGCAGATGGCGAGGTTAAGGGCTGCCTTGGGTGGACTTCAGCCTGACCACTCTTGAATGGGGACAGAAAGGGATTTCGGTTGGGTGGCCCCAACCGGCAGTTATTTAAGGTTAAGTAACCAAGACTGACAAATCTATTATGGACTCTGGGGTCCTTTCTGGAGCTTCAGAATTTGCCCTGACCCGTACTTTGGGCAGGAGTGGGTGGTGATGCCCAGGTGGCTCAGTGGTAGAGAATCCACCAGCCAATGCAGGAGCCACAGGAGGTGTGGGTTCGACCCCTGGGTCCAGAAGATCCCCTGGAGGAGGAAAAGGCAATCCACTTGAGTATCTTTACTGGGATAATCCCACGGATAGAGGAGGCTGGCAGGCTACAGTCCATGGGGTTGCAAAGAATCAGACGCAAATGAGTGACTGAACATAGGTGCAGCTGCTTTGGGGGCGTCCTCCTCCCTTTCACACATATATATATTTTAAACCTCTACTGTGTACCAGGCGCTGGGTGCCCAGGAAGCAAGATAGACATTCATCTGTCATTCTAGACAGACGGACAATCAGCTCATAACAGATGCTATCAGATAGCGATAGGCCCTCTGAAGGGAAGGAGGGTAACAAGAGGGTGAAGGGGAGATGCAGTCAGGACAAGCTCTCAAAGCAGATGCTGTTTGAAGACCCCCAGGAAGAGACATCGAGGAGAGAGGACAACCTGGGCAAAGGTTTTATGATGAGAACATGGCTCTCGTGTTGGATGTGACAAGCCTGTGATAGAGACTGGCTGGGCAGGAGGCCAGAGAGCGGGGCGGGCTGCCTAAGTCATGGAGAAGGCTTTGGGTTCCATTCCAAGCAGCGGAAACTAGTGGGTGGTTTGTGTTTTCAAAAGCTCACTCGGACCACTATTTAAAGGATAGAATTGGGAGAAGGAGTCAGAGAGGAAGAAGAACTGATCAGAGGTCTAGCTGTGAACCAGTGGGTGCCTTAGACCAGGGCCGCAGCGGTGAAGACGTGGAGGCACGGCTGGATTCAAAACAGATTTTGAAGATAGAGCCAGTGCCTGGTGAGTGAATGGGGGATGAAGGAAAGCAAGGCTTCAAGGGTCGCTTCTAGGTTTGTGATCTGAGCCACTGATTAGACCTTTAACTGAGGCACAGACCAGGGCCAAAGCAGGGACAGGTTGGGGGTCGGTTGAGGATAGAGGTTTTATTTCAGATCTCCTCGAATCACGAGGCTAATAAACATCCAAGTGGAGAGGCTAAGTGGGCAGCTGGATGTACAAGACTGTTTCCAAGAACAAGGCAGGTAAGTTTGGAAGTGATGACTCTCATGGGAATTTCAAGCCATAATCCCGGGTGCATGGCCTGGGAGAGGAGAGGAGTCAGTGTAGACAGGCGGAGACCACTGTGCTTGTTACATGAGCAGGAAAGAAGCCAGGAATGGGGACAGCAAAGTGGGGGAAAACCAGCAGAATGTGGTCTCCCTGAGCGTGGAGGCTGCAGGCAGTTTGCGGGCTGGGTCCCTTAGCTGGTGTAGCACGAGGACCCTCTGCACCCCAGAGCCCACCTCAGGGACAGCAGGAAGCCCCTCCCTTTGAAGAATCAGCCCTGCTTTGGAATGGCCCAAGCTCCACTGAGCTGCCCAGGAGCAGGAGAAAAATGCAGCTGCATTTTTGCCAAATGTTTTGTTTTCCTCTCCTGTTCTCCTCTCCCTGGATGGCATTTAGAGTCATAAAAATCTTGGGTCAAATCTTGGTTCTGCCATTGTGTTGCTCACTGAAGGACCCGGCACCACTGATTTCACCTCTCAGAGCCTCAATGTCCTCATCTGTACAATGGGCAGCCTTCTTTCCTTGCAGGGTGGCTGTGAAGACGGTAGATTGTCACAGCAGGCAGAGCAGGACCTCACACTTGACAGGCACTCGTCAAACTGGGAGGCCCCCCTTTTCACAGTCGCCTGTTTCAATCAATCATTTGGGGTGTGTTTGATCTTCAGCTGGCCAGGGCTTAGAATACCCTCCCCAGCATCCTCTTCTGCCGTCCCCAGAACAAAGCCACACACGTGACACTTTAGAGATTTTACCATTAAGGAATTCCCTAGCAGTCCAGTGGTTAGGGCTCCAAGCTTCCACTGCGGGAGACATGGTTTCCATCCCTGGTCAAGGAACTAAGATCCCACATGCTCGGCAGCATTGCCAAAAACAGAAACAGAAGATTTTACCATTAATCGCTGTAGGGAAACAGAGGCGGACACCATCTTTGAGCCACTGTTCAAGCTGTTCCCTCTTCTCAGAGACAGAGTTTTGGGTGAAGTAGAAAAAGATAGTTTTATTGCTTTGCCGAGGAAAGGGAGACATAGCAGGCTAAAACCCTCAAAACCATGGCCCAACTTGGGGAAGATAGTGACAAGTTTTATTATAAAGGAGGGTGTGATCAGCTCGTGGACAGTCTTCTGATGGGGTGGCAGTGAGGTTCGTAGGGGTCAACCTCAGGTTTAACTGGTCTGAGGTCTATGTGCTTGTGGGCAGCAGACCACAACTTCTACCACGTGGACGGGCTTTCAGTATCTGAAAAGCAGCTTAAAGATGCTGTTGTGTGTGTCCACTGGTGGGGAAACAGGAGCTTGCCCCAAGGCTGCTCTTGACTCTTTCTCCCTGGTCTCGCATCCCCTTCCTTCCCTCAGTAACAGCTGCTTGCATCTGCCCATCGGAACTCAGGGAGGTTCATGGAGGCTGAATGAAGGCTGTTTCCTATAACCAAAGAGATGGGGGCACAGCAGCCTTGAGCTCAGGGCCCTGCACGGTGTCAGCCTCCTACAAGATCCGGCCGCAGTGTTGGGTCCTCTCTGGGGCTTTACCCGGTGGCCCTCCCGGGGCAGACAGACTCATCCTCCCCTTGGCCTCGCGGCTGTGACTGGTGAGGTCAGGCAGACACCGCAGACGCCATCTGGCACATCTTGGGGGGTCCTGCCCTCCTGCCGCCTCCCCCGCAGGCCAGCCTCGGCCCCTCCCAGAGACCCCTGAAGGGAATGGGATTTCATGATCTCAGGGGCAGGAACTCAGCCCTTTGGACTCCCCTGGGCCACGTTAAAAATTAATCTGCAAGTGCCTGGTGCTACCCGGAGTGGGCCACTGCAGAGCGTTCCAGAGGAGTTGTCCCTCCTGCACCAGTGCGGCCCTCAACCCCCCTGTCCCTGGGCTTCCAATGGGGAAAGGCCTGGCCTGGGAGCTCCCTTGGGATGTTTGGAGCTTGGGGTCTGTTGTCCGTGGGCCCCAGAAAGACAGGATAGGAAGATTAGGAAGGACAAGGACTCAAGAAAGGATCAGATGGGGGCTTCCCTGGTGGCTCAGAGATAAAGAATCCACTGCCAGTGCAGGAGACACAAGTTCGATCCCTGGTCCGGGAAGATCCCACACGCCGAGCCCACATATGGCAACTACTGAGCGTGAGCTCTAGACCATGGGCTCTGCAACGAGAGAAGCACTGAACTGTAAACGTTCCCACCAACAACCACGCCTTACAAAATGGTCCAAGTGAACGTCCCTGATGGCACAGTGGATAAGAGTCCACCTGCCAGTGAGGGGACACAGGTTCAATCCCTGGTCCAGGAAGATCCCACATGCCTCGGTGCAGCTAAGCCCGTGCACCCCAACTACTGAAGCCCGCATGCCTAGAGCCTGCGCTCCACAAGAGAGCCACGTCAGTGAGAAGGCTGCACACCGCAGCAGAGAGGAGACCCCACTCACCACAACCAGAGAAAGCCTGTGTACAGCAACAGAGACTCAGCAGAGCCAACATGAACAAAGTAAACGGTAGAAGAAGGACAGTTAGCACCACCACCGACTGTACGCATGGCGTAGCAAGGAGGAAGAATATGTAGATGAGCAGTGTCCTTCTCATCTCTGCTATGGGTCATGAGGCATTTATAACATCCTTCCTCTGCTATCCATTCCATTTTTCCTTTGCCTTCAGCAAGTACCTCATGTGTCAAAGGTGTTTACCTGGGGGGATCACTTGAGCTTCATTCAGGAGGAAACTGAGCCCACGTTGTCCTACTCATCCTGAGTTGCTGGCATCTCCCGTTACTTTTGACCACTGACCATGGAATTAGAAGGCAGCCCCAGAGGGTTTCACAGAACCCAGGGACACACTTCTCCCTGTTCCTCCTGTGCAACAGCAAATGTATTTCCCCCTTGATAACTAGAGTCAATCACTCCAGTCAGCACAAATCCTCATCCACCCACCTTTCCCTCCCTGCTCATCCAGGGCACGAGGAATCTGAAACTGCCAGATGTCAGTCTCAATTTCTGGGCTTCCCAGGTGTTGCTAGTGGTAAATAACCTCCCTGCCAGTGCAGACGCTGGTTCGATTCCTGGGTTGGAAAGATCCCCTGGAGGAGGAGATGGCAACCCACTCCAGTATTCTTGTTTGGAGAATCCCATGGACAGAGGACCCCATGGCAGTCCATGGGGTCAAAAAGAGTCAGACACAGCTGAAGTGACTTGGCACTCACAGTCTCAATTTCCAAATCAATGGGACTTCTGTGATATCCTGACAGAAACACTCTTCCTTTGCATACCAAGACCTCTAAACTAGCAGAGTCCACACTCTTGGGAAAAGGGAGAGAAAAATTTTTAAGTCATCCAGCCCAAGATTCCCTGACCCATGGATGCTGGGAAAGAAAGAAACATCAGCTTGCGTTGGCTGCTGAATCAAAGCATATGCCAACTGGGGCCAGCACTTCAGATCCACACAGGTTGCCTTCTGGTCAGTACTAACCAAGTCCCAGGAGGCCACGTCACCCACTCATACAGCCGGATGATTCTGGTGATAAGGGTGTGTGGTAACACCAGTGAATCTCATGTTCATTTGCCAATTTCTTTACTTCTCTTGCTGAAAAATGAGGTCTCTGGTCAAAAGCAATGTTATTTGGACTACCGTAGTTTTTTTTATATTAATTAATTTATTTTAATTGGAGGATAATTACTTTACAATATTGTAGTTATTTTTGCCATACACTGACCTGAATCAGCCATGGGTGTACATGTGTCCCCCATCCTGAACCCCCCTCCCACCTCCCTCCCCATCCCATCCCTCAGGGTCGTCCCAGTGCACCAGCCCGGAGCACCCTGTCTCATGCATCAAACCTGGACTGGAGATCTATTTTACATATGGTAATATCCATGTTTCAGTGCTATTCTCTTAAATCATCCCACCCTCGCCTTCTCCCACAGAGTCCAAAAGTCTGTTCTTTACATCTGTGTCTCTTTTGCTGTCTCACATATAAGGTTATCATTACCATCTTTCTAAATTCCATATATATGCGTTAATATACTGTACTGGTATTTTTCTTTCTGACTTACTTCACTCTGTATAATAGTACCATGGTTATTAATAAGACATTCAGTAAATCTACTAATGAAGTTGCTAGCAGAAGCACGGCCAGCAGAGAATGTAAAACCTTAGCTGGAATAAATGTCTATTATACTGAGAGCAAGTCTATGCTACTTGTGTGATGAAAGGAATCCAGTGTAACGAACCTGCCACCAGATGGCAGGCCGGGCGTCTATGGGTCAAGTACCATATTTGAAGGTTCAGAGCCACTGCTGTTGACAGCTGGACACGCCTGTGATTGGGAGACTAAAGTAGAGACTGCTAATAGTTGCTCAATGTCCAGCATCCTCTTCTTCCTTAGTATTAATAAAATAATCCTAATGCCATTCGGATCATCAATGTGCCCAGCCAAATGAAAGCATTTCATAGTTTCCTTTGCTACTGCTGCTGCTGCTGCTGCTGCTGCTGCTGCTAAGTTGCTTCAGTCGTGTTCAACTCTGTGTGACCCATAGACGGCAGCCCACCAGGCTCCTCTGTCCTGGGATTCTCCAGGCAAGAATACTGGAGTGGGTTGCCATTTCCTTCTTCTCCTTTGCTACTAGGTAAGACCAACTAACTAAGTCCTGGCTAATGAAGTAGAAAGTAGAGGTGCACCTCTTTTAAATCTTCCCCCATCCTTCTTTCCTGCTGCTTGGAATGAGTTTGTGAAGGCTAACGCTCCAGCGGCAATCTTGAGTCACAAGATAAACTTGAAGATGGAAGTTACAACTAAGAAGGTGGAAACTGAATCCCTGATGACTGTGGAGTCCTAGACTAAAAGAGAGATAAAATTATATCTTAATTAAACCGTTATCATTTGGAGTTTTCTATAGTATAAGTCAAACTTCATTTTAATTGATATTTTAGTAAACAAGATGGCAGGGAAAATAAAAAATATAGCAATAATTACAGTAAGTATAAGTGGATTGAAGTGTCTGATCAAGAGACAGAGACTTATAGAAAAGATATTGATAACAGACACACAACTGTTAAAGAACCAAAATATTAAAAGGCCAGGCAAGGGTTCTCACTGTGAGACACAAGGACCCACCCCGCCCGTCCACTGTCACTGGATACAATTCAGGGGGTCCTAAACTAGGAAGGAAAAATTCTGCCCTTATTTTCACTCACTTCTAACTATTAATAAAATTTAGCACTCCCATCATTTATAAAGGTAGACAACAAATCATGGAAGTATTACAGTTCCTATGACTTTGTCACTAATATCAACCGTATATATTTTCACATCATTTTATTACAATATTCCCAAATACATTTTATTCCTATCATGACTTCAAAAATGACAGTAGTTATTAGGTTTACTATTAGAACTTGCTATTTAATACATTAACTTAAAAGTAAACAAATATTTTAACTCTTCTGGTAACTGTATTTCTGGTACCTGTTTTCACAACTAGCTTGCTTTGGGGCTTCCCTGGTGGCTCAGATGGTAAAGAATCTGCCTGCAACACAGGAGACCTGAGTTCGATCCCTGGGTCAGGAAGATCCCCTGGAGAAGGAAATGGCAACCCACTCCAGTATTCTTGCCTTGGAAATTGCATGGACAGAGGAGCCTGGTGGGAGAGGTTCATGGGGTCGCAAAGAATCAGACATGGCTGAGCAACTAACACTTTCACTTTTTAGCTTGCTTATAATTCTAAACATTTAAAACATTTTGAGGGACTTGCCTGGTGGTCCAAGACTTCATGCTCCCAATGCCTGGTCAGGGAACTAGATCCCACACAGCACAGCTAAAAGGATCTCACATGCTGAAACTTAAGATCCCGGGCAGCCAAACAAACAAACAAACAAATAAAAATATTTTTTTAAAAAAATTGAAAAGAGATTTATGTGGAGTCCTGCCTTGCAAATCCTGCAAGGCCTTGTACCAAAGCCATGGACACAAAGGCCAGAAACAAGGCTGCCTCTGAAGCTGAGCTCCTATGTCACCTCTGCCAAAAGCCTCCCTGATCACCACCCACAGGCTTCCTGACCCCATCGGTTCAGTTCAGTTCAGCTGCTCAGTCGTGTCCAACTCTTTGTGACCATGGACTGCAGCACTCCTGGATTTCCTCAAACTCATGTCCACTGAGTCGGTGATGCCATCCACCCCTCTCATCCTCTGTCACCCCCTTCTCCTCCTGCCTTCAATCTTTCCCAGCATCAGGGTCTTTTCCAATGAGTCAGCTCTTCGTACCAGGTGGCCAAAGTACTGGAGTTTCAGCTTCAACATCAGTCCTTCCAATGAACACCCAGGACTGATTTCCTTTAGCACGGACTGGTTGGATCTCCTTGCAGTCCAAGGGACTCTCAAGAGTCTTCTCCAACACCACAGTTCAAAAGCATCAATTCTTCGGCACTCAGCTTTCTTTATAGTCCAACTCTCACATTAATACGTGACTACTGGAAAAACCATTGCCTTGACTAGACAGACCTTTGTTGGCAAAGTAATGTCTCTGCTTTTGAACATGCTATCTAGGTTAGTCATAACTTTCCTTTCAAGGAGTAAGCGTCTTTTAATTTCATGGCTGCAATCACCATCTGCAGTGATTTTGGAGCCCCCAAAAATAAAGTCTGACACTGTTTCCACTGTTTCCCCATCTATTTGCCGTGAAGTGATGGGACCAGATGTCATGATTTTAGTTTTCTGAATGTTGAGCTTTAAGCCAACTTTTTGCTTTCCTCTTTCACTTTCATCAAGAGGCTCTTTAGTTCTTCTTTGCTTTCTGCCATATGTGTGGTGTCATCTGCATATCTAAGGTTATTGATATTTCTCCCAGAAATCTTGATTCCAGCTTGTGCTTCATCCAGCCCAGCATTTCTCATGATGCACTCTGCATATAAGTTAAATAAGCAGGGTGACAATATACAGCCTTGATGTACTCCTTTTTCAATTTGGAACCAGTCTGTTGTTTCATGTTCAGTTCTAACTGTTGCTTCCTGACCTACATACAGATTTCTGAAGAGGGAGGTCAGATGGTCTGGTATTCCCATCTCTTTCAGAACTTCAGCATTACTTTGCTAGCATGTGAGATGAGTGCAATTGTGTGGTAGTTTGAGCATTCTTTGGCATTGACTTTCTTTGGGATTGGAATGAAAACTGACCTTTTCCAGTCCTGTGGCCACTGCTGAGTTTTCCAAATTTGCTGGCATATTGAGTGCAACACTTTCACAGCATCATCTTCTAGGATTTGAAATAGCTCAACTGGAATTCCATTACCTCCACTAGCTTTGTTTGTAGTGATGCTTCCTAAGGTCCACTTGACTTCACATTCCAGAATGCCTGGCTCTAGGTGAGTGTGAGTGATCACACCATTGTGATTATCTGGGTTGTGAAGATCTTTTTTGTATAGTTCTTCTGTGTGCCACCTATTCTTAATATCTTCTGCTTCTGTTAGGTCCCTACCATTTCTGTCCTTTATCGAGCCCATCTTTGCATGAAATGTTCCCTTGGTATCTCTAATTTTCTTGAAGAGCTCTCTAGTCTTTCTCATTCTATTCTTTTCCTTTATTTCTTTGTAGCGATCACTGAGGAAGACTTTCTTGTCTCTCCTGACCCCATACTAGGCAAAAATGCCCACCCCAGTACTTACCCTATAGCTCTCTAACCAATCACCTAATGCCAGCCTTCCAGCAAGAATTTTCTTGGTCTTGAGGCTATAAACATTGGCTACTAATCCATGAAAACTGTTGTCTCTCCCTGGTCCATCAGGAGGTTGGGCTGCTGCATTTGCAGGGCCTTCGTTGTCTTGGCTCCTTGCTCTTAATAAGCTCGCTCCCTTCTGAAATAGTCTGTGTCAGGAAATTCTTTGCCAACTTGGGTTTGGATTGCCACAACAGTTCGTAGGGGAGTTCCCTGGATGGCTTGTGGTTAGAATACTAGGCTTTCACTGCCATGGCCCGGGGTCAGTCTCTGGTCAGGGAACTGAGATCCCGAAAGCTGTGCAACATGACCAAAGGAGGGGGAAAAGAAGAGGTTTATAGACTCACCAGGCTGCCAGAGGCGTCTATGACACAGTAAACTCCTAAAATAAAGAGGATTTCTAGAATGTTAACATTAATATCAGGAGAAATGATATAGGGTTTTTTTTAATCATGAGAAACAAAAAGGGACGTTATACATAAATATACAATAAATCAAAAAGATATAATGATCACAAATATATATCACCAAAAGATGATATAAGATGCTTCAAAAATAAAGCAAAAACTGATAGGAATATATGAAAAGTATATATAGTAAACACATATATAATGAATAGTTGTAGTTAGACCTCTCCCCCAAACTGACAAACCAATTAAACACAAATAAGAAAGGTATAATTTTTTTAAGAGCATGATTAATAAGTCCCAAACATCACATAGAAACTTATGTCCAACAAACCTAAAATACACAAGCTTTCCTGTACCTATGGGACATTCACAAAGATCAGCTATGTGCTAAATCACAGACAAAGACTGACAATATCAAAAATTTCAACAATAATAAGAGAAAACCATGTTTAACTTTATGTCAGCACTTTTGAAAATTTAGATGAAATTGACAAAGCTTTAAAACAAAAAACACACACAGTTTACTAAAACTGACTCAAGAAGCAATAGAAAACCCAGATAGCTCTATAATATGTAAAGAAATTCAGTTGATGGTTTACTTTTTTTTCTTAAAAGAAAACATGAGGCTCAGTATGGTTTTACAGGAAAATTCTTCCCAAAAGTCAAAGAATACATTACTCCAACTTTTTAGAAATTCCTTCAGAGGCTAGAGTTTTTAGCAGATAATGAAAAATTAATTATAAAACGTATGGAGAAGAGCAAAGGTCCAAGTGGAGGGGGTGTGGAGGAAGTTGAGGGTATTTGGACTCCAGAAATCTGCTGCTGCTAAGTCACTTCAGTCATGTCCGACTCTGTGCGACCCCATAGACGGCAGCCCACCAGGCTCCTCCGTCCTTGGGATTCTCCAGGCAAGAATACTGGAGTGGGTTGCCATTTCCTTCTCCAGAAATCAGTCTTTATTATACAGTTATAGTAAAGACAGGTATGATGGGATTTGCCTGGTGGTCCAGTGGATAAGACTCCACATTCTCAATGCAGGGGGCCAGGGTTCGAGCCCTGACTGAGGAACTAGATCCCACACGCTACAACTAAGAGCTCGACTGCCTCAGCTAAATGACCCTGTATGCCACAGTGGAGACAGAAGACCCTGCATCTAAGACCCAGTGCAGAGAAACAAATACACACAAAGACAGGTATGGTATGGGAGCCGGAGTGGAAAAACTCACCAGTGGAACGTACTAGAGAGTCCAAAACCTTTCCTACTCACATATAGAATTGAAATTTGACATGGCTGTCCTTGTGGCTCTTTGGGGAAAGGACGTGCTTAGTCGCTCAGTCGTGTCTGACTCTTTGTGACCCTATAGACTGTAGCCCACCAGGCTCCTCTGTCCATGGGATTCTCCAGGCAAAAATCTGGGGTGGGCTGCCATGTCCTCCTCCAGGGGATCTGCCCAACCCAGGGATCAAACCCAGGTCTCCCACACTGCAGGCCGATTCTTTACTATCTGAGCCACCAGGGAAGCCCAAGAATACTGGAGTGGGTAGCCCATCCCTTCTCCAGGGGAACTTTGCGACCCAGGAATTGAACCTGGAGTATTCAATTAGTGGTACTGGCATCACTGGATATCCATATGGCCAAAAAGTTAAAATGGACCTCTACCTCACAACAGAACTAATAACAATTTTAATTCCAGCTGAATGAAAGACTTGAAAGTGAAAAGTAACACTTTATAACTTTTCAGAAAATATCCTAATACATATTCCTTTACGAGTACATGTGAGAGTGTCTCAGTTTACCTAGGGGTGAGATCAACGAATCTCAAGGTTAAACTCACACATAATTTCATTAAGTCCTGCTAGGTTGCTCTCCAGAAGTATCAACAGTTTGAAATTCCAGCAGCAGTACCAGAGAGGGCCAGTCTCACCTTGTCTTTTCCAGTACTTCTCCTTCTACTACTTTATTTTCTCTTTTTGCCATTTTGATGGACTTAAAGTAACATCTCATTATGTCAATTTCATTTTTGTGACTCTAAGAAGTTTGAGCAAACACTTCCTGGCCATGCGCATTTCCCTTTCTGTAAATTGCCTAGTCATAATCTTTGTCCATCTTTCCACAGAATTTCCCGTCTTTTTCTTGTTAATTTGCCATGATTTTGTCACACAGTCACTGTGTTATTCATTTGTTACCATCTAGCCAAGGAAACGGAGAAGGCGATGGCACCCCACTCCAGTACTCTTGCCTGGAAAATCCCATGGGCGGAGGAGCCTGGTGGGCTGCAGTCCATGGGGTGGCGAAGAGTAGGACATGACTGGGCGACTCCACTTTCACTTTTCACTTTCATGCATTGGAGAAGGAAATGGCAACCCACTCCAGTGTTCTTGCCTGGAGAATCCCAGGGACGGAGCAGCCTGGTGGGCTGCCATCTATGGGGTCGCACAGAGTCGCAGCCTGGTGGGCTGCCGTCTATGGGGTCGCACAGAGTCGGACACAACTGAAGCGACTTAACAACTTAGTAGCAGCCATGGAAAAGAGTTCTTTCCCACCTTTTTTCTCTTTCCCAGTTTTTTAACCTTCTGATAGCCTTGTCTATGAAATTAATTGAACAAAACTCCTCAATTTCTTAAAAAAGATTTGTTGAATTATTTTTGGCTGTGCTAAAAAAAAACTTAAATCTTTTTTTTTTTTTTTAAGTTAAGGAGTTTTGTTCAATTAACTTCATAGACAAGACTATCAGAAGGCTTTTGGCTGTGCTGGGCTTCCCTGGTGGCTCAGATGGTAAAGCGTCTGCCCGCAATGCAGGAGACCCTGGTTCGCTCCCTGCATCAGGAAGATCCCCTGGAGAAGGAAATGGCAACCCCCTTCAGTATTCTTGCCTGGAGAATCCCACGGATGGAGGAGCTGGGTCTTTGCCGTTGCTCATAGGCCTTCTCTAATCGCGGTGAGCAGGGCCTTCCCGTTGCCGTGGCTTCTCCTGTCGTGGAGCACGGGCTCCAGGCGTGCAGGCGCAGTAGCTGCGGTGTGCTGGCTTCGTTGCCCTGCCTCACGTGGAATCTTCCCGGACCAGGGATCGACCTGCACCTCCTGCACTGGCAGGCAGATCCTTAACCTCTGGACCACCAGAGAAGCCTCTAGTTAATTTGTACAATGATGAAACTGAAGCTCCAATATGTTGGCCACCTGATGAGAAGAGCCGACTCATTAGAAAAGACCCTGATGCTGGGAAAGATTGAAAGCAGGAGGAGAAGGGGACGACAGAGGATGAGATGGTTGGATGGCATCACTGACTCGATGGACATGAGTTTGAGTAAGCTCCTGGAGTTGGTGATGGACAGGGAGGCCTGGTGTGCCGCAGTCCATGGGGTTGCAAAGAGCTGGACATGACGGAGCGACTGAACTGAACTGAACTGAAATCTTAGAAACTTATAGACTTCCTTTAACCCCCATTTCTTCTGTAAAATTGTTCAAGTCTTCTGCATACTATCTTACTATCCTGAAACATTCATCTTTTTCTTACTGATTTTAGGGATCCTTGATAAATTATGGATCCTAATCCCTCTAAGGGTGCTAATTCCCTAACATTTCTTAAGGTATTAAGTATAGGCTGAGCCCAGGTATGCTTAAGCTTGGCAGCCAGGATCTCTCCACGAAAGCTGGAGGTGACCTCTGGGGTGGCTAAGGGTACAGGGGAAGCGCTGGCAGCATTTGCTGTACCCACTTATTAGTTCCCTAGGGCCAGTACAACAAAGTACCAGAAACTGAGCGGCTTAAAACAATGGAAATGCAACCCTTCACACTTGTGGAGGCTAGAAGTCCAGACTCAAGGTGTCAGCAGTGTTGGCTCCTTTGAGGGCTAGGAGGAAGAATGTGTCCCATGCCTCTCTCCCACCTTCTGCTGATGCCCAGCGATCCCTGGCGTGTAGGAGCATTACTCCAATCTCTGTCTCCATCTATATGTAGTATTCTCCATGTGTCTCTGTATCTTCACATGATCAGCTTCTTATAAGAAGATCGGTCATTTTAGGACTTCCCTAAAATGGTCCAGTGATTTAAGAATACACCTATGTCAATGCAGGGGCACAGGTTCGATTCCTGGTCCAGGAAGATTCCACCTGCCACAGAGCAACTAAGCCCCCGCATCGCAACTACTGAGCCTGCTCTCTAGAGCCCGTGATCTGCAATAAGAGAAGCCACCACAGTGAGAAGCCCTCACACCACAACTAGAGGAGTGGCCCCCGCTATCTACAGCTAGAGAGAGCTTGCTCGAAGCAACAAAGACCCAGTGCAGCCAAAAATAAATAAATAAATACAATTTGAAAAAAAGAAAGCCAGTCATTTGGGATTAGGAGTCGGCCTTGTTGTTGTTTAGTCACTCAGTCGTGTCCAACTCTTTAAGACCCCATGGACTGCAGCCCGCCAGGCCTCCCTGTCCATCACCAACTCCCAGAGTTTACCGAAACTCATGTCCATTGAGTCGGTGATGCCATCCAGACATCTTATCCTCTGTCGTCCCCTTCTCCTCCTGCCTTCAGTCTTTCCCAGCATCAGGGTCTTTTCAAATGAGTCAGCTCTTTGCATCAAGTGGCCAAAGCATTGGAGTTTCAGCTTCAGCATCAGTCCTGCCAATGAATATTCAGGACTGATTTCCTTTAGGATGGACTGGTTGGATCTCCTTGCAGTCCAAGGGACTCTCAAGAGTCTTCTCCAACACCACAGTTCAAAAGCATCAATTCTTCAGCGCTCACCTTTCTTTATGGTCCGACTCTCACATCCATACATGACTACTGGCAAAACCATAGCTTTGACTAGATAGACCTTTGTTGGCAAAGTAATATCTTTACTTTTTAATACGCTGTCTAGGTTGTTCATAGCTTTTCTTCCAAGTACAGTGGTTAGGACTCAGCATTTTCACTGCCAGGGCCCTGGGTTCGATCTCTGGTTGGGAAGCAAAGATCCTGCAACCCACGTGGCACAGTCAAAAATATATATTGTTGATTTAGAACTTAACTCTAAGCAAATTTCCAGTTCTACTCTCCCCTTCTATAAGGAATTCTAGAACCGCTGTTGACTCTCAAGCTCCACACAGCTGGGTATGCAATGGTCACTGTCTCCGTTTATGACCATGGGTAGGTAATGAGCTTGGAAGGCTCCAAGAGCCATAAGTAGCCTGGAGGTCATCCATGTTCTCTTGGAAATGTGGAGCCTAGGAGTCCAGCCCCTGGCTTGGGTAGGGCCACAAAGCTGAGCTGGGGTGAGTTAAGACAGGGCAGGGGACAGGAACAGGACTGCTCAGTGAGGTCTCTGACAGGCCTAGCAGGCCAGCAGGGCACATAACTCTTTTTCCCAGTTGGGATTCTACTTGGCCACCAAAAGCTTTAGGATTATTCCCGCGTCAAGTGGGCACACATGGTCCCAGAACAGCCTTTGCTTTCTCCCCTCGAGCCTTGAGGGCAGGGCCTTGGGGTACCTTGGCTGCACAGGAATAGGGGATGCACAGGAGCCCACCTGTTCTTTTCTCTGGGCCAGCCCTGCCTCAGATCTAGAAGCCACTCTAGATACAAAGGTGGATGTGTGGAAAGGGGGTGGGGGATCAGAAGAAAGGGAGGGAGGGTGGGGGAGAGGAATCTCTGTGGCCGGGGGTCCTGTGATTTCATGAGGCTGAGCACCCCAGGCCCAGGACACAGAGATGCTGGGCCACAGAACCAGAGATGTCAGCAGGCGGAGCCTGAAGCTGCTGCCTCATTTCCCCCCTCCCCTCCCCTTTCCTTTTCCTCTTCCCCACACCACCCATCTAAGCTGAGAGAAGACGCAGATTCACTCCTGTTTGCTGGGGGTCTGGGGACATGTGGATGCCTCTGGATGCCCCAGCTGTATTCTGCCCCTCCTGTGTCATCCTGATCAAATCACTTAAGGATAGAAACCCAGTTTGCATGGGTGTTCACATCATGACCTCATGGGATCCTCCAGCCATGCTCACCATAACACATCATATCTCATTCAATCCTCATTACAACTCTACAAGATTCTGTTAGTGCACCCACTTTACAGAAGAGAAAACTGAGACTTAGAGAGGTGGCGTTAATTTCTCAAGGTCATACAGCTAATTAATGGCAGAACTGGAATTCAACTCAACTCCAAAGTGTGAGCTCTCCTATAATCCCAGATAGAGGAAAGAGATGATCACTAGCCTCACCGTACAGATGAGGAAACCAATTCAGAGAGGTCAAGTCACTGCCAATGGTGGTACAAATGGGAAGTGGTGGAGCCAGGATGCAAACTCACTTCTTTTACCAGCAGCCCAACGTCTATTCTGCCAACAACAACAAAGTGAGGCATCCTAAGTAGATGAGCTCAGAGGTTCTCTCCAGCTGAGATCTTTTTACTTTCTGGGTTGGGACAAAGAGGAATTGGAAGGAGGATGAGTGTAAATAAAGAAGCAACTTGGTCTTCTGGCTGCGCCTCACACTCCCTGACTCAGGAAGCCAGTGGGGCTGCCCCAGCCCTGCCCTTTCAGTCTCACCACACCCCTCACTGAAGGAGTCATTCAACAAACAGGCTGGTCAACACTTGGAGCTTGGATTTCCCAGACCACAAGCTGACCACTCCACGGCCTCTTCCCTGAAGCCACCGTGTCCACAGTCACATCCGACACAGTGGCACCCGTCCCGACCCTCTGACTCATCAGAGCGTGCCAGCAGTGGGGGTGGTCCCCACGGGAGCGCATAAAGCACCCGTGGACCCTGGGCATCCACGCTGGGACGAGCACACACACACACACCTTCTGTCCCCAGCCCTCTCCCTCACCCGCCCTGCCCAGCACCCCCAGGGGCGCGCACCTGGCCGCCTCCCGGCAAGGACACACCCCGGGGGGAGGAGCTGCCGTCGCGGTGGGGCCCAGCCCACACCGGCTGCGAGCTCGCGTTCCGCTTCTCCGCCGGCCCCGGTGGATCGACATGGCCCAGGAGCGTCCCAGCCTCGCCCTGGAGCCCCAGCACGTCCAGCGGTTGCTGCTGTCCTGCCAAGAGGCCAAGAAGTCCGCCTACTGCCCCTACAGCCGCTTCCCCGTGGGGGCCGCTCTTCTCACCGGGGACGGCAGGATCTTCTCGGGTAAGGGCGGCGCCTGGGGGTCCCCTCCGCGGCAGCCTGGGCGGAAAGTCAGAGGAGGACGCGGACGGGCAACAGGGGTGCTCCGTCTCCCCTCTCCGCTGGGCAGGGCCGCCACACCCCCCGGCCCTGCCTGCCGTTCCAGACGGCCGGGATGAATATACTGCTCAAGCCCCATGGCTTTCCATTCCTGGGGGGCCTGGGAAGCGGAGGCGAGATGGGGAAGGAAGTGGGGAAGGGGAGGCCACAAATGCAGAGCCTCGGGCAGCTCCCGCTGGAGCCGGGAGGGAGAGGGTTAACACTTCCTGAGCCCCGCCTCTGTGTCTGGCACCCTGCAAAGACTTCAAGGCTACGAGTGCAAGTCCTCACCGCCCCCACCCCCCACCCATCAACCTAGGAGTTACACCCATTTTTTGTAGTGAAGAAGGTCCAGAGAGGTGACATGGCTTGCTCGAGGTCTCACGGGTTTCAGTGACCAGGGCAAGGGCGCCCCAAACCCTGCTTTCTTCCTGTCACCCACCACCCAGGGGGCTGGCTGGGCGTGAGATCGAGTAATCCAGGGCTGACTCCTTAGTCGAGCGCGGGCCTTGCAGAAAAGGAGCCAGGTGGGTTTCAGGTGGCCAGTATTGAGTGCCCTCCTGCGGAGAGAGAGACAGGAATCTGAGCCGGCACAAATCTGTTCCTAAGCGACTTTTCTTTGGTTTGCTGGCTTCATAGAAAAGCTCACTTGAACAATAATTCAGACTTGTTTTTGCTAAGCTTAGGGACATCCCCTTTAATGACAGTGGGGAACAGGGCGTGGAGGTGGCCGGTACGCGGAAATGCCAATTGCCCCTCCCCCCGCATTCCCACTGCTGCCCCACGCAGATGAGAACTGGTCCAGACGATAGATGCGAATCCCTAGCCTGCCCAGTGCTGCCGCCCAGAATCCCCCTTCCACCTGGCGGCAGCCATCTGAAGGACCAGAGGCTTACATGTGTAATCTCATTGGTAGCTCACACCCACCCCAAGCACCCCGGGCTCAAATGTGAGGCCCTTGCCCCCACCACTGTTCAGCTGGGAGCCTGGCTGGAGTCCCACACCTCCCCCTCTATGGTGGCCCTTCTGGGCTGTCCTTGATGTTCATCTCATCCTTTGCCTTTTGAGATTGGAACTTAGAGTTTCCCTGACTCCCAAATTTGCTTTCCTGTGGGGGATACAAAAATCTCTGAGTATCATGTGGAAATTCAGGCCTGGCCCAGTGGCTCAGATGAGCATTAAACATTAACCACTACCTCAAACAACACTGCAACCCACAGGCTCAGGGCCTTGAACATGCAATCCGCTATTGATTCGTCCAGCACCTCCATATCTCCTATGGATGGTGTACAGAGAGGGGCCCTCCGCATCCTTGCATTGATCTATTCATTCAACACATGTTTGCCAAACACCAATATGTGCTAGATAACGTATCAAGTGCTGGAGATGCCGCTGGGAGCAGAAATGACGGTCCCTGCCCCCACGGAGGTCTCCACTCCTCTTGTACAGGCCATGGCTGCAAGTGGGAGCCTCAGCCAACGACTGTAGGAGAGAACAGATGAAGTGAGCAGAGGTGGGGCCTGTTTAAATGGCAGGGAAGGACCTGATGTCACCAGGAAAAGGGTCGTGCAGTGGGCATTTGTGGAGGCATTATGGGATGGGTACAGGCCCTGGAGGAGTTAGAGTCTCCTGAGTTTGCATCGGCACAGCTATTTCTTGGCTGTGTGTGACCCCAGGCTAACCCTCCTGGGTCTCAGCTTACACATCTGTAAACGGAGGATCACAGGGCCTGCCTTTCAGGATGGCTGTGAGCAGAGCTGGTGTTCCTGGCCCAGCAGTCCTCCCTGGTGGGCGGTGCCCCTGTCGCCTCAGTCATGAAAGATGTCGGATTTCACCCTGGGTGTGAAGCTTTCCATGAGCTCATGCCTTTAAAGGGGCGACAGTGCTTAGCACACAGTTTCTGGCCCACGATAGGACTGTCACCACTAGTGACTGCTTCTACCACTCCCATTAATGGCATGATGGTGATGGCTTAGAGGCAGATTGTGGAGGACTTTTGAAGGCCGAGTGGAGACACTGAGATTTGATGAGGTAGAAAGTAGGGAGCCAAGAAAAGTAACATGAAAGGGGGTTTGAGGACAGTGTGTCTGACAGGTGCTCAGGGAGGACGGGGGCAGAGGGAAGAGTGTCAAGGGGGTGATGCATGTCTTGCTTGCTGACTGCATGTTGCCTGGCCTATAGTTCAGGTTCGTTGAATGTATGAGAGAGTGGTTTGGCCTAGGTCACTGGCAAGTGGGGTGAAGAGGAAGGAATTATCTGGGAGGGTTGTATGGGACACATGGATTGGACCTAGGGTGGGCCATATGAGAATGAAAGGAAAGAATATCATTCTAGGGTTTCCAGCCAGGGAGACGAGGGGAAGGATGAGACAGAGTTGGATGGTGCTGGGACATTGTGGGCAGGGACCAACAGTCATATTAATAACTACAATGGATTAAGCCTTCTCTAAGCACTTCTATCGGAGAAGGCAATGGCACCCCACTCCAGTACTCTTGCCTGGGAAATCCCATGATCGGGGGAGCCTGGTAGGCTGCAGTCCATGGGGTCACTAGGAGTCGGACACGACTGAGTGACTTCACTTTCACTTTTCACTTCCCTGCATTGGAGAAGGAAATGGCAACCCACTCCAGTGTTCTTGCCTGGAGAATCCCAGGGACGGCGGAGCCTGGTGGGCTGCCGTCTATGGGGTTGAACAGAGTCGGACACGACTGAAGCGACTTAGCAGCAGCAGCAGCAGCAGTTCTATGGGGCTTCCCAGGTGGCTTAGGGGTAAAGGATCTACCTGCCGGCGCAGGAGATAAAGGAGAGGTGGGTTCTATCCCTGCATCAGGAAGATCCCTAGAGGAGGAAATGGCAACCTACTCCAGTATTCTTGCCTGGAAAATCCCATGGACAGAGGAGCCTGGTGGGCTACAGTCCATGGGGTCGCAAAGAGTCAGACCCAACTGAGTGACTGAGCACACACACACACTCACACACAAACACGTCTATGAAAGATCTTTTTCGATTTCATAGCCACCACATGAGAGGAGACAGTGGGTGCCACATGCGTTAGAGCACTTCAAGTTGCAGACACCAGAAACCAACCAGCACTGTAATGGGCAAAAGTAGATCCTGCCTCAGGGACAGCTGGATCCAGGAACTCAAGCGCCACCATGCTCTTCCTTATCCTGGATGCCGGTTCCTTCCTTTTATCTAAAGGTGGGCTTTCTCCAGGCATCGGGAACATGAGCTCAGGCATCCCTAGTTTACATTCTTCCAGCCTTAAAAGCAGAGAGGGAAGAATTCTTTCCCACTAGCTCAAGATGGAAAAATTCCAAGGAAGGGCTCTGATTGGTCCCTCTCCAGTCACATGCACATCCCTGGGCCAATCACTGTTGGCACAATGGAATAGTATGATGGGGCCAGCGGATTCATACACAGGCTCCGCCTCGATGCAGAGAGAGTGATCTGTTACTACCAGAAGGAGTGTGGAGGTAACAAGCAGACCTAACCAAGAGCCAAATGCACATTTACAAATGGGATAACTGAGGATCAGTTTCATCTGTTTCCAAATTCCTTGCTCCTTCTGCTGCCCCTCACTGCAGCATGGATGTGCAGAAGAGGGCAGAGAGAATTGTGCTGAGGAGAGGGGACTGATGGAGGGCATTCACCAGAACCCCTGGGTCTCCTTACTTAGAAGGAAAGGGAGAGCAGACGGCAGGAAGGCCAGGCTTGGAGAGAAGGGGACCTTGAACAACCAGAGGAAACCTGGTAGGGCATCAGGGGGTGAATCAGAGATGATTAGGACACAGACACTAAGCTCCAATACTTTGGCCACCTGATGTGAGGACCTGACTCTTTGGAAAAGACACTGATGCTGGGAAAGACTGAAGGCAGGAGGAGAAGGGGACAACAGAGGATGAGATGGTTGGATGGCATCAGCGACTCAATGGACATGGGTTTGAGCAAGCTCTGGGAGTTGGTGGTGGACAGGGAAGCCCAGTGTGCTGCCGTCCGTGGGGTCACGGAGAGTCAGACAGGACTGAGCGACTGAACTGAGAAGACAGGGCACAGCTGAACTCAGACGCTGTGAGTTTATAGCTCATAGCGGGATGCGTCGGCCCAGTTCTGTGACTTTCTCCAGCCTCACAAAAGACTAGCCCTCCGTGGAGTTACTACCCTCAGGGGCAGCTGGTGTCTCGGCCAACTCAAAAGCAAATCTGATAGCCTTGCCGTCATGATCTCTTCATAATGGCTTTATTTCCTCTGTTATCCCTGACCCTGGCCAGGGCCTTGTGCCCCTTGCAGCTGGGCCACCAGGATGGTAATTAATAACTCCAACAATTACCTTCTCTCGTTGCCGTGGGGAGAGGAGAGGAGGTGCTTGTGGGGGAGAGAGAGCTGCTGGGGGACTGGGGCAGCAAGGACCCAGAGAAGAGTTAGGATGGGACCCAAGGGGGTGGGGGTGGGGCCAGCCAGGGCCGCCCAGGTGGGAGGGGCTGGGGGAGACTCACGGAGGACCACCCTGTGGGCACCACCCAACAGATGGGGGACTTCCTCTTCTTCAGCTCAAGCTCTTGGAATGATGGTCTGCCCCTCCCTTTCCTCCTCTCTTAGAGCGATTGTAGCACTCTGTTGCCATGGATGGAGGGGGGAAGGTCATGGAGTCACTTTACTGGATCAGCTGTAATTAATTTGGGAGGGAAAAACCATATTTAAAAAAAAAACAAAACTTAAGGACATTCTGGTTAACTGCTGAATGCAGCTTGTTTTGACTTAACCTTTAAACCCGATCCTTCATCTATCTTCCCCCATCCAGTCCCTGCCCTCCGGATTCCCTCCCGGGGGCTCCCTTTCTACCTCAGGACCACTCTTTATGCTTTATACCGCAGGCCTCCAGGTTCCCTAACCAGCTTTCTCTCCGTATAGCCCTGCCCACCCGTTCCCATCCCAGCCTCATCCACTGGTCCTCTCCACTGTCACTCAAAAGCAGCTTATCACAAAGACAGGCTTCGCTAACACCCCTCAGCTCTCTGGTTGAGTTAGGATAGAATTCATTAGTGAAACTGCCGAGTTGCATTTGCAGCGGGCAGGGAGGCAGGAACATGGAGAGAGGGGAGTGTTCAAACACATGGCTGTGACATCTGTCTGGTGCAGTGGTTCTCACGCGTGGCCCAGACCCACAGCCTCTGACACCTCCTGGGAATTTGTTAGAAGTTTCCGTTCATGGGCTCTGATCCAGAACTGCTAAAGCAGAAGCTCAAGGGGTAGGACTCAGAAATCTTGTTGTTGTTTTTTTTAATTAAAAAAAAATGTTTATTTGTTTGGCTGTGCAGGGTCTTAGTTGCAGCTCGTGGAATCTTTGCTCTTCCTCCCGACATGTGGGATCTAGTTCCCTGACCAGGGATTGAACCTGGGTCCCTGGATTGGGAGCACAGAGTCTTAGCCGCCAGACCTCCAGGGAAGTCCCTCAGAAATCTTTTAAGAAGCCCTCCAGGAGATGCCCACTTGCTTGAATGTGGGAAGCCCTGCTCTAATCTGAAGATCCCTCAGAAGGCAGAGCAGATGCAGATGCAGGGGACAGTGCTCACTTCTCTGGGGGACTGGTCCCAGTCACCTCCTTGTGAATTCCTTTCCCTGCTGTTGTCTTGATGATATCCAACCCCAGCTCTACCTTAAGTACCAAAACACCTGAGAACACAGCCTCACTGAAATGCCACAAGGAAAAAGAACACTCTGTGTGTCTGTCAGGCCAGGACATGAGTTGCCTTCCTGCTCCTAGTCTCAGCTTTTACCTTCTGTAAAATGGGGTTATAATAGCATTTGCCCTACAGAACTGTTAAAAATTCCATGGAGTGCCTGGCAGATAAAGTGAAATTGAAAGTCTCTCAGTTATGTCCGACTCTTTGCAACCCCATGGACTACACAGTCTATGGCTTTCTCCAGGCCAAATACTGGAGTGGGTAGCCTTTCCCTTCTCCAGGGGATCTTCTTAACCCAGGGATCGAACCCAGGTCCCCCTCATTGCAAGCGGATTCTTCACCAGCTGAGCCACCAGGGAAGCCCAAAGGAAAGCAATAAAAGAAAAGATTAAAAGAAAGCAATTAGTAGTAATAGCACTATCTTTATAGTATTATTTTTGGTACAATCTTTTCTAATTATGGATCCCTAGCTTGGCACCATCCCAGGCCGTCTCTCCTGTATGTTTGAGTCAGTGAGGCGAATACCAGAAATGGAGTTGGTTTGCCTGGATAGATGATGTTTTTGTTCTTTGGGCTCAGGGAAGCAAAACAATATTGTCTTGCCTTTCAGGATTACAGTTCACGGCCAAGGATTTCCTTCCTCCCTTCCTCCTCTTTCTGTTTTTTAAAGCAAGACTGGGAAATTACACTTGAACTTGCTAGAGGCCTCAAATACACTTATTCCTTCGCACCTCAGAGACTTAGCATCAAAGTGCAAAAATCCAGCCCTTTGATGATAAGTAACTGAGCATCACTGTTTTCGGCTCTGGGCCCAATGACTGTTCCAGGCCCTGATCATACGGTAATGCATAGAGACGTTCCAGGAAAGTGTTAAAGCAGGAGAAATGGATTGAGAGAGTTGGAGGTGGTAGAGGGAGGAAGAAATTTTAGATAGAGTAATCAGGGAAGGCTTCTCTGAGGAGGTGACATTTAAGCAGAGATCTAGGTAGAGTGAGCCATGTGCTTAGAGCGGGGAAGAGAGTCCCGGGCAGTTAGAACAGCCAGTGTAAAGGCCCTGTAGCAGGTGTATACTTGGAAGCAAAAGGAGATGAAGTCCAAGAGGTAGGCAGGTTGGCACCAGATGATGAGGGACTTTTTGTAATCATGGAAAGGATTTCAAAGTGGCCTGAAGGGCAGAGACAGGGTAACTGTCACACCTTGAGTAGAAGCAGCAGAAACTCAGTCCCACCACCACCAAAGCCTTGCCATTCACGCGATTAGGAATAGCAGCTCCAGCTGCTGGACATTTAGTCTGTGCCAGGGCTTGTGCTCCAGAGAAGCAGTACTCTTGCCTGGCAGATCCCATGGATGGGGGAGCCTGGTGGGCTGCAGTCCATGGGGTCGCTAGGAGTCGGACACGACTGAGCGACTTCACTTTCCCTTTTCACTTTCATGCATTGGAGAAGGAAATGGCAACCCACTCCAGTGTTCTTGCCTGGAGAGTCCCAGGGATGGGGGAGCCTGGTGGGCTGCCGTCTATGGGGTCGCACAGAGTCGGACACGACTGAAGCGACTTAGCAGCAGCAGCAGCAGCAGCAGAGCTTGTGCTCACTGCTTTACTTGCGTGAACTCAACTCATTCCCACTAGAGGCCTGAGAGGAAGGTGCTGTCGTTTTCGTTTTACAAACTGAAAATGAGACATTCAAGGAGGTTCAGTCCCTTTCCCAAATTCTCAGAGCCAGAGGGCAAAGGGTCCCAAGGCAGAACAGAACCCACGGACTCTTTCTACAAAATTCTATTTGAACAGTAGGGTATGTGAGCACGCTGCCTTCTAAAACACTCTCTCCATCTCCTTTACTGGATTGTTAACGTTTTCACACACAGAAAAGGAAGAGTTCTCTATAAGAGGTCATTCTGAACTTCAAAAGCAGACACAGGCAATTGTCTTCAGAGTCTGGACCTCTGGAAGTCTGACAATTTGCTTTAAGAGCACCTCAGCAAAACCCAATATTTATGTGAATCATGTCTAATGGGAAGAGTGTTCCTGAGTCAGGGACAAGGCAGGGGCTGGGAGGGTTGCTAGACCGAAGTGGAGTGGGGAGCAATTCTTCTGCTCCTGGGAGCAGCAAAAGTCAAACACAAGGGAGCCGACTCTCGTCCCGGCCTGACAGACACAAGGAGCGGTTCTTTTTCTTTGTGGCATTTCAGTGAGGCTGTGTTTTAAGGTGAGTTGGTGCTTAAACAAGGTCACAGGTCAGCAAAGGTGGGAGGGGCAGGCAGGTGCGAGCAGGCAAGGATATGTTTAAAGGAAGTCATTTCCAACAGGGATCAGAAACCTGGCTGGGGAGACTAGGTAGGAAGCAAGAAAGACTCGTTCATTTATTCACTGACCTAGCAGAGGGGCTGAGCATTCAATGGCGCCCGCTTTCCAGGCTGCAGTAACTCACATGTGAATATGAACACGTGCTTTGCCAAAGCAGGCAGTCCATAAACATCAACCACTCCTTTCAGGGTTACAACTGCCTGACTGCTGGCTGTCCTGTGTCCCAACTGTATTAATTGATTCCCGTGGGGCTACAAATGATACAAAGGCATGCAAACTGTTTTAGGCAAAAGGAGGGTACGTCGGTTCCTATAACTAAACGGTGGCAGAGCTGGAGTGTTTCTGTACTTCAGGGGCAACCGGTAGCAGAAGGCCAGACTCTTGCCACCGTCTCTCATCTGAGTTGATTTTCCTTTCACCGTGTCCTATTGGTCTCCTCTGTAAAGAACAGAAACTAGCCCGCCACCAGGACCCAGGCCCAACTCACAATGTTAGAGAACAACTTAAATTCCCTCACAGAGGGATAGTCTGATTGGCCCAGGGTAGGTCAGGTGCTCAGCTCTGATTGGCCCAGTGTGGGTCAGTTGCTCTGCTCTGATTGATCCAATGCGGGTCAGGTTTCATCCAACACTTGCACTCACATCCCATTGGCTAAACCTATAGGACTCTACGAAGCTTCCTGGGAGGCTGGGAAAGCAGTTTCTAGCTAGGTAGGGACGTGCCCAACTAAACTCCAGTGGATTTTTTTTTTTTTTTGGCCACACCTCCTGGCCTGTGGGATCTTAGTTTCCCAGCCAGGGATTGAACCCATCCCCTCTGCATTGGAAGTGCCGAATCTTAACCAATGGACTGCCAGAGAGAAATCCCTAAACTTCAGTGGGTTCTACTGGAAGTGTGAACACTGAGAACAATTAAGTCTTTGCCATAAAACCCCCTGTGGCCTGTGAGTATCTGTGTACTTCTTTCTTCACACACATTGGACCCACTTACAACTTCTGTGGGTGACAACCCAAAGTTCACCCAGCCGCTGCATCCAGCCCTAGCAGCAGGATCCCTTGGTGGTGTACAGTCCCCCTTCTCAGGTTGAGATGTGGCCCTGATCATCCAGGGGCCTGAAAACTAAAAAATAGTCATCTGCCCCTCACTTCATTCCCGCTCGGGCACCACGCAATGTGGAGTAGGAAAGACTAACCGTCATCAAATCTCCCATTAGGCAAACGGAACACCCGTGGACCACCAGTCCATGCAGTTACCAAGTCTGTGGGGCAAGAAGTGTGAAGACTCTGGTGCGCTGGAGTCCACCTTGCCTCCCTTTTCTGCCCTGGGGGTAACCCCCTTGTCCACTGAGGCTGCTGGCTTTGCCCTCTGGGAGCTTCTTCCTTGACCATTTATCATCCTCGGCCGTACAGCCAAAGTGAGTGTCCAAGAGAATACCCTCCTGGAGGGCACACAGCTCTCTGAGCTTACTTCTGATGGTAGGGTCTGGGGGGCGCTGTATTTTCTAGGGATGGAACAATTGCAGGCTTTTATAGGCCAGACCTTTGGCTTCATTGGCTACCCAATTCTGTCACACCCAAAGAATCCTTTCTGTGCAACAGTTCTTCAGCCTGCCAACTCCCCTGTTTTACTGACTGGTTTCCCTGCCCAGCCCTACTCTGCTGCCTCTTTTGAACGGTGGCTACCTTGAAGCTCCCGAAACAATGGCTAGGTGGAAATGACAGCCTTAACCAGATCTTTGCCACAGGGTGTCTCCCGTTGCCAGGTAGAAAATCCTCTGAGTCAGTAATATAGTTTGCCTTCCAGTTTATTCCAGGTTGGGGCTTTAGCAAATAATCTGCCAGGAGTATCAAGGGCCATCAGATTTCCTTCTTGCCATATCTTTGTTTTCTTTCACATTGATTTAGTTGCTAAGTCATGTCCGACTCTTGTGACCCCATAGACTTAGCCTGGCAGGCTCCTCTGTCCATGGGATGCTCCAGAGAAGAATACTGGAGTGGGTCACCATTTCCTTCTCCAGGGGATCTTCCCAACCCAGGGATCGAGCCCGGGCTTTCTGCATTACAGGCAGATTCTTTACCAACTGAGCTACAAGGGAAGTCCCATTCCCAACTGCTGAGCCAAGGCCACTTAGTTTCGTTTTGTTCTTTTTGTCAAAGCTACATCTTATTTTTACTGCAAATCTCTGTTTTAGTTGGATATAGATTAAGTTACTCTAACCAAAAGATCCCAAGATGCAGAGACTCGAATTCTTTTTCTCTCCCATAATGATTCAGAGCAGGCAGCTGGTCCCGGGCAACTTAGAGCTTCCCAGGTGGCACTAGTAGTAAAGAACCCACCAGCTAATGCAGGAGACAGAAGAGATGTGGATTCGATCTCTAGGTCTGGACAGTCCCCCTGGAAGAAGGCATGGCAACCCGCTCCAGTACTCTTGCCTGGAGAATCCCCACGGACAGAGGAGCCTGGCAGGCTACAGTCCGTGGGGTCACAAAGAGTCGGACATGACTGAAGCAACTGGGCACACACGCACCAGGGCAAGCAGGCAACTTGACCCTGCTCCACGAGTTGACCAGGTTTCCAAGTTCCTTCTGTTTTGTTGCCGTTCCATCCTCATGAGCATAAAGCACATGGTCAAAGCTGTCCCACCCCACCCCAGTCTCTGCAGGAGAGAAGAGAGGACGAGGCAAGTCTCTTTACAAAAGATGAGATCCGGAGTTTCCTACCTCACTTTGTGCCACATCCTATTAGGTGAAATGCTGCAAGGGAGGCTGGGAAATGTAGTCTCTGAGCAGCCCTGGGGTCAGCCATATTGGATTGAAAATGACCTGTATTACTTAAAGGAAGAAGGAGAAAATGAATACTGGGGAACAATGAATATCCTGCCTCAGGGAGAAGGGCAAGCTGTGAAGAGTGACGTACTGTCTATCACACCCTGATGGTCCTGGGAGAGTCCAGCTCCTGTGGCCATCGGTTCATGGCCTCACCTGCCTGCAAAGGGGAAGTCTGCTGGTCAGCCACTCTGGCTATGCCAGTGTTGTGTCTCCTGGGAAGAGCCCTTGCCCATTTATCCCCAGGGACACTCCACAGAGGGCCACCGGGGAAGAGTCCCTTACTCCGGACTGTGCCACCTTGGCAGCCCACCTTTCCCTGGAGGAAATGGATGGCCTTAAGGCTTGTATAATCACAGACACCCTTTGCAAAGCCTGGGAGCTTTTTGTTTCTTATTTTGTTGCTTTTGACACTTCTGTTTTGTAAATCAACTCACAGAGAACCCTGACAGCTGGTATCCACATCAAGAATTTGACCCAGGCCCGATCTTTGAATCAGCATCACCATGTCCCAGGCTGTGGTTTCCGTCTCTGAGACCCAGGCGGGGGCTCTGCTCACCTTCTTAAGCTTCAGCATCTCCCTTGGCCCTGACCTCTGCTGGGAAAATGAGGGTGGGGTCATCAGCCCTGTGAGGCTGCGCCTGCTCCCAGGTTCTGCTTCAAGATGCCAGCACTGGGGAAGTGATGAGAGTGGGAATTCCCTGGGCAAAGCCACCACACCAGTGAGTCACAAGCCTCCCAGTGCTTCTGGTCAAATTGCCCTCTCCTTCCCCTACCTTGTTTTGAGTAGCGGGTCCCTCCCAGCTCTGGAATGGGGCAAGCTTCTTACTCAACACATGCAACAGGAAGTGGTTTTGCTGGTAACACAACTGGACTCTCCTCTCTTCTCAGGGTGCAACATAGAGAATGCCTGCTACCCGCTGAGCGTCTGTGCTGAACGAACTGCCATCCAGAAGGCCATCTCGGAAGGGTACAAAGAGTTCAGGGCAATCGCTATTGCCAGGTGAGTGAGAAAGGCCAGTCATAGCAATACTCGTTCATCTGTCCAGCCAGCGTCCACCACACACCTGTTACTCACTCATTCATTCATTCACCTGTGGTGTTTATTCTGAACTTCCTATGTGCCAGGCACTCTAGGCGCTGGGCTGAGGGCTAAAAGTAGAAGATAAATATGAAACAGACTCTGCCCTTGGTAAGCCTAAAGAGCAGATAAACAGTCAGGACAACTCTAAGACAAAGGGAGGTGTGTTCTTGTTCTGATAGTAGTGCCAGGTACAATAGCATCCCTACAAGATAACATAGAAAGGCCACTAAGAAGCCTAAAGCGAGAGGGACCTAAAAGCACCTGATTAGACTTCCTGGCCACTGTACCCATTTTACAGTTGAAGAAACTGAGACCCAGAGAGGATGAGCAGCTTTCCTAGGAATTAGTGGCAAAGCTGGGACAGATAGACCTCTAGAGTCCAACTCCAGAGCTCATTCCACTTTGCTGTGCTGTGACGGGAAATGAAACCCTCTTCCCTGCTCTCCTTGAGCCAATCCGGGGATCCTGTCTTCACTGTCCAAGCTGGCACCTTTGCTTGGCATCAGTCACCCCTAGGTGCAAGAACCAGGATAAAAGGACAGGCTGGTGGGGTGACAGCCAGGCAACCCAGGTTATGGTTTAAACTGATCAGATTCCAGCCCGAGTGCTGGCTGAACAAGAGCACTTATCAGCTCTCTCTACATGCCCCAAACATAAATATCCAAGTTCCCACGTGTGCCCTCAAAGGGAATTCTTTGAGTTCTGGCCACGGACCCAGACTCAGTGGCTTCAGGATGCAAGTGATATGAATGGGCTGTTTTATTAATTCAGACCCCATTACACTTCTGATTTAATGATAAATTACTCTTGTGTGTACCGTTGCATTGTCTTTGAGAGAGAGTTCTCTTAGCAAGATAACAGCACAGGGAAAATAGGTAGGAAATGTTGAATCTACCCAGAAAGAGACTGCAGGGCTGACCTGGTGTTGGTCTTTAGAGACATCTGGGTGTATGGGTCGTGGACTAGGAGTAAATGATCTCTTCGTTGTCAGGGAGATGCAGGCCTTTTCTGGCAGAAATATGAGGACCAGGAACAAGGATGATGGGGTCTGCGTGACAGAAACCAGCCTCCATTTCTTTGATAAGATCCTCAAAGGAGCTTGGTCTCGCCCCTGAGGTGATCCACTTTATTGAAGGTTTTTTCCCCTGAGTAACTGGAGCCAAGGATGCGCTTCTGGAGGAGGGCCTCAGCTTCCGAGAGCTCTCCGTGGGACCAAGGTCTGTCCTGGCTTCCCTCCGGCTTTGGGAGGAATAAATGAGGCCGCCCTGGGAACATTCTGTGCAGATGAGCAGAGATCAGGATGTGAATTACACTTCAGGGGAGAAAAAAGAGGTGGAGGGGATAACTCAATTTCAAAGCTGATCCAAGAAAATAATGATATTCTGGGGAAAAGGAGGCCAAAGTCAACAAAAGGAGAATGGCTAGGTGGCCCTGCTCTGTTTAGAATGTTCCAGTTGAAAGACTTTTTCTCTTGGTCATTGTCTACTCTTCAACATGACTGGGTTTTGTTTGTGATGATTAGTAAATGTCCTTGTTTAAACAAAAACTACATTTTTTCCAGCGCCCAACCGCTCCTCTCTGGGTGCTCAGCCTGCACTGGCATCCCCAAGCCAGAAAAGCAGTCATTACTGCTCTAATGATTTGTTAAATTGAGAGTGTGGATTTAGAGAGTGAATGGGAAGTGCCAGCTCTCTTGTTAGTGCTGATGGGCGTGCATCATCTCAGAGAGCCCCCTCGAGATCTGTAAAATGCAATGTGTGCAGCTCAGGGGGGATTTGGCTAACGAGGAGATGAGCTTTCCCCCCTGGGGTCCCCGCTGTCATCATCAAAGTCGATAGGTTTCCAGCCCGTCAGGTCTGATGAGCTGGCCTCAGTGTGTGCCCAAGGTCAGCACAAAGCACAGGAAACTGTCAATACCCAGCATGAGGCAGGGGAGGCAGAGGCTAGAGGAAAGGAAGAGGGGGGGATGAGAGGAAGGAAGGTCCCTGTGTGCCCAGCACCTTCTGGGGTGCTTCTAGTCCCACCTCTCCCCTGCGCCTAACCACTGTCTGCCTGTAGCTGTGACATTTACACACAGATTTGATCTCCCTTTGAGACTTCAAGGTCCTGCAGGCCAGGACTCTCTGACAGGTCTTTGTTGCTCCCTCCCAGGCTTGCCTAGCACAGAGCAAGCTCTCAGGAACATGCGTGCAATGAAATAAAAACCAGAGACTTCCCTGGTTGTCTAGTAACTAAGACTCTGTGCTCCCAATGCAGGGGGCCTGGATTTGATCCCTGGTAAGGGAACCTCCCTGGTGGCTCAGACGTAAAGCGTCTGCCTACAACGCGGGAGACCCGGGTTCAATCCCTGGGTTGGGAAGATCTCCTGGAGAAGGAAATGGCAACCCACTCCAGTGTTCTTGCCTGGAAAATCCCATGGGCGGAGGAGCCTGGTTACAGACTATAGTCCATGGGGTCTCAGAGTCGGACACGACTGAGCGACTTCACTTTCACTTTCTTTCAGGGAGCTAGATCCCATATGCCACAGCTAAGACCCTGCACAGCCAAAGTAATTAACTAAAAAACAAACAAACAAACAAAACTTGGTGGACTTCTCTGTGACTCAGTGGTAAAGAATCTGCTTGCCAACGCAAGAGACACGGGTTTGATCCCTGATCCCCGAGCACATGCGTCACAACTATTGAGTGTGTGTTCTAGAGCCTGGGAGCCGCAGCTACTGAAGCCCAGGCGCCCTAGAGCCTGTGCTCCACAAGAAACTAGAGCCTGGGAGCTGCAGCTACTGAAGCCCAGGCGCCCTAGAGCCTGCGCTCCACGAGAGAAACCTCGCAGTGAGAAACCCACCCCACAACTAGAGAAAAGCCCATGCAGCAACAAAGACCCAGCACGGCCAAAAATAAATAAATACAGAATAACAGAGTCCAGGACTTCCCTGGCAGTCCAGTGGTTAACATTCTGTGCTTCTAATGCAGGGGGCACGGGCTCGATCCCTGGTCTGGGGAAGATCCCGAATGCTGTACGGTGCAGCCAAAAAACCCAAGCACAGCCTCCAAAGAGCTAACGAGAGGCTCTGGCTGCAACATCAGCCGCTTGGTAACCAGAAGGGTTCATCCGGCTCAGTGTGCATCCTGGGCAGCGGTCCCCACCCTCTCAGGTCCCCAAGGGGTCCCTCTATAGCTAGGAGTGTGAGTGTGCTCAGTGAGGACCCACCTTTCCATGAGCAGGTGCTTTCTTTAACTGGACCTCCAGAGATAAAAGGGAGTTGTCATGAAGGTTAAATAAAGCAGCAGCCCTCCACTCTCTCTCCCCTCAGCTGCTTTATTCAATTCACAGCATCTGTCTCTAGCTGTAATTGATACGTGGTTGGCTGATAGGCTGATGGTTTGCCGGTTATCTGGTTCACCTGATTAGTCAAAAACTCCCGAGTGCAGTGAATTCCACCTGCTTTGCTCACGGCTCTATCCCCGGCACAGACAGTGCCTGGTGTATAGTAGGTGCTCAGTAAATAACTGTTTGTCAATTAACATGAGAGAAACACTGTAAGATGCTTTGGAGGGTGTCTGGCACATTCTAGGCATCTATTAAATAATATGATAATTATTGTTAATACAAAATAGGTTAATTATATAATATTATACCACGTAAAGCACATAGTGTATAATAAAACTGTATATGACAAGGTACAAAAATTATGACAGAGCTCATCTATCTAAAGGAATAATGCCCAGTGACTAGTATAGGCAGTAATAATGTGTGTATTGCATTCTAAAACTTAGGAAGTTTTTTGCACGTCTTAGTTCATTTTATCCTAGCATTTCTACAGTGTGGATGACCTTATTCCCCACATTTTATAGGCAAAGAAATGATCCTTGCACGGGTTAAAATGACTTGGTCAAAATCACATGTAATTAACAAAAGGAGGAACTGATCAAGAACTGAATTTTAAATCCTGTGATCTTCCAGAGACATCAGAGAACTGTGGGTCTTAGAAGCGCAAAGATGATGGTGACCACTGGCTTAACCTCTGACGCTTTATCAAGCTTGGAGGTTCTTACAGTTTCCTCTTTCTTTAAACACCATCCTTTGTCCTGCTCAGAACTGGAGGGCTGCCTGCGGGTGCCTTCATCCTCAGAGACAACCCCTTGGCTGTAAGCTTCTCTTCTCCAACTTTCTCAGATGCAGGGTACCCAGTTTTCTCAAGGACTCACAGGTGTCTTATTCTTTTATGCCTCAGGACCTTTGCACATACTATATCCCTTGTCTGCAACAGAGAAAAACCCGGAGCTTCAGAATAGCTCTCTGTTACTTCATCTTAGTGAACCTGTGTCCTTGATGATAAATGGTCATCTGGATGCTCAGGTTATACTGAGAATTAAATGAGACAATGTCTATAAGTGCCTGGTCCAGAGATTGGAGCAGATCAGGTGCTCACTATTGATGACTTATGAACTCTACGCTTCCTCCAAGGACCAGGTCAATGCTACCTCCTCCATGAAATACTCTCTCTCCCTCCCTAGTCAAGGATCATCTCCTGCTTACCATGTGTTCTTACTGTATGTTGTTTGAAATGATAACTCATCTAGTTTTCCTTGTCACCCACTAGGCTGAAGGCCAGAGACAAATTCGCTTTAACCTTTGTGTCCCTGGGTTGTGGGTGATAGTAAGTGTTCACTAAACATTCTTTGAACACACCAATGAAAAGAATAGTCCTACCCATGGTCTTGCCTCTTGTGAGTGTGGAAAGTTCTGTCCACTTCTCACCCTCTAGGACAGGCTCATCTGTGAACCAGGAACTGCCTTGAGGGATTTGACTTAATCTGCAGGCAGGCAGGACTCCTGAATTTAAGCAATCATTCTCAAGTTTCCAGAGACTGATCCATGTTTTTGTTTCTCTGCTTCCCCAGTGACTTGCAAGATGATTTTATCTCACCCTGTGGGGCTTGCAGACAGGTCATGAGAGAGGTAAGCAACTTCCCTTTCTTTCTGGAATGGATCTCCCCTCCTCTTCCCTGCTCTTCCAGGCCCTGGGAGCCAAGCCAGGCCAAGTGAAGAGACACAGTGACTGTCCTATTAGCTGGGTTGGCTGACTCCTAAGGCCTTCCCAAGCTTGCATGAATCACTGGAAATTATTCTTTCATTCAGCAAATACTTCCTGAGTGAGTGTCTGTTCTGGGCTAGGCATTGACCCTGCTTTGGCGAGACAGCGGTGAAAAGACAGGCCAAGCCTCACAGGCATTATAGTCTAGTGTAGAAGACAGACAAATAAGGAGCAAAATAAATCAACAGTTAGAGTTGCTGAGAGTGAAGAGGGCTACAGAGAAAAAAAAATGCAGAAGGAGTTGAGAGCGACAGAAGGTGGAGCTGACTCTAGGTCAGAGTCAAAGGTCAGCAAACAACAGCCCGCAGGCAAATCCAGACTTCTGCATGTTGTTGTCCCACACACCAATTCACACGTTCCCTCTGGCTGCTTGGGTCCTACCAGGGGAGAGAGAAGAGTTACAACACGGACCTAATGGCCCGCAAAGCATAAAATATTTACTATCTGGCCCTTTATGGGAAACAGTTTGCCAACCCCTGCTTTTAGATGGCCGGGAAGGGAGTCTCTTTGAAGATAACATTTGATCAGAGATATAAATAAGGAGAAAAGATGAGACAGACCAAGATCTCGAGATTTGCAGGTGGAGGAAGCAGCAAGTTTAATGCCCACACGCTTGGTGAGTTGCATGAGCAGTTTGAAAGCCAAAGAGGCTAGAACACCGGGCAGGGCTTGAGGGGTGGTGACGGGTAAAGATAGAAAGGCGGTCAGGGGCGCATCACACAGGGTCTAGTAGTCCTTGGATAGAGGGTATATTTCACTCCAGGAATAAAGGGAACTGAATCGTACACTTAAAAATGGTCAAAATTATAAACCTTATGTATATTTTGTGATATTAAAACACAAGTTGGGGGAAGAAAAGAATAAAGGGAATTCAGTGGCTATTTTTAAAAAGAAGAGACTCAAAGGATCTGATGTACTTTTTACAAAGATCTTGGTTGGAAGCCTTCAGTTTCTTCAATTCTAAAAACCAAGGGGCTGAATTCGATCCTTTCTTCTGAATCTGGGCTCAATGAGGTTTTTGATATACACATGTACATTTGAGGAAGAGGGATGTCAATAGCTCTGATGGACTCTCAAAGGGGCCTGTGCCGGCCAGAGCCCACAAAGGCTAAAGCCACCAACTTGAAGGGTCCCCAGGCCTTGAGCTCTGATGAGACATCCTCGACCCCTCTAAATACAGCATCTCATTTAATCCCCTCGCCCCGCCTGGAGGGAAGTGTGGGTCGTTTGTCAGAGAAGCAAGTGACCTGCAGAAGGACACACAGCACGCCAGTCAGTGGCAAGCTGGCACTCACTATAGCCGTTCCGGCCGACAGCAAAGCCCACACTCCCCTCGTAAAGGCCCCCTCCCTGCCTTCATGGTCCTACAAAAGGGACACATTATTTTTGGCCACAGTAGAGATAACATGATGCTGTGCAGAATCAGAGTGGCTTGTTCCATGGGGGCTTCGCTTTGGAGCTGCTGGAATTTGGTGGGAGGCGGGTGGGGGGTTCAGTTTTGCTGTTGAGTCTTGGGTGGTTACTAGCATCTCTGGAACACACAGACATCCTCATCCTCCTGCTGCTCGCCAGGCCTGCAAATCAGGCACAGTTAGCAGGACTCATTTCCCAAATCTAGATGAAAAATGCCACTGGGAAGGCTCTGAATTCACATTAGGGACTTCATTCACCCCGGTTAGAGGGGCACAAATGGCCGCCCAGTACCACGGCATGTCCCAGGCCACAGGCAGCAAGCACATCAGGATGCCAGCTCCCTGACTCCCCAGGCCCTGCCTCCGTCTAATTGCTCAAGGCTGTTTTCTCCACGCAGATCAGATGTTGGCAAATGAGAGATGGCAAATGGAAAAGCTGAAGGAGAGAGAAGCAAAACGGAAACCAAAATGCAAATAATAAGAGCTGAAGCTTGGGGGCTGGAGGCCTGGCACTTAAACTCGCCTCCACTCAACTTTCACCCACACCCTCAGGCAGAGCCCGCCAAGCAGAGAAATTTCCTTCCTTAAAACATTAGCTTTAAAAAGACGGACTGTGCCCTATAATAACGTGGTGGTTCAGGCCGAAGCATCAAGAGCAGGCTGCAGAGCTGGCGGTCACTAGGAGCCCTAGCTGTCAGTACAGATGGCTTCCACTGGGCATTTACTACATGCCAGGCACTGCGTGCGGGCCCCTCCCACCCACTGCCTCCAGTACTCTCCATCTGGCCAGGTAGAGCCTCAGGCTGTTGACTCCAACTCCCCAGGCTATGCTCCATTACACTGCTGACCTAACTCTCCACCCAGGACACCTATCTTCCTGCCTGATACGTCTTTTGTCTCTAAAGCCATTTCACAGATCAAGACAGTGAAACCCAAAGAGTTTCATCATCTGCCCCATGTTTCTCTGCAAAGCCTCAGTTTTCTTATCCGTAAAATGGGAATAATATCCACCTGCCTCAAAGCGCAGATGATGCAATCCTGCTGTTCATTGTACAGTGTGTGACAGGCACGCAATCTCTCCAGGTTCTCAGAAGTTATCGAGAAGCCCCAAGGGAGGAAGATATGAGTTGTCCTTTGTCACAACAGGAGGGGATCTGGCCCCAGGGGTTAGATATTGTTCTTATAAAGCCCCATTGTTGTTCAGTTGCTAAGTTGCATCGGACTTTTTGTGACCCCCATGGACTGTAGCACGCCAGGCTTCCCTGTCCTTCAGTATCTCCCAGAGTTTGCTCAAACTCATGTCCATTGAGTTGGTGATGCTATCTAGCCATTTCATCCTCTGCCACCCACTTCACCGTTTGCCTTCAGCCTTTCCCGGCTTCAGGGTCTTTTCCAATGAGTCAGTTCTTCATATCAGGTGGCCAAAGGATTGATGAGTCCTCATCATGGAACAGAGCGTTTACTGCCCCTTAGCAATGTGCCAAGCACTGTGCTAACTGCTCATGCCATCTTTCACTGGCTCCACCCTCAGGCCCTATCAACCAGGTATGATTATTATCATTCCCATTTTACAGGTGAGAAAACCGAGGCACAGAGAGGCACATTAGACAGTAAGAGGCACTCAACCCAGGCCAGACTCAAACCAGGGCAGCCCTCCCCTCAGCCACACTGCCTCCCTCACGCTGGCTTTGCCTCTTTTCCAGTTTGGCACCGACTGGGCTGTCTACATGACCAAGCTGGACGGCACGTATGTTGTCAGGACAGTCCGGGAACTGCTGCCTGAATCTTTTGGGCCCGAGGACCTGCAGAAGATCCAGTGAGGGATGGAGAGCACCCTCTGCCCAGGAGCCCCTGCATTCCTTCACAGGCTAAAGGGGACGACCACCTGGAGGACTTCGTGAAGACATTCTCACAAACCTGGGGACATCTGCCAAACAGGCCCAACCCCCCAGGCACTGGGAGGAGACTGTTTTTGCAATTAACACTGGAGCACCAGGTTTCTCCTGAAGTGATACAGCGTTTCCATTCCAGCCCCTCCTTGCAACCCCTCTTGTCCTCCCCAGAACTCAGGGCACCCCGTCCTTCTCTCTCCTTCCCATGGGCCCTCTTTCAAATTCCAACCTAGTCTGGACTGCTTCACCATCTGCCTTCCCAAGGTTCTGTCCTGCTCTGGGTGACTTTTCTAATGATAAACATCACAAAACATTCCAGAGAGGCTTTTAGCTCCATCTCTGTCCTTGCTGTAGCTCTCAGGAGGGGCAGTCTTTATATTAAATACAAAGACCTGGACTCTCTCTGCCAGGAAAAGAATCAGGCACCTTGGATCTGTGTAGCTGGTGTGGAGAGCTGAGTCTTTAGGTCTCTGTGCCTTCTTCCGATGAGGGGCCGCTGGACTGGGTCTTACTGCAAACGGCCATCTCTAGAATCTGTTCTGGGCTAAGTCAGACCTGGGCCCTGCATGCTGTCACCCCCAAGTATAAAGGGGACAGAGGGGGCTGTTTGTCTAGATGGGAGAGCAAACATCTCTCTGAGGACCTACTGTGTGTCCAGTGTTTTTACCTGGATTATTTTGTATTTAAAGTACTCAGTAAAGTAGCTATCTCCCCCTTCTTACAGTTGGGGGCCCTGGGCCTCAGAGAGGTTGAGTAACTTGCTTTAGGACCACAGCAAAGTTTAAACCAAAATCCAGGTCCCATCACTTCCCCCTTGTAAGGTATAGTTCGGGCCGAGGCAGAAAAGGAAAGATGACCTCAACGGAAGTAGGTTACCTTTATTCAGGCAAGAAGGGGTGACAGTCGACCGGGCTGAGCCCCAAGAGGGATCAGGGAGGCTCCATATTTATAGGGAGGTTTGTGGAAGCGATAAGGGAAACGTTAATCAGGCGGGATGTTTTGGGTATTCTTTAGTTGAGTGGCATTTGTAGTTGGGCAGGGGGTGATAAGTCTTCTGGGCAGGTGTAGGGGGTGGAAGGTTTCTGGACAGGGGGTGATAAGTCCCAGATAGATAAAACCGGCCTGGAGCATCAGGGCGGGACCTAAAGTTCTGTTTTGTTTTCTCCGAAGTTAGATGATTCAGCAAGGGCCTTTGAGACTCTTGTTTTCTTTCCTTCACCCCCAGGATCTAGAAACAGTGCCTGCTCTTTGCCATGTGCTGTGATGTAGCAGACCTGGAATCTGAACCAGGTCTGACTCTTGAGTGTCTTTTTCTACTTTTCCCGCAGCTGATGTCTGGCTGCTTTTATTTACTGAGTCTTTTCTATATGCCAAATACTGCAGAGAAAGATGTATAAGAAACAGTCTCTGCCTCTGAGGAATTTGCAATCTGATAGGGAGAGAGGTGTAAATAGGACTCACGCTCAGAAATACACACTGTGATCCAGGCTGGTAGCAAGTGCAGGGGGGCAGCACGCTGCCTTCTGGGGAGTAAAGAGGGTTGGAGAGGGAGTCTGTTTCGTTGGTGCACTTAGGAAGGTGAGGACTGAAAAGGGAAGGAGCTGGGCTGGCTCTGTAAAGGGGGCTGGCAGCTCTGGGTGTCCTCCCTGGAGGAACTGGCCTTGGGGCCAGCCTTTGTGGCTGGGGTAAGAATACAGCATGGGTTTCCTGTTTCACCCCTTCCCTGGGAGTCCTTTCTTTTGAGATCAGAGCATCTGCAGGGATTACTGGTGCATGCGTGCTAAGTCATTTCCATCGTGTCTGACTCTTCGTGACCCCATGGACTGTAGCCCACCAGGCTCCTCTGTCCATGGGATTCTCCAGGCAAGAATACTGGAGTGGGTTGCCATGCCCACCTCCAGGGGATCTTCCCAGTCCAGGGATCGAACCCGTGTCTCTTACACCTGCCTATGTTGGCAAGCTAGTTCTTTACCACTAGCGCCACCTAGGAAGCCCTACTGTCTGGTAAGACTGGCTTTTCCATTACCCACCCAGACTTACCCGCTGCCATCGTGAGAGACAGAAAAGTAATATTTCCAACATTCTGCATGATGCAAGACTGCACCCTGCCTTTCTCTAGAAATGGTTGCTGAGAACTTCAGCACACTCTTCTGAATGTTCTCAACCAGGAGAAGTGAAGAAAGAAAAGAGAGGAAGCAGGAAGAAAACGGGCCAAGACATTAACATCAGTTAAAACTCTGATCAATGGAAATTTAGAGTAGTGGGTTATTTTCCTTACTACATATCTAGATTTTTAAAATTCCCAACATATTTCTTTTTCATTTAACAGCAACAACAAAAAGATGGTAGGAGTTAAACAGCCTCCTAACCATGTGATTTCATTACTCTGAGTCTCAATTTCCTCATCTGTAAATCAGCGGTGACAGCTCCCAGGGAACAGCATTGTCTATGGCTCAAAGGAAAGAATGCCTTATTGAGAGCCCAGTGCTGGGCCCTCAGTAAGCTCTTGATACATGCCAGCTGTTCCTCTTATGAAGGGTGACAAATCTGGGTCCTTTGCGGGTGGACGTGATTTTTGCAAACAGGCTTTTACACTCTTTTAATAATTTTTTAATTGAGTTCCTACTGGGTTGGAGGGCTGGGGCCACACCCTGGGGTTGCAGCAGTAAAGACAGATAAAATCGCTGTCCTCACGGGGTTCTGACTACCTGTGGGAAAGACATCTAAGTCAGCGGTTCCCAACCTTTCGGGCACCAGGGACCAGTTTAGTGGGAGACAGTTCTTCCCTAGACCAGGGGGTAGGAGTGGTTTGGGGGTGGGCCACGCCCACCACATTCACTGTGCACTGTATTTCTGTCGGGAGTTCCCAGATGGCGCAGTGGTCAAGAAACTGCCTGCCATTGCCAGGAGATGCAAGAGATTCGGTTCAATCCCTGGGTCGAGAAGATCCCCTGGAGTAGAAAGTGGCAACCCACTCCAGTATTCTTGCCTGGAAAATCTCATGGACAGAGGAGCTTGGTGGGCTACAGTTCACGGGGTCAGATACAACTGAGCGCGCACGCACTGCACTTATTTCTGTTATTACATCAGTTTCACCTCAGATCATTAGGCATTAGATCCCTGATCTAAATGATTCTAGGGACTTTCCTGGTGATTCAGTGGTTAAGGCTTTACCTTCCAATGTAAGGGGTGCAAGGTCAGTCCTTGGTCGGGGAGCTGAGATTCCCACATGCCTTGCAGCCAAAAAAACCAAACCATAAAAAAAAACCAATATTGTAACAAATTCAAAAAATACTTTAAAAAACGGTCCACATTTTTAAAAAATCTTTAAAAAATGGTCCACATTTTAAAAAAATCTTTAAAAAATAAATGATTCTGTCCATCGTGACAAGGGCCACCCAAGGGGAAGTAAGTGCTCTGGGGACAAGTCGCAGGGGGAATGGAGCTAGCCTGAGAATGGGCAGGGCAACCCAACCCTAAGGAGGAGATATTTCAGCCGGGGCACAAGAAAGGTCAGCCAGTTAAGGAGTGGGATAGAAGGAGGGGCAAAGAATGAAGACTGGAGGACTGAGCCTAGTGTTCTGTGCGTGCATGCTAAGTCGCTTCAGTCGTGTCTGACTCTGCAACCCCATGGACTGTAGCCCATCAGGCTCCTCTGTCCGTGGGATTCTCCAGGCAAGAATACTGGGGTGGGTTGCCATGCCCTCCTTCAGCAGATCTTCCTGACCCAGGGAGCAAACCCACATCTCTTACATCTCCTGCATCGGCAGGCAGGTTCTTTACCACTTCATGGGAACAGACTGGTGAAGGCACTTTGCAAAGAAGGATTCCAGAAATTGTTCGAACAATGTCCCCTTGGAAGAATGACACTCATTTGGCTGCAGAGAGGCTGGGATGTTTGTTTTAAATAAAAGCACTTTCATTTTGCAGTCCTGCTGTTCTGAGGGCTGTGATTTCCGAGCAGCACGTGTTCTATTGTTTAAGGCTGTCTGTGTGTTTTAGGACCCTAAAGCTAAGTCCCAGATTCCCATGGACATAAATAGAAGCCTGTATGTCTCTGCTGCTCTTGCCAGCTGCTGCTAACTGCTTATGTAAACTACAAGATTCTTTAGGATTTCCTTTTGGCAGGGAGGAGGGAACAAATATGATTCACAGGTGCCAGGGGTACTTTGGGTGCCTGTGTCTGAAATGAAGCCAGAAAATGCTGTTCAAGAATAAATAATGGATGGCCTAATCAGTCTCACATACGTGAGCGCATGCTAACTGCAGCCCGCCAGGCTCCACTGTCCATGGGATTCTCCAGGCACGAAGGTAGGTTGCTGTGCCCTCCTCCAGAGGAACTTCCTGACCCAGGGAGCAAACCCACATCTCTTACATCCCCTGCATCGGCAGGCGGGTTCTTCACCACTAACACTAACTGGGAAGTCCAGTAAGTCTCACACAGATATAATATTTTTATTGAATTATGTGAACACAGAAAATACTTGGAAGGAATGCCTAGCCTGTTAATAGTTGTTGAGGGGTATGGGAAGGGGAAGTTAAGGGAGGACAAATTAAAAGCTCTATGACTAAACAGAAAAAAAAAAAAAAAAAAGACGTAATGATTGTGCTAGCTACCTATGACTGTGTAACAAATTATGCCAAAATTTAGCAGCTTGGGACAACAGAAATTTATTATCACACAGTTCCTGCATGTCAGGAGTCTGGGATGAGCTGGGTCATCTCAAAGTCTCATACAAGACTGCAGTTAAGGCATCACTGGGGCTGCAGGCTCATCTGAAGGTTCGACTGGGGAAGGATCAACTTCAAAGCTCACATGTGTGCTGTTGGCAGGACTCCTACAGGCTGTTGCTGTTACTGTTCAGTTCCTTAAAACATGAGCCGCTCTACTGGGCAATTCACAACACAGCAACTGGCTTCCCTCAGGAGAAGCATGAGGGGGAGCCAGAGAGAAGCCAGAGTGTTTTGCTAGCCTGATTGCAAAAGTAATATCCCGTCACTTTGCCAAATTCTATTCCTTAGAAGATGTCCCTGAAGTCCAGCCCATAGTCAAGGGGAGGGGATTCCACAAAGACATGGATACTGGTGTGGGGTGGGTGTCACTCTAAAGATGTAAAAATCGGAGCTTAGACTCTACAGATGGACATCACCAGATGGTCGACACCGAAATCAGATTGATTACATTCTTGGCAGCCAAAGATGGAGAAACTCTCTCTATACAGTCATCAAGAACAAGACCGGGAGCTGACTGTGGCTCAGATCATAAAACTCCTTATTGCCAAATTCAGACTGAAATTGAACAAAGTGGAGAAAACCACTAGACCATTCAGATATGACCTGAATCAAATCCCTTATGACTATACAGTGGAAGTCAGAAATAGATTTAAGGGACTAGATTTGATAGACAGAGTGCCTGATGAACTATGGACGGAGGTTCGTGACATTGTACAGGACATAGGAATCAAGACCATCCCCAAGAAAAATAAATGCAAAAACGCAAAATGGCTGTCTGAGGAGGCCTTACAAATAACTGTGAAAAGAAGGGAAGCGAAAAGCAAAGGAGAAAAGGAAAGATATACCCGTTTGAATGCAGAGTTCCAAAGAATAGCAAGGAGAAATAAGAAAGCCTTCCTCAGTGATCAGTGCAGAAAAGTAGAGGAAAACAATAGAAGGGGAAAGACTAGAGATCCCCTTCAAGAAAATTAGAGTTACCAAGGGAACATTTCATGCAAAGATGGGCTCGATAAAGGACAGAAATGGTAGGGATCTAAAAGAAGCAGAAGATATTAAGAAGAGGTGGCAAGAATACACAGAAGAACTGTACAAAAAAGATCTTCATGACCCAGATAATCATGATGGTGTGATCACTCACCTAGAGCCAGACATCCTGGAATGTGAAGTCAAGTGGGCCTTAGGAAGCATCACTATGAACAAAGCTAGTGGAGGTGATGGAATTCCAGTGGAGCTATTCCAAATCCTAAAAGATGATGCTGTGAAAGTGCTGCACTCAATATGCCAGCAAATTTGGAAAACTCAGCAGTGGCCACAGGACTGGAAAAGGTCAGTTTTCATTCCAATCCCAAAGAAAGGCAATGCCAAAGAATGCTCAAACTACTGCACAATTGCACTCATCTCACATGCTAGTAAAGTAATGCTCAAAATTCTCCAAGCCAGACTTCAGCAATACATAAACCGTGAACCTCCAGATGTTCAAGCTGGTTTTAGAAAAGGCAGAGGAACCAGAGATCAAATTTCCAACATCCGCTGGATCATGGAAAAAGCAAGAGAGTTCCAGAAAAACATCTATTTCTGCTTTATTGACTATGCCAAAGCCTTTGACTGTGTGGATCACAATAAACTGTGGAAAATTCTGAAAGAGATGGGAATACCAGACCACCTGATCTGCCTCTGGAGAAACCTATATGCAGGTCAGGAAGCAACAGTTAGAATTGGACATGGAACAACAGACTGGTTCCAAATAAGAAAAGGAGTACGTCAAGGCTGTATATTGTCGCTCTGCTTATTTAACTTATATGCAGAATACATCATGAGAAACGCTGGGCTGGAAGAAGCACAAGCTGGAATCAAGATTGCTGGGAGAAATATCAATAACCTCAGATATGCAGATGAAACCACCCTTATGGCAGAAAGTGAAGAGGAACTAAAGAGCCTCTTGATGAAAATGAAAAAGGAGAGTGAAAAAGTTGGCTTAAAGCTCAACATTCAGAAAACTAAGATCATGGTATCCAGTCCCATCACTTCATGGCAAATAGATGGGGAAGCAGTGGAATCAGTGGCTGAGTTTATTTTTTGGGGCTCCAAAATCACTGCAGATGGTGATTGCAGCTATGAATTTAAAAGATGCTTGCTCCTTGGAAGGAAAGTTATGACCAACCTAGATAGCATGTTGAAAACCAGAGACATGACTTTGTCAACAAAGGTCCGTCTGGTCAAGGCTATGGTTTTCCAGTGGTCATGTATGGATGTGAGAATTGGACTATAAAGAAAGCTGAGGACAGAAGAATTGATGCTTTTGAACTGTGGTGTTGGAGAAGACTCCTGAGAGTCCCTTGGACTTCAAGGAGATCCAACCAGTTCATCCTAAAGGAGATCAGTCCTGGGTGTTCATTGGAGGGACTGATGTTGAAGCTGAAACTCCAATACTTTGCCCACCTGATGAGAAGAGCTGACTCATCTGAAAAGACCCTGATGCTGGGAAAGATTGAGGGCAGGAGGAGAAGGGGACAACAGAGGATGAGATGGTTGGATGGCATCACTGACTCAACAGACATGGGTTTGGGTGGACTCCGGGAGTTGGTGATGGACAGGGAGGCCTGGCATGCTGCAGTTCATGGGGTCGCAAAGAGTCGGACATGACTGAGCTGAACTGGTGGCTCAGTGGTAAAGGATCCGCCTGCCAATGCAGGATACAGGTTTGATAGAGTCAGGTAAGATCCCATACACAGCGGAGCAACTAAGTCTGTGTGTCACAACTATCGAGCCTGTGCTCTGGAGTCCAGGAACCGCACTCCAGAAGACTGTATCCTGGAGCCCGGGGTCCGTAATCAGAGGAGCTCCCACCATGAGAAGCCCAAGTACCGCAACTGGAGAGCACTCACATAAGCAAAGACCCAGCAGAGCCAAAAACAAATAAATAAAATCATTTTTTTTAAAGGTGTAAAAATTGAAAATGCTCGTGGACAAAGAAAAGAAACCAGAAAAGCATAGTAGGGCAGCAGGAGGGCCTGGTTCACCCTGTTAAGAAGTTGACCTTGTTCCAAAGGGCAGCTCTCAGTTTCAGATGGGTGTGGGGGGTGTGCGTGTATGTGTATGTGTGTGAAATGATCAGCTTTGTGCCTTAAATAGCTCAGTCTGTCAAGTCAGGAGATGTTAGAGATCTGAAGGAAGACAGAAGAAATAGCCATACGGGGAAAATAGCATGCCTCTGGGCTTACGGGGAGTTGGAACAGCAGATTGTTTGCTTTTCATGATGAGTGTATCTCTATATACTGGTAGTCTTTTTCAAATCATACGTGCATATTACTTTTAATTAAAAAACTTAAATTTTATGTATTTATTTACTTTAATTTTGGCTGTGCTGAGTCTTCGTTGCTTTGCTCAGGCTTTCTCTAGTTGAGGCAAACGGGGGTCGCTTTCTAGTTGCGGTGCTCGGGCTTCTCAGGGCGGGGGCTTTTCTTGTTCCAGAGCATAGGCTCTGGGCACTTGGGCTTCAGCAGTTGTGACTTGTGGGCCCTAGAGCACGGGCTCAGAAGTCGTGGTCACGGGGTTAGTCACTCTGCGGCATGTGGAATCATCCCAAACCAGGGATTGAACCCATGTTCCCTGCAATGGCGGGCGGATTCTTCTGCACTGCACCACCATGGAAGTCCTTAAAAGACTTTTTAATTTGAAAAAAAAAAAAAGAAGAAGCTTGCAGAGCGGAGGTTCATTTAGCAATAACGTGGTGTATTAGAGAGCAGCTGCGGTAGTTAATTCTGTTGGCGGCGGGGGTGAGCTGTTTAACATTCCTGATATTGCTGGACCCACTAAGGGCAGGGAAGAGGGACTGCAAGGAAGAGCCTGGAGCCGAAGAGCGGAGAACACTCTCTGCCAGACTAAGGCGCTTAGGCTTTATCCTGAGACCAATGGACAAAGTCAAAGAGCCTGTGAAGGATCTTAAGCAGCAGGTGACATAGCCATATTTGTATTTTGAATAACCACTGCAGGGCAGCAAATTTATTGGAATGAATAAGCCACAGACTGTCTGAATGTCTCAACAGCACCACACCTCCACGATCCATCATATCACACTCGCCTCCATCTTGCCCAGGCGAAACAAAATCACTTCTTTCAGGTGAAATCTCATTCTCTGCCCACAGTTGTCTGATTTTAACCTCCAAAGACTGCAGCCCAGGAGTTCCAAGCAGCTGGATTTTGATCCGGTAGCAGCTTTGCTCTGTCAACAGTTTAAGCAAACACTCCTTCCACCTCCGCTGGCAATTCACAGATAGCACTTCTGAGATGGTCTGTGGAAAAGGATGTGGCTGCCCTGGGAAAACGTGTCTGTCTCCTGCCGGAGGAGACAAAGAGCATTGAAATGGTGCCAAAGGACATCGTCCACAAGGGAAGGTCAAATAGCCCTCAACGGTTCTCTTTTTGCAAGTCTAGTCTTTTTCCATTTTCACATTAGCGTCAGCCTTTCTTCTCCCCACTACACATCCCCCCGCCCCAGCCATGTCCTTTGGGGAGAGGTTAAATGATGCTTCTTAGGAATATTATGCACTTTATCAAAACTATGAGGTCTTGCTGCCTGGAGGGAAAAGGGTACAATGAACACACGCGGTGCCCACAGAGCAGAGTATATACCAGAAAAGAGTCTTGTGGCCTCTCCAGCAACCCCCTCCATTCCCCTCTAATTCTCATGGCGGAGCATATCAAAGCCAGCCTTTGATGTTTAATAAATATGCTCTGAATGAATGAGACTCTCAGAGTATTAAATCTGCAGTATAAACAGATACCATCGCAGAAAACCACATGCCAATTCCTCGATGTCACCTGTGTGGGATACCACTAAAGAGACAGAATATGTTATGCAAGAACCTTAGGATGAGTCCCCTGAGACAGGAAACCAGGGCCATGATCCCTACAAAAGACAGCCCCTGTGCCCCGAACAATAAGGCTGTATCTCTGCCCTGAGAAGGGAGAACACAGAACCCCGTGAACCCTGAAGGCAGCTTCTCTGTGTAGAAATCCCCGTTTGCCCTTTCTGTAATTAGGCCTGCTGAAGAACTGAACTTCATGATGTGCTTGGTTTAGACCTGTCACAAGCAACTTAAATTTTCTACAGAAGGAGACGTGAACCCATCTGGTGCTCTCTGTTGGGCAAGAAACTTCACAGTCTACAATGGAGGGTTAATTAACATCAGCCTGGAGTTTCCATTTCTGCAGGTGGGTAACTTAAGCATCACAAGTCTGGCAAGTTTGTTTTCGGCTTAGGGGAACAAATCCGGAGGCTGATAACAACCACCCTCTTTAACTCAAAAACACCAACACAATGTCTCCTTAGTGAATACGCATTACAGGCTGCATAGTCATCACAAGCCTCATGGTAAAAGGTTACATTCCTAGTGGAGTAAAGAAAATCCTTTTAGTTAAAATATTAAACATCTCAGGAACCTCTCGCTCCTTTTCAGTAAACATTAAAGAGAAGAGCTGTAATGACAAGAACACACATCAGATGGGCAGACTTAAACTTTAAAGGAGGTCTTTGACCCAACTAAGTTTCCATGGGTGAAGTTTCTCCAACCTTCTCTTTCTTGCTATGCTATGCTATGCTAAGTCACTTCAGTCGTGTCCGACGCTGTGCGACCCCATAGACGGCAGCCCACCAGGCTCCCCCGTCCCTGGGATTCTCCAGGCAAGAACACTGGAGTGGGCTGCCATTTCCTTCTCCAGTGCATGAAAGTGAAAAGTGAAAGTGAAGTCACTCAGTCGTGTTCGACTCTTAGCGACCTCATGGATTGCAGCCTAACAGGCTCCTCCGTCCATGGGGTTTTCCAAGCAAGAGTACTGGAGTAGGGTGCCATTACCTTTCTCCAAAGGACAGTTTCAATGGAGCACTTTAAAATTGTAATTTAAAACTCTCTGCTGCTGCTGCTGCTGCTAAGTCGCTTCAGTCGTGTCCGACTCTGTGCGACCCCAGAGATGGCAGCCCACCAGCCAAAAACTTAAAGATAATATCTGACTTCCATGCACCTCCATAAATAAATTGGAAAGAAATGTATCTGTTTATCTACTTATGTCTCTCCCAAATAAACATGACTGCATATGACATGGGCCCTGCTGTTTCTCCCCATAGGTGAGATCAGAACACCCATACTGTTCTGGCAAAGCAGCTGCCCACCTGTCTCTAGCCAGGGATCCACCCCACAGCCAGACAAGCCTGGGGCTAGAACTCTTCAGAGGACTGAAGATCCCTCCAGCAACAGCTGCTATTTACTTAATTTCATACATAAGAAGGAAGGAGGGGGCGTGAAGCCTTTTGCATGCTCTCTCTTGGGGTCCTGACTTCCATCACACCCTCATCAGATCAATCAGAGTGAAGATGATCCCCAGTGTTGGCTGGCCCTGAGCAGGGGAGAGTCCCTTCCTCTTGTCATTCAGGAAAGGGCTGGCTGGGTTCAACTCAAGGTCTCCGATAGGACAAAGCTCACTATTAAAATGTGTTTGTTTGTTTGAAACCACTCAGTGCAAAGACAATTAAGTAAACCTTGTGAGTTTTATCAGACTATTCATGCTAAGTTCATTTTTCATGACTTAGTTTGAATTTTTTGTATGTGTTCAAAATGCTTTTTTTACTTTGTTTCTAACTTTTCTTTTTTTGCATCTATTTAAAATTTTTATTGCAGTATGCTGCTGCTGCTGCTGCTAAGTCACTTCAGTCATGTCCAACTCTGTGCAACCCCATAGACGGCAGCCCACCAGGCTCCCCCGTCCCTGGTACTCTCCAGGCAAGAACACTGGAGTGGGTTGCCATTTCCTTCTCCAATGCATGAAAGTGAAAAGTGAAAGTGAAGTTGCTCAGTCGTGTCCGACTCCTAGTGACCCCATGGACTGCAGCCCACCAGGCTCCTCCGTCCATGGGATTTTCCAGGCAAGAGTACTAGCTGATGTATAATATTATAAGTTGAGGTGTACAACATAGTGATTCACAATTTTTAAAGCTTATACTATGCTTATAGAATATTGCCAATATCCCCTGTGTTTTACAGTATACTCTTTTGCTCATTTATTTTATACATAATGGTTTGTACCTCTTAATCCCCTACCCCTACATGTCCATCAACAGATGAATGGATAAAGAATATGTGGTGTATACATATATATATATTACTCTGCCATAAAAAAGAAAAAATTCTGCCATCTGCAACAGCAATGGATGGACTTGGAGGGTATTAAGCTAAAGTGAAATAAGTAGGACAAAGAAAGACAAATACTGTATGATGTCACTTATATATGGAATCTAAAAAATAAAACAAATAGTAGTGTTGCCTGGAAAATCCCATGGGCGGAGGAGCCTGGTGGGCTGCAGTCCATGGGGTCGCTAAGAGTCGGACACGACTGAGAGACTTCACTTTCACTTTTCACTTTCATGCATTGGAGAAGGAAATGGCAACCCACTCCAGTGTTCTTGCCTGGAGAATCCCAGGGACAGGGGAGCCTGGTGGGCTGCCGTCTATGGGGTCGCACAGAGTCAGACACAACTGAAGCGACTTGGCAGCAGCAGCAGTGAAAGTGAAAGTCGCTCAGTCGTGTCCAACTCTTTGCAACCCCATGGGTATAGTCCACGGAATTCTTGAGGCCAGAATACTGGAGTGGGTAGCCTTTCCCTTTTCCAGGGGATCTTCCCAACCCAGGGATGGAACCCATGTCTCCCACATTGCAGGTGGAAACAAACTAGTGGATATAATAAATAGAGAACAAATTAGTGGTTACCAGTGGGGAGAGGAAAGCGGAGAGGGGCAAGATAAACTGAATTTTTCAAAAAAGCTTTCCTTATATCAAGAAGCTTTATGTAAAGTGTTTACTAAAACACCACACAGAGAAAATTGAACAAATCAAAGTGTACATTTAGGTGAATTTTCATCAAATGAACATACCTAAATCAGGAAAGAGCGTGTCCTCAGCACCTCAAAAGCCTGGCCCCTAACACTGTAGATTAATTTTGTCTGCCTTTGAACTTTATATAAATTGAATCACATAGAATTTATCACTTGTTTTTTTTTTTGACTGCCCGCCCATGGCATGTGGAATCTTAGTTCCCCAACCAGGGATCAAACCCCTTGCATTGGAAACACAGATTCTTAACCACTGGACTGTCAGAGAAGTACCTATTTATTGCTATTTATGTTTGCTTTTTTAAACTGATCAGTGTATTTATAAAATATATAATATGTTGTTGCCTATATTTGTAGACACTCTTCTGGCTGAATATACCACAGTTTATCCAGTCTACTGTAGATGGTCATTTGAGTTGTTTCCAGTTTTATACTGAAGGAGGAAACAGAACAGGCTCCCTCTTGAAAGCAGGACTCCATCTTGGGGCAGACTGTGGACTTTGAGCTATATGCCCAGTATCTATGGAAATGATATACCAACTGGAAGGCCAGGCCCCTGGAAGGAAGAGCCCCGGGGCTCCCCATCGCCCAAAAGAAAACTATAATTATCTGTGTAACCAAATAGAATCATACATTCTACTTTGCTTATTGGGAAATGACCACAAGCCTATTAATAATGGTCCACTGTTAACTACCTAGGTTTAAGGCATATGAATCATGGGTTAACTTTGATAGTATCTTTTTCCTTTGTTCAGACTAGTTTCAAGGAACCTTATACACAGGGTATAAAAGGTTTTCACAAAGGCTGGTTGGGGTCCTTGGCTAAGAGGAGACTCTGCCTTGGGCCCGCCGGTGTAATAAACGGCACTCCACTATCTGCACTGTCTTGAGTGAGTCTGTTTCCCGGAACGCGTGGCTACAACAGCACTATGTAGAACAGCACTGCTATGGACATTCTTGGGGAGATTATGTTTGCATTTCCATGGGTCTACACTTAGGAGTAAAATCACCAGCTTCTCATTTTATACATATGTGTGTGTGTGTGTGTGTGTGTTTAAACTCACCAATTCAAAGATAGATCTTTTTGCAGTGCCTTATTTTTATTCTTATTTACTTCTATTTTTACTTACTACTCTACAGCACAGAACCAGGGTTGTGCTGAAGGTCACAAATGAGCCCCAAAATTAAATGGATTAGGTTGTGCCTTTCTACCCAAGCAATGCTGAGGTGGTTCTCACACCAGACAAATGTCTCCTTGCCCTGAAGCTCACCTGTCACACACAGGTATGGCTCTTCACTGTTTAGTCGCTAGGTCGTGTCTGACTCTTTGCAACCCCATGGACTGCAGCACTCCTGACTTCCCTGACCTTCACTATCTCCTGGAGTTTGCTCAGACTCCTGTCCATTGAGTTGGTGATGCCATACATACTTAGCTGCACCTACAAAAACATTTTATATCTTTTCCAGGGCCTGTAAGGAGAATATTACTGAATCCAAGCTCAGTTTGCTTGTCGAAGACTGACTGACCGAGAGACTAGGAGGCAAGGAATACAACTTTATTCAGAAAGCCAAATGACCAAGAAGAAAGCAGGCTAATGTCTCAAAATAACTGTGTCAGGGTTTAGATGCCAGGTTCTTTCACAGGACAGAGATGGGGAGGAGTTGAGGAAATAAGCAAGTCCATCCTAAAGGAAATCAGTCCTGAATATTCATTAGAAGGACTGATGATGAAGCTGAAACTCCAATACTTTGGCCACCTGATGCGAAGAACTGACTCCTTAGAAAAGACCCTGATGCTGGGAAAGATTGAAGGTGGGAGGAGAAGGGGACAACAGAAGATGAGATGGTTGGATGGCATCACCGACTCAATGGACATGAGTTTGAGTAAACTCTGGGAGTTGGTGATGGACAGGGAGGCCTGGTGTGCCGCAGTCCATGGAGTCGCAAATGGTTGAACACGACTGAGCGACTGAACTGAACTGACACCGCATATGACCTGGGACCCTCACAGCCCTTCCGTGCCTGTTTTCTTATCTATAAAAACGACATTCCTATCTCATTGGTGGGAAATTTAATTAACAAATGTAGAGAGTCTGGCACAAGGGGGGTTACTCAATAAATATTCCCTCCTCAATGACGATGTCGCCAGAAGCAGCCAAGTTCACACCCCTGACGTCCTTGAGAGGCCACCCCGCAGACGCTGCGGGCAAAAGTCTGAACAAAGTACGCGCCGGCAGGGACGGCCACAGCGCCCTCGCGCGTCCAGCCAGGAAACCGCCTGAGTGACGGCCCCGCCCACCGGCGCCCGCGCCCGCGCCGAGGCTCCGCCCCGAAGTTGAGGCGTTGTGTCAGGCGCCCCGGACGCCGGCAGGTCCCCAGGGACCGGGCGGCGACGCCATGGCGGTGCGACAGGCGCTGGGCCGGGGCCTGCAGCTGGGCCGAGCGCTGTTCCTGCGCTTCACGGCCAAGCCCGGCCCGGCCTACGGCTGGGGCCGGCCGGAGCGGCCCGGCCCCGCGGCGGGCTGGGGCCGCGGAGAGCGCCCGGGCCCGGCCGCGGGACCCGGCACGGAGCCGTGCAGGCTCGGGCTCGGGCTTCCCGGCCGCTACCGCTTCTTCCGCCAGTCGGTGGCCGGGCTGGCGGAGCGGCTCCAGCGGCAGTTCGTGGTGCGGGCCCGGGGCGGTGCGGGCCCTTGCGGCCGCGCTGTCTTTCTGGCCTTCGGGCTTGGGCTGGGCCTCATCGAGGAGAAGCAAGCGGAGGGCCGGCGGGCCGCCTCAGCCTGTGAGGAAATCCAGGTGAGTGTCGGCGGCGGGCGGGGCAGGGTCGGGGGCGGGGGGGAGGATCGGGATGGGGCGGGGGCGGGGCCCCACTTGGGTGAGGGGCGGGGCCGGAGCCGGGATGGGGCGGGGCCAAGTGCGGGGGCGGGGCCCACTTGGGTGCGGGGCGGGGCCGGGGAGACCGAGCTGGGGCAGGAGCCGGGCTTGGGGCGGGGCTAAGTGCGGGAGCCGGGTCCGAGTTGGGGGCGGGGCGGAGCGGAGCGGGCTGCCTTCGGGCCTGGGGTCAAGATTTAGCTTGTTCAATCGCGCAGTCTTGTCCCACTCTCTGCGACCCCATGGACTGCAGCACGCCAGGCTTCCCTGTCCATCTTCAACTCCCAGAGCTTACTCAAACTCATGTCTGTCGCGTCGGTGATGCCATCCAACCATCTTCTCCTCTGTCGTCCCCTTCTCCTCTTGCCTTCAATCTTTGCCAGCATCAGGGTCTTTTCAAATCAGCCAGTTCTTTGCATCAGGTGGCCAAAGTATTGGAGTTTCAGCTTCAGCATCAGTCCTTCCAATGAATACTCAGGACTGATTCTATTTATCTTGTAGCTGGGAATTCCTTGGCAATCACTGATTAAGGCTCATTTGTTACTGATCTCCTGGTACCAGGCCAGTACCTCACTTTGGTTTTACTATCTTCCCTTCCTCAAACGGGGGTTTCCAGGTAGCTCAATTGGTAAAGAATTCTCTTACAATACGAGAGACCCTGGTTCGATTCCTGGGTCCAGAAGATACACTGGAAAAGGGATAGGCTACGCACTCCAGTATTCTGGCCTGGAGAATTCCATGGACAGTCCATGGGGTCACAAAGAGTCAGACAGGACTGAGAGACTTTCACTTTCTCAAACTGCATGGTTTGAAAGATATACTAATTACATAGCTCCTGGACTTCCCTGGTGGCTCAGGCAGTAAAGTGTCTGCCTACAATGCAGGAGACCCTGGTTCGATCCCTGGGTTGGGAAGATCTCCTGGAGAAGGAAATGGCAACCCACTCCAGTACTCTTGCCTGGAAAATTCCATGGACGGAGGAGCCTGGTAGGCTACAGTCCATGGGGTCGCAGAGTCGGACACGACTGAGCGACTTCAATGTCAATGTCAATGTGTCTCCAAGGCCAATGACCTTCTGTAAATTTTCTAAAATTTAAGGACAGCTAAATCCTAACCCTTATATTCCAGAGGTAGTTGTCATCCCCAATATATGGATGAGGGAGGTGAAAAGTGAAGTAACTTGCTGAAGTCACAAGTCTGACTTTCACAGAACCTGTGTGTGCTGTTGTTAACCACTTGCCAGCCAGGCAGCCTCCACAGTTTAGCCAATTAGTGACGTAGCTGAAGCCGCAGTAAAAACCCAAACAGCAGGAGAAAACAGCAGGCCTAGTTAGCACAACCTGTGTAGAGTTATCTGGGGTGACTAAAATGCTTAGTTCTTGGGCTTTTTAAGTGTTTTAAAGAGCTCAGAGGATTCTGTTTCTACTCAACCAAAATCTCTACTTCTCCAGAGAAACAGAAGGAATAGGATGTGTTTATTAAAAGGCAGCTTTATTTGAAGGAATTGGCTCTGCTGTTCTGGAGTCTGGCAAGTTCAGACTGCAGGGCAGACAGGCAGGCTGGACACCCGGGGAAGAAACATTGTTAAGTTCAAGTCTGAAGACCATCTGCTGGCACAGTTTCCTCCTCTTCAGGGAGGCCCTTCTTCCTGGGGTTGGGAACCATTCACTGCCTTAGTACAGCCCCTGCGTTTTACAGCTGAACGCTGAGGTGGTGCAAGGTGGGGTGATTTGCCCAAGGACACAGCTGGTTAAAGACCAAGCAGTGTTGGTCTTTAAGCTCCCATGTTTCCTGGCTTTCCGCCCAGGTCGTGTTACTCATCACCAGAGCGTCTCATGTTTACGCCCTGGCCCCTGTGAGGCAACAGGTGACGCCTGGTCTAGGCCCCATTCTCTGCCCCTGTCTTTTGTTACAGCTCAGCTGGCAGAAGCCAAGGTGGCCAACTTGACAAACCCTACTTAAAATTACAGCGGGTGTTTCTAAACTGAGGAGCTAGATCCTCCTAGCTTACCATCTCCACATCCTTGCCTCACACTTCATTCTTCTGTGTCTTAAAATTTTTAATTAATTACAAATTAATTTTTTAAATTCTTGCATTTGACTTCTTTGGAAAGAAAATCAGAGTACCAGATTTGGCAACCCGTGTGCTAAAATTCTAATTCTAATTCTAATGCTAATTCCATATGGTGTCATACTGGAGTAGACCAGACCAGTCCCTTTAGATGCATTTGGAAAGCATTTTGTTGGGGGAACCCTTTATAAAATAGGCCAAAGATATGAACATATATTTCACCAAGAGGAGATACAGATGCCAAATAAGGATAGTTGAATCATTAGGGAAATGCAAATTGAAAATACAATGTGGTATCTCTGCATCCTTATTAGAGCAACTAACATTTTAAAAATAAGTGATAATAGCGAATGCTTGTGAGGATGCAGAGAAACTGGATCAATGGTGAAAATCTAAAATAGTACAGCCACTCTGGAAATTAGTCTGCAGTTTCTTACAAAACTAAACATACATTTATCATATGACCCAGCCATTGCAGTCTTGGGCGTTTACCCAGAGAATTGAAAATTTATGTTCACACAAAAACCTGTACCTGAGTAGCTGCTATGGGAAACAGTTCCCCCAAACATTAAAAATAGAATTATTGTATGATCCCAGCAATTCTACTTGGTATGTAGCCAAAAGAATGAAAGCAGGGACTCTGAACAAATATTTGTACACCTATGTTCATAGCAGCATTATTCACAATAGTCAAAAGGTAGAAGCAACCCAGGTGGCCATCAATGGGTGTTAAATCTTGTACACCAGTATTTATGGCTGCATCCCTCATAATAGCAAAATATTAAAAACACAAACATCCTTTAGCTGGTGAATTGTTAAACAAACCCTGGTATATACAGTGGAATACTAATAATAAGGAATTACAAGGAATCAGCATTGATACAGGTAACAACTTCAGTGAACCTCAGGGGCATTATGCTTAGTGAAAAAAGTCAGTTCCAAATGGTTGCATCCTGTGATTCTATTTATATAACATTCTTGAAATGACAGAATGGTAGAGATGGGGAACAGGTCAGTGGTTGCCAGGGACGTGGTTGCATGGGGCATGGCGGGGGTGGTGCAAAAACAAAGAGGCAGCTCAAAGGGATTCTGTGATGGAGCAGGTCTGTATCTTGGTGATTACATGAATCTGTAGGTGGGGTGAAATCGCACAGAGCTACACCGCAGGGGCATGCACACGAGTGAATGCGGGTTAGAAAAGATGGTGAGAACTGGGTAAGATCTGCAGCCTCGTTGACAGTAGAGTATGTCGTCACTTTGCTGGGTTTGATACTGTACTAGTGCCTCGTGATGGAGAAGGCGATGGCACCCCACTCCAGTCCTCTTGCCTGGAAAATCCCATGGACGGAGGAGCCTGGTGGGCTGCAGTCCATGGGGTTTCTGGGAGTCGGACACGACTGAGCGACTTCACTTTCACTTTTCACTTTCCTGCATTGGAGAAGGAAATGGCAACCCACTCCAGTGTTCTTGCCTGGAGAATCTCAGGGACAGGGGAGCCTGGCGGGCTGCCGTCTATGGGGTCGCACAGAGTCGGACACGACTGAAGCGACTTAGCAGCAGCAGCAGTGCCTCGTGAGAGGTCAACTGGGGGAAACTGGGAGAAGGGCACACAGGACACTTTGTTGGGTTTTTTTTGGCAGCTTCCTGTAAGTCTATATTTATTTCAAAATAAAGCTTTAAAAATTTTATCTCATCCTCAAAACTATGGTTGACTGAGGATTACACGATGCTTCTTTGGCTCCACAGAATTTAGAAACTGGTTGGCAAGGCAAGACAGACTTTCATTTTTTAAAAAAATTAAAAGTTCTCATGCGAAGTGTTTTAGCTTATAGACTCCCAGTGCTTTAGGAATCTTCCAGAAGGAAAGACTACTGCGGGCTGAGTGGTCAGCACTTGTTATAGGGGAAGCAGGAGCTTGAGTTGGGACTTGATGGATGAGTAGGGATGAACAGGCAGAGCAAAGACAGTATTTCAGGGGGCAAGGGGAGGGGAAGAGTTTGAGCAAAGGTTCAGGGAGAGGCATGTGAGAGACCAGTATGGGCAGTGCAGACCAGCCTGCAAAACAGTTTTCATATATAGGAAGTGTCAGGACAAGGCACTGAGTAATGCATAAGTTGGGTTCTTTTTTTTCGGTGGTGGTGCTGGTCTTTCTCGCTGCGTGCGGGGCTAGTCTTTGTTGCAGTGCACAGGCTTCTCATTTTGGTGACTGCTCTTGTCGCGGAGCAGGGCTCCAGGGCGCACAGGTTCAGTGGTTGCAGTACACAGGCTCAGGAGTTGTGGGGCACAGGCTTAGTTGCTCTGAGGCTTGTGGAGTCTTCCCGGATCAGGGATCAAACCCATGTCCCCTGCACTGGCAGGCAGATTCTTATCCTGGACCACCAGGGAAGTCCATCAGTTAGGTTCTGCTGCAACATTTGAAAGCAATGGGCTTTCACTGGACTCAGAAGCAGGTAAGGAAGGACATGAGTGGGAAAGTCTGGAGGCGAGTGACTAGCCATAGAAAGGGAGGGATCAGCAGATGAGATGGGATTTGAGGAGGAAGGTAGAGTTTGGGCAACTGGAGGAATGATGTCACCTGCCTGAAGTAGGCAAGAATACCAATTTGGGGGAAATGGCCTCTTTCCCCGTGCACCCCCACCTACACTTCCATCTAATTCCATCAGAACTCTTGTACTCTTTGTCTCCTTTCTGTGAACAGAATGGCCCCCCAGCTTCCTAAGAGGCAGAAACAGGGAGACAGGTGTATGGTCAGGCCACTCAAGATGGCAGTTCTCTTGCTCTCTGTACATCCCCTGTGGGACCGGTCCCTGCTTCAGCTACATCCTCCTCACAGGAACATGCTTGCCCCCTGCCCCAGCTATGGTTGTTTTCAGCTTTGGGCCAGAGCAGCTCCACCTGCTAGTTTATTAACAACATACTGACCAGAGACATTAATAATACGTCTTTTGTTACCTAATCGTTATTGACCAGAGTCGTCTTTTAATATTCACTTATATAAAAATCGCTGGCCCCAGTTGTTAGTTTCTGCAAAAATCCCCCAATTGATAATATGTTCAAGGGAAACATCTGTCCTCGTGATGGTCGTTAACCTGAGGGGCTGTGAGGGACATGCCCCAGCCACCGGTTTCCCTGGTAACTAATGAGCCAACCTGACTTCAATTCCTTCTGTAAATAGCAGCACTCCCCTCCACCCGACTCCCTGCCCAGTAGTGAAGATTGCTGCCGGGTCCTGCCTGCTGCACATGGTGGGGTGTTGCTCGAGGACCTTTTTCTGCAGACATGTAAGGTTCTCTGTCACTGTCTCCGGGCTTTTGCTTGGGTCATCTGAAGGCTGGGCAACTACAAGGCTTGCGGGCCTTTGGGGTACAACCTAACAATTGGTGAGCCAGCCGAGAAAGCTCCTATAAACACCAAGATGTTGGGAAAGGACAGGGAGCTTGGTTGGGGAAAGGAAAGCTTTTGGGGAAATCCCAGGGTGGTCGCCCACCAGCTGTGGGCCCTGTGACAGCTGACTACCGTGAGAGCCGTCTTTCTCGTCCATTATGCTGATGCTTTCCTGTTAACCTTGGAGTTTCTTTCTTGTTTACATGTAGCAGCCCCGTGCTCATGGGTCATCTGATCGCACAGGGATGGCTGATGAATTCAGACAGAATGCAAGGACCTGGATTGTCTGTGAAATACAGGCACACCCCTGACCCACCCCCCCAAGCAATGTAGACTCAGGTTTAGGGTATTAACTCAGGGACAGGCTTGTGAACTGGACATGGCCAGTTTCTTGCAAAGGCTTGTTTGGGGCCTGTGGCAATGGCAAAATGATTAAAGCATATCCTTGGGCTTCTGGTCCCAGCTTTGAAAGGGAGCTGAGCAACGATAGTAGTGTGATGGAACAGCAGTGATATGCAGCCTACGATGCATTACAGCTGATGGAAGACGTTACAAAAGGCCTATCTGTGTTTTCGAGTGACACCAAAAACCCACCTTACCAGCCACAAAGTTCAGAAATGGACCAAAAAAATAAATAACATACACTGGCATGTCCATCTACCTTACAGCTCCACTGCACCTGGGCTTCTGGGACTGATGAAAGCGAAAGCGACGGTCGCTCAGTCGTGTCCAACTCTTTGTGACTCCATGGGCTATACAGTCCATGGAATTCTCGAGGCCAGAATACTGGAGTAGGTAGCCTTTCCCTTCTCCAGGGGATCTTCCCAACTCAGCGTTCAGACCCAGATGTCCCACATTGCAGGTAGATTCTTTACCAGCTGAGCCACAAAGGAAGCCCAAAAATACTGGCGTGGGTAGCCTATTTCTTCTCTAGCAGATCTTCCCAACCCAGGAATTGAACCAGGGTCACCTGCATTGCAGGCGGATTCTTTACCAGCTGAGCTGTGAGGGAAGCCCAGTGGGCGGGATAAAGGAACTCTTTCAGCAACAGTTGAGATGTGAAACCCACTCTCTCACCGTGTGACCACCTGTGACCCAGGAGGCTAACCCCAGACCTACCAGCTATAACTGAACGTCCCAGGAGTGACCGTCCCCCTGCCTCTGCCACATTAACCCAGAGGCCACTTGTCCACACCCTCTAAGTTCAGCTGTTGATTGCCAAAGGACCACTGCCAGCTGCGGGCCGGGGCAGTAACTCACAGGTTGGTCCTCGCCACAGGACCGCCCCCCGGGGAAATATAAAGCGGTCCGGGACTGGCAGATAAGACCCTGGTGGTTTGGGCTTGCCACCCTGTGGGGCAGGGGATTAGAAAGGGGTTTGCAGATCTCACCTTCTTACAGATCTTCTACCCAGCTCTACCTAAGACTACTTAAAGGAATTAGTCTGGGCCTCTACTGGAGAAAGGCACCATTCTGTTAACCCTGGGGTCTGTCACATCGCCTCTCTCGGACTGGCATTGGCTGTGGGGACTGAAAGTGGACCGGCGGTGTGGTCCCACCAGGTGGCCAGGACGAAAACCACAGGATGGGTGGGCTCTCACAATGCTGGTACTACTTGTATTTTGCCTAGTGGTCACAACCTTCCCTATATTATGTAAATGTAAACATCCTACGTTTTGTCCCTTATCTGAGCAGAGAGCATCTGTCCAGTGACTGGGCGACCATGGTGGCCTAACTGTGAGATGAGTCTGGGAATTTCCCTGATGGTCCAGTGGTTAAGAATCCGCCTTCCGGTGCAGGGGACGTGGGTTACATCCCTGGTCAAGGAACTAAAATCCCACATGCCATGCAGTGAAGCTCCTGTGGCCAAACTAAAGAAGCCAGCACCAAAGGCCAGCATGCTGCAGCAAAGACCAGCACAGCCAAAAAAATGAAAAGCCTATAGAGATGAGTCTGACCAGCGGGTCTCCAGCAAGATGCTCAGTCCTCCTGCGTCTCTGGGCCCCTTCAGACTCTGAGCTGCTGGGGTCCGTATTGCATCTGTGGTGTTTGGTTGCAGCGCACCTCTGCATACGTGACCCCAGGGACGTCACGGGGGAGGGCTGGACCAAGACTGTAAGGGCCGCGCAGGGTCTGTGGGAGTGGAGTGTGTGGTCTGGGCGCTCAAGATGGCCTCTCTCTTGCTCTCTGTTCATCCCCTGCTGGACCTACAGGTCCAGGGAGCTGGACCAGTGCCTGCTCCCCTACAGCCTCCTCACAGGAGGTGTTTGCCCCCTGCCCCAGCTATGGTTGCTCTAAGCCTTAGGCCAGAACCACTCCACCTGCTGGTGTATTAAAGGGAAACATCTGCCCTGGTGATGGTCATGAACCTGCCGGTTTCCCTGGTAACTAATGAGCCAACCTGACCAGTTCCCCTTGTGAATGGTAGCTGCCTCCTCCCCAGTGGAGCCAAGATTGCTGTCAGGTCCTTCCTGCTGTCTGCCACACACACCGGGATGCTGCTCCAGGACCCCCTGCTGCAGACATATAAGATTCCCCATCCAGTAAACCACGGATGGCATTGTCACTGACTCCAAGCTCCGTCATCGGCCATCTGGAGGCTGGCCATCTATAGGACCTGCAGGTCCTCGGGGTTCAGGCCAACAACAGGACCCGATGACTGGCTCCAGGGAGCCTCCTGATTTTCACCCCCTTGCTTGCAAGAGCAGCCCGAGGTCATTCACAAGTGGGAGGGGTGGCTGTGACCACATGCTCCTGCCCGTCCACAGCTCTTGGTAACCGTCCAGTAGCTGCCTGCCAAGGCCTTTGCAGATAGAACCATCTCCATAATCAGACACCTCCAAGATTGTGCTGGTAGCCTGACAGGCAGCAAAGGAGCAGTGTGCCAGCTGCAGAACTGGGGAATTGTGACCTCTTAACTCACACAGTGTTCTGTGTTGGACTGTCGCGGTGACTGCCATGAAGTGGCAGTTTGAGAACCACTCTGAATAAGGAGAGAACAGAGGCTGGCTCGAGCCCAGGACCAACAGTAGCACCCAGTTTGGTTGTTTTATTAGCGCTCGATCTGCCAGTGGAGATTTGGCCTCGCTGTACCACTCTATCCCTTCACTGAAGCCTCACGGGGCTGCCGAGCTCATGGTGCCTGCTGGTTTTCTTCACAGGCAATTTTCACCCAGAAAAACAAGCTGCTCCCAGACCCACTGGACACCCGACGCTGGCAGGGTTTCCGGCTGGAGGAGTATCTGATCGGGCAGTCCATTGGCAAGGGCTGCAGTGCCGCCGTCTATGAGGCCACCATGCCTGTGTTGCCCCAGAACCTGGAGGAGGCAGAGAGCCTGGGCCAGCTTCTTCCAGGGAAGGGCCCAGAGATCCTTCCACGAGGAGAGGAGGCGCCAGCCCCACGGGCCCCGGCCTTCCCCTTGGCCATCAAGATGATGTGGAACATCTCGGTAAGAGTAGGGCCTTCCATCTCTAAAGTCATCTTTTTTCAAAATCCCCTTCTTGTTGGGCGGGTAACCAGACGGCACTTTCTCCCAGGAAGTAAATAGGAACCAGAAGATTCTCCACAGGACAGGTGCCTCACGCTCTCATGCAGCAGTCTGAAGCGGTGTTGCAGTCTTAGACTGTAACCTGCCCACGCGTCACCTGAGGGCGGGTTAGAAGGCAGGTTCTGAGCGCCGGTGTGGGGTGGAGCCTGAGGTCCCGCCTCCCTAATGGGCTCCCAGGCCACTGGGCTGCGAGCCACACTGAGTGGCGAGGGCCCGGTGCGTCTGGGCGGATGAGCGCATTTCAGGGCTGCAGTGTGCTCTGTCCTCTCGCTTCCTGACCTGCTCGTGGGGAAGGAGGAGCCACGTGCCTTCCTCTGAGCTCACCTCCCACCACACTCCAGACCCAAGACTGATGTGCCAGCTCTCTGCTCTTAACCCTTGCAGAACTCAAGACTTTGGCAAGTTGAGTATTTTTCCCACCCAAAAACGAAGATTTCTGTCCATTTAGAGTAGTTTCTGTATCTTGTCATTACATGGTGGGAGGAGGGTTAGGAAATTCATCAAGACTTGATGGTATTTTCTGCTGCCCAGAGCCTCTCTCCAAGGCTGAGGGGGACACAGCCACATAGCTCATGCTGGGCCCTGAAGGATGTGGTTTGTGCCTTGATTTGGGGAATGAAGCTTGTTAGACTGTGCTTCCACGCTGGGCTGATAGCTAACAAGTAGCCAACCCCCCACCCCACGCCCACTGCCAGGAAACATCCAGTCTTAACATCAAAACTCCCACTGGTTGGGGCATGACAGCAAATGCATTCACAAAAGCTAAAAGACTTAATTCTTAAAGGATTCTTTATAGGTGTTGCCAGTCCTGAGAGCTGTTCATAATGAAATGAGGAAAATACGGTGCTTTTCCTCGTTGTTTGTTGCTTTTTGCTGGTTGATAGAGGGCTGTTCTGTGATTCAGTGTGAGTTTATCCAGGGTGGGCTTGTCGGGCTCAGCCTGTCTGCTGAAGGGAGCCTTCACGGGTGAGTGTTCGTGCTCGGTGGTCAGGTCTGAGCCTGGTGGTGCCTGGAGGCCTCTGTGGCAGGAAGAGGAGCCCCTGCCGTGGTCGTCTCGACATCTCCTCCGGCCCTGGGCACCTGAGCTGCCGAGAGTTTGAGGCGTGGGCAGCATCCTCTGGGTTGGCATGAATGGCACATCTGCCTCCTTTCTCCCTGGAGAAACTAGTCTTGGCTTGCCACTCAGAGAGGTTATGAGCTTGAAAGTCAAAGCCAGTTCCAGGCAGTAGTTGTCCTGGTCCAGATTACAAGGAGGGCCTGGGCTTCTCGGACCCGTGTAATTCTGGACCCGTTATGGATGTTCCAGGCAGGCTCATCCAGCGAAGCCATCTTTAGCACAATGAGCCAGGAGCTGGTCCCAGCCAGTCGAGTGGCCTTGGCCGGGGAGTATGGAGCGGTCACTCACAGGTAAGCAGCCATCTGCCCCACCTCGCCCCGCCACGGAGCAGCACCCACACCTGTGCCCTCCGCACAGCGTCTGACGTGACACACACACCCCCACAGACACAATAAACGCCCACTGAACAGTGTAGTCAGTGATGGGCTTTCAGTTGGGGGATAATTGGGAAAGACTGTAGTCTGACCCCAGCTGGAGATGCAGGTGGCTGACTCACGCTGGAGCAGGGAGAGAAGGCTACCTAAAACCATCCTTCATCCTTCTGAACTGGGCAGATCTGGTTTATGACTCCTAAGTAATTCTCAGGTAGAGCACCACAATTTTGCACGAATTGAAATCTGTTTGTCCCCAGCAGAGGTTAACACTCACTTTACAACTAACTGCCATGACCTGATGGTGCCAAGAGATTTTTTTTATGGCCTTCCCCAAGAGTGTCTTTGTGGCAGAGGTGCCTGAGAAGTGGCAGCAGAGTCCAGTGTGGTCAGTGCTGGTCCGACCCCCGTCTGGCCTCCTGTCCGGTTCGTTCTCCGTTCAAACACACACACCCCTCCCGGTGCAGCCACCCGCTTCCCCGGGTTTGCTGACAGCCGTGCAGCACGTTGCTGCTGCGGCGTCCAACAGCCTTGTGCCGGGATCGTCGTTCTCCCAGTGGCTCTAATGGCCCAGGTTGGAATGATGCTCTGATGCCTTTGATCACCTAAGACAGGGGCCCATTTGGACGAACCCCAGAGGAGCTGTTGGAGCCACTCACAGCCTGGCTCAAAGCTCGGACCTGAGGCAGCTCGGAGGACAGGCCGGGCGTGGGGCTCTCCCTGTTGCCTCGATGTCTCTGGGCTTCTGCTCCATCCGCCTCTCTCTGCCACCCTGCATCCTCATTTCCTGCCCGCAGGAATACTTCCGGCTTCCCTCAGGCCTCGTGGCACTGTTAAAAAGCAAACTCCTGTGTCTGACGTACAGTGAGGCCAAACAATACCAAAATGCCAGAGTTTGGAACAGAGAAAGGTTTATTACAGGACCATGGAAGGAGATGGGTGGCTCATGGCCCCCAAATGTCAAATTCCCCAAAGAGTTTCAGCAAAGCATTTTTAAAGGGCACATAAGGGAGAGGGGTGTCCCAGGGTATGTAATCAGCTCGTGCACAAATCTCCGGTAGATGGTGAGGTGACAGGGCAGTGTCAGAGTGGTTAACAGCCTCAGTCCTCAGGCTCCAGGAGGTCTGCGGGCTATCTGCTCATGGTCATCAAGTGGTTAGCATCTTCATTTGGTGGGGGTTTTTACATTTGTAAAACAGCTCAGCGAACTCAAGCACGTTACAGCATCCTTTCAACACCTCAGCTCCATTTCCTATGCAGTTACTGCCGAGTTTTTCCTCACACTCCACAGAGAGCCTCTCCCCTTATCCTGCCAAGCATCGGGTCTCGGACATGACTTCAGGCCCTTGGTTGCCCTTGGGTCAGGTGCGCACGCTTAGGCCTGGCAGCTCTGGGCAGGGGCGGGGCCACACCCAGTGGGCAGTCCTGCAGCCTCTGTGTCTGAGCAGGGTGGTGGGGTGGGGCTCCCGGAGCAGCAGAGGCCTGGGCAGAGCACCTGACGTGCAGGGGAATCGCTTCTACAAACTGCCTCTGTGTCGGTTCACTCAGAGGCTGACTGAGCTCGTGCCAGGTGTTAAGCTAGGGCCGGACCAGGGAGGTTCTGGGTCCTGTTATCCACCTTACAGGGTATGGTACTACTATATTCCCCTTTTGCATTTGAGACTGAGCCAAGAGACGTTAAGCAGTGTGGCCAAGGACTTGGAGCGGCAGGCGTGGGGTTCAAGCCCAGGCAGCCCGCTTCCAGGGCCTCCTGCCCTGTGCTCTACCTCGTGGGATGGACGGGGTCACCAGTGTGATGAGTCACCGCAGCTTCCCTTCCAGCACCCCGCTCTGCACCTGGCACACACTTGGTATAGATATGGGTGGAGGTGAATGTCAGTGTTGATTGTGGCCTCAGACTGTTGTATCCCAAGTGTCGTATCTGCTGCTCCCTCACGTTTGTCCCACCCGGCTGAAACAGAAGACCCAAGGGAGGTCCCAAGCAGCTGGCCCCGCACCCCAACATCATCCGGGTCTTGCGAGCCTTCACCTCGTCGGTGCCGCTGCTGCCAGGGGCCCTGGTCGACTACCCGGACGTGCTGCCCCCGCGTCTTCACCCCGCAGGCCTGGGCCATGGGCGGACTCTCTTCCTCGTCATGAAGAAGTGAGTGGCGGGACCTGGAGTGAGTGGGAGCTGGTCGCTGCCTCCAAGAGCCTGGGATCATGGGCCAGAGGATCCTCTCTCTTTGGGAGACAAGGGCAGGCTGAGGGCATGTGTCTGCCCTGGAGCGCAGTTGCCCTTTGGGACGGCCTTCCAGGCAAACAGAAGTGCATGTTCAGTCAGGTCATACTTCCCATCTAGTGCTCTTAGGACCTTTGACGGTAGCCCCCTGTATGCTCACCTTTCTCCTGCGTTGTTTTTTTTTTTTTAAACATAGACTCTTCTCCTTTCCTCCATCTCTGTGCCCCTGGCATTGCTGTGTGAGTGTTTTAAGGAAACGAGCAGCTGTCCTGTAACTTCTAACGTGTGAGGCCCTAGCTCTTACTTCCTAATTCCAGGATGGTGGATAGAAACAGAACAGCTACTTAGGGAGCAAAGGAGTCAGGAGAAAGGCCATCATCCTAACAGGAAGTAAGGTGCTCGGGATGCTAGGCGCGTGATGACTGGCCCTGTTGTGCTCTCCACCAGCTACCCGTGTACCCTGCGCCAGTACCTTCGCGGGAACACCCCGAGCCCCCGGCTGGCCACTGTGATGACTCTGCAGCTCTTGGAAGGGGTGGATCACCTGGTCCAGCAGGGCGTCGCGCACAGAGACTTGAAGTCCGACAACATCCTGGTGGAACTGGATGCAGGTAGCTGCCCGCCCCGCCCCGAGCTGTCCAGGGTGGCCTGCACTTCAGGCTTGGGGACATTTGGGGCCTTCGGGTCTTTTCTGGTTTCTATGTTCTAAGTTGTGTCTTAGCTCTGCACACAGAGATAAGCACTCTCTCCTTCAAGATGGATGGTTTTGTTCTTTGTTCTGGTCTTTGTATTGTAAGAATATTTTCAGCAAGTACTGCTTGAATGTCAGCCCAGCTGCCTCTGGCAATGAGCTCCCCATCATTGGAAGCATTCAAGCAAAGCTGGGTGGCTACTTGCCTGGGGGTTCTGTAAAGGAGAGTCATTGTTTTGTTCTTGTTGTTTAGTTGCTAACTCATGTCTGACTCTCTGCAACCCCTTGGACTGTAGCCCACCAGGCTCCTCTGTCCATGGGATTTCCCAGGCAAGAATACTGGAGTGGGTTGCCTTTTCCTTCTTCAGGGGATCTTCTTGACCCAGGGATCGAACTTCTGTTCCCTGCAATACAGGTGGATTCTGTCTTATGGTCAATTTTGAACTAAAAAGATTTAAGATAATTCAATATGCGATTAAATTCTAGAGGAACTGGCTTTTAAAGGAAGTCTGCATGAATCCTTTTCCAGATAACTAATTGATAATGCGCTGATTTTATCCAGTTCTTGGCTAAGGGACCTTGATTTCCTGGAGGCATGTCTGTATTTGTGTTGCTGGTCCCACTCAGCTCTCTGGTGAGTGGGCAGCTGTCCAGGCCTTGCTGGCCTGTGTTCCTGGGTCAGCATGTCCTGAGAGTGGCTTTTGTTGTTGTTCAGTCACTCAAGTCATGTCCGACTCTTTGTGACCCCATGGACTGCAGCATGCCAGGCCTCCCTGTCCATCACCAACTCCTGGAGCTTACTCAGACTCATGTCCATCGAGTCGGTGATGCCATCCAAACCATCTCATCCTCTGTCGTCCCCTTCTCCTCCCACCTTCAATCTTTCCCAGCATCAGGGTCTTTTCTAATGAGTCAGTTCTTCGCATCAGGTGGCCAAAGTATTGGGGCTTCAGCATCAGTCCTTACAATGAATATTCAGGATTGATCTCCTTTAGGATGGACTGGTTGGATCTCCTTGCAGTCCAAGGGACTCTCATGAGTCCTCTCCAACACCACAGTTCAAAAGCATCAATTCTTCGGTGTTCAGCTGCTGGGGTCCAGCCCTGGCTGATCTAGGGAGTTCGAAGGGGAGACGGCGTCGGCGATTACCCTTGGCTTTAATTAAATATTAATCAAAGATATAAAGAGTAATAGAATGAGGATAGCTCAGTAGGAAAATTCAGCGGAGAAAAGGCTGAGTAGCTTGGTTTACGCGGAAAATCAATATAACCTGTGACATCAGGTTAGCTCTGACCACGGAGGCCTCAGGCGCCCTCTCGAATAGCAGAGGGTGCCCTACCTTAGGCACCTTCTCGAGTGGGTCTTAGAAGCCCAGGCAAATAAGTGGTCACAGAGGACCTCCGCGCTCCAGATGGAAACTCAGCCAGAGGTTGAGAGAAAGAATGACATGGGGAGACCAAGCTTCGGTGAGCAAGGCCCGTAGCTTTATTTTCAACAAGGGCTTTTATACCCTAAGTTGCACGTAGAGGATAATAGGGGATGTGAAATCATGCAAAGTCAGCAGTCTTTGATCCTTATCGAAACCAGGGTTTCTTTTCTGCAAATTTATTGTATACAAATGGTTTAGGTGATTTACATCATCTTCTGGCCAGAAGGCCTATTAACATTTTATGACTCTGACAAAGGTTTGTCAACCATTAGACTTATTTTCTCTAAGAGTAGTTATTTTAAAGTTTGGCGCCATCCTCCGAAGGTGTTAGATAAAGTTGCATTCCTATAGGGCAGAGGTGCAGTGGGTTTACAACAAAGGAAAGAATGTATTACCTTAAGGGTCTAAAGTTGCTAACACCAAGGCCACTACTTATTTTTTCTACATACCAACTATGTTAATTAATACGCATTCAAGGATGCAACACAGGGGATGTGGAAACTTGGCAGCAAGCATTGGCTCATCAATGAAATCTTTTACTACTTTTATTCTGACAGCTTCTAACTCTAAGAGGCTCTAAGCTGTTTGAATATCTTAGGCTTCCCGTGCCTCTCGCGGATGGGAGACTAAACACTCGTATGCATAGCTGTAGGAGTCCGGGTAAACTTGTCAGGTAAGTTAGAGAGCTATCTGAGGGGTTTAGATTTAAACACTCCTATTATGCCCAGGAACTTTATTAACTGGAGTTGTAAGTTAACTCCTTTTCAGGGAGAGAGCGAGATGGTGGTGGGGGACAGCCCCCCGTAAAGTCAGAGGTGAGAGCACAAAGCAGTAAAGTAGGCAGACTCTGGTTTTGGGGGTAGATGCTCGAGAATATCCAGGGGGACTCCTGATGCTCGATCCCGCCTTTGCGTATGCTGAGCCTCCTTCCTCATGACCTTTGCCACGGGCGGAGTTCCTCATGCTGGCTCCTCGCATTCAGCCTTCTTTATGATCTAACTCTCACATTCATACATGACTACTGGAAAAACCATAGCTTTGACTATATGGACATTTGTTGGCCAAGTAATATCTCTGCTTTTTAATACCCTCTCTGGGTTTGTCATAGCTGTTCTTCCAAGGAGCAAGCATCTTTTAATTGCATGGCTGCAGTCAACATCTGCAGTGATTTTGAAGCCCAAGAAAATAAAGCCTGTCACGGTTTCCATTGTTTCCCCATCTGTTTGCATGAAGTGATGGGACCAGATGCCATGATCTTAGTTTTCTGAATGTTGAGTTTTAAGGCAGCTTTTTCACTCTCTTCTTTTACCTTCATCAAGAGGCTCTTTAGTTCTTCTTCACTTTCTGCCATAAGGGTGGTTTCATCTGCATATCTGAGGTTATTGATATTTCTTCCAACAGTCTTGATTCCAGCTTGTGCTTCATCCAGCTTGGCATTTCGCATGATGTACTCTGCATGTAAGTTAAATAAGCACAGTAACAATATACAGCCTTGATGTACTCCTCTCCCAATTTTGAATCACTCTGTTGTTCAGTGTCTGGTTCTCACTGTTGCTTCTTGACCTGCATACAGGTTTCTCAGGAGGCAGGTCAGGTGGTCTGGTATTCCCATCTCTTGAAGAATTTTCCACAGTTTGTTGTGATCCACACAGTCAAAGGCTTTAGTGTAGTCAGTGAAGCAGATGTTTTTCTGGAATCCTCTTGCTTTCTTAATGATCCAACAGATGTTGGCAATTTGATCTCTGGTTCCTCTGCCTTTTCTAAATCTAGCTCGAACATCTGGAAGTTCTCAGTTGACTTACTGTTGAAGCCTCACTTGGAGAATTTTGGCATTACGTTGCTAGCATGTGAAATGAGTGCAGTTGTGCAGTGGTTTGTTCCTGGGTCAGCGTGTTCTGAGGGTGGCTTTAGTGGAGGTATCGGAGGGCCTCGAGGTGCAGGGAGGGGAGGAGATGGCCTCTCACATCTGTGAGTCTCCCCACAGATGGCTGCCCCTGGTTGGTGATCACAGACTTTGGCTGCTGCCTAGCTGATGAGCGCATCGGCCTGCAGTTGCCTTTCACCAGCTGGTACGTGGACCGTGGCGGGAATGGCTGCCTGATGGCTCCCGAGGTGAGTCCCACTGAGCGTGTCAAGTGCCACCAGCAGAGCCTCTCCCACCAGGTTTCCTCCCTGTTTACTCAACACTTCCATCTTTTCTGACCCATAATTTATCAGAAGTCCCTTCCCTGTCTCTGCCTGGAACTGATGTCCCAGGAGAGATGAGTTTTGTCAGCCTGAAGTAGGCAGCCTAAGCACATTTGCTTGGATCTGAGCTACAGTTCATTTCAATTCTGAGTTCCTTGGGACAGAGTCCAGACTAGTGCATGAATTGGGTGCCGTGCAGGAGCACAAATAGGTTTCAAGTACCAGCAGCGTGACTGTTCACTTGTTGCTTTCCGAGCAGGTGTCCACGGCCTGCCCAGGCCCCAGGGCAGTGATCGACTACAGCAAGGCGGATGCCTGGGCGGTGGGCGCACTCGCCTACGAAATCTTTGGGCTCCCCAATCCCTTTTACGGCCAGGGCAGGGCCCACCTTGAAAGCCGCAGTTACCAGGAGGCTCAGCTGCCAGCACTGCCCGAGTGGGTGCCGCGGGACGTGAGGTGCCTGGTGAGGTCGCTGCTGCAGCGGGAGGTCTGCAAGGTGAGGTGGTTCAGGTTTACAGGGGGTGTGTGGAGGGGAACCTCAGGTCACGTTCCAGAGTAAAGGGCAGGGCTGGGCAGGCACTGGAGTGAAAATCGGCTCCTCTGTCTTACAGAGGTGATGGCCACGTACAGAACACACAGCAGGCTGGAATACAGATAGGAGCAGGGGGGCTGGCCACCAAGCTTGGAGTCAGGATTCCAGCAATCAACTCCTCTTGGCTTTAGCTGCTTAAAGTTACTCAGAGGGAAAGAGATGCAGTTTTAAGACATGTTTAATGAAGATACAGAATCAGCTGAGATCTAGCCAGACAGATAGGATGAACTCTCCTGAGAGATCTGGACATTTTGAAATTACTCCAAAGGCTAACATATTTGAAACCTTAACAGGAGTGGCAGGGCCAGTGCGGGTGGCATGTGGAGTGGAAAAAGCATGGACAGAGCAGGGCTCAAAGTCCCGCCTACCACTTACCCCTCACCATGTGCAGCAGGCTGTCACATAGCGTGCGCTGCCGTCATGAAGTCAGGACAACTCCCCTCACCCCAGACGCAGCTCCTGGGCCTTCAAGGCCTTGGACTGTCAAGGACTTCCCTGACAGTCCAGTGGTGGCCTCCCAAGATTCCAATGCAGGGGACACAGGTTCGATCCCTGGTTAGGGAACTAAGATCACATATGCCATGCTACATGGTGAAAAAATCTTAATAAAAGGCCCAGGATGGGGAGGCTATTCCAACAATGTCCCCTACCCCTACCCCACCCACCCCACCCCAAATTTCATACCCATGCGAAAGCCTGGGGCGTGGGTAGAATTGGCCAGTGTGTGTGCAGAGTACTGCAGGAGGGAAGGGTGAAGAGTATGCTCAGGGCCAAAGAAGGGAAGACCCTGAAACAGGCTGTACTAACAAAGCGGGCTGTGGGTGAAGACTGTCACAGGTGTTCTAAGCTCCGGCTCCCCTTCCTGTTGCAGAGGCCATCCGCCCGAGTGGCTGCTAATGTGCTTCATTTAAGCCTTTGGGGTGAACACACGCTCGCCCCAAAGAACCTGAAACTAGACAAGATGATTGCCTGGCTCCTCCAACAATCGGCCGCCACCCTGCTGGCCAACAGGCTGACGGAGAAGAACTGTGTGGAAACAAAAATGAAGATGCTATTTCTGGCCAACCTGGAGTATGAAGCGCTGAGCCAGGCGGCCCTCCTCCTCGACTCCTGGAGGGCAGCCCCGAGACAGCTGCTGTAGCTGGTCAATCACTAAAAGAACTTTCCAGCATCTGTGTCGTGATGGTCTGTGAACGCTGAGCGAGTGCCTCCTAGGTGAGGGGGAGGGGGTGAGGAGGAAGGACGGCACGGCGAGGGCGAGTCAGCCAAGAGAAGGCCTCAGGTTTGGCAGATGAAGGAGCAGCTCGAGGTCACGGTCTAGCCACTAACTCGCTCTAGCTGTGTAGCTTTGTCTAGCTGTGTGATTCTGATGCATCGTCCAAGTTCTCTTACCTGTGAAATGAAGACACCGCTCTCGAGAGAGGTCAGCAAACTTCTGTCGAGGGCTGGTGCTCAGGCTGTCGCAGCTGCTCAGCTCTGCCATCGTGGTGCAAAGACAGCCTTCAATGTGTGAACAAGTTCAGCTTCACTTAGGGACCCTGAGATTTGGAATTTCGTGTGTCACTATTTACTCTTAATTTTTTCAACCACTTAAAAGGTAAAAACCATTTTTAGCTTGCAGGCCTGCAAAAATCAGGCAGCAAGCCAGACCGGCCCACAGACCAAGTTTGCCAACCCTTCGTCTAGATGACCGCAAAAGGCCTAACCCTCAAGAGAAATGCTAGCCAATCACCAGGCTCCTTTGTGTTTCGGCGCTGACCACGTGACCAGCCCTGGGCACACAGATCCAAAGGATGGGCTCTGTCCCAGGCGAGAGGCTGCTCGGGCATAAACCACTGACCGGAGTCCTGTCCTCCTAGACCTCTGAAAAGTCAGTGGCCGAGCGGGTCTGTTAGGTGAGGCTGAGCTGAGAGGTCAGACCTGTGTTGTGGCCAGAGTTCATGCAGGTCAGGATAGTCAGGTGTCAGAGTGAACAGCCCATGAGTGAGGCCCGAGACGGGAGCCGCTGCCATCAGTCAGTCATCTGTCCCGGAGCAGCCCGGGGTGCTGGTAACAAGCATCGCCGTGGAGCTTGTGCAGCCGCTGACTTGAGTCCAGCAGAGCGCTGGTGGTTAATGACATGGAGATTAGCAGTGCAGTGTTCTGAACTTGTTGACTGTCCCTTCTGACTAGCATTTCTTACAGGAACTGTGATGAATTAAATGCATATTGACAACTGCAAAATATGTAAGTGCCTCAAACGGAATACTTGGCTTGTAAGAGTAATCCTCACACTATAAAGACAATCATACTGGAGACGGAATCCTACATCTTTACGTGTGCTTTTTAGGAACACAGCTAGGGCCTAAAGCAAGTTGAATATGCTGTAAGGTTCTTTTCAGCCAAGCAGTTCTGTAATTCTATTAAAGTCCAGTGCTGTTACCCTAGCTTTCCCATCTCTGTGATGTCCCCACTGGCCTTTATTAACCTTACTTCACTCCCCTTGACATTCAGCAGCTGTGTCATTTCCAGACTTCAGCAAAACTAAAAAGGGCCACTTACTACTTTGTACCCGTCATTTCTCAACAGCATCCCCCTGCCCCATCAGCAAAGTACAACAGGGGTCAGATGAAATGTGAGGGCCATGTTTCTCTTTATTTTAGAAATGAGTTGACGTCACATATGAAAAAATACACAGCGTTAAAGGTGGAAAAACAAATATTCCCTAACCCCCCACCCGCTGGTACTCAATGTTCCATCTCCCACTGAGGTAATGCTGTACCATTGTCCGTGGCTTAAAAAAAAAACAAAAAAAACCACCAGAAAGGCAGAAGAAACCCAATCCTATGAAAACCCTCCGACTCTGTTGCCAGGAGTGCAGGGCGCCAGCCTCTCAGTCGGACTTCTCCTTCTCCTTCATGTGCAGGAAGACAACGCTGAAGATGAAGAGCCCGAGCATCATGGAGAAGGCGCTGGCGTAGTAGGGGTAGGCCGAGGGGATGAAGCGCTCGTACTGCGTGTGCTGCAGCGGCCGCACGGACACCTGCGAAGGCAGCAGTGCCGGGCCCTGGCCGCGCGGGGGCGGGGCGCGGGGGCGGAGAGTGCCCAGAGTGGAGGGCGGCAGGAGGGGGCTTACCTGAGTGGAGGAGTACAGGTGCGTGTAGCCTAGCCGGTTGTAATCCACTTTGAACTGGAACACACCGTACACGTCAGGCAACTTGAACTGGACGCTGTATTTGCCACCTGGGGAAGAGCCAAGACATACAGCCAGGAGGGGCTTCCTGGGCCATCGGTGAGCTGCTCGAGAGCCAGACAGAGGCAGGGATGGGCTTCCAGAGCTGTCTCTCGCAAGAGCTGCGCTTACCTTTCCTCTTCAAGAAGGTCCTCACAAAAGGATCGATGCGGACAAACTCCAGCTGGATGTCATCGCCATCAAAGGGGACCCACTTGCCATCTGAGAGCTGTTCAATGACGATGCTGTACTCCTGAGACAAGCAGCTGGGGTAAGCCCGGTAGCCAGTGACTGGCAGGACAGCCTCGTCTTCAGCTGCACTGAATCCCCTCGTGATTCGGGCAGGAGCCCCCCACCCCCAAAGTGGAGACGCAGCCAGCCGGCCCAGCCCTCTGACCTGCCCGCGGGAGCCTGCACCGAACAGTGCTCTCTCTGAGCGCACTGGCACGCCTGAGCGGCCCTGCTTCCAGTCGCCACGCGAGCCTTTCCTGACTGATTCTCCAGACCCCACTCAATGTGAATTCTACTCCCAGCAGAGTAAACCAGTAAAGCCTCTCCCCGCTCTGCGTTCCCACAGCAAAAGCACACCTCCTCCACAGAAGGCCACCTGTGACGGTGAGTTACATGCCAGGCTCTCTGCACCTGAGCTGACTTCTTAGGGTGAAGATGAACTTATTCACCTCGTTTAGGCGCTTCAGGCCCAGCACGCAAGTGTTGAGTGCTTTTGAGCGGAATCAACTTGGCCCAAACCCAGGGGCCCTCCAGCGCCAGGCTCTTACCACTAGGTCAGTGACGGTGTAGGCGTTGGGTGGCGCTGTCTCGCCCACCCGATGATGGGACACGGGCCCCACCCGGAGGACCCCCTCCTCCTTGAACACCCAGCGGGAAAGGGCCACAGCCAGCTCGTAGTTGCCAGTCTGGGAATACCTGCAGAAGGAGAAACGGAGAGGCTGCAGCCAGGGACCAACTTCCCTCCAGCGGTGCCTGGTAAACCAGTCACCAGGCACCAGACAGACCACACCCAGCCAGGCCCTGCCTGAAGGCCACACACGTCTGGGATCCTGCTCAAGGGGAACACGGGAAAGGATGACAGGCGTGACACGCTGCTCTGGGTGTCACCTACACGACAGGTGCACAGCTACCAAAACATCAGTGACAGGAGATAGTGAAGGACAGGGAGGCCTGGTGTGCTGCAGTCCACGGAGTCGCACAGTCAGACGCGACTCAGTGACTAAACCACCACCACCACCACCACCACCACCACAACATCTCCAGATAAATCATTACTACTATGAACAGTCTAGATTGCCAACAGAAGCGATAAAGTGACAAAGTCTTCAAAAAAGCACCTGAAGATACTCAGCCTCCAACACTTTTAGCTAAAAGGCTCCCTCCTCCCAGTCCACACAGACCTACCCCTTGCCCCACGCCCCCGCGTTTACCTCTGGGAGCCGGGTGCAGCCTTCTGCACTGCTGAGTTGAAGAAGGCGTCGCTGAAGAAGTCAAGGGAGCCGCTGAAGATGACCCGGGCGTTGTTCCGGGCCTGCAGCCCTGCGATGAGAAGGGTGTTCTTCCCCACGGCGTGCGGGTACTGGTGGCAACACGAGGCCGTCAGCCAGGAGGGCCGAGACCACCCCCTGCTGCCGCCCTCACCCTGCCCACCCACTCCTCATCCCACCACCAAGGGGGCTCTCCTGCTTGCTGCTCACTTTCGGATAAAAAGTGCTGCCCCAGGCCCAGGAGCGGGAGGCCTCGAGGCTGCAAAGGCCCTCACCTGGGTGATGGGTTTATCCGGGAAGAAGGAGTAAGAGGTGGAAGAGCCCGTCAGGATGTCCAGCACCAAAGGATTGTCAGGGTCGGCCACCATACTGGAGAAGGAAAGGAGAACTGCCCAACTCTGACCCCCAAGAACTGAGCCCAAAGGACTGGGGTCCCCCAGGAGCCACTCCTTCACAGGAATTCATCACACTTCCTAAAAGCCAAACCCTGAGCCCTCCTCTTGCTGTGACGATGGAATCTGACTCAGTGTCACATTTAATCTCACCCACGTGCTCCAGGGGAAAGAAAGCCTCCCGACAAAAGAGCTCCCTTCTTCCCCCAGGATTCTGCCAGCCTCTCCTGCTCACTCACCCCACGCCCCGAAAGAGGATGGGATTCAGAGATGATTTCCCAACGATGGTGGGGGCCTTCAGCAGGTTCTCTGTGTCGGCCACGATGAGCGTGTGCTGCCCAAGCAGAGGGAAATTGGATCAGGAGAAGGTCCCCCAGCCAGGGGGCCCCTCCCAAGCCCCTCCTGGTTTTGAGGCTGAGCTGGTTACCTGGCCAAGGTCTGAGACGTCATAGTTGTGATGGTCGATGACAGCTGTTTTCTCCTCGTCGAACTCAATCCCACACTCACTGCCCAGCTCTCGGAGAGGGTCGCCTGCACAGACCCGACAGACGCCTGACTGAGCCCTGAAGCTGGGGCCCTGGGCCGAGCAGTGTCCCTCCTGCCAGCATCCTCATGACTCACTCTACTACCAGTCACCCCCAGGCCCTGAGGCCTCACCAAGCCGGGCGCAGCCCCCACGACCCCTGGGCAACAGCATGGTGTTCTGCCTGCGGAGTCAGAATCTAAACTGATAAACCACCACCAGCTGACCCCTCCCTCCGCAAGTACACAGTGATCTTGGTTCTGCACAAAAGCTTGCTTTGAAGCCAAGTACCTCGGGCAAACTTCATCTGGGTGAGTCTGGACTTACAAGGTTTCTCTCCTCTTCATCAACACCCAACCAAGACCCCACCCAACATAGTTTTAAAAACCTACCCACACTGAAGAAGGGAAACGAGTGGCCAGGGGGTGCTCACTAGTGCAGCTGGTGGTTAAGTACAAGGGGTTCGGGATCCCACTCCCCTCTCCCTGCTTCTAAGTGTCTTTGAACATGTCCAAAATAAGAAACAAAAATCTGTTCATCTTCCCTCTTGCCTTCTTTTTTTAAGAGCCGCCAAAAAAAACAAAAGAACAAAAGGAAAAAGCAAAACGAAGGAAAAGAAAAACAGGGGTCCCAGCTCTTAAACAGGACATGCTCCTCACCTCCCTGGCTCTGGTCACGGGAGGTGCAGGAGGGACTGAAGGGTGCTGCAGTGCCCGCCCTCCCTGGCAGGGCTCCCCCCACCTCCCCACCGCGAATGCCCATTTGGCAGCTTCCATGTGTAAAGCTCTCAGCCCCCTGGAGAAACACTGGGAAATGCCACAACCTCCCGGGCCAGACTCACCGATGTCTGAGCTGGCAGCCACCAGGACACTGCCTCCACCGTCGATAAAGGCACTGATGGTCTCCACGTTGATATTTCCTCCAAAATCTGAAAGAAGCACCAGACTCAGGACCCAGAAGGTTCCTCTCGCTGCTCCTCTGACATCTGGGTGGGGAGGGTGACCCACAGGCCGTGCTAAGTCGCTTCAGTCGTGTCCAACTCTTTGTGACCCCACGGACTGTAGCCCGCCAGGCTCCCCTGTCCATGGGATTCTCCAGGCAGGAATACTGGAGTGGGCTGCCATGCCTCCCTCCAGGGGATCTTCCCCACCCAGGGATTGAACATTGGCACATGAGTTCTTAACCAGCTGAGTCACACCAGAGACCAGGCACAACCAATTACAGAATAGCACCCTCTGGGGGCCCAAAGCAAGAGGGACCTCTACCATACACGTCCCGACAGGACAATGTTCCCAGTTCCTCAGTGTGAAGAGCCAAGAATAATGGCTCAAATTCATAAACCTTTAGAAGTACAAATGAAACACTCAAACACCTACCAATTACAGCTGTCAAGTCAGTCATACACATTTCAAGTCACACACGAACTATTCGTCTAGAAGTGCCACGTTTTTTCACTCCCATTTCGTGAAACAACTTGCAGCATATCACCCGCACTTTCCATCAGTACCTTTGTCTTCACTCGAGCCACTCCTGGGCCCCTGGCCGCTCTCCAGAGCCCATCGACCTCACCTCAGTGCGCCCGCCTGAGAAGGGGCGCTCCTGAGCCTCAGGATGTGCAGTCACGTGACCCGGGCAGTGCTCTGCCCGACACGAGAAGTTTCCCCATTAACCCAGGTCCAGCAGTCACAACAGGACCACTTCATACACTGTTTTAAAGTGAGCTCCAAAAAGGCACATGGACTTTCAGCACCTGTAACTGTAAGACCACACCCTTTTCTGGCCAGAGGGTCAGGGGACGGCCATAAGCACCCAGAACTGGCACTGCGGGGGGCCGCAGCAGGCTCGAGTGCTGGGTCGCTCAGTCGTGTCAGATGCTCTGCGACCCCATGGTCTGCAGCCCGCCAGGCTCCTCTGTCCTGGGGATTCTCCAGGCAAGGATACTGGAGTGGGCTGCCAGGCCCTCCTCCAGGGGGTCTTCCCCACCCAGGGACAGAACCCAGGTCTCCCGCATTGCAGGCGGATTCTCTGCCATCTGAGCCGCCAGGGACACCCTCAAGGGCCCTCCCCACAGGCGCCCCTGACGCTCAACACGAAGCAGCGGCTAGAGTGCTCAGTAACTCACCTTTTCGTTACGTGAAAATTGCTTCCTGTGTGCTGAGAAGAAAAGGCAGGACTAGGGGCTGGCGTACATGTGTGCTGGCCAGGGACACGCCAGGCACGTGTGTGTGAGCGAGCGAGCGAGGCATCTGGGGGCACGAGCACCCGGGCACCGAGAACAGCAGGTGCAAGGCCCCGAGGTGGGCGACTCGCCACCAGGGAGGAGCTCAGTGTGACAAAGGGGTGAGGCGCAGCAGAGGGAGCCGGGCACTGCCGCTTCTGTGGGCTCTGTGACAGTGGCCACAGGGGGAGCCACCGAGGGCTCTGAGCAGGAGACCAAGATAATCTCCTTGTACCTTTAAAGGATGGTTCTGGTGGCTATGAGGGGAATCAGGAACAGGGGTGAGGATGGACACAGAGACAGGGGACCACTGCAATCACCCAGGCAGTGAAGAGTGGTGTCTGGACCCCAGCAGTGGAGGGGGAGGAAGCAGGGCAGCCCTGCGCCCCCACGTCGAGGGCCAAGCCTGAAAAGGGAGGCACGAAGGACGGCGCCAAGATCTCTGCCCGAGCAACTGGAAGGCTGGAGGTGCCGTTCACGCCGGCTGGGCACGCAAGTCTGCCCACCACATCCACTGGGCACTTAGAAATGAGCTCACCACGTAAGTCTGTAACGACGCAAACGTGAGAACGGCCCTCTTTTCTGAGCGCTGATTTTCAGGAGAAAGAAAAGCACAGTACCTTACCAATCGACAGAACATCTTAGTCGGGTGGGGGGCGCTCAAGCCCTTACCCCACACCGAGCCATCCACCCAGCCTCCTCCAGAGAGGCCAGGCAAATCCTTACAACGTAAAACAGCTGCTTGGTCCAGCACACGGGTTCCCAGCAAGGTGATTCCGCCACTCAAGGCAATACCCGCAGATGTTTCTTGTCACCAGGGGAAGCAGGCTGCTGCTACCTGGTGGGTAGGCGCTCAGGACACTGCACTGACCAAGACAGTGCCCACAAGACAAAATCATCCAGCCCAAAGTGTCAGGAAGCTTGCTGCTGAAACTCCAGCATAGTGACAGACTAGGAAATTGATGATTTATTGTTGTTTAGTCACTAAGTTGTGTCCAACTCTTTGCAATCCCATGGACTGCAGCACACCAGGCTCCTCTGTCCTCCACTATCTCCCAGAGTTTGCTCAAATCCATGTCCCTTGAGCTGGTGATGCTGCCTAACCATCTCATCCTCCGTCGTCCCCTTCTTCAATATTTCCCAGCATCAGGGTCTTTCCAACGAATCAGCTCTTCGCATCAAATAGCCAAAGTATTGGAGTTTCAGCTTCATCATCAGTCCTTCCAATGAATATTCAGGACTGATTTCCTTTAGGATGGGCTGGTTGGATCTCCTTGCAGTCCAAGGGACTCTCAAGAGTCTTCTGCAACACCACGGTTCAAAAGCATTAATTCTTCAGACCTCAACTTTCTTTATGGTCCAACTCTCACTTCCGTATGAATGAAACTGAGATACCTGGGCTTAACTCCAGGCATCATGCCTTGAAAACCCAGTGAACAGTATGAAAAGGCAGAAAGATATGACACTGAAAGATGAACTACCCAGGTCAGGAGGTCCCAATATGCCACTGGAGAAGAATGGGAAAATAGCTCCAGAAGGAATAAAGAGGCTGAGCCAAAGTGGAAACATCCAGTTGTGGATATGTCTGGTGGTGAAAGGAAAGTGCGATGCTGTAAAGAGCAATACTGCATAGGAACTAGAATGTTAGGTCCATGAATCAAGGTAAATTGGAAGTGGTTAAACAGGAGATGACAAGAGTGAACATCGACATTATAGGAGTCAGTGAACTAAAATGGACAGGAATGGGCAAATTTAACTCAGATACCCATTATATCTACTACTGTGGACAAGAATCCCTTAGAAGAAGTGGAGTAGCCCTCATAGTCAACAAGAGTCTGAAATGCAGTACTAGGGTACAAACTCAAAAACGACAGAATGATCTCTGTTCGTTTCCAAAGCAAACCATTCAATATCATGGTAATTCAAGTCTATATTCCAACCACTAATGTCAAAGAAACTGAACAGTTCTATGAAGATCTACAAGACCTTCTAAAACTAAAACCAAAAAATGATATCCTTTTCATCATAGGGGACTGAAATGCAAAAGTAGTAAGTCAAGAGACACTTGGAGGAGTAACAGGCAAGTTTGGCCTTGGAGTACAAAATGAAGCAGGGAAAAGGCCAACAGTTTTCTCAAAAGAATGCAGTACTCATAGCAAACATCCTCTTCCAACAACATGAGACAACTCTACACATGGACATCACCAGATGGTCAATACCGAAATCAGACTAATTTATATTTTTTGCAGTCGAAGTTGGAGAAGCTCTATACGGTGAGCAAAAACAAGACCGGGAGCTGAGATCATGAACTACTTATTGCAAAATTCAGACCTAAATTGAAGAAAAGTAGGGAAAACCACTACACCATTCAGATATGACCAAAATCAAATCCCTTACACTTATACAGTAGAAGTGACAAACAGATTCAAAGGATTAGATCTAATAGAGTGCCTGAAGAACTATGGATGGAGGTTCGTGACACTGTACAGGAGGCGGTGATCAAAACCATCCCCAAGAAAAAGAAATGCAAAAAGGCAAAATGGTTGTCTAAGAAGGCCTTTCAAATAGCTAAGAAAGAACAGTAAAAGTCCAAGCAGAAGAGGAAAGTTACGCCCATCTGAATGCAGAGTCCAAAGAATAGCGAGAAGAGAGAAGAAAGCCTTCCTCAGTGATCAATGCAAAGAGATAGAGGAAACAATAGAATGGAGACTAGAGATCTCGTCAAGAAAACTAAGAGACACCAAGGGAACATTTCATGCAAAGATGGGCACAATAAAGGACAGAAATGGTATGGACCCAACGGAAGCAGAAGATATTAAAAAGAGTTCACAAAAATACACGGAAAAACTATACAAAAAAGATCTTCATGACTCAGATAACCAGGATGGTGTGATCACTCACCTAGAGCCAGACATCCTGGAGTCCAAAGTCAAGTGGGTCTCAAAAAGCATTACTACCAACAGGGAATGCCAACTAGTACAGCCACTATGGAGAACAGTGTGGAGATTCCTTAAAAAACTGGAAATGGAACTGCCTTATGATCCAGCAATCCCACTGCTGGGCATACACACCAAGGAAACCAGAAGGGAAAGAGACACGTGTACCCCAATGTTCATCGCAGCACTGTTTATAATAGCCAGGACATGGAAGCAACCTAGATGTCCATCAGCAGATGAATGGATAAGAAAGCTGTGGTACATATACAGAATGGAGTATTACTCAGCCATTAAAAAGAATACATTTGAATCAGTTCTAATGAGGTGGATGAAACTGGAGCCTATTATACAGAGTGAAGTAAGCCAGAAAGAAAAACACCAATACAGTATACTAACGCATATATATGGAATTTAAAAAGATGGTAACAATAACCCTGTGTACGAGACAGCAGAAGAGACACTGATGTATAGAACGGTCTTTTGGACACATGGGAGAGGGAGAGGGTGGGATGATTTGGGAGAATGGCATTGAAATACGTATAATATCATATATGGAACGAGTCGCCAGTCCAGGTTCGATGCACGATACTGGATGCTTGGGGCTGGTGCACTGGGACGACCCAGAGGGATGGTATGGGGAGGGAGGAGGGAGGGGGGTGGAGGGTTCAGGATGGGCAACACACGTATACCTGTGGTGGATTCATTTCGATATCTGGCAAAACCAATACAATATTGTAAAGTTTAAAAATAAAATAAAATTAAAAAATAAATAAAAAGCATTACTACCAACAAAGCTAGTGGAGGTGATAGAATTCCAGCTAAGTTATTTCAAATCCTAAAAGATGATGCTGTGAAAGTGCTGCACTCAATATGCCAGCAAATTTGGAAAACTCAGCAGTGGCCACAGGACTGGAGAAGGAAAGTTTTCATTCCAATCCCAAAGAAAGGCAATGCCAAAGAATGCTCAAACTACCGCACAATTGCACTCATCTCACACGCTAGTAAAGTAATGCTCAAAATTCTCCCAGCCAGGCTTCAGCAATACATGAACTGAGACGTTCCAAATGTTCAAGGTGGATTAAGAAAAGGCAGAGGAACCAGAGATCAAATTGCCAACATCTGTTGGATAACAGAAAAAGCAAATTCCAGAAAAACATCTACCTCTGTTTCACTGACTACACTAAAGCCGAAGACTGTGTGGATTACCACAAACTGCGGAAAATTCTTAGAGATGGGAATACCAGACCACCTTACCTGCCTCCTGAGAAATCTGTATGCAGGTCAAGAAGCAAAAGTGAGATCCAGACATGGAACAACAGACTGGTTCCAAATCAGGAAAGGACTAAGTCAAGGCTGTATATTGTCACCCTGCTTATTTAACTTCTATTCAGAGTACATCATGAGAAATGTCAGGCTGGATGAAGCACAAGCTGGAATCAAGACTGCTGGGAGAAATAGCAATAACCTCAGATATGCAGATGACATCACTGTTATGGCAGAATGCGAAGAGGAACTATAGAGCCTCTTGATGAAAGTGAAAGAGGAGAGTGAAAAAGCTGGCTTAAAACTCAACATTCAAAAAACTCCTGATCATGGCATCTGGTCCCATCACTTCATGGCAAATAGATGGGGAAACAATGGAAACAGTGACAGACTTTATTTTTTTAGGCTCCCAAATCACTGCAGATGTTGACTGCAGCCCTGCAATTAAAAGACGCTTTCTCCTTAGAAGAAAAAGTATGACAAACCTAGACAGCATGTTGAAAAGCAGAGACATCACTTCGTCAACAAAGGTCCATCTAGTCAAGGGTAATGGTTTTTCCATTAGTCATGTACAGATGTGAGAGCTGGACCATAAAGAAGGCTGGGCACTGAAGAATTGATGCTTTTGAACTGTGGTGTTGGAGAAAACTCTTAAGAGTCTCCTGGACTGCAAGGAGATCAAACCAGTTGATCTTAAATCAATCTTGAATATTCATTGGAAGGACTGAGGCTGCAGCTGAAGCTCTAATACTTTGGCCACCTGATGTGAAGTGCCGACTCACTGGAAAAGGCCCTGATGCTGGGAAAGACTGAAGGCAGAGGAGAAGGGGACGACAGAGGATGATGGTTAGATGGCATCACTGACTCGATGGACTTAAGTTTGAGTAAACTCTGGGAGTTGGTGATGGACAGGGAGGCCTGGCATGCTGCAGTCCACGGGGTCACAGAGAGTCAGACACGACTGAGTGATTGAAGAACAACAAATCCAGGCAACCCCTTCACCTTTCTAAGCCCGTTTCCCCATCTATAAAACAAGGACCCAGTGTTTCCCGGGTACAGAGGACAGGCTAAGGATCCTTCTCCTGTAGCCATTACTGCACGTGCCTTCAGAGCTTCCAGATCCCAGAAGAGCAAGGAACCAACTGACACGTGGAGGAGGCAACCAGGCCAGGTTCCTCACACCTAAGAGGACCTAGTAGTCACAGTACCACAGAAGGGCACTCAGAGCCTTTATCCTGGACACGACTTATCCTGAACACCCCCGACCTCCAGAACATGCTAGCCTTTTCCCTAGGGGTGTCTGAGATGGTTTCCCTCAAGATCGGTCCCCACCCTGCAAGAGGCAGAAAAGCTGACCACAAAGATGCCAGGCAGGGCTTCAAATAACACTGAATCTCAGAGACATTATTCCATTTGTTTTCCCTACTTTCTCCATCAAGAATGGTCACAGTTCAATACTGGCCTTAACACTTCTCTCAACCAGCTCATCTCCTCTTTTAAGAGGATGCCTCAGGTCCAAAGCCTTCAGCAGGTCAAGAATCAGCTAGAACTTGACAGCACTGCATTCATTCTGTTTATATTTTCCTCCACAGAAATCAAACGATGGTAGAGTACTGGCTTTCCATCTTCAGTGGTGACAAGGGGTTCATTACTAGTTTTCTTTTAAACTGGGTTTTTTTTAAAGCAGATCAATTTGAAGAAAAACATTACTATCACAAATATGGAAAGTGGTAAAGATCGCGAAGTGGGTACGGAAATGACCCCGATTTCTGAAGCAGTATCTTAGGCTCTGCCGTTTCTCCCACTCACAGCAGCCAACCTCAGCCTCCTCAGCCCACCTCTGCCACTTCCCTCCCCCTCAGTGACCGTTCTAAGCACAACTCAGACAGTCCCTCCACTCCATCTTGGGCGTTCTGACATGTGGCTTGGGAACTCATTTCAAGTCCTTATTTTTATTTCCTCACAGGTTGAAAGACTCCTCAAGGGCAGGCTCTGTCACTACTCAGTACTGCTTTCAGAGTTCCAACACAGCAATCCAGCAAACACCACTTAACCTGCTAAAGGCATCATTCGCCTGCCTAGCCAACTTGAAGATTTTAATGCACAACTGAACTTGCCTCTGAAAAGCCAGTTCCAAAGGCACATGTTACTGGGGCGTTGGGAGCACCTCACCAAGTAATGGGAACCTAGGGAAAAATACATCAGGGGTTTGGCAGATCCCAATCTCACATGAACCACAGAAAAGAAAGTCGATGCCAGTGAAGAGACAGCCTTCCTAAGCTTCATGAGCTGAACAGAGAGATGGCAGTCCTGACTTACCCCGGACAGGGACAACTTGTGTCCTCTGAGAAAAAGATAAACTGAAGCCACTAAAGAAGAGAATGACTAGGATGCTCACTGAAAAAGCACAACAAAGAGGGAAACAGCCAAAGAACTGGGGATATTTAGTCTGGAGAAGAAACAACCGAATAACTCAGGACCTGATCATGCAAAGGCTATGCCTCTAAGCAAAATAAGCATTAGACCTATTCTCTTAGGCCCTGGGGAGTATCAGAAACCCTTTTCCTCCTTGCCCCAATAAACAAAGCAGGAAGTAGGAGACAAATTTCAGCTTAATACATGATTTTCTTAACAGAGTTGTACAGTGGCAGACTGAAATAAAATAGTAAGCTAAAATAGTAAGCTGTCACAGGAATGCCAACTGGAAAATCTAGTGAAGATGTTCGTTTGGTTCAACAACTAGTCTTCTGCTAAGCCCTGGATATATGCACCCAGCCTCAAATAGGGGTTTGGACTAGGTAATCACTAAAGGTTATTCTCAGCCTAACTAGGACTCCATCTGAATTCTCAGGATCAACTACCACCAATGCCCCTTTACAGAAAATCATACTTATGGTACAGCCATGTTCTTTCCAGACAGGCAAACCTAAGGGGGCGGGGGGCGCAACGGTGAAGGAACTGTTCATCTTTCTTATCAGGCCCTTTAATGGAGAAAACCCACTTCTCAGAGTAGCAGAGCCAGGAGTTCTAAGGTCTGCAACAACACTTGATCCCAGTCTTTAGCTCTGTCTTCTGGTAAGGACATATCGTCTCCTAAGCCCAGAGTGAAGTGAAGTGAAATGAAAGTCACTCAATCGTGTCCGACTCTTTGTAACTCCATGGACTATAGAACCTATGGAATTCTCCAGGCCAGAATACTGGAGTGGGTAGCCTTTCCCTTCTCCAGGGGATCTCCCAACCCAAGTCTCCCGCATTGCAGGTGGATTCTTTACCAGCTCAGCCACAAGGGAAGCCCAAGAATACGGGAGTGGGTAGTCTATCCCTTCTCCAACAGATCTTCCTGACCGAGGAATCGAACCGTCTTCTGCATTTCAGGCAGATTCTTTACCAACTGAGCGTTAGCATTTCTCTTCTCTGGGAGCAGCAGCGCCCAGGGCTGGCGACCCATTCCATCCCAGGAATGCCCACGATCCTAAAGAAAGCTGATAAATCAGAGTTCTGGGGCGACCCGCAGCCCTTACCTTCTACCGAAGGGGAGAAGATGATGAGATTGTCATAAAGAAACTCCCCGTACTTAATGAGGGACAGGCTGGGGTCATCTGCGGTCTTGAATGTGAGTACAAAGCCGCGATCTGGAAAAAGAGAATGAGGGAGCTGAGGCAGATAGGAAGCAAAGAGAAACCACCAATGCAGAGACCATGACCGTCCTGCCCCCGTCCCCCCACCAGCCCCCTGGCGGCAGGTCAGACCTGGAAGGCCAGCTCGGGTGAGAGGGAGAGGGGTCGGTGTCTCCGGGCTCAGGGACCTTGCCAATCCATCGGGCCCCAATCTCACCCTTCAGGCTCCGGAAGAAAAGCGAATGCGTCTCCCGGAGGTTGAGGTTGTCCAGCAGTACCAAGGTGCGGGGACCGCTGGCGCCGGCCAGGCCAAGCAAAGGCAGCAGCAGCAGCCACCAGCCGGAACACAAACGAGCCGCGCGGGGCGCCATCTTCCTGCTCCAAAGAAACCAGGCGCCTGGGCACCGGAAGTGCCCCTTCCACGGTCGCCCAATCGTGGCTCGTTGTCTTGGAGTATCACCCGGAAGTGATTCGAAAACGCCAGCGCCGGGCGTCCGGAACCTCTGTTTGGACCGCGAGGCGCGAGGAACCCGGCCGGAAGTGTCCCTGAGAGAGGCGGATTCTGGGCACGCTATTGGTGAAAGCGGCGCGCGGTCCCGCCCCCCCCGAGAGGAAAAAGCTCAATCCTAGAGAGACAGCTCTGCGGCCGCGGCCAGTCAGTAGGGCCGAGAGCCCTTGGGTTCCGCCCATTGCCGGCTCCCGCCGGAGTCGCGGCCGGCTCCCGCCTCCTCATCCGATTGGTCCTGGACTGGGCCGCGGCGTTCGGGTCAGGGTCCGGGCTGGATGTTTGCTGGCCCGGGACAGGTTCGACTGGAGCCAGGCCCCACTTCCACTCTCTGCAGGGAGGAGATGGTTGGAAAAAGGCCGGGGACGGGTCGCGGGCGTGGGGGCTGCGGGAAGAGGGCCGGAATCTCTCCCGCTGCTCACGGGCGCAGGGCCTTGGCGCGGGCGCGGCCCACCCGCAGGCCGGAGGCAGTGTGGACTAGGCGTACATTCAGAACCTCTAGCTGGGCGCATGCTCGCACCAGCCCTGTAACCTGGGCGCTCCTCCGGTTTCCAGGCTGCTTCTCCTGGTGGCTCAGAGGGTAGAATCTGCCTGCAGTGCGGGATACCTAGGTTCGATCCCTGGGTCGGGAAGATTCCCCTGGAGAAGGAAATTGCAACTCACTCCAGTATTCTTGCCTGGAGGCTTCCATGAACAGAAGAGCCTGGCGAGCTGCAGTCCATGGAGTCGCAAAGAGTTGGCTGAGCGACTTTCAGGGTAACTTTTGGGGGCTTCCCTTGTAGCTCCGTCGGTAAAGAATCCACCTACAATGCAGGAGACCCAGGTTTGTAACCTACGTCAGGAAGATCTGGAGAAGGAAATGGCAACCCACTCCAGTACCTTTCCTGGAGAATCTCCATGGGCAGAGGAGCCTGGCGGGCTGGCCCCACACCCCTTCTGAACTGACAGAGGGCAGCCAGCTCTCCTCAGACCACCACGGGTCTAAGTAAAAGCAACCACAAACTGCTGCTCCTTCACAAGGACACTGTTCCCCATACAGACCTGATTTTGCATTCTCTTGCTCAAAGGGTGCACTGCAGCCTGCCTCCCCTTAGGCTGATCTCTGGGTTTCCTAAGCACCTTCTGCCCTGGCTTCTCCAGAACATGAGCTCCTTGGCCCAGGCAAGTAGCTTGGGGCAGGTACCACAGTAGTTAATACAAGATATGAAGGGGAGGACTGGAGAAGTAACAGCACCTGCTACACAGCAGGAACTCTACACACTATCTCATTTAACCTTCACAGTAACCCTGTGAGGGCTTCCCTGATAGCTCCGTTGGTAAAGAATCCGCCTGCAATGCAGGAGACCCCGGTTCAATTCCTGGGTCAGGAAGACCTGCTGGAGAAGGGATAGGCTACCCACTCCAGTATTCTTGGGCTTCCCTGGTGGCTCAGCTGGTAAAGAATCCGCCTGCAATGCGGGAGACCTGGGTTTGATCCCTGGGTTCGAAGATCCCCTGGAGATTGCACAAAGAACTCTCTACACTATCTCATTTAACCTTCACAATAACCCTGTGGGGTTGGTATTATCCCCATTTCACAGATGCTCAGTGTGAAATGAGGCTCAGGACAGCACCAAAGCCTTTTCCCTCAGACTGGGCCCCTCCCACATAGCAGGCCTGGGATACAATGGGCAAGGGGATGGGTCAGTCTTAGGCAACTGGGATGGCCTGGATTCATTTCTAGCGATGTTAGCACGCACGGTTCCAACACAGCCCCTGAGGGCATCAAGACCTGGGTCTTCTCTGGACCTCAGCCAGATGTGGCCCCTATTTCCCAGAACAAGGAGTCTGCTCTCCTGGGTCACAGATCCTTCAAGAATCTAACACCGGTTCACATTTATATGCTCTCTGCTGAAAAAGCTGCACTTATACTCAAAATTGCAGGGAGTTGCAGAGACCTGGAGCCTGCAGGCTGTTAAGAACCCCTGCTCCAGGCTTCCCTGGTGGCTCAGTGGTTAAGGATCGGACTGCCAATGTAGGGGACACCGGACAGATCCCTGGTCCAGGAAGATGCCACATGCCACAGAGCCACTAAGCCCATGAACCACAACTACTGAAGCCCGTGTGCCCAGAGCCCTGCTCTGCTACAGAAATCACCACAATAAGCCTGTGCATCGCAACGAAGAGGAGCCTCCACTCACCCCAACTAGAGAAAGCCCGTGTGCAGCAGCGAAGACCCAGCACAGCCAAAAGTAAACACAAACGTACATACATACACAAAAGAAGCCCTGCTCCAAAAGAGCTTCCCCAAGGAGGCCAGGGAGGGGCCGTGGGGACGCTGTCCGAGGACCAGAGAAGAGCAGTCGTCGGTAAAAGGCAGTTTATTAGGGCAGCTTAATGTGGAATGGCCTCCCGTGGGCCGCAGACCAGCTGCTCCAGGACCCCTGGGCCCGCCCCACAGGGCTTCCCCCCCAAGTGGGGCCTACTGGACAGAGGAAGAGTGTTCAACTGCCAAGGTGCTGATCTTGATCCACGTGGAAGCCGCAGGACTCTGCAGGATGCTGATGAAGGCCTGGAGGCAGAGCTGAGGTTTCTGAACCCAGGAAGGCACGGAACCGCACTGGTGGGCACAGCGGTGGGCCGATGGGAACACTGGTGTGGCGTGGGGAGCAGTTATCTCCAAGGATGGTCCAGGCTCCGAGGGGCTCACACCCTGGGCAGAGTGGGCTCTCTGGGTAGCAGGGAGGGGAGTGAGCCTTCCCAGGGACAGGCCCCCTTGGGTGCCCCAGTCACTGTTGGGGGCAGGCGGGAGGAGGCCTGGCTGGAGCTGCCCTGGGGGGCCTGGCGGTCTCACGGGAGCCCAAGGGCAGGGCGGCAGCCGGCAGTGTGTTCACAGAGGCTCACCGCCAAAGCTGCTTTTGCTTTTCTTACGCTTGGCCTTGGTGAAGGGGATGTCGAGGGACTCGAGGCGGAAGGGCCGAGGCTGGGGCATTTCCGGGGCCTGGGCAGGTGGGATGGCAGAGCCGCCACCGAGCGGGGAGCTGAGGCCTGGTGGGGAGCTGTGGTGTGCTGCGGAAAAGCACAGAAGGGAGACACGCTGTTGGCCAGGATGCGGGGGGTGGAGAGGAAAGACTGTGTGTGGGGTACAGAGTCTGGTCCCCCCGCCCCAGCCAGAGGCCCTGGGACCCCAGGCTCTGAGAGCTGCTCTGGCTGAGGCCTTGGGCCCAGCACTGCATCTCTGCCCAAAGGGTCTGGTCTGGGCGCATGAATTTTCAAGCCTCAGACTGTGCAGCCTGGGGTGTCAAGCCAGACAAGCCTGCTGCAAAACCCTGCTCCGTCACTTCATGGGAGGGTAACCTTGGGGAGCTGCTTCTCTCAGCCTCGGTTTCCTCATCTGCAACATGGGCACGATGCCAGGTACTCATGGGATGTGAGTTTCTTCACGGTCCAGCTTTCCTCTCCTTACTCCTCACCTCCACCCACTCTGTCTCTCAAACAACCTCAGGACAGATCTGAGGTTTGCTTTTTAATTGGTATTGGACTGGAAGCCCAGTGTCTTTGGTTTCAGTTTTAAGAGCAAAGCGGCTTTCAGCTCTTGCTTGTAAAATCGTGTTTTCTTTTGTGGTCCCGACTGCCCTGCTTTGGGAATGAGTCGCCATCTGAGGAAGCTGGTGAGGAACTGACCGAGTCCTGGGCAAGCCCAGGCTGGGACCCCGGCCACGTGCTAAGGGCCTGCTGTGTGTCAGGAAGACAGAGGATCCAACTTGGCACCTCGCCCCCCAGGAAATGGAGGGGGACAGGAGATGGGGGGCACTCCCCACCTCGTCTCACCGATCACAGGAGGAGGCAGCTCCCCTCAGTTTACAGTGGAGGAAACAGGCTCAGAGAGGGAAAGGGGTTCCTGGCCCGGCCTGTGTGACTCCAGAGCGCTCAGGGAGGGGCTGGAGGGCAGGAGGCAGGCGTGATGCTCACCCAGGCTCTTCATGGGGTCCGTGCCCAGGATCTGGCTGGCCCGCTTGGGCCGGAAGTAGTTACTGGCTATGTTCTCACTGTCACTGCGACTGAGCATCAGCCTGTAGCGGTCCTCTTCCTGCCGAGATTCCAAGTCCTCCAGGTCAGGACCCCTTGTTTGTGCACTTCCTGTACCCTGTGCCCTGACCCGAGGCGGTTCTGCGGGCTCTGCCGGCCTGAGCGGCGGGCTGCCCTGAACCTCACTGCCCACGTTGTGGTACCCTCCACTCCAGACCCTAACTCCTGCGGTGGGATCCAGGCAGCTCAGGCAGCAAGGAGGCTGGCCGTCTCCAGTCTACACACGCTCCTCCCCACCCCCACCTTGGGACAGGAAGCACCTTATTCCTCCTGCAGTGCTCAAAACCAGGCCCATCGGGGGCAAGGCAGATACTACATCCCCCACACCCAGGACACACACTCATATAACAGTGCGCAGCTCACGAGCTCACGTATGATCATTAGAGCTGGGGTCCAGGACACATACTCATGTAACAGTGTGCAGCTCACGAGCTCACGCATGATCATTAGAGCTGGGGTCCAGGACACACACTCATATAACAGTGCGCAGCTCACGAGCTCACGCATGATCATTAGAGCTGGAGTCCAGGACACACACTCATATAACAGTGCGCAGCTCACGAGCTCACGCATGATCATTAGAGCTGGAGTCCAGGACACACACTCATATAACAGTGCGCAGCTCACGAGCTCACGCATGATCATTAGAGCTGGGGTCCAGGACACACACTCATATAACAGTGCGCAGCTCACGAGCTCACGCATGATCATTAGAGCTGGGGTCCAGGACACACACTCATATAACAGTGCGCAGCTCACGAGCTCACGCGTGATCATTAGAACTGGGGTCCAGGACACACACTCATATAACAGTGCACAGCTCACGAGCTCACGCGTGATCATTAGAACTGGAGTCCAGGATACATACTCATATAACAGTGCGCAGCTCACGAGCTCACGTATGATCATTAGAGCTGGGGTCCAGGACACACACTCATAACAGTGCGCAGCTCACGAACTCACGCATGATCATTAGAACTGGAGTCCAGGATACACACTCATATAACAGTGTGCAGCTCACGAGCTCACGTATGATCATTAGAACTGGAGTCCAGGACACACACTCATATAACAGTGTGCAGCTCACGAGCTCACGCATGATCATTAGAGCTGGAGTCCAGGATACATACTCATATAACAGTGCGCAGCTCACGAGCTCACGTATGATCATTAGAGCTGGGGTCCAGGACACACACTCATAACAGTGCGCAGCTCACGAACTCACGCATGATCATTAGAACTGGAGTCCAGGATACACACTCATATAACAGTGTGCAGCTCACGAGCTCACGCATGATCATTAGAACTGGAGTCCAGGACACACACTCATATAACAGTGTGCAGCTCACGAGCTCACGCATGATCATTAGAGCTGGAGTCCAGGATACATACTCATATAACAGTGCGCAGCTCACGAGCTCACGTATGATCATTAGAACTGGAGTCCAGGACACACACTCATATAACAGTGCGCAGCTCATGAGCTCACGCATGATCGTTAGAACTGGAGTCCAGGGCACATACTCATATAACAGTGCGCAGCTCATGAGCTCACGTATGACCATTAGAACTGGAGTCCAGGACACACACTCATATAACAGTGTGCAGCTCACGAGCTCACGCATGATCATTAGAGCTGGGGTCCAGGACACACACTCATATAACAGTGCGCAGCTCACGAGCTCACGCATGACCATTAGAACTGGAGTCCAGGACACACACTCATATAACAGTGCGCAGCTCACGAGCTCACGCATGATCATTAGAGCTGGGGTCCAGGACACACACTCATATAACAGTGCGCAGCTCACGAGCTCACGTATGACCATTAGAACTGGAGTCCAGGACACACACTCATATAACAGTGCGCAGCTCACGAGCTCACGTATGACCATTAGAACTGGAGTCCAGGACACACACTCATATAACAGTGCGCAGCTCACGAGCTCACGTATGATCATTAGAACTGGAGTCCAGGACACACACTCATATAACAGTGCGCAGCTCACGAGCTCACACATGATCATTAGAACTGGAGTCCAGGACACACACTCATATAACAGTGCGCAGCTCACGAGCTCACACGTGATCATTAGAGCTGGGGTCCTCTAACACTTGTCACCAAGCCCTAGTGCTTTTCACTGCTGCCGTGGATCTGTTTTCTTCAGCCCGAACCTCTTCCTTCAGGGAACTACCCTTCACCCACTGGACATGGTCATGGTAGGTTATGCATTCAGGGCACCCCAGCCGCAGCAGCAGTACCACCACTGCCGCCTGCCCATCCCCTTGCTACACATCTGGACACGTGGCCCGGAGTGGGCCAATCACAGAACGCCATCTCCTGGACATAGTCATTGGTCCAAGAGTAGGCCCATGACCCAGGCAGAGCCAATCAGAATCTTCCCACAAGCACTGGTTTAAGGATGCTCCAAAAAACCGTATCTCTCCCTCTTGGATTACCAATTGCTAGCAGCCATCTTTCCTGCCACACAGAGACCTGCCTCCGTCCAAACCTAGGACTCCAGGTGAAGCAGAGCCAAGAGGTGAAGAAGCCACACAGAACCAGGACTGGTTGGGCCCCTTGATCCAGCCATGCCTGAAACTGGTCCACTTAACACAGACCAAGAAAATCCCTGTTTTGCTTATGACTGTTTGCTTTGCGTAGGTATCCATCACCTGGAACTAGAGCATTCAAATATAACCCCAGATTCAGAATGGCTTTTCTCAGGAACAACTTTCCTTTTCCTTTTTTTAAAACCACGTTAGGGAATCAAAAGCAGCCAATCAGTGCCTTAGACCAGCCTGAGTTGCTCAGATGGAGACGCTTGGCTGGAATTCATCAACCTGTGAGTGACCTTATCATGACTGCAAAGGTATGTTCCATGTAGGTTTTCCAAAGTATCTGTAATGGTTAATGGTGAGGATCAGCAAATTATACAGTCTGTGGGTCAAACCTGGCCCACAGACTGTTCTTGGAAGCACTCTGGACACAGCTGTGCTCAGCCATCTACATACGGCGGGGGTGGGTTCGCGCTCTCTGGCAGGGCTGAGAGCTGTGTGAGAGACCACCTAGCACCCAAGCCCTGAAACAGTTGCTGTGTGGCCCTTTAGAGAAAAGTTGGCTGACCTCCTTTAAGGCTGTGTATTTGCTGGAATACAAAATAAAGGCAGTATGAAGTAAAGTGACTTTAGAATCACAGTGACTGTTTATGGAAACTTTTGAGGACGCTGTCTGTCCAAGAGTACCAGCCGGGGCCCAGGAAACCAGGATGAGCTGTTTGGTTTCTGGGTTTGCGGCTGAAACCTCTTTCCTTCACCAGCAGGGTGGGCTGCCTTGAGCCCCTGCTCCTCCTCTGGTCTCTGCGCACACTAAAGTGCCTCTGAATGAGGGCCAGAGGAGCTATGGGGTCTAGGGTGACACAGACAGGGCCCCCGCTCAGCCCCCTGATGTAATCCTCAGGTCGCCTGGAAGCACAGTCCAGTTCCTACAGCCCCCCTGGCCCACCGCGCCTTGGGAGCCAAGCTCCCTGCTCCCCACTGGCTCTCCCAGAGACCCTACCATGCCTGGTTCGCCGTTGTCCGCTGCGGAAGTTTTGCGGGCTGGTCTGTTCTGTGGCCCTGTTGAAACTGCTATGAGAAAACAGAAGCTGAGGTCACTGCTGCCTGGAAGGAGGGCCAGCAGGGCTGGGGGAGAGGCTGGGTGCTCAGGCAGGTCTGGCTCGGGCTTGGAGCCAGGGGAGGACACTGCCCAACCCTAGAGAGGGGATGGCTCTGAGAGACATCAGGAGGGCTTAGGCCGAAGCAGCCATTCCCCTGCCTCCAGGCAAGACTGCAGGCGAGCCTGGGGAGACAGGCCAGTGCTGCCTGCAGCCTGCGAGGAAATGAGGCAGCTGGCGTTTCACCGGGGGTGGTGCCACGCAGGGGTTAACAGTCAGCCGTGTGTTGCTCTGGCTAAGCCACGAATAAAACGCCATGGGAAAAGAATGAAAGCAAGATAGAGCAATTAAGTATAATCTAAACAAAAGTTCATCGGCTTGATGAGTTGGGGTCGTCACGCCCTGCTGAGCCAAGGGAAAACACTGTGGGCCTTGCAACGCTAGGTCAGTGCAAGCTCAGAATACTGTTCACTGCACACACAAAGATGTTTTCCCCAAGGCATGTGCGGGTTTAGGGCCTCCAGCAGGGTGATACCCTTTGCACGAGAAAATAACGACAGTTCAAGGTCATCAGTAACGTGGGACTCGGGACGGGGCACACAGGAAGCTGACCTTATCGTAGCACCACAGATACTCTCTGCGAGCTGAGATACTAAATACAAGTGATGTGGCTCCGAGGAACAGCGCTCTTGACCCCTGAGATCTTGAGTCCCCCGTCCCATCTTTAAAACTTTAATTCTGTCTCTAGTTTCTTTCTTCCAAACTGTGTGTCGCCCCACTTTTGCTCCCTGCCTGCTGCGCTGGTCCCCGCCAGGGTCGTCAGAGATGGAGGACCTAGGTGAGCACTCCCTGAGCAGGAGGCGGATGGGTGCGGCCCCACCAGACCCGGGAGCCTGTGGCTCCCTAGACAGAAGAGGATCCGTCCTGGCTGGAGAGGATCCACTGCAAATCTGAGCCTAATCTGAGACTCATTGAGGGCTCGGTGGCTTTCAGGAGTAGCTCATCCAACCCCTTCTCTGTGAAGATCAGGCGACCAAGGCCCAGAGAGGGACAGTGATCATCACAGGGTCACATAGGAGATCAGCAGCAAAAGGAGAAAGTGAGCCAGGCCTGCAACTGCCCAGCTCGCTTCTGTTCTTGGCCTACAACTCACTGCTCTGATTGTGACTCTGGGTAAGTCACTTACACTCTCTGAAATTTCTCATACGGAAGACGGGTGAAAATATCCCTTCAAAGGGTTATTGCAGGCTGAAGTAAGGACAATAATGATCGTGGTAATTAAATGCATCAGGCATTTAAAATGTGCCGGGCATGTTTCCAAGGATTTTACACGTCATAAGACGTTAAGCCACCCAGCGATCTTTAAGGAAGGTGCCGTTATTGGTCCCCATCTCACAGATGAAAACACTGAGTCCCAAGAGCTGACAGCGACTGCTGGAGCCAAAACTCCAACCCACGTGTGTCTGACTCAGGCCCCCGACATTCTGGGTACCCAGGGTCAACTGTCTGCTGCCCCCAGAGCCAGCTGGGAGGGGTGCAGGGCCCCCCTGTCAGCCTGTGGGACAGCAGACTGTGGAGAAGGGCGGGGGGCAAAGGAGGTGGGCAGCGACAGCAAAGCCCCTGACCTGCTGGGAGGCTGGTTTTTATGATGATGGGCTCGGGAATCTTCCAGAAACCATTGTCTTCATCCCAGCAGGACTCTCGTCTTATCTTCTCCAGGTTGCTATAGTTACAGTCCCGGCGAATCAGGGGCTGCACCTGCTCCAAGAGCTGCTGGAAGAGCAGAAAGTCACGTTCCTGCCGCCGGATGGTGGCCAAGTAATCGATCTTCTCCAGCTCAAACTCCGACTGCAGATCTTTGATCTCCACCTCTGCCGCCCGGAGCTGAAAACAAAAGATGAACAAGCAGTGAGCAGGAAAGACATCCAGCGGTTTCCCTCTCCTCCAGGCCCGCCCCCTGCCCCGCCCCCCGCCCATCAGTCACTCAGCCCCGGCCCACTGATCCTCTCACCCATCCAATCTGATCGCCACCGTCTATCCCGTCATCCTTCCATTGATTCATTCCCTGTCCCTCCCACCCCTCCACTCAGTACTTAGATGAGCACCTACAGGGTCCGGAGCCCTGTAGAAAGCAGGAAGAGAGGCTGGTCATCCACTCCCATCACCAGCCCTCAGTCACTATCCGCACTCGTATGTTTTATTCAGAAGCCCTTTACAAGGCTCCACGTGTAACACTGTAGTGACCACAGTCCTCAAGATCTCAGAGAACGGTACAAATTCTTTCTTCTAAAAGAAGCAGTAGGCGGGACTTGCCTGCTCGTCCAGTGGCTAGGAGACAACTGTCTGCCTGCGAACGCAGGGGACAGGGGTTCTATCCCTGGTCCAGGAAGAGCCCGAATGCCACAGCAACTGAAGCCTGTGCCCAGGGCCCGCAAGCTGCACCTGCTGAAGCTTAAGCACCTGGAGCCTGCGCTCCGCAACGAGAAGTCACCACAGTGAAGTGCCTGTGCATAGCAATGAAGACCCAGAACATCCAAAAGTAATAAACTAGTATTTTAAGAAAGCAGCAGTAGGCATACATGCTCAGACAATAGCCCTTGCTCCCCTCTACTGTCACACTTCGTTGGTGTTCAGTCGCTCAGTCGTGCCCAGCTCTTTACAGCCCCATGGACTGCAGCGCACCAGGCTCCCCTGTCCTTCACCATCTCTCAGAGTTTGCTCAAACTCATGTCCACTGAGTCAGTGATGCCACCCAACCATCTCATCCTTTGTCACCCACTTTTCCTCCTGCCTTCGATCTTTCATCAGGGTCTTTTCCAATGAGTCGGCTCTTCGAATCAGGTGACCAAAGTATTGGAGCTTCAGCTTCAGCATCAGTCCTCCCAGTGAATTTTAAGGGTTTATTTCCTTTAAGATTGACTAGCTTGATCTCCTTTCAGTCCAATGGACTTTCAAGAGCCTTCTCCAGTACCACATTTTGAAAGCATCAATTCTTCGACACTCGGTCTTCTTTATAGTCCATCTCTCACATCCATACATGACTACTGGTAAAACCATAGCTTTGACTATATGGACCTTTGTTGGCAAAGTGATGTCTCTGCTTTTTGTTATGATGTGACAAATACTAGACTTAAGAATCAGACCTACCTGGATTGAACCGTAGGTTTCATATTTTTTGGTCTCTTGCTCAGGTCTGCCAGACTTGCCCTCCACACCCTCCTAAGCACAGTGACTCCCAGCGCCAACAGCAGCCAAGCCCTCCCTCAGCCCCATGACACCTTCGTGTACAGTCTGTTTCCTCACACAGCAGGGACAGTTTGATTAGTAAAGAAGGCTGTTGTAAATTCACGGGAACGATAATCACATGTAACCAACTGAGAACAGAGAATTCCTGGTAGGACTCAGGTGGGCAGGGAGCCATCAGGGAGGGGCAGGTACACAGGGCCTTCAGCTAAATTAACTGTGCTCCATGTATGTAGTTGGATAGTAGTTACGTGGCATTCATGGTAACAATCTTTATGTATTTTTATACATTTATGCACTCAGACGCTCACTCGTGTCCGACTCTGACCCCATGGGCTGTAGGCTGCCAGGCTTCTTTGTCCATACAATTTTCCAGGCAAGAATACTGGAGTGGGGTGCCATTTCCTCCTCCAGGGGATCTTCCCAACCCAGGGATCAAACCTGCGTGTCTTGCGTCTCCTACATTGGCAGGTGGATTCTTTACCACTAGAGCCGCCTGGGAAGCCTCTTATCCTTTATCATCACTCACAATTATTTTTAATTGAGCTATAACCCACATCAAACTATTCACCCATTTAAAGTGTGCAAATCAGGAATTCCCTGGCAGTCCAGTGGTTAGAGCTCTGCACTCTCAGTGCCAAGGGTCCAGGTTCAATCCCTGGTTGGGCAACTAAAATCCCACAAGTTGTGCAACATGGTCAAAAAATTAAACTAAAAAAATAAAGCACAGGGCGTCCCTGGTGGTACAGTGGACAAGAATCTGCCTGAGACTGTAGCGGACATAGTTCGATCCCTGGACTGGGAAGATCCCACTTGCCACAGAGCAATTAAAGCTCATGCACCACAACTGCTGAGCCCATGTTCTAGAGCCTGTCTCCAAGACCAGAGGAGCCAGCACAATGAAAAGCGCACACGGGAGAGGAGCCCCAGCTCACCACAGTGAGAGAAACCCGCGCAAAGCAGCAAGGACACAGTGCGGCCAGAATGGCCAACGCCGAACATCCGGTCATATGTCTGTTGGCAATTTGTATATCTTCTTTGCAGAAATCTCTCTTCAGATCCTTTGCCCATTTTAAAATTGGGTAGTCTCTTTATTCTCGAGTAGATTGTTTTATTTTTTTCTAGACTCAAGCACCTTATCATACTATACAATTTGAAAGTATTTTCTCCCATCCTGCGGGCTGTCTTTTCTCTTTTTGACAGTGTTCTTTAAAGCGTGAAAGTTCTAATTAAGTCCAGTTTGTCTTTTTTTTCTTTTGATGTTTATGCTTTTGGTGTGATACCTAAGAAAGCGTCTAATTCAAGGCGATAAAGATTTTTTTTTAATTTTATTTTATTTTTAAATTTTACATAATTGTATTAGTTTTGCCAAATATCAAAATGAATCCGCCACAGGTATACATGTGCTCCCCATCCTGAACCCTCCTCCCTCCTCCCTCCCCATACCATCCCTCTGGGTCGTCCCAGTGCACCAGCCCCAAGCATCCAGTATCGTGCATCGAACCTGGACTGGCATCTCGTTTCATGCATGATATTTTACATGTTTCAATGCCATTCTCCCAAATCTTCCCACCCTCTCCCTCTCCCTCTCCCACAGAGTCCATAAGACTGTTCTATACATCAGTGTCTCTTTTGCTGTCTCGTACACAGGGTTATTGTTACCATCTTTCTAAATTCCATATATATGCGTTAGTATACTGTATTGGTGTTTTTCCTTCTGGCTTACTTCACTCTGTATAATAGGCTCCATAATTCAAGGCAATAAAGATTTAAACCTGTGTTTTATTTTACATGTTTAATAGTTTTACCTCATATTTGGCTTTTTGACCCATTCTGAGTTAATTTTTATATACAGTGTGAGGCTGGAGTCCAGCCTCATTCTTTCGCATGTGAACATCTAGCTGTCCCAGCGCCATTTATTAGAAAGATCACCTGTTCTCCACTGAATCATCTTGGCACCCTGTTGAAAATCAACTAACTGTAAATGTGAGGGTTATTTCTGGATCTCCAATCCAATTGCATTGATTTTAAATCTTTACATCAGTACTGCACAGCCTTGACGACTGTAACTTTGTAGTAAACTTTGAAATAATGAAGTATGAGTCCTCCAACTTTGTTCTTTTCAAGATTATCTTGGCTATTCTGAGTCCCTTGAATTTTCATACAAACTTTAAGATCAGCTTGTCAGTTGCTTCAAAGAAGCCAGCTGGTTCTTTAAGAAAGATTGCTTTGAAATCTGTAGATCAGTTTGAGAAGTACTATCATCTTATCAGGCTTCCCTTGTAGCTCAGTTAGTAAAGAACCTGCCTGCCATGCAGGAGACCCAGGTTCGATCCCTGGGTCAGGAAGATCCCCTGGAGAAGGAAATGGCAACCCACTCCAGTATCCTTGCGGGAAAATCTCATGGACAGAGGAGCCTGGTGGGTTGCAGTCCATGGGGTCTCAAGAGTTGGACACAACTTAGCGACTAAACCACCATCACCACCACCATCTTATCAAGTCTTCCGATCCATGAACATGGGTGTCTTTCCATTTATTTAGCTTTTCTTGTTTCTTCTTTATCATTTTTGGCCACACTGCACAGCACGCAGGATCTCAGTTCCCGGACCAGTGCAGAGTCTTAAGCACTGGACCAACAGGGAGTCTCTATTTAGGTATTCTTAACTTTTTCAACAATATAGTTTTTGGAATATAAGTTTTATACTACTTTTGTGAAATTTATTCCTAAGTATTTTTTGATGTATTGCAAATAAAATTGTTTTCTTAAAAAATTTATTTGCAGATTGTTCATCACAAGTATATAGACATACAATTGCTTTTTCCTTATTGATTTTGTATCCTGCTGAATTTGTTTATTGATTCCAACAGATTTTTTAGTGGATTCCTTTTAAGGATTTTCTGTTTATAAAGATCATGCCATCTGATAGTTGTGCCTACTCTTTGCCAATCTAAACGCCTTTTATTTCACTTTCTTGCCTAACTGCCCTTGTTAGAACCATCAGTCTCATGTGGAATATAAGTAGTGACAGTAAATACCCTTTTCCTGTTTCTGAACTTAAGGGACAAGCAGTCAGTCCCTCGCCACTGAGTGTTGTGTTAGCTGTGAGTTTTTCCTGCCCTTTATCAGGCTCAAGAAGTTACCTTCCATTCATAGTTTGTTGAGCATTTTTATGACAGATTTTGAATTTTGTTAAATGCTTTCTCTGCACCTATTAAGAAGATCATGTGGGTTTTGTCCTTTATTCTATTGATATTAGAATAATTGATTTCTGAATGCTAAACCAATCTTGCATTCCTGGGATAAATCCTACTTCAGCACGGTGTATAATCCTTTGCATATGTTGTTAACAGTTCTATGAACACCTATAAGAACGTCTAGAGCATCAAAAAAAAAGATGTTCTTTCATCATAAGGGACTGGAATACAAAATTAGGAAGTCACGAGATACCTGAGGTAACAGACAAGTTTGGCCTTTGAGAACAAAATGAAGCAGGGCAAAGGCTAACAGAATTCTGCCAAGAGAATGTGCTGGTCATACCAAACACCCTTCTCCAACAACACAAGAGACAGCTGTACACGTGGACATCACCGGAGGGTCAACACCAACATCAGACTGATGACCTTCTTTGTACCAAAGATGGAGAAGCTCTATACAGTCAGCAGAAATAAGACTGGGAGCTGACTGTGGCTGAAATCATCAGCTCCTTACTGCAAAATTCAAGCTTAAATTGAAGAAAGTAGGAAAAGCCACTAGGCCACTCAAGTATGACCTAAATCAAATCCCTTATGGTTACACAGTGGAGATGATGAATAACATCAAGGGATTGGATCTGGTAAACAGAGTGCCTGAAGAACTATGGATGGAGGCTCACACCATTGTACAGGAGGCAGTGACCAAAACCATCCCCAAGAAAAAGAACTGCAAGAAGGCGACATGGTTGTCTGAGCAGGCTTTACAGATAGCTCAGAAAGGAAGAGACGTGAAAAGCAAAGGAGAGAGGGAAAGATACATCCAACTGAATGCAGAGTTCCAGGGAATAGCAAGGAGAGGTTAGTTCAGTTCAGTTCAGTCGCTCAGTCGTGTCCGACACTTTGCGACCCCATGGACTGCAGCACACCAGGCCTCCCTGTCCATCACCAACTCCTGGAGCCTACTCAAACTCATGTCCATCGAGTTGGTGATGCCATCCAACCATCTCATCCTCTGTCATCCCCTTTTTAAGGAGAGGTTAGAAAGCATCCTTCAGTGAACAATGCAAAGAAATAGAGGAAAAATAGGATGGGAAAGACTAGAGATCTTTTCAAGGAAACAGGAGATATCAAGGGAACGTTTCATATAAAGATGGGCACAATAAAGGACAGAAATGGTATGGACCTAACAGAAGCAGGGGAGATTAAGAAGAGGTGGCAAGAATACATAGAAGAACTGCACAAAAAGATCTTCATGACTGGGACAACCACGATGGTGTGGTCACTCACCTAGAGCCAGATATCCTAGAGTGTGAAGTCAAGTAGGCTTTAGGTAGCATTACTACCAACAAAGCTAGTGGAGGTCATGGAATTCCAGCTGAGCTATTTAAAATCCTAAAAGATGATGCTGTGAAAGTGCTGCACTCAATACATGTCAGCAAATTTGGAACACTTAGCAGTGGCCACAGAACTGGAAAAGGTCAGTTTTCATTCCAATTCCAAAGAAGGGCAATGCCAAAGAATGTTCAAACTGCCATACAATTTCGATCATCTCTCATGCTAGCAAGGTAATGCTCAAAATCCGTCAAACTAAGATTCAACAGTATGTGAACTGAGAACTTCCAGATGTACAAGCTGGATTTAGAAAAGGCAGAGGAACCAGAGATCAAATTGCCAACATCCAATGGATCGTATAAAAAGCAAGGGAATTCTAGAAAAATATCTACTTCTGCTTCATTGACTACACTAAAGCGTTTGATTCTGTGGATCAAAACAAACTATGAAAAATTCTTAGAGATGGAAATGCTCGACCGCCTCACCTGTCTCCTGAGAAACCTGTAAGCAGGTCAAGAAGCAACAGTTAGAACCGGACATGGAACAACAGACTGGTTCCAAATTGCGAAAGGAGTATATCAAGGCTGTATATTGTCACATTGCTTATTCAACTTATATGCAGAATACATCATTCGAAATGCTGGGCTGGATGAAGCACAAGCTGGAATCAAGATTTCCAGGAGAAATATCAATAACCTCAGATATGCAGATGACACCACCCTTACAGCAGAAAGTGAAGAGAAACTGAAGAGCCTCTTGATGAAAGTGAAAGAGAAGAGTGAAAAAGTTGGCTTAAAACTCAACATTCAAAAAACAAATATCATGGCATCCAGTTCCATCACTTCATGGCAAAAAGATGAGGAAAAAGAGGAAGCAGTGACAGATTCTATTTTCTTGGACTTCAAAATCACTGCAGATGGTGACTGCAGCCACGCAATTAAGACACTTGCTCCTTGGAACAAAAGCTATGACAAACCTAGACAGTGTATTAAAAAGCAAAGACATCACTTTGCTGACAGAGTCATACAGTCAAAGCTCTGGTTTTTCCAGTAGTCATGTATAAATGTGATATGTGAACCATAAAGAAGGCTGAGAGAAGAACTGATTCTTTTGAATTGTGGTGCTGGAGGAGACTCTTGAGAATCCCTTGACAGAAGGAGATCAAGCCAGTCAATCCTAAAAGAAATAAACCCTGAATATTCATTGAAAGGACTGATGATGAAGCTGAAGCTCCAATATTTTGGCCACCTGTTGCAAAGAGCCAACTCGCTGGAAAAGACCCTAAAGCTGGGAAAGACTGAAGGCAAAAGGAGAAGAGGATAGCAGAGAAGCAGATGGTTAGAGAGCATCAGCAACTCGATGGACATGAATCTGAGGAATCTCCAGGAAATAGTGAAGAACAGGGAAGCCCGGCGTGCTGCAGTCCCCGGAGTCCCAGAGAGTCAGACGCGACTGAGCGAGGGAACAACAATCAATTGACTAAAAATAAGGAGATTATCCGAGATTGAGTGGGCCCAATGTAATCTATGGTAAGTTATGACCAACCTAGACAGCAATATTAAAAGCAGAGACATTACTTTTCCAACAAAGGTCCGTCTAGTCAAGGCTATGGTTTTTCCTGTGGTCATGTATGGATGTGAGAGTTGGACTGTGAAGAAGGCTAAGCGCCGAAGAATTGACGGTTTTGAACTGTGGTGTTGGAGAAGACTCTTGAGAGTCCCTTGGACTGCAAGGAGATCCAACCAGTCCATTCTGAAGGAGATCAGCCCTGGGTGTTCTTTGGAAGGACTGATGCTAAAGCTTAAACTCCAGTACTTTGGCCACCTCATGCGAAAAGTTGACTCATTGGGAAAGACTCTGATGCTGGGAGGGATTGGGGGCAGGAGGAGAAGGGGACACCAGAGGATGAGATGGCTGGATGGCATCACTGACTCGATGGACGTGAGTCTCAGTGAACTCCAGGAGTTGGTGATGGACAGGGAGGCCTGGCGTGCTGCGATTCATGGGGTTGCAAAGAGTCGGACACGACTGATCGACTGAACTGAACTGAACTGAATGTAATCTATATACCACCATGTGGGAGAGGGAGCAGAGAGAGATGAGTAGAAGAGGTTCGTTAAAGGAGATGCTTGGGAATTCCCTGGGGGCCCAGAGGTTAGGACTCCACGTTTTCACTGCTGAGGGGGTGCGTTCAATCCCTGGTTCCATAAGCAGAGTGGCACGGTCACAAATAAAGAGAGGCTTCAGAGAAGTAAGTCAGGACAGCCAAAGAGACGGGAAGCAGGAGAGAGACACTCCAGGCCAGGATGTCTTTGGAGGGGGCCAGGCAGCAGGAAGTACAGGCTGCCTCTAGAAACTGAGCGTGACCATGGCTGACGGCCGGCAAGGAGATGGGAATCTCAGCCCTTCAACCACGTGTCAACAACCCCAAATGGACTGTCCCCTAGGATCTCCAGAAAGAAACGCAGCCCTGACAACACCTCGAGTTCGGCCTTGGGGAATTCTAAGCGGAGAAGCCAGCCATGCCGTACCTGCAGTCTGACCTACAGAGCTGTGGGAAGGTTTATTTTTAAACGTTTATTTACTGTTTTGCTGCGCGGGGTCTTCCTTGCTGGGCCGGCTCTTCTCCAGTCGTGGTGCCCAGGCTTCTCGTCGCCGTGGCTCCTCTTGTTGAGGAACACGGGCTCCAGGGTGCTCGCGCTTCAGTAGTTGAGGCACGTGGGCTCAGCAGCTGTAGCTCACAAGCTCAGTAGTTGTGAGGCACGGGCTCAGTGGCTCTGAGGCATTTGAGATCCTCCCGGGATCAGGGGTTGAACCCGTGTCTCCTGCACCGGCAGGCGGATTCTTTACCACTGAGCCACCAGGGAAACCCCCTGTGAAACAGTCAATTCGTGTTGTTTTAGGCAACAAAATGTGTGGCAATTTGCTACAGCAGCCACAGGAGACTAGTGCAGAGCTCTGTTTAAAGCCACACCTCCGTATGGACAGAAAAGTGTATTACTGAGTAAAAAATAAAAACACCGAGCAAGCCACCCCAACCTCTAGCTCTGTATGGCTGTTAGCACAACTGACACCACCTTGGGCCCGTTCAGTTCCTGCTGTCCCTCCACTGACCCCACCCTGGGCTGTGTGTGTGCGTGCTAAGTCGCTTCAGTCATATCCGACTCCTTGTAACACCGTGGACTGTAGCCCACCAGGCTCCTCTGTCCACAGGATTCTCCAGACAAGAATACTGGAGTGGGTTGCCATGCCCGCCTCCAGGGGGTCTTCCTGACCCAGGGATGGAACCCGTACCGCTTCTGTCTCCTACATTGGCAGGAGGGTTCTTTACCACTAGCGCCACCTGGGAAGTACTGTGTAGTAAATTTCTTCTGCGTGGCCAAGGGCTTTGTAGTTGATCATTTCAGTTCAGTTCAGTCGCTCAGTCGTGTCCGACTCCTTGCAACCCCATGAATCGCAGCACGCCAGGCCTCCCTGTCCATCACCAACTCCCAGAGTTCACTCAAATTCACGTCCATCGAGTTGGTGATGCCATCCAGCCATCTCATCCTCTGTCGTCCCCTTCTCCTCCCGCCCCGAGTCCCTCCCAGCATCAGAGTCTCTTCCAATGAGTCAACTCTTCACATGAGGTGGCCAAAGTACTGGAGTTTCAGCTTTAGCATCAGTCCTTCCAAAGAAATCCCAGGGCTGATCTCCTTCAGAATGGACTGGTTGGATCTCCTTGCAGTCCAAGGGACTCTCAAGAGTCTTCTCCAACACCACAGTTCAAAGCTATCAATTCTTCGGTGCTCAGCTTTCTTCACAGTCCAACTCTCACATCCACACATGACCACAGGAAAAACCATAGCTTTGACTAGACAAACCTTTGTTGGCAAAATAATGTCTCTGCTTTTGAATATGTTATCTAGGTTGGTCATAGCTTTCCTTCCAAGGAGTAAGCGTTTTTAATTTCATGGCTGCAATCACCATCTACAGTGATTTTGGAGCCCAGAAAAATAAAGTCTGACACTGTTTCCACTGTTTCCCCATCTGTTTGCCATGATCTTCGTTTTCTGAATGTTGAGCTTTAAGCCAACTTTTTCACTCTCCTCTTTCACTTTCATCAAGAGGCTTTTTCGTTCCTGTTTACTTTCTGCCATAAGGGTGCTGTCATCTGCATATTGTAGTTAATAGATACTGTCCAATTGTGATTAAGTCCCAGTGGTCTCTATGCCCTGGTAGTCGCCAAACAACGATGAAGACCTTCACTGACATATTCCCAGTGCCCACAAGACTAGTCGCTGCTGCTGCTGCTGCTGCGTCGCTTCAGTCGAGTCCGACTCTGTGCGATCCCACAGACGGCAGCCCACCAGGCTCCTCCGTCCATGGGATTTTCCAGGCAAGAGTACTGGAGTGGGTTGCCATTGCCTTCTCCGACAAGACTAGTTACCCATTCATAAATCTTGACTTAAGAGGCTCTTCCTGGGACTTCCCTGGTGGTCCAGTGGTGGAGAATACGCCTGCCCATGCAGGGGACACGGGTTTGATCCCCGGTCTGCAAACTAGATCCCACGTGCTGCAGAGCAACTGAGCCTGTGCGCCTCCACAAGCACAGAGTCCAAGCACCCTAGAGCCCGTGCTCCAGAGCAAGAGCAGTCACCCCAAGGAGGGCCCGCACACCGCAGCTAGAGAGTAGCCCCCAGCCACCGGAGTTGGAGGAAATCTGCATGTAGCAACAGAGGCCTAGTGCGGCCAAAACAAAACCAGAACAGGACGCTCTCCCTGTTGTAAAGCTCCTACCCCGCACCCTGGGTCAACACGGGCATCCCAACGGCCCCTCGGAGCTGGGAGGAGCCGCTGCCAACGCTTCCCGGGCGCCAGCCGTCTGGCCCCGCCCCGTGACTACCTCACCCTAAAATCAACTGACCCACTGACTACATGGAGCCGCCTGCCTCGTTTTTTGGTCTCAGGGTACCTTATTTTGGTGGGTACTTTGGGTTCCCTCCATCCTCCAACAACTTCGGCGTTCAGTTGTTACTGAGAGTGCAGAAAAACATGACGTTATGCAATAAACAGAGGAGAGCAGATGTATCTATTCAACGCCACTATTAAGAAACAGGAAGTGAAAATGAAAAGCATTTCAGCAGAAGAAAGCCCCCCCAAAGCACCAGCACATGCAACCAAAGGTTTAAAATGTAGCTCGACGCCCCGGTGCAAATGGTCTCCTCAAATATTCACAGGTGTGAGATTTTCAAGTCAGAAATCCAAAAGCTTGGACGAAAGTGAAGAAGGTGCCAGGCGGGGCGTTAACACAAAAGCAGCAAAGGTTTTTTTAATTTAGGTATGTAGACCAAAGTACAAGAAAGACCAAATTTAATTAAAGATATGAAGCACAGTAAGAAAAGGCGTAAAAATAGCCAAGAAAAAAATTTAAACTAAAGACATTTAAAGACCAAAAAATATCAGCTTTATGCTCTGGCAAGATCGCTTGGTTGCCACACTGAGTGGGGATGAGGACGGGGTAGCAGGCGGCCAGGGAGGGCGCTATAAGGCCCAGGCCACCGGGAAGATGCTCTGAAGGCCACGCAGGGGGGTCACAGGTGGCAGAGCCTCGTTTCCCTCCAGTCCCCTCTCCCCACGCTCAGCCACATGGCTGCCTTTCTGGTTCCTGAACCACAGACCGCATTCCAGGCACCGGCCTGTCTCTTCCCCTAGACCGCTTTCCACCAGGCCCCACCTCAGAAGCCACCACCTGCACCGGAACAGCCGTGTCCTCCCATCTGAAGTGGCCCCGGGAGCTTCTGGGGTCCTGCTAAGGCTCAGAGCCCCCAGCCAGGCGCAGCTGGCCCAGGGCACTCCCTTTGTGGAAATGAATTCAGTTGTGCGTTTGTACTTTGATCAAAGTAAAAAACATCAAAATGAAGCCGCCCCTCACCTCCCTCCCGTCCCTGCCCCGCATTCTCTTTGTCGGGCTAGAGTCTCTTCCTTATTTCTCTGCTGTTACTGCTTACTTACCCTTGGAGAAGGGAATGCCTACCCACTTCAGTATGCTGGCCTGGAGAATTCCATGGACTGTATAGTCCATGGGGTGGCAATGAGTCAGACACAACTCAGCAACTTTCTCTATTGGTTACTTACACACACACACACACACACACACACACACACACACACACGAGCTCCACTACTGCAGAGACGTCGGGCTAGTAGTCACTTGCTTGTTTCTCTGCTGTTATTGCACACACACACACACACACACACACACACACACACGAGCTCCACTACTGCAGAGATGAACCTGTCACCACGACAGCTTCTAGAAAAGGGCGTGGCACACAGCCGGCGTGGGATACAGGCAAGGATCAAGACCTGGTGTGAACGCCCACCTAGTGCGCCTGCCTGGGGGGCGGGACCTGCGTGGGGCGGGACCTGCGGGGCGGGGCCTGCCTGGGGGCGGGGCCTGAGCCCGGCCTCACCTTCCTCTGCATCTTCTCCAGCAGCTTGCTCTTGGCCCTCACTTCCTCCTGGATGGAGTCGTAGACGTTGAGCAGTACCCAGTCCCCGCTGTCCTCGTCCGAGTTCTGCAGGGCCGCCACCAGCTGCTTCTTGCGCTCGTCCGCGTACCGCTTCCGCCGCCTGTGCTTCTCCTTCAGGTCCTTGTTCTTGGCCTGCTCCCCCCCGACCACCTGCTGTTCCAACAGCTGCAAGCTGCCGGCGGGGAGGAGAAAGCAAACGTGACAAAGTCTGCCGATCACTGAGCACTGGCTGTCCAGGCTGATCTCCCCGACTCCTTCCAACAACCCCGCTTCACAGACAGGTACACTGAGGCCCGGGGAGGTGACTGCTGTTGGCTCGGGGTCAGACCCAGCGTTCCTTCTGGGCGAGAGTCTCCCTCCGCCCAGGGCTGCCCCACCCACTTCCCGGGGCTGGTGGTCCTGCCACAGAGCAAGCTCCCGGCTGTGCTCCCAGGGCACCTGCAGATCAGAGTACCCCTAGGTTGTGGGGAATGACGGTCAGTGCATAATGTTTCATCAGGGACACAAACAGTTCTTTTTTTTTTAATATTTATATCTAAAATGCTTTAAAAAATTATAGAGTTTTGCCTTTTAAAAGCACAAATTTGAAATAACTACAAAGGCTCAGGTGGAAATCCTTACTCAACTAAAGCACCACAGAAGTGTCTTGACTGTGCCTCTTCCCAAAGGGATGCAAGGGTCGGATAACTAAAGGCATGACACGGACTCATAACAGGACAGGCGACCACGGTCAAGGGAAAGAAGGAACCATGCAAACCCAGCCGCCCAGTCCAGACCTGCTTCAGGCTCAGCTCTGAGCTCAACAGCAGCCAGGATACAGGTGAGCCACGTCCAAGTCGCTGCTCTGCTTAAAATCCTTCTAGGGTCCCCATCAGGATGGAGCCCAAGCCTCCAGGGGCACACATCTGCCCCGGAACCCCACCACCCCTTCCTTGCTCCAGCTTTAATCCCGGGGCGGCTGCTTCTCCAAACACCCAGGCTGTTTCCACCCCCTGCACCCACTTTGCACCACCTCACTGTGCCCTATCCCTCGAATGCCACCCCTGAGACATCTGTCCTGCATACCTTCTTCAAGGGCCCCCTCTTCTGAGAAGCCCTCCCTGACCACACTCCAGACCACACCGTGAAAACCACCACCTGTGCTGTGAGTTTTCTCTGTGCCCAACACCAAGCTGCTGCCTCTTGGGGCATCGTGCCGTGCGGCCCTCACAACAAGCTTCCCAGCCTGGAACTCTCTCACCCACTGTGTAGGTGAGAGACTGAGGGACAGAGAGGTAATCTCAGCCCAGGTGGCAGAGCTGGGCGACGGCGGAGGCAGATGGGAACGCAGCCAGTCTATCCGCTCCAGAACCTGACTCCCCCTGGACTGAGAGCTTCTTGAAGGCCAAGGAGATATCCCATCCATGCTTGCGTCCTGACGCCTGATACATAGTAGATCCTCAGTTAGTGTTTGAACCATAGTCTGTGGGGCCAGGAGGGGGCTGAACCGCTGGCTGTGGGGCTGACTCTGTCATGGAGATGGGCCTGACTGCAATCTCATTTACTGAAGTGAGAACCAAGGCTCAGAGATGTTAAGTGACTTGCACAAAGCCGCACAGCAAGGGAGGAAAGTCCAGGTCAGCAGGCAGCCCCAGGGTGTGTCGGGAGTGGCCTGTCCCTAGAGGGAGCATGTCTTCCACGAGGGAGGGACTGGAGGCTAGGCTGTGGTGCTGGTGTGCTAGTTGCCCAGTGGTGTCTGACTCTTTGCGACCCCATGGACTGTAGCCCACCAGGCTCCTGTCTGTGGAATTCTTCAGGCAAGAATACTGGAGTGGGTAGCCATTCTCTTCTCCAGGGGATCTACCTGACCCAGGGATCGAACCTGGGTCTCCCACATTGTTTAGGTCAGTTCAGTCGCTCAGTCGTGTCTGACTCTTTGAGACCCCGTGGACTGCAGCACGCCAGACTTCCCTGTCCTTCACCAACTCCTGGAGCTTGCTCAAACTCATGTCTGTTGAGTCGGTGATGCCATCCAACCATCTCATCCTCTGTCATCCCCTTCTCCTCCTGCCTTCAGTCTTTCCCAGCATTAGGGTCTTTTCTAATGAGTCAGTTCTTCGCATCAAGTGGCCAAAGTATTGGAGTTTCAGCTTCAGCATCAGTCCTTCCAGTGAATATTCAGGACTGATTTCCTTTAGGATGGACTGGTTGGATCTCCTTGCAGTCCAGGGGATTCTTAAGAACCTTCTCCAACACCACAGTTCAAAAGCATCAATTCCTCAGCACTCAGCTTTCTTTATGGTCCAACTCTCACATCCATGCATGACTACTAGAAAAACCATAGCCATAACTAGACAGACCTTTGTTGGCAAAGTAATGTCTCTGTTTTTTAATATGCTGTCTAGGTTGGTCATAGCTTTTCTTCCAAGGAGCAAGCGTCTTTTAATTTCACTGTTGCAGTCACCATCTGCAGTGATTTTGGAACCCAAGGAAATGAAGTCTCTCACTGTTTCCATTGTTTCCCCATCTATTTGTCATGAAGTGATGGACCAGATGCCATGATCTTTGTTTTTTGAATGTTGAGTTTTAAGCCAGGTTTTTCACTCTCCTCTTTCACCTTCATCAAGAGGCTCTTTAGTTCCTCTTCACTTTCTGCCAAAAGGGTGGTGATATCTGCATGTCTGAGATTACTGATATTTCTCCCGGCAATCTTGATTCCAGCTTGTGCTTCAGCCACCTGGCGTTTGATTTCTGCCTCCACATTGTAGGCAGATTCTTGACCATCTAAGACCCGGGGAAAGCCTGCATCGCCTGCCCTGGGCTCCTGAAACCTGCAGGGCGGGCCCCCGAGAAAGCCAGGTGGGGACTGTCCCCGCCCCCCACAGTAGCTGCTCCCCCCGCAAGCGTCTGATAGGATCTGGAGGCACCTGAGCCGCTTCCTGAGCAGAGAGCCCTGCCACCCGGCTGACTGGCCCCTCTGCACCGCATCACTCCTGGGGAGGACCGGCCCAGTAGCCATGTTTGGGGACGGCTGGGTGGGGCTCAGGAAGGATCTCTGGGTCCCGCCATCCAGCCCGGGCCCTGGGCTCCCTCCCGCCACCGCCACCGCGGGTCCCACCGCGCCCACCCCCGCCCCCCAGGTCCCACTGCCCTGGGCTCAGGTGCTTACCGGGCGAGCACCTGCTGTTGGTCCACGGTGGGCAGGAGGTCACTGGCGAGCGCGGCCGCGCCCTCCCTCCTCGCGCCGGCCCCGGCCAGCAGAGAGCGGGGCTGAGCCTCCAAGGCCTCCGGCGCTTCAGACTGGGCTTCCTGGGCTTCCGCGACGGGCTCTGCCGCCAACACCAGCTCCTCCGTCGCCCCCGGGCCCAGGTCAACCTCCTAAATGCAACCAGAAGCCAAGGTGGAGGCGGGGGCCAACTCCTGGGCACGAGCTCACCGCAGCCTCAACCCTGGCTAGGGCGGCCGGCCCCTGGCGGCCCACGACATCACTACGGGCTCGGGGACACCCCGTCATTAAAAACATGCACCCAGTCAACTTCCTGCCACCTTTCTGACCAACACCCCCCAAAACATCCCCCAGCTCACTCTCCCTCCTGCCCCTTACCATCTAGACTCCACACAGCAGCTAGGGCAATTTTTGTTTGTTTTTTGGCCTTGCTGTGCGGTTGGCAGAATCTTACTTACAATCAGGGACTGAATCCGTGGAACCAAGCCCCCTGCGGTGGAAGCACAGAGTCCTAACCACTGGACCACCAGGGAGTTCCCGGAAGTTTCTTAAACTATAAATTGATCCTTCGCAGACCCCCCCATCACATCTGCAGTCAAACTCAGTTTCTTCCGCGGCCTGCTGCACCCCCGGTGCCCACCCCCTCCTCCCACTGCCTGCGTCCTGCCGGCCCCCACCCCCCACCCACCCCACTGCTTCCCTGACCTCCTTTTCTGGCACTGAGAACTTGGAGATCTTTCCGGCCACAGGACTCTGGCACCTGCTGCCCCCGCACCCCACCCCGCCGCCGGCTCCGTGCTCTTTCCCCTGCCGCCCCGGCTCCTTCTCCCTGCTTGAGTCCCACATCTCAAGGTCACTTGCTGCCCAGGGGGACCCCCGACCTCCCCAGATACCCTCTGCTGAGAAGCTGCAGGCTGGCTCCTACCCAGTGATCAGGCCCAGAGGCCAGCAGGTCGCTTCCTCTCTCCACAAATGTGGGCAGATTTAAAGTCTTCCTCCCGCTTCCCTCGGATGGTTGTGCTTTCTGAAGCAGAAGTGGGGGTGGGGAAAGGTGGGGTCTGAGAGCAGCAGAGCTCAACACGGCCCCCCGCCGCCTGGGGGGTTCCCTGCCAGCGCCTCGGGGCCTCCAGCTCCGCTCTGTGGCCCTCATCCACCACACACGCTGGGCCTCTGTGCTTTACACCAGGGCTCCACTGCTGAGCAAAGGCTGAACATCACCCTGGAACAGTGGCCTCTCGGTAAAAAATCAATAAATAGAGGTGAGGACTCCTCAGATTTGCATGCTGCTTTGTGCTGGGGGAGGGCCGGGGGTATTGTCCCCATTTTATGGGTGAGGAAACTGAGGCCAGAGAGTGAGGAGACAAGCGAGAGCATCCCAGGAAGAATCAGGCCCCTGGAGGTCCCCACCACCACCACTCAGGGCAGAGGGTACTCACATTCCTGGGTGGGAGGTCCTCAGCCACCTCAGCTTCAGACCCGAGGTCAGCGGGCTCCAGCAGATCTGTCAGGGAAGGGTGCTTGCAGGAGAACAAGTTAGGGGAGCAGGGGTTGGGTCAGGATCATCCTCTGGGGCCCTGCCCCACCCTTCCCGCCTGCTCCCCAACCCCACCAACTCCTCCTGCAGGGAGCAGGGAGAACAGAGGAGAGAGGAGGTGAGGCAGAGAGGAGAGGCACTCCTGTTCCAGGCCTGCCACCTGCCTGACCTCACAGGACGCATGTGTCAGCATCCCCATTTAACAGATGAGGAAACTGAGGCCCAGACAGCCGGACAAGGTCACACAGCTGAGTGAGGGGTAGAGCTGGGATCTGAACCCGGGTCTCTCTGATTCAAAGGCCTGTACACTTTAGACAGAGAGAGAAAGGAAAGGAGGGAAGAAAAAAGATTTTTAAACATAAAACAGAGGATTGAAAAGGGAGAGAAGGCCTTGGACCAAGGGGCAGGATGGAGGAGCAGTAGCCCCTCTAGACCCCTGGGCGGCCCCTGAAAGGAAGCAGGACTCTCACAGAACTCCCGCCTCCCCTAGGAGAACAGGCTGGCAAGAAGAGGTGTAACCATGGCAACCAGCAGCCGCCCCCCCCCCCCACGGGTGTCCCCGTGTCAGCAGAACAAGGGCCCACCCGGCATCGCCTGGGATCTCATCCTGACCTTCCCACTGGTTTACAGAGCCTTAGCCAGAGCTCCCCTTTCCCGGACCCCGGACCCCTGAGACACAGCCACGCCCCCGCCGGGCTCACCCCCTCCCCTGAACTTCCGCGTATCAACCCGCGTGACGTCAGGTACCTGCGTGGTCACCTTGGGGACGTCCACCGGGGGCGCTTCCGGCCTGGACACCGTGGAGAACCTGGCCAGCTTGGCCGCCACCTCGGCGTAGGGGTCGTGCAGGCCGGGTAGCAGCTCCAGCGCCATCAGCGGGGGCTCCTCCTCCAACAGGGGCTCCATGGCGCCCCGGCCCACGTTGTCAGGCAGTGGGTAGCAGCCCCCAGCGTCTGAATCAGGCACGGAGAACTCCAGGCTGCAGGGCTCCTCTGGCCCAGAGAAGGCCGTGCAGACGGAGTTCTCTCTCAGCGTGGAAGACTCATCGGACCCCAGAGACGCCTCGGACTTGGAGGCCGCCATCTTGGGCAGCTCCTCAAACCCGGAGGAGACCTGAGCCTTGAAGGAGTCCTCACTGGGCACGGGCTCAGGCATAGAGTAGATCTCGGGTCTCTCGGCCATCTTAAACTCGAAAGGAGGCAAGTACTCCGAACTGCTGGCAAATTCAGCCCTGGACAGGACCTCAGCCTTGTAGAGGACTTCCGCCTTCAGGACAGCCTCTGCAGGAGACACCTTCCTTTAGTTCTTTACAGGGTGGACTGGGGTGGCGGGGGGCGGGAGGCAGCCCTTCCCTGGAAGCTGGCCGCAGGCCCACCATCTCCAAGAGACCAGCTTAAAAGTCAGAGCCTCTGGGCCCCCAAACGCTGACTTTCCATCTCTGCCCCTCAGAACTCAAGTCCTATCTCCTTCCACCTCTTCCAGGAAGTCCTCCCTGACCAGCTCCATGATGTCTCCATTCTCTGACTGCCCCAGCCATTAGGGGCTGGACTCTTACCCCTGTGCCTTGGGTCTGCTCTTTATACATAAACTGGCTGTCCTGCCAGTATTATTGCCTCAAAGGCAGAGAGCTCCTGACCCAAAGATTTCACACCCAAGACCCTCAGGGCCCACTCCTGGCATAACCAGCTCCAGGCCCTTGTCCACAGGACAAGCTAGAGCCGTGGGAGTTAAATGAATGCTGCAGATGAGTATTAGCGAGACCAAGTAAAGTCCCTCGGAGGCCTGATACTCAAAGTGGGCTGGAGGAAACACTCTCCAGGACAGAAAGTGCTAAAACCTGCTCCTCGGTCTTCCTCTGGGGCTGCATCTCCCTGCCAGCTGGGATGGGGGGAAAGTACCACAGGCCTCCTGCTGCCAGCTCACGGGCCTGCTCCTTCGGGTCCATCCACCGTGTCCTGGGCTTCCCCGAGAGAGCCCTGATGTCCCCTTTGCTAGGGTTGTTCACCCCCCCGCCTAGGGGTCCCTGACACCCAGGAGCCGGACCACACGGCTGAAGGAGAGCAGCGAGCGAGCGAGTGAGCTCCACCTGCCGCACCCCATCGCTGCGACACCGCCTGACCCACCTGCCCCGTCCGTGGAAGAACTGTCTTCCACAAAACAGACCCCTGGTGCCAAAAAGGTTGGGGACCTCTGTGCGTAGCTCACAGCCTGAACCTCTCCCAGCCTCAGCTTGCACACCTGCCCTGTGAGGAAGCAGTGAGTCCCAACTCACCGAGGGCAGGCAGGGGAAGCGCCTACCTACCCAGTACCTGGCACACAGCAACGCCCCATAAACGGGACCAACGATGTGAACGCCGTCATCATTACAACGTGGATTTTATAGTATTTATGGGCTTCCCTGGTGGCTCAGATGGTAAAGCGTCTGCCTACAATGCGGGAGACCTGGGTTCAATCCCTGGGTCGGGGAAGATCCCCTGGAGAAGGAAATGACTACCCACTCCACTATTCTGGCCTGGAGAACCCCATGGACAGAGGAGCCTGGTGGGCTACAGTCCATGGGGTCGCAAAGAATCGGACACGACTGAGCGACTAACACAGTGAGTCCTAGGAAGTCTGGGCTGCCTGGCAGCACAGGGTGTTTGAAAGATAGCGGTGGGATGGAACATTCTAGAATGCCAAACAGAAGACAAAAATTCCCAGGAAGTTAAAAAGCTCTTGCTAAGGATTGCCTACTTTGAGGTGTGGTTGCTCTGATGACAGATGGGCTCTAAAGTGGAAGAGAGATTGTAGAAAATGCAGAAACCGGGGGAAGGGGCTTACCCATAAAACTTGGGTGATCTGTTGCCACTCAAGTCAGCCTTGGGCGGGGACCCAGCCTGCGGCCCCCAGCGCAGAGCCGTGAGTGAGAACGCTGACCCTGGGATCAGACTGCTAGAGTCAAATCCCGGCTCCGCTTTAAAAGCTGTGTGACCTCGGGGAATTTCCTCACCCTCTCTGGGCCTCAGTTTCCTCAACTGTCAAGTGAGGGTGATGGAGATGCCTGCCTTGCTGGGCGGTTGCGAGGAGGAAACAGAACTGGGGCCCGTCGGCGGGGGGCGGGGGCAGCAGGCTGGGCTCCCTGCTGCCGGGAGGGCCCGCCCACCTGTCTCCTTGCGCAGGTTCTGCTCCAGCGTGGACAGCTTCACGTCGTACGAGTTGCGCATGGCGGTGATGTCCTCCTCCAGCCGGGCCCTGGACTCCTGCTCCGCCTCGTAGTCGGCCCTCAGCTGGGCCAGGCGCGCCTCGTACTCCTGGAGAGGTGAGCGGGGGACGGAGGGGAGCGCTCTATGACCGCTTCCAATCGCGGCTTTCGGGAAGCCTCCTCTGTCCCACAATCCAGGAAACGCAGCTGAACCCAAGGAACAGAATTAAGATGATCTCCACGATGCGGGGGGTACTCCTGGCTGGGGAAGACCCTTCTGAACTCTTGTCTAAGCGTGTTTTAACACGCTAATAACATATGCGTGCATGCTAAGTCTCTTCCGTCGTGTCCAGCTCTTTGCGACCCCACGGACTGCAGCCCGCCAGACTTCTCTGTCCGTGGGATTCTCCAGGCCAGAGTACTGGAGTGGGTTGCCATTTCCTCCTCCAGGAGATCTTCCCGATCCAGGGATCAAACCCACGTCTCTTATGCCTCCTGCATTGGCAGGTGGGCTCTTTACTGCTAGCGCCACTTGGGAAGCCTGTATATGTGTCTATAATCTAACTTTTCCACAAAGCGATAGATCACAAACACCTTTCTGCATCGACAAATACAGTTTAACCAAACGGTTCTCAACCCATCGAAGACAAAATAAATCATTATACCTCTGCTTAGCCATCCATCTTCGCCATCACCACCAGTTCCTGCCCAGACCTGGTTCCCCACTTCTACTCTTGAGTAAGACCATCCTCCACGGGGCAGCTGTGTGTCCATGGATCATGCTTCAGGGGCTTCCCACAGTTGAGGATAAAATCTACTTCCTCCAGTCGACCTCCAGTCCCCAGTGACCCGGACGGCCCACCCCATCTTTGTCACACTTGGGCACGCCAGCCCCTTTCCACTCCTAGACACACCCACTCCCCTGACCCCTGCCAGCCTCAGGACCTCTGCCCTCGCTCCGAAGCAAGTTCAGCCCTTCGGGCCTCAGCTCAGCGACACTCGCTCAGAGAGGCCTTCCATGAGCGCCCTCTCGGAGGATGCCTGCCACCACTCTGGCACTTTGCTTACGTCTTCTCAGCCTTGATCAGAAGTTCCACCGTTCTCTGCCCTTGTTTGATTATAGGTGAACCACCTGGCTCCCTGGCCAGAGGGCAAGCACCGTGCCGTCTTGTAGCCATGATGCCGGGCACAGAGGGGCACCTGAGTGCTGTGCCACCGAGTCGGCAAGTGCGTGAAGCAGAACGGCTGGGCAGACTGTCCAGGCGTCTCGTGCGTGCCCCATGGGGAAGGCTGGGCCTCTGTGAACTCACAACACCCCGTGAGCCGCGGCTTTCTGGACAGGGTGGCCCTGCAGCGGCAGTGAGCCAGGGGGTGGGACAGGGTTAGAGGTGGGAGCCCCTGCGCATGCCCACCCGACCCCCGGGAAGTACGGGACCAGCGCAGACCCCCAGCACGACACAATCAGCCAGCCTGGGCTCCCAGGGCAGGAGACGAGACAGACCATCATGAAGACCTAGTGGTTTCTGCAGCACAGCCAAGGTGCCGCTGACCTGCCACCGAGATCCAGGGAGGGCCCACCTTGCCCAGAACCACACACAGCTCCTGGCGGTCCCCTGAGACCTGCAGCCTTCACCCCGCCTGCCTTCTCCTGCCCTCGAACCCACACTCGCCCAGCAGAGGTCCCCTGGCTGGCACTTCAGCCCCAACCCCAGTTCAACCCAGGCCTCAGCCCAGCGGCATGTACAGCCTAGCAAGACCTGACTGGAGACATACACATTTATCTGCACACACGCACACGCCATTCTCACGTGTAAACATGTGACCCCCAAATTACAGGAGGACCTCGAAGTGGGGAGCGCCCCTTTCCGGTCTCTCCATCTTCCCTTCCCTCAACGCTCCTCTCCCTCCATTCCCCGTCTGTCCCTTCACAGAGGAGGAGCGGGAGAAGGGGCGACAGAGGAGGAGATGGCTGGATGGCATCACCGACTCCACGAACATGAGTTTGAGTAAACTCCAGGAGCTGGTGATGGACAGGGAGGCCTTGCGTGCTATAGTCCATGGGGTCACAAAGAGTTGGACACGACTGAGCGACTGAACTGAACTGATGACAAAAAATTTTACCAACATCAAACCACTTAATCCTCACCGCACAGTTATAGAGCAGATTTCAAAATGTTTTCTGATCTGTACAGCAAAGCGATTCAGTATGTTTGCAGATTATACTCCTGAAGAGGTCCCCTTCCCCCAACATCCTCTTTTTAAGATTTTTTTCTTTTTTTTTTTTTATTTATTATTTTTTTTTTTTTAGATTTTTTTTTTTTGATGTGGGCCACTTTTTAAAGTTTTTATTGAATTTGTTACAATATTGTTTCTGTTTTATGTTTTGTTTTGTTTTTGGCCACAAGGCAGGTGGGATCTCAGCTCCCCAGTCAGGGATCAAACCCGCGTCCCAGGCATTGGAAGGTGAAGTCTCAACCGCTGGACCACCAGGGAAGTCCCTCTGGCATCCTCCTGGGGCAGAGGACAGTCATCCATGGCCAACCCCCCACGGGAGGACTCCACTCTGTCAGTTCCTGCCCCCCCCACACCGGACTGCCCCCTCAGTCCCAGATCATTCCTCCCAGTCCCTAAAACATGCTCTGCTACTTCCAATCATTATTATTTTTTATTGGGGGGGGGGGGAGATGCAGTTTGGGAGATTTAGGGCCCCGACCACGGATTGAACCAGGAGCCACCTGCCTCCAAGAGATGGAAGCATAGAGCTCCAGGGACCACCAGGACATTGCCATGCTACTTCCAGCATTAAAAACAGCACCACCGTGCCTTGGCCCCACCCTCGCCTCCAGCTGCAGCCCCTAGCAGGCGTGCAGAAGATGCCTGTGGCTGGCTGAATGGGCAGGCGGGGTGGAGAGAATGCAAACCCAGGAACCCCCACAGTCCCGGCTGGCACCTTTTACACCACCCAGCCTCTTCCAGCAGCAGAAAAGCTGCTTTTTATCCACTCCCAGAGATAAGGAAGGGCTTCCCTGGTGGCTCAGATGGTAAAGAACCCGGCTGCAATGCCTGCGTGTCTAGTTGCTCAGTCATGCCTCTCTGCAACCCCATGGACTGCAGCCCACCCAGCTCCCCTGTCCATGGGATTTCCCAGGCAAGAATACTGGAGTGGGCTGCCATTTCCTCCAGGGGATCTTCACGACCTAGGGATTGAACTAGCGTCTCCTGCGTTCGCAAGCAGATTCTTTACACTAAGCCATCCGAGGACGCTCTGAGCATTGGCTCCACCAGCAACGAGGCCAGAACGGCAGCTCGTCTCCCCTATGACCACTAGGGGGCGGCGGTGCCCTGCTTCTCACGCTGCCAGGAACCCCACCCACCCAACCCAGCTTCCCCAGGCAGGAAGCTTGCATCCCAGCCCCATGCCCACACCCCGTCCCCACCCCCAACCCCAGCCCGCTCCCTGTCACCCCCCCCAGCCCATACTGTTTTGTGGCCAATGTCTACTCATCCCTGTGTGACTCTAAAACCCTCCCTGAACCCCAGAGTGTCACCGCTCTCATCCTGTGGGCTTGTGCTCAGACATCCCCAAAGACTCCCTCCTCCCAGGACTCCCCCAGGAGCTGGGCCCAGGGCTCCAGGGCCAGCCTGACACCAACTCTGCCCCAGGGGCAGCAGGGGAACAGGTAGAGTGAGCGGCTGAGCCCCCAGAGCCTTCACGGGGGCCCCACTGGGGCTACTGGGGGCTACATCCAGGCCCCTACTCAAACAGTACAAGCCCCTGCCCGTCATGGGCAGCTGGGGGTTCTTCGGTCGATGACCCCCAGACCTCCAGCCCACAGCACAGAGATCTCCCCAGGCCTCACCCAGTCTGCCTCCCAGAGGCTGGGCCCCAGGCCCCCACAGCCTGCCCGGGGGCTTCCCGGGGCCCCAGGACTGAGCCCATCTGAGGTCACAGCTGAGTGGCAGAGGCCCAGTTGCAGACACGCTCCGTCCCTAGTCCCTGCAGAGCTGGCTTTCCCACCAGGGAAGAGCCAGCCGCCTGCAGGGACCACTGAATGTCAAACCCCACCCCATGCTGGGGTCTCGGGATGTGAACCCCCAGAAACCAACAGAGCCTAGGGTCGGGGCAGAGTTAAGGGCAGGGGTGGGAGCCGCTGGGTGTCTGGCCCTGTTGGCGCCTCTGGGTCAGCTCCGCGTCTGTCAATCGGCTGTGGGCAGGAGGACCCCACACAGGCGGGAGGACCCAGGGGCCCCAAGGTGACAGCTTTTTCTCGGAGCCCAAACGTGCCACTGAGGGCTCCCTGCGGCCCACCCGGGATGCCCCGCTCTTGGCCCCCAGCGCTCCCACTCTGACCTTCTCGGTGAGGCACCCGCCAGCCCCACTACCAGGGACGGCCCCTCCCCACCGTCGCTCCACCGCCAGCCCTTCGAGCAAGACATACAGACAGCGGACGGCCCAGCAGACGCCTCCCTTCTCCCCACACCAGCACTCACGGGGGACAGACTGTGCTCTGGAGGTGAGAACCCCGCTTCAAATCCTGGCTCAGATTCACCTCGCTGTGTGACCTTGGGCAAGCCACAGCACCTCTAAAAGCCTCAGCTTCCTGAACTCCAAAAGCGAGGCTGGAAGACCAGCCCCCAGGGGAGGGCGGCGGGGAGGCGGTCTAGTCCTGGAGCCCCACCGCCTGCAGGGCCCACCTGCCCACCCCTCGCCTCACCTCCCGGATCAGCTGCTTCTCAGCCTCCATGGCGTGCTGCATCACAGGTGGAGACAACGGCTTTTCCTCAATCTGGACAGGGCTTGGGGGCACCTGATTGTTCAGCAGAGCTGGGAGAAAAGCAGAAACAAGGGGCTCTGACCACGGTGTGCGTGGTCTGCCGGAACTAAGCGTGCCCGTGTGTGTGTGTGCTCAGAGTCATGGCCGGCTCTTTGCGAGCCCAGGGACCATAGCCCGCCAGGCTCCTCTGTCCACGGGATTTCTCAGGTAAGAATACTGGAGTGGGTTGCCATTTCCTTTTCCAGGGGTTCTTCCTGGATCGGGGATCAAACCCAAGTCTCCTGCATTGGCAGGCAGATTTTTTTCCCACTGATCCACCTGGGAAGCCCCTAGAAATTAAGCAGAAACCCATAAAATGACAACAATGTGTTCATTCAAACAAGACCTCAATACTGAGCTTATTTTGAGCACATCTCTATGTAAAATGCCAACGTGCTCATCCAACAAGCCTTTCTTGGGCACCCGGGGGTTTGGCACTGAACACAACAGACAGGACTCCACACACATCACTTCCATCTGGGGAGGAAAGGCCAGCAAGAGGCAAAGCGATACTTCCTAAGAGAAAGCAAGCAGGGCGGGTGAGGAGAAGTGAAGACCAGGCGGAAGGGCTGTAGTTTAAATCCTGTGGACAGGAAAGACCTCTTAGACAAGGTGTGCGGAAAGCAGTGATCTGAAGGAAGTGAGGCAGAGGGTCAGGCAGAGATCCCAGGGACAGACAGAAGGAGCAGTGAGTGCAAAGGCCCTGTGGCAGGCAGGGGGCCGGGACTGTTGCAGGAACAGCCGGGAGGCCACTGAGGCTGGAGCAGAGCGAGCGAGGGAGACTGTGAGCCAAGGGCATGGCAGAGGGGAACCTGCCGGCCCTGGCGAGGACTCTGGCTTCAAGTCCGGGTTCCACCGGGCCACTGGAGGGCTTGGGCAGGGCAGGACTCGCGTCTGAACAGGAGCTCCCTGGCTGCCGTGTGGAGAACTGTACTGGGGGTACCAAAAGCACAAGCCAGGAGGCCTGCTGGGGTGGGGGCTCTGCAGTAATTCAGGTGAGAGATGCTAGTGGCTCAGGCCACGGGGTTGCAGTGGACAGAGTCTGGACCTGCTCCAAAGGTTCAGTTCAGTTCAGTCACTCAGGTATGTCCGACTCTTTGCGACCCCATGGGCCGCAGCATGCCAGGCCTCCCTGTCCATCACCGGAGCTTGCTCAAAGTCATGTCCATAGAGTCGGTGATGCCATCAGCTAAAGGTTTAGATCCTGTTCTAAAGGTAGATACAACAAAAGCAAGAGGCAAAAGTGAGAAGCCAAGGATGATGACCCCAAGGTTTCTGGCTTGAACATCTGGAAGGAGAGAGGTGCCACCAGCCGGGTGGGGACAGCTGCAGGACTGGGGAAGATTCAGGGCTCAGTGTCCCATACGTTAGGTTTGGAGTGATGATTAGGTAGATGGCAGGATGTTCAAGACTGGAATTCAGAGGACATGGTGTATCGATCAGGTTCATTTTAATGATGTTTTAACACCCTGGGGGGCTTGATGGCCTGGAGGGGACAGTCCTCCCAGGGTCAACAGCTTTTGGAGGAGCCCACCTTTCATATGCAAACCAATTAACGTCAAGTCCAGGGCTGCTTCTAACTCTCCCACCAGAAGCCAGTATTTCCTCTGCCTGAAATCAACTAGGGCCAGCAGCAGGCGAGCAAGGACAGCATTATGCCCTGATCCCGCCAGGCTTCCTCAAACTAATCAGTCCTGGGCCCTTTCTCTTGCCTGCTGTGTCTTTCCACCAAAACCTCTATCACAGCTCTGGCTCAGGCTGCCCCTGGCTCCTCTGCAGACTGACCTCCCCTGGTGCTTCCTCCCCACCCCCGTGGCCCTGCGTGGCCTGTCGCTCATTGCCGGGGTAGCCGAGTAATGTTAACACTTTGTTGCAATGACATTGATCTCTCTGTGTCACCACTCAGTCAGCCGGGTAAATTAAGACCTGGGCACACATCACACAGCCAGGATAGAGGTCCACGTGTGAGACTCGTGAGCGGGGAGGTGGTGGGTAAAGCCGTGAGACCAGAGGAGCCAGTGTAGACAGAGAAGAGGCTGGAGGACCGGCCCCTGGACAACCTGACGTCAGGAAGATGGGGAGACTCGTCCAAGGGAGCTGAGGAGGAGCGGCTGGAGGGGCAGGGGGACTGGGGTGCGGGTGTCCAGGAAGCAAGGGCTTCAAGGACGAGGGAGGGGATCGTCTGAGTCAATGGATGCGAAGAGGGCAGGTGGGGCCTCCGGAGAACCGATCGCTGGATTTTATCACCAGGAGGCATGGGTTCGATTCTCGGTCTGGGAAGATCCCACATGCCGCAGAGCAACTGAGCCTGTGAGCCACAACTGCTGAGCCCTAACACCGCAACTACTGAAGCCCGTGTGCCCCGGAGCCTGTGCTACACAAGAGAAGCCACTGCAGCGAGAAGCCTGCACGCCACAACTACAGAATGGACAACTGGAGAAAAGTCCATGCAGCGACAAAGACCCCGTGCAGCCAAAAATAAAGAAATAAATGATTTTTTTAAAAAACCAGGAGGCAGTTTCAGCGGGCTGGGAGCACAGGGCCTGCCTGAACTAGGGGCAAGCGAGCGTGGAGGGCCGGTGAAAACAGACCAGTGTTTCCCGTGTTGCTAAAAAGGGGAGGGAGAAATATGCTGGTGACCAGAGGGAGGGCCAGGGCTGAGAGGGCGCCGGCTCACGGGGCATGCCGGGCGATGGGGACCCCTGGAGCTCCGAGTCAGACACCTCTGGCTGGTCTCGAGGCCCAACTCTATAACGTCAAAACATCGGGTACAGTCTGTGGAGCCTTACGGGACAAGTTCTGGGCGAAGCCCACACATGAACCATCTCGTGCAGTCCTCCCAACTGCCCCACAGCCATTGCAAGGCGGGTGACCCGTTTCACAGATGAGGACACTGAGGCTCGGAGTGGTCTAAGTCACTTCCCCAAGGAGCCAGAATGTGAGGCAGCGGTTACTGCCTGGCTCTCGGCTCTCTGCCTGCCAGGCACCATCATCCCAGCTTGTTTGGGCTCCACGCTCCGAATCCAGGGAGACAGGACACAGCCGCCCAAGTCTGCCGTGGTAACCACAGGAGGCCTGCAAGCATGGCAGCTGCTGCGTCAGGGTTGGGGGGGCCCAGCAGAGCGCCCCAACTCCCTCCCGGTGCCTCTCACCCCTCCTCCATCGAGCGTCCCCTCCCCTATCCTGGGGCTGGAGGGGAAGAGGAGAAGGCAGGCTGCCCAAGAGGAAGCCTTCACCGTGGTGGTCAAGGCCATCTTCACTTCGTCCCTGCCAGCCCCTGCCAGTCCCTACACCTGGGCACCTCCCACCACCCAGCTTCCCAGGCACCTCCCACCACCCAGCTTCCCAGGGCACCTCCCACCACGCAGCTTCCCAGGCAGCCAGAAGATCTATTAATCCTTGTGGGTCCCCAAAGTCCCCTGAGACTTTAGTGCCTCCCTGCACAGACTGACCACCCTCATCCTAAAAGGAGATTCTCAACCTGCTGGACTCAAGCACCCCTCCTCCTCTGCGAAGCCTTCCCTGAGGGCCCACCCCCCGCCCCACACGCTCCCTTCTGCCCTGCAGTGCCCTGTCCAGCTCTCTGCCCGAGGGGCACACACTCCTCTGCGGGAGTGTCCCTTCCCTCCCCCGGGAGACTAGGTTAACCATGAGGCAGAACCTGGATCTGAGTCATCTCTGTCTGGATCCCCAGGCCAGGCCCAGGGCCACACACAATCGGGGTGTGAGTGGGTGGGGGGAGGTGAGAGGAAAGAGAGATTCAAGATCGGATGGCAGGATGGAGTGAATGAGCAGGCAGAGAGGAGGGTAGATAAGGTGGGCGGAGAGAAGGGGTGGGGTGGGCAGAGAGAAGGGTGGTGGGTAAATGATGGAGTGGGCGGGGGTGGGCTGGCGGGCTGGCTGGCTGAGTGGATGGGTAGATGGAGGCGGGGATGAGAAGATCAGTGCAGGCCGAGAATGATGGACAGAGAGGAAGGGAGGAGGTGGATAAATGGATCCATGGATTCAGGTTCTTTGGCGCTCCCTTCCTCCCAGGAATTCTTAGACAGAGATGACCCTGGAGCCCCTCAGCCACAAGCAAGGGCTCTGCAGGCCCAGGCTCCAGGTCTGGATCGACACCTGCCGGGTGACAGCCAAACTGCCTCTGGGAGTGGAGGCAGGATGCGGGGGACAGGGGGGCGGGGATGTCAGTCAGTCACCCCGCTGCTCAGCAGCGCAACATCACGACTCTGCAGCTGCCACTGAGCCAGCAGGCAGACAGGTGGGAGGACCGATGCTCGGCCTGGAGGCAGGGAACGGGGATGGAGCCTCCAGCTGCTGGGACAGGCCCGGAAGGACCGGCCTCTCCCTGGGGCGTTGGTGGGCACATACCTCCACCCCCGGGGGGCCGTCCCCAGGCAGGGTTCTCCCTGGCTGTTCAAAATCCACGCTCACACGCAGCTGGGAGGAGGTGGGGCATGGCTTCCACGACCCTCAGATGGGGAACCGGAGGCGGGCAGACACAGGGCAGAGCGCTCCTGGCTCCAGCCACCCTGCCGGCGCCCCCGCCACCGCACCGCCCACCTGACAGGCTGCCGGGGCCCATCTGCTGAGCCAGGATGGCCTTGAGTTTCTTGATCTCCTCCTGGTACTCGCGCAGCAGGGCGTCCTTTGGGTCCTCGTTGATGCGCGGCTTGTTCCGGATGTTCTTGGCGCGGTTGGCGTAGCGCAGCGTGCTGAGCGTCTCATCGTAGTTGTTGTCGGCGGGCGACAGGCAGGCCACCATCAGCGTCTTGGTGTTGCCGCCCAGTGAGTCCTGGAGCAGCCGGGTCAGCTTTGAGTCCCGGTAGGGGATGTGCCTGCAGCGCCCGTCCACCAGGGCCGAGATGACATTGCCCAGCGCCGACAGAGACAGGTTGATCTTGGTGGCCTCCTTGAGCCGCTCCCCCGTGGCGCCCGTCTTGGACTGCCGCTCGCTGCCCGCCAAGTCCACCAGGTTCAGCTTGCCCGCGCGGAGGTGGTCCTTGCCCCGCTCGTCTGCAGACAGACCAGACCAGACAGAGGGGTGAGGGGCCTGGGGTGCGGCGACCCCCTGCAGGAAGGAGGCTCTGGGTGCTCCCCACCCACCAAGGGTCTCAGAGGAGCCCCACTAAGAGGGCCACTAGGATTGCGCCCATGTTACAGGCGGGAAAAGTGAAGCTCAGAAAGAGCGTGTGACTCACCCAAGGTCATGGCTGTGCCCATGTTACAGGCGGGAAAAGTGAAGCTCAGAAAGAGCGTGTGACTCGCCCAAGGTCATGGCTGTGCCCATGTTACAGGCGGGAAAAGTGAAGCTCAGAAAGAGCGTGTGACTCGCCCAAGGTCATGGCTTGCTAAGCAGCAGATTTAAGGCCAGAACCCAGGGCCGACCCTCCAGGGAGCAGGGGCTGGAGGTGCACGCTGTTCCCTGTGTGCCCGGGGTCTCTTGCTGCCACTGTGACAGCTCCTTCGTGTTTCCTGTGAGACAAAGGCGGTGCAGGGTGGGAGGTGGGGCGTGGGGTAAGGGCCTGGGTCTCCAGGAAGCTGCCGCCCTTCAACGCAGAAAAGCATCGGCTTCGGAGACCCTGGGACCCAGTTCCCATCCAAGCCCTGCCTCCTACTTGCTGTGTGACCTTGGCAGAGCCATATGCTGCCCTGATCTTTGATTCTCACACCGACAAAATGAGGCTGACGACAAATCCCCATCTGGGCTGGCTGATGGAACGGGTAAACAGACAGCGCTGTCACAGAGCCCACTCCAGGCGCGGCACACAGCGGGCCTTCATGCCCCGAGAACACGCCCAGGTCCGCAGGGACCACGGCTGAGCTGGCAGGCAGACCCAGGTGCCGGGTACCTCGGGAGCAGGGGCCCAGAGCATCGCTTGTGAAGACCAGAGGGATCCAGTCTGGGTTCCATCCCTTGGGAGCTGCAGGCCTCAGGGAGCTAACTGCGTCTCAGCCTTTCTCTCGGTAACAGGGGAACCCAAGACCACCCTCAAGGGTCGCGCCTGCCACACAGCAAGTGCTCTTGGAGTGAGATGAGGGCAGAGGAGGGAACTTCCTTCCTGGTTTCCTGCTCATTGAAACCAGAACTGTCCCAGCTTTGCCCAGGAACACAGCTACCCGAAGTGAAGAAAAGGTCTGGCTGATGCCTAGTGGAGTCTTGGGCATGCAAAGGGCTTGATTCTTTGGGCTATTTTTTTTTTTAGCAGCAGCAGGCAGAAAGGACTTGGAAACACCCTTCTGGACAGCTCTTTGCAGAATGTACCAGGTGCCTTAGACAGATTTGCACCCTCCTCCCAGGAGGCCTGCTCCAGGGAATCTGAGGTGACTCTAAGAGCAGAAAAGGCTTTGTGCACAAAAATGTTCATTGCTGCACGTTTACAACACAGAGAAACTGGGAATGGGCGTTAAGACCTTGCAGAGGGGTGGGGAGAGGAGGACCGCCCACCCACCGCCCGTGGTCAGGAAGATGTGGCAAGAATGATGTGGGGACATTCGTAAGGACGGCATGGGGAAGAAACTTAAGATTCAGTTGTGTTTAAAATTTTCATAGGGAAAAGAAGGACCAAAAGAATACATGCTTAGATGTTAACATGGGCTGTGTTTGTAATTTTCCCTACTTTTCTCTTAACTCCTAAATATCTTTATTTGAACCTCTTTTATCATGAAAACAATAAACATCTTAAAAATTCTTTAAAAAACCTGCTTGCAGGCAGCCTGCCTTGTCCTGCAAACTCATCTGCAGAGACCGAGAAGCCCCGACAGGGCCGCGCTCCCCTCCCCTCCTCATCTGTCCTCACCTGGCTGAGTCCCAGCTCCCCACCCACAGCATCATCACATGAAGATGAGACCGTCACTCCAGACCCCATGTCTGCCCCCGGGGGGCAACTCTGGTCCAGGGGTGTTGGCCTGGGGCCAGGTCAGCCCACAGCTGGGCATCATGCTGCGTGGACTTCCAGCGACCCAGGGCTTGACCTTGGGCCGGGATCTCTCCAGAACTACGTTCCTACGTGAGCTGAGGCTGCTCCCTGCTCCACTGCTCTCCGAAGTTCTGTCTGGGATGAATGAACCACACACTCGGAGGCAGCTGCAGTGTGAATGGGGAAAACCCAGATGTCAAAGCAACCTGGGTTCAAGTCCCAGCTCCACCTCTTAGCAGTTAAGCAGTGACTTGCAGCACTTAAGCGGGACCCTGAACCCAGCAGGTCCCTAATCTCTCAGAGCCTCCTCTTCCTGACCTGTCAGTGGGAGTTGTAATGCCTGCCTGCGTTTAGGTCTCTGCTGTGAGACTTCAACAGAATGAAGTGTGAAAAGGGCTCAGCACAGCATCCACAGGTGACCTGAAATAAACGAGTACTTCTTCCTATCTTTCCTCTTCCCCTTCTCAGTAACACTTCCAGGAAGAAGAAAAAAAAAAAAGGAAGAGTGAGGTGGCTCAGGAGTAGAGAACATCACAGAAAGAGGAGAATCCAGAAGTTCTGGGCGGCGGGGACTTCCCTGGTGGTCCAGTGGTTAGGTATCTGCCTTCCAGGGCAGGGGACGCAGGTTTGATCCCAGTTGGGGAACTGTTATAATAAGATCCCACGTGCCGTGAGGCAACCAAGCCTGGGAGCCACGACTAGATAGCTGGTCCCACAACAAAGAGCATGCGTGCAGCAGCTAAGACCCGATGCAGCCAAAATAAACAAATACTCTAAAGTTCTGGGTGGAAAAAAAAAACCACAACACGAGTTCTGGGTGGCACATGCTCTGGGGGACAGACCCCTGGGACAGGGGCCCAGCTCAGAGGCTTTCTAGTTGTGTGACCTCAGCTTCCTCATCTGTAAGATGGGGATGCTATGTGTCCACCCCCTGGGGTGTAAGGAGCACATGGGCCAACGCACACGCATTGCCAGGCAGGCGGCAAGCGCACACTGCAACTGCCGGTGCTATTACTGGTGGTGGTAACGCTGTCTCTCCTTTAGACATGGGTCCCGGCACAGGGATGGGCCTCGTGCGATTCCTCCAGGCGATCCCAGCATCTCCTCCCAGCTGGGGCCCTGGTGGCTCTGAGAGGTGAAGGGTCTGGGGTGCTTAGGAGTGGGTGCCCGGCTCGGGAGGCCCGCCCCCTCCAACCCCGCCCGGCCTCACGCACCCACGGCGTAGATCTCGATGCTGATGGTGAAGATGGAGTGGGAGCGAGAGGAGTCCTTGTTCATCAGGGTGTAGCCTACCGAGCGGTTCTTCCAGCCCGCCTCCATGATGCGCTCGCACTGGCCCACGCTGTGCACCGTGTGCATGGACAGCCCCTTCACGTACACCCCCTTCTCCGGGTGCTCCTTCAGCTGCGGGCAGGAGGCTCGGGTCAGGGCTCCCCAGGGAACCCAGGGAAGGGCCCAGTCAGTGCCCACCACGTCTGCCCTCCTGCAGGGCAGGTTGGCACCTCGAATTCCTGTCACAGACCAGGTAGAACAGCCTCAAGATCACCCCCGCCACTTCCTCTGTGCGACCTCGCACCGGCTACATCACCTCCCTGAGCCTCAGTTTCCACATCTGTGAAATGGACATTTCCTAGGGAGGCAGCGGGGACTGTAAACTAAGGCCCGTACGATGCACGGCAGGCAGTGCCTGGCGCCTGGCCAGTGCTCCACGAACGGCCGCCGTGGGCCTCACTGCGGCTGTTGGTGCCCTGGCTGTGGAGGCGGTTTCCCGTCTGGGGATTCAGCCCCCAGGGGGCTGACCCGGTGATCGTTCACCCAAGGGCTCTGAGTGCTTCTTGCCTGCCTTGCCAACATGGCTTCTGCCCGCGTCTCTCTGCCGCGGCTCCAGGGCAACAGGAATGTTCCCAAACCCGTGGACCATGGCGTGTGAAGGGCTGTCTGCTGCCCAGAGTCCCCGCTGGCCCACAGCTCAGCTTGGCCCATGGCTCCCTCCAGCCCTCAGCAGGACAGCAGTGAGTAAATTAATTTATCTGACTGCTGCCCGCTCGCTCTCCAGGCAGCCAAGCTGTTGTGTTGCTGACACAGAGCTGTGAAACTCAATATTTTTCCAGTGTGAGAGGAAATACAAACCACTCTGGCAGGAGCAAGAATGAACTGGGACAGAAGTCATCTGTCTGCTGCTCTGGGCCAGGGCAGGCTCGTGTGCTGTGCCCCAGGGCAGCTACAGCGTCCCAGGTGGGGTTGGACCCCTGCTGCAGAGTCAGGGGGCGGGTGGGGCGGTGAGTGAGGGTGGCCAGCACTGGCTTGCCCTGGCAGCCCCAGTCTGGAGAAGGAGCCAGACCCAGACTGAAGGATCGGGTCTCAGGGAACAGTTAAGCCGCCGAGGCACAGAAAGGCTAAGTGACTGACTTGCTGGAGGCGGCAGTGGACGAGGCTGGGATTAGGACAGAGTCTGCAGCGGCTTCCCTGGTGGCTCAGGGGGTGAAGAATCTGCCCGCAGTGCGGGAGACCTGGGTTCAATCCCTGGGTCAGGAAGATCCACTGGAGAAGGGAAAGGCTACCGACTCCAGGATCCTGGCCTGGAGAATTTCACGGACTGTATAGTCCACGGGGTCACATAGAGCCAGACACGACTGAATGACCTTCACTTTCACTGCAGTACCCTGGAGGATGACACAGGGCAGACCTTGACCTTGGAGGTGGCTGTGAGGATGGAGCTCAAAGGCCAGAAGCGGGAGTCGCAGCCCACCGAGCAGGGCTGGAGGGAGGCCTGGGAGGTGTGCCCACACTGCAGCCTAGACGCCAGCAGGGCACATGGTGGGCACGGGGGAGGGGATGGCTGCTCCCAGCCTCAGGAAGAATGCAGCTTCTCATCTGTACTCAGACAGGCCCGTGCTAGACACTTGGTCCTGACTTGCTACTTTTTAGGGAAGTCACTTTGCCTCTTTTGGCCTCGGTCTCATCTTTAGAGTGAAAATGAAGTTACTCAGTCGTGTCTGACTCTTTGGACTGTAGCCCACTAGGCTCCTCCATCCATGGGATATTCCAGACAAGAGTACTGGAGTGGGTTGCCATTTCCTTCTCCAGGGGATCTTCCCGACCGGGATTGAACCCAGGTCTCCCTCATTATAGGCAGATGCTTTACTGTCTGAGCCACCAGGGAAGTCCATCTGTAAAGTGAGGATGATAAACAGGGCCATTGGGAGGGTTAAAAAGAGAGTGGATCTAAAGAAAGCTCTGAGGGAGCTTGGAGGGGGTTCAGTGAACCCAGATATGGAGGTGAGGCCATCGCTCTCCACAGAGAGTTAACCCTGACATAAGGGTCTCCCCCACCCCTATTTTTAGGCCCTACCTCATCTCTTGAGCCCTCCCCCTGGCGCCTGCTGTTCCCTCCCCCACCCTCCTCCAGAGTGTCAGCCGCCAGCTGTGGCCTGCGTTCCTTGGTAACTGCTCCTCCCAAATGCCAGGCCGGGCTCGGTCGCCATGGCAACCAGCTGGGATGTGGCAGGTGAGCAGGAGCTCCCGCTGTGCACAGGAGCAGGACCACGCAGGTCGGTCGAGTCAGGATGCGTCCCTGTGGAGGAGGGGGGTCCAGCCACACTGGCCGGATGCCTGCAGCCCCTCAGACACCTTCGCTACCCAGTGCTAAGCAGGGTTCTCTGAGGGCGGTTTGTGGTGGTTGGGGGGAGGGGGTATAATCTGCTTCCCCAGATCCCTTGCTGACCCCAGCCGATCCAACCTCCTCTAATGACCAGAATTATCAGGCCCTGCGCTGTGCCGCAGAGCCTGGCCACCTGGGGGCAAATTCCACCTCTGTCCTTTACTGACTGTGCCCTGGGGCCGGTTCGCACCTAGGCAACAAGAAGTCTTAGGCTCCTCTCCTGTAATCAAGGATAGAAACAGCAGCTCCTCCTGAGGCTATGGTCAGGCTGACACAAGAACCCGGCTGCACCTCCCGGGAGAGTCCGGTGCACCCAAGGCTGGTGTCTCCGAGCACATCAGTTATAGGCGACCCTCCACCTCCAGGCAGCCCGGCTTACCAGGCTGGAGACCTGGAGGCCAGCTGGACCAAGTGCCTGTAGCTGCCAGCCCGGGCACCCCCCCCTCCAGGTCCTGGTTAGCCTAGTGCATGTAGCTGCCAGCCCGGGCACCACCCCCGCCAGGTCCTGGTTAGCCTAGCCCATCCTAGCGTCCAGGGTGGGGAGGAAGGGGAGCGGACCCCCTGCTGCTGTCCCCATTTCCCTGTCTGGGGGCTGAGTGATGACTCGGCTGCTCAAGCTCCAGGAGAGAGAAGACAGTGGAAAGACCGCAGCGGGTGGCTGGAGGCTCCTGTACAGAAAGGGCAAAGCGCTGTGTCTGCGAGGAGCTGAGGAGGAGGGGGCTGGGGTAGGTCCTGGTCTGGACAGGGACTGGGGGAGCTGGCACACAGGAGGTGGACCTGCCGTGGTCTGTGCGCTGGCATTTCTCAGGTCAGCCATCTGCTGAATGGATGCATCGACTCATGGACATCCCTCCCTCGAATGGAACCCCGTTGCTGGCTTCTCATGGCCCCCAGGTTTCCTATACTGCCCACCCCAAAAAGTCTGGGAAGAAAAATCACCTGACCACTCAGATCCCGCACGCTCTGGTACCAATACCATTACTAGCAACTTGCTGTGTGACCTTGGCCAAGTCCCTTCCCCTCCCTGGGACTCAGTTTCCTCATCTCCACCACGAAAGGATTGTGGATTTAGAAGCTCTCTGAGTGACTTCACTTTCACTTTTCACTTTCATGCACTGGAGAAGGAAATGGCAACCCACGCCAGTGTTCTTGCCTGGAGAATCCCAGGGACGGGGGAGCCTGGTGGGCTGCCGTCTATGGGGTCGCACAGAGTCGGACACGACTGAAGCGACTTAGCAGCAGCAGCAGCAAGGGTCTTTCTGGCTCTAATTTTATTTTTTCCACCATGTGATCAGTACAAACAAAAAAGTGTACCCCCAAAATTGTTTTTTTTCCAAAATAGCTGCTCCTTGGGGGTCAGATGTGTTCGGGTGGGGCATTTAATGGTTGCAGGTCAGAGGAACTCACGGCCCCTCCAAATGAAGCCAGGACAAGTGCGGGGAGGGGGTGGTGGTGGGGTGTCTAGAGGCAAGTGGGGGGGCTCTGGAGCTGAGCAGGGAAAACAGCCCTGTCCCACGTGGATGGGGGTGGGGCGGGAACCAGGTCGCCATGTCCGGTTCAGTCTGGAGGCTGGGGAGGGTCCAGAGGACTGGACCTTAACTGCTTCTGGACCTTATCAGCAGCCCCTTATCTGCTTCTGCCCCCACCCCACACTGGCTGTCAAGGCCTGTGCCCCAGGGAGATTCAGGCAGTTTGAGCCACACAAAATGTCCAACCCTGACTCTGGAGCTTCCTAACCCACTGGCCTCAGGCAAGTCCCCATCTCTTTCCCAGCCTCCTTTCCCCATCTACAGGATGGGGATCTCCATAGCAACCTCCCAAGACTGATGCTCATTAAGGACTGACACTGCCCCAGCGCAGGCATGCTGACTCTGGACTGGGGAAGGTAGGTCAACCTCCACCGCTGGCTGTGGGCCTCTCGGTGGGAAGGTCCAGTGCTCAGATAAGACGACCCAGAGTCTGGGAGCAGTCACTGGCATGCTGGCCACAGATCTCGGTTGGTCTCCCCTCCTCAGGCTCCTCCTGGAACTGGACCGGGCCCGTCTGGCATTTAGAGTCTCAGATAGGAGACATGGCCTAGCCTTGCCCAGAGGTCCCAGACCTGGCCCAGCCTTGCTAACCACCCGGCTGTCCAGTCCTGGCAGGTGACTTGGTCTTGCTGGGCTCCCCAAGGGGTCAGGCCTGCTTTGCCCATCTTGGCAGGGCTGGGCAGACTAGCGGGCCCTGGGCACCCTTCCCTATATCTCCTCCAGGACCCCCTCGCCCACCCCAGCCAGGGCTGCACCCAACACACCTCCAGCTTCTGCTTGGCGTCTGTGCCCAGCAGGTCCCGGACATCTTCATTGTAGATCTCCAGGTAGGAGGCCCGGACCAGGAACTTGGTGTTCTCTGCACACTGCAGGGAGCGGCCGGGAAGAACAGAGACACCTGAACACCCGCTGCCTGGTCGTCACGCAGAGACATCATGGCAAGACACGGCGGCAGGAGGCGGGACGTCAAGGGGGGAGGTGTCCCTGACCTCACCTGGCCCTGCCTGCCTGGCAAGCGGTCCCCTCCTCTCTGGCTGGCTGGGCCCTCAAGCGTCTCAGAGTGGCATCATTTCATGCTGCTAAGGACTCACACTCCCTCTGCACTCTACAGGCCTCGTGGGAAAGGAGGCAGGAGAGGGCCCCCCACTGTGAAGGTAGAGAGAGGAGACTGTGGGTTTAAGGCCCGGATCCAGCACCCGCCCTGGGCCAATCCCTGGCAGCTCTTCCAGTTGCTTGCCAGTCATCAGAATGAGTCCCAGGTGCAATACAGCGGGCTCTGCAGCTGACTAGTCCCTGCTTTGTCATTTCTCAGATGCAGGAATCTCTGAGCCTTCACGAGTGGGCAGCAGGGCATGGCTCACCTGCCATCTGGACACCGGGATCACTGGTCTGGGCCCAGCCCATAAGGGCTCCCGGTCTTGGTTTCCCTATATCAAAAATGAGGGTAACAGCTACCTCCTGGGCTAGGGTCATAGCGAGATAATTATGCAAAGTGTTCTGCACAGTGCTTGGTCTGCAGCACCTGGACCATGCAAAGGGGAAGCTCTGATTATTTACAGCCATGTCTCAGGCCAGCGCTCTGGGTCATCATATCCACATGAAATGTCACATGAAATGTTAAAACTCCAAAAATGGCTGGAGAAAAACGTAGAACTGGTAGAATTTTCTCAGCTTTAAGTTCTCGCATCACTGCTTCAGAAACTAGAGCCTGCCTCTGCCCATCTGGGCCGCGGCTAGGCCGGCTCTGACCACATCCCACATCCCAGGTCAGAAGTGCTCCAGGATTGTTCATGGTAATGCCTGGGGCGCCCAGCCCCGCCCCTGCCATCCACCAGGCCCATTACCTGGACACTCTCGAAAATGTGCTCGAAGGCCCGGGGGATGATGCCTCTCTGGCAGGCCGGGTCTGGCAGGCCCTGCATGGTGAAGGACTTCCCGCTGCCCGTCTGGCCGTAGGCAAAGATGGTGCCGTTGTAGCCCTCAGTGACGCCCTGCGAGGGGGAACACCGCCGGGCGCTCAGCTGGCCCAGCACGCCCGCGCTCAGGGCTACCTCCTGACGCAGGGACGGGCGCACCGCCCACCCCCTGCCCAGTTCTCCCACCATGGTGGCGCCGGGTGGGGTGGGCCGTGCAGAGATGGAGGCGGCTCCACTGGTGGGGTAGGGGACCGTCCTTGTGTCTGGCTAAGAGCCTGGTGCCATCCTCTGCTGCCTGTGCCCTTGGCCTGTTCTCATCCAGGGGCGCGGGGCCTCGGTGTCCTCACCGGTGCCAAAGGGTCAGAACAGCACCGAGAGGCGGGGCTGCTGCTGCTTCGTCGCTCGGTCGTGTCCAACTCTTTCTGACACCGTGGACTGCAGCCCGCCAGGCTCTTCTGTACATGATTCTCCAGGCGAGAGTACTGGAGTGGGTTGCCATTTATTTCTCCAGGGGATCTTCTTGACCCAGGGATCGAACCCAGGTCTCCTGCACTGGCAGGCGGATTCTTTAGCGCTGAGCCACCAGGGAAGCCCACTGAGAGCTGTGCTTGGGAATGATTTCCTGCCCTGGCACTCGAAGTGCTGGCACATGGAGGTAGGTGCCCCCTGCACACGGAGGTAGGTGCCCCCTGCACACGGAGGAAGGTGCTACCCAAGTGTCTGCTGGAACGTGTGGGGATGGTCCTTCTATGAGGTGCAGGGGCGTGCAATGATGGAGTTCAGGCTGGGGGAGGAGAGGCAGAGACGGAAAGTGCGGGAAGAGCCAGGCAAACTTTCCGGGCAGGTGGGCGAGGGCGGAGAACAGGGTAACAGAAAGGATGGCTTGGATTTCGACAGGTGAGAGGAGGAGGAAGGCTTTCAGGGCTGAGGTGACGGCTGGAGCAAAGCCGTGAGGGGCCAGGCGGGAGGCTGAGAGCAGGCAGACCTGGGGCGAGGGGGATGGAGACGAAGCTGGGAAGGAGGAGGCGGCAAACCAGGGTGGTGGCATTCCCCCAGGGTGACCCTCGTTCACCGAGGCCATTGTTCACTGCATAGGTTACGTCTCTCTTCTCTGCGGGGGGACCGTGTTCCGGTTGGGGACCAAGCCCCAAACAAGGAAGACACCGCACTCCCTGTCCTCCCTGTCCTCCCTCACCCAGCTCATGAGACCACAAATTCTAGAACTTAGCATGGGGAGGGGGACTCCTGTGCCAGAATGTGGGCCCAGAGAGCTGTGCCCAGGCCCTGAGGGCCCAGCTGGCATCTGCAAAGACCCGTCCTGCAGACCACTGCAGGGCTCGGGGTCCCCAGGGGCTGCGGGGGAAGGAAGACCAGAAGTCACGATCCACAGCTCATCAGACGGCCCTGGGTGGGGTGGTGGGGGGAGCAGAAGCGATGGCAGACCAGTCACCCAACCAGACGGCCAGAGGCGGGGGCACCCGGAGCCCAGGGACAACATGCGGCAGTGCCTGGACTACCAATGCCACCCAGGCCTGGAGGAGGGGTTCAATACCAAAGTAAATATTTCACATGCGCGGTGCAGTAGGGCAGCCATCAGGCACACCAGAAGGGTGCTTCATGCCACTGAGGAAGGCTAAAACTTTAAAATATTGTTTAAAATTTTTAAAATGTAAAATTTTCCATTTAAAAACCAAAGCAGTGTAAAATGGTTTCCCATTAAACACGAATTTACTTTTTGTGTTTCATTTCATTTGAACTGTTGACACTTCAGCACCTAAATTGAGACCCACTGTAAGTGTGAAACACACACCTGATTTCGAAGGCTTACAGTGAAGAAAGAATGTAAGATATCTCTGATAGCTATTATGCCATGATAATATCTATTGTCAGGCTTTCTTGAAATGATATTTGGGATTCTACTGGGCCAAATAAAATGTATCATTAAAATTAATTTTCCTTGTTTCCTTTCACTTTTTAAAATGTGCTGTGCTTAGTCACTCAGTCATGTCCGGCTCTTTGTGACCCCATCCATGGCTCCTCTGTCCATGTGGATTATCCAGGCAAGAGAACTGGAGTGGGTTGCCCTGCTCTCCCCTGGAGGATCTTCCCCACCCAGAGATCGAACCCAGGTCTCTCATATTGTGAGCAGATTCTTTACCATCTGAGCCACCAGGGAAGCCCAAGAATATTGGAGTGGATAGCCTATCCCTTCCCCAGAGGATCTTCCCGACCCAGGAATTAAACTGGGGTCTCCTGCAATGCAGGAAGATTCTTTACCAGCTGAGCTACCATGGAAGCCCTTTTAAAACGTGGCTACTAGAAAACTTTAAATTTTGTCTGTGGCTCATGTTACATTTATATTGGAAAGGCTGGCTCGAGAGCTGTGCCATCCCCGGAGGTAGCCACTGGCCACATGCGGTTACTTAAATTTAACTTACGATTAAATAAAACTAAGATTCAGTTCCTCAAAAGCACTAACCTCATGTCAAGTGCTCACTTGCCATGTATGGCTGGCGGTCCCTAATTGGACAGCTCAGATCCAGAACATTTCCACCACTGCAGGAAGTTCTGCAGAACCACGCTACTGTGGAGTGAAGTGGAAGACAACTTTACCTGCATTCTTAAGGCAAAACATAAAGTTTCAAAAATGCTTCACCCATTAAGTGATACGCCAGACCTGCCAGGGACACACACGCGTGGAGCGGGTCCTGAGTGTCGCCACTCTGTCCTCCCAGGCTTTGCCAAGTTCCCCATATTACTGTTTACTGGATGATTTTCATGAAATCAAACTGTTGGTTGACCATCTTTATAACTTGGTGTCATCCTCTGCAATAATTCCCGTGAGGCTGCTATTAGAGGTCAGATTTTTTCTACTTAGCATCTGTGCTAAATTGCCTCATGCTCCCTATCCTCTCCCGAACAAACAGCACTGTGTTCCATCGAGGAGCCAAATTCTACCGCGTCGATGTCTCTGGAAACCAGGCCTATCCTTGGCCTGTCCATAGCACCAGGCCCCTGGGTGGGTTGGGCAGAGGCTCATCAGAGGTGACTCTAAGGCCATGGGTGTGAAGCAGGAGGATGGAGACAGGGAATAGCGACTGGGTGGGAAAAGGACCAGAGGCCAAGCAGAAAGCTGGGCGTGGAGGGGATGAGTTCAGGGTAGGCTGTGCTGAGTTGGCTGAAAGATGGGTCTGGGGTGGAAGAGGTCACCCAGTGACAGAGAAATCAGGTCTGGATTTAAGTGGGAGAGAAGGCAAGGCAAGGGAAGGGGAAGGAGGGGAGGGCAGGAAGGGTCAGTCTGAAGCGCTGGGGGCTTCGTGCAGTAGGATCTGCAGGGAAGGACCTGGGCAAGAGGCCCCCTGGAGGCGGTCAGAGCCCAGCAGGACAGACACACAGCTGCCTTGCCTAAGACACACACAGCTTGCCCTTTGCAGTTGCTCCTCACTGTGCTTTGTGTACAATTCACAGGATGGAGCCTGGGGACCTAGCTCTGCAGTCAAAATCGCCCCTAACTCATTCTAGGATGCTCAAGGCTTCAGTTTCCTCATCAGGAATGATAATCCCAGTTTTATGTATGTCCACGGAGTCTGGCGAAGATCAAATGGTTTGGTCTCCACCTGAAAGGCCCTCTCCTCCACCTTCTTGCCTGGCTGACCCTCTCATCCTTCTGGCCTCAGTTTAGACCTCACTGCTTCCAGGAAGTCCTCCCTGCCTGCCCATCCCCTCCAAGCCCAGGTTTGCTAGTCTTCTTTGTTCTTCCAAAGTCCCCATGGCTTCTCTTCCCACTCATCACCCTGGCTTGCAGCTACTAGGTTAGCTGCTCCTCCACCCAATTGTGAGCTCGCTGAGGGAAGGTGCTGTTATTATTGCTCCATGCCTTGGATGGGGCCTGGTATGGAGATGCTCTTTGTTGGCTGAGTGAATTAATGAAAATGAACGTATGTCCTGCTGAGCCTGAGGCTCCGTGGGATGCCCAGAGGCAGACATCCCTGTAGCAGTGCACTCGCGACAGGAGTGGGGGCTGGAGGGGAGATCTGAGGTGTTCCCCCTCTGGGCGTGGGCTTCTTGGGGACCCCGACGAGGGAGGCGTGCTCAGGGGAATTATTTCCAGGGTGAGGAGGGGGATGTATGAGCAGGCTGAGACCCTGGAGAAGCCAAGGCCAAGGAGAACTCAATCTCAGAATCTTCCCATCTCTCAGGGACCGACCCTGGACCAGGAAGCAGAGGTGTTCTGGGTGCCCCGGGACAGAGGCAGGGCAGAGAGCTGAAAGTGTCAGGGAGTCTGGCTCTGATTCACTGTGCAGAAGGGTCTTGCAGGAGTTAAGAAGCAAAGGGGGGAGCGGGCTACTCCAGGAAGAGTGAGCGCCTGCCACCAGGTGGACATTCAAGGACCCCGGGGTGGGGGCGGGAGCAGGCCACCCATTCTGGTCCCTTAGATCCTCAGAGTCCAGGATGGCAGGGGAGCCTGGCCACCCCTGGGGCCCAGGACCAATGTCTGGGGAGATTTGCCCTCTTCCCCTGGGCATCACCTCCAGTCACACCCTCACTGCTGGGGGGCTCTGGGGTCCGGAACACTTCAACCCCCACAAGGGGTTCTGACCATAGCCCAAGGAGGTGCGCTGGGGAATGTTAGCTGGCCTGCTGGCCAAAGCAGAAAGGCTCCAGGGAAAACGCCTTTCGGAAACACTGGGTTAGAGAAGTCAAACTAGTTTCTCCGCTGCCAGACTCCCCAGAGCCCCAGGTATCCTCATGGGCAGTGGGGTACAGGCAGCAATTCTTCAACTTTTCTTTTTGCCTGGAACAACACCTCACATCCTGACATCTCACTTCACTAGCGAATTTGCCGTCCAACTGGGAAGATGGCAATAGCGAGGAAAGAACCCTTGGCCAGAAAACACCAGGTGTAGCCCCGTCTCCTCAGAAACTCTCTGTGGGAGCTCAGCAGTTTCCTCCCTCCGGGCCTCAGCCTCCCCTCTGTGATATGGCAGCCTCCCTGCCCTGCAGCTCCAAGAAGCTCCTTAGCATGAGTGGGTGAAGACAAGCAAAAGCCCCGTGAAGGTGTGAGAACTGCTGTTGCCTCCCCATTCTTCCAGCGCCAGGGAGGAAGGTAAGTCAGACCAAACGTCGAGGGTTTCGCTCCTCCGAGTCCAAGGCCTGGTCAAAGCCTTCTCTCTGCAGAATTGAGATTCCTCCCTCCACACACACACATATATATAAGCTTGTAGCCTGACGGGCCTCTCAGGAAGCTGGAGCGGGGGTGATGACGGAGAAGACTCCGGGTGCTGAGGGCAGAAAGCGGGGGCCAGGGCAGAGCAGAGGCGAGAGGAGAAGGGGGAGGCTGAGGAGGACCCGGGGCTCTTGGGAGGCTGGGGAAGTGATCGGAGTTTTCAGAGGAGTCCTGAGGCTGCCTGGGTGAGGGTGGGAGGCAAGTGGTCGCGGGGGCTGGAGTTCCTGTGGGGAACGGCGGAAGGATGGGGTGAGAACCAGCCTTGGCACCAGGGGCAGTGGGGGACCCAGACAGACATTGCGGGTGGCTTCCAGCTGTCTCCTGAGGGGACGGAAGTCTTCAGCCTGCCGCTGTCCACCTGCGGCCCCTCCAGAAGAGCCTTCCCGCCCGGCCTGGGGGGGCAGCGCCGGCCCTCAGGAGCCTTCCGAGGGGCCCCAGGTCCTGCCCAGAGGGTCTCCTGGGGAAGCGGGGGCCCTCACCTCCACCAGCGGGTAGGCGATCTCGTTGTAGATCTGCTCGGTGAAGTGGTCCATGTAGTAGGCGCCGTCGAAGGTGAACTGCTTGGGGGGCTGGTCCGCGGCGCCCGGGTTCTGGATGAAGCACTGGCCGCGAGCGGAGTCCACTGTCACTACCGGATGGCAGTTGAGCTCCCGCTCCCGCTGGTTCATGGGGCGGCAGCGCACCACCACCTTCACCGACTCCGAGGCCATGGCGCCGCCGCGGCGGCGGGGGTCCCCCAGGGGCGGCCCGCACGGGACGCCCCAGCAGCCCGGGCCAGGGGGCGGGGCCAGCGCCCGCGCGGCGGCGGGGACCGGGCTCCTCGGGGGGCGCCGGAGACGAGGAGGAAGCTGGGCGGCGGGGGAGCCGAAGGAGCCGAGCCGGAGCCGCCGCCTCCTCCCGCGCCGGGCTCGCCCGTCTCCCTGAGGTCCGGCCCGGGCGGGGGCGGGGGGCGGGGGGCAGTGGCGGATCCGCGCTGTAGGCGCCGCCGCAGGACCCGGGCCCCCGGAGCCGCCCCAACCGCCCGCTCGTTCGCGCGCACGTTGCCGCGGCGTCCGCGGTTGCTGGGCAACGCCGGGGGCGTCACAGCGCGCGGCTCCCTGCCGCCTGCGCCCCGCGCACCGGAGGAAGCCGCACGTGCTGACGTTCCCAGCGCTCGTGCTGACGTTCCCAGCGATCGTGCTGAAGGCTGGTGCGCTCTCGTGCGGGACCCGCGCTGACTTTGTCCACGCGTCTGCTGACTCAGTGCCAGGGGCTGCCCAGTTCAGTTCAATCGCTCAGTCGTGTCCGACTCTTTGCGACCCCAGGGACTGCAGCACGCCAGGCTTCCCTGTCCATCACCAACTCCCGGAGTTTGCTCAAACTCATGTCCTTTGAGTCGGCGATGCCATCCGACCATCTCATCCTCTGTCGTCCCCTTCTCCTCCCGCCTTCAGTCTTTCCCTGATGCTGAGTCAGCTCTTTGCATCAGGTGGCCAAAGTATTGGAGTTTCGGCTTCAGCATCCGTCCTGCCGATGAATATTCAGGACTGATCTCCTTTAGGATAGACTGGTTGGATCTCCTTGCAGTTCAAGGGACTCTCAAGAGTCTTCTCCAACACCACAGTTCAAAAGCATCAATTCTTCGGCGCTCAGCTTTCTTTATAGTCCAGCTCGCACATCCATACGTGACCACTGGAAAAACCATAGCCTTCACTAGACGCTGCACAGCCGTTCTTTTCCAGTCCGCACAGCCCCAGTTCTGAGAGGTTAACCACCTTGCTAGAGGTGGCCCAGGGGAGCCCCCACCAGGAGACATCAGAGGAGTGGCCTCCCTCGGGGGTTAGAGACTTACCGACAACGGCGACAGGGACCTTGCTGCCCTTTATCCACATCCCTGTATTGACTCGGAAAGGCTGCCCCAGAGCCTGTCACAGCGCCCCCTGCACCCCAACACCGGGCGATGCCAGAGCAAAGCTTCCCTCTAATGCTGCCCTCTGTATTAAGACTCAAGCTGAAGATAGAAAACAAAAAATTTTGAGAGCCAAAGTCCTTTGGCTGGAGAGGCTGCCTGGCCTCTCTCCCCATCCCACCCCGACCCCAGCACAAATTCCTCTAGAAGAGCCCCACTCCAACCCCACCTCCTCTAGACTCCTGTTTGCATAGAAATTATCTGCTATGGGCCAGGCACGGCAATAGACGCTGGGAGATAGCCCAGCCCCTGCCCTGCAGTGCACCTATGGTCTAGTGGGGGAGGCTGACATTTGAAACAAATACTCCACAAACAAAAATCCCACAAATAAAAGAGTATTAACAAACCAAAGGACCAGATGTACTGAATAGTTGGCCAGGATACCTCACCCAGCCTGGGCAGGGGGCCAGGGGGCAGTCAGGGCAGGCTTCCTGAGAGTGAGAGATGGTAAGGTTGAGGAGTTCATCAGTTGAAGGAGAGGAGGGCAAGGAGGCCTGTGCAAAGGCCCTGTGGCATGTTGCGGGAGCAGAAGGATCATCCGATGGCCAGAACATAAGGACTCGAGTCTCTTCCCTATAGGAAATACCCACCGAAGGTTGTAAGCAGGAGTCATTGTTTGAAGCTACCCACACAACTCCTTCAAGACCTCCTGAGCCCCTGAGGACAGGATCTCTGTCTGGTTCATCATTCAGCGGAAGGGATGGGTGAGAAACGAAAGCAAAGCAGGCCAACTGGACAAAGCCCTCACCTTTCAAAGGAAAAGTCTGTACTCGACAACCCAAAGGAATGCACTTTATTTGTTTCAAGTCTGCACAGTAAGGAGAGCTGGGCTACCCAGGTGGCGATGGTTCAACAGAGGAGACTGCGGTCTGTGATGAAGACGCAGAGGTGTCTGCACACGTGGGTCAGAAACCTAGCCTTGTTCGCACCGTGTGACCCATGAGTGCTGTGTGCAAGCATGTTTAAGTACTGTGGGGACGCTCCTGACACCCTGTCTGCACAGACAACTCATGCAACAAAATCCGTCCCTCACAGAGGTAAGACCAGTTAGCTGGGCTTCTTAAATGTGCACGACACTGGCGCGGTAATCCTGGGCCCACCACCCTCTCCTCGCCAGGGAAATAGGAGGCTGGGGCTTATGAGGGAACAGGGCTTTGCCCAGGGAGGAGATGGCTTTTGGTAGTAAGGGCTGTAACATGAGTCCGGGTTCCCACTCATATTCAGTACAAAACCACTGCTGTGGTTCCAGTGAAAAGAAAAGAAAGTGAAGTCGCTCAGTCGTGTCTGACTCTTTGCAACCCCGTGGACCAGGCTTCTCCGTCCTTGGGCTTCTCCAGGCAAGAATACTGGAGTGGGTTACCATTTCCTTCTCCAGGGGATCTTCCCGACCCAGGGATCAAACCCGGGTCTCCCACATTGGAGGCAGATGCTTTTACCTCTGAGCCACCAGGGTTCCAGTGAAATGAGCCCCTAAAGGACAGCTTCCTCCTATCTCTTGTGAAAAGGCCCCAACCAAGACCCTTTCCTGAGCCAGAGGTTGTAAACTGGGATCACCAGGCCTGAACTTCTGAGGCTCCTCATTCTTTTTATTCCATTGGGGCTGCTCGTTTTTCCAAGAAACAAGAGTGTATTACTTTCAAGGCACTGCACAGTCACATCCTGTCCCCAGAGAGGGGAGAAGGCAGCCCCCAGACTCACTACTAGGCCTCTGCCTCAGGAGTAGAAGTTCGTCCACCATGAACTTGCTCCCTAGTTTGGGAGACTCATGTTTGTCTGTCCAGTTTATTTATAAAGGGAGACGCCTAGAGCTGTCGGTCGCCACAGGGTCATTTCCCTGGATGGACTCCCCTGTGCCAGCCGAGGCCAAGTGTCCTCTGGCAGGGCCCATGGCGGTTCTGCCTTTAGATGGCTCCTCCCTGACCCTCACCCCCAGTGGGGCTGGCCTAGTGACGTGGTCCCTGACAGATGCCCATTAAGGGAAATGCCATTATTGTGGCCGGGGGTGGGGGGGGGCGGGCGGTGGACGACGACTTCCCAGGCAGCCACCAAACCCAGACCCAGTGTGGCCTGCAGGATGAGAGGATCAGGGCCCGGTCAGCCCCATAGGCCTGTAGCTCACTGCTGGCCCCTCAGAATCAAATGGCCAAAGGAAGTGAGCCTGGGTGGTGGTGGGGCTGGTGTCTTGGTGGTTTTCGGAGGGTGTACGGGAAGGGATGAGTCTGCAACACTACTTCTGTGTGAGCAGGAAGCCCAACTCTGTGGTTCTGAGCAGACAGAGCAGCCGTCCTAATCTGAGGTTCTCTGGGATCCTCTGCCCCATCAGCCTGCTCACACTGCTTTCTACACTCAGCTGTCCAGCTGCGATCTGGGTGACTTGGCTCCTCTCTGCAGCCTCTTAACCCCGCTCCCTTCAGAACTCAAGGGCGGACTCCTCTCATCTCAAAGGACGTGGGAAACAGGCTGTGCTCTGTCTGCCGGGATGTCGCCCCCAAGCTCCACCACGTCGTCCCTGTTTCTCTCACGGAGAGGGTGACTTGGCCCCACACCTTTCTCTCCTGCCTGCCCACACACCTCTCCCTCAGGTGTCTGGCTGCCTTGGTCTGGAGCTCTCTGGGGACGCCCAGTCAGGGCCCCAAGGCCTGGCCTCCTTAGGAGAGGGCCCCACCTGCACTGAAACAACCTTCCTGCCCACCTGGGAAAGCTCCCCACCCAGGAGCAAGGTGAGACCCAGGGAAGGCAAGCATCGAGTCACCCGGCAAGTTCTTGGAAGCCTGGAACTCGGTCTGCCGCACTTGCGATCCTGACGGCCCATGTCCTGGGGAGAAGCCCCTGGCGATCCCCACTCTCAGGGACCCCCACAGGCAGGGAAGTGATGGAAGACTGGTCCCAGGGGCAGTGACTAGATGGAACTGGTGCCCAGAAGGGTGGAAGAGGCCAGAGCCGAGCAGCCCGCTGAGGCTGGGAGCCAGGGTACAGCGGGGCCTGTGGGCGTGGGGCCCCGCCTCCTAGCCCAGACCCTGCAGCTCTGCCTCGGACTTGGCGTGGCCAAGGGGCCGGAGCGTCCGAGGAGGCCGGCCCTCGGGCCCGCAGTCTTGCTCCTCATAGCCGGGGTTCAGGCGGCCCATGTCGAGGGAGCAGAAGAGGCTCCGCTCCGTTCCTGCGTGGTGCTCCACCAGGGCTTCCAGGCTGGGGAACTCGGCCGGCAGGTGCTGGGGAGGGGGCAGGGCAGGGGCTTCAGTTCTAGCCCCCCTTTCCCCACGGATCACACCTCCAACTACCCCACCACCCTGGATGCTGCCTCACTTCAGAAAGGACACTGTACTGCTGCTCCCAGCAGAACCACACCCCTTTCACTCCACACCCCCTCCACCCCCCCTCACCCCCCCACCCGAGGCATGGACAAGACCGAGGCGCTTAGCGTGCAAATAAGGCTGAACATTCAAAAAGCCGCGCCTGCCACTCCAGTACTCTTGCCTGGAAAATCCCATGGACGGAGGAGCCTGGTAGGCAGCAGTCCATGGGGTCGCACAGAGTCGGACACGACTGAGTGACTTCACTGTCACTTTTCACTTTCATGCATTGGAGAAGGAAATGGCAACCCACTCCAGTGTTCTTGCCTGGAGAATCCTGGGGACGGGGGAGCCTGGTGGGCTGCCGTCTATGGGGTCGCACAGAGTTGGACACGACTGAAGCGACTTAGCAGCAGCAGCCCACCCCAGTCCCTGGAAACGTGTGATCAGGCCAGGACTGCAGACCTAGAGGCTGTGTGAACTTAAACGCAAGCCTCTACCCTCTCTGAGTCAGTTTCCTCCTCTGCTAAAAGACGACTTAGGGTGTGGGAAAGCATGACTTTTAAAAGCTGTGATTGATGTAAAAATGCGAGGCGTGCCCCTAGCCCAAGATTCCACTGTGTTAAGTCGCTTCAGTCGTGTCTTACTCTTTAAGACCCCATGGACTATAGCCCGCCCTGCTCCTCTGTCCATGGGATTCTCCAGGCAAGAATACTGGAGTGGGTTGCCATCTCCTCCTCCAGGGGGATCTTTCCGACCCAGGGATGGAACCTGCATCTCCTCTATCTCCTGCATTGACAGGCAGGTTCTTTACTACCAGCACCACCTAGGAAGCCCACGACTGTACTTGAAATACCCTACTCTGGTGAGAGAGGGGCTTTAGAGTGGAGCCCGCAGAGTAGAAGTGGGGCCGGAGCCCGAAGGACCAATGACTCAAGAGCTGGACGGAGTGTTAAATAGGGGGTGGGGCCAAAAGGAGTCAATGAGGGGCCTGGGTGAGGGGCGAAGGGGGCGGGGCCTGACGGCGGGGGGCGGGGCTGGGAGCCCTCTCACCTCCACGCAGTAGCGGCCCACGTGGTTCCGGAAGACCTGGTGGGGCACAACGCCACACTGCGTCCTCACCGACAGGCACCACTGGCCATTGGCGCCCGGCTCAGGCCACAGCAGGAAGGCCCCAAGCACGTCTCTCCGCAGCAGGGCGAGGGCGCTGGTCCTGGGAGGGCCGAGGCCAGAGGCTGAGGGCGGGCCCCCTTGTCGGGACCCAGCCTCGGTCTGCTGAACAGCCTAACGGATCCACAGCGTCGGAAACACCGTGCCTGCCTAGAGTACACCTTCCATGAAAGGATGCTTTCTGACTGCCTCTCAGAAAGGTTTCCAAGGGCTACCCTAACCGTTGACCCACTAGGGAGAGAGTTTTAAAGAGCGGGCATTTAGGAAGGCCGTGCCCTGTGACAGGCTTCACCTGAATAACCTTATTTGATCCCTTCCACAGCCCTGCACTGAAGGTCTGTTTGTTTTATTTTAGTTTTTCATCTTTTGGCTGCACTGCACAGTATGTGGGATCCTAGTTCCCCCACCAGGATCGAATCCACGCCCCCTGCACCAGCAGCGCGGAAGTCTTAACCACTGGACCACCAGGGAAGCCCCGAAGGTCCTTTTATTATCCCCATTTTACGGAAAATTGAGGCCCAGGGTGGGGAAGTCTCTGGCCTAAGGTCGGAGAGCCCTCTGTCCAAGGGCAGGGACGCACACCTCGGGCCCCGGGGAGCTCACAGCCTAGTTTCCCGCCCTCCCAAAGGGCTGGGCACCACTCCTACCTGGAGATGCCAGCAAAGGCCCAGATGTTCTCCGTCAGGCTTCCCTCGCTCTCTACCAGGCACGAGGGGCCCCCGGGCCCCCGGGGCCAGGCCTCCCACGCGGCAGGAACTAGACCGATCAGAGGGAGGGAGGTTGTCCTCTCCCGCGCCCATTCCCGTTTCACGCCCACAGGCTTCAGCACCGCCCAGGCTTGTCTCTTTACCAAGCCCCCCACTCTCCGCCCAGCCTGCAGACATCGTGCTTCCCCAAAGACACAGGCACACCCAGGCACACGCCTACGCACACTCACTCGCCAGTTACAGCACTTCAGCCGCGCCTCCGCCAACAAACAGCACCTGGGCGCTCAGCCCCGAACACATCCTCGAGCGCGGAGGCCTGGCACTCACAGGCTTCTACAGTCACAGCCCGCAGACCCTGCCGCTCAGGCCCACCCTCGTCCAACCCACGCCGGTGCACGCGTGCCCGGCAACTCACGGGCCTCGCGGGCGGACAGCTGCAGCTGCGTCTCATAGGTGCAGGCGCGGTAGGCCCCGGAGCGGAGCACCTTGCTGCGGATGGCCTTCTTGCGCACCAGCGTGGGCGAGCAGTACGGGTTCCCCAGGCGCACGTGGCGGGTGCCCCCGCGGCTCGCCGACTCCAGCAGCTCCTTCTAGGGAGGGCCCCGCAGGAGCGCCCAGACTCAGGCCCGGCCATAACCCCTCCCACGGAAATCCGGCACCCGCCCCCCTCTACCTCCAAACCCTCGCCCTGGTCCCCCGGTCCCCTGCCCACTCCCTGGCTGGGGTGCTGCATACCCCGCTGCCCCCAGACCCCTCTGCTGGCAGCCGCCGGAAGGAGACCAGTGCGTTAACGTTCTGTGAGAGCTGATCCCGGCCGAAGGGTTCCCGTACTAGGCCAGGGGGGCCCCCGGGGCCGGGCACGGGCTTCAGGGGAGCGTCCCCCACAGGCTCCGGGCAGGGCTCGGGCCGCGCCCGCTCCTCCGGGTGCTGGAGGAGGTAAGCGAGCTGGAAGGAGCGGCAGAGCAGCAGGTGAAGGATCTGAACCTGGGGAGGGAGAGGGAGGCATGCTCAGCTGGGGGGCTCCTGGGGGGTCCCTGGGCATCAACCCATGGGCCAGGGGTGCCTGCAGCCCCCTGGCTTGAGGTGGTCTTCCCTATTCTTCCTGAGAAAACGAATACTTATCCCCCCAAACCTCACCACCATGCAGCCTCCCCTCCCATCTTCCTTGATTCATTTAACAAACAGGGAGCATCTACCTTGTTCCAGGCATCATGCTTGGAGCTGGGAATGCATGGGCTAAATGCACTGCTAGCCCTCAGTTACTAACCCCACCTATATCCTCTTAGAGGTGTGGCTCAGAGTCCAGGCCCTGAAGTCGCAGGACCTGGGATCTGATCCTGGCTCTGTCAGATAGCAACTGCTGGGTGACCCCTGGGTACAACATGGCATCTCTGTGCCCCTGTAATGACATGGACCACAGGAAACCTCCCCCAGGAGAGGCCCTGCACATTCGATCCATCACACATGCATCATCCAGCCCCGACATGGAACTGTGAGCTCCAAAAGTTCAAGGGTCACGGCTCGGCCACCAGTCACCCCAGTAGCCACACAGAGCTCGACACACGGGTGACGGCAGAGGCCTGCTGCCTGGAACCAAGCCCAGGCCCTGCTGCCCAAATGGCCAGCCGCCGCGGATCCACTGTTAACAGTGGTCACACTGACTTTGACGTTCAGGATCCACCCATCCATCCTCTCTCCCCACAGGGGCAAGCAACAGAACAGTTCAAGACCCGGACCCAGCCTCTGCGCTCAAAGAGTTCCAGTGACTGCAGTGAGGGGCAGACAGATGGCAGAGTGCGGTTCAGGTCACAGGATGGCAGAAGGCCGGGTGGTCTGGAGGATTCAAGGTGGCTGAGCCCCAAAGGGCAAGCTGGAATTTGCCAGGGGGAGGGGGAGGGGCATGGAGGCAGACAGAACAGCAAGGGCAAAGGCCTGGCAGTGTGAGCCTCCCGGCCTGGTGCCCATCTCCCAGCCTGGGGCATGCTGAGTCCACTGACTCCTTTTGGGGGGTTCCTCCAAGGGCAGAGCCACAGAAGGAGCCAGGGTGGCGAGCCGAGGGGCAGGGGTGCTCAGGCCAGCTCGCTGAGCCAGCCACGGCCTCGGTCCCTGGGACCCACGTGGACCCACAGCACACCGCCCCCCCAGCCCCAGGCCTGGGCCCCTGCCCTGGGCCCCGGGTACCTCTCCAGGCTGGCTGCCCACAAAGAGGTGGCAGAAGAGCTTGCTGGCTGGGCTCCTGGGGTTTCGGGCCATGAAGGCAAACTGGCAGTCGGCCGGGCACCAGGTGGCATAGAGGATGCGCCTCAGGGCGTGCGCCATCAGGAGCACCTGGGAGGCAGCAGGCCCGCGGCCTCCATCAGACCCACTGTGTGGCCCGCAGATACTGGCCAGCACGCGCAGCCCCGCGGGCACCATGCCCCAGTCGGCAGCCTCCCGGGTCTGCCCTCCAGCCTGGGTGCCCAGCTGGGGGCCCACCCAGCTCCTGGGATGAAGAACTCTGCCCTGCTTCCAGGCCTGCCCAAACTGCACTTCCCAGGGGCACCCTCATCCTTTACACGGACCTTTTGCTTGGGGCCCCTGCCCTGGGCTGCCAGCCAGCTGACCGGGGTGGTCGTGCTGAGTCATGGAGCCCAGGGGCAGAGCGTTCACGGCCTGCAGGGTCACAGGGACAGGCAGCGGGGGCCAGCCCTGGGCTTGTACTCCTGGTCTCTGGAGTCAGGTGACCAGGGTTTGAATCCGGGCTGTGCTACTCCCTCTCTGGTGCCTTGGGCGGCTGAGTACAGGTCTCTGAGCCCTTGCTGGGATCGGTGTGAAGGAGGGACAGGACTCCTCTGATGGGGCTGTTGGAGGGTCAGAGAGACCTCGGGCAGTTGGCACAGGTCCTGACCCTAGGGCCCCCACCGTGCCAGCTCTGGATGTGTTGGCACCACATCTTAGGTGAGTGGCGCCAAGTCATGGGGCACCCAGTCTGGCACGTGGTTAGAGTTCTTTTTTTGGGGGTGGTTTTTCACCCTGTTTGAGTGACCAAACAGGGGCTCCCAGCCGGCCTCCAGCCTCCCTGGCCCTTTTCCCCAGTCATGAGAGGCTGGCCACAGGCCCCTGACCCAGCCTGGGGACTGGCCCAGACCTCATGGGGTCGGCTGGGCCTGACGCTCAAGCTAGGATCTGGTCCCTGGAGATTCTAGGGCTGGAGGTAGGGGTGGGGTGGGCTGGGGAGAAACTCCGCCGAGCTGCCTTGGAGGGCCCTTGGAGAGAGGACGTCCAAAGGCCCAGGACAGGCTGAGAAACCAGGGAGGCTGCAGGACTGGGTGCAGGCGTGTCCCCAGGGAGGAGGACACCTGCGGGGTCCTCATCTGCACCCCGGGGCTCCTACCTCACCCTCCCCGCTGTAGATCTTGAGGCCCTGAAGGCTGAATTTCAGGATGACAGCCTGGCGTCGGGGACAGTCCTGGGTGGGAGAGAGGTGGTGGGGGTCGTCGTCACTGCCCGGGCAGGCCCAGCCTGGCCTCTGACCTCTGGGCTGGTCAGCCTGCCCCCGCAGCTGCCAAGGGGCAGAGCACTGGAAGGGGAGCCCCCAGGGGGCTGGCACAGCGTGCATGGCTCCTGGCAGATGAACCCTGCGGCCCGTGATGACCGCCCCCCATATCTCCCACCCGTGGGCCCCAGGTCACGACTGCCCAGGGGAAGGGAGCCCCGGGGCATGAGGAATGTGGCTCCAGGAGCCTGCGTGTAGTCCCAAGGGCAGCCGCCTCCCAGAATGGCTTTGGTCCCACCCTTCCCTGGGCCTCACTTGCTCCATCTTTCTGAATGCGGGGCTGGGGTAGACCCGAGGGGCTCAGAAGTCATTCCCAGCCCGATACTCTAGGTCTCTGAGCCCAGTGGGGAAGTGCCCCCTGCCCCAGCCCCATACCTTCAGTGCCCACAGCTGCTGCTGGACCAGCCACACGCTCTCCTGGGGGTCCAGGTCGTCCACGGGGAAGGAGCCCACGTACTGCTTGGGGGCAGGGGTGGGGGAGTCAGGCCCCTGGCCCCATCCCCGCTCTCCACGTGACCCTCCTCACACACACTGCGCTGTGGGGGAGGCTGGTGGGTGGCAGAGGGCATCCCCGGGGGCCAGGCTCCACCCCCCGAGGCCCCAAGGCCTCATTCGTGCTCACACACTCCAGAGCTGGGCTGGAAGCAGCCCTGGGCCCATGGCTCCTCCCCACCCCCAGGGCCGGCCCCGCCCCACCTCACAGTTCCCCCAGGGGGCCCACCCTACCCACCTGGGCAAACTTGGTGATGCACCGGGGCCGCTGAGGGGCAGGGCCGCAGTCGGAGGCCCTCCGGCCCCCGGCCCCTGCCTTCTGCATGGTCCCCAGGGCGGCTGGCTTCCCGCTTGGATGGAGAGGAGGCTGCAAAGGGCAGGGTGAGGAGGGCTGGCGCCCAAGGCTGGTGCACAGCCTCGGAGCACCCGTCAGAGGCTCCCCTCCATGTATGGCATCCAGCAAACCCTGCCTGAGCGCCTGCTGTGTGTGCCAGGAAGCATCCTGTGTGCTGAGACACAGGGGACACACACCCCGGGCAAAACGACAAACTTCCGCCTGCCCCTGTAGAGCCGACACTCAACTAAGCCGTCAGTAAGATACGGAACAGGTCAAATGGTGACAAGGGGCTTTCCTGGTGGCCCAGCTGGTAAAGAATCCGCCTGCAATGCAGGAGACCTGTGTTCGAACCCTGAGGTGGGAAGATCCCCTGGAGAAGGGCAAGGCTACCCACTCCAGTATTCTGGGCTGGAGAATTCCACGGACTACAGTCCATGGGGTCGCAAAGAGTCGGACACGACAGGGACTAACACAGACGGTGATAAAGCAGAGAGGAGGCCAAAGGGCAGGGGGGGTGACCACGGCCGAGAAGGCCTTGCTGAGGCGTGAGGTTGGAGGAAGGGGGAGCGGACATGTAGCCAGCTTGTGCAGAGTGCCAGGAGAGGGGGACCCTGGGAGGTACCACCCAAGAGGAGGCGTGTGACAGCGGCCTGAACAGGGTCTGCGAAGGCCCGGAGCAGCTGGGCAGCTGGGGCCCCGAGGCAGAACTTACCAGAGCAGCACCCGGGGTGGGGTCAGCCCAAAACGTCACACAAGGGGACTGAGGCGCTGCCCTATGGGCGGCGGGGAGCCACAGCAGGTGCCAGGCAGGAGGCCGGGAGTCCACGGGGCAGCGGTGGCCCCTGAACGAGGGGCCAAGGCTGCGTCACGGGACCCTGGCTCCTTCTGCCCAGCCTGACCCTAGCCCCTGCCCAAAGCGCCCACCCCAACCAGAGCCGGTACTGGTGCTGAGTCAGAGGGGAGGGAGGGAGGACCCGGCCCAACCCCGGCGCTAGTCTTTCCTGGATCTCCCGGACCTCCCAGCGGAGGAGAGGAGGGACGCTGCCTTCCAGACTGTTCTCAGGGGCAGGGAGGGGGCGTCCTGCCCCCTCAGAGCTCAGGGCACAGCTGGTGTTCGGTGAATGTGGTATGAACGCATCCTGCCACCACGGAGCCTGCATGTGGCAACTGGAGAAGCTGACGCCCCGCCACGGAGCCGGCTCTCGGGAATGAAGAATGAAGACCCAGCGCGGCCACAACAGAGATGAAAAAACAGCAGCAACAACAACACACGCATCACGAAACGGAAGGACTGAGTGCCTCTGCCTCGGCCTCAGGACTCGGCTCCCTCAGGCTTCCCTCGGGCCAATTTTAGACATCCGCGTCCGTCCCCCATCCTGGAGGGCTGCGTCTTACCAGGCTACTCAGAATCCGTGCATTTGGGATCAGAGAGACCCGGGTCCAAATCCTGTGTGATGTTGCATAAGCTGCTTCACCTCACTGAGCCCCCATTTCCTCAACCCCAAATGTGGGGTAACGTGCGGCACTGGTGAGAGCTGAATGGGGGCACAGAGCCGCGCACGATGCCCGCCAGGCTCAGAGCTGTGACCAGCAAGTGCGGTCTCGTGGGGAATGTGGTCGTTGTTGCTCAGTCGCTCAGTCGTGTCCGACTCTTTGCAACCCCATGGACTGCAGCACGCCAGGCCTCCCTGTCCATCACCAACTCCCGGAGTTTGCTCAAACTCATGTCCATTGAGTCAGTGATGCCATCCAACCATCTCATCCTCTGTCGCCCCCTTCTCCTGCCTTCAGTCTTTCCCAGCATCAGGGTCTTTTCCAGTGAGTTGGCTCTCCACGGCAGGGGGCCAAAGTACGGGGGAATGGGGGAGCCCCTCAGAAGGGGAACTCAGGGGACAGTGAGGTCTGATTACTGTCAGTACCCTCCTTGCAGCAGGCCACACCTGAGAGAAGACCACCCGGCCCGGGAGGGCAGACGTGCCTGGGGGCCGTGATTCCTGCCAGGAGAAAGCAGGGGTCAGCCAAGGCGCTGGGCAGGAGATGGGTGCACCTCGGGTGTGCTCGAGCACCGGCAGGAGTCCTGGACAAGAGGGGTTTGGGAGATCGCCAAGAGCCCAGGAATGGCCCCTACCTCAGCCTTGCCCCTGACCGTCAGCCCCAGGCTCAGGCCAGCTTGGGGCACTAGCAGCATGAAAGGGCAGCAGTGAGCCCTTAAAGGGAGGCTGCACAGTCCCCTCCAGGGCTTCCTGGTTCTGCCCTCCTGCTTTCCTGGGCCCTCTCACCTCTCTTCACTTTTTGATCCTAATTCTTTTTCACATCATGACCATTACCTACTGTCATTTTACTTTCAAATACAGCAAGGTTAGGGTGTAACGCACAGAAGCTATGTGGCCCTGGTTCCAGGCACGGAGATGGGGCTTCCAGGGAACTTGACCTTCAACACATCCTGGGCTGGGATGCCTGGTGCCCGTAGGCAGGGGTGGGGGGGAACAGAGGCGGCAGAGACCAAAACCAAACCAAATGGGGCAAAAGGGAGAGAGGGAAGGAACAGGATGAAAAGACTGGCACACCCAGACAGCGTATTGAAAAGCAGAGACATTACTTTACCGGCAAAGGTCCGTCTAGTCAAAGCTATGGTTTTCCAGTAGTTATGTACGGATGTGAGAGTTGGACTATAAAGAAGGCCTAGAGCCGAAGAACTGCTGCTTTCAAACTGTGGTGTTGGAGAAGACTCTTGAGAGTCCCTTGGACTGCAAGGAGATCCAACCAGTCCATCCTAAAGGAGATCAGTCCTGAAAATTCATTGGAAGGACTGATGCTGAAGCTGATGTCAACAGCTGACTCACTAGAAAAGACCCTGATGCTGGGAAAGATTGAAGGTGGGAGCAGAAGGGGATGACAGAGGATGAGATTTTTGGATGGCATCACCGACTCAATGGACATGACTTTGAGCAAACTCCAGGAGATAGTGAAGGACAGGGAAGCCTGGCGTGCTGCAGTCCATGGGGTTGCAAAGAGTAGGACTTGACTTAGTGACTGAAGAAGCAGCAGCAGCAAGAACAGAGGAGTGAGAAGAAAGACAATGGAAAGAGAGATAAGGGAGAGATAGGAGGAGGGAGAGGTGGGGAGCAGGGAGCACGTCTCACAGCTCACACCCAGCCTGACCGCTGCAGCAGCCCTCAGAAGGTGGGGGTAGACACTGGAAGGAGGCGCCGGCCAGCCATGTCTGAGGCTGCAAACAGCCTCCTCCCTACATCCAGAGCTGCAGCTTTCTTGGGGACACCCTGGGGTGTAGGCTGTGGGGGTGCAGGGGGGAAACCAGGCCACTGGGCCCTCTTATGGGTCCCACTTCACCCCCACATCACCTGATCCTTCTTCCCCCAACCTTGGAAAACTGGAAGTTTCTCCCTCCTACACCCGAGGGGTACAGTACCTTTCAGCCCCAGACTGCCCAGGGACCAGGGAGGGGAGAGGCTCACCGAACCCTGGAAACAGACCCGCTGACCTATTCCAGGCACAGACATGCACGGATCCCTTTCATCAGATCTGTTTTTCTTAGGTTTTGCACAAGAGCCTGGCTCTGGGCCAGAATCATCCTAAGGGGACACATTTGGAACAAGGCTGGGGCCCTTCTCTTGCTCCTCTGATGTTTTCCAGGTCCCGCTTAGAGACCGGGCACCGGATGGGTTGGCTACCTCGAGGGGCAAGGACGGGGGCCTCTACTGCGCTGTACTGCAGCCAAGTGGCGTCCTAAGGAGGGCCCACCTTCCAGCATCACAGGAGACCCCTCAGCCTGCAGACTCAGTGCTTAGCAAATGGTGGCTCAGAGGATGAAGCCACCTGCCCAAAGTCACACAGCAAAAGGGGAGGTGGGAACCCATCGTGGGTCTATAGGGCTCTTCCCCCCTCCCTGCCCCCTCACCCCCGCCATGGCAGTGTCCACCCCCAAGAAAGCAGGTGTCCACCTCCTGAGTTTGGTGGGTCCCAGCCTACCCAGGGACAGTGAAGTGAGGAAGCAACAGCAATGGTGCTGGGGGTGGATGTGATCAGCTGCTTTATCCTGCTGCCTGCCTCCCGGGCCAGACAGCCTGGGACTGCCAGAGGCACTTCAGTCTCACCACACTGTCTTTGGCTGCGCAGCACAGAAGAGCCCCCTCCCTAGCCCCAGGACAGCCCCCTGCCCCCAGGACAAGCCCCCGCCCCTTGCCATCCCTGCTTGCCCTGGGCCACAGGGTGGGAGAGACTAAGGTCAAGACCGTGGACGGTGGGGTCCCCACGAGGTTGGCTGATGTAACCAACATCAGCCTCCATGTCCTCAAACAGAGAGTGGGCTTAATGATAGCAGCTGCCTTCTGGAGTTGTTCATCTATCTGTTCCTTCTGAGAACATTTCCAAGCGCTACGTTCCAGGTGAACAAAACAAAGTCCCAGCCCTCAGCAAGGGGGCCTGAGGAGGGGCGGGGGTGGATACTGGAAATCAACATTTCAGCGGGGCTGAAGCGACTTGGAGGAAAATACGGCAGAGCGAAGAGGACCTAGGATCTGCGTGCGTCTGTGTCGGGGAGGGTGGGGGGAGGTGCCAACAAATACAGTCTCGTCTCCCCGCGCAGACGACATGAAGAGCAAAGTGCTGTTTTCAGGATTTTCAGTGGGGCCGAAACCAGATGCGCGGCGGTACAGAGCGCTCCGCAGCGTGGGGAATTATCCCTATCACTGTAATGCCCAGGGTCCCCGGCCGGCCCCGGGGGCGGAGAAAGTCTTGCTCACTCCCCGCTCCCCGACAGAGGGGCGAGCGAGGCAGGACGCTAGCCAAGGGGATGGTGGAGGTGATGGACGGTGATGGTGGAAGTGACAGATGATGACGGTGATGAGCGAAAGGGACAGACAGGCGTCTCCCTATCCGACACGCGCCCCGCCCCCCCCAGCCACCCACGCACTCCAATCTCCACGCCCCGGGACCGAGTCTCGCTCCCGCCGATCCGCCAGTCCCAGCCCCCGCCCGGCTCCCCGGGTGCTCACTCACCGCGGGCTCGGTGTCCCGTCCCTGCCGCTCGGCGCCGCGACCGCGAGCCTGCACCGCGCACCCCTCCCCTGCCTCCTCCGACTCCCAGCGCAGCCCCCACGTGGCCGCGGCGAGCGGCTCCCGCAACGCCCGGCCCTCGGCCTCGCCCGCCCAATCGGCGCCCGCGGACCGTTCCGCACGCCCGCGCCGCCCAATCAGAGGCCGCGAGGGGGCCTGGCTCCGCCCCCTTCGTCTCGCGCCCGGGCGCTCCGCCTTTAAAGCGAGAGCCGGGGGGCGCTCACGGCCGCCCAGGATGCCTCCTTCCGGGCGGGTGGGGGAACCTGAGTGCTGGGGGCCCCGCCGATGGTTCCCCACTCCTGGGGCGGCTTTCCCCTCCCTCCTCTCACCCCCCACCCCCCAACTCCACCCCACCCCACCCCCCGCCATCCCCGGCCTTAGTTTTTTCTCCCTTCTCGTCATCTCGGTGGCGGCTGCGGCAGCACCTCCTCCAAGAAGCCTTCCCTGACCACCACCGGTGACCTCACCTCCTTAAAGCGCTCGCCACTCTGGCCCATCAGCCTGACTAACCCCTCTTACTAGAGGGCCCTTGGCCCCGGCCCGGATGCGCCCCTCTCCCTAGTGCGCCTGGCCAGCAGTAGGCGTTCGGGGCTTGTCGTCTTGATGAGTGAATGAAAAAGGCGTCAGGATCCGGCCTCTGGGGCCCCCGGCCAGTCTCAGCCCTGATTCCCTCAGCCCCAGAGAGGTGGGAGGTGTGGCGCAGGCCTTTCCTCGCCCTGTTTCTGCCGGCCGTCCTGGGCCGTTCCTTGTAAGAGATTTAACTGAGCTTGCGCAGTCGGCTCTGAGAAATCTGGGCAGTTAGCTCTACGGGGCCGAGGTGGGGGGTGGGGTGGGGCGCATGACCCTGTCCTTTGGGTTACATGGAAATCCACCGAAATGGGGTGAGCAAATCCAGCCGAGTGTCAGCACAGACCCTCTGCTAAGTCGCTTCCGTTGTGTCTGTTCTGGGACAGCCCACCGGGCTCCTCTGTCCATGAGGTTCTCCAGGCAAGAATATTGGAGTGGGTTGCTATTTCCTTCTTCAACAGACCTTGTATGTGCCACAGAAATAAATAGCAAGCCCAGTTGAGCCCAGTCTTTGGAATGTATGACATCTGAATTCTGCAGAGGTAACGCCAGTAGCTGCCACACGGCAGGAAAGAAGGGGCAGCAAAGGCAGGCGGGCACCCTGAGGGAGGTGGGTGGGCACCGCTGAGGTCTGAGTGCCTTAGGGGAGTGGGGGAGGAGGCAGGCGTGAGCCCTGCGGGCCTGCTGGGCATCGCTTCATCTCCCCAAAGCTTCCGGATGCCTTTCCAAGAAGGGCAGTGGTGAGGTGTGGTGCTTAGAGACTTGGTCCCAAATATGGACACTTCCTCTGATTGCACAGATGTGGGACCTGAATCACTTTAATCTTCTAGCACCTCATCTGGAAGTTTTACTAACACCTGACTCCTAGGGAAGTGATGATTCCCACGTGTTCAGTTCAGTCGCTCAGTCATGTCCGACTCTTTGCGACCCCGTGGACTGCTGCACGCCAGGCCTCCCTGTCCATCACCAACTCCCGGGGTTTACTCAAACTCATGTCCATTGAGTCGGTGATGCCATCCAACCATCTCATCCCATGTGTTAATGTGGGCAAATTGCTCAGCACCCTCCCTGACCCACAGTGAGTGAAGTGCTCAGTGGATATTAGTGCTGTTACTCTTGAGTTGCTTTTCCATGTGACCGAAGGGCAGATGCTAAGTGCTCTGGAAAACACTTTATGGAGGTCACATGACAGCCTTGAGCCCACTGATGAGAAGGATCAAGATGGTTTACAGTTTGGTCCTGCTTTCCAGAAATCCCAATTTATGAAACTCAGGGTACACGAGGGATGACAGGTTAATTCTTACAAGCTTTCTTAAAAGGCACGTAAATTTTAAATAGAGACCTTGCCAATTACTAGACCACAGTTCCCATTTCGAGACCCTTCAGGAACCAAAACTATTAATTACTGACTCTGACGAGTTCCGGAGTCACACAATTCATCCTGATGCCTACAATTAAAAAAAAAAAAAAAAAGTGACAGGAATTTGTTTTAGGTCAAAATGAAAAAAAGACCAAGGAATTAAGTTCAGATGGTGAAGCCAATAAAGCCAGAGGGGGAGTTTTGCCTTCTAAATCTTGCTCAGAAGGGGACAGAGGGTCAAGGTCTGAGTGGCAGGCGCTGTGGTAGGTCCCAGGGATACAGAGATTTACCACAAAAGTCAGATCTGGGAAGATACATGTGTGGGAAATGTGTGTGACATTGACTCCTGACTTTGTGACCACCAAGGATCCTCTTCTTATTGGTCTTCACTTATTCCTTCACTCAGGAATACGTTTCAAAACTAAATGCATTTTATGGACTGGAAGTTCACTTCTTCATTTTTCTGTATCAGAGTAATGTAACTGCCCATCTGAGCTGGTCTTCAGGTTACCAAGTTCAGTGGACCTAGCTCCACCCAAAGCACAGAAGCTCTGATCTTCTATCATGCATGTAGCCTCAGTGAAGCTACAATAGATCTATCAGCTCAGAGGTTTACATCAAGGAAAACATGTGTCAGCGGGAGCCAGCCATCTCCTGGGTGAGCCAAGCTACGTCCGTTCAGGGCAGCATGAAATGGCCACCACCGCATAATTATCTGCCCCAGGAATCCAATCCTACATTCACGACAGCACAAGTCTTGGGAGTCATCAGGTAGAGAACCTTAACCGTCGGATAAATGACTCACTTTTGCAGCAAAACCAGAGAAATCATCTATACAAAACAGGGGAAGGGATGACAAAGAAGGCAAGGTGGTGGGGTTGCGATCCCTGAACGTGTGAGGGCACACAGCCCTGTCTTGGCATTTCCTGATGAGTCAGTGACAATGACTAAGCCTCACCAGGTGTGAGCTTGCTGTCACAATCTTCTCTTTTCACTAAAAATCCCAGAAATCTGGTACTGGAGTTGCTAGCTGATGTGTGTGGGAAGTAACATCACATCATTTGCAAGCCCGTCTCCAACAGCAGGACTGAGATGGGAGCCAAGATGGTGAGCTCGGACAGGCCTTGGCACAGCATCTCACACGCATCTGGTTTTTACAGCGCGTGTTTCCATGTTTCCTCAAGTAATACCTCCCCACACTAGCAGCTACTTTCAGCCTCGCGCACCTTGCTTTCCTTCTCTCAGGTGTCTCCCAATGTCTGTCCCTGCAACTTAACTGTGCCTCCCCCTAGTGACCTATAACTTTTCTTTTTTTAAATTCTGAGATGTCATGGGCTGAATCGTGTCCCCTCTCCCCAAGTTAACATGTTGAAGTGCTAACACCTGGTACCTAAGAATATGACCGGATTTAGAGCTAGGGTGTATAAAGAGGTAATTACATTAAAATGAGGTTATTAGGGGACTTCCCTGGTGGTCCAGTGGTCTGTGCGTCCAATGCAGGGGGTGCAGGTTCAATCCCTAGTCATGGAACTAAAACACCCGCCTCTCCTCAAAAAAAATAAAAAGAGGTTATCAGGGTGGGCACTGATCCCATACGACTGGTGTCCTTTTAAAAAGAGGGTATTTGGACAGAGAGGAAAGACAATGTGCTGGCAGGGTGGAGACAGCCCTCCACGAGCCAAGGAGGGGGCCCGCAACAGATCCTTCCCTCTCGGCGAAAGGAACTAACCTGCTGACGCTTTGATTCTGGACTTGGAGACTCCACAACTGACAAATTAAATAGCTGTTGTTTATGTGACCTGGGCTGTGGTGTTTTGTTATGGCTCGAGCAGACTAATAGTGATTAAAATAAGACTCCTTTTCATCCAATCACAAAGTGATCCAGACCACAGCACTCTATGGCCAGATTCCTCCTTCTGGTGTTTTCTGGGTGGCAGGGATTGTGGAGGTTCCAGGATCAGAGAAATGTTATCTAGTTCAACTCTCTCCTTTCCAGTTGAGAACTAGAAGTTTCCGCAGCTGGCCTGAGGTTGCACTCTTTTACTTCCAAAGGGGCACAGGCTGCAGGCACCTCCACTCACCCTCTCAGCCACGGTTAGGGTGGTGCTTTCGTGTTTTTGGAGAAGAGGGACCGGGCACTCCCTGGGGACCACCTGGTAGAGCCTTAGTGCCGCTGCTGCTTTATTTCTAGGTAATCCTGTATCTTCAGTGACTATTATGGACTTTGTACTTCCTTCCACTTATTACCAGTAACATAAAGCACTCCCTCCAATTCACTGGAGATAAAACAAATGCCCCAGAAGTATTTAATCTTGTTGCTACCTGTACCCCATTTGAGAAGCAGAGAACAAGAAATAGTTCCAAGTACTTTTCCACCTGAGAAGTACAAGTCTAAAGAGGACCCCTCCCCAGAAACACTTGTGAGAGCTCTCCTCATAGACCAGAATTGAGGGATGTACTTCAGAAAGCAAAGAAAGCAGGTAATATCGAATACTCGCCAAAACCCGGGCTATGCTGAAAACAAACTGGTAAGAATATTCAGCAGAGATCTTTGAGAAGACTGCAGTGACCAGCTGCAGTCTCCCCTGCAGTCTCCTCTCCAGCCACAGCCAGCTGAGGCCCCAGCTTAGGCCCAGGTGGCAGCTGATGCTGACCCTGGCCTAGGAAGGACTTCCTTCTCCTACCCAGCAGGCTGCCCTTCTCTTCTGCTCCCTGGCATTACCTGCATGCAGCCCTGGTAACTCAAAAGCTGTACATGTTTTTCTTGTTCTTTTTTTTAACAAGCTCCTAGTGGTTTGAATGGAGAAGGCAATGGCAACCCACTCCAGTACTCTTGCCTGGAAAATCCCATGGACGAAGGAGCCTGGTGGGCTGCAGTCCATGGGGTCGCTAAGAGTCGGACACGACTGAGTGACTTCGCTCTCACTTTTCACTTTCCTGCATTGGAGAAGGAAATGGCAACCCACTCCAGTGTTCTTGCCTGGAGAATCCCAGGGATGGGGGAGCCTCGTGGGCTGATGTCTATGGGGTCACACAGAGTCGGACACGACTAAAGTGACTTAGCAGCAGCAGCAGTGGTTTGAAAACCTGATTGGGAAAAAAAAAAAACCAACCTGTTCATCACTGCCGTTTATGGCGTGTCCATCTGGCAACTTGTTGCCAGACATCTTGCTTCCTGAGCTGTCAGTGTATAACCTGCTAGGGAAGGTGTGACGGCAAGGTGACTGGTCAAGTCTGCTACGCCTCGGTTTGTGTCTACTTCCACAGTTGTCACTTGTTTAATCAGGAGAGGTTTACCAAAATCTGTTTCTGAAAGTTGGGCATAATTTCACATACTTTGAGAACGTATTTGTAAGGATCTGAGATAGTGTGATTAACAAGTCTAACAACAGGAGCCTACAATAAATCGTAAGCAACAGAGCTGAACTCGTGACACTGGATTTTGTCTCATTTATTAAAAAAAAAAATCAGTCTCCTAAAATCCTAAAATGTCTTAATAACCTAGGTGAATATGTTCCGTCTTTGATACTTGATAATCTCACACTGCCTTTGGGTGGCTATTCTAATAAAACAGCAAGAATTGTGCATCTGAACCCCTCTATTTTATGGGAGGAAATTAAGCTCATGAGGCTTGTCTTGGCCAAGGTCTCACAGCTGCTAAATGACACAGCCCCCAAAGACCACAGCTATGAATGTTCTTAGGATGCTAGGCTGAATGATACACTCTAACCAGGAGTCAATCCCAATTTGAAATTAACGTCTATTCTACAAAATGAACCAGCAAATTTAAGTTATGCAAACAACGTAAGGGATTTAGGTTTGACATGAGAATTTCATCAGAGCAAAAGCTCTCAAACAGTAAAATGGATGAGCAAGGATGTTGTGTAACTCTGGGTTTTAGGGAAGAGGACCTGTTGGAGTTGGGCGAACAAAGCAGACGATAACGAGAGAGACTGGATGAGTAATGTTTCTTCCAGAATCAAGAGCAAGAATTTCTAATATTCCAGTTCATGATTACTAAGATGGTATCGTGTCCAAAAAATGCAGTTGTCAGACAACCCCCTTTCTGGAATTTCTCTTGGTAGGCCCCATAGAACACAAGTTCATAGTTTGTAAAGGGTGAGAGCACTGCTCACTAAGCAACGTAAAAGTTCTAATTAAAAAAAAAAAGTTCTGATAGAAGCTGTGGTTCTTGGAGGAAAAGCTCTCCTAAGTGTCAGTAGAATCTGCCTGGAATAAGTAAACTGTGAGGACCAGAGCCCCATGGCTAGGATCTGAGCGTGACCAAGTGCTTGCAACGTCCTAGGAGAAAAACAAAGACAACCAGAAACCTCCTTAGGACAGCCCAGCTAAAATCTCCCAGTAATCCAAGACCTAATTTGAATAGTTACCAAACTTAAAAGTCACACAGACTCCTACTTGGCAAATTTAATAATTTCATCTCATTTCTAAATCCCCTGCATTCATTGGGCTGTAAGGTAAGGGGAGAGTTCAGAAGTTTGAACAATGGTCAGAGAGAGACGGTGGAAAAGAGCAGCTGGAGATGACTCTGCACTCAGAGGGCCTGGGTGTAGTTCTGGCTTTGCCTCTTACTATGTCCTCGGGTAAGTTTGTGAACCTCACCCTGTGCCAGATTTCTCTTCTGTAAAATGGGAATAATAAACAGTGACCATCTCATAGGATTGCTAGGGTTAAATGAAGTTAATGTACGTATGGAGCCTGACACGTAGAAAAAATTCAGGTAGTGTTAGCTATGATTGTCACCTGAGAAATCTGTATGCAGGTCAAGAAGCAATAGTTAGAACTGGACATGGAACAAGAGACTGGTTCCAAATAGGAAAAGGAGTAGTACGTCAAGGCTGTATATTGTCACCCTGCTTATTTAACTTATATGCAGAGTACATTATGAGAAATGCTGGGCTGAAGGAAGCACAAGCTGGCATCAAGACTGCCGGGAGAAATACCAATAACCTCAGATACTCAGATGACACCACCCTTATGGCAGAAAGTGAAGAGGAACTAAAGAGCCTCTTGATGAAACTGAAAGAGTGAAAAAGTTGGCTTAAAGCTCAACATTCAGAAAACTAAGATCATGGCATGTGGTCCCATCACTTCATGGGAGATAGATGAGGAAGCAATGGAAACAGTGACAGACTTTACGTTTTGGGGCTCCAAAATCACTGCAGATGGTGACTGCAGCCATGAAATTAAAAGACGCTTGCTCCTTGGAAGAAAAGCTATGACTAACCTAGACAGCATATTAAAAAGCAGAGACCTTACTTTACCAACAAACATCCCTCTAGTCAAGGCTATGGTTTTTTCAGTAGTCATGTATGGATGTGAGAGTTGGACTATAAAGAAAGCTGAGCACCGAAGAACTGACGTTTTTGAACTGTGGTGTTGGCGAAGACTCTTGAGAGTCCCTTGGACTGCAAGGAGATCCAACCAGTCAATTCTAAAGGAAATCAGTCCTGAAAATTCATTGGAAGGACTGATGCTGAAGCTGATGTCAACAGCTGACTCACTAGAAAAGACCCTGATGCTGGGAAAGATTGAAGGCGGGAGAAGGGGACAACAGAGGATGAGGTGGTTGGATGGCATCACCAATGCGATGGACATGAGTTTGGGTGAACTCCAGAAGTTGGTGATGGACAGGGGAGGCCTGGCGTGCTGCAGTTCATGGGGTCGCAGAGTCGGACACGACTGAGTGACTGAGCTGAACAGAATGATTATCACTATTATTACGTTAAGTAATAAGTCAAATAATGACACACTGTCAAACATATTCAAGGCACCAAAGAGAAAGGACTCTGCTAATCAGCACAGGTTCCACAGCAATGGTGTTAATTACACATTTACATACAGTATCAAGAGAAAGAGCTGCCATTTTTGGAGGAAACAGCTCGTGAAGGTTACCTTTAGAAACCTCCTTTGACATACCAGTTGTTGAGAACTATTAACAGAAAGTTAAAACTAAGTTAATACATTTAAGTAGCCAAGGCAGAAACGTCCTGCAACTGAAAAAAAAAAAAAAAAGCCATTGAGGTTAAGAATCTTGTGGAAAATGACAGTCAGAAGGCAAGAATATAGTAATACAACCGGCAAGGATCAGTTTCTTAGACAACAAAACCAGTGCAGTAGTGGGGTGCCATTCAGCCTCTTTACTGGCTTCAGAGCGTGCGTCCGCCAAGCAGGCCCAGGCCCAGAGCTCCAACAGTTCCAGTTCTCAGGCTTCAGCTCTGCAGAAGTGACTGACCGTCTGTCCTACTGCAAAAATGCAAAGGCAACCCTACACGTTGGGAACAGAAATGTCAGTCAGAACCTCTGGGGAAAATAATTAATGATCTTTACACAATTAAGAACAGAATTTCTGGGACTTCCCTGGCGGTCCAGTGGCTAAGACTCCATGCTGCCAATGCAGTGGGCCTAGGTCCAATCCCTGGTCAGGGAACTAGATCCCACATGCAGCAGCTGAGAGTTCACACGCTACAACTCAAGATCCTGTGTACTGCATCAAGCGTCGAAGGCCTGCATACCGCGACTCAGACCTGGCACAGCTAAATAATACATAAAATTAATAGATATTAAGAAAAAAACCTACTTCTTAAAAAAAATAAATAGAATTTCTCTTCATGAATAAAATTCGAATTTTTGCTTGACCCAAAGAAAAAGAAATATGATTTATCAGGTTCCAAAAATGAAAAGCTTCAACTATAATTGTAAGTTTTTGGATTAAAGTTTCTTTTAGCTGGTGTTTAGTTAGCGAAGTACAGCAGTTCATGAATAAAGCTGGCTTACCCTCTTTCCCCGACAGTTTAGGATGGCAAAGTACCTCAGCTTGAGCAAGAATAACTTCTTAGGTTCTTTAAAGAAGGTATAAGGGTAGGTTAACAAGCCTAGACTAGGCTGACAAAATTTTACAAAAGAGGAATGACGGAAAAAAAATGTCCAAGGTACAGGCATATTACCTAGCCCTTGTTTTCATGTAATTTCCCATCAGTTATAGCCAATAGACATGACAGATCAGGCTTCCTTTAGTTAAATCTCTGTGGATAGTTAGGATGGAGCTCTCCTTGTGTTTAAAGCTTCTGTTACAATTTTTAAAAAAAGTCTCCACCCTTCTCTGAAGTGGTGTCTCTCCTCATTTGAGCTTTAAGAAGCCAGCACTCACTCTCTCGCCTAGCACCTTCTGAGATTCACCTATCAAAGGCTGTTTGTAGGTGGTTTAAGGACATGTCAAACACTGTAGCTGAGCTCACTAAAAGCCACTGATAGTACTGAAGCCACTGATCCAGGCCAGGAATTGTTGGGTTATCTCTTGAGTTTGGTTTGCTGTTTACCTTTCTGTAACATGGAAGCAAAAATCATGCATTCTGCTCCTTGAGAATGCCTGAAGGGAAAAAACCCAAACACCCCTTTATCTCAACATCAGGAAGGTGCCTATCTTTGACAGCTGGGGATTTTCCCTGGAAGAGTGCGATGGCCCTTTTGTCTTTTCCCTTTACCTGACACTAAAATCAAGGACAGTTCTGTCTTCACCTGAATTCTGTGAATTTAACAGAACGTCAGGGTGGAAAGGGACCTGAAACAATCTCAATCTCGCACTCTACGCCGGAGTGCCTGATACACGATATAGCCACCACATGACCGTTCAGGCAATCTCTTTACAACAAAACACAGAAACCAACCGAAATCCTCACTTCCGATTCCAGAACAGTAGAGAATTCTTAGCACAGGTATCTGACAACTATAATATTAAGAATTATTGGACTTCCCTGGTGGTTCAGTGGCTAAGACTCTTGAGCTCTCAATCCAGAGGGCCCAGGTTTGATCCCTGGTAGGGGAACTAGATCCCACATGTTCCAACTACAACTCAAATAAATAAATGATTTAAAATAAAAATATTAAAAAAAAATTATTACCTGCTAAATAGCATAACAGAAAATTAGATTACTTTCTGGAAGTAGGTCTAGGATTTATCAATCTTTTTGCAATGCTGTCTTTTTTTTCTAATTCAAGGACATATCTGAACACTAAACATGAAAACCTGTAATTTATGACCTTGAAAACAAGGACCTTGATAAAATACAAAGTGATTTTTAAAAATCCCTTATGCACTGAATAATCAGGTTCAATGTACTAAAAACATTCACCATCTTTTTAAAAATTCGAAAACACAAATAAACTGGAGCTTGTTGGAGCTTGTATATAAAAAGGAAAATGGATGACAGCTAGTACAAGGAGCTGAGAAGGCTCAAAGTGAGTAAAACACTACTTCTGAGGAATTCTAGAAACTTTTAAATATAAGCTACAGTTCAGCAGCTTTTAAAATTCCATGTTTATTCATATTTTTCAAAATATATGTACATAAAAAAAGGAAGATTTACAACAGGAAAAGATTGCCTTACATGCAACACAAATTCCAATAAACTCATGATGGGATCACACATGATTCTGGATCTAACTCAAGCCAGTCTTCTCAAGTCCAATTCTCAGCCATGCCTCAGGCTGCAGACGGGATCCCAGGAGACAATGCAAATGGAATGGATGAAACAAACATATTTTGCCTCTGGCAGCACTCAGGCCAGAAGACATACACCAAAAAATTTAAGACAATTAAAATGTCAAGTGCCACAGGGAGGATAAATGATGACCGGAAATCAATATTTCTTAGGAAGCTAATACTATTTAACACAACTTCACGATACTAAAACAAATACAAACAAGGAAGGGTTAGGTAGTCAGGCTTCATTTGTTTTCTTTTCTCTTTTTAAATAACTCAAAAAAGGAAGCCACTTGTTTGTTATCAAAAGTGCTGTGGAAAGAAAAGAGGGGAAAAATCCACAGATGAATTTGAAATATTTTAGCAAATTTTATGTTTTTCATTTCACGTTTCTACATTAGCAATGGTGTATCTCTCCAACATTTCCTTATAAAAAAAGGGAAAGAGGAAGTGACAATCCATGCTCCAAATATTAAAAATATATTAAGCTATCTGATCAAGACTTTGTTTTAATTTTTGGTAGCACAGGTGACACCAGAAATCACAAATTCAGTGCGCTCCTGTATCTCCCCCTCAGCCAGAACCCAAGTGGTGGAGAGGCCTTGTGCTTGCTGCTGTGGGGATGCGGCACTCAGGGGCCACTGAGAAATACCTGGAGATGGAGCAATGGGAAAGCGGCCCAAAGGGGTCATGGATCCTCAGCATCTAATGAGATCAGGGTGCTTTTGGCCTGTTCCCAAAGCTAAGACATCTCTGTGTTTATAGCTGGAGAGAGAGAGGTTTAGCGGAGTGGTTTTATAAATAAGATTAGTTACTACAGCTGTAAGTGAAGCCTCTAGGCAGGAGGCTTTACGATTCAGTCAGTGCTATACTGCCTCCTTTCTACATCCAGCACCTGACCATCATCCCGTTCTTGATGGTTTCTAACAAATATAAAAATCTTTGCAACTGTTTAGATAAACTGGAAGGAAAAAAAAAAAAAAAAAAAGCCAAAGCTGACCACTGAAACAGAAAGAGGGCTAGGGTGGAGGGAGAAAAAAGGACAAGAACAGACTATAAAATTCAGGAAAAGTCCACAATTATGGCAGAAATTAAAATGACTGGGAGAGGGGAGGGGCAGGCACCAAGAACAGCACCTAAAGCTAACAAATGGCTAAACTGGTTTATTTATATTCCCTCCCCATGTTGATAGGGGAGGAAAAAAAAAATGTAATTTTAAAAGCATCAAAACTAAAACAAATGCACACTGACCTTAGAAAATAAGATTTTGAATTCCACCATGATACCCTTTTTTCCTATAAAATTTACTTTTTTGCTTTGAATGATTTCTTCATGGTAGATTTGCCCTTGCCAGGCAATTTCACTTCCTTTCTCACACTGGCTGCAGGCTTCTTGGAAGAGCTACCACTAGGTTTCTTGATGACTGAGGGTGAGGGTCTGGCTTTCTTGGCAGGACTTTTTGCTTTAGGAGGGGCTTTCTTGGGGAGGGGCCTCGTTTTCCCTCGCTGGGCAGCTGGGACTTTGGGTGCCAGCTTGGACCCTCTTTGCTTCATGGCTGCAGCCTTCCCTGGTGACTTGACTGGGGTTTTCTTCTGCAACCTGTGAGAACCAAAGAGAGAAGGCAATCACTTATACTTGAGAGATTCACTTCACCGTGATGACGAGATACTTTGCCAGAAAAGAAACAGCACAGGTAAAATCACCTACATTAAGAAAAATATACGGGTTATAACCTTTCACCTAAAATTGTGAATTCACCTAAAAATTCAACCAATTCCGGAAGTCTACATGTTTTTCCCAGAAAAACATGGAATTATTTTTCTTAAATAACCAAACTACACACTACACACACACACAGGTTTGACCAAAGACTAATTAAACATTCACAGTGTTTCACAAGTTCAGAGCCTCTAAATTCTCAGGAGAGGGTAAGTTCAAACGTCACTCAGAGCACTTGAGAAGGATGCAGAGTTGCTGACATGATTCTCACAGCCTCTCCCCTCATGGCCATTCTCAGTTCTAAGAAGTGTTTCCCACACTCTCGCACCTTCTCTTCGGTGGTGGCTCTTCATCTTCAGAGTCTTCCTCTGATGAGTCATCTTCATCTTCATCCTCATCCTCATCTTTAGAATCATCCGGCTCCTTCTTTGGAAACAGAACTCCTGGGCTAGTAAGAAAAAATATTAGATAAAGAGAAGTCCCATCGGGACAAGAAAAAGGATGTGAACCTAGATATGCTCTTTCTTGGACATTACCCACTTCCTCCCACACTCCCCAATTAAGTCAGGTTAGGTTACAAATACCAGGTCACAATTTAACCTATTTTGAACACTCAAATGAAGTTATGACAAATCTATAAAAGCCTCAAACATAACTCATTCTCTACTTCCTTCCATTTAATAAAATTGACAATCACTTATTTAGTGAAGTTATTTAAACTCCTGATGTGTGTTCGGCACTGTATCAGCCATTGAATATACAGCAGTGAATGGTGCATACAGCAGTGAACAGTCTACACAGCAGTATATATTTTTTGCCCTTATGATACAAGACCTCATAAAGCCTGAATTTCTTCAAAGTTTTTGTGAAATTCAGCAAGGATTTTCTAACTTTTCTTTGTCCTTAATGATAGAAAACTTGGTACCACTGATTAATAAATCTTTAAATCATAACACTGCATGTACATGATTTTAAGAATTATATTTAAAGCTAAACATTTGAAAAATTCAAATACTGTACACTTATGTTTATGCACCTAGGGAAGGAAATGGCAACTCACTCCAGTGTTCTGACCTGGGAAATCCCATGGACAGAGGACCCTGGCAGGCTACAGTCCATGGGGCCACAAAGAGTCGGATATGACTGAGCTCCATGCACGCAGCTCCTGCACAGGAGGGTGTAGAACCTGACTCAGCATGTTTATGCACAAAGAGCAATGTAAGAAAGCTGCACACTGTATGCCTGCCAAAACAGGTTTTGCTGTTAACTGTCGTGGCACTTGACTGCAAGTCAAAGTACAAAAAGGCAACAGCCTGGGCACACCAAAAAAAGCCTGGTCCATAGGAGGTGCTCAAAAAATTTTCTAGTTCAATGAAAAAATAAGGCATGTTTAACAGACAAGTTTTCAAAAAAATGTCCTGTCTCTATAGTAAGAAGAAGGCAGATTAGGATTCTTAGAAGTAGCCAATGCTCCCCCTACTTGGTACTGGACAATTAAATAATCCTCTAATAATCTTCCTGTCATCATCATGTACTTTACTGCTTATTAGCAGGAATGAACATGCTAATGACTGGCCAAAGATCTTAAGGAACTCGCTGCTTGATTTCAGGAACACGTGGCTAACAATGGCTCCAGCAGGATAGGCCAAATCAATGCCCTGTTATTGTATGAAGACCTTCTGCTCTAAAACAATACTGCCTGAAGAAGTCTTTATCTTCAAGTACATTCAGCTCAGCGTAATGGTAGTAAGGGCAAATAAGTGAAGCTGCACCTGTAATCTGGAGTCAGATTTTTAAAAGTTGCAATGACCACTACTTCACATTATCAGTTGGGTGCTTACCTGGGATAATAGGGAAAACAGAGCTGGAAGGTGCCACTGAATCCTTTACCAGAGATTTGTTCCATCCACCCATTCTTTTCACATCTCTGCAGGGTTTTCTTCAACAAATGCACTGGACAAAAATTCAGAAATGAAGAAAGTATTTGTTTATTTGGATTTGATAATTCTCTCAACTACAATTATACATTAATTTATTATGTACATTTATTATCCTGTCACATCCAGTATTCTGGCCTGAAGAATTCCACGGACTGTACAGTCCATGGGACTGCAAAGAGTCGGACATGACTGACAACTTTCACATGCTACATGAATCCTTCGTGGTCAAAGGGATTATTAACTGATTTACTAAATTACTATTAAGTGCCCATAAATTTGGCAAGAATTATTTATAATGGGATGAGACTTCAGAGACCATTGTGTCAAATTCCTCACTGCAAAGTGAAACAGTAGCCTAGAGACTAATGGCCTGCCCTACAGTTGCACATAAATGGGCTAACTGTTGACTTAAAACTCAATCTCTATTTCTAACCATTTAAATATTACTGAGTGCCTGTAAGTACTGATAAGCACTTAGGGGAATGTCTATAAAATTAAACCACATATCACATGAATCAGCAAATAGTTACAAAACAGTATCACAGCTCCGAAAGGCCTCACCAGTCCTCACCTTTTACACAAAATCATAAGGCATTCCTTCATAACATAAAAAAATACATACTGCATATGTTAAAAGTCAACATTAAGACCTTGAAGTTAAGTGTTTCATTTAGAACAATATATTCTAGTTTGCATTTTCTGTTACTTCATTTCCATGTTCCTCACCCTACACCACTGAGCCTACTCTCCTACTTTAGTGAGGAAATATCTCTCACTAATCCGTAAATGATAATGCTGGTACAGCAAGGTTTCTAACCTCAATCATCACCTGACAGGGCAAATATGTCCCTAAAAAGTATCTTCTGTACAGGGGTTAAGTCAATAACAAATCACGTAAGCAGTATTTTAACCCACTGGTTTGGTTTCAGGCTGACGTTAGATATTTTGGTAAACATTCAGAAGAAGGTAAAAATATACTATACTTGAAATTTCGTTTTTTTTTGGCCATGCCAATGGACTGTGGGAAAACCACATCCCCTGCATTGGAAGCTCGAAATCTTAACCACTGTACTGCTGGGAAGTCCCACTTGAGAGGTGTTTTGAACCTAGAAATTTCTCTCTATTAGCATAAAAAACCTTTATAGTGAAGTGAAATCAAATTCTAATCCTAAGCAGACACTATAAATTAAGGGTAAGTCTTGATTATTTTTGTTTGTCTTTTTGTAAATAGTAAATTTATAAAGTTGTTCCCTCTTGGTTTTCAATCAGTAGTTAATGCTCTTTCATTAACAGCATGATGTCTAAGGATATTCCCACAAGATAACTTCCCCCACCTTCCCTGGGTCCCCACTGAACGTGCTCAACTCTTGAGTCTTACTTTGATAGTTAGAATTGGTCCCTGGGTGGTTCTCCAGGACATACTTCTTCAGAGCGGTGGTGGAACAGGTCTTCGGCTCATTCATGGCAGCAATGGCAGACAAGATTGCATATTCCATCAGGCTTCCACCAAGCAGGGGTTTCTCCCCTGATTTCTTCAGCTGTTTTCCAAGGAGGAAGAGAAAAGCATCAAGACAACACTCTCCCAAAGCAGCTCAAGACAAGACTCCTCTGCACCAGGTGGGTCGGAGTTCCTGCATTAGCACAGATACGTTTTACAATAAATTGTCAGGTTAGGGACTTTCTCTTCCCACTCATTAGGTATTCAATCTAACTGAGGAGTCCCAACCCTCTTGTGGATATTTTCTCCTTCTATCTATCCCTCCATCCAACTGAAAATAGCAAAAGCCAACCTAACCCAAAGAGAATGACAGCTCTACTCCAAAAAGGAGGTTAACTGATTATGTCCCTGACAAATTAACACTTCTGAGACTACTTCCGTTTTTCTGAACTTGAAAAATATGAGTATTTACAAAAATAATAGTCTTTTTAATCTTGTAAGGAAGACAGCAAAAAGTCTGAAAAATATCTGGGGTATAACAGAAAATTATATAGCATATTTCAAGGACAAAAGGCACCAGAGCTAACAAAGGTGGCACCAGTGAGCAAAAAGGTTAAAGAACAAACTGAGGTATGGTCTATAATACTGATTCTCAAAAGAAAGGTCCAAAACCCCCAAAGGGTTCCTGAGACCCTTTCAGAGGATCTGCAAGGCTAAAATGGTTTTCATAATAATACTAAGATGGGTTTGTCTTTTTCACTGTGATGACATTTGCACTGATGGTGGAAAAACAATGAGTAAAACTGCTGTTACTTTACTACAAATCATGGTGGAGGCGCAGAAATGTACCAGTAGTTAGTGCGTTTTTTACTACTATATACTTAAGGAAATGGCAACCCACTCCAGTATTCTTGCCTGGAGAATCCCTGGTGGGCTACAGTCCACGGGGTCGCAAAGAGTCAGACACAACTGAGCGACTTCACTTTCACTTCACTTAAGAAAAATAAAAGCTAGCTTCACATAGGAATGTCTTTGATATAAAAATGATTTTATTAAATCTCAACTCCAACACATGTCTTTTTGATACTCTATGGGGCAAAATGAGAACAATGTATAAGGCATGCCAGCTGCATGTGGAGGGATGGTGACAGTCTCAAGGAAAATCACCTACTGATTGAGTTCTGAGCTGAATTAGCTCCATTTTTCATGGAATATCCTTTTTACTTGAAGGAACAATTACTAGATAATCTATGGTCATCCAGACTTGGGTATCTGGTAGACATTTTCTTGAAAATGAATTAGGTAAGCCTATCGACTCAAGGAAAACAACTAAGAGTATTTGTTAACCAAATGATAAATTTAACTTTTCAAGAGATTAATTGTGGAAAATCTACACCTACCAATATGAGCACAATAATTTCCCAATACTTAATTGAGACCAGTAGGTGATATTAATGAATATAATAATTTTTGTTATTTTTGATGAAACACGTCAACATTTAAAAAATTTGCATGATTCAGTGAACTATTTTTCAAACGACTGTGTTATAAAATTACACTCAAAGTTCAAAAACTGCACTCAAAGTTCAAGACAGATTGTCAGTAATGCCTAACGCGGTAGGGATTACTGACAACAGACCAAAGAATTTAAGGTTACAGAGTACAAGGAGCTCACTAATATGGTTTCAGGCTTCACATGGCAACTTTACTGTAATTTAAGAAATATCACAAGATCAATTAACATAATATACTATATTAACAGAATTAAGGGCAAAAAGCATATGATCATCTCAAGAGTTTTAGAACAGTATGTGAGAAATCCAACCACCGTTCATCATAAACTTCCAACAAATTAGTAACAGAACTTTCTCAATCTGATAACAGGCATTTATGAAAAATCTACAGCTTTAATGGTGAAAAAATGAATGTTTTCCCTTTAAGATGGGTAACAAGACAAAGACATCTGTTCTCATCACTGTAGCAGATGTTCTATCCAGTGCACAGGCATGGAGGGGGAAAAAAAAAAAGACATCCAGATTGGAAAGGAATAAGTAAAATGGTCTTCGTTTGCAGATGACATTATCCTATATGTAGAAAATTCTAAGGAATCCACCCCCAAAGTCCCAAGGAACCTACAAAAAATTCTAAACTAGTAAATGAGTTCAGCAGATTGCAGGATACAAGAACAATAGATAAACCAAATCTGTTTCTACTGGACAGCAGTGAGCACTCTGAAAAATGAAAATAAAGGTCCATTCACAATAGCATGGAAAATGAACAAAATATTTAGGAATAAATTTAACAAAAGAAATTTAAGATCTATACACTGAAAACTACAAAGCACTGCTGAGAGAAGTTAAAGACCTAAATAAACGATGAGACAATGCTTGTCACTGCATTGGAAAACTCAACATTGTAAAGGCAGTGATTCCTTCTGGATTGATCTATAGGTTCAATGTAATTTCTACCAAAACCTCAGGTGGACTTTTGTGATGAATGAATTGTAAAAACCATACAGAAATGCACAAGACCCAGAGCAGTCAAAGCAATTTTGAAAAAGAAAAGGTTAAGAGAGGATTTATATTTCCCAATTTCAAAACTTACTATAAAACTAGTCATCAAGATAGTGTGATCCTGACATGAAGATTCACATATAGATCAATGGAACAGAATTGAAGAGTCCAGAATAAAACCCTTACACTCATGGGTCAATTACGTTTTGATAAGAGTGCCAAGGCAATTCAACAAGGAAGGGACAGTCTTTTCAGTAAGCGGTGTTGGGACAACTGGATGTCCACAAGCAGAAACACGAATTTATATTCTCATCACACATCATAGATGGATCCCAGCTCTACACGTGAGAGTTAAAACCATAAACTCTCAAAAGATAAGAGTAAATCTTGATTGCAAGCCAGGCAATGATTTATTAGATAAGTCATTAACAAACAAGCAAGTTAGAAAAATGATCAACTGGATTTTACCAAAATTGAACACTTTTGTGCTTCAAAAGACACCATTAACTTAAGAAAGTGAAACCATGGGTCACAGAGGAGGAGAAAATATTTGCAAATCATGTATCTGAAGAGGAACTTGTATCTAGTTATATAATTCTTATATAGGGGCTTAAATGGGGCTTCCCTGGTCTCTCAGAGGGTAAGAATCTGCTTGCAATGCAGGAGACCTGAGTTCAATCCCTGGGTTGGGACGATCCCCTGGAGAAGGGAATGGCAACCCACTCCCATGGACAGAGGAGCCTGGCAGGCTACAGTCCATGGGGTCACAAAGAGCTGGACACAACTGGGTGACCAACACTTTGACTTTCACATATAACTCTTATAACTCATAATAACATAAATAGCTCAATTCTAAAAATAAGCAAAGGATGTGAAGAGACATTTTACCAAAGAAGATAGATAAATGTCCAATAAGTCCAAGAAAAAATGGTCAACATCAACAGTCTTAGGGAAATGCAAACTAAAACTACAATGAGAAACCACTTTGTATCTACCAGTATGGGTATAATTTTAAAAAGACAGTAAGAGAGTTGGCAAAGATAACAAACTGGAACTCTTATACACACACTGCTGGTAGGAATGAAAAATGATGCAGCCACTTTGGCAGTTTCTTAAAGTAAATTTACCATGTAATCCAGGCAGTCCACACTCCTACTTTACCACAAGGGAAATAAAAACATATACCCACACAAAGATCTGGACATAAATGTTCACAGGCAATATTAATCACAAGAGCTAAAAAGTAGAACAACTCAACTTGTGAATGGATAAATAAAATATGTCAGATTATGGAATACTATTTGCCAATGAAAGGAATGAAAGTATTGACTTCTGCTGCAACACGGATAAAACAAAAAAGTATTATGCTAAGTGAAAGAAGTCAGACACAAAAGAGCACATATTGCATGATTCTATCTGTGTGAAAGGTACAGGAAGGTAAATCTACACAGGAAGGAGAGATGAGTAGACTGGATAGGGATGGGAACAGAGAGTGATGCAAATGGGCACAGGAGTTTTTTGGGGTGATGGAAATGCTCTAAAACTGGACTGCAGTAATAGGTGTACAACACTGTAAATTTACTAAATTTTACTGAATCAAATTGTATGTAAAATGATTATATCTTATACAAATCATACTTCAATGAAGCTATTACAAAAAAACTATCATTTGTTGAGTATTGGTACACTATCAAAGAATAGTATTGACTTCTGAAAATTATCCTAATTACTCCACATTTAAGTACTTGGTGTGAGCTGGATTTTCTTCATACACACGTAACCCCAAATATATTAAAAACAGATGCCAGCTGTCTTCTATTAAGCTGACAGTAAAGATTTTCGTAAAAATGATAACAAATAGTAACCTTCTTCTCAATACGGGAAACGCAGTTTTCATAAAAAGTGTTATGTCAACATGTAATGGGTTTATTACTTTTAAAAAGAATAGATATCTAAAAAGGTCCTCAGTTATATAATTTCTAATAGGGTAAATATTAATATGTATAGCCCACCTAAACATAAGCTCTTGGGGTCCTCAATAAATTAGAGTATAAGGAGGTCCTGAAACCAAAACTTTTGAGAACTACTTCTCTACAACCAACCCTTTGAGCTTCTAACCTGGAATGTTCCAGAAGCACCTTTGCCAGTTATTTGTTCTAACTGGCCCCTCTCTACTGCTCTCTGCAGAGCATTCTTCAACAGCTGAGGCCTGCAGAGAAAACAGAAAATAGCGATTAATACATCAATGAAGCAAAGATTTGAGAAAAAAACAGATCCAGGGTCATTCTAAACAACTAAAGTTCTATTCCTATTACACGTGTAGTACTTTGTTAAAATGGACAATAAAACAATAAGTTGTTGGCACTCTTAATAAGTGGTATTCTTTTTTTCTTCAAGCAAGAAGCTAAATTATTACAGAACCAGGTACCATACAGAACTATGTAGTATATAGTGGAAGCAAAACTTTTGAGAGCTACTTCTCTAAAACCAAGCCTACAGAACCAATTTCCCACTTGTCAGGGTACTCCAAAAATCTCTTTATTACCATCAGTTCAGTTTAGTCAGACAATAGCAACACAACTTTGTAATCAAGCAAAGAAAGGGTATCTTTATAGTCCCATCTAATTCTGACATTCTCTTGAGGCAAAACTCCTAGATCTAAAATACATGTGCACACACACACATACCCATGTATACACACATCAACAAAACTGGAGTCATTTTCTGCAATCCAGTTATCTAAAGTCAGCCTAATAAAATATAATTCTCTGAGAAAGAAAATAGGTTTTTTTTTTAAGCATAGTATCTCTGCCTTTAAAGCGCTGTCGTTTAAAAACGCGCGCACACACACCCACACACAAAAACCCAGGTCATCAAAATCAAATGGCAAACATGAGGAAACTGAATTTCATTAAAAACGTAAGAATAAAATGTTGAAGCAAAAGCTGCTCTGTCAAGGGGCAATGGTCTGAGTGGTGGGTGGAGAATCTCAGGTGCAGGGAGAAATCAGTCAGGTTAACTTAGGGCTTAAAAGGGTCTGCAGTACATGACAGGACAAAATGGAAAGCTACAACCCAGGCTAATGACAGGACATCCGAAGAAACAGTTAATTGAAACCCAAAAGGTTAGTGATGTGTTTTGCCACACCTCCGCAGAATTACCAGAATAGCACTCAACCAGCAGAAAATCGTGAGACTTATTTGAGACTGATTACTTGGTAAGTTAAACTGAGACCAACACCTCGGCAGCCCACTGAGGGTCGGACTCCTACCACTTGACGTCCTTTACTGAGCGCCAATACTTCTCATTAGAGAAGGAGTTTTAAATCTTTCATCAATAAACATTACAGGCTGAGCTGACACTCGAATTACTGATTACATTATCCATATGACTGCAGAGGAAGAGTAGAGGAGATCTCATGTGCTAATTAATAGGATGCTAAAGAGGAGAAACCATGGGGCTTTCTTGGTGGTCCAGTGATTTAAGACTCCAGCTTCCAATGCAGGGAGCACAGGTTCAATCCCTGGTCGGGGAACTAAGATCAAACATGCTGTGCAGTTTGGCAAAAAAAAAAAAAAAAGTAGAAACTAAGAAATCATGTACACTGTGACACTCCAAATAAACTCCCTCCCCACCAAATCACAATCAAAATATTTCTAAGCCAGTGCTATTCCATTCAGGACAAATATGATTTATGTCATAACCCAAAACATACTCATTCATCCCATAAATATTTACTGAGTATTTATTATGGTTATGCAGGATTTAACACTTAGATCCAGTCACTAAAGAATTTAAGAGATGATGAAAACATAATAATTATGGCGAAGAATTATACGGGTCAGGGTTGAAGTATGTGCACAGAGCTTTGGGAACACAATCAAAGGAATGATTTAACTGTCAAATGATTTTTCTATTAGTTGCTCTGTAAGTTAGATTCCAACAGAGGATTACATAGCTTGAGTACAACACTGAAACCCTAGACTCTTCTATCAAATTAAATAACTCATCTGAGAAGAATCTTCTTAACCAAGGTTCAAATGCTCTAGGAAATGAGTTATCAGTTAAACTGGTTCCCTTAACATTTTGTTTCCTCAGCAATACCAATCGTTAATCTGATATATACCTTACCCTGGGCCTTTAGCAATCTCAAGAGTTCTCACTCACTCCTACCTTCAGGTATACCATACTTACAGTAAGTGCTTCAAACTTGTCAGGCCCTTTCTCTCTCATCACTGCTGTAAGCTTAGTACGAGCGGCTGTGGCCTCCCTGCTGGGTGGCGCTCTGCTTTGCTCCCATAGTGCACACCACTGTTGGGTCATCAATCTATAAAGGCCTCTTTTATTACGTTACTCAGCTGACAGGCGTCAGCTTCAAAGTCTTTCAAGGCCTGGTCCCACCTCTTGTTAGTCTACTGCCAATCAGACACAGGATTCTTTCCGTTCCCAAAACAGAAAGCCAATTCTTGCCTCCAAATTTTCTCATGAAGCTCCTTTAAGAATGCCTTCACCACTCCATCATCTGATCTAAATTCTACACGTTCTTCTAGAGCCATCTCAATGGGATGGGACACAACTGGATGGGGGCCATTCAAGTCCCATCTCTGTAACTTACTGTTAACTGCCAGACACAACTCCCTTTTCCAAAAAATTCTACAGGATATATATATATGACAACATTTTGTACATATGACGGTGCTAAGTGTTGCTCTAAATGTTTTACACGTGTAGAATAAACAAGAGACAACAACCACCAGAAGAAACAGGTACTACTGCTGCCCACACTTTACAGAAAACTAACCAAACTCATCACACGGACGACAGCCTGTCTAACTGAATGACACTTTGAGCCATGCCATGTAGTAAAAGACGCTTGCTCCTCGGAAGAAAAGCTATGACCAACCTAGACAGCATATTAAAAAGCAAGAGACATTACTTTGCTGACAAAGGTCCATTCAGTTAGTCAAAGCCATGGCTTTCCCAGTAGTCACGTAGGTATGTGAGAGAGCTGGACCATAAAGAAAGCTGAGCTCTGAAGAATCGATGCTTTTGAACTGTGGTGTTGGAGAAGACTCTTGAGAGTCCCTTGGACTGAAAGGAGATCAAACCAGTCCATCCTAAAGGACATCAATCCAGAATATCCAATGGAAGGACTGATACTGAAACTCCCAATACTTTGGCCACCGGATGCAAGAACTGACTCATTGGAAAAGACCCTGATGCTGGGAAAGACTGAAGGCAGGAGGAGACAGGGACAACAGAGAATGAGATGGCTGGATGGCATCACTGACTTGATGGACATGAGTTTGAGCAAGCTCTAGGAGTTGGTAATGGACAGGGAGGCCTTGCATGCTGCAGTCCATGGGTCGCAGAGCTGGACACGACTGAGCAACTGAACTAAACTGCTCATACTTTACTGAAGGGGAAAAGTTAAGTGACAGAAAAATTAAGTCACTTCTTCAGGATCACACAGTCAGGCAGTGCAAGAACCAGATTATAAACAGGCAGTCTGATTCCAGATTCTGCATTTTTACTATGCTAGGCCTGCACTTTCAGTATGTTAATGACTGTCCAGAAGAGTGGAAAAAGCAAGGTTATAACCAAAAAATGAAATACAGTTCTGCTTTCACCAGTGCACAGCCAGGTAACCCAGGCTAAGACTTTTATCAGCAAAATTGAGGTAGGAATACATATTTCTTAAGTCTATTTTGAAAATTACAGAAAACAATGTAAACAGAAGTAGTCTTTTTTTTTTTTTTTTAACATTTTTTAAAGAAGTGCCCACTTTTATTTATTTAAATTATTTGGACGTGCCATGAGGCATGTCAAATCTTAGTTCCCTGACCAGGGATCAAACCTATGCCCTGTGCTTGCTGTGGGAGCCCAGAGTCTTAACCACTGGACCTCCAGGGAAATCCCCAAGAGTGTTTTCAAAAGCCCTGTACCAATTTAAGGAGCTGTTTATATCAAGGTTTTGTTTGGTTTTTTGATTTTTTAAAATAAGATGATTAAACAAGTCTACACTTAGAAATAAAAAAAGAAAGCAATGCACAGAGTGAATGGAAGTTAAGGGAGAGACATTCTGAGTGTCAGGAATCCTGTAAACAAGACAGTTCTATCAATCTGTTAGATCAATTTTCTAAAAATGAATATGACAAAGTTACACCACACACAGGATTAGATATTAAGATTTCTAATGTCATATGGACGAATGAGTGAGTGAGTGAAGTCGCTCAGTCATGTCTGACTCTTTGCGACTCCGTGGACTGTAGCCCACCAGGCTCCTCCGTCCATGGGATTCTCCAGGCAAGAATACTGGAGTGGGTTGCCATCTCCTTCTCCAGGGGATCTTCCCAACCCAGGTATCGAACCCATGTCTCCCTCATTGCAGGCAGACGCTTTAACCTCTGACCCACCAGCCGAATTACCTTTGAAAAACACCTTCTCAGAGGCCAACCCAAAGCCCATGTAAAGCTAACATACCGAGTTTTTCTGTAGGGTTTCAAAAAAAAATCATTGTTAAAAAAAAACGAGGTGACTTACATGTTTAAGTCACCTTAAGTCACTTTAAACGTAAGAATCATATTTAGTATGGTGTGATGCTCATACCGTAAGAATTATGTTGGAATTTGTGTGTGTGTTCAGTTGCTCAGTCACGTCCGACTCTTTCCAACCTCAAGGACTGTAGCCCGCCAGGTTCGTCTGTCCATGGGATTGTCCAGGTAAGAAAGCTGGAGTGGGCTGCCATTTCCTCCTACAAGGGATCCTCCTGACCCAGGAATCAAACCTGTGTCTCCTGCACTGGCAGGCAGATTCTATACCACTGAGCTATCTGAGAAGTCCTATGTTGGAATTTAGACTAATAATACTAACATTAGCTATTCTAAGTGGTTAACATGTTTGAAGGTTCCTGTTTATCAATGAGGAAACCAAAACACAAAGGAATAACTTTTTCAGAGATATAAAGCTAGAAAATGACAGACTCAGGATTTAAACAAAGGTGTCTGGTTCCAAAGTCTGTGCTCTTTACCACAATGCTCTACAACCTCCAATACATGGTAGCAGAAATTCATGTCTCATTTAATATGCTCCAGGGCGTACATTCCTTGAGTGAAATGGCCAGGTAAAGGGTCCGTATCAGCTCACTCATTCGACTTACATTTCCTGAGCATGTACTCTGAGCTAGGCTTGGGGAAAACAGAGGTCAACCATCTAAAAGCCCTGGCTTCAGGAGTCTGACATCTTAATGGGGGTGAGCACGCCATTCCTTCACAAAAAGAATGAACACACAGCACAGTAGCATGGGATGAGTGCTACGGAGAAACTAAGGCAGAGGTGGAGCTCTCCACTCTGGGAGAGGAGGGAAAGGTTGCAAACGTAAGCTGAGTGGTCCCATCGACCAAATGCAATGGGTAGACCATGTGTGGATATTGAGTTGACTTGAAAAAATAAACCATAAAAAAAGTCATTTTGGAGATAGACAACTGAGGACATTTGAACATGGTCTGGGTACCGGATAATGTTTAAGGAATGTTCAGAATTATGTTAGTATCATGATTATGTTCTCTCTACATTTATGTGTATATTTGAAAACTTCCAAAATAAAATGTTTAAAAATAGTAAGATAGTCAATGCAAGCATGTGGAGTCTTACTCCAAGTTTTCAGAGTAAACACTTAAAGGAAGATAAAGAATAAAGTGGATTATGGCAGAAAACCACCCAGGCAAAGGGAACAGCAAGTATGAAGTCTCTGAAGCCAGTAGCAGAGACGAGGAGTAGGAGATTAGGTCGGAGATGCGTTGCAAATGTAGCATGGGCCATCTTAAAGACTCCACCTTTAAACTATCTAACTGGGAGGCAGTTGAGAAGCCACTGGAAGGTTTGAGTAGCAAGATGGTATCACCTAACTTACACTTAAAAAAGTCTCACTCTCATAGCTACGTTAACAACAGACTGAAAGGGAAGGAGTAATAGGAAAAGCAGGTTATTGCTCTAACACAGGTAAGAGATGATGGTGGGCTTAGAAAAGATTGACAATAGTGGAGGTAATGAAAAGAGGTCTGTTTATGTATATATATTAAAAACAAAGTCAAAATAACTGTTTAGAGACCAGTATACACCCAAGGTTTTTGACTTCAGAAGCTGGAAAGATGCTATTGCCATTAACTGAGATGCAGGAGGTACGGGAAGTGCAGGGCCTTTCTGGTGGCAGAGGAGGGACAGAACTGGGGAAGAGGGGGATGATCGTGAGTCTGGTTTTGGACACATCCAGTCAGACATACAAGTGGTGACAGCCAATAGGTATTTGTATAAATAAATGCGGGCCAGATTTATGTATCTACTGTATACTATGTACACTAGTGTATCTATGTACATGAATGTTTGTGTAATGCACAAACATACATACATTTATGTATCTATGTACACTAGTATTGTACAGGTGGTATTTAAAGCTTTGAGAATGAAAAGAATTATCCACTCTGAGGCATCATACAATGTCTATCAGACCCGAAGTTGTATCTGAGGGGCATAATCAGGGTTCTAAGAATGACAGGAAGCCTAAGGTCTAACCCTGGGACACTTAGACACTAAGGAGGCAGGTGGGAAATCTGGAATTCTTAGGAGACTGACAAAGAATGAGAGGAAAAATCAGAAAGATGCAGTGTTCTGAAAAGCAAGTGAAGGAAGTGTTTCATGTAGATGGGAGCCATCAACTGGGTCAAATGCTGGTACAGAGACTTGACCAGCAAGTAAGTATGTCAAGGACTACGAACTTATTACTTCTCTGAGTCCCATTTCTTTGGTACTTTATGGATGGTCCTAGAGATTCTCATATTGAGTGAAGGAAGACAGACAGAGAAAGACTAACCGGCCACTCTGAAGACCACTGAGCGCTTTTCTGAACGTGTGGCTTCTGAGCTGAAACCCCAACAATTCTAATTCTATACCTCAGTGATCCAAAGTACAAACACTGGTCCTAAACTACAGCAGGACAATGTGCGTCCAGTACAAAGACTGTCTACAGAAAGGGCTCTGGATTATAAACACAATTTCCCAGAAGTCAACGTAACAAAGACCTTACACAAACATTCAAAACATAAACCCGGTGAATTACAAATTTAAACAAATTAATGTGTCTGCACGAATCCACAAGGACATGTGACAATCTAAATAATCAGTCCAATAATGAAAATAAAAACAAAAATAAATGGTACCTAATTAAACTTAAAAGCTTTCGCACAGCAAAGGAAACCATAAACAAAATGGGAAGAAAACCCTCAGAATGGGAAAAAATATTTGCAAAGAAAGCAACTGACAAGGGATTAATCTCCAAAATACACAAACAGCTCATGCAGTTCAATATAAAAAAAAAAAATTAAAAAAAAAAAAAAATGAACTGAAGATCTAAATAGACATTCCTCCAAAGAAGATATATAGGTGGTTAAAAAGCACATGAAAAAATGCTCAACATTATTGATTATTAGAGAAATGAAAATCAAAACTACAATGAGTTAACACCTTACACTGGTCAGAATGGGCATCATCAAAAAAACTACAAACAGTAAATGCTGGAGAGGGTGTGGAGAAAAAGGAACCCCCCTACACTGCTGCTGGGAATGTAAGCTGATACAGCCTCTATAGAGAACAGTATGGAGGGTCCTTAAAAAACTGAAAACAGAGCTACCATATAATCAAGCAATCCCACTTCTGGGGATGTATCTGCAGAATAAAGTAACTGGAAAAGACACGTCTACCTCAATGTTCACTACAGCACTATTCACAATAGCCAAGACATGGAAGCAACCTAAAGGTCTAGCAACAGAGGAATGGATAAAGATGTGGTACATATATACAATGAGATATTCTTCAGCCATAAAAAAGAACAAAATAACACCATTTGCAGCAATATGGATGGACCTAGATTCTCATACTGAGTGAAGTAAGACAAAGACAAATATATGGTTATCACTTATATGTGGAATTAAAAAAAAAGGTTACAAATCAACTTATCTACAAAACTGAAACAGTTAAGATTAGAAAATAAATTTATAGTGGGGGGGCATAAATTGGAAGCATGGGATTGACACATACACACTGCTGTTGCTGCTAAGTTGCTTCAGTCGTGTCCAACTCTGTGCGACCCCATAGATGCCAGCCCACCAGGCTCCCCCGTCCCTGGGATTCTCCAGGCAAGAACACTGGAGTGGGTTGCCATTTCCTTCTCCAGTGCATGAAACTGAAAAGTGAAAGTGAAGTCGCTCAGTCGTGTCCGACTCTTAGCGACCCCACGGACTGCAGCCCACCAGGCTCCTCTGTCCATGGGATTTTCCAGGCAAGAGTACTGGAGTGGGGTGCCATTGCCTTCTCCGATATACACACTACTATGTATGAAATAGATAACTAATAAGGATCTGTTGTGTACCACAGAGAACTCTTTGTAATGGCCTACATGGCAAACAGAAGGGGAGAAATTGGAAACAGTGACATTTTCTTGGGCTCCAAAATCACTGTGGTGACTGCAGCCATGAAATTCAAAGACACTTGCTCCTTGGAAGGAAAGCTATGACAAATCTAGACAGCATGTTAAAAAGCAGAGACATTACTTTGTTGACAAAGGTCCGTCTAGTCAAACCTATGGTTTTTCCATTAGTCATGTACAAATGTGAGAGTTTGACCATAAAGAAGGCTAAGCGCCAAAGAATAGATGCTTTCAAACTGGTGCTGGAGAAGACTCTTGACAGTCCCTTGGACAGCTAGGAGATCAAACCAGTCAGTTCTAAAGGAAATCAGTCCTGAATATTCATTGGAAGGATTGATGCTAACACTGAAGCTCCAATACTTTGGCCACCTGATGCAAAGAGCCAACTCACTGGAAAAGACCCTGATGTTGGGAAAGATTGAAGAGGACAAGGGGGCGTCAGAGGATAAGATGGTTAGATAGTATCACTGACTCAAGAGACATCAATCTGAGCAAACTCCCAGAGACAGTGAAGGACTCTGGCGTGCTACAGTCCATGGGGTTGCAAAGAGTTGGACATGACTTAGCAGAACAACGTAACAGATTATGTTTGCTGTACACCTGAAACGAACACAACACTGCAAATCAATTACACCCCAATAAAAATTTTTTAAAAGATTTGGAGTTATTAAATTTTCCAAACAGTGGTGACATTACAGTGGCAGTTTTTTAACAAATGAACTACCATAAAAATTCTCTCAGAGTTTTATCTTAAATGTTTGAATGATGAAGATATTATGCTATTTCTATGTAGAAGTGCTACAGAAGCCTGAATTCTCCTATATTCTCGGTTATAACTCTAAATAGAAAATAAATGAGCTACCAACCAGTTCATTCCTGTCAGCATGGCTACTGTCAAAAAACAAAAACAAACAAACAAACAAACACCGGAAAATAAGTGTTGGTGAGGATATGGAGAAATCAAAACTCCTGTGGCCTGACTGATGGTGGAATGTAAAATGGTAATAGTCACTGTGGAGAATGGTGTGGTGGTTCTTCACAAAATTAAAAGTAGGATTATCATATCATCCAGAAATTCCACTTCTGGGTATTTGAAAACGGTGTCTCAAAGAGATATTAATACACCAAGGTTAACAGCAGCATTATTTCACAACGGTTAAAATATGAAAGCAACCCAAATGTCCAATAACAGACGAATGGGTAGACAAAATGTGGAGTGTGTGTGTGTACACACACACCCACACAAATATTCATTCTTAAAAAGAAAGGAAATTCTGACACATGCAACAATATAGCTGAACTTTAAAGAACATTATGCTAAGTGAAATAAGCCAGTTACAAAATTACTGTATGATTCTATTTGTATGAGGTAGGTACCTACAGTAGTCAAAAACCATAGAGACAGAAAGTAGAATGGTGGTGGCCAGGGGTGCGGGATAAGGGGGAACAGGGGGTTCTTGTTCAGTGGGTACAGTTACAGCTTTATAAGACTGAAAGAATGCTGGAGATGGGTGGCGCAATGGTAGCACATTACTGAAGTGCGTAAGAGCACTAAACACTGTGCTCTTAAAAATGGCTAACAAGGTGCACTTTACATATTATGTGTATTTTATCACAATAAAAAACTGAAAAAATTTAATAATAAGCAGCTGAAAGGACATGGTTTAATGCTGAATATTCTAGCAGTTGACCATGAAAAGTTACTCTATGGTAGTCTTATGAAGGTCAACATGTGGCTTGAGTTTCAAAAAGAAACTACATATGGAGATATGAAAAGGAAAATATCATGGGACAAAAAAAGAAACCCACAATAAAAGGTTTTATTCCTAGCTCACCTAGAAGTAATCTTAAATGAATATTTAATCTCTCTCCTTTCTCATGAAAAAGGGGCTAAGGAAGTAACACAGACATGTGTGCTTTAAAGCCCAGGCCTCTGGCTTTTACCTGATGTCCACTCTAAGTTTGGGATAATACTGAGACACATATTTCCTGATGAGACTGTAGGAAGCTTCTTTAGGTTCACAAAGGCGAGTAAAGGCCAGTGGGAGGATATCCTCCAGTTTTACTTGTGGTTCTGGATCCACTGCAGAGCTCCTGTTCTGAAATGTAATATCAGAAATGATCATCATTACAGGTTTCTGTTCTACTGCTTCTATATTCAACACAAGGGCTTTCCCTAGCTGACTGCCAAATCAACTAGCCAAAAGAAAAACTAACCCTTTTTAGCACATTCAAACAAATCACAGCATTGTGGTGTAATGCCACTGGCGTGGCCATTTCTTTGAGGTAAAAATTTCAAACTGGGACAGTTAAAAATACATATAAAACTGAAAAACAAAGATGTAGAGGAACAGTCATGATTTCAATCACTGACTCAGAGGGAATACTGCATATCTCACAGTTATTGTATACCTTCCATACAACTTTCCGTAAATGAATGCATGTGTCTGGGGGAAGGCTAGGAAGGTAGTACCTGCACTAAAGAAAAACCGCCTCGAGGTGCGGTACTTTTAGGATCTAATGTTGGGTAAAAAAGTACTTGTATGCCTCTTCTAGTTTAAAGGTATTTCACAAAAAAGCAAAAAGCTGTAACTCATACAGCTGCCCATGACTCAATATAGGGCAGTTAGACGCACAGCTTCTGGCTAAACGATAGGAGCAAATGATTACAGCCTCTCCAGGGCTTCACAGAAACGCAGCCCCTGCCTAATGCACAGCAACACTCAGGAACACTGCACCGTTTAGAAGCACCAACAGTGTTACTGCGCTCCGGCAAACTGGTACAGACTTCTTACCTTTCTGTTTCTGGATTTCTGAGGTGGTTTTCTCGATTTCTGGACCACAACAAAACTCCCAGAAGCACCTTTTCCTTTTACCTAAAATAAATTAACTTTAGTTGCAATAACCAGTATTTTTACTTTAAATGATTCTGGTACTCATATTGGTAACTTTAAATTACAGGGCATGGTGATGTAAGAACTAATGTAAAGTGCTGTTAAACTCTTCAGAGAAAAAAGAGTGGATGAGTCAGAAGACTTGGGATTGAACACTCTTTATGGTATCATCTAGCTATTCAATACTAGACAACTCACAAACCCTCTCAGCTTTTGTTTCCTCATCTACGAAGTTGGGGAAGAATGAAAAATGCTATTGTGATAGCAGGTTAAACAGTCTACTACAAGCTTTCAAAAAAAAAAGTTCCATGGAAGGGACACAATCTTCTGGGAAAATGAGAAAACCTCTACCAAGGAAGACAGTTCCTTGGCAAAAGTTCAGAGCCTAGTTAATCTCAGGCCACAATGCTTCCCACAGTTTGTCCATTAGAGATTATTACTGCATAAGGGAAAAGTTATCTAATTTTAGACACTGCACATGATAATACGTGCAAGTCTTATCACGTTTCCATAGTTTACAAATCACTGTCATAGAACTTCAGGTTAACCTGAGTCTTCCACTTTGGTTTTACCGACACCACTAGGAATACAGCAATCAAATGCTTTCAGTCTATAAACTTGTTGAAGCATCAAACTGAGGGCCAGCCTATGAGGCAAAATAGGTCACAAACTATATCTTCATGAAGATAAACATGAAGCTAGCTCATAAACTCTGCTGACATACACTATGATACAGGTCTCTGGTTCTAATTATATTGGTTAGATAATTGTTTTTATGCAATGGTTACTTTAAAGGCTATTTAAACGTTAGATTTACAACATTTGAGAAAGCTGGAATATAGGCTCCACAGCAGGAAACTGTTTTCCTCACTGATGGACCGCCAAGCACCTGGTACACAGGAGACAACTCAGTAATGTATTTGTGAAATTAAGGACTCATTGAAAGTTCCTAAGACTTTAAATGGCTGAGCGGCACAGAACTCTGTATTAATCAAACCATGCAGAAAGGTTCAGAAAAAAGGCAACAGGACTCTGGGGCTGCAGTGAATTAGATCCTCAGAACCATCTTTGCTGCTACCACGGGACCTCAGGAGTTACTTCATCCCTCTGGACTTCTGAAGAATGTGTAGACAAGAAAGCTCATTCTGGCATTAGTGTCATGATCTTAAGCAATGTGGAGTTTAAAAAAAAAAAAAAAAAAAAACTGAGGTAGAGATGATTTACAATATTGTATTGTACAGTTTCAGGTACGTAACAGTGACTTATATTTTTACAGATTAAACTCGATTTAAAATTACTGTAAATATTGCCTATATTCATTATGATACACAAAGCATCCTCAAAGCTCTAAGTAGTGTTTTGATGTACTATCCAAACTAATATGGATTGATGCCTGAAATCAATATTGGTTTTAGTATTATTCTCAATTTACTCAAGTTCTGATGCTTCCAAAAGCTTTAACAGATTTAGATACTAGTAAGTTAAGGTAAACCTATTTACAAAGCTAATTTATGATGATCACCAGTCTAGTCACAGAAGTTAGGTTTTAAAACTAACAAACCTAAGACAAGAACTATGATCTTTTTTGGTGCTGCAACAACAGGCCAGCTCAACCCCACTTCTCACCTTGAGCACTACATAATCTTAAGCACAAGCAGCCCCCAAAGGAAAGCCAATTAAAAGTACAGGCAGGGGTTTTCCCTTGTGGTCTGGAGGCTGAGACTCTGTGCTCCCAGTGCAGGGGATCCAGGCTTAATTCCTGGTCAAAGAACTGGATCCCACATGCCTCAACTAAAGATCCTACATGTCACAACTAAGATGTGGTACAGCCAAATAAATAAATACTTAAAAAAAAATTGTACAGGCAGCTAGAAAAAATTTACACTATCATATTGCTTCTGTTCTTTAGAATACTTACTAAAGCTAATTGGCACCAGTGACTTTGTAAAACCAGGTTAAGCATAAGCCCTTCATCATTATGTTAACTTATTTTAACGAACTCACAAAGCACAAAAAGCCTAAATGTTACTATACATGGATTTATAGCTAATATATGCTTATTATAAATAACCATTTAATACCTGTTTGATAACACCTCTATTTAATTCTCTTTTCAGTGCCTGTTTGAGGAGGTAGCCCCTTCTCTCCAGCTCCAAAGAAGGGTACTTATGGATGATGTATTTTCGAATAGCAACCACGGAGGCACCGCTCTTCTGGAAGCATGCCTAGGAAACAGATTATTAAACCATACACATTAATTTAAAATAGCTGTTTTTCATGTGTTTTCTGACATGTATGTTTTCAAAATAAATTATTTTGGAAGTGAACTTGATAATGGATGATAAAATGGCAACAAAGAGTGAATAATATTTCTGGTAACTTCAGTTCATCATGACTGTGGAGAAATACAGAATTAGCAATATTTCTGCAACAATTTTAAATCGTTAAGAAGAGCCAAAGAGAAGATACAACATGTGAACAATGTTCTGTGTTAATGAAAAAGCTTCTCCCACTCTAATACTATTCTGCACCTAGAAGACATCCTCAGCCTGACAGTAAGGAGACCAGGACACTCTACAGTGTGCAGTTCACAGACTTGGCCCATTTTACAGACTTCGGCTCACCAAAACCAATATTTCTCTGCAGGCTTTGTGTCAATGCTAGCAGATAATATAAGCAAAGACAATCTGAATAAATGGCGTAAAACTGGGTTTACAAATGCAAAGCTTTCAGGGGAGTTTTGGACAACAATGAGAGCGTTCAACTGCTATTTCAAGTGCCCTCTTCCTTTCCCATCCTATTTCTCTATATTTCATCTGACTAATGTCCATGGAAGATTCAAGCAGGTCATTAGGCCACAAAGGTAGCAATTTTTCTTCAAATGCTTTACATTTTGCAATACCCATGCAGTATCTGTTGCCCACCAATTTTGTGTAGCTGTTACCTATAAATTGACCATAGGATTTAGTAATTGTTATTGGATAAAGACTTGGGTGAAAGCTTATATACTGACAGTAAAGAAAAATGTCACAGACAAACGGACCACAAAAGACTATACAACACAAAACAGGTTAATATGGACTGTGTTAATAAGGATCATCTACTTCAAGCAAATGTCTCCAACCTATTACAACCGATTTAAGTTTACTCCTGATCTTACAAGAGAACACAAAGTAAAGAATATCAAGCAGAAAAGAACATTAAGGCTACAACAACCCCCTGCTCTACCAAACTTATAATAAGGTGAAAATAGATACCATCTATTTAATAATGATTTAATTCAGAAAAAGGTATCAGTGATCTGAAATTATAATTTGTTACACTGCATGGAATACACATGATCCACTGGATAAGATCTTACAGAGAAACACAAATGAACATTTTGGTCAACCCAACATCTATCTTTCATTTGTATAAATACGCATAATCATATTTAAACTATTCTTTAGAACTACATATACTGTTTAACTGTTTTATTATTTTAAAAATTTAGCCTCTTCTTCACCTTCACTATAATCCTGCTTCAAACCTAAGCTGAGTAATCACAGCTCAGCCTGCTCAGTAAGTGAAAGTCGCTCAATCCTGTCTGACTCTTTGCTACCCCATGGACTGCTAGCCTCCTCTGCTTATCCCCTGGGGCGGGATTCTCCAGGCAAGAATATTGGAGTGGGTTGCCATGCCCTCCCTCCAGGGGACCTTCCCAACCCAGGGATTGAACCAGGTCTCCCAAATTGCAGGCTGATTCTTTACCTTCTGCGCCACCAGGGAAGCCCAAGAATACTGGAGTGGGTAGCCTTTCCCTTCTCCAGAGGATCTTTCTGACCCAGGAATTGAATTGGGGTCTCCTGAATTGGAGGCAGATTTTTCACCCGCTGAGCTACCAGGGAAACCCAATCACAAAGTGAAATCCTTACAAAAAGGCTACAAAAAAAACAGAGTTCTCACTATAGTCAAGCTATCTAAACCAAGAAAGTTTTCTTAATGAGTTGAGAGTAATCTTGAAGGAATGCAGGGAGAGGGTGGAAGGTAAACTCTTTCCCAGTTTCTATGGCAGTGCTGTCTTCTCAAATTCTAGGCATGACCAGTAGGCTCCGCTTTCCTACCTATATCACTTTCTGTTAAGTTCAACTAAAGCCTTCTCTCCCCAATTCTGATTCAGATCCTAGCAAAAGAAAATCAGAGAGTCTATGGCCTCTGTTTTAACTACTCTTGTCATGTGATCACGTAAAATAAACACAGCAAAATTAGCCAGAAGAATTCATGCACAAAAAGGCAAGGTCAGATGAGAAGATTCCCTTAAAATAGGAAAACGGTATCTGATGATCACACAAGCTAATGAAAGTCAATGAATTATAGGAAAGTGATAAAGCTATGGAAGGAGGATAGTTTTTCCAAGTATTTTGGAATGACTAGGTGATGAAACCAAGTATTGAGGTTTCTAAAAGTTTCCTGTAAGTTTTCTAAAAGTTTCTAGAAGTTTTCAGGTGTGAAAGATAACCACCTACTAACGTTAGACGTAAGCTCTGAAAATGAACCTAAGGATAGTATGCTACTGCTGTTTACTCGCTCAGTTGTGGCCAATTCTTTTGCAACCCCTTGGACTGTGCCTGCCAGGCTCCTTTCCATGGGATTTCCCAGGCAAGAATACTGGATTGGGTTGCCATTTCCTTCTCCAGGGTATCTTCCTGACCTAGGGATCGAACCCCCATCTCCTGCACTGCAGGTGGATTCTTTAGCGCTGAGCCACTGGGGAAACTGTAAAGATAGTATACATTTTTAAAATAAAAATTTTCTCGATGTTACTCTGAGTAATAATTAGATTTCATAAAGGCGAGGACTCTGTTTCTCTTATTCTATGCTGTATCACTAGTAGGATTACCTGATACAGAGAAACTAGTCCATAATGGTGTGCTGAATGAATTAACATGTTTAACCTTCAAATAAAAACTACACTTAAACTCAGTTAAAAAAAAAAAACTAAAAGCTAAAAATACTTGCTATAGCAAATCTGAGTTGTTAAAAAAATTAACAGTGCTCATCAAACGTGATATTATAAAAACATGAACTTAGCAACGGCTCTCTTCCATTTAGTCTCTTTTAGGAAGCAGAGCAAGGTTTCTGATGTCCGCACAGGAGTATGCCATTTTCAAATACGCAAGACACAAACAGAATAAATCTATGATGAACTGCTTGAAATAAAAACTTGCCTTAATGGCCTCAGTTAGGATTGCATCCATCTTGGGACGTGGGGAGGAAGCCATCGGTGTTTGTTTCTGGGCCCTGGCTAGCTGGCTGGCAGAAAGGGTAGCCCAGGAAGGTATTGTTTTTTTCACTTTCTTCTCCTTTTCTTTAGACTGATCTTTCTCACTTTAAAACAAAGAATTATTATTATGCAAGATAAACTCTTCAGAAAGAAGTATAAAGTCAGAAAGAAGAAAAGACTGGTGAGAAATAAAAATCAATGTTTTAATTCATTTCCACACTGAAGTGATATGTAAAGTAAGCATTTTACAAAATAAAACATTTTTAAAAAACTGGGCACTTTAAATGAGCCAAAAAGGTGTGTTCTCTCAGGTGCACACAGGAGAGAGAAGTTATATAAACCAGAACTAGCACGAAGGGCCAGTACATAAAAGAAATGAGCATTTAAAAATGCATTCCAGTAACAGCTACAACAGACGCAATTCAGCACAGTGCGAAGAACTCAAGCTCTGAAGTCAGAAAACCTGAGTTTGAGTCTTAGCTCTAACATTTACTAGTTATGTGATCTTAGCAAGTGACCTGAGCCTCAGTCTCCCCATCTTAAAAGAGAAACATTATACAAAATACTTCACAAGGTGCTTCAAGAAATTATGAGATTATGTTTATACAAAGTTTTGTGAATCACAGAGCATTATACAAATTTTACTGTAAGTAATAATAAAAACATCCCATGCACCTAAAATACAGGGTAGCTGCTAAAAATTCCACAAACATCACAAGTACTTATGATACTGGAATGAAGGATTAGAATTCCACCTAAAAGGTATAGTTATTTCTAAGGCATTCTTTTATTTTAAAAGTAATTCCTCACTGTTCTCACCAATTATGAAAAGAAAATGCTACCAGCTGTCCTGCAAAAAATAATTTTAATTAAAAAAGAATCACCATTACACTGTACAGGTTATTGAGAGCAAATTCTGCTTTCAGATTCTCAAAGTCACCCTCCAACTGAATACTTCATCAAATATATACAGTTTTAGGTCACTCTAGCAATGTCCTGGTATAGATTAACGCTAACATAAACATGTAAAAATAACTCACGCCTGGCACAGAGGGAGAAATAAAATGATGAAGTATCTCCCAGGTCAGACTTTTAAAGTCACACTACATTTCTTACTGAAAACCGCGTTCTGAAGCCAAGAAGAATGAATTATACATTAGTCAAACCATTGTTCTAACTACTACAAATTCTAATAGGCCATACAACTACATCATAAGCCTATTTCAAAAGATAATTCCCCCAAAATTAAATCTAAATATCATGTATCCAGCATAAATTAACATTATACCACTTAAAAAAAAATCTGATCCATATTCCTTTATATAGTCTTCAATTATAAAAAGCAAGAAGGCTTAAGTCCTTACTCCTTTTTGGTTTCCTCAGAAGGCTTGTTTTCTTCCTTCTCTTCATTCTCAGGTTGCCCCTTTGGCTGCTCTGTCTCACTAGATGTAGCAGGTGGAGTTTCATTCTCTTGTTCCTCTACAGTAGAGATAGATTCTTCTGAACTTACATCTGGTTCTTAAAATAAACCAGTAAATCAGGTGAGTAGAATTGCATCAAGTAAATACATTAGAGCCTGAGTCAATAAAAGGATAAAAGCTCATCTCTTTAAACAGGTTAAGTCAAATGTTCCAAGTAACAGTTGTACTCTAAAATGAGTAAATGTCTATGAGTACTGTTTTTTTCCTTCGTATCATTCAAACTGTCTATATAATGGGTTGCCGATCCAAACCATTATGTGAGAAAAGGAAAAGGATCAGGAAATTACACAGCCAGTGAAACTCTTTTATCCCAAATCGAATCTCTTGATTGTTCTACTCCATAATATTAAGGATAAGACTTATAATTAAGAAATTAGCCATTTTATAGTTGAAAAGTATTAGTAAGGGAATAAATAATAAAAAATTAAAATGAAATTTTCAAGTCAAATGATTTGGGCAAGGGTAGAAATATGAGTGGGGGAATACTGAGGTCTGCAATTGCCTGTCAGTCTTTTCTCAGGAGGTCTCTTTGAGCAGCTACTATGAAACAGAATCCCAGGAAATGATTAAGCAGAGACTACGAAGGATGTCAGGGGCCAAAATCAGGCAAAAAGAAAAAAAGGATATGCTTGAAGAGTTTGGTCATTTAAATTACGTGAACTCATTACTAGCATAATGAAGACTTCTTTGGGGCCCTCACATAAGTATTTCCTTCTCTAGTGGGTCATCCCGACCCAGTGAGCGAACCCAAGTCTCCTGCATGGGCAGGTGGATTCTGAGCCACCAGTAAAGCTCAAATTTCAGGACACTCAATTGTAATTTGTAAATCATCCTGGATTATGCTCTTCAACCAGACATGCAGATAAGTCAAAAATTCTCCTACATATGTTCAGCCAAAATCAAGGCTCTAGGATCAGATGTATCTGGATTCAATTTCAGAGCTTCTAATGTTCTAGTTCACATTATCTTGGGGCAAGTTCTTTGACACTTCTGAGTACTCTTACCTCACAGGGTTGTTATAAACATTGTATAAAATGGTTTAGGGAAAACCTGTAGGCCAGCACTTGCATACTGTGATTCCCAGCCTCCTTTGGCCTCTTCTGCTGCTTCTATAGCTGTTTGGCAAATACTAAGGCTAGAACTTTAACAATGGTATCTGGTGATACAGATAACTACAAAATATGTATTTTTTTAATCTTGATGCACCTTTTCCTGCCCTTTGTCTCAACTATTTGGCCTGCCTAACTGTCCCACCAAACTGGCTGTGTAACAACTGTCATGTTTACTGATTTTTCCATTGCCTTACTTTAAAAAATGGAAAAGCTCAGAGTGTATACTGAGCTTTCTCAAATGGTAAAGAATCAGCCTGCAATGCAGGAGAGCTGGGTTCGACCCCTGGGTGGGGACAACTCCCTGGAGACGGGCATGGCAACCCACTCCAGTATTCTTGCCTGGAGAACTCCACAGAATGAGGAGTCTGGCCAGCTACAGTCCATGGGGTCACCAAGAGTCAGACACAATTGGGCGACTAACACTTTCGCTGTAACAACAGAGCTACAAATTAAATTTCACCTTATTTTCTCTTAAAAGTTTACAATTTAATAAAGGTTCAGGTGCTCAGCTGATAATGAGTATGTATTACATATGAGACATTATTTCCAACTCATTAAACTATTCTATCTTTTCAGATTTATAAAATTTAAAACATGAGTGAAGTCCAATCATTTTCATATACAAAATACTATATAAAAGGACAGAGATAAGACGGATAAACAGAACTTGTGAAGTCTTTTATTGGTCCTTTATAAATTCTTGGTTGACTTTCTTAATACCTCTTACATCTAAACACTCGTGTATTCTGAAAACTCGTGTTATCAGTGACTTCAGCTGGCTGTTAAATGCGGATTAAGGTAGGCCATCAAGTGGTTTATCCCAGTGCTGGACAAAATAACCTTCCCTCCAACTCACCAGCAACTATTTTTTTAAATATGCTAATTCCCTTGTCTCCTCACTGCCTTAGGCCAGAGTACCCAAGATGCTTATAGTATTCATCTGAGGATACTGAGCCAAAACTCAGGCTTAGCTGCAGCAGAGTATATCTCTGGTGCACCAATGATAAAGGCAACAAAGGTGCATGGTTTATTTTATTCATAATATATGCTGGTCAGCAAATATTCAGTTCTAATAGTTGTAACATGGGCAGCACCATGTGCTCCACCCTGGCAAAGAAGAGAGAGAAAAAGGTCACGAAAAGAACAAGAAAAGCAGTTACACTTGAAGAAAGGAGCACAAATACTCCAGATCGATAGTTCTACCTTTTTCTTGATTTACTATGTTTCCAGCTCTATCTGGCTAATCTTCTCTCCACCAACACCAAGGTTACAAACCAACACTTTAATCACCCATTTGCTCCCTTATGGCCTCCTCATGACTTCCAGTCGAGCCTTCCACCCAGTCTTCCTCCCCATGACACTGTATGCCCAGAAGCTACTACACTTTTGACCATTTCTGTTCTCTCCAACCATCTTTCTATTTTTAATTCTAAGAACATGAAATTTTTGCCTTCTAAAAATCTTCAGAGACAAGATGAAATTCTTTCTTTGCCCAGAGGGTCCAGAAATGACATACCAACTGGTACCACTTCTCTCTCTAAATGCTCCCCACAAACACTTACGTTCAAGGGAATTTATGGGACACTCTAACCTGGAGCAGAAACGCTGGCCTTTTTAAGCTGTCCACTGCTTTACTTTACCTGGCTTTTCTTCTACTCCTTCAGCGAGCTTGCTCTTGGGAGGAGTTTCCCGGGTAGAATTCACAGCTCGACGAATCGGCATGGTGTTATCTTCTACCTTCTAAGAAAAGAAATGGCCATAATCACACATGCAAAAACAATTTATCTCTTCTCTCTTTCTCAAGGGGGGCTAATTAGGTGTCAGAAGATGTAGGAGAATTCTTCAAGTCGACTCCAGGATCTGATGCAAATTACTTTTTAACAAGTTTTTTTGAAATGAAAATATGATTCTTAAGAAGTAGTTCTCAAAATGTTTTATTTTAGCTAGAATTTCAAATGGAAGTAAGTAATTATACTTGATTTGAAATAAATTTAGAAGCTTGGAGGTTTTCTCAGGAGTTTGAGGGATAAGGGAAGATGAAAAGAACTTTGTATCTACTTGATTTTTTTAGATTCATAACCCAGACTCCCCAAAGCAGAGGAAGGAACAGGTACCAAGAAGGACCCAGCAGGGCCTGAAGTCAGGGACTGATCCAAGAGTGAGCTTCAAGAATGTGTCAGCCCCTACCTCACCTAACTTGTCCGCGTGGATCAGCTGAGCTCCTACTATAAGTGGGAGTGCCTTAGGATGGACGAGTTCACCTTGAGACGTATCAGTCGCCATTTAAAATAATTTCTAGGCCCGAGTACAGGTTACACTCTGAAGCCTCTGCTGTTAACCACAAGGATTTTTCCTAATGGTTTCAGTGTGAAGCATCAACCTAAAGCACAGAAAAGACCTGGTGTGAAGATTATAGAAACAAAACTAAACTAAAACGTCTAAATTTAATATACATCCAAAGGGGGGAAAATTCACTATAAAACTTATAAATGACAGATGACTTGGTCAATTATCATTCAGAAAGATAAAAATTACTATCAAAATACACACTGTGTAAAGCAGCGACTAAGACAAACGCACAAGCCACAGCAGCCGCTGCACCTTCCACATGAACAAAGGCAGCCAGGACAAGAAAGCTCATAAGACCCTAACCCCATCCTGTCTCCTGTTACTATCAGGAGCTTAGAACAGACTACAAGACCCAGAAAAGGTTCATCTATGTTTACTCAAGGATCATTTTACTAAAGAGAGAAATGTTGTTAATGTTCTCAAAGGGGTCAGGAAACTTAACTGCAAACTTAACTCCATCTCCATCAGAGAAGTTATACAAGGACAAAAATACTGCTGAAGAACGTAACAGTCTAAAAGCCTCCAGACTCAGAAAAGCAAATTCAGACCATCACCTAAGAGATTAAGCATGCTTCTAAGACCTTAAGAACAAAATTAAATATTGAAAAATAAAATCTATGTAAGATCACTCAAATTTACCTAATCACTTAATACCCTCTGCTCCCCTTATCTCATCTGAGAATCAAGGACACTTTATAATAAAAATTTCTCAAAAAGAAAAGAAAATGATCAGTCAGGTGTTTAGATCTTTGTGCTAATGAACATTAATGAAGAACTGGGCAAGAGGAGACTACTCATTCAACTTCTGCTTTAGGCTCTAAACTTGTCTAGGAATTTAAGAGCTTTCAATTTGTCAGGTAATAGTTATTAACTGTTACAAAGACTACTTAAAATGCTCATATAGAAATTTATGTCAAAAACTATAAAACACAGAAATAAAAAGTTGTTTTGGGGGGGCTTTGTGACAACCTAGAGGGGTGGGATGGGGTGGTAGGTGGCAGGGAAGCTCAAGAGGGAGGGGACATATGCATACCTATGGCCGATCCATGATGATGTACGGCAGAAACCAACACAATATTGCAATTATCCTTTAATTAAAAATAAATAAATTTAATAAAAATAAATATACTTGCAAAAAAATTTTTGTTTTCTAATCAAAATGGACTTAAGGGCATTTTTAGGTTTGTGAAAGCTAAAAGTCTACCTTGGAAAAATTTCAATACATAAACTTGCTTACTCATCCAACTAGCACTTACACAGTAATATACTTTCCTTGATTAAAAAAAAAAACACAAATCTGATAATTTTACAGGTAAATACCATTCATAAGCACAATTTCACCATCAGGTTATTCTTGGTAAAGTGATACTGCTAATTCATCTTTCTTAACCCATGATAATACTAGCTAGGCTGAAAATGATACTGAGAAATTAACAAAACCTTTAAGAGTCTCTTTTCATAGAACATCTTTTAAAAGAATATATGTTCTCTCTGTAAATAAAACACTAAAAAAATATCAAAACATTTCCAGTCAACTCTATATTTACTAATTGCTCAAAATTAAAACAAATTTTAGGGAGTGGGGGTGCAAAGAAATTATTCTCAATGCCAAAATGATAAAATTGACCAAAACCAGGGCAACAAGTACATGGCCCATCGACACCCGACATCATTGACCCGAGGACAAGAATATCAGTTTAAATTAGGTCTGGTAAGTATGCCCAGGTTGGAATAACTGAAAAATAAGTTGCTTTGCCAAGCTTCCTGAATGCACCCACCACAGTAACAGATCCTGACACTCTCCTGCTTAAACCTCCCCATCACTCTCCTCTCTTGAGTCCAGACACACAGACCTTCTGGTCCTCAGTGTGTGTTCTGCACATGCTGTGTTCTCACTCTGACATTCTTTCCCTGGATATTTCAATCAGGTTCAGCACAGTGTCACCCCCTCAGAAAGCCCTCCTATCCTTCTTTTTCTTCTTCAGGTTTCTTCACAGCATTTAACACCACTTATAACTCAATATATGTCTATTTGCTTGTTTATTATGTGTCTCTCCCAGCAGAATGTAAGTACTACAAGGGCTAGAACTAATTCATCACTGCATCCCCAGTACCTAGAAGCATGCCCAACATACAGTGGGTGCAGCATAAATACTGGGGGGAGGGCTTCCTTGGTGGTCCAGTGGTTAAGAATCTGCCCTGCAATGCAAGGACACTGGTTCAATCCCTGGTCCTAGAAGATCCCACATGCTGCAGGGCAACTAAGCCACGACTACTGAGTCCACATGCCTAGAACTGGCGCTCCGCAACAAGAGAAGTCACCACCATGAGAAAGCCCGCACCCAGCAACAAAAATCCTGTGCGGCCAAAAATAAAATAAATTAAAAAACAAACCAACCAACCAACCGCAGGGCAAATGTTGAATGAACAATGACACCTGGCAGTACTTATTTCTATGTTCAACATGTGTAAAAAACACTTAAAAAATAAAAATTTAAAACAATATAAACATTAAGAAATGTTTGCCTCAGCTCTGAATTTCCTTAATAAAGGTCATGTAGCTTAAGGCTCTCTTTATAATAGGTTGGTTAATGACTTATTTCCTCAGTTCATGGTTCATCACAGAGCTGACAAAACTATTTGGATGGTTAACTTAAAACTACCTTAACAAGTACCTATTAACTGTTGATGCTGCGCTTCTGAATGATCAGACTTTTAGACTGCCGCACTTGTTCCCTGACAGAGATCTTATCTGGCTGGTTCACTGCCCTATACTTCCTGCCCAAGAAACATACTAGGCTCCAAACAGGTGCTCTACAAATATTTGTTAAAGTGAAAGAATGAACGAAACTTGAGTAAGTTTTTCATTTGGGTTCTTATGTGACAAACCAATCTCAGTTTACCTGTGGTGTGTGTGGACTTCCTGTGGTCATGAATCTGTTTTTGTTTTTTAAGTATAATGTCAGATGAACAATACAAAGATCTGCTTTTTTCAAGGGAAGTGCTAAGCTGTTTAAATACAGGCAATAAAGAAAAGGTTGTAAAAGTAGAAAGTCTATAATTTCAGAGTTTTAATTTACTTTCTTTACCTTAAGTGCAAGCACTAGAAAAATAAGCAGGAGTTCAACAATGTATTTCAGTTTTCTGATATCCTTGAAAACATGCATTTTAGGGAAAGTACTATTATTTCATATTTTACCATAAAATGTCTGCCAATACCTTACGTATTATAATGTCATTAGCCTTGCACTGATTACACTAAATTGTTCCCAATCTAAAGTCTTTCACTATATTCAGACTTACGGAGTAATGTCACAAAACGTATGCCTATAATTTGCTGGAAACTTTTTTCCCCACTTTTGTATTTCAAATAAATCAGTATTACTTAATTAGTATTTGTCTCGGACACAGATGCTCTGGACACTACAGGTACCTCCTCCTAAGATAAGGACGATCTAACTGGCTGAAGAGTGAGCGTTTTCATCTATACACGAAGAGTTCAGGACGCTTCCTCCCAACATATCGCCCTCAATCTTCCAATTCGACAAGGCCAAAATTACCCTCTAAAAATGTTACTTCTACTCTGAAACACGCTGCACTAAATTTTCTGAAAAGAGCAATGAATTTAAAACTTCGTTAACAGCTTCACGCCTATACCAGACTAAACAAATCTTCCAAACTAGCCACGTCTAGCGTCACTCTAAGACAAGTCAGCTTGTCCGTGAAGCCCCAGGGGAATTCCCAGCTGCACTTCGAACCAGACTGTCACTTTTTAATGTAACGTAAGGTCAGGAAGCATAAGCGCAGAAAGAAAAGGTACACATGGAAAGAGGGGTCAAGTTCACCTTGGCCGTTCTCTGTGCGGGGGGACTGTCCCTCAAAGAGGTGTTTCAATCATAGTGTTAGTCGCTCTGTCGTGGCGGACTCATTGCGACCCCATGGACTGCAGCCCACCAGGCTCCACTGCCCATGAGATTTTCCAGACAAGGATACTGGAGTGGGTTGCCATTTCCTTCTCCAGGCGATCGAACCCAGGGATCGAACCCGGGTCTCCTGCACTGAAGGCAGATTCTTTACCAACTGAGCTACAAGGGAAGCCCTGTTTCGATCATAGACAAGCGGTCAATAATTAAAAAAACAAAAAACCCTTTGATCTGGGGCTCTCACTTCACCCCTCCTACCTCCAGCTCTTTACAAATGCCCCTACTCACAGGCTTGACTATATTAACTAAATCCACCTCGTCTACAGAGCAGTGAGTCACAAGCTCGACGAAAGCCATGGGAACGGGGGTAAAAACGAAAGCTGAGTCCCGGGTGGCGGCGGCGGCGGCAGCAGCAGCAGCAGCGGCGGCGGCGGCGGCTTTTCAGGGGCGCGAACAGCTGACTCCGCGCCGGGCCCGAAAACCCGGGCGGAAAGACCAGCAGACAAAGGCGGGGAGCGCCGAGCACAAGGCGGGGGGTGGGGGAGAGGAGAGCGGAGCCGGGATGAAGGCGGCGAGGCAAAGGGCGGCGGGCTCAGCGCGAGCTCCGGCTCCGGAAGGCCGACGCCGCGACCCGGGCAGCGCCCGCCCGCCCGCGCGCGCGCCACGCAGGAGGCGGCGGACCGCGAGCACCAGCCCCCCGCGCACTCACCGCTGGGAGCTCCGTAATGGCGGCAGCGGCGGCGAGGGCGGGGACCCCGGGAGGGTGGTGGGGGGGGCGGGTCCGCCACAGCCAGTCACCGCCGCCGGCATCTTTCGAACCGGCTCCGAAAACCTCTGAGGGAGTGGGGTGAGGGGGGAGGGCGGGGGCCCGCCGCGCGCCTCGGGAGCATGCGCGAGCCCTTAGCCAATCAGAGCCGGGCGGGAGGACGCCGGCGCAGGCGCGCTGCGAGGCAAGGCCCGCGATCAGGGAAGCGCTCCCTCACCTCCCCCCCGGTCCAAACAAAACAAGGGCGGGAGCGCGCGCGCGCCACAAGGCCCCGGAGGCGGCTTCCACCAGAAGGGCAGGGGGCTCGGTTCACAGCGGGGGGAGGGGAAGAGGGGGCGGAGCGGCCGGGGCAGGCAGACCAAAAAAAAAAAAATAAATAAAAGGCGCCACCTCCGGGGACGCCAGCGCCCCGCCCCCCTCCTCTCAGGGAGCGGCGTCGGCGCCCCGGGCGAGCGGTCTCTCCGCCCGCCTTCAGGGTCCAGCGGGCCTGCGCCCGCTGCCCGCCCGCCCGTTCCGTCCCGCGTTACCTCTGCGCTCCCCCCTTCCTGGCGCCCGCGTGCTGCGAGGCTTCTCGGCTCCGCTCCCGCTGCCGCTCGCCGCCTCCGCCACCGCTGTCCTCCAGGCCCAGCCGCCGAGCTCTGCCGCCCCGCCCCCCTGCTCGCGGCCCCGCGCGCGCGCCCATCCCTCACGCCGGCCCCGCCCCCTCCCCTGCGCGCGCCGGCGGCCGCGCCCCCAACAGCCCGCGGGCGCGGAGGGAGCGCGCGAGACTCGCCTCCCCTTGGTCGGGCACGCGGGGGCGCGAGAAGGCGGGCGGGGCCGGCGCGGGGGACGCCGGGGCGGCGCTGAGTGTCCCCGCGCCTGCCGCCGGCGCCTCTCGGGTGGCTCCGGTCGTCTTGGCTGTGGCTTCGGTGTCCTCGGGTTCCGTCCCTGAGTTTCCACTTCGGCTCCCCGTCTGCCTTTGGAGGGGGTTGGCCTTTCCCGCTCCCGAGTTGAGCACAAGAACGACCCCCTTCTTTGAAGACGACGAAATGATTAGAAACCCAGAGAGCGGAGAGTGTGCAGTTACCTCACGTTCGTTCCTATGAAGTCTCCTCACAGGACGCAGGAATGCCTCAGGAAAAGAACTGTAGAAGTTGCTTTTCTAGTCAATGAAGGGGTCTTCCCGGGCTCCCTCATCCACATATGCAGGGAGTGTCCTCAAGAAGGAAACGTCGGGATTGAAAAGGGAATTCCCTTCGAATTGTCATCTTTACGTTAGTTACCAGCATGTTTAGGCTATGTACGTTACTGCTGAAAGACGTTATAACTTTTTCAAAGTCGATTTTGGGAAAATTCGATGTATCTAAACTAGGTGTTTTGTCGGGGGTAGAGGGGGCTTGGTTCCTGAATACACGGAGAAATAGTAAACTACAATAGCCTCGAGGCTCAGAACAGTGTGAGAAGCAGTCGAATGCGGGTACCTGTCCTAAAGATTTTATTATCAAACCATTTTAAGCACTTCATAAGCCAGTCCTCAGGCTCTGGCGTTGCCATGAGCACTTTAACTGTCTCACCAGCTTTCCCACTCCATCCGTCCCAAAGTCAGCTATATAAAAATGTCACCACAACCACAAATTCCTTACAAGGTGAGTGTTACCATTAATGTCCCAATGGCATTACCAATGCCCCGGCATCCTGGTGTCCCATTAAACGTGTTCACAAGGAGTTGGGTTCATCTCATCACCGTTTCTATCTTTTGTCTCCTTTAAAAAGACTCTTCTATTTTTATGTATTTGCTTAAAACATACTTTTTCCCGAAAATGTCCTTTCCCCCATCTCAGACAAGGAGCTGACACAGATAAGAGCAAACTAGATTCCACCTTTACACAGATTTTTTGCTTCACACACACACAACTTACTCTGTTCTTTAGAACAGAGGCAATTCTTCGTGTGCACAGAGGTATTTGCACACACGCCACCCCCACCCCCCAGCTAGGCACTAAAGCTACCATTTCCTTAAGTCTGAATGTGTTTTTTCACTTAAAAAAAGGACTTGAAGTTTTTATTGGACACGTATATTGCTTGAGGCATTTTACCTCTGCTAAATGTAACATCTGGTCGGTTTTGATTTTTATGCTTAGCCGCATCTGAGTTAAGATTCCATGGGGGTATGGTTTTATAGTTTATCTCATTTGGTTTTCTTTAAGCTATACTAGTAAAAACATCATTCATTTTTTTTTGTTGAGAACAGAGTTACATGATGATTTTTGTACCCTTTACTTAAGCTGTTAGGCTGTCTGACATTCTGCACTGGAGGGAACATAAACTTTGGCAAGTTGAAGAGCAGCTCTGTTCTCATGGAGTGAGTGTGTGGAGGTTATGATCAGAGCATCAGTTAGACCCTCTTGCAAGAAGAGACCTCTCACACTGAAATCAAAATCCCTGAAGTTAGCACCATTCATTCCTTTTAAGCTTCACTCTCTTCTAAAATATTTAAAATGTTAATATCAAGGAGAGCTAACATATAGGCCTCAAACTGATAATTGAGAATTCATTGTTTTAACCTCTGAACTTGAAATATAAAGCTTTCCATTGAATAGTCAGGGCTCAGAAGTGTAAGAACTCTGCGTAGAGGAGGAGCTCCTAGGAGAAAGAAAAGGAGTAATTGTGCTGTTTTCTGTGATGACTTCACACTTCCCAGGGCCATCAAGGTTAGAGGAATGACTCAGGAGTCCCAGAATCATGAGGAAATGTAGGATTTTGTGAACTAGAAAAGCCCCAAAATGCAATTGCAGCATCTCTGCTGCTGCTAAGTCGCTTCAGTCGTGTCCAGCTCTGTGCGACTCCATAGACGGCAGCCCACCAGGCTCCTGCGTCCCTGGGATTCTCCAGGCAAGAACACTGGAGTGGGTTGCCATTTCCTGCTCCAATGCGTGAAAGTGAAAAGTGAAAGTCAAGTTGGTCGTGTCTGACTCTTCGCGACTCCATGGACTGCAGCCCACCAGGCTCCTCTGCCCATGGGATTCTCCAGGCGAGAGTACTGGAGTGGGGTGCCATTGCCTTCTCCGGCAGCATCTCTAGTTTTCGACAAAAACATCCATTTTTTCAGACGCCAAGTCCCTGTTGAAACTTTAGCAAGTTTTGCAGACTTCATGGCCTGTTGTCAATGCAATAGATTTTTTTTTTTTTTTTTTTTTTGCTATTCTTCACTAAGTGATACTTAAGTCTGTTAGGCTAAAAGGTTGTGTTTTGTATAGAAAAACAAAATAATGTGACTTTGGAGATTTAGGCATAAGGATAGAAGTTGAAGCAATTTCAGGTTCCAGGAATATTCCAGACCAGAGCTATGACACTGCCTCATGAGGTTGAGCGTGAAGGATACATCCACCTATTTTACTCACATTCTACTGTGTGTTAAAACAGACGTTTGAAGAATAATTCTTGATTGTCTGGTGGGAAGAGATGTTTCTGTTCCTAGCAAGTCTGTCTTTATTTTCCCCACAAATCAAGGCCAATTCTGTAATTTCACACAGAAGTAACCAAAAGCCTGGCTGGAGATTGGTTCCTTAAGAAGGTACGGTTCTAGTAGGACTTGGGGTCACTTGACTTTTCTGGTTTCCAGCCAGGAAGACTGGAAATGACTCTCAAATTTGGTTGCAGCTTGAAAAGGGATGGCAAAAGAACAATTTATACTATTAGGCCAAAAAAAACACACAAAAAACCATGGAGGCTGATAAAACATTTAATATCACTTCACCACTGCTACGCTTTTAATGGTTTTTCTCTTTTATTATTTATTTCCTGAGGCCAAGTTTAGAGAGTTTAGGCCAAGTTTACTTATCCCTGATTTAGAGATAAGTAACAACCCTGGATGTGAGTCTGAATGAACTCCAGGAGCTGGTGATGGACAGGGAGGGCTGGTGTGCTGCGATTCATGGGGTCACAAAGAGTCGGACACGACTGAGCGACTGAACTGAACAACCCTGGATCCTCCTCTGCCAGTGCTGCACTTTATTCTACTCACTGGTGACAATAATTTTAACTCTATTCATCCTAGTAGTCTTCAAAATGAAACACTTCTTTCTAAACTTTGAAAAATTCTGAGTCTAAAATATGTCTGATCCCAATTGTTTTGGATAAAGGATCATATATCAGAATATACAAACCAAATAAAACTTTACAAAATAACATTTACCCTCATAAGTTCTCCCCCCATATATGTGTGTGTGTGTGTATAATATATATATTTACAATGCTGGATGAAATCCATTAATTTTGCCATTCACAGTTTGAGAGCCTCTGTCCCAGATGTCATTAGCCCTCTGGTGTTAAATTGGAGTCAATGTTTCTAGCTCCTTGAAGAGATCTGAAAAGTGTTAATGCCAAGAGTTTACTATCATTTTGAGGAGGGTAAGTTTTAAAAGCTGTCCTTTAAAGTTTGAAGTGGCTGATATATTGGCTAAAGTTACAATTCAGTCTTCAAAGTAACAAAAACTCTTGGGAATGTCATTACAGGTGGCTAATCAAGGTCCTTAAGGCACTTGGTCCTGCATCTCTTAGGGAAAGAAACAGGATTTGCTTTCAAGTCCGGCTCATGTCAGTTTTTGGGAACTGTATGTGTTGAACCATCCTTCCCCCTCTTTTAAACACCAGAAGCAAGAAAACCACATTTTAGACATTATAAGGACAGTCTTGATTTGCCAAACTTAACTAAAAATCAAAATATATCCAGTGTTGACAGTTAATATGAAGCAAATTTGCCAACAGTACTGTTTTCTCCCTCTACAACTACTTTGTGACTCTTAAGGGCAAATCTTACTTGCAGGAAGATGAGGGGAACCAGGCCTGTGACGGTGGCAGGAGATTAAGTGACAGATCAGCGACAACCAGGGTTGTGGACTTTCGTGGTTTACCGGCCGCGAGGAGGTTGAGTTAGTGTGAGGCAGGACCTTCAGTGTTTAAACCAGGCTAGTCCCACCCAGCAAAATGAGTTCGTCACCATAACACATCTTTCCTTCATGGTTATGGGGAAGTTTGAGCGAGTTTCTTTAAAGAGAAAGATTTCCCCTCCAATAAAAACCCAGTAATTTAAAGGAAGACACGAATAAAAATTTGTGATTGGAGACAAAAGATATTTTTAAAAGAATCATTAAATTGGACCTGTTTGTTAAAAAACAAAATAAAACTGGAGTCCCAAAAAAATGGTGACAGAAAGGATCTTTCCCTGTTATAAAACAAAGTGAAACTGCCAGTGGTGAGAAAATGAAGTTTTTTCAAAAAGGGAAAATACCGTAAAACACTGGCTTTGAATATTCCAGAAATACTTGCAGCAAGGTTGTCAAAGTTTCAGCCCGAAGTTTGGAAAGAGCAGCATGTCAAGATTGAGACTCAGATTGTTAGTTCAACTTTTAAAATTTAAATTTTGATTTATCAGTGATGTCTTTGTTCTTCCCAACAGAAAAAACATTTTGACCAAAAAGGCATAAATTTCAAATGTTCAAATTTGACATTTTTGTGTCTCTGCTTTACACTCTACTTGAGTCTATGATAATTTTTAAAATCCTGAGATTTAGTCTAACCAGCTAGCATAGTTGTCTCTTTATCCAAAGTAGTTAGCATCTCCAACATTAGGAACAAGGGCAGAGCTGTATATGACATCATACGCATTTTTTCCAGAATGTATTTTTAAGTACTTGGTATTTTTAGTAGTTTGTTATGGTTTTATAGCAAAAACTAGTTATTTTTTCTTTCTGTCATAGGTAGGGCAATGTGTAACTTGCAAAGGATACCATTAATTTATGGCCCCAAAAGATGTTTTACCTTTTTTTCAATGCCTTTCTTATTGAATCCTCAGAAAAGTGGAAAGTAAAAGCTGCTAAATCTCCTATTTGTTATCTGTCAGAAGAGAAGCCTGAGACTTCAGAGCATCCTAGGGAAAACACAATTAAAAAAAAAATTTGAACTACACAACAGTAGAGAAACACGGATGGGCAAACCATGATCTACAATTAAGGACTGTAGTGCAATTTTGTATGTGGCTATGACTAGGGTTCGCTTCTGTCGTGTCCGACTCTGTGCGACCCCATGGACTGCAGCCTACCAGGCTCCTCCGTCCATGGGACTTTCCAGGCAAGAGTACTGGAGTGGGTTGCCATTGCCTTCTCCTTATGACTAGGGTTGTAGAATGTGATAGAAAGAGAACTTTGGACACAGGGAGGACAGGCCCCAGATGATCCAGGAAGAATGCTGGGGGCTTTATCTTTCCTTTAATTAATCCTCAAAACAACCTTACTGAGGTGGATGGTGTTTACAGATGAGGAAACAACCCAGGCAGGGTTGCATTAAAGACTCTATATTTTTCCAATTCCAATACTCCAATGAATATCCACTATACCATTTTCCCAAGTGTAGAATAAAGACTTCTGGTGGTGATAGAGAATATATTTGGGAAATCACTGCCTTCCAAAAAAACCCGGTTTGTGAGTCTCAGCGCTGACGCTTGCTAGGTACAAAACTTCTGTGGCATTTAGATCCCTACTGTTGAAAGCAAGCAGTACCAACTTACATATGTACCAGAGGGCTAGTGCAAAGACTGAATTAGATGACACCAAGTCATGCAGATGTAGAAAGGGCTTAGTATTTTTGTATTACAGACGAGAAAGCAAAGCCTAAATGTTTTCATGACATTGTACAGGAGACAGTGATCAAGACCATCCCCAAGAAAAAGAAATGCAAAAGGGCAAAATGCTTGTCTGAGGAGGTCTTAAAATAGCTGAGAAAAGAAGAGAAGATAAAAGCAAGGGAGAAAAGGAAAGATACACCCATTTGAATGCAGAGTTCCAAATAATAGCAGGGAGAGATAAGAAAGCCTTCCTCAGTGATCAAGGCAAAGAAATAGAGGAGAACAATAGAATGGGAAAGACTAGAGATCTCTTCAAGAAAATTAGAGATACCAAGGGAACATTTCATGCAAAGATGGGCTCTATTTCTAGGACAGAATTGGTATGGACTTAACAGAAGAAAAAGATATTAAGAATAGGTGGCAAGAACACATAGAACTGTACAAAAAAGATCTTCACGTCCCAGATAATCACAATGGTGTGATCACTCACCTAGAGCCAGACAGCCTGGAATGGGAAGTCAAGTGGGCCTTAAGAAGCATCACTATCAGTCTTATGGACTCTGTGGGAGAGGGAGAGGGTGGGAAGATTTGGGAGAATAGCAGTGAAACATGTATAATATCATGTATGAAATGAGTCGCCAGTCCAGGTTCGATGCATGGTACTGGATGCTTGGGGCTGGTGCACTGGGACGACCCAGAGAGAGGGTATGGGGAGGGAGGAGGGAGGAGGGTTCAGGATAGGGAACACAGGTATACCTGTGGCAGATTCATTTCGATATTTGGCAAAACTAATACAATATTGTAAAGTTTAAAAATAAAATAAAATTTAAAAAAAATAAAAAAAAAAGCATCACTATGAACAAAGCTAGTGGAGGTGATGGAATTCCAGTTGAACTATTTCAAATCCTGAAAGATAATGCTGTGAAAGTGCTGCACTCGATGCCAGCAAATTTGGAAAACTCAGCAGTGGCCCCAGGACTGGAAAAGGTCAGTTTTCATTCCAATCCCAAAGAATGTTCAAACTACCACACAATTGCACTCATCTCACATGCCAGCAAAGTAATGCTCAAAATTCTCCAAGCCAGGCTTCAACAGTACGTGAACCGTGAACTTCCAGATGTTCAAGCTGGATGTATAAAAGGCAGAGGAACCAGAGATCAAATTGCCAACATCCGTTGGATCATCCAAAAAGCTAAAGAGTTCCAGAAAAACATCTGGTTTATTGACTACACCAAAGCCTTTGACTGTGTGGATCACAACAAACTGTGGAAAACTAGACCACCTTATCTACCTCCTGAGAAATCTGAATGCAGGTTAAGAAGCAACAGTTAGAACTGGACATGGAACAACAGACTGGTTCCAAATTGGGAAAGGAGTACGTCAAGGCTGTATATTGTCACCCTGCTTATTTAACTTATATGCAGAGTACATCATGAGAAACGCTGGGCTGGAAGAAGCAGAAGCCGGAATCAAGATTGCTGGGAGAAATATCAATAACCTCAGATATGCAGATGACACCACCCTTATGGCAGAAAGCGAAGAAGAACTAAAGAGCCTCTTGATGAAAGTGAAAGAGAAGAGTGAAAAAGCTCGCTTAAAGCTCAACATTCAGAAAACTTAAGATCATGGCATGTGGTCCCATCACTTCATGGCAAATAGATGGGGAAACAATGGAAACAGTGACAGACTTTATTTCTGAGGGGCTCCAAAATCACTGCAGATGGTGATTTCAGCCATGAAATTAAAAGACGCTTACTCCTTGGAAGGAAAGTTATGATCAACCTAGACACCATATTAAAAAGCAGAGACATTACTTTGCCAACAAAGGTCCGCATACGTTTTTCCAGTAGTCATGTATGGATGTGAGGGTTGGACTGTGAAGAAAGCTGAGTGCCGAAGAATTGATGCTTTTGAACTGTGGTGTTGGAGAAGATTCTTGAGAGTCCCTTGGACTGCAAGGAGATCCAACCAGTCCATCCAAAAGGATTCAGTCCTGAATATTCATTGGAAGGACTGATGCTGAAGTTGAAACGCCAATAATTTGGCCACCTGATGCGAAGAACTGACTCACTGGAAAAGACCCTGATGCTTGGCAATTTGAGGGCAGGAGAAGGGGATGACAGAGGATGAGATAGTTGGATGGTATCACTGACTCGATGGACATGAGTTTGAGCAAGCTCCAGGAGTTGGTGATGGACAGGGAAGCCTGGTGTGCTGCAGTCCCTGGGGTTGCAAAGAGTCAGACACGACTAAGCGAATGAACTGAACTGAAATGTTTTACAAATAGCAGTTATTTTTAATTAGCTTTTGGTGAAGAGCTTTGTAAACTGGCAGGGATACAAAGTGTTCCTTAGGCGGTAGTTCTCAAACTTCAGTGTGCCTGAGAGCTTGTTAAACGTTTCTTGGGCTCCTTCCATTCCTTCAGATTCTGATTTAGTAGGTTAGGGTCTGTGTATGGGCATTTCTGACGTGCTCACAGTTGATACTGATTCTGCCAGTCTAAGGTCCATACTTTCAATGACCTTAATCTTAGATATGGGCTTCCCTGGTGGCTCAGCAGTAAAGAATCTGCCTGCAATGCAGGAGACCTGGGTTTGATCCCTGGGTCAGGAAGATACTTTGGAGGGGGGCCCACTCTAAGTACTCCTGCCTGTAAAATCTAATGGACAGAGGAGCCTGGTGGGCTACAGTCCATAGAGTCACACAGAGTCAGACACGACTGAAGTGCCTGAACAATGGCAGCAGCAGCAACCTTAAACTGCTTTCCAAAGAACCAGAAGCTAGTCCAGTCCACCGTGTTGCTAAATTTTGGGGCTGTGGATCATTAAATGATGAAAAACTACTGCCATTCTTAAGTGAGAACTTATTTTTAAAAAAAGAAAGCAAGCACACACACAAACCAGTGATGGTAGGTCTCCAGCAAATGCTACTGAATTGATAGTATAAGGCAATTTTCAAAAAGTACTTTTCATCCTTTAGTCCAGAAAGTGTTTGTCTGGATTAATTTGTCATAGGTCATGTTCAAATTCTACTTTTGCGTGTGAGAATGAACTCTCACCATCCCTGGCACTCTTGCTTCATTTTTCAAATATACCCTGCATCTCCTTTGCACTCATGATTTTGTCTACTTGAACCCATCCCATAACGGTTTAATTCTTTAGACTTCTCAGTTTAAAATTCTCTTCCTAAAGGAAGCATACCCCAAGCCCCTGGTTTATACAGGGCGCCCATTACCTGCTTCCATAGCTCTGTATTTTCAAAACATGTGCCATTTGTGATGCCACACTTGTGTGTCCAACCAACACCTTGCAGTTGAAAAATATGTTTTAAAAACTTGAAAATATAAGTTGTTCTCTAAACTATTTGGCAGATCAGGTTATTTTCGCTATTCCACAGTGATCTCATATTAGAGTCACCTAGGTAACTTAAAAACAAAACGATGCCAAGGTTTCATCTCCAGAAATTCAGAAACAACTGCCCTGAGGTTGAGTCCCAAGATTTGTACTTTTGAAAACTCCCAGGTGAATCTACCATGCAGCAGTGCTGAGCCACAGCACTCGACGTTCTAGGAAGCAGTTAGATAGGAGTGCTGGTGGAGGTTTGCCAAAGATGGTTTCCTAGGACCTGGTCAGAAGACATATTATCAGTAAGAGGTAAATGTAACAGAAGAGTCAGAAAGGAAACCACTGCTAGAACAAGTTCAAGTGTTGGATAGTCATTTGTTTAGAAAATTTCAGAAAATCTTGATAGTCTTATTGTTGTTCAGTCATGTCCAACCCCATGGACCACAGCCCGCTAGGCTTCCCTGTTCTTCACCATCTCCTGGAGCTTGCTCAAACTCATGTCCATTGAGTCGGTGATGCCATCCAACCATCTCGTCTTCTGTCGTTCCCTTCTCCCTTGCCCTCAATCTTTCCCCGCATCAGGGTCTTTTCCAGTGAGCTGGCTCTTCACATCAGGTGGCCAAAGTACTGGAGCTTCAGTGTGAGCATCAGTCCTTGCAGTGAATATTCAGGGTTGATCTCCTGGTTTGATCTTGCAGTCCAAGGGATTCAAGAGTCTTCTCTGGCATCACAGTTTGAAAGCATCAATTCTTCGGTGCTCAGCCTTCTTTATGGTCCAACTCTCACATCCATACATGACTCTTACTTCTTCAAAAAGTTTAGTAATATCGTATTTCACCAAGACTTAATGCATTGTTAAGCTTGGGAAACAGTATTGAAAGTGATTCTGGATGTGCTCAGATGGTTGGCATGAGTAAACACTTTTTTTAGGTTGTGCTGGGTCTTCGCTGCTGCTCAGAGGCTCTTTGGCGAGAGGGGCTACACTTCGTCGCAGTGCACGGGCTTCTCACTGCAGTGGCTCCTCTTGTTGCAGAGCACAGGCTCCAGGCAGAGGGCTCCAGTAACCGTGGCGCACGGGCTTTAGTTGCTCCATGGCATACGGAGTCTTCCCAGACCAGGGATCGAACCCATGTCCCCTGCATCAGCAGGCGGGCTCTTATCCTCTGTACCACACCAGGGAAGTCCGAGAGTAAACTCTTTTTAGTGAGGACAGTGGGGGCCCATACAAGTGAGACTGGACAAATTGCCAGTGAATAGCAGTGTTAGCATTAGAACACAAATATCCCAATGCCAGTCAACATCTCTTGTCTACTATGGCTTTCAACTTCTTTCTGTACAACCTCTTGCTACCCACCCAGCTAACATTTCCTTTTTTTTTTTCCCAGTTGACTCCTCTGATAGCCTAATTTGTTTAACCCTTTCATGTTTACTGGATAAATCTAAGACTTTACATTTACCTCAAAGTACTGCTTTGGCTGCATCTCATCAAGTTTCAGTATGCAGTACTTTCACTGTCAGTTAACTTCTGGTTACTTAGTTCCCATTATTATTATTTAACTGAGTTAGTCATCTAGGCAACATTTTAACACTGTTCTGTATGGTACACTTCAATAGACTTTCTGAATATTGCTAGCTAAGGGAAAGTTAAATCATCATCACAGGGAGAGAGGGAGTATTTTCAGTCCTTTCTTCCTGCTATGTACAATGAGCAAAAACATAATTATAGTATCTATAGGATGGAGTCTTCTGAGTACCAGAAAAAATGAGGCAGTATTTTAAAAAAGCCATAGGGTTCCTGTGAAACTAGAAAGATCTCACCTTCAGTAAAAAGAGTTTAAAGTGCCAGCAAAACAAGAAGCAGAGACACACCAGTAGTAATGAGCTCACCCAACGCCCAGATCTTGGTTTCTAAATACCATTCCCTTAAAAGAAACCAAGGCTCCTAGAAGGAATGGCTGATTCTATAGGTAGCGGTTTCTTGAACTGTCACAAAGTGCTCTAAAATGCACTTACTGCAGATGAAGAAACGTCAAAGAAACATGAATCAACCTAAAAGTGCTCCCAAGGCCAAAGGTGGAACAACCTATGTGACCAAATAATGTGGTTTTGGATTATAACTCAAAATATAAAATAAATATACATGAATCTGAATTGATAGTTAGTGACTAGCTTCCAAACAGACCAGAGTAAGAAAAGGGGAAAAGAAACCTAACTTTGGAGTGGAGACCTGGCAAACACCACCATAACCACATAGTTAGGGTGAAACATCACCAGTGATGTCATGGGAGCATCACATACCCCCTGTTATGATATGAGAAGGGCACTTCACTTACAAAGTCTTTTTATCCCAAACTCATTACCTTAGTCTAATCATGTGGTGCTGGAGAAGACTCTTGAGAGTCCCTTGGACTGCAAGGAGATCCAACCAGTCCATCCTAAAGGAAATCAACCCTGAATATTCATTGGAAGGACTGATGCTGAAACTGAAACTCCAATACTTTGGCCACCTGATGAGAAGAGCTGACTCACTGGAAAAGACCCTGATGCTGGGAAAGATTGAGGGCAGGAGGAGAAGGGGGCGACAGAGGATGAGATGGTTGGATGGCATCACCGACTCAACAGACATGAGTGTGAGGAAACTCAGGGAGATAGTGATGGACAGGGAAGCCTGGCGTGCTACAATTCTTGGGGTTGCAAAGAGTTGGATACAACTTATTGACTGAACAACAATCAGGAGAAAAACACCAGACAAACCCAACTGAGGAACATTCTACAAAATACCTGAGCAGTGACGTCAAGGTCATGACATACAAGGAAAGATTAAAAAACTATCAGAGGTCAGAGGACACCAAGAATACGTGATGACTAAACACGATGTGGTATCCTGGATTGCATCCAGGAGAAAAAGGACAAAAAGGGCCATTTCGTTCAGTCGCTCAGTCGTGTCCGACTCTTCCCGACCCCATGAATCGCAGCACGCCAGGCCTCCCTGTCCATCACCAACTCCCGGAGTTCACTCAAACTCACATCTATCGAGTCAGTGATGCCATCCAGCCATCTCATCCTCTGTCGTCCCCTTCTCCTCCTGCCCCCAATCCCTCCCAGCATCAGAGTCTTTTCAATGAGTCAACTCTTCACGAGGTGGCCAAAGTACTCGAGTTTCAGCTTTAGTATCATTCCTTCCAAAGAAATCCCAGGGCTGATCTCCTTCAGAATAGCCTGGTTGGATCTCCTTGCAGTCCAAGGGACTCTCAAGAGTCTTCTCCAACACCACAGTTCAAAAGCATCAGTTCTTCGGTGCTCAGCTTTCTTCACAGTCCAACTCTCACATCCATACATGACCACTGGAAAAACCAGAGCCTTGACTAGATGAACCTTTGTTGGCAAAGTGATGTCTCTGCTTTTGAATATGCTATCTAGGTTGGTCATAACTTTCCTTCCAAGGAGTAAGCGTCTTTTAATTTCACTGCAATCACCATCTGCAGTGATTTTGGCAGTAGTGAAACCCAAGGTCTAGAGTTTAGTTCACAGCAAAGTACCAATGCTGGCTTCTTAGTTCTGATAAAGGTCCACTGGTAATGTAAGTGAAAGTCATTCAGTCGTGTCCAACTCTTTGTGAGCAAGTGGATTGTACAGTTCATGGAATTCTCCAGGCCAGAGAATACTGGAGTGGGTAGCTGTTCCCTTCTCTAGATCTTCCCAAACCAGGGATCGAACCCAGGTCTCAAGCATTGCAGGTGGATTCTTTACCCGCTGAGCCACAAGGGAAGCCCCTGCTAATGGAAGACATTAATGATAACAGGGAATTAGATGAAAGGTACATGGGAATCTACTAGATTTGAAACTCTTCTATAAGCCTAAATTTATTTCAAATAATATATTCATTTTTTAAAAAAAACTTGGCACGTGGTTTCTTTGACATAGGACTTCAGGATTTGGTAACACACAATGATGTCTTTTTGGGCATGGGGTGGGTGGTAATCCTAACACTAACAGGTAATCACTTTCCCTCTGAGGGATACCTGTGGCATCTGCAGCTAGTGAGCACATACTGGATCTCTCCCTAAACTGCTAGAGGATGTTGAGACTTATGGAGCTCAAGTGTATTGAATAGGAAAGGTAATCATCTACAAGACTAATAAATTGGGACTAGTGAGTAGAAAAGTTAAAGTGAAGTCATTCAGTCATGTCCGACTCTTTGCAACCCCATGGACTGTCTCCTACCAGGCTCCTCCATCCACAGGATTTTCCAGGCCAAGAGTACTGGAGTGGGTTGCATTTCTTTCTCCAGGGGATCTTCCCAACCCAGGGATCAAACCCAGGTCTCCCGCATTGCAGACACTTAACCGTCTGAGGCACCAGGGAAGTTCTAGTGAGTAGGAGGGGCTCCATTTCAAGGCGTTTTTTACTCCTTAATGAGTAATTTTACTCTCATGACAAGTAAGTAGCCTCAAGCTGTTCAGGAAATCCATGTCCAAATGTGCCTCATTGGAGAGGACAAATAAAACCTGAAATGTCAGGGTATGCTGTAGTAGCCTCTAATTCATGCGGGAATTCCAACCCTAAGGACAAATGACTCAGGTAGCACTGAATGAGAGATCTAAAGGACCAGAGCCCAGTTGCCCATGCTAGGATGCCTGGTAGGCTGCAGTCTATGGGGTCGCTAAGAGTCAGGCACGACTAAGCAACTTCACTTTCACTTTTCACTTTCATGCATTGGAGAAGGAAATGGCAACCCACTCCAGTGTTCTTGTCTGCAGAATCCCAGGGAAAGAGGGGCCTAGAGGGCTGCCGTTTATGGGGTCGCACAGAGTTGGACACGACTGAAGCGACTTAGCAGCACATCAAACTGTCAGGTTCCTGATGTTGCAAACACTTGTGAGGTTTGATCATCTGCTAAAATGCTGGATTGAAGGTCAAAACACACAGCAATACGATGTATGATTTCATCCATGTGAATCCACAGAAAGAGTAAGTGGCTCCCAGGGGCTGAGGAGAGTAGAGAATGAGGAGAGACGACTCAAGGATTACAGGTTCCTTTTTGGCTTGAGGAAAATATTCTGAAATCAGAGTGGTGATGGCTGCACAGTGGTGAACACAGTAAATTTCGGGTGGCTTTAGAAAGTCGTTCACTTTCGGCTACACCGGGTCTTTGTCCCCGGTTGGGGTTCTAGTTAGGTTGAGCGGCGGCCCTCTTTCACTGTGGGGCACGGGCTTCTCATTGCAGTGGCTTCTCTTGCTGCAGAGCGCGGGCTCTAGGCTGCATGGGCTTCAGGACTTGTGGCTCCCAAGCCCTAGAGCACAGGTTCAGGGGTTGTGGCCCACAGGCCGAGCTGCCCTGTGGCACGCGGAACCTTCCCGGACCAGGGTCTGAACCCATTTCCCCTGCACTGGCAGGCGGATTCTTTGTCACTGGACCAACAGGGAAGTCCTGGGTGTATTTTATAGTCTGTGAACTGTATCTCAATTAGAAAAAAAAGGAACGCAAAAATGCTCCTCTCTTCAAAATGCGGAATGAAGGAGTGCATAAAGGCCAATAGCATGGTGAAAATTGAAAAACTGGATCCCTTTTTTTTTTTTAAAGAATAAAACTTAGGGAGTTCTCTGGCAGTCTAATGGTTAGGATTCTGCACGCTCACTCTATGCCAGGGTTCAGTCCCTGGTCGGGGGACTGAGCGCTGCAAACTGCACGGCACAGCCAAAAAGAAAATTTAAAAAAAAAAAAAAAGAACAAAACGTAAGTAATGAAACCACAGAATTACATCCACTAACCTAAGACTATTTTTTCTAGCTTAGAATCCTTTTGACTGGAATGGAGCCACTTGAAAGAAAAAATGTCAAAAAACCCATGATGATAATTTGTTTGAAGAGCGTTTCTAGAACAGATACAACTATCTTTGGGCTAATAATTGTAAATAACCTACAGTGTATTTTGAAATGTTAAGAAAAGACAAAAACCAAATCAAAGATCTGCCAGCATAACAAAGGCAGACACTTCTTAGTGGGTCAGTATGCTGATGTAACATGTAAAATTCTAGCTTTCATTTTCCATAAAAAATGTGAGTTTCCATGAGAGTAAAGACTGTCTTATTCAGTTATACTTCTTGCACTTAGAACAGAGTAGATGCTCAGTAAATATTTACTGAATGAAACAAGTTCATGATGCAGCTATGAACTGGCTTGTTGGTTTTCGCAAGAACTAAAATGAGTTTATTTTGAAAACTGGCATCATGTTCTTTTGCTAGAAAGGGAAAAAAACTCATTTAAACTTAATAAAACACTCTAAGTTAGCTGGTTTGAATACAGGCATAACGCACCTTCAGTGAGCTTAATGGACCTCGTCCCAAAGTGAAGGAGCTTTAAAGCGGAAGCTGCAGGCGACTCAGCGCTGCCATGTCATCTATCACGTTAAACCAAACACCGCCAAACCTCCCTTTCAAGTAAGAAAACTGCAGAGAGAGGAAGAGTCATGACGGTGTTTCTGCACTTCAGCTGGTCCAACTGTGGATCAGTTATCCCACTCTGCTCATATTTTGCCATTAGTAACCTTGCTAACCCATCTAACATTCTGTATATAAAGCAACAAGTAACCCAGAAGTTACTTTGGAGTCTTCTCATCACAGTTCATGTTACAGATGAGACTGCAGACACTTATTTCTGTTATTGTACTACAGATGTTTATATAGCTGAAGCTTTTTTCAACCCTTGAATTATTTTCTCCCCGATATTCTTCTCTTTCCTCCAATCCTTACACTTGTCCACATCTGAAGTACTGATGAACAGGTTATCACTGCTACCCGAAGTTCCTTCCTGGCTAGACCCCTGCAAACAACAGCCACTGATTTCCAGAAGGCAGTCCCCACCTTGCTTCCCCAGCCCCACCCCCACGCCCTGTGAGTGCTGCCAACACCTAGAACTACATCACAGTCAGGAGATTTCTGGCTCAGAATCCTCTGCACTTTGGTTCTGGCAGCTGTTAAAACTCAAAATAACATAGAATCGAATTGCTTCTTCCAATGGAGGGCTCCCAGGCAGAGCCTGCGGTCAGACCCTGAACGAGCTTTTCAGGCTCCGTCTCTTATGACAGCGGCTGTCACCTGCCTGTCACAGGACTTTCAGGACTTGGTTCTTGGAGAACAGCCTTCGGCCACTTCACAGGGGGCTCTGGGGGCTCACGGAGGGGGATCCTGTGTTGTGTTCAACTACATCCTGAGAGAGAGAGCTTTTTACTGCTATGGAACATGTTGTTCTTGTGCATTACATGTCTCGCCAAGTCTCTTAACGTGAGCATTTCTTCAGAGATGGAAGCCAGAAGAACTCTGGTTATTCAGACACAAAATACAAGGCTGCGTATTTGGGAGCAGCTGGCTTTCTTCATAAATACATTTGTAGGGTGATGGCCTACAAACAATTGAAATGGAAAGCCACTTGTAGAGACAACAACTTCATCAAAGGGGAAAAGAAACGACACACACACACAAAACAAAGCACAGCACAGCACTCCAATACCTGTCAGAGAAACAAAGGCCCAAACCACAGTCCACTTTATACTCACCAGAATGGCTTGCATGAATCTGAAGTTGGGGTAAATGTGATTTTCACACGTGGTATTGGTTTGGTTTTAAACCACATGCTCACTTATTTTAAGAAGCGTAATGTAACTTTGGTTTCTTTAAAGGACATCTTTGGGTTTCTTAAGCACTGGAGGCAGTGATGATTTTAAAAGTCACTGGTATTGGTAGTTTCAAACGGAAGTAGTGTCCCTAACCCAAATGCATGCAGTGGGACACTCGGGGACTTAAAGTAGTGCTGCTGGGTCTGTTTCTACCAAGGATGTATTTTTGGTTGGTGTTGGAAAGAAGCATCCCTTGGGCTTCAGAGAAGCTCCCCTACCCAAGCATGAGTGCCCCCCTTTGCCCACAAAGTAGCTTGCCTTTTCCAAATGCAGACACATAGACACACACACTCTCCCCCGCCAAGCCCTCAGAAGCGATCCGGATTAGACAACACGTAGCCAGACGGCACCTCCCAGAGATGGGCGCACACGCAGCAGCTGTCAAAAGGAGAAGTCACTTTACTTTCTTTTAAACTTGCAATGTTTGCCTTTATTTTGTTCTTTATATTTTGAAAGTGAAAAGAAATAGTACTGAGTCAATTTCTTTTTGTTTTGTTTTTTTTTTAAATATTTGTTCTATGTATTTACAAGCCTTAAAGTTGCTCTAAAGATTTCAAAAGTATTAAGAGTACTTTTCCCAGGGTAGCACTTTTTTTTTTGAACAATTCTTGGAGTTCTCTGGTCCACAGCATTTCTTTCTGTTCCAAGGTTATGTATGTTTTGATTACTATTGTGATTTTTTTATTTTCTGAAGCAAGCTGAGAGGCAGGCAGAAAGATCTGATGCCAAAAAAAAAAAAAATCTTTCTTACCTTGTTCACCCCAAACCTTCTCAAATCTGGACTAAATACTATGCTTTAAAACAAACGTGAGGTGCATCTGAAGGGGAGGGAAATTTATTTCTCTGCTTTTCTATTATACAAGTTGTTTACAGAAACTGCAAATTAAAAAATTACACTGGCATTTGCAGTCCTTAAAATAAATTAAAAGTTCTCAACTTTTTTTTTTTTTTTTTTTTTTGCTAAACAGATGTGTTTTTTTTTAAAGTATGAGTCCTCATTTAAAAAGAAAAGATTAAAACAGAAAATATTTTCTATAAATAATACATGTATTTTGGTTTTAGTGCTCCCGCCCTCAGGTTTGAAGTTTACTTTTTTTCCAGTACCTTTTTCCTCCATGATCACCTTTTTTTTTCTCTTTCCCCTTTCCCACTCGTGCACACGTGGGGGTTTCTGCGAGAATTGGCCTTGCTGCACTGTGATTGGCGAAGACGTGAAACTTTTTAAAAAAATACTTAAATTGTTTCTTTTCTTTCGTTTTGTGTATTTGAAGTTTTAGTTATCCTCAGACTCTTCTTCTGCTTCCCGCAGCCATGTGAAGAACGCCGTGACAGACTTCAGGGCCACACCCTTCCCATTCTGCTCTGCCGGGTCCTTGCTGCTCTCCCACTTGTAGAAGGCATCCTCAGAGATCACCTCCTCGTCATACAGGCAATCAAAAAACATCCGTAGCAAATCTGCAAGGAGGCGAAAGGAAACTATTGGTTTGGGGGCACTGTGGCTGTGAGGAGGCCACATTCCCATCCAGTGCAGGGAAGGAATTCCTGTGCAGGACGCCCCGTCAGGGCCAGGGCACCCGTGAGACTTCATCACACCCCCTCCTGACAGCCTAAGAGAAAAGCCACTTGTCTAAAGAATGCGAAAGGAGTCAGGCAGTCGGAACTAGTTCTTATTCCTATTATTTTATTCAACTTGAACTGTTTTCTGATATTACTGAGCTGTTTGATGTTACACAGTTTTCAACCTAAACACTTAAAAGTATAAGAATAATTCTTTAAACTTTCCTTTTGATACATTTTCTTTGAGATTTTACAATAAAACCGTCTAATTTTTACAAATTTTGGGAGGAAAAGGCAGAATGGACTTTCTCCCCTCTAATGTCGCTGTCAAAACGAAGAGAGTAATAATTCATATGAAAAACATGAGTAGAAACTATCTTGTCTGGATTTTATCCAGTGAAATGACAGCCATTATTTTCAGTGCCCAGATGATCTGGGCAATTTTAGTCCTCTGTTTTACAGTCATCATGGAAACTTAGCTTATATTATTGTTTTAAAAAGGACAGATTTATAGACAAAATATCTCTTCAGTTACACTCCAAGGACTGTTCCAATTCCTCCCTTTATATCCCAAAGGGACTTAACAACACTAGCCAAGAAGAAAAACTTTGCAGAAGTCACAACCGAAGGAAATGCCAAAGAATTGCTTCAGTGCTATCTCTGAAATAGCCGTATACTTACCGTCCACTTTCAGAAGTTTCAACTGAATTTCCAAGATTTAGTATGATTCAATCAATTTACCAGATCACTAACACTTGGGTGTTTGGGTTACCTTGTTTGTCTGGTTAGCCAGAATTAACTATAACTCTTAACCGAAAATTAGTCTAAAATGCCTTCATGTCTTTGCTGGCTATCTGAGGACTCTGACAAGGATCACCCTCTTTCATTATTAAGGCCTGGGTCCAAGAAGGTGAAAAGCTGTACCACACGGACGCTAAGGCTGCCGGCCCTGGACCCGCATTGCGCAACAGGGCAGCCGCTGACCACAGGGGTTGCTGACACTTAACATTCTAGGCTCAGTTCCTTAGTCACAGTAGCCACACTTAGGTGCTTGACTGACACGAGTGGTTCATGGCTGTCATGCGCTGCCTGACAGATACATTTCCATCCTGGCAGAGATTCTTGTAAGACAGACATGCTGGAGAATGAGGATTCAATCTCCTCAGATAATATGAATAATATAAACTAGTCTTCTTGTCATTTTCTTGTCAAAGTCAACCACTTAAAAACATTCATGTTTATCAAAGTTACAGGCTGAGTTTTGTCACTCAGGATGCTGCTATTGCCCACTGTTTAAAGTCCATCAAACCGTCTCTCGAGTGTTGCCCTGGATAAGCCTCACCCTTCAGCTGGGTTAACTGTAGCAAGAGGGAGACTTACTGGCAGGTTGATCAAGTTTTACTATTGATGCTTGTAGTGCATAAAGTGCTTGCAGTTCCTTCTCTGTATCTGAGTCTAGGTACTTGAGTAAGATCGGCACTCTCTGCTTGATAACAGCAGTGTCCACTCGGAAGGTCGAACAGTCGGCTGGAAGAGACAGAAGAACTGAGCATTAACACACACAGCTGTTTTCAGTTTTCTGAATCAGTAAGACATACATGACCCTGCAAGGAATTTTGAAACGCCAAATTTTCTAAAATTTCAATTAAAAACAAAACAGCTCTGCTGGATCTGTTGTAACACTGCTGCTGTTTTATGTTTTGGTTGTCTGGTCGTGAGGCATGTGGGATCCTAGCTCCCCAGTCAGGCGTCGAATCCACACCCCCTGCACTGGAGGGCAAAGTCCCGACCACTGGACCACCAGGAGAATCCATGAAATTCTTCCCGAAACAAACAAACGAACAAAAGTATGGAGGGGGATGGATTTAGAGTGCTGGGCTCCCTCAAGACTAGTGCACTCGGTTCTTTATCTTTAATCATAATTAAACAGGGACAGCAGTCTTATGACATTCCAAACCATAAAAACATTGAAAAGGAAATTGAAGAGAAATTAAACAGAGAGTTCATTTAAATCTCTTAAGAAGGGTAAAAGAAGGGTAAAAGAATTAGAACCGTTGTATCATTACTAGCAGTTGTTGCTACTGTTCAGTCATTCAGTCCTGTCTGACTCCCTTGCGACCCCATGGACTGTAGCCTGCCAGGCTCCTCTGTCCATGGAATCCTCCAGGAAAGAATACTGGAATAGGTTGCTACTCCTTCTCCAGGGGATCTTCCCAACCCAGGGATCGAGCCCACGTCTCCTGCACGAGTAGGCAGGAGGCCTGAGCCACCAGGGAAGCGCCATCATCAGCAGGATGAGGACCAGCTGTGACAGCGGCAACCACCATCGGGTGTTTGACGGAAAATCTTGAATTGTGAAGCTATCTCTATAATGATTCTGAACAACTTTTCAGCTGATACATTTTTTTTTTCTATTTCAGTGACAGAAATGTGGACTTTAATCCAAGACCAAGTGGATGATCTCATGAAGTATTAGTAAAAACTACTTGCAGCTTGGACCATTTAGAGTCTCCACTAATCTGACTCCTGTCTATGTAATTCATAAACATTCAATAATATTGTCTTATCGGGTCAACATAAAACAGGAGAAATAATTGGTATTTTCTTTCCCCACACATGAATTTACATAAAGTGGCTTTTCTTTTGAGATTAGTGACACTGGACAAGAATATTCAAATTGTTCATTTTAACTCGTGAATGGAAGGCAGGGGAGCCTTTGAATGTGGGAGGTGAGAAGTAAAGGAAAAGTCCACACAGCAAACAGCCTCAGGAGCAGGCGCCAGCTTCCCGCTGAACTGCGGAACAGAAGGCCCCCAGCAGCTCTCACATCTGGGCTCGCTGCAGGCAGAGCAGCTATCTGCGCCCGCGGCCCAAGAAGCCAGGCCTGGCAGACAGAAATGGCATTCACTTGGCACAGGAACTGAGCCTTACAGTGCAACTGTTAAAGGCGATATAAACTCTGACCCACGTCGTCAGCAGCTGACATACGGGGGATTTTCAGATGTTGCCTTCAGAAATACTACTTACCTATAATAGCTGCTTTACAGACGGCTGTCATTAAAGCTCTAAGGAATGTAGGTGAACTCATCTGGCTTTCATCTAGATTAGCCTGCAACCCAAAGTAAATAGAATAGTTAAAGGTACCCTTGGCACACCAGAGGTATTATTTTCCCCTAAACCAGGCTTCATCTTGCACTAAGGGCACACGAGATCCCGTTCAACTTTTTAGTAGAAATTAGTCTTCTGATTCACCAGGAAATACTGGGACCATCGCCAGTTCTCGCTGAAAGTGCGCCATGTAGCAGTGCTCTGCTTCCGGGGAGCTGACCACTCCGTATCCTTTATTCATTCAGTTAAACAGTGCTGCGAACGATACACATCCGAAGCGCAACTGTTTAAAAGCATCTTCCCTTTTCAATAAATAAGCCATCTTACGATGGTCTATCCAAATCTACAAAGCTGAAAGAACAACTACTCCTCAACTACAGAGATTTTAAGGCCGACTTTGCTCAGGAGTATGCAACTACGTTTAGCTGTGCTAACACTGCTTTTTCATCTTAATTTTATTGTGAATTAGAGGCTAATGTCCAGAATTACCTCAAATAAACACCTCAGGTACTGCTGAGATAACTGTTCCTCTTTTCTGAGGATGGCAAAAACACATATTCAGAGGTAAGTTAAATAGAGTAAATGAACCTCCACCTTATTTTTTTAGTTTACTTCTCTTAAGATCTTATCTTTTTGCTATAAAATACTACACTAAACCAGATAAGCAAAAGAAGAAAACACACAAACGCAGCCATTTTCTAGGCATTTCAAATATTTTCCAGAGTTTATGTTCCTTATGCCTGTGAACAGAATTAATGCTTATCTCAGCTTCTTTTAATAGCTTAGAATACCATAGCACAGTACAGTATTTTCTACTGAGTCATTTTTAAAATAACTGGCTAGGAAAAATTAAAAATGCCATTTAAAAAGGTATGTGTTAGAAAGCTAAGAATTTCAAAGATATTTAGAGATCAGTTTAATGTTTATGAATTTTAGAACTGATGTAGATTAATGAGTATCTCTCTCTTTGCTGAATACCTAACCTCACATATATCACTTGGGAGGAACTGGTGGTTTCTTGAAAGCAGAGTTAAGAGGGGTTAACAAGTCAGATGGCTAGCTCTACAGGATACTGGCAGAGCTGAACACAGAGGGCCAGGCCACCTTTTGCTACTGATCTCGTCCCACAGGACGAGAAACATGTGGTGATATTGCTAATAGCTAAGGCTGAGAATAACGTGGGGTAAGAGCTACGTAGAAAAGATTTCATAATGGTTTATGTTTTACATGGTTTATGCTCGTGTACCTCTTTAAATAACATACAGGCTGAAGCCAAGGCTGGCCTAGCCCTGGAAATTACTTCTGCAAAGTCTGAACAATTATTTTTGAATAAATGAGAGAATAAAAACACACCATTACTCTTTGGCTCAACAATACTTTATAAACAGGTTTTAGAGCTATTTCAGCTGAGTATAAAATCCCCAGAGGATCAGATTTCAAGCAGAGTCGGAGAAAAACAAATTCAGTTCAGTTCAGTTGCTCAGTCATGTTCAACTCTGCGACCCCAGGAATCACAGCATGCCACGCCTCCCTGTCCATCACCAACAGCTAGATGTAATTACTGATAGATGATAACACTTCGAAACCATGTGACTGTCTCTTCCATTTCAAAGAAACGAACTGTGTATCTTTTCTACCAAATAAAGCCAGACACTGTAATTCTAGTATTCAAGAACAGAAAAGACAGGAAGAAAAGTATCAAGAACACTAAAGATGAAGCAAAGATATTAACAAAAATGTGCAAGAACCGTAAGAAAAATGGGTCTGCTAACTGGAAACGATAAGCCAAGTGAGATTACTGTGTGGTAGGATCAGACCCACAGCAACAAGCACCTTCGATGCACTATGCGCTCGGTGACCACGGTGACGTTTTTGTTTCCTTGAACCTTTTTCAAAATTCACCTTTATTAGGTATCATTTACATTCATTAAAATTTACCCTTTGTCTTATTTTTAAGGAGAATAACTGTTGGTCTGGGATAAGCTAAATAAATACTACTATTTAAAAAAGTAGGCCCCAACGTGGATGAAGAGGTGAAAACAGCATCATTTGGCAATATATGAGAAATAAAAGACCAAACTGCTGAAATGAAAGAGAATGATGTTCAGTATGCAAATATTGACCTGACTTCTAAAACATAAAAGAAGGTATCTGAGGTCAATAATATACCAGAAAGCCTGATACTAATTCTATCCTAAAATCTACAACAAACTATCATATGAATGGTTTTAAAGTCTTACAGAGGAAAGAGATGGTTATACTAAGAATAAATAAGGACAAAGAAAACCAACTCGTGCTAAACTACCCTCCTCTCCTTTTCTGATATGATCACCATATGGCAGGCCCGATGGATAGAGCTTTAACTTTTCCAGAGTTTAGCAAGACATCTGACAAATTATAATAGGTATTCCCTTGTAATAATAAACAAGTTAACAGCTGAAATGTCCACCGGGATGGCAATGAGATCTGGTCCTAAGAAGTATGCTGCTTTGTCCCTGGTCCTACTCTACTCACACACTTTGCCCATAACTTGAGTGAGTGCAAAGTTGACATAGTAATCAAATGCAAAGTGAAAAAGATACAGAGTGAAAAAGATGGCAAGCAAAATGGATGACCAAATTAGAATCCAAAATGTACTGACAAAACTTCTAAAAAAGTGTCTAATTTAAGAAGGTAAATCTAAATAGAACTAAATGTTTAAAACACTATTTTGGCTCAAAAATCAAATGTATAAGTTTGGCATGGAAGAAATGACTGACCTGTAGAATATAAATGAGTGAACACTACAAGACTGAATGGACTGGTCTGGGTTCACTGTGGTGAGTCTGCCAGAAGCACAGGTTAAAGAAGAAAACAAAGAACGCCGAAGCACCACCGAACTCTATGCTGCTGCGCCACTGCAGACGAGCATGCTCAGTGCACACGTGCCACTCTGAGAGGCGTGTTCCAAATGCAGGTTATGTTTGTATGAGGATAACCAGACAAGGCCTGGATACCAAGTTTTTAAGAAGGAATGAAAGAACCTGGAGGAGGAGTCAGGAATATATCCTATTGGCTATTATAAATTACTTAAAAAATATTCCCAATTAGGTGAGGTGATAGACTGTCCCAAAGACAGGAGGGAAAACAGGTTAAAAAAATTATAAGAAGCTTCATTATTTCTCAACGCCTGGAAATGGTTAAAGAAACAACAACCCATTAGAAGAACTACAAAACAAGAGTTATACAAGATGGAGAGAACTAGATTAGCCCCCTATGGCTTTCTTTCAACTGGGATTAGTATATGATTCCATGAAAATGTGCACAAAAAAAACACATCTACATAAACAAAAGTTAATATTTAAAGGAATACAATAACAAGTTAAATACAGACATGATCAATGCACTCTACAACACAAGATTTTAAGGTATGTTATGAAAAGGTAAGCCAGCACATTTCATAATAATTATGTATTGCTTATTAATTTTATCCAAGATAGTATCTAAAATGTGAGAACATGAGAAAGAAATGCATATTTTTGATGGTAAAATGTCGTGTATGGACTAAACTAATGAGAGACCCAGAAAAATGGCTTATGTTGTGAATATTTTTACTTGACTTTATAAAAGACTAAGAATCTTTAGTCTTTATACCTCTACCCAGTCAAAGATCTGTTCATCATTTGCCTTGTCCTCAATAATGAGTTTCTCGAGTCGCTTATACAGCTCTTCGGCAGAGAGTTCTTTCTTCAAAAGTGCTTCGGAGGAACAGGAACTGTCAGACTCTAAAAAGTCCAACTTCTGAAACATACAAAGTTAAACATATGAAAATAATTCAATATTATCACCCTGTGAAGAAAACAAAGTCATGGGCCATCTCTTCTATTTCACGTGGAAGCACAATGATTAGCAGAAGCCGTTCTGTACTTATGGTTCTGGAAGATTCTAAATGCATTATTCTTCTGAATATACCATTTGTTTTATACTGAGTATCTCTGATTCTTCTTAAAAACACGCTTACTTTTCTTCCAAAACATTCTGAGCTTCAGTCTTCATTTTCAATATGTCTGATCCACAATATTAGACTCAAGTGTACAGTACAGTGATCTGACTTCTGTATATACTGTGAAATGACCACCACGGTAAGCCCAGTCATTCTCTGTCACCATACAAAGTCAGTACAATGCTACTGACTGTACTCTCCAAGCTGCACATTACACACTCCCATAACCTGCTTATTTGGTAACTGGAAGTTTGCACCTCTTGACCCCCCCTTCACCTATTTCACCTCTGCCAAGCCCTCTGCTCTGGCAACCACCTACCCCTTCGCTCTGTCTATGGGTTTTTATTTGTTCTGTGGCTCCCATGTGCAAGTGAAACCAGGCGGTGTTTGTCTTTCTCTTTGCTTATTTCATTTAACCTCATACCTGTGGGTGCTTCGGTCTTGCTCTCAGCTGTGACACAGCTCTAAGGCAGGGCAGGTGCACCAGCAAGGCAGCCTATGATTAACATCACTATCGCCACAGAGCAGCTGTCCAAAACTCTGTACCTTTAGTTTTGGCAAGTCCTTCAAACACCTCCTGACCATGCTGAACCCAAGTGTGAAAAATGATGCCATGACTGTTTAACTCTTTGGTGAGTATTAAAAAAAATCAATAATCAAAGTGATATTTCATTTTCTAGGGTATAAGACCATGAGGTATGTAAGTATGCTTTGCTTTATACAGCTTCTCCATGCAAAACCCATAAAGATTAAAATACTAAAGATTATTTACAAATTTTTCTCTAATATCATAGAAGACTCATATATATTCCGGTATCCTCCTTGGATCCACAAATCAAAAATTACCTGGAATTCTGTGAAAAAAATTCATTGTTTTAATTATCTTTTGTACCACCTTTAAATAACATATTCCTATAAAGCTTCAGAAACATTATTCAGTATCACAATTTTTCTGATTCAACATTGATAAATGCGTTAACTATCACATTTCAATATACATACAAAATCACAAGATGATGGCCATAAGTTCTTTTAAGAACAGGCAACTGATTTTTCATAACCTGAAACACTCTCCAAATTTGTTTCAACATTACTTTAGATGTTAGGATACCTATACAGAATACCTCTTTAACCTACCCTACACCTACACAGACAATTGGAGGTCTGAGAGCAACTAACATTAATAGCAAACTTAAACATTAATTACACTGCTCCTAAATAAAATGATCTAAAAATGTGAAAGTGAGTCTTTACCATGGCTTAACGAAGTCAGAAATATCAATAACCTCAGATATGCAGATGACACCACCCTTATGGCAGAAAGTGAAGAGGAACTAAAAAGCCTCTTGATGAAAGTGAAACTGGAGAGTGAAAAAGTTGGCTTTAAGCTCAACATTCAGAAAACAAAGATCATGGCATCTGGTCCCATTACTTCATGGGAAATAGATGGGGAAACGGTGGAAACAGTGTCAGACTTTATTTTTTGGGCTCCAAAATCACTGCAGATGGTGACTGCAGCCATGAAATTAAAAGACGCTTACTCCTTGGAAGGAAAGTTATGACCAACCTAGATAGCATATTCAAAAGCAGAGACAAAAAGGTTCGTCTAGTCAAGGCTATGGTTTTTCCTGTGGTCATGTATGGATGTGAGAGTTGGACTGTGAAGAAGCCTGAGCGCCGAAGAATTGCTGCTTTTGAACTGTGGTACTGGAGAAGACTCTTGAGAGTCCCTTGGACTGCAAGGAGATCCAACCAGTCCATTCTGAAGGAGATCAGCCCTGGGATTTCTTTGGAAGGAATGATGCTAAAGCTGAAACTCCAGTCCTTTGGCCACCTCATGCGAAGAGTTGATTCACTGGAAAAGACTCTGATGCTGGGAGGGATTGGGGGCAGGAGGAGAAGGGGACGACAGAGGATGAGATGGCTGGATGGCATCACTGACTCGATGGACGTTAAGTCTCAGTGAACTCCGGGAGTTGGTGATGGACAGGGAGGCCTGGCGTGCTGCAGTTCATGGGGTCACAAAGAGTCGGACACGACTGAGCGACTGAACTGAACTGAACTGAATGAAGTCAGTGGTAAGCTGTGAAGTTTAGCTTGTTCATTGGAGAGAAACATTTATCCCTCAGAATCCCTGTGTTTCTGTGCAAGCCATCTAATCTTCCTAGAACCTAGGAAGGCTGGGCTTCAAATTTATGGATCAGCTCATCACTATCTCTTATAGAATGTACTAGGGTTCCCAGAAAAAGGGCATTACATCAGCCATTTTAGAAGAAAGCTAAAAGTCAAGGTAAGGATGGCCAAGTTTTCTGAGGCCTCATTTTTCTGTTTTCTAAACATTTTTGTAAATAACAACATTATGCATAGTTGACTGAGTTCCTGTCTATGCTCAGTGCTTCTTAAACATTCTTTTTTAATCCTCATATAAGTTCTGTAAGACAGATATTATAATAAGCATTTCATAGGTAAGGAATCTGAAGCTTAGAGAAATCAAGTAATTTTAAAGTCTTAAGTGGGAGAAAACTGGAATCTGAACCCAGGTTTATCTGACTTCAAATAAGGGGGCCACACGTTTTCCTTTCTCTTGTACACACTCCTAGAAGCACAAACGCTGGGCCTCAGGGGAATTCCATGAGAAATCATCCTTATGCAGCTGCTTTCGTAAGTTATATCTTTATTCAATGTATGCCCATTAACACGTATTTATTATTTTATAGATTTGCCTTTTAAATCATCATCATTCAGTAAACAGAAAGGAGTTATAAATGGAAAACAAAGCACTGCTGATCTGTATTTATCTGTGGGTCCCCTTTGCCAGTTACCTCCATTTCTTCGCATGGCTGCGGGTTATCTCCTAGTGTCCCTTTGCTTCAACCTGAAAGGCTCAGTTTAGGACGGCAGGTCTAACTAACTCAGTCTTTATCTGGGAATGTCTTCATATCTTCCTCACTTTTGTAGGAAACATTGCAGATATATTAACAGTCTTTAAATTCTAGAACTTTAAGTATATCATTCCAATGTCTCCCACTATCATAGTTTCTGATGAGAAACTGGCTGTTAATTTTATTGAGGCTTCTTTGTATGCGATGAGTCACTTTTCTTCTTGATGCTTTTGATATTTCTTCTTTGTTTTTGTCTTTGAAAAGTTTCACTGTATCTTGTGAAACCAAGTTTATCCTGCTTGGAGTTTGCTGAAATTCATTTGGGAAATTTTCAACCATTATTTCTTTAAATATTTTCTTCTGTCCCTTTCTCTCTTCTCTGGGGCTCTGTTATGATATACCGACATGCTTGATGCTGTCCCCTAAGTCCTTAGACTCTTCATTTTTCTTGATTCTTTTTTCTTTCTGCTCCTAAACTGAGTAATTTCTTCTTTTAAAGCCTTTTATATATTAAATGGATTAATTTTTCAATATGTATTATAATTAAAAGCTTTTTAAAAAATAAACTACAGGGACACTTTTAAAAACTCAATGATATTCAGTTTCATGTAACAATGCCAGAAATTTCATTGGGAAAACAATTAATAAAAGGTGTATGTGCAAATATTAAAGATGGATTTTCATCATAGTAAATCAGTGTTGAATCAGTGATTCCTGACTGAGCAATTTCAACTGTGCTGCTTTATCTAAATCAATCACTGATTGATTCATCTGTTCAAACCTGCTACTGAAACATTCTAGTTAATTTTTCATTTCGGCTGTTGTCACTTTTCAGTTTCTATTTGGTTCCTTTTTATAATTTCTACCTCTTTACTGGTATTCCCAGCTTGTTCAGTTCATCATTTTGATTTCCTTTATCTCTTCCTCCATGGTTTTCTTTAGTAACTGGAGCACAGGTAAAGCCCTTGTCTAGTAAGCCCAGTGTCTGGGCTTCCCCAGGGATGCTTTCTGCCAGTTTCTTTTTTCCCTTTGAAAGAGCTGTATTTTCCTGTTTCTTTGCATACTTTACAATTTTTTGTTGAAAACCAGACCTTGCAATGTACTAAGTCTTGACATCAGATTCTCTCTTTTACCTAGGAACTGCTGATGTTGTAGTTATGTGTTAATTTAGTGACTTTCTGACCAGGACCATATTCCTTCTTTTGTGTGGTTACTGAAATCTCTGATCCACTATCTCCGCTGTCAGCCAGTGACTTTTCAGAAATCTCAGTGACCATCTGGATCCGAGGAGAAAGAGAGAGGTATGGCGGAGACTCAGATGTGTTCAGTTTAAGCTTCTGTAACAGACCCCGTCTGAGAAGCCGCTTCAGAATGAGGGGTGGAAACAACATCCAGGTCCTGAGATGGGTCCCTGGTGAAGTGGTAGGCAGATTAACAGACACAGCACCAGTCTTTGCAGGACAAAGTCGTTATTGCTCAATCTGGCACCAGAAAGACAGAACGACTGTCCTTTCAGCTATCTACCACAGAGCTGGAGGCTGCTAGGTCTCTAGGCAAAATTCCAAAATCCCTGAAATTTACCACACTCTTTTTCCATCAAGCATTGTCCTGGTTCTGGTAGTGCATTTGTTCCACTCGACTCCATAATTTCAAAATAGCTGTTACTAACTGTCCCAGCTCAACAGCTGTTTCAGCAGAGGGGCTAACTCTGGATCTTCTCATTTCTTCATCTTTTCTACATCCATACATTGGTTTTATAATTTTAAATTAACCTTATATTCCTGTGACAAACCTACCTGGTTATGATGTATCATGTTTTTGTTGTTGTTAGATGTGACTTGTGCAAATTTTGTTGACAACAAATTTAGTCAACAAAATTTTCTCTATGTTAATTAGGAATTAGTCTATAGTTCTCTTTTCTTGAAATGCCTTTGTTTAGTCTTGTTATCAATGTAATGCTGGCCTCATAGAATGAGTTGGAAAACAGTCTCTCCTGTTCAAGCTTTGGAAGAATTAGTATGAAAGTTTTGCAAAACCGGCATTACTTTTTCCTTTAACGTCTGGTAGAACTCATCAGTGAACTCATCCGAGCCTGGAGTGTTTTTTGTGGGGACATTTTTAACTACTAAAATTTCTTTCATACTCATGTTATCTGTTTTTCTTCTTGCTCTATTAGCTTTTTCTTGCTCAAGAAATTTACTCATTTCAACTAAGTTGATGTGTTTATGTTATTACGTGTAGAATATGTACAATGTCGCCTCTCTCATTCTTTTTATTAGAAATTTGTGCCTTATCTTTTATTTTTCCTGATTAGTGTAGCTAGGGGTTTATCAACTTTATCTTCTCAAAGAACCAGCTTTTGACTTCAGTGACTCTTCTTTACTGTTCTTCTCTTTCACTGATTTCTGCTCTGATTTTTGTTATTTCCTTTTGAGTTTTATTTGCTCTTCCTTTTTCTAATTCTGTAAGGTTAAAGCTGAAGTTAATGATTTGTGACCTTACTTCTTTTCTACATCAGGTGTTCAGTGCTAAAAACTTCACTCTAATACTGCTTCAGTTGTATCCCACAGATTTTTATGGGCTGTGTTTTCACTTTCATCCAGTATAAAATATTTTTAAAATATCTTTTATGATTTATTTGACTCATGGGTTATTTAGAAGTGTATTACTAAGTTTCTAAATATATGTTGCCCTTCTTCTTCTTAAAGGTTAGCTTATTTGGAAGTCAACTCTAGAACAACTCATTTTCTCAGTACTTTAAAATTATTCCACCATCTTTTATTGTCATTTTTTAACACTTTGATTGACAGTATACAATTGGGTTTTCATTGTTGTTATTACAAAATTTGTTTTTCCTTTGGAGATAATATGCTTCTTCTTTCTAGCTACTTTAAAATCTTTTCTTTTTTTCTTTCTTGATATTATGCAGTTTCACTAAAATGTAACTATTCTATGTGGTATACATATGCTTTCTACAGATTCATGTATTTTTCAGTTCTGGAAAAGTCTTAGCCACAATCTCTTTAAATAATGACTCTTCTCCATTCTATTTTCCCTTTTAGGATTCCAATTAGACACATTACAGACTTTCTCTTTCTAGCCCCTAAATTTTATTAACATCTATCAGAATTCTCCCTAGTTTCTTCTCTTTTTATATCTGCCCAATCATCTTTGCTCCTTTTTGTGACTCTTCTTTATAAAATAGTGTTATTTTATGAGTTGCTGCTAAGTCGCTCAGTCATGTCTGACTCTGTGTGACCCCATAGACGGCAGCCCACCAGGCTCCCCGGTCCCTGGGATTCTCCAGGCAAGAACACTGGAGTGGGGTGCCATTTCCTTCTCCAATGCATGAAAGTGAAAATGAAAGTGAAGTCACTCTGTCATGTATGACTCTCAGTGACTCCATGGACTACAGCCTACCAGGCTCCTCCATCCATGGGATTTTCCAGGCAAGAGTACTGGAGTGGGGTGCCATTGCCTTCTCCGATATTATGAATTATCATTCTATTATTTCAAGTCTCCACAGTCTAAATCCTGCATTTATGGCCTGTTTACTCTCATTCTTGGTTACTTATTTCATTATATGTTACATGAACTCTAAGTGTTAACTCATACATTTGGATACTGTTAATTTGTAGAAAATACGAGGTAAGTTGAGTGTGTTTTCTCCAAAGAGCATTTTGGTTCGGTGCTTCGTGGAGCTGGGTTACTACTGAACTAGGGCCATGTCAGCTTCTTCTGGACTTTTGGGAGCACTCCAGGTGGGATTAGGCAACGTGCCCTTCACATGTGCTTGTGAAGAGAAGCCCACCAGGCTTCTCTGTCCATGGGGATTCTCACATGTGCTTACTGCTCAGAATTCAGATTTCATCTTTGGCTTTTCCCCGTTATTCTTTTTGTTACTTGGAAGTTTTTTCCATGTTCTATGATCCCAGCAATGAAAGACAAATTATGCCTCATGTAGGCTTTTATTATCATGGCAGGAGTGCTCCTTAGTATATCTAGTTTAAAACCAAAAGAAAGCTAAAATCCACTGTGAATCTAATGTCTTTATCCAACTTAAAATATACATGCTTTAAAATCATTTTCAGATTGCTTTATTATTTTCTTTTAACCTAAGAGTGACTTTTTTCTCCTTATTGCTGAATTTGTAGGCTATCTTAGCAGTTATTTTCCTCAGATGTTTTAGGATTTTGATTTGCAGGATAATTTTGAGAAGAATTTTTTTTTGTTTTAGGACCAGATTGTATCGATTGTGGAGCCTTCTGCCTTATTGTGGATTTCTGGATCCAGTTACTAACTCAGTAGGCAGCTTAGCTAAGGCTCTGTCTATAAGACTGTACCTACCTTCCTAACACTTATTTATCGATTTTCCACTTAGTGACATGCAGTAAGCCTGTCTCCAATCTTGTACCTTGTAAGGGGCTATTACCCTACAGAAATACCTTCTGACTTGTCTCTGCTTTCAGACCCAGAGCTCAGAAGACCTGCAGCTTTAGCCCTATCACTCCTGCTTTATTTATCGATTTCATTCCTGGTTCATGGACACATGTAACTTGTTTTCAAAATGTGTCTAATTTCTTAAATCTTTATTTTTTATCTATCATCTAATGAATGCATAGACAAAAAGCCATGAGGTTGTTAAAAGTTCCCAGATGAGAACTGTGATTGGTTCCGTCCGACAAGAGATCAGAAAATATTTCTCCTTAGGAAACACGAGTCTTTTTGAGGGTAAAGTGGCCTTAAAGTATAGACTTAAAATGACACCTTGACCATGATTCCTATTTTGGTCTAATTTTAAAAACTGGGGGCTTCCCTAGTGACTTAGACAGTAAAGAATCCTCCTGCTATGTAGGAGACCTGGGTTCAATCCCTGGGTTGGGAAGACTCCCTGGAGAAGTGAATGGCTACCCATTCTAGTATTCTTGCCTGGAGAATTCCATGGACAGAGAAGCCTGGCAGATTACAGTCCATGGGGTCACAAAGAGTCGGACACAACTGAGCAATTTTAACTTTCACTTAATAACTGGAATATTGATGTAATTACTTTTATCTCCTCTAAGAAACAGACCAACTACTATCAAACAGGAGGTATAAACCTTGCTCCTACTCACCTGCTCCAAGAGAAAATTATGTACATCTTCCCCTTCTGGTAAAAAGTCCTTCCAGCTGAGGTCAGCCTCCCTCCATAGGGCTCCCACTTTCTTATGGCTCTAAAACAGAGATTAAGTTCAGTTCATTTACTTCTACATTGAAAGGAGGAAAAACAAGTCAAGAGTGCAAAACTGTGAAGGCTAAAAAAACTGAAACTTTTCCTTGTGTTGACATGAAGTTAATTTCTTAGGATTCTCAGCTTTTAAGCTGAGATGTCTAAATGTACATAAATGTAGTGGAAAGTGAAGTACAGTTGATTAAGGTTCGATAATTTCTTTTACCAGATGACTAATCTGGGGATCGGCAAGCTTGGTGTTTGGTGTTTTTTTGAATATAATCATCTAAAAAGAGTTTAATTTACACAACTTATATATTCAAAACTGCCTCTTTTCCTGGACAGTGCTCTATGCATTGGTGATTAAAGCTACTCAATACGCCTTGCTGGAAGTCCTCTTCATAGTAGGTTACCATTATGCTACTTAACATGAGAAGGATTAAGGAAGTCATTGCTCCTGAACAAGGAATGAGAATTATTTCAAGGGCAAGAAGTGCAAGGTTGAGCCCAACAAACAGCAGAGAAGAGCTGCTGTCAGTTGGAAAACTGATGAGGAGGTTAAGTCCACTCCCTGAACCAAGTCACAGTGATAAAGGAAAGCGTCAGGCTTTGAGGCTGCAACTGTCATCTAAGGAACACGTACTAGTTACTTCACAGGCTAATTTGCCCAGGGCATAGCTGATAACCTGGCAGAGCTAGGATTTTAACTCTAGGTTAATTTCAGAGTTTATGTTCTATGAGAATTTTGTTTTAGTTAGGAAAAGTGAGAACCTGCTTTCTGTTTCTACAAATAAATCTTAACAAGAATTTGAATTTTAAGGGATGAAGTCAAATAGGTAGAAGAGGAGGAGAAAATTCTCAATCTAGAAATTAGGGTTCAATAAAAACTTCAGTGCCATCAAGCAAGGGGTATTAATAATATATATAGATAATCAGCTAGAACTAGAGACTCTTCAGTATACCTATCTACGAGTAATTATCACACAAATTAGATACAGGGGAACTTCTGCAGATTTAGACAGAGAAATGATAAGCTGTTTTGTTTTGGTTTTTATCAGTGCCTACAAAACAGTAAATTCTATCATCCTAGTATCTCTTGCTCTGGTATGAATAAGTCAGGAAACACTTTAGAACTTTTCAAGGGAGTTGTTTTGTTTTGATGCTTCTCACCCCAGGAGTTACATCACCTCCCTCTTTGGGAAGCTATACCACTTTTCCAAACCTCTTAACCTCTAATATAGCACGGACACAATGTTTTGGTTAAGATTTGTCTGTCTCCCCTTCCAGTCTATAAATTCTTTGAAGGTTTAGTCATCTTTGTAGACTAAAATCCTGGCAAAGGGCTTTGCAGAGAATTATGCAGTAATTCTAAATAAATTCTAAAATAAATGTAATTTTAAGATAGAAATTCACAATCCTGTGGAATCATTTTCACCGCCTATTTCTTTTTTCCATTAAAAAATCATTTTATTGAAGTACAGTTAATTTACCATGTTGCGTGAATTTCTGCTATACAGCAAAGTGATTCAGTTACATGTATATATACACACGGTCTTCTTCATACTCTTTTCCATTATAGTTTATCACAGGATATTGATACTTCCCTGAGCTATACAGGAGGTCCTCACTGTTTATCCATTATGTGCACAGCAGTTTGCATCTGCCAACCCAGACTCCTGACCCATCTCCCCCTCCCTTTGGCAACCACAAGCCCCTTCTCTATTCTGAAAGTCTGTTTCTATCGCAGAGATAAGTTCATTTGTGTTTTAGATTCCATGTATAAGTGATATCAATGTGAATTTTTACCACCTATTTCTAATCAGATTACTTAGCTTTAATCCAAAAATAATAAAATTAATCATTTCATGAATCTCATCTTTCTCTGAAAGTGGAGGAGTTTTAATCAAAATCTATTATAATAAAGTATAAATAATATAGCCATTTTGCTTCAAGAGAAAATAAATTAAAACACATCTTGAGATTCTTTAAATTTAGCAAATCTAGCTGAGATTAGATAATTTCTTCCCAAATTACTAGAGAACAGAAAGGCAAATATACCTTTGGAAGAAACTAGACTGAACCAGAGACCTCACTTTTTCCCCCTCCCCAAATAATAGAAGTTAACAGAATTACTTACACAGCGATACCCAAGTTATTCACAGATCAACCAAGATCAAAATCATGACACTTCCTAATACACTGCTAAGTCCAACACTAAGTTTAACGCTCACCATTTGTTTGCATAGAAGGTGCAATATTTCAGAAATCAAGATTCCAGCTCTTCTAACAGGAAGTAAAGGTTTGCAAAATTCTCTGTAAAAGATACAAGTAGTGCTTAAGTACCTCTGAACAAATTCTGTTTTAAAAAACAGGCAAACAAAGTGTGCCGAAAGAACAGATACTGTGCAACCTAAACAATACTGGGAAAGTCCAAGCTCCAGAACATGCTCAAAGTAATAATTTTCAGCAGAAGTAGTTCAGAGACCTCGGGTTTTTATACCTCACTGAGAAGCTGGAAAGAGGCTTTACAATTCCTGGGTTTTGTCTTTTTCTCTGTTTCAGTGATAAAAGCAATGCAGAGATCAGTCTCACTTACTCTGTTTATGTAAGTTCCACTTTAAGCTGAAAGGAGAGAAGCACCTTAGGTAACAGGAAGGTGTGAAGCTTGCTTATGAAATATGTTTAAGAAAGGAAGCTTTTCTTTAGAATATGGATGAAACAGAAAGGAATCAATTTTCCCATAGTCTAAATCAGTATTTCACAAACTATGTTCCACAGTACATTAACAATTATTCCTCAAAAAAAGGATTCAACAGTCAATTAAACGAAGTGATGCTGACTGAAACAAAGCGAAGTTATTTTTATTTGTTGCTTTGTTTACAGGACTGTCATAACCTTTAATGTGCTATAATACACTTTGTGAATCTCACAGGGACACACTAGTATGCAGAGTCTGACTATGTGAACAGTTTTGGGAGAAATACCAGCCCACACAACGTAGCAACAATTGCCCATTCCTGTCCAAATCTAGGAATGCCTAACAGCTCAGTTTCTTTCAAAACAGCCTGAGCAGGTACCATGCAGGTGCCACAATCTGACAGGTTATCACGTGGAACTAGAAATTCTTACAGCACTGGAGCAATGAGAGACACAAAAGCCAGATTAACAGTAAGCTTCCAGGAGCAATCCCTTTCCAATCACATGATTCTGAAGCCATGTCTAACATTAATGAACCACAGGGCTGTTATACCCCCATCACTTCTCTAATTTAGAAAAATGTAACATTTTTATACAGAAATTAGAAGCCTTAAAGAGCCACAGGCTGAGTGTGAAAGTCTCCAAAAGCACTGAAGAAATAGCACTAAGCTAAAAGCCAGCTGGTGAGTTCTGCCAGGTTAACTAGAAATACATCCAAAGAAACCAGCACAACTTACGTGATGAGCTCTCTCATGGAGACGCCGCCTTCTTTTAACATGGGAGTCACCAGTTCAGCAAGGTACAACCAAATATGGGGAATATCAATGGCCATGTCATCTGCCAATTCCAATGTTTCTGAAAAACTGGAAAAGAACAGGAAAAAATCCACATGCAAATGTAACTGAAAAGTTAAGATCAAATACATCGATCAAAACCCAGTCAGTCAACAAATATCCACTAGACAACTGCTATGTCTGGTACTGCTCTGGGCGTCAAGTACACAAGCTTTTAATCTCAAAGAGTCTGTATCAGTGTGGGGAGGAGAACAACACAGACAAAAGCGTGTTTGCAGACAGGGTTAATTCTCTGAAGAACAGGACCTCAGGTACCAGGATACGCTAGAGGGTGACCAGAAAACACCCCTGTATGGATGTGCCATCTGAAAGACTTAATGAAAACGAGGCAGTCTCATGATGTTCTAGGGTAACAAGCTATTAATTTAATCCCAACTATAAAGAGTTCCCCATAGCTAAGTATCATATCCTCTGAGTCGGTCAGAAGCACTGACGGAAAACTTCGTGTAATACAGACCAGACACAAAGAGAAGAAAAGACACAAATTCTTCCTCTGAGGAGCTTACAATGGGGAAGAAAGCTGGGTGAATACAAAAGAGCCTGACAACGTTACTACATAACATCATCATTATACACGTTACAAACTGCACAACCTCTAAAGAAAAGCTGGTGGTTTTAGGCTTTCATGCTATGGAATATTTCTCAACGTGAAGTAACATAAATCAAATTTTTAAATATAAAATTTAGAAACATCAAATACAAAACACCAGCACAGTCTTATGTAGGCTGGAAATCATAGCTATTCATTTTAAGTATAAAAACCCAGTTCAAGACTGTGTTAATCATTCCAACATAGAATATATTAAAAGGTACAAAAACAAAAGTGAATTTAACTATAGGAGACATATAAATAATTACAAGGAAATACACATAATCAGAAGGGTGCATGAATCGAGGGGTCAGGGCAGGTGGCACCTTTCAGATCTCCACATACATGAAAAGTGTGTGCTTGCTCACTGCAATTCCAGTTTCTAGCCACCTACCTCAGAGAGCTACACACCACTAAAATTTTTCACTTAAAAAGAGCTACCACTGTAAGGCAGGGTCACTTTTCTGAAGGTGTCATTTCAAAACAGTTGGCCGCTCAGCCACATTATCTAACTCTGGGCTTCATAAATCCTTAATGGCAATTTTGTGACCTCACAGCTTGCAATTATTTGACACCAATTTGCTATAAACAGACTCTTGACTGTTCGCTCATTATGTATGCTTCCAGCTTGGTTAATGTGCCAACGATGGGACATAATCTGGCCAGGCTCCAGGATTTCTAGATTAATTACGTGTAATGCCTCTTCATGTTTCATGGTTTAGTGGTATAAACTTTTCTAATGAGCTCATGAGACAATCGCAGCAGTCTTGGTCTTGAAGCAGTGTGTCTAAACTGTTCTTTTCAACTCACATTACAACTAAAAGGTACTCCTTCTTCCCCAGTTTGCTCCTTGTCGATTGGTCAGTTTACCATGGTACCATCTGCAGAACTCCATCATCGACCAAATCCACACTGACGATAAGAAACACAGCTGGCTGAACACACGATATCTGAAGCAAAAGCTGGTAAGCAACTTACTTCTCTTCAAGTTTACTATTCCTAAATTCTTTTGTACGATTTTAGAAGAAAAATCCTACAGCCCCGTGTGCAGAAGCTGCTTGACAATTATCTCTGTGTCTTTGGACTACTACTTAGCCTTTAACAATGCCTTGCCTAACATGAATTTTCTGCTGCCTGAATAAATGAAATAAAGCTGTAGCACAGCCTTGCTTCGTGGTATATAGTGACTACCACACCCACTAAATTGCACTTCTGGGAGGTCCACCAATGGGACTTCAAACATCCCTCACCCCATTTCAACTAGAGAAACTCTATTTTTACTTATTTTATATATTGCGATCCTAAAATTTAGTTGAAGAAAGCAATACATTATTAAAAGTTAGAAATATATTTTTTAATTTTAATTTTTTAATGCAGTAAAGTTCTGATTAGACATCTGCTAAAAGGCAAAATAATCTACCATTGCTGGAAATGATCTTGTCAGGCAGCATCTTCCATAATTTTGCATTATGATAACTTTAATAAAAATACAAATCTTGTTGTAAATAATCAAAGAAGAAATAGTGAAGACATCTCAAAATTAAGCTGGCCTGGTATTATTGTGCTGATCATTAGAGAATCTAACTAGATGTAAAACAAAGAAATAAATAAAAAGATAAAGACCCTTCTTATATTCCAGTACCATTTTCAAAGGAATACCACAGAAAAAGACTATTACCTCACCTATGAGAGGGAATGGAGCCTTCACTTGTTAAGAAGCACCTCTACAATTTTGCATATGGAACTTAGTCTGCTTGTCCACTTAAGCTCCAGTGTCTTTTACCAAAGTAGAATTGCCTTAAGTGGCAAGAAAAGTTCCATGAGTAGTCAAGGAGGAGATAAGAATTTCCTTCCCAATAAGTATCTCCGAAAGTAAAATATTAATATATCGAAATTGCTTGAAGGGCAAATATTTTGGGTCTCTAGTCAGCTCCAACTTTTGTCCTGCTTTTCACTTGTTTATTACATTTTCACTTGTTCAAAACACTTTCAAAGAGATTCCAATTCCATGGTGAACAGTGAGCTACATTCAACTACCTTTACCAGACAGTTTTTAGAAGTTTCCTGAGGCCATGATATTAAACGACTATACCACATTATCTGAAATGAATCTACCTACACAATAATGTGCTTACCTACACACATATCTGATTTGCATCATAGAGTATTTAGATCCAAGTCCTGAAAATTCCAAGGGGATGGTTTGATCTTGTGTAAATGTTTTATATATACCAACTACTATGCTCAGAGTTGATAAAACATCTTTTAAAGAAAACTGCAAAGGATCTAAGCTTTGTTTATAAACCACTTGACACAGAGAGGCTATCTGAAACATCTGTCTAGTCTATCTTACTCTTCAAGTAGCAATGTATGCTTTGGGCAGCTGTAGGAGAAACCACATATAGGGGACTGGAATGCAAAATAGGAAGTCAAAAAAACCTGGGGTAACAGGCAAATTTGGCCTTGGAATACGGAATGAAGCAGGGCAAAGACTAATAGAGTTTTGCCAAGAGAACGCACTGGTCATAGCAAACACCCTTTTCCAACAACACAAGAGAAGACTCTGCACATGGACATCACCAGATGGTCAACACTGAAATCAGACTGATTATATTCTTTGCAGCCAAAGATGGAGAAGTTCTATACAGTCAGCAAAAACAAGACTGGGATCATGAACTCCTTATTGCCAAATTCAGACTTAAATTGAAGAAAGTAGGGAAAACCACTAAACCATTCAGGTATGACCTAAATCAAATCCCTTATGATTATACAGTGGAAGTGAGAAATAGATTTAAGGAATTAGATCTGATAGATAAGAGTGTCTGATGAACTATGGAAGGAGGTTCATGACACTGTACAGGAGACAAGGATCAAGACCATCTCCATGGAAAAGAAATGCAAAAAAAGCAAAACAGCTGCTGAGGAGGCCTTACAAACAGCTGTGAAAAGAAGAGAAGCGAAAAGCAAAGGAGAAAAGGAAAGATATAAGCATCTGAATGCAGAGTTCCAAAGAATAGCAAGGAGAGATAAGAAAGCCTTCCTCAGTGATCAATGCAAAGAAAGAGGGAAACAATAGAATGGGAAAGACTAGGGATCTCTTCAAGAAAATCAGAGATACCAAGGGAACATTTCATGCAAAGATGGGCTCGATAAAGGACAGAAATGGTAGGGACCTAACAGAAGCAGAAGATATTAAGAAGAGGTGGCAAGAATACACAGAAGAACTGTACAAAAAAGATCTTCATGACCCAGATAATCATGATGGTGTGATCACTCACCTAGAGCCAGACATCCTGGAATGTGAAGTCAAGTGGGCCTTAGGAAGCATCACTACGAACAAAGCTAGTGGAGGTGATGGAATTCCAGTGGAGCTATTTCAAATCCTGAAAGATGATGCTGTGAAAGTGCTGCACTCAATATGCCAGCAAATTTGGAAAACTCAGCAGTGGCCACAGGACTGGAAAAGGTCAGTTTTCATTCCAATCCCAAAGAAAGGCAATGCCAAAGAATGCTCAAACTACCACACAATTGCACTCATCTCACACGCTAGTAAAGTAATACTCAAAATTCTCCAAGCCAGGTTTCAGCAATACGTGAACCGTGAACTTCCAGATGTTTAAGCTGGTTTTAGAAAAGGCAGAGGAACACGAGATCAAATTGCCACCATCTGCTGGATCATCGAAAAAGCAAGAGAGTTCCAGAAAAACATCTATTTCTGCTTTATTGACTATGCCAAAGCCTTTGACTGTGTGGATCACAATAAACTATGAAAAATTCTTCAAGAGATGGGAATACCAGACCACCTGACCTGCCTCTTGAGAAACCTGTACGCAGGTCAGGAAGCAACAGTTAGAACTGGACATGGAATAACAGACTAGTTCCAAATAGGAAAAGGAGTATGTCAAGGCTGTATATTGTCACCCTGCTTATTTAACTTATATGCAGAGTACATCATGAGAAACGCTGGGCTGGAAGAAGCATAAGCTGGAATCAAGATTGCCGGGAGAAATATCAATAACCTTAGATACCCAGATGACACCACCCTTATGGCAGAAAGTGAAGAGGAGCTAAAGAGCCTCTTGATGAAAGTGAAAGAGGAGAGTGAAAAGGTTGGCTTAAAGCTCAACATTCAGAAAATGAAGATCATGGCATCTGGTCCTGTCACTTCATGGGAAGTAGGTGGGGAAACAGTGGAAGCAGTGTCAGACTTTATTTTTCGGGGCTCCAAAATCACTGCAGATGGTGACTGCAGCCATGAAATTAAAAGACACTTACTCCTTGGAAGGAAAGTTTTGACCAACCTAGATAGCATATTGAAAAGAAGAGACATTACTTTGCCAACAAAGGTCCGTCTAGTCAGGGCTATGGTTTTTCCAGTGGTCATGTATGGATGTGAGAGTTGGACTGTGAAGAAAGCTGAGTGCCGAAGAATTGATGCTTTTGAACTGTGGTGTTGGAGAAGACTCTTGAGAGTCCCCTGGACTGCAAGCAGATCCCACAAGTCCATTCTAAAGAGGATCAGTCCTGGGTGTTCATTGGAAGGACTGATGCTAAAGCTGAAACTCCAATACTTTGGCCACCTCATGCGAAGAGCTGACTCACTGGAAAAGACTCTGATGCTGGGAGGAATTGGGGGCAGGAGGAGAAGGGGACGGCAGAGGATGAGATGGCTGGATGGCATCATCAACTCGATAGACATCAGTTTGAGTGAACTCTGGGAGTTGGTGATAGACAGGGAGGCCTGGCGTGTTGTGATTCATGGGGTCGCAAAGAGTCGGACACGACTGAGCGACTGAATTGAACTGAGGAGAAACCACAGATTAACCGTTGGCTGATCAGGGCCCAGTAAACTTGGAGGTCTTCTTTTTTGTTTTCCAGAATCATCACTGGCTTGGGCAACTAGGCAGAAACGGCTTTAATTGTTCAGAAAGCATTGTGCTAGTCACTCAGTTGTGTCCGACTATTTGCAACCTCCATGGACCATCAGGCTCCTCTGTTCAAAGGATTTTACAGGCAAGAATACTGAAGTGGGTTGCCATTTCCTTCTGTAGAGGATCTTCCAAACCCAGGGATCGAACCCGGGGCTCCCGCATTGCAGATAGACGCTCTACTGTCTGAGCCACCAGGGAAGCCACAGTTGCTCAGAAGTTGGCATTTAACAGTATCAGCATCCAGAAAGCTGACACTGACGCCCCCCTCACAGTGCTGAGTAAGGACAGAGATCTTTGGACACTGGGACTAAAAGAGATAGAAGACAGGGCATTTCGGTGGCTCCAATGAAATGGCTTCTCTGGACAATATGATCTATTTATAACTTAAGTTTCAGAAGTAACTGGGAAACTATGGTTCAATGTGCAAGAAGGTTCTTTGTGGATACTAACATGGGGCTATCTCTTAGTTTCCACCTTAGAAAAAATTGCCAGAGCTTTCTATTTAGGAAGGAACAGGGATCTTCCTAGGGGTCTTGTCTAAGGATAACCTGGTTAGGTCTAACTAAGTATCAAAAGCTAAGTCAGAAGCTGCTGTGTTATCACGAGCTGCAGAGGAAGCAGGGACAGGGAAAGCGGAAGCAGCTACTGAGACACAGGTGTGCCCCTTTCGGTCTATGTGAAACGTGGTTGTGGCAGTGTTGCCAACAGCCACAACAGCACCACTCCCAAAGCAAGTGTGGACACCGTGTCTGGATGTGGTAATTTTTCCTCAGGGAAATGAAAATGTTCGAGATAGCCTGGAAACCAAGCTAGCACCTCTCAACTTCAGTCAAGGCCAATGAAGCTAGAACAACTCTGTGAGGGCTTTTCAGGGATGAATCAACTTCTGACTATAGTTTGAAGAAAGAGAGAAAATGGTAACTGGTAATGTAGCATTCTCATTTTCAAAATTTTCTGGTGAATATATCATAATATCTGGGCAAAAAGCAAATATTTATAAGTTAACATAATAGTTATTATTAAAACTATAGTTCCAAGTTGGCTAGGGGCAGATCTCAATTTGTGAGGCTATAAATAACCTCATTTGCTCTTATTATTTATACGGGTTGGCTACTGGAGTGAGGGGGCCAAAGTTTCTTACTAACTGAGTCAGATAGCCTTAATCTAGTCAAGTCAAGTCACTGAAATCTAACTTATTGATGCAGTATAACTTTTTAATGATTCTAGGAACAAATATACATCTTCTGGGACCCTGAGGACAGTGCCATTATTCCTCAGAAAAATCAAATGAATAGTTATTCCTAGGTATATTCAACCCTGGCATTTAATAATTACACCTTTCTAAGAGGCTGGCCATATCTGAGAGATATATGGTGGTATTTCATCATGTGCATTTAATTTATAAGACCACAAAAAAGATTTTTATTTTAAAACATAAGCCTGGGTAAGATTCTGTGATTGTGCCACAAAGAACCTGATCCATGCATGCATCTGCGGATGATCACAAAGAGAACCAGATTCTGAGCACACAGGATTTAACACAAGTGACAGCCAAACTTCATCAACTCAGCCATCAAGAGAAATTATAATGAAACCAACCTAGAATAAACCTAATCATTAACAACTGTGGAGTTACATATGCTTCTATTGGGGTAGAGTAGACAGACAAGCATTTCTTGGCCAAAATGAACCATGGTTTAAAGGATGAAGCTTTTTTAGTTTAATTTTCCAAAATTTTTATCACAAAGGAAAGCTTTTTTCTCAGGGTTTACATGTAGGCTGATGAGGAGCTCTGAGTTTCTTGGTAGTTAAGAGGGTCTGTTATCTGACTTGCATCATAATATGTGTCTATCTACAATTAGATACAGAAAATCAGAAAATAACCACTAGCACAATCTATCAAAAGCCATCATATGAACCAACATACATACTGTCAATATAATATACACCAACATACTATGGCAGATACAATTTTAACCTATGGAAACTGCTAAATACTTAAAAAGATATGTACTCTTAAAATTAACTACTATGAAAGAGCCTAGTAACTGACCACTACTGTTGAGTAGGATACTGACCCTCTGAAAAAGTCCTGTTTGCTGAGCTTTTCTGACTGCACCAGCTGATACAGTAACTGGCCCATGTGATCCCGGGTGATCTGGCTCCTTTCCAGGGTGGACTCCACTCCCGTCCTCACGAACACGTGTTGCAGGCCCTGGGCGTTCAGCTCTTCCACACACTGCATGGCTTCCTGTTCAAACAGCAAATAAAAGCTTACTCCAAAATAAATAAGCTTACTCGAATTGCCAGAGTGTTAAAATAAGTTTAAAAACATTTACTTATGACAAAATTGGTAGAAAAGAGCAAGATAGTTTCATATATATAAATAGCTAAACATTAATATAGCTCAGTAAAATGCAGGATAATATGGGCAATACTATTCGGCATATTTAAAAATAAAAGTGCATCTTTGTAAGGCTAATGTGTTTAGGTTAACATCTTCTTAAAGATCACTCAAAAGACCAGAGCCAAAAATGTCCTTTATTACACAACATGGATCTATATTATGATCACTCAGAAACTTGAAATGGTATATTATGAAATAATATTTAAACAGAAATTCGTGTCATGATTCAAAGGCCTTAATTCTGAGATAACTGAGGTAATTCTGTCTCAGTATGAAAATCTTCAAAGAAAAATGTCTTCCTTTTATAGTAAGGTTGACATGGTTAGCTGAAGTACTAAAAATCTTTTAGGAAGATCTTGGGATATGGGGCTTGTAGACTGGTTCTTACCACGGGATGATCTGGCTAGGTCAGTATCTCTGTTCTGGACAATAAAAGCCTGGCAGCAGGGTCACTCAATCACCAATCACCTCCCTGCCCTCAGCTACCTCAACGTGTGTGAGTTCAAAATCCTGTGATTCAACATCTGATGAGAGCAGTTCTTGTGAGGGGGAAGATGCATGTGAGAAGGGCAGTCTCCTGACAGAAGCCGTGAGTAAGGCAGGTCTACGCGTTTTCACCACTGTTTATCTCCCCTCTGTTAAGTTATTTAATACCTCCTCCCGTGTCAACTTTTTATCTAAAATATTTTCAAAATATAGAGAAATTAAAGAGTAATAAAAGGTACACCGACATACCTTTACTGCAATTTAATCAATTGCTGGTTTTCTTATATATGTATCTAAGAAATTCAACATTCACACAGTAACATCAACTAAATATCTGATATATAGTACATACTGGAATTTCCACAACTGTCCCCAAATGTCCAATATAGCTTTTTCATTGTTCTAGGATCCAACTGAAAACCCAACGTCACTCGTCATGATGTCTCTCTACCTTTGTTTTTGGCCATGTTGCCCATCCTCCAGGATCTTAGTTCTCCAGCTAGGGATCAAACCCAGGGTCCTAGCAGTGAAAGCGCCAAGTTCCAAACACTGAACCGTCACAGAATTCTCTCTTTAGATTCTTCTCTCCTTTGTGTTTTCATGACACTGGCACTTTTTTTTTTTTTATACATATGATTATTGATGGCATTTATTTATTTATTTTTATTATTTTTTAAATTTTATTTTTAAACTTTACATAATTCTTTTAGTTTTGCCAATTATCAAAATGAATCCGCCACAGGTATACATGTGTTCCCCATCCTGAACCCTCCTCCCTCCTCCCTCCCCATACCATCCCTCTGGGTCGTCCCAGTGCACTAGTCCCAAGCATCCAGTATCGTGCATCGAACCTGGACTGGCATCTCATTTCATACATGATATTTTACATGTTTCAATGCCATTCTCCCAAATCTTCCCACCCTCTCCCTCTCCCATAGAGTCCATAAGACTGTTCTATACATCAGTGTCTCTTTTGCTGTCTCGTACACAGGGTTATTGTTACCATCTTTCTAAATTCCATATATATGCGTTAGTATACACTGTATTGGTGTTTTTCTTTCTGGCTTACTTTTAAGACAACTGTCACATAAGACTGTTTCTTACATACACTTTACCCAATCAGTCTGTCTGTTTCCAGCCCCATCTGTATCTCACACACATTCATCGAATGCTAAGTTACCACCCCTCCTTCTAGCTTCCAGAATGGTGCTGCTTTCTACAGCTTATGCTTTTTATCCTTGTGGGGTTTTACCTCATTTTAAGCCTATCATCATCATTATAAAGCCTTTTCAGGAGAGAGTAAAAATGAAAGCAAATACTCAATGCTCAATATTATACCTGAAGTGATTGTCTTCCAATGAGAATTTAGTCACCGCATCTGCATACTGGGCCAACTAACTATATCATGGAACTACTAATGCGAAGTTTCTAAGTTCACAGCAGTTCATAATCTTACCCTTCTCCCTAGTTTCTAATGTTTTGTTTCTTGTTTTTGACCTCTAACCTGAAATGATACCTCCTAGAATCCCTGTGACTGGTTATCATACCATCTAATCTTACTTCTTTGCACTGAAACACTTTCTTTTTGTAGAAGCTGCTTATTTAGTTATTACCTATTTTTAGGACAGCTTTGTCTGTATCACCCACTAGAACATAAGCTCGGTAAAAGACCCATAAAAACAGATTATGCTATTCAGTACATATACTACAATATTTACAGGAAGTATTCCTTAAAATGGGCTTCCCTGGTAGCTCAGCTGATAAAGAACTCGTCTGCAATGCAGGAAACTCCTGTTTGATTCCTGGTTTGGGAAGATCCCCTGGAGAAGGGATATGCTACCCACTCCAGTATTCTTGGGCTTCCCTGGTGGCTCAGACAGTAAAGAATCTGCCTGCAACGTGGGAGACCTGGGTTCAATCCCTGGGTTGGGAAGATCCTCTGGAGGAGGGCACAGCAACTCACTCCAGTATTCTTGCCTGGAGAATCCCCATGGACAAAGAAGCCTGGTGGGCTAGAGTCCATGGCGCAACAAGTTGGACACAACTGAGCAAATAACACACACGCATGCATTCCTTAATGTGGGTGACACACTTCAGGTGCTCAACATATACATCTCACAGAGGCTAAAAACACAAGGTGTGGAGTCAGACAAATATGTTTGAACCCTGGTTCTGCCACTTACTTGCTATTGTGTGAGTTCAGGAATGTTACTTAATCTCTCAGCTTTGACTTCCTATCACAAGGTTACTGTGAGGACTGCATATAATATATATAAGTACTTGGCATATTGCTAAACACAAAACAAGGGCTCAATAAATACTCATTTGTATTACTGTTAACTATAGCACCTATTAAAATGTTTGGGAAAAATCTTCCTTAGAATGAGCTCTGCAATAAGCCTTTAGCATGACACACCAATACCCAAAAGGTAGGAAGAAAAAGTATAGCTTCTGTTCTGAAGCTGGAAGCTTGGATTTGAATCCTGAGTCTGCCATTTATCTGACAGTGGAAACAGTGTCAAGACTTTATTTTTTGGGGCTCCAAAATCACTGCAGATGGTGACTGTAGTCATGAAATTAAAAGATGCTTACTCCTTGGAAGGAAAGTTATGACCAACCTAGACAGCATATTCAAAAGCAGAGACATTACTTTGCCAACAAAGGTCCGTCTAGTCAGGGCTATCGTTTTCCCAGTGGTCATGTATGGATGTGAGAGTTGGATTGTGAAGAAAGCTGAGCGCCGAAGAATTGATGCTTTTGAACTGTGGTGTTGGAGAAGACTCTTGAAAGTCCCTTGGACTGCAAAGAGATCCAACCAGTCCATTCTAAAGGAGATCAGCCCTGGGTGTTCTTTGGAAGGAATGATGCTAAAGCTGAAACGCCAGTACTTTGGCCACTTCATGCGAAGAGTTGACTCACTGGAAAAGACTCTGATTCTGGGAGGGATTGGGGGCAGGAGGAAAAGGGGACGATAGAGGATGAGATGGCTGGATGGCATCACCGACTCGATGCACATGAGTTTGAGTGAACTCTGGGAGTTGGTGATGGATACGGAGGCCTGGCGTGCTGTGATTCATGAGGTCACAAAGAGTCGGACACGACTGAGCGACTGAACTGAACTGAACTGAACTGAACTGAGAGCAAGTTACGTTACACCTTTGCACCTCAGCTTTCTTTTCTATTTTTCAATTTTATTTTACTTTTATTTTCATTAGAAGATAATTACTTTACAAAATTGTGATGGCTTCTGCCATACATCAATATGAATCAGCAATAGGTATACATATGCCCCCTTCCTCTTGCACCTCTAGCTGTGCTAGGGGCTTCCCTGGTGGCTCAGACAGTTAACAAAACAAAAAACAAAAAACCGTGCTGCCAATTTATAAGAATACTATTTATTTTCCAGGATTCTAACAAATCACAATATATGAAGTCTGTTCTTTGGATTATTCCAGTTAGTGTTCTTATTTTTGCTGCATTTTCAAGAGTACTTTCTGAAAAGTACTCTAACTTGCTCATGAGTAAAACCTTCCTATTTCTAAATTTTGGACAATTTCGGTAAGCTTTTAGCAAAGCAAAAGTAGTTAATGTATCTGACAAATAATTTTAACAGATAAGCCTTTGATGACCCCAGATCCCTAAACCAGGTCCCATTATATGATCTCTCCTAAGATCCTACAGGTCTCCTAGCATTTATTTTAACCACAATTGAACACTTTGTGGACTTTATCTGTTCATGATCTGTCTCTAACTTAAGACTACAAGGCTCATGAAGTCAGGCAGTGTGTGTATCTTACTCACTGCTACCTTAAAATGAAGATCAGGAGAAGATTAAGGTTAAAGAAGGGCAAACTGAAAGCTACATCTTGAAATGTTTCACTTAGGCTGTCTGACCCCAACACATTACTCTCTTGTGCCTCAGTTTTACTTATGAAGTAAAGAAAAAGTAATGTCAGCTGTACTTTAAAGTTCCTATGAGAATGTTGATGAAAAGACAGGTAATATAAGGAGCCAGGAATTCCTCATAATGATACTGTGTTGTTTTTGTTCATTAATGTCAAAGTAAATTTGGTTATCCTGCAGTGGGGAGGGACTGATACCGGCTCTCCCTCCCTGCCAGTTGATCCTGTGAACCACAGTATCCATATAAAAGAGCGCACTGGGCAGGAGTGTATCAGTTGTGCAAACTGAACCGAGCAGGGCTGGGATCACTCGCTCGAGGTCTCATCAGTTCACAATAACTGATCTAGACCAAAACCAAGTCACACTGTCTCCTGTGAAGTTCCGCTGTCTCCTATCACAGGCCTTTCTGTGCTGTTGCTTCCTTTTTAAAAATTGTTGTTTACCTTAAAATCATTAATGTGTAGAAACTCATCAATGATAGATTTGGACTTCCTCTCCATCTCTTCCTCTGACAACGCAGGCTTGTCAGAGGCTGATGTTACTGGAATTTCCGGTTTTGTCACTAGTGAGGATAAAATAGTGAGAAAGGAAAAATGACAAAAATTATCATTAAAATGGTAGAATTATGGTTGATAATATACATGTTCTGTTACATTTTTTTTTTAAGTAAAAGCATTAAAACAGATACAAATGTGACAAAGCAAGCCACCTAAAAGTAGAATACAGAAACACGATTTTAGAATACACACATACTAAATAACTTCATAGTCCACAACAGCTACAAGGGATTGAGATGTTGATAAATTTTTATAATTAGCATTTTTTGTTCCTTTTTTAAAAAAATCAAGGTATAGTTGATTAACAGAATTATCTACAGTATTATATCAGCTTCAAGTACACAACACGGTGAAGGAATGTTTCCCTAGAGTATGCTGCATTTCCTTCCTGTATTTTGATTGCTCTCCACTGCTTCAATGATGGAGGGCACGCGAGGCCCGCTAAGTCGCACAGGCGTGCACAGAGCTACAGCCACGCTGGCTTCTGCAGTTGCTTGAGTACGCCATGGCTCCACCGACGAATACTCTGTTCACAGTGCTCCTCCTACATGGAATGCTGTCTCTCTCTGCCCCTCGCCTGTCCCTCCCTGCAAACCTGTTTTAACTCCTCTTTCCTTCAGACCCGAGGGAAGCCTTCTCTAACATTCCCCTGTGTCTGGTAAGTAAGTACTCTCTTATAACTAGGTTTCTTTCATAGCGTTTTTCTCATTTTGTACTTCTATACTGTCATGGTCCGTGTGAGGGTTGGAAAAGAATTTCCAGACATGAGGCAGGAGAGGAGCATAAAGTTCATTACAGCGGGAGACGCTCTAGAACAGCAGGCCAGCTCAAGGAAGACCTGACCTTGAACAGTGGTCCTTAGTCCACTTTCATATCCAGGGAACAAGGAGTGGGCTAGGGGTCTTGTGGGTCATTTGCTGATTGGATGTGGCACGTATCCTGGGTGGGGGAAGAGTAAGGCAGGTAACTTCTCCCTACGGGGCAGGAGGGGAGACAGGCGACACTGCTCAGGAGGACCTGAAATCCATTAGGAGCCACACCACGGGGGAGGGAAGGACACCAGGGTCTGGTTTTGCCGTTCCTGCATTCCGAGACCGTCCTCGGTTTCATCTCTCTTTCGATCCTTGGGTTACCACGTGTATCATCTTTCATGGGGTTATTTGATAAACTTCTCTTTGACCCAGGAGACAGAAGACCAAGAGCAGGGACTGGTGCCCAGGTGCACGTGGCAAATGAACAAATGACCCAGACAGTTAAGCGTGCGGAGGGCAGCTGTGCCACAGTGTCCACTACACACCAGACGCTTCTCATACCCTATCTTGTTAGGCTCCCAAACCACCCAGCATGCAGAAGAAAGCCACACGTCCTTAAAACTGAAAAGATCTGAAGTCCTCATCAGTCGGGAAAAGACATTTCAATTTTCCTGTGAAATCCATTTAGAAACTACAGTTAAGAGACATAATTTAAATAGTGAAACAAAATTGAAAGCTAGGAAAATGTTATAAAACAACCATATTACTTCAGGATTAAGATTTAAAAACTTTTTCATCACTGTCATTATCATCATTAAGACATCTAAGACCTTTTTGCAAGCTTTGTGTTTACCAGGTAATGTTCAAAGTATTTACACGTATTATCATTTTTAACCTTCACAATAACTACAGAATTAGTACACTTGTTATCCCCATGTAAGAGATGAGGAAACTGAAAATCAGATCGGTTAAACACGAGGCAGTTTTTAGAGCACTACCTGAGTTGGTCCTCTAAGCACATACATGCTCAACATGTACAAAACCCACAGAGCTTCCAAGATGAAGGTAATAAAAGACCATCTGATACTTTCTCTCTGGTTTGCCCTGTGGTGGCCCAACAGTTTCAGGATTTTCATACATGTGAGGGGCTGTACACAGGATACCTTGGAGAAGGGAGGCTACCCACTCCAGTATTCTGGCCTAGAGAATTCCATGGACTGTACACGGGGCTGCAAACGGTCAGACAGGACTGAGTAGCTTTCACTTTTACCATTCACCAAGGACACACACTCTAATGCACACGGGGGTGCAACTGAGGGACGTTGGAGGAAGTTCGTATCGCTCAAGATACAGCAAAAGGCCCTTATCTGCATCGCTTTTAATAGTGAAGGGGAAAATTTACACACTGCTGAACAATGGATACCTGGGGAACGAGAACCGTGAGATTAGGAAGATATCCTCTAACTTTTAGAGCACTGGCTTGTGTGCTGTTAACATGTATTGATTCTGAAAATCTACTCAGGCACAAAGTCTCCTTGTCTTTTTCTCCTCCCAAATTGAAGGCCCCAGTCTTCACCTGTGTCTGTTCATACAGAGCCCCTCACCTGGCTCCCTGGTCCTGCTCCGCTCCGCCTCAGCGCTGCTCCTCTCCACGTCCATGCCTCCTGTGAGCTGCTTCACGGTCTCCAGCATCTCCCTCCGCTGCTCCTCCTGAGACTGATTGTCTAACAGGTCTTTACTGCTGCCACCCCTCATGAAAGTGTTCGGCCGAGCTGCTGCAGGCTGGAGGGGCTTGTCATTCTTCTCCCTGCCCGTGCTTCCTCGACTTCAAAGACAAAACAACACTTCTCAAAATAAAGACCACCTCCATTCCCTCTGTATTCAAATTATAAAACAACACCAAGACTTTCTAAGTATGCAGGAGAACTTTTCACAGACAACTTTAGATGTATGAGGCACCAATTACACGCCAAAGTATAATTATTTACATAAACAAGTAAAATCAGTGCTTTAACGAGATTAAGATGTGTTTTAGCTTTTCCTTAAATGTTAAAGGGATACCACTTGAAAATTTTAAATGCCAATGGCAATTCCTTGTCTAAATTTTAAAATATCTTTTAAGAAGAAAGACTGATGAGTGTATGAGCTAAGTGAATAAAAGGGAAACAGAGTACCAAAATAATATGGTTTTACTGTCTTACAAACTTTACAATGATATTTATTCAGAAATTTCAAATACATGGAAAATATCTGAGGACCAAGTCGTGGAAAGTTTTTGAATAGCCCAAATCACACACTACTTTCATTTTAGGAGAGAATCTTCCTGTCTTCCTACTCTTCTCTCAGACAATTCTAACCAGTGCGGCAAACAGGTCCTCAGCCCAAGAGAGATCAGCAATGGTGAATTTAAAATGAGAAAAGGAAGACCTACAGGAAAGACAACAGGTCTAATCACTATGCAGGAACAGACACAGTCCTCAAAAAGCACAGCCATCAGGGGACATTTATAGCAGGGAAAAGAGAGTACACCATGAGAAATGCTGGGCTGGAAAAAGCACAAGCTGGACTCAAGATTGCCAGGAGAAATATCAATAACCTCAGATATGCAGATGACACCACCCTTATGGCAGAAAGTGAAGAAAAACTAAAGAGCCTCTTGATGAAAGTGAAAGAGGAGAGTGAAAAAGTTGGCTTAAAGCTCAACATTCAGAAAACAAAGATCATGGCATCCTGTCCCATCACTTCATGGGAAATAGATGGGAAACAGTGGAAACAGTCAGACTTTATTTTTTTGGGCTCCAAAATCACTGCAGATGGTGACTGCAGCCATGAAGTTAAAAGACGCTTACTCCTTGGAAGGAAAGTTATGACCAACCTAGATAGCATATTGAAAAGCAGAGACATTACTTTGCCAACAAAGGTCCATCTAGTCAAGGCTATCGTTTTCCCAGTGGTCATGTATGGATGTGAGAGTTGGACTGTGAAGAAGGCTGAGTGCCGAAGAATTGATGCTTTTGAACTGTGGTGTTGGAGAAGACTCTTGAGAGTCCCCTGGACTGCAAGGAGATCCAACCAGTCCATTCTGAAGGTGATCAGCCCTGGGATTTCTTTGGAAGGAATGATGCTAAAGCTGAAACTCCAGTACTATGGCCACCTGGTACGAAGAGCTGACTCATTGGAAAAGACTCTGATGCTGGGAGGGATTGGGGGCAGGAGGAAAAGGGGACGACAGAGGATGCGATGGCTGGATGGCATCGCTGACTCGATGGACGTGAGTCTGAGTGAACTCTGGGAGCTGGTGATGGACAGGGAGGCCTGGTGTGCTGCAGTTCATGGAGTCGCAGAGTCGGACACGACTGAGCAACTGCACTGAACTGAACTGAAAGAGTCACAAACACCTCAGGAGCACAACTGATGCTCAATGACAATCTAGGTTACTGTTTAAAAGTTCACCTGTGCTATATTTTGTTTCAGAAGCCAAAGGAATAGTAATATAGCTTAGGAAACCCACCTAGTCACATTAATTTATAATAATAAAAAGCAAAAGTTTGCGAGGTTAAAGAAACTCAGTTCCAAAAGCACCTACATCAAAACATTTTATTCTGTCACTATACTACAGGTTCTCACCCACTCTGTGTAAACTAGCCAACGGAACACCTGACTGTACGAATCCTACAAAAATCAAAGTAGAAAGATAGCAGAATACAGAGTAGTGAAAAATAAAAGGCAACCTCAAATATAACTGCAAGAACAGTGTGACAGAGGAATCCACGGGTGGGCGGTCAGGCCCTTTCACTCAGCTTGAGGGTTGCAGCCTGAGGGTGCTTGCTAGTTTCTCTGGAGCGCCTGCAGCCTCACCTTGCGGAGCCCTGACACAAGCTCCCGGGGCTCGTTGGCTGGGCCTGGCTCTCTGAGTGGAGCAAGCTATTGGATATCCCTTCCACCTTATCTGAACTCCATAACTTCCTTATCTTGGAGGAAATCAACTTTAGTGATGAAATGAATCTACCCATAGGGATTATCATCACAGAGAGAGAGAGAGCGTGTGTTGTGTTGGACAGCCAGCCAGCCTGACAAGCAGGTCAATCTTTATTAATGTGCAGACTGCTTACCTAGTTAAGGTCCGCCGGGAATCAAACTCTAGAGGTGTGGATGACGCAGACCCTGAAGGTGCTGGAGGTTGCAAAGCAGAGAATCTGTTTAAACTGGAAGCACTTGATCTTAAGGCATCTATAGATATTAAGGAGTGAGAAAGAAATATAAATCACATGACTAAAATGCAGCTTCTAACTGATCTGCCTTCGTGGGGAAGGGCCCGTGGCCAGCTGACGAGCCTAACCAGCTGACGCCAATCTCCTGGTCCACAGACCATACTCTTAGAAGCACTGTGTTAGAAAGACTTTGTATGTAAAAAAGAATTTATAAATATTTATTCATTACAACTATCTGCTCCTTTAAAAATATAACTAAATTATCCTAAGTAGGGCCTAGGAATGGTAAATAGGGGAAGAAAGAAGGCAAGCGAAACCAAAAGAAAATATTTAACTTAAAAAATGCTGTGATGTCATTTATGTAAAAGTATGGATGTGAGTTTAAGTGAACAATTTAATTTAAAAGAAAAAAGGTCAAAATTATGTAACAGAAGGGAAATATGGGAAGGTTGTTAACAATGAAGTTTAATTGTTATGATCCAAGTATGTGAGTCCTAAAGTCAAGTCTCTCAAAATCTACTTCTGACATAGATTTTGAAAAATATTTTAATCGAATTGTTTTTTCTTTCGCAACACCCTAAAGTTAAATGCTTCTGGGTAATAATATTACTTTACTCAGTAATATGAGTTTCCATTTTAATTTGGAGTCCCAGTAACTTTTCTAATTATATTGAATTTGTAAAAAGCAACAAAACAACAAAGGAATCAAACAGATTAAAGTTTTAAATAGTTTTTGAATTAAAAAAAAAAAACTTGTTTTAAATATTCAAAATACCTAAGGATCCACACTGAGGAGGAAACCCTCAATTATGTTAAGAGCGGGACACCAATAAATCTGGGCGTGATTAGTTTATAGATCTTGCACTAAAACGTACGCTTGTGAAATGACTGCAGCACGCCAGCTTCCGGAGGAAGGACACTCCTCACTTACCGGCCTCGCTCGCCTTCGCTCCACCACTGCTGCCCTTTCCCCAGCTGCCCAGCTGCGCTTTAGGTACCAGCTGAATTTTCTCATCAATTGTGGGCTGCAACGTAAGGGATCACAAGTCAACAGTAGGAACTATTCTAGAAGAATAGTTTATCTTCTCTTTTTTCTCCCCAGTGCAATAAAATCAATTTCAGCAACAAAATTTTGCTTGGAATGCCCATATACAAAACATAAGTTGGAGCTGTTCCCATTAAACTGGGATTCCTCTGGCCCTGGAAGAACTCTTTGGAATCCAGTGTCCACAAAATACAACTACTGGCCTGGAGAATACATTCAGATCCTTGAAGATGGTATGCTAATCTGCTAAGCAGTTTCTAATGATTTCCCTTTTACAATGCCAAGGGATTTTAAAATGGAAAAAAAAAAAAGAAAGAGGAATATACAAATATTACAAAATTAACTCATTAATCTTTTCAAGTGACTGTTAGGAAACAGGTCAAAAGACCCAAAGATTTCACATTTTAGCAAAGCCTAAAATAGGTTGGGGCAGGGAAGGAGAGGTGAGACAGGCGCATGGTTCAGTAAAGGGGAACAAGAGAAAAGAAAGGAACATGTTAGACGGGGAGTTAGGGTGCCTGATACCTCTCAGATTTAACTCTCCCAGCACAACTTCAGTACAAATGCATAGAGTACCTCATAGAATGCACACCACAACACAAACACTGTGAGGCGGATCCTAGCAAAGGCACTGCTATGCTCTGACACTGCAGCTTGCTATATGTAGTTAATAGTTAATAGTGAATCTCCTTAATGGTTTTGAGCTTTTAATATTTATATAGAGTACCAACAGTATAACTGTCTGAATACACACATTTCTTTTAATTTATATATTTTTTAAAATATTAAGGAAATAATGTTGTAGAATGTTCCTTTTTACAGTGCCCATGCACAGAAACGATATTTAAAACACAAATGATTTTAGTTAAAACTGTCTCTTGCTGGAAATGGAAGCGGATGGGAATCAAGTTGTATTCAGCGATGGAATTCCTCCTTTGGGACATAAACAACTGAAAGAATGTACCAGAGTCTTAGAAAACAGGATCCTGGCTGATACATCAAGAGAGATCCAGAGAGGGAATGCTCCGTCCTGAAGCAATGCTTTGATAAAACTGTAAGGATGCAAACGACACAGCTCATCTTCTTCTATTTGATATCTTCATTGTGAGCTTTAGACTGTCCTTAGTATCCTCCTGGCAGGCTGCCAATTTCAGATCTATGGAAAGCGTATTACAAGTAAGGATCAAACCACACTTGCAAGTGGTTTGCAAAACCCAGTGGGCTTGGAAGTTTCCACTTTTACAAAATGTAATTCTACTTTCTCTATGTTATCCAAGGTTCTCTTCACTCTACATATAGTGATCAACTTCTACTGCTGAAAACATCTGCCAGGAGAAAATTCTTTCCTCTTACAGCCCATAGACTCTCAAGAGAAGGAAGTAGGGTCCAGTAAATCTTTATCACAGAATAATTTCTGGAAGGTCTTCTGTGATTTCTTTTGTGCCTTAGATATAGCAAACCATTCATTCCTTTAATGGTCAAACTTAAAAAGGCACTTTCTCTCCTTCCTTAGAGCTAAGGATCAGAACAGATCAGATTAGTTGCTCAGTCGTGTCTGACTCTTTGCGACCCCATCAATCGCAGCACTCCAGGCCTCCCTGTCCATCACCAACTCCCGGAGTTCACTGACACTCACGTCCATCGAGTCAGTGATGCCATCCAGCCATCTCATCCTCTGTTGTCCCCTTCTCCTCTTGCCCCCAATCCCTCCCAGCATCAGAGTCTTTTCCAATGAGTCAACTCTTCGTACCAGGTGGCCAAAGTACTGGAGTTTCAGCTTCAACATCAGTCCTTCCAAAGAAATCCCAGGGCTGATCTCCTTCAGAATGGACTGGTTGGATCTCCTTGCAGTCCAAGGGACTCTCAAGAGTCTTCTCCAACACCACAGTTCAAAAGCATCAATTCTTCGGCGCTCAGCCTTCTTCACAGTCCAACTCTCACATCCATACATGACCACTGGAAAAACCATAGCCTTGACTAGACGAACCTTTGTTGGCAAAGTAATGTCTCTGCTTTTCAATATGCTATTTAGGTTGGTCATAACTTTCCTTCCAAGGAGTAAGCGTCTTTTAACTTCATGGCTGCAGTCACCACCTGCAGTGATTTTGGAGCCCAGAAAAATAAAGTCTGACAGTGTTGCCACTGTTTCCCCATCTATTTCCCATGAAGTGATGGGACTGGATGCCATGATCTTCGTTTTCTGAATGTTGAGCTTTAAGCCAACTGTTTCACTCTCCACTTTCACTTTCATCAAGAGGCTTTTTAGTTCCTCTTCACTTTATGCCATAAGGGTAGTGTCATCTGCATATCTGCGTTGATGGATATTTCTCCCGGCAATCTTGATTCCAGCTTGTGTTTCTTCCAGTCCAGCGTTTCTCATGATGTACTCTGGATAGAATGTAAATAAACAGGGTGACAATACACAGCCTTGACATACTCCTTTTCCTATTTGGAACCAGTCTGTTGTTCTATGTCCAGTTCTAACTGTTGCTTCCTGACCTGCATACAAATTTCTCAAGAGGCAGATCAGGTGGTCTGGTATTCCCATCTCTTTCAGAATTTTCCACAGTTTATTGTGATCCACACAGTCAAAGGCTTTGGCATAGTCAATAAAGCAGAAACAGATGTTTTTCTGGAACTCTCTTGCTTTTTCCATGATCCAGCGGATGTTGGCAATTTGATCTCTGGTTCCTCTGCCTTTTCTAAAACCAGCTTGAACATCAGGAAGTTCATGATTCACATATTGCTGAAGCCTGGCTTGGAGAATTTTGAGCATTACTTTACTAGGGTGTGAGATGAGTGCAAGAGCTAAGGATACAATATACAAAAGCTTGCAATTTACTATGGCTTCTCAAGAACTTTTGTTACCATCTCTCCTATACTAAGTATCTCATAGCTTTAAGAATTAACCTAGTCAATTTAATAAGCCTTAGTAAACCTAACTAATCTAGTCCTTCTTAGATAACACTCATACAAATAAAAAGGACTAATTCCAGGACAACTAGGAAAGAATACACTTACTAAGGTTGCCCTGCAGAAATGCATCTGCAATAAAAAACAACTACCCAGTAAAATGTGTAATATGGCTGTTTCATGTAGGAAGTAATTTTGAGAGTCATGTTTTTCAGACTATTTGAAGTTGTTCTTAAATGTCACACTCACCTTAGTGATTTTCAGAAATTTTGAGGGGTCCAATACCCGACTATTCTTGGCCCCTTGAACAGTGTTCCACCCACCTTCATCCACTCTCTGGACACCTGCAGGAAAAACGGAGTGAGCCAGACTCTCCTCTGTCTCAAATCAGTTTGACAATGAAATGGTGAGCAATCTTTTCAACTCAGCAGCTCCAATCAAAACCCAGGAAACAGACAAAAGAAACTGTGAAAGCACTGCTGACGGTCTCCTTACCACCCACAACATGAAAATTTCAAGTAGAAGCACTCTACTGGTATCCATCTCTCATAAAACATTACTGACCTGGAAGGAACCAACTCATAGAAATGAACAAGGATTTAGTGCTAGACTAATCCTCCCTAAGGGAGGGCCAAATCTAATGTGTATAGAGTTAATGATGAGAATACTTTGGGAGAAATAAGATGGAAATAATTTATTCCAAAGTTTATTTCACTTAATGATGTTATAAGACACTATGGTTTGATCATTCCCTTAAAACCTGCTTCTCTAAACTTTCAGGGACTGAGAGGCAGAAAACCTTGACTCCTCTCTCTCACACATTGCACTTAATTTGTCAGCAAATCTTGTCAGTTCAACCTTTTCAATATATTCAGCATCTAGCCCCCCTTCTAACCACTACTAACACTACAAATTTGGTTAAGCTAGCAATAAGCCTCAACTGGTATAAAAACATCATCACTGGCTTCCTGCTTCATCCTCACCATTCTCATCATGGCAGCCAGTGTGGCCCGAGTAAGTTATGAGTCAGGTCTTGTCACTTCTTTGCTCAAAACACTTCTGTTATCTATTTCATTGTGAGAATAAGACAGACTCCTTATAAATGGTTTATCTCCTCTAAGTAATCTGGCCCCTGCCTCTCAGACCCCATCTCCTACCACTCCCCCCCCATAACCTTTGCTCTAGCCACACTGACCTTTTTGCTGATGCTTGAAAAGGCTGCTTCAAGGCATTTGTACTTACTATCCCCTTTTCCTAACACCCACTTCCCCAGATATCCACATGAATTAACTCCTTCCTTACTTCATTCAGTCTTTGCTCAAACAACACCAACTTAAATAGGCTTCCCAATCTTCCTAATATAAAACTGCAACCTCTCTACTCATCAAACCTTGCATTCCTACTCCTTCTCTGTTTTAGTTTTTCTATAGAACATATCTGACAAACATATATTTAAGTATTTGTTCCCCTCTGTTCCTCCTAAGATGTGAGCTGTAGGAAGCAATGGACTTTGTCTCTCTTGTTAAGTGACAAGCACTCAATAAATATTTACTGAATGAAAGACCACCAAACTGTCTAAAAGCTTTTTCAATCCTCACATGCTTCTTGATTTTCTCTTTGCTAAGTGATACTAATGGTCATGAACACGCTTGATTATTCCTTGCTCCTGTAGAATGGAAAAGCACACTCTCTTCCCTGGTGGAGTCATCTCTCAGAACTTCACTATGAGTATACAGTGTCTCTGATAAATAACAGGTCACAGCTATCGAATATTTAGTAGGTGTCAGTTGCTATGCTAAACACTTTACCTATCTCATTTCAGCCTCACAAATCCTAGGTACTATTATTCGATCAATTTTAAAGATTAAGTGACTTGTGCAAGGTCACGCAGTTAGGATGCAGGAGAGGTGAAACTCATACCAAGACGGTTTGGCTCCAGAGTCTATGCCCTCAACCTCTATGCTAATATGACCCGGTCACCATCTGAGCACTTCATAGCACAGTGGATGAGCGTTCCCATTTGGATGTCATCTCAGAAGAAACAAGCTTATAAGAAAAATGATCATTTCCTTTCTGAAAAAAGTTTCTTCTTTCAATGTTCCTAAACTGAGTCTACAGAATTTTCTATTTTCTCAGGTGTAAAATGCTTACTACTTCACCTTATTTTTTTCTGTTTCTTCCTTTTTGTTTTTATCACTACCAAGTTTTAACCTCCTTCCACATAGGATTTCAGCTGACAACAGCATTTCTGAGCCTGGTACACCCTTCACCACGTGACGAGCAATGCTGTCAGTGCTGTTCAGCTGCTAAGCTGTGTCTGACTCAGTGTGAACCCATGGACTTACACTGCGCTAGGCCTCCCTGTCCTTCACTATCTCCCAGAGCTTGCTCAAACCCATGCCCATTGAGTCTGTGATGCCGTCCGGCCATCCCATCCTCTGCCGCCCCCTTCCCCTCCTGCCCGCAATCTCTCCCAGCATCGGCGTCTTCTCCAGTGAGCAGCAGACCCCTTTTATTGAAGTGCGCCCAGCCTGTCATCACGCCTTTGCTCAAAAGCACGCGGCAGCTCCTCAGTGTCAGCTCAAGCCCGAGTTCCTGATTTGGGTCCACTCTTCTCAGCATTTTTTCAATCCTTCTGAACACTGAAATTTTACTCTAATCAGGTTTATTTATTCCTCTTTACAGTATATATTTACTTTAGTTTCATGACTATAATTTTTCCATCCCTTCCAAATATTGGCCATCTACCAACACCCAGTTCAAGTGCCCCTTTCCTCCAAGTTGCTATCCCACCTGTTCTGAGTTTTAACAGCCTGAGTGGAGAGTACATTTCATAATTGATAGTAACTTCTGTTTGCTTGAAAACATTCCCTTTATTAGTTCTGGCTTCCAGAGGGAAGGAGATGTATCTTCTACTTCTTTTTATATCCCTCACCTATACTGAGTATACAGAAGATGCTCAATGAAGTCTTGCTGATTGCTGACTTTGGAGTAGTCAAAGAAATAAAACGTACTTCCCACACTCTCTGTTTTTACACAACAACCAGTCTCCAGGTGATGCCGTTTCTCTTACCAATCACCGTTCTCTTCTTTGGGTCAGTCTTTCTGCTCTCATTTCACATCTAAATATAAAATTCTTAACATATTCATCCCTCAAACTCCCAAGTTCCCTAGTGCCCGGTAGACTCCACCCCTCACCTGGTCTTCTCTTCTCTTTGGTCATGAGTTGTTGGACCTTCCTCTGCTCTTCCTGTTCTTCTATTTTAGCTTCTTTGTGAATCTGTTCAATAGTTTTAGGCCCCTGATCTGCTCGTCGTGATACCCAATTACACTATAAAAGGAGAAAATCAGGATGTCAGCCAGATAACTAAAAATAGAAAGGAAACTTTAGAAAAATCTATTTTATACTTTCACTGCTAGAAAAGCATAGCATACACATGAACCTGGCACTATGGCAGGTTCAACCACCTACAGATGGCTCTACGTGCAGCTCAGATGTTAGCGCTAAATACTGAAACCTGTCTCAATCCACTGAGTTACTCTATACAAAAGCAGTGGGTAGAAACACAGAGTGAAAGAATGGCCCAACTATCTGTCTACCCATCCACCTACCTACCCATCCATCTGTACATTTTATCATATTGTACTTTTGAAAGGAAAAACAAGAGGAATCAAGAAAGGTCAGGACTTTTGGCCTTGACCCAGTCGGATATATTGCTACTCAGTTCACACCACACTCCACTGGGGTTCTACATCGAGGATGACTAGCGTTTTCCTTCCTCACATATCAAGGTTATGGTATCTACACAAAACGCCACAATCACTCTAAGCTCCAGTTATCCTCTCTGCTAAGGGTAAGACAAGCTGTCTCCTTCAAGAGACACTTCTCCCAGTCCTTCCCTTCTGAGCTACAGTCTCAATATCTGATACAAATATGAGTGACTGAAGGAAGAGGCAGAGCAATTTTTAACATTTACTTATATTAGTTTGAGGCAAGAATGGAAAATAGATTTAAATCAGCATTCAAAATTCTGATCAAGTGGTAGTGGCTTTGTTAATAAGAAGGATCCTGAGGTCACATCTCAGCTGAGTAAGCTACCTGGTCTGAGTGCAGGGCGGGGTAGAGAGGGGGACCTGCGTTCACTTCCTCTATCTTAGGCTCAGTGGCAGTGTGTTTCCTCTAGCAGTTGACAAAGGTGGTAGTGGTAAGAACTATACTTAGTATGACAAAGGAGGGAAAAAAGCAGCAGAACAAGAGAGTGTACAGGAAAAACAACAGAGAGGAAAACATCTACATCTCCTGTGAGCTGGCCACACACATAACCACTGAATCTTTATAACACACCTGCAAGGGAGACAACGTCACCACTTCAGAGACTACAATGTAAGGCTCGGGGAAGAGAAATACATCGATTTTGAAGATGAGAATTCTTGATTATTTAGCATGCTAAGATTAAATTTAAATGACCACAGTTTGAAATCAGAATGGCTGATTTCAAAATTGCAAAGTGGTCTGATCACCAGAATAGAGAGAAGAAATAAGCTGCAGACAGGCAGGTGTACATGCTCTTTGTCCTTTCACATAGCTCTCTTGTCACAGTTTGTTGATCCATGTTCTGAGTCATGAGGCAAAAGCATTAAGCCATTATACATATAAATCCTAGGACATCCTCCCCAAGCCAAACCCTGAAAAGAGACTGGAAAGGTAGGTTGATTTTTCTACTTACCAGCCTTAGATCTATTACATCCTGAAGCATGAATCGAATCCTAGATGAGGTTTTTCTTTCTTTCACAATTTTCTCCATCTGATTAAAATACTGGTCCATACGTGGCTGCAAGATACAAAATCATTAGTATTCCTGGCTGAGGAATTCAAATGTAGTTTTACCACGTAGAATTTTAAGACAGCATAGGAATACAACTTTTGGCCAAAAGGCATTGTGGTAGAATTTTTAATTGAACATGACACCCAAAATAAAGGCTACATATTCCAGGAGGCAGGCCATGGCCATATGACTAATTATAGGCCAACAGAATATAAATGGAAACGTCATACTGCATCTCCTTGGAACCTTAAGAGAGAGGTGGCTGTGTCCTTTGCCCTTTGCTAACCTTCTCAGCTATGATGTCAAGAACTACTCCAGGGCTACACCTTAGGGATGACAAAATGTTACACTGGAGGAACTGAAATTTTTTGTCATCTCTTAGCCAGCCACCAGGCCAGCCTTAGAATTTTTACTCCTGAACTTCATTTACATGAGTGAGAAATAAACCTCAGTCTTATATACACACTGATATTCCAGGTTTTCTATCACAGCCAAACATAACCCTACCTGATTCCTATGTTATAAAACATTTCTGACACTATTTCTTTGATGCTTTTCTAATTTCCCTACCCCTTATTTGGACAGTACCATGTTATGTTTGAATTATAATATTTTTAATGGTTTCTTATATTATGGTTAGATAGCCCTGTCATCAACTAGAGCATAAACGAGAAAGCTACTAGGTCTTCATTCTTGTCTTCCGTCAGTCCTGGCTGTTGGTAGCTCCCCCGTCACCCCCAAATTTCTGTCCACAGAAATGTACTGCTATTCATATACATATGAAGGGCCTGTAAAATAAAGGACACGGGAGAAATAATCTCAATTCATGACCTGGCTTTTAAATACTTTTGGATCCTCTTCACTTCTGACTTTAATGAAAACGTGGTAACGAGCACCATGGCCCAACACTGACAGTGAGAAGGACAAAAGAAAAGCACCCTTGGCTGCTGGGAAAAGATGGAGACCTGTGTTGACGGTCAACTTCCGCAGCTGACAAAGAGTCCCTGCAGGAGGTTTCTGAGATTCGGGGGTCTTACCTTTGCTTTCTCAAAGTCCAGGTCTTTGCCAATTGTGGTGAGCAGGCGACACAGACACTCGAGGGATTCTTCATCGTGGTTCTTCAGCAGCTTCACCACACAGTCATGCATGATGGCTTCAGTCAGCATTTTGAGTTTAAAGAGTTCTCCAATGAACTTGATGTTGCCAATGGATCTCCGCCGGGCTTTATCTTTAGCTTCTTCCAGTTCATCATGAAGCCTTGTCCTCTCCTCTGGCTATTGCATAAGGAAGAATAACAGAATCTTGATGATGAAGATTGTACTACTCAAAAGATGCTAAAAACATACTTGTGGCTGGTGTTGCCGGTATGCTCGTTCAGTGCAGACCTGGCAAGCCTCCTACGAAGCGGCAGCTAGGGAGATTGTGGAGCTCGGCATTGCTGACGAAAAGCTCAAGGAAGGAGTCAAAACTGAGAAAAACGATCATTCTAATTTGAAGGTGGAGGGGCAGGATGGTTCAGAGGTGCCGTTAAACATTAAGAGGCATGTACCACTTAGTACCCTGATAAAAGCCCATTGTGAACGACAGGGTTTGTCAGTGAGGCAGATCAATTCCCATCTGACGGGCAGACAATCAATGTAAAAGACACACCTGAACAGTTGGAAGTGGAGGATGAAGATACAACTGTTGTGTTCCAACAGGAGATAGTAGGTGTCTGCTAAATAGGGAATCCCTAGAATTCTGTTCCTCCAGACCAAAAAGACACTCTCCATTAGAAAATCACAATTTGGTTCCACCACATCCTGACTGCTAGAGTGTAGTTTCTCTACTTTTTCGTTTTCTCCTTTCTCATTCCTTTACTGTACATAAAGTAACTGGTGTATATGCACAAGCATAGTGCACTTTAAAAAAAACTACAGAGGTGATGGTATGTTGACTGACATCAAATGAAGATGGGATGGGGAAACATACTGGTCTGGGAAAAACATCCCCTTTATCTCCATTAGGGGCATACTCATCAACTCTTATCTTTATACTCCAGTATATTATTTTGCTTTCATTGTCTAACAAAAGCATAAAAGTTCTTGCACTCCTTGATTGGAGGATTTTAATGTTTTCCATTTACCATTGTAAAACCAGTCACAATTTTATAACTTTTTTGTATGCAGCTGTTACATGTAGGGAAATCTCTATTTAAGTAAGGATAAATTACTCTAAAAGAAGAAATGATCCTATATAATTTTCCCTTCAAGTGTCTTGTTGTTTAAATAAACTTGTTTGAACTACGGGTCAGGGAGAGGCTTTGAGGTTTTGACAGTTAACCACAGACCTATTCAGAAAATAAAACTATCCCCACAAGTTCGCATCCATTTCAGGAGATTTCTGGAATTCAGCAACCTCTCTGAAGTCTAGGTTCTGAATCCCTATCTTAGAAGGTTGAGTTGTTTTAACATGTGGCACTAAAAGGAATAAAGCTCCCCTCTAAACATCAATACGGTATATCTCCACCTGAAGAAAAGGCCGCAGGCACCTACTGAAGTAGCAGGACGATGAGGCAGCCGGCTTCATGAAAATTCTGATAACACTCAAAGTGCACACGCACGGTTTTTCTGTGAAAATACTTACAGCACTGGCAGCCTCGAGTTCTTTCTGCTTCTTCTCAAAGACATCATCATCGGCTTTATCTTTTTCAAATTCCTTCTGGCAACGGTTCAGTAGTAGCTTCCGGAAGTTCACTGTGTTACCAGGCTTGTCTGCCATGGGTACTTTCAGCTGCATCCAGATGGGAAAATGCAAAAGGGGCAAGATTACTTAAAGAAATCCAATGATTTTCTCAAAATATCTATTTTCTTTATTGTGCAAAATAACGCTGACCGAACCACAGGTAAGCATTCTACAAAAGATACATGATTTAGCTTTAGGCATTTCATGTTTTCAATGGTTAAGGAGCTTTAAATTTTATATAGAAAAGACACACATTCCTCTCATATAAATGTACCACATCCTCTATGGCTGGTTGTGCCTCTAGCTGACTTTGAAATCCTTGTAATACTATTACAACTATGACTCTGCACTCCTCTAGACATTTTTAACTGTCAAAGGTTATTATTTTTGTTTTTCAAACTACTACAGTAGGTACTTTGGTTTCAAGAAACAAATAAAAATGAAACGAAGCAGGGGAGAATTTCATGGCCGTAGGAAAACTGTTGGAGGTGAGATCCTTATTCTAGAAAGATGCAGAAGTGTGTGTGAGTGAGGGCCACGTTTCAGAATACTGGAGACATCTTTTCCTAAGGGGGACGTCACAACACTGTAACGCTAGTATCTGACTTGTCTATCGATACACTATGTTTATTGATTATTTCTTATGTGACAAAAGAACATACTAGTTCTCTACGAGTTGTCTAATAAATGTCCAACGTAGGCACATTCTTTTGATGCACAGACTCAGGGCAGGGAAGGGGCCGGTTAGAGGCAAGACGCTTACAAGACGTCCATACAAACCCATTGTTTTCTAGTAACTGCAACAGCTTCACCTTCAAGCTTACTTCTAACTAAATGCAGAGACGTTCTTATTCAGAAAATAAAGAAAGTGAACCAGCACAGTGATTGACTAAAAGATTCTGTTTTACAGACAAAATCACGAGTACCATTTTGAACAGCTGTGACAATATGGCAAGATGATTTTCCTAGAATCACAAAGTGGCTCCCAAAGTTCTGAAATACGTGGTCTTTGTCCTAGATTTAGTGGGAGAAGTTAATAAAAAACGGGATACCTTGTATTTATATTCACAGAAGAGTTAGCAACCAGAATGGACTTTGGAGAGCTGCTGATCAAGGCTGAATGGCTAGCAACTTGAGGACTACAATACCACGGCATATTTGTGCTAGAACTGACGGCACATTCTCCAACATATTCCCAGTGAGACACGAAAGACCCTTCAACAAGGCCAGCTCTTACCAACCAGAGCTGAATGCTTCATTTCACTTTTTTTTAACTTAGAGGAGAAGAACATCAAATACGGATTCTTTTCAGACAATCACAGGAAAGCTAACACGTCCTTATGTCCAAATTTAGGCCATACAAATACAAGTGACAACAGGTTATGTCAAAGTCAGGCCTATTCTATGATCACACAAGAGGGTAGGCTTTTAATTTATTTGTACTTATTTGGCTGTGCAGAATCTTAAGTGTGGCATGCAAGACATTTAGTGTGGCATGTGAGATCTAGTTTCCTGAGCCGGGATCAATCCCAGGTTTCCTGCATTGGGAGCACAGCGGACTGGGCCACCAGGGAAGTTCTGAGAGCAGGTACTTAATTAGCCTTAAAGAAATGAAACATGAGAGCAAAGGGTTTTCAAAGCAGAAGCCAAAAGTAGACTCAATCTTTTACTATCTACAACCCAGAATATAAAGAAGCACCATATGTGAGAGGTTCTGCATAATAGAGCATTCAGCATGACGTTAGGTTCCAGAACAAAGCAAAGGTTCTAAAATTCAGCAGTTACATTAAATTTGCTACTGTACAGGAACTCAAATAAACACATCAAGAGGCTTTTGCCAACTTCTTAGCATATTCACCACTGTCTATATTAACACTAAGGACATTACAGACTGATAGGATAAAAATCATCTGGGCACAATTTATCGGCCTTAAAAAGATATTCCCTGAATTATGGGTTTACTATGTAGAAGATGGGAAAAATGTGGATAATATGAAAATTCAAGCCACTGTCTTAGTGACAGGGACCAGAACTAAAATGAGTCAGGAAGGTCAAATAACTACAACTCGTGTGTTTTATTTACTGGAAGGAACAAGTAGAAATGATGTAAGGCAAGGAAGAATTTCCCTACACAAAATGTATTAAAGGATTTGCTTTTTATACCTTTTATGTAGAGAAGACTATATTGAAAAGATTCGCTTACATGATTTTCTTTTTTTTGCTTGATTTTAAATGAAGGCAATTCTTTTAACCCAAACGCGTTCATCACCCAAACAAGGGAGGCACAATCCCTGTGTCGAGCCCAAGTGCAGCTTTAAGCACCCAATGCAATAGGTTTGTTGGAAGTGCTTTAAGTCACAGAGAATAACGTGACTTAAACGTGGCTTATTTGGAACACTCAAAGAGAAAGAGCACTGGAATCCTGAGTTATAAAATCAGGGTTTGAATCCCAGCTCTACACCTCATCAGTATGTAAATGTGAGCAAGGTACCTCATTAAGCCTTAATCCCTTCATCAGCAAAAGGATGCATCCCAGTGATTACAGACTAAGGGACACCATGAAGCAGCTGGTGCAACAGGAGCAGTGGAGACAGTCATAATGCCAGCTCTGCCACGTGACCTTGGCCAAATCACTTGGCTTCCCTGAACTTCTCTTTCTTTCTAAAACGGGGATAACATCTATCTCGCAGGACTGTTTGAAGGATTAAACGAGACAGTCTAAGTAAAACAAGTAACAGTGCCCAGACCACAGCTAAGAATTCTATAAACTGATAGAGCTATATTTAAGTTTGGAGTTGCACTAACATGTTTATTAGTAAAATTTAAGAGAAACCTATATTGTAATAGCATAAACATCAAAGAAAGTGTTTAAGTCAGTTCACAAAGCAATTAGGGAGAGAGCCACAAAAGGCAAGAGAACTGAACATCTGTTATCCCAAAGTGGTGGTCACCAACAGTTCACATGTACGGGACATCAAGAACCTGTGACTGTTGCATATGCTTGTTAGACACGTTCACGGGAAGCATTAAAACAGAACGCTCAGCAGAACGACCACAGGCCTGCAAGCACGGCTGTCTCTAATGAATGAAGGTCTGGCTGCACCACACCCTAAAGGCTTGTTCTGGTGAACAGGGGCTGTGGAAATACGGAAACAGGCCAGGGAGGATATGGCCCGAGAACGGTGATGCACGGTAATCGTCTTCTTCTTAAGAGATGTTCAATTCAACACAATTATGAAACGATGATGGTATTAAGTCAGCTTGTGTTGTCAGGGGACACTTAACTGGTCAGGAGACTCAGTAAAATCGGTGAGTGAGAACATGAAGAGTGAATGTCTTAGTCTGGTAGGGCTGCTATAATGAAATACCACAGACTGGGTGGCATGAACAACGGATGTTTATTTCTCACAGTTCTGGAGGTCGGGAAGTCCAAGATCAAGGTGCAGGCAGATCTGGTCCCTGGTGAAGGAGGACCCTCTTCTTTGGATGTCTGCTGTGTAGACATCTGCCTTCTCCTCTATCCTCACGTGGTAGAAAAGAAATTCTAGTACCTCTTCCTGTTTATTAAAGGCACTAATTTCCATCATGGGAGATCCACCCTTATGACCTCAACTAAAGCTAATCACCTCTCAAAGGCCCCACCTCCTAACACCATCACATGGAGAGTTGGGCTTCAACCTACGAACTGGGGGAGAGATGAATATTCAGTTCCTAACAGTAGAAGAGGTAGATGCTTGAAGATGTGACTGTGGATAATACCAAAAATGAAAGGTGACATGCCACAACGAGAAGAAGCTCTCAGACAACCATAATTCATTAAACAGTAGTCTGGAATTAAAACTAAGATACTAAGTGCTTCAGATGGGTTGCTGGGAGACGATTCCTTAGAAAGTGAGGGAGTCACTGGGGAATATTTTATACCAAGACTGCTTGGTGAGCTAGATTTGCTGGAGGGCACCTACCTTTTAATTTTTACACAACAGTAAACTACCCACGTGCCACTGCGCTACACTGTGAACTGACAGTGTCCGTCTCCTACTGCAGTGAGAGCTGGCCACGTTCCGGGCAGCCAGCAGTCCTGGACGTGAACACTGTCAGCAGCAGGCAGTCATTTTCTCCAAGCAACAGGATTTGTACTGCTAATATATTTGTTAGTATGGATGGTAAATACTTCTTCTCCTTAAAAGGATCAAACTCCCTGAAAATCACCAAGGGCTGTCAGTTGTGTATTAATTAAGTCCAACAGGAGACAAGTCCTGGCCTGGCTTATTAGCACGCTCAGGATTTTCAGGGCTGTCCTAGAAGATAAAGATGCCAGTGGTAATCCATGGCCCAGTAGCTGTTTTGCTTAAAGCATGTTCTGGTCCGCGGTAAAGTGTCTGGAATGACTAGTATAATATAAACAAGTGGTATGCCCAAACTAACTCTAAAATGTGAAGTGAACAGCAATGAATCAGTTGTTCAACAGTAACTCCTGGGTCTACAGTGACATACTATCGTTTATCAGTGGTGATGTCCTGACCTCAGTAAATTCCCAACTAAAAATGAACTTAACATGACCTGTATGTACGATAAACACATCTACCGAAACGTGTTCTATTAGACACATTCGAAGAGGCATACAGCACTGAGGGATGTCCACAAGACTGAAAAGGGAGTGGTCAAGTTATGAAAGGGTAAGTCATTTCTCATCAATCTTTCCTTCAGTGGCACATTAAACCGGCAACATTCAAAGTCTCGGATCTGGTGTAACAGGACACAGAATGCAGAAATTTACCCACAGTGCCATTCTTTACAGCTGAGGTCTGCATGCCTGCCACAGCAGAGATTAAAAGTAACAAAAGCACGGTCTTAAGGTGCAAAATAAACTCAAGTTATACTTTCATTCATGCATTTATCCATTCACTCAAAACATATGTCTGAGGGTCTATTATGCACCAGAAACCATTTCAGGTGCTAGGAATTTAGCAGTGCCCCGCTCTTAGGAACTTAGGCTCAAAAAGAGTTCCAAGGTGGGGATTTTCTTTAAATTTTGATTAAAATGAAACAGTGCAATAAACAGGACTAATAATCCAATTTAAAATTTTATTTAAGCATAGATTTAGATACAGGATAGCAATTTCCAGTGTCTGCCTTTCTTTATTTGCCACTCAACTCAGATGTCCTTGGGGCTTCTCTGGTAGCTGAGGGTAAAACATCTGCCTGCAATGCGGGAGACCGGGGTTCGATCCCTGGGTCAGGAAGATCCCCTGGAATGAAATGGCAACCCACTCCAGCACTCTTGCCTGGAAAATCCCATGGACAGAGATGCCTGGTAGGCTACAGTCTATGGAGTTGCAAAGAGTCAGACACGACTGACCGACTTCACTTTCATTTTCACTTTCAGATGTTCTCCTCCGCCTAAGAGAAGTACTGAGTTCTAGTTAAATGCCCTGCAGTCTGTGAAGGGGGCTGCCCTGGTGGCTAAGATGGTAAAGAACCTGACTGCAGTGCAGGAGACCAGGGTTCCATCCCTGGAATGGAAATATCCCCTGAAGGAAAAATGGCAACTCATACCAGTATTCTTGCCTGGAAAATTCCAAGGACAGAGAAGCCTGGCAGGCTACAGTTTGGGAAGGAGGCCTTGCAGATCTCTGCGGTCGTTTCTACTTGAACCAGAAGCAGCAGCAGCATACTCCAGAGGCCCAGGTTACTACCTCTTATGATGTCTTTAAGTCTTATGTGCCAGAGGTTTCACTTAGCAGAGCCTGGCAAAGGCAGGCAGCTGCACAGAAATCTAAACAAGTGTGTCTGTGCACACAATAAATACGGTGTGAAGTGAAAGTTGCTTGGTGTGTCCGACTCTTTGAGACCCCATGGACTACACAGTCCATGGAATTCTCCAGGCTAGAAAACTGGAGTGGGCAGCCTTTCCCTTCTCCAGGGGATCTTCCCAACGCAGGGATTGAACCCAGGTCTCCCACATTGCAGGCGGATTCTTTACCAGCTGATATGCAGAGCCAACTGGTAAAGCCAAAACTACTATATCAATTTCCTCTGTAAATCTAAAGAATTCCTTTTTAGAAAGCCTACCTACCACCCCTTAGAACATCAAGGAAAATTGACACACAACTGTATTCTCAAGCCCTCCCCTAGGTAAGAACTGCAAAGTGACTCATGGAGGTGTGTGATTGAAGTCAATGACAAAGAGGCAGAAAAAAGGTTTAAAAACTGCTCTGGGGGAATTCCCTCCCAGTCCAGTGGTTAGGACTCCACACTTTCACTGCTGAGGGTGGGGTTCAATCCCTAGTCAGGGAACTGAGACCCCAACAAGCTGTGCAGATGGTCAACAAAACAAAAACAAAACAACCCTGTTCTGAACGACAATAAGTATTCTCTTAAATCTTAAAATCTCAACAATCTAGACCAAGTTTCTCATCCTTGACACTAAGGATGTTTTGGGTTGGACAACCCTTTGTTGTAGGTGGCTGTCTTGTGTACTGTAGGATGTTCAGGAGCATCCTGGGCCTTTAGGCACTAACATGCTAGTAGTCATAACCAAAAATGTCTCCATTTATTGCCCGAGGTCAAAAAAACCCAACCATCAGACTTTAAAATCAGAGATCTAAGTCTCTGTTTGAGCTTGTTGTTCAGTAGCTAAGTTGTGTCTAACTCTTTGTGATCCCATGGACTGCAGCACACCAGGCCTCCCTGTCCTTCACCATCTGCCAGAGTTTGCTCAAACTCATGTCCATTGAGTCATGGATGCCATCCAACCATCTCATCCTCTGTCACTGCCTTCAATCTTTCCCAGCATCAGGGCCTTTTCTAATGATTTGGCTCTTCACATCCGGTGATCAAAATATTAGAGCTTCAGCATCAGTCCTTCCAATATTCAGGCTTGATTTCCTTTAGGATTGACTGGTTTGATCTCCTTGTTCTTCAAGGGACTCTCAAGAGTCTTCTCCAGCACCACACTTCGAAAGCATCAATTCTTTGGCACTCAGTCCAATTCTTCCCTGGTAGCTCAGATGGTAAAGAATCCACCTGCAATGCAGGCAAGCTGGTTTTGATCCCTGGGTGGGGAAGATTCTCTGGAGGAGGAAATGGCAACCCACTTCAGTATTCCTCCTTGGGAAACTCCATGGACAGAGAAGCGTGGCGGACTACCATCCATGGGGTTTCAAAGAGTCAAGACACGACTGAGTGACTAACACTTTCACCGGCTCTTGTTCGAACTAAGGTTCTATCATTTAACATTGGAAACCTCCATATGTATAAAATCCCTATTTAGGCAATTTTCCAACTTCCACAAAATGTTTTAAAATAGGAATAATAAAATGGTTGTGAGGATTAAATGAGTTAGATGTAACACATCCTCCCAAAATACTGCTATGATTCCCACTACTCTTTATTACTACTATTTAGAAACATGACTGTGTAGACAATTATAACTAGATTCCAATACTTCAAATCATGATAATCCATGAAAATGGCATGGGTCTATACATCCTTAGGACTATGAACCAGGCCAAAGATCTTACAATTTGACCTGCAGATGTGTCTCAGTAAAACATACAGATACTGAAAGTGAAACTACTGAAATAAATTAATGAATATAATGGATAGAAAAAGAATACCTGCCGTGGGTAATATCTTATTTTTAATTCACTCTTCATTTTCTCTCATTCTAACAATTATGTTAAAAAAAAAAAACAACACAAAACAAGAAGCACTTGTGGTCAAGGACTGGAAAACGCTGCACAGAGCAGATCCTTCTTGTTTGATTTCACAAGAAGCATTAAAATAGGAAACCAAAACTTAGAGCAAAAAAAAATCTGCTTAAGCTGGACTTAGTGAAACATATGCTGTCATTTCAATTTTGGATAACACTGCTCATGGACATGCCATCTGAAAATAATCAGCTTAACTCCACTTCTTCCTTTATAAAGTATAAAATAAAAGAGCACACACTAAAGTATTCATCACTCAAGTTTGCTAAAACTTAGTATCTTGCCATATGTACCTTCATCTTTCATTTTTAAGAAACTAAATATTCAAGTTAAGGGCCCTGAGCATTTAAAAAATTTTTTCACTCTATTGCTTGTTGTTCTTCTTTTCAAAGTTTAGCTTTAAGAACACTGAATCCTCCCAGAGCTTCACATAAATGCTTTCAAAGCACGACCACTTTCCAGCCTTCACAGTTAATCCCATTATCCTGTATTTTTATAACCACCACTTTCTTGCTTTTGTTTTACCATCCATATATGCATTCCCACATCCATATTTGTTTTTGAACTTTAAATAAACAGACAATATGGCATATATTCTTTCGGGTCTGGCTTCTTCTCCTAGAGCTTTTTCCTGTTAGAGCCACATGCACTCGGCTATGGTTCGGTTTGACTGTCCTAGTATGAACGTGCAACAATTCTTCCATTTTACAGTTTATGGGCAGTTTCAAGTTTTTATTCATTATGAATAATGACAAACATTTTCATACGCTTCCTGGCCCATCAGAAATGTATGTTTATCTGTTGCATATATTCTTAAGAATGGAAATGCTGGTTATAGCGGGAAAAAAAAAAAAAAAAACTCCAAATTTTGTAGATGATGCTAAACTCTTTTCTAAAGTGACTGTTAAAATTTATATTCCTACTGGCCCTGTTTGACAGTTCTGGTTGCTTCACCTATTTGCAAACATCTGGTAAATTTATTGCATGGTTTTATCTAATTGAATAATTTTTTTCATATTTATTGGTCATTTGGATAACCTCTTTGGTGAAATATTTAAGTCTGTTGTCTATTTAAAATTTAAGCTATTTTCTTATTAATGTTAGTTTTTTCAATACTTTTTTAATTGGAGGAAAACTGTTGTATGATCTTGAGTTGGTTTCTGCGTAGAACACAAATCAGTCATAATTGTATGTGTATATATACCCTCCTTCATGCGCCTCCCTCTGCCCACCCGCCTCCTCAACCCCCGGGTCATCAGGCTGTGCTCCCTGTGTCAGCTGTTTTACACATGGTGTATACGTGTCAGTGCTACTTTCTCAATTGGGATGTCCTTTACTGGATTTTTATGCTGCAATTATTAACACGTGGCTTGCATTTTTACTTAATGGTGGCTGTCTGGGGAGGCCTTACAAATAGCTGTGAAAAGAAGAGAACCGAAAAGCAAAGGAGAAAAGGAAAGACATAAACATCTGAATCCAGAGTTCCAAAGAATAGCAAGAAGAGATAAGAAAGCCTTCTTCAGCGATCAATGCAAAGAAATAGAGGAAAACAACAGAATGGGAAAGACTAGGGATCTCTTCAAGAAAATCAGATACCAAAGGAACATTTCATGCAAAGATGGGCTCGATAAAGGACAGAAATGGTAGGGACTTAACAGAAGCAGAAGATATTAAGAAGACGTGGCAAGAATACACAGAAGAACTATACAAAAAAGATCTTCATGACCCAGATAATCACGATGGTGTGATCACTCACCTAGAGCCAGACATCCTGGAATGTGAAGTCAAGTGGGCCTTAGAAAGCATCACTATGAACAAAGCTAGTGGAGGTGATGGAATTCCAGTGGAGCTATTTCAAATCCTGAAAGATGATGCCGTGAAAGTGCTGCACTCAATATGCCAGCAAATTTGGAAAACTCAGCAGTGGCCACAGGACTGGAAAAGGTCAGTTTTCATTCCAATCCCAAAGGAAGGCAATGCCAAAGAATGCTCAAACTACCGCACAATTGCACTTATTTCACACGCTAGTAAAGTAATGCTCAAAATTCTCCAAGCCAGGCTTCAGCAATATGTGAACCGTGAACTTGATGAGGTTCAAGCTGGTTTTAGAAAAGGCAGAGGAACCAGAGATCAAATTGCCAACATCCGCTGGATCATGGAAAAAGCAAGAGAGTTCCAGAAAAGCATCTGTTTCTGCTTTATTGACTATGCCAAAGCCTTTGACTGTGTGGATCATAATAAACTGTGGGAAATTCTGAAAGAGATGGGAATACCAGACCACCTGACATGCCTCTTGAGAAATCTGTATGCAGGTCAGGAAGCAACAGTTAGAACTGGACATGGAACAACAGATTGGCTCCAAATAGGAAAAGGAGTTCGTCAAGGGTGTATATTGTCACCCTGTTTATTTAACTTATATGCAGAGTACATCATGAGAAACGCTGGACTGGAAGAAACACAAGCTGGAATCAAGATTGCTGGGAGAAATATCCATCAATGCAGATATGCAGATGACACCACCCTTATGGCAGAAAGTGAAGAGGAACTAAAAAGCCTCTTGATGAAAGTGAAAGTGGAGAGTGAAAAAGTTTAATTAAAGCTCAACATTCAGAAAACGAAGATCATGGCATCTAGTCCCATCACTTCATGGGAAATAGATGGGGAGACAGTGGAAACAGTGTCAGACTTTATTTTTCTGGGCTCCAAAATCACTACAGATGGTGACTTCAGCCATGAAATTAAAAGACGCTTAGTCCTTGGAAGGAAAGTTATGACCAACCTAGATAGCATATTCAAAAGCAGAGACATTACTTTGCCAACAAAGGTTCATCTAGTCAAGGCTATGGTTTTTCCTCTGGTCATGTATGGATGTGAGAGTTGGACTGTGAAGAAGGCTGAGCGCCGAAGAATTGATGCTTTTGAACTGTGGTGTTGGAGAAGACTCTTGAGAGTCCCTTGGACTGCAAGGGGATCCAACCAGTCCATTCTGAAGGAGATCAGCCCTGGGATTTCTTTGGAAGGAATGATGCTAAAGCTGAAACTCCAGTCCTTTGGCCACCTCATGCGAAGAGTTGACTCATTGGAAAAGATTCTGATGCTGGGAGGGATTGGGGGCAAGAGGAGAAGGGGATGACAGAGGATGAGATGGCTGGATGGCATCACTGACTCGATGGACGTGAGTCTGAGTGAACTCCGGGAGTTGGTGATGGATAGGGAGGCCTGGCGTGCTGCGATTCATGGGGTCGCAAAGAGTTGGACACGACTGAGCGACTGATCTGATCTGACACCTTTTCATGAAAAATGCTAATTTTAATGTAGTTTGATTTGCCAACATTTTCTTTTGTATATGGTGACTTTTGTCTCCTAAGAAACTTGCAGACAAATTATTGTTTCTTTTTAATATCATTTTCTTCCTGTAATTAGCTTTACTAGCTTTCTTTCAGCCTTTTTTTAAAAAAATCATGCTTGGGGTTTGTAGGAAATCTTTTGATTTTTATCATCTTTTAACCTCTCGTTAATTTTCTTTTTGGGGGTCTCTGCTTCAATCTGGATTCTATACACTTCTAGTTCATAATTCTTTTCTTCAGCTATGTCTCATCTGCCCTTAAACTCTTTTATTGTCTTCTTAATTTTAATATTCAGTTTTGGAAATTCTATTCAGTCCTTTTTATACTTTCTCTACTGAAATTGTCGAATCTATCACCTTGAATGCAAGCATGTTCGTTTAGCACCTGTGCCTGATAAACCGGAACCTGGAGCCCAACGCAGGGCGTTTGCTTGCTGTTGGTTCTCATTCGTGCCGTCTTGTTTCCTTGTGTGCCTAATTATTTTTTAAAATACATTGTCGTATATTCTTCTGTCTTCTTTAGGCTTATTATGGTTGCTTCCTGTTGTTCACTATTAAAATCAATACATAGATAAACATTCTAATATATGATTCCTTTTGCACAAATGGGAATTTCTCTGGGATATACTCCGAGAAGTGAAATTATTGGGTAATAGCATATGAACATCTTCACCACTGTTGTCTAATTACTCTCCAAAGTGATTATGCTCATCTTTGCTTTTTGCCCTCAGTCTCATGGATGTGACTTGCACAGAACTGTGTCTTGTCATTTCTTGTCACTAATAATGAATAACACTGAGTATCTTTTAAGTTTATGAGCCAATGGATTTCATTTCTATGAATTGTCCATTTTTTATATTAGGCTTTTTTTTTTTCCTTACTGATTTGCTTTTTTCCCCTTCAACTCTGGATTCTAACATTTTGGCAGCTATATGCATTTCAGATATATTCTCCCAGGCTGTGGCTTTACCTTTTTCTTTTATTTATAGCACCATTGGCTGCACCAAGGGTTATACATTTTAACAGTCATACTTGGTATTTTCCTCCTTTATATTTATTTTGCATCTTGCTGAAGAAATTTTCCCCCAAAGTTCATGAAGATAGCCTTATTTTTCTACTAAGATATTAGGTTTTCATATTTAGGTTTTCATTATTTTTATGGCTGTTTGATTTTTGTATTTGGTTTGTATTAGAAATTTATGAATAGTCACACTGCCAACTTTAAGTAAAACAAATCACTGTTAAATAAAACAAACCTCAAAAGTAGGTTAGCTATGATGTCAGAAGTTGGGACAGTGGTCATCTTTAAGGAAGAAAGGTACAATTACATTTATTGACCAGAGAGTTAGGTATGTTCACTTTGCTGATATACAATGAACTATACACTAATGCGGTAGCTTAAAATTAAACATTATGAGAGTATTTAAATCATTAATTTATATTTAACTTATATGCAGAGTACATTATGAGAAATGCTGGGCTGGATGAAGCACAAGCTGGAATCAAGATTTCCAGGAGAAATATCAATAATCTCAGATATGCAGATGACACCACACTTATGGCAGAAAGTGAAGAACTAAAGAGCATCCTGATAAAAGTGAAAGAGGAGAGTGAAAAAGTTGGCTTAAAGCTCAACACTCAGAAAACTAAGATCATGGCATCTGGTCCCATCACTGCATGGCAAACAGATGGGGAAACAGTGGCTGACTTTATTTTGGGGGGCTCCAAAATCACTGCAGATGGTGACTTCAGCCATGAAATTAAAACACGCTTACTCCTGGGAAGGAAAGTTATGACCAACCTAGACAACATATTAAAAAGCAGAGACATTACTTTGTCAACAAAGGTCCGTCTAGTCAAGGCTATGGTTTTTCCAGTAGTCATGTATGGATGTGAGAGTTGGACTATAAAGAAAGCTGAGCACTGAAGAATTGGTGCTTTTGAACCGTGGTGTTGGAGAAGACTCTTGAAAGTCCCTTGGACTGCACGGAGATCCAACCAGTCCATCCTAAAGGAGATCAGCTTTAGGATGATGAATATTCAGGACTGAATATTCATTGGAAGGACTGATGTTGAAGCTGAAACTCCAATACTTTGGCCACCTGATGCAAAGAGCTGACTCACTTGAAAAGACCCTAATGCCGGGAAAGATTGAGGGCAGGAGGAGAAGGGGACGAGGGAGGATGAGATGGATGGCATCACCGACTCGATGGACATGGGTTCGGGTAGGCTCCAGGAGTTGGTGATGGACAGGCGTGCTGCAGTCCATGGGGTTGCAAAGAGTCAGACATGACTGAGTGACTGAACTGAATTGAACTGAATTTAACAAAAACTATAAACGAGCAATTTTCCTTTTCCAAACTATTTGTATTTATGTTATACTTCAATAAAAAAGTTTAAAGATAAATATCCTTTGGTATATAACTTTGGGGGAAACCTATGCTAAAGAAGTAAAAGCTCCAGCGTGTAAGAATAAATGTACTTCGTTGTTTATTGCAGCACTGCTTCTGGTTGCAAAAAACCCTCCAAAACGAAAAACCAGAAACAACATGGGGTGGGGAGGGGCAGAAGAGAATGAAAAAAAGTTGTATGTGTATGTGTAATGGGATATGTGAAGCTATTAAAAGGTGTGAGTAAAATCTATCTGCAATGACCTATGGGGATGCCTAAAACACACTAAGTGGAGATAGAAAGCAAAATGCAAAATGATGACATCATTCAACTGAACAAAAAAATTAAAACATGTTCTTTACACATATGTGTATATTTTGATATGATTTTATAAATATAAAGAAAATTATGGAACAATGCAACCATATCACTTGCAATTGGAAGTGATTGGCTTGGAAGGAAAGGAAACTTAACTGACTGGGGCTTCAAGCGAAGAATACTAACTTTTTCTGTGTATTTCCCTATTCTGTTTGAATTATTCCAATAGATTGTTATTTTATAATTTTAAAAAATCCAATAAAGTTTAAAAACTCTTGTTATAAAAGGGTATGTCACAACAAAAGACCCGTAAGTAGCTGGCTTATCTGTGAATTCTTCCTATTCCAAGCTAACCTGTGTTATGGCCAGGCCTTTAAGGGTCATTTTCATCTAAAGGATTCTTCTATTAAAATAATTGTGTGGCTGAGTCCCGTCACGGTTCACCTGAAACTATCACAGCATTGTTAATCAGCTATACACCAATACAAAATGTTTTTTGGTGTTAAAGACACAAAATAACAACAACAAAAATTCACAACCCTTCACTGATTCAATAAAAAACTGGTAAAAAGTATAAAGTTATGAGCCAGAAGATTTGGGATCTAGTCCTAGTTCTAATTTCTGACTGCAGGGTTTCATGGCTGTCACAATGGAACAGAACACATGAGCTGAGGATCAGTTCACTTTCAGGTGAATATGGTGCGTTAGAAGGCAATATTGCAAGTCACTGAGTTAAATAATCCTAGATTTGAGTTCTAGCACTGCCACTTACTAGTTATGTGACTATGAGCAAGTTATTAATCCTTTTTTAAGCCTCAACTTCTTATTTAATAAAGTGGGGCTAATAATACTGATCTTTAAGGCTTATAGTAAGTGTTAAAATGACATATGTAAATCATCTACCCATACTACAACCTGTTGTTGTTCAGTCACTAAGTCGCATCCGACTCTTTGTGACCCCATGGACTGCAGACAAGCCAGGCTCCTGTGTCCTCCACTGTCTCCCGGAGTTTGCTCAAATCCACGTCCACCGAGCTGGTGATGCTATCTAACCACCTCAGTCTCGGCCGCCCTCTTATCCTTTTGCCTTCAATCTTTCCCAGCATCACTAGTAGTGCTAAATATTACAATCATCCTCATTCTATACCTAATATTTTAAGATCTCCACAATCTTCACCACCACCAATTTAGTTCTGAATCACTTAGAGCTACGACAGGCTAAAACTGAGCTAGACTTTACAAACACAATCTCATTCCAATTAACTTTATCAATATAATAACCTTAAATTATATAAACTAATCTGATTTTATGGATTAAAAAAAAAAGACACTTAAAGAAGTTATGTACTATTCTGAGGTTACAAAGTCAGCAAATGGCAGAGTTGGAATTTAAAGTTAAAACTGTCATAGTCTCATAGCACTATGAGACTCCAAAGTCAGTGGTCGGAGCCTTTATGCCATGCTTGTTGCCTGAGACCTGAGCCTGCGGAGTACATTCCTCCTTTCCTGACTTTGTACTCGCCACCCCTCTCCATTCAGGCTGAACTAATTCTACCCGCTTCATAAAAGTTTGTCATTTCCCAGGAATATGGTGATTTCCTTTTCTTTCAACTTGAAATTTCAGGCTCCAATCAGACACCAAGACACTACAACATCACAAAATACCTTATGAGTGTTTTTTTTTCTTGCTAATGCTATTTTTCTCCAATATGGATTTTTAGTCCCTTGAAGACAGAAGATGAGCTTTTTCCTAAGTCCCAACAGACTTACCTACTTTTAACACAGGTACTCAAAAACACTGGTATAAAATGATAGAATTTTGCATTTTCATAGGCACAATGACAATAAGGTGTGATAATTAAGAAAAGACCCAAATGTTAAAGGACACACATTTCTGATACAGGTACCTTGGTAACAGGCAGAGAAAACACAGATGATACATGGCAGTTTTATGACTGCAGAATAGAGGATAATGAACACTAACCAGAAGCTCTTTGGTCTCCCATTCTTTCTCGCCCTAGATTTGACAGGCTGTGGACAATGTAAAGAGAAAGAAATCTAATAGTATCTAAGAGAGTATCATCAGTTTTGAAACCTTTATGACCACAACTATGCTAGCACTTTTACAAAGGCTAGACTTAGAATCAGCATGCCTTCCAATTCTGAACCTAAATGTAAATGTAAGCATTTGCTTTATTTCTATAAGATGATACACCAGGAAAAACTGGTGGCCCATGACAAAAATTTCACATTACAAATTTTAACCTTCTTTAATCTTCCCCACACTGCATGGGACCACAACATGCCTATTTCAGTCTTACCTCCATATCCCCTTCAGAGGTTAAAATACATTATAAAAAAGCAAGGCTATTTTTATACAATGAGAATATTATATGTACTAAAAATATATTCTCCCCTTTACTCTGCCCCATTAACACTTCTGGGAAGAATATGTAGTGAGGGGAGAATATACCTCTTGGAGATTTCTGGTTTTACTCCTTCCTCTCTTCTTACCGTTACTAGACATCGACACATGTTTGCGTAAGCCACAGAGAAACTGGGTTCGTCAATAGCCTTCTCAAAGACCAGGTCAATGACTCCTTTCAGCCGCTCCTCTGTGTCAACAGTAAGTCCTGACACTTGCTTCATCAGTTGGTTGAACATCTGTGGTGTCAATTTATTTAAGATACTTCGAACTTTTCTAAAAAGTTCCTAGAAGGACCACAAAAAAGAAACCATTATATTATCTGTGACAATATGATGCTTTCTATAAGGACTAATATTTTATTTGTAATTTATAAGTGCAATTTCCTAAATTATTAACAAAGATTGTGAATGAGTCACAGAAATAATTAAATCTATTTTATCATATATTAAAAGTTTATACCGCCTATTTTTTTTCCACTACTGATGAGAATTCAAGGAACTAGGTATATTCACACTCCACTGGTGGGACTCTAATTTGGCACATTTCCAAGGGCAATTTGACAATGTGTACTCAAAGTCTTAAACCAGCAATTTTACTTTCATAAATTTATTTATATTTAAGGATAGGTTAAAAGGGATTTTAGCCATCATAACTTCAATCAGTAACCTTTTAGAGCAAATAACTTAAATGTCCTAAAATAGAAGTTCATCTACAAATGGTATAATATAAATTATCAAATAAAACACTAGGCAGAAGTTACTGTAATAATGTTATAGAAAGCGTCATCAAGTTAGAAATAGAAAACTTCCTCAACGAGAAAAAGGCCATTGATAACCCTACTCAGTGGTGAAAGAATAAGTGTTTCCCCCTAACAGTGAGAACAAGACAAGAACATGTGTGCTCACCATTCCTATTCAAAACCTTACTGGAGGTCCTATTCAGTGGAATAATGCAAAGGAAAAGAGCTACAACCCATACAGATCTAAAGGAAGAGACAAAATTCCCTTTTCACAAATGACTGTCTTCGCAGAAAAATCATAAGAAACCTATAAACGTAGACACTAAGTGGGTCTAGCAGGTTTGCAGAACACAAGTCAATATACAAAAATCAATTTTATTTTTATGTATTAGCAATAAACAACTAAAAATTACATTTTTAAAAAGCACAATCTATAACAGTACCAAAACCATGAAGTACTTAGATAAGAATCTATCAAAATGTCCATAGGAGTTGTGTGATGAAATGTTTAAGTGACTGATCAAAGAAATCGAGAAACACCAAAATAGAGATCTATATCACGTTCTTGTATTATAAAACTCATTATTGTTAAGTTGCCAGTTTTATCCAAAGAGATCTACAGATTTAACACAAACAAAATAAAATACCTAATAAGGTGTTTTTTGGAGGGGGAAAGAGTAGAAATCAAGAAGCTGATTCTTCAGTTGAAATGGAAAAACAAAAACTAGAACAGCTTAACAATTTCAAAAAATAACAAAAATTGGAAGACATATAACCTAATTTCAACACTTACCATATGAAGCTACTATGCACAGATAGTGGTACTGGCCAGAGAACAGACACATAATTCACGAGAACAGAATGAGAAGTGTAGAAAATATATTCACACATATATGAAGAACTGATTTTCAACAAAGGTGCAACGAAAATTCAGTGGACAAAGGGTAAGTCTTTTCAACAAATGATGCTGGAACAACTGGATATCCATAAGCAAAAAAAAAAAAAAAGAAATCTTGATTCATGCCTTACACATAACACAAAAATTAACTAAAACAGGATCACAAACCAAAATGTAAAATCCAAAATTAGAAACTTCTAGAACAGAGCAGGACAAAAATTTTGTATTCTTATATGTACAGATATTTTAAGTGAGACAGCAAAAGCACAATGTGGGAATGAAAAAAATCAATAAATTGAGCATCATCAAAGTTAAAAACTTATGCTTGGCAAAAGATACTATTAAGAAAATGAAAAAAACCACAGATTGGGGGAAAACCTTTTATAAAAATATACATTTGACAAAGGATTTATATACAGAATAATAATTAAAAAAAAAACGCTCTCAAAATTCAGTAAGACAGCATACCAACCAACGAAACAGGCCAAAAGATATAAAGAAAACTGTACTAAAGAAGACACACAAATGGCAAATAAACGCATGAAAAAATGTCCTTATTCAACACACTGGTCTTTTGGGAAATGCAAACTGAAACTGCACTGAGATGTTACCACACATCCATTAGGATGGTTAAAATTTACAGAACAGAAAATTATATGTGCTGGTGAAGACTGAAGTATTGAAACTCTCATGCCTTGCCAGTAACCATCCTGGAAAACAGTTTGGTATACTCTAATAAAGTTAAACCTATGTTGATCCAAAAGCTAGGAATTTACCCCAAAGAAACAAAAACGTATTTGCTCATACAAGTCCTCTATGTGAATGTTCACAGTAATTTTATTCATAATTACTAAAACCTGGAAAGTGTTTATCTTGTGAATGGATCCAGGAATGAAAGTTCAGTTCAGTCGCTCAGTCGTGTCCGACTCTTTGCGACCCCATGAATCGCAGCACGCCAGGCCTCCCTGTCCATCACCAACTCCCGGAGTTCACTCAGACTCATGTCCATCGAGTCAGTGATGCCATCCAGCCATCTCATACATGCAATATGATGGATGAGTATCAAATATATTCACTGAGTAAAAGAAGCTTTACTCAGAATGACTCCATATTTATATGAGACTCTGGAAAAGGCAACACTACAGGGAGTTTCCAGGTGGCACACGGGCGAAGAATCCGCCTGCCAGTGCAGGAGGTGCAAGAGATGCAGGTTTTACCCCTTGGAGTAGGAAAGAGCAACCTACTCCAGTATGCTTGCCTGGAAAATTCCATGGATAAAGGAGCCTGGCGGACTACAGTTCATGGGGTCGCAGAGTCAGATATGCCTGAGTGCACAAACATGTGTGGACACACACAGAGGGACAAACACACGACTGACTGCCAGAAGTGAGCATGGGCAGCAGAGGATGACTATAAAGCAGAACAAGAACACTTCAGGGGGCTGATGGCAATGCTCTACATCTTGACTGTGGTGGCAGTAACACAACCATGTGTTTGGCAAGAATTACAGAACTATAAACAAAGAAGGAAACCTAACTAAATGTAAATGATGCCTCAGTAAAAATATGAAGTTGTAAAAATCCATGAAACCATGATATAATAACTGAAAAACCTATAAAATGTTTTGTTTAATCCCTATATAATTTAATCTGAATACAAGGATTTTTAGAAAGTGTACCAGTTTATCAACAGTTTTCTCTAAGACGGTAAATAAATCTATTTAAATTTTTAAAAATCATATTGTCAACTTTTAAAGCAATACGTCAGCTTCACTTTTATAGAGAACAAAAAATTTTAAGTTTATTAGGGATGAGGGAGTCATTGCACTTCTCCAAATTGCCTGTATCAACTGAGACAGTACCATTTAGGTTTAAAACTTTAATTTGTGCTTTCCACAAAAACAAAATAAAAACAAAAATAAAACCCAGCCTTCAGATCTTCAAATAGATCAGAAAATACTAAGCTTAGAAAAACAGGAAAATAAAAAGGTCATTTATTGAAGTAATGCACAGTAAGTGACTATAGTTAATAAGGCTGCAAATATCATATGATATTCCTTACATGTGGAATCCAAAAAAAAAAAAAAGGTCCAAATGAACTTATTTAGAAAACAGAAACAAAGTCATAGATGTAGAAAACAAACATATGGTTACCAGAGGGAAAAGGGGGATAGGAATAAATTGAGAGATTGGGATTAACATATACACACTGTCGTATATGTTTTTCCAGAGTCTTGTATGCATGTGAGAGTTGGACGATAAAGAAGGCTGAACACCAAATTGATGCTTTTGAACTGTGGTGTTGGAGAAGACTCTTGAGAGTCCCCTGGACAGCAAAGAGATCAAACCAGTCAATCCTAAAGGAAATCAATCCTGAATATTCACCGGAAGAACTGATGCTAAAGCTGAAGCTCTAATACTTTGGCCACCTGATGTGAAGAGCTGACTCACTGGAAAAGACCCTGATGCTGGGAAAGACTGAAGGCAGGAGAAGCAGGGGACGACAGAGGACGAGGTGTCAGCTGGCATCACTGACTCAATGGATGTGAGTTTGATCAAGCTATGGGAGATGGCGAAGGACAGGGAAGGAAGCCTGGCGTGCTGCAGTCCATGGGGTCACAAAGAGCTGAGTGACTGAACAACGACAACAAACAGGGGCCACTGCACAGCACAGGGAGCTCTACTCACTGCTCTGTAATGACCGATATGGAGAAAGGATCTAAAAAAGGGTGAACGCATGTGGGTGTGGAAACTCATTCACTTCTGCTATACACCTGAAACTAACAGAAAGTAAATCACCAATACGCCAATAAAAATTAAAATACAAGGGAAAGAATGCTGCTTTGCATGTTTGAAAAGCTTTTACCACAAGAATAAAATCCTACATGATGATGGACATTAAGCAGGCTAACTGTGGTGATCATTTTGCAATGTACATACAAATACTGAATGATTATGTTGTACACCTAAAAAGTAATATGTCAATTTATACCTGAATTGAAAAAGGAAATCTCCAGTATCAAAAAACAAAACACTGACCAAAAGGCATTTATTCATTATGACTGAATATCTACTTGATGTTTTGTAATTTCATTTAGGTACAAATAAAGCATAAGGCACAGTCATCAAAACCATCAAATCCAGCTTCAAAGACAGGAAAGTTACAAGAGAAAGGACAGAGCAAAGCACGAGGTTGATTAGAAGCCAGAGAGGTGAGGACTGTAACGGGTTAGTGAGGAAAGACCTTTAGAAGGAAATGACAGTGGGGCCAGATTATAAAGGGCAAAAAAAAAAAAAAAAAAAGCTGGCCACATGAGAAAAGGCTGGCAGGGGGACAGAAAGTATTTTAGGAAGGGAAATATTTTAGAAAGGATTGCTAATGAGGCTCTTCCACTGCAGGACTGGAAAACAGTAAGGAAAGATCAGAGGACTAGTGCACGCTAGTGGGAAAGAAAATGATGGTAAGTTAGAAGCTAGAGCGAGGAGGTAAAAATCAGCCCATCAGAGAGATGAGTTGGGCAGCAGCAGTGGGATTACTGTACCAAGAGGCGAAGAGAGATGAAATAGCAGCCTGAGCAGCAGAATCGCAACTGTAGTGCATGTATGTGGAAGGAGTCTAGATACGTCATTAATAACGATTTCCTAGAAATGTTTCAAGGAGATGAATTCTTACGGTATCCACTGGTGATCATTCATAATGTTGCTATAAATACAGAGGGTAAGAACAAATGTCAGAGTGAAGGAGTTTTCCGGAAGTGGTGGCAACAATACAACTATTGTGTTGACAAAAGGATAGAAAAAGAGTAACAGGAGGAACAACATGGGATGTGCCTGTGCAGAGAGTGAAAACACAGAACGGAGAGGGAATGAGCAAAGACGCTCTGTATCAAGAGCAAAGCATGTCGAGAAAAGGAGGCTGTGCTGGCCCTGCATAAGAAGTCTATCCATCCCGCACTGGATTTGCTTTACCTATTCACTAAAGAAAACTGAACTAATTAATGATACCTCAAAGTCAATATAATTATTCTGTTTCTGAATAACAATTAATAATGGGGAGAACGTAGCCAGAATAGGCATCATTAAAAAGTCTCCAAAAAACAAGTGCTGGAAAGGGTGTGGAGAAAAGGGAGCCCTCCTATATTTTGGTGGGAATGTAAACCGGTGCAGCTACCATGGAAGACAGCATAGAGGTTCCTTAAAAACTGACAACAGAGTTGGCATATGATACAGCAATTCCTCTCCTGGGCATATATCCAGACAAAACTGTAATCTGAAAAGATACATGCATTCCAATGTTCACAGCAGCATTATTTACAAATGCCAAGACATGAGACAACCTACAAGGTCACAGACAGATGACTGGATAAAGGTGTGATACATACATATATCACATAAATATACATGTGCACACACACACACAAATAAAATGCACTACTACTCAGTCATAAAAAGGATGAAACAGCGCCATTTGCAGCAGTATAGATGGACCTAGAAATTACTGTACTAAGTAACACAGAAAAACACAAATGCCTATGGTATCACTTACATACGGAACGTAAAACATGGTATGAACGGGCTTATTCACAAAACAGAAAACAGACTCACAGATGTAGATACAAAAGGGGAAAGGGGGTGGGGAAGGGATAAATTAGAGTTTTGGAATAGCAAATACACAATACTATATATAAAACAGACAACAAGGTTCTGCTGCATGGCACAGGGAACTACAGTCAATATCCTGTAATAAAACATGATGGAAAACAATATGAAAATAAATATATATATCTATATATACACATATACACACATATATATCTCTGAATCACTTTGCTGTATACTAGAAACCAACTCAACTTTAGTTGATTTAGAACTAGAAATTAGATTTAGTTTCTAAATCAACTATACTTCAATAAAATTTTTTTTAAAAACGGGGAGAACTCTGCTACAGAATAGAGAGAGGTACAAGTTCACAACAAATGGACTACTCAGTAACCACAACGGCTGTGAGTACCTCTCAAAGCTTCCGTTTCTTCATATCAAAAAAAGAGGAAACATGTATTCCTGCCTTGACAGGTGTTGTAAGAATCTAATGCAATAAGTCACTAATACAACTGCCTTAAACACCAAAAGAAGACATCTTCATAGTCAATGATAAATATCTAGCAGGAAATTTAAAACTTTTAAGTCCCTCTTCATTAAGCACTTCTCAGAGGGAATGGAAGCAGGAATGTAGATTTTTTTTTGAAGGTTGAGAAATCTTCAGGGAAGATTAGCTACTTGATTTTAGTGAATCTGGAGCAGGATGTTCTTGGGACAAATGACTGGGGCAAGTGCGAGAAAGATGAACAAAGGCAGGCAGCCGATTTGGGTCTGAGAAACAGCTTGTGATGCATCAGTTCGTCTTGGTCCTGACAGCATGAACAGCTTTGCTGCTAAGTTTATTGTTTAACAAGTATTTATTGAGTATCTACTATGTATGAGATTCTGTGCTGGTGCTCAGTCAACATCAGGATTTGTAAGGCACATCTCTTTCCCAGGGACATTCTCATACTAAGTACATAACTGGGCTCCTGGAACCACGTCATGAGCAAGTGCTTTATATCGCTTCATTTGAACTTCACAGTGTTCCATAAGGCATATACTATTAGTATCTTAATTAGTGTCAAATGAGTTATCTTAATTAGAATCAAAAACAGCTAAAGGACATAGTAGAGCTAACACAGGGATAGGAACTGGCATTGTGCGTACAGCAAAAGATGAACAGAGGCTTTATATAAATTGGCACACAAAAACAAATTTGGGTGGATTAAAGGAATTCATTCAATTTACCCTAAGGAGTTCTGAGGGAGGATATGCTCAAAAAGATGCAAAGAATTCAATTTTATTACCAAGGACCATAAGTAAGATGTATTTCTAAATTCTAACTTACTAGAAGTGAAACAAAAAGCAAGATACTAACTAGACTACCACAGAACAATGAATAAGAATCTAAAAACACATTTTTAAGAAAAGCAAATATTGATCTAAGCGTGAGTGACAGAATTCTATGACATGTGAACCCTCGAAATATAGTTTGTGTTTTGAAAAGCACACAGAATACAACTTAAAGAGAAAGTAGATTGTTGGCATTTATGATAGCTTTTAGAATGATGCCTGTAGTAAGGAAAAAATCACAAAAAACCTTATATTACCAGGGCAAAGAGACAGAAGAGTACCCTTACAACTCCAAAGCCACGTGAGCGCGCCCCAGCCCCCACCTGGGTCTTGATGTTCTCGGGGTCCTCGGCTGGGCTATCCCGCCTCTGGCTGGGCTTCCAGGCATTCTCTGCCTTCTTCAGGTGCACGTCTTCTTTCACGGAGACCGTGATGATCTTCCTGGGCTCTCTCCTCTGGCCAGGCTGAGATCTCCGTGCTCCAACATTCAACAGCTAGGACAAGAGCATTCTTTATTACATCCACACAGAGCACTTACAGTCTACCGTCTCTGCTGTGCTGCTCAAGTAAGGATTGCCGCCCACAGGAAACACTTCTAGATGCAAAGATGGGTATCAGGCATCAACTGAGATGTGATCTTTTTTTTGGTGGGGGTGTGGGTGTGTTAGAATGTCATCACTGTAGCGTATACCACGACTACGATTTTTGACCCTGACGTCCTAAATTAGGTATGTCTGATAAAGCTACTGAACCTAACAAAAAAGACTACCCTAAGTGAAATTACTGCTCCTTTTTTTCTTTTTAACTCGTTATGTGACTTTGGACTAGTCACTTGAACAACTACAGAAATTCAGAGGCAGAGATCACCACAGTTACAAATCTGCTTCAAAAACTGTCTCTACACTTTCGGTGTGCAATGCAAATACACCCTTACCATGAAAATTATTTACAGCATAGACACCCAGACTGACTGCAGACCTTAATGCTGCTAAGTTGCTTCAGTCGTGTCCGACTTTGTGCGACCCCATGGATGGAAGCCCACCAGGCTCCCCCGGCCTTGGGATTCTCCAGGCAAGAACACTGGAGTGGGTTGCCATTTCCTTCTCCAACGCATGAAAGTGAAAAGTGAAAGGGAAGTTGCTCAGTCGTGTCTCACTCTTAGCGACCCCATGGACTACGGCCTACCAGGCTCCTCCATCCACGGGATTTTCCAGGCAAGAGTACTGGAGTGGGGTGCCATTGCCTTCTCTGAGACCTTAATAGATCCCTCTAAGTTTGCTGTGCCAGAAATACTAAAATAAGTCTTCCTTATGTCATTAATGAAATCCAACTAAATCACTCCCTGAAAAAAGGCCTTTGTCAGCTCTTTGTTCCTCCCAGAGCCCCACTATGCTCATTCTGTTAAAAGCAATGTATGTTAGCATGTCACACTGGTCAGCAAATCAGAAATGTTACTGTAACAGTAATGGGTAACTTAAAAGTTATATTCTATGTATTAAAATGTTCCTAATAAATGCTACTCTAAATGCCTGGAAATACTTTTTCAAGATTAAATAACTGGAGAGATAGAGAGTTCTGCTTATGACCAATCCAAGATCTGGGATACTGACTGCCCTTACTTTTTCTGACAGGTCCTTCTCTGAATGATGAAGAAATATTACAATTAGGTTTCAAGAGGAAAAAAGGAGGAGAAAAAAAAAAAAAAGCTTCACACAAGACAGACAGACCAGAATCCTATCTCACTTAATGCTCCAATACTTCCCTTTAAGTAGAAACTAAAGCAATTATCCTCCAATAAAGAGAGTAAATAAAAGGTCATACTTCATACAGAAAGACACATTCGAGAGAAACATGGTCTGAGGACTCTGATAAGCTTCAAAGCCTTTACACATCACCCATCTCAGAATTAATTATTCTCTTACCCTTCCTTGACCATGTGCCCTAATTAGAAACAGCACTATTAAGGATGTTTCAGGATCAAAACTTAGAATTTCTGGGCAATACACACTAAATATGTCTAGCTAAGGACTCAGTACTAATGATATAATGTTAGATTATTTTGTAATCTAACAAATGAAAAAAAAAAACAAAAAACTGAAGTCAAATAAATCCCGAGGTACCACACATGGTATAACTAAGACAGAACTAAAAAAGATCATCAGACTGGGGAAGTATCGACTGGAAAGAGCTGCTAAACCAGACAGCACTACTGTAAGATTTATTTCTCACTGAAACCTTGCTCGTTCAGGCAGAAGAACTGTTAAGAAAAGGCAGCAAACCACGTATTGTTTGGTTTTTATAATTCAAAATATATTCTACTGTTAATTAATGTCAGTTACTATCTTTTTTAAAGTTTGGATAAAATTCAAATAAACAGATCACAGATATTCAATTTAATCCATGCATCTGCACATAGAAACTTGTTAAAAACAATGATTGGTGGGTATTAGAAAAGGTATTATGCCAAAATCATGTAAGAGCCATAGTATAATTTGTGGATATAATTTTAACTATGTTTGCATTAAGTTAGAAAATGTTCATTTCCAAAAAAGAAATTGCAAATACCAATGAACGTTTGAGATTTCTAAAAAGTAAATATGATTTACAAAACAACTCTATCTGTCCCAAGACAAATATAAGTGAATTTCAGACAAGCAGGAAAGAGATGTGAGAAATATTAAATAAGTAGATAACAAGTGTTTCAAAGTAAAAAAAAACTGTTAAAAAAAACAAACTTTTTAAAGTCCTGGATTAAAAAATTGAAATTGTAACCCATGTGCAACCTCCCAAGACAAATTTAAATATCTCTGGATAAAACTAAGATACTGCTCACAAATATTTACCCAAGTATACTGAGTCCTCAACAGATTATTATTCTTATAAATGCTTAATATGTTTGATTATAATTTATAGCTAACATTCTTCTGTTTATACTCAGAATGATTCACTGGAATATCAATGCCTGGAATGGCTATGGTGAAGTGGAGAAGAGAGGCAGATTAGAAGACAAAAGAACTGTGGTCTCTTGAATACAATTCTGCCACTTATGAGCAAAGTTACTATGAACAAGTCTGCTGAACTTAAACCATCTCATATATTAAATGCTTATCATACCTACATGAGTTATTAACTAGGATCACGGGATATATAATAGTAAGGCATGCCAAAGGACCTTAAAAACTAAGTACAATATCAGGTAGTACAATATTATCATGAATATCAAAGAAAAAAAAGAAATTTTTAAAGAAGTGATATACAGGTTGGTATAAAAACCTTTAAACACCCTGTATCCTTTTTGTGTGTGGAAAAACTTAATATAAATTGTCAGATTTTCAGTATCATTCAAAAGCTGTACCATAGGTAATGAATGACTTTAGTTACTAAATACAGATAAAATTCTAGGATCCTGTGCTAAGAGTTATGGAACATATAAAAAGAAATAAAGCCTGGTTTCTTTGCTTGAAAGACAAACAATTCTGACTGATGGTGAGAAGATGAACTTCAAGGTATAATGTGTGCAGGGTCCACATTTCTTAAACGTATTACATAAGAAACTACAGATCTCTGTTGTAGAATTGAATATATATTGCTCCTATCTCACTCAGAGACTAAAACCTCAAACTTTTCTGCTTACTTGGATAACCAAAGAAAACAGGACCAATTGCACTGTAGCATTTTTTCTTTCCCTTTAAGAGAAAAGGATGCTACCTGCTCAGGAAACCTCTCTGTATGAAGGATTTTCATCACAGTTCAGTGAATCTCAAATTAGTTACAATGAACACGAATGGCAAGTTACTAGTCTAGGTCTACAGCCCCCTTCTTGATACATTTCTTTTGAGGCACATTCTGCGATATCTGTAAACAGATTACTATTAAAATTAACACCACAATAGCCAAGTAACTTGACTTTTAAAAAACTACAGAGATGATACTGCCTGGGTGCTTTCATCAAAAGATGAACTTTTATGGTTAAAAATTATATATAACTGTGTATGGCACTAGTATAATTGCTACACATTAAAAATATGTTATAACAAGTCTGTTGCAGGAAAGTTTATACCAGGAGTCACAGCAACTAAAGCTAGACTAAGAAGCATACCCAGTATATCTTAACAGTTTTGGATGTAATTATTTATAAGCCAATTTGGAAGCTGTATGGAGCCAAAAACTATGAAGAGTAGGGCTGCTTTGTTTTCCCCAAGCAGCATTATTGATTGTTCATTTATATGTTATGTATATTCTTTAAAATTCCCATCTTTACCTTCACCAATATACCAAGTAAGCTGGACAAATTAAATGGAGAATATGTTAGCTATGGGAACTGTTGGAAGAATAATTACTTATATTAAGACAATGTTATCAATGTTACTCTGATCACAATTCCACTTAAAAAACAGAATGTGGAACATTGACAGAGCTATGAAAAGAAAGTGAGTTAAACAATTAAAGTGAATATTTTTGGAGACTCTACAAATTATTGATCATGGTTCATCTCCTGTCACATTACTTTGCACTAAATAATCATGTACCTGATATATGTAGGCAAATAAATTACCGGGCAAATATACACTGGGACAGTTACTTTTAAAAACTCATTCTCTAGTTTCAGTATTTTGAGTAAGATATAGCTATGCTTAATTCATAATACCTCCTTTAAGCTATACCTGATTATCAGACAAAAGCAAGCTGATAATGAAAACTGACCGTATACACTGGAAGAGGAGATGCAAAAATTCCTATCTTCTGTGAGTGACATATGAACAAAACCGAGCAACATGATAACTACAGATATTAACCAGAGAATAATAAAGATGGCATCAACATTATTTCAAATGTTTGGCTAAACAAAGATATAAACTGAAACCAAAACAAAAACAAAGATTAACAAACTCACCAACGAAGGGAAATAATACTGAAAAACAGGTATAAAATAGTTTCTAGAAAGCTGCTTTCTAAGACTTTCTGGTGAGGAAATTCCAACTTTAGAAAAAAATTTTAATTTGGTATTTAGAGAAATTAGATAAATTTAAATTTCAAACCCAAGTAAGAATAGAATATTATACACACAGGGGTCTTTAAGAAGGTGATGCTCAATAAAAAGTATGCTTCAAATTAAAATTTTCTCTAGGTTTTATAAAGCCTTCGACATGGTGCAGACATTCCAGTGTTTGCAATCAGTGTTTGGTTAAATAAATAATTCAAGTATCTACAAAGTGTGATTTGTTGTCAGAAGGTGTAGTCTTATTTCAGAGCAAGTTTCAGAAGCTGCCATTCCCAAAATAAAAAGGTGATGGGGAAATAAAAAGTGCCACCTTCTATAAATATATTTTTACAAACATACAGTAGTATAAACAGGGTGATCCACAAATGTACATCAAACCCTGAGCTCCTTTAGAACTTTAAATTAAGTTCTCTCTATATCACTCCAAGTTGGGGAAAAAGAGGTATTCACATCACTGGCAACTTCACCCCAATGCTTTCTACAAGTCTCCAAAGCATGGAGTAGGCAGAGCCTGCCAAATTCTGCCCAGTGCAGTGCCCAGTGTAACTCCATAGGCGATGCCACTCCCACCGCTGAAGAGCCTGCCACTGGGAGTGTAAAGGCCATCTGCAGCTTACCAACACCGCACTCTTTTGTATACATTACGTTTTCATATTTTGGCTTCACGACTTACAGTAAGTGAGAAGAGTAAAACAGGAAATGTAACACCAGAAACTACTGTTTTGTTTTGTTTTTTAAAAAAAGGATTCAGCGCACCCCTAGAGGCAGGCTCTTCAGGGGTGGGTGCGACATCGCCAGTGGAGTGGAAGCTGGGGCTTTGCTCTGTTCCAGAATTGGCAATCCATGCCTGCTCTGCACTTTGCAAACCTGTAGAAACAAAGACCAAGAGGTGACCATTAGCTGAATGTCATCAGACGTCTCTAGTGTATCGGGACACCTCACGACAAAACAGGGATCCTATATAAGGCTGGTTCTATTTTTAACCCACGTGCAGGTCTTTTCAACTGCAAAAATGTGGGGAAAAAAAAATTCAAGACCAAATTAATGCAGACCAGCTTCTTTCAAGTAAAAACTTGAAACTCAAGTGTAGTCTTTATTTGTTTGAATATTAGTATGGAAAGGATAGTCTTCGCCTCTTCTACTTCCTCTTCTTGGTTAGAAGAATCAAAGAATAAAAAATCGCTCTCCTGCCATTAGACAAGATGTCATGAAGTCTATGACAGTTTCTAACTAATTAGGTTGTAGGGAACTTGCACTTACAGGTACACCTCTTCCACCAGGGGCTTGCCTTCCAAAATCTGCAAAGGCTGGAGTAAAGTCTGGTCCTCGAGGCAAAATCCGAGGATCCAGAGTTCGCATTGGCAATTTTGGTTGATTGATCTGCACAAAGAAGCAAAGAAAAGCTTAATACAAGTTTCAGAGCATTCAGTGCCACAAAGACAAAAACTCAGACTAAAAGTTATGTCAGCTGACAAGATAGAGCTGGCTTTCTGAGCCAGTGGGAGTCCAATCTGAATCATGATAGAGTCTCCTGGGTTAGCCATAGACCCCTTAGGTCAACAGTGGTTTTCTGGTTGCCTTGGAATGATCAGGTCTAAAATTCCCAGCTCACTTGACACTGTAGGGCCAAGAGAATGGCACAAGACAAGCTATTTTGAGAACTTACGAACTACAGCCAAATTCTGGAATCATTTTCCAGGATCATTAAAACACCTGCCTATAATAAATCTGATATAGCTTGTTATGGTTTTGATGCTACTAACTTACGGTTAGTAAAGAATGTATTTTGAATGGACAACAAATCTCAAAAGGAGACAAGTTTCATGTAGGATGACTTTATTTTTTGGTTGTGCCACAGGGCTTGTGGGATCTTAGTTCCCCAACCAGGGATTGAACCTGGATCCCCAAAATTAAAGTGCCAAGTCCTAACCACTGGACTGCCAGTGAATTCTCTATGATGATCCACTTAAAAATCTCATCTTGTCTGCTTTGTTAATCGGAGACATCTGGATTTGTATAAGCATGTAACGTGACTATAGACTCAACAAAGCTAAGTACCTTAGTGAGAAATCAACTTATCATCAGCCAAAGTCAAACTGATAAGGCAGGCAGACAGGAAAAAACATTTTCTAAGAGGACAGTCTCATTCAGTGGGCATAACAAAGCTTGTCCTCTGAATACTGAAGTAGTCTTAAATTAGTACCACCAGTCATTCAACTGTCTTCCCATAAGCACCTAAGAAAGAAGACCTAGTAAGAGAAGGAAGAAGATCTGTTGCTCTAAGAGAATAAATGCTACAAATAAGGTCTGGATAAGTAGCTACAGGGATTATCAATAAGAACTGGATCTCACTCTTCAAGAAAGTTACCAACTACACTTTACTTAGGGATTAACAGTTCCTCTATAAAACGAGAGCTTAGTCACCAGAACTGGTTCATCATTGATGTATGTAAAATTATTCTGGCAAATATACACCTGACTTTACATCTTTAAATTGATGAACAGATGAAATAAACACTGATTGTACTAATTTTCTGTATGTACGATTAAGATCAGATGTAAAGAAAAAGGGTACCTATCTATTTGCAAAGGATTAAAGACTGATCCTCCTATAAGTATCTACTGGAGAAATTCTGAGTTATACACTATTTGAATTACGTTTCCTCTCACTTAAGTCTGATCTGCCAAATACTTGCCTAGGTTTCTGACCTATCCTCAATGCTACTCTAATTCCCTATTGAGATTTTAGCACAGTGCATAAACAGGTCTACATCTCCTTAAGCTTATTAGACCAAAAGACACACAATTTCCACCTTATCACTAGGAAACAGCTGTAATAAGCCAACAATAAATTTTAAAACTTTACCACTCAAATATGAGCCAAACTCCATAATTACTATGAGCTACAGTAAACCTAAGACCCAATAATGCTTAATGAAACATTTAATTCAAATGTTACTTTAACAATTTCTAAAAAGTGCTCATACTTCATATATTATGGGGGCTTCCCCGGAAGCTCAGCTGGTAAAGAATCCACCTGCAATGCAGGAGATCCCTGTTCGATTGCTGGGTTGGGAAGATCTGCTGGAGAAGGGACAGGCTACCCACTACAGTATTCTGGCCTGGAGAATTCCATGGATAGAGGAGTCTGACAGGCTACAGTCCATGGGGTCACAAAGAGTTGGACACGACTGAGCGACTTTCACCTTCTTTTCACATATCTGCCCTGAGAGTTAAAAACCAGTTCCCACCAAAAAGACATAGCTTTCACTGAGTGCTCCGCTTACCTTGTCAAGAACCACATCACTGATGGGAGGCAGGCCCTCTGGTTTCTGAATACATGCTGGCATGAATTGGAAATCCAGCAAAAACTCCCTGTCATACTGCTTCTTGCCTTCCGAATCAGGAGGCTTCCAGGATTCTAAAAAGAGGAGAGCAGGCAAACCACAGTCTATACGGTCACTCTATGTATATCTAGCAAGAACATAAGCTGACTCCAATATCTCATCTCATCGTATGCAAACAAAACCACAAAGAAAACAATGAGCTACAGTCAGAAAACGTCATGGGAAGATTTAAACTGTTATTTGTTCTTTATCCCTTCTGGATACCTCTGGAGAGTAATCTGAAGTAACATGCTACAGGAACCATTTCATTTACACATAAGCAGACTTTGGTAAGGGTCACGAATAATCTTCATTAAATAAATCACCAAGTCTTTTTTAAAAATAGTTTTTAAAAGTTGTACTCCATTTACAGCTATTACAAAATACTGGCTGTATTTACCATGTTGTACAATACATCCTTGCAGACTATCTTATGCTCCATAGTTTATATATAATACTTTTGGTTTCCTGCAAAAGGAGGATACTTTGGAATGTTACTATGGAGAGGGAAAAAAGGTAAAAGGACATAAATAAAACTAAATAACTTATTAAAGATTCTGAAAAGTCTAAGCAGACTATAGATTCCCCCCTCCCCTAATTACAGTTTAATCTGAAGAAAATAAAATAATGGATCTGCTTGCTGAGCCAACTAAACTGGGAAAGGACATATACCTTTGTCCAAGAATCCTGTCACTAAACATATTCTTAGCTGATATTTTTCATATGAATATTAACAACAGTTTTTACCACAGTACTTTTTTGCCACTATCACTATTATTTCAGCTATCATGAACAATCCTATCGTAATATAAAGCTGGAAAATTTCTTGAAATTTTTACTGTTACTAAAATCAAGTCACAGTTTTTTCTTTTAATTAACAACACACTCATCAAAACCAGGCCCCAGATCACTTCCTGACAGCACACTCTGTCCTGCTTTATCGTAGTGGTTCTTAATACACAAGCCATAGACTGGCGCTATGTGACAATTCTGCAGATATTTTACTACATTATATTTATTAAAATATACACAGTTTATTAGGATCTGAATTTTGAACTGCCTTTACCCCCAATGACTGATGGTGCATATTACAGAGGCAAAAAGCAGGCAGTCAGTCAGTACAGTCAGGGCCGCTGGTTGTGCACTTTATCCTTGCCAAACTGAAGGCTAAAAATATAATTTACACAGTCCTAAAAATGACAACAGCGATTCAATCCCTGAAGAAGGATTGATGGTAGTCCAAGTGATTGGTGATACAAGCCTAAATCTTTAGGAGAAATTTCAGTATTTTGAGCCCTAAGGTTAAAAACAAAATTTACAATGGAATCTTACAATTTCACAAGGCCCATTCCAAGTATTTCACTGCTAGTGTTTTCATTAAGTATTAATGATCAGTATATGAAGATGGGATCAATCAAAGGCTTTCAAAAATTTCTGACTACAACTCACAGTAAGAAATATAGTGATTTCACGACCCTGAACACACACACACATATAAAAAGTTAAAAAAAAACCTACATTCCTTACTGCATGTAACGCACTGACAATTTTGATTCTATTCTTTAACAATGTTGGTTATAACTCACTAAAATAGTTTCACAACCTATAAATGGGTTAAAATCAAAAGTTTGAAGAATACTGGTCAAAATTATTTTTGAGGCCCGGTATTTTACATTCAAACCCTACCTCACGCAGAAGTCTCTTTAGATTTGGCGGACTAAGAAAACCATTTCGCCTAACCCCACCTTTCTCCACATGTCCACGGAAAAACTATCCATAAATCTGAAAGTCAACCATGGTTTACACAGCATAGGGACAGAGGTTTAGTGTGTTTGATGGTTTCTAAAGGTGAAAGATCCTCTAGAGGTTACCATCTATCTTATAGGACACTTCCACATTGCTGGTGCTTAATAACTTAGTATACTGATTCTGACTTCCTACTGGAGTTCAGCTCTAGAGTGATTTCCATCAACAAAGTTAGTTCCAGCTTCCTGAAACAAGAAGTAATACTATCTCAAGAAACGTGGTCACCATATCTGAAACATCTCTTTCAATTAAAATGAATAAATTAAATTCCTCTTGTTCAATTTTACCAGCCTAGCACCGACTGATTTCCTCTGCCAGCAGCTCTTCCAATGCCAGTGAAACCAGAGTACCAGCCTGCATCAGGTATCACTTCCGCCAACAAAGGACTCTCTGGATTTGCCAGTCAAGTATGCCTGCTGATTTATTCTGTAAATATTACACTGTGATGAGCCTCTTCCTTCCATCCAATATTTTTTTAGAAGGAGGCAACATTTCTCTAAGTTGCAGTAGAGTGAAGAGGAGAACAAAAAACAGACACAGGAAGACAGGGATAAACTTACCTGACTTAAATGGGAATGTGACCCCTTCACCAGAACTATCAGTGGAGCCTGAATTAGCATCTATTCCTTCACCCTCAGAAATACTCTCAGCACCATTACGTACAGGCTCAGCTTCTTCTCCATTTTCTTCCACAGTTTTCACGTTTTTTAGGTCAGAGGGGTCTCTTTCAGGATGAAACCCTTGGCTCATTTTATCCTGTTCAGATTCAAGTATTTTGTCACCTGAAAGCTCCTCTTCAGCTTTAGGCTAAAGCATAAGTGAACACAGAGGTTATATTCTTTTCACTGAGTGTAAATACACATGAAGACCCATACTTATCCCCTCAAAAAAGCATAAGAAAACATATCACTCAAGATAAGGATGTCTGTGTTCAGCTTATGGTACTAGAATGGTAAGTTTATTTAAAACACTCTTCTCATTTCATCTCCTGGGATAAATCAGACAATACCAACGGCGATTGAAATGCTTTAACATGACTAATGAAATCTAAATATACTAAAGTTTAAAAAGGAAAGAACTGTTAATCCCTGGAACTTGACGGACATGAAACAGTCAGAATCTAAATCAAGCACTCCTACCCTCGCCACTAACGCTCAGCAAATATAAAAAGAAACACTAGAGGGTATGTTTTGCGTTGTCCTCTGGCTGTGGAAAAAGGGTTCAATGAACAGTTTAAAGGGTCTAACTCCAACAAAGCTGACCATCGCTCCTTTAACAAGGAGATCACGTGTTGGTTAAAATCTATTTTGTGTATTGGTTCTTAGAATTCTCTGAGATTGTGACCTTATTCAAATCATACTGGCACATATTCTCCCAGGGAGAAATCTGGGTTCCAGTGCATCCTATTTTTAAAAGGCAAAATAGAATTAAACTTATTCACCAGATTATTTCTGACCATCTCAGTTTCAGATACAGCAACAACAAAGTATTTCTTGAGGGCACTGCTGCTGCTAAGTCACTTCAGTTGTGTCTGACTGTGTGTGACCCCAGAGACGGCAGCCCACCAGGCTCCCCCGTCCCTGGGATTCTCCGGGCAAGAACACAGGAATGGGTTCCCATTTCCTTCTCCAATGCATGAAAGTGAAAAGTGAAAAGGAACTCGCTCAGTCGTGTCTGACTCTTGGTGAACCCATGGACTGCAGCCTACCAGGCTCCTCCATCCATGGGATTTTCCAGGCAAGAGTACTGGAGTGGGGTGCCACTGCCTGCTCTGGCACATCAACCATCAAAACTCCTGGAGGAAAAGTTCGCAATGAACTTTAAAGTCTTTCTTTTTCATTAAAGGAAACACTCTGGAAACAATCTTTTGAAAGAAGCACTCAGAAGAAATAGGAACTTACCACAAATTCCAGTTGATAAATTCGCATTAGGAGAGCCAAATTAGAGGCTCTATTGAATTGGCTGAACAGAGGATGGTATTAAAAAATGTCATATACACCAGGAAGCAGTTACCCCAACTGATTTATGAAAAAAATTTTTAAATAGTTGCAAACCCTACGTTGTTATTAAGTGAAATAGTATAAAAGATGTAATACTAATAAATTTTCTTCTACTAACATCAGATTGAGGACAAGAGGAGAAGGGAGTGACAGAGAATGAGATGGTGGGATGGCATCACTGACTCAACGGACATGAGTTTGAGCAAACTCCTGGGAGATAGTGAAGGACAGGGAAGCCGGGAGTGCTGCAGTCCATGGGGTTGCAAAGCGTTGGACACCACCCAGCAACTGAACAACAAAACAATCAGATCATGAGGAAAAGACGCTAGATTTTAAAATGTTATCAACAGAAACAGATGGTTTTAAGGCCGTGTTTTCTAAAACGGAAATAAAACGTTCATGCAAACACACCCACACATACTTCCTCGTTCCTCCAACAAGACGAGCATGGAAATCATCAGAAGACAGACAAAAAATCCAACAAAAATAATTGTTGAAAATGATTTTTCAATATTTTTATAAAACATGGCAGAAATTGAGGCGTCTTTTATGTTTTAAGAAAAAACTGATCTACCAAGTTTGAATCATACATTAGCCGCCTCATTTTTTCTTATTCTATATTCAACTATAATCTAAATTCAAAACTTCCCTGTAATACCACCGTATGATTAAGTATAGGTCATCAAGATCTTGGGCTTCCCTGATAGCTCAGTTGGTAAAGAATCTGCCTGCAATGCAGGAGACCCTGGCTCGATTCCTGGAGAAGGGACAGGCTACCCACTCCAGTATTCTTGGGATACCCTTGTGGCTCAGCTGGTAAATAATCTACCTGCAATGCAGGAGACCGGGGTTCGATCCCTGGGTTGGGAAGAGCCCCTGAAGAAGGGAAAGGCTACCCACTCCAGTATTCTGGCCTGGAGAATTCCATGGACTGTATAGTCTATGGGGTTGCAAAGAGTCGGACATGACTGAGCAACTTGCACTTTCACTTTCTTTCATCAAGATCTTTAATAAATTGGCATGTGAGCCTGCAAATAGTTCTTAAACTTATTACAGAGTAGTATAACCACGTTATACATCATACAGAAATCTTATTTCAGGTCGTGGAAAGGTGAAACAATGCTATTTTAGAGAGCAAAGTTTATTGAGTCATCTTCTCTGTATCTAAAATCAACAACAGATAATCTGTTGGATACAAACAAAGGATGTACTATTGAGAAAGTCCATTTCTAACTGGAAAAAAAAAGTTTAAAGAAACTTGGCCCATGAATGACAAACCGTATTTTAGAACACAAAGAATCAGTGAGGTGTCTGAGGCACACTGTTAGATGGGATATTTCTCAAGGGAATCCATAAAAAAAATAGTTCCATTAAATATTTGATGATTACTTTTCTTTAGCAGGATGGACTTCTATTCAACTAGTTTGTAATTATCTAACCATTCTTGAATTGTTTATCCTGAAAACCAGATTGAAAAAAGAAAGCACTTTATTGGCTAGACTGTCAAAGCAAACATTTTTACAGGAACTTACTAAATAAGAATTTAGTTAACAAAACTGTCTGCTTACTGCAAGAGTTTTTTTATGTGCCAGAAAATCAGACTGACAATTACATATGTAATGATGGATGAAATATCCAACAAGTTGTAAATATATTTTTAGTTGTCTTGAATAACAATTTTATGATGAATCATCCTTCATGCTATCTCTTTAGGTTGTAATTTAAAGACTTTGGTTAAATACCTGCAATGATGTAACAACTCAATATACAACCTAAAATATACTGATCCCTGAAAAACATTCTTTTAAAGGCTGAGAAAAACCTGAGAAAAAGATAGCATGATGATCAATGAAAAATGAAGACAATGACAACCAATATTTATTAAACTACTCTAGTAAATACTTAATTTTAGAAAGACAAGGGACTAGGATTTCTGGAAAAAGTATGTGTGCAAATGACCAAATATCTTAGGTTAAGAAAACAGTGACTGGTTCAAAATGAGCCTCAACAATTCTCGTGCATGAAGAGTAATAATCTAAAGCAGGTTCAGCAAATTATGGACCGCGTGCCAGTAGCGGGCCCTCACCCACTTTTGTACTGTGCCAAGGGAAGGATGTGTTTGTGTACACTTGTAACGTTGGAAAAATATTTCAAAGAAGAATATTTTATGAAATGTGAGTATTAGATAAAATTCAAATTTCAATGTTCACCAACAAACTTTCACTGAAATATCGCCACTCATTCATTTACACCCTGTCCATGGTTGCCCTGGGGCTACAGCGGTAGAGCTGAGAAACTGCCACAGGGACCCTAGGTCTGCAAAGCCTGAACTAGTTACTATCTGGACTGTTACACAGGAAAAGTTTGTCAACCCTTGACCTAAAGACGAGGATGAAAATCTGGAAGCAGAGGAATGGTGACTTACCCATTTAATATTCAATAATGCTTTTAAAAATGCCACAGGGCAAAGGAACATAAAGTATAATAAAAGAAAGTGAATAAATTACAGCTGACTCTCAAGATAAACCCATTTGTGAGCTCTTACAGCCGTACCAGGAATGTATGCGATCCCCCTGCCTCTGGAAGGTATTTTATTCTTTGTAGGAGCAACATTTTCTTGTTCAGCTGCAAAAGGAGTGTAGTAACTATTTGCACCTCTATAACTTATTGCCAAATCTTACCCCCTGATAACCACAATGAAATCACACCCATGAGACATTTTAGAGGTTGCTAGGGGACAACTGTGACATCAACTCAGCATCAGTAAGAGCAGTGACCGGACGGGGAGAAGCAACAAAGGGGCGCTGTGAGCAGCCTCAAGAGGGTAAGAATTACAACCAGAAGACAAGTTTATAAAACAAATGCATTTAAAGTTATTTAAAAATGATTTCTACATTTTAATGTTATCATCTTAAACATTCAGTGAAAATTGTTTTAATAAAGTAGACATAAGAACTCAAAAAGAAACAAAAAAAGAAACGTGGATATTGTTTATATTACTCCTCTTTAAAAGCTCCAGTAGATAACAATAGGCATACTGAGATCAGAGACTATGAAACTGGGAGAGCATGGCTTGGGACAGAACCTGCCCTTGACTCTTCCTCACAGCTTGTTCGGGACCTGGTGTACAGTATCCTAAAGCAAAATCCATGCCTTAGTTCAAGCCATATGTGAAAAGTCATGTTACTGGGATGCAGGTAAAGGACAACAGATTCAAACTCAGTTTCCTTAAAATACACTTGATGATTTCCACCAGGACAGCTAATAGGCATTTGAAAAAAACAAAATAAAACCACTTAAAAAAAAAAAAACGAGATTAGTCTTTACATGTGGAAATATAAGGGAAAAATTAACAATACTTATTTTTGCTATTTGAGAAGAGGTATTTTAAAAAAGAAACAAGAATTCAGTGAAATTGAATAAGCTACCTATAAAAAATTCAACATCAACCTATAAAAAACAATCTATAAAAAATTCTTTAAATGGATTAAAAAAAAAATCAGACTCTGAGCTTGATATATTTGCTTGGAAAACAGTATCTCAAGAAAAAGTTATAAACACACAGTTTTCTGAGAAAACAGCACCACTGTTCCGGAGATGAGCTAGAGATATTTACAGCTGTCCCTTACCTCTGATTCTGCCTCTAACGACTCTTCAGTGGCTCGGGTCCGGTCTTTTGGTTTCTTCCACATCTTTGGTGCAGGTATAGCTGTCTGAGCTGAAATAGAAGAGCAGGCTGCCATTACTTCCCACTGCAAAAATTGAAAATATTAGGTCTAAATGATACCTCTATTCAAATTCAGCAAAAAGAGAGCTTCCTGCACAGTCAGGAGACAGATGGATAAGTGAAGAACGGTGTAATTGAGGCCCAAAGACTGCAATGGCAAATGTCTTAGGCACAAAGTGTTCACATCAGCTCATATAGCCTTCAAACAGTGGCCTAAGTTCCTCCTGTTTCATGGTTAAGACATACCAAGCCACATAATTCAGTATGAGGTGAGTATCTATATAACAAACTGGGCTACCAGCCAATTTTAGACTTGGGCCTGTTTCTACTGTTAATCGACTATGTGATCTTAAGCAAGTAACACTTTTCAGGTACTAGCATATTCAACTATAAAGTGTAAGACCAAGATAGATGATATCTAAGGTGCCTTTAAGCCATAAAAAATATTAAATTCCAGATTTTGCTTTAAAAAAGACAGCAAAAGTATACTTTGATAAAGATTTCATTAGCTAGACAGCACTTGCACAGCACCGAGTTCTCACTTCACATCAATACTGTGGGCCTATCCTTTCATATGGCTGGGGTGAAAATTAAGGAAGAAATAGGTAATGTGTTTTTTCTGGCTGTGCTGCACGCCTTGCAGGATCTTAGTTCCCTGACCAGGGATCGAACCAAAGCATGAGTCCTAACCATTGAACCACCAGGAATTCCCAGGAACATAATTTTTATTGAATTATTCTACCGTATCAGAAGTTCCACATGGAAACCTAAGCTTACGAAGAATTTTTAACACTTTACTTGGCTTACAAAGTTCACAAAATCAACATTTGGACATACAATTTAAAGATACCTGGAACATCAGAAAGCAAATAAAACATATTTTATAGGATCCCACAGAAGGCAGTCAGTGGTGCAGAATGGTAAAGAATCTGCCTGCAATGCAAGAGACCTGGGTTTGATCCCTGAGTTGGGAAGATCCCCTGGAGAAGGGAATGGCATCCATTCCAGTATTCTTGCCTGGAGAATCCCATAGACAGAGGAGCCTACAGTCCAAGGGGTCACAGAATTGGACATGACTGAGTGACTTCAGACGAGACCAGAAGGCGGCAGGAGTCAAAAGCAAGCAGTGAGGTTCTAAGCCAGATGGGAAGGGAGGGGAGAGTCAAAGAAAGGCCACTTTATAAATACACAGACTTGACTGAAAGTGAGTGAACACAAAGCCAAAGGAACTATCTAATCTAATTCCTGACAGAAACAAAAGGTCTTACTGAGACGAAACCAACCAATCTCTCTGGGTGATTCAAATCTTTTTTGGAAGAATGGTACAATATAAACACTCACACTGGTCTTGGGAACAAGGAAAAAGAGACATTTAATAATGTTCTCAAAACTATTGCACCATCATAAAAATACTCTGTAAATCTCTTTTATTACCCACTCCTCAAACCAACTTGTCTTTATCCTTCCCTTTACAGACCATATGAATGAGAAAACATTATTAGACCAACGGCTACTCTTCCTTCACAGCCTACCAAAGGTAAACCATTTTCTCAAAGTATGGAACTCAGCTTATGGTAACTACAGGTGGATTTAAATTCGCTTTTGCCTCAGCCTTATCATGAATATGTACGTTCAAGTATTAATATCTGTACGTGTGATATGTGGTGGTCTCTCTCCATTTTTATGGATCTTCTGATTTTACATAACCAGTCTGTTTTACGTGCATCCCTCCAAAATGTCTGTGATTAATTCTGCTTTCATAGAATTCCTTTTAAGAATTACAGAGTTTGAGGAACCTGTACATTAAAATTAAAATTTTATTTCATACATACATGAATTCAGCTTTAATTTTCATTCATGGAAAAGGGAAGATCACTTTCTGAAGGATTTGTTAGGATTAAATATAAACTTGGGTATCATTTCCTCTAAACCAAAAAAACCAAAGATGTAGACAAACTTTTCCTTCAAAACTATATCAAACGAACCCAAAACGTTAAAATATTTCTTCCATGGGTAACATTAACACATTTAATATGCTTTCTTAAAAAATCAGCTACTTGCACAGCAGGAATTGTTACTCTGTTCAAGCAGCTGAAGTTTTGATTTAAAGTAATAATTCACAAAAAGAGGTGAGAGAAAGCACACACCTCCTTAGGAGATACTCAGTCCTTTAAAAAAGTGGACACAGATACACACCGTGTGTCTAATGACTGTGATATACACCTCTTCTTCCTACCTTTATTGTTGGAGGGGTGCAGTAACCTTTGGGTGTGCTAGAGTGGGGAGAAGTAGGGGACCAGGGAGGAAGTAAGGGAGGGAGAGAGACAGACAGAAACATCAGCTGCCAGATTTAAAGGACAATTAATACCAAATTAGAAGAAGGGAAGTAAATTTAGGATACTGTCTCAGATTTGTTCTTTCTAGTCCATTTCTGCAAAGAAGGCAATGGCACCCCACCCCAGTCCTCTTGCCTGGAAAATCCCATGGGCGGAGGAGCCTGGTGGGCTGCAGTCCATGGGGTCGCGAAGAGTCGAACACAACTGAGCGACTTCACTTTCACGCATTGGAGAAGGAAATGGCAACCCACTCCAGTGTTCTTGCCTGGAGAATCCCAGGGACGCAGGAGCCTGGTGGGCTGCCGTCTACGGGGTTGCACAGAGTTGGACACGACTGAAGCGACTTAGCAGCAGCAGCAGCAGTCCATTTCTGATGCCTATGTCTTAATTAGGCCCTTACTGCTGCACTGATTTAACTATGACAGAGGCTCAACTCATTGCCTCCAATTCGTATTAAATACAATAATGCCTGAATGATGGCCTCTCTAAATAATTGATTTGATTGGTTGTTCTTTTACTTAAAATATTCCTTAAGGCATCTTCTATAGTGCCAAGCAAAGTTCCTTACACAAGGCGGTGGTTGTTCAGTCACCAAGTCGTGTCCAACTCTCTGTAACCCCATGAACTGCAGCACGCCAGGCTTCCATGTCCTTCACTACCTCCAGGAGTTTGCTCAAATTTATGTCCATTGAGTCAGTGATGCCACCCAATCATCTTATCCTCTGTCACTCCCATCTCCTCTTGCCCTCAATCTTTCCCAGCATTAGGGTCTTTTCGAATGAATTGGCTCTTTGCATCAGGTGGCCAAAGTATTTACAATTCAGCTTCAATGTCAGCCCTTCTAATGAACACCCAGGACTGATCTCCTTCAGGATGGACTGGTTGGATCTCCTTGCAGTCCAAGGGACTCTCAAGAGTCTTCTCCAACACCACAGCTCAAAAGCATCAATTCTTTGGCACTCGGTTTTCTTATAGTCCAACTCTCACATCCATATATGACCAGTGGAAAAACCATAGCTTTGACTAGATGGACCTTTGTTGGTAAAGTGATGCCTCTGCTTTTTAATACGCTGTCTAGGTTTGTCGTAGCTTTTCTTGCAAGGAGCAAGCCTCTTTTAATTTCATGGATGCAGGCACCATCTGCAGTGATTTGGAGCCCAAGAAAATAAAGTCTCTTGCTGTGTCCACTTTTCCCTCATCTATTTGTCATGAAGTGATGGGACCAGATGCCATGACCTTAGTTTTTTGAATGCTGAGTTTTGAGCCAACTTTTTAACTCTCCTCTTTCACCTTTATCAAGAGGCTCTTTAGTTCTTCGCTTTCTGCTGTTAAAGTGGTACCATCTGCATATCTGAGGTTGTTGATATTTCTCCCACAATTCTGATTCCACCTTATGATTCATCCAGTCCAGCATTTCACATGATGTACACTGAACAGAAGTTAACTTTCTCAATGCTTCTTGTCCTGCATACAGGTTTCCCAGGAGGCAGGTAAGGTGGTCAGGTAGGAATTCAAATTTGTCGACTGAATAAATAATAGCAGCTCTCGGTTAAGGAGGTATTATTGACATTCCCAAGACATATTCTTTTCTCCTGCCTTGCATTAAAGCACCACAGGGCAAGAGACAATCTTGCATGAGATTCATAATTACCTGAATTTAGAGATGTCTAATAGAGCCTCCCCAACTTTCCATAAGAATTCAACTCTCAGAGGAACACTGATTTTCTACTTCTTTAAAACAGAGAATGTTGTTGCTGTTTACTATCTTAATTCTTTCATGACCCCATGGACTGTAGCCTGCTAGACTTCTCTGTCCATGGGATTTTCCAGGCAAGAATACTGCAGTGGGTCACTCTTTCCTTCTCCAGGGGATCTTCCCAACCCAGGGAATCAAACTTGTGTTTCCTGCATTGGCAGGCAGATTCTTTACCACTGAGCCAGCCAGGAAGCCCCCAAAACAGAGAATAAGAAAATTCAAAGAAAGAAAAGCTATGATTTCAAGATTTTTGCTAATTTTGATATTATTGGATGGAAAATGTTTTCCTTCAGAGCTCTTTTTATGAAATGACTAATATAAAGTCTGAAAAATATTGGGGATATAGACAAGTTTAATCACTAGGTTTTAATAAATAAATGGAACTACATCAACTAAAAAGTTTCTGCACAGCAAAGGAAACCATCATCAAAGTGAAAAGGCAACTGATTAAACCAGAGAAGATATCTGCAAATCATGTATCTAATAAGGGGCTAATACTCAAAATATATAAAGAACTCATACACATCAACAACAAAATCCCAACCAAATTGATTTTAAAAAATGGGCAGAGGATCTGAACACACATTTTCCCAAAGACAATATACGGATGGCCCACAGGCACATGAAATATGTTCTGTATCACTTATTATCAGGAAAAGGCAAATCCAAATCACAAGGAGCTAGCAACCGTAGCTATCAGAATAGCTACTATTGAAAAGATGAGAAATAACAAACTTTGGGAGAGGATGTGGAGAAAAGGGAACCTTTGTACATTGTTGTTGGGAGTGTAAATTCTTGCAGCCACTACAGGAAATAGAACAGAGATTCCCCCCAAATTTAAAAACTGAACTACCACACAGCCAAGGTATTCCATTTCTGGGTATTTATCTGAAGAATATGGAAACACTAATTTAAAAAAATATATGCACCCCTGTATTTAATGCACCATATGCAACAGCTTAGATATGGAAACGACCTAAGTGCCCACTGATGGCCAAATGCAAAAAGAAGATTCGGGGTGTGCACGCACGCGCACACCCACACAGACACACATACACACACACACACAAATGGAGCACTACACAGCCATAGAAACAATGAAGGCCCAGGTGTCAGTGATAAAGAATCCGCCTGACAATGCAGAAGACACGGGGGTCAATGCCTGGGTTGGGAAGAGCCCCTGGAGGAGAAGATGGCAGTCCACCCTACTATTCTTGCTTGGGAAGTTTTATGGACAGAGGAACACTGTGGGCGGTAGTCCACGGGGTCGCAGAAGAGTTGGTCACGACTCAGCAACTAAAGAACATCCATTCGTGACAACAGGGATGGACCCTGCAGGTACTGTGCTAAGTGAAGTAGGTCAGATGCAAAAGACAGATACTGTATGATTTCACTCACGCGGAACACAGAACAAACAAAACAAAAACAAACTCACAGACACAGAGCACAGGTCAGTTGTTACCAAAGCGGAGAGGAGGAGGGAAAATGGGTGAAGGGAGTCAACCCTATTGTGGTGGAGCGTTACACAGACTTGGGTGCTGACTACTCGGTAGTGGATGCAGATGCAGAACTATAAATTTGTATGCCCAAAACTTCTACAAGTAAAAAGAAAAAAAAAGGGGGGATACTTTACTACTGGTAAGGGAAGGTCCCAAGTACATTGTCACAGGGTTGTATATAAACAGTAGAATGTTACAATAATGGAATTTGCAGTGAGAGGCCCCACTCTATATACCCACTTCTTTTTTTTTTTTTTAATATTTTTAATTACTTGGCCGCACCAGGTGTTAGCTGCAGCACACAGGATCTTTAGTTGTGGCATGCAGTTTCTTAGCTGTCACATGTGAGATCCAGGTCCCTGACCAGGAATTGAACCAGGGTCCCCTGCACTGGGGGAGCAGAGTCTTAGCCACTGGACCACCAAGGAAATCCCCAACACCCACGTCTAATCCCTTCTCATTACTGTCTCCATCCCCTTCCAATATTTTTCCTTTTTTCCCCCACAACAGCTTTGAAATGCTAAAAGTCACAATAAATTATCCTGATTATATCATATTCAAGAATTCTGTCTAGAGTTGTTAAGGATGGGGATCTTATCCTCTCCTTTTTTTCTGCCAGATCCTTGTGAGAACCAAGGTAATTTTGATGATTTATTTAAGGAACAGGGGCAGAACACAGAAAAAAAAACCCAAGTGAGAGAAAGATTAGGTTTTTACAAAGGAGACATAAATAACTGGAAAAGAATTAAAGTGATAAATATGCAAGAATGATAGGCTCACTGAGAGATGTCTGTCAAACAAAAGAAACACTAGAATGTAAGTCAGTCAGGGTTTCTTCAGTCTTCTGAGGTGCTGCTATTTGGTACGGATAGATGGATTGATATTTATTCTCCCCAGCATCTGTTAATTCATGGGGTCACAAAGAGTCGGACATGACTGAGTGACTGAACTGAACTGAGCATCTGTTAAAATAAGGCTCTCTGCTCTAGGACTGCTTCACAGAAGCTGAAATAGTATAAGCAAGACTCCACAGGACCTAGCACTGAAACCAAGAAGTAAGTATAATAAAAAGATGAGTCTAGACTTAAATTCCACCAAAATATACATCTACAATACAGTTAAAAATTTTTTACTTCCAGTTTTAACATTAAATACCATCACAGTAAGAATCAAATCATAGGTGTATTGATTTTATTGATGTTAATCAATACTTTTCGGTTTTATGATTTTTTCCCTATTATTCCCTGTTTTCTATTTTTTATTCTCCCTATTATCTTTATTATTTCCTTTGGGTTTACTTTTGCTTTCCTTATTTTTTTAATGTAAAATTTCAGCTTTACTGATGTATAAACAACATATAAAATTGTAAGATATTTAAAGTGTGCACTGTGGTGATTTAATATATGCACACACATACACTGGAAAGGATTCCTCCATCTAGTTAACACATCCATCATCTTATATATTTATCTTTTTTTTCTTGGTAAGAACACTGAAGTTCTATTCTCTTGGCAAAGTTCAGGTATACAATAGTTATTAACTACAATCACCAAGTTTCACATTAGATCTCACACATTATTCATCTTATAAAATTTACTCATTTAATAGTTTCGTCAGATGGAGATTGACTCAATGATTTGAGACCATTTTCACTTTTAAAATGGTCATTCAGTGGTGTCAACTGCAGCCTGAGTACTATCCTGGTAGTGTGGTAGGGAGAATAACATACTGCCGCAGATATCCACATCCCAGTCCCTGCCTTGTGAGTATGTTACCTGACGTGACCAAAGTACTTTTGCAGATGTGAATAAGTTTAAGGGATCTTGATAGTTCAGTTCAGTTCAGTTGCTCAGTTGTGTCCGACTCTTTGGGACCTCAGGGACTGCAGCATGCCAGGCCTCCCTGTCCATCACCAACTCCTGGAGTTTACTCAAACTCACGTCCATTGAGTCGGTGATGCCATCCAACCATCTCATTCTCTTTCGCCCCTTCTCCTCTTGCCCTCAATCTTTCCCAACATCAGGGTCTTTTCAAATGAGTCAGTTCTTCACATCAGGTGGACAAAGTATTGGAGTTTCACCCTCAACATCAGTCCTTCCAATGAACACCCAGGACTGGTCTCCTTTAGGATGGACTGGTTGGATCTTCTTGCAGTCCAAGGGACTCTCAAGAGTCTTCTCCAATACCATAGTTCAAAAGCATCAATTCTTTAGCACTCAGCTTTCTTCATAGTCCAATGCTCACATCCACACATGACTAATGGAAAAACCATAACCTTGACTAGATGGATCTTTGATGGCAAAGTAATGTCTCTGCTTTAATATGCTGTCTAGGTTGGTCATAACTTTTCTTCCAAGGAGCAAGCGTCTTTTTATTTCATGGTGGCAGTCTCCATCTGCAGTGATTTTGGAGCCCTCCAAAATAAAGTCTGCTGCTGTTTCCACTGTTTCCCCATCTATTTGCCATGAAGTGATGGGACTGGATGCCATGATCTTAGTTTTCTAAATGTTAAGCTTTAAGCTTCTAACGTTTTCACTCTCCTCTTTCACCAAGAGGCTCTTTAGTTCTTCTCCAAGGAATCTTGACAGGGAGATTATTATCCTGGAGTAACCCAATGGATCCAATGTAATCAAAAGGATTCTTTCACGGGGCGAGGGGAAGGAGGGGAGGCAGGAGAACTGAACAGGTAAGAATATGCTATGTTGCTGGCTTTCAAGATAGAGGAAGGGGCCCCAACGCAAGGAATATATGTATGTCTGAAAGATGGAAAAAACAAGAGAACAGATTCTCTCACAGAGCTTCCAGAAGAAACACAGACCTGCTGATATCTTGACTTTCAGTGCAACCAAGTTTGGACTCCTGATCTCTCAAATTGTGGCGGTTTGTCATAGCATCAACAGGAAAAGGATACAACCATGAATTCTGACTTGCATTGTGGTTAGGTCAGATAATATACCTGCTTTGACTTGAATCCTTTTAAATTTATTAAGTCTTGTTTTATGAGCCACAATATGGTCTGTCTGGGCAAATGGGACATTGGCACTTCTGCATCTGCTGGTCAAGCTGGTTGCGTTGTTCAGGCCTTCTCCAGCCTCACTAGATTTCTGTCTACTGGTTCCATCAATTATGTTTTCTAATTAAGTCAATTCAATGTCACTACTTTTTAGTTATGTGAAATGCAGTTAAATATATTAAATAATTAATGGTTTTGTATGCTAATTTTAAGTCAGTCATAAATCAGTTTTGATTATTTTTCTCCTCAGTACAGTCATATATATTCTCATGGTTTCAGTGGTTAATTCTTACAAACATGTGAGGAAGAAACAATATCAATTCCATGAAACTTTCACAATAGTGAAGAAGAGGGACTACTTATTCATTCATTCTCTGATGTCAGCACCACCATTTACCCAAATATAAAAATACCAGAAAACGATATGCCAGTACCATTTAAGAACTTGATGCAAAAATACTACATAAGTTTTTAGTAAGTCAAATTCAACAATACATGAAAAGAGAAACACTTCAAGACCAAGTTTTACCTTAGGAAAGCAAAGTTGGTTTAACATTCAAATGGAAAGTAATTAATAAAGAAAAAAGAAGACTATAACTGTCTCAAGAAATGGAGGAAAAGAACTGACAAAGTCCACCATGTATTTCTGATAGAAATAACAAATTTCTCAGCTAATCAGCAAGAACTTCTTTCATCAGACAATTCAAAACCCTACACCTAACATCATAATGGTGAAAGACTTCTAGAAAGCTTCCTGAGATAAAGAAAAGGCAAACACATCCACTCTCACCACTCAACACTGTGCTGCAGGCACTAGCTAGTGTAAGTCGAGAAAAAGAAATAAATCGTGTATGCAGTTAGACATGGAGTAAAACTGTCTTTCTTCACACGTGACATATTTATGTAGAAAATCCAAAGAAAATCCTTTGGATTTTACAAAAACACTAATAATTTGTGAATTTTAGCAAGCCTGCAGAATATGAGTAAAAAAGTCTCCTGTATTCTCATATTTAGTTGTGAAAAATAAAACCTGAAATAAAAATACCATTTACAGTAGCTATCAAAAGACATGAATCTGACAAAATTATAAAACCTCTGTATATTAAAAATTTCAAAACATTCCTGACTGAATTAAAGAAGACAGACTTAAATGTCAAAACATATCATGTTACTGTGTCAGAAGACTCAATATTGTAAGATATCAATTTTATCTATAGATTCAACACAAACCAAATCAAATACCAATAGGTTTTACAGAGAAAAAATTGTAGGAAAAATCTGACTCTAAAATTAACACAGAAAAGCAAAGGACCTAGAATGGCCAAAAAAAAATTGAAAATAAAGACTAAAGTTGAAGGACTTAATGCTAACTGATTTTCAAGAGTTATTACAAGCCTCAGTAATGATGAAAGTTTGGTACTGGTTATCAACAAAGCCAACTAGATCAACAGAAAAAAAAAAAGAGAGAGAATTCAGAAAGAGACCCATACATAACATGTACAACATATTTTTGTAAGTTGTAAAGGAAATAAACCAGAAAAAGAATAGCCTGAAAGTCTTTTACATTACTGGTGGGGATATAAAATGGCATAAATACTTGGAAAGTATTTTGCAATTTCTTAAAAAAAAAAAAACTAACTCCAGGAGTTGGTGAAGGACAGGGAAGCCTGGCATGCTGCAGTCCACAGGGCTGCAAAGAGTCAGATACAACTGTGCAACCGAACAACAACAAAAATCAAACATACGCTACATACGATTCAGTCATTCCAGTCTAGTTATTTACTCAAGAGAAATGACAGCATATGTCCATGCAAAGTTTTAAACATGATGCTCACAGCAATTTTATTTGTAATAGCCCCAAACTGGAAACCACCCAAATGTCCACTAATAGGTGAACAAATTGTGGTACATCCATAATGTGTCAACAGGTTTTAAAAAATGAGTTGCTATCATGTGCTACAATATGGACATACTTGATGTGAACAGTTTATGAGTTCTGATTTCATTTACGTAAAATTCTAAAAAATGCAAACTGATTTATAGTGATAGAAAGCAGATCAGTGCTTGCCTGGGGACTGAGGTGAGGGTAGTGCAGGACAGAAGGATTTACAAACAGGAGGAAACTTTCTGAAGCAATAAATATGTTCATTATCTTGATGGTTATAATGGCTTCATGAGTATATACAAATGTCAAAAGTAATCAAATATACTTTAAATATGTATACATTAATTTTATATCAAATATCTTTCAATAAAGGTGTTAGAGTAGTCTTGGTTTCTAAAGTAAATAAAACAAAGCATATCTATGAATGTTACAAATCTAAAAAATGACAGTGTTTTTAAAGACTTAAAAAACAGCACAGATAGTATTCTTCCATTTACGGAAAGAAACAGAAATCTATAGACCCAAGTAATTGGATTTCAAGGGTCTTTTTTCTTCATCCTAACTTTTGCTGCTTTCTACATTTTAATTTTCTTCTTTTCAAAAATGCCAAAAATACTTTTGAAATAAATATAAAGTAATATCCCTTTCTAGCAACTAGTGAGTTCTAGTTGCCTCAGCTGAACAGAGTGAACAAACTCTGGTATACGGTCTGCCATACGTTGTGGCTCACACAAATAATCATGATAAACTACATAGGGTTATTTCAAATTTTTAAAAATGGGGTCAAACTATACAAGTTACTTTGAAAAATGCTTTTTCTCTTAACTTATTATGAAAACCTCTCCAGGTTATGACACAGCCCTGTCTCATTCATTTATCAGTGACATGATACCCCACAGCATATATATACCATTGCTCTTGAGAAGACTCACATTTTTTGCTCTTTTTCTTGCTACAAAACCCACTTCTCAACTTCTAAAAGTACCTATTGGTACTTTTACTTCCTCCTTGCTCACCTCCCCAAAGCACAAACACACAAGCATGTATTTTAATAGATACTGCCACATTTCATTCCAAAGGTAAAAGTAACTCACAGTCCTACCACACATACATGAGTACTGGATTTCTTCCATTCTCATAGGTATTGATATTATATCTGCCAAACTAACAGCTAAAAATGGGATCTCAACAATCACTAGTAAGGGTGAGCATTTCTCCTATTTTAATTGACTATTTCATCCTTTACTCAAAATATTCCATTAGATTGTTGGTTTGTTTTAACCTGCATATACTCCATAAACAGATTAACCTTTAACACACTGTTGCCTTGTAATTTTATTTTGCCCCAAAATTCAAAATGTTATTGCAATTGTATAATGAATTTTACGTAATGAATATGTATTATGTTTATAAACAATATCAACAAAAATGCCATGAAAAAACACATCTATTTTAATAAATTCAAAACAAAGGACAGGAAAAGTCTTCTTTTTTGATAATGTCTCAAATATTTATCAATGGGCCACTTTATAACCCAAAGGCTTTGAAATGGATTCATTTGACTTTTAAATAGCCTCATAATCTTTATGACCATATCCTTTTCTAGTTTAATACGTTTCTGAGAATATTAAAGCTAGAAATTTAGCTTTTACCTTATAGTCAAAAGCAATCTCACCAGTGGTAAGAATTTTACTAGTAACCCACTTAACACACCTTTGCTATTCTATACAATCAAAGACTTGGAACAAATTGAGAATGCATTATTCAGGATCTGAGCTCTTTAAAGATAATAACTGCATGTTACTGGTCTCCTTTATACATCCAGCATCTAATACAGTACGGTGGTGGTGGTTTATTCACTAAGTCGTGTCTGACTCTTGCGACTCCATGGACTGTAACCTGCCAGGCTCCCCTGTCCATGAGAATTCTCCAGGCAAAAATACTGGAGTGGGTTGCTATTTCTTTCTCCAGGGCTAATACAGTATATGCCCACCTAAAATCTATTAATCAACAAATCCCCTGCAATCAAAATTGAATTGAAAGTTAATGACTCTCTACAACAATAAACACTGTTTCGGTCTTTTTGTACGTTCAAGCTGGTTTTAGAAAAGGCAGAGGAACCAGAGATCAAATTGCCAACATCCACTGGATCATGGAAAAAGCAAGAGAGTTCCAGAAAAACATCTATGTCGGCTTTATTGACTATGCCAAAGCCTTTGACTGTATGGATCACAATAAACTGTGGAAAATTCTGAAAGAGATGGGAATACCAGACCACATGACGTGCCTCATGAGAAACCTATATGCAGGTCAGGAAGCAACAGTTAGAACTGGACATGGAACAACAGACTGGTTCCAAATAGGAAAAGGAGTATGTCAAGGCTGTATATTGTCACCTTGCTTATTTATGTGCAGAGTACATCATGAGAAACGCTGGGCTGAAGAAGCACAAGCTGGAATCAAGATTGCTGGGAGAAATATCAATAACCTAAGATATGCAGATGATACCACCCTTACGGCAGAAAGTGAAGAGAAACTAAAAAGCCTCTTGATGAAAGTGAAAGAGGAGAGTGAAAAAGTTGGCTTAAAGCTCAACATTCAGAAAACGAAGATCATGGCATCTGGTCCCATCACTTGATGGGAAATAGATGGGGAAACAGTGGAAACAGTGTCAGACTTTATTCTTTTGGGCTCCAAAATCACTGCAGATGGTGATTGCAGCCATGAAATTAAATGATGCTTACTCCTTGGAAGGAAAGTTATGACGAACCTAGACAGCATATTAAAAAGCAGAGACATTACTTTGCCAACAAAGGTCCAAAGTCTAATCAAGGCTATGGTTTTTCCAGTGGTCAAGTATAGATGTGAGAGTTGGACTGTGAAGAAAGCTGAGCGCCAAAGAATTGATGCTTTTCAACTGTGGTGCTGGAGAAGACTCTGCAAGTCCCTTGCATTGCAAGGAGATCCAACCAGTCCATCCTAAAGCAGACCAGTCTTGGGTGTTCATTGGAAGGACTGATGCTGAGGCTGAAACTCCAACACTTTGGCCACCTCATGCGAAGAGTTGACTCATTGCAAAAGACTCTGATGCTGGGAGGGATTGGGGGCAAGAGGAGAAGGGGACGACAGAGGATGAGATGGCTGGATGGCATCACCGACTTGATGCACATGAGTTTCGGTGAACTCCAGGAGTTGGTGATGGACAGGGAGGCCTGACATGCTGCAATTCATGGGGTTGCAAAGAGTTGGACATGACTGAGCGACTGAACTGAACTGTAATACTTCCATTTCAGAGATCAGGCAACTGAAATAGGAGAAAGTTAACTAAATGGACCCATCCTGGAGAGAATAAAGGCTGGAGCTACAATTTATTTTCTTGGGCTCCAAACTCACTGCAGATGGTGCCTTGCAACCATGAAATTAAAAGATGCCTGCTTCTTGGAAGAAAAGCTATGACAAACCTAGATAGGATATTAAAAAGCAGAGGTATCACTTTGCCTACAAAGGTCTGTATAGTCAAGAAAATGGTTTTTCCAGTAGTCATGTACAGATGTGAGAGCTGGACAATAACAAAGGCTAAGCACTGAAGAACTGATGCTTTCGAACTGTGCTGGAGAAGACTCTTTTGAGTGCCTTGGACAGAAAGGATATCATCAAGCCAGTCAATCCTAAAGGAAGTCAATCCTGAATATTCACTGGAAGGACTGATGCTAACGCTTGAAGCTTCAACACTTTGACCACCTGATGCAATGAACTGACTCACCGGCTGGGAAAGACTGAAGGCAGGAGGAGAAGGGGACGACAGAGCACGAGATGGTTGGACGGTATCACCAACTCGACAGGCGTGAGTTTGAGCAAGCTCCAGGAGTTGGTGATGGACAGGGAAGCCTGGCGTGCTGCAGTCCATGGGGTCGCAGAGTCGGACACGACTGAGCAACTGAACAACAACAGCAACTAAGACATAGGTACAACTTCAAAGCCTTTGTCCTCCCAATACAATACTCTGCCTTTCAACTCTACTTTGTTCCTATATTTTCTCATAAATTCAACTTCATTTTCGTTCTGGTTGTCTTTTGTTTTTGCAACAGGAGGGGATATGGAGATAAACAAGGGAGGGTATACTGAAGAATGCTGTTTGCCTGTTAGCCCTAAGCGTCATATGTCATCAGGAAAATAAAATAATAAAGTGTCTCGAAGATATGTCCCTTGGACTGCAAGGAGATCCAACCAGTCCATTCTAAAGATCAGTCCTGGGTGTTCTTTGGAAGGAATGATGCTGAAGCTGAAACTCCAGTACTTTGGCGACCTCATGCGAAGAGCTGACTCATTGGAAAAGACTCTGATGCTGGGAGGATTGGGGGCAAGAGGAGAAGGGGGCGACAGAGGATGAGATGGCTGGATGGCATCACCGACTTGATGGACGTGAGTTTGCGTGAACTCCGGGAGTTGGTGATGGACAGGGAGGCCTGACGTGCTGCGATTCATGGGGTCGCAAAGAGTTGGACATGACTGAGTGACTGAACTGAACCAAAATGAACTGAAGGTTTGTCCTGAGCTCAGCAGAGGACAGGACATTACACAGTTCTGCTAGCAATGAGAAAAAAAGATGATTCGAATGAGACCATTACTCCATTTTCTAGGTCTCCGAATTCCATTGTAATGCACATCCTACAATGTCTTGGGCATTTTTTTTTACACTTTAAAAAATGCATCTGTGCCACTTCTACCATGATCAAAACAGACTGCAATTAAATTTGAGGCAAATCTAGTGATGATAAAAAAGTGTCAGTCACTACAACATAGATACATAATTTGAAAATAGACTATAAAATAAGTAGTAATCTTTCCATCTACTAAATACTTTTCAACTCTAAATACCTTGAATACATAAACCCAGATTTAAAAAGCCTTCCATCAGTGAGTCCACATGGCCAGTGCTCTGTTAAGTGCAGAGAAGCCTACTGAAACCTTATTCTGGGAGAAAAGCAAGAAACTGAAGTCACTCAGTCGTGTACAATTCTTTGCGACCCCATGGACTGTAGCCTACCAGGCTCCTCCATACATGGGATTTTCCAGGCAAGAGTTCTGGAGTGGGTTGCCATTTCCTCCTCCGATGCATGAAAGTGAAAAGTGAAGTCGCTCAGTTGCTCAGTCGTGTCCGACTCTAGGCGACCCCACAGACAGCAGCCCACCAGGCTTCCCCATCCCTGGGATTGTCCAGGCAAGAACACTGGAGTGGGTTGCCATTGCCTTCTCTGAATTCTGGGAGAGGCCACTACAAAAAATAAAACACACCTTCACAGATGTGATCACTTATCCCTCATCGTCACCTTACCCAACCCTGTATTAACACATCTGTCTCTCTTTAAGATCATCACGTTCCCAGGAGAAAGTCGTCTCTGAGCCCCAGAGGTCGGCAGAGGGCCTGTCAGATAGTAAGCACAAACTGACACTGCCTGAACAAATGGAATGAAGCTGTTAGCCAATCCAATCCTGCGCTTCCACGACACACACTCAGGTATGAGTATACCAGAGTTTCTTGACACATTATCTTTATGTCACACGTCTGTTATTTCTTGCCTTTCTATGACAGTTCTTTCCTGTGTTCCAAAATATGGATCAGGATACACTGTCAGAAAGTATTTTAAGTTACAATGCATCTAAATATAAATTCAAACTTTAGAGACACTCTAGAGTCTATTACGGGAATTTATTATTATTTTTTTTTCTATTACGGGAATTTAAAATGTCAGCATCAATTTCTTCAAAGTAGGTTGCTCAAAATTTGTTGAGTTGAATCATGTGTGTGTGTGCTCAGTCGCTCAGTCACTGTCTGATTCTTTGCGACCCCATGGACCACAGCCTGCCAGGTTCCTACGTCCATGGAATTTTCCAGGCAAGAATACTGGAGTGGGTTGCCACTTCCTTCTCCAGGGAATCTTTCTGAGCCAGGGATTGAACCCATGTCTCCTGTATTGACAGGCGGTTTCTTTATCACTGCGCCACCTAGGAAATCCCTGAGTTGAATAATTGCTACTGCTAAGTCATTTCAGTCGTGTCCGACTCTGTGTGACCCCATAGACAGCAGCCCACCAGGCTCCCCCGTCCCTGGGATTCTCCAGGCAAGAACACTGGAGTGGGTTGCCATTTCCTCCTCCAATGCATGAAAGTGAAAAGTGAAAGTGAAGTCGCTCAGTCGTGTCCGACTCTTAGAGACCCCATGGACTGTAGCCTTCCAGGCTCCTCCATCCATGGGATTTTCCAGGCAAGAGTACTAGAGTGGGGTGCCAAGTCTTAAATGTAAATAAGTGGAATTTTTAAATACTCTCCCTTCTGAAAAACTGACCTGATACAAATGGTATAAGGAACATATACAAAAAAATAAATTCTTGAGGGTTATTTCCATTCTTCTGATACAATTATTATTTTGATTACTGTAGACTTCATTTATAACATGTGTAAGAAAGCTATGCATTTAGAGGGTCATACCATGATTTAGTAATGTGATTGTACAACTTATGAAATATCCTTGTAAAGTGCAGTATCATATTTCAAAGGAAACATCTCCCTAAATGATCAAAATACAGAATTAAGTGTTTCAAATATCACTCAATTCTTGTTTGGATTCTGTGTTTAAAAACAGTAACTAGCAGTAGCTAATGTGTGACAGCTCTGGGGCTCCTAGGTAATTGGTGAATGAAAACTACTAATGGGGTGCTAGGTTCTAAAAATTGTAACACTTTTGGATGGTACCAAGTATGTCATTGACTACTGAAAGCTGCCATGTAAATAATGACCTAGTTTTCATTTTGTAAATGCTGGTCTTGGTACTAAGTTACAGCCTAGCATGGATTGTGGAATCAGCAGAGACTTGCAGAAAGAGTTATTAACTACCGGGCGAGGGTGACACCTATGCTTTTGTGGTCCCTCATCAGCTATTTAAGGTGAGTGCATTTAACTCTAACCCCTGCCATCATTTGCCTCTTTTGTCGACTGTTCATTTATATGAGTGTTATATTCATGCCCAATATAAACTGAGTATCCACATTACTGGAATTTACACGACTTTAAATTATGAGAGGAAACACAGCACGGAGAATGCACTGGTGGCCACCTGTGCGGAGCAGGAAGGCAGCAGGGCAGATAGTGGCCAAGAGCTTAAGAAGCACAAACCACTATGTACAGAATAAATAAGCTACAAGGATATATTACAAAGCACAACCCTAACCCTAATGAGGTGGATGAAACTGGAGCCTATTATACAGAGTGAAGTAAGCCAGAAGGAAAAACACCAATACAGTATACTAATGCATATATATGGAATTTAGAAAGATGGTAACAATAACCCTGTGTACGAGACAGCAAAAGAGACACTGATGTATAGAACAGTTTTATGGACTCTGTGGGAGAGGGAGAGGGTGGGAAGATTTGGGAGAATGGCATTGAAACATGTAAAATATCATGTATGAAACGAGATGCCAGTCCAGGTTCAATGCACGATACTGGATGCTTGGGGCTAGTGCACTGGGACGACCCAGAGGGATGGTATGCGGAGGGAGGAGGGAGGAGGGTTCAGGATGGGGGACACATGTATACCTGTGATGGATTCATTTTGATATTTGGCAAAACTAATACAATTATATAAAGTTTAAAAATAAAATAAAATTTAAAAAAACAACAAAAAAAACCCAAAGCACAGAAAATATAGCCAACAATTTATAATAACTTTAAATTGAGTATATTCTGTAAAAACACTGGTTTACTATGTTGCACACCTGAAACTAATACTGTAAATCAACTCTACTTCAATGAAAAGTAAAAAGAAGTAAATTTTTAAAATGAGAGACAATATAGGTAAGTGGTTATGAGCTCTAGAAATCGAGCTACAGTTGAATGTTGGCTCTACCATTTATTTACTAACTATACAACCGTGAGCAATATTATTTCATCTGTGTCTTGGTCTCCTCTTCCATAAAACAAGATACTACATCAGTGTCTCTTTTGCTGTCTCGTATACAGGGTTATTGTTACCATCTTTCTAAATTCCATATATATGCATTAGTATATTATATTGGTGTTTTTCTTTCTGGCTTACTTCACTCTGTATAGAACAGTCTTTTGGACTCTGTGGGAGAGGGAGAGGGTGGGATGATTTGGGAGAATGGCATTGAAACATGTATAATATCGTATATGAAATGAGTCGCCAGTCCAGGTTCGATGCACGATACTGGATGCTTGGGGCTGGTGCTCTGCGACAACCCAGAGGGATGGTACGGGGAGGGAGGAGGGAGGAGGGTTCAGGATGGGGAACACGTGTATACCTGTGGCGGATTCATGTTGATATATGGCAAACCAATACAATACTGTAAAGTTAAAAAATAAAATAAAAAAAAACAAACAAGATACTGCAGTTGCGAGCATTAAAGAAGTGAAGTAAAACAGTGACTGGCATATAGTAAGCAATTAACCAATGATAGCTATTATTAAAAACAACAAATTTTTCCAACTAGGACAGTATGGCTTACATGTTGTTGATATGTCTTTTATAAATTGAAGTATAACTGATTTATAATGTGTTAATGTCTCCTATATAGCACAGTGATTCATTTATATATATATTCGTTTTCTGTATTCTTTGCCTTTATGGTTTGTCATAGGATACTGAATACAGTTCTCTGTGCCAGACAGTAGGACCTGTTGCTTATATATTCACATGGAATAATCTACATCTGCTAACCCCAAACTCCAGTGAAAAAGTTGGCTTAAAGCTTAACATTCAGAAAACTAAGATCATGGCATCCAGTTCCATCACTTCATAGCAAATAGACGGGGAAACAATGGTGGACTTTATTTTTCTGGGCTCCAGAATCACTGAAGATGGTGACTGTAGCCATGAAATTAAAAGATACTTACTTGGAAGGAAAGTTATGACCAACCTAGACAGCATATTGAAAAGCAGAGACATCACTTTGCCAACAAAGGTCTGTCTAGTGAAGGCTATAGTTTTTCCAGTGGTCATGTATGGATGTGAGAGTTGGACTGTGAAGAAGGCTGAGCGCCAAAGAATTAATGCTTTTGAACTGTGGTGCTGGAAAAGACTCTCCAAGTCCCTTGGACTGCAAGGAGATCCAACCAGTCCGTCCTAAAGGAGACCAGTCCTGAGTGTTCATTGGAAGGACTGATGCTGAAGCTGAAACTCCAATACTTTGGCCACCTCATGTGAAGAGCTGACTCAATGGTAAAGACCCTGCTGCTGGGGAAGATTGAGGGCAGGAGGAGAAGGAGACGACAGAGGATTATATTATTGGATGGCATCACCAACTCAACGGACATGGGTTTGGGTGCACTCCGGGAGTTGGTGATGGACAGGGAGGCCTGGTGTGCTGCGGTTCATGGGGTTGCAAAGTCAGACACGACTGAGCGCCTGAACTGAGCCCCCAACCCCACTCCCCACTTAACCTCTACCCCCGGCAGCCACCAGTCTATGCTCTACGCCCACCCAGCCTGCTTCTGTTTCACAGACAGGTTCATTTGTGTCGTACTTTAGAATCCACACATAAGTGATATCATGCGACGTTCGTCTTTCTCCTCTGACTCAGTTAGTATGATAATCTCAAGTTGCATCCGTGCTCCTGCAAATGGCATTATTTCATTCTTTTCTGTGTGGCTGAGTAGGATTCCATTGCATACATTTATATAACACATCTTCTTTATCCATTCATCTGTTGACAGACATTTGCTTTGTTACCATGTCTTGGTTACTGTCAATATGCTGCTATGAACACAGGGGCGCATGCATCTTTTTAGATTAGAGTTCTGTCTGGATGTATGTCTGGGAGAGGGATTGCTGGATCATATGGTTCTATTTTTAGCTTTCTGAGGAACCTCCATACTGTTTTCCACAGTGGCTGTATTTACTTTAAATACACTTGATTTGTTAGTCAGATACTGTGAAACACACACACACAAACCAAGAATAAACTAACACCAACAAAAACATTCATTTGCTTAGATGAGTTAATAAAACATTTAATAGAAGTTCTGTGAGGGTAATAAATTAGAGCTCTACTACTCTAGAAGAATGTGTAAGACAGCTAGAGAGATAAAATGCATACGTATTAATATTCATAAAGTCCTACAACTATTCCAAACTGATATAAATATACCTGTGTCTTAAGAGTTAAGAAATAATCAGAATTTAAAATTTTGTGGAGAGTCATATTGAAACAAATTTTGAGCAGGTTTTTTACTATGGTCTAGGTTGAGAAGACAGCATCAAGGCAACAATGTGGAGATTAGCACCTAGCAAATAGGTGTGGAGGACTGGTGACAAAAATAAAGTACAGCTAAGAAGAGATAATGACCAACAGAGGGCCCTAATGGCTAACCCCTGAAACAACTACTAAGTCTCTGTAGCTGTACAGATATCTCCAGAAACAATACTTTCCCTGGAAGACTTTTCTGGGGAATGTCTGCTGAATGTACTTTTACAGAGAAGTCTCAAAGTAGAGAGAATGACAGAAGCTGAAGTACTAATAAAAGAGTCTATGAAATGGACCAGAAAGGGAAGGGGGTTGAAGACATGGATGGATATTAATAAATGGATGGAAAGCTCGAAGGATAAGAAAGGCCTGGAAGCGTGCAGGGTAGCAGTTGTAGGAGGCCTTGGAGAGCCCTCACAACTGAGGCGAAAACATTCAGAATTTCTGCCAAACATCAAATTCTGTAAATTAAAAAGATGCATTAAAGAATATATATACAGGAACTAAGTTACATACAAAGGAAATTCAGAATCATTAATTTACAAAACACAGATCCCTTAGGTTTCAAGCACAAACAATGATCCTGCGCTCCCAGCCCAGTTGGGTGTTCGTATCTATGCCATCAAACAATGCACCTAGAGTGGTTACTACAGCGGTACATTCACTACCTAGCTGAGAACACCCTCTCAAACTCAGGTAAGATGTAACTCAAGTAAGTTATAAGGCTGATGCCTCTGACAGATCCTTACACAGATGTGGAAGCACAACTATTTACAGTCCTATTCATTTTAAAAAAGCTTTACTGAGATATAATTCACATACTATAAACTTCCCTCTTTTAAAAGCACACAACACAGTGCTCATGGCTGTGAAGGGAGAAAGCCCATTCTTCCTACCATGGACTTCCTTCTCCACTCATCCAAAACACTTCGCTTCTGATGTTTCTGGTCACCAAGTATGCGGGGATTTTCCCCCACAGCAAGCAATTCTCCATGACACCAGCTGTGTTTCCAGAGTTTAACTCAATCTCAAACTATCTACCTAGAGATAAGTGTCAGATATTACAAGTGAGGGCTGAGACTCAAGACTGTCCTCCACTTCAAATCCAACTATAAATTGGAAATTCCAACAATTCCCTCCCCCTCAGGTTTGCAAGAATAGCTCACAGAACTCAGGGAAATGTTTAATTATGTTTATCTGTTTATTAAAGGGTATGATAAAGAACACAGATGAACTGCAGGTTAAGAGACACACAGCGGGGAGGGGTGTGGAAGAGCCCCACGTACAGGAGCTCCTTGCTGTCGAGGAGCTGGGTGCACCACCCTCCTGATGCGGACTGTCACCAGGCTAGCGGCTCTCTGAACACCCTCCTATGGAGGCTTCATCGAGCAGACATGATCCACAGTAATCATATTTGCAGCCTCTCTTCTCCCTCTGGAAGACTGAAGAAGGGGCTGAAAATTCCAAGATTCTAATCATGACTGATTAGTCCTGGTTACCAGCCCCACCCAGGAGTCAACCAAGAAGCCACCTAGAGTCACGTCAATAGACCAAAAGATGCCTGTAGTGTTTACATCACTTAGAAGTTTACGAGGCTTTTAAGAGCCCAATGCCAGGGACAGAAGTCAAAAACCAGTATGAGAACCAGAGATGCTTTTAATGTTATCATAAATTACAAGGATGTTAGGAACTATGTGCCAGCAATCAGAGGCAGAGACAAACATATATTTTATACCACAGACATACCTCAGAGATATTGCAGGTCCAGTTCTAGACCTCTGCAATAAAGTGAATGCAGCAATGAAGAAAGTCACACACATTTTCTGGTTTCCCGGTACATGTAAAAGTTATGTACATACTGTACTGTAGTTGTACAGGTGTGCAACAGCATTATGTCTAAAAAAATTATATACTTTTAATATAAAAATATTTCATTGCTAAAAAATGCAAACCATCATCTGAGCCTTCAGCAAATCATAATCCTTTTGCTGATGGAGGATCGTCCCTCGATGTTGATGGCTGCTGACTGATCAAGGTGGTGGTTGGTGAAGGTCGACTGCTGCAGCAATTTCTTAAAACGAGACAACAATGAAGTTTGCAGCATCAACTGACTCTTCTTCACGAACAGCTTCTCTGTAGCATGCCAGGCTTTTTGACAGCATTTTACCCACAGTAGAATACCGTTCAAAATCGGATGCAATCCTCTCAAAACCTACTGCTGCTTTATGTGCTAAAATTAAGTAATAATTTAAATCATTTGATGTCATTCCAACAATCTTCCCAGATTTTCACCGGGGCTAGAATCCATCTCAAGAAACCTTTCTGTGCTCATCCGTAAGAAGCAACTCCTCATCTGTGAGAGTTTTATCATGAGATTGTAGCAACTGAGTCACATCTTCAGGCTTCACTTCTAGTTCTCTTACAGCTTCTACCACACCTGTAGTGACTCCTTTACTGAAGTCTTGAACACCGCGAAGTTATCCATGAGGGTTGAAATCAATTTCTTCCAAACTCTTGTTTGGAAGGAACTCTTCTGGAAAGGATTCACCATTCTGGGTACCCCAAGGAACATTTGTGGTTCACTGATATTTTGACCTTTCCCCACAATCCACAAATGTCCTTTGGGGCACCCAGAGTGGAGAATCCTTTCAAGAAGGTTTTCAATTTACTTTGTCCAGATCCAGCAGAGGAATCACCATGTATGGCAGCAAGTATATTTATTAAATAATAAGACTTAAAAGTCAAAATTACTCCTTTTTCACGGGCTACAGAATGGATGTTATGTTCAGTTTAGTTCAGTGGCTCAGTCGTGTCCGACTCCTTGCAACCCTGTAAATCGCAGCACGCCAGGCCTCCCTGTCCATCACCAACTCCCAGAGTCCACCCAGACTCACGTCCATCGAGTCAGTGATGCCATCCAGCCATCTCATCCTCTGTCATCCCCTTCTCCTCCTGCCCTCAATCCCTCCCAGCATCACAGTCTTTTCCAATGAGTCAACTCTTCGCATGAGGTGGCCAAAGGACTGGAGTTTCAGCTTTAGCATCATTCCTTCCAAAGAAATCCCAGGGCTGATCTCCTTCAGAATGGACTGGTTGGATCTCCTTGCAGTCCAAGGGACTCTCAAGAGTCTTCTCCAACACCACAGTTCAAAAGCATCAATTCTTCGGCACTCAGCCTTCTTCACAGTCCAACTCTCACATCCATACATGATCACAGGAAAAACCATAGCCTTGACTAGATGAACCTTTGTTGGCAAAGTAATGTCTCTGCTTTTGAATATGCTATCTAGGTTGGTCATAACTTTCCTTCCAAGGACTAAGAGTCTTTTAATTTCATGGCTGCATTCACCATCTGCAGTGATTTTGGAGCCCAGAAAAATAAAGTCTGACACTGTTTCCACTGGTTCCCCATCTATTTCCCATGAAGTGATGGGACCAGATGCCATGATCTTCGTTTTCTGAATGTTGAGCTTTAAGCCAACTTTTTCACTCTCCACTTTCACCTTCATCGAGAGGCTTTTGAGTTCCTCTTCACTTTCTGCCGTAAGGGTGGTATCATCTGCATATCTGAGGTTATGGATATTTCTCCCGGCAATCTTCATTCCAGCTTGTGTTTCTTCCAGTCCAGCATTTCTCATGATGTACTCTGCATATAAGTTAAATAAACAGGATGACAATATACAGCCTTGATGTACTCCTTTTCCTATTTGGAACCAGTCTGTTGTTCCATGTCCAGTTCTAACTGTTGCTTCCTGACCTGCATACAAATTTCTCAAGAGGCAGATTAGGTGGTCTGGTATTCCCATCTCTTTCAGAATTTTCCATAGTTTATTGTGATCCACACAGTCAAAGGCTTTGGCATAGTCAATAAAGCAGAAATAGATGTTCTGGAACTCTTTTGCTTTTTCCATGATCCAGCAGATCATGGAAATTTGATGTTGGCAATTTGATCTCTGGTTCCCCTGCCTTTTCTAAAACCAGCTTGAACATCAGCAAGTTCACGGTTCACATATTGCTAAAGCCTGGCTTGGAGAATTTTGAGCATTACTTTACTAGCATGTGAGATGAGTGCAATTGTGCAGTAGTTTGAACATTCTTTGGCACTGCCTTTTTTGGGATTGGAATGAAAACTGACCTTTTCCAGTGCCAGCAAATTTGGATGTTATGTTAGTAAGCATGAAAACATCACGAATCTTGTATATCTCCAACAGAGCTCTTGGGTAACCAGGTGCATTGTCAATAAGCAGTCATATTTTGAAAGGCATCTTTTTTTCTGAGTAGTATGTCTCAAGAGTGGGATCAGAATATTCAGTAAACCATGTTGTCAACAGACGTGTTGTCATCCAGGCTTTGTTGTTCCATGTAGAGAGCACAGGCAGAGTAGATTTAGCAGAATTCTTTAGGACCCTAGGATTTCCAGAATGGCAAACAAGCAGGGACTGCAACTCAGAGGCATCAGATGCCATCAGCTCCTGACGAGAGAGTCTGTTCTTTGGAACCAGGCATTCACTTCTCCTCTCTAGCTATGAACATCTTAGATGGCATCTTCTTCCAACGGAAGGCTGTTTCATCTACATTGAAAATCTGTAGCTTAGTGTAGCCACCTTCATTTCTTACACTGCTGCAGCTTCCCACATCAGCACATGCGGCTTCACCTTGTATGATATGGAGACAGTTTCTTTACTAAAACTTCATAAACCAACCACCTCTGCTAGCTTCAAACTTTTCTCCTGCACAGTCTTCACCTCTCTCAGTCTTCACAGATCTGTAAAGAGTTAGGACCTTGCTCTGGGTTAGGACAGAAAGATCTCTGTTCGTTTCCAGGGCAAACCATTCAATATCACAGTAATCCAAGTCTATGCCCCAACCAGTAATGCTGAAGAAGCTGAAGTTGAATGGTTCTATGAAGACCTACAAGACCTTTTAGAACTAACACCCAAAAGAGATGTCCTTTTCATTATAGGGGACTGGAATGCAAAAGTAGGAAGTCAAGAAACACCTGAAGTAACAAGAAAATTTGGCCTTAGAATACAGAATGAAGCAGGGCAAAGACTAATAGGAGCTTTGCCAAGAAAATGCACTGGTCATAACAAACACCTCTTCCAACAACACAAGAGAAGACTCTATACATGGACATCACCAGATGGTCAACACCAAAATCAGATTGATTATATTCTTTGCAGCCAAAGATGGAGAAGCTCTATACAGTCAGCAAAAACAAGACCAGGAGCTGACTGTGGCTCAGATCATGAACCCCTTATTGCCAAATTCAGACTTAAATTGAAGAAAGTAGGGAAAACCACTAGACCATTCAGGTATGACCTAAATCAAATCCCTTATGATTATACAGTAGAAGTGAGAAATAGATTTAAGGGCCTAGATCTGATAGACAGAGTGCCTGATGAGCTACAGAATAAGGTTCATGACATTGTACAGGAGACAGGGATCAATACCATCCCCATGGAAAAGAAATGCAAAAAAGCAAAATGGCTGTCTGGGGAGGGCTTACAAATAGCTGTGAAAAGAAGAGAAGAGAAAAGCAAAGGAAAAAAGGAAAGATATAAACATCTGAATGCAGAGTTCCAAAGAACAGCAAGAAGAGATAAGAAAGCCTTCTTCAGCGATCAATGCAAAGAAATAGAGGAAAACAACAGAATGGGAAAGACTAGAGATCTCTTAAAGAAAATCAGAGATAGCAAAGGAACATTTCATGCAAAGATGGGCTCGATAAAGGACAGAAATGGTATGGACCTAACAGAAGCAGAAGATATCAAGAAGAGATGGCAGGAATACACAGAAGAACAGTACAAAAAAGATATTCACGAGCCAGATAATCACGATGGTGTGATCACTAACCTAGAGCCAGACATCCTGGAATGTGAAGTCAAGCGGGCCTTAGAAAGCATCACTATGAACAAAGCTAGTGGAGGTGATGGAATTCCAGTGGAGCTATTTCAAATCCTGAAAGATGATGCTGGGAAAGTGCCGCACTCAATATGCCAGCAAATTTGGAAAGCTCAGCAGTGGCCACAGGACTAGAAAAGGTCAGTTTTCACTTCAATCCCAAAGAAAGGTAATGCCAAAGAATGCTCAAACTACTGCACAATTGCACTCATCTCACATGCTAGTAAAGTAATGCTTAAAATTCTCCAAGCCAGGCTTCAGCAATATGTGAACTGTGAACTTCCTGAGGTTCAAGCTGGTGTTAGAAAAGGCAGAGGAACCAGAGATCAAATTGCCAACATCCGCTGGATCATGGAAAAAGCAAGAGAGTTCCAGAAAAACATCTATTTCTGCTTTATTGACTATGCCAAAGCCTTTGACTGTGTGGATCACAATAAACTGTGGAAAATTCTGAAAGAGATGGGAATACCAGACCACCTAATCTGCCTCTTGAGAAATTTGTATGCAGGTCAGGAAGCAACAGTTAGAACTGGACATGGAACAACAGACTGGTTCCAAATAGGAAAAGGAGTACATCAAGGCTGTACATTGTCACCCTGTTTATTTAACTTATATGCAGAGTACATCATGAGAAATGCTGGACTGGAAGAAACACAAGCTGGAATGAAGATTGCCGGGAGAAATATCCATAACCTCAGATATGCAGATGACACCACCCTTATGGCAGAAAGTGAAGAGGAACTCAAAAGCCTCTCGATGAAGGTGAAAGTGGAGAGTGAAAAAGTTGGCTTAAAGCTCAACATTCAGAAAATGAAGATCATGGCATCTGGTCCCATCACTTCATGGGAAATAGATGGGGAACCAGTGGAAACAGTGTCAGACTTTATTTTTCTGGGCTCCAAAATCACTGCAGATGGTGATTGCAGCCATGAAATTAAAAGACGCTTAGTCCTTGGAAGGAAAGTTATGACCAACCTAGATAGCATATTCAAAAGCAGAGACATTACTTTGCCAACAAAGGTTCGTCTAGTCAAGGCTATGGTTTTTCCTCCGGTCATGTATGGATGTGAGAGTTGGACTGTGAAGAAGGCTGAGTGCCGAAGAATTGATGCTTTTGAACTGTGGTGTTGGAGAAGACTCTTGAGAGTCCCTTGGACTGCAAAGACATCCAACCAGTCCATTCTGAAGGAGATCAGTCCTGGGATTTCTTTGGAAGGAATGATGCTAAAGCTGAAACTCCAGTCCTTTGGCCACCTCATGCGAAGAGTTGACTCAATGGAAAAGACTCTAATGCTGGGAGGGATTGGGGGCAGGAGGAGAAGGGAACGACAGAGGATGAGATGGCTGGATGGCATCCCTGACTTGATGGACATGAGTCTGAGTGAACTCCGCGAGTTGGTGATGGACAGGGAGGCCTGGAGTGCTGGGATTCATGGGGTCACAAAGAGTCGGACACGACTGAGCAACTGAACTGAACTGAATAGTACAAATCCTTTAATCAAAGTTATATGTGTGCATACAGGAACTATTCTAAGGATTTTCTACCATCTCAAGCCCAGAATTTAATTAAGAACTTTTCAGATGCCATCCTATTCAAGAGCTTCTCTCCTCTGGAACATAAATTCCTAAGGGAATCATGACACTCATTTGCTGAAAGAGAACCTTTGGGCCTGTCATGCTAGTTGAAAATACTAATATTAATAATATTTAACATTATTATAGAATCCTTAATATGTGCTAGACACTATGCTAAGTGCTTTATATATATAGCATATTTCACTGTCACTACACATTTATGAAGTAAATACTATTATTATCTTCATTTTCCAGAGAAAATCAATTCAGAGTTAAGAAACTCAAGGTCACAGAGATAGACAAGGGAAAAGGACAAGATTCAGGAGATCTGACTCTGTTGCTTTGATCTTCACCACTACACTTTACAGCTGGTGTCTGGACTAATCAAATACATGAAAAGTCACATTCAGATCTTATGGATATATACTGAGAGAACTGGTGCTACAACAAAATATAACAAGAAGACATTACAGTCAAAAGTGAGCAGCTTAGTGTTTATCGTGAGGGTGAACATTCCCCAGGGCCTCTGAAGGGTTTAAGCAGAAATGCAAGACCACATCTCTACTTTAAAGACAGAACTACTTGGTGGAGAATGAACTTGAAGGGGCCAAAGCTGGAGCCACAGAAATGAGAGGTATTCATGCAGAAGTGCAGGTCTAAGGCAGGAGAAAATGGAGTGGAGGGGACAAATTCAACACCCATATCAGGTAAAATGAGAGACTCTTGTTAAATGACCATACATGATAAAAGAATGACTCAAGGAGGAAATCTGTCAACAGGGAATTTACATTAAGGATTTTAGCTTAATTAAAGCCAGTGCCACTGACATAAAATAGAGAGACTGGGTGTGATTAACTGATGATTACTTTGGTACTGAATATGACGACTATGGGATTTCCAAGTGGAGATATTTGGTAGGCAATTGGAATGTAAGACGGAAACTAAGAAGAGAGGTTGGAATGGAGATAAAAAAAATTCAGTAACACATACCACTGGAGCCATCTACCATTAGATGAAATTACCCATGAAGAATGTGTTGAATCATATCAGCAGAATATAACTGAAATATGAGGGAACTTTTGGGGGTGGTGAAACTTGTGTATTTTAACTGGTGGTGATTACATGACTTTACATGTCTGTCTAAATTTACAGAAATTAATGTTAAAAAGTGAATTTTATTGCATATAAATTACAATAAATAAATTAAAAAAGAAGAGAATGCAATAGTATTAAAAGTGGTAAAAAGACCAATATTATAGCATATTGGGAGCATAAATTAGACTACATTAGTAACAGTGAACAGAGTAAAATCAGAAATGGTAGACTATTCTTGAGAAGACTGGGTAAGATGAAACATGATTTTAAGTCATAACGAAATGGACGTGTCAGAGAAGGCGATGGCACCCCACTCCAGTACTCTTGCCTGGAAGATCCCACGGACAGAGGAGCCTGGTAGGCTGCAGTCCATGGGGTCGCTAAGAGTTGGACATGACTGCGCGACTTCACTTTCACTTTTCACTTTCATGCATTGGAGAAGGAAATGGCAACCCACTCCAGTGTTCTTGCCTGGAAAATCCCTGGGATGGGGAGAGCCTGGTGGGCTGCCGTCTATGGGGTCGCACAGAGTCGGACATGACTGAAGTGACTTAGCAGCAGCAAATGGATATATAGGAGTGAGGGTGTGTTTATGGTCTGAGAGAGAATTCAGCATATTTACAATAAGAAAGAAATCTGGACACTGAAAAGGGAAGGTAGTAAATTTGTATGAAAGTGTGGATAGAGACAGGTTGCAGCTCCAACAGAAGGCACAAAAAGGTATACACCGGGCACTCAGTTTTCTAAACAGAAGACAGAAACAAAGTCATCTGCTGAGTGTGAGGAAGGCTGGGTTGATTACAGGGTTTACAACAGGGGGATTGTAAGAGGAGTGGCTGGTGGTGGGCAGCATGTGCTTCCACAGGCGCTTACATTCACAGCAGGTAATCCTGCCCACAGTGCTCTGCTTACCGAAATTTAAGAAAGAAGACAAAGTAAAATACTGTTCTCTAAAGGAAAAGTGGACACGAAAAATCACAGAATTTGGTTAAGAGTATAGATTATTCTTCCTCTTCCATCTTTGCTCAAATTTCATTTTCTATAGAGGAATAAAACTTTAATCATATTATTTAAATGTTATCATTATTAGGGCTTCCCTGATGGCTCAGACAGTAAAGAAACTGCCTGCAGTGCAGGAGACCCGGGTTCAATCCCTGGGTTGGGGAGATCCCCTGGAGAAGGCAATGGCTACCTACTCCAGCATTCCTGCCTGGAGAATTCCATGGACAGAGGAGCCTGGTGGGCTATAGTCCATGGGATCACTAAGAGTCAGACACGACTGAGTGACTAACACTTTCACTTTAACTGTTATCACCTGATGGCCTTCCAGCATTTCTTTTTCCAGCAGGGAAAAGAATTCATATTCACATAGCACATGAATATAGACAGAATATAGACTACTTAAAACTTTCTAATATATTACAACTAGGGCAGGGATCACTGAATTCTTCAGTGATGAATCTCAAGCGCCCAGAACAATGTATAAATTAGTAGACTCTCATTAACTAGTTGTGGCTGACACAAGTGGGCTTTCGCAACTCCTTTTAAACATGCATAAATGTAACTCCCTAAATCCTGAAAAGGTTAAAAAAACCTTATAACAACGCAAACAGCATGTTAGAAAAACAATAGACATGTGACATGAAAGAAGGCTTGGGTTGTAACTCTTCTTGTGACCCTGAAAAACCCAATTTACTTCCATGGCTTATTTTTGTTAATAGCCAAGTGAGAATAATTATATCTCATAAAGAACTTTAAATCATAAGATTAATGTTTGCGATACCTAAGAAAAGGTCTTATAAACATGAAAAGATGACTTCATTATGACTGCAACAAAATTACCAAGTACTAATAATACAGCAATAGAAAAGTGGAGAAAAAACACATATTTAAGGAAATGCATTTTGCACATTTTTTCTGTTAGTAGTGAAAATTTCCTTGTCAAGACTACTATGTGCAAGGTGAAGATGCATACTGCAGAAAGAGAAAGCTTTCAGCACAACCAGGCTTGCTGAAAGAGAACAACAGTCCTCTAACCTGTCTGGACTACCCTGTCTAAAAGCCAGTTGAGAACAATGGTTTCTTTTCGAAGTAGATTAATTTCTAAGTCTGGGGGAAAGTGGGCTGAATTTAGAACAAAGAATCTATGTCTGTTCACGGAGATACATATGAGAAGTTAATTAATAACCAAAGAATGAAACTTCAAGGCTCATGTTGCAAAGAAATGAACTTTTGTAAATAGTGGGGAATGGTATACCATTTGAAGAGGCAAAGAGGACCTGTGCACAACGCTTGCCAGACAGACTTGGCACATGAGTCTGTGGATAAGCTCTACCATCAGGTAGGTGTCTGGGCTCATTCCATAGCATATGAATATAGACAGAATTTAACCCAGTGCCAGCGGTCTCCAGAGAGTGCTTAAATTTCACTGTGGAAGGCAACAGGAACACAGGAACGACAGGAGAAATGTACTTTTCAGGCAGCTTTGTTGAAAATATTTTGATGAACAAGGTGGCGAAATCCAGTCATTTCCATTTACTTAAGCCTAAGGATCACTCAGACTCAAGCCTCTAGAAAAGGGAGCAAACATTCCTTACTTTCACAGTTGCTCTACTGGAGTTGATAAACGACAATGAAGTAGGGAACGTGTAAGAAGGTCTGTTCACAAGGTTCAGAAGGTATTTCTCTAGAGGAGAGTGAGAAGTTAGGTTAGATGGGTACACATTATAGGAAGGACTGCACTTGTCGGACTCTCAAACCACTGGGGATCTATTTTCAGCCCCAGTAACTAAATATTCCAGGAATAATTTCAAATACTTCTTAGAAAGTTTAAGTCAAACAAAGGCAAGAATAAATTTCAAATTTCTTATTACTGATGCAGACCTTCAGGCTATGGTTTTTAAAATAAGTCTTTTTCAGATTAGTTTACACAAACTGAAAGACTTTCTTTTATTATCTGCTTACTAAAGTGAGAAGAGCAAAGTGATTGGCTCTGTGAATCAGAATTTTATTAACATCTCTTAAAACATACAATCATATTTCCATTTGAGAAATAAATCTCTCATCTTCAACCTACAGAAACTGGAAACCATCGTTCAACCTTAGCTGAGCCTAAATGAATGTAAGGCCAACTCTTGGAAGCCACATAAACAAGGTCAGTTGCTGCTACCTCTGCAACTGCTACAATACTGGGTATATGGCATGCTGTGTTGTTGTTCAGTCACTAAATCATGTCCAACTCTTTGCAACCCCATGGACTGTAGCACGCTAGGCTTCCATGTCCATCCCCAACTCCCAGAGTTTGCTCAAACTCATGTCTGTCGAGTCAATGATATCATCCAACCACCTTATCTTCTGTCGCCCCCTTCTCCTCCTGTCCTCAATCTTTCCCAGCATCAGGGTCTTTTCCAATGAGTCAGCTCTTCTCATCAGGTGGCCAAAGTACTGGAACTTCAGCTTCAGCATCAGTCCTTCCAATGAATATTCAGGAATGATTTCGTTTAGGATTGACTGATTTGATCAATCAATCAATCAACCAACCAGATCTCCTTGCTGTCCAAGGAACTCCTGAGAGTCTTCTCCAGCACCACAGTGCAGCCTTCTTCACGGTTCAGCTCTTACATGCATACACGACTACTGGAAAAACCACAGCTTTGACTATACAGACCTTTGTCAGCAAGGTAATGTGTCTGCTTTTCAACATGATGTCTAGGTTAGCCATAACTTTTCTTCCAAGGAGCAAGCGTCTGCAGTCATCATCTGCAGTGATTTTGGAGCCCAAGAAAATAAAGTCTGTCACTGTTTCCATTGTTAACCCATCTATTTGCCAGGAAGTGATGGGACCGGATGCCATGATCTTCATTTTTTGAACGTTGAGTTTTAAGCCAGCCTTTTCACTCTTCTCTTTCACTTTCATAAAGAGGCTCTTTAGTTCCTCTTTGCTTTCTGACATAAGTGTGGTGTCATCTGCGTATCTGAGGTTATTGGTATCTCTCCTGGCAATGTTGATTCCAGCTTGTGCTTCATCCAGCCCAGCATTTCACATGATATACTCATCATATAAGTTAAATAAGGAGGGTGACAATATACAGCCGTGATGTACTCAATTCTAACATAGAACTGGTCCTTTGTTTTATGTGCGGCTCTAACTGTTGCTTCTTGACCTGCTAACAGGTTTCTTAGGAGGCAGGTGAGATGGTTTGATATTCCTATCTCTTTAAATTTTTTCTACAGTTTGTTGTGATCCACAGAGTCAAAGGCTTCAGTGCATTCAATGAAGCAGAAGTAGATGTTTTTCTGGAACTCTCTTGCTTTTTCTATGATCCAACAGATGTTGGCAATCTGACCTCTGGTTCCTCTGCCTTTTCTAAATCCATCTTGAATATCTGCAAGTTCTTGGTTCACATACTGTTGGGAGTTTAGCTTGGAGAATTTTGAGCATTACTTTGCTAGCATGTGAGATGAGTGCAACTGTGCAGTAGTTTGCACATTCTTTGGCACTTTCTTTCTTTGGGGCTGGAATGAAAACTGACCTTTTCCAGTTCTGTGGCCACTGCTGAGTTTTCCACGTTTGCTGGCATACTGAGTGCAGCACTTTCACAGCATCAACTTTGAGGGTCTGATATGGCTCAGCTGTAATTCCATCAAATTTTCTAGCTTTGTTCGCAGTGATAAGGCCCACTTGACTTCGCACTCCAGGATGTCTGGCTCTAGGTGAGTATTCACACCATCATGGTTATCTGGGTCATTAAGATCTTTTTTGTATAGTTCTTCTGTGTATTCTTGCCACCTCTTCTTAATATCTTCTGCTTCTGTTGGGTCCATACCGTTTTTGTCCTTTATTGTGCCCATTTTTGCAAGAAATGCTCCCTTGGTATTTCTCATTTTCTTGAAGAGATCTCTAGTCTTTCCCATTCTATTGTTTTCCTCTATTTCTTTGCACTGATCACTTAGGAAGGCTGTCATCTCTCCTTGATATTCTTTGGAACTCTGCATTCAATTGGGTATATCTTTCCTTTTCTCCTTTGCCTTTTGCTTCTCTTCTTTTCTCACCTATTTGTAAGGCTTCCTTAGACAACCATTTTGCCTTTTTGCATTTCTTTTCTTGGGGGTAATTTTCATCACTGCCTCCTGTACAATGTTAGAAACCTCTGTCCATAGTTCTTCAGGCACTGTCTATCAGATCTAACCCCTTGAATCTGTTTGTCACTTCCACTGTATAATCATAAGGGATTTGATTTACGTCATACCTGAATGGTCTAGTGTGGTTTTCCCTACTTTCGTCAATTTAAGTCAGAATTTTGCAATAAGCAGTTCATGATATAAGCCACAGTCAGCTCCGGGTCTTATTCTTGCTGACTGTACAGAGCTTCTCCACCTCTGGCTGCAAATAATATAATCAATCTCTTTTGGTGTTGACCATCTGGTGATGTCCATGTATAGAGTTGTTGGAAGATGGTGTTTTCTATGACCAGTGTGTTCTCTTGGCAAGTTCTGTTATCCTTCGTCCTGCTTCATTTTGTACTTGAAGGGCAAACATGCCTGTTACTCCAGGTATCTCTTGACTTCCTATTTTGCCATGTATGTGTCTATAAAAAAGTTTATATCTAAACACCCACATGAGAGAAACAAGAGCTTGGATCTCTACAAAGCAGGGACTTGGAACTGGAATTCTCATAAAAAGCCCTGATACTTCTCTAACAGAGTGAAAAGAATGCTAGAACAGAGACCAAAATAAACCAGTGAACCAACCCAGAGTGATGACAAAGAAAGAAGTTTTGTTTCAACTAGGTGGCAGAGATTCCATTATCCTAAACATTAGTATACACAGGGAATGCATTTACATTGTGGTATGAAGGTTGTTTTAGGACAAAACCCAGATTACATACCAGTTAATGCTCTCCCCAAGACATGCAGTAATAAACAAACAAAAATCTGCTTTGGGAGGACCTGCCTTCAATATACACAAACCAGCAAAGTTTAGCTGAAGATAAATTCATAAAACAAATTTATAAAATATGCCAAGAAGTAACACAGCATGAACAAAGCCAGAAGACAGATCAGACACCACCTTCTGCCAAAAGAATTTCAAATAATAGTTTTATATCAAGTAGAAACAAGAAAAGTAGAAGAAAAAAATCACTATTGTTTTTAAGAGTGAAAAAACTCATGTTATACAGCATGCATGTTGTACAGTACAACACTCCTGAAACTGCACAAAATGAATTCCTGAATGGGTAAGTGGGGAACGTTTTTGCACAAATTCTGAAATTCTCTCTTCTTCTCTCACCAAGTATAATAAAACCCATAATAAAAATTCCTAAGACTTAAATCAGTTAAATACGTATTTTTTTTACGTTTAACTGTTGAAGTGATAGTACAGATCAGGTAATCAAATGTCTCCCCCATCTCTGAGGCTTCTCAGCATACCCTGAAGGTACAAACAACTCTCATTTTATAGGGCTTTCTCTGCAACCCCAAGTATCCAGAATTGCTGCAATTTGTGCCAGTCAACCTAAATAGTTGCAAAAAATGTTTCCCTTCAGAAGTAATGGGCCACACCCCTTATGTCTGACTTTACTGCTTTAAAACAAGTACCTCTATACCAACTACTATATACTTTGATGCATCACACCTGTCAAAAGCAACTGGTTTCTGAATCTGCTTTAAAGTGCTCATCCTCAGGCAGAGATAAGAGCTATTTTCAAAAGTCAACAACAAAAGGCTGATACTGAGCCAAAGTATTATGGTTTTAATAACCTCTCAAAATAAATGAAGTAAACTAAATGAGTAAGTGCAAAAAAGACTGTAGTCATTAAGCATATGACAATTTGAGGTGGATAAAAAGAATGATGAGTTAATTTTCACTGTTAACTTTCGTAGCAATAACATTAACAAATATTAATACTGAAATGAGAGACTCAGGAATGTTTTTGGTAAGCACTACAATTTAAAAAAAATGCTAGAGGTACATGGTTTCTTAAGGTTCATTTACTTTGGATTTTGAAGAGTATAAGATATAAAATGGAAACTTTGAACTTCTAGTTCCTCCAAAATACATTTATAGGTTAAGAAATATCATGAAACTAGAAAAATGCCAAGACACTTTACTTCCTGACATCACCAACATCTACCTTGTCCCTAATCATACAAAAGATGGTTTTTCTCTTTTTGTTATCTTCTGCTTTACAGCTGAGCAAAGGTGCTCGTGACTAATATTACTAATTCCAAAAGCAATCTGTATTTTGGAAAAAAATTATACCATGGTATAAAGATTACTTAGCCCTAAATTCTGTTTGTCCATTTATCCAGGGGAGCTGTCTTATAATACCAGGCCACTTAAGTGACGAATTGCTTAAAAGAATGAATGATTATCAGGGATGAGTGTTAAGTAGGACATCAATGTAGAATTCTGCTTTACACTTAATTTCAGTTCTGAGATATAGTTTGTATCTTTGACTTGCATTCTCTATGCCTGCTTTTCCTTTCTATTGTTTGTTTGGATGTTTTAAAACATTTGTCTTCAATAGCCTCTCCTATTTTTGGAACTACCATATCACTAGTTGTTGAAAAACAACTCACAGGTTGGTAAACGAAGGGGAAAAAAATCAGGGTCAAACAAATTACTATTCTCGAACAAACAAATGTTCTTTGGAGGGGCACTCACCTGCAGCCACACCAAAAATAAGACTGTTTTTTTCAAAGAGTAATGAAAAAGCCCTGCCTACATCATTGCCCTACCAAGGAAGAAGGTTCCTACAACAGTGACGGCACTCTGAGTACTGATGGGTACAGAGGCCAGTCTATTGAGGAAACAGGTGATTTATAAACATTTATGATAAATTTCTCCCAGTCCCAGCTGCCTGGCACTGTTTGTTTTCGTGTTCCGGTTCACCGTGGAACTAGATGTTCTGCAATTTCAAGGAACCAGACCCCTCTCACAGACTTTCATGAGGGAATCACCTTGAGAACTGAGTTGGGTGGGAGAGCCACATCTTAAACTTGACTTGCCAAATTTCCTACTAGACAGGTCAGAATAGGTAATAAACAACAGGGATGTAGGTGACTAAAACATCCCCAGTACATATCTAGATCGCAGGCAGAGCACTCATTTGTCAAACTGAGCAACTTGACAGGTACACAAAGAGCAAATTATACAATACAGAGCAATGTCTAGAAGACAGGCTATGCTGACTCGTTAAAAGCCATATTCTTATCGGCTACTGAATCAAGAATAGTTGATAAACCTCAGATAACTTTTGATCAATATTATAAAAACCTAATGGTTAGATCCACAATTCTAGGTGATGCTACATTAAAAAGAAATAATTCTGAATTCAGAAGTATGTAATACTTTGGTCATACTAATGATATTAAGTAATAATAAATTAATATTACAGGAAATGAAACTTTAAAAAGAAAAAATGGAAGAGCATTATACTTATTTGTGAGACAGAAAGGGTACATTTATGTTCCAGAACTAGTAATAAACCTTTGACATTCTGATTGCTCTTTTCCTTAAGCAAGATTAAAGAAGAGATATTGTACAGAGGACTTCTTTTAAGTTAAGGATTGACTAGGTTTTAAAATTCTGAGAAGACAAGATTTGGGACTACAGACCACGCTGGGTTTGACTGGTTTCCATCCCCAAAGCAACAAAATTAACCCCAGAGGAAATGATTGTTATGAACGAGGCAAAAACAAAAAACACATGTACAGTGACATATACCTTGGAGGCATTTTGTATATTTGATATTTCATTTGCATTTTTAGACAATGGAGTAACTCTTTGCTGGATGCACTAAAACATAAACACACCACGGAAGAAATCAGACTAGGAATTTCAGCATTCATTTGGTGTTTCTGGAAGTCAAGGAAAGTAGCCAATTAAAAAATAACTCAAATACTGCTGCGTTTTCATGTTCACCAAGCATAATACAATTAATAACAGAATGACTTACCTGGGACTGGGCTCTTTCTTAAACTTAAGTTCTGAGAATCCACAATCTCTTCTGTTTGCCCATCTGCTTCTACCTCTACTTTGTTCTGAATCTCTTTTGCATCTTCACTAAGGCAAGTTCTTATGTTCTCGCCCTCTTCGAAGGCTCTCTGGACTCCGGTGGAACCACGACCAGTATTAACACTGGTGGCAGCAGCAGGAACGATAACTGGTGTGGGAGGAGAAGCTGGAGGAGCTGGAGGAGACGGAGAAGAGGAGGGAACTACCGAAGGGGTGATGGGAGTTGGGACACACTCCACTTTGATTTCTTCAGGGGGATTTTCCAAAATCTCCAATTCAAGAGTCAGCGGTAACACCTCCTGTTTTACTATTTCCACAATGCTTTCTGTGGCTGGTAATTTTTCATTAACTCCATTCATTTCATTAATTAGGTTAGTACTAGAAATCAGTGGAATATCATTTGGTGCTACACTACAAGATTTCTTGCATATATCATCATCAATTTCATCTGTTGGTAAAGGATCTGATGCTTCTGTGCAAGATGAGGGGCTGGGAATAGGAATTGTGTCTTCTTTTGAGGAAGAGAGTTCACATCTGTCATCAATTGCAGTGGTGAATATTGGTTGGCTACTAAGAGCAACAGAGGTGGGAGAAGTAATTGTACTTCGAGCAAGTGGAGAAATAGCAGTAGGGGATGGAGGCAGAGGAAGCTCTGGTATGGACTCTACTGCAGTAATCTCAGACGTCGGGCCTGCTTGTTCTTTCTTCTCTCCACTGAGGGCTAGCCTAAGGACTGGGGAAGGAGTCTTTAACACTGGATCTGGTTTTGGCTTCTCTTCTGGGGAGCAAAAAAAGAAAGAGATTTAAGAATAATTTTTGGATCAAAGATTATATTGTATTATTTGGGGATAATTCTTTTAATCTCTTATTCTAAAACATGAGCAACAGAAGACAGATCAAAATATTATTTTGCCACTCCAAAAACACTGCATATTTCTATTCTATTTTCTGTTACTACTTAACCTCCAACACATATAAAGTTTATTTCAAAGTAAGAGGAGTTAATTCACCAAATGATTATGTCAAGAATACAATGGAAAAATCTCATCAAAACTAAAAGGAAACAATTCTTGGGATGAGAATAGGGCTTTTCTTTAAGGTGGAGAGATGTTCTGTGTAAAATTTTTCTACCAAGGATACACTATAGTGGTGGGACAGGACAGTTTAAGGGTAAATAATTGGAGATTTAATTAGACACAGATATTATTTTTTATTCTACATATTTCTGCATGTGGTAAGATTTTTATAACTTGTATTGCTTGCATAAAAAATCATTTCAAGAAAAATTATCATGGTGTCATTTATTATCAATGAAATCAATTATCAGGGAAATCAAGTTCCTGAACATAAAAATTCATTGAGATGTTAATTTCACTTATATTTCTGAAAAGAAGCATATAACTAGAAATAGTGTTAAGGAATAAAACCAGAGATTTATCTTCTATCTTCAATAGTAAAAAAAATATATATATTCTTTAAAGAGAAACCAAAATTAACATTCAGACTATTAAGTCCAATTTAAAACAACACTTTATATGAGAATAATATATAAAACGTGCGTCTACACACAGAGAAACAATGAGAGTAAGAGTGACAAATCGATAATCATAATAAAGGTACCAGAAAAATGAAAGAAATGCTAACTCATGACAATTTCCATATTTTAAAATTCCAGGTAAACAAACATGTGATTCATGCCTAGGAAGATAAAGTCAGAGGAGACTTAGATGGTTCTGTTTAGGAAGTACGAGACTGGAAACCAAACAGGCTCCAATGATAAAAACAGATACTCATGAGTATGCTCACCAAATGCAAACAAAAATTTTAAGCGCTGCTAAAAGACAAACTAAACTGAAAGGGACTTAACTTTCTCTGCCAAAAATCTTTATGCATCAGTGAAACTGAGTGTTTACAATAAATTTCAAGTAAGCCTGTCAAAGAAAATATGCTCATTAATCAGATAAACAGATGGCAAAATTAAACTGTTAAAGGCTAATTCATTCACTGCAACTACTTTTATTGGCTTTAAAATTCACTTTAATTGATGGGCTTAGCGTCCAGTGTTTCTAAAACTCTGCCTATTTACTATAATGGAGAAATAAGGTCCATCGGTTCTCAAAGCCAAATACCTCAGACTAAGTTGCCTGGGCAAGAGACAAAAACATTTCAAAGAAATACATCTATTATATTTCATGAGAAACGCTGGGCTGGAAGAAGCACAAGCTGGAATCAAGATTGCCGGGAGAAATATCCATAACCTCAGATATGCAGATGACACCACCCTTATGGCAGAAAGTGAAGAGGAACTAAAAACCCTCTCGATGAAGGTGAAAGTGGAGAGTGAAAAAGTTGGCTTAAAGCTCAACATTCAGAAAACGAAGATCATGGCATCCGGTCTCATCACTTCATGGGAAATAGATGGGGAACCAGTGGAAACAGTGTCAGACTTTATTTTTCTGGGTTCCAAAATCACTGCAGATGGTGATTGCAGCCATGAAATTAAAAGACGCTTAGTCCTTGGAAGGAAAGTTATGACCAACCTAGATAGCATATTCAAAAGCAGAGACATTACTTTGCCAACAAAGGTTCGTCTAGTCAAGGCTATGGTTTTTCTAGTGGTCATTTATGGATGTGAGAGTTGGACTGTGAAGAAGGCTGAGCGCCGAAGAATTGATGCTTTTGAACTGTGGTGTTGGAGAAGACTCTTGAGAGTCCCTTGGACTGCAAAGAGATCCAACCAGTCCATTCTGAAGGAGATCAGTCCTGGGATTTCTTTGGAAGGAATGATGCTAAAGCTGAAACTCCAGTCCTTTGGCCACCTCATGCAAAGAGTTGACTCATTGGAAAAGACTCTGATGCTGCGAAGGATTGGGGGCAGGAGGAAAAGGGGACGACAGAGGATGAGATGGCTGGATGGCAACTTGATGGACGTGGGTTTGAGTGAACTGCGGGAGTTGGTGATGGACAGGGAGGCCTGGTGTGCTGCAATTCATAGGGTCGCAAAGAGTCAGATGCGACTGAGCGACTGAATTGAACTGAATATGTATTTATTAAAATATCCCAAATGAATTTCCAATTCACTGGAATAACTCCTACAAGGGTCACTCACATTAGAAGATACCACTTTTAAAGCACATCAGAATATTAACCACCCTTTATGACCACCGAATGAAACCTAGATGAATCAAACATTAGAAAACAGCAAATCTCACATTAACAAGAGTATATCAATTCAATTATTAATTTGAGTAAAAAAATCAAACAAAAGCAGATTTGTGAAACTTCCATATACTCTTTCGAAATATCTAACATTAATAAAGAAAACAAGAAACAAAATTTAAAATTGTTTTTGTGAGCTCCTTATTCTAAAATAAGTCCTTTAATGAATTCATTAAGGTTTTAATACAGAAAGCTGAAAGAAATAATAGGTCACAAAGAACACGAATTTTATTTCTCTAAGAACTTTTAGTATTAAGAGTATGCTTTGCAAAGCCATGATAGTTTGAAATCTAATATACTGCATTCAAAATGTTTATACTAATTGGCCATTTTTAGGAATCTGTGGGAATTTCATCTTGAAGAACTTTTTAAAGAAAATAATCATTGAAGAGTGAGCAAAGACAGAGGTGTGTAATATTTAAAGCAACAATATTTATAAGAGCAAAAACAGGAAAATAAATTAAATGTCTATCAATAAGGGATTTGTTAAAGAAATAATGGCGTGGGAATATAATGGCATAGTATTGCAATCATTTAAAATAAGCTTTTAAAAGAGCATTTAATGATACAGAAAGGTGTTTATAATAAAAGACACTTTTTTAAAAAACAGGGCACAACTGCATGTAGAGAATAAACTACTGGTAAAAACAGCAACAAAAAATATAATATTAACATATATCCATATGAGAAAGCCTAGAATTACATACACGTTATAATATAGATAATGAGACAGATAATTTTTCTTTCTGCTTAGCCAGTTTCTATAATGAATGTCAAATTTATAAAAAGGAAAAACTGCTCCTTTTATTCTCACAGGGTAGTACAACCAACGTCCTAGACGGGCACCCTTTGGTTGTCAGGACCTACAAATGACAGTGTTACTATCACTTAGTCGGGGAGAAACCAGGAATGCTAAGTATTCTGCTATTTGAGGGACAGTCTCATTTGACAGAGAACAGTCTCATCCTAAATTTCCAAAGTGCCCTTATTGAGCTACACTGGTATAACAACTGGTTGAATTTACAACAGAATACCATTCACTGCATACCTACTCTGTATCAAGTGCTTCTAAAACATACTAAGGCAGGGTAATTTTTATTTGTATTTAATTATACATACCATATCCTCAATACACTGGACTGAATGCACTTTTCCAAACACTGTTCAATCATTTAAGCTGTGTGTCTACACTATCAACACGGACTCAAAGTTTTAATTCACTCAACAGTCTTTCTATTGATACAAATCGAGATCTTCCCTGTCTTTTTTATCAAGTACCAAAACAAATGGGAAATGACGTATTTGTCTGAAAACCTGGTCTGCATGTAACTAGTCCAGCTGTGAACATTAGAAACAGAAAGCCAGACCATTATGGCAGCTAGTATTTATTAACCACTTAACATGAGCCAGGAAACAGGTAAAACACCATATATACTTAATGTCCACTAAGTCTTATAATCACCAGTGGGATAAAAACTATTATGTTCCTAATTTACAGATAGGATTTTAAAAATTAAAGGTGTAAGAAAATGAAAATGATTTCAAATTCTAAATTCTTTCAATTAAGAGGGGGAAAGGCAAGTTTATGGAAAAAGAAGTATTAAAGTGAATCAAACTAGTGGGGGACTTTGGGGATAAAATGGGATCCCAGTACAAAACATCAGTAATATTTCCATCAAGAGAGAAAAATCAATCTGAATGTAGAATAAAGAATCTATTGTTTCTGAGGATAATGTAACAACTTTTGAAACAGTACAGTTTTGTATCGTACTTTAATTTCAAAATGAATCTACAGTTAAGAAACTTTTTTAAAAACTTTAACTGTAAAAAAATTATTTGAAAAATGATGAACCCTTTCTAATATTATTTGAATTATATATAGTTTAAAAAAGAAAACTATTCTGAAAACTATTATATATATTGACAAGTTATGTACAGAATTAAAAACAGAAAGTCAGTATTACTGAGTTTTCTGGAGAATAGTTAGTACTAGAGGAAGACAGCAGTAGTCCCAAAAAGTTACTGTAAACACTATGAAATATATTTAAAATGGAAGTTACTCTTTCATCAAGGTGAAGTGAAGTGAAGTCGCTAGGTCACGTCCAACTCTTTGCAACCCCATGGACTGTAGCCTACTAGGCTCCTCTGTCCATGTGATTTTCCAGGCAAGAGTACTGGAGTGGGTTGCCATTTCCTTCTCCAGAGGATCTTCCTCACCCTAGGATTGAACCCAGGTCTCCCGCACTGTAGGCAGACGCTTTACCGTCTGAGCCACCAGGGAAGTCCAAGGTAATGTCAAACATTTTTTAATTCATCCAAATCCACATCAAATATCAATTTGAAATGCTGATTTTATTATTCAAATTTCCACTAGGCATCAAAGAAAAAAATGAGAGGAAACAAAGAATTTTGCATTTCTCCTCCCATAAATCAATGCCTAAATGTGACAAGATACACAGGTATCTCCTAATCCAAAAATCTTAGGTCAGAGCTACCACCATCAAAATATTATGAATTCTTAGTACCATACATCAATCTACAGAGAAAGCCAGCATAAAGAAAGTATTTTAAGGCCTCTCTGCTTGGTAATTCTTAAGTATGCTTAGCATAATTATAACTAGCAAAAAAGATTCAGTTCAGTTCAGTTCAGTTGCTCAGTCATGTCCGACTCTGCGACCCCATGAATCACAGCATGCCAGGCCTCCCTGTCCATCACCAATTCCCGGAGTCTACCCAAACACATGTCCATGGAGTCGGTGATGCCATCCAGCCATCTCATCCTCTGTCATCCCCTTCTCCTCTTGCCCCCAATCCCTCCCAGCATCAGAGTCTTTTCCAATGAGACAACTCTTCGCATGAGGTGGCCAAAGGACTGGAGTTTCAGCTTTAGCACCAGTCCTTACAAAGAACACCCAGGACTGATCTCCTTCAGAATGGACTGGTTGGATCTCCTTGCAGTCCAAGGGACTCTCAAGAGTCTTCTCCAACACTACAGTTCAAAAGCATCAATTCTTTGGCGCTCAGCTTTCTTCACAGTCCAACTCTCACATCCATACATGACCATTGGAAAAACCATAGCCTTGACTAGACGGACCTTTGTTGGCAAAGTAATGTCTCTGCTTCTGAATATGCTATCTAGGTTGGTCATAACTTTCCTTCCAAGGACTAAGCGTCTTTTAATTTCATGGCTGCAGTCACCATCTGCAGTGATTTTTGGAGCCCAGAAAAATAAAGTCTGACACTGTTTCCACTGGATCCCCATTTATTTCTCAAGAAGTGATGGGACCAGATGCCATGATCTTCATCTTCTGAATGTTGAGCTTTAAGCCAACCTTTTCACTCTCCACTTTCACCTTCATCAAGAGGCTTTTTAGTTCCTCTTCACTTTCTGCCATAAGGGTGGTGTCATCTGCGTATCTGAGGTTATTGATATTTCTCCCCGCAATCTGGATTCCAGCTTGTGCTTCTTCCAGCCCAGAGTTTCTCATGGTGTACTCTGCATATAAGTTAAATAAGCAGGGTGACAATATACAGCCTTGACGTACTCCTTTTCCTATTTGGAACCAGTCTGTTGTTCCATGTCCAGTTCTAACTGTTGCTTCCTGACCTGCATATAGGTTTCTTAAGAGGCAGGTCAGGTGGTCTGGTATTCCCATCTCCTTCAGAATTTTCCACAGTTTATTGTGATCCACACAGTCAAAGGCTTTGGCATAGTCAATAAAGCAGAAATAGATGTTTTTCTGGAACTCTCTTGCTTTTTTGATGACCACGCAAAAGAAATGACATCTTGAACCCTGAAAATTCTTAACTCAGACTGAAAGCAATCTGAATGCTGACTCAAGACTGCTTGATCAATAGGAAGTAGCCTTCCAGAATACCTACGAACTGCCCTCCTGCAAGGTGAATGGTTTTAATGCAAAAAAAATTTAACTTTAAACATGTTATGAGTCTCCAACTCTGAACACTGCTGAAAGGAGTATTTGACAGTGCAACTTGTAGAATTATTCCAAACGTTTAGGATACGTTACTTATGTTGTGGCTTAGAACTATTTCATAAAACAAAATTTAGGCTTGTCTCTGTTCAAGAATACTAGGCTACTGAATACTAAAGGGAAAGAACACCACACTACTTTTGCATACTGTGAAATAACATCAAAACCGTGCACTACAAGTGTGTGAGCGTGATTAACTTGTAGTCCAGTGAAAAAACAATAATACTAAATACCTCCATTTTCATTATTTGCCAAACCCAAGGCTTTTTAAAGAATAAAAGTACAGAAACTACACATCAGCTACAGAATAATAAGGTGTTTGGAAGAATAAATAATTCAAGAAAATAGAAAACACATATGATTTTAATCATTCTTAGAATAAAGTCAGAAACATTATAAAAGCATGAACATAGTAACCTGCTTCCCCTTGTACCTAATGAATTCTCCCAATTTTAGCTGAAAGGTCAACCTAAATCCAACTAGGCAGGAAAGAAGGGGAGGCTATGATATCGCACTTCTGGCATGAGATTTTCCTTCAAGTTTCCTATTTTTAATCCAAGAGGTAATATGTGTCCTTATTTCACCAAACATTTGATCCCTTATGTCCAAGGTTAAGAGGGGAGACTAGTGTGATTCTGGATAATAATAACAGCTGTAATTTTGTTGTTGTTGTTCAGTCACTCAGTCATGTCCAACTCTTTGCGACCCCATGGACTGCAGCACAGCAGGCTTCTCTGTCCTTTACCATCTCCCAGAGTTTGCTCAAACTCATCCATTGAGTCAGTGATGTCATCCAACCATCTCATCCTCTGTTGTTCTCTTTTCTTCCTGCCTTCAATCCTTCCCAGAATCAGGGTCTTTTCCAACAAGTCAGCTCTTCACATCAGGTGGCCAAAGTATTGCAGCTTTACCTTCAGCATCAGTCCCTCCAATGAATATTCAGAGTTGATTTCCTTGAGAACTGACTAGTTTGATCTCCATGCAGTCCAAGGGATTCTCAAGAGTCTTCTCCAACACCACAGTTTGAAAATTTACTAGGTTGTAATTTACTAAATGTTTTTCCAATGCTTGGCATGTCCCCATAACAACTCTATAAGGAAGCTATTCCTCATTCCACTTAGTAAATGAAGAAATTAAGATATTCAGCATAATAACTCATCAAGACCAAATACTGCCGGATACAGTCAGGATCTGAACTCAGTACTGTCTTCAACTGAGGCTACAGAAGCTAAGCTTGTAAGAAGGAACATTTTATGTTTTTGAAAATAGTAAGAAACGCACGAACATGCTAAACTTACGAACAGAAACTGCTGTTCTGATAAAGCAATATATACATCGATTTATCTTCCTCAACCTTGTTCCAAAAGAAACCATTTAAGGCAGCTAAGCTTATACCTATAAATACACATTTGACAATGAGGCTTTACCAAAATGTAGGAAAAACTTTTACTCATCGTACCATACCTACTTTACTTTCTTAGAGGTAGAACACTTTGATTTTCTATCTCAAAACTTCGTTATAAAAGTGGGGATTCTAGATAATCCTCACATGTTTTATTCTTACTCTTAAATGATCAGGCAACATAATTAAGTTTTTTAGAAAAAGAGACTAAAGGTAAGAAGGAGGAAAACAGTCATGCACAAACCTTGCTTCTGGTCGCTCGCTGCAGTGACAGGGGTGCTGGCAGCAAGATGAGCGCTCTCCACAGTCCCATAGACCACAGGGCTGTGCTCGGGGACCTGGCTGGGCAGCTGCTGGGATTTGAAGTACAAAAAAGGGTGATAATGAGCGTGCGAACATAAAAACTAGCAACATGGAACCCAAGCAAGTGGGGAAGACAAAGTAAGGCAGGAGGTCACAAAATTAAACAAACAAACAAACAAACAAAGCAAGGAAAAAATATATAGGCCAGTTTAATAAATTCAAAAAGTATATGGGAAGACAAGGAAGAAAAGGAAAAGAGGCAGCAAGAAAGGGGGGGGAAAGAGATGATTAATATTAACCACAGCAAGAGAAGACCGCGCAACAATTATTAGTACAATGCACTCTCCAGTGTTCCTTCTAAGGACAGACTTTCAACCTAACAACAGATGTCACTTCTGAGAAGGAATTCAGCATCTTCTCAGTCAAGACCAATGGGACTTGGCCAACTTCATTTATAAATTACCTAGCAAAGTATGACAGTTCACCAGTCAAAACCAGGACAAACAAGACATGATGGGTTTTAAAATCAGTTACTGATTCAAGAAAACAATACAGAATGGTGATTCTGATCATTTGTCCATATAATCACAGAGGAGAAATGCAACTTGGAAAGCCTTTAAAGGAACTTTCACCTTAAAATGTCTTTAGATTCTGGGTCAAGGATGATATATTCTCAGAGGCAGAAAGCTGAGTAAAATATCTGGCTTTTCACAGGTAAGAGAAAACTCTTCTTTGCACTCAGCCAGTATATGGAATATAAATGTCCATCAAAATCCTAGCAGAGTAGGTTGAAAAACACTGCAGCCATTTTTCAACTTAGAGGGAACAAGAATTACACAAGAAAGAACAAGAACATTCAATCTACATCACATTCTAGTTAGGTATTTGTTCTGGACTTGAGGGTTACACAACAGCCACGCAAGAAAACAGTGTCTCTCCTAGGAGATCTAAGGTCAATTTTTCATAGCTATAATCGTCTACATCAAATTCTACCAGTGCTATAGAGCAGAGCTCCCTGCACAATCTGACTTTTATTTTTTTGGAAGGTAGGGGGAAATTCAGGGTAGATAGGGCCACTTAAAAGTAGGAGTTTATGAAAAATATATTTGAATCAGTATGTCTCACAGAGAGTAGGAACATAAAATGAAATATGAGTTCAAACATCTATTATTTATAATGTCATTTAACTAACTGCTTTTCATGATGTACAACGTGCATAATTTATGTAAGACTATATATGATGTAAAAAATAACATATAAAAACACAGACAATAGTATTATTTCACCTATGCATTATAAACCATGAAACTACTCACATTCCACAATTTCTTCTAAATGAAGACCACTAAAATTATATTTCCATATGTAAAAAATGAAGAGAGTTTCTATTTTCAACTTTGAATCACTGACAAATGGATAGTAATACTGTGATTACTGTACTCGGAATTCTTAGTTCCAGTGGGAAAAATTTTTTATTATTAAAAGTTAGGAAGGAATCACAGCTGTAAGGGAAAATAAGGTCACTCTTCCGTACCCACAGAGTGTGGCCCACATATATGCAGGCTTGACTGTACTGCTCATTTTACTTTCTAGACTTTTAGAGACTTAAACATTTGCAGATTTTGCTATCTGCGGGGGTTCTGGAGTCAATCCCCTGTGGATACCGAGGGACGACTGCAAGGACTCAGTTGGATTCTATGGCTGAAAACAGCTCTAGAACAACGGAAAGAGTCTATGTTATTTAACATTTATTAAATAGTCATCTACATAACTCGGGAAAGAAAGATCTGTATACTGTGTCACATTTACCAGAAAGAAATAAAATATTAACTATTTCAATAGTCTGGGAAATGAATAACCGATTGAAAACAGGGTATCTGCTGAAAGAAGGTCACCAAAATCAATAATACACATGGTGAAGGTGAGATTCTTAAGACAGTGAAAGACTGATGGTATCTGTAAGTATCTATAAATCTGTATAGATCAGAGAGTTTTTTCATCTAAGATTAAAATATCTTCAATCATATTAAATAGACAACTGCACAGACATTTTTCCATCAACTAAGCGCTAGGAAGACTTTATGTATAAAGATTTCTAAGAAAGGAGTGACTCATAGTTGGCTGGTTAACTCATAGTTCCAAATCCAGATATCTAATACATAGACTCAGAATGCTAGGAAGGTACTCAGTTTTCATAGCTACGAACTTCCCTGGTAAAAACTTCAAGCTTTCAGTGCAGGGGCACAGGTTAGATTCCTGGTCAAGGAACTAAGATCTCACCTGCTGCTCACTGCAGCCAAAAAAAAAAAAAAGCAATGCTCAGTTATAAAATGAAAAGGAATCAAAGATCTTACAGTGTCAATCCAACTTCAGCATTCTCTAAAGCCTCTGACAGGACCAAGAAAATAACAAGGTAATATACATCAATACTTTAATCTGGAAGATCAATTGGTGTCAAAATGTAAAATAACTCAATAAAGATGATCAGAGCTAAAAGATTAGGGTTTATTGGCAACATCACATTGCTGCAATAGTTCATGATTTATTTCATAGCTGAATTCCCTCCCCACACCAAATTTTTCAAAATCAAAGTTCAAGCAGAAGAAAAAAAAAATCTCATTTTTCAAACAGAGTGGTAAGGAAGCTTATTTACAGTAAGTATGGCAAGATATCACATACTTGATAGTATCCAAAAAGTGAATTCCCTTTATAAAGATTACTTGAGAATCTATTTTGTTAAAAATATATACATTAAAGTTGAAGTACTAGCCTGAAGGGAGAATGGTAGATGCGGGCTCACTGGAAGAACTCATTTTAAAAAAACCAAAAAATAGACTACAACACATAAAAGAGGTAACAGTATCTGGGACTGTCTTAATACTTCTTTGTACAGTTTAAAATTCATTTCTTAAGAGCAGATAAGATGGTAGGGCAAAAAAGAGTGAGCTTATCTCCTCTTACAAGCACATCAAAATCTCAACTGTCTATAAAAAAACCACTGATGAAAAAGACTGGAACCAGAAAAGATCTTCTACAATTAAAGACGTAAAGAAAGAACTACAAGATGGGTAGTGGGGCAGACTCATGATATAACCCAATCCCATACCCTTGGGTGGGCAACGCACAAACGAGAGTGTTATATTGCAGAGGATTTCCAACAGGAGTACGAGTGAGACTCCCCAGTCCAGGGGTCCTGCACCAAGGTGAGACCCCAGAGCATGCAGCTTTGAAGGCCATTCTGGCTTAATTTTGGAAGTCCCATAGGACCGGGGGGCAATAGAAACGCCACTCTTAAAGGGTGTACACAAAATCTTATATGCACTGGGACTCAAGTCAAAAGCAGTACTATGGCAGGAGCCTGGGCCTACTTGCTGGTCTTGGGCAGTCTTCTGGAGAGGTGGGGAGGATAGGTGGTGACTGTGGCTCACCCTGAGGACACAGATAATAACAGCAGCAGCCATAACTGGGGACATTCTACTGCGTCAACACTGCTCTTGGCTCACTAGCTCCAAGTTCTAATCCTAATCCCACACAACAGCTTTAGGCATGAGCGCAGGGATGCCTCAGGTCAACCAACTGGGGAGGAACAGAGCCCTACCCATAAACAAATTGCCAAAAGACTTCCTGAGCCCACAGTCATCTCCAGACATGCCTGAAGACATGTCCCTTCCCACTTGAGGGCCACGAGCTCCCTTCCGACCATCAACAGACAACCACTGTCCCTTCCCTCAAGGAAGCCTGCTTGAGACACTAGACCAGCCTCATGCAACACGGGGCAGGCATCAGATGCAAGAAAACCACGATCCTTCAGCCTGCAGACCCAGCCCACTCACACCAGTCCAGACCTTACCCTGGGATCAGCTGGGCCGAGGTTCAGTTCACTAGCCGGCCGACATAAGTTTCAGGATGCCCTGGATGTGACACCGAACTGTGTTAAGTACCTGGCTCCCCCACCAACAATCTGAAACAAGTTCTACGATCCCTGAGGCCTGCAGCCAGACTTCAGGAACTAGTTCTGCATGACATTACTAACCCCAGGACCTGGTGTAACCTGCCACTGGGCAGCAAAACAGCCTCAGAGTCTTTGGGACTGTGACTCCACCCACCAATGAGTCAGCACTAGGCCAAAGGCCCCCGAGGAATCTACCACAAGCTATCTCCTGATCAGGCCCACTAAAGAGCACCGAGCAGCATCCACACAAGGCAGGGCCTGGCAGTCAGATACACTAAGGGCCAGAAGAGCCTACCAGATGAGCCACGCAGTCAGCCTGTTACACAAGAAGGACCAGCTTAGCCCTCTGAGCAGGAACCCCTAATGGCATGCAGCTTGAGTGACAAGAGGGAACTGCACCTCTGGGGTAAACAGGGGGTCTCCTACAGAAGAACACATTCCCAAGGCTGAGAAATGTGACCAACCTACCTCATATATAAAAACAGAAAAAAGCAACTCAGTCAAAATGAGGGGGCAGAGGAACATATTCCAGGTGAAGGAACAAGACAAAAGGGCAGGGAAAAACTAAGTGAAGTGGAGACAGGCAATCTACCAAAAAAAGACTTCAGAGTCATGATCACAAAAATGATAAAGAAGTCAGGAGAAAAATGGATACAGAATGAGAACTTAGAAGCTTTTAACAAAGAGTTAGACAAATATGAAGAACCAACCAACCAGAGATGAAGAATACAACACGTGAAATGAAAAATACACTAGAGGGAATCAGTAGTAGACAGACACAGAGGCATGGATCAGTAAGCTGGAAGACAGAATCATGGGATTCACTGCCACTGAACAGAAAAAAGAAAATAGGGCTGTTTAAGAGACCTCTGGGACAACATCAAGCACACTAAATATTCACATTATAGGGGTCCAAGAAGGAGAAGAGAGAGAGAAAGGTCCGGAGAAAATGAAAGACTCTATCCAGCAAAGTCCTTGATTAGATTTGATGGATAAATCAAAAGCTTTAGAGACAACTGAAAGCTACAAGAGTTCAGCACCACCAAACAAGCTTTACAACAAATATTACAGGAACTTCTCTACACAAAAAACTAGAAACAATAAAAATGTAAAATGAAAAAACACACCGGTAAAGGCAACATGCCAAAGCCTTTGACTATGTGGATCACCACAAACTGGAAAATGCTGAAAGAGATGGAATACCAGACCACCTGACCTGCCTCTTGAGAAACCTGTATGCCGGTCAGGAAGCAACAGTTAGACAACAAACTGTTTTTCAAATAGAGAAAGAAGTACGTCAAGGCTGTATATTGTCACCCTGCTTATTTAACTTATATGCAGAGTACATCATGAGAAACGCTGGGCTGGAAGAAGCACAAGCTGGAATCAAGACTCCTGGGAGAAATATCAATAACCTCAGATATGCAGATGACACCACCCTTATCACAGAAAGCAAAGAAGAACTAAAGAGCCTCTTGATGAAAGTCAAACAGGAGAATGAAAAAGTTGGCCTAAAGCCCAACATTCAGAAAACTAAGATCATGGTATCCGGTCCCATCACTTCATAGCAAATAGATGGGGAAACAGTGGAAACAGTGGCTATTTTGGGGGGCTCCAAAATCATTGCAGATGGTGACTGCAGCCATGAAATTAAAAGACTCTTGCTCCTTGGAAGAAAAGTTATGACCAACCTAGACAGTATATTAAAAATCAGAGAGATTACTTTGCCAACAAAAGTCCATCTAATCAAGGTTATGGTTTTTCCAGTAGTCATGTATGGATGTGAGAGTTGGACTATAAAGAAAGCTGAGCACCGAAGAAGTGATGCTTTTGAACTGTGGTGTTGGGAAAACTCTTGAGAGTCCCTTGAACTGCAAGGAGATCCAACCAGTCCATCCTAAAGGAGATCAGTCCTGAATATTCATTGGAAGGTCTGATGTTGAAGCTGAAAGTCCAATACTTTGGCCACCTGATGCGAAGAGCTGACTCATTAGAAACGACGCTGATGCTGGGAAAGACTGATGGCAGGAGAAGGGGATAAGAGAGGATGAGATGGTTGGATGGCATCACCAACTCAATGGACATGAGTTTGAGTAAACTCCGGGAGTTGGTGACCGACAGGGAGGCCTGGTGTGCTGCAGTCCATGGGCTGCAAAGAGTCAGACACAGCTGAGCGACTGAACTGAACTTAACATACACTGTTAGTGGGAATGTAAACTGGTGCAGCTCTTGTGGAAAACAGGATGGCGGTTTCTCAAAGACTAAAAATAGAACTACTATAAGACCTAGTAATTCCATTTCTGGGTACATATTTAAAAAAAAAAAAAAGACCCAAAACATTAATTTGAGAAGCTACATGGGTCCCTGATGTTCACAGCAGCATTATTGATAATTGCCAATATATGGAAGCAACCTAAGTGTCCATCAACAGACCAGTGAATAAAAATAAGAGGTGGAATACATACACAATGGTATACTACTGAGTCATTAAAAAAAAAAATCTGCCATCTGCAGCAACACGGATGGATGTGGAGAGCCTTTTGCTAAGGGAGAGAAGTCAGACACGGAAAGACAAATACTGTGTGATACCACTTACTGGTGGGATCTGAAAACCACAACAAACTAGTGAGTATAACAAAAAAGAAGCAGACTCACAGATATAAAGAGCAAACTAATGGTTATCAGTTGTGGGGGGGGGCAGTATAGGGGTGGAGAAGTGGGAGGCACAGATTACTGGGCCTCAAGGGTGCGTTGTACAACACAGGAAAGCAGTGAAGGTTTTATAATAACTGTAAATGGAAAAGTAGGCTTTATGAGTTTCATAGAAATTTTAAGATCAGATTTGACAGATTTAAAAAATAAATTAAATTCCTTTGTCTTAACATAACCTACATGGTTTCTACCACAAAAGATGTCACCTTTATTTGCTATCTATTTTAAACTTATATATGACAAGATGCTTAAGTACAGAAGGAATTGGAGACAGGAGACCAGCAGCTATGGCCCAGGGTTCACATGCTTATTTTCATATTTCTGATGGGATAAGAACTTTTTACATTTTAAACAGGGAAATTTTAAAAGAACAATATTTCATAACACATGAAAATTATAGGAAACTTACAAAATTTTATTGGAACAGCCATTCATTTACATATTCTCTACGGTTGCTTTCATGCTACAACGGCTCAAAATTCTCCAAGCCAGGCTTCAGCAATATGTGAACCATGAACTTCCTGATGTTCAAGCTGGTTTTAGAAAAGGCAGAGGAACCAGAGATCAAATTGCCAGCATCCGCTGGATCATGGAAAAAGCAAGAGAGTTCCAGAAAAACATCTATTTTTGCTTTATTGACTATGCCAAAGCCTTTGACTGTGTGGATCACAATAAACTGTGGAAAATTCTGAAAGAGATGGGAATATCAGACCACCTGACCTGCCTCTTGAGAAATCTGTATGCAGGTCAGGAAGCAACAGTTAGAACTGGACATGGAACAACAGACTGGTTCCAAATAGGAAAAGGAGTACGTCAAGGCTGTATATTGTCACCCTGTTTATTTACTTATATGCAGAGTACATCATGAGAAACTCTGGACTGGAAGAAACACAAGCTGGAATCAAGATTGCCGGGAGAAATATCAATAACCTCAGATATGCAGATGACACCACCCTTATGGCAGAAAGTGAAGAGGAACTAAAAAGCCTCTTGATGAAAGTGAAAGTGGAGAGTGAAAAAGTTGGCTTAAAGCTCAACATTCAGAAAACGAAGATCATGGCATCCGGTCCCATCACTTCATGGGAAATAGATGGGGAACCAGTGGAAACAGTGTCAGACTTTATTTTTCTGGGCTCCAAAATCACTGCAGATGGTGACTGTAGCCGTGAAATTAAAAGATGCTTAGTCCTTGGAAGGAAAGTTATGACCAACCTAGATAGCATATTCAAAAGCAGAGACATTACTTTGCCAACAAAGGTTCGTCTAGTCAAGGCTATGGTTTTTCCTCTGGTCATGTATGGATGTGAGAGTTGGACTGTGAAGAAGGCTGAGCGCCGAAGAATTGATGCTTTTGAACTGTGGTGTTGGAGAAGACTCTTGAGAGTCCCTTCGACTGCAAGGAGACCCAACCAGTCCATTCTGAAGGAGATCAGTCCTGGGTGTTCCTTGGAAGGACTGGTGCTAAAGCTGAAACTCCAGTCCTTTGGCCACCTCATGCGAAGAGTTGACTCATTGGAAAAGACTCTGATGCTGGGAGGGATTGGGGGCAAGAGGAGAAGGGGATGACAGAGGATGAGATGGCTGGATGGCATCACTGACTTGATGGACGTGAGTCTGGGTGAACTCCAGGAGTTGGTGATGGACAGGGGGGCCTGGCATGCTGTGATTCATGGGGTCGCAAAGAGTCAGACACGACTGAGCGACTGAACTGAACTGAATTGAAAGACAGTCGGCTGCAAAACCAAAAAATATGTACTAACTGGCCCTTAACAGAAAAAGGTTGCTGACTCCTATTGTAATTCAGAGAGAAAGAGACTCCAAATAGTTATAGAAATATAACCAAGATGCTGATGTAATTTATTATCATAAGAGGTTATTTGAATGCTTCACATTTCATCATTTATGTGTAACTGATTCTTCAAAGTCCCATTCAATGACTTTAAAGTTAGCATTGTAATAAATATCTAATGTGTTAAACACATACAAAGGCTTCCCTGGTGGCTCAGATGGTAAAATATCTGCCTCCAATGTGGGAGACCAGGTTCCATCCCTGGGTTGGGAAGATTCCCCTGGAGACGGGAATGGCAACCCACTCCAGTAATCTTGCCTGGAGAATTCCATGAACAGAGGAGCCTGGTGGGCTATGGGGTCGAAAAGTGTCGGACACGACTAAGCTACTAACACTTTCTCTTTAGAACAGCTAATGAAAAGGTATTAAGCAGTTACAGACATATACAAATCCTGGGGATAAACAACTATTGCCCATAACTGAGAAACATTATGAAGATTAGAATGGAAAAAAATAAATGGCACCGGAAAAAAGCACCAAAACACGCTTCTTTTCTAAGTGAGAGAGAGAATTCTCTAACAAAGAATTCCCTTCCTAAGAATTCACTTAGAAAGCTGTGTGTATCTGTGTGTGGGAACTCAACATGTTTGAGTTTTTCCCCTGGCATCTATCACATACAAAACATTGAGAACTCATGGAGAATAAAACGGAAAAATCCTTAGCTTCTACAGCTTATGATTCTTTCAAGGGAAGTACATTAAAGAATAAAACCTGTACACACACACACATACACACACACACAGACAAATAATATTCAACCATAAAAAAGAAATCTGCCCTTTGCAATAGCATGAATGGACCTTAAGGTCCATACTAAGTGAAATAAGTAAGACAGCGAAAAAAACACAGTACGATCTACCTTGAATGCAAAATTAAATAATAAAACAAAAGTCAAAGAAAAAGAATAGATTGGTGGGGGGTAGGGTGGGAAAATGTACAAACTTCCAGTCGTATTTTATAATTCATGGAATGTAATGAACAGCGTGGCAATTACACGTAATAGTACCATATTACATATTTGAAAGTTGCAAAGTGAGTAGATCTTAAAAGGTCTCATGGATAAAAAACTGTTCTTTTAACTATGTATGGTGGTGACAGGTGTTAAGTAGACTTATAGTGATCATTTTACAATACATACAAATATCATTACACTGTATATCTAAAACTAATGTAATGTGATGTGCCAATTATACCTCAATTAAAAAGTAAAATGAACAAGTAGACAAGATGAGGCAAGGAAATGAGTAAAAAAGTTAATGTTCTTTATAGAAATTGAAGTGGTTTAGAGAATAACAGTAGCAGTGGAGATGGTGAAAATGAGCCAGATAGGGCTTGCTGATAAAATGGTTGTGGAATATGAAACCAAAATTGAAAGATGACTCCTAGGCTCACTGTCTGAGCAACTGGCACAGACTACAGTATAATTTATACACAAAAAAATCCAAGGGAGCACACCAAACACCTCAGGAAATAGTAACACAGGACTCACAAACTCAAATGCTTTTGTAAACAAATAGGTGACCTAAATATGTGACTCAAGAGTATAAAATAAAACAGAACAATGAAACAAACTAAAGAATGTATGTCTAGATTAAAGGCATTCAGACTGATGAAAACCTTTTTTAAACACTAACCTGAAAAACACCACACATCTGCAATACAGAGTATCGCTTCCTTAAAGGTGTCAGGAATGCTGAAGGAAACTCAGACACTCAACGTAAAAGCTGTCAGGCTTAACAAGAGGGCATGCATGCTAAGTCACTTCAGTCGTGTCCTACTCTTTGCGACCCTATAGACTGTGGCCCACCAGGCTCCTCTGTTCATGAGACTCTCCAGGTAGGAATACTACAGTGGTTTGCCATGCCCCGCCCCCCGCGGATGTTCCCAACCTAGGGACCGAACCTGCATCCCTTATGTCTCCTGCATTGGCAGGCGGGTTCTTTACCATTAGCACCACCTAGGAAGCCCTAACAAGAGAGTTAAGGGGGCTAAATGACAACAACAAAAACTTTAAAAACCAAGAATAATGCGGATAAAATTCACTGTAAAATAGTAAAATATATTAACAGCTACAGTATGTAAGATAGTACAGTAATTGTATTAAGCAGCTCAATGGAAGGAATTCTTCTGGCAGTCCAGAGGAGGATGCAACAGCAGCAATGCCCAGGGCAGGTCCAGTCCTTTCATTGGAGAACTATGATCCCCCAAGTCAAGGTCACAGCCAAAAACAAGAACAGATCAGGGGAACAGAAAGGGCTGAAGAAGACCCAGGAATATTTGATAATTCAGTAAACAATTAAAACATCTAAAAACAAAGGGTCAGTGAAGACCTATTCAATAAATAAAGAAACAAAGAGACAAACTGCTTGATTAAAAAAAGGAGAATGAGGAGAAGAAGAAAAAAGTAGGCCCCAAATCTCATTGTATGCATCAAAATAAATTCCACGTCAATCAAAGATAAAGGTCAAATAACCAAACTTAAATACTGCTCATTTTATTATCTTTGATGGCAAAATCTTTCAAAGTTTGGGCCTCAAATCATCAGTTACTTATTAAAAATCAGAAACCTGTGAACAGATGGGGGAGGGAAGGAAGGCTCAAGAGGGAGGAGATACATTTGTGATTATGGCTGATTTGCACTGTTGTTCAGAAAAAAGCAACAGAACACTGTAAAGCAACTTTCCTCCAATTAAAAAACAAATTAAAAACTTACGAAGAGAGGAAAAAAGATTTTTAACTTCTATATAACAGAAGGCATCATTAAAGTTAAAATACAATCATCAAACTAGAAAAAAAATTACATATGGCCAAGGGATTTCTTTAACATTTAAAGAATGCTTATATATGAGAAAATCATCACTCCAAAAGAAATGTGTACAAAAGACATGAACATAAAATTCATACACACACAAATAACCAATGAACATCAAAAAATTTAACTCCACAAATCAATCAATAAAAATTAAATGAGGTATTATTTTGAAATCTATCAATAAGGCAACAATGTAAGGAAATGGGTATTCTCTTACATTGCTATTAGGACATTACCTGGTACATTTCTGGAGGCTATAATCCCAATGTAAAGTTGTTCATCATAGCATAGTTATTATTAGTCATAAACAAGGAAAGAATAAGAATACATATCAATTAAATAAACTAGGGCACATCCCAACAAGGAAATACCACGTAGCCATTAAGAATTACAGTACCTATAATCAAACAAGAATATTCTGCATGATCGCTGAAAACATAGTACTTATACAATGTCACAGGGACCTCCCTGGCAGCCAGTGTTTAAGATGGGACACTTTCACTGCCATGAGCTTGGGTCTGACCCCTGGCCAGGTAACTAATATCCCACAAGCCAAGTATCTGACCAGCCAGAAAAAAAAAGTCATGAATAAACCCAAATATATTCAACTATACGTGGGAAGGTAGAGATACACACACACACACACACACTCACTCACACTGAAAGATGTCTGAAAGGATATTCAACAAAAGTTAATAGTTAACTCTCTGGTAATAAAATCAATGGTCACAATGTCTTCCTTTACTACTCCTTTCCAAAGAAGATTTTTAATTTTTATACATACAAAACGAGATCACTGTAATTTTGAAAATACATTATTAGCAGTAGACAAAAGATTAAACCTGATCGTTTTTTGAGATCTCTTACAATACTTCTTGTGATCCCCTACTAAACATCATGGTTACTGCATGACTATGAGATGCAATGCAACCGTTCAATATCTGGTAATAAGTGGAAAACACAGGAATTTTCCTATACATATAAAAATTCAAGGTACACTTTCTTTATAACCAAGATTCAGATTTAGTATATCTGGTGTAAAGTCATACCACTCTTAATAACAAAGGCTTTCACAAAATTTGGTGAAGCCCTATGAAGAAACACAGTTCATGAAAAACTAAAGAATCATGTAAAATAAAATTTGGGCCTCACTGGTGGCTCAGATAATAAAGAATCTGCCTGCAAGGCAGTAGGCTGGGGTTTGGTCTCTCAGTTGCTAAGATTCCCTGGAAAGCAAATGGCAACCCACTACACTATTCTTGTCTGGAGGATTTCATGGACAGAGGAGCCTGGTGGGCTGCAGTCCATGGAGTCGCAAAGAGGTGTACATGACTGAGGAACTAAGCACACAGTTTTCATATAATTGAAAAATACTATTTTTAAGCCAAAGGAGGGTACTAATGAGAAATTATTAAAGATGAAGAAGGATGTGTTTAATTCAGTAACCAGGATCTTTACTGCACTCATCAGACTCCAGTATTCTTGCCTGAAAAATCCTATGGACAGAGGAGTTTGGCGGGCTCAAGTCCAAATGGGCTGCAGAGAGTCAGACACAACTGAGCACCTTTACCGCACCGCACCATACCGCACCATACCATACCATACCATACCATACCATACCTGAGATGACAAAACGACATTTTAAAACTTAAGAGTGGATCTGTTTACATTATATAGGTATTTTCAAATTCTTTATGCAAGAACTTAACTAGTTAGTGTACTTACAAAATGAATATTATCTAAACATTAGAAACTAACTTTGGTTAACTGTTATTGCTAAGACTATAAAAATGAACTAATTAACAAATGGCCAGATGATTTCCAGGTATCAAATTTATAAGAAGCTCTTCAAAAGACTGAATAACCTGCTGACTTTGGTAATTTTCCCAAAAGACAGGAGAGGCTAATATGTGCCAGCAATAAATAATCTTTCATCAACCCCTACACTCTATGACACAGGACTCTCCCCCAAGTAATATCTGTGCTTCATTTTAAGAGTACTTCTTATTAATAAAACAACAAAAAAAGAAAAGAACAAAAGGGAGTAGGGAGAGGAAACAAAGTATATAGTTCATTTTAAAATTTTAAGAGATTTTAATCCACCACCCCTTTGGAAGGAGACAATTCTGGAACACTTGCCTATTCAATCAGCCCTCAGTATCCATGGGAGACTGGTTCTCGGACAGCCTGTGGGTAACAAAATCCTCAAACGCCCAAGTCCCTTACATCAAAGTGTGTAGTATTTGCATTTAACCTCCCATATATTGGGTTGGCCAAAAAGTTTGTTTGGATTTTTCTGCTTGGAAAAACTCAAAACAATTTTTTTGGCCAACTCAATACTTTAAATCATCTCTGTATTACTTATAACACCTAATACAATGTAAATACTATGTAAATACTTAACAGTGCATGCCAATTTCACCTTCTGCTTTTTGGAACTTTCTGCAATTTTTTTCTGAATATTTTTGATCCCTGGTTATTTGAATCTGCAGGTGAAGAACCTGTGGATAGGGAGGGCTGACTGTGCAACACTATGAACTTATTTCTACCCTCCAGGGTCCAAAGCAACTTTCAGGAAGCAGCACATTGCTTAATGCGAAAATGTTCCTTGTGCCTCACTGCTACCAACAAGGGATACAGCTGGGAGGCTCTGAATGACTGATTACTCAGTACACTCCCTCATCTTACAGATAAAAAAAGAGGCGGTTAAAGGACTTAATATTCTGACCCAAGGTCATAAATCTCGATGACAGAGTGGAGACCAGCATCAGGTACTCTATTACTCTGTGACGTCCATCTAGGTACCTGTCTGTGCACTACGATCGTCTGAATGGGCACATGGATACAAACCTGTACACACTTTTAATACATCTGAGACATCAAATCTGAAGGAGTTATTCCACAGATCATTTTAAAATTTAGGAAGCAGGAATATTTAAATTCAATCTACTCTTCAAGACAAAAACAGAAGCAACAAAAACCTGTTTCTCCTTTCCACTCTCCTTCTCCAACACAGTTTCTCTCCATTAACTCCTCTTAGCTTGCCTGTTTGCCAAAATCAAACTCATTATCCCCCTATTCAAAACCCATGTCTATTTCATGTCATATTTTACTATAAATCCCAGAATCTAAGCTTCAAGAATCACCCCTGATTCTTCCCTCTTTCTAACGCCCAGGGGAACCATGCAATGTGTTTACCTGGACCGTACTGGTTTCTGCCTGGTGTCCCAGCAAAATGATTCACAGCATCCCCATTCATTTCTAAAAAACTGCCCAAATTTAGATGATAATTTATACAGTCACCATTTTTATAATCCTTACTTTCTTAGTAACCAGTTGCAGAATATTTCTCTGACTTTCTAATTTATTATCAGAAGTGTTAATAGTCTCCCTTCACTCAATTTCCCATCATCATGTGCCTTTTTGTATATAGAGCCACTCTGCTAATATACCCTTCTCTCTCTTTCCATTTGTGAATACCAATCTGGGAACTCAGACCAAGTGGCATTTCTGCTGTGAAGCCTTCAAGACACCTCCAGTCATCCTCTGTGCCTCCCGAAATAACAGTAATTGCAATGCTAGTAACGCAGACAGACAGAACAGACTTGTGGACACACGGGGCAAAGGGGAGGGCAGGATGGATGGAGAGAGTAGCGTGGAAACACACACCACCATATGTGGAAGAGAAAGCCAGGGGGAATTAGCTGTATGAGCCAGGGGACTCACACCGGGACTCTGTGACAGCCTAGAGGGGTGGGATGGGGTGGGAGGTAGATTCAAGAGGGAAGGGACATATGCGTACCTATCACTGATTCATGTTGACGTGCATTTAAATGCACACTAATAAAGTAATGCTTCGTGATGATATTACACCTCAGAAAGAACTACGAACATTAGAATAACTGACTGATAATCTTTATCAACTAAAAGTGTACATTCAGTGGGCTCTATGATTATCCACACACATACATTTATATTCAGGCCTGGGATCCCTGGAGAACGATGACGAGCAAAAGGATGCCCGTGACTAAGGTCAGAGACAGAACCAGCAGAGGGCAGGATCAAGCTCCACAAGACTAAAGAAAAACCAACCAACCTCACAGGGAATTAAAATGTAGAAATACATGCTCTAGTTGAGAATTTACACTAAATCGTTTGACAACAACAATATTTTAATTAAGGTTGGAAAATACAGACCAAAACTGAATTGCCCCTAGAATGAATCCTAAATTTTTGCGATACGATGCTCCTAACAGAACACATAAAGCAGATCAATTTAAATGTGCAAATGTTGCTTGCTCCACATTCATATCCAGGGACAAGACTGAGTATAAAGCCCTATTCAGTCACTCCAGATTTGGAATATCCCTGGGGAAGTAACAGAGCATGGTAAAAGGTTCTATTAGCAATCATCAATATAATCTCACAATTCCTATACCTAGGTGGTTACACATTTTACTTTGCTAGATGATGGAAGATAAAAGTCAGCCAGACAGTATCATCATGTCCAAGTAAAACACATCATCACACAAAGTCTCAGGTTTGAGGCTTATTCAAAGTTCACGTATTTTCAAGGGGCTCTAAGTTTAAACATGTATTTGTGGGCTCAATTTTAAAGAACTTTTTTTTAACCTGTACAGTACTACTAAAATCAAGTCAACAGTCTGTCATTGTGAAGTGCCTTATATTTGATCATCCCTATCACTTGTTTGTAAACTGGGCTCTCAGGAGTCCCTCACCATTCAGCCACAAGAGGGAGAAGCAAGCAGATCCCTAGACCTTAAGACCATTGGTTAGGTCTGTTCTCTATGCTGAGTATTCACACTTTAGATATTGTGAAAATTTGAAATCACTCTTCTCCTCGGAATGGTTTAGCCTAGTTTAAAATAACCTAATGATGAAATCAAAATTCTGTCAAACTTGGGGGAGGGGGGATCCATTCTCTATTATAGTCTACTAAACCCCAGCTCCTCCTGGAATGCCTTGATGTCTAAAAGCAGGAAAGTGAGCTCTTAGAAGATCACTGATAACCACATTCTGCAACAGGAACAAACAAGTGTTTGACAGAACTTACTAAAAACCTTTGTAAATAATTAAAGAAGACACCCTCCACTCAAGCTCATTTATGCAGGACTTAAAAGAGGTAAACCTGTAAGACATTTAAATATGCTCTGAAAAAACACAGGCAATCATCTCAAACAAAACTGTTCGGTGAAGAAGTTTAAATTCTCTAATTTAATGTTTGTATTATCATAGTGTGTAGCATTTAATTCCTAGGACTCCATATTGAAAATATAAATGCTCATTTAGCAATGAGGTTTCCATGGGAACACAGCTCCTTTTGGTGCCCAGCAATACTTAGGAAGAGGGGCCACAGCTATGCTCTGAGTGTGAAGATAATACAAAGAAACGTTACCAATAAAAATTTGGAAGTAATAACAGTTTACAAAGAGAAACAAACATGTCTGTTTAAAAATCATTTAGATATTCGAGGCTATGAGACAACTGATGGAAAGCAAAAAAGTACAGTCAAGTGGCTACAGAAGAAAAGAGTTCAGTAGAGGTTAGTGACAGATACACACCACCATCCATCACGGCATGCTCTGCCTTACCTGAGGAGGAGTAGGTGTGGAAGTGGGTCTCCCTATGGGTGGAGTAGGATTTCGGCTGCCACCTCCAGACATAATCTCCTCTGTTATGTCTTTACCTCCCTGGTTTGGATCCCGAATTCTTATCTATAAGGTTATAAATTAAGACAGCATATTTACAGATGGGTGTCTACATAGTAGATTTATAGGAATATGATGTATAAAGGTGCAAACTGGGAAACCTGTCAAACATCAAAGCTGATAATCACCACATCTGACTTGATTTCAATCAGAGAACCACAGGGTGTCATTCAAAGGAATTTAGGCCGTTTGTGGTGGTTGAACTAAAGTAGCACAACACGCTAGCATGAAACCTAGCTGGACGAATTTCCAGGTCAAAAAGGCAAACTATTAACATTTATCTTTTAAGCAATGCCAAACTGATTTTATTTGTAATGCTTAAGTAAGACAAAGTTCATAAAATAGTTGTAAAATATGGAAGTTACTCTCTAAAGTTTTAAAGGCCGAAATGGTTCTCTAGCAAAGTGAAAAATATTCATATCCTAAGGCAAAGAAATCGAGGTTTATGTTGCAGATAACCTTATATACGTATATAAAGATGCTCAATGCAATGCTTTTTTCAGCAAAGACACAAAAAGATCTTAAAGGCTGATCAAAAACATAGTAGTTAAAACTTTATATTACATCCTTACACTTAAACAACAAACCGCAGTAGAAAGAATGAGACTGCTCTACACATACTAATATACAGTGACTGTCAAGATGTATTGGTAAATGAAAAGATACAAGATACGGAACAATGTGGATGGTATTCCTGTCATCTGGTTAGGGCCTGTGTTTACAGACAACAGTGGAGAAGTACTGCATGAAGATGGAACGCCTGGGTCTAGGTCTTTCATCCTGGGACAATGCTGAGACATAGAACCCGCCTCTGCTCGTCATTAAACCCAGAGCTTACCAAGCCATCCGTGGCTTCTTCAAAATTTCAAAGCACTCACTAATAAAACCGCCTGAACCTGGAAGTGTTCTAGGGAAGAGACTTAAGATTTCTACTATCAGTTACAGAATCTTGTTTCTACTATAGTTTTACATATTATTTTTCAATCTATTTGTTCTCCCTTCTTCTTCAGTCACATATATTAATACTGTCTTCTGTTTTTACTGCTTTTTTTTAAAATTAACTTTTCTGCATTCTAAGAATGTTCAAGTCCTACATCTACCATGCTGTTTCAACATTTCCAAAGCACAGGTTTTCACCTGTAGTGTCAAGACACATGAGCATGTCTTGTTTATTATGACATGTGCACAAACAATTTACGTCTGATTAGAAAAACAAAACTAATTCTGAACCTAATTAATTTTTATTAAATGAGAGTAATTTTAAGATGTCACTCACATCTATTTCGGAGAAGGCAATGGCAACCCACTCGAGTACTCTTGCCTGGAAAATCCCATGGACGGAGGAGCCTGGTAGGCTGCAGACCATGGGGTCGAGAAGAGTCGGGGACGACTGAGCAACTTCACTTTCACTTTTCACTTTCATGCATTGGAGAAGGAACTGGCAACCCACTCCAGTGTTCTTGCCGGGAGAATCCCGGGGACAGAGGAGCCTAATGGGCTGCCGTCTATGGGGTTCCACAGAGTCGGACATGACTGAAGTGACTTAGCAGCAGCAATCTATTTTATCTGTGTGAATCTGAGACACTCTTATAAGTACCACTCATTTGTGTTCTGATGTTTTAAAAGACTGCAAGCCACTCTTCTATAAAATATTCTACAGTGCATAGTTCATACTACTGTGCCCTAATTCCCTTAGGCCTGACTGAATGGACAGCGGCAAAGCTTCTGTTAAATTTATTGAAAACAATTACAACACATTTTCTAAATTCTGCTTTCTGTTTCTTAAATCTGCTCCATCAGAAAGATTTTCCTCGTTGTGCTCAGTACTCTATTTTTTCTTGTGCTACTTTCCCTGTCAATTCATATTTGAATATATAGCTGATTACGTCTAAGGTTAAAAGACAGTATGGATGTGAAAACTCAGCTCAAATTCCTCTCACTTAGTAAGACCTCAGAAGACTAAACCTTCCCAGTTCTAGAGCTGCATGGCAGTTAGCATAGCTAGCTTAGCGCATGTTGAAAACTGACATTAAGCAAAGGGTACTTGCACCATCTCATTACAGGCTCAAACAAATCCTCCAGGTGTAGTGGACAGGATATAAGGGAGGAACAAAAATTAGCCCTCATTTGTGAACTGAGGTGAGTAATTAGTACAGGTGTAGGTAAACTTACTTGATAGAAAATGGACATTCAATTTTAAAATGAGAAAAACTAATAAACATCTCTTACTGTTTTTTTCTCTCTCTTGGCTGGAGGGGGCTGCTGCTGCGTAGGCACTATGATAGGTGCTGACTGGTACACTGGCTGACTTGGGTAAAAAGGCGTTCCTAAGGAATTAGAAAACAGTGAAAAAAAGCATTCAGTTACTTTGTCAACAACTATAAGACTGGTAATGACACTGTGAATCTAGACAATTAGTTTTAAAAATGTAAAAAAACAAGCATCCTTCTCACTTATCTCTTTCCACTAGCTCACCCCTTTCAGCTACTAAGTGGTTAAAGAATGATTCCCAAACAGTCATATTTTCTTTTTCAGCATCCACTAGAAAAAAGCAATTAAATAACCAACTCCTACAAACTGACACCAGAGTTATTGCTTTAAAAAAAAAAAATCTACTCTGGGTGCTCACTGCCTCCAAACGTGATTTTCAAACTAAGATTTGTGTGAATATGTTCTGCATGTGGGTTTGGTCAGGGGCTGGATAATACAGCTCATCATCTTGTGGGCTGCTGCTCCTAAGTCGCTTCAGTTGTGTCCGACTCTGTGCAACCCCATAGACGGCAGCCCGCTAGGCTCCCCCATCCCTGGGATTCTCCAGGCAAGAACACTGGAGTGGGTTACCATTTCCTTCTCCAATATCATGTGGGCTGGGGTGGTCTAATTCTTCTCTCTACTTGCAGAGAACCACTGCCACAGGGAGCCATCATAAAGGCTTGAATAATGCTATTGTTGGGGCTGTAAAAAGGCTGGTAAAAAGCAGCCTAAAGATAAAGTCCAGATACTTAAGGATCCAGGGCTTCCCTTATAGCTCAGCTGGTAAAGAATCTACCCACAATGTGGGAGACCTGGGTTTAATCCCTGGGTTGGGAAGATCCCTGGAGAAGGGAAAGGCTACCCACTCCAGTATTGTGACCTGGAGAATTCCATGGACTCTACAGTCTATGGGGTCACAAACAGTCGGACACAACTGAGCAACTTTCACTTTCACTAAGTATCCAGGTTCCACCTTTCTAACTACATTTTCTACCATTCTCAAACTCCACACCTTTGCTCCAGGGACAACCTATTCCTATCCCTTGTGTACATCAATCTCAGCATTGTTCATGCCTTTGACTACACTGGCCTTCTGCCTGAATGAATCCTTTTTAGCTTTCAAAACTTTGACTGTTATTACAATTAGTATTAAACCAGAGTACTTATAGTAGAGGTGGTAAGAAGGGGTCAGATACTGGATATTTTTGAAGACAGAGCCTACAGACTTGCTAATGGATGGGATGTGAGTATGAAAGAAAGAACTGTCAAGGAAAATTCTTAAGGTCTTTTGTTTGAGCAAATGGAAGAATGAGGTTCTATTTATTGTGTTATTTATTTATTTACTGGGATGAGGAAAAGTAAGACATTAGGGCAGAAAAATCAAGAGTTCAATTTTGGACATGAAAAGTTTTGAGCTTCTTATCAGACTTTCAAACCAAGATATCAAATATACAAAAAGAGGCTCAAGTCTGGAGCCAGAGAATAGGTATTCGTTTTGGAATTAGACTATATGGACAATATTTAAACCATGACACTGGGTAACCCAGGAAATGAGTACAAACAGAAAAGAAGCCCAAGGACTAATCTTTGAAGCACTCTATGTTATTTATTTTTTAAAGTAGTACCTTTTTTTTTCTTTTGGCTGTGTTACATGCCTTGTGGGATCTTAGCTCCCTGATCAGGGATTGAATCTGGGCCCACAGCAGTCAAAGTACAGAGTCCTCACCACTGGACCACCACGGAATTACCAAGGCACTTTATGTTGATTAGAGGCCACAGATATGAAGAAAACGCAGCAAAGGAAATGAAGCAGAAAACCAAGGCAGCGGCTGAAGTGAAGAAAACGGTCTAAGAATGGGCAGAGCACTGAACTATGTCAGATGGTACTGGGACGTCAGGTAAGGTTTAGCATAATGAAATTCACTGGTGACCTTGATAAAAGTTGCTTAGACTGGGGTGGAGTGTGCATCCTCATTAGGGCGGGTTCAGTAATGAATGAGATGAAAGAAAATGAAGACACTATAGATAGCTCTTTTTCTTAAAAGCTTTAAAAGGAAGTAGAAAAATGGGCTATGGGTGGACAAAAATATGAAGTAAAACAAACCTTTTTTAAGAAAAGATGGGAATGAAATAGTATACCTGTATGCTGATGGAACTAATCCAGTAGAGGGAGAAGAAAATGATATTAACAGGAAAGACAGACGAGAACTGCAGAGTAAACAGCCTTAAATGGGTATATACATACATGACGGGTACATAAGGCATGGCTGGCCTTTAGCAGCCAAAGTAACAAGAAGGACAAATGTGTACTAAGGTAGTTAATACTGGTAAAAATCCTTGGTACTTTAGTAAAAAGTCAAATAATGTAGCTCTATTATCACTGTCATTATCGACATCAACATCCCATCATTATCATAATAATCTTCAAGTGGAAAATTCTTGGAAGCACTATGATTTTCAGTATCAGAACTCTGCAGGTATCAATCCGGTTTTGAGAATCAGATTTGGAAAATAACTAAACAGGGCTGATCTAACAGCACGACTAGGACTTGAGTAGGTTGTGTGTATGTGTGTGTTAGTGGTTCAGTCGTGCCCAACTCTTTGCGACCCCGTGGGTTGCAACCCATCAGGCTCCTCTGTCCATGGAATTCTCAAGGCAAGAAGACTGGAGTGGCTTGCCATTCCCTTCTCCAGGAGATCTTCCCAACCCAGGGACTGAACCTGGGTGTCCTGTATTGTGGGCAGATTCTTGACAGTCTTGAGCTACCAGGGAAGCCCTCTGAATAGGTTAAAAGACAAAAAACACTTTAGCCATCCTCTAGTACTGAGCAAAGAACTAACAAAGTAGAACTCAAATAAGCAATTCTATGCTACCACATTACGTCACTAGCTCCCAAACTCAGAAAACAACACCCTAAAATTGGTGTCAAATGCTGCTACCCAAGCAATACAATTTGCTCACCCTGCCATATTTTTTAAGCTAAGTGAAATAAGATTCAAAAGGTAAAAGGTGAAACATCCCTTAAAAAAATCAGATTCTTCTAATGAAATATTTTCGAGTCACCATGACTGGGGCAGAAGCTGATGTACAATATATGCACAATAAATACCAGCTGAATAAACCTGAGAGAATAGGAATAGTCTTAGTATGCTGCTGCTGCTGCTAAGTCACTTCAGTTGTGTCCGACTCTGTGTGACCCCATAGACGGCAGCCCACCAGGCTCTCCGGTCCCTGGGATTCTCCAGGCAAGAACACTGGAGTGGGTTGCCAGTTCCTTCTCCAATGCATGAAAGTGAAACGTGAAAGTGAAGTCGCTCAGTCATGCCCGACTCTTAGCGACCCCATGGACTGCAGCCTACCAGGCTCCTCCGTCCACGGGATTTTCCAGGCAAGAGTACTGGAGTGGGGTGCCATTGCCTTCTCCAAGTCTCAATATGGTGGTGATTAAACACTGAATTAGTAAAACAGTTAATCAACTGTAGATCCCAGCAGAGCAGGCTTTCTGCCCTACCAGACAATAGTTTTACTTTATAACCTAATCCAACCTCTTACATACGCAAAGACATTTAAAAAACATTTATCTATTCTATTAAAAATGTAAATCACCTCATTTGCATATACATATGCATGCACATATTAGGCAAATTACTTAATGTTTCTGGACCTCCTATTCATGGAAGGAGGTAGATCTGTCTACATCAGCAGGTCCAAATTCAGCTTAATACCATTTGTTTTGTAAATAAAGTATTATGGGAAGATATCTACAGACAACACTACTCTCTCTGACTGGTTTCCCACTACTATGGAAGAGTTGAACAGTTGCAGCAGATCTGCAAAGCGTAACCTATTTACTATACACAGCCCATCAGAGAAAACGCTTGCTGACTCTTATTCTATCAGTGGTTCTCCGAACCCGGGTCTATACAAAAGTTGTCAATAATACATGGCAATATTTATAAAATAATAACCACAAAATATACATATAATTATAAGCTTGCCAACCTGGACACTATTGGAAAGGACTGTTCCTGCCTTAAAATTATTTCAGTCCCATTCCTTTGTTATTAAAGTGGGCTTCCTATATGAAACAATACAATAAATAGCAGTTTTATTTAAAAGCCTTATTGGCAAAATTTTAAATGTAATAGTTACGTATGTTTCCTCCTTTATTTTACTTTCTATTTATTTTACTTGCCCAGGATATTGAAAGGGCTGGGGAAAAAAATCAGACTACTTCTCATGGGCAAAACCCCAAGCATAAACACCACACAAATTAATTCTGAAAGGCAGGGCGAATAATACCTCAACATCTACATTCCAGAAAATACCTAGCCCAAATGTCTTATATATTGCAGGTCTTCCAAAACCTTTCAAAAATCTTCAATTTTCCATAGAAACAAAGAAAATATAGTGGTTAAGTATGTAGGTTGGCACATAAAATCAATGTATCCTGTATTATACCCATCATAATAATAATGTGGTACATAACCTCATCACTGAACACAGTATTGCTGCTTTGCAAAAACACAATCAAACTAAATTTGATGCCAAAAGTTACCCACCTACACAAACCATGCGGGACGATGACTCCCTCAGCTCTTAAGAACTCAACCAGGTGCCCAAGCCCCCACAGAGACTCAGGAAAAGAGTAGAAAGAAGATGACAGAAGGAAAAGGAAATGACATGACAGAGTGAGAAAGAAGGAGAGTACACCAGTTTGAAGAGAAAATGGGGCCATCTACCACTGCAAATTCTCAACCCTTTTTTTCTTTCCCAACATCACTCCCACCATTAACCACATCGTTTTGCTCCCCAAAAGTGTATTTTTCACTTTGGGCAATCACCAACTAGGGTTGGCCTGGAAATGATTTATCTCCATGAGGTATTTTTCTGACATAACACATATCAGAGTATTTAGAAAACACTGACAAGAGAAAAATTGAAAAGTGACACTGAGCAAATACTACTCATTAGTTATTTTTCCCTCAACACTGTAGAAACACTGCAAATATTATACAAAACTCTATGATCTTAGTTACTGAAATTCAATGTAGCTAATATTTTTGAGAATCACTATTCAAGGTTTAAACCAAGCAGGGGGTAAACTGTTAGTATGATGGAGTGAACTCCAACGTTACAGATGAAGAACTAAGAACTCTGGGGTGCAGGGAGAGGGCACAGTCCACTCAACTCACAAACTCCAGCAGAAGGGCAAGAGTGAACAAGTCTTGGATTCATTCCTAGCCAGTTCAGAGAAAAGAAGGTCCTCTGCACTAGAAGGGAGGACTCTTGGCTTTGGAACACAGAACTAGGATCCTGTCCCTACACCCACATTTACCCAATGAAAAAGGGAGGCACCAGAATCAGAGAAGAATTAAGAAACAGGAGTGGAAAGGTAAGAGAAAGGGAGTTTCTAAAAAGAGGAGATAGAAGGGAATGTTTATGGCTTCAAGACCATAAGACCATGCCAGCTGACATAAAGCAGTACAGCAGAAGGACCAATAATTGATGGGAACCATTAGATTACAACTTTTGATTCTGATAAAAGCATATTAACTAGTGACATGTTTTAAAATGAAAACGTCTGCCCAAAGGACAAAAGAAGAACCTAAAGTTCTATCAGAGAAAAGATTAATTATGATTTATTCTTAGAATAAATGTAGCTTGAAATTCTAAATGTGATGAAATGAAGAGATGTCCATGAATACACTGTGAGATGGTGGGAAAAATTGGAAAGTTTCAGAACATTAAAAACAGTCTAAGTTCATTTGCTCTAAAATTATTTAAAACAAATGAAAAATATATATCAATCTGTTAAATCATTATTTCTTTAGGGAGTAAGGAAGAAGAGAAACTGACTACTTCAACCTTTTATGTCCTATCTATATTATTTGTACTTTCCATCATTGGTTACTTTCAAAATGGAAAACTTTTAAATTGTCTTTCTAATCTTAAGGAAACTAGGGAAATAGTGTTTTAATCTAGGTGATAAACTACCTACTCAGTGTCTTATTAGATCTAAGTAAGAATTTCCTGGGGAAAAAGATTATCTATCAAAAAGAACAGACATTAACAATATCTGAGATATAATTACACCTCAATAAATAAAACCAAAATGTTGTAATACTGTATATACACATCATCAAAATATTTCCCTATTGTTAAACTCATCTATATTGTTTCCATATATACTACAGCAGTAGTACTAAGAGCAAGAAAGAGGCCTGGCACAGACTTATAATAATGATGATATTTTGTGAGTCAGAAAGTCATTTATGTGATCTGTAAATAAATAGTAGACTCCGCCCGTGGCAAAGGTCATGAGGAAGGAGGCTCAGCATACACAAAGGCGGGATGGAGCCTCAGGAGTCCTCTTGGAAATTCTCGAGCATCTACCCCCAAAACCAGAGTCTGCCTACTTTCTGCTTTGTGCTCTCACCTACACCTCTGACTTTACGGGGGGCTGTCCACCACCACCTCTCTCTGAAAAAGAGTTAACTTACAGCTCCAGTTAATAAAGTTCCTGGGCGTGACAAGAGTGTTTAAACTGTCTAAATACAGATTCCTTTGAGCAATTAAAAGATTGATTAGAAATTGTACTGATGAAGGGTTTTTCACTTGTTGGGCCAATGTTTGCTGCTAAGTTTCCTTATCCTTTACCTACTGTGTCCCTGGCAGTGTATTGATTAATATAATTGGTGTATAGGAATGTAAGTAGTACCTTTAATGTTTGTAACATTGGACCCTTGAGTTAATTCTTTTCTTGTTATAGCCCATCACACCTTTGCCCTATAGGAATGCAACTTTATCTAATGCTTTTGGAGGGTGGCGCCTGACTTTAGAATAATCACCTTTAGAGAAAAATAAGTTTTCTAAAGAAAGGATCTTAAAATGTTAACAGGCCTCTTGGCCAGAAGATGATGTAATTCACCTAAACTTTTGCATATGATAAGTTAGCAGGAAGAAAGCCTGGCTTATTGCTGACTCTACCCCTTCCCCCATTATACTCTATGCACAACTTAAGGTATAAAAACTACTTTGGAAAATAAAGTGTGGGCCTTATTCACCGAAACTTGGTCTCCCTATGTTGTTCTTTCTCTCACCTTCTGGCTGAATTTCCATCTGGGGTGTGGAGGCTCGTCAAGCCTACTAATTTTGCCTGGGCTTCTAAGATCTGACCGTGGAGGCCTTAGTATCTCCTCTCCTTCGGGAGAACGGGAGGACGCCTGCGGCCTACGTAGGTGACGCAAATTCCTTATTTTGGAATTTTATTAGCTTTCCACGTAAACCAAGTTATTCAGCCTCTTTTCTCCACTGAATTTTCTCACTGAGCTATCCTTATTTAACCACTCTTGATATCTTTAATTCTATCGTATCCTGATCGCCGAAGCTGTCTCCCCTTCGAAACCCGACTCCACCGGGGCTGGACCCCGGTAGGTGAGATACTTTTCAAAATGATTCTATAAATTCAAAGATATACCTGCATTCCTTTTGCAACATGAGGTTAAAGAAGAAATACTATTAATTTTAGCATGTTTACTGTGAGAGATAATCTCATCTTGAAGTTTTTCTCTTCAATTAATTCAAGATAACAACAGCCAAATTTACACTTCAAAATAATTTTCAGAGCAAGGACAAAGTGTACAAGTACAAAGACACTAGACTTGTGTGAAACTGTGTCTTAAAAGTTAAGTTCAAGGTGTACAAGTACCTCAACAGTGCTAGCAATATTCTATGTCAAAGCTGAGTAATGTGCACATACAACTTTCCTTTAAAATATATGTGTGAGTATGTTCATTATCCCGAAAATATCAAGTATTTCTTAGTGAAAATATCACTTAATAAAGCCATGTTAAATAAACATATATATATCTGAGACATATAATGAAGTTATAAAGAATACCATTTTGAAACAGCAGTTTCAAAGTAATAGGAAGGTTTTCCTTTTCTAAAAGAAGTAAAGCTAGGCAAACACTTGGCTGCTTTGCCTATTTCACCTGAAAACCTAAGGGAAATCTCCTTGGCGTATTCTAATACCCATAGATTATTCTAAAAGGTTTTTAACTGAGGAACTAATCCCAGTGTTAGGAAAATAGTTAGTGGATACATGTTTTTCTATGGCAGATAACCATCTTAAAAGAACAAGTTAAAATTTTAATATTTCCTTGCTGTAACAGAGAAGATTGATGTTTACTGATTCTTAAAGTTTAATTTTTCTAGTATTCACTGATTTTATAACTTAAAATTGGCTTTCTATGGAATAAAACAAGTGTGGGATGTCACAGATGCTTACTGAATAAGATAAGTAATTTTTATTACTCCTGGTTTAGCACTGGTTCACACACCAAGTATAAACATGGTGCTTGCTTTTGTACACTCAAAGCACTTGTAGTTTCTCAAGGCATTTTCACTTAACTAATTCTCAAAACCTCCCCATGACACAGATATCACCACAATTCTGCAGAAAAGGAATCACAGGTACTCTGAGTTAAATTCAGGCATCCCATGTATATTCTCTAAGTGTCTGCCAATCACTGTCCTCGAGGTACTAGGGATAGAGCGGTAAACAAAACAAACAAAATTCCCTGCCTTCATGAATATCACATTCCAGTGGGAAAACATCAGCTAATGTTTTGGTAAATGCTTAGGAAAAAAGAAATCATGAAAGGGAGATAAGGTATATTTATGCCATTAGCAAAAATCCAGTAAAAATCTAGGTAATGATGAGCTGGTAGGAGACATCAGACTGAGACATGGGCTCTTTCAGGACAGAATTACTAGCTCCTTCAGAAGGTGTCATTAACTAAATACATTTCTATAATACTCTTTCCTTATATGCCACTCTCTTAAAACAAAGCTTTCAGGTCAGAACTGTTTGCAACATTTTGTTTAAAAATCCTTCCCTGTGGTACAGATGGTAAAGAATCTGTCTGCAATGCAGGAGACCTGGGTTTGATCCCTGGGTTGGGAAGATCCCCTGGAGAAGGGAATGGCAACCCACTCCAGTGTTCTGGCCTGGAGAATGCCGTGGGCAGGGAGTCTGGCGGGCTGCAGTCCATGGGGTCGCAGAGAGCTGGACACGACTGTGCGCTAACACTTTTCACGTTCACACCACCAAATCTCACTATCTAAACCGCCCTGCTACACAACAAAATGGAATGAGCACAACACACTAGCAGAAATTGCTCAAATTTTCACACTTACCGTAAGCACTGGGGAAGTCCCCAGGTCCTGGCCCAGGATAAAAAGGACCTGGTCCTGGTGGTTGAACCGGGTACTGTTGTGGTGGCCCAACATACGGAGGGCCACTGTGACGGTACTAGAAGAGAGGAGTTACAGACACGGATAAATACCATGAAAGCAGCTTACTATGGAAAAACATACGGAGGGCCACTGTGACGGTACTAGAAGAGAGGAGTTACAGACACGGGTAAATACCATGCAAGCAGCTCACTATGGAAAAACAAAGGGGTGGGTATGTGTGTGTGAGAGAGAGAGAATCATTTAAAGGAGGTGAAGTCACTTTGTTAAACACATTCAAAATGCTTGCTGTCCATTAAGATGCAATGAGTAGACAAAAACAAGGATTTACTGTATAGTACAGGGAACTAAATTCGGTATCTTGTAATAACCTATAATGGAAAGGAACTAAAAAACTGAATATACATAGGTATAACTGAACCACTTGCCATACATCTGAAACTAACACAGTACTGTAAATCAACTATACTTCAATTTTAAAAAAGATGCAATGAGGATGAAGAAAAAGGTGTGCCTTACGAACAGTCATATAGCAAATGAGAGCACAGGCAGATGTCAGCTCACTGAAAAATTATTTCAGGCTGACAGCTTTCAATGACATTGAACAGCATCCCTGGAACAGCTAGTTACTGAGTCTACTTTAGAGCAACTGACTGTGAAAAGGGACTGGGGGAAAGATAGGATATAAAAACAATTTCTCTATCATCTTAGAAAATTTCAAGAGATGAAAAAAATACCTCCTTAACAATATTATGAAAAACGACAAAATGGCTTAGATTTACATCCAACAAAAAAGTTCACACATCACTAAAAATCGATGCCATAAGCCATCCTCCCTGCTCCCCCTGGTGAGAATCTGAGTTAATCCCCACGCTGCTACTGACAGACCACGTGGATCTGAGAGATACTTTACCTGTGGTATACAGTACTGAGGACCCTGGGGCACTGGGTACGGCATGGGCAGATGGTTAACCATCATGATGTGCTGATTGGCCTGATACACTGCAGTGGGTGTCTGTGCACCGGGTCGAATGGAAGGGCTGCTGTTCGGGATGGTGGCTCTGGGAGGCTGTATTTGAGGCCTCTGGAAAAACTGAGGAGGGGAGAAAAAAAGATTTATTTATTTATTTTTACAAAAGGCAGTATATAGATTTTACTATCATGAGCTTTCTCCTTTTTTTCCACTAACAAAAATCTTAATAACTTGAATTAGAAATACAATATAACATTTCACAAAAAAAAAAACATTCTACATGAGGCCCAGCCACACTAATTCAAGTTTTGATCAACGTTGTCACTCATTTGAAAACAGTAGGGCAGTTTCACTTTTAAAATGAAGTCTCAACTAATTGAAACTAAAAGTTCTATACCACAAACGATTAATGTTAAAACGTGTGGTAAAATATAACAAAAGGGGCAGTTGGTATCTCTCTAAAAGTTGTTCTGCTGTATTATATAAAAGCATTCCTGCTTTCATGAAGAGTTGATGGCTCATTATCAACTTATTAAAAGCTAAAGTAGTCCCCTAAAAAAATACCAGTCAAGTCATTTATAAAACATTTACAATAACAACAACAACAAAAATCTGTCTGGACATTAAAACTTTCATCTCAGTTTATCGAGGTCAAATTAAATTAAACTTAACTGTGAGGGTGTCACATGCTAAGTGACATATAATGGGAAAAGCCTTCATTTTGAAAACAGTGGCAATCTCATACGGAACTGAACCCAGTTTTGCTTTCTCAAACAGTTTGCGATAAAAGTAGAAAATCTAGACAGGCCTTTGAATGGTCTGGAAGGAACTTTCAAATGGCAACCAGTACTTGTGGTTGTTTATGGTTCTCACTGCGGGCTTAAAAGCCTTGAAACAATATACCAATAGGAAATTCCCACTGTGAGCGCACGTATGCGTCAGCACACAGTCACTCTCGCTCTTAGGACAATAATAAGGGAATGGAGAAATAAGGACGCCATGCAGAACCGGTAGTTTGTTACCTGGATGGGTCTGAATCCTCCCTTCAATTATGAAGCAAGAAAGCAGCAGGAAACAGAAAGAAAGCCAATGGAAAAGCTTACAGATCAGTAGGAAGGGGCAGGACATAGCATGCAGCTCAGCAAAAACATCTTTCTATTCAGTAATAATAGGAGAAGAAGAAAGATCAGAAAGTCAGAATGACAGTTCTCCACTTGAGAATTCAAGGGCACGTGGAACTCAAGAATCAAACGACATTTAATCAAAGTAAATAAATCCAGAGGCAAAAATATTCTAATAGTACAGCCACAAGTCTTAACAGCTTGGAAGGAAATGTCTGCTTACTGGACAAGCACAGCTGGAACTACAGAGGCCTATTCCTGGCTCTCATGGACCCCCATGATATGATTCAGCATTAGTTATTCAGCTAAGACCTACTTTTCATCTTGAGTGGAGACGAGCATTAACAGGAGGAGTGCCATTTGGTTACTTTCAAGTTTGTGAAAGTGCTAAGAAACACCTAAACTTGTCAACTTTTACCAGATTCCTTATGACAGAAACTTGCTCTTTTCAACTAACTAGGTATGTAAGAGGCCACCTACAGGTTTAAAATGGGAAATACAGTAGTAGTCTAAAAATGTTCAGCTCCAAAACCTCCCGAGTTGTCTTATGATTCCAGATGTGAGTGTTGCTATTGGTCCTAATAAAGGCAAGTCTGACCTTTGGGCCTGCTCAGGTTTTATCATGTCCTACTCTTGAGTATCAAGCTACCCACAGGTGGTAGGAAGTAACTTTTCATCTTGTGTTGAATTGGAAAACCTGGAATCCAGTGCCCAAGGCTCATCCCCATTCAGCCCTCATACCCCAGGGCAAAGAAAACCCTAAAGAGAATAAGGGACAGAAAAGGAACAGACAGGAAGGTATAGCAGGAGAATGAAGTGAATGGGGAAAACCAGAGAGTAGTTGGTGAAGATGAAAAGAAAATTCGAGAAGCAGAAGGAGCCTGGGCTGGATTACAGAGACAATAGTCTTCAAATTATCTCTAATGACACAGTTTTGGTGACAGACAAAGAATTTCTGTCAGTTAAAACAAGAACATTGGACTAGTAAACTTCCCATGCTAGACTTCACTTCTCTTAAGTACACAGTAGACAGAATCTATTTTTCATCAACATATGTGAGCTGTAACCACACTTCAGGAATGAACCGAGGCGTTTTTTGTAACGCAGTATATGTATCAGGAGCCACAAAGCTGTTACAAGACTCAAGGAGAGCAGGGTCATTCATCTGGCTCAATATATGGAGCACTCCTAGATGTCAGGCACACTGGATACGATTAATTCTGTAAGATTCCCTTCCATGAACTCTAGAGGGCAGCCAAGACAAGGAGAGGATCAAACGCACACACGTGATGATCCACTGTGGTTATTATCAACTACTTTTGTCAAAGTACTTATTGCCTTTGAAGACACATGGTGTTACAGGGACGTGAGGGGGCTAGAGGGAGAAAGGAAACTATTCCATTAACTTATTCATTCACAAGAAAAATAGGGGTTCAGTTTTCCCATAACCACTTTTCTTACCACTGTCTTCTAACTGTTCTGCTCTAATTTTTAACCAGCTTGTCTAGAATAACTGAGATTACATTTTACTCAAGGAGATTTCTGAACAGGATAAGACTGTTTGCTTTAGCTGTTTTGAAAGAGAAACAAACAAATGTTTCTAATGATACTCATAATAACATATACCTGAGCCAGTAAAACACTAAACTTGTGTTTATGTGGACATACAATATACTTTTTTTTAAATAAACTAAGACTTCAGCTTTGAAACTAAAAAATGTATTAAACATGCACACTAAATAACATCAATAAAGATTCATATAGCACTTTCAGTTACCAGGTACCACTCTCAGCACTTTACATATACATATTAAGTTAATCCTCATTACAAATCTCTAAGGCAGATACTATTATTAACACCACTATTAGATAGATATATGAGGAAATTGAGAGGGATGGCGAGATTAGTAACATCCTAAAGGTCTCCCATGTATAATTTAAACATATTCAGGTTCTGAGCCTGTACTTGTAACTGTTACACACTCTTACCTCTCATGAAACAGAATACCCTTTGTAATTTCAAACATGTGATATGTCAGTCAGAAGAATTCTTTTCAAAAGCTGAAGGCATGTGCCAGGACATTTATCAAACTACGCTAACGGGTAGCACATCAATCATAATTGATTATTGGTAACAAAAACACCCCATCAATCACTTCATGAAAACTCATGTATTATCAGTTAGGAAAACAAATTTCTTCTTCCTACAAGACTCTTAATTCTCTATTTCCTTCAGAGTTACTGAAACTTGTTCATACATTTTTTTTATCCCTGGTACATTTAACAGGCTTACATTTACTCAGCTTTACCGCACTAAGATTTTTACAGTGACAGGCGATTTGGAACTTGTTTCTTCTTTTTAAAAAAACCACATCTCTCTGTCTGTCTGTCTGTCTCTCTCTCTCTCACACACACACACACACAGAGGAAAAGGTATAATGGCTGGACATGCAAAGGAATAAAAAGATATGGATTCTCTTCCCTCTTAACCATTCAACTGTAAATACAGCATTAGATTTAACAGTGGGCAGGCATGGCAGCAAACCACAGGTTAGTAAAAAGTGTGGATATGAACAGGCTTTCCCAAACTGCTTCCAGTGCTTCTGAATACTTTTTCCTCTCCACTGAGTGCTGAAGAATCATTAAAAGAAGCAACACGTCCTGCTTCTGGAAGCACAGTACAGGCCATTTAGTCTAACCATATACCTAAAGTTTGAATCTATTAAATAACATGCCTTTGGTGTTATCAGACTTTAGCAACTCAACACAGTTCTACTGTGTTGTTAAATGGGAGTTCTGACACCACTAAAGTTCTTCCTTCTACTGGCTCCAACGTTTCTGAACCACCAATCCTCTGGTCTGACATCTACCCTCCCAAAACTCACACTGAAGTCAAATCCTTCCTCTCTGTAAGTGACAACCTGCCATTGCTGGCAACTTATCACTGTTTTTTGTTCCAGGTCAATCACCACTCTGAACCCCTTGTCATTCCAACTAAGATTTTTAAATTCCCTAAACAGCTTACTCTTTTCTCCTCAATTTTCTCCCACTGCTCAAAGTTCTCAAAGTAGAGAGCCGAATATAAATTTCCAGGTCTGCCCAGAATGTGCCAGGCCCTCACTCAATAAATATCTGCTGCAGAATAAAGGAACAATATCTCCCTTTTATTCTGGCCAATTATGCTTCCATTAATGAACAAGGATCACAGGAGCTCCTTTGTCAAAACATTTTACTACCAATTAGTACTGAGTTACAATCATCTTAAACTCTTTAATCTTCTTTATACATAACCTGGCAATAAGTCATGCTCTTTACTTCTCTGTGTACTCTTACAGTTGTGATTTGAATCTCATATAGGAATCAAGTGTTTTATTCCTTTGAAAATTTATCTGGCTAATTTCAACCCATCATTTCAGATTGTATAGAATCTTCTGTATTCAAAATATGTCATGTAATGTCAAAACTACATCACCATCAGCCAATTCGCAAGGCAAGGCATTAATCCAAGTCACTGATAAAAACGCTGAAATGAGACAGGCAAGGAGAGAAGAACCTTGTACAACATAAGTATCATCTCCAAGCTTGATTTCAATCTGTTCAGTCTTCTGTCTTTCACTAGTATGGCCCATTAGTATGCCAGGAAAATGGCAGAGGAAGAGGACAGCCCCATTTGAGGGGGTACTTTGGGTAGCTCCAAAGGGCTAGGATACATTTAAAACAGAGGCTGAATTTATAGGGGACTCAAGATTGCTGACCTTAACAGAAACACTACAGAAGCAAAAAGGAAAATGTTACCTCTTGGAAAATCCTTCTAAAGACACAGTATTTATATCTTTACCATAGTTTCCTGGCCAATAACATCTGTCATATTGCTTTTTGAAGATGATGTCCATTTCTCTTTTTTTGGTGGGGCGGGGGGGGAGGGTTAGCGGGGGGTGGGGTGTGGTGTGTGTGCTGTGCAACTTGCAGGAGTTCAGTTCCTTGACCAAGGACTGAATCCGGGCCCCTGCAATGAAGCCAACCACTGGACCTCCAGGGAATTCCCAAGATGCTGTCAATTAGAATATAACATTTCTTATGAATTTGTTCTCCTAACATCATCAAAAGACAAAGACATCTCTAAAAAAAAAATCTATATAATAATCAGAAATTCTTTGAAAAACACCTATTCATTTTCAGCAACTATAAAAAACTTATTCAGTCACATTAGTTCTTCCTACGTCTAAAACCACTGAGTACTTATTAATTTGCAAAGCAATAAAAACATATCAAAACTATGCTTCTGAAATCCCTAGTTTTTTGCATATGTATTGATAAATTCAACCTACTGGAGGGATAAACAGATTCTCAATTAAGAACTTTTAGGTTAATGCTGCTGCTGCTGCTAGGTCACTTCAGTCGTGTCTGACTCTGTGCGACCCCATGGACTGCAGCCTACCAGGCTTCTCCGTCCCTGGGATTCTCCAGGCAAGAACACTGGAGTGGGCTGCCATTTCCTTCTCCAATGCATGAAAGTGGAAAGTGAAAGTGAAGTCGCTCAGTCGTGTCCAACTCTTATCGACCCCACAGACTGCAGCCTACCAGGCTCCTCCATCCATGGGATTTTCCAGGCAACAGTACTGGAGTGGGGTGCCATCACCTCCTCCGATATCTTTTTTTAAAAAAAATAAGCGTGCAAGGAAAAATAATAGTGTTATGATTTTCTGATGAGCTAGAAAAAGACAAGTGGTAAAGAGTCCACATAATGGCATATCACTCAAGTACGAATCAGATGTTCTGCTGACTTACAACAATTTATAATGAAGGTTATTCATTTAAAATTCTTTGTGTTTTCCTGCACATAGCCTATATTATCAGATAATTTAGATTTCACTAAGAATTAGGAGATTAGACCTAAGGAATTAAGCCCTATAGCTGAGCTGTTCAATAGGCAGCCACTAATCATATGTGGTTACTTAAATTAAAATTTAATTAAAAATTCAATTCTTGGGTCACAACGCATAATTCAAGCACTCAACAGCTACACGTGACTAATGGCTTCCGTAGTGAACAGCACAGATACAGAAGATGTGCTTCTATTAGACAGTGCTCCCTCAGAGGATTGTGTCAGATGGAGGAAAGAAGTCCCTAAGGATTCTGTCAGGAACAAGCTAGTGTTCTGTCAGATCACAGCGCAGAGTCTGGGACACAGAAGCATCCTTGTAGAACACTTCATTCACAGGTAAAAATAGCTCGGTGAAAGGGAAAGGCATCTCAGTGCTAAAGGAAACTGACGCTTATCAGGGGCCTAGGATGTGTCAGGCACTGTGACAGGCAGGTACTTTTAATTATCACAATGCCCTCAGGAAATACATGCTCTTATTATAATACTTCAGTATTACTTCACGTGTGAGCATATTTTACCCATTTCACAGATCAAGCTGAGGTCAAAGGTCAGTTTACAGTAAAGGTTAGATTGAATTCCAGTTATGACAACTCCCAACCTATATTTTCGTCGCTGTCTCTGCTGCCACCCTGTAACTCCTTGTGAGTTAGGTACCAGATAAAACTGCCCATCACTGGCCTACATTAAGCTCTGAAAAGTACAAGAGTTCTGGTAATAAGACTGCACAGATGCTTAATCAGATTTCCTATCCATTAAACTCTGATATGCCAGGTCTGGCCCTAGAGGCAAATTCAAAACCTCATTTATTTTATTTTCCAAATCTAAGAAACTGCCTAGAGCAATACAAATATTTCTCCACCAGGGACCAGGACATCAATTTTAACAGCACAACTTTGAGTACAGAAACCTTTAGAGGTCATAATGGAGAGGATGGAATGCAAGGCAACTGTTTCTTCCTTTTTAAAAAATCTTTTTCCAAAAAGAACCAAATTACAGTAGGAAAACTTGCATAGTTTCAACGCCTGCCACCAGGTAACAATTCTTTGATGCCAAACACTGTTAAGTTTTGTGAAGCTTATCATTTATTAATGCTAAATCCAATTCCTTTGAACACTATGTGAACTAAAATCATATATCAACATACTACAAAATGTTTTTGTTCCATGAACAATTTAAATTACCTCAAAATGCAAAGACTATTCAGCCATGGTATAAAACCAACACTTGATATTTCTTGTGAAATTCAAAAGTAAAATAAGGACAGGAACATCAGTAACTTTAAACCACAGCTACACAGTCTTCAAAGACCAGATCTACATAATACCAAGCCACTTGTTTCAGTTCTGGGTGTACGTTCTGTTCTTTCAGTTTCTAGGTACCTCGGGATTTTCAAACATTGCAAGAAAAATAGTTGACATATTTCTAAAGCCAAGATTGTTCTGCATATAAAATAAGTTAGGACTACTTCTTTTACTGTTATTTTAAGCTAAAGCTCTCTTCAGGTTATAAAGTGCAAAAAGAGTAAGAACATCATTACTAGGCCAAAGACTCCCTGCAAAAGCCAAAAATTAACTGTACCAGGAAGATGATGTGGCTGGTACAACCTTACTCAGAACACGGGATCCCTCTGACTTGAGGGACTCAAACAGAGCCCTAGCTGGGCTCTTAAGAAGATTATGGAAAGATCTGTTCAATGAAAGCAGTTCCAAGAAACACTTCCTATACCAGTATACCAGTTTCTTGGTTCTCTTAAACTAAAAATGTTAACTACCCAAAATCCTGTTGTTCCACTTCAATTCTGATAACTTCATCTCACAAAAAAGAAAGAAAATACATAAGTTCCAGATTACTAAACTGGATGACGGTGTTTTCATAAGGAATCAAATAGCTTATCTAAATAACTATTCTTTTTTTCTTTGCAACGTTTTGCCAACTAAAAATTGGCACTTGCCATCTACCTCCATAAGGATTAAATCACAGACTGCTGCAGCCACTGACCTTCAACACACCCTGAAAGGAGTTCAGGGTGGAGATCAAGAATAAGGCCCTCTGTGCTCTGGGAAAAACTGGCAGAACAGGCCTTAGGAAGATAGTTTCAGAAGAAGCAACTCTTACATCTCCTCACAACCAGAAAAGCACTAAAATTACTTGTGGTGACGTCTGCTCCTCGTGACCAGCAGTAACCTTCATGAGACTAGCGACAGAGACTAGCAACAACCTTCTCCAAAAATCTGTGTGCTTGATTGAATGTACTCCCCTTTCACCAAAAATCACTATACACTGATCCTCCCCGCTGCCTCTCTGCAGCAGTGTCTCAGAGCTATCTAAGATGCTGTCTCCAGGGCTGTCATCCTCATTTGGCCACAAGTAAAACTTAACCCACAACTCTCACCTTGTGCATCTTTTTTAGTCAACAGTTTATGGAAACAATTGTTACTAAACATCTATGAAAAGTTATATATGTACTACAGGACTTTAGAAACATCAAAACATCATCCAGCACCAAATTATTTCATAAAAAGAAAAAAAAAATGAGATCAAAGCACTGAAAGGATACATGATTGGAAAGGTAGCCGCTGATGAATATGCAATAAAGGAGAACTGAGAAATCCATTCACTAATTCTAACTAGTCAAAACTGACTCTAACCCTTGATTTGACTCTTTCTGGCCAAAGCAAACAGCCATAGATTGGGGAAAAAAAAAAAAAAATGGGGGGCCTTCATTCAACTTTGAGTCCTAATCACAAGAAACCAAAAATATCCCAGGACATAAATATTTTCCCTAAAAAAGTGTCTTTTCTCTACGCCTTCAACACTTGTTTTCAACAGTACTGCTTTCATTATGCAAGCCTCTCTATGTCTTGTTTCATATCATGAGCATCTCCTTCTCCATGAAACTCTCAGGGTTTAGGTCTGAGGAGATGTCTTAATTACAGCCTTCAGCCAGTCATTCTTAAATGAGAAACAGTACCACTTCCATACAGGGTATCTGGAAATGTACGGAGGTATTTTTTTTCATTGTTTCTTAAACTGTCACTGTAGGAACTCCACTGGCATGTATGAGCCCAAAGGTTGCTAAAGGAACTGCAATATAGAGAGCAGTTTTTCGTAACTGGTTATTCTATCCAAAATGCCAATACTAATTCCATAGGAATAGGAAAACAAGCCAAACTGGCCCCTCCATCCATGAATACAAGATGCAAACTCTTCCTAACAAAGTCCTCGAAGGCATCCCACAACACTGGTTCAAGCTACCCGATGCTCAGCAGTCCCACTCCAACCACTCTCTCCCCTACTCCACTTCTCCAAAGTAGCTACTGCAGCAGCCTGAGCCAACGCTGTCTATTTCCTTACTTAAATCTGTGAGGCACAAGGGAAAAAAATTTAATTTGTGTTTAAAAAGGAAGAATATCAGAGTAAAAGCAGCCAGCTACCTGAAGTTTTCAGATCCAAAAGCAATGCTCTGGATTTATGCTGTATCTCAATAACCCATCTTCAAGAACCGGTGTGGGTTTCTTGATAATGGATAAATAATAAATATATACACATATATAGTTCTACCTTTTAATGGCTGAAATATGCTTAATTTCACAATCATCATCCTACAGATAAATAAAGGACTGATACGTTTTCTGAGATACATTACACATGAAAAATGATTTCAGAATAGAAATTCACCTTTTCTCGGAAAGATTTCTTAAAAGTTTTGCTTAGTTGTTAAAAATTTTTTAAAAGATAAAATGTATCACAAGCCTTTAGACTCAGAAGAAAGTTTTTAAAAACTAGATTTTCCAAAAGCTGACAATATATAAAGGCTTAAACATCCCAATTTGAGGACCACTGCAACTGAACTCAAGTAATAGAAACACTTAGCCTTGTACCAAGGAGCACAGAAACTTTTTTGCTGAGGCAGTAGTTTTTTTACTCTGCGTCTTCAACAGAGATCTTTCAGCTTTCTCTCTGTCAGGAATTTCTGGCTTTATCCCTGATTAAAATGTAAACCTCGACTCTATGGCTCTTGAGTAGATTTGCTGTTTTTTAAAAAATGTATAATCAATCTTTTTTAACCTAAGAGGTTATCTTTTCTCATTATTAGTAATCTTATCCACCAGATTCATAGTATATGCCAAACACTCCACTAATTGTATTATTTGTATTATTTCACATATCTTCACATTAGTCCAAAGAGAGTACTGATACTATTCCTCATTTTGCAGATGAGAAAACGGAGCCTGAGAGCAGTAAGCAGTTTACCCAAGACCACCAAGCTATAAACCAAGGTCCAGCTGACATCAAATTCCAAGCTCTTAAAGCACTTCAACAACGCTATCTCTATCAAGTAAAAACTACCCTAAGTTTTATTTCTTTATCAAATCCAAAGAACTGCCATCCATTTCATACAACCACCTCTGAGTTCTCCTGCAAAATATCTTTTTTAACACCTCAGAATTTATCTGGTTTTCACATCATCTAGATTGGAAAATCGTATTTTGAGAAGTAGAGCCTTTTATTAAATCACTGCTAGACAATTAAAGGTTTCAATTAAGTAACATCCAATATGATACCATAGGTAAACACTGCTAATATTTCTTTCATTTTATCAAACCATACTAAGTTGCATGACAATATTAAAAACAGCTAACACTTACTGGCTGCTTATTTTATGTCAGATGACTTACATATATTATCTCTAATGTAAAGGGTGTTTATCACCACTTTACATACAGGGAAACCGAGGCTAAGAAAAAAACTGCTTAAGTCAGCTGGTTACACAGCAGATCTATCAGATTTAGAATTTAGATTAGCCTAGGCTCTTTCTACCACAGAATGAGAAAATGTTTCAGAATACTTGGGAGAAAACCCCTGCAACTCTTTTTTTTTCTTTCTCTCAAACCATTTCCCTCTAGTATATTCCTGCTAAATAAACTAGTGTCTGCATACACATTTTTGAAATTTTAATTTACATAATAACTTCATTTAAAAAGAATAGGCTAAAAATATTAAAGTTAAATAAGGTATCAATTTTCTATATATGCTAAAAATAAAGATAACTATGCAGCAAATGAATGTATATTATTGTTAATCAATTTATTAGGTCTACATTAGTAACTGAGATTAAGTGGTTTTAGAAATACTAGTACTATTATATACACATCAATACAAGTTACATCAGAAAGTTAGTTAACAGAAAACTCTTAGAATGTTGCCTATTCCATTCAGTTAAATTTAAACTTACTGCAGATATCCACAAAATCCGTAAGGGCTTAATATATCTAAATACTTTCAAAGTTCGCTATCAATTCAGGGCAATTTTTTTTTGGAAAGTACAGAAACTCTTTATTTTTAAACTGTGTTGTAAAAAGAAGAAAACTGGTTTGCTAATAACAAAATGCTATGAAATCAGTGAAGAATAAAGAGAACTGTATTAAATCACAGCAAACCTACTCTTTTTTTGGGGTTGGGGCCAAGCCACAAGGTATGTAGGACCTTAGTCCTCCAATCAGGGATGGAACCTGCACCCTCTGCACGGGAAGTGCAGAGTCGTAACCACTGGACAGCCAGGGAAGTCCTGAAGCTACTCCTGAAGAGCAGCTTGAGTGGGTCCATGGAATGGCAGCATTCTAAGAGTCAGAAACTACTAAAGCCCCCACCTATTAGTTCAGGGTAATAGTGAAGGGGCAAGGGTACAGTACCTGATGATGGGCAGGTCGAGGCCCCGCTGCAAACTGAGAAAAGGAGGGAAAACAAACACAAAAGGAAAGGCACAAAGAGTCAGAAACACCACAACAAAAAACCGAAACTTCACACAATATGCTGAAAGAAATAAAACCCACAGGAAGAAAAAAAACACAAACAGTCAAAGCTTTGCTGCAGGACAGTGACAGACAGGTACTGAGAAGATTCAACAGGCTGACACCTCTATCAGAAACAGTTTGCCATTTATCAGCTGGGAGAGAAACAGCTAAGCTGCTATGCACATAAGAGTGCCTCTCTGATAGGAATTTTTTTTAAACCCTAAAATAAAACAAAAGAAAGTTTGAAACACTAAGTGGTTATATTAAGACAAACATATGAAAAGTCAACTATGCTTATGCAACTGATAAAACTGCAGGGAATGAGAAATGCTTTCCCATTACAAGAAACAGCCAGGAGGTAATTATAATGTCCAGCAGAAAATAAAGAATGTAATAGTACAGATTTCAAATTTACTTAAGTTAAACAGGGTATCTCACATATGAAATGGAAATTTCACTATCTTCATTTCTTGGAGTTAAAGATTAAAATTTATCATATATATTATAAATATATAAACATACAAATAAATATATTTATAATATATAAGTGTAAATATATAAATAATTATATATATTTAAATTCGATGAACTAGTAAAGTTTAATACCAGGCATATCAAAGCAGAGGTAAAGAACACCATCCTTTAACATGATTAGTCAAAGTGGTACTCTTATAAGCTCAAGAAGAAAAAAAAAGAGTCAAAGAAGTCAAATATCTCAATTACTATGTAGACACAACAGCACAAGACTGCATACTTGTACCTGCTGCTATCTGATATTGAGAACAAAAACAAAAGAAAACGTCACTTTTTAGGTAAACCACAGAGCATTTGAAAGAGGATAATACATATTCCAACTCTTACTTTCCCTAACTTAGAATGGAAGAAAAAGCTTTTTCACCCATAAAATTTTAAATACAAAATCTCTAGGATCAAATAACTCATCAGAGCAAAATGAGACTTTCAATGGGATTTTACTAAAAAGAAAAGAGAAATTATTCAGGCACGTAGAGTCGCCTACTGGCCACCTACACATTAACTACTGAGATGTTAACCACTCTCTTTAACAGTTAAAATATTTAGTAAGCCATTTTGAATGCAAACCACACAGGGTCTTATTTAAAACATTTAAGGAGCTAAAATATGTATCTTCTTTGAATTGTTTAATTTCCTATGGAGCCTTCCTTCTGTTACTATGGGTGAACAAGACTGAAGATGAACTAAGAAACAAGTCCCTGTACTCAGAATTTAAGTTACCAGAATTATTCCTCAACTGTCACTATTGAATATAAAAATTTTTCAAGAAATTGCAGTAGGTCACATGCCACAATGTAGGAGATGACTGAAGACAGCTCTAATCAAGAATTTACCTTAGAAGCTAAATGCTACCTACTACTCAGGTAATGAACACTGTTTTAACACATTTTGAAATTATTCCGTATAACTTAACGAGCTCTCCATGACTTATAGGATCAGGGCATGTTAGCCAGCCATTATACTTGCTAAAAACCAATGTAAAGTAGTTTTTCAGAATGATGATAATGGCAGCTAGCTTTCTTGCAAAACATTTTCTCTTCAAAGAAACTGAAGTTTTATATTTTCAGTTTTCCAACTATGAAAAGAAAACAGATCATACCTCTAACTATGGCCATCAAGTTTCAAGAATACGTAATATTACCCATGTGGTATTCACATAGAGGGTGGGAGTGTGATGTTTCTTCATGACACTTTTGAAGGAAATGGGAGAGAAGGGCCATGTTAAAAAAATTAACCTTAGTACAGTAGTACCTGTCTTATCACTGTTCCACAGAAAGGCCCCATTTTTAAGGCTCTACAATAAAATTGAAACTTTATATACTTGGAATATTCCAGTCAAAAAGGAACTTCCTATGAGCCAGAGGAGTACCTTATAAAATTACACGAATATTAAAAAAATAAAAGTTAGTGGGAAAGTACCCTAGTCTATTTTGCACTAGTCACCATTGGCTATTGAGTTTTTCATTTGTAATGACAACAGTCTTAATCCTACAGGTAACTGTAAGCAACAGAACAAACTGTAATTGCTGCTGGCTTATATTAAAAATAAAAACTTTTCTTTTTTCTAGGAGGGATTTTTAAGGTGGTAAGGACTGAAGATACTAAGGAAAGCAGCCTTCTGTGAACTCAGAGCCAGTGTTTACGCCACCCACGCTCCCTCACACCCACTCACCCTTCTGTGCACAGCTGGTAACTGGGCATGACCAATAGTTATTGATGTACCTTTGGCACTTAGCACCACAGAATATAAAAATAACCAATGGTTACAGGTTATTGCAAAAGCCAAACTGTCCCCCACCCCCATTAAGCATTCGATGATTTCACTATTTTGGAGGCTATTAAGCAATAAATTATAGTTTACATAGTTCCAATACAACCAGAAAATGGAACAGGTAGGTAGTTCCTCAATTTTTTTTTTTTTTTTACTTTTAAACAAAACTGTCAACAATATACAAGTATCAAGCAGAAATACAGGCACAAAGATCTTCTCAAGGAGGGAGGGGGGCCACTTGAAGCCAGTTGGATTGCAAAGGCAGCTGTCCAGGGAAGAACAGAAAAGCCTAAACTGTGCAATTGCCAATGGCCCATTAATGCAGAAATAGAATGGAGTAAGCTTTAGCTGCTCTACAAAGCCATGGGAAGAGGCCCTTCCTGAGTGCAATAGCTTACCTCTCCTCACCAGTTGGGGTAGCTGTGGGATGGATGAGACTGGACTATGGCAACTTGGGATGTGAGAAGAAAATGCAATCCTGCCAAATTCCAAACCCAACTTTACCCTCCCAGCACCAACACAAACGAAATAAAGAAAACTGGACCCAAAACAACAAGCAAGAGTAGTGCAGGGTCTGCTAGTCTTGCACGTGTTTTGGGGTATGTAATGGAATGTTATGTGTGTGGCTTTTAGTAATGGGGGTGGTAATGGTCACTAGCAGAGCAGATGGCAAAAATTGCATAGAGGATAGTATCTGAAGATAGTTTATGACCACAGAAAAATGGCTGACAACTATAGACAGTTTTCCCTTTGATAACCAATTATAAAATGAAAGAGGGAAAAAGAAGCCTTTTAAAAAGAAATTTATCTCTTAAAATCAAATTCATCTCAAAGGGATATCCCTCTAAACCCCAAATTACTCCTGTCTAATTCCCAATAGAGAAGACCCACCCAATTTGTTATTCTTTTCCCCATAATGCCCGGCAAAAACTGCCATGCCAGGTTAGACTTTCAGAGAGGATGCAATCAATGCATTTGTGTTCATCAGCCAGTAAACGGATGTGGTCAAAAATAATGCGTGCCGGGGGCACCACTGCCTGCAAGAAGTACAGCTTGTTATATTGCTTACAATGCAGTATTTTATCCAGCCTCTTCCAGCCAAGGACCTGTAAACGGGAGTCTGTTCCAAAACCTTCCTCCTCTTCCAGTTGTCTGTGCAATGTATTGGCACTGTTCTGCTGGGCTGTCAAAAAAACTGGTTTAGAGATGCAGCTCTTCAGTCAGGTTTTGCGCCAGTTCTAACCATGTAAATTCTTTTCTTTCCCAATAATTATACAAGGCGTAGAGGGGTTAAAAGGGCCATAGAATTCTTTGCAATAACAGCTTACCATAATGTTCCATGTTTAGTGATTAGAACTGGGGCCTATCTAAAGTAATCTGGTGAGATCTCAAGGCCCACTCTAAGTGGTCAAGTGTCCACATTCCCAAACCACTCTCAGAACAAAACTTGCATCAGACATCTTGTTGACCATTGCAGCAAAAAAGTAAACAAACAAAAAAAACCAGACAAGCAAACGAGCAACTAGGACCACAGTCCCACCTCTTTAGAAGGGCTCCTCCACCCCCAGGGAACCAGGGCCTAAGAAAAGGGCCTGAAGAAGAGGGCCACAGGGAAAGGAAGGCAGGAAGAGGACCAGAGAGAGAGCACATCTGAGAGAAGTCTGCGACCTTACAGCTCTTTAAGGAATTCTGTCCTTTACTTCAAAATTCCTAAATTCATGCATAAAATCAAATGAACAGAAGCTAATGCAATGAAATATTCCTGTACTACAGGCAAAAAAGCAGAGGTGGAGAACTAAAAGAAGATCCCTGTACTCTGAGAAAAACACAGAGCGGAGATCGAAGTAGGGGCGTGAGAGACAATGAGATGTGACAGAAGCACCTGCTAGCAAACACTAATCATGCAGGGCAGGCAACACCATCCTAAGGAAAGGACTGCTGAAGCCACTGCACACTTTTGTGAAACAGAAGGATGAACCTTGAGTAAATTCTCTGTCTTTGCCATACTTATTGCAATCCATGTAAAAGATGAGCAAAGAGGATGACAGCATTTATACTTCTATGACAATTTATTTACCATCTGAAGAAATAAATACACCATTGGTGTAAGTCATGCATATGTCCACACAGTCAAATAGTTAGAACTGATCTAATAATACTGATTCAAAAGGTGTACTTCCCTAGGCACTAGAATGTCAGATTCCAATTAATGAAATGTAATTTATTTTCAAAATCATGCTTTACACGTCTCCTGAATTTTGAACGGTACAAACAAAAACTTAAGAGCTGAAATGAAGTGAACTTGAATGTAACTAGAACTTGAATGACACAGAAAAGTAAAGGAAAAAAAAAGAAAAAGGGAAAAGGCTCCACTTGTTCTTTGCTTAATAAATTTAAATAATTCCCATAGAAAAGGTCTGAAAATGCAATGCTATCCAATAGTAACAGTAATAATAATTTTAACAATTGTCTTTGTAATACATTTCTAAAATCAAATAAAAATATGAACCAAAAGAACCTAAGCTACAACAAACACAAACTTAGGTGGAGAACATTTTCTAGAACAACCTTCTGCTTACTTACCGGAGAACGGGTTTGAGGTTGTGAATTCATTGTCTGAGGAGCTTGAGGATAGACCAACGTGGTTGGACCTGCATTCTGTCCAGAGGGATAAGGGGTCTGTCAAAGAATGACAAGAACAGTATCACCCTGTGAGTAAATATGGCACGGGTAACTCAATTCCAAAGAGTTTAAGAGTTTAGAAAAGTGTTCATTAATGTGGTTTACAGCTCTGTTTTAAAAGACCTAATTTTATCACAATATCCAGCAATTCAGAATCAGTGCAATCTTTTTAGAATTTATCTTAAATCTCTGATGAGAAGCAACTTCATCACACAACTCAGAATGGTGAGCAATTTAAAACTGATGAATAATTTATTTCAGACTGGTTGACTACAGTTAACTGATGCCTCAGAAAGTGAACTGCAGATAAGGTGGGGAACACTACTTTAACTTCAATATACAGTTAGTGGTATATTGCAGCCATGAAATTAAAAAACGTTTACTCCTTGGAAGGAAAGTTATGACCAACCTAGACATCATATTCAAAAGCAGAGACAATACTTTGCCAACAAAGGTCCATCTAGTCAAGGCTATGGTTTTCCCAGTGGTCATGTATGGATGTGAGAGTTGGACTGTGAAGAAGGCTGAGCACCAAAGAATTGATGTTTTTGAACTGTGGTGTTGGAGAAGGCTCTTGAGAGTCCCTTGGACTGCAAGGAGATCCAACCAGTCCATCCTAAAGGAGATCAGTCCTGGGATTTCTTTGGAAGGAATGATGCTAAAGATGAAACTCCAGTACTTTAGCCACCTGATGCGAAGAGCTGACTCACTGGAAAAGATCCTGATGCTGGGAGGGATTGGGGGCAGGAGGAGAAGGGGACAACAGAGGATGAGATGGCTGGATGGCATCACCGACTAGATGGATGTGAGTTTGGGTGAACTTCGGCAGTAGGTGATGGACAGGGAGGCCTGGCATGCTGCAGTTCATGGGGTCACAAGGAGTCAGACATGACTGAGCGACTGAACTGAACTGAAGAGTGGTATACTGAAGTGTAAACTTCTGGCTGTTGAGGTAATAAACACAGTTGTTGAGATGTACCACTTATGAAAACACGAGAAATGTTATCTCTTTCTACTCAAAAAGTTAGGTGAGGACTCTTCCCTCTCATAGCTAGTATGCTGCTAAGTCGCTTCAGTCGTGTCCGACTCAGTGTGACCCCACAGACGAAAGCCCACCAGGCTCTGCCATCCCCGGGATTCTCCAGGCAAGAACACTGGAGTGGGTTGCCATTTCCTTCTCCAATGCATGAAAGGGAAAAGTGAAAGTGAAGTTGCTCAGTCGTGTCCGACTCTTCGCGACCCCACGGACCACAGCCTTCCAGGCTCCTCCATCCATGGGATTTTCCAGGCAAGAGTACTGGAGTGGGGTGCCATTGCCCTCTCTGAAACACAGTATACTACAGGAAAAAAAGAACAACCAAGATTTTTTCACTGAAGATGCTGAAAATGTGCATGCTGGACATATTTCATCTTATTCAAACTTCTGACTAATATTTTCCACACTAGAGCCAGTTGTCAACACTGCAAAACAAGTACGTGAATTAACATTCAGGCTCGAGTTCTTTCATTCTGTAATACTCCCTTACTGTCCACACAAAGCTGGTGTTCTATAAATACTGAGACTCTATCATTCCTCTCAAAATGGGTATTAATAAAACAAAGAATTTATTTTCCTTTACCTTGGAATTACTCTTTGAAACAGACAAAAAATAATCAAGTACTTCCCATATCTAAATAATATGTATGCCAAGAGCTGATGCATACTCTGTACACAAGCAGCTCTACCTGAATGCAAAGCAGAACACGGGACGACTGCCACACATGGATATATGCTGCTGTGCAATTCAGTTCAGTTCAGTCGCTCAGTCGTGTCCAACTCTGCGACCCCATGAATGGCAGCACACCAGGCCTTCCTGTCCATCACCAACTCCCAGAGTTCACTCAGACTCACGTCCATTGTGTCAGTGATGCCATCCGGCCATCTCATCCTCTGTCGTCCCTTTCTCCTCCTGCCCCCAATCCCTCCCAGCATCAGAGTCTTTTCCAGTGAGTCAACTCTTCACATGAGGTAGCCAAAGGACTGGAGTTTCAGCTTTAGCATCATTCCTTCCAAAGAAATCCCAGGGCTGATCTCCTTCAGAATGGACTGGTTGGATCTCCTTGCAGTCCAAGGGACTCTCAAGAGTCTTCTCCAACACCACAGTTCAAAAGCATCAATTCTTCAGCGCTCAGCCTTCTTCACAGTCCGACTCTCACATCCATACATGACCACTGGAAAAACCACAGCCTTGACTATACGGACATTTGTTGGCAAAGTGATGTCTCTGCTTTTGAATATGCTATCTAGGTTGGTCATAACCTTCCTTCCAAGGAGTAAGCGTCTTTTAATTTCATGGCTGCAGTCATCATCTGCAGTGACTTTGGAGCCCAGAAAAATAAAGCCTGACACTGTTTCTACTGTTTCCCCATCTATTTCCCATGAAGTGATGGGACCGGATGCCATGATCTTCATTTTCTGAATGTTGAGCTTTAAGCCAACTTTTTCACTCTCCACTTTCACTTTCATCAAGAGGCTTTTTAGTTCCTCTTCACTTTCTGCCATAAGGGTGGTGTCTTCTGCATATCTGAGGTTATTGATATTTCTCCCGGCAATCTTGATTCCAGCTTGTGTTTCTTCCAGTCCAGCGTTTCTCATGATGTACTCTGCATATACGTTAAATAAGCACGGTGACAATATACAGCCTTGACGTACTCCTTTTCCTATTTGGAACCAGTCTGTTGTTACATGTCCAGTTCTAACTGTTGCTTCCTGACCTGCATACAGATTTCTCAAGAGGCAGGTCAGGTGCTCTGGTATTCCCATCTCTTTCAGAATTTCCCACAGTTTATTGTGATACACACAGTCAAAGGCTTTGGCATAGTCAATAAAGCAGAAACGGATGTTTTTCTGGAACTCTCTTTCTTTTTCCATGATCCAGCGGATGTTGGCAATTTGATCTCTGGTTCCTCTGCCTTTTCTAAAACCAGCTTGAACATCTGGAAGTTAACGGTTCACGTACTGCTGAAGCCTGGCTTGGAGAATTTTGAGCATTACTTTACTAGCAAGTGAGATGAATGCAATTGTGCGGTAGTTTGAGCATTCTTTGGCTTTGCCTTCCTTTGGGATCGGAATGAAAACTGACCTTTTCCAGTCCTGTGGCCACTGCTGAGTTTTCCAAATTTGCTGGCATATTGAGTGCAGCACTTTCACAGCATCATCTTTCAGGATTTGAAACAGCTCCACTGGAATTCCATCACCTCCACTAGCTTTGTTCGTAGTGATGCTTTCTAAGGCCCACTTGACTTCACATTCCAGGATGTCTGGCTCTAGGTCAGTGATCACACCATCGTGATTATCTGGGTCGTGAAGATCTTTTTTGTACAGGTCTTCTGTGTATTCTTGCCACCTCTTCTTGATATCTTCTGCTTCTGTTAGTCCCTACCATTTCTGTCCTTTATCGAGCCCATCTTTGCATGAAATGTTCCCTTGGTATCTCTAATTTTCTTGAAGAGATCTCTAGTCTTTCCCATTCTGTTGTTTTCCTCTATTTCTTTGCATTGATCGCTGAAGAAGGCTTTCTTATCTCTTCTTGCTATTCTTTGGAACTCTGCATTCAGATATTTATGTCTTTCCTTTTCTCCTTTGCTTTTCGGTTCTCTTCTTTTCACAGCTATTTGTAATGCCTCCCCAGACAGCTGTTTTGCTTTTACTTTAATAGGTGCATTGATGAAGAAATTCTGCCAACAGATTACTCAGCTTTCTCACAGAAAATCTTTCCATTCTTTGTGACTGATTTTAGAAATTTCATAGGAATGATGTGACTTGTACCTGTTGCTGAGGCAGGGGGGATAACTATGAGAGATGCCTCTATGCTTTTCTTCTGCATTTCATGACATAACTAACCAAGTTCACTGATTAAATTATTCTGGAGGAACTTGTTTAACATACTATTAACATACTATTTAACATACTATTTCATACTTCGTTGAAAAATATTGCTAAAGCTTGAATGGGAACAGTCTTTGCCCATGATTTATAGCATCAAATGCATAGGAGACAAGGGACAGTCACCACAGATTTTACTTACACTTTTCCGTTTCAAATAGCTTCAAAGTTATTACAAAGATTTACTTCTCCAAGGATGTGTACATGAATACTTTATATTTAAACGGCAATCCAGTTCATTGTAGTTTACAAGAGGTACAGACATAGTCTCATTTTCATTACTATTTTCAAGTTTCAATGAAAGCTCCTAAGTTAATCATTTTTATTAACTGGACGTACTAAAAAAAAACAGGAAAAAGTGGTAACTGACAATCTGTTAAGGAAATGCCAGTGAAGGAAGATAAGCCAATCAAAACACACTTTGTACTGCACATATAACCTTTAAGAATAATAACTATTTAAAAAACAGTGACTGGGACAATTAAAGACAGAGATTTGAGAATGAATTCCATGTAACACAGAACACACTAACAGCATCTTAGGTCCAGATGCTGGCAGTTTTCAAAATAAGGGTATGTGAAAAAATTAGTAAGAAGTTTCAATTTTCAAAATATGAAAGAAGGAAATTAAGCAAACAATTACAGAATTTAGAGAGCTGTTAATATGCTTCACACACAATTCGAAGCACTTCGCATACTACATGGAGACGAAAGGTTAGCATTCCTGCTTTAAAACGCTCACTTCCCCTTATATAAATAATAACATAAACACGAAATTCACACTGCATGTGTGCAGACGCACACAAATCTAGTTTAAGAATTAAGCAGCCGTAGCCTTTCAAACGTCTATCAGATGATACTCACCCCATTTAAAATAAGCTTGCACATTTATTCCACAATTCCATCTCAAAAAATTTACCCTAAGGATAAATTCATGATGGGAAAGAATAAAGAAGAACTGCATATTCCATTTACAAAAGAGAGGTTAAAGTACACTATATTCAATCAAAGAGAGAATGTAGTGTAATTTTTGAGGTAAGAAAAAAATGAGGAAAATCTATATAAACTATCATGGAAAGACATCTATAATATTAGTGACATAAGCAAATCACAGAATTAGTCAGAATAAAAACCCTATCTGTATAGTATTTTTTGATATATACAAACAGGATACTTAAAAAGATGTCTTGGGAAGATATATAGCACACTTAAAATTGCAATTTCACAGAAATGTAACTGAAAGGGGGATACAGGATACAAATTGTAGGTTTTATTTTATATACTATGTATTAAAAGCGCAGCTGATTTTATTGTGCTTCACATTATTTCACTTCACAGATATTGTGATTTTTACAAATTAAAGGTTTGCAGGAACCCAACATTAAGCTTGTCAATCTTTTTATTTCAAGCTGACTTACAACGTTGTATTAGTTTTCAGGTGATTCAGTTATATATATCTACACGTAATTATTTTTCTGATTTCGTTTTATTACAGGTTATTACAAGATACTGAATATGGCTCCCTGCACTACACACACATGATTATCAACTCTATTTTCCCAGTATCACTTGCTCATTTCATGAGTGTGTGTCACATTTCGGTAATTAGTTCTCAGGGTATTTTAAACTTTTTCATTACTATTATTGTGTTTGCTATGGTGCCTTGTGATCAGTGATCTTTGATGTCGCTACTGCAACTGTTGTGGGGCAGCATGGACTGTGCCCACGTAAGTCACCAAACTTAATCCCCATGTGCTGAGTGTATTCTGACAGCTCCACCGACAAGCTGCTCCCCTTTTCTCTTCCTCTCCTTGGGCCTCCCTATCGAGACACAACAGTACTGAAATCAGGCTAATGAGTAACCCTGCAATGGCCTCCAAGTAAGTCAATTGAAAGGAAGAGTCCCATTTTCTCATTTTAAGTCAAAAACTAGAAATGATGAAGCTTAATGAGGAAAGCATGTCAAAAGCCAAGATTAAGATGAAAGCCTGGACTCTTGCACCAGTCAGGCTGTAAATGCAAAAGAAAAGTTGGTTCTTGAATGAAATTAAATCTACTATTTCATTAGATACACAAATGTAATCTAATACACGAATGTAAGAAAACAAAACAGCGTTCTTGCTGATGTCGAGAAAATTTTAGTGGTCTGGAAATAAGACTGCTCACAACATTCCTTTAAGCCAAAACCTAACCCAGAGCAAGGTCCAAAGTTTCTTAGGTTCTGTGAAGACTGAGAGAGGTGAAGAATTTGGAGGAGGAAGGTATGAAGCTAGCAGAGGGGGCTGGTTCATGAGGTTTTAGAAAAGAAGCTGTCTCCATAATATACAAATACAAGGGGAAGCCACACGTGCTGAAGAGGAAGCTATAGCAACTTACCTATAATATCTAGCTAAGGTAAGGAATGAAGGTGGATACAATAAAATGTAGATTTTCAGTGTAGATGAAAATAGTCTTCCAGTGGAAGAAGATGCCATCTAGGAGGTACACAACTAGAGAGGAGGACATTCAATACCTGGTTTCAAAGGACAGCCTGACTCTCTTGTCAGGGGTTAGTGTGTCTGAAGTCCCTGCTTGTTTCACCACTCTGAAAATTCCAGGGCCTTAAGAATTCTGCTACATATACTCCACTTGTGCTCCATACATGCAACAACAAAGCCTGGATAGCACATCTCTGTACAATATTGTTTACTGAATATTCTAAGCCACTCTTGAGATCTAATGCTCAGAAAAAAGATGCCTTTCAAAATATTACGGCATGTTGACAATGCACCTGGTTATCCAAGAGCTCTGATGGAGATAAACAAGATTTATGATGTTTTCATGCTTACTAACGTAACATCCGTTCTGCAGCCCATGACTCACAGGGTAATTTTGACTTTCAAGTCTTATTACTTAACAAATACATTTCTTAAGAATCTTTAGCTGCCACAGACAGTGATTCCTCTGCTGGATCTGGGCAAAGTAAACTGAAAACCTTCTGGAAAGGACTCTTTATCCTGGGTGCCATGAAGAATCTTCATGAATGATGGGAAGAGGTCAACATATTAACAATAGTAACAATAACAGGAGTTTGGAAGAAGTTGATTCCAACCTTCATGGATGACCTTGAGGGGTTCTAGAGTTCAACAGAGGAGTCACTGCCGATGTGAAAGAAAACTGTAAGAGAATTGGAATTAAAGTGGAGCCTGGAGATCTGATGGAATTGCTGTAATCTTGTGATGAAACTCTGACAGATGAGGAACTGCTTCCTATGGCTGAGCAAAGAAAGGGTTTCTTGAGATAGACTCTAGTCCTGGTAAAGATCTGGGAAGATTGCTGAAATGACAATTAAAGGATTTAGAATACTGCAAAAAGACAGATGATGAATTGGGAGCACAGTTTGAAAGGAAAATGGTCTACTGTGGGTAAAATGCTATCCAACAGCATGGCATGCTACAGAGAAGCTCTTCATGAAAAGGAGTTGACTGAGTGGCAAACATCAATGTTGTCTTATTTTGAAAAACTGCCATAGCCACCTCTACTTTCAGCAACCACCACTGTGATCAGTCAGCAGCCATCACCCTTGAGGCAAGATCCTCCATCAACAAACAGATTATGACTTTGTGATGGCTCAGATAAAGCTTTCAATAAAGTACAGCTGACTGTTGAAAAAACGGTCTGTGTGGGTCCAATTACACGTGTGTATTTTTCATTAAATACTACAGTGCCTCACGTATAGTCAAATCATTATGCTGTACACAGTAGTGATACAATGCTGTCTGTCAATCTTAATAAAACTGGGGCAAGTAAGTAAATACCACAGGACTACACAATCGGGTTGGCTGAATCCGAAGAGGCCGAACAAAGGATACAAGTGCCCGTTATGGGACTTGAGCATCTGTGGATTTCAGAATCTGCAGTGGGTCCTGATCTCCAAAGCTGTTTTGGGGTCAACTATATTTTTAAATTAAAGTATGTACATTGATTTTTTTTTTTTAGACATAATGTTATTATTACACACTATGGACTAGTCATGTATGGATGTGAGAGCTGGACTATGAAGAAAGCTGAGCACTGAAGAATTGATGCTTTTGAACTGTGTTGTTGGAGGAGACTCTTTGAGAGTCCCTTGGACTGCAGGGAGATCCAACCAGTCAATCCTAAAGGAGAGCAGTCCTGAATATTCATTGGAAGGACTGATGCTGAAGCTGAAACTCCAATACTTTGGCCACCCAATGCAAAGAACTGACTCATTTGAAAAGACCCCGATGCTGGGAAAGACTGAAGGCAGGAGGCATCACCGACTCAATGGACAAGGTTTGGGTAAACTCCAGGAGTTGGTGATGGACAGGGAGGCCTGGCATGCTGTGGTCCATGGGGTCACAAAGAGCTGGACATGACTGAGTGACTGAACTGAACGGAATGGACTACAATACAGTGTTAAAATACCTTTTATATGGACTGGGAAGCCAAAAAATGTGTGTGGCCTGCATCACTGCAATATTTGCTTTATTGTAGCATTCTGGAATCAAATTCACAAAATTTCTATGGCATGCCTGTATGTACTTTTCTTTTTCATGAATCAAAAGAATTGGCTACTTTTATAATAAAATCCCACTGAAGGTAACCTCTGTTTTTCAGTTTCCCTTCGGGTGATGGGAACAGTATAAGCCAACTTGAAAATTCAATACAATGTCTATATTTTGTGCACTTCTTCAAATATTTTTGGAAAACAACTGAAATATCTTCTCAGAAATCATAATGAAAACTAAATCAAAAAGATTTATGGAAATTTAATACAAAGAAAAGACTATGCTATGCCTAAATGTGGCCAATAATATGGCTTCTAGTTTTATAAGCTTCAAGAAATCCACATTTAATCGACAGAGAGATATGCTCTACAAAGTATTTTATTTACTCAGTCATAGAGTATATTCCTTTGTAGTCATTAAAAATGATACAGAGGGGCATTTGATGATATAGAAAGAATGATATTTACAGAGAATGTTCAAATATGCACATACATAGACAGAATGTCCTGGTGGTATTTCAATGCACTAGAAAAATATCAAAATTACTTTATACATTGTGTTGGGATAACTGGATAATCATCTGAGGGAAAGGTAGATATATACCCTCAACTCATGATACTAAAAAAATTTCAGGCTGATTAAAAATGTTAGAATGTATACTACGACTCTCTAATGGTACTAGAGGCAAATCTGTTTCTATCATCTTAGGGATACTACTCTTAAAGTCTGAAAAAAAGACTAGCTGCTGCTGCTGCTGCGAAGTCACTTCAGTCATTGTTATAAAAAGTTCTCAATTTTGTTTTAACAAATTGATTTAACTATGTGTACACATATATACACATACATGCATTAATTGGCCTTCCTGGTGGCTCAGACAGTCAAGAATATGCCAGCAATGCAAGAGACCTGGTTTCGATCCCTGGGTGAGGAAGTTCCCCTGGAGAAGGGGATGGCTACCCACTCCACTATTCTTGCCTAGAGAATTCCATGGACAGAGGAACCTGGCAGTTTATAGACCACTGGGTTGCAAAGAGTTAGACATGGCTGAGTGAATAAAACTATATGCATGAATATATGCAATAGATGTGTTTCTTCATTTTTATTAATTTGCTTTTATAGGATATAAATAGTGAGAAACTCTTCTATCAAATAAACGTGACATCTAAATCTGGCCAGAGAAGTAAAGATAATACCTTAAGGACTAGACCAGCACTTTGACCATGTTGGTACCCACAATGCTTCCAAGCACCTTCAACATCCAATGAATTGTCTTCCTGAGAGCTACACAACCAGTGCAAAGAGAAATTTCTGTGATGAACTGAAACTCTATAACCACTGGTTTACTTAAATTTTATTTATACACATTTTAATCACTTAGAATTTCACCAGTTTTACATGCACCCAGTTTTTGTGTATATTTAGTTCTCAGCAATTTTATCACATTTATAGTTTCTGTAATCTCTGCTATAGTTACCATACAGAAAAGATTCTTCACAAAGATCCTCTGCATTACCCTATAGTAGCCACAGGAACCTTCTTTCTTTCCCTCCTTCAACTCTCATGCACATAACCCTTAGCAACCACTAACCTATTCTCTATGTCTATAACTTGGTCATATGGAGATGTCATAAAAATGTAAGGAATTTTAGAACATGTCTTTTTAATATACTATGTGACCAATGAGAGAAAACAAAACACTTTCACAGTATATTGGGGTTAGATGGTTGTATCAAGAAAAAGCATTTATAAGACTATTTAAGTTACAAGTTGAATTAGGTGCTTTTTCAAAGTAGTGCCATTTTTCACTTGAAAGAATAAATAACAGACGAACTACGCTTGCCTAGACTTTGATACATGACAGACATTTTATTGAAAAAGAACAAAGTGAGCTTGTCACAAAGAAAATTCAAAGTACTTGTTACCAATGATAAAATTCAACCTTTCAAATGAAAATTCAAATTTTAGAAAATGTGTAATTGTCAGCACATTCCCAACATGTAGGCTTTCCAGATGAGAATGTGTTTTTTTTTTTTAATACTGTATAATAAACAGTATGTGAAATATCTACATAACTCAGTCAAGCAATATTTTTCAAATGACCCATACACGATCATATACAAAACACACAAACTAATCAATTCAAGTGCAAGATGGACTAACAGATTTTAACGTAACAGAGCACTAGAAGCTCACTAATATAATTCAGATTCCGTACCGCAACTGACGTTCAGGAAACTGCCACTTCCAGTTTCTGAGAAAGCTGTGTAACGTGCGCCTGCCTCCCTTTCCCAATCACAAGTCCGTGAAGACCCTTTTCCTCACAGACTCAACTGCAATAACACAGTGGGTAACGGACTGAGGGCAGACGCAGACACGATTCCAGTGACTTCTACTAAGCCAGACACTTAAAAATCTGCAAAGCTTTGAATAACACAATTCTGCTCAGCAAGTCTTTTGTTTTGGAAAATGTTTTTTCATAAAAATACAGTATTCATGTTTACAAACTAGGTTTGTTTATTTGAAAATTCCTCACTTTCAATTTTTATTATAATATTAACAACTATAAGACAAAAATACTGAGAAACCCCAAAATTTTTATGTAAGCGTATACAGAAGTCTTGCACCAGAAAGTCTGAGAACACTGACTCAGACAAATGCTAGAACAGAAAGGGATCTTCCTTTACTTCTTGCAAATAAAATGTTAAACATGCACACCGCTTGCCTATCCTGAAGTTTCTTCCTCAGAGCTAAACTTTTCCACATTAATGTGGTTTACTGTGAACCTAAAATAATTTCCATCCATACTGCTTCCAGGAACGTTCAAAAACTGTCTTCCTGAGCTCCACATAACCACATTCAAAAGAACATGAAATATAGTGGTGTTTTTCTCTGTTTCTCCCTGCCTCAACCCTTACCTGGTCTGGTACAATCTGGAGGAAGACATCCAATTCCCAACCCTTCCTTTAAGACAGAAAGAAAAGGGCTTAACTGGCTTGCACCATTCTGGCTTGCCTGGAGTCGGCCTGAGTGGGCTGGCTTCTGTCTCCTGACTCAGAGCCCTGACAGGGACAGTGGCATAGCATCGGTGTAAGTCTGGGCTGCTGAAAGGATTGGCACCTGCTGACATGCATGACGGGTGAAGGACACTCAGACCTGCAGGCACCTGGCCAAGAGGTGATAGGCAGAAGCACACAACAGAAACGGAACACGTACGGCCCTCAGAAGAAGGCAGGGTCAGACTGACCAACCACAACATCAGAAGGAGCTATGTATCTTGTAGGACTGGGGGGAGCCAAACACACAAGCCCAGGGAAGACGTGTGCACAGAAAATGCTGAGGAGACCTTAAGCCTTTACCGGGCTGACAGCTGATGGTCTTCCCCCGCAAGAAGCCAGTTTTCAAATTTACTGGAAGCTATGGCTGTTTTTTCAAATGCTCAGTTATCAACAGAAGATTACAAGGCATATAAATAAATAGGGAAACATGGCACATTCAAAGGAACACAAGAAATCTCTAGAAACTGACCTTAAAGAGAGACAGACTTTGGAATTACTTGACAAAGATGTTAAAACAACTGTCTTGAATATGCTCAGTTAACTACAGGAAAACACAGAAACCTAAAGGAAATTAGGAAAACAATATACAAACAGAATGAGAATATTAACAAAGAAATAAAAACTGTAAAAATAAGTTTACAATCTCTGGAATAGAAAAATACAACTGGCTTTTTAAAATTCACTTGAAAAGTTCAATAGCAGATTTAAAGAGGCAGAAGAAAGAATTGGTGACCTTGAAGAGAAAAGCTTTGAAATTATATCAAGACTGAGAAGAAAAATTTTAAATATAATGAAAAAAAGTAAATAGAGTCTAAGGAACTTATAATAAGAGACCCAATCAAAAAACTAATAAATGCATTACAGGAGAAGGCAGTAGGGGTAGAGGGTTTATCTGAAAAACTCATGGCTGAAAATGTCCCAAATCTGAGGAAAGACAAGGACATACAAATAAAAGAGACTCAATGAACTCTAAGTGAAATATATTATAATCAAACTCTTAGGGGGAAAGAATGAGAATTCTATATTGCACAAAACTGTCCTTCAAACATGAGGGAGAAATTTTGAGATAAGACCTGAGGGCGTTCGCTCTCACAAGACTTGCCCTGCAAGAAATGTTAAAGAGAGTCTTTATACTGGAAACAAAGGTACACAAAAAAATAATCAGAAGCCATATAAAACTAAGAAATTCTCCAGTAAAGGGAAATACATGGGCATATTAAAAAAACCCTTTATTATTTTCATTTTGACTCATAACTCCACTTATTATTACTTTATAGGACTTAAAAACATAAAAGCAATTATAAAGATATGCTAATGGATACATAACATATAATGATGCAATCTGTGACACCAATATTATAAAGTGGGAGGAGGCATAGGTGTATAGAACTATTTGCAAGTAATTGAAGTTAAGTTGTTACTAGCTTAAAATAGAATGTTACAACTGTAGGATGATACACGTACTCCCCATGGTAGCCAAAAAGAAAATATTTGTAGAATACATACGAAAGGAAATGAGAAGGGAATTAAAACATATCACTACATAAATGCAACTAAATGAAAAGCAAGGTAATAAAGGAATAAATTACTTACCACCACCACCAACAAAAAAGGGCTCTAAGTCATGTGGGAAAAAAACAAAATGGCAACGTGAGTCCTTCTCCATCAGTAATTAAACACAAGTAGATTAAACGCCTGGGTTTGATCCCTGGGTTGGGAAGATCCCCTGGAGGAGGGCATGGCAACCGACTCCAGTACTCTCACCTCAAGAATCCCCATGGACAGAGGGCTACACTCCAAGGGGTCACAAAGAGTAGGACATGACTGAGCGACTAAGCACAGCACAGATTAAATTCATGTAACTGAAAGAAAGGTTGGCAGAATGGATTTCTAAAAAACAAGATTCAATGACATACTGTCTACAAAAGATTCACTTTAGACCTTAAAACCCACAGATTGAAAATGAAAGAAGGAAAAAGATATTCCATGCAGTAACCAAAAGGGGGCAGGGATAGCCATACTAATATCAGCCAAAACACACATTAAGTAAAACACTGTCACAAGAGACAAAGGCCATTATATAAAGAGAAAATGTCAATTAACCAAGATATAACACCTATAAACATATACTCATCAAGTATCAGAAATTCTAAATTTACGAAGCACCTCCTGACAGAATTAAAGGGAAAAAATAGTTCTACAATAAAAATAGAAGACTTCAAAGCCTCCTTTTCAATAATGGATAAAAGAACCGGGGCGGGGGGAGGAATCAATAAATAGAACCAACCTGGGACTTGCTTGGTGGTCCAATGGTTCCAAGTCTACCTGCAATTGCAGGGACCTGGGTTCGACCCCTAGTCCAAGAATATCCCGGACGTCACGAAGCACCCGAGCCCGCGTGCGGCAACTACTGAAGCCGGTGAGCCGAAGCCAGGCTCCTCAACGAGAGAAGCCACTGCAGTGAGGAAGCTTTACGCCAGGACGAAGAACAGCCGCCACTCACCGCGGCGGGAGAAGACCTGGCACACAACAGCAAAGACCAAGCACACACAAACACACCTAAATTAACTAAGAAAAACAGAGGACTTAACAATAAAATAGACCAACTGAATCCAAAAGACATGAAAACACTGCTGTGATACAACACAGCAGAAGACAGATTTTTCGTAAGTGCACATGGAATATTCTCCATAACACAACGTACATTTGATCACAAGATAATTTTCAATGGATGTTTTAATCTACATTTTCTCACCACAATGTAATGAAAGTAGAAATCAACAGCAGATAGAAAATAACAAAGATATGAAAATTAAACAGTGCAATCTTCAATAACCAGTGAGTCAAAGAAGAACTCACAAAGGAAATTAGAAAATATCTTGAGACAAAAGAAAATGAAAAGACAACAAACCTAAATTTATGGGGTGCACCAAAACTGGACTAAAAGGGAAATTTAATGGCTTCTGGTTCAAGATGGTGGAATAGAAGAAAACATGCTCTTCTCCTCCTGCGAGAACACCAAAATTGCAACGAGCTGTTGAATAACCATCAATAAGAAGGTGCTGGAACCTAACAAAAAGGATACCACACGTCCAAGACAAGAAGCTGCAGTGAGATGGCCAGGAAGGGTGTAATCACAATAAAACCAAATTCCATACCACTTGGGGAGCGACCCACAAACTGGAGAACAACAATACCAAAGAAGTTCTCCACTGTTATGAAGGTTCTGAGCCCCATGTGAGGCTTCCTAGCCTGGGGATCTGACAAAGGGTCTGGGAATTCCCAGGGAATCTGACCTTGAAGACCAGTGGGATTTGATTACAGGACTTCCAGAGGACTGGGGAAAACAGAGACTCCAGTCTTGGAGGGCACAAACGCAAGATTCTAGGCACCAAGACCAGGAGAAGGGAACAGTAACACCACTGAGACTGAACAACATCTACCTGCTAGTCCTTGAGGGTCTCCTGTGGAGCCACGGGTCAGCAGGGCTCACCACAGGGATGGGGGCGCTAGCAGCAGCAGTCCTGAAGATGGCCCTTGGCATGAGTCACTTGGCATGAGTCCTCTTGGAGATCACCATTATCTCTACCGTGGAGCCCACAGACCCAAGGGCTGGTTTCCACAGGCCAAAAAAATACCAGGGAGGGAGCACAACTCCACCCATCAGAAGATAACTGGGTTAAAGCTCTACCCAGCAAGGACCTGCCGGCCAGAGCAAGACCCAGTTTTTCCCACTGCCAGTCCCTCCCATCAGGAAGCTTACACAAGCCTCTCAGCCTCCTTCATCAGAAGACAGACAGAAGAATCACAATCCCACAGTGACTGAAACAAAACCATATTACAGAAAGTTAACCTGAATGAAAAAGCAGAAAGTTATGTCCCAGATGAAGGGACAAGATAAAACCCGAGGAGCTGACTGTGGCTCAGATCATGAACTCCTTATTAGCAATTCAGACTTAAATTGAAGAAAGTGGGGAAAACCACTAGACCATTCAGGTATGACCTAAATAAAATCGCTTATGATTATAATGTGGAAGTGAGAAATAGATTTAAGGGACTAGATGTGATAGATAGAGTGCCTGATTAACTATGGACGGAGGTTAGTGACAAGGTACAGGAGACAGGGATCAGGACCATCCCCATGGAAAAGAAATGCAAAAAACCAAAATGGCTGTCTGGGGAGGCCTTACAAATAGCTGTGAAAAGAAGAGACATGGAAAAACAAAGGAGAAAAGGAAAGATATAAGCATCTGAATGCAGACTTCCAAAGAATAGCAAGAAGAGATAAGAAAGCCTTCCTAGGTGATCAATGCAAAGAAACAGAGGAAAACAACAGAATGGGAAAGACTAGAGATCTCTTCAAGAAAATTAGAGATACCAATGGAACATTTCATGCAAAGATGGGCTCGATAAAGGACAGAAATGGTAGGGACCTAACAGAAGCAGAAGATATTAAGAAGAGGTGGCAAGAATACACAGAAGAACTATACAAAAAAGATCTTCACGACCCAGATAATCATGATGGTGTGATCACTGACCTAGAGCCAGACATCCTGGAATGTGAAGTCCAGTGGGCCTTAGAAAGTATCACTAGAAACAAAGCTAGTGGAGGTGATGGAATATCAGCTGAGCTATTTCAAACCCTGAAAGATGATGCTGTGAAAGTGCTGCACTCAATATGCCAGCAAATTTGGAAAACTCAGCAGTGGCCATAGGACTGGAAAAGGTCAGTTTTCATTCCAATCCCAAAGAATGCTCAAACTACCGCACAACTGCACTCATCTCACATGCTAGTAAAGTAATGCTCAAAATTCTCCAAGCCAGGCTTCAGCAATACATGAACCGTGAAGTTCCAGATGTTCAAGCTGGTTTTAGAAAAGGCAGAGGAACCAGACATCAAATTGCCAACATCCAAAGGATCATCAAAAAAGCAAGAGAGTTCCAGAAAAACATCTATTTCTGCTTTACTGACGATGCCAAAGCCTTTGACTGTGTGGATCATAATAAACTGGAAAATTCTGAAAGAGATGGGAATACCAGACCACTTGACATGCCTCTTGAGAAACCTGTATGCAGGTCAGGAAGCATCAGTTAGAACTGGACATGAAACAACAGACTGATTCCAAACAGGAAAAGGAGTACGTCAAGGCTGTATATTGTCACCCGGCTTATTTAACTTATATGCAGGGTGAAAGTGAAAGTGAAATCGCTCAGTCGAGTCCGACTCTGCCACCCTGTGGACTGTAGCCTACCAAGTTCCTCCGTCCATGGGATTCTCCAGGCAAGAATACTGGAGTGGGTTGCCATTTCCTTCTCCAAGGGAATCTTCCGAACCCAGGGACAGAACCCAGGTCTCCTGCAATAGCAGGCGGATGCTTTAACCTCTGAGCCACCAGGGAAGCACACAGGGTACATCATGAGAAACGCTGGGCTGGAAGAAGCACAAGCTGGAATCAAGATTGCCAGGAGAAATATCAATAACTTCAGATATGCAGATGACACCACTCTTATGGCAGAAATGTGAAGAACTAAAAAGCCTCTTGATGAAAGTGAAAGTGGAGAGTGAAAAAGTTGGCTTAAAGCTCAACATTCAGAAAACGAAGATCATGGCACTGGTCCCACCACTTCATGGGAAATAGATGGGGAAACCGTGGAAACTGTCAGACTTTATTTTCCTGGGCTCCAAAATCACTGCAGATGGCAACTGCAGCCATGAAATTAAAAGACGCTTACTCCTTGGAAGGAAAGTTATGACCAACCTAGATAGTATACTGAAAAGCAGAGACATTACTTTGCAAACAAAGGTCCATCTAGTCAAGGCTATGGTTTTTCCAGTGGTCATGTATGTATGTGAGAGTTGGACTGTGAAGAAAGCTGAGCACCGAAGAACTGATGCTTTTGAACTGTGGTGTTGGAGACTCTTGAGAGTCCCTTGGACTGCAAAGAGATCCAACCAGTCCATCCTAAAGGAGACCAGTTCTGGGTGTTCATTGGAAGGACTGATGCTGAGGCCAAAACTCCTATACTTTGGCCACCTCATGCGAAGGGTTAACTCTTTGGAAAAGACCCTGATGCTGGGAGGGATTGGGGGCAGGAGGAGAAGGGGATGACAGAGGATGAGATGGCTGGATGGCATCACTGACTTGATGGACTTGAGTCTGAGTGAACTCCGGGAGTTGGTGATGGACAGGGAGGCCTGGCGTGCTGCGATTCATGGGGTTGCAAAAGAGTCGGACACAACTGAGTCACTGAACTGAACTGAACTGAGAGATAGGCAATCTTCCAGAAAAAGGATTCAGAATAGTGATAGTGAAGATGATTCAGGATCTCAGAAAAAGAATGGAGACATAGATTGAGAAGATGCAAGAAATGTTTACCAAAGACCTAGAAGAAGTAAAGAACAAACAGAGATGAACAATATACCAGAAGGAAGCCATAGCAGAATAACTGAGGCAGAAGAACAGATAAATGACCTGGAAGACAGAATGGTGGAAATCACTGCCATAGAACAGAATATAGAAAAAACAATGAAAAGAAACAAAGACAGTCTAAGAGATCTCTGGGACAACATTAAACACACCAACAATTACATTATAGGGGTTCCAGAAGGAGAAGAGAGAGAAAGGACCTGAGGAAATATTTGAAGAGATAATAGCTGAGAACTTCCCTGACATGGGAAAGGAAACAATCAACCAAGTCCAGAAGCACAAACAGTTCCAAGCAGTATAAACCCAAAGAGAAACACACTGAGACACATAGTAATCAAAATGACAAAAACTAAAGAAAGATAAAATACTAAAAGCAACAAGGGAAAAACGACATGTAACATACAAGGGAACTTGCATCAGGCTATCAGCTGATTTCTCAACAGAAACTCTACAAGCCAGGAGGGAATGTCATGATGTATTTGAAGTGATGAAAGGGAAGAATCTACAACCAAGAATACTCTACCTGGCAAGACTCTCCCTCAGATACGGTGAAGCAATCAAAAACTTTTCAGACAAGCAAAAGAATTCAGCACCACCAAACCAGCATACGGAGAAGGCAATGGCACCCCACTCCAGTACTCTTGCCTGGAAAATCCCGTGGATGGAGGAGCCTGGTGGGCTGAAGTCCATGGGGTCGCTAAGAGTCGGACACGACTAAGTGACTTCCCTTTCACTTTTCACTTTCATGCATTGGAGAAGGAAATGGCAACCCACTCCAGTGTTCTTGCCTGGAGAGTCCCAGGGACGGGGGAGCCTGGTGGGCTGCCGTCTATAGGGTCGCACAGGGTCAGACACAACTGAAGTGACGTAGGAGCAGCAGCAGCAAACCAGCATTACAAAACATGTTAAACCAACATGGCAGGAAACACAGGAGAAGGAAAGGACCTACCTACAGAAAATAAACCCAAGACAATTAAGAAAATGGTAATAGGACCATACATATAAATAATTACCTTAAATGAAAATGGATTAAAAGCATGAAGTAAAAGACAGAGACTGGCCAAGCAGATGAAAACGTGCACACTGTACTTCCACTTTACCACATGACTCAGCTTGACCCACGCCCAAATTGTATGTAATTATTTTATACTGTTAGGTAAATCATGTTCCCATTATGCTTGCAATTGTAATCATCTCTTTTTCTGGGGGGTCGGGTTATTGATTTTGAAAACTGATAAACATCTTTTACTATTATGATTGCAATTATATAACTATTACTTACTTAATACCACTGTTTCATGATTTTGGGTAACAGAAACCTAATAGAATTCTCTATCATCAAGTCTAGCATTTAATAGAAAAACCCGTACTCACTTTTCAAAATCCAGATGTGTATCAGAATTATCTAGGAAGTTTTTGAAAAATACAAATGTCCAAGTATTTTCTTTTTTTTTTTTTTTTTTGCCAGAGCTCCAGATATGTTTCTAATGAGCAGCCCTGTTTAAAAACAACTGGACTATATGAGGATCTCTGTCACGTTTTCCATTTCATACCCAGTGCTCCCATTTCATCTAGTCTATGTTTTCCCATTTCTCCATCTGTCCTTTTTCCTTTTTGATGTTCTTTCTCAAGCTTCTATCAAGCACACTAGAAAAGCTTTTGCATACATATATATAAGTAAAATGTATAATATATGTATTTTAGAAAACTAAAATGAATTTTTGCCTAACAAAAAACATATGACATTTTAATTCCAATTGACTTAGTATGAATAGAATGCTAGATTTCTAATAAAAAAAAAAAGATATTCAACAAGCAACAAAGGTTTCCTGTATACGACAGAAAACTGTACTCAATGTTTTATATTAACTTATAATGGAAAATAATTTCAAAAATAATGTATGTATAACTGAATCACACACACACAAAAGAATGCTATTTTTCTAAATTCAGTAATGTTTATCTATTTGCCAGCTTTTCTAAATGTCCTATGGACATCTAATAACAACATATGAGATACAATTTGTAAATATATTTGTGTACATATGAGATTAATAAATTAAATATAAGCAAAGGGGAAAAAGAAACATACAAACATCTGAATGCAGAGTTCCAAAGAATAGCAAGAAGAGATTCGAAAACCTTCTTCAGCGATCAATGCAAAGAAATAGAGGAAAACAACAGAATGGCAAAGACTAGAAATCTCTTCAAGAAAATCAGATACCAAAGGAACATTTCATGCAAAGATGGGCTCGATGAAGGACAGAAATGGTATGGACATAACAGAAGCAGAAGATATTAAGAAGAGATGGCAAGAATACACAGAAGAACTGTACAAAAAAAATCTTCATGACCCAGATTATCATGATGGTGTGGTCACTGATCTAGAACCAGACATGCTGGAATGTGAAGTCAAGTGGGCCTTAGAAAGCATCACTACGAACCAAGCTAGTGGAGATGACAGAATTCCAGTTGAGCTATTCCAAATCCTGAAAGATGATGCTGTGAAAGTGCTGCACTCAATATACCAGCAAATTTGGAAAACTCAGCAGTGGCCACAGGACTGGAAAAGGTCAGTTTTCATTTCGATCCCAAAGAAAGCCAATGCCAAAGAATGCTCAAACTATCGCACAATTGCACTCATCTCACACACTAGTAAAGTAATGCTCAAAATTCTCCAAGGTAGGCTTCAGCAATATGTGAACTGTGAACTTCCTGATGTTCAAGCTGGTTTTAGAAAAGGCAAAGGAACCAGAGATCAAATTGCCAACATCTGCTGGATCATGGAAAAAGCAAGAGAGTTCCAGAAAAACATCTATTTCTGCTTTATTGACTATGCCAAAGCCTTTGACTGTGTGGATCACAATAAACTGTGGAAAATTCTGAAGGAGATGGGAATACCAGACCACCTGATCTGCCTCTTGAGAAATTTGTATGCAGGTCAGGAAGCAACAGTTAGAACTGGACATGGAACAACAGACTGGTTCCAAATAGGAAAAGGAGTACGTCAAGGCTGTATACTATTACCCTGTTTATTTAACTTTATGTAGAGTACATCATAAGAAACGCTGGACTGGAAGAAACACAAGCTGGAATCAAGATTGCCGGGAGAAATATCAATAACCTCAGATATGCAGATGACACCACCCTTATGGCAGAAAGTGAAGAGGAACTAAAAAGCCTCTTGATGAAAGTGAAAGAGGAGAGTGAAAAAGTTGGCTTAAAGCTCAACATTCAGAAAACGAAGATCATGGCATCCAGTCCCATCACTTCATGGGAAATAGTTGGGGAAACAGTGGAAACACTGTCAGATTTTATTTTTCTGGGCTCCAAAATCACTGCAAATGGTGATTTCAGCCATGAAATTAAAAGATGCTTACTCCTTGGAAGGAAAGTTATGACCAACCTAGATAGCATATTCAAAAGCAGACACATCACTTTGCCAACAAAGGTCCATCTAGTCAAGGCTATGGTTTTTCCTGTGGTCATGTATGGATGTGAGAGTTGGACTGTGAAGAAGCCTGAGCACCAAAGAATTGATGCTTTTGAACTGTGGTGTTGGAGAAGACTCTTGACAGTCCCTTGGACTGCAAGGAGATCCAACCAGTCCATTCTAAAGGAGATCAGCCCTGGGATTTCTTTGGAAGGAATGATGCTAAAGCTGAAACTCCAGTACTTTGGCCACCTCATGAGAAGAGTTGACTCACTGGAAAAGACTCTGATGCTGGGAGGGATTGGGGGCAGGAGGAGAAGGGGACGACAGAGGATGAGATGACTGGATGGTATCACTGACTCGATGGACGTGAGTCTGGGTGAACTCCGGGAGTTGGTGATGGACAGGGAGGCCTGGCGTTCTGCGATTCACAGGGTCGCAAAGAGTTGGACACGACTGAGCGAATGATCTGATCTGATTATATTTAAATTACTAATGACATCATTCAAGATGCTCCTATTCTTATTTTTCTGTTCTTGATAAAATATTCTCAGAGAAATGTTAGTATGTCTCACTATGATTACATATTTTTTCTTTTCCCTCATATTTCTTCTGGGTTTAGCTTTATGTTTCTTTGTTATTAGGTATCTAATGGTTTATGATGTCTATCTTATGAACAGTAACTTTTATCATAAAAAATATTCATCTTTGTTCCAGTTAAAATAAAGAAATTAATTTTTAAAAAGCAGAAATCTCGTATCAACAACCTAACTTTACACCTTGTGCGTGCTAAGCCACTTCAGTCATGTCCGACTCTTTGTGACCCTATGGACTATAGCCCACCAGGCTACTTTATCCTTGGGATTTCCCAGGCAAGAACACTGGATTGGGTTGCCATTCCCTTCTCCAAGAACTTTATGCTTTAAGGAACTAGAAACAGAAGAACAAACCAAACCAAAAGCTATTAGAAAAATGTAAATAAAGACTAAAGCAGATTTTTTAAAAATATGGTATATTAAGAAAAATATGGTATATGTATAACTGAATTACCCTGTTGTACACCTGAAACTAACACAACACTGTTAATCAGCTATATAGCAATGGAAAATAAAAATTAAGTAAATAAAAATAAAAAAATACAGTGTAGAACAATACAAAAAATAGTAATAAAACCAAGATTAACAAAACTGAAAAAACTATCTAGACTGAGGAAGAAAAATAAGGGAGATAAATAAATCAACAAGGAGACATTTTAACTGATTACACAGAAATATAAGGGCTTCCTGGATACCTCAAGTGATAAGAATCCCCTGCCTGCAATGCAGGAGACACAGGAGACTCGGGTTCGATCCCCAGATGGGGAAGATCCCCTGGAGGAGGAAATGGTAACCCACTCCAGGTATTCTTGCCTGGAAAATCCCAAGGACAGAGGAGCCTGGCAGGCTACAGCCCACGGGGTTGCAAAGAGTTGGACATGATTAAGCATGTACGTTCATAAAGAGAATGCCAGAACAATTATACACCAAAATCTAGTTAATCTATATGAAACACACAAACTCGTAGAAGCACATAACCTACAATGACTGAATACTGAAAAATAGAAAAACTGAAGAGACCTATAACTGGAAAGGAGATTGAACTAGCCATCAAAAACCTTGCAACAAAGACCAGCCCAGGAACACACGGTTTCATTGGTGACTTTTAGCAAACATTTAAAGACTTCCAGACTCATACTATGAAGCTAACATTACCCAGATACTAAGTCCAGACAAAAATAATACAAGAAAGGTACAGACTAATATTCCTGATTCAAAAATCCTCAACAAAATACTAGAAAACAGAATTCAATAACACAGTAAACAGATTATATATCATGACCAAGTAAGATTTATTCCTGAAATACAAGGTTGCTTCAACCAACAAAAATCATTCAATACCCCAACACTAACAAAATAGAAAAAACACAAGATCATTTGAACTGATACAGAAAAAACATGTGATAAACTTCAATACTCTTTCAGGATAAAAACACTCAATAAACTAGGAACAAAAAGAAACTACTGGGATTTCCCTGGTGGTCCAATGGCTAAGAATCCACCTTCCAATGCAGGGGACGCAGGCTCAGTCTCTGGTGGGAAAAGATCAAGATCCCATATGCCCACCACTGAGCCCACGCACCACAACTAAGACTCAAGGAAGCCACAAATAAATGAATTGGAAAAAAAAAAAAAAAGGAAACTACTTCAATACAAAAAAGGCCGCATGTGAGAAATTCACATCTAACGTCATCAGTTCAGTTCAGTCGCTCAGTCGTGTCCGACTCTTTGCGACCCCATGAATGGCAGCACGCCAGGCCTCCCTGCCCATCTCTAACATCACTTGTTGGTAAAAAACGGAAAGTTTTTACTTTAAGATCAAGGATAGGACAAAGATGCCTGCTTACATGACAAGTACTCAACCTAGTACTGGAAATTCTATCCAGAGCAATCAAAGGAGAAAAAGAATAAAAGCAATCCAAACTAGGGGGAAAAAAAAGGAAAATTATCTGTTTACGGGCAGCATAATCTATGCAAACAGCCCTAAAGATTTTATAAAAGTTGGTTAGAAGTCACAAATGAATTCTCCAAAGTTACAAGATAAATAATACAGACATAAAAACTAGTTGTTTCTATACACTAAACCTGAAAAGGAAATTAAGAAAATGATTCTATTTGCACTGAGCATTTGGAATCAGCAGATGCAAACTATTATACACAGACTGAATAAACACCAAGGCCCTACTGTATAACATAGGGATCTACAGTCAGTGTCCTGTGATAAACCATCACAGAACATATGTGTGTGCGCACGCAAAGAATCACTTTGCTGTACAGCAGAAACACAATATTGTAAATCAACTATATTTCAATGATTTTTTAAAAATTCAATTTATAAGGGCATTAAAAAGAATAAAATACTTAGAAATAAAATTAACCAAAGAAGTGACAGACTCATCACTAAAAACTACAAAATGCTGCTGAATGAAATTAAAGAAGACACAAATAAATGGAAAGAGATTCCATGTTTATGAACTGGAAGATCTAATACTGTTAAGATGTCAATAGTTCCCAAAGTAATTTATAGATTTAATGAAATCCCTATGGAAAGTCTAATGACACATTTTGCACCTACAGAAAAATCTACTCTAAAGCTCACATAGAATCTCCAGGGACTGTGAAAAGCAAAAATAATTTTGGAGAAGAAGAACAAAGTTGGAGATCTCACACATTCTGATTTCAAATTACAAGTCCTCAGAAATCAAAACCAAGTGATGCTGGCACAAAGACACACACAGACAAATGGAAGAGAAATAAAGGCTTCAGAAGTAAACCTTCATATGTGCTGTTTACAAGGGTTTTTGACAAAAATTCCAAAACTACTCAGTGGGCAAAGGACTGTTTGTCTTTAAAACAAATGGTGCTGGAAAAACTTGATATCCACATGAAAAAGAAGGAAACTGGGTCCTAATCTTACACCACATACAAAAATTAACTCAAAATGTATAAAATACCAATCCTAAGAGTATAAAAATCTTAGGAGAACATATAGGGAGAAAGTTTTATGATACTGGATTTAGCAATATTTTGGGGTATGACACCAAGAACACAAGAAACAAAAGAACACATAACCTGGACTGTATCAAAGCTAGTGACAACTACGCGTCAAAGGACATAATCAACAGTGAAAAAGAAACTCACAAAAATGGAGAAAATATCTGTAAATCATGGATCTGAAAAGAAGTTAATACACAGAAATTCAACAATTCAACAACAATGAAAACCCTAATTTAAGAAGGGGTAACTTTGTTCTTCTTCTCCAAAATTTGAAGTTCCACAAAAACATCTATTTCTGCTTTATTGACTATGCCAAAGCCATTGACTGTGTGGATCACAATAAACTATGGAAAATTCTGAAAGAGATGGGAATACCAGACCACCTGATCTGCCTCTTGAGAGACCTATATGCAGGTCAGGAAGCAACCATTAGAACTGGACATGGGACAATAGACTGGTTCCAAATAGGAAAAGGAGTACCTCAAGGCTGTATACCATCACCCCGCTTATTTAACTTACATGCAGAGTACATCATGAGAAACTCTGGGCTGGAAGAAGCACAAGCTGGAATCAAGACTGCCGGGAGAAATATAAATAACCTCAGATATGCAGATGACACCACCCTTATGGCAGAAAGTAAAGAGGAAAGTGAAAGAGGAGAGTGAAAAAGTTGGCTTAAAGCTCAACATTCAGAAAATGAAGATCATGGCATCTGGTCCCATCACTTCATAGGAAATAGATGGGGAACCAGTGGAAACAGTGTCAGACTTTATTTTTTGGGGCTCCAAAATCACTGCAGATGGTGACTGCAGCCATGAAATTAAAAGACGCTTACTCCTTGGAAGGAAAGTTATGACCAACCTAGATAGCATATTCAAAAGCAGAGACATTACTTTGCCAACAAAGGTCTGTCTAGTCAAGGCTATGGTTTTTCCAGTGGTCATGTATGGATGTGAGAGTTGGACTGTGAAGAAGGCTGAGCGCCGAAGAATTGATGCTTTTGAACTGTGGTGTTGGAGAAGACTCTTGACAGTCCCTTGGACTGCAAGGAGATCCAACCAGTCCATTCTAAAGGAGATCGGTCTTGGGTGTTCTTTGGAAGGAATGATGCTAAAGCTGAAACTCCAGTCCTTTGGCCACCTCATGTGAAGAGTCGACTCATTGGAAAAGACTCTGATACTGGGAGGGACTAGGGACAGGAGGAGAAGGGGACGACAGAGGATGAGATGGCTGGATGGCATCACTGACCCAATGGACGTGAGTTTGAGGGAACTCCGGGAGTTGGTGATGGACAGGGAGGCCTGGCGTGCTGGGATTCATGGGGTCGCAAAGAGTCGGACACGACTGAGCGACTGAACTGAACTGAACTGAAAAAAATTTGAATAACCATTTCTCCAAAGAAGGTACAGAAATAGCCAATAACCACATGAAAAGATATTCCCCAATCCCTGGAGAGAAATTCAAATCAAAACCACAATGACATACTAACTCACGCCCAGTAGGATGGCTATTAAAGAAAATAACAACTGTTTGGTAAAGATATGGAGAAACTGAAACATTTGCACATTGCTGGTAAGCATGTTAAACAGTGCAGCTACTACGGAAAAAAGAATGACAGCTCTCAAAAAAAAGGAAAATACAATAGTCATGCAAGCATGAATGTTAAGTCGCTTCAGTTGTGTCTGAGTCTTTGCAACCCTATGGACCATAGCCTGCCAGGCTCCTCTATCTATGGGATTCTCCAGGCAAGAATACTGGAGTGGGTTGCCATTTTCTCCTCCAGGGGATCTTCCCGACCCAGGAATCGAATGCGGGTCTCCTGCATCGCAGGCAGATGATTTACTGACTGAGCTATGAGGGAACTGTCATATACTTGAGAAATTCTATTTCTCGGTATATACACAAAAGATTGAAAAGTGCAGCTGTGAAGAGATGATTATACATCTATGTTCACATAAGTATTCACAATATCCAAAAGCTGGAAGCAACGCAAGGGTCCACTGATAAGTGAATGGATAAATAAAATGTATACACATATAATAGAGTATTCTTCACTCATTAAAAGAAAGGAAATTCTGACATACGTGACAGTATGAATGGACCTTGAAGACATGATGCTAAGAGAAGTAACCCAGTCACAAAATGACAGTGCATGATTTCATTCTGAGGTACTTAAACTAGTCAGATTTAAAGACAGAAAATGGAATGGCTGCTGCCCAGTGGTAGGCGAAGGAGGGGTTGGTGGCTATAATTTAATCGGTACAGAGTTCCAGCTGTACGATAAAAGCGTTCTAGAGATAGATATTGCACAAATATGTGGATGTAATTAATACCTTGAACTGTACACTTTTAAATAGTTGAGATAGCAAATGTTCTATGTATTTAACATTAACACAATTTTTTTTTAAATGTAAGTATCAAAAAACATCACGAAGTCTAATCACAAACAACTTTGTTTCAACAGCATATATTCAACATCATCAATTAGTTGTCTAATACGTATCTCTCCACATATACTTAAATACAATTGCTTATTTGTATCTTGTTGAATTCTAAGCAATACTTGATCAAGGAGACCCCTCTGAACATTGATAACTTGATATGGCACTGTTATCCAGCCACAACTCATAAACGGTAGCTAGTTATAAAAAAAATCACCTTATTCAGATTTAAAATCATCATTCAACAGTCTGCACAACACACAATGACTTTTATATATTTCAGTGATGGGAAAGCCCAAGGTCTTATCATTTATTTCCAAGAAAGGAGAGTAACACAGAGACTGAGACCCAGGCAGAGTATATATGTAACCATGTCATAGAGAGGTATTAACTGAAAATAAAACAAAATTCCCCCTACTCCACTGGACATCATCAAAAAACACTACAAACAGTACTACAGGAAACAGAAATGATTCCTCAATTACAAAACAGAACACACTGTTTATCCATGTCATTTAGGGTTCAGTAAGGGTTCACTGGCCTGTTACCACCGCCAATCTTACAAAGACTGGAGAACCACTTTCCCTTTTCCCAAATCTCAATTGATTTCCTGTGGAATAATATGTGAGTTGACTTGAAATCATTTTTTATTTGTTCTTCGGAACATGCATAAACACCATGGCTGAACCTTAGGTTTTCAGGCCCAGATAACATTAATACTGAGAAACAAGGAATTTTTCACTTATATGGAATAAAAATAGCCAATGCAATTGCTGGAATTATTTTGAAATGGTGTTCAAGTCAGGCTCCATTCATATGGACTTAATTAGAAGGTATGTATATTAATATACCATTTTAGGTATATTACATTCGTAACAACTACACCAACTAAAAGGACGCTAAAAAAGAAATCCCAGTAAATATTCAAAATAAAAGCAAATCCTCTCATGCTTGTTTAATATCTTCTGAAACACAGAATTAAATATTAAAACACTGCAATAATTGTTTAATTCACAATTTACTTTATTCATCCACCATAAAAGCTATGTATTTCCCAGTTTATATGTAGTATGAAGCACTGTGTAAGCAGTATAATCCTATGGATTACGAGATCTAATCAAATATTCGTACACAGGTAAACATTATTGTAAACAGAATGCTGGCACTTATTTCTTCTTAATGAATCCATTTTCCATTTTCCTTTTGAAATAATCTGACTCAAGTTCACATGCTGCACTTCGAAGACAAACAGTCCAAATGTCAAAAAGGATAAATCACAGTGACTCAAGCTTCCCAGACAAAGGAGCAGATCATCATTACTAGACATGTTCAGGCTTCCAAGGGCTTTCTCTTTCAGAGCCATGCATATAAATAGGTACACAGGGTAATAATAATCACATTTCACACACCGCAAGACTCAATTACAGTAACCGGTGGTGTAAATCCTGAGTACAAGGTAAGCAACTCCAGAAAATCAGAGTAAAACTACTAATATCATAATTTAATATTAAAGAAATCCAGCAAATACACATCATTACTGTTCCTATGTCAGAAAGGCATTTGCTTTTTAACTTCAGAAAAAGGAACAGTTCCTATATAAGAAATTAGAACACGAACACCTCAATGACGGCCCTGAAGCGCCCAAAATGAGTATATACCCAGACATCAAGCTAAAATGTAATTGTGCAGAATCATTTTGTGGACAATTAGAAGTTTACTTCTTTCCCTAACCTTTTATTTAAATATCAAACTTTTCATCTTTAGAATTAAAGAAGTGAAATAGTACTGACCAACTATGATATTCAAAGTTATCTATAATGGAAAACACTCATCGGTGTGACTCCATTATGATTTTTCTAAGGATACTACATGAAAATCCCTACAAGTTATTTTTAGACCATCACTGGGCTGGTTAAATAAACACTGCCCCTGCCATGTAATGTGACTTCCCTGGCACTGATTCTGCTGATAATAAACAGACATCACGCAAACACTCACATGAGACAGGTTCAGGAAAGAGCTGAGTCACCTACCGACAGGCTTCCTGCTGCCAGGGCCTCAGGGGGAATTTCTGTCTCACCACAACACTGGCTGCTTCCCCCATCTGCACTAGTAAATACCAATCCCCTTATACTTCAGTAATATTAAGCAGTTAATGTCAAAACTCATTTTAGGAATCACATAGCTCTAGCCCCACCCCAATGAACACACCAAGCATTTCTGACAACAGTGACAGAAAAACAAAGAAAAGCAAAAATAGGAAGCTAATTAGGTTGGCAAACTTCATCTCAATTAGGCCAGTTTACTCTGGAGAAAAACATAGCCCTCCAGTTAACAGGGAGAACCTAACCACTGCACTACTCACAGGGCTGCTTTTCTGTGACACTATCAACACAATCAAAAGAAGAGAGGCCACAGGCAAAGGAGAAAAGGAAAGACACACCATGTGAACGCTGAGCTCCAAAGTACCCAGGAGAGAGAAAAAGGCCTTTCTCCGTGACCAGGGCAAAGAGAGAGAGGGGAAAACAGTCGAATGAGAAACACTAGAGACGTCTTCAAGAAAATCAGAGACACCAAGGGAACACTTCATGCAAAGATGGGCACAATAAAGGACAGAAACAGTACGGACCTAACATAAGCAGAAGATACTAAGAAGAGGTGGCAAGAATACACAGAAGAACTATACAAAAAAGATGTTTATGACCCAGATAACCACGATGGGTATGATCATTCACCTAGAGCCAGACATCCTAGAATGCAAAGTCAAGAGGGCCTTAGGAACCATCACTACAAACAAAGCTAGTGGAGGTGATGGAATTCCAGTTGAGCTATTTCAAATCCTGAAAGATGATGCTGTGAAAGTGCTGCACTCAGTATGCCAGCAAATTTGGAAAACTCAGCAATGGCCACAGGACTGGGAAAGGTCAGTTTTCATTCCAATCCCAAATAAACGCAATGCCAAAAAATGCTCAAACTACCGCACAACTGCACTCATCTCACACACTAGCAAAATAATGCTGAAAATTCTCCAAGCCAGGCTTCAACAGTACATGAATCCTGAACTTGCAGATGTTCAAGCTGGATTGAGAAAAGGCAGAGGAACCAGAGATCAAATTGCCAACATCCGCTGGATCATGGAAAAAGCAAGAGAGTTCCAGAAAAACATCTGTTTCTGCTCTACTGATTATGCCAAAGCCTTTGACTATGTGGATCACAACAAACTGGAAAATTCTGAAAGAGATGGGAATACCAGACCACCTGGCCTGCCTCTTGAGAAACCTGTATGCAGGTGAAGAAGCAACAGTTAGAACTGGACATGGAACAACAGACTGGTTCCAAATTGGGAAAGGAGTACATCAAGGCTGTATACTGTCACCCTGCTTATTTAACTTATATGCAGTGTACATCATGAGAAACGCTGGGCTGGAAGAAGCACAAGCTGGAATCAAGATTGCCGGCAGAAATTTCAATAACCTCAGATATATAGGTGACACCACCCTTATGGCAGAAAGTGAAGAGGAACTAAAAAGCCTCTTGATGAAAGTGAAAGAGAGTGAAAAAGTTGGCTTAAAGCTCCACGTTCAGAAAACGAAGATCATGGTGTTTGGTCCCATAACTTCATGGCAAATAAATGGGGAAACAACAGAAACAGTGAGAGACTTTATTTTGGGGGGCTCCAAAATCACTGCAGATGGTGAATGCAGCCATGAAATTAAAAGACGCTTACTCCTTGGAAGAAAAGTTATGACCAACCTAGACAGCATATTAAAAAGCCGAGATATTACTTTGCCAACAAAGATCTGTCTAGCCAAAGCTATGGTTTTTCCAGTAGTCATGTATGGATGTGAGAGTTGGACTGTGAAGAAAGCTGAGCACTGAAGAATTAATGCTTTTGAACTGTGGTGCCGGAGAAGACTCTTAAGAGTCCCTTGGGCTGCAAGGAGATCCAACCAGTCCATCCTAAAGGAAATTAGTCCTGAATATTCATTGGAAGGACTGGTGCTGAAGATGAAACTCCAATCCTTTGGCCACCTGATGCGAAGAACCGACTCAATGGAAAAGACCCCAATGCTGGGAAAGATTGAAGGCAGGAGGAGAAGGGGACGACACAGGATGAGATGGCTGGATGGCATCACTGATGTGATGGACATGAGACTCCGGGAATTGGTGATGGACAAGGAAGACTGGCGTGCTGCAGTCCATGAGGTACCAAAGAGTCAGACATGATGACTGAGGGACTGAATTGAACTTGATCAATACAATCCCCCTGGGTTTTCTTCCAAAAGTGAAAATGAAAGTTGCTTAGTCGTGTCTGACTCCTTGAGACCCCCCGGACTATACAGTCCATGGAATTCTCCAGGCCAGAATACTGCAGTGGCTAGCCTTTCCCTTCTCCAGGGGAATCTTTCAACCCAGAGACCCAACCCAGGTCTCCCGCATTGCGGGTGCATTCTTTACCAGATGAGCCACAAGGGAAGCCCAAGAAAACCTAAGTGGGTAGCCTATCCCTGCTCCAGCAGATCTTCCCATCCCAGGAATTGGACCAGGGTCTCATGCACTGCAGGTGGATTCTCTACCAACTGAGCTATCAGGGAAGCCCCAAGGGAAGCCCTTTCTTCCCAAAATACCCCTGAATGACACAGTCTATGTTCTTGACTTCAAACAACAAGGCCTCCAATCAAAACTGCTTTAGATTTTCTTTTTTTGATGATGTTAGTTAACTAGCAGTATCATCAATGAAAGACATTAATCAGCTTAAAAACTTTTTTTAGAATGAAAAAACCTCTCACACCATATATTTTAAAATGCAGCAGCTCAGCAATGTTTTTCCCCCAGCATCGACAGACGTCCTAATGACAAAGCTCAAAAAGACATGGTTCCTGTGTTTAAGGAACTGATAACTTACCTAACGGCTGTAACAGAATACAGCAAGTGCTTTAAAGAGTATGAACAACATGGCAAGAAGCAAAGCAAAAACTGATTAAGTCTTCCTGGGAGAAGATTTCTAGAGAACCTCCACAGGTCAGAGTTCAACCAGGGATGGGGAAGCAGGAAGGGAAGTTGGCCACATGAGGAGAGAAGCACCACGTGCGAGCAAAACAAAGAACACAACAGAAGCACGGAAACCTGGAAAATGGAAAAGCCGGAAAAAGTCTGCTGAAGCCTGAAAAGGTCAGTGATGCCAACACCTAGGAGTGGGTGAGCCAGTGGGGCCAGAGAATTAGATTAGGGCTGAACCGCTGAGCTAAAAGGGTATGTCAGGATAAGAAAGGACTTTAATTTAAAAGGAATCCAGGATACGCTGAACATGGAAGCAGTATCATTAGATTTGTTTAGTGAAAATAACTGCCATGATAATAGGGAGTACTAGAGAAAAGGACCTGTGTCAGGGTTACTAGTCAGGGAACACTCTAATAGTCCAGGTACACGCTGATAAGGAACTAGTCTACCACGATGAATCTAGACAAAGGAGGCCTATTTTAAAATAACTGGTATACTGATGGTCTTCCCTGGTGGCAAGACTTTCTAATTAACTAGACATAAGTGGTAAGGAAGCACCAAAGAGCCAAAAATGAGGTGGCCCAGGCCACCCTCTAAGACGTCAACTCATCTCCCACTGCTCTCTTGCCACGTTAGCCTTACTTATTTCACTCAAACGTATCAAGTTTTTTCTTTTAATGTCTTTGCATTAGCTGTTTTCTCTGCTTTGGATGAAAATATGATCGATTCAATTATATCATACTGAGTTTTAATTATCAAAGAAAACCCCAAGTATTAAAGCATACAGAGTAATCAGACATGTATTGAACATACTTGTGATTAGCAACATAAAACTAACTCCTTGCAATGGGAATAGATGAGGTCACCAAGGGTACAGGACTAAATAACAAAAAATCATTTGAAACAAATATGTTTGAGACAAGCAAAATGAAAATAAATCTTCAAAGCAGGAAGATAAGTTTCCAAAGGATGAAACGCAAACTCTCTTTATTTGGAGTCTGTTTACTAAAAAGCACAGATTTACTTGAATTACACAAAACCTCTATGAAGTAAATCATTTTAAAAATGGGAAAACATGCTCTGAGGAAATAAAGCAACTTGCCACGAGTCACATACAGAAAGGCTAATGCAGAATATGAACCTAAATCTCAATGAAATAGAAGGAAACCAATTCAAGAGGTAAAACAAAATATCATTTAATGTAATAATCAGGATAAAGACCAAAGTTGCTGTTGTTCAGTTGCTCAGTAGTGTCCAACTCTGCGATCCCACGGACTGCAACATGCCAGGCTTCCCTATCCTTCACTACCTCCCAAAGTTTGCACAAACTGATGTCCGTTGATTTGGTGATGCTACCCAACCATCTCATCCTCAACTAAAAACAGAGTTGCCATATCATCCAGTAGGGTTGCCTTCGACCTGAATGAGAGCCCAGAACTTTTATAAAGTGGAAAAGAGGGGAAGAGATGGCAGGCCTGGAACACAGTCCCAGAAAGGCGTCCACCACGCTTGCAAACAAAGATGTGAATTTCCAGACAAGAAACTACGGTAAATTCTTAAAGAGATGGGAATACCAGAGTACCTTACCTGCCTCCTGAGAAACCTATATGCAGGTCAAGAAGCAACATTTAGAAACAGACATGGAACAATGGACTCGTTCAAAATTGTGAAAGGAGTACGTCAAGCCTGTGTATCATAACCCTGCTTATTTAACTTTTATGCAGAGTACATCATTCAAAATGCCGGACTGGATGAAGCACAAGCTGGAATCAAAATTGCCGGAAGAAATATCAGTAACCTCAAATATGCAGATGACACCATCCTTATGGCTGAAAGTGAAGAGAAATTAAAGAGCCTCTTGATGAAAGTGAAAAAGGAGAGTGAAAAAGTTGGCTTAAAACTCAACATTCAAAAAGTGAAGATCATGGCATCTAGTCCCATCACTTCACTTCAGGGCAAATAGAAGGGGCAACAATGGAAACAGTGACAGACTTTATTTTCTCACACTCCAAAAATCACTGTGGATGGTGACTGCAGCCATGAAATTAAGATGCATACTCCCTGCAAAAAAAGTTATGACAAACCTAGATAGCACATTAAAAAGCAGAGACATTACTTTGCCTACAAAGGTCCAAACAGTCAAAGCTATGGTTTTTCAAATAGCCATGTACACATATGAGAGTTGGATCATAAAGAAGGCTGAGCACCGAAGAACTGATGCTTTGAACTATGGAGTTGGGGAAGACTCTTGAGAGTCTCTTGGACTGCAAGGAAATCCAACCAGTTCATCCTAAAGGAGATCAGTCCTGAGTGTTCACTGGAAGGACTGATGTTGAAGCTGAAACTCCAATACGTTGGCCACCTGATGCGAAGAACTGACTCATTGGAAAAGACCCTGATGCTGGGAAAGACTGAAGGCAGGAGGAGAAGGGGACAACAGAGGATGAGATGGATGGATGGCATCACCGACTCAATGGACATCTGAGCAAGTTCCAGGAGATGGTGATGGACAGGGAGGCCTGGTAGGCTGCAGTTCACATGGTTAAAAAGGGTTGGACATGACAGAGCAACTGAACTGAACTGATGATCTAGTAATCCCCTTCCTGGGTACATATCTGGAGAAAATTTTAATTTGAAAAGATACATGGCACCTCAATATTCACTCACTGCAGCACTATTGAAAATAGCCAAGACATGAAAGCAACTCTAGGGCCTATCAACAGATGACTGATTAAGAGGCTGTGAGATACATATAGATATAGATATCTCACTCAGACATAAGAGAAATGAAATCATGCCATTTGCAGCAATATGGATGGACCTATAGATTACAATACTAAGTGAGCTAAGTCAGAAAGAGAAAGACAAGTATCATGATACCACTCACGTGTGGAATCTAAAATACTACACAAATGGACTTAAGTACAACACAGAAACACTCACAGACACAGAAAACAAATTTATGCTTATCAAAGGGGAAAGGGAGTGGACGATGGCTAAATTAACAGTTTGGGATTAGCAGATACAAACTACTGTATATAAAGCAGATAGACAACAAGGATCTACTATATAGTTCAGGGAACTATATTCAGTATCCTAGAATAAAACCATAATATAAAAGAATATACATACATATATATATATATATATTATATATATACACACACACACACACACACACACACACACATACATACATACATACTGGCTTCCGTGGTGGCTCAGCAGTAAAGAATCTGCCTGCCAATCCAAGAGCCACAGGAGACACAGGTTTGATTCCTGGGTCGGGAAGATCCCCTGGAGAAGGGCATGGCAACCCACTCCAGTATTCTTGCCTGGAAAATCCCATGGACAGAGGAGTCTGGCGGGCTACTGTCCATGGGCTCACAGTGAGACACGACTGAGCAACAGCATGCAGCACACACACATACATACGTAATTATATATACACACACAGATATAGATAACTGAATCATTTTGATGCACAGCAGAAACTAATAAAATAAACTATAAATCAACTATACTTCCATAAAAATTTTAAAAATTTAAAAAGATATTTGGGTCTATTGTTAAACATGCCACACTGGAAAATTAACTATGAGGAACATATGTCTTTAGGAATTATGGAGTGTATTCATAAATTTTCCAGTAACAGACGATTGATACTTATTTAATGCTACAAGAAATAAGGGAATACAACTCTAAATGCATGGCAAGATGGATGTGTATTTTTGGTTTAAAAAGTTATGAGGAATACATTTTGCTGAGAAAAAGAAAGCAATTTTGTTGTAAAGAGGGGCTGATTGTTTCAGAATTGGAAAGAGCAAATATAGGACAAGAATACAGGACAAAAGAATTCTTTGGAAAAAAAGGAGCTTTATGTGTGGTCAAACTGGCTGAATATTACAAGGCCTTTAAGAATAAGCTTTAAAATCAGTGGTATACTTTTATAAAACTAAAACCTAATTTACTTTCATTTTCATTTCCTAAAAGATCAGTCTTTTTGGAATTATTGGTTTGCTCCTGAAAAAAAGATTGTGAAAGTCTTTTAACTCATCTTTAACTTCCTTAGAAACAAAAATTTGTAGTTTACGAAAATTATTTTGTTTTATGCTCACCAAGTCTTTGCTTATTCAACAAAATCAAATCTTCTCAATATTAAAAGAGCTAAGTTTCCTTTACAACTATGTAACCTTTTGTATTTGCCTTTGAAATCTTTTATTAGTAGTCAAATAGATAATTAAGTATAATTTCATCGTGATCTGTGGTCCTGCTTGATCTAATGTCTAAAATCTTCGGCATGCCACAGCTAAGACCTGGCACAGTCAAGTGAATTAACAAATAAAAATATGTTTTTTAAACCTATCGATATTTTTAAAGCACTTCTCAAAAATCAGAAAGGTCTTCATTTAGAAATGAAGTCTTTCATTGTGTGTCTGTTTACTTGAACCAACTTTAGGTTCTCCCAGAGGACACTGGAGAATCTAAAAGCATTTGTCTCTCAGCTGGTATTCTGTTGAATGAATCGGTCTTATCTGATATGTTAAGTAAGCTGATCATATAAACTGAATTGACAAATTATATAGGAGGCTTGTCATATAAGAAGGACTACTGAATCTTTTTACCTTATTTGTAAAGGTGTATATTAATTTAAGTATTCAAAACTGGAGCAAATTCCTGAATTCTATGATGAACTGATACAATGTTATCAATTTTTATGTATATCACAGAAATAAGCAATTTCATTCTTAATCTCATTATAATGAACTCTCATCAGACCTTTAAAATGGTTTTTTCAAGTCTTTGCAATTTCTAGGCAATTACTGGTTAATTCTAATACTTTTGGAAACGTTTCATCTTTAAAGAGGGAAAGGACTCTGACAGGTACTCAGGAATACAGTTTTTTGGTAACTCTATCGTAAGGTTGAGCAAGGTAAGGATTTCTAAAACTCTAATTTAAAGCTGACCGCTTTCATGTTTTGTTTTCCCCATGTAAAGGGTCTTTATTTTCACTCTTCTCCTTTAAGCGATCTATAATTTATTTACAGCAATTTGATCAAGTGTATCCTCACAACAAAGGTCGAAGAATTTATTTTTTTCTCCCTATTTGGTTTCCCGCTAAAGTCTGAAACTCTTATTAAATATTCCTGTTTTTCATTACAACATATATATTTTCAGAGATTTTAAGGGAGTCTATTCGCCTTGTAACAGGATGCCTGAAGCACCTAAGTCCTGCTTCTTTTGATCCACAACAGATAAAGGGAGACACAGTTCCAGGTTGTAAAGGTCAAATTACTTTCATTAAAAATAACTCTTCTGTGGTAGAGAACTCATTTCACAGTGCAATTACAGGAGGAAAAAAATGTATCACATTTTACAACCTGGAGATCATGATAATGGAAAAGACACCTCCAAAAGGACTCTCCAGCCTCACAAGAAGGACTGCTATCAGATACTGTGGCCTAATCTTCATGCTGCCACACTGCAGGGAACAGAATCCATGTATAGCACCAGAGGAAGGCACCAAACCCCAAATGGACCTGCACACCGTCTGACAACTTGAACGTAAAGCTCACTAGGGCTTCAAGCAGACGACATCTGAAGGCGACAGCTTTCCCAAGAAGGCCAAACTAGGCCTATATACCTTTCTTTCCATGCTACCTCTTAACCTGTTTTTCTCCCCCCGCCTCCGCTATTTCATGGAATGACAATGCCCAATCCCCTGCAAATGGCAGAACCTCTTTGATTGCTGGATTTGCCACCAGAAACCTGAGTCCCTCCAAGACAGCAATGGCTCTTTGGTTTACCCTCTAAGTGATTTCACTGGGGTTCCCAAATTATTCCACAGTACCATTTCATACAGTCTTGGTGCTAAACTCTCCTAAACTTATTCGCTGCTTCAATTTGATCCAGTCCTGGGATAAGGGGAAAGAAAACTCTTTTCAATATGTATGTGAGAAGTTGTATGGAGGTAACCTGTCAGGGCATAACAACGTAATAGTTAACTGAGCCTTGGTAAGCAATGCTAGGCCTCTATACCAATGAATGAATCCACAGATTCTATCGCTTACGTGGGCGGCTTGTGTACTCCCTCTGGTTATACGTTCATATTTGGAAGTTTTGGGAATGGCTTTTATGCTTGGGCAACTCATTGCCGTGATAGCTGGAGAACACAAGGACAGCGTGCCCATGCTGTATTCACTGTCCCATTCTTCCTACGTACTGAAGAAGCCTCTCAATGGTCCATCCAATTAATTGTCTATGACTGCCCACTTGTTTAGACGTAACGCTTTGCACATTTAATAAGACTACTGTATAGTGTACACGTAACTTTTATGTGCACTGAGAAATCAAAAATGTGTACAATTCACTTTACTGTGATATTCATCTATTGTGGTGATCTGGAGCTGAACCTGCAGTATCTCCAAAGCATGCCTGTACACGTGAAGATGTGCATAGAGTACATGCAAATACTACACCATTTTATATAAGAGAATCAAGCAGCAGAGATTTTGGTTTCTGAAGAGAGTGGACCAGTGAACAAATCCCTGCAGATACCAGAAGACCACTGTGTTTTACTTTTTATAACACATCTCAATCTGTACTAGCTGATTCAAGTGCTCAAAAGCCACAGGTGACTCTAGTGGCTATTATACTGAAGAGTGCAGTCTAGACTGGGTCCATATGGGTTGCGGAGTATGTATATGGCTGTTCTGGGAGAGTGAAAAAGGGGAGAAACAGTGAATCCAAGAGCCCACAGCAACAGTTTAATGACACAACCAATGAATGCTAGATATCCTCATGGTAAATGGCAGAAAATAAAACGGAAATGGAAACTGTGTGTCAAATGCTAAAATCCTTAAACAATGTGGAAATCTGCTCTGGAAAATTGCCAATGATAGCAATGAGGAAACCAGTATACTCGTAGGGTACATATGGGTCAAAGGCCAAGGACCTAGCCAGAGTAATGAAGGGCCAGAGCAATGCTGAGCCTGCTTCCCAAGATAAAAAGAAAACTGAAAAACTAGTAACATCTACTTGAAAGGATTTCTCAGGAAGTAATCTTACTTACTTTTTCAGAGAGTAAGGAGACAGAGGGAGGGTGGGCAAGCTCACAGATAGGGTGCTCAGGAAGAGACCTGATAACTAGAATGTTCCAGAAGGTCCAGTAATAGGACAGCAGCAGAGATTCTACAAGCACTTTAACTACCATGGAATAGAAACATATGCAGATAAGCAAATAAATAGCAGGAGGCAAGTTTCCTGAGTCTAGGACTAATCAGCTTCTTCTGGAGCTTGGTATGTGCTGTGCTGTGCTGTGCTTAGTCGCTCAGTCGTGATCGGCTCTTTGCGACCCCATGGACTGTAACCTACCAGGCTCCTCTGTCCATGAAATTCTCCAGACAAGAACACTGGAGTGGGTAGAGCTTAGCGAACTTAGTCACATAAACTGTGGATTTTTTAAGCTTCTCAGAGAAATAAATGGGTTAAATACAGAGTTGGGATTTTATAAAGAAACAACCTTGCTTAAACTCTGTGAAATGGCCTTTACCAAATAAACCCATTTGTGCCTGGCACACAAAGATTTAAGAATGCTCTTTCTAAGAAAACCAAGTTATTAATTCAAACACATCACATCGTAACAGTAAAGCTGATAATCTGGGGAAAGGATATTCAGTAAAACTGCTTTAAAAACAGGTCTGAGCAGGGGACTTCCCTGGCGGCCCAGTGGTTAAGATTTCCCCTTCCAAAGCAGGGGAGTGAGTTCAGTTCCTGGTTGGGGAGCTAAGATCCCAGGTGTCTCACAATCAAAAAACCAGAACATAAAATATAAGCAATATTGCAGCAAATTCAATGAAGACATTTTTAAAAATGGTCCAATCTTATTTTTTTTAAGTTATCAAAAAAATACGTTTGAAAAGAAATCAAACGACATAAAATAAATCCTATTTACCACAACCAATCTATATGGACTCTGAGATCTTAATTACAATATTAGTTCCAAATTTTTCTGTCAGCCATAACACTAGGAATATAGCACAGGCATTTTTCTACAGATCATTCAATTCCCTATAATTTTTCATTTTCATAAAATTCTAGCAAGATGATACATATGAAAGATGAAAAACAGTAATGCCTCCACAGACAGATTCTCATTAGGTTTATCTTCTTACTAATCTTCTGCAAAACTGTTCATTCCTAACATCATGGCTCATTTGATAAATGTCAAAAATGTACATTATAAGTCTAATCCAAAGCATAGCTCTAATACATGACTTGGGAGAAATGTGAATCAAGCTTTGGCTGAAACAACACACAATCCATGCACTAAAATGCACCTTCCACCTCCTTCTCCCATTCCTGTCTTGAAGCACAACAATTTCTGATTTTATTCAATTTAGTTACAAAGTATTTCAGCTGTTGAAATAAATCTTTTATGATACTACAGTAAGACAGGACAAAAATAATAACATCTGAAGAAATCCCAAGTCATCATTTTAAGGTATGATTTTCAAACATTCTCATCTTGAATTCTATTAAAAGACTTACCAACAAAAAGTAACAACCATGGATCAGGTGTCACATTTATTTTCTTTTGCCGAATATTCTAAAAAGCAGTGAGTAAGTGATCAAAAGAAGAGTTAGAAGGTGGGAGAGAAGATGTAGTAAGAGGCAAAATAAAAGGTGGTATATATAAACCAAAAAGTAATCATCTGTTCTAGCACTTGGACTTCTTCCCAAATACATTATAACACAACGAGGACTGCTTCTCTAAGAAGCAAATAACAGATGGGCTTACTAGATACAATTTTTCCTTTCTGTGTAATGTTTGCTTGACAGTTGACACTGCTGAATGATTTTGGGAAAATTCAGATGAACCTCAGTTTCTAGACAGCATCGAGGTCATACCACAGCTTTCTGAGTGACTACGCTGGGATTTCTAAACAACTCTACCTACCAGCTTGCTCAGATATGCAGATGACATCACCCTTATGGCAGAAAGTGAGGAAGAACTAAAGAGCCTCTTGATGAAAGTGAAAGAGGAGAGTGAAAAAGTTGGCTTAAAGCTCAACATTCAGAAAACAAAGACCATGGCATCTGGTCCCATCACTTCATGGGAAATAGATGGGGAAACCGTGGCCGACTTTATTTTTTGGGCTCCAAAATCACTGCAGGTGGTGACTGTAGCAATGAAATTAAAAGACGCTTACTTCTTGGAAGGAAAGTTATGACCAACTTAGCATATTAAAAAGCAGAGACATTACTTTGCCAATAAAGGTCTGTCTAGTCAAGGCTATGGTTTTTCCAGTGGTCATGTATGGATGTGAGAGTTGGACAGCTGAGTGCCGAAGAATTGATACTTTTGAACTGTGGTGTTGGAGAAGACTCTTCAGAGTCCCTTGAACTGCAAGGAGATCTAACCAGTCCATCCTAAAGGAGATCAATCCTGGGTGTTCACTGGAGGGACTGACGTTGAAGCTGAAACTCCAATACTTTGGCCATCTGATGCAAAGAGCTGACTCATTTGAAAAGATCCTGATGCTGGGAAAGACTGAGGGCAGGAGGAGAAGGGGACGATAGAGGATGAGATAGTTGGATGGTATCATCGACTTGATGGACATGGGTTTGGGTGGACTCTGGGAGTTGGTGATGGACAGGGAGGCCTGGCATGCTGCGGTTCATGGAGTTGCAGAGAGTCGGATACAACTGAGCAACTGGACTGAACTGAACTGAGGTGTGAGGTGTTTTTGTTTTCTGTTTGAACAATTTTCCCGAGGGTAATAAATACAGTGAAAGTCAAACTAATCAAAATTTAACAATATCAAGCAATAATATTAAAATACCTATGTAACAAGGCCTGGTTTTCAGTAATGATGACAGTTATAAATTGGTATTAAAGATTTTAGGGACATCCCTGGTGGCGCAGCAGGTAAGACTCTGCCTGCCAATGCAGGAGACACAGGTTCGAAACCTGTCGTGTGATGGCAGGTTTCACACGCTGTGGAGCCACTAAGCCCGTGTACCACAACTACTGCGTGCACGGTCCCGAGGCCCAGCACAGCCAAACGTGAAAGCAAATCAGTGCCACCAAGACTAGAAGGCATTCTCTAAAATTAATTCCCAACTTTTTTCTTTATATTTATTTGACTAGGCTGGATCTTGGTTGTGGTATGTGCGATCTAGTTCCCTGACCAGGGATTGAACCCAGGCCCCCTGCATTGGGAGCATGGAGTCTTAGCCGCTGGACCACCAGGGAAGGCCCTAATTCCCAACTTTCAAAAAATGTTAAATATTCCAAAGCTATTATAATACAGAAAACGGACATGTATTAAGCATCCAGCATTTATTTGCCAGGGCCTTTGAATCTGTTATTTGACTTAATCCTCACACCATTCTGTGAGATAGGTATTGTTATATATCCACACAACAGATGCCAAAATTCCACTTGGAGGGAGGTTTAACATATCCAAGATCACATGATTAATATCTGGTAGAACTGGGATTCACAGTCAGGTCTCAGTCAGGTCTCTCTTTAAAAAAAAAAAAAAAAAAAAACTTCACTCTCTAAAAGGCAATCTTTACACTGAGGCAAAACCCACTTCAGCGTTCTTGCCTGGGGGACAGAGGAGCCTGACGGGCTACAGTCCATGGGGTCACAAATAGTCAGACACGACTGAAGAGACTTAGCATGCCTATGTAGCAAACTAATAATTCTTTTTCAAAGTTTATATTTTCGATGTGGGAGAGAAATTCTTTACCTCAAAAAAAAAAAAAAAAAAGGGAACACTATGTGATCAATCTCTGTTTTAAGTCAGATCCCTAGGAAATCTTTTTGGTGCTTTATCACAGTTCAATTGTTGGGCTGTGCTCAAGGCCTCTTCAACACATACTCCAAGAGATAGATTATTCATTTCTGAATGGAAGCTCTTTTCAGCAACAGAAATGTGGCTGCTAGAAAATTAAAAAGCCTGTATTTTAAATGTTATCTAACAAAAATACTGCTTTTACTTAATTGTGGCTTTTGGACTTTTTTAAATGAATGTTTTAGGCAACTCAACCATTCATTAAGTCATAATATGTGTTTTATTCTGCATTAGGACCATCCAATTACTCTTATTCTCTGTTACCTCAAAAATAGATATTTAATGAGTGTTATGCCACACACTCTGGGGTGCACTTTAATGTCACTCATCACCCATTTCAATGCAGCTGTATTTGTCAGGCCACTCTTTCTTCAGTCCAACTCTAGAAATATTTACAATAAACATAATTTTAAAATGAAACAATTTTGACAAGTAAACTGATTTAAAATACTGTAAAATGAAACATTTAATACAAAAATGAACCTTAACATCTCATATTACATTACTTTAAATACCAGAGATACAGTATTTCTTTGTACCTAACCACCACGACTGTATATAAAAGCTTATTTGTGGATTATATTCTAATAATATACAGACCAGAAAATGAGATTGCCTGCTCAGAAAAGGTAATAAATCCTGTATCAATATGGTACTGAACTGGTTTTTTAAAAATCTAAATCCCTGCCACAATATCTATAAAAGACTTTCTGGCTTCAGAATTCAGTCTTAACTCATGGTAACAGTACTACTGAGAAAAGACTCACAGACCCTTCCTCAATATAAGCCTTCCTCAGAACAAGCTCTCAAAGCATGTTACTTGGTTCTTTTATAGTTAAGCTTGTACCTGTAAAATAAACCTCTACTGAATTACACGAAACAGTCAACAGTACTAGTGAGAAAAAGGCTCCTCTGTTTATCCAAATAAAGCACCGCAAACAGCCACTAAGTTACACTTTTAGAAAATTTCGTTTAGAGCCATTTCCATCCCCAAAGAGGCATTCCATCCCTTACATTCAGCCATTGTATATGGGGAAATAAAAGTCTTACTGTTTTAAAAAATTTGAAAAACACTGTACTGCAGCTTTAAATCCACAAATATTTGATATGTTGAAGCCAAAACAACCTGCTCTTCCTCTGCTTGTATCAGAAGGGTCAATTATTCCAGGGGCCCCCAACCTCCAAGATCTATAATGTCAGATAATCTGAGCTACAGCTGATGTAATATTAATAGAAACACAGGGTGCAATATGCACGGTAAGTGTGACTTGCTTGAAGCACTGAGAAGACTTCCCCCACCCCAACACTAGTTCGTGAAAACACTGTCTTCCATGAGACTGGTCCCTGGTACCAAAAAGGTCAGGGACTACTGAATTATACCTCTCAGACAGAATTTGATTTTATCATCAAAATTAAATGGTATATATTATCAATGTGGTAAAAACTATTTCAGTACAGACTGTAATGCAGAATATACTATCTATAAAAAGTTAACAGTCCCCTGTAGATACTAGATAGAAATAACTTCTCCATCACCAAAGCCACTGTCCTTAAGTTGAGAAATTCATTATGTTTGTATGTCGTCTAAAATATGAGGATGCTTTCTGCTACTTTCACTGAAAAGCACTTCCAGCAAAGAAGACCTACAAGTCTCATTTAGGCTCCGGGTAGTCCCTGTTCCACAACTCTGTTCTCAACATTAGAATCACTTGGGCCTCATCCCAAGCAATTAAGAGAATCTCTGGGGAATGGGTCTCAGGAATGAGAAGATTCTAGAGGCAGCAAGGATTGAGAACCACTATCTCTTTTTTATTTCTAAGCAGTGACATGTGCAGCAGAAAAGTACTGTACTAAGTTCACCACCACTTCTATATTCTTTACACTTACTTCAACATTTAAATTCTATGATTTTTTGCATCTCATAAAACAATGACGGACTCATATAACAGGATGGCTTTCACAATACACCTTGATCTCACACACTGTGTTTCCACAACAACAACTATACTATTCAAACCTTAGCTCTTCCCTACATGGCATAATAAAAACCAGTTCTCTGCCCAATCCCAGTCCCAGTTTCCCCAAGGCTATTGGGTTAATGTACTGATCTGCCTATGGAGAATTCAACGCCTGGTTCACTGAATTCCTAGATACTAAAAGTACTTCATAAGTTGTGCACTGATGGTTCTCTGCTTCCAAAGTTAACAACAACAACAAAAGTTGTTTCATGTTGCTTTTTTAAAATCATATCATACTGTATCATAAAAACAATGTTATAAGTGGTGGTTGTAGTCTCAAAATTATTCATGAAAGCCTCAGTTCAGATCAGTTCAGTCGCTCAGTCATGTCCAACTCTTTGCGACCAAAGCCTAGTACGCATAAAACGAACCTGAATACTATGATGAATTATGAGAAAGTTAGGAATAATGGATGTGAGAGTTGGACTATAAGCAAAGCTGAGCACCAAAGAATTGATGCTTTTGAACTGTGGAGCTGGAGAAGAGTCTTGAGAGTCCCTTGGACTGCAAAGAGATCCAACCAGTCCAGCCTAAAGGAAATCAGCCCTGAATATTCATTGGAAGGACTGATGCTGAAGCTCAAACTCCAACTTTGGCCACCTGATGCGAAGAGCTGACTCATTTGAAAAGACCCTGATGCCGGGGAAGATTGAAGGCAGGAGGAGAAGGGGACAACAGAGGATGAGATGGTTGGATGGCATCACCAACTCAATGGACATGAGTTTGAGTAAACTCCGGGAGTTGGTGATGGCAGGGAGGCCTGGCGAGCTGCAGTCCATGGGGTCACAGAATCGGACACAACTGAGCAAATGAACTGAACTAGGAATAATGTCAAGAGATGTGGGCTCAATTCTTTACAAACAGAGCTGTTAGGGAACTGTTGCACAGAAACCACCCCTTGGCCAGGCCCACTTGCCTGAGCTGTCTTACAACAGGCGGTCCTGACAAGGAATATGGTGCTGCCTTTGAAAATTCACTGGGAGAATTCACAAAAGGTTTAAAAGAGGGAGGAGACGGCCAACTTTCCAGAGTCCTTCTCACTGTAATCCATCTTGGGTGGGAGATACACGCATCACCAGGAAGGACCCTAATTCAGACTATGGGCCAATCAAGATGATTGGCCAGAGACAACCCAGAAACTAACCCCATTACCATAAATGGGGTGAGCCACATGGCAGAGCAGCTCTCCAGGGCTCCCTTACTCTGCTGCTTTCTGTGCTGGTGCCCTTTTCCAATAAAGCCTTTTGCTTTCGGCACGTGTGTCTCCTCAGACAATTCGTTTCCGAGCGCTAAACAAGAGCCCACTTTTGGACCCTGGAAGAGGTCCCTCTTCCTGCACAATGCTAGGAGGCAAATCATTTCACTTTTCACAGTCAACATCCCCAATCTACAAAATAGAGATAATCGTATCTAACCATAGGCTTACTGAAATGGTAAAATAAACATAGTGGAGTAACTGAGAAATGCTCTAACCTGTAAGGTAATCTATCATTAAGACATTAATGACATTAAGACAATCTATCATTAATCTATCCTTAAATACATAATCTGATAAGAGGAATACACAACAAATACTAGTTTACACAGTTATAATTCAAGTTACATGAGAAAGGAACAGCTTTTAGTTAAAATTATTTCTAAATCTTTCCAGCAGTCAAGGTCCTCCTACACTCACTGTCCCTTATCTACAAGAGTTGCTATTTTTTAGGAGAATCTGTCCATCTGATTCCTACCACATTACATCTACTTTTAGAATGTGTTACAGGAATAGCTTCTAGTACGAGATTCTCTCTTTTCAAAGACCCTCTCAGGATGGCCATTTTTCAAGAAACCTATATTCTTTAAGGTCTTTTGGAGCAATTCAAACTAAGCCAAACACAAAGGTTTGACGAAGGATGCCTTTTGTATGCAGCCAGCTTTTTGATAACTTTCATCTTTATAAGCTGTACAAAGTTTTGTAATACCCTTTTCTAATATACACTTGAACAGTGTTTTTCCTCCTTTGGTTTCATACTTTTTAATTTCATTGCTGCTGAATTGAAGAAGCAATCGCTCAAAATCAAAGAGGAGATGGTAGAATAATGTCTTCTAGGTCCTTGATACTTGTTTTCTTTGCCTGTTGGCCAGCCTCCAGTCCCTTTGCTACTTCCCTCCCTTCTTAAATGTTGCCAAATGGTTATGTAAATAAGCCAGCTGGCTTCTGAGTCATCACTTCTGTATTCAACTTCTCTAACTCCTAAAGTGAACCCTGATACACTCTTTGAGCCCTTAACAGTCCTTGGAATTTTTCAGCGTCTTTTTTAACAGGGCAGCTGGACTTTCAGTGATTTTTCTCACTCCTACAGGGTTTTTATTGGCAGCTGTTGGTCACATACTAATAACCATTTCCATCGTTCTTTCCAATATGCCTGTCCTTGTGATAACTCAATACATTTTTCTCTAGACTTGCTACTGTTTTCTAAAAGGAGAAAACCTCCATATGTGTAAAATTTTTAAAGTTAAAAAGAAAAGCAATAGTTAGCCTACACTGCATTTAGTGTAAAGAAGTAACTGCTGACTTGGTGATGGTTTTTTGGATACGTCATCAAAGACACAGACAACAAGAGAAATAAACGAGTAAATCAGATTTCCTCAAATTTAGAAACTTTTGTGCAAAGGACACTAACAACAGAGTGAAAAGGCAACTGATGAGAGAAAATAGTGCAAATCATATATCTGATAAGGAACTGAGATCCAGCGTGACTCCCCTACACAAAAATCCAACTAAAAAATGGGCAAAGGATTCGGACGTTTTCTCCAGAGAATATAAACCAATGGTAAGTAAATGAAAAGGTGCTCAGCATCACTAATCACTAACAGCATGTAAATGTTTTACACACACATACTCATGAATTTTCTTTCTGACACAATAATCAAGTTTGCTATCATCAAAAAGAGCGTATTCTGAATGACAGCAGACATGAGTTGGCCATTTAAAGGACAGTCAACTACTACATACAAAACTCTTGACTCCTGGTATGAAGACAAAGCAGTGTGGCAATGTATAGATACTGCTCACAATCAACAATAGAAGACGTAAGCTACGTATGAAAATAGAACCTACAATCCTTAAATTACAGCATAACAGCTGTGAAATAAAGTCTTTTTTTTTTAATGGCAAGACAGGAGAAACTTAAACAAAAATATCTTCTCTGCCCTATGGCCTCCTCTCCCCCTCTCTGTGCACTGTATACCTGCATTATACATCACCAAACCTCCCCCATCAGCAGGAATACCAGCTCAGCCATAAACAGCAACATTCTCTTAACATCAACAAGACAACTCCTTAAGAGACAGCATTCCCTGATGATTTTGTAAGGGGTCAATGATGATATGAATTATTTAAACTGTCAGTGAAAGGTCATTTGATGTACAGCCCTGTCTCAAAAAACATATATAACTGTGCCTTGACTTCCTGGTGGCCTGGTGGTTCAGTTGGTAAAGAGTCTGCCTGCAATGTGGGAGACCCAGGTTCGCTCCCTGGGTGGGGAAGATCCCCTGGAGAAGGAAATGGCAACCTACTCCAGTATTCTTCCATGGACAGAGGAACCTGGTAGGCTATAGTCCACGGGGTCACAAAGAGTCGGACACGATTGAGTGACTAACACTTCCACTTTCAATTTGACTTTCACTTGACTCCATGGGTGGAACCATTCTCAGAGCCTTCTCGGATGCTGTTCCTGGGTTATAGTCCTGAAATTTAGCGCAAATAAATTTTTTTATATCTTTCTTAGACTGACTGACTAATTTTTCATCAATATACTTTTCCATTCAAATCACTGAACTTATCAACTTTTCTTATCTTCTAATGTATGCCCTTAAGGCTACATGTTTAAGTAACACTTTACGTACATCACACAAATTCTAACACAAAGTGCTATTTTTCATTCATTTCTAAAGATAATGTTTATATTTTGATTTTATCAAGTCAAAAGTTTTTTAAATTTCCAAATAACCAAATTTTATTTTTTTCTCCTACATTATGCTTAAGATTATGAAAGATACAAAATTATGTTTTAAATAAATAATTCTAGCCAACCCCTCGTCTAATTGAATTATATTCTAACTAAAATAAGTTATAATTCTGATAAGGTTTTTTAAAAACAGCAATTATGCTCTGTAAAGTTTCAAATTAAACATAATTTACATTTTGTTTTTCTTTTGTTATTAAGCTCTAAATTCTACAGAAGTATATTTAGAAAATAATATAAATATGATTGGAATTTAACATTTCTCTCTGTAACCTAGCATATCATTAGATTTTATAAATTCTCCTTAAGATGCAGAAAAATGGCAGTCTTAATAGAATGAGAAAAAATGTAAATTAAATATTTATAAATTTATTACTTCAATCAAATTATCCATAGCCTTTTTAATAGTTCAGCTAACTTGAATCGGTAAAACATCCTCTCTATATTTTTAAGGCTTGATAATTATGATACTGAAACCACTGATATCCTCAATTATTTTTACCCTGGTTTTTTGTATACAAAATTTATTTTTCATACATATAATCAAAATATGTATTTATATACACACACATTCTTGAGCTAATAGACATTTATATAAAAACAAGTTTACTATCTGTGTCATATATCTGTATCAGGGATTGGCAAAAAATGACCCTTAGCATTTGTTTTTGTAGGGCCACCTATGAAAAGGTTTTTTCACCTATTTAAAGGACCGAAAAAGAAGAAAAACCAGCAGCAGCAGCAAAACATAATCTGACTCCAAAATATTTATTATCTGGTCTTTCCAGTTCGCTAATCTATCATGGGCTGGCAAATTTATCCCTATTGAGGTCCGGATAGAAAATATTTTAGGTTTTGTAAGGCATACAATCTCTGGCAACTATTCAACTCTGCAACTGCAGCACAAAAGCAGAATTCACAAATAAAATTAGTATGGATGTATTTTTGTAAAACTTTACTTACCAAAACCATGACAGATTTGGCCCTTGGGTCATAGTCTGCCAACCCTTAACCTATACGGTTACTAACTAACCTGTCCATTTCTCTGAGATTTCAATCTCCCACACTGCCGAATTTGACCACTTCCATTTTTTAAAATTTGTTTTATATATATTCTAAACCAATTAATTATCTAAGAGTTTATAATATTACATCATCTAGAAACTACTTATTGTTGGAATTATTTCTCACCCATACAGCTTTTTGCTTTAAACTGTATGTTGATTTCTAAAGGTTGCTTATACCTACCAGCATTTTCCTTTAAATGCTTTCCTGCTTTTGTTTTTAATCTTTTTGTGTCATGTTCAAATGCATATTCCTAGATTCCAGTTTTTGACAAATTGAGTGAATATTTAATAAAGGAATTTAATGTCATTATTATTAGTCAAAGATGATATTTTATAACATTTACTTTGTTTCTTTTTATTTTTTTATTTATTTTTTGGCTGGACTGGATTTTGGGGGCTGCACAGGCTTCTCTCCAGCTATGGTGAATGGGGGCTACTCCAGTTGTATGTAGTCAGCGGGCTTCTCACTGCAGTGGCTTCTCTCGTTGCAAACACAGGCTCTAGGGCGCCCAGGTTTCAGCAGTTGTGCTCCTGGGCTCTAGAGCACAGGCTAAGGAATTGTGGTGTAAGGGCTTAGCTGCTCCGCAGCATGTGGGATCTTCCCAGATCAGGGATCGAACCCATGTTTCTTGCATCAGCAGGCGGATTCTTTACAACCGAGTGACCAGGGAAGCCCCGTACTTCCTTTGTAATATCTCCTTTCCTCCTTTTTGTTAAATTTGTGGATTTACGGCCCCATGTTATTCGTTATTACTAATGTAACTAGACGTCCTTTTGGGCTCTCCAGGTGGCACAGTGGTGAAGAATCCACCTGCCAATTGAGACACAGGAGATGAGAGTTCAATCCCTGGGTTGGGAAGACTTTCCCCGCAGGAGGAAATGGCAAACCACTCCAGTATTCTTGCCTAGGAAATCCCATGGACAGGGGAGGCCCAGTGGACTGTAGCCCATCGGGTAACAAAGAGTCAGATACGACTGAGCACACACACATATATCCTTTTACCATTTATTTGTAAATACCTTTACTTACCTGCTGTCTTTCAGCTCTAATCTAGGCTGTAAGTAGGAGGGTGCTTTGACCTCCTGTCAGGACGGCTCCAGACACCAGCTCCATTCAGATCTCGAGTCTCTGAAAGCCACTTAGAGATCCAGCAGCAACCATGCACGCATACCTCACCATTACAGCACTGGCCTCACCTCTCACCAATCGAACTGCTACTGACCAACGTGCAGTGAAACGTCCTTCTCACAAGTCTGAGCAACAGTTTCCTAAAGAACTTCTCTAAGCTCCTAGGTTCTCACACCACCACTATCTCTCCTCTTTCATTCCCTCGGCTCTTAAGAATGTTAGGTGCTTCTTACAGTTACTAATCTCTGGACTACTTCAGTGTCCCTCTGAGAATCAATCAGCTAGTTTAACAAATTCATGTATTAAGTCCCCCTGTATTTGAACTGGATAGAATGATTTCTTTTTTTCTGACAATACTTTAACTGCTGCTAACTGCTTTAACTGCTAAGCTAACTAGACAATCGTGTTCTCAACCATACTAAATAGGCAGGTCAAAATTCTGGAACTGAACTGTGAAAGATGAGCAATTTTAATGGTGATGAAGACTAATAAAATCTAAAGTAGTAAACAGAGGCTTGAATAATACAATGCAGTACCTGAAAATGAAGTATCACTGACAGGGAACTGAAAAACAGATTTATTTTGCAATGAAATACAACAAAATATTGGCAACATAACTTTTTCTACATATCACCTACTTAAGTATCTATGGAACGAAGTATTTGGCAGACAGTAAAAAGACCATACGAGAGCAGAAGAATTCAGATGGCTTGAGAGTTTATCATTCCTTAGAGAGGAAAAAAATGAGAATTCATTAACCAATGAAAAATGTAAAATCAGATCTAGCTCTTCCTGTTAATTATAAGCATCACTGGAAATTTAGGGGGAAACAGAACAGTAAATAAATATATGCATTAAGGAAAAAAGGTTGCTGGTTTGGTATTATAAATTACAACATTTTATCCTAGTAACAATTAATGTATAATCTGCATTGTTTATAGTTAACTGACACTACTTGTTTTAAATATACCTTAAACTCTCCTTAACTCTTCTTTGAAAAATTGATAATTACCATGAAGTCACATGATATGTGTGCTGCCTGCTTTTCACTGAGTCACTGATATCCAGTGACTGATATCCAGTGACTCACTGATTGAGTCACTGATATCCAAGATTCTCAGTTCTATAAAGATTCTAGCTTTTTTCTTTTGGTCATGCTGTGAGGTTTGCTGGACTCTCAGGTCCCTGACCGGAGAAGGCAATGGCACCCCACTCCAGTACTCTTGCCTGGAAAATCCCATGGATGGGGGAGCCTGGTGGGCTGCAGTCCATGGGGTCGCTAGGAGTCAGACATGACTTCACTTTCACTTTTCACTTTCATGGTTTGGAGAAGGAAATGGCAACCCACTCCAGCGTTCTTGCCTGGAGAATCCCAGGGACGGGGGAGCCTGGCGGGCTGCCGTCTATGGGGTTGCACAGAGTTGGACACGACTGAAGCGACTTAGCAGCAGCAGCAGCAGGTCCCTGACCGGGGACTGAACCTGAGCCCTACGCAGTGAAAGTGAAACTGCTGGACCAGCAGGGGACTGCCAAGAGCCTACCTTTCTTATATTTCAAGTAAACGTTCTCATCTGATTGCAGAGTAATCATGAGAAACACTGCGCTGGAGGAAGCACAAGCTGGAATCAAGATTGCTGGGAGAAATATCAATAACCTCAGATATGCAGATGACCCCACCCTTACGGCAGAAAGCGAAGAGGAAATAAAAAGCCTCTTGATGAAAGTGAAAGAGGGAGTGAAAAAGTTGGCTTAAAGCTCAACATTCAGAAAACTAAGATCATGGTATCCAGTCCCATCACTTCATGGCAAATAGATGGGGAAACAGTGGAAACATTGTCAGACTTTATTTTTGGGGGCTCCAAAATCACTGCAGGTGGTGATTACAGCCATGAAATTAAAAGACACTTACTCCTTGGAAGGAAAGTTATGACCAACCTAGATAGCATATTAAAAAGCGGAGACATTACTTTGCCAACAAACGTCCATCTAGAAAAGGCTATAGTTTCTCCAGTGGTCATGTATGGATGTGAAAGTTGGACTATAAAGAAAGCTGAGCATCGAAGAATTGATGCTTTTGAACTGTGGTGTTGGAGAAGACTCTTGAGAGTCCCTTGGACTGCAAGGAGATCCAACCAGTCCATCCTAAAGCAGACCAGTCGTGGGTGTTCACTGGAAGGACTGATGTTGAAGCTGAAACTCCAATACTTTCGCCACATGATGCAAATAGCTGACTCACTGGAAAAGACCCTGATGCTGGGAAAGATTGAGGGCAGGAGGAGAAGGGGACCACAGAGGATGAGATGGTTGGATGGCATGACCGACTCGACGGACATGGGTTTGGGTGGACTCCAGGAGTTAGTGATGGACAGGGAGGCCTAGCGTGCTGCGGTTCATGGGGTCGCAAAGAGTTGGACACAACTGAACTGAACTGAACTGAAAAATAAATAAAGTCTGTTATAGTTGTTCAGGCACGTCTGACTCTCTGCGATCACATGGACTGTACCCTGTCAAGCTCCTCTGGCCACTGGATTTTCCAGGCAAGAATACTGACGTGGGTTGCCATTCCTTATTCCAGGGGATCTTCCCAACCTAGGGATCAAACCTGTATCTCCTGCTTGGCAGGCGGATTCTTTACCTGAGAAATCTTCTCCCACTTTCATGCAAATTAACCCTCCCCAATTAATCTGGTTAAGAACATATGCTTACGTGACAGATTAAACTTGGAACAATATTCTACATGTCTATGGTAACTACCCCTCTGCTGACCTTTCTCCCAATAGTCCTATCAGCCTGCTTCTCCCACAGCTCTCTCAATTACATAAATGGTGCTATGAATGAAGGTGCCTCCCTCCCTTACCTGCAAAAAAATTCATACATTGAAGCCCTAATCCCCTAGGAGTGTGATGGTATTTGGAGAAGTGGCCTGCAGGAGACAATCAGATTTAGATGAAGTCATGGGGCCCCTCATGATGGGAGCAGTGTCTTTGTAAGAGATACCAGAGAGCTTGCTCTTCTCCTCTCGCCGCCATGTGAGGAGGCAAGGTGGCCTTCTGCAATCCAAGTAGGAGGTTCCCATCAGGACCCAAAAGTCAGCCAGTACCTTGACCTTGGACTTCCTAGCATCCAAAAACGTGAGAAATGTCTGTTGTTCAAGCCACCAAGTCGATGGTATTTTGTTTCAAGAGCATGAGCTAATTAACCAAGACAAATGGAAAATAAATTTTTGCAGGAAAAATCACAAGCACTCTGAACTGAATAGTCAGAATACTCCATTTCCTGATTCTCTTTAAAACTATTCTATTTGCTATCCCCCGATTTACTGGCACATGCTAATTTCTATAGGTGAACTGAAGTTGCAATTTTCAAAACCCTAAAAAACTTTAAAATGTCACAGCTATGTAAAAAATCAGATCGGTGGCACACAAGTGAGTTTCTCTTCTTAAACTAAGGGAAGTAAGTGAAGTAACAAGGTAAATCTACAAAGAAAACTCCTGAATTAGTTTAGTGGCAGCGAGAGAAATCAAGAAGTGCCTCCCAGAATGTGTCCAGAGAAAGTGACTCCTTAAACGTGAAAGAGATAAAATCCTAAACCTTTTTCCCTTCACAAAATTGAGATGAAAATAAACATCATCAACAAAAAACTGAGCCTACAACAAAGACGATGAAAGGAATGCTTGTAAAATCACTCAGTTCATCCTCATTGGTTCTTACAAAATTCATCAATTTTCTAAAGCAGTGCTGAATTAATGTAGAACTCACTTTTAAAACTTTTACTCTTTATACTTAGATATTTCAAAATACAGATTTTAGTCTTTTCTCTAGTTACATGGAACATAAAGAAAAGCATAATCAAACAAACCCGCAGGCATGGGAAGCTATTAAGATTGCATAAAGGATGAAATTTAGAAAACAGCTGGTAAAGTCCTACTTTATAAATATGGTTCCAACTGCTTTTATTAATGAAGAAAAAAGACAAAAGAGTTAAAATTTTTTATCAAATATGACCACATTAAGATAAATCTCAACAATTAGAGGAAAGAGCTTACCACAATTATGTAGCGTATTTGAGATGAAACCACAGGTATAAATGATTAGATATTTTATAAGACTTTATAACTTACTTTTATACTAATGACACTTATACAGGCATATTAATTTTAAACTATTTAATGACAGTATGTGCTGGTGAATTTTCAGTAAAGTATAAATTTTTAAGTAAGTACATACATTATCAACTAAAAAACAAACAAAAGAAACAGAGGATTTTGGCAACAGAGTCAACTAAATGCAGTCTACACTGCAGTTTCTAGAGCCTGTGCCACAAATGCAGCTTCCAAACGCCACTGATGTCAAAGGCTGCTTTAGATAGCTGTAGTATGCTCCATGGGGGAGAAGGCAAGTATAAAAAACAAGAAATTTTGTTTCACTTTTTTTTTTTTTTAAAGAAAGTCAACATTCATCTATTTCAACAATGAAATGTGAAAAAGATTTTCAAGGCTTCCTCTACTTATCCTTACTTTAAGCAAGGCTGATTGTCAGAGTCATCAAACTCAGAATTTGTCATATTCATGAAAGACATTTTTTTAAAAAATCCGAAAAAACATAAAAACTTGTTTGCAGTAAATAAAATTACTGTTTAGCTTAAAAAGAAAGAAAAAGCAATTTGCAAAGTCTGATACAACTCGTCAGTAAACAACTATGAGGTAATGCTGAGTATTTTTCCTTAGATTCCTGAAAGAAAAAGGAAGTCTAGAAGTTGGATAAAGGAAAATGATTATAGTAACCATAAGTCATTTAATTACATTGTTCTGTTACAATAAAAATAGTATGAATAAAAATAGTAAAGTTAAATTAAGTATCATGATCAATCACTACTCCTCAGTGAAGAAGTCCTTTCTTTGCTCAGTATTTCCAGAGACAATAAAGAATCTAATCAGTGGATCACATACCATCACCATCTCAGTCCACCATATAGCATGATCAAGTTGGTCTCTCAAAAAAGAGAGGAACCAAATGAAATTTCTAGGAACAGGAGGTGGGAAACATGTACCACTCCACTTCTCTTCATTATTCTGAGCATGTCTTCTCAGTGATTACTGTGAGCATAGCTTAAGAACTTAGACAGTGACACCAAGAAAAGGACTAGTCATTGAACCTGATAATCAGTGCCAGTTTGGGCTCCTGACTTTGTAATTTAGCTCCATTATGTGAAAATTAACCAAGTCAAAACAAATGTATACCAACAATCAATCAACAAGTATGAAACATTTTTGTTTTGCTGAACTAATTTTAAGATATTCAACTATCAAACTTCTGATCTTTTTTAAAAGACACAAAGTGAAACAGAACGCAAATCTGCCTAATTTTAATTCTAAAATATAGAACTCAAATTTTTTCACATTAACAACTGGGTACTCTGAAGCAGTTTCCCGAAAGCATGGAGACTGTAAAGGGAATTCAGATCTCATTTAATATAAGCCTCCTATTTACAAAGAGGAAAACTAAGCATTAACAGGAACTTCCAATAGTTGAACTCTGAAATAGTACTGTCAAGGCTGGGACAACCGTCTAACACAGGGCTCCTGACTCCCAGGAGAATGCATTTCTTTACTAACTCTGAAATCTGCCTCAGAAGATACTGTTAAATCCCAACATTATTCCCACAGTAAGGACATTCTCAGTTTAGAGACTGTTCAAGTACTGCAATTTCAAGGTGACGGAAAAGAATCCACACCTAAAAAGACTGTGTCTGATAATTTTCCACAGTTGGACAATTTCTTTTGAACTATAATAGTTCTCTAATAGTCAATAATTATATATATAATAATTATATAATAATCTCTAATATATTATTATAGATATATTAGATAGAATATCTAATCAGATATATATTACAGTCCCTATAGATATCTATCTATATATGGATATATCGATAGATAGATACATAGATATCTCTATATATCTATGTATCTATATATGTATCTAATTAGATATATTATCTAATATATATTCTATATTATTACATAATAATCTCTAATAGTCAAAAGTTTCTGATTTTCATTAAACGAAATCTGAGGGAACAGGACGAGAAAGATTTAGAAGTCACATAACAAAGTAAAGTGCACATAAAGTTTTAAAACTAGGTAAATGCACAAGTGTATGTACTTGCACACACACATATACAATGCTATCCTGAAAAAAAGAAGCAGGTTAAATATGCCGTCACTAACAATGGAATGAAGAGACTGGGAGCAATTTTCTACCATGTCCCTCCTTTTATGTTTCAAAGGTATGAAATTCCCTTTTCTTCAGCTTAGCTGCTTTCACTCAAAGCATGATCAACTGATTCAGACCAAACATTGAGTCACAGACAGAGGCTGCTACTTGGGACAAAAAGACCCGACTCACAGAAGAACGGGAGACTGTCACTTCTGACAGGGCATGTGGTTAAAGAAGCTTCTTTAATCTTTTCTGCAGTTGATTTGAGATCGAACATTAATAGTTTTGTGTATAAGAATAAACCACACTATTTCCAACAGAAAATGACCAAGCCTGGCCTGTACTTTTACCCTGGAAGGGATAAGCAAAGACCTGGAAAGACATCTCAAACTCCTAGAGAGAGCTTCTAAATTTCACACTAATACCAGAACGGTAGCCAAATTAGGTGAGTTAAGACACACGTGCATGCACACATGCACGCGCGCGTGGGCACACACACACACACACACATCCTTTAAAGAATCAAGTTGGAAATGCACAAAAATACCAAGTGTCACTTATTGAAAGCAGACATGTGTACTCTTCTGACGCAAGATTTTATATAATCTTGGTAAAAACCCTCTTGAAGAGCAGCAGAATTCTAATTCTCCCCTATATAGCAATGAAGAAACCAAGTTCTAGAGATACTGAACAATTTACCCAACATCATATAACCAGAAACTGACAGATCAAGTCCCAGAACCTAGAGTCTATTTGACTCTAAGCCTGTAAAAATTTTCCCACTATTTTGAAGGTTTTACTTTCCATCATGATCCACAAACATGTTAACTATTAAAACCTAAGGAGACTGAGTTTCCCACAAAACACCCCAATTTTCCAGGTATGTCAATTTAGAAAGATTTCCTCAACTCTATAAGCAGACATTAAGACATTGTTAGGAGACAAATAAATCCATTATAAGGCTGCCTGCCCTGTCTGAAAGGTGCGTATAAAAGCGGGTAGTGAATGAGATGCGATGTACTGGGTTCATCCATCAAATCAGGAAGAATGATGATAACAAAATAGACCACAAAGGAAAAGCAAGGTAACATCTGGTGACCCTTCTTCTTGGGATTTACGAACTCTGACTTCTAAAAGCAACTAATAAAATGGCATATAGAAACGCACTGGTAGGCTTGACAACTGAGACCACTGCTAGATCATCCTTCCTTAAATGCAAACTATGCATCTGCAAGCCACCCTCTTTCAGAACACTTAAGCACTTTGGGCAAACTGCTGAGGTCAAGTCACAACTGGGAACAGTAAGAATTTGAAATGGAAAACTAAGCTATTCTGCTTACATGCCAGTTACTGACTGCTTGCCTTTCAGCTCAAAATTCAACTTGTTTGCCAGGACAGTGAAAATGGATCTGGCACAATATAAACGTTTCTCAGTAAAGGACACGGTAAAGACACTGCAAGAGGGAAGGGTTTTGCTTCCCACTCCTCCCAGGATGCAGCAGCCAGCAGTGCCCAGTGGCTGACAGCTACCCTGGATACCCGCTCAGGCTGCTTTGCAGCAGAGTGCCTCCACTAAGAAACTGCCCTGTGCAGAGTTTCCCCTCAGTGCCTTAGAAGGCAGAATTCTGGCACATTCCAGAGAGCAGATTTCTAGTAAGTTCCACTGATGCAGTACCACAACTTCTCTACCATTCAGAGAACCACATCATGTGGATCTCAGTCCAAGGTGGGGGGGAGGGGAGGTGGAGAGCAGTCTCCTACCTAGCACTAGCATGAAAAAAGAGAGGCGCATGGTTACAAAGGCCTTTTTTTTCAGATTTTGGAGAGAACATAAATTACATTTGAGTGTGAGACACCTCAACGGACCTTCAAAGTGATCTGGGAGGTTTCCAACTTTGATTGAGGAAAAGAAACAAAGGAGCCTCTGCAGTAAGTTCAGGCTGCAACGTAAACTCCTCTACCACATCTGAAGTGTCCATGGCAAGCAGAGTTGCTTACGGAGCCTCGATTCATCGAGCTCCACAGCAGCTCTTGGCTAAAGGAACTGGTGCTAGAGACGCAGGCTTTCCTCAACATTCCGTAGACAGCTTTCCAGCACGTTCCACTTGTATCACATTACTGACACCGTGTATTCTCTACTATTAGGTATACCATAGCCATGCACTCTCTGGCAACAGGGTGAAGAATTTTCAAGGGAACTCTAACCTAGCCCCAGGAAAAGCAGCTACTCTATACACTTGTTATTTTTGCATCCTTTAAGGTTCTCTCTCATTACTCCAATCCCCTATTACACTTAATCATCCTTTATATGAAACTTTCCCTACTCAAACTACTACACAGTGTTTCTTTCCTCCTGAGACACATACCAACACACGTATTAATAGCTTGGGTGGCTCTCTTCCATACCATGAAAGCCAACATTGGAAACATCTTGAACGATTTAGAATTCACTTTGACATGCTTTACTTTTAAAGCTCAAAATTAAACAGGAATGATTTAGACTGAGTTTAAGTATAGCAGTAGTGGTAGCGGTTGTGTTAGTTGCTCTGTCATGCCTCTCTGGGACCCCATGGACTACGGCCCACCAGGTTCCTCTCTCCATGGAATTCTTCAGGCAAGAATACTGGAGGAGACAGCCATTGCCTTTCTCCAAGGGATCCTCCCAACCCAGGGATTGAACCCAGGTCTCCTGCATTGCAGGCAGATTCTTTACCATCTGAGCATGAATGGTGCTATTTCAATTATGGTTTGGCATGCTGTACATTCTTTCTCCAAACATTCTATAGTTTAAACTATCGTTCATCAACCCTTAGCTTATAATCGCCAGCCTTTAGCACTATTATTAGTAATTCTCCCTCTTATTATTCAAGCTCTTCAAAGGCATAAAAGATAAAGGCCCAAATTGAAACAAGTTACAAAATTAATTTTCATTATTAAAAGGAATGGTTATAAGCTATAAATATTAATAATCTCAAATAGCATGATTCAAAGTTACTGGCTTGACTATGTCTAAATTCCAATAAGAGATATCTTAATTCTATACCACTGTTAACCACAAGGAAGATCAAATAAACATGTAATGCTGAGTGGATACAAGCTGAAAGAGCTCTTGGGAAAGGGCTTAATATGCAGGGAATCCACAGGGACACATTAAAACAGTGTATCAGTGTCTCCTGTGCCTGGTAACTGGAAATAAACTAAGGAGTTCACTACTCTTTAACAGTTCAACAAAATTTTAAGCCTAGCAATTTTAATAATCTATTTACAAAATCACACCAACAAAAATTACTAAGAGGAAAAGGCATCATATCTTTTACAAAAGTAGAAAATAACCACCAACAATCCACCAAAAAGTGAGAAGAAGCAAGACGATCAGATTACACACTGAAATGCAAACAAATGCTTTATGGGATTTTTAAAGAACTTTAGAATTATATTCTAATTTCCAAAACAAACAAACAAACCAAAAAAACCTAATTATCACTGACAGTTTATTCTGAATGGCTCCAGAAATGAAATGTGTAAAACTTACTAGCCACCATTATGGGAGGTGTGTCTAAAAAACGTAGTAAGACAACACAGAAATAAGATAAAACTGAAATTTCTCTTCAACTAATGCTGTATGTTTGTTTAAAAGTTTGCTTGAGAAAAATTCGGCTTTTACATGGAAATTTTTTTTAGGAAATTTAGATTTCTCTTACTTGAGAGAGTCCAGGGGACGAGGCATGTCCCGGGGGCGTTGCCGCAAGATTTGGATGCCCCTTGTTTATCTCATGTGCTGAGTAAGGGGAAGGGGTCGGGGGTCCCGGCTGTCTTGCTACTTGTGTTACCTGTGAAGAAATCAGTATTTAGTGAGAGTATTAGTAACTCAGTATTAATAAATATTGCAAAAGTAGCTATTTTTTAAAAATGAAATTCTCTCACAAATTATATTAAAATAAAAATAAAATAAGACTAAAGGCTTAAAATTTCAATATTGAAAAAATGAAATTAATATAAAAAAGAGAAATTAATATTTTTATCCACTTGATAAAAGATTCTCAAAGCATACTTAAAACTGAAAATTTTAAAGGAAAAAAATAAACCAAAAAAGCCAGACTAGAAACAACATCCTATAGGATGCCATTTGATATTTTGTAAAAGGAACAAAAAGGAAATATCAATAAATGACTACAAGAGCAAATAATAACCACAAAAAGGGCACAAGAAGATTCTAGGGAGTGACATAACTTGTTTCAGATCATGACTGTATGCAGATTACATATCTCTTTGTACCTGTCAAAACCAATGGAAGTATACATAGAACTGAAATAAGGTGAATTTTACCTTAAATAAATGATACCTCAATAAATCTGACCAAAAAAAGTTACTTATACAGCATAATCGCATTTTTGTTTCTAAAAAAGCACATCTAAATATACATACACATATTTCTATATGTGTATTTATGTGTAAATACATGTGCATATATAAATATATATATATATCAGTTCAGTTCAGTCGCGCAGTCGTGTCCGACTCAGCTTTCTGAGTGACTACTCTGGGATTTCTAAACAACTCTACCTACCAGCCTGCTCAGATATGCAGATGACACCACCCTTATGGCAGAAAGTGAAGAAAAACTAAAGAGCCTCTTGATGAAAGTGAAAGAGGAGAGTGAAAAAGTTGGCTTAAAGCTCAACATTCAGAAAACGAAGATCATGGCATCTGGTCCCATCACTTCATGGGAAATAGATGGGGAAACAGTGGAAACAGTGTCAGACTTTATTTTTCTGGGCTCCAAAATCACTGCAGATGGTGACTGCAGCCATGAAATTAAAAAACGCTTACTCCTTGGAAGGAAAGTTATGACCAACCTAGACAGCATATTGAAAAGCAGAGATATTACTTTGCCAACAAAGGTCAGTCTAGTCCAGGCTATGGTTTTTCCAGTGGTCATGCATGGATGTGAGAGTTGGACTGTGAAGAAAGCTGAGCACCGAAGAATTGATGCTTTTGAACTGTGGTGTTGGAGAAGACTCTTGAGAGTCCCTTGGACTGCAAGGAGATTCAACCAGTCCATTCTGAAGGAGATCAGTCCTGGGTGTTCTTTGGAAGGAATGATGTTGAAGCTGAAACTCCAATACTTTGGCCACCTCATGTGAAGAGTTGACTCACTGGAAAAGACCCTGATGTTGGGAGGGATTGGGGGCAGGAGGAGAAGGGGACGACAGAGGATGAGACGGCTGGATGGCATCACTGACTCGACAGACGTGAGTTTGAGTGAACTCCGGGAGCTGGTGATGGACAGGGAGGCCTGGCATGCTGCAATTCATGGGGTCGCAAAGAGTCAGACACAACTGAGCGACTGAACTGAAATGAATCAACCATTTCTTGGTATACAGAGAGGGACAGTGTGTTTGTGTGCGCATGCACACTGTATTTAAAAGATTATATGCCGAGAAACATTCATTTTTTATGGATATTATAGTTTTGCATTGGCAATAATATGGAAGATCCAGAATTCTCATTCATATGCTCGTGGAAATATAGATTGGTAGAAGTTCTCTGGGAAAGAACTTGGCACTAGCTAGTACCTTTGAGAATAGGTATACCCTATAGGTTACGTCTTATTTTGCTTTTTTCTTGTCTTTTTTCTTGGAGGATAATGGCTTTATAGCACTGTTTGTACAGCACCTGTGCCACATAGCCTAGCTCTTTGTAGGTATACATTTGTGAGAAAACAGGAAAACGTGCACCAAGATACATGTAAAAAATATTCATAGTTGCACTGTTCTTATTACCCAAAACTGGATAACACGAACATTCATTAGCAGGAGAATGAATCAGTAATGAAATATTTTCCCGTATGGAAATCAAACTAAAAACTAGAGCAACATTTCACAATTTGAATGACTCTTATAAATGTTAATGAGTGAAAAAGAACACAGAATACAGAGTATTATTCCAAAAACGTTCCAAAATAAACAAAATTTGACTATATTAATTTAGAAATACATTAATGAATGGCAACACCATAAACAAAAGCAGGAAATTTCTTTTAAGGCATCTATATCAGGAAGAGAAGGAGTAGAGATCAGAAAAGGCCATATCATGTTTTGCTCTTTTAAACCTGGGAGGTGAGACAGTTTTTGCTTTAAAATTATTTGTTAAACTCTACGTTTATGTTTTATGCACTTTCATGCATGCATCATTCTCTTCAATTCCCTAAAAAAGATTAGAAACAAAAACAAGCAAATTACTTAGGACCTAGGTTAAAGTATTAGTTACAGTGGTATTAATTATATTGCTGTTCTACAAGAGTAGAAAGAATATAAAAAGAAAATAAAGTAAAACAATATCTCAGGACTTCCCTGGCAGTCCAGTGGTTAAGATCCCTGGAGGGGGAACTAGGATCCCACATGCTGCAGGGTGTGGTCTAAACAAAAAATAAATGAAGGGAAAAAAGAAAGAAAACCTCTAAAATTTTGACTGAGTAAAAATTTCAACTAGCTAGTCAATTTCATTCAAAAGTTTTACCTAAAACCATTTCCTATAAAATCAATGATATTTGTTGTTTACTGAGCAATGTAACTTGAAGAATCTTTTGAAAATGTAAAGCTAAACCATAAAGACCATGGAAACTAAGATTGGTCAGTAAGTATAAAGTTGATAAAATAGAAAGTTGATTTGTTCGGCACTGAATTACCTGATTGGATAAAATATTCCAGCCAATTAAAAGATGTAACACATAAACTACAATTTCAAATCATAGCTATTTAAAAAGTGAAGTTTCCTGAATATAATCATTCTCTGGACCCAAGAGGAATGGAAATACTGTGCAGGAAACGTATGTGGGGAAAAAACCAGCCAGGTGTAGACAACAGGGAATGAGGTCTACAGAGAGCCGGAGTGAACGCCCGTCCCCCACACGGAAGGACACATTCAGCAGGAGCCGAGCGACACCATTCAGAATTTCCAACAAGTCATGCAGTGTCTTCCAAGTTTTCAAGAAAAACTAAAATTAAATATTTTTAATGAAATGTTCCCGACTTCCAAAACACTATACGAGTCACATAAAGCACATCGATACATGAGGAGGACAGGCAGCCAGAGCGTGAGCCTGGCTCCAGGCGTCCCTCATGATCATCACTGAAACATAAACTTTGTAGGCTTTTCTTTTTTTTCCTTTGGACAAAACGAGGAACTATTTATTACTTTCAACAACAGCAGTAGAGTATCTGTGTACCACACTTTGAACCTAAGGTTCAGGATAACACAAACAAGGCCACATACTATGTGGTGACTTGCATTACCTGAGAGGAACCCTGAACTCAGAGAACTTGAATCTTTTATAATGGACAGTAAGCATGCCGCCTTTTGCTCCAGAAAGAGAAATTATCTCTTTTATACAGTAAGCATGTGTGCCCATTTGCTCTGAATGTCTTATACACAGCTATGGTATTCTTCCATCTCTGTCACTTTATGTACTAACACAAAGAACAAGGTAATAAAAGAAAAATGAAAATAGTAACGCTGTGATGAGTTTATTCAGAATTTTCTAATAAGCAAAACTACAAAGAATAAACTTTCTATTTTAAGGAAGTACTCACATATAGACTTATGACTGAATTCTAGATAGGTATGAATGAATATAGATATATTGTTAAACATTATATACACACATATAAAACATATTTTTACTCACTGCATCTACATATGCATATGTTGCCCAATATATGCAATAAAAATACAGCACTTAAAAACATAATTGAATCTTTATCAAAAGAATTGCAAAAAATTCCTATCAAGAAATAATGTTTTCAGCAAAAAAAAAAAAAAAAGCATTCCTATAAAGGTAAACATGATACATAGTTTGTCTGAGAAGTCATCCCTTAATTTTTTTATCCCAAGATGAAGTTTACTTAGTGAAATCATCTAAAAGCATTTCAACAGCTGCAACTCCCACATGGAAATGACCAAGTTCAATTTGGGGTAGACTGGAAGGACTCCAAAGCTTTTCTTCAGTTCAGTCGCTCAGTAGTGTCCGACTCTTTGCGACCCCGTGGACTGCAGCACGCCAGGCCTCCCTGTCCATCACCAACTCCAGGAGTTTACTCAAACTCACATCCATCGAGTCCGTGATGCCATCCAGCCATCTCATCCTCTGTTGTCCCCTTCTCCTCCCGCCTTCAATCTTTCCCAGCATCAGGGTCTTTTCCAATGAGTCAGTTCTTTGCATCAAGTGGCCAAACTAGTGGAGCTTCAGCTTCAACATCAGTCCTTCCAATGAATATTCAAGACTGATTTCCTTTAGGATGGACTGGTTGGACTGCCTTCTTACTTGGCTAATTTCAATACTCTATGAGAATCTCAAGCAGCTTCTCCACCCCTCCTGGTGAGTTTTTCATATTATCCTACTTCTTCCTTCAGATTATTTATTTCCCAATATTTAGAGATATTTTTAATTACAAATATTGGGAAATAAAAGCTGATTTAGTCAATTAAAAAGGAACACTACAGTGAATACTAGAAAAATTTACTAAGTATCATGACATTTTTTCAAAGCCAGACATTATTACTGCCAAACTCCTCCCAAAAACCAAGAAAAAGATAAAGAAAGTACATTACTTTCCTCTTTGCTCTACTCTTAGCTACACTTAATAGGTTGAACCATGTGGAATTTCTAAAATTCAAGGTTTTTATCACATGTTTTAAAAAGGCAATTTCATATAATTCAAGTAATACTTAAATACTCAAGCAAATAGATGCTACCATGGACACTTCTATCATGGACTCTAAGTACTGGGTTCAATTCTGAGGATTGTTTCTTTTCATATTTATTAATAACTGGCAATGGAAACAAGTGAAAGAAAAACAGATCAGCTACTTTCTCAGTGTTGACTACCTACCACAAATCAGTAACAACGAAATAAAAATAAGAAAAAAACACCTGCCCTCAGAAACATGTCTAGGAATCAAAGGTAACAAAGAGAGGATACCATGGGCGAATCCTTCCCAGCCAGAGGGCAAAGGGTGGTAGGCAGAATTCTAAAACGGCTCTCAATATTCCTGTCTCTGGTGCACATACCCTGTATAAGTCTTTCCCCTTAATATACCAGAGAACATGATGGAGTATCACTCCTGTGATAGGTAACTAAAGAGTTGACTTCAAGTTAATCAACAGAGATTCCGCTGGCTGGGTCTGAACTTTTTAGCTGAGCTCGTTAAAACACAGTGAATCAAAGAGATATTCTCCTGCTGTTCTTAAAGACTAAGCCTTCCAGATAATGACAGGACCATACAGCAAGGACCTGAAGGTAACCTGAGAGGACCTGAGAGCAATTCCTAGCCAGCAGCCAGTAAGAAAACAAGGACCCAAGTCAACAACCACAAGGAAATAAAGTCTTCCAATAATCCAAATGAGTATGAAAGTGAATCCCAAGCCTTACATGAGATGATGCCCTGGTAGATGAAATGAAAAAATGAAGGAGAGAAGGAAAGGGAGAGAGAGAGGGGAAAAGAGAAAGAAAGAGACGGGAGGAAGAGACAAAGAGAAATCCAAGAAAGAGAGTGTGTGTGTGTGTCTTTGTGTGTGTGGGTGTGTGTGGGTGTGTGGGGGGATGGTGAGACAAAGAGACAGAGAGAGAGAAAGAGAGGAGGACGGAATGAGGAGGGAAGGAAGGTGCAGCTTGGGTGGAAAGAACCCGCCTGCAAGGCAGCAGACTCCGGTTCAATTCCTGGATGGGGAAGATCCCCTGGAGAAGGGAAAGGCCACCCACTCCAGTATTCTGGCCTGGAGAATTCCATGGACTGTGTAGTCCATGGGGTAGCAAAGAGTCGGACACGACTGAGCGACTTTCACTTTCACTTTTCACATGAGATTCCAGTCTGTGTTTACACTTTAATTTCAGCATGGTCCTAAGCAGAGCACCCTAACAGCCCAGACCCACCTAATCTGTGAGATAATGAATGGGTGCTATTTTAAGCTGTTAATTCTGGGGTGACTTGTTATATAGTAATAACAAAAACTAGGGAAAGAACTCACATGGCAGAAAAATGACAGGTATAAGACCCTGAAAGTTTGACAAGGTCATACAATGGGAATGACTCAACTGTTCCAAGTGGGGTTGGGAGTAATCCCCCCATCCCGAAGCTAAAAAGATATGGCAGCAGAGGCAATATTGCTTAAGGGCTTACTAAGCATGGTAAGGACTTTGATAAGTGGAATAACCTATAGGAAATTTTAATCAGGACCATGAGCAGATCTAATGTTTTCAAAGATCATTTTGGCTGCTTTGTGAAAAGAACAGAAGAACATAAGAATGGAAACAATTAGTTTAAAAGCTATCACACTAGGCCAAAAGTGATGGTAGCTTAAAACATCTTTAAAAATAAAGATGAAAAGAAGTTGGAATAATTTGGGTTGTATATCAAAGGCAGAGCAAACAAAATTCCTGTTGATTTGACTGAAAAGAATGGACAGAAAGGAATGAAGATTGACTGATTCACTTAATTTAATATGTATTTACTGAGAACAAATTTTATGTCACACACTGGTGCATGGGATACAAAATTAGGTGAATAAGATTCTAAAATTTCTGTCTTCATGGCTGAAGAAAACAAAATAATAATAAAAGATATAATAATTTTTAAAATATATATTTAAAAGGGATAACTACACGAAAACAGATGATGGCTTTTAAGTTTATGGCTTGAAATATTAAGTGGGTGCAGTCCTATGAGATAGGGAGAACAGACTTAGGGGAAACAGCAATCAAAGGCAACATATGCCTAACAGACATCCAAATGGCTAAGTAGCCATTTCAGTATTTGAATCCAAGCTGAGAAGAGGAGTCAGGGCTGGGGAGGATAAATTTAGAAGTAGGTTCATAGCGAACTTTCAGGTGGTCTCTAAGCTAACTATGAAAACTAGCAAATAAAAACTATGAAAAACCTTGTAATTTATAAACCAAAGGGATCTATTTAGTCAGTGTTAATTGTTGCATACTCTAGTATTCTTGCCTCGAGAATTCCATGGACAGAGGAGCCTGGCAAGGGTGTCACAAGAGTCAGACTTAGCGACTAAACCAGCAGCACCACCACCAAGACAGTGCTCACCCTCTCAATGGAATCAATGTGGCTTATTTCTCTACTCAGAATCCCTAAAGAATAAACAAAGTTATCACAGGACAAATCAGTAATGTCTCAGACTAAAACTAAACCAAAGTCAGAATCTCAGAATTTTAAAGACAAAAGGTAATTGAAAGATAATCTAATTTCAGCAGTCCTAGGATCAATATAGACTTAGTACCACAGAGAATGAGGCACACAACAAGTATTTTTTTCTAGATTGGTTAATTTTTTTTTAATTGACATATAACAGAAGTTCCTTTGTCTTTTTTTAATGGGTGCGCTGATGTCAGAACAGAATATAAAGGACAGGGCAGATAGCCATAATACAAACCAATTTAATATGACTGCTAATTTTAACTCCTCTGACACATACTCAACACTGATTGAGTATCAAGGCTCTGTCAGGCACTGTATTAAGCTATAAAAATGAAACAGCCCTTGTCCTTAAGGAGTTCCAATAAAAAGGATATCACAGTAAATAAAGAAACAAGACGTGATAAATCCTGTTTTTTAACGTATTTTCAATTTACTGTATTTAAAACTGATTAACCACCAGACATAACTGGGTCTGAAACTGTGGTCGGGTCTAGTGAAATCAGAGTTGCACACAGAGAAGTAAAACACTTTGGTTCAGAAGAAGAATTAGAGATATTATTTTGAAAAGAAATTTTCAAAGTACAGAGATAAGAAAGTAAAGTATGTTCCACATAGGTAAGGGGTTCTCTTTAGAAAGGGTTGGGAGAAAGAGAGTTTAGTGGACTGATGCTGGTGCAACTGCAGTCTGATTATAGCCAGACTGTAGGAAAACTGCATATTCTTTGCTAAGATATGTTAATCTTCTGTTCTCAGCAAAAAGGAGCCACTGATTTTTAAAATGATGATGTAATAATCTTATTTATATTGTAAGGGTAAGAGAGCGGGTAGAATGTCCACCAAAAAAATTTACACACTCACGTTCCTTATTCATAATAGCCAATAAATCAAGTATCTACAGCCAATATCCATTGGATCATAGAAAAAGCAAGAGAATTCCAGAAAAACACCTACTTCTGCTGCACTGAATATGTTAAAGCCTTTGACTGTGTGGCTCACAACAAACTGGAAAATTCTCAAAGAGACAGGAATATCAGACCACCTTACCTGCCTCCTGAGAAACCTGTTAAGAGGTCAAGAAGCAACAGTTAGAATTAGACATGGAACAGCAGACTGATTCAAAACTGGGAAAGGAGCGTACGTCAAGGCTGTGCTTATTTAACTTATATACAAAGAATATCATGTGAAGTGCCAGGATTAGATGAAGCACAAGCTGGAGTCACGATTGCAGGGACAAATATCAACAACCCCACATATGCAGATGATACCACTCAAACGGCAGAAACTAAAGAGGAAGTAAAGAGCTTCTTGATAAAGGTGAAAAAGGAGAGTGAAAAAGCTGGCTTAAAACTCAAAATTCAAAAAACTAAGATCATGATATTCAGTCCCATGATTTCATGACAAACAGAAGGGCAGAAGGTGGAAGCAGTGACAGATTTCCTCTTCCTGGGCTCTAAAATCACTGTGGACGGTGACTGCAGTCATGAAGTCAGAAGATGACTGCTTACTGGCAGCAAAGCCATGACAGACCTAGACAGCGTGTTAAAAAAGCAAAGACATCACTTTGCTGACAGAGGTCTGTATAGTCAAAGATAAGGTATCTCCAGTAGTCATGTATGGATGTGAGAGTTGGACCATAAAGAAGGCTGAGCACCAAAGAACTGATGCTTTCAAATCGTGGTGCTGGAGAAGACTCTTCAGAGTCACTTGGACCTCAAGGAGATCCAACCAGCCAATCCTAAAGGAAATCAAACCTCAATATTCATTGGAAGGACTGATGCTGAAGTTGAAACTCCAATTCTCTGGCCACCTGACGCAAAAAGAGAACTCACTGGAAGAGACCCTGATGCAGGGAAAGATTGACGGCAGGAAAAGAAGGGGGCAACATGAGATGGTTGGATGGCATCACCGACTAAATGGATATGAGTCTGAGCAAATTCAGGGAGACAGTAAAGGACAGGGAAGCCTGGTGTGCTGCAGTCCATGGGGTCGCAAAGAGTCAGACATAACTGAGCGACTGAACTGATGAACTGATGAAAAGATAATTATACGTATATCCATACAATAGATACTATTAAGCAACAAAAACATTATGCTAAGAGAAGTAAGTCTTATATGAAATACTCAGAATGGGCAAATCTATCAGAGACAGAAAGTAGATCAGTAGTTGTCGAGGCCTGGGATGGGGCTTCCCAGGTGGCTCAGACAATAAAGAATCTGCCTGCAATGCAGGAGAAGTAAGAGACAGGGGTTTGAGCCCTGGATCAGGAAGAACCCCTAGAGAAAGGAATGGCAACCAACACCAGTATTCTTGCCTGGAGAATCCCATGGACAGAGGAGCCTGGCGGGCTATAGTCCACAAGGTTGCCAAGAGTCGGACACAACTGAGGCAACTGAGCACACACACGCACACAAGAGCTGGGGTGCTGGGGAGTAATGGGCAAATACAGGACACAGGGTTTCTTGTGGGGGGTGATGAAAACGTCCCCAAATTGCTTTTGGAGAAGACTGTACAACTCTGAATATGCCAAGATCCAACAACTGTACATTTTAAATGGGTGAATTACACGGTATGCAAATGTCTCAACAAAAATGAGAGACAGACACAGAATCTAGAGCAGAGGAGGCAAACTGGGCAGTAATGGGAAAGATGATTTTCACATGGGAACCAATGTAAAAGGACCAATTTGAGAAGTAACAACTTTAATCAAGAGCTGCAGAGATCAGTTATGGCTTCTCCATGCAATACATCACAGTATCCAAAGGAATCAACAGGAAACTTAAAAAGATTCAGGTCTAAGTGCAGGAAAAGACAAGGCAGATCTAGACACACTTTATCCTATTCACCTAATACAAACTTCAGATCACTGGCCTTGGTGACACCAATAACAAACTCTTTGTTCAAAATTTCTATCTTAGTTACTATTCATTTTGTTTTTATCTATTCTTCTTCCATTGACTTCCCTGGTGGCTCAGTGGTGAAGAATCCACCTGCCAAGCAGGAGACGCAGGTTTTATCCCTGGGTTGGGAAAATTCCCTGGAGAAGGAAATGACAATCCACTCCAGTATTCTTGCCTGGAGAATCCCATGGTCAGAGGAGCATGGCGGGCTACAGTCCATGGGGTCACAAGTGACTCAGACATTATTTAGTGACTGAGCATCCTTCTTCCATGTTAGAAACTGAGGTACTGAAAATAAAATGGGAGAACACATGACCATACCTAGCTTCAGCTCTATCATTTAATAGATGTGTTACTATGGGCAAATAACTCAAGAGTCCCACTTTCTTACCTTGTAAAATAGAAATCGTAAGAGGGATGAATGCAACTTTATAGACACATTTTGGAGAGTACCTAACAGAGTGCTTGATACACAAAACCTGGAAGCTACTAATATTTATACCCACAAATTAAACATGAGGTTTATGAAGACCTTTATAGAAACAAATTATTTTCAAAATATACAGTTTAACTCAGTATCTGCTGCTGCTGCTGGGTTATCTTAATGATGGGTATCATGAGTTTGCATTGATACATATGTATAAGATCAATAACTATTCTTGGAATACAAAAGCATTAAATTAAGATGAAATAAACGAGTTTTAGGTCATTTTAGTTATAACATTGGCGATTTTATCAGTTGAGGCATATTCATGAGGTAACAAAGCTCTTAATTCACTTAAATCTGACTTTGTTGATACCGCCCACAAAAACAAATTAGCAAAAAGTACAGAAGAACAAACAACAGATCATGAAACCTCCATCAAAAACCAAACAAAATTAAAATGCAATACTGAATCACTGACTAAAAGAATGACTAATACATTGACTGCCTAATAAAGTAAATTCCTATATCTTGTGATATATTCCTTAAGGAAAGATTACTGGCTCTAAAAGGGATTCCCATCCTCCTTATAATCAAATTTTTATTATTCTTAATATAATTCAGGTTTGGACAATGCAATGAATAAAATCTTGAGACAAGACTTGACAACATACCTAAAACTCTATATGTGGATTCAATACAGAAAGAGTTTCCCTAAGGTTTCGTCTGTTTTATTTACAGGCCACATGGGAACTCCTGAGAATCTCACAAGAAAAATTCATGGGGATTATCATTCTCCTTTAAAACAAAAACTGCTCTTCTTGATCTTTAGAGTACGACTTGTTCATCAAGTATCCAAACCGCATGTTCTAAAAATGTGTTTAGTTGTAACAGGACCAAGAACCTAACTATACAGAGAGGCAATGGAAAAAGAAAGACTGTAAAAGAAACTGAAACACCACTTACTGAAGCAGAGTCAATGGATAATGATAAATCAAACACGGTAAAAAAAACTGTATTATAGATAACAGAGGTAAGGCCAGAGGAATTAAAAGCAGCTGCCTCTGACGGATAAGAACAGAGGTGAAGAATAGGTTCTCTCTTTTCATAAACCCTTCTATATTATTAGCTTTGTAAAAATCATATGTACTCCACTGCTCTGTTTTCATTAAACAGATGGATAAATGTTAATCAGCTATTTTACACTCATGAAGAAATTAGCAAGATAAAGATCAAAAGGGCAAGGGTGTTAATCACAGTATTATTTATATTATTCATGAAAGCAAGAATACAGAAATAACACAAATGTCCATGAACAAATGACTAGTTATATACATCATAGTACAAAAGTAATATTCTTATTTTAAACATCTCCATTCCTAAAAGTGCCTTCTTCCCAACACAGCCAAAAGATTAGTTCTGGTATTTAAACACAAATCACAGCCCAATAAATGATGTGTAATTCCATCTTGACATGAAATGATATACATGGTACGCTAGGATAAAAATTTAACTTACAAGCAAGCATGAACAAAAATCTTTAAGTTACATATGTACAACTTAGTTTATTTGTGTATATTTTATATGTGTCTATAAAGGTAAAAAGCATATGAAGAATTCTCTCCGCATGTAAAGGTTTCTCTGGGAAATAATGGCTGATTTTCATTCTCTTTATTTTATTTTCTGACTTTTTTCTTAATTGGTATTATTTAGCCAGCAAAAAAGTAAAGCAATGAGTCACTTGTTTAAACATATTTATAACAGTAAAAAAAAAAAATACATAATTCCTTGGGGAATGGGTATCTGCATCCCTAAAATACATATTTAGAAAGACTTTTTAATGAGAAGTTGCCAATAATTTTAAGAGGGATATTAAATTGTGGTACACTGATTTCAGAAGTATTTTTTTCTTAAGTATGCACGAAAACAACTGGAAGAAAATGTTAAAGTGAGTGGAATGGCCCTTTAGGTAGCCAGATACGGGTCTTCTTTTCCTGTTATACTTCTGAGTTTCTTTTTGTTTTCTAGCAGGCACACATAAATTTTATAGTGAGCAAATCTGCTTTTGGAACTCAGCAGATAGGTTTCCAGATTGGCCTATAAAATCCTACTTAAGCCATGATGTAGCAGAGGAAGCTTCATGCGGTCCTCTCTCGCCCTGCAGCCACCAAGACTAACCACCACAGTGACTCTCATTACCTCATTATTTGGACAGGGACAGGACTTATGGAGTACTTATGAGAGAACTTGCACATAAGTGGCCATTTACACATTTACGTATAAATATTACACCATATTATTAATTCTACCAAATCTCATTATTTGCAATATGGCTATTTAGCAGTGAAACTGATTTAGAATATGACTCAGGTGGCCAGTGCTGCCTTACAGTAGTATAAAGGGAGCAGGCCAAGATAGTAAGTAGATTTTTATTTCGTTCATTGCTAATAGTAGCCCAGAGAATGGTCTTAAGCTTCCAAGGTCCTTTCCTGACTTAATATTAAAATGCTAGGCAGTTAGGGATGATCGCCTTGGGGAAAGGAACAGAGTGATGGGAAGTTCTCTGTGAGTCCAATCATTTATTAAACTACCTTTCCTATAATAAATAACACTCTACATAAGCGTGAAATTAACTCCTTAATTTTCCAAGAAATACATACTTTGTAGGCCATTTGCTATCCTTTTTCTCAGAAGAGGAACCACTGAAAACTGACATGAGAAGTGACAGCTTTTATTTGTTCAACAGTCCCACTACTATCAAAGCCCTTAACTTCCTACCACAGCCATGGCTGTGTGAGTTGGGAGATGACCAGTACAGATTTAACAACTGTAATGAGCAGTCATTTCCCACTGTACTACTTATGGGCTGTCTGTCTTTCTCCTGATCTTCATTTACTGATAATGAACCATTCGTCTAACTGAACAAGGTAACTGAATTCTGCTTTTAAATCCAAGATGAGAACTAGGAACAAACATAAATACAATCTCATTATCAAAGTCACAATATTAAGCTGCTCTGTACACCAAGTAACATGAAACACGTGCTTACGCTTCTATTCTGAGGATGCACCAAAGACCATCACTTTCTAGACAAAAAGTCTGAAACAAGTAACATAAGCAGAGGTAAACTGATTAAAGTTATCTTACAAGTAGGCCTGACAGCATTACTAAAATATCACGGGTTGCAAGGACCAACTGTATAGCCTAGGGAACCCTGCTCAGTGGCAGCGATGGAGGGGAATTTGGGGAAGAATGGATGTATGTATATTTATGGTTGAGTCCCTTTGCTGCTTACCGGAAACTATCACAAAATTGTTAGTTGGCTATACCCCAATGCAAAAATAAAAAGTTTTGGAAAAAAAAACATGGGTTTTTCAGACTGAGACCTGGGTTTAAATTCTGGCTCCACCACACAGAAATTATACAATCAAATTACCTAAATTCAGCTTTTTTCTCTGTAAAAGGAAAAATAAGGAATATCTTGAAGATTCAGTGAAAATTCTCTGAACACACTAAATGAGATAAAATGCATCACAATGCCTGTTATACAAAAAGTATTCCCAAAACGGCAGCTACTGTAATATTTCACTGTTTAAAAATATTTAAACTGTTATTTAAAATCCTAGTATCAGGCATGTAAGTGTAAATCAAACAGTTTTGGGTTCAAAGGATTCCTATTTTGATTTCCATCCTACAAACAGGAAAGGGAACACTCGGGACTTGCACCAACCCTAATGCAGTGGTTCTCACAGTGCTGTTCCTGCGCCAGTGGCATCAGCGTGTGGCCATCTGCTGAAAATTCATATTTTAAGCAAACAAAAAAAAAAGAAAAGAAAATTCATATTTGTAGGCCTCACCCATATTTACTGATTTGGAAACTCCAGGCTGGGCCCCACCAGGTGATGCTGATTCAACTGAGGTTTTAAGAAGCAGTGACCTAAATACAACACTGACAAGTTTTCACCAATATTCACAGCACCTGGCATGTTACACCTGCTTAGTGTGTTTAGTCCACCAAGTTACAAGATAAATTAGAAGGCAGACTATAATATAGGATATATATATATACATCTATGCTACATTATTGCTGAGTATGATAGTACAAAGAAAACACTATTATTTATAAACATCATTAACCCTAAAATGTGCTTTTTTCTCCAATACAAGTAAAAAAATCACATTCTTGACTTAACCAACTCAGTCTCTTCTTTCCTTTATCCTGCATTCCCATCACATTTAAGGAACAGTTTATATTAGATTATGATATAACCTCACTTTCTTGGAATCCCTGGAAAAGTCAGTCATTCCTTCTACTGTACAATTTCAGATTTTGCAGATAGCTAGGAATGAATCTCTTTAAATAAGCAAAATTTATTTTTCTCTTATTCTGGATGGAAATCTTCAGCACATTAAATACAATCTGAATTTTTTCCTTGATCATACAAATTCATCATTATGAACATCAAGTTTTATGCAAAAACATACTTTAAAATAATGGAATGTCACTAAGCCCAAAGTGCACACCTCTCTGCATCTACAATTGCTGCCATGTAGTTAGTTGGCTATGACTCTAACTACTAGAGCCTTCCTTCCTATCTTGTAATTGAGCGAGTGAAGTTGCTCAGTCATGTCTGACTCTTTGCGACCCCATGGGATTCCTACCAGGTTCCTCCCTCCATGGGATTCTCCAGGCAAGAGTAGGAGAATCCAGTTAAGTACTTGTAATTAACGCTGTCTAATAATCTTAGATGGGCTCCAAAGCTCAAGAGCCAACATTCTGATGCTTTTTTTCTTTGTAGTTTTCCAAATACACAAACATACCTTTTTTCACTTGTATACCTTCTCCTTATCTTTAAAAACTCAATCCAAATCTCACCTCTCCTGAGATAAACTTCTCATTGCCCTGTGTCCCTGGCTGAGTTTCAAGCTGCGGCTCCATCTTGCAAGAATAGCAAGACATTCTCTGCCTACCTCTAATTCAGCATTAATCATACTTGCACTTAAACGATCGATCAGTTCAACTTTCCCACTAGGCTGCAGGCATCTTCAAAGCAGAGAGCACTGTATCCCTTGTGCTCTGCACAATGCCACACAAGCAGATGCTCAAAAACAAAAACAAAGTCTGATGAATGAACAGGTTAGGGTTTGAAAGAAATCCCTTAAGAGAAAAGCACAAAGACCTTGGTGCACAGTCAAAGAATGAGGAGTTTGCTCTTGTTTAGTGTTGTTTTTTGGTTTTGGCTTTCTTCTCTTCCACTGAAACGGTAAACAATTCCTTTCTTCTAGTTCTTTTAACAGTTCAACTCCTGTGAGCACATTCTGTCTTTCCAGCCACAGTGTAAGTGAACGCTCTCTACTACATTTTCTCCCACAGAACTTAGCCCAACACATAAAATACATGAAGAAAGAAATCCACCCCAAACTTGGTTTCTGGGTCAAACTTTTTTGTGTTATATAATTTATCAGCTTCCTCTGAAAAACAATTAGCACTCACCAATGCCTGACCAATATTTGGAAAGATTTTAATGAGATGAAGACCTTCCAGAAAGCTGAAATATTCTCACCCAGCCCAGCTCACTATCTGAGTCTAATGATCTTTAATCATACACTTCAGTATTACACCTCTTTCCTTTTCTATGCATGTTTTCACTAATACCAAACTCTCTTAATTGATCTATAGAACTTTTTAAATAAATATTTGAAACATGCTCCTAATTAATTTTTCTGATTTTTTTTTTTAAGACAGGTTAAGTAGGTACTTCCCCTGACAATCCAGTGGTTAAGACTCCACACTTCCAATGCAGGGAACACAGGTTCGATCCCTGGTAGAGGAATCACGATCCCTCATGCTGCACTGTGTGACCAAAGGAAGGACAGAAAGGTCACTGAACAGATGCTCACTAGGGGACCACTAAGCAAAGCTGCCTGCTCCAACCAGACCCCACGGTGACGATCTGCATGAGTTCTCTTACAACAGGAGGTCCTAGTAAAGAAGGTGAAACTAACAAGCTACCACCAACTGGAAGAATTCAGAAAAGGTCAGAAGGAGAAAGGAGATGGCAGTCCATATGTCCTACCAACCTCCCAGAATCCTTCTTGCTGAAATCCATCTTGGCTGAGTGATACGTGGATCACCAGGAAGGACTCTGAGTCAGAATGACTGGCCAGATCTCCTGGGTTCCGTCACCCTGATGGTCTCCACCCAGGTGCCCATTCACAATCAAGTGTGTATCTCCTCACCCAATTCATTTCCAAGTGTTAGACAACAGCCCACCCTTTGGCCAGGGAAGGGTCCCCTCTTCCTGCAACATACTGAACAAAGAAAGAAAAAAAAGCCACTTTTGGCTGATTTAACAATGCTAAGAATGAACAATGTATCCAAGGGTTCGTTGGGACTTGTAAGAGCTAAAGAAACTAAACATCCTTCTCTTGAACATTCTGTACTCTATACGGCAATTAAGGAAGCAAAGAATGACACAACAAAGACGCTAATCCTTCACAATCTCTTGCCTGTAAGATTACCCTAACAGCAGAGTGCTTTTAAAAGATTGAAAAAGGAATGATGTAAGTTAAATGTTTCTACGTCTATCAAAACATATGGTAAAAAATGACCTCTCTATTCATGCCACCAACTTCACAGCAATAATAATTGCGTATCTTGAAATAATAATGTTCCTTCTTTCTTTTTCTTTAAAATAATTACAACTTTATTTACTACACAATTACTTAAAACAGTCCAATTTCCTATGACTCATTTTATTTTAAATTGGCCCCATCAGTTGTTTTTTTTTAAGTAATAGGGCATAAAATACTTTATCAAATGGCCCTACAGAGACTATCTCAGAGTTCAAAGAAACACATTTTCAAAATTCTCTAACATTAAAGAACTTGATTACTATATCTACTATTTTCTTATTTTAGAAATTCAAAAGCCATTTCTAGCTGACATTTAACAACAGAACACGCTTTGTATTTTTAAAGTTAATCCTTCTGAAGGAGAAAAATCAGTGAATATATATTAAATATTATTTTAATTAGGTATGTGGTTTAACATTTAATGAGTAAATCCACATTAAATATTAATGACAAGGAATCTTAACTTTCATAATGTCATTACTCAGCAGATACCAAGATAGGCAGCAAAATGGATCCAGAATTTTTAATAACAAGGATATAAATGAGCTAAACATATACCAATGCTTTAAAAAAAGGTTACCTCAAGATGGAAAAGTGGGTAAAATCTTAATAAAGTCTGTCAGTTTAACACACAATGTACAAAGTAATAAATGAGCTATTTCCCTATATTGAGAATCATGAAAAGAGTACAACATGGCACCCTTGCAAGGGGAAAGTTGGTCTAGACGAGAGCAAGGAATCTTATAAAAGTAAAGGCTCTTTAGCCAGGGTCAAAGGATACTTGAACTCTCCTAAAACTGCAGTAAAAACTATTTTCGTATGCTCACTGTTCTGCAAAGTAGATCCATAGCTTTCATAGATGACCAAGAGTCCTGACTCCCCCAAAATTGAGTATTGCTATTTATACCTCATGTGAGAGTTCAACAAGAAGCAGCTTCCCACCCAGTGAAACACAGTCCTTCACGTGAGCTAGAGAGTCAGACAGATGTGTACTCAGATTACGCAACTTCAGAGAGTTCCATTTCCTTATTTGTAAATGAAGGTTGCCATAACGATTAAGCAATCCACTGTATGTACAGCACTTTGCACACTGCCAGGGGCACAGTAACTACTAATAAATGCCCAACTACAACAGGAGATATACTTACCTCATACCTCTGTAATGTGGATTAAATGAATTAATACAAGCGAAGTGCTAGAAGAGAGCCTGGTCCACAGTTAGTACTGACCAAGTGTTAGTGATGATAATGAAGAAAATGTTCTATAAAGTATTCTGTCAGTTTCCTCAGGAAGAACTGCTCTGACCAGATTTGCTCAATTTTTATATACCCAGGTATATATACACCTGTGCATTTTCAACTGCGTGGAGAGTGGGTGCCCCTAAACCCCATTTGTTAATGAGTTAACTGTACATTTCACGACTCATTGCACTACAGAGTAGAATTCTCATCCATCTCAAAAGATTTAACTGGAATATGTTCACCTTTCTTCACCTTCTCCTAGTAGACAGTCCAAACTTTCTCCCCATCTGCACTTCGTAACTTCTAGAGCTTCAAATAATGTATTACCCATCTCATGTGATAAAATGAAAACTCTTATTAAAGATAAGGATCATATTATCTACCACTGTTAACCTAGATTATCTGACACAAAAACTTGCACACAATTATTATTCAATAAATATTTACTGAACTGTCTCAATATCCTTAATAACTCTACCACATCTATGTGTTTATGCCCAGAAAGCAAGCTCCAAGAAGTCAGAGCCTTTTCAGCTGTATTTTTAATGCTGCAGAAAAGTAACTTCAAAAATGTCTTAAATTATTACAATAGTTAACAATTCTACATTTAGAAAGAAAGGCGATACAGCAAATAGATTGGGTCTAATTAACATACCTATTTTTAACAAAGACAAAAAATACAGATTTAGTGGCATCTAGATTTCATAAATATTTAATGATGCTGATTCTGAGATTTATCTAAAGAAAGGAGGCTAATACTAGTGATGGGTAAGAAACAGTTTTTTATGAAAGTAAAACTTGAAGGTATTAGTAAAATGAGTCCAGGAAGAGCAAGGAAATGATGAAACATACTCAATCTAGACTATCTTAAAATTTTTTGTAAAATTGAAGATGATCTTTCAAAGTAATACAAGCCTTAGAATGTGCTAATCATATGATCTAGCAATCCTACTTCTGGGTATATATCCAAAGGAAATAAACAAGATATCAAAAAGATATCTGCATTCCTGTATTAACTGCAGCATTATTCACAATGGCAAAGATATGGAAACAACCTAAAAGCCTATCACAAGCTGTGCAGAGAAAGAAGATACTGTTCATATATGTATACACACACACAGCTCAGTGCAGTTCAGGCGCTCAGTCATGGCCGACTCTTTGCGACCCCATGAACTGCAGCACGCCAGGCCTCCCTGTCCATCACCAACTCCCGGAGTTTACTCAAACTCATGTTCATTAAGTCGGTGATGCAATCCAACTATCTTATCTTCTGTCATCCCTTTCTCCTCCCACCTTCAATCTTTCCCAACATCAGGGTCTTTTCAAATGAGTCAATTCTTCCATCAGGTAGTGAAAGTACTGGAGTTTCAGCTTCAGTCCCTCCAATGAACACTCAGGACTGATCTCCTTTAGGATGGACTGGTTGGATCTCCTTGCAGTCCCAGGGACTCTCAAGAGTCTTCTCCAACACCACAGTTCAAAACCATCAATTCTTCATGGGGTCGCAAAGAGTCAGGCACGACTGAGCGACTGTAACTGAACTGAATTGAATTGAACTAGGTATCATAGAGAGATTGGTTCCTTGACCACCCTTCCACAGGTAGTGAAATTCGGGAAGCTCAAGTTTCTTACATCAAATGGCTTCGTATTTGCATACACATCCTCTCCTATCCTTTAAATCATCTCTAGATTACACTAATACCTAAAACAATGCAAATGCTATGTAGATAAGCTGCCAGCAAATGGATATTCAAGATTTGCCTTTTGGAACTTTCTGAAATCTTTTTTTTTCCCCCCAAATATTTTTGATCCATGGTTGGCTGAATCCAAGTATGATGAACCCTTGGATATGCTGGTCTGACTATATAAGCCAAAAATATACAATATGCTAAAACTTCACAATTTGTTCTTAAGAAGCATGCCAATAAGACAGTTATTAATGAATATATTTCAAACTAACTCATGCCTCTTTAGTTTTATCATTTCCTCTCCACCATAGTACATACTGTTCTTACTAGCATTTAAAAATACTGGCTTTTTTGTTGTTTTGTTCATATGATCAATCACCCTAATGTAATTTTGGCTAATGAGGAATAATGACATAAGCATCCCTCTCATCCCTGATAAATGTTCCAAGGAGAAACTCAGAAAAACCAGATGATAATAAAATAGTACACAGGCCAAAATGTAAAACTGAAGGCATTATAGGAGTCTTACTTTTGATACCCCTCTGAATATCAGCAGAAAACTTAACCTAAAATGGCTGACATAATGCCATACAGCCTCCCCATCAGACATAAAAGAGTGAAATCTTTGACTGTATCATTTTTAAAGGCTGTCAAGGTATCTTTTACCTTTCAAGGAATTTAACCAACTCAATTAAACTGACATACGGGCACCATATGCTGAGCCAGGAGGAGGTGAATTGAAGGTTAGCTTTATTTTATGACACAGAAATGATCCTAATGGACCAAGACAATAGAGGACTAAAGACCAATACATAATCTTGGGGTGGAGAAAAGCGGAGACTACGCAGCTGGTCAACTACCCGCCCACTCACTGTTAATGTGCACAGCACTGTAAGAGTGAGGAAGCGATCTGAATTACTAAAAATGGAAAAACTGATCAAAAAGCAGACATCATATTTCAAGGTAGCTTTGTACTCCCTAAAACCCTTTGTCCTTTGAGAATATGCATTTCATATAACTGACATACCAACTTTTTAAATTAACTGAAGGACCACATATATGACAGTAGCTTTTAATACCAGATGTCAAATCTGATCTAACTCAAAAATAAATTCAAAAACTTTAATGCAAAGCAATTCATGTCAACTGTGTAACAGTGTGACTGTGTCACAGGATTTTGATTATCTCCTCTCTAAAGGCTAAGTTTACAAAGTCACGTGTCCTCATTTACGTACCATGTCTACACTTTAACGCAGTAACTGCATTTCTAGAAAGTTATTCTGTAACAGTAATCCCAAATCCAGAAAAGGGTTAAAATTCAATAAATTACTCACGATAGGAAAAACTGGAAACAACCTAGTGCTTATTAACTCCTCACATAAATAATGTTCACACGTATTCATTTTCTCAACAAAGACCCTATTTCTCACCCAACGTTCATTTCTGTAACTAGTATCATGCTCATCTACTCAGCTGCTCAAGTGCTGATTTCTGACATCCTCCTTTACTCTTCTTTCTCTCACGTCCCACATCCAAGCTCTCATCACATCCTGACTCTACTTTCAAAATATATAGCCAGCTCCACTACTCATCTCTTTCACTGCCACTGACTTACAGCAAGCCACCATTATTTGCCTGTATTACAATTAACCTCTTAAGTGATCTTCATGCTTCCCCCTCACAGCCACAGCCACCTAGCCTCATCAGTCTACCCTCTATATAGAAGCCAAAGTGACCTTTAAAAATAAAAAGTCAGCTCCTAAAGTTCCAATGGCTTTCTATCGTATCTACATTAAAATCCAAAGTCTCTGCCCTGGTCTGTACCCTAAAATAGTCTGATGCCCCAGAGGCCATCTCTGGACCTTTGCACTGCTGTTTCTTCTACCAGAAATGCACTTTTCCTAAAATCTGCAATTGCACACCTTCATTTCTTAAGCTTCTACTTAAATGCCATGGTTTTCAGATAAAAGTTCCCTGGGAGGCCTAACTAAAGTAGGATGTCCAGCTATTCCCTATCCCTTTAGCTTGCCTCGTTTGCCTCAAGGCATTTATAACCACCCAATAGGATATCTCACACACATACACAGATGCATACACTTAACTATTTTTCTATCTCACAAAAAAATAGGCTCCATAAGAACTGCAGGTTTAGTTTGCTCACTATATATTCCCAATACCTACAACAGTGTCTGACACACACTAAAAGCTTAAAAATTAATCTGTCAAACCTTGATTGAATGTTAAATTCTTAAAACAAAACAACATACAACCATTTATTATTTAAGACATGTTTCAAACAGCATAGGAAAAGCTAACCTTACAACATAAAGTGACAAATGAGAATAAAATACCTTATATAAAGCCTAAGACAGAGAAAAAGAAAAAAATATACCAAAAACTGGTTAGAGTAGATGCCTCTAGAAAGTCAGTCAAGATCACTAGAAATTTTCATTTTCTTATTTTTCCTAAATAAGTTAACGTTGAAGGTATCCTTTCAAAATTAGAAAAAATTATATGTTAAAGAGTTATGCCTGATAAAATTCTACAGCCTTTAACCTCAGAACTTTTTTTTTGGCCACACTGTGGAGCACCTGGGATTTTAGCTCCCCAGCCAGGGGCAGAGCTCATGCTCCCTATGATGGAAGCGTGTGGTCTCAACCATGGATCGCCAGGGAGACTCCCTAAGCTCAGGACTACAAACAAACAAACAAACTCTGGCCTGCAGGAAGCTGTGTCAGAAAAAAAATTAAAGATTATTTTTTAATGTAAGTTGAAGGTTCCCAATTAGTAGAGTGAGCAGACAGTTCATCATCCAAACTGAGTCCATTTTAGGAGTTGTAGAGGATTCAAAAAATAATTAACAGGTGGTTCAGCTGATTCATACAAGTGTACACTGAGACTCGTTTTGAGCAAACCAAAAAAATAGTTACCTTACTCATTACCCACATAACAAAGGTCTATCTCTTTAGAATGACCTTAAAACCTTCAAAACCCACTTTCTTCATCTCTACTTCTGCTACAAAACCTAACACACATCCCACACATGACTGACTACTTAGCATTCCACTAACCATGCCTCTAATTCCTAACTTCCTAGAAGGCCTTTTCTTCCCTTTTCTGTCTAGAAAAGTCCTGTATCTTCCACCTTACTGCCTCTTCCTCAACGAAGCATATAATAGCATGTTCATATCTCTAACTTTGGCCACCTGATGTGAAGAACTGACTCACTGGAAAAGACTCTGATGCTGGGAAGGATTGAAGGCAGGAGGAGAAGGGGAAGACACAGGATGAGATGGTTAGACGGCATCACCAACTTGATGGACATGAGTTTGAGCAAGCTCCAGGAGTTGGTGATGGACAGGGAAGCCTGGTGTGCTACATGGGGTTGTAAACAGTCGGACACAACTGAGCGACTGAAGTGAACTGATATCTCTAACTAAGGTTCTTAACCAGAGTCTTATGAATGGTCTGACGAACATCCGTAAAGTTCTGAAATTATTTCCAAACATTGGGTATATGCTCTTTTCTTAGGAGAATGCACTGCGACCATTTTCAGATTCTAAAAGTAATTTATAACCAAACAGGTTAAGAATTATTGCTTTATTGTATCAGTTGGATTACAATTCTTTATTCTCTCACTACATTATGAGTTTCTTTAAAGCACCCTATCCTAGAAATAAATGGTTTGATGAAATAAAACATTAAAAAGATATGTCTGGGAATTCCCTGGCTGTCCAGTGGTTCAGACTCCACATATTCACTGCTGAGGGCTTGGGTTCAATCCCTGGTCAGGAAACTAAAACCCACAAGCAGTGCAGCACAGACAAAAAATAAAAAAACTCCACAATTCTACCCTAAATTCCCTACACTTACTGTAAGATTCCTGAAATCCACTTCTAATTTTACTATATTCATTCTCTTTCAAATTTCCAGTCATGTATGAATTTAAATCATTTAACATAAATATTTAAATTCCTTCCCATTAAAACCACTCTTTTCTAAACTTTCTGCATTTTTACATGCAAAGATTGAAAAAAGTAAGATTAAAAATTTAAAGCAAAAAAGTAAAATTTATTAAAATTGAAAGGAAAATAGTAAAAAAAAAAAAAATTAAAACTCAGTATCCTAGAAGAACCACAATATTTATGGAAGGCAGAAAAGGGAGGAGATCAAACACAGATGCATGAGTCAATCTACCTTAACAGAATGTTTCTTTCAATACCTACTTCTCACAGTAGGATAACAGGGGGAAAGATCTATTCACATCACATTATATACATCTAATTCTATTTGAGATTTTATTGAACGTTTTAGTCAAATGCATATCATGTACCAATCTAACACTGTTCATCAGAGCAAAGGTTCATGTGCAAAGCACACAGCATCTGACAAACAACCCTGAGGTAGGTACTCACCGTGCTGTACACTGCCGAGACAGCAGGAGTAAAGATTCGGTCCTCGAGTGGCTGCTGCACAGGTCCTCTAGGAATCCTAGGAGAGCGAGTTAAGGATCAGAGAACTCAAAAACGAACTGAGCAGTAAGAGCAAATCACGATCATAAAATCCTGTCACCGACCCAAGCTTTGTCATCCAATTAGTGGGGGTATCCACTTACTTACTTCTCCAGAGAAACTGGAAAACAAAGTATTTCAAATTTCCTAGTGTGATTAGATCAATCTCTCCAAAAGGGATTCCCATGATAACCATTCCATGGAAACTCAAAACAAATAAAAATCATACAAGCCTCCTAACTTTAGGCCCACGATGAGACTGTACCACCTTTACTTCTTAGAGAAAAAGACTAAGGAAGTATAAGCAGGATATTCAGGAAGATAAGACTAATTCATCAACGTGGAAATTACTGACAAAGACCAAGTCTGTTCCAACTACACAGGAATGGCATATACAACTGTTTCCTTATGTTTCTATTTTAGCTACTACTTTTCCCATCTCTACCCATCAACTCTTCATTTTTTAAAAAATAGGCTCTCCACCACAATTTAGTTTAAAATATTTCAACATGTTGTCAGGATATTCTTCAAAAGAGTGTCATTTTATTCAGCTTCAAAACCGAAAGATTTAAGTTCTATCTGGTAAGGTGATATTTCACCTCTTTAAGAATGACAACCAAAAGAGTGGCACCAAAAGAGTAACAGCAATTATCTCTGGATGACAGGATTACAAAACTGTATTATGTGCCTTTTCTACAATAAAAATAAGTTATTTTTATAATTTAAATGTATTTTAAAAGACTACAAATGTAATAAACTCAAAATGAGACAGTATCCTTTCTTCAACAAATTAATTCTCACATCATGTTCCTTTTTAATTCAGTGAAACAGGAAGACAAAGTGACAGCTGGAAATATAACTGTGTAAGAATGGCTACAAGTTGCCGAGGCCTAAAAGAATCATTAGAAATAAAATTCTTTATATCTAAGTTGCAACAGTTTACTGAGGTGAGAGAGGGAAAACCAAACAAAAAAACCCAATGCTTTAGTCATTCAATATTAATAACATTGTTACCAGTTTTTAGATAGTTCTTTAAATTTAGCAACCTCAGACAACAGCTGGATACCATGCCAAGGGCCCTCCCCTACACACAAAGAACTGATTTAAAATGCTGCACTGAGAAATAACAAAGGTAAACCATTCATAAAGGAACTGCTTCATCCAAAGAAACTATATACATATTTACGATGTAGAAAACATAAGCGTAACAAGTTTCAGAGCGTAAGTCCTTACTATTAGCTTGTCAATTCTTTCAGAATGAAGACTATTCCTAGCTGAAATAAAACTTACTTTGAATTATGGTTCTGCATTGTGGTCACATGAATGGTAGAAAACATAAAACCTTTCTTTCTTCTGCAAAGCCAACTACTATTTTTTCAAGCTAGGGTCAACTGTCACTATGTGGGAGTAAGTTCCAAGTGAGCTATCAGTAGTAGGCCCCAAGGGCTGAACCATACCTTTTCATCTTACAAGGAAAGGTTAAGGCTCAGGATTTCTATTAGTCACTTCATTGGCTAACAATATTACTGTAATTACCAGACTTCTAAAGAGACAATCATATATTTGGTCAACGTTCCAGTAACAAACATTCTTTTCCCTTGGTCACAAAGAGTACTCACTTCATTTATTTCCCTCTGAAAACTACCAACAGAATAAACTTAATATTAAAGTTCACTACCAGTTCCCATCAAGCTCCATATCTCCAGCATAAATCATTGAATGCTTACCTGCCTTTCAGCTCAATATAACAAGCAAACAGCTCCTCACAGTCCTATTTAAATTCTAATTCAAACAACGAGCAGTGTGTAATACGCATGAGCAATGCTCCAGAACACACTGTTTTCATTTTTCAAATCTCGTGGTTGAAATAATAGTACAACCACTTGACATTTCTGTGATTCAAACTGCTACGATTTATATTATGTCATTAGGAAATAAAAGCATAATCATTAGCAAGATTGGACAGCTGATATGCAATAGCTGAATTAATAAGACTTAAGCAGAAATACAAATGCAAAAAAAATTCTAATTCCCCATTTTCTTTCTAATAAAAAATTAACAAGATCAATTTCAGAAACAAAACTTGAAGCTTAAAGAGCATTAAAACACGATAGAATTTAAATTGATTATTATAGTACTCACTACATAACTCTCCACACTAAATGTCAATAAGGTAGATAAAAAATTCTCAGAGACCAAATTTCATCAGGGAAATCCAAGGATCTATGAGATTACATAATGATCTGAACATTTCCTACTGTACCATGAAGGAAGGAGGGGGAACTATAATTATTTTTAACACAAATGTTTACTAACATTTCAAGAATGATGAACTCCACCAGGATGAGCTTCTAAATCTACGGCAATCATACCTGAAACCGGGTTTGACTCAAAAGTCAGAACCTCCTCAAAAGGCAGATTTTGACAAATCAGAAAACAAGTGGCTGAAACAAGCAGTGAAAGTCAATAGAAATACTCCTGCAGTTTGCTGAAATACGAACAGTCCATTTACAATTCCCAGGTGAATGTTCCTAAACTCTGCCCCACAACACTATAAGAAAAGCTGCTATCCTGATGCGCAGCATAAGCAATATTCTTAAAGTAACAGCCTCAAGTTAACACTGTCTCATTGCAAAAGAAAGCAAGGGTACAAATTCCTTTGCACAAACACTGCTTTAGAGAAGACACAGGCAACTAATTTCAACAGATACCAATAAACGAAAAGATCTTTTCTGCATTCTTATTTAACCTTTAAGGCAAAATAGTTACGTTAGTTGATCTATGCTTTCTTTACTTTCTCATTTCTACCTACTTTTGATAATGAAAAGGATAACTTCTATAACATACAAGAATAAGGGCAAAATTTCTGAACTATACTGTATTTCACAAGATACCACACACGATTTCTCAAAACAAACACTGTTTCAAATACAGATGGCTTTGGAAATTTCCCTTTAATATTAGTTCTGACCCATCAGGTATATGTCTTTCAAAAATTAAAGAAATACAATTTAAACAAACCAGCATATTTTGAAAACAACCCTAACAAAAGAAAACTAAACCTAGCTTTAAAAAGTAAATGCACTAAAGTGAATAAACACAGTCTACATAATTTTTAATTCTAAAAAAAAATCCTGTGTCACTGTTTATGATACAGAAAATGATCCAGATTCGTTCAGAATGTTTTAAAAAATAATTCCAGAATGTACAAAATTCTTTTTGAGTTTTTCAGATCTGTCACATATAGAAACTGATTAACCATCTCCTCCTGGGACAACTAGATAGACAAAGGCAAAAAATAAACAAATAAATAACTGGATGCTCACCTCACAACATACACAAAACTTAACTCCAGTGTGGATCAAAAACCTAAATGTAGAACTAGGAAGTATAAACCTTTTAAAGGTAAATAAGGGAATAAATCTACATGACCACATATGTGGCAATGAATTGCATAGGTATGACAGACACCAAAAGAACAGCAACCAAAAAAAAAAAAAAAAACCAGATAAATTGTACTTCAACAGAAATAAAACTTTCATACTTCAAAAGATACCATCAAGAAAGTGAAATGACAACCCACAGAATCGGAAAAACATTTGCAAGCAAGAATATGTGTGATGAGAGACTTTTATCCAGAAAGTATAAAGAATTCTTACAACTCAACAACGAAAACACAACCCAGCTTTTTAAATGGGCAAAAGATCTGAACAGACATTTCTTCAAAGAAAATATACAAATAGCTAAAAACTACCTGAACAGATGCTCAGTGTCACCAGGGAAATGCAAATCAAAACCATGATGAAACACCACTTCATACCCACTGGGAAGGCTACAGTGAAAAGTGTGGCCAGTGTGGGCCAGAGTACGCAGAAACCCGAGCCCTTATATACTGCTGGTGATAATAGGAAATAATACAGCCACCGTGAAAAACCACCTGACATTTCCTCAGAAGTGTAAACATTAAGTTGCACTATGACCCACCAACTTGACTCAAGTGAGTAGAATATACACAGTATAGTATGTCCTGGAAAAACTTGTGCATAAATAATTATATACATATATGCAGTATTATTTATAATAGCCAAAGGTGGAAACAAATCAGCTGATGAATAGAGTCTACACAAAATGCAGTATATAGTGGAATTCAATTTAGCAATAAAAAGAAATGGAATACGACTGAGTCCTGAACAATGTGAGGGTCACAGACGTCGACCTAGCAGCACAGGCAAGGCCCACTTATAACCTCCCAGCTGGCCCCCACGTCCCCAGGCCCACATTCTCTGATCCAGTCAGCCAAGGACTGGGTAGTAGTCTGCTCTTTATTGGAAAAAGTTCACAAACAACAGACCCAGGGACTTCAAATCCATGTTATTCCAGGGGCAACTGTACTAACTGTACGTGTTACAACACGGATGAACCTTGCAAACAGCTAAGTGAAGGAAGTCAATCACAACATACTACCTCTTATGTAATTTTTATGAAATGTTCAGAATAAGCTATAAAGACAGAAAGACTAGCGATTGCTTGGGACTAGGAGGAATGGAGAGATATGAATTGACATATGAACTGAGGTAGTCAAGAGGTATAAGTTTCTTTCCAAGGTGATTAAATGTTCTAAAATTGACTGTGGTAATGGTTGCATGGAGAAGGCAATGGCACCCCACTCCAGTGTTCTTGCCTGGAGAATCCCAGGGACCGGGGAGCCTGGTGGGCTGCCGTCTATGGGGTCGCTAAGAGTCGGACACGACTGAAGTGACTTAGCAGCAGTAGCAACATGCTGGGAAAATCGTCATAAAAGATAAGGGTGAGAGCTGTACTACTACAGACAGTAGGAAAGTAAGAGAAGCAAATTCCAGAATGAAGCCTTCAGCTGACAGCAGTAAAGCATCCTCAGATGATTTCTATTTACCTAAACAGCATCAAAGACAGAGCATCTCAAACCCAAGCATGAAACTATGCCATGCTGCTGCTACTGCTGCCAAGTCACTTCAGTCATGGCCGACTCTGTGCGACCCCAGAGATGGCAGCCCACCAGGCTCCCTCGTCGCTGGGATTCTTCAGGCAAGAACACTGGAGTGGGTAAACTATGCTATAAGAAAAGATAAAAATAGATAAAAATGAATTAGAATTTGACATTCTCAAGTACAGGCACCAAACATGCAAAATATCCCAAAAAGAACACCTTGAATGATCCAAACTGGCAACTACAGAAATCTAAGGCCACAACTTTAGTAATTGTGGTATGGACAAAAGCAAAACAGAAACTGTATTCTCAAACCTAAACAATATGGACATATCTACTCCTACTTTAACTGAGGAATCCATGACAGAATATGATTAAAAAAAAAGATACCAAGGCTGAGTGCTGAAGAATTGATGCTTTTGAACTGTGGTGTTGGAGAATATTCTTGAGAGTCTCTTGGACTGCAAGGAGATCAAACCAGTCCATCCTAAAGGAGATCAGTCCTGAATATTCATTGGAAGGACTGATGCTGAAGCTGAAACTCCAATACTTTGGCCACCTGATGTGAAGAGCTGACTCATTAGAAAAGACCCTGATGCTGGCAAAGATAAGGCAGGGGGAGAAGGGGACGACAGAGGATGAGATGGTTGGATGGCATCACCGACTCAATGGACAAGAGCTTGAGCAAGCTCTGGGAAATGGAGAAAGACAGGGAGGCCTGGCATGCTTCAGTCCATGGGATGGCAAAGAGTTGGACACAACTGAGCGACTGAACAACCAATGTTTTAATACAAATTTTGCTTCAAAGCTGTTTCTATTTTGCCAATAAAAGTGCACTGAAATAAAACTAGCAATTTCAATATTTTTTTCAATTCAGTTTACTGTTAAGCTATTATTAATAATTCAGGTTCAAAATCCCTTATTGTAACTCAGAATTTTTCCATTGTTAGAGAGTCAATGCAGTGGCAAGCTATTCCTTATAGTATATAACATCTTCAGCAAGGTCTTAGGCAGCACTTTTTAATCAAATACATTAATACCTCTACTACAAAATATATGAATATTCAATTTCCTGTTTTTCTATCCAGAGTTTTTGCCAATTTCAGAAAAAAATTAGTTTCCCTAAGCTGTTTTGATTTTAGATTGCAAGCCTATATATCTTCTTTCCCATTGTGTTTTAGATTTAAACATCGCTGGAAATCATCATTTTAATATTAACAACCAGAACCATTACATTGCGTTTTTTTAAAAAACAAATACAGAAACGTTAGTCTCCAAGTGCTTAGCCAGAAATAACCTGTTCTGACTCTGGTTTTCTACCTCAGAACACAACTCACCACATATGACAAACTGATTTCCTGACAGTCACATTTAAATTTACCCAGAAACATACTCTACTTAGGGTTTTTGTTCATTTTTTATATATACAAAAAAAGACCAATACTGCCCCCCAAAAATGGCTGTTAATATTTGGTAATTCTGTTTTTAGTTTTTTGAAGAACCTCCATAAAATCCCATGGACAGAGGAGCCTGGTGGGCTGCAGTCCATGGGGTCGCTAAGAGTCGGACACGACTGAGCGACCTCACTTTCACTTTTCACTTTCATGCATTGGAGAAGGAAATGGCAACCAGCTCCAATGTTCTTGCCTGGAGGATCCCAGGGATGGGGGAGCCTGGTGGGCTGCCATCTATGGGGTCGCACAGAGTCGGACACGACTGAAGCGACTTAGCAGCAGCAGCAGCAGCAGACCAACTTACATTCCCACCTGCTGAAAGTTAAAGTCACTCAGTCGTGTCCAACTCTTGGAGACCCCATGGACATCCATGGCATTCTCTAGGCCATGGATAGCAATACTGGAGTGCTAGCCTGGAGTGGATAGCCTTTCCCTTCTCCAGGGGATCTTCTAACCCAGGGATCGAACCCAGGTCTCCCACATTGCCGGCGGATTCTTTACCAGATGAGCCCCAAGAATACTGGAGTGGGTAGCCTATCCCTTCTCCAGCTGATCTTCCCAACCCATGAATCAAACTGGGGTCTCCTGCACTACAAGTGGATTCTTGACCAACTGAGCTCTCAGGGAAGCCCTTCCCACCTGTTGAAGGGTTCCAAAAAGGAAACAATTACTGATGTAACAAGAGGAATGAATCTCAAATGCTAATTAAGTGAAAGAAGCTAGACTCAAAATGGCTATGCATCCATTTACAAACACTCTGGCAAAAGCAAATCTATAGGGGCTACTAGGGTCTAGGGAAGAGTTTATCTTAAAGAGATAACACTATATGATCCAGCAATTGCACGTTTGGGCATGCATTCCGACAAAAAAATATGCAAACCTATGTTCACAGCAGCACTATTTACAATAGCCAAGACACATAAGTAAACTAAATGTCCATTTACGGATGAACTGGATAAACATATGGTATATGTATACACACACACACACACAACACACAGGAAAACTATTCAGTCATAAAAAAAGAAAAACCAAAATAATGCCACTGCAGCAACATGGATGCAACTAGAGATTATTATATCAAGTGAAGTAAGTCAGAAAGAGAAATACATACATTGTATTACTTTATGTGGAATCCAAAATACTACATAAATGAACTTACCTACAAAACAGAAATAGATTCACAGAGAGAGAGGAGAGACATGGTTGCCAGGGGCAGAGGTGAAGCATGGACTGGGAATCTGAGACTAGCAGATGCAAACTATAATATATAGAATGGACAAAAAGGTCCTACTGCATAGCACAGGGAACCAGAGTCAATATCTACAATAAACGAAAATGGAAAGAATATCTATGACTGAATCACTTTGCTGTATAGCAAAAACTAATACAACACTGTAAATCAACTATTCTTTAACAAAATTAAAAAAAAAAAAAGAAGGCACTGAAGGAATGTCACTGGGTGATGAATGTTTTCATTTTCAGTATGGCGGGGCTGCAGAACTCTGCATTTGTCAGAATTCATAAAACTATATGAGTTTCTCCAGAGGTTAAGCAATAGAGTCACTAAATGACTCAGCAATTTTGCTCCTAGATATATATGTAAGAGAAATAAAAATGTGTGCACACAAAACTAATACATGAACGTTCCTATCAGCATAGGAACTGATAGGATAGCATAGGAAATCAGCAGTATTTACAATAGCCTATTTACAATTTTCCTATGATATCATAGGAAAATCAGCAGTATTTACAATAGCCAGAAAGTAGAAACAATGTTTCCATCAATTGATGGATGGACAAAACTGAGGTGTATTCATACAATGAATTTTATTTGGCAATTAAAAGAAAGGAAAATCCTGATATATACTACAACATGGATGAACCCCAAGTGAAAAAAAGTATACAAAACGCTAAGTAGTCAAAAAGTATAAAAGAAAGCGACTAATGGATGCTTAGGCTGGAGAGGGCTGATGGAATGGGGAAGGAGGGACGCCTGCTGAAGTACCTAAGTTTCTTTTGGAAGTAATCTAAAATTAGGTTATAAGGCCATGGTGATAGTGAAACTAGTCTGTAAATATACCAAAAGTCAAGAAACTGTACATTTTAAATGGGTGAATTTTATTGTATGTGAGTATCTCAATAAAGTTGTTATTTAAGTCTTGAACAAGTATTTAAAATATTAAAACTCCATGATGGGGCAAGCACTTTGTTTTGTCTACCATTCTATTCACAGACACTAGAATACTGCAGTAGAGTCATGAACTCAAAATGCTTCATCATCATCATCTAGTCCATTAGACATTTTTTTTTAACATAGTGATTTATTTATTTTTTTTTTTGGCCATGCAACACAGCTTATGGGATCTTAGTTCCAACCAGGGATTGAACTCTGCCCCAGTAGTGAAAACTCCAAGTCCTAACCACTGGACCGCCAGGGAATTCCTTAGTCCACTAGACTTAAAAGAAGTATGGCCCATCCTAAAAATCTACATAGCAAAGAGAAACTTAATGCAACAGTAATAATAATAAACAGACTTCCCTGGTGCTCAGCTGGTCAACAATCCACCTGCAATGCGGGAGACCTGAATTGGGATCCCTGGGTTGGGAAGATCCACTGGAGAAGGGAAAGGCTACCCACTCCAGTATTCTGGCCTGGAGAATTCCATGGACTCTATAGTCCATGGGGTCACAAAGAGTCGGACACGACTGAGCGACTTTCACTTTCACTTTTTGGGCTTCCCTGGTGGCTCAGATGGTTAAGAATCCACCTGCAGTGCGGAAGACCTGGGGGTTCAATCCCTGGGTTGGGAAGATCCCCTGGATAAAAGAACTGGCTACCTACGTGAGTATTCTGGCCTGGAGAATTCCATGGACAGAGGAGCCTGGTAGGCTACAGTCCATGGGGTCGCAAAGAGTCAGACACGACTGAGTGACTTAAAAAAATAAATAAATAAAGCAGGTACCCCCACAGAAAAATGGGTAGCTGATTTTGTGCAATGAACTGAATTTCTTTCAATGGCAGGATCTTATACTATTCTGAACCCTGCCAAATAACCATGCAATATGGAAATCTGCTCAGCCAGCTTCTTGACACAACTCCCGACAAACTTTTCTCTTCAGTAACAGCTGGGAAAGATTCTTCTCTATCCACACTGAACAAACCCAAGCCACAGCACACTTACTTAAACCAGTGGACCAATACTGCTTGTCAATACACCAAAGGGGAGATTAGAGTACCTTGGAATGAGTCAACGTATGTGTGTACACTAGAAAAACAATAACAAAGAAATCCACATTTAACAGAAGAAATGACTTCACAAAATAAAGAATCATCAACAATGAGAAACACATCAAATTATCCTTGGCAGGTCCTTAGTGCTCTGAGGACCTAACATCAAATGCAGAGATTTAATAACTGAGTACACTCTACTCCACAGGAAAACTCTGTTAATAGAGCACCGCTGATATTAATAAATCTTTTTGTCTATTCCAGGAAAAACACTCAACTTTTAACCACTTGTGGAGAGGCAGATGTGGTATAATCCTATCAGAGTAAAGTGGAAGGGAGACAATTTTTTATTACCAACGCAACCATGGCTTGTATAAGCTTTCTTTCTTTACTTCAAAACTAAGCTTATTAATACATTCACCCTGTCTGTAATAAATATTCTCCACCTGTGTTTTCTTTCCATCTGAAATTGTCACAAAGTCATGTCTGATTCATTCTGCACATAACTGTAAGTAATCAATCATTTGAATATAAACACAATACATCTGTACCTATTTAATTTCATCATACAGATTCCGATTTAATTTCATTTCGAAATCTAATGTGACACTCAATTTTTTCATCTAAATTCCGTAGTAGTCTTTACAAGGATAAGAATTTCATCTTAATTTAAATCACTGGTGGAAAATTACTAAGCAAGTCAGAATTAAAGAAAGAGCACTATGATACTCCAGAAGCCCCTTCTTGGCCAGAGGCAATGGAGAAAGACCCCTTGTTGGTCAGAGAGTATTAGCGGAATTCCAAAGAAGCAAACTGGAGGGGGAGATCTCTAATTTTCTGTATAAACTTATAGAAGTCCCAGGCTCACCCTCAGAGTTGTACATAAATGGAACAGATACAAAGCAGCATTTTAAAAGCTCTGAAAACAAATCAAGATTAAAACCACCCCCCAAAGAGACACAAAACAAACTTGAGCCCTGAGCCTAACCAAGTTAACTGTCTATTAAAAAAAAAAAAAACTTTTAATCTCAATTCTCCATGGATTGTAAAGGACCCAGAATCTACAAAACAAAAATTTTTAAACATTCAGGATACAATCTGAATTATTTAAAATATAAATACAGTAAAATATAACCAATTATCAAGAACATGAAATCAAATCTAACAGGGTTGACTGCCTAGAAAAATACTCCACAAATGATTCAGAATTTATACAACTTAACATTTAGTGTCTAGGACACAATCCAAAATTATCTGACATACAAAGAACCAAGCAAATCTAACCAATTCTTAGAAGACAATTAATACACGCCAATCTTGAAAAGACTCCGATGTTACTTGCTAGAATTACCAAGCACAGAACATAAAAGCAATTATTTTAACTATGCTCCAAGAGGTAAAGGTAGACCCATCTGAAGTGAAGGGAGAGACAGAAATCAGCAGCAGGTTGATACAAACTATAAAAAAGAACCAAGTGGAAATTTTGGACCCGAATGATACAATATCTTTTAAAAAAATCATCGGGTGGTATCAGTAACAGAATAGAGACGACAGAAGGGTCAGTTAATCAGAAAATAGATGAACAAAAGAAATAAAGAAGAAAAGTGATTAATAAAAATAACAAGGAGATAAGGAGGCAAAGGTGAAAAACTACATATGGAAGTTTACAATGGGAAATTAGAAGTTGTTAATGTAACCCATGGGCCAGCAAACTTTTTCCTAAGAGCCAAATAGTAAATATTTGTGCATACATGGTATCTGTACGAGCCTGCTCACCTACACTGCTGCAATGCAAAAGCAGCTACAGGTAACACGGAAAATGAATGGCTCTGGTGTGTTCCCATAAAGCTCATTTACAAAAATAGGCAGCTGGGTAGTGGATCATAGGTTGCCTACCCTTAATTTAATCTAATAAAAGAGCTTTCCCCAATACTTTGTACAAGACTACCCATTTAAGATAATAAATGCTCAGTTATCTAATATCTGATAATACACACCTTAATTTTCCAAACATTAATTAAATTCATCCATGATGAAGATGGAAGAAGAGTTATAGCACTATGTTAATAGACTGATGCTAGTGAGATTCTTGAAATTATCATTAGCAAAACAATGGTATTATCTGAAAAACTTAAGAGTGTATATGGTTTAAACTCAGATTGCTGCTAAGTCACTTCAGTCGTGTCCAACTCTGTGCAACCCCATGGACTGCAGCCCATCAGGCTCCTCCATCCATGGGATTTTCCAGGCAAGAGTACTGGAGTGGGCTGCCATTGCCTTCTCCAAAACTCAGATTAGTTTTTAACTAAAACAAATTCTGATATGTCAATAGTCACCTATAATTGCTATTTCTGTAACAATTACAGTGAATCCTTAACTACTTTTATTCCATAATCTCAATTTGTAGTAGCAGTAATAATAATAAAGACAAAAGGGAAAACAAATGAAATGTCAGAAGAAAAAATAATTTTAACATATTCACCCATATTAAAAGAAAAAGGAAGACATACTTCCTTTCGATTCTCTTTCCTATCTAAACCACTTTCAACAGTAACAAAAATTAATATTAAAGTCAACTATCTCATACTATGCTGTTCATTCTGAACTTACTGTTCTAAAGAAAAAATATTTGCATGTATTTCTTAAAAATCTGTATTTATAAAAATACACTCCCTATAGTACACTACCTCACTAATGCTCTTTTCAACGCTTTTTTTTTTTTCCTGTTTTAAGAGGGCTGTAGAAAATTATAAAGAATTCTCAAGGATACAGTGAAGGTCACTCACTTCACCTGGAGCAGGAGGAGTGAACAGTGACTGTAAGGACTAGCTAATAGTAGTGAAAAGGTGAAAGAGAAGAGGAAAGAAGAATGAACAAGTAAGATCCATTTCCCATTTTTTCAGTGACCAAAATCCTACTTTCCTGCCTAAGAGCAAACTCACCACAGAATTTCCTAATGCGCTGTGCTTTAGAGACCCTGCAGTCAGACAACCTTGGGTCCCATTCCTAGCTTCAGCCCTTAGTACACTGTGTAGTCATAGTTAATATCTGAACAGCAGCACCCTCAATTATAAAATGTAACAATAAAACATTCATAAATTGCTCTGAGGATTAACTGAATCAGTACAGGATACACTCCCTGCACAATGCCTGCCTGGCATTTTACATTCAATCCCTGTTAATTCCCTATTCTAGCTCCCAAATCATAAGCAATACGATACAAATGGTCTGAAAAGTGGCATTAGAAGGACAAATGCAAGAAGCTAGTTTTTAAGCAGCTAGTCACCGCAATCATTCGTTTTCAACAAGTATTTTCTGAGTAGCTACAAAGTAGTAAATAAAATAGGTACTGGGGGTAAATAGACAGAAAGTCAGTGAACAAACCAGATAATTTAAATGGTAAAACTGGTACGACAATAAAAAGAATATGACAAGTGAGTAACAGTATTCTGGATAAGTTAGAAGAGATAACATCTAAATTGGGATCTGAAAGATCCAAATTATACATTCTACAAAAAGCAAGGGAAAGAGCATTGAAGGAAGAGGGCATCATATGCAAAGGCCAGCAGAGGAAAAGGGCTGTGCTCCAAGATCATGAAACTAGATGGAGCTGGGGAAGAGACTAAAGGTTTGGGATTAGCAAATGCAAACTATCACAGACTCAGAATGGATAAACAACAAGATCCTACTACACAGCACAGGATATACTCAACATCCTGCACTAAACCATAATGGAAAAGAGTGAAAAAGAGCACACAAACACATGTATAACTGAATCCCCGATGTACAACAGAAATTAACACTACACTGTCAATCAACTATACTTCAATAAATTTTTTCAAAAATGATATTGAGACTAGAGTGAAGGGAGTGTGCAGGGAACGGTAATCACAGTTGGGAAACTCAAGCAGGAGCTACATCATTTCAACTTGAGTAGGGCCTATTAAGGGCTTCCCTGGTGTTTCTGCTGATAAAGAACCTGCCTGCCAATGCAGGAGACGCAAGAGAGGTAGGTTTGATCCCTGGGTCAGGAAGATGCCCTGGAGGAAGAAATGGCAACCCGCTCCCGTATTCTTGCCTTAAAAGTCCCCTGGACAAAGGAGCCTGGCAGGCTGCAGTCCATGGGGTTGCAGAGAGTCAGACATAACTGAGGGACCGTATGCACGCACACGCACACGGCTTGTTAAACAATATGAACTCTAAGATCAACAGGCGACACTGGCAGAGCTTAAACAGAGGAAGGGCAAACCTGAACAGTATTTTTTGAAGACCATTCTACTGATGAAAAAATGAAATAAGAAGACAGTTAGGAGACTGTAGCAGTTGTCTAGATAAGAGATGACTGTGGCCTAGAAGAGAGTAGGATAGTAGACATAAATGGAGAGAAGGCCAAGTTTAAATAGTAAAAGCAACAGGGTTTGCTACTGCGTAAGAGTGGAGAGACAAAGGAAAATAATAATCCAAGAACGGTTTACAGATGTTCTACCTTGAGCAGTTAGGAAGAGAGCAGTACTATTTAGCAAGGAGAGAAGGATCCTTCTCAAGCAACCTGAGAAGGATCAGGTTGAAGTGGAGGTGAAAAGGAAATCAAGAGGTCTGAAATGCCAATTGGAAATCCAAGAGATGTAAATATACCAATCGAACACATGCATTCTTAAGTCAGGCTAAAAATCTGATCCAAAGATACAGAAATTTAAAAGTCATCAACATGAAAATAGTAGTTAGACCTGAGAGAAAGACACAAAGGACCACAGCCATGAGGGTGAGACAATGGAAGAATCAACACAGGACCCTGCCAAGGTAGGAGGAAAGCCACCAGATTCAGTACCCCAGGACCACCTCATTATTCATGGAAGTGCAATGAACACTGCATCCATAACACTCTTAACTGTTGACACGCCAGGACCAACTTGCCAGCCCTCCAGGAAGTCTTGAGAATCAAGTTTTAGACCACATGGGATGCTCGCTCCAGCCAACACACTGCTCAAGTCACCTCAGCATTCAAAAAATAAAGTATGAATAAATGGAAACTATCTCCCCTAGAACTTAAATAAAACATTTAAGGCATTTAATGGTATCTGGCCAACAATGAACCTCAACAAACATCAGCTATCATGGCAGGTATTTTAAAAACTCTCTTATTTTGAAAATGTCTTAGTGTTTGCAGTCACAAGTCTCATTGACTAATGGGGGAAATTAATACGCTTTTTACTAGCAAAACTTGTATCTAAAGTCTACCATCCACTTGAAATTTTTTGAGTAAATCCTATTTTCCCCTAAAAAAAAAAAGATTTGATAAACAATGGCAATATAAAATACCAACCACCACCACTTAGAAAATAAATAATTCTCCTTTCCCTGTAGTCATCATTCTTAATAATATCAGTATACTGGAAACATCTGTAATCAATTCACCGACTTGCAAATACACAGCCAACAAGAACTGCAAAGCATTCTGCAACTCTGTCACCTGACTCAGAGTCACCCAGGAGGGCCGGTCCCCAGGTGATACATAATGAACAAATAAAAACTACACACCAACTTTCAATCTCAAAGCCCCAAAATGGATTATCTTTAGATTTTGGCTAAAATAATACCAACAAGAAGAATACAAACTTTAACATCATTATAATTTACTTTCCATACTCAACAAAAATGTCCTAACAAAGGAACTTCCTGGCCATCCAGTGGTTAAAACACCCATCGCTTCCACTGTAGGGGACACAGGCTCCATTCTGACTGGGGAACTGAGATCCCAGCAGGCCCTGCAGTGTTGGGGGGCAGCAGGGAATGTCTTGGCAGACAAAAAAATACTACAAACTTTCACAACTCTAAACATAATTTCTTAGGATATTAGACCCATAAGAAGTCACCATTATTTTATTTGGTGATTCTAAGGTATGGCGTTAACTAGAGGTAATATTTTTCCTGTCTCATGCTGCTGCTGCTGCTAAGTCGCTTCTGCTGTGTCCGACTCTGTGCGACCCCATACATGGCAGCCCACCAGGCTCCCCCGTTCCTGGGATTCTCCAGGCAAGAACACTGGAGTGGGTTGCCATTTCCTTCTCCAATGCATGAAAGTGAAAAGTGAAACGGAAGTCATTCAGTCATGTCCGACTCTTAGCGACCCCATGGACTGCAGCCTACCAGGCTCCTCCGTCCATGGGATTTGCCAGGCAAGAGTACTGGAGTGGGGTACTCATGCTAGACCCATCCAATTCCCAGAAAGTTTCCTTTCTTTCTTAAAACAGTCAGGGGCATTTCAACATAAAATTCTTGAAAGATTTTATGTTATATAGAATGCACATAGCCAAGATGACTGCCTTTCATAAATTCCAGGCCTAAGTAATTACTATACATTCAGTGTCACATGTTTAAATTTACTAGTCTTTAAAAAAATTTTTCTTTAAACCAATCATGTTCTTCAAAGATGACCTATTTTTCAAAAGTGATTTTGAGTATGTAGCCACCACCACCCCTCCACCACCAGTATACTACTGTATACAAACATCCCAATTCTCTCTCCTGTTACTCCATTTCCAATGGTTACAGCCCCACACCAATTCTATTCCTATGAGTAACATCTGCAAAGATGCATATAATTATTCTATCAAAAGTCAATATGTTACATATTAATAAATTCTACTGTATTAAGCATTTTTTTAATTCAAGAAAAAAAATTACACTGGTTAAAATGGGTCAGGGAATTCTCTGGTGGTACAGTGGTCAGGACTTGACACTTTCACTGCCTTGGCCTTGGGGTTCAATTCTCAGTTGGGGAACTAAGATCCTGCTAACCGTGCAGCACAACCAAAAAAATAAATACATAAAACAGTAAAATGGGAAGATCTATTCTGCCTCTACTGTGACGCAGCAGCAGTCTAATTATTAACTAATGTGCAGTCTGATTGCTGCCGCTCAGTTTCAGCCTATACATACTTCAATTTCCTCTACACGGCCCCAGTAATTTTCCTAGAAGCCATCCGTAGTCTCCCCTTCCCACAAGCCATGGCCACCACTTCAGTTCAGATCTTCACTTCCTAGCTGCAGGAGCTGCCTAGGCTTCCTGAGGAGAGGCCTCCTCTTCAGTTTATACAGAATGGTATCAGATCAATGATCGTGGACCATACTGTGGTTCATCAATGGACAGTCAAGGGCTCCCCAATTGTGTTTTTTTTTTTTTTAAACTCCAAATCCTGTAATTTGATTACCACCACAATTTGGGTGCTGTCCTATATAATTTTTATTTCCCATGCCCTAAAATAAAACCTCTCCTAAGGAACAAATGCTAGGCTCTTTCCTGTTTGATCCTGCAACTGCCAAAACCTGGAATGTCTTCCCTTCTTTCCTCCACTAATCTAAATCCATTCAACTCCAAACTATCATCCATTCAACTCCAAACTATTACCTGGATTAAATTCCATGCTTCCTGGCTTTGTATAGTAAGAGATCCTACATTGCTTCCTTTCACTTAGCTTCAGTTATCCTTATTATAGTAGGTATTTCATAAATGGTACCTTCTGTGAGAGACTACTTTTCTTTCTTATTATTCCTTATGCTAACATCCTTTCTCCACCTAGACAAAAGACTTTATAAGACTTCCTCATTGAATAATTCACACAAGCAAATTAGTCCCAAAGCTAATTAGAATCCAATGCTGTTTGCGTCTCTTTTTCTCTTGATAAAGGCTTTTAGGGTAGGGATTACCCTGCCAAAATACGTCTCGGTCCAAATAACCGAAACGATCACTTTCTCATATGAAGACTGGATAAAAGGATATGGCACTTAAGTCAGTCCAAGCAGATCCCAAAAGAACACAGTATTACTTCAATCATCAAACCAATGCATCTAAATATTAATACTAAATCAAAGCACCTAAATCCTAAATACCTTGCCTCTCTTCCAGCCAGCCCAGACGCAGGCACCACAGATCACACTCAGGAGAGGCACCAACAATGCAGAGGATCCAAGTTAAAGAAAGATTCTAAGTATGCAGAGAGAAGGAAATAGGAGAAGGAAGGAAGAAAACAAAAGAAAGAACTGGACAAAGAAATAAGTGCAGATTCCCCCACTTTTCCTTACCCACTCACGTTCCCTGGGAGGAAGCACATTAAGAATGGAAACTGAACCACTTTTAGGAAAACTAATATCTGACTGTGAATCTTGATTTCAATACCTCTCAACTCAGCAAAGTCACTTCACCTCTTCAAACCTCACTTTCCTCATAAATGGTAACAGCTGTCACACAGAACCATTATGAAGATGAAGTAGGATGACCCTAAAATATGGCAGACACTCAACTGTTTCTGAACCCTATGTCTTTGATTTTCACACTATACTTTAAAAAGAAAAAGTAAATAAGGAAAAAAATCTTCCTAAAAGAGGAAAGAAATGAAAGAGTATTTACGAGGCTATGCTACAAGTAAATATCATCTATGATACAACGGTCAGAAGTATTAATACACATTAAATCTAGCAGAAAAGCAGACCATTCTGACAAACATTCTATGTCATAAGAACGAACTCTGAGGACTTTGTTGGTGGTCCAGTGGTTAAGAGTACAAGCTTCCAATGCAGGGCATATAGGTTCCTGGTTGGGGAATTAAGATCCCACATTCCCCAACGCACAGACAAAGAGAAAAACAATGTGTGCTCTGATGTCAAGATGTTAAATTCAAATCCTGGCTACACTACTTGTGAAAATTAAATAACGCACAGGTGATTGATATAACTGCTAACAAAGTAATTATAGAAACTAAATAATTAATGTTGTTGCTCAGTTGCGTCTGACTCCTTGCGACCCCATAGACTGCAGCATGCCAGGCTTCCCTGTCCTTCACCATCTCCCAGAGCTTACTCAAACTCATCTCCATTAAGTTAAAGATGCCATCCAACCATCTCATCCTCTGTCGCCTCCTTCTCCACCTGCCTTCAATCTTTCCCAGCATCAGTGTCTTTTCCAATGAGTCAGCTCTTCATATCAGGTGGCCAAAGTACTGCAGTTTCAGCTTCAGCATCTGTCCTTCCAATGAATATTCAGGGTTGATTACCTTTAGGATTGACTGATTTGATGTCACTGCAGTCTAAGGGGGTCTCTCAAGAGTCTTCTCCAACACCACAGTTCGAAAGCCAATTCTTTAGCTCTCAGAGTTCTTTATGGTCCAACTCTCACATCCATATATGACTACTGGAAAAAACATAGCTTTGACTAGACAGACTTTTGTTGGCATAGTAATGTCTCTGCTTTTTGATATGCTGTCTAGGTTGACCATAGCTTTCCTTCCAAGGAGCAAGTGGCTGCAGTCACCATCTGCAGTGAGTTTGGAGCCCAAGAAAATAAAATCAGTCCCTGTTTCCATTGTTTCCCCATCTATTTGCCATGAAGTGATGGGACCAGATGCCATGATCTTCGCTTTTTGAATGTTGAATTTTAAGCCAGCTTTTTCACTCTCCTCTTACACCTTCATCAAGAGGCTCTCTATTCTTCTACGATTTCTGCCATAAGGGTGGTGTCATCTGCATATCCGAGGTTATTGATATTTCTCCCGGCAATCTTGATTCCAGCTTGTGTTTCATCCAGTCCAGTATTTCGCATGATGTACTCTGCACATAAGTTAAATAAGCAGGGTGACACCACGCAGCCTTGACATACTCCTTTCTGGATCTGAAACCAGTTCGTTGTTCCATGTCCAGTTCTAACTGCTGCTTCTTGACCTGCATACAGGTTTCACAGGAGGCAAGTAAGGTGGTCTGATATTCCCATGTCTTTAAGAATTTCCCACAGGTTGCTGTGATTCACACAAAGGCTTTAGTGTACTCAATGAAGCAGAAATAGAAATTATTAATAAGCTCTAACAAAAAGTTTATTTCCCCTTTAAAACAATTATCTCATTAAAATAACAAGAGCAAAGAAATGACAGCTTTAGTTGCTGATATGGTACAATTTGTGTTTCTAAACTTCATGACCAAAAAAAAAAAAAAAATAAACTTCATGACCTCAGAATTCTTTTACATTTAAAAGTTAGTGAGGAATCTTAAGAGCTTTTGCTTAAACGGATTATATAAGTACATTTATCATATCAGAAAATAAAACTGAGAAAATTTTGAATATCTACTATTTTAAGGTAATAAACTAACTGTATGTAAACACAACCAAAAATTTTAACTTTAAAATAGCCATATAATTTTTTCTTGGAGAAGAGTGACACTGTTTCCCGTTTTTGGAAATCACTTTATGTCTAGTTTAACAGAAGATCAGCTAATATTTTAATATGTGATTCTGCATCAGTCTGTTGCAACATGTTATTTTGAAGTCTGTGAAGAAAAGATGGTCTCACATACACAGCAGATGTATGGCTGGAAAAGGGAAGGAGTATGTTAATAGTCTTTCTTGATAATTGTGCTTTTTCTTTTTTATTATTATACCAAAACTTGATTAGTGGTAGTTTTTACAGGTTATATGCAATTTGAAATCTAAAAACCATACTTTTCATACACAAATGCAGTAAAATTAATTCAGATTACTTTTCAAGATTTTTTAAAATATTTATTTATTTGGTGGGCTTAGTTGCCCCCCGGCATTGTGAGATCTTAGTCCCCCAACCAGAAATCGAATCTGCATGCCCTGCACTGCAAGGCAGATTTTTAACCACTGAACCAGCAAGGCAAGTCCCCCTTGCTTTTTAAGTGGATCTTTCACCTATCAGGCATTTGTAACATCATGCATCGATCATCTGGAAATACTGGCATGTTAAGTTGTGCAGATTTTCCAGATACTGACACATTTCGTTGTACAACATTAAAAGTCCAATCTGTTCAAAAAATAAATAAAAATCAAATCTGTTAATATCATCATTGATCTCATCAGAAAAGTCTATTAAACACTGGGAAGCTGTCAAAACTCATGGTGACAGCTATAAGTCCAATATTTTTTCACCAAAAACCTCTAATTTTATCACTGGTAACAGTTTTCCTCAAAGAGGAAGGCACAATGGTTTATTTTTGAAACTATATCTCCTAAATATCCAAATTTGAATAACCAGAGTTTATCATTCTTTCAAGTAGAAATGGTTACAAGAAAAAAAGTGGTTAGCTTTGCCTGCAACTCACTCACTTAAGTGGTTTTCACTAGAACCATTACTGAACAACTATGCAACAAAAACTACCAGACAACTGCACTCATTTCATAGGCTAGCAAAGCAATGCTCAAAACTCTCCAAGCCAGGCTTCAACAGTACATGAACCAAGAGCTTCCAGATGTTCAAGCTGGGATTTAGAAAAGGCAGAGGAACCAGAGATCAAATTGCCAACATTTGTTGGATCACAGAGAAAGTAAGGGAATTCCAAGAAAACTACTTCTGTTTCATTGACTACACTAAAGCCTTTGACTGTGGATAACAAAAAACTGTGGAAAATTCTTAAAGAGATGGGAATACCAGACCACCTGACCTGCCTCCTGCGAAACCTCTATGTAGGTCAAGAAGCAACAGTTAGAACCAAACATGGAACAATGGACTGGTTCCAAATTGGGAAAGGAGAACATCAAGGCTGTGTATTGTCACCCTGCTTATTTAACTTATACGTAGAGTACATCATTCAAAATGCTGGGCTTAGATGAACCACAAGCTGGAATCAAGAGAAATATCAATAACCTTAGATATGCAGGTGGCATCAAGAGCCTCTTGTTGAAAGTGAAGAGGAGAGTGAAAAGGCTGACTTAAAACTCAACATTCAAAAAACGAAGGTCATGGCATCTGGTCCCATTACTTCATGGCAAATAGATGGGGAAACGATGGAAACAATGACAGACTTTATTTTTGGGGGCTCCAAAATCAGTGCAGATGGTGACTGCAGCCATGAAATTAAAAGACACTTGCTCCTTGGAAGGAAAGCTATGACAAACCTAGACAGCATATTAGAAAGCAGAGACGTTATTTTGATATTAGAAAGCAGAGACATTATTTTGCCAACAAAGGTCCATCTAGTCAAAGCTATGTTTTTTCCAGTCATCATGTATAGATGTGAGAGCCGAACCATAAAGAAGTCTGAGTACCAAAGAATTCATGCTTTTGAACTGTGGTGTTGGAGAAGACTCTTGAGAGTCCCTTGGACTGCAAGGAGATCAAACCAGTCCATCCTAAAGGAACTCAATCCTGAATATTCATTGGAAAGACTGATGCTGAAGCTCCAATACCTTGGCCACCTGATGCAAAGAGCTGACTCACTGGAAAAGACCATGATGCTGGGAAAGATTGAAGGCAGGAGGAGAAGGGGATGACAGAGGACGAGATGGTTGGATGGCATCACTGACTCAACGGACATGAGTTTGAGCAAGCTTTGGGAGATGGTAAAGGACAGGGAACCCTGGTGTGCGACAGTCCATGGGTTCGCAAAGAGTTGGACGTGACTCAGCTAGTGAACAGCAAATATAACAAAAGTATTCTACGCACACCTGCATTCTATTGCACAGAGTATTTAAAAATGTACACGATAGTAAAGATCTAATTAATCATTTTTTCAATTTTTTTTAGTGCTTCATCAAAGATATTAAATGAAAATCAAAGTTTTGTTTTTGTTTTCTGAGCATCTGTGTTGGTGGAAAAACAACAATCATCACTAGTTAATTTGGTACCACCATGTTGATTCATGCTAAAGCACGAGCAGTTTGACATACACCACTGATTTGGCACCACCAGTGAATACGTCAATAAAACAAAAGTCAAAAAATACCTTAGAACAATTATTAAAATAGGTCTGACTTCTGCCTCTAAATAGTACTGCCTCTAAATCATACTCTCTCACAGTGCCTGCTGAAGGCAAGAACAGAATTTCAACACTGCTGACATCCAGAATATTTCCTAGAGCAGAGTAAATCTAGGTAAGCAAGCCAGAAGCACAGAGATCCAAGTATATAAGGACACCCAACATATGTAGTTATGCTAAATTAATGCAACAATGGTCATCAAAAGACGTCAAGAAAAAACTCCAAAGGGCTTTTCACTCACAATGACAGAGAACTCATTGACATTCTTTTGGAAAAAGAACAAACTGATATGTATGCTGGAGTATATACCCTGTTAGCCCATATTCAGCAAAATCCTAAAGTAAATGTAGCAGTGGCAGCTTTGTCTACCACGTCCCCACTGCCTCAACCCGCTGTCAAGTCGTTCTCCTTCTCAACCTCATCCTTAGCATCTTACACTCTAGGCTCTTCCAGAACAACCTTCTCTCATCAGTGTTGTTCAACCACTAGGAAAGCAAAGACTCTGTGTTCCTCCTTTCTCCCAATCCTCTTTTCCTTTTCTCTAGTTTCAGGTTTAGGTAGCAAAGCATCCAGCTTATGAGATATCTAACTGAAATGGATACAGCAACAAAGTCACTGGCAATAAGTCAGTCCAGGAGCTCTGGATTGAATAAAATGCATTGCACATAAGCCCTTTAAAAGATAAACTAGAACCAGTAATTCCAGCCAACACCTAGGTTTTGAAGAACATGAACATACCTCGACCCAAAGCTCAGAATTTTAACCAACAGACCAAATTCAGACTGTCAAAGAGGTTTAGTACACAACTCTAGAAACACTGATCTCAGGAGGCAATTTATTCACACCAGTGATCTCAAATATAAATCTGATTTTAGCATTCCAGTTCTTCCACTTACTACCTGTATGATTTCTGGGGGGGTTACATTTAATATCTCTAAGCACAGGATTTCCTTCTGGAAAATGAGGGCAATAATAGCACTTACTTCACAGAGCTGATACACAGTTTGTTTAGGGTATTTAACCCAGTGCTTAATATACAGTAGGCACACACTAAATCACTGCTAACATCAAGACCTCTAAGAGCAATTATTCTTTCTAGTGTGAAGATCAAAATAAAATATACCAATATAGCAGCTGAACCAATGACAAACTAGCAGAAATTTTCCGAAGATTTCAAGCACATATTTATATACCAGTTTGTATATCATAATTATGACTATATTTTCACCATGTTTACTATAATATCCCCTTCTTGGAATGCGACAATCTAGCTCTGGCATCTAAAAATTTAGTGTATCTACTTGTTTAATACTGAGCTTATTACACAGAATTTAAATTGGTCACAAACACTTTCCAGCAGTTACTGCGTTGTGTCAAGGCTAACACGTTAACAAACAACCTGCCTAGGGGAGAAAGTTGTGACGTAAGGAAATGAAAAACTATAAACTTTCATAAGGCACAGATTAAGACTTCTAGGGTTCAAGAAAATCCTCTAAAATCTCTCAAGAATAGAAATACAACAAAGCTATTGTGTTCTACTGTATCTTATTCTCTATAATTTTCTATATGCATAAAATATTTCATTAAAAGATGAATCACGTGTAGAAAGAGAACAGTCTTCAGTAAATTAAAAATAAAACAGAATTAAAAATAAAACTGCAAAATACAGTCCAGGTCTATCTGACAAAGTTTACACATCCAAATGTGACACATTTTAAAAAATAACTTTTGCTTTTCATTTCAACAGTTTACTTGCATTTAAGCAAAATGTAGGACAAAAGCAACACTATTAACTTTTGCCGATTGACTGAGGCAAAAGGCATTCTTTAAATAATCCACATAACTGTCCAAATTCTCCACTTCGTATCATCCAATAAACCACAAAAACACTGAATAATTTAAAAACCATCTGACTCAGGAGAAAAAGATTCTTATCTGTATTTCATGAATGAATATTAAGCACCAACAGTAAGTTAGATGGAATAAAACCATACAAAAAGGAAATAAAGTCCATTTTTACTTCACTTTTTAAATGACAGAGAATAATTTCAATGAGATCAAGTCTCACACTACAGCACGTAAGCTATTACAGGGCACTCTATCAAAAACTACAAGCGGAAATTAAGCTCTGCTTTTCTTTGCATGTTTCATTAAAAGAAATTGGACTTTTCTCTTGCAACTATTTATTTGTAAGTAAGGAGGTAAAATTCTAAAAATGACACAGTTGCTGCTGCAAAGTATGAACAATGAGACTGGGGGTGGTGACAGAGAAAGGGCTACTGCAAGTCCTAACAAAGGCCCGGCACACCGGCCACGGCTAAACCCGGAGTATGAAAGCACTCTTTGTCTTTCCGGTCAATGCAAGGCCATTGAATGGCCCAGTATATAGTAAAGGGGAAAAAAAAGGCAGGAGAAGAGGGAGGATGGGGAGTTCTGCCACTTCAGGGGATATCTCCTCAGCTGCCTGGCTGCAGGGAGGATCAATTGTGAAGGACACAGAAAAGCTTTCCAAGCATGCACCCAGCCTCTAGTCTGTTAACACAACCCAGAGACGAGGACGTGTGTGCCCCGCCCCCATTACAAATCATCTCATCATCAAGCAGAATTTCTAATACACACTGACCCTTTCAATTTAGTTCATTCAGAAAACTGTAAGGGAGATAAAGTCATTTGGCTTCCAATTTAGATTCCAGTCATGATAACCATCAGAGAAGGCAATGGCACCCCACTCCAGTACTCTTGCCTGGAAAATCCCATGGGTGGAGGAGCCTGGTGGGCTGAGGTCCATGGGGTTGCTAAGAGTCAGACAAGACTGAGCAACTTCACTTTCACTTTTCACTTTCATGCACTGGAGAAGGAAATGGCAACCCACTCCAGTGTTCTTGCCTGGAGAGTCCCAGGAACGGGGGAGCCTGGTGGGCTGCCGTCTATGGGGTCGCACAGAGTCGGACACAACTGAAGTGGCTTACCGGTAGCAGTAGCAGCATGATAACCGTCTTGCTTCAAGAGACATCAGAAAAGCTTAAATTAAGAAAGACATTTCATTTTTTTGTTGTTCAGATGTTTTTCAAAGGCCAAGTAACCAAAAGAGGTTCCCTAATGAACACAGCAGTTCGGTGTTTTACTACAAGTTCACAATAGAGATGTCACATTTCAGTACACTATACCTCCTTTGAAAACAGCAAGTCCTCAGGGTGTGGATCAGAACTATTTTCCTCAGTGCCATAATTTAATCAATTGAAGGAAAGTTGGTGAAAGAAGCTGTCGAAGCTTAATTAAATTTGATTGCTAACCCACTGTATAACTATCCATGAACCTAAACTTGGCCCAAGACACCATTTCCTTTAAGGTTCTAAATAAAGAAAAGGCTCATTCTCTAGAATTAAGTATAATGATTAAAAACAAATGTTAATTTGCTTAAAAAACACACACACACATATATAAGCCCCACATACATACACAAAAGGTTAGTATGTCTTCATTACTGGAAATTTTCATTCAAAACCCCAGTCTATGACTAAGATTTTATATATGCATAAAGCAACACTACATTAGAATTCATTCATGAAGCAAATCAGACTACAAATGCACTTTATTCTGAGGTTATGCAGATTTTGCTTAACTAGAAATTTTGATTGTAATATACTTTAAGAATTATTCAATTCTATCTTTTGAGTTGAAAAAGATATGAAATTACAAAATCATATCTCATCCAAACGAGTCCTGGGAGGTAATCTTATAAAAATGAATATCTAACTAAACAAAGAGAAAAACACTCAAAAATTAAGCAATGTGCTGAAGGTTACACAACTAAATTTCCTTATAATGAAAGGAGAAAATAAAAAGCCAAATTTGTGTACAGTTTACAACTTCATGTTTTACTGAGTTATGACCTGCAAATGAAAAAATCTTCTACTGTTCCAAAGGACCTCTAAACAGTTTTCTGGAAATCACACTGACTTTTGAAATAAAACAATATTTCAGTGAAAATAAAGGGACATTATAAAAACAGAAAACATCAGATAAATTTATTTGACATGTAAAGGAAGAAATTTGTCAGAACGTTTTACCATCTTAACTGTCTCCTGAGAAACCTGTGTACAGGTCAGGAAGCAACAGTTAGAACCGAACAACTGACTGAATGGAACAACTGACTGACTGAAAATTGGGAAAGCAGTATGGCAAGGCTGTATATTGTTACCCTGATTGTTTAATTAATATGCAGAGTACATCACGTGAAATGCCAGGCTGGATAAATCACAAGATGGAATCAAGACTGCCAATAGAAATATCAACAACCTCAGCAATGCAAATGATATCATTCTAATGGCAGAAAGTGAGGAGGAACTAGAGAGCCTCTTGAGGAAGGTAAAAGGGGAGAGGGAAAAAGCTGGCTTAAAACTCAATATTCAAAAGACTAAGATCATGGCAACTGGTCCCATCATTTCACAGGAAAAAGTGGAAAAGGTGACAGATTTTCTTTTCTTGGGCTCTAAAATCACTGCAGATGGTTGACTGCAGCCATGAAATTAAATGATGCCTGCTCCTTGGAAGGAAAGCTATGACAAACCTAGAGAGCACATTAAAAAGCAGAGACATTACTTTGCCAACAAAGGTCCAGATAGTCAAAAACTACTGGTTTTTCCAGTGGTCGTGTATGGATGTGAGAGCTGGACCATAAAGCAGGCTGAATGCCAAAGAATTGATGCTTTTGAACTGTGGTGCTAGAGAAGACTCTTCAGAGTCCCTTGGACTGCAAGATCAAACCAATCAATTCTAAAAGAAATCAACCCGGACTAGTCACTGGAAGGGCTAATGCTGAAGCTCCAATACTTTGACCACCTGATGTGAAAAGCCAAGTCATTGGAAAAGACCTGATGCTGGGAAAGATGGAAGGCAAAAGGAGAAAGTGGCACAAACGATGAAACGGTCAGACAGCATCACCGACTCAACGGATACGAATTTGAACAAACTCCGGAAGACAGTGAAGGACAGGGGAACCTGGCATGCTGCATGCAGTCCACGGAGTCACAAAGAGTCGAACACAACTTAGCAACTAAACAACGACAACGAAGGAGAAATAAATATCACGTACTTTGAAAACAGGACGAAAAACTTTTTAAAACAGTGACCGTGTGATCTTAAAACTAGTCATAGTTAAGAGCACAGGGAGTTACATTCATACATAGAGCTGTAGTTCCCTGGGCTACTGACTTGTTTTAAGACCATGTGATCTTTAGTTTTAAAATGTTAGATGGTAAAAAGGACACAAAGCAGGGAGTACTAGCACAGAAGGATGTAAGGTGGCAAAGTACCTTCCATCATCTTACCTTTTTCTCCTAAAGGTAACCACTGTCAAGTTTCTTATACATCTTTCCAGAAATTTTCTAAACAAATACATAATCCTTTTTAACTCCTAAAAATTGCTTCTAAAATTAATCACTGGGATTGTGCTAAAACTACCTAAAATGTCAGGGAATTCCCTGGCAGTCCAGTGGTTAGGACTCCATGCTTTCACTGGACCTGGGCTGGATCCTGAGCAGGAAATTAAGATCCTGCACACCACAAGACCAGCCAAAGAAGTTTTCTTTTTTTTTTTTTTTAACTTATCTGAAATATCAGATTGCTACAGGCTTAAGAAAGAACAAAATTTCTAAATATTGGTCATTTGCATTATGAAAACATAATGATGAAGATGGTTAGAGAAAGTTATAAAATAGACAAAACAAATGTATGAAGTGTTAACAGAACGATTAGATCTAATATTCTGTTAAAGACCATTTTTAACGTTTAATTTCACACAATGGAGCCAATGAAAGTATAAATGATCAAATATATGACCTGAATATTCAATTTTCCACTTGGCCTTATGAAACAACTTTTACTTCAACCCAGTTAGGAGGGGGAACTTCGAGCTTCTTTTACAGTGGGTCCCAACTATAATAAACATGTACACGTTAGGCATTTGCTGCTTTCCAAACTGCGCTATCACTAGGAAGCGCAATCATGAGACACAAAGGTTTTGATGAAAACAGTTTGTGAGCTACAGGTTCCTTTCCTCACTGCTCACATATCAAAATTATCTGATACTGCAGTTACACTGACCATGCTTGAAGTTGCCCTCTTTACAGTTCTGACCCACAAGTATGTAACTTAAACCCGGACTGTTCCAAGTGACAAAACGTCACACTGCCTACAAATCGTGTCCTCCCGAGAGGCCCCGCGCAAACACGGCCACTTCCCATCGCAGCCCTACCATCTACCCTGACAGCAGGTCACTCCCGCTGCTCAGTGACGAAGGCACTGACATCTGCGCAGAAGCCCCATGAAGCGGCAGCAAGCAATTCTAACTTCTCCTCCCTCAGCCTACACGTCACTTATGTTTCACAACCAGACAGAAAACGAGAAAGGCCCACTATGCCTAAAATATGACATTCAACTACGATTCTTGAATTGTCAATTTTTTTCAACAAAACCACTACTTCAAAATACACTATGAAAGCTAAGTGGCCACTGATTCTTTTATGCATGTCATATTACAAACGTATTACCAAAACTTTGTAAGACAAAATCTTTACCCAGAATTCTATCTCCCCACATCACTCCAACACTCCTATTTTCTTCCTGACCTTTCTCCTACCTATGCATTTTCTTAAAAAGCTAATACAGTGTACATACAACGCCTACCTTTTACTCATTAAATCATGTATTTTACTAGTACAACCGTCCCTAAGTACCTGTGATGAATTGGTTCCAGGACCCCCTACAGACACCATAATCCATACATGCTCAAGTCTTTTATATAAAATGGTGCAGTATCTGCATCCTCCAATATACTCTAAATCATCCACAGGCCGTTTATAATATCAATACAATGAAAGTGCTAGTAAAGAGCAGTAAATGCTATGTATATAGCTGCCAGAGTGGGGCAAATTCAAGTATTGCTTTTGGAACTTCTTGGAATTTTTTTCCTGAATATTTTCCATCTGTGGTTGGTTCAATCAGTAGACACGGAAGCCACAGAATCAGAGCATCAACTGTATCCATCACCACATTTCAAAAATAACTGCATTATAAAATACATGTTTTGTTGACATTTCTTAAATTTAAGACTATAAAATAGAAATTAAAAATCACTCAATAACAAGCCAATGACAATCACCATTAACAATTCAGTACACTTCCTTCCAGTTCTAAAAATTAACTGATTTCAATTCTGTATTGCTGATGAAACCGACAGAATATGGAATTTCCCTGTAATGACCTGAACTAACTTTGGCCCTAGTCAGGGTATTAGTCCAAAGTATCATGCCGATTTTGAAGTCTGTGCTCGTCATTTGTACATCTTCAAGACTGCAATCCCTAGCATGTAGCAGTCCAGGAATAACTTCCCAAAGGCAAAGAACACCACTTTTCAAGCCTATTGAATTGAAAGAAAATTAGTTTCTACCAAACCAGAAGAACAACTCTATTCATCCTTTCATACAAATGATATACAAGTCTTGGCAAAGACTGAAACTCCTTCTTAAAAAAAAAGTCACAAAAATCATACCAAGTTATTTTGTTTCTCAAGGGACTAAGCGTAGGTAGAAGACAAAATTGAAACTTGGAAAAACTGATGAGATTTTAAAACACAATTCTAAGACTAGAGTCAAAATATCAAGAGATATACTCCTCTTTATCATTGCTTCCTTGTTGGTGTGTACTCTACTTGTGACTCTAATGTAAAACGAAAAATGTTACCCCTTTCACGGATCTTGACCTGATCATTTAAGTCTGCTATGGAGCCCAGAACTCCTTAACAGATTTAAATACTAAGGACTCTTGAGAGTCCCTTGGACAACAAGGAAATGAAACCAGTCAATCCTAAAGGAAATCAACCCTGAATATTCACTGGAAGGATTGCTGCTGAAGCGCCAATACTTTGGTTACCTGATATGAAGAGCTGACTCATAGGAAAAGACCCTGATGCTGGGAAAGATCGAAGGCAGGAGAAGGGGACGACAGAGGATGAGTTGGTTGGATGGCATCACAGACTAAATGGACATGAGTTTGAGCAAGCTCCAGGAGATGGTGAAGGTCAGGGAAGCCTGGCTTGCTGCAGTCCATGGGGTCACGAAGAGTCGGACATGAATGAGCAACTCAACAACAATGGAGTCCAGGAAAAAGTCACCACGGGCTACCCACAACTCACCTCAAAGTGCCTCCAGGCCAGCTGTGAGCTGCCCACTCCACCATATGCTCTCAACTTTCCCTGCTCTATGACCTAGGACACTACCTCCTCCCACCTCCATTTTGGCCCGACTCCTTCGATCCTCTTTGCTACTCCCCTCTTACTGACAACAGGCTTTCTCGGTAGCTCAGATGGTAAAGAATCTGCCTGCAACGAGGGAGACCCAGGTTCAATCCCTGGGTCAGGAAGATCCCCGGAGAAGGGAATGGCTACCCACTCGTACAGTCCATGGGACCGCAAAGAATCAGACGCAGTTGAGTGACCAACACTAACTGACAACACCCTACTTGAACTTCAGTCTCATCTACCACACCATCAGAAAAGAACACGTAAGACAAATTTGGGGTTCTGTGGGTCAAAATCCACTACTCATCTGGTTTTCCCCAACCAAGGGATGAAAAGCAGATATAGTAAGACACTCTTTAGTGTACAGAAAGCTCAAGTGCAATGCGGAGATACAGAGAAGGGAATAAATACTCCCAGTTCTGTAAGACTTATTATTCATTCATCCAACAAATATTAATTAAGAACCTACTTCTGTCTAGACATCAATTTTAGGAACAGGAGATCAAGTGATTAACAACACAAAGTTCACACATTCTTGGAGCTTATATATAACCAGTTAACAGGATGTCAACATCTCAATAACTCACACCTTCAATCCGTGGCTTTAATTTTCATATATCCAAATACTAAACAAAAGTCACAAAATAGTCTACCAGCAAAATATTCACAGTATTTAAATTCTGGAAAAAAAATAAATAAATAGATTTTTCCATTTAGAGGCTATCAAATCACCATCTCAGTTGAAACGTGATACTCATCTATCCTAAGTTAGCAAAGGAGATCACAAAGTAGTCTGCAAGGAATTAACCAAAAATGCAGAAAGTAATCATTAAATGCTCATCTGTGCAAGGCATTATGCTACAGAACACAGACTTATCCTCAAAGAGCTTACCGTGTGGCTAAGTAATACGTGTAAATAACAAATAACTACTCAAGAGGTTTTTTGAGGAATGCCAATCAGTGATGTCACTGACTGTAGAAATTCAGAAGACAAGTATTTGTGGACTGGAATGATCAGGAACCATTCTACAAGAAACAAAAGGACTGATATGGATTGTAGAGGAAGATTAAGACTGAGAAGTGAAAGACCAAGAGGCATTCTAGTTAAGGGAAACAAGAACGTACCTGGAATAGTCTATGGCTACACAGAGTGACCAGCATGGGCAGTGCAAGTACAGAGGAGGTCCACACAAGATTAGAAAGTCATGTGACGTCAGAGCTAGAAAGGACTCCAATCCTACCATGTCTTTCCACAGATGAGAAGAGTAAATCTCAGGAAAAACACCAAATAAGGTCGCAAAGGCGATGGCAAAGCCAAGATGATAGTCCAGGTTCTGCTGATGCTTAGGACTGAAAGCTATCATCTCCTTACTGAGTCTGAGTCAACTGCAAAATGTTCCAAGAGAAATATGCAGCAGGCAACCAGGCAAAGGTCCAAGAGAAGAAATAGTATGGATCTGTCATCTAAGGGTAAGGCTTCAAGTTACAGAAGCAGATGCTATCCCAAAGAAGTGTAGCGAAGATAAGGGGACCCAAAGACCAAATCTGAGAAACCATATGGTGGTTGAAGCACTATCCCCACCGTACGCCTCAGCCTGCAGAAGGGACAGTGCTGCCATTTTCACATTACTGGACCTAAAACAGTGTCACTGTGACAAGCAGGCTACAATGCTTCCTCTCCTCCAAGCAGTAAGTCCATAAGACAACCTCTGTCCTAGACAGACAGTGTCCCAGGTTCTGCCGGTGACTTAATCTGTTCAACACAAAGAAAGTACAAAGGACAAAAAGCAGCCTGTGTTGCAATGTGAGGGAATTCACGTAATCATACTCATTTCCCTTCAAAATTCTAAGCAAGAGAGAATGAAGGAGATGACAGGGGGGGAAAAATGTCAGCTTTACTACCGATAAAAGCTAGACTAGAAAATTCAGCTTGTGCCCAAGAACAAAATGGACTTCCTACTGCATCTGACAGAAGACCTTGGTCTGAGGACCCTTGGGTCAGAAGAACAGACATTTATCTAGTCAACTATCCAGCAGAATAAAGAGTATGCAAGAGAAGAAAATACTGGGGTCAAGACCGTCAAATCATTAACCCTTTTCTCACCTGAGCCTAAAGAGAAGGCTTCTGACCAACAGAACCCAAAATACACTCCTTCAGGTTCTAAGAATTGACTTGATAAGGGAATCAGTTTAATGGCTACTGATTTCTATCAAGGTACTGGTTCTCAACCACAAGCACACATTAGAAACATCTGTAGAGCTTTCAAAACCCCTCAATGCTCAGGTTCCACTCTAGAACTAAATCAGAACTAAATCTAAAAGTGATATTCAGAGTTTTAACTGTTTCAAAGTAATTCCAACGTGCAGCCAAGGCTAAGAACAACTAAAGCAAAACAACAGCAGAAAACCGAATGGTACAGAGTCAAGTTTCTGAATCGATGATGAGGAACTTGGAAACATCAAGTAGAAACCAACCTTTCAACACTTTGCAGTTTAAAAAGCAAAGCAAAACAAAAACGCTGAAATGCTCAAATATACTTGACCAAAATGCCACTCAAGTAGCAGCAACCTGAGAAAGGTACTTTTCATGTAGAGAAGTTCTGAACAGGTTATGGGCACAAGAGAAGGATTCAGCAGCAGAGTCAAGAACATGCATGTGAAAGAGAGGAAGGCCGAGGCAAGCAACCAGTGGTAGCTCAGCAAAGCTCAAGCAGGAACCCTGACAGAGAAAGGGAATGGAAACAGGGCCAAAAGATGATGATGGGGGAGCTCTGTAAAAGAAAGGGTAACTACTGAAGGAATCTTAGTATGATAGAAACAGAGGAGTATTTTCATGAAAAACTAGGAAGTAAAATGAGAACACATTTCCTTATCTGACATTCCCACTGCTTTACTCTCCTCAGCTAAGTCAAGGAAATTATCTGTATAAGCAAGAAATAGAGGAAGAACTATGGAGAAGAAGCTAAAAACCATGGCATGTAAAATGTCAATGTACAAAACAAGAGGGGGAGGAAGAGATGTTGCAAAGTCGCCTTCCTTTGCTGAGCTCTCTACCACTGACTGCCCAGGCACATCTATTTTTTTTCTTGTTTTAAATAATTAGGTATGGGCACCCTTCCATCTATGGTTATTCTCATTTCTCATTTTGTAGCAAAAATAATCAAAGATATCAACTCCACTACTCTAAACTTTGGCACCACCCACAAACGTCTGTGGTAGAAATGAAAAAACAGGCTGTGGATCCTAGACCAAACTAGTTGAGAAGCATGCACTCAGAGCATACATAAAATGAGCGTTTTAGCAGTCACTGTCAGAGTTAGGATGAAGTTAATATCCCTTAGCATCCATAAATTATTTTTAATAATTTTAATTATTTTTAATTATATAAAGCTTAGAACCTTACACACACTTTCAATGCCTCTTACGCTAAAAAAAACTTTAACTTTTTTAAAACTTTAAATCAATTTTTAAGATATTACAGCAATGAAAATGAAATACAGCTATATACAACTGCTATGAACCTCAGTGTTGACTAAAAGAAACCAGACACAGACATTGTGTTTACACTCATAAAAACTTCAAAACCTGATGAAAATAATCTATGCTGTTGGAAGTAGGTAAGTGGGAGCAGAGTAGAAGGGAAGCTGGGGGTGGAGGGTAGTCTTCATGATTCTTGTAATATTCTATTGCTTGATATTCTATACTGGTGCTTGCAGTATGAGAAAATTTACTGTGATATTGACTTACAACTGGTTTATCTGTTTGCAACAGATAAACTTCACCTATGCACAAATACAATTCTGCCACTATAACAAAATTAAAAGTGAAAGTCACTCAGGTGTGTCTGACTCTGCGACCCCATGGACTGGGGGCAGCCTTATAGTCAAGTATGGCCAAGTTTCTAAACCTCATGTGTAAAGTGGAGTTGCTGTGAAGAGTAAACATATTAAACCCTTACACTATAGCTGGCATAGAGTTTCAGGGCTCAATAAATGTCACCTTCTGTGGAGGAAGTCCTTTAGTAACTACTTTCTAAATATACCACATTCATTTTTTCTTGTACACCTTAGTCTCAGCTCCATCATCTAGCCCCTCCATACTCCCCTAAGTTCTAACCATTCTCAGACCAAGTAAATTCTTCCTCTTGACAAACTATTTTATGACTACTCTCACCTTCAAGTTTCCCTTTCCTCAGATCAACTGTATTTATTGACTACATACACAAAAAACAGCAATGTATTTTATTGTTACAAATGTATATACTTAAGTTTTATTTATACCTTAGAAGAACAGTATTTAATTTCCCCCATGTGTTCCACAGTGCCTGAGAGAGAAGCTGAAATAACCTAACTACAGTTCACAACTTTTAGTCTGTCACACAGATGACTAACAACAGAAGTACTGTAGTCGGATACCCCTACAATCTTCTAAATAGTCCAAATACTTGAGTGATCAATGAAACTAATCCATCACTTCAAACACCTACTCCAATGCTCCACCCAAGAGTCAGGTGAGAAGCATGAAAAAAGGAGGTAAAGTTTCACATTTTAAAGCTGAAGCTCAATAGTAACATGTGCCTATGCTATAAAAACCAAGGCTAGGACTTTTCTGACGGTTCAGTGATTAAGACTGTGTAATTCCACTACAGGGGGCTCAGGTTCAATCCCTAGTCGGGGAACTAAGATCCCACATGCCACACAGTGCAGCCAAAAAATAAATTTTTAAAAAACAAACCCACAAAAGTTAATTGTTCCACCTTAGTCTGCTCCTTGGATGAAGAAGAATGCTGAAAGTAAGACAGAGAGGGGTGGCTGGCACTTTAGAAAAAAGAGCCCCTCAGCACTGGCAGGGTACTGGTGAAAGAATTACATAATCAAACACTCAAGAGTTAACAACAGACATTACTGAGCGCTTCCTGCAGGGCTCCATACTGAGCATGCAAATACACTTGCCATTTAAGACTCAAAACAATTTGTGAAGTAAGTGCTATTATTAAACCAATTTTACAAATTAGGAAGGTGGGGAACAGAGAAGTTAAGGGACTTTCCCAAGATCACACAGCTAGAGCAGAGACTCCACCCAGGTCACCTGAGCTCCAGTGAAACCTAATGGTCACCATCCTCTATTTCCCCTCCAGCATGAATTCATGTATGTATAAACAATGAACTTAACAAGTAGACAGAACTTTAAAGCCATATATATCTAAACTTGAAAGAATAAAGGAAATTAGGTGAGCTCAATAGAGTATTTCCTGCAAAACATTATAGGAAAATTCCTTTACGCCAAAGAATAAATTGTAATCACTAATTAAAAACAAAATCATGTAAATATTTTAAGGGACCAAATAATTTCTATTTTCCCATACAATGGAAACCAAAAATCTAAATGACTAATTCAAGCCATGTAACTTATTTTCCTGTTGATCTTTGATCTGTTCATCTTTTCCTGTTGATCTGTTTCAGTTATGAACTAAAAGGTAAAAGAGAATCACATTTTTTGGAATGTCATAAATTAATTTGAAAATTAGTTACAAGTTTAAACTTGCTGCTTTTTAAATAATCATCTCATTACTTAATAAGCTTTCACATACCTAATGTTTCGATTGTTTCTACAGTTAGCACACAGATACAGAACAAATTCCTGCCAGGTCAAACAACAGACTTTTTTCAGTTTGGGCTAATTCAAGTTCAACTGTGATTCAATTACTACAGTCCAGGCCAATAATACTGAGCATTTTCATGGAAGAAAATAACACAATTCAAACGTGTGAAAAACTTCTTTACACTGCATTTAACACATCAGCTGGGGGCTTAGTCTGCCAGTTTGCATTACACATGTGAATAATGTGTAATTGCATTTACACTAGTAGCAATGCTGAGTTTAAAGTAACTACAGATTCAGACTCAGGCAAGATATAAAACATGATGATTTGGGGGACTGGGTATTTTATTTACAAGCCAGGACCATGTATGCAGGCAAAACTGCTGCTGCTGCTGCTAAGTCGCTTCAGTCGTGTCCGACTCTGTGCGACCCCATAGATGGCAGGCCACCAGGCTCCCCCGTTCCTGGGATTCTCCAGGCAAGAACACTGGAGTGGGTTGCCATTTCCTTCTCTAATGCATGAAAGTGAAAAGTGAAAGTGAAGTCGCTCAGTCGTGTCCGACTCTTCGCGACCCCATGGACTGCAGCGCACCAGGCTCCTCCTTCCATGGGATTTTCCAGGCAAGAGTGCTGGAGTGGGGTGCCATTGCCTTCTCCGCAAGCAAAACTACACAGCTGGAAATATGAATTAAATAAAAGGGTAATGTAACCCAATCCCAATTAAAAATAAAATCCTCTAGAAACTGCTGTTTTTAATGCCAGGCTTTTTCTCTTATAGCTTCATGATCCTCCTCATTCTCCCTTAATGGTGTATTATCAAAATATCTGAAGACTGGAAAACATCTAGTCTCAAAAGATCTGTACTTCTTTTTAGTCCCTAGTTCACAATGAGGTATCAGTGAACTTGGATAATACAATCAATCAAAAAAGGAAATGATGCTTTCAGTACCTAAACTGAAGTGGTTTAGAGGATTGGGGTCAAAAAACTGGCTTCAAAATTTAACGGCTCTGTTCAATTAAAACTATCACAACATCCATCATCAGCTATACCCCAATACAAAATAAGAAGTTTTTTTTAAAAAGTGACACTAAAGTTTACAAAAGGGAGCTGGAGACAAACTGCACTGGACAATGTTTTCAACAGCAGAAAACGGACTGCAAAAGCAAAGAAAGAAAACCCTCTTTCCCAGATTATAATCAAATAAAACGCTGCCACACAAAGGTCCCATGAAAAACACAGAAAACACTACCTACGGTAAAATTACGGCGATGACAAAAAGCATGCATTAAAGGACAATGTAGTGAAGGCGTTTCTATGACACAGAAATGCTATGGCATAAATGCATGGTAGCTTTTTAACAGCCAAGGGATCAACTCGGGGATTAAAACACGTATTCTCGTCCTTAAATATTTCAAATATTATATATCTCTTCCAAGTATGCAAGGTGTATGACACAGCTTTAAACAAATGTATTTCATCTGGCAAACATTCAAACTGCCATCCAATGATCTATAGTAAGTAAAGGTGTGCTTTCGCTTATTACATGGGCAATATAGGCTTCGAACACCAGAAAGTCAGCAAATCTGATGCAAGCATGCCTAGGAGACACTGGGTTTGGTTCCAGACCACCACAATAAAGTTAATATCACAAATAAAGCAGGTCATACAAATGTTTTTAGTCTCCCAAGGCACATAGTTATTTTCATACTATACTGTGGTCTATTAAGTGTGCAATAGCATTGTCTTAAAAAAAACTGTACATGTTTTAGTTAAAAAACACTTTTTATTGTTAAAAAAAAAAAACCTAACTGTTATCTGACAGATCAGTCTGTGAAACACAGCACAGAGAAGTGCCTGTACTGTGAAATTTAAAGGCTGGGTTTCACCTCGCTTCTTTAGAAGGCATGTACTGAGAGGAAGGCTTGACTGCCTGGAGTAGAAACAAATCCTTCAGCATTCTGACATCTTCTCAAACTGTCATACCCAAAATTTGTTGAAATCTCAGTATGTTGGTGTTCTTGTGCTTCTGTTAAGTCCTTTTTTTTTTGACAGTATATTTCTATTTAGCTTTCTACTGAGGTAGAACTGATTATAATTATTCAGTATTAAATAAATTTCAGTGATTAATAATTCCTAAATGTTATATACCCCATTGTTATTATAAAATGTTGGCTATCTTCCCTGTGCTATACACTATATCCTTGTAGCTTATTCACTTCACACACAGTAGTCTGTTCCTCTTAATCCCTTATCCCTATCTGGTCCCTCTCCTCCTCCCTGTCCTCCACTGACAACTGTCCTCTCTATTTGAGTCTGTCTGTTATAGTCACTCGTCTGTTTCACGTTTTAGATTACACATGTGATATCACACTGTTTCTCTTTCTCTGATTTATCTCACTTAGCATAATGCCCCCAAGTCCTTCCACGTTGCTGTAAATGGCAAAATTCCATTCCTTTTAATGTCTGAGTAGTAGTCCACTGTGTGCACACACACACGCGCGCGCGCACTACATCTTCTTTATCCATTCATCTATTTCCAAGTCTGGGCTATTGTGAATGGTGCTGCTATGAAGACTGGGATGCACGTACCTTTCTGAGTCAGTGTTTATATTTTCTTCAAATATATACTCAGGAGTGGGATTTCTGGGATCATATGGCAGAAGAATTTTTAGTTTTTTCAGCAAACTCCATTCTGTATAGTCTTTTTTCAAGTAAGCATAAAATGGCACTCATTTTGGTCTGACAACAAGGCATAGTTATAAAAAGTTCAATAGTTTAACTCTTTGGTTTAGAGTAATACTAACCCATTTTAAACGAGTCACACTAAAGACATTCCTGAAAACATATGCTGAGGCACTCCTTTTATCAACTCCTAACCGGAAAACGGGGAAAAGAAACACACATCCCTTGTGAATTTGTTACTATGGTGTTTTCTGGTTCTGTCCTTCCTGGACACCAAGCAGATCTAAAATTACCTCCTCATCAGTTAATTGTTTCAATTTATTCAGGTTAAGAAACAAGTTCTTCAAGACCACGTTTAAAGCAACACACATTACCAAAAAACATACCAAGGCAATATGTACTACTACACACACAAGCAAGAGGCAGGACATTTAATTCTTTATCCACGTAGAGCCACTTATTTCTCAGTAACTGTGTACCCATTACAATGATATTATGTGAAAGCTCAAATCTGGCTTATGTATATGGAACTTATGACCTGGGAAAAACAGCCTTCTAAAAAAGGAAACACAATTGGAGAGTATAATAATATGATCACTTCAGTATAAAACTAGAAAACATGAAACTTCCCTGATGGCTCAGTGGTTAAGAGCCCACCTGCCAATGCAGGGAACACAGGCTCAATCCCTCATCTGGGGAGATTCACACGCTGTGAAGCAGCTAAGCCTGTGAGCCACAATTCCTGCAGCCCATGCACTCTGCAGCCCGAGCTCCACAAGAGAACCCACTGCAATGCAGAGCCCAGTCACCACAATTAAGAGAGCTGCCCCCACTCACCACAAGCAGAGAAAACTTGTGCAAAGCAACCAAGACCCAGCGCAGCCATAAATGATTTAATACATCATTTTTAACATCAAAAACAAATTAGAAAATATGACATTCTTCATGCCTAGAGAACTGAGCCTGGGAAGCAAAATACTTTTGATAATTACAGAAATAAAAAGTTTTTTTTTTTAAACTGGTATTAAAGCTCTAATATTAATATATAATAGTATATCACATGTTAACATACATGAGCAATTCTCCAAAGTCAGATTAAGATGATACAACAAGAGCAAGAATTGTAATTAAGATGTCCATTAGCCTACAAGTACAACTGAATTAGTTACTCAAGCATGAATTATCTCTATACACCCAATATCAGATCAATCTCAGGGAGACAATAACACTGAAGATTTTAATAGTCACCAGTTTATTTCAAAATAGAAAAATCAATCAGGCACATCTGGATGATGACCTTCTCGGAGTTAGCATATCCCATAAAGATCATCCAACTGTTGACAAAGTTGTGTGTGCTGTGCTGAGTGGCTCAGTTGTGTCCAACTCTGCGACCCCATGGACTGTAGCCCACAAGGCTCCTCTGTCCATGGGGATTCCCGAGGTGAGAATACTGGAGTGGGTTGCCATGCCCTCCCCCAGGGGATCTTCCCAACCCAGGGACTGAACCCAGGTCAAGTGCACTGCAGGCTTTCTCTACCATCTGAGCCACCAGACAAAACTACTGTGAAACAAAAACAAATAGGGAAGGTCTAAAAAGAGTTACTGTTGAAATAGTGACCTCACTTTGTCAGTGACAAATGGCCCTTATAAAGAAAGTCTTATGGTTACATATTCCGTATAATAAGAATAGCTAACTTTATGAGGCACCTACTAAGCCTGGCCCTGTTGTATGCACATTAATTCACTCACAACAAATCTAAGAGAAAAGTTCTATTAATTTGCTCTATTCAGGATGAGACAACTGAAGAATAGAAAAGGAAAAAAAAAAAAAACTTTTTCAAGCTTGGTAAGTATTCTGACTTCAGAGTTCACACTCTTAACCATAATACTACACTGTATTTATGTATTAAGTCTTAAGCTGAAGAGATTTAAACAAACACTTGTCAAGATAAGGGAAACAAAAGCATCAGATACCATTAAGAGTTGGCTCTATCTCAACTGATGAAGCAGTCGTTAAGTTTGCCCTTGGAACTCTCACCTCTGTATTCTAATCTACTTTGTCCCACTTAGTGGCACTCCCCATCCTTGACAGGCATCAAGTATCTTTAGCGTCACTTAAAATAGCAAGACTGGATCTCACTCACAAATAAGGCACCTGAATAGACAAATGATCAAATACAGTTTAGAGACTTCTGGAACTATGCTTATTTTATCACAAGAATAGGTTCCTTAAGCTCGAAGAAAAATGTTCCAGGAAATAGAACAAATGTTATGGAAGAAAACAAGAGTCTTCCTGATCTGTATAGACTGATGGGATATGGTAATGCACCATAGTACAACATTACAGATTTAAGGTGGATATCTAAAACCAGATATAATTAGAAAAGTCATACAAATACCATGTCTCAGCTCTAAACCCTCCAAAGGCTTCCCATATCAAAATAAAATTCTTACCATTTCCTACAAGGATATACACAAACTTCCCCCCCACTTCATCTCCAAATACACTGGCCTCCTTTACTTACTTCAAATATGTTCATGGACAAGCTCAGAGTTTCCTCTGCAAAACATTCTATTGGAAAATAGGCAGATATTCCCACAACCAAAAGCTCAACTTCTTTTCGTCTCTCTGTTCAAATTTCCCCTTAAAAAAGACTTTCTCAGCCAACCCTATGTAAAGTAACAACTCTCTCCAACTTCATATTTTTCACACAGCACTTACTACCATATGACTTCACTTATTTTGTACTGTCTTTCTATTCCTACTACAATATAGGTTTTATGAGAAAGGGGCTTGTTTTTATTCACTGTTCTTAAAACAGTTCTTAAAACACTGTTCCTCAGTTCTTAAAACAATGCATGCATAGCTGGTATGCCATAAATGTATGTTCACTAAACAAATGAATTAATTCCTTAACTCCATCTATGCATAAGGACACCTGGGATTCCTAGGAACAATATGTTAACAGCATCTTCTGGGGACTCAGATTCAAACAGTAACTATCTCATAAACCACTTGCCATAGGCTAAGCAGATTACACTCAACTATCAAGCACTAATATTCATAAAATTACCCAACTCCTTCAGGAGAGAGTGTGAGAAAAGTACAAACAACAAACTAAACAAAGAAACAGTACAGGTTAAAAGAAAAAAAATCAAGTGTCTGTATTAAAAATACAACATCTTCAATCAAAAACAAAGGCAGAAGATCTAAACAAACATTTCTCCAAAGAAGACACACAGACAGCCAATAGGCACAAGATGCTCAGTATCACTAATTATGAGGGAAATGCAAATCAAAATTACAATGAGGTATCACCTTATACCAGTGAGAATGGAGATCAAAGAGTCGACAAATAATAAATGCCGGAGAGGGTGTTGGTGGGAATGTAAACTGGTACAGTCACTATAGAGAACAGTATGAAGGTTCCTTAAAAGATTAAAAATGGAGTCACCATATGATCCTGTAACTGCACTCCTGGGCATACAGCCAAAGAAAACTATAATTTGAAAAGATAACATGCACCCGGATGTTTACTGCAGCACTATTTACAAAAGCCAAGACACAGAAGCAACCTAGATGTCCAATGACAGATGAATGGATAGAGAAGATTGATACACATAAATATACACACACACAATGGAATATTATTTAGAATCAAAAAAAGAATGAAATAATGCCATCTGTAGCAACATGGATGGGCCAAGAGATTATCATACTAACTGAAGTAAGTCAGGGAGAGAGAAATATCATATGATATCCTTTAAATGTGGAATCTCAAAAAAAAGATACAAATGAAATTATCTGTAAAACAGAAGAGAGACTCACAGACATGGAAAACAAACTTACAGCTGCCAATGGGGAAAGGGAGGGGAATAATCAGGAGACTGGGCTTAACAGATACATGGAAGTGTTACTGGCTCCGTCAAGTTAGACTCTCTGCGATCCCATGGACGTACATCTGCCACGCGGCTCTGTCCATGGAACTCTCCAGGCAAGAACGCTGGGTTGGGGAGCCACTTCCCACTCCAGGGGAAGCCTTTGACTGTATGGATCAAAACAAACTGTGGAAAATTCTTAGAGAGATGGGAATACCAGAGCACTTTACCTTCCTCCTGAGAAACCTGTATGCAGGTCAAGAAGCAACAGTTAGAACCAGACATGGAGCAATGGACTGGTTCAAAATTGGGAAAGGAGTCATGTCAAGGCTGCATGTTATCACCCTGCTTATTTAACTTATATGCAGAGTACATCACGTGAAATTCTCAGCTGGATGAAGCTCAGCTGGAATCAAGATTGCCAGGAGAAATATCAATAACCTCAGATATGCAGATGACACCACCCTTATGGCAGAAAGCGAAGAGGAACTAAAAAGCCTCTTGATAAAGGTGAAAAAGGAGAGTGAAAAAGCTGGCTTAAAACTCAACATTCAAAAAACAAATGGCATCTGGTCCCACCACTTTATGGCAAATAGATGGGGAAACACTGGAAACAGTGAGAGACTTTATTTTCTTGGGCTCCAAACTTATTGCAGATAGTTACTGCAGCCATGAAATTAAAAGATGCTTCCTCCTTGGAAGAAAAGCTATGACCAACGTAGACAGCATACTAAAAAGTAGAGACATTACTTTGCCAACAAAGGTCCGTCTCGTCAAGGGTATGGTTTTTCCAGTAGTCATGTATGGATGTGAGAGTTGGACCATAAAGAAGGCTGACTGCCAAAGAACTGATGCTCCTGAACTGTGTGGTGTTGGAGAAGACTCTTGAGAGTCCCTTGGACTGCAAGCAGATCAAACCAGTCAATCCTAAAGAAAATCAATCCTGAATATTCATCGCAGGGACTTATGCTGAAGCTGAAGCTCCAACACTCTAGCCACCTGATGCAAAGAGCCGACGCACTGGAAAAGACCCTGATGCTGGGAAAGACTGAGGGCAGGAGGAGAAGGGGAAGACAGAAGACGAGATGGTTGGATGGCATCAGCGACTCAATGGACATGAGTTTGAGCAAGCTCCAGGAGATGGTGAAGGACAAGGAAGCCTGGTGTGCTGCAATCCATGGGGTTGCAAAGAGTCGGACACGACTCAAAAACTGAACAACTCCAAGGGATCTTTCCGACACAGGGATTGAACCCAGGTCTCCTGCACTGTAGGCAGTTTCTTTACCATCCGAGCCACCAGGAAAGCCGTAAAATAGTTCCTTGTTCTATACAGTGTATACACACAGTACTATATATATATATAATAGAGAGCCAATAAGGACCTACTATATAGCACAAGGAATTATGATATTTTGTAATAATCTACATGGGAAAAGAATCTGAAAACATATACATGTATATATATATAATTGTGCTGAAACTAACACATATATAAACTAATATACCTGAAACAGGATATTGTAAATCAAACTATACTCAATAAATACATATAATGTTTACACATTACATAATTTACTTCACCAGCTCTGCCAGTAAAGGTTAAAAAAAAAAGTCTTCCCATATTTAAAAGGCATCAATGAAAAGAATTTAAATTTGAACACTGTCAATCATGTAACTTAGCTTTGCTCACGATGAAGCTCAGATTCAAATCTGTAACTCACAACCAACAACGATGGCATCATTTGTATACAAAACCCATGCTCTACCTGTCTGTTGGTACTCTTCTAATCCCTATCCGTACTTCCCGTTTTGGTTTCTTTACCTGGTTTTATTTTTTAAATCCCTATCAGTATTTCCCCTCCGTTTTGGTTTCTTTACCTGGTTTTATTTTTTAGTGAAGTGACACTGCTTTACAACATCACATACGTTTCATCTGCACTATACTGTACTTCCTCTCCTGTATGCTCTATAGCAGGCTCACCACCACACGTAGTTCCCACCTATCACCACCACACAGCTGATCCCCTTGGCCCATTCTGCCCTTACCCTCTGGTAGCCACTACTGTGCTCTCTGTACCCATATTTGGGTTTGTTTGGTTGTTCTTTTTTAATTCATTTTCATATTCCACTAATGAATGAAATCACGCAGCATTCATCTTTTCTGACTTACTTCACATAGCATAATGCCCTCAAGGGTCATCAATGTTGTCACAAATGTTAAGATCTCATCTTTTGTGGCTGAGTGGTATTACGAGGTGTGTGTGTGTGTGTGTGGACACTGTGTGTGTGCATGTGTGGATAAGTCTATATGTCACGTCCTCCGTCTGTTCATCCATCCATTGGTGGCACGCAGGTTGCCTCCGTACTTCCACTATTGTAAACAAGTGTTGCAGTGAACACAGGGGTGCGTGTCATCTTTTCAAATGGTTTTTGGATTCTTTGGATAAATACCCAGAAGCGGAACAGCTGGGTCATATGGTATTTCTATGCGTAACCTTTTTGAGCAATCTCCATTCTCTCTTCCATAGTGGCGGCACCAGTTCACAGTTCCACCAACAGTATATGAGAGTTTCCTTTTCTCTACATCCTCACCAACACTTACCATTGCTTTTTTTTTTTTTCTTATAATAACCATTATGGCAGGGGTGGTTCTGATTTGCAGTTCCCTAATAATTAGCAACATTGAACATCTTTTCCTGTGCCTTTTGGCCATTTATATGTCTTCTTTGGAAAAATATTTATTCAGCTCCTCCACTCATTTTTTAATTGTGTTTTGTTGTTATTGAGTTGGATGAGTTCTTCACATACTTTAGATATTAACCTCTTATCAGATATAACATTTGCAAATACCTTCTTCCATTTGGTAGGCTGTCTTTTTATTGATAACTTCCTTTGCTGTGCAGAATTTTAGTCTGATGTAATGCCATTTGTTCATTTTTGCTTGTTTCCCTTGCTTGAGGAGACATATCTAACAAGCTATTGCTTAGAGGCCATCCTTACCTAATTTTACCATCTATTATTATTTCAAGTATTTTTGTCAACCACTGTGAATCCTTTGAATAAAGTTTAGTACAGATTAGAAAACTTTTGAGAGTCCCCTTGGACTGCAAGGAGATCCAACCAGTCCATTCTAAAGGAGATTGGTCCTGGGTGTTCTTTGGAAGGAATGATGCTAAAGCTGAAACTCCACTACTTTGACCACCTCACACAAAGATCTGACTCATTGGAAAAGACTCTGATGCTGGGAGGGATTGGGGGCAGGAGGAGAAGGGGACGACAGAGGATGAGATAGCTGGATGGCATCACTGACTCGATGGACGTGAGTCTGAGTGAACTCCAGGAATTGGTGATGGACAGGGAGGCCTGGTGTGCTGCAATTCATGGGGTCACAGAGTCGGACACGACTGAGCGACTGAACTAAACTGAACTGAACGCTAACAATTACTTTTAAATTTCTGTTTCAGCTTAAGATACAGAAAACTAAAAAAAAAAAAAAAAAACATGGCACTGACTCTAAAAGAAGAAAAGGCCACATAACCTGAAACACCCCAGGTTTCTTGAGCCCATCAGAGGTTGTGAAAGTTGCAAGGCAATCAAACAAGAAACTTCAGTAAAGAACATACATGGCTAATGAGGAGAAAAAAGGGTAACCATAACACAATGAATAAAAAGAAAAGATGCTAAATGTATAATAAATTCCCGAAAGGTTATAGGCTAGCACGCCAGCTTCCCAGCTGGGTGCCCTATCCATAACAGGAACCTGAGCTCACTTGCCAGCTCCTCTCCACTGGCCTCCACAGGGTGCTCATGAGAAAGAGTGCTCTCATGGCAAAAGACCAGAGAGTCCCGCTCAATGGCACAGGAATTTAGAAGGTGAGGCCAGTCACTGCTGGGAACAGACACAAAGTCACACCTGATTCCCAATATCCTTTCCTCCTGTGAAGCAAAGGTGTCAGGCCACTGGAGTAGGGCAACAGGCCCTCTGTCATAGGACAAGGCAAACACCTGTTGCTGCTGAGATGAAGTAACAGGTGTGTAACCATCTTGTGCCTAGGATTCCACATTAATATACCACACAGGAATTTGTTAATGCTGGGTGAGGAGCAGGAAACCCCACTCAAGAACAGTACAAATACAAGGCAAACGATGGCTGCCACAAGGAGGAGAGGGAACAATGACAAGAATCTGCCTTCCAGTACAGGAGACACAGTTTCAATCTCTGGTCAAGGAACTAAGATTCCACATGCTGTGAATCAACTAAGCCAAGTAAATAAAGCAAAATAAATTGAAAAAAAAAAAAAAAAAAGCTCAACTCATGACTAGTTGAGTTACCCCACACACTGACAGCCCAACAGAGGTGGGGTGTGCTCACTTCCAAGCAGTACTATTTACCTGAGTGTCTAATGTTGTTCTACATACACCATGCCCAACACCTAGACAAAACTTATGAGACACACAAAAAAAGAAAACAGCCTATGGTCAAGAGAAAAAGCAACTGATAGAAGTAGACTCGAGGATAATTCAGATGTTATAACTATCAGAGAGGGAATTTTTTTCTTTATTATGAATAATATGTTCAAGGCCTCAGTGAAAAAAGTGGACAACGTACACAAACAGATAATTTCAGCAGATACCCTACCACAGACCTACCATTCAGAGTAATAAAAATCAAAAAGGAACAACTTAAAGGTTACACAGTCCACTCATCAGCACCTTCTCCAACAACCAAAAAAGAGGCTAATAACAGACTAGGCTTCCAAGCAGCTATTTAAACCCAAGGGCTACAGACACTAAGGTTTGAAAACCATCTGATACACTGACAATAGAGCAGCCAGGATGGTTTAAGGCACTTTATATACTCTAGTCCTCCCCATTAACCAAAAACGTTAAGTACGGCTTGCTACTGCCAATTGTAATTATGGATAAGCAAATATAGATACCAGAATTTAGATCCTTAAACATCACTGTCATTACACGCATTATCTCTAGTCCTGACACTGTAGCCCTAGATTTCCACTGTATATTTTAATGTCACTTGCTTCTTTGATGTTTATGGCCTATTAACAGTGAATAGACCATATTTAATAATAACCCAATAGCTCAGTTGGTAAAGAATCCACCTGCAATGAAAGAGACCCCAGTTCGATTCCTGGGTCAGGAAGATCCCCTGGAGAAGAGAAAGGCTACCCACTCCAGTATTCTGGCCTGGAGAATCCCATGGACTGTACAGTCAATGGGGTTGCAAAGAAGTGGACATGACTGAGCAACTTTAACTTTCTCATATTATTACTTCACTGTGCAGAATAATTTGAAATGGTCATGTCCCTTCCCTTAGGAGACAAAAACCTGTTAGTTTTCTTGTTGTTGGCTTTTTGACCATGCCCCGTGGCACACAAGATCTTAGTTCTTCAACCAGAGATGGAACCCGCGCCCCCTGCAGTGGGCGCACAGACTCCTAACCACTGGACTGCCAAAGAGGTCACCGAAAATCTTAAGAGTCAGAATATTGGCTAGTAATAATTAGATTAGCTTGTTCAAACAAAACCTTGCAACTTTTCAGTCAAAATGACTCAATAACTCTATTCAGAAATACAAAGTTGGAAACAAGTTCAGAAATTCCTCACAGGCTGAAAAAATACACACAAATGAATTTAGATTTAATAATTCTGATTTCTTCCACAACTGAATTACAACTGAAAAGGTTTAGAAAACTCAACGTAAGTATGTAGTAAAAATATAAAGAAATACACTGCACTAACAAACCTCAAATTCAGGATGTGCTAAGTCACTTCAGTCGTGTCTAACTCTTTGCAACCCTATGGACGGTAGCCCGCCAGGCTCCTCTGTCCATGGGATTCTCCAGGTAAGGATACCAGAGTGGGTTTCCATTCCCTCCTCCGGGGAAATTCAGGATAAGTCACGCATAATGAAAGAATCAAGTGGTCAAGGAGGTACATGCCGAAGTCTTCAATTACTATGACAATGTTTTGATTGTGATACTGGTTGATGGATGCATGGGTTTGCTATACTACAACATATTTCCGTATAGTAGCTGTAGCATTTCAAAATGCATCTTCTCAGTTTTCAACCTGGATACCTCACTCTGCATCTCACTGATCACACAAACGTAAATAATCATTATCATACTGTTACTATAGTTTCTAGAGAACTGCTGCTGCTGCTAAGTCGCTTCAGCCGTGTCGGACTCTGTGCAACCCCATAGACGGCAGGCCATCAGGCTCCCCCATCCCTAGGATTCTCCAGGCAAGAACACTGGAGTGGGTTGCCATTTCCCTCTCCAATGCATCCAAACACACACACAAACATACACACTAACTCCAACCATGACAAGTAAATGCCTTTTGTGACCCTCAAAAAAAAACCATTTTCATCATTTATACAGTGAAGTCAATCCCACCGACTTATCCACAACAGTATTATGAAAAAGAAGTAGAACCAAAAATGAACAGTCTACATGTTAATCAAATGTTACTATTAGTGGGCAACTGCTAAAGGACCAAAATGCAAAAAAATATAACACTGTATGTCAGTATTTACAAGCTGTAGGCCTTCACATGTGTACTTATTCCTGACAGTGTATATATTTTTTCCACTCCTAATCTGTGGAATAACTTTGAGAATGGATACGTGTATAACTAACATGAGAAACAAAACAAATCTAACTCCCAGAAATGCAATAAATAATGCCAAAAATCTTCACAGGCAGGGTTTAAAACTCCCTATTCTGAGTATAGACTTCTAGTGAATATTATTTATTAGTATCTACTTAGTGCCTGGACTTCCCAGGTGGCTCAGTGGCAAAGAATCTACCTGCCAATATAGGAGATGTGGGTTTGATCCCTGGGTCAAAGATTTCCTGGAGAAGGGAATGGCATCCCACTCTAGTATTCTTGCCTGGAAAAATCCCACGGACAGAAGAGCCTGGAGGGCTAGAGTCCAGGGGGTCATAAAGAGTCAGACAAGACTGAGGGACTGAGTATGCACTTTGCTATGCTTAGCATAGGGAGACCCCAGAAAAATAGAAAGGGAAAACCTAACTCCTGCATAAAGCAGCTAGTTTAGCAAACCTAACTCCTGCATAAAGCAGCTAGATTAGCAAAGAAAGTAAATAGTAAATTTATCTATAGCTGTTGTAAAGCAACTGACCCAGCTGGAAAAAGGTGTAACATATTAACCCTATTGACATGTACTTCCTGCCACATAGCTCCTCCTTTTTATCCTTTCCTTTGCCTCCAGCTCTGCTAGTCCAGGTCTCCTCTGAAAGCTCACACGAAAGCAGTTTACTCTTTCTATATATAATAGAAATCCATTTTTCACTAGGTAACTTCTAAGCCACACGAGGCTACCCCAAGGTGAGATGTGCTGTAAGAGTAAAACATACACTGGAGTTTTAGCACAAAGACTTAGTACAAAGAAAGAATGTAAAATGCAGTATCTCACTAAAAATTTTATAATGATCACATCTTGAAATGATAGAATTTGGGATATAATGAATTAAGTATATTACTAAAATTAATTTTACCTATTTTTCACTTTTGAACATGTCTACTAGAAAACCTAAAATTGCATACCTGGTTTATGTATTTCCACCAAACAAATAACCCACATAAAAAGTAAAACATGAATGTATTTTAAAACTATCAATAACTAACTATTACCTGAGTCTGAATCTTAGATTGAAATTTCAAAAATACTAGCTAAAATAACCTATGCTGCTGCTGCTAAGTCACTTCAGTCATGTCCAACTCTGTGCGACCCCATGGACTGCAGCCCACCAGGCTCCCCCGTCCCTGGGATTCTCCAGGCAAGAACACTGGTGTGGGTTGCCATTTCCTTCTCCAATGCATCAAAGTGAAAAGTGAAAGTGACGTCGCTCTGTCGTGTCCGACTCTGTGCGACCCCATGGACTGCAGCCTACCAGGCTCTTCCGTCCATGGGATTTTCCAGGCAAGAGTACTGGAGTGGGGTGCCATTGCCTTCTCCGAAATCATTCCTAAATTCAATCTTTTAAAAAATCAACATGAAGAAACAAAGGATCTATGTTGTCAGAATTCTTAAGTACTTAGGTCATGTGTTTATGGTCTGACAATGACACTCATTAACCCAACAAATTGAAACCACAAACTCTATTTTTCTAGATTAATAAGCAATAAAAATGTTCCTCCTCCTCAAACTGAGTTACACGAGAAATCAAAACCAAACCCAAGCTCTTTTTACAAGAATTACAGAGAAACAAACTTCAAAACGTCCTAAAAACAAGGCATTTACTGATGAGTACAATTCATTTAAATTACCTGAAAGTGCATTCTTTATAGAATCTGTCCCCTGGGGCTAAAAGTCAAAGCTCTTGCTCTTCAGTATCTAGAGGGGCCGTGAAAATTCATTCTTTAGGCACTTGTCTCACACTTTTCTGAGTTCCTCCAGAGACACCCGAAGGACTAGAGTAAGAGCAAAGAGAATTCTAAAGGCCCTCCTCCCCCAAGTCATGGCAGAGAAGGTTCTAAATAAATCAAACCAGAGAGACTGTAAGTGGACCCAGAGATTATAACGACATCCTGGGGCCCAAGGACTTGACAGGCATTCCTTTATCTCTAGAACTCAGATAAAGATCACTCCTAAAGAAGATAAAGAACTATTACTCTTCCACTGAATATTCATATGTAGAAGTCCCAAAGCCCAGGAAATTTGACCCAAAGATCTCCATAATATGTATATCCAGGAATTATAGAACCAAGACAGCCGACTTGCCAGCAATATTACAACAACAAACAAAACGTTATTTGAGAGCAAGACTTGGCCTTAAAAAAACTACATAAACCGCACCCACTTAAAAGTAACCACTTTAGGCAAACAGCCTTAAAGATTTACAGTTCTGTTTACAGATTTTCACAACAGGAACAGTTCATCTCATCATAAACAATGAAGACCTATCAATTCTATACAGGTTCCAGAGTTAAAGCACAAAAATACTAGAGCTGACCCTGTATACTCAAAAATAATAATAACCAAGTGGTTCCACATCCCTTGATGATCTTGAAACACAAGGACTGACTTGAGCTCAACACAAGGGGATAACTGATACAATTTCTGGGGGGAGAGGGTGCTGTGCTGGGCTTTTCTCCGGTTGCAGTGAGCAGGGGCTCCTCTACTCCTGGTGCACAGCCTTCTCACTGCAGGGGCGTCCCTTGCTGTGAAGCATGAGCTCTAGGGCGTGCGGGCTGCAGGAGTTGCAGCTCCCAGGCTCTAGAGTACAGGCTCAACAGTTGTGGCGCACAGGCTCAGTTGTTCTGCAGCATGTGGGATCTTTCCAGATCAGGGATCGAATCCATGTCCCATGCACTGGCAAGTGGATGCTTTACCACTGAGCCGCCAGGGAAGACCCAATACAACTTTTGACATAAGAGTGTCACCCTCAGCCTGTACTAGCTAAGAACCACTATCTACACTCCCTGTGCTGTTTTTCCTTTTTTTATAAATGTAGCAACTATGAGACGTATTATACTTATGTCTTTAATCATCTCTCTCTCACCATATTGCAGGACCCTCATACCTCTGGCACCTAACACAATGCTAGGCATATCTTCTGAGTACTCAAAAAAATCTGCTGGTTGAATGGACAATATGGTGCTGCTGCTGCTGCTAAGTCGCTTCAGTTGTGTCCGACTCTATGTGACCCCACAGACGACAGCCCACCAGGCTCCCCCGTCCCTGGGATTCTCCAGGCAAGAACACAGGAGTGGGTTGCCATTTCCTTCTCCAATGCATGAAAGTGAAAGGTGAAAGTGAAGTCGCTCAGTCATGTCCGACTCTTAGCGACCCCATGGACTGCAGCCTACCAGGCTCCTCCACCCATGGGATTTTCCAGGCAAGAGTACTGGAGTGGGGTGCCATTGCCTTCTCTGCAATATGGTGCTACGCTGACCAATCTGGCAGCCACTCGCCACATGTAGCTATTCGGTTAGTGGCTGCCATACCTGACAATGTGGGCTTCCCAGGTGGAGCAGTGGTAAAGAATCCAGCTGCCGATGCAGAAGATGCAAGAGATGCAAGTTCGATCCCTGGGTTGAGAAGAGCCCCTAGGGGAGGAAATGGCAATGCACTCCAGTACTCTTCTGTGGAAAATTCCATGGACAGAGGAGCACACACGCATACTGGACAGTGTAGACGCAGAATGTTTTCAACATTACAGAAAGTTCTATTAGACATTGCCTGGAATGTCTCTTGATTCTGGAAGCACCTGAATAATCTACTAATTCATACTTTTTCCTAACAGGATTATTCTGAAAGAGAAAAGGTATAAAGAAAAAAGTTTAAAATGTGCATCAAATTCCAATAATAAGCAATACAATCAAAGGAAAGGAGGTCTTCTGCAAGGCTGTCTCCAGTATCAAGTATATTTCAGACTTCTCTGGTAACACTTTATTGCTAAAGTTTGATTTTCAACTAATCCTCTCCCCCCACATATCTCCCTATTTTGCCTAAAAGAAAGCCCTTAGTAACAAAAAAGGGCTGCTGCCCATGCTCGAGGAAGGTGGGGGGAAAAAAAAGGATACATGTGACTATCTCTACCCTAATCGGGTTAATAAAATAAAAAGGCCAAAAAGGATTCTGGAACTAATTTAGTCTAGTTAGTTAGTTTTACAGAGGAAAAGACTGAGTGCAGAGAATTAAACTAGACCACAGAGCAGAACAGATGCAAGAAGAAAACCAAGCAGGCGAGGGCAAAGAAAAAGCAGAGTGCACACAAGGCCAGAACACTTTCATTTTCTTCACAGAATTATGGCATATTATCTAAAAGGTCAAAATAGTCTACACCTAAAAGGGAATCATAAGTATTATACTAGTAAAAAGGTCAAGAAAATCTAAGTTAAACATCAAAGCTGTCTTGTGTACGAGACCCTAGGTTTCTCCTTACAAACCCTAATATATTATTTAAGTGATTTCATTGGCAGCTGCTTACTTCTTTCCATAAGATAATCACATGTATTATTCTCATAGTCAGAATATTTATTCCTACTAGTCAGAATAGACTTCAATTAAGTCACAAATAAAGGCAGCTAAAATTGAAAGCAGAATATTTACCAGTTATCTTCAATGGACACGTAATTCCAATGACAAGTTTAGAACATAAACACTGAAAGTGAAACTAAGGGGAGAGAAGTAATTTACTTCTCAAAAATGAAGTCACTTCTGTCACTCCAAAAATGCTACCTGAAAGAAAACTGAAGCAACAGTGTTTCCATGAAGTGATTTCCATTTTCATAAACTATAAATACTATAGATACAGAAGGAAGAAAGGCATTTTAAGTTCTTACTACTTTATTATCAGTCAGTTCAGTTGCTCACTAGTATCCGATTCTTTGTGACCCCATGAATCGCAGCATGCCAGGCCTCCCTGTCCATCACCAACTCCCGGAGTTTACCCAAACTCATGTCCATTGAGTCGGTGATGCCATCCAGCCATCTCATCCTCTGTCGTCCCCTTCTCCTCCTGCCCCCAATCCCTCCCAGCATCAGAGTCTTTTCCAATGAGTCAACTCTTCCCATGAGGTGGCCAAAGGACTGGAGTTTCAGCTTTAGCATCAGTCCTTCCAGTGAACACCCAGGATTGGTCTCCTTTAGAATGGACTGGTTGGATCTCCTTGCAGTCCAAGGGACTCTCAAGAGTCTTCTCCAACACTACAGTTCAAAAGCATCAATTCTTCGGCCAAATTTGCCTGTTACCCAAGGTGTTTCTTGACTTTCTACTTTTGCATTCCAGTCCCCTATAATGAAAAGGACATCTAATACATCTAATTTCTTATACCTAAAGTTACAAGAAAGCTTTGATTATGCTCCATTATGAAAACAGAAAATACCAAATTACAGCTGAATATTCTTTCAATGAAATATGACAGATGATATGAGATCTCTTAGGTTAACACAAAAAGGAAAAGGAAATTTACAGTCACCATCATACAAAATTTTTTCGTATATATATATATATTCTGTTCTGTTTACTTCTATAATTCATTTCAATATTCATATCTACTCAGACATGATAGAAAATTATACTTCAAAAATATTAACTTTATAAAAACTGAAAAATACCAGAGTAAAAGAGCAATTTTATAATAATGAACTTGGGGGTGGAGGGAAAAAAATAGCTGAAAATTTCCAATGAAGATTCATCCTACATCCATTTCCAATGTTCTTCTAGTTCATTACTGAGGATTTCAACATTCTTTGACATACATAACAAAGATTTTACTGGAGAATTACTGAGTACCTTAAAGTTGAATATAATACACTATTAAAATATAATTGTGTTATTTGGGTTATGACTCAATTACATTCTTTAAAATTCTTTTATATGTGGGTGTGTGGCACTTGCATAAGAAGCATTCAGACCAAACTGCACCTTAAGAAACCTACTTTTTACTATCTTCCTTTTCAACCACTAGCTAATATCTAACAGATTCCTTTTGCGTTTTAATGAACTCCTGTTTAACTGTCTCATGTGAGTAACTGTGTGCTCAAAAAAATTAGAGCTAATTTAGAAAGAGGCTGTTTTGTCTTAACAAGTATAGCTGTTACCCCCTCCTCCTTAAATCTCCATGGTGTATATATAATGGAGTAATAAGCTTCCCTGGTAGCTCAGACGGTAAAGCTTCTGCCTTGCAATGTGGGAGACAGGGTTTGATCCCTGGGTTGAGAACATTGCCTGGAGAAGGAAATGGCAACCCACTCTAGTATGCTTCCCTGGAAAATCCCATGGATGGAGGAGCCTGGTAAACTACAGTCCATGGGGTCTCAAAGAGTCTGAGACAAGTGAGCGACTTCACTTTCACTTTTCTTTAATAACTCGGCAGATAGAAAGTACTGAAAGAACTGAATTATAAAACATAAATGGTCATTGACTGGACCCTCCACTATGAGCCCATCACTCTGCTGCACAGAGCTTCATAAAAACCCCCTTTGCCAGAGGCCCCTACAATGCCCCCCAATTTTTTTTCCTCCTCTCTTTCCTCAGTAAAAGCAAAAGTGGTAAATGAGTCTTCTGGCAAGTGCCCTTTAAGAGAAGAAGGATCTCTTTGTTCTCTCCTCTCTGCTAACTGGGATGCAAGCTTACAGGCCGGAGCTGGAGCAGCCTTCTTGGACCACAGGAGTCACCTGACCAACAAAGGGCATGCTTTGATGGAAGTCTGGACTCCTGACACCTCGGAGTGCCACAACAGCTCAGGGTCAGGTACCATGCTATCAGTGGAACAACGCAGGTTAAAATCAAGGGTTCTCTTCATTGTACACTAAAGAGTATGTCAACACATTCACTTCTGAGCATACATGGCTGTTTAAAAATCTTAGGCAGGTTTACGGTAATCCTAATAATCCTCAATAACAGAGGCAGGACTATGCCTTGCACACAATAAACTTTGCTGGATTAACAAAAGTTCACTTCTGGGAGCTCCCTGGTGGCCGAGTGGTTAGGATTTTGGGCTTTCACTGCCATGGCCCAGGTTCACTCCCTGGTTGGGGAACTGAGATCCTGGCAAGCCACGTGGGGCTTCATAACAGAAAGAAAACAGATAAAGACTGTCAGTGCCCATTAATTTTTCAATGTGATTAACTGCAGATACCGGTAATAAAATATTTTAAGTTCTTCATGTTGCTGTATGGCAAAAACCATCACAATATTGAAAAGTAATTATCCTCCAATTAATTAACTTAAAAAGGGGTGAAGCAGGATATTTTAGCAGAGATATGTGAGAACTTTTGGGGTGATATAAAAATTTTATCTTTATTGACTATACTGTTGTGTGTAATTTTCAAAACATCCAATTATGCCCTCAAAATCAATGTATTTTATTGTATGAAAACAATAGTAACTTAATAAAGTTTATTTACTAAAGGCACCTGTAAAAAAAAAAAAAAAACATGCCTGGTTTGCCCATGCCTCGTTTGCCCTTTAACATTTTACCAGGTCCCAGAATCAACCTATTTTAAAAGGTAAGAATATCTTCCTCTAGTTATCGGCCAAATCCTATTTCACTATGAATCTAGATATGAAACTTAAAGGACATGTCTATGGAGAAGTAAAGGAATCATTCATTTCTTGATCATTAAAAATCAACAATCTTAACAAAGAATAGATTTCAAATCCAACAAGTATCATGCTAGTATTTAAAGCTCTCAGAAAAAGGTACAATCCAAATAATTAAACTAATTTATTTTCATTTACATAATATGTAAGACCTGATTAACAGGTCTAAATAAATAAAACAGGTCTAAATCCCTGTTTTATGTATTTAACATAAATAGATAACAGGAAATTCCTTTTCTCTTTAAGAATAAAACTCCTTTCTGTATATACAGACCTAAGCTTATTTTTTTTACCAAAAGAAAAAAAATAAAGATTATGTTTACTTAAGGTGCCACAGAACATATTTCCTATTTTATATACACATTCCTGTCTAAACATCTTACAATAAGTGTGAGGTTTCAAGAAAATATTTGTTTTTAAAAGCTATGATTTAATGACAAACCTTAAAGACAATGAAATATGCAGACTTACAGATTAATTTCCTAAAAATATTTTCAAGATTTATTACCAGAAAGCCCACAACAATAAATGTCAGGAATAAAGACGACACATTTTCAAGAAAATTACCATTTTTTAAAAATCCACCAGTGATTTGCTAACTATCATCTCAGATAAAGAAGACTGTTTTCGCCTTCAAGGAGCTCACAGTCATTCACAGATGTGAGAAATGTATGACTCATGTTCTGCAGACTGCCCTAGTACTTCCAAGATCCTTCATTCTCCCTATTAATATATCTGTCTATCAGACATCTGCTAGGAGCTAACATAATCAGTACAGATGAGACACAGAAGAAGTCACACTTCATCAATAATCTCACACTTCAACAAGTAAGAATTTGACTTATCTAAACTTGCATTCTCTATTTCAACAGACCAAATTCTATTCAATTCAGGAGTGAATTCAGGTATTCACTTGGTACCACTTAAAATATACTCAAGCTTTTTTTTTTAAAAACAATAGCTGCTTCTACATGTATTTTTTTATAAACTACCTTCTTTTGGAATAAAATTTAAACTGTTAAGTTTGCTAAAAACAGAAAACACGAACAAATTATTTGGCAAACAAGGAAGGGAAGAAGAATGCTAAATGAGCTATATAATTCAGTATTTTAAATGTATTATTTCCTTGGCCAAACAGAAAATTATGGTTTTAACAAAAAAGTCCTGGTTCCCTTTTATAATTGCCATTCTATTTATTTTCCCCACTTTGTTAAAAAAAAGAAAAAACAATTTAAAGTGGCCAATTAGAACACATTTAATAAAGCAAAATAATACAAAGTAAAACATAAAAAAGAAAATAGAAAAACAATAAAGATCTAAATGGAATGAGGAACCCAACTATTTAAAACTCACAATAGCTAATATTTAATGTTCATAATTTGTGGTCTACTTCATACTTTGACATACTTCTCTTTTCATACCTTTTGGTCTATACTTTTTAATTTATCCTCAAAATACCAATTCAAGTACAAAAAGTATTTGTATAAGAACATTTAGCGAAGCTTCATAATAGAAGAAAATGAAAATAACTCAAATGGATTACAGGGAATTAAATAAAAATAAGTTAAGGAACACCCACACGAAGGAATTCCAATCATTTCCAAAAAATGAGATCAATATTATTATTAACACAAAAATTTGTCCAGATTATTACAGAATAAAGGACTGCAAAACAATAAATACGTGATTCATTTTTAGTTTTTAAAATAAAAAATGTTAAAATAGGCTAGATTAATACTAGCATTACTTCTTGAGTACCAACTACACGCCAATCAGTATACTTGGTATTCTGAAGAGATCTCATTTAAGTCACAAAACAGCTCGTGAGGTATCATCAGTCCCTATTACTCAAGGCAAGTGACACTCAAAACACATCAGATGTTTTGATGTGTCAAAGATCTGCCAAACAGAACTGCCAAAGATCACATGATTGTAAATCACAGAACCATAACCTACCTAGGTCTGTTCAACTCCAAAGTTTTGCTTTTTCTTTTAAGTGTTCCTCACCAATATCTCTTAAAGTATCCAGTATTTTATACCCCATATTTTATCAAATTTAATTCGTTTGAAACAAAATTATAAATATACACAGTGATGTCACTTGAGGAAAACAAATATTCAAGTCTGAATGGCACGGTCTTACTGAAACCATTCAGTTATCTGGTACTCACACTAATTTTGTTTACATACAGGCACACATAAAAACCTAGCCAATTGCACGAAATTCTGAAAAGCTAGAAACTACAGTAAATGAAAGATAATTATAAAGTTTAAACAGTTATACAAATCATTAAAGTGATTTTATCGTTAAATGTTAAAATGGTTTATTAGATGAGGACTTCACTATGAGAAAAATAAAGTCACAGGAGTTTTTCATTTCAGCAAGAAAGTCTAGAAAGTACCACTACAAATGCAATAATGAAAATGTAAAAATACACCTGAATTCTCCAAAAAACTAGCAAATTCCCTATAGAGATGGATATTTTTAGAAATTTTAGGATCTCCACTTCCACAGTATCTGTTATATGAGTCCAAAATCATAACTACAATATATCTGAAAAATACTGTGCATAAGGAACTTCCCAAAACACAGTGTGCAAATATATAAAATGCTGACTCACTGCAAATCTGTCAGCATGGATTAACAGGTTTATTCTGCCAATTCCACTTTTATTAGTGGAATTTTTATTAGTAATATGCTTCTATTAATTAGCAATTTTTAAAAGCAATATTAGTCCACTTTTATTAGTAATACGTTTCTTTAAAAATATTATTCCAAGAGAAAACAAATGCACAAATACAGGAAAATGTCCTTGGCATCAGATCCCACTCATAATACTTAAAGACAACATTTGAGGACTATTACTCAACTGCAGTGAATCCATCTGCCAACTATAAAATTCTACTTCATCTTTCATTTATAAATATGAATGGAAACTAACAATCACCAGACATTAAGAAAGTAAAGAACCAAGAGGAATAAACAGAACCAATCTTGAAGGGAGAGAGATGGTGCAGGCAACAGAAAACAAGTAACCATGAAAGGATTCAAGATAACATTCCAATAATAAAATAAGACACAACTGCCACACACCAAAAAAGGAGCAAAAACAAAAAAAGTTCTCAGATATTACAAAAGTAATTGCCAAATGTTTATTATTTACATACTCGCCAGTTAAGCAATTCTATTTATAGGATTCAATCTAAGTTAAATGCTCACACATATGTACAAGGATATCCACTACAGATTCTGACACACACACATACCTAAAAACCTTGGGCTTCTCAGGTGGCACCAGTGGTAAAGCATCAGCCTGCCAATGCAGGAGACGCAAGAGACACAGGTTCAATCCCTGTGTCAGGAAGATAACCTGGAGTAGGAAATCGCAATTCATTCCAGTATTCTTGCCAGGATAATCTCACGGGGTCGCAGAGTCAAACATGACTAAGCGACTGAGCAGGCACAGAACAATCTGTAAGTATCAACATGGGAAAGATTTATATGAAACATAAAAAAGCAATTACGAAGCATGTGAAGTATAATCACACTTATAATCTTGTTTAACAATATATGCTCAGTCACTCAGGTATGTCAGACTTTTTGTTACCTGACGGAGTGTAGCCCGCCAGGCTCCTAGGTCCATGGAATTTTCCAGGTAAGAATACTGGAGTAGGTTGCCATTTCCTACTCCAAGGGAATCTTCCCAACCCAGGGATCAAACCCGCATCTCTTGCATTGGTAGGCAAATTCTTACCACTGTGCCACCTGAGAAATCTTATTAAACATACAACTACCAATAATATAAAAATAATAATAGCTATTTGTGACTAGGTGCTAGGTACCATGTTAAGCACTTTATATGCACAACTATTTAATCCTCACAACAATCTTAGGCACTAGAGTCTATAATTAGCATTTACACATGAGGATGTGCGTGCTGTGTCGCTCTAGCTGTGTCCAACTCTACAACCTCATGAACTGTAGCCCACCAAGTTCCTCTATCCATGGGATTCTCCAGGCAAGAACAGTGGAGTGGGCTGCCATTTCCTTCTCCATACATGAGGACACTGGGGCACAAAAAGGTTAAACTGCTTTCCCAAGGTACACAGACATTAAATCATAGGAGCTGGGACTATTGTCTACAGGACTCCAGGTCTCACTTCACATTTCCAGCAGTTAGGATGCAAACCACAGAGTCCAGCTCCAGAGTCCATCCTCTAAAAACTTCCACCTCTCTCCCTCTCCCTGACTCTCCTCCCTTTTCCACTTCCTCTTTCAATTTGTAAATGCATACAAAAAGATCAGTAAGGAGAGACAGGGCTGAATCCTCAACTGTGATAGCCTCTAACAATGGAAATGGAAGGTTTTTCACATTTTTAAATTTATAATACAGATGTTTAAGTCAATATAATTTGTATTCTTTATACAACAGACACGTATTATCTAAGTTTTGAAACTAAGATCTCAATCAAGACATGAAACTAGGCCATAAACAGGTAATTTTCAAAGCAATAAATAAAAGTTAATAAGCATGGGAGAAAACTAAATCTTAAAAAAAATAGTCTAGAATGCAAATTAAAACTATATAATTTTTACCTATCAAATTTACAAAAATTAAAAGATTAGAATATTTAATACTGGTAAAAATACAGCAATGTTCACACCTGCTGATCCAGTGTTTTATTTTATCAAAAAAATATCTAAAATATTGAAAAACATTACACACAGAGATATTTGTCTCAGCATTTCTTTTAATGACAAAATTGTTAACCGAATAATCCAGTGATAAGGAATGTGTTTTAAGTATATGTGGTACAGCCATATACAGAAATTTTATAAAACCATTAAGGAAGTTCTTTCAAAATCTTTATTGAGACAGGAATATATCAATATATTAAAATAGTGTACTATTTCATACTGTGAAATAAATGTTCACAGTATGATTTGAAGCTATGCAAACATGAATATATGCACATAAATATATATATGCCAACACATGTATAAATATATACGTACATTTTAAAAATTCCTCCAAGGAAATATATGTAAAAATGCTAACAATTTTTATCCATGGGTGGTAATGTTGCAAGCAATTTTTCTTTTTTTTCCTGTGAATTTTAGTGATCATAAATGGCTTTTCTGCAAGAGTTTTCTGGGTTTTTTTTAAAGCCTTTTCTCTTCATCATATTAAAAGAAAAATGAATGAAGTTTTGTGTTACTCATCCAGACATACGGGATACAGCGTATCTTCCTGGTTGCTAAGCAGCCTATTCTAGAGTTCCTACACCTTTTCGCCTCCAGCCACAGGCAGAAAGGACAGGACCTCAGGCACCAACAGGCCCCATCCCAATGGCAGTGCAAATTCCCTCTAGGAAGCAGCCTGAGCAGCACACACAGCAACTTCACTTCTTCAAACCACTGCACATCTTTCACCCAACATTTGAGATTTACTTCTGACGTGATACAATGCTCCTCACACAAGCTACACGTCACATGTGGACAGACCATTTTAATCCCCTACTCTATGCCACCCCACTATGTCTCTGAGGGAAAAGCTACTCGTTTAGTAAATTTATCCACCGAGCCAGAAATCACCATCATTCTGGACACTTCTCAGTCATCAACTGAAACCAACAGGTAAGCCTTGTTGCTTTTTAAAAATGGCCAGTCCTGCTCAGCAAAACGACAGCATATGCTAAGATTTCTCACCCCTGCAGAGAATGGGTGGTTCCCCTGCTAAGGCGACAAATCCCAATGCACAGTGGCATTCCCTCTCCACAGCAGCATCTGCAATGTGCTATCTCCTCCATGAGAAAAGTCCAATTCTCTTGGCGACAAGCTTTAAGAGAATCCCGACCTCGAGCAGGCTTCTCCTGCTCCATCACAGGAGCCACCGCAGCCCAGTCCTATGCCCTGCCTGGCCATGCTGCAGCAGCAGCCATTTTTGGCTCAGCCCTGCTGCAGCCCCAGATGAAAGCCAGGACAGTGAGGACAAGATGGCTAAGGACTCTAAAAAGGAAACTCCATAATAAATAACAGGTATCATTAAAAAACGTTGCCCTAATCTGCCACATGGTTAAAAATAAGGCTTTTTTCCCCCCAATGATGTCTCTTTTAAAACACTTTAAATCGCTTCTCTTGGTGTCATGAAGACAAATTTAGGAAGATCAGCACAAGTATTGCTATTATGGCAAAGATCAATTTAAATCAGAAGGCTTAAAGAACATAATTCACAAGTTTTTACTTAATAATTTAAAAAAGCTCCGTCTCTCCCTTGATTGCCTCTTGAAAATTTACAAATGTATTTTAAATCCTCTTCATGCTCTTAATATGATGTCTTTGCTGAACTGAGGAACTTGCAAGGAGTCACATTTTAGCTAAGTTTCATTTTTCAAAACAGAAACTGCTTTACTTTTCTGATTATAAAAGTGATACATGGTTAATGTAAACAAAAATGACTTAGCAGAGAAAATAAAATGAAAGTCACCCAATTTCAACAGCAACCAGAAATAGCCCTATGAATACCACTATATAAGCAAGAACCTTTTCAATATATTTTTTAAGATAAAATTAGATCACACATGCTATTTTTAACTGGCTTCCATAGAATAAATGTGGATGCTGTTATCTCAGTAAGTGTTCCGCAAGATTTTTAAGGGTTACATGGAATTTCAATGCATACTGAGCCTAGAATTTGCCCAGAACACTATTACTAGGCCTTTAGAATGTTTCAAAAGGTTTGCTATTATACATGATGACATGACAACAATCAGAATTTTATTTGAACACTGGATTTCAAAGAACAATACTGTAAAAGCCAGATGATATTAAAACAAAAAAACCTAGGCCGATTTTATCCTATCCAATCCTTTATATCCAATCCATTATATCCAATCCTTGGATATAATGTTGAAGCAATTCCTTAGAACCTTAACAAAGTTTAATACAACAGCAGCCCAATTTCTGTTTATCACCAAGGGGCACAAGAAGCAAAATCCTAGGTCAAGCTGTCTCACCCACCCACTTGGAAAATAGATTCACTCTAGTCTCTGTCTCATCCTACATACCTATTTAGTGAAAGAGAATAAATTTAAAGGAAGACAGTGGCAGAGCCTGGGAAGAAATAAAAGCAATTCTGTGAGGTAAAACTGATCCAGGGGCTTCCCTGGTGGCTCAGCGGTAAAACATCCACTTGTCAATGTGAAGACACGGGTTCGATCCCTGATCTGGGAAGATCCCACATGCCAAGGAGCAACAAAGCCCGTGTGCTGCAACTCCTGTGCTCTAGAGCCCGGGAGCCACAACTACGGAAGCCCACACGCCCTAGAGCCTGTGCTCCACAACGAGAGAAGCCACTGCAATGACAAGCCCGCGCACCGCAACCAGGGTAGGCCCCACTCACCGCAATCAGAGAAAGCCCACGCAGCAACAAGGACCCAGCAACAGCTAAAAATAAATAAAATAAATGAAGGTTTCAAAGAAATTCTAGTTGTGGCATTAGACAAAACTTTAAAAAAAAAAAGAACTGATCCAGGACCCAGGACTCTAAATGGACACTGTTTGAGGAGGGGAAATAAAAAGGCTTAGAAGAGATCCTAAAGACTCCCAGATCTTTAACTGACAGGAAACTAAACACCTAGAGCAGCAACACTCAGAAGTACACCTGCACATTCCATCACAGAAACTCCTCCAGGTTAACAAATCTATTTGAAAAGGGCAACTATTTCCAGTTCTGTATTCCTTAAATGAATGAGTCAAACCTGCTAACACCAGGAAAAGGAACACGGATAATAAAATGCCTCATTTTCAGGGCCATCAACATGAAGCTTCTTCATGAAAATGAAATCCATTTCCCTACAACCCAAAGACTGGTTTCTAATGCAATTTCAATAACCCTTCCACACTTCACAAGTCACAGCTGAGTTGGTATCTACCACCGTAAGCTCAAAAGCTTCCCAAATACTGTATAATGAAATACATCAACATTTGAAAAATCTGCATAACTTACTGAACTGAACTGTCTTCCAGACAACCAATGCATGATGTTACAAAATCATGCTTGGGTAGAAGATCCATTCAAAGTACAATACAAACCAATTAAGTGCATCAAAAGTTCATGGACATGGTTTCAGGTTCCAAACTGAAATTAACCTTTAAGAAACTAGCACTGTCAAGTTTCCTTATAATAATAAAGAATATCCACAATTATCTGAGAAAGACATTAAAATACTCCTTTCCAAGCTCCTTCAAACAAAACGCTGTATAGCAGAATGAATGCAGAAGCAGATAATAGTTATGTTTTATTCCACTATAAAGAGATTTGCAAAAATATAAAATGCTACTCTTTTTTCTTTTGAAAAATGGTTATTTTTCATTTTTCAAACTAAGTTAACCCATAATGGATTTGTCTTTTTTTTTAAGTGGTTATTTTTAATTTTTCTTTATTGTCTAATATTACAAATATCACATAAGAAAAGCTCTCTGAGGTCCTCAAAAATATTTAAAAATGTCCTCAATAATATTTAACAATGTACAGGGGAGAAAAAAAATCTGAGAACCACCATTTTAAGTCATTGGATTTCACTGTTTTCTGGGGAAATTTTGAGTCAGCTTCTTGGAACATAGTTTCCAATCTTTAAAATTAAAATATATGGGGAGTTTTCACTTCCACAACAGATTTTTTTGCATCCACCGCTCTAAGAGCTCACATAAATTTATAAAAGCTTCTTTCACACAGTCAGTATTCGCTCATTAGTAAGTTGACTCCTAAATATTCCCCACTCCTTTCTCATATCTATTTTCTAATTCGATTGGAAGATTTTCACAATGTCCATCTTTCATTTTACTTCTCCCCGCAGTCCTCCTACTGTATACAGCAGGAACTAAACATGTGCGGCCCCTGTACCAGTGACTTACAGCCACTTTCAGAATAAAGTGTTATTTTTTTTTAAAAAGCTAAAAAACATCTCAGGGATTTCTATACAGAAAAGAGTCCTCAATCATTCAAGAAGATCCTAATGGCACTCTGAATAGCAGTATTACTAATTCTTATAACTACTAAATATGGCATCCGCCATCATGACCGCTCTTTCTAATAGTTGAGGCCATCTGAGAAGGGGCTGAGTTAAAAGATTTCCATGATCCATTCCTACCCTCACATTCTAAGACTTGGATTCTTTTTATTCTCAATCCCAGCATTAAATAATGCTGGACCCTATGGTTGTTTAGGGGTTGGAAGATGAGTCAGCAGGTGAAGCCATTTGTGAGAAGCAGTTTCATTGCACTTCGAACAACAGACAAGCCAGCAAAAGACAGCTGCCATTGTTTACACTGCTGAACATGCTGTTGGGTCTCACAGGCCTATAAAACCACCTATTGTCCAAGCTCCATTTTTCTTAGTTAAGGGCTAAGAAGCATCAGACTTAGCTACCAGCTCCTAAAGCACAGTGAACAATCTCTTTTCTCAAAGCAAAAATAATGTGTCTAAAAGAGCATTCCAAAACCATTCTTGCAACTAGGAGTGTGTCTCTGATTGCAATAACCCATTAGACTACTACTGTGATACATGTTCAAACATAAGAAAATGTGCTTCCAATAAGAAAAATAAGAGGATTTTTTTAAACCACATAATATAGTTAACTAGAGCATTGTTCAGTGCTTATTCAAAGGAACTGAAAACAAGTGGATAAAATATGAATTACTAATCTTTTTTGACAGTCAGAGAAGCCAAATAACCTGAAACTCAATGGAATTACCTTCTCCAGTTCTGGTTCAACTCAGTTTCACTTCTCAGAATCAAAGGTGTTTCATCTTTAAGAATCTTTCTGTTGTAAGAAAGATCCCTTCCAAGTATATTTTTCAAAGTTGTGATTTCCAATAAAGTACTGGACTGAAACAACTCCTAACTGCTTTCTGGTTTCACATCCAATGGCTTATCCAGGCATTGTGTGCATACGTGCGTGTGTGTGCACACACTCAGTCGCTCAGCCATGTCCAACTGCTTGTGACCAAAATACTGGAGTGGGTTGCCATTTCTTCCTTCAGCGGATCTTCCTGACGCAGGAATCAAACCCACGTGTCCCGTTTCTCCTGCACTGGCAGGTGGATTCTTTACCACTGAGCCACCTGGGAAGTCCCATCTAGGCGTTACACCATAATAATTTCCTTTTCATTTCTAAGGCAGTCAAATTAACCTAATATTTCAAATTCCGAGCTGAACTAACAAGGAAATATAGATATATGCAGTACATATGTATCTATGACAAAAGATGCCCTGTTAGCTAGCCAGCAGGTACTTTCACTATTAAGTAAAGAAAAGCCTTTACTTAAGTACCAAGACAATATGGCTTTTAAACTATAAACTGACAAGCTATCTGCTATGAACCTGTTACTAACCATGCACTAACTGTAAACAAAGCGTGAAACTTAAATTAGAACTATAACTATACGTGTTTTTTAAAATGAAGTACAAGTGATCTTTACGTGCAGGTTGGGGAACAACCCTGGAAATTTGCCTAGCTCCAAGCCTCTTGAACAAACCTATCTATATATAGTTCATAAATCTGAAAAACTGCAGACAAAAAAAGTAAACAAACTGAAAATCATCCTTAGGAAAAGCATATACAATCTACCTTAAAAGTCCCAAGTAAAAATTGTAACTCACATTATCAACCTTGGATTTTAACTGTTTACTAAACTTAGATAATCAGGTCCTCCCTCCTAACAACCTTCCAGAATGACCCTTCTAAAACACAATCTGGCCACATCATTCCCCAGCTTACAGCTCTGATGGCGCCTCGCGGTCACCTGGGTGAAATCCAGACAGAGAAGCCTAACGTGCTACAGTCCACGGGGCTGCAAAGAGTTGGACACCACTTAGCAACTAGACCACCACCACCACTAGTATGGCATATATGGCCTTTTCTGCAGCCTCTGATTATCCACTTCTCCCCTCCCAACTGTTGTCTCAGCAATGATAAACAAGCCATTTATCACTGTCCTGAGTCTCTCCACGTGCTGATTCCTGGCTGAAATACTCCTTGTCCTACCATTATCCTTCATATGGCTCATTCATCCTTCCAGCTTAAGTTTAGAAATATCCCTTTCTCCAGTAAGCCTCTTCCCTCATTCCTCCCAAGCTCTCTCCCACCCTACCCTCTTAAGTCAAGGGATCCCCTCCCTCAGTGCTTGCAAAAAACTGCAGACAAAAAAAAAGGATGAGGAGAAGGAAAGGGCAACCCACTCCAGTATTCATGCCTGGAAAATCCCATGGACCGAGGAGCCTGGTGGGCTACAACCCATGGGGTCGCAAAGAGTCGGACACGACTGAGCGACTTCTGTGTTTTTGAAGCTCAAAGGGATATGGCCCACTGAAAAGGATATAAACCAGGGCAGAATTTCTTAAAGAAGTAACAGATTAGTTAGTTACAACACCAAGATAAATGGAATTGAAAGAGAGATGCTACTGAGAGCTGGGCAGTACTACTTAAATAACGCTCAAGAGTTTCTATTCTTAAATTGTTGCCTCTTGAGAGAAGAGGAGCAGCGCTGGGCCCACTCCCCTCCGCCTTTTCTGTTCCCCACTTTGGCTGTGTTGTCACTTTCGGAATTGCACTTTTTTCACCTTGTCATAGTAGCTGCCAAAGTGTGTTTTTATAAACATGGGGCTCTAGAGCGCTGGCTTCCTGGGGCAGAGGAAAGAAAGAAATGCGTGTTGTACAAAATAAGTACGTTCATATGTTTAATAAAATAGTTCTATTATTGAAAAAAAAAAAAAAGAATGATATGATCATCCTTTCCTTTTCAGTTCCCTCTAGACTCGATGTACAGCAGAAAAACCCTGGAAAAATCTTTAATGGACCCAGCATACAATCTCCATGCCTCTTGATCATCTCAACCCATTCAGCACAATCTTCACCTTGTAACAGACCACCTGACCTGCCTCTTGAGAAACCTATATGCAGGTCAGGAAGCAACAGTTAGAATTGGACATGGAACAACAGTCTGGTTCTAAATAGGGAAAGGAGTACTTCAAGGCTGTATACTGTCACCCTGCTTGTTGAATTTCTATGCAGAGTACATCATGAGAAACGCTGGGCTGGAGGAAGCACAAGCTGGAATCAAGATTGCCGGGAGAAGTATCAATAACCTCAGATATGCAGATGACACCACCCTTATGGCAGAAAGTGAAGAGGAACTCAAAAGCCTCTTGATGAAAGTGAAAGAGGAGAGTGAAAAAGTTGCCTTAAAGCTCAGCATTCAGAAAACTAAGATCACGGCATCTGGTGCCATCACTTCATGGGAAACAGTGGAAAGAGTGTCAGACTTTCTTTTTGGGGGCTCCAAAATCACTGCAGATGGTGATTGCAGCCATGAAATTAAAAGATGCTTACTCCTTGGAAGGAAAGTTATGACCAACCTAGATAGCATATTCAAAAGCAGAGACATTACCTTGCCAACAAAGGTCTGTCTAGTCAAGTCTATGGTTTTTCCAATAGTCATGTATGGATGTGAGAGTTGGACTATAAAGAAGGCTGAGTGCTGAAGAATTGATGCTTTTGAACTGTGGTGTTGGAGAAGACTCTTGAGAGTCCCTTGGACTGCAAGGAGATCCAACCAGTCCATTCTAAAGGAGATCAGTCCTGGGTGTTCATTGGAAGGATTGATGCTAAAGCTGAAACTCCAATATTTTGGCCACCTCATGTGAAGAGTTGACTCATTGGAAAAGACTCTGATGCTGGGAGGGATTGGGGGCAGGAGGAGAAAGAGACGAGAGAGGATGAGATGGCTGGATGGCATCACCGATTCGATGGACATGAGTTTGGGTAAACTCCGGGAGTTGGTGATGGACAGGGAGGCGTGGTGTGCTGTGATTCATGGGGTAGCAGAGTCGGACACGACTGAGCAACTGAATTGAACTAAATGGAATGACCAAACATGTTAATGGTCTTCCAAAAACCTCCACCTGCTACAAGATAAAAGTACAGATTGTTTGTTACACTGCACATTCACTGTCTTCCATTTCAATCAACCAGCTCTCTGACTACCCCAAACACAACATGCACCATTTCCTATCTGCTATAAATGCATCCTCCAACTGTCTTCTGCCATTCCTCCCAAAATGTCCTTCCCCTTCTGCCTACCCAAGTCCTGCTTCCTATTCCTCTAGTCCTCAGCCATCTTCAGGCCTCTCATCTCCTTACCTCCATTCAGAAAGCAGCTTAAATTTTTAACTGACTAGAGTATGTAAGAGGCAGAGAGCACAAACCTCGGGTTTGTTTTATATCTCCTTCACCAGCTAGCCCATACTATTATTTAATAAAACTTGCTCCTTGTTCACTTAATAATAATTGTTGTGCCTACTAAGCTTCAGGGACTGTTAGCTTAATTTATGGTATCAAAACAGTGACCAATACTTCCCTTCTCCATTCTACGTCTCGGGCTCTTCTCCAGATCCCGTTGGCTCTTTCCTTCTCCCCTGAGCACCCTAACCTTGCCATCACCAGGTGCCCTCTTCCACTGAGTGGAGCCTTCTGCTGAACAGCAACTAAGCTACTTTCACAAACATGTTTCTGGAATACAAAAGAAAAATGACTTGCCTCTCCAAATACTCTGAGAAAAACTAGGAAGAGTGACCAGCAGTACGTTTGTGAAGGCTATTCCGCCACCTGCCAGTTGGCAGCTTCTCACAACTGTCCTTATCACTGACAGGCATTTTCATACACAGCACTATTATGAATAGACCAAAGCCTTAATTTCACTAAAAGCATGTGGAGACTTACTTTTTGTACCTAGACTCTGTGATGAATATATGGTTACGTGAAGAAAGGGGATTGTTATTTTAAAAGTGCATATAAACTGAAACATTCAATGACTAAATTTCTATTTCAGTTAAGCTCCTTCAAGTAAAGCAATTCACCAGACCTAGCATTCAAAATTTAACAATAAAAAACAAGGCAGGTGGTTTGTCCATGAGTTCTACAGGGGTAACTAGAGTACATCTCTGACTTCAAATCTCATCAAAAGAATTTACTCTTAGGCAAACTCAAAGAATGTGAAATACATACATCTTCTGACTAAATCAAATTGTCAGATGTGAAGTAAAGACACTGGACCTGCAGTTCCCAATAGGACGTAAACATAAAAAGCCCTTCAAATTCAAATTCACATCTCTGGGAGTGAAATAAGACAGGAACAATAACAAAAAGCTGTACACATTTCCTTCTTTTAACTACTCTGCTAATAGAAGGAATACTTTTAAAATCTGACCAAGTTTTAATATAAATTAAAAACGTGACTGCTGGGGAATTCAGATGCTCGTCAAGCTCAAATATAAAACTAGATAATTACACAGGATACACTGTGATGACCTAAAGCCATACTGAAAATTGGTAAAAAATAATGAATACTGAAACACTAGAATAACAAAAACTTTGTTTTAATTTCCAAACTGTTTCACAGTAACAAAAGCTTCTGATACTGTGTTACAAGGTCAAATAAGTCAAGTCCTTTCCCTGAACAGAAACCACTAACACTGCTTGTTGCCTTATAAAGGCCATCATAAAGTTTAGAAAGCATTTTATCGTTCATTATTTCAATCAGTATCAAAACCCTTTGAAAAGGAGAGAGGTAAGATTTTCCTCATTTTACAGATGGGAAAACTGGAACTCAAGGAGATTATGGGATTTACCATGACAACATGGCTATCTTCATGTAAGAAAAGAGATAAAAGAAAATACACAGGTATCTAGTCATTTGTGTAAAAGAAATACAGCAAAGATAAACTAGAAATTAAGAAATAGGTTACCTCCAAGTATAGGTGGAAAAGAAGGGGGAAACAGGACTTCCGTGGTGGTCCAGTGGTTAACATACCTCCTGCCAAGGCAGGGGACACAGGTTTGACCCCTAGTCCAGGAAGATTCCACATGCCGTGGAGCAACTAAGCCCATGTGCCACAGCCATTCATGCGCTGGAGCCCCTAAGACACAACCGCTGAAAGCCTTCGAGCCCTAGAGCCTGTGCTCTGCAGCAAGAGAAGCCACTGCGATGAGAAGCCCTCCCACCACAACTGGAGGGCAGCCCTCAACCACTGCAACCAGAGAGCCCGACGAGGCCACGAAGACCCCATACAGTCAAAAATAAATGAAAAAGAGAGACAGAAGATTAGTTTAAAAAAAAGAAGAAGGGGAAACCAGACACTGGGCAGCATAAATAGGAGGAGTAATACTTCTCTGTATTTTTCATCTCTCTTTTTTAATATAATTCTGACTCTTGGAACCAGAGTAATGTTTCACATACTCAAAACAAACAATCAAAACCAAAAGTAGAAGAAAAGCGTTAGGAATTCCTAAACTCTTTTATGTGTACAATGAAGTGAGAAGATTATAGATATGGAGAGCCAGGTTTCTCTAGAGATATTTAATAAACAAGGGAAAGGGGAATGTTAAAACAAACCACGTGGCACTAAGGTGGACTCGAATGTACATATAAACACAGAAATACAGATAACGTGTATGTGAGGGGGTCAGTGTACATATGTTCCCTAATGTTGTCTGCTGAAAGGGCCTAGAAGCAAAGACATGCTGCTGCTGCTGCTGCTGCTAAGTCGCTTCAGTCATGACCGATTCTATGTGACCCCTTGACGGCAGCCCACCAGGCTCCCCGTCCCCGGGATTCTCCAGGCAAGAATACTGGAGTGGGTTAAAGACATGCTACTAACACTGAACACAACTAGGCCTAGAGCTTGGTCACCAACAACATTCTCCAGGAAGAAGACTCAGGATTTCCTGGAGAAGCGGCTGACTGCAGCACTGAGGCAGGGAAAATACAATATGAACCTGAAACATCTTGTGCTGCCAGAAAGTAAAGAAATGCTTTTAAAAGGGGGCGGGGGAAGGGTGAATTCCCTGGCAGTCCAGTGGGCAGGACTCTGTACTTTCGCTGGCAGGGGCCTGGGATCAATTTCCTGGTGGAGAACTAAGATACCACAAGATGCACAGCACAGCCAAAAAAAAGGTTGCTAGCTGGGTGGAAAAACACAGGCGCCAATCTGAATGAACTCCTTATGGCCAAAGTTGGAATAATCTGAGCAATAAAACATATAATGATGATACATATCCATGACTCAGTGATCATATAAATATATAATAGAATATATAATAATACATGGAGGAGAGCTCCTCCTCACAGCAGAATTACAATTAATACATGTAGAAGGGAAGAGAGAATTAGAAAGTCGCAATTAAGCATCCACAAACTTAATAAATGTTGCATGTAATATCCACCAGTTACTAAGATTAGTGGGCCAAAGTCTGAAGAGAACCAGCATTTGCTAAGTCTTCCACAAGATACTTATTATAAAGGTGAGACTGTACCTCCACAGCAGAAAGATCAATCTAACCAAGTAACCATTTCATATTGACCATTCCATATTGACAAGGTGAACTTCTTGATATACTAGGAAAGGGTGCATTGTGGTATCCTTATCAAAATTATAACCTCATTCTGATCAGGAGAAGACATCAAATAAATCCAAACTGAGAGACATTCTACAAAATATCTGATTAGTAACCTTCAAAGGCATCAGTCATGAAAGATAAGAAAAACAGAGAAACAATTACAGACTAGAGGAAACTAAGCAAAAATAGTAACTAAACGCAGTGTGCGATCCTGGAACAGAAAAAGGATAGTGGAAAAATTGGTAAAAATTCTATTAAGGTCTGTAGCTTAGCTGAAAACACTTTATCAATGCTAACTTCCTATTCTTGACCACTTTACCTGGTTAGGGAGGACGGTAACTATAGGGGAAGGAGGTGAGAGACAGAAGGGGACACACCCTACTATTTTGGCAGGTTTTCTCCAAGTCTAAATTTAGTCAAGTCAAGTCGATCTTTTTATTTAGCGAGCTGACGATACTCTGTTCCTACTTAGTTCACATGCTGGTGCCAATGACCTCTACAATAACTGTAACATCAAATACAAACTACTGCACCAATCGATATAAAAGGTTTTGCTGCCTCACAAAGCATTTTAGCAACATACTTAGAAATAACATAAACACTTAATTTTCTAAGCCACATAATCGTTACTGGGTAAGTGAGTGAGTGCAAGTCGCTTAGTCGTGTCCAACTCTTTGTGACCCCATGCACTCTTACAGTCCATGGAATTCTCCAGGCCAGAATACTGGAGTGGGTAGCCTTTCCCTTCTCCAGGGGATCTTCCCGACTCAGGGATCAAACCCAGGTCTCCTGCATTGCAGGCAGATTCTTTAACAGCTGAGCCACAAGGGAAGCCCGTTACTGGGTAGGATGACCATATAATTTACCATGCAAACCAGAACCATGACAGGAGGAAAAGGACCTTTGGTTACCCCACTAGTAGGTCAAGTGTGCATGTTATTAAAGCTATCAGGTCAGTTTGAGCTGGCATAAACCAGATGCTTAGGTAAGTCACCCTCATCTCCCTTAGCCCCTGAACAAATGCCCCTGAGGGAGGGGCCAGAAAATTAGATCAGGAGACCCCCAAAGGAGATTTATGTAATGTGAAAATAAGCTACTGCATATTTACATGCTTAGATTTTTTAATTATGATTTTTTAAAGAAGGTCAAGAATGAAATCACTGACTTTCCAGAACAGCGTTCAGCTCTCACTGCCTTGCCTAAAATGTACCACATTCAAGTACACTGACCCAGGCACAGCATACAGGGTAATAAGCTAAGGTCAAGTACTCTGCTGTCTGTTTGTCGAACAGCAGTTACCTCAGAAAGTTGGACTGGTTCCAAATTCTATTAGTTCCGCAAAAGATCAACAACATAATATTAGAAGTTATCAGCTGAATATGACATATTAGCCTATCGATGTCCTCAAAATTCCACATAGGGTAATTAAGACCTACTTCCTTTGCATATTTAGTAAGAGCTAAGCTAAGTGAAAGTGAAAGTTGCTCAGTTGTGTCCAGCTCTTTGAGACCCCATGGACTGTATAGTCCATGGAATTCTCCAGGCCAGAATACTGGAGTGGGTAGCCTCTCCCTTCTCCAGGGGATCTTCCCAACCCAGGGACTGAACCCAGGTCTCCTGCATTGCAGGCAGATTCTTTACCAGCTGAGTCACAAGGGAAATAAATGCAATCTTTAAAAATCAACAACCCCATTCCCACACCGTAATATTTCAAGTCACTAAAGAAACTGTGTGAAAAATCTTCATCCAAAGCAAATAAACCCTGTTTTCATCAGACCTGAAAGGTTATAGAGTTTCTTCTTTAATGTGGTCTTTTCCTAAACAGTTAAAAAAAACAAAATCCTACTAGACAGAGGATAGCTGTTATTTCTCTATTTTGTTTCCTTACAATAATATATACATTAGGATAGCCTGAGGATATAAATAAATCATCAAATTTAACTTGAAAATTACATAAACACATTAGGTAGAACATTCTATGTGAAATACAATAACCCAAGAATTTTTAACTAATAATTTCAATTCTTGACAAGACAGCAAAGTAGTCAAATGCCCATACTTTCTTACAAACTTATCACTGCCTAATACGAATTTACCTTAATAACAGAAGGAGGCAAAATCTCCTTTTGAATAGTTTCAGGCATTATACAAAAGGTAGAAATGGTCAAAGTCTGTTTACTCAATAAGCCATAAAAAATGAGCACATCTCACTAAATCTCAAACATTTAATGGATTACGAAAGCTTTTCAAGTAGTTCTGTGATGCCATTCCTTCTCTCCTAATCTTTCCTGTTCCTTCTTATTTCAACTTGCACACCTCAACCAAATAAATCTTCAAAACTACTGTTTTCATCATCAGTTTTCCAATAAATAAAAAAGAATTGCAGCTGGTTTTTGACAGGGTGCCAAGACAATTCAATGAGGACAAAATAGTCTTTTAAACAAATAGTACTGAAACAACTGGATATACAAATGCAGAATAAACTTAAGACCCTTACTTAACATCATACATACGAATTCAGAATGGATCAGAGACCTAAGTATAGAAACTAAAATTATAAACTTAGAAGGAAACAAAGATGTAAATCTTCATGACCCTGAATTGGGCAAAGCCTCCTCAGACACAACACAAAAGCACAGGTGACGAGAGAGAAACAGGTAAATTGGGCTTCACCAAAATTAAGAGCTCTGGGGCTTCAAAGGATACGATCAAGAAAGTAAAAGTGAAACAAGGTGACCGACCCACTGAAGGGGGAAAAAAATCATTGTAAATGTTGTATCTGAAAAGGGACTTGTATCCGGACTATATAAAGAACTCTTACAACTCAATCATAAAAAGACAACTAAGTTAAAAAGTGGGCACAGGATTTGAACAGACATTTCTCCAAAGACAAATGTGCAATAAGTCCACAAAAAATATGCACAATATCATTAGTCATCAAGGAAAAGCAAATCAAAACCACAATGAAATACTACTTTATACCCACTAGAACCTATAATCAAAAAGACATAACATGACAAGTACTGGAATCTTCATATTTTGCTGGTAGGAATATAAAATGCTAGTCACTCTAGAAAAGTTTGGCAGTTCCTCAAGATGTTAAACATGGAGCTACCTCATAAAACCCAACAACTGTAGTCTTAGGTATCTACTCAAGAAAAATCAAAACATGCATCCACACAAAAACACTCATAATTATATACAACAGTAAATGCTTCAACCACCCAAATGTCCATCAACAGAGGGAGAAAACATGATGGCGGGAATATTCTCCAACAATTTTAAAAAAGGTTCTAAAACATGCTTGAACATAGTCGAACCACGAAAAAATTACGCAGAGAGAAATCACTCACAAAAGACCACTTATTATATTATTCCATTATACAAATTTCTGTAGGCTAATAGTACTTGCCTATGGTTGGCAGGGGGGCGGGGCGGGGTACTGGAAATTCTAATGAATTCTTTGGAGAGTAATGAAAAGATTCTAAAATGTATTGCAGTGATGGTTGTAGAATGATGTGAATAAATTAAAAACCACTGAACTGTCTGCTCTAAATGGGTGGCTTGTATGGTATAGGCAAATTATATCTCAACAACACTGTGCCCCTCCACCACCAAAAAAGCAATGCTTTATACAAACGAAGTCTAACCTTTTCTTTTATTCATGCAAAGTCCTCTAGAATCTGGACCCATCCACAAGAATCCTCCACTCCAAGCATACTGATCAAGATGCTAACAATACAGCATGTTATTGCTATGTCTGACTCTTTTGTGACCCCACAGACTGTGGCCCACCAGGCTCCTCTATCCATGTGATTTCCCATGGAAGAACATGGGAGTGGGTTGCCATTTCCTTCTCCAGGGGATATTCCTGACTCAGGAATCAAACCCACATCTCCTGCATTGGCAGGCAGATTCTTTACCACCCGAACCACCAGGGAAGCAATAATCCAGCATACACCATGCGTATTCCAAGCCAAAATCTTTGTTCATGCGGATGACCCACTCACCACAATCCTTTCCTCTCTGCCCAACCAAACCCTGACTGTAATCTTAAACTTTTTAATTTTTTAAAAATTCACCTTACTGTTCAAATTCTATGTCTTATATGCTATTTTCTAGGGCCAAGAAAGAGTTGGGAGTCATCTCACTCACCCTTTCTTTCTTAACATTCCTCCATCCTATCTACAAGTTTCAGTCTTTTCCATTCTCAATGTAAAAAATACTGTACTGGCTCAAAACTGGCTGTACTTATTTCTACTGTGATGGAGTGTTGTTCCCACCTTGTCATTCCAAAATTCTCGTTGTTCCGATGCTTCGATCTTATTTTCTGAGCCCTCCGTGAGAGCTCACATGGTCTTACCCTCCCTCCAATCACTCCATATAAATATCAACATTTTCTGAAAATCAGGTATACATATACACATGTATACAATTCCTAACTAGAAAATAACACCTGTTCACAACTTTTTAAAGTATGTTTAAATATATGGATGAAGATGGATTCAAAGGAATAACTTTTTAAATGCAAATAACTGTAGGCGGGGAAATCTGTGAAGTTATGTTGTTTAGTCACTAAGTCGTGTCAGAATCTTTTGTGACCCCATGGACTATACCCATCAGGCTCCTCTGTCTATGGGATTTCCCAGACAAGAATACTGGAGTGGGCTGCTATTTCCTACTCCAGGGGATCTTCTCAACCCAGGGATCAAACCCATGTCTTCTGCATTGGCAGGAATATTCTTTACCTCTGAGCCACCAGGGAAGCCCGTATGAAGTTATATCAATATATTTAATGTTATAAATAATGCAAAATATTATACACACAATAACTCAAAAATGTCTGACTTATTGATAAAGGTTTCAGCCCTCCTCTAATGGGCAGTCATAACTTCTGAGCTACAAGCCAAAGGTGAAACAATATTCTCAAGAAAACCTTTCCAAACCAACGAAAATGGTTCATTTCAAATTGATGAAGAATAAAACTATTCAAAAAGTAGTTTCTGTTGACAGATAGTTAAGCAACAAAATAAGCAAGATACAAAACTATGTAATTTGACCCTAAGTTATGTTACAAAAAAGGCCACATTTTAAGTCCATTAAAGTCCATAGAAAAAAGGACAAAAAATATACCAAAATGTTACACAGTGGGCATCTTTATACACTAAAATTATGGTTGACTTTTACTTTTCTATATTTTTTAACCTTTCTGAATTGATGTATTATTATTAAAAGTATAAAACAAAAAATGTAACAGTAACGTTTGACTATGTTTTTTTCTCCTTGGCCTTGATATAAACTCTAATTCTCAGTATCTATACTTCAAATGCAATCCAGCCACTTTAGACGGCTTTGCAAACTGGGTCAATGCTTATGCCATCTCAAAGGAAATTATGAACTATTTTCAATTCCATTACACATCAGTGCAAACAATTTCAGGGTAGCTTTGAGTACCAGAATTGTTGTGATGTCATCTATATTATCTCAAAACTTACCTTAAACTGATTCCTAGACTCTAACTTAACATTTCATTCAACAAACATTTACAGACTTCCGACTACCTGCCAAGCACTGTTATAGGTGCTGGCAACTCAACAGAGTGAACAAAAACAACAAAAATCTCTGCCTTTAAGGAGTTTAAATTCTCTGTAGATAAAACTTAATGTCTCAGAAGAGTCAGGGAACACCCAAACAGGGCTCAAAAAAGTACAGAACAACTACTAGTTAATAAAGATTATAAAAACTGACAAATTTCTGTACATAGCTCAAACCATCTCAAATTTCAGCTAAGGGTATAGGAAAGTGAAAAACTCCTTCTGACTGGCAGCAAGCCAAAGAACTGGGAACCAACTGAGAATTCAGAAGTATCTCAGGATCCTGCAATATTTCATCCATGTAAATTCCAGCTGCAGTTTATTCACTGCCTGAAGTCAGGCGCCTGCCTAATAATCAGGAAATACTTCATTTCCTATTATATTAACTCAAAGCATCATTCCTAAAGTAAAAATAGAGATTGTTCCTCACCACAGGCGTTTATTTCAGTACTTACTTTCTCCCTCATACCTCATAATGAACTAGCTGGGTCATCCCCCAGAGCAAGCCAGCATCAGACATGACAACCTTATTTATAGCCTCAAGTCATCCCACCACAGACAATAAAGTCTTCACTACTAAAGTCACAGAAGTATTTCAATCTGTTTGGCTAAATCTAACATTAACAAGACAAAAACCAGAGGCTTCTTCTATGAGCAAGCTGCCTTCCCTGTGGTCCATGTTAGAATGCCTCTAGTATCAGTTAAGTCGCCACAGAAACGTGTCACTGACCATCAAACAGACTAAGAAACCATTAATAGGTCCCTATAAATCCTTCCCATCTACTTGCAAGAACAAAACAGATCCTCAAACCATAATCTTCAGAATTAAAAGCCACCACAATTCAAGAGGATCACTTAGTAAACTCATCTAACCTCTTCATTTTAGAGAAAGGGAAACTGATGCCCAAAGCAGTTACACGACCAGTCCAAGATATCACATTAAAATGGAAAAGCCAAACTCAAATCCTGATTTTTTTTTTTAAACTCCCTAACAGCTGACCATCTCAATACACCAAGTGAAATCTACTTATATTTTGAGACCAGCAAGTACGGCTTCCAAGCCAGTCTAGTATCAGAAGGGCAGGGGATATTATTATAGGATGACTGGGAAGGAGACTGGGAAAGAACCAACCACAGAAATCAGGATCCGATATATGTAACATGAATGTATCTTCTCATATTCTCATATTATGACGCAGAAGATATTTTCAATCTATAGCAACTGTGTTTTGACTGCCATGTTCTCTGGTATGTCTTTCTAGCTTTTCTGCCACTGCTAAAAACCTGAAACATGCCTGAAATCCATTTAGTACTAACATTCTATGCAGCAGCAACAGCAAAGGAATTGGGAAAAGTTAGCTGGCAGAGGAGAAAGCTCTCTAAACCTTGGGTAATTCTTACTCAGCCTTCTAATTTAGCTCAGGATTTCTTGTATGAAGCCCTAATTCCTCCTTCCCCCCAGGCTAGGCTCCTACAGCAGAGTAATTGTACTTGCCTCATGGTATTCTGCTGGTTTACCTGTCTGGACCAAGTTCTTTGAGGCCAAAGACTTCAACTTGAGACCTAGCACTAAGTGGGCACACAGTAGGTGCTGGATGAACAATTTTTAAACTTGCCACTTAAAGCACCAATATAAACAGCTTAAAAGGTGGCAACCCTATTCTGATTTAAAACATGGTTTTCAAAAACATTTTTTAGCAGATCTTTCTGTAAAAATCTTATCAGAAACCCCAATGTGAAAAAGCAACTTATTGGTCCTTAGGTAATTTAAGTTCTCCTAGTTTGACGGAAAATACCAATGAGCCTAGTACGGGCGTAGCAGCAGCAGAGGCAAGAGCTGATGCGAATCAGCCATCTAACTTTGTTTCTTCTTTATCTCTGTCTTTATCTCCCTCCCGAGAAGAGGACGGAGATCTGTGTCTCAAAGCACATAACCATCTTTGTTGATGGTGGGGCTTAAGAGTAAATAGACTACTGGCCATTGCATAAGCTACACAGTTCTAGTTGCTAGTTATACAGGTATTTTGAGAGATCCCTTGGTAACATGTGAACAAGCAGAAACACGCACTGAATCAAATGCAGCAGGCCTATTCCTCTGCTTTAAGGCTCAATGAGGTAAAGATAACCTACCTGTCTAGCAGTATGTAGCTATGAGCTAATTAATACATGGTACAGCATCACCGCACTTTAGATTACTCCAGAGATCCTTTACACAGACTTCCTCTGGCTATAAAATATGGGAGAGCATCCTCACTTCCATCACCCCACATGCACACTTGATAAGAAGTAGCCCAGCAGACAGAAAGGACATCCGTAAGCCTTAGGACAACAGTCTGAACCACAGTTCACTACCTACTAGACAGATGACCTTGAGAACGTTACTTAAATTCTCTGAACTTCGGTTTCCTCATCAGTAAAACAGAGACTATTAGAGTTCTTGTGCAAATTAAATAAAATCATATATGTGCAGCTCCTAGAACAGTAAGCACTCAATAAATAAACATCATTGTATCACTCAAATTTAGCTTTGACAGAGGCAAAAAAGAAAGCAGATGTTACTGGTTTCAGCCTATAAAACTGAAAATCAACACAGAATGCAAAAAAGGGAAAACTACAGTACCGAAAATAAAGAGAATATTTGCTTTTAATGTATGTCATATCTAAGACAAAAGAGCTGAGGACACAAGTCATTTGGGGGTCACAGGCCTTTACCAAATTAAGTTTCTTTAAAGAACCTACTGCTCTAAAAAAAAAAAAAAAAAGAACCTACTGCTCTTATTTTCTTAACCAAACCAACTCCCCCTAAACAGTAACTAGACTCCCCAGAAGTGTCAGCAGCCCTGAGAGAAATTACATCCTGAAGCCTTTCCATATAAATAGAACACTGAGTATTCACAACAGACTGCAAAATTGTTCTGTTTAAGTCAGAACTACTTGAGCACCTGAATTCAAACTCATTTATCTTCAATTATCTCAAGGGTGAGCAATTTCCATCTGAAGAACTAGGCTTTTAATGGAGACCCAAGAACTCCCTGAAAAATGTTAGCAAGATTTTCTATGCATGTACAATTTTCTCTGGAGAAGGTCTACAAGGTTTTATCAAAATGTTAAAGTTGTTTGTTACCCAGAAAAGGTTAAGAATCAGCATGGAGATTCTCAGTACAGCCTTCTGGAACCTCCCACTGGGAAGGTGAGGTGAGCAAATCTCAAGGCAAGGATCCCCAAGTGCCAATTTCATAAACTATTCACACTGGATTACGTTATAGAAACTCTTAAGCATATTTCTCCCTTGCCATTAGCACTTTCTATATCAGGGTTTATCTTCTTTCATCCTCATCGTCCCCACCCACCCTCCACCATGGCCCATCCATCCTGGGACAGCTCCTATCCCGTGCCTCTTGGCAGTCAAGGGCCTCTATCTGACAGGGCCTTAGGAGCCTGCTGCGCCTTACCGATGACTACTTAAGCAGGTAAAACTCCAATTAGCATTTCTGATTTGCCACTTGAACACTACGTACAAATGAAGGACAGACATCTTGTTACATGAGTCTCCTCATATTTTTACAGATTTAAAATGCTAACTAAACTCATTAATTCAATTCAAACACAACTGCACCCGTACATTCTGAGGAACTGGAGAGTTAATCAAGCCATAGAAAGGGCACCTCCAACTTTGCACTCCAGTCTCAATGTTTCTATGTGTATCAATTTATATGATAATCACTTTTATCAAACAGATACAAATCCCCACACTCCCTCAGTGTAGAAAAGCAAAATTAACTATATTTCAATCCATTTTTAACCAATTCCCCATTACCACAGATAATGTTTCACCACTGGCACATTCTAATGAAATCTGTAATCTATACTTCATTTACTTACAAGCTTTCAGATTTAGCAATTGTAACCTTTCAACGTGTAAGGCAAATAAAAGATAACAGAACTGTGAAATACATTAAGAAGAAAACTTATTCTTCCTTCACTGATATGAGGCAAAGTAAAAAAAAAAAAAAGCCACATAAAACCAAGTAATCTATATTACTACATTTAAGTATAAAAATGATTTCCATTGGAAATTACATCTTGGATCTATCCCCTTTAACAACTATTGCAGTATTACTAGCTGCTCTTATATTGCAACCAACTCACAGCTTTTACAGGTCCTTCCTTTGTGAAATGCAATTGAAAAAGCACACTCGAAACGCTTAGTGTCCAAATAATACCACTAAACTCACCGAGCACTGTCATATTCAGCACCTTGGTCCTCATCACTTTGTAGTCAAGAACATACAACTACAGACCTCCTTTCATGTGTTTAATTTCCAAAACAGCTCCAAGATGGAGGTAAAGAATAATTTACTTGGTGGCACAGTACAGAAACTTTAAAAGCGCTAACCAAGTATGGGCAATCAAGACCAAAAAACCCTGAAATTAAAAAGGAATTTAAACTCACAAAGCATTAAGTGAAGATACCTTTAAGAGATCCAATACTGAATTCTACCTTGAAGTAGGACTATCAGCCAGTCTTCCACCCCAAAGTAAAGCAACTAGGGACACTGATCAAAACTAACCAGGTTTTTCATGGGCAACAAACAGTAAGGCATCACTAACCAGTCTCTTCAGTGAGCAATTCTTAATTGAACAGAATCATGCAGTTAAACATTATGAAATCAGTACACACATCACACTGGAATGGAATTTATCTTACCCTGCGCCACACTGCTTGGATTGAAAAAATGTAGACTAACAATATTCAAAGCACAGAGAAAATGGCACTTGACAGAAACCAAAACTATGGCCTGAGATGACTCCACAAGGGGAGATAACTTTCCCTTCTCAAAGTAATGGATACAGACAAGAATCAAACTACAGACTGTGAAATAACCTGTGGACCTCACAGCAGTTAGTTTCACTTGCTCCAACACCCTACTCTCTCTAAAAGTCAAACGCACGATGACACAAATACAAAAACACAACACATCTAAACATCCAATAATTATTTATTGATTTACATAAATACAACGGATTGGGGGGAGGGGTGTATGATGAAATGTTACTCTCAGGTAGGTAATAATGCCTTTCTAATTCTCCGTGGAATTCATGAATTCAACGTTTTACCTTCACCCGCTGCTTTTTAACTAAAATACCTCGTCACCAAGTCTTTTCAATCAAAGCTGTCCAAAAACTCTACAGTCGAGCAAATAACATGAAATTAGACACATTCAACACTAGACTTTCCAGCCAGGAGCCACGGTACCCTCCAGATATCAGGCCTAGGAAGAGTAAATTCAAGCCCTTTAAAAATATTCAGCATTTAACACCAGTCTTCCAAGAAGTGAGACTTTTGGGGGTGATGGGTAATGTCAGTTAACTTCCTCTTCCTTTAAAAAGGTCAAAGACAGGGAAGCGTCCGGCGTTACATTTCCTCCTTAGATCGCGTTCCACCACAAACCACATCACAACTCTCCCAATCGCTAAAAAAAAAAAAAACACTAGCCAGAGGGAGTGCTTTCTGCAAAATTTCACCGTAGACTGAAAATCCAACTTACCTTTGGAACGAGCTAAGTTTAGTTTCACACGGGAAATTTACCAATAAAGTTTATTATGTATTAACCACGACAATCAAGGAAGCCCACCATGCCCCGCTGCAGGGGGAGCTGAAGGGAGATAAGAAGGAGGGTGTCGTCCTTACAACAATCAGAGAAAAAGCCTTCCCTGCGGGGCTGGTCACAGGCACCAGCAAATTCGGCCTAATAAAAAGGGGGGCGGGGGGCGGGTTTGGGCGGGGAGAAGAAGCGAGAGGGGGGAAACGGTGTCTCCCACCCCGCCCCGGCTCCAAAAGGGAAGGGCTGCAGAAGCAAGGCCGATGGAGCTAGTCTGCACAGTAGTGCCAAGGGTCGGAGAGGGGGGGGAGGGGGGTTCCCCACCCCCAGCAGTGCTGCTGCCAGGGCACCCCCAAAAGCTCCGGCGCCAGGCCGGGTGCGTGGGCTGGAGGAGAAGCGTCCCTGCCCGCGGCTGGGCAGCAGCTGCTGCGGGCAGGAGAGTCCCCGGAGGGGCCACAGTCCCCGACACCCCCAACCCTGGTCCACGGCGAAGCGAGCCGAAGGGCTGGCAGGAAGGTGAAAAGGATACTGTTGGGGCGCCTGGGTCTGGAGGGCCCTGATGTTCGGGTGAGGAGGGGCCGCCGCTGCTGCTGCCGCCGCCGCCGCCGCTGCCGCCGCCGCCGCCGCCGCCGGGTGAGGAGGCGGTACCGCTGCTGCCGCCGCCGCCGCCGCCGCCGCCGCTGCTCCGGTGCCGGGTCCGGTTCCTGCTGCAGCCGCTGAGCCTGATTTCAGAGCCGGTTTCTGCGGTAAACTCATGGCAAAGCGAAGCCACCAACCCCCCCAGAGCGGGACCGGGCGCGCCGGGGTGCAGGGGCCGGGGGCAGCGGGGGGGCGGGATAGGGGCAGACCCGGGGAGGCGGCGGGAGCAGGGGGCCGGGGGGAGGCTGGGAGGAGGAGGAGGAGGGGGCCCGGGCCGGTCACACACGCCCGCCGCCGCCGCCGCCGCCGCCGCCGCCGCCGCCGCCGGCAGCAGCAGCCGCCCCGCGGGCCAGCACCACCGGCTGCCGGTCTCCGTGACAACGCGACCCCAGGGGGGGGGGCCGGACCCGGCGGGGGCAGGAGGCGGAGAGACCGGACCTTTCACGGCAATATCCTCATGGGCCGGCGGCGGGGGGTCTTTATCCCCCTCCCCGGGGGAAGCGGCGCCCTTCTCGGTAGCGGGGCTCAGGCGATGCCGGCGGATTTTCTTCCCTCAACGAGCAGAGCATCCAACATGGCGCTGCGGCCGCCTCCAGCAGTCCGGCAGGACGGCCGCTCGGAAAACTTCGGGCCTTTTCGGAGTGGCTCGGGAGGCCGAGGGTGGGAAGCCCCTTCGGCTCTTTCCGGAGACTGGGAGCGATCGGGATTCTTCGGAAACGCTCGGGGGCGTCTTCGGCTGCCGTTCGGGAGCTCTCTGGGGCTGACTCGCTTCCTCGGGAAAGATCGGCGAGGAGTCGGGGGAGGGGCGCGGGGGGCGGCTTCCCTGGCGCGCTGCGGCCGGGGGGTACCGGGCGGAGGGAGAGACCAAAGGCGAGGTCTGGTCTGTGAGAGCCCTATCCTGTCGCTCAGCCGCGAAGAACAATGGTAACGGCCGTGGAGCCCTGCGGTCCGCAGAGCCCTGTCCGCGGGGGCTGGGAGACACTGAGGAGAGAAACCCAGGTCACGGAGGTAGGAAGCGCTTCACCAGAGAGAAATCGCTCGAGAGGAACGCGCCGCGTGCCCCTATCTACATTACACAGAGCTCTCGCCGGCCTGTAACGCATCACCGTCCATTGTGTCGACATTTCGCCCTCGCTCAGAGAAGCGAGTGGGATGAGGAGCCCCGGTCTCCAGAGCGCGCTGAGGCGAGGAGAGGGAAAGGGACCGGCCCAAGGTCACCCAGCCGAGAAAGGACAGAGCCAAACCAGTATCTGAAATCCACCTTCGTCTGAAGGAACCTGGCCGCCTCCCAAGTGGCCCGGGGACCTCACCCGACCGCCTTATCTAATCGGCAGCCCTAACTTAGGGATCTGTGCACGGATTCTTCTCAGGCCTGCCTCAGGACCCGAGCGCCCTTTAACCGTCAGCCGGAGGTCGGCTCCCCAGTGCCCTGTGACACTTGATAAACTCCTTTTCTCCTCAGCATGACTCACGAACACACCCCCACACACACCCCCTGCCCACAAACCACCACCACCCCGCATTGGGGGTCTTGTCTAAGCACGGGAACATTAAGGGGAAAGGAACTGCAGAGATCAGGGAGCAAGCCAGGTAATGGTTCCCAGGCGCTGAGCATTTACTGTCTCACACCGTCCAGTGAAATAGGGATAATCATTTCACAAAGGAAGAGACTGAGGCTCAGGGAGGCTCAATACCACCGCCCAAAAGCAGGAGCTGAGAAAAGCCAGGCTCAAAACCCACAAGAGACTGCCCTGGTGGCTCAGAGGGAAAGAATCCTCCTGCCAATACAGGAGACACCGGTTTAATCCCTGGTGCAGGAAGATCCCAGAGATGGTGGAGCAACTAAGCCCATGTGCCACAACTTATTGAGCCTGTGGTGTAGAGCCCAGGAGCTGCAACTCCCAAGCCCGTGTGCCGGAATGCCCTAAAGCCGGTTCTCCACAAGAGAAGCCACTGCAATGAAAAGCCCCTGCACATCAACTAGAGAGTAGCCCAGCTCACCACGACTGGAGAAAAGCCTGCACAACAACAAAGACCCAGCATAACCAAAAATAAATAAATGAAGATAAAATCATTTTTTTTAAAAATGGACAAGATACTTTCCCAAGGTCACATGGAGAGTGTAATTGGCAGACACAAAATTGGAATCAGAGGTGGGTTCTAACTCCTGCTATACTGTTCCATACTGCCTTTTTTTTTTTTTTCTTCTTCTTTTTCAATTCACATGAAGCTCTACACACAGTGGGTGCTTAATTCTTGGCAGTCCCTGGGAACCCTAAAACTCCCTCTGAATAAAAAGCATCTGGAAGAAGGGTATACCTCCACGGCATCTTTCTGGAAAGAGTTTCACAGCTCCTAGTGTAGTGAAGAAGGAATATCATCCATCCATCATCTCCAGACTGAAACTCAGGAGCTACTTCACATTCTGGAATCATTTGGATTTGTAACACCTGTTTACCTGGGATTGGATTTTCTGGTCTTCTTCAGGCACAATCAGCTCCAGGAAAAATTCCTAACTGGTCCTGCCCTTCCCCAGGTTCTCCTTCTGTGTTCCAGATCTCAGACTTCCTTCTCCCAATGAAAACCTGTTCCCAGGAAAGAATTTGGTTTCCTATTTACAGGGTGAATCTACCTCTGCTTTATTGACTATGCCAAAACCTTTGTGTGAATCACAACAAACTGTGGAAAACTCTTGAGTTGGGAATACCAGACCACCTGACCTGCCTCCCGAGAAATCTGTATGCAGGTCAAGAAGTTAGAACTGGACATAGAAAAACAGATTTGGTTCCAAATCAGGAAAGGAGTATGTCAAGGCTATGTATTGTCACCCTCCTTATTTAACTTATATGCACAATACATCATGTGAAATGCCCGGCTGGATGAAGCACAAGCTAGAATCAAGATTGCTGGGAGAAATATCAATATCCTGAGATATGCAGATGACACAACCCTTATGGCAGAAAGTGAAGAAGACCTAAAGAGCCTCTTGATGAAAGTGAAAGGAGTGAAAAAGTTGCCTTAAAGCTCAACATTCAGAAAACTAAGATCATGGCATCTGGTCCCATCACTTCATGGCAAACACATGAGGAAACAATGGAAACAGTAAGAGACTTTATTTTGGGGGGCTCCAAAATCACTGAAGATGGTGACTGCAACTGTGAAATTAAAAGACACTTGCTCCTTGGAAGAAAAGCTATGACCAACCTAGACAGCATATTAAAAAGCAGAGACATTACTTTGCCAACAAAGGTCCATCTAGTCAAAGCTATGGTTTTTCCAGTAGTCATGTATGGATGTGAGAGTTGGACTATAAAGAAAGCTGAGCACAGAAGAATTGATGCTTTTGAACTGTGGCATTGGAGAAGACTCTTGAGAGTCCCTTGGACTGCAAGGAGATCCAACCAGTCAATCTTAAAGGAAATCAGTCCTGAATATTCATTGGAAGGACTGATGGTGAAGCTGAAAGTCCAATACTTTGGCTACCTGATGAGAAGAACTGACTCATTGGAAAAGACCCTGATGTTGGGAAAGATTGAAGCCAGGAGAAGGGGACAACAGAGGATGAGACGGTTGGATGGCATCACCAACTCAATGGACATGAGTTTAAGCAAGCTCCAAGAGTTGGTGATGGACAGAGAAGCCTGGCGTGCTACAGTCCATGGGGTCACAAAGAGTCAGGACAGGAATGAGCAACTGAACAGAAGGGAACTTACTGAGTGATAACAGACTGATAATTGCTTAATTGTTCTTTTCTGAGTTTGTTTCCTTTTCCAACTTAATAGCTACACTTGTCAGGCGATTACTGTGTGTCTGGTCTTCAAGCACTTTATGAGCGTTATCTCTCTTAAAACAGATAGACCTTGAGCAAAATAATGTAACAGTCCCTGATAAGATTCTAGCCCTGGGCAGTCAATGCAAAAGGCTTATGGGGAGCAAAGTCAGAAAGGTAGAGTACTCTCCTTTCATCCAAAGCATAAGCCTGCTCAACACCTCCCATTTGACACAGAGCAGCTAAAATTTGTTGAACACCTACTGTGTGCCAGGACACAACTCTGCTAAGCATTCTACTTAGGGTCAATCCTATTCACCTCCACAACTGTGCAAGGTAATATGTCCTATTTACAAAGAAACTGAGGTTCAAAGATGTGAAGAAACAATTGTATAACTTTCAAGTGGAAATGCTGGCATTTAAACCCAGGCATCTGGGACTTCCCTGGTGGTCCAGTGGCTAGGACTCCAAGCTCACAGTGCAGGGGGCCCAGGTTTGAACCCTGATCAGGGAACTAGATCCTACATGCTGCAACTAAGAGTTCTGATGCCACAGCTAAAGATCTGTGCTGCAACTAAGACCTGGTGCAGTCAAATAAATATTTTAAAAAATTAACCCAGGCATCTGACTCCAGTTCTGATTTGCCACCATTGCCTTCCCCAGAGCAACCTCCCCACGCTGGCCAGGGGCACTGTCCACAAGCAAAGCTGATCTTGTGAATTTGCCTGCTGAGAACTGTTCATGTCTCCCACATTGCCTTCAGGATCCAGTTTAAATTCAGGACCCTTCAGAAGACTTCCCTTGTGGTCCAGTGGTTGAGAGTCTGCCTATCAACTCAGGGGACATGTGTTCGATCCCTGATCCAGGAAGATTCCACATACTGCAGGGCAGCTGAGCCCATGCACCGCAACAGTGCAGCTATAAACAAGTAAAGAAATAAAACAGCCTCAGGATCTGGACTCGACTTCAGTCCTGCCATTCTCCACCTCACATCCAAAGCTGCAGCCACCTTGCTCCACTGCAAACAAGGCCATCTTCCTCCTCGCCCTGGGATCCATATGTGGGCTACAACCCCAAACCATCCTCTCTTTTCTCAGCCCATTGGCTAATTCCCCTCCCACTTCAAGGTTGGCTTAGGCCCCACTTCCTCTAGACAGCCTCACTCCCCAGGCTGAGCTATGCTCACCGTTTCTAGGTTCCCAAGTGGATGCTTAAAGCTTGTGTTGAGCAATTAAGGGTACAGCCTTTGGAATCAAATTGCCCGACTTTGATTCTCAGCCCTGCCATTGATTAGTTGTATGACCTTAGGGAAAATCACTTAACCTCTTATGCCTCAGTTTTCTCTGTAAAATGGAGATTACCTCCTATCATGAGAAATAAGATAATACACAGGAAGTCCAGTCCCTGACTCATAATAATAGTTGGCTGTTGGTGGTTTAGTTACTCAGTCGTGTCCAACTCTTGATGAGACACCATTGACTGTAGCCTGCCAGGCTCCTCTGTCCATGGGATTTCCCAGGCAAGAATAACTAGAATGGATTGTTGTTTCCTTCAGGGGATCTTCCCAACAGGGATCAAATGCACGTCTCCTATGTCTCCTGCATTGCAGGCAGAATCTTTACCAGTGTACCACCTGGGAAGCCCGCAACAGTTGGATAAAGGAACATTACCTGGTCCTTTAAAATATCCCTGATATCTAGCACCCAGTTAATAGGATGTGAAGCTCACTGAAGGAAAGAATAATTGTGAATTGCCAGAGGATTTCAGGAGAGGCCCTGGATACTGCAGAGCCAAGGCCGGGCCTCACTGCACAGGGAGCAAGAAAGTTGAGAGGATCCTGCTGGCCCACCAGAGGAGTTTTGCATTTTTAACCAGCCAGCCACCATTCCCAGAGCCCACCACACTACCCCCAGCAGAGGCCTGCATTCCCTCCCAGAATCAGTATACGTCTCCATCCTCACTCAAAGAGCCAACAGGCAGGTGAAGATCTAGTTTATACATCTTCTCAAGGCTGAGTGATGATCCTTTGCTTACTTGTTATCATGTGGGGTCACCATGCTGTTTCTCTAAATGAATGGAAGACTGGACTCAGGGGGACCCTTTAATTTCTGAATTGAAAACTTGTGAAAATATTGTTGCAAGCTGGAATTCTCTGGCCCTTTCACTTGTTTTTCCTCCTGGAGGGGACTAGCCTTTTAGCATAATAGAAGCCATCTTTAGTAGCCACAGAAGGTTTGCATCAGGTGTTCCACTCTGAGACATGCAAACCTCCACCAAGGCCTGGGCGTGGAACTTAGTGACGTAAGATCTAGACCCTAGGAAGTTAAGACATAGCGATGAGAGACCAAGAACATTAAAAAGAAGAAGAACGCAAAGGAAGATTGAAGAAGTAGCGACTATAGGGCACTCATCTGAAATGAACATGTATAGGAGAAAAGCCCCTGTGGGGGAAAAAAGTAAATATTTTGCCCCATTGCTTATACTGAAGCTGGTTCATAATTAGCTATAAATGTTCTTCAGTAAAGAGCTATGCCAGCAGGCCCTGCCCAGCATCACAGGGCCTGGTGGTAGGCTGCCCTGTAAAGGTAGTAAGCAGTTCCTTTCAAAGGTTGTAAACTTTCAGAGAGATCTGGATTCTAACCTTGCAGACTAGCTGATCAACCTTAATCAAGTTTCCTAATTTCTCTGGGCCATTTACAAAAGGAAGACAGGAGGTCTGCCTTCCAAGGATTAAAGTAGGACTTGGAGGAGCTGGTCCACAGAGAGCATCACCAGGGCCCCAGGGCATGGTCAGAACCTCAACAAAGCTACATCCTGTAGCTCTTCCCTCCAAGGCAAAGCTTGCTGCCACAGCCACCCCCACTTCCCAGGCCAAGTCATCCTACCCCTTTGCCTTTGCCTGTATGTGTGCGCAGTAGTCTTCATTTCTCAGCTATTTCTGCAGCTTACCATAGCCCCCAACAGTTCTGCAACAGCAGATACTGCAGCTTCACCAGGATGGAACAGGGAACAAAAAATATTATCATAAGATGGTTAAGACTAAATTTTATGTTACTTTTATTTACCATAATTGTTTAAAGTATTATAATGAGTCTAGTCAGGACTGAAGGTGCCTTAGGGATTGCCTTAGGGTCCTGGTTTTAAGATTAGAGCCCAGATATGATTTTTCTCACCCTGCAAGTGAGCAACACAGCCTGGACTGAAACTCACAAGCTCTTCTCACTGCTGGACCAAGGTGCTTCTCATGACCTGATACCATATTCTCATTAAGAAGTTGGATATCCCTACACGCACCCATGCCCCTCTTTTCCCACTTCGAGGATGGGCCATGCGTCCCCTGTGTGCCTCTGGAATCACAGCCAATCTTCAGAACTTATTTAACAGGCATTTACTGAGTGACATCTACATACTAGGCTCTGTGCTGGGACCCTAGCAAGACCACATCTAATAGGGAAGAGAGAGAGGTAATTGGACCTACAAGTTAAATAATCCCCAAAGAATTCCCTGGTAGTGCACCAGTTAGGGCTCCGTGCTTTCCTTGCATGAGGGAGGCTAGGATCCCACAAGCTGCCATGGCCAAATAATAATAATAATCCCCATAATGATCTACATTGAAAAATTAAGATCCTGCCACTTTTGTGCCCAGAGCCCTCCACTTCCCTCACTTCTGAGGTAGAGTAAAAACCTAAGTCTCTTCAGTGACCCATGAGGCGCTCGGGGAGCTCTGTCTCCCCCCCTACCACCTTTACCTCCCTGAGCGCCGCCTCTAGTCTTCTTTAGTGCACTGCCTTTTGGATGTTCCTTTTTTTTTTTTTCTTAATAACTTAACATTTTATTTATTTATTTGGCCACATTGCAAGACATGCAGGATCTTCCCTGACCAGGAATAGAACCCATACCCCCTACAGTGGAAGTGAAATCTTAACCGCTGGACCAGCAGGGAAGTTCCTGGATGTTCCTTTTATACACTTCAGGCCTCAGGGCCTTTGCACTTTCTGTTTCCTGTCCTTAGGATATAGTACTGCTCACCCCCTCACTTCCTTCTTGTCCCTACTCAACTGCCACCTTATATCAGAGGCCTTCCCTGATCATCTCTTAAAAGTTAACAACCCACTCCCAGCCTCAGCCCACCCTATCCTACTGTAATTTCCTTCATTATACTTATCACCATCTAACCAGTGACATATTTACAGTCTATCTTTCCCCATTAGAATGTTAACCCTACAAGAGTAGAGATTCTGTTTTGTTTGTTGCTGTATCTCCAGGCCCTAGAATAGTGCCTGACATATACTGTGTGCTTGTGATATTGTGATTTATAATAAGAAATATATATTTGGTCTTCATTCCATCCCTGGAGTAGAGCTCCTAGAACCCTTAGAATAGAAAAGGTCAGTTTTCATTCCAATCCCAAAGAAAGTGAAAGAAAGAAAGTGAAGTTGCTCAGTTGTGTCCGACTCTTTGCGACCCCGTGGACTGTAGCCCACCAGGCTCCACCGCCCATGGGATTCTCCAGGCAAGAATACTGGAGTGGGTTGCCATTTCCTTCTCCAGGGGATCTTCCCTTTAGAACTCGGGATCTTCCTTTTGGAACCCAGGTCTCCAAAGGCAATGCCAAAGAATGTTCAAACTACTCCACAATTGCACTTATCTCACACTGTAGCAAAATAATGCTCAAAATTCTCCAAGCCAGGCTTCAACAGTATGTGAACTGTGAACTTCCAGATGTTTAAGCTGGATTTAGAAAAGGCAGAGGAACCAGAGATCAAATTTTGAACATCTCTTGGTTCATCGAGAAAGCAAGAGAGTTCCAGAAAAACATCTACTTCTGCTTTATTGACAATGCCAAAGCCTTTGACTGTGTGGATCACAATAAACTGTGGAAAATTCTTAAAGAGATGGGAATACCAGACCACCTTACCTGCCTCCTGAGAAATCTGTATGCGGGTCAAGAAGCAACAGGTAGAACTGGACGTGGAACAACAGACTGGTTCCAAATAGGGAAAGGAGTACTTCAAAGCTGTATATTGTCACCCTGCTTATTGAACTTATATGCAGAGTACATCATGTAAAATGCCAGACTGGATGAAGCACAAGCTGGAATCAAGATTGCTGAGAGAAATATCAATAACCTCAGATACACAGATGACACAACCCTTACGGCAGAAAGCGAAGAAGAACTAAAGAGCCTCTTGATGAAAGTGAAAGAGGAGAGTGAAAAAGCTGCTTAAAACTCAATATTCAGGAAACAGATCATAGCATCTCGTCCATCACTTCATGGCAAATAGGTGGGGAAACAATGGAAACAGTAAGAGACTTTATTTTGGGGGGCTCCAAAATCACTGAAGATGGTGACTGCAGCCATGAAATTAAAAGACACTTGCTCCTTGGAAGAAAAGCTATGACCAACCTAGACAGCATATTAAAAAGCAGAGACATTACTTTGCCAGTAAAGGTCCATCTAATGAAAGCTATGGTTTTTCCAATAGTTAGTAAGGATGTGAGAGTTGGACTATAAAGAAAGCTCAGCGCAGAAGAATTGATGCTTTTGAACTGTAGCATTGGAGAAGACACTTGAGAGTCCTTTGAACTGCAAGGAGGTCCAACCAGTCAATCCTAAAGGAAATCAGTCCTGCATATTCATTGGAAGGACTGATGCTGAAGCTCACCTGATACGAAAAACTGACTCATTGGAAAAGACCCTGATGCTGGGAAAGATTGAAGGCAGGAAGGAGAAGGGAACAATAGAGAATGAGATGGTTGGTTGGCATCACCGAATTGATGGACGTGAGTTTGAGTAAGCTCCGGGAGTTGGTGATGGAGGCCTGGCGTGCTGCAGTCTGTGGGGCGGCAGAGACAGATAGTACTGAGAGACTGAACTGAACAGAACTGAAGCTAGGAAAGTGATAAGGTTTCATTTGTTATGTAAATGAAGTGATGTTTGGGAAGCCCCTGGGTCACCTAAGGAGTAGGGGCTGGGCTGCCAGGGGAATATACCTTATGATTAGAGAGCTGAACTTTCAGTCCCTCTGCTGGAGGTTGAGTTCCACCACCAGTGGCCCAAGATTTAATCAGTCAGTCGTATGTTACATGTGTGTGTGTGTGTGTGTATGCTCAGTCATGTCCAACTCTTTGTGACCCTATGAACTGTAGCCCTCTGTGATGAGGCTTCCGTAAAAACCCACAAGTACAAGATTGTGAGTGCCTCCAGGTCGGTGTAGAGAGAGGGCATGGAAGCTTCTGCACCCCTTTCCCTGTCCTTTGCCCTGTGCTGTTCTTGAGTCACATCCTTTCATAATAAACTGGTATCTACTAAGGGAAATGTTTCTCTGAGTTCTGTAAGCTGCTCTAGTAACTAACTCCAACCCAAGGAGAGATCATGGGAACCTCCGTCTCTAGCCAGTGGATCAGAAGCACAGATAACAGCCTGAGCTTGTGGCCGGCATATCTGAAGCAGAGGGGTGGGTGTGGGGGAACCTTGTAGGACTGAGCCCTTCACCTCATCTTATCAGGGAGGCCTTCCCAGACCATCCTTTATAAACTGACTGTGGGATTTGAAGCTGTCTTCAGGTCGATGGTGTCAGGGTTGAGTTAAGTTGTAAGGTACCCGGCTGGTATCTGAGAGCTAGCTTGTGATATCCCAGAGGGCTCAGTGAAATATTCATTGACTGACACAAAATGATACCTGCTGGAGGCACAGGAAGTGGGAGCGGGAGGGGTCAGAGGGAAGGAGCACAGTTACCACCTTCTGACTCTTCGACATATTAATTCAGAACCTGCCCGTCCATTGAGTTGAACCTCCCTTGCCTACGCCTTGTTTGGATAAGAGAACTAATTCCAACTGGGTGTGTCCATCAGCATCAAGACACAGCTTTTCTCTCTACTGCTCAGTAATTTTTTTGTTTAACTTTTTGGCCACGCTGCATGAATGTGGGATCTTAGTTCCGCAACCAGGGATAGAACCCACACCCCCTGCATCGGAAGTGCAGATCCTTAACCACTGGTTCTCCAGGGAAGTCTGTCTGCTGGTCAGTTTTGAACAAAAATGGAGTGCATTTTCTGGAAAGGAGAAAGTGGGCCCAGGGAGCCATCCCAGGGGATCCTGGGGACAAAGAGACCTGGGTCCTGATCCAACTCTGACATTTATTTTTCTTTCATTTTTTTAGTTGTAAGATACAACATAAAAAATACAAAAAATAAAAAACAAAAATATAAGATACAACATAAAATTCACCATTGTAACCATTTCTAAGTGTACAATTCAGGGGCATTAAGTGGCATTCACATTGTTGTGCAGTCATTACCTTGTGTATTACCAGAACTTTTCAACATCCCAAACTGAACCTGTGTACCCAATAAACAATAACTCCCCATTCTGTCCTCCCTCCAGCCTTTGGCAACCACAATTCTACTTTCTGTCTCTTTGAATTTGGCTGCTCTTGGTACCTCGTGTAAATGGACTCATACAATACTTTTGTGTCTGGTCCAACCAGTCCATTCTGAAGGAGATCAGTCCCAGTGTTCTTTGGAAGGAATGATGCTAAAGCTGAAACTCCAGTACTTTGGCCACCTCATGCTAAGTGTTGACTCATTGGAAAAGACTCTGATGCTGGGAGGGATTGGGGGCAGGAGGAGAAGGGGACGACAGAGGATGAGATGGCTGGATGGCATCACTGACTCGATGGACGTGAGTCTGAGTGAACTCTGGGAGTTGGTGATGGACAGAGAGGCCTGGCGTGCTGCGATTCATGGGGTCGGACACGACTGAGCGACTGAACTGAACTGACTGAACGTCACTTAATATTTTTAAGGTTCATCCATCTTGTAGCATGTGTCAGAATGTAATTCCTTTTTGGGGCTGAATACTCACCCACTGAATGGATACACCACATTTTGTCTATCCATTCATGTATCAGTGGAGATTTGCAATGTTTCCACTTTTTGGCTATTGTGACCAACGCTGCTGTGAACTTATGGGTGTACAAGTGTCTGTTCACAAGTATCAGCTTTGAATTATTTGGGGTATATACTTAGAAGTGGAATTGCTGAATCATGTGGTAGCTGTATGTTCAATTTTTTGCAGAGCCGCCATATTCATACAGTTTTTCTACAATGGCTGCTCCATTGTGTATCCCACCAGCAATGCACAAGGGTTCCAGTTTCTCCACATTCTCACCAACACTTGTTTTCTTCTTTCTTCCTTTCTTTTTTTATAATAATGCTCCTACTAGGTGTGAAGTGGCATTGCATTGTAGTGTTGGTTTGTATTTTCCTGACGATTACTGACGTCAAGCATCTTTTCGTGTGCTTGCTGACCATTTGATGCTTTCTTCAGAGAAATGTGCATGTGTGCCCGTCCTTTGCCCAGTTTTGACTCGGGTTGCTTTTCTTTCCCGGTTGTTGCGTTGCAGAAGTTCCTTTCAGCTCTGTCACTTTCTTAACCGTGTGCCCTGGAGCAAGTCATGTTACCCCACTGTCCCTCGGTTTTCTCACCTGTAAACAGTACACTGTTTTTAACCTCTTAATTCCTACTTCCCAGAGCTGATGTGAGGATTAAATAAGCTAGCAAATGGAAGACAACAATTAGTGTGTCTAGCAGATAAAAACAACTCAGGACTTCCCTGGCAGTCCGGTGCTTAAGACTCCACACTCCCATTACAAAGGGCGTGGGCTGGATCCCTGGTCCAGTAACTAAGATCCCGAATGCTTCAGGGTTTGGTCAGAGAAAGAAAACAACCCAACAATAACAAAACTAACATTTACTGAACACTCACTATGTGTTATTCACTGGGCAGAGCTCTTTACATATATTAACTCATTGAGATATATTAACTCATTACCCTCCAGTGTGGCTACCAATACTGCCTGCCTGAATCTAAACAGGGCCTTCCTTCCTCTCTTGTCTGGCTGTTACCCAGCATGTTCAGGACATGTCCACTAGGCCCAGGGCAAAGCAGCAGGTGACCTCACTGCTCCAGACCTTATTAACAGAACCCCCTTCACACCCAGGGCTTCCCTGGTGGCTCACTGGTAAAGAATCTACCTGCCAATGCAGGAGACACGGGTTCGATCCCTGGGTGGGGAAGATCCTCTGGAGGAGGAAACGGCAACCCACTCCAGTATTCTTGCCTGTAGAATCCCATGGACAGAGGGGCCTGGTGGGCTACAGTCCGTGGGGGTCACAAAAGAGTCAGATACGACTCAGCAACTAAACAACAGCAACCCACACACCAAATCTTCCAAGCTGTCCTGTTACTGAGACCAACCTGATGGCTACTGGGCCTGGCCTAGCGAAAGGTCTCTAGAACCCACCCAGCAGGCCACCAGCATGCTCTAAACCAAATGCCTTCACAGAGTCACCCACATACCCCATCCTGGATCTGGAAACCACATCTTTCTATCCTGGGTGGTCCGGATATCCTTCCCCCTGGCCCTTGTCAAGCCTGATGCCATTTTATCATCCTGCCAAGCTTACTGCCTTGGGAAAATCCTGGATTCTGATCTTCCCCCCTATCTAATGACAAGAAGAGGAAGCTGGATTTCCAGATGCCCACAGCTGGCGCCAAGCAGCAGGCTGGCCCCAGTGATCTCCGTGGGAGCCGGCCTGCCAGTGCTCCAGACACCTGGAAAAAGGCTGAGGCGCGTTGCTATGCTCTGCCTTTCCCACCAGCACGAGAATGAAAATAGCAGCGATGTAGAATTAATTCTGCAGATGAACGTTTTTCAGCTTCCCAGATTTGGCAATCACGCTCTTCCCCCCCTGCCCCACCTTGTGTGCCTTTGCTTCCACTTGGATAGAGAAGCGGAAGAAGATGCTTGGCTCCCACCCTTCTGCAGGGAACGTGGAGATCAGACAGAGGCCAGGTTCCTCAGCCAGGTGCCTAAGGCCCTGTGGCCTCTGACTCAGCAATCTCTGCACCCTCAGTTCCTCCCACTTCCTTACTGACTTGAACAGCCAAACACTGTCATGTCTCCAAATCTTTCCAGATGCTGTTTCCTCCGCCTGAAGTGTCTCCTGCTACTGGACTGCCTAGTGAGCTCCTACGTACCCTTCAAAACCCAGCACAAGAATCATCTTACAGGAGAAACTTTCCTGGACTTGCCTCCTTCCCAGACAAACTTAATTCATCCCCACCTTCGGCTACTTTTGTGGTGGGACGATGTGTGTGTGTGCATGATTCTATCGTGCTGCGTGTGTAAGGGACTGATGTAGCCTGGTACCTGGCACATAATAAGTATTCAACAGACGTTAGCTTATTTACCTTTTCTATGAAGCTGGAAATGGCTTGGGGAGAGGAGGTGAATCCCAGCGGTACCACGGCCTGCTTTCTGAACATGAAGAAAATAGAAACCTCTTTCATTTCATTCTGTAGCATGGCCAGCTTTCAGCTTTGGCCAAAAGCTCTAAGTGATATCCTTGACCTTCTCAAGTCCTTGAATAAATGTAAAACACGCACATCAGTTATCAACCCAGGCTCAGAGGTCTCTTATCCACACCCACAGCTCCCTGGATATCTCACATAGGTACTTACTTGGATCATGGATATTGGCGGCTAGAAGGTAAGCTCCCCACGGCAGGGTCAATGACTGGCTTTCACTGCTGCACGCCCTGGAGCCTGGCAGTAGGTGGCGCTCTGGAAATAGCTGAGGGATGGATGCTGATTGAGTTACTGAGTGTAATCCAACCCTGGCAGATTTGAGAGAGCACCTCGATCTGGGCAGGTCTGAGTCCTCTGCCTTACAGGGGTTTCCTAGAACGGCTTTCCCCGTTCTCAGCAAAACACCTGAACACTTCTTTGGCACTATAAACTGAGAAATGTAGGAGACACGCCCAGGGCAGTGCTATCTTACTCCTGGAGCATAGGGCTTGGACTTTGGAAAATGTAGGTCTTGGCTCAAATCCCAGTTCTGAGACCTTAGCCAATCACTTCACCCGGCCGGACCTTGACTCCTGTCATCTGGATAAAGGGGATCCTAGTAGTTCCAGTGGACTGGCAAAGTTCTGAGGTAGAAAGACGTAGCTCAGGGCTGAACACATCAATAAAAGAGGACCCTCAAGATTTCCCTGGTGGTCCAGTGGTTATGACACCAAGCTTCCACTGCAGGGGGCACGGGTTTGATCCCTGGTTGGGGAAGTTCCACGTGCCTCAAGGTGCAGCCATGAAAAATAAAGGAAGATCCTATTTCCTGTTCCTTTAACCCTTCTTACCTCTCAGCTGGAGCTGTTTGGGGAGGGGAGAGTTCCACATGACTCCGTGCAGAATCCTAGCTCACCGACCAGAAGGGCTCAGGTGCCAAAACCAATTTGCTTGGGTTCAAATCTCAGCTCACTAGCTGTGTGATCTTGGGCAAGACATCTAACCTCTCTGTACCTCACGCTCTTTATCTGTAGTGGAATAATTTTATGATAACATTGGTCTCACGGACTTTATAATATAAAGAAGCGAAGCAATGCCTGGTGAGCTCTCATGACACCAAAACGCAAGCCAGCTCCTGTATTTAGAGTGAAGGTAATGTCTGTATCCCATGGACAGAGGAGCCTGGAGGGCTACGGTCTAAAGGGTCGCAAAGAGTTGGAGATGACTTAGTGACTAAACATACAATGTCTGCAGAGATTTGATTTGTTCATCTCATGGCCCCCTTTGCACGAGGACTTGCATCTCTGGGCTGCCATTCCTGGTGGCCTCTCCCCTCAAATCCTGGCCTGGATTGAGGGGAACCTCTGGCTGCAGAGAGGGCTCCAGTGGCTGGAGCAGTGGGTAGAACCCTGACCCTGGAGTCAGCCTTCAGCCTGGGTTTGACTCTCACAGCTTTGCCACTTCCTGGCTCGGCCCTTTTTTCTCTCCATCCCAGTTTCCTGCTAAGAACCACAGTGTCTTTCTTATAGGCTGGATGGGAGGATTACAGGAGATAAGTATGCAAATCACCGAGGACCAGGCCAGGCCCCCCGAGGAGCTGCGTGATGAAGAGCGCGTCCCTTCTCTCCCCCTGGCCGGCACTCCGCCCCTCCCAGCTCTGGCACTGCCTACCAAGTTCAAAAGTGGCTGCTGCAGCTGTTGTTTCTGAAAATACATTCCCTGGCTGCTTTTGTCTTTTCATCCAAGTCTTCCCCAAAGCCTCAAACATTCCCAAATCAAGGGTTTAAAAAGACAAAAAGCCCAAGCTGACCTATCCACGCCGCTCGCTGGCAGATGTCCAGGGGGATCTGGCTCTGCCAGTCGCTGAGCTTGACATTCAGCCCCCCACCCCCCACCCCAGTCATTTTCACTCACATCCGACAAGATCAATGAGAAAAACAGGCAGCAATGATCAAAAAGGCCGACAAAGGCTCTTGGGGGAACTATCCCAGCAGGATGGTGCGCCGCACAAAAGTACATGCAGGGGGTGTTCCATAAAAGCTCCTCCACTCACAGGCAGCCCTCATGCCCAGAGACACCAAAAAATGGTTCCCATGACAACGCTGCTGCAAATGTTAAATATAAATGTGTGTGTGTATACAGCCACACAGAGATGCACGGAAATAAACTCTTGGCACATTTTTTTCTTTTTTTTCCTGTTCCAAACACAAAATAACCTGCAGGATTGATTGGTGAAAGAGAGGACAAAGAAGGGTTTGAACAAACACGCTTCCAGCAGACTGGCTGTCAGTGCTGGACACCTGTTTGGATGTCAGTCTGTTGTGTTTCCTGCACCTGCAATATAGTAGATACTCAATAAATAATTGTCGACTGAATGAATTAATGATGGGTAGATGGAAGAAAGGAAGGGAGCAGGAGGAGGTTGGAGGGAGGGAGACAGAGACAGCCCGGTGGGTCAGGACTGGAATGGCTCCTACTGAAGAGCCACTCAGCCTCTTGTTTTTCTGTTGGAGAAACTGAGGCTCAGAAAAGGCAAAAAAAAAAAAAAGGAAGGAATCTTGCCAAAAGGCGCAAAAAGAATTACTCTTAAAGCTCTAATCCTGGAGATTCATTAAGTAAGCACTTAATGAATGTGAGTCAAATTTCTGTCTGCATAATAACCATATATCGAGCAATTAATATGTTCTAAGCACTAGAGACCTTATCTCATAATTTGCAACCCTGCAAGGGATGTATCAGGATTTCCAGTTAACTGGGGCTTTGACAGGTGAAGTCACCTGTGGTTGGAATGGAGATTAAACCCAGGTGACTCAAACACTAGGCTCTGAACCCCCTTACATTTCTCTCTGAAATGAGGGCTGAGGGAGCAAATGGTCCCTGGTCCAAATGAGGGAGCCAAAGGGAAACAGTAGCGAGGATTCTTGCAGATGTTGGGGAGGGGGAGTCAGAGACACGAAGTACCTTGCCCAAGTCCGGGAGCAGTGGGGAAATGGATCAGAGCTCAGGTTTTCAGGCTCCCAGTCCTTGATTCCTTCAGTTTATTCACTGTTTTCTATCAAAGGAACTGGAGGCTGGCTCCTGTGGGCCCCGGAGTCAACCCTTTAATTGGGAGAGGGGAGGGGACGCCTGGAGCTGTCTTTGAGTCCTAGGACAGTCTAGCAGGGTGGAGGATCTGGGCTGATCCTGAGACTCTTTAGGGTGTTTTGCGCCCTCTGGTGGTCATATCTTAGAACTGGCAAGAAACTTGGACTTTCTAGCAAATTCCCTCTCTCTTGGGGCTCAGGAGGGAAAAGTAATCGGCTCACAAGGTCCAGATGCATACTCCCTGCTGCCTTGGGTGTTCCGTGCTCCACTTTTTTTCTCTGCTTTCTAAGGCTCCCTGTTTCCACTCCAGCTCGCCTCAGATCTATTCTTTGCACAGCTGGCAGAACTGCTTTTAAAAATCCGAAGATCATGTCATTCTCCGGCTTATCTGTCTATCTGTCACTAAGTCATGTCTGACTCTTGCAGTCCCATGGACAGTAGCCCGCCAGGCTTCTCTGTCCATGGGATTCTCTAGGCAAGAATACTGGAGTGGGTTGCCGTTTCCTTCTCCAGGGGATCTTCCCAAACCAAGAACTGAACCCAGATCTCCTACATTGCACGCAGATTCTTTACCAACTGAGCTAGGAGGGAAGCCCTTCCCTAGGAGGGAAGCTCCGGCTTATACTCTCCGATAACTTCTCATTGATCTTTTTCCTTAAAAATTCGTTATTTATTTTGGCTGCAACGGGTCTTCATTGCAGCCTGCTGAGCTTCTGTAGTTGTGGTGCCCGTGCTTACTTTCGATATGTGGGATCTTAGTTTCCCAACCAGGGATCGAACCCAGGTACCCTGCATTGGGAGCTTGGGGGTCTTAGCCACTGGTCTTCCCTTGTGGCTCAGCTGGTAAAGAATCCGCCTGCAATGCGGGAGACCTGAGTTCGATCCCTGGGTTGGGAAGATCCCCTGGAGAAGGGAAAGGCTATCCACACAAGTATTCTGGCCTGGAGGATTCCATGGACTGTATAGTCCATGGGGTCGCAAAGAGTCAGACACGACTGAGCGACTTTCACTTATTCTGAGGACGAAGCCTATGGCCATTCCCTCGAAGCTGCCTCTCTCTCTGGCCCCCTCCGCCCTCCTTCTCACCTTGATCTATAGCCTCCCTGGCTTCTTCCAGGTGCTTGCATCTTCCTAATTGAGACTTTACACCTGCTGTTCCCTTTGCCTGACACACTCTTCCCTACACTGCCACCCCCCATTAAAAAAATTGTTTTGGCCTTGCCACGTGGCTTGCAGGATTTTAGTTCCCTGACCAGGGATCAAACTGGAGCTCAAAGCACCGAATCCTAACCATTGGACCAGCAGGGAATTCCCACTCTTGCCTGCCCTTTATCTACAAATTCCTGCTTGTTCTTCACATCTCAGCTCTTCAGACATGCACTTTTACATTCCGTAGCACTTTCAAGTTTAGAGTGCTCTTTACAATGGCAATTTCTTGTCCAGTGACTCCTTTTCTTGATCACTAACAACAAGAACCCTATCGCATTCCATGGCCTATTTCCAGCACCGTGCCCAATGCCTGGTGCATCCTAGGTTCTCGGTATTTGCTGAATAGACGAATGAAGGGATTAGTAAAACCAAACAAAATCCTTGAAATCTGTTAAGTACTTTATGCCAAGTACTATTCTAAACTCTTGATAAGCTTTAATTGAATTATCACAAATCTCAAAACCCATATTACAGATGAGGAAACGGAGTGGTTATTTACCTTACCCCAGGTCAAATAGGGCTTCACTGTGGGAGCTGGAATTTAAACCCAGACTGCCTGAACTAGAGCTCCCCGTTGGTTTGCAGCCTCCCTTGCCACCACTGTCTCCACCACACGTGCCACCCACACCGCTCTCACCCTCGGTCCTGGTCTCACGCACTCCTTAGCTTTCCCACAGGTGAGGAAGCAGAGGTTCCGGGATTTACCATCTCATGTGTGTATTTGCTGCTCTCCGCTTCTTCTGGGCTTCCCTCATAGCTCAATCGGTTAAAAAAAAAAAATCTGCCTGCAATGTAGGAGCCCCAGGTTCAATTCCTGGATCAGGGAGATCTCCTGGAGAAAGAAATGGCAACCCCCTCCAGTATTCTTGCCTGGGAAATCCCAGGGACCAGAGGAGCCTGGCGGGCTACAGTCCAGGGGGTCACAAAGAGTTGGACACGACTTAGTGATCAAACCACCACCACTTAGCACAAACCCTCCCGTAGCCATTGTCCCGCGTGAGCTCTCGGTGAGGTGGGCCTCATCACCCCCATTTAACAGGTGCAGAAACAGACTTAGAAAAGTCCGTCATTTCCTCCCAATATGCAATAAGTATGTATTGTGCATCCGCCAAGTGCCAAGCTCTAAGGGACTCAGGCTGAATCTGTAACTCATTGCTACAGGCCTTCCGTGGACCCTAGGAGTCGCAGACGCACGTACCCTCTTGCAGGTCTCTCTCCTCAGGCCTTCATCAAGCCTGGAGGAGAGGACTGCTTGCAGCTGCAGGGGCGGGAAGTCTTGCCCTCCCCAGGACCCGTCTCCTCTATAGAATGGAAATCTGGAGTTGCTGGGGACCGGCGGCAAGCCCTTCCCCCACAGGGCACATGTGACGACTTGTCAGGGCTGGGGGACATGGGAGGGGCAGAAACCCTCGTGGACCAAGAGCCTATGCTGATACCATTACAAGGCTCCTATCACTGGGGGGTGGGCAGGAAACTGCCAAAATACAAAGCAGGATTTTGCTGCCACGGGGAGGAGGAGAGGGTCACTAAGGAAGCGCGTGATCTTTGAGAGTGAGGCTTTTCAAACTCAGGGGTACAGTCACCAAAGACTGAGGCTGGATCAGAAGAAGAGCCACCTGCCCCCCACCCCCACCCAGGCTATCGAGCACCAAGTAACAAGCAACCCAGCTGAGGGATGGAAAGTTAAGGGGGTGAAGCAGGACCGTTGTTAAAAACCTTCCAGCAACCCAGTCCTCATCCGAAGTTTGAGATGATGCTAGAGGAGCTGGAAATCAGTAGTGCAAGGAAGGTAACCATAGCAACAACAAAGTCCAAACCAGCTCAGCCCCTAAGTGCACTGACTTCAGCTCTTACACTGATTGTCTAGTGAAAGATGCATGCTCATTTCCAGAACTGGTGCTACTTAATTTAGTCTCTACTGCTCTGTGCACAGTGTCTGGGTGTTTGGTCAAAAATTATAAGACACTAAAAAGCAAGAAAAAAAAACCCCTCTCAAGAGACAAAGAGTCAACCAAGCCAGACTTGGAAATGATGCTGTTGTTGAAACTACTAGAGAAGGATTTTTAAACAATCACGATTTGTGCATTAAAAATGCTAGTAGAGGAGATGGACCACATGCACAAACAGATGGGGAATTTCAGCAGAGTGGAAATTATGAGTCAAACAGAAATTTTAGAAGAAAAATAAAACAGCGTGGTAGCAGAGATGAACGCCTTCTATGGACTGATTTCCAGACCCAACAAAACTGAGCAAAGAGTTGGTAAACTTGAAGATAGTTCAATAGAAATTATCTAAACTGAAACAAGGAGAGAGAAATAAGTGAAAAAACAAATAAAAGCAAAACAGAGCATCCAAGAGCTGTGTGACTAAATCAGATTATCTAATATGTGTATAACTGGAATCCCAGAAAGACAGAGAACAGGCAGATGAACACTTGAAGAGACAGTGGATGAAACTCTTCCAAAAATTATGAAAGACATCAAATATAGATGTAAGAATCAGAGAGAACACCAAGTGGGGTAAATAACGCCCCCCCATAAAAAAGGGCTTCCCGGGTGGCATGAGTGGTACAAGAACCCACCTGCCAATGCAGGAGACATAAGAGATGCGGGTTTCATCCCCGGGTCGGGAAGATTCCCTGGAGGAGGACATGGCAACCCACTCCTGTATTCTCACCTGGAGAATCCCATGGACTGAGGAGAGTCTGGCAGGCTACCATCTGCAGAGTTGCAAAGAGTCATGAACGGAAACAACTTAGCATGCGTGCATCCCATAAGAAAACAAAAGCAAAAACACCGAGACACATCGTAGTCAAGCCGCTGAAAACCAAAGATAAAGAGAAAATCCTGAAGGCAGACAGAGGGGCCAAAGATACTTTAATGCATACAAAGGAGCAAAGATAAGAATTACAGCAGACTTCTGCTCAGAAACTAAGTGGGAGGACAGAGGGAGCAAAACGTGTCCACTGAGCTGAAAAGCAAGGGAGGCAGCTCCATGTGATCAATGGATCAGTTTATTAAAGGATAACTTGCAGGATGGAATCCGCAGACTGTGACCCAGAGGCATCCTCAGCTGCACTGTGCACCAGTGAGAGGCCCCGGGACAATCTTAGTTAACCTCGGGTGTGGAGGTGCGTGCTTGGAGACACAAAGTGCATCCCTAAGTCAAGATATATAAATGGGTAACTAGTCTTGTGGGTGCTGGGAATGTCAGTTAAGTCTTCACCATCGTGGAGCATGGAGGCCACCCAGACCTAAACCACCATTAAACAGTGTCTGTTAAATACAGAACCTTTGACCACAGAGAAGAGATTTACTTACCACCCAGTCCAGGCACAGGTAGGCTCAGTGGGAGGCCAAGAGGAACTGAACGATCCCAAGATGGCGTCAGTTATGCTAATACATAGCCATACAAACTATACAAGCAGGAGACGACGAGCTGACGTCTTTGGGTTTTTTTTATCATTTTATTTATTTTATTTTTAGCTGTGTTGGGTCTTCATTGCCGCGTGGGCTTTTCTCTAGTTGTGGAGAGTCGGGGCTATTCTCTCGCTGCAGAACGCAGGCTCCTCTTGCTGCAGAGAAGTAGCAGGCTTCTCTGAGCAGGGGCTCAGTGCTCGCGGCCCCTGGGGTCTAGAGCGCAGGCTCAACAGTTGCAGTGCATGGGCTTAGCTGCCCTGAGGCATGTGGGATCTTCCCGGATCAGGGCTCAACCTCACTCCTGCACTGGCAGCCAGATTTTCTACCACTGAGGACCAGGGAAGCCCTGACCTCTTTAAAGTGCTGAAGAAACATCCACCCAGAATGCTACTTGCATCAAGAATATCTTTCAGGGGACTTCCCTGGTGGTCCAGTGGTTAAGGTTCCACGATTCCACTGCAGGGAGTGTCAGTTTGACCCCTAGTGGGGGAACGAAGATCCTGCATGCCACATGGCACGGCTGAGAAGCAAAAAAAAAATCTTTCAAAAATGAAGGTGCTGGTAACATGAATCCATAAATGGCATAAATCTGCACACAACTATACACTCACACAGAGACACACATAGAGAGAGATGAATGTGCATAAAAATTGGTGAAATGTAAATAAGGTCTTAATAAGTTTGATTAATAGTATCTCATACTAATGTAAGTTTCTTGAATTGGCAGTGTTAGGTTTTGATGTTGTACAATAGTTTTGTAAGAGGTTACCACAGAGGAAGTCTAGGTGAAGGGTACACAGGACTTTCAATGCTATTTTTTGCAACTTCCTATGAGTCAATAATTATTTCAAAATAAAACCCTTTTTTTGTTTTCTTTTTTAATGAAAGCACAACTATTCTGTATCCTGATTCTAGTGGTTAGAGGATGTTAGGCATACATGTTCAGTTGCTCAGTTGGGTCTGACTTCTTGAGACCCCAAGGACTGTAGCCTGCCAGGCTTCTCTGTCCATGTTATTTTCCAGGAAAGAATACTGGAGTGAGTTGCCATTCCCTTCTCCAGGAGATCTTCCAGACCCTAGGATCAAACTCACATCCCTTGTGTCTCCTGCATTGGCAGATTCTTTACCACTACGTCACCTGGAAAGTCTCAGAGGAGCCTATGCAAAACTCAAAACTCATTGAACTGTATGCAAAAAAGTCAATTATCCTTTATATAATTTTTTAAGAATGAGGTGAGCTGAAGACTTCTTCAGATACACAAAAGCTGAGAGATTTCATCACCAGCAGACCTGGTGATGAAATTTCTTGTAGATTACTCCAAGAAATCTTAAAGGAGTTCTTCATGTGGAAGACTATGATAGAATAAGCACTTGGATGCGTTTCATTTCTTACACAAAGAAATGAAGATCTCCAGAAATGGTTAAAATAAAAGTAAACATCAAAGGCATGTTTAGACTCAGAGACTAACACATACACAGCACAGCATTCTCAACCCCCAAGGCAAGGATTGGCAAACCATGCTTTTGGATCAAATCCATCCCTCTGCGCTTTTTGTACAACTTGCAAGCTAAGAATGGTTTCTTGGTGCTTTGTTTTTGTTTTGGCCACACCGCTAGCTTGTGGGATCTTAGTCTGCCAACGAGGGGTGGACACTGTCTGGACCCTGGCAGTGAGAGCAGCGAGCCCTCCCCACGGGGCCACCAGGAAGCCCCAGTGCGGCTCCTCTAGTGCCTCACTTTGTCCATGATGTTGGTGCAACTACGTGTACATCCACACACATATAATACTGATCACTTTAACCATTCATGAGTGTACGAGTTAATGTCATTAAATGCATTTAAAATGTTGTGTAATCGCCACTATCTATACCTAAAACTTTTCATCATCTCCAACAAAATCTCTGTACTCATTGAACTATAACTTCCTCTTCTCTCGCCAGCCTCCGGTAATCTCTATTCTATTTTCTGTCTCCGTGAATTTGTCTATTCTAGGTACCTCATATAATATATATTAATTTTTTCAAAGTCTGCCTTTCTAAATTAGTTCATATTTTTGTCTGGAGGCCCTGAGTGTTTTCTGTCTTTAAAATCCCACAACTTTGTAAGGCTCTATCTTAGAGTTGGTGATTTAGCATCGATATACATGGGCCCAGTGAGCCCTTTTGATGTGTAGAAGCAGATCTTTCATTTCTGGAAAGTCTTCTGGATTACTGTTTTAAATTTTAGCTCACAGGACATACGTGGCGATCCAGTGGTTAAGCACCCACCAGTGCAGGGGACGTGGGTTCCATGCCTGGTCAGGGAACTCAGATCCCATATGGCTCAGGGGAACTAAGCCCGTGAACCGCAGCTACTGAGTCCACGTGCTGCAACAAGAGAGAAGCCCGGCACCACAAGGAGAGACCCCACCAGCTGCAGGTAAGACCCGGCATGGCCAAAAATAATTATGGTTCCAGACCCTGAGTTTTAAATTATTGTAACTAGGCTCAAACATATCTTTATTAATCAAAATAGGAACCATTACAATCAACACATTTCTGCCAATGAGAAATACTTTCGTTTATTCCCGTAGCATAAAAATCCGTGCTTTGGGATCCGACGAATGCTCAGACAGCATTTTCTGCATCGTGCTGGTTGTGGAAGTGTTTTCCCCTCAAAAAGTTGTCAAGCTGCTTCAAGAAATGGTAGTCGATGGGCGAGAGGTCAGGTGAATACAAAACTTAGTAACCCACTTTTGAAGCTTCGGTTGTGCGCCATGCGATCAGGCGTTGCCATGGAGAAGAACTGGGCCCTCTCTGTTGACCAGTGCTGGCTGTAGGCGCTGCAGTTTTCTGTGCATCTCATCAATTTGCTGAGTGTACTTCTCTGATGTAATGATTCTGCTAGGATTCAGAAAGCTTTGGTGGATCAGACCGTCAACAGACCACCAAACAGAGCCCATGACCCTTTTCTTGATGCAAGTTTGGCTTTGGGAAATGCTCTGGAGTCCCTTCTTAGTCCATCTGCTGAGCTGGCTGTTGCTGGTTGTCATATAAAAATCCACTTTTCGTTGCATGTCACAATCCAGTCGAGAAATTGTCGTGGTTGCATAGAACAAGAGAAGATGATGCTTCAAAATGGTGAGTTTTTGATTTGCAATCAGCTCACGAGGCACCCACTTACTGAGATTTTTCACCTTTCCAGTTTGCTTCAAACGCCAAATGACCATGGAATGGTCGCTGCTGAGTTCTTGGGCAAGTTCTCTTGTACTTGCAAGAGGATCAGCCTCGATGCCCCTCTCAGTTGTTCATTGTCAACTTTGTATGGCCAACCACTGCACTCCTCGTCTTCAAGGTGAGTTTCCTTTGCAAAACTCGTTGAACCACCACTGAGCTGAACATTCATTAGCAGTTCCCAGACCAAATGCACTGTTGATGTTGCAAATGATCTCTGCTGCTTTATGATCCATTTTGAACTCGTATAAGAAAATCACTCAAATTTTCTTTTTGTCTAAAATCACTTCATAGTCTAAAATACATATAAAATAAATAGCAAGTAATAACTCATTAGCAAAGAACTTATAAAGCAAGAAATGTGCTTGAAAATGATGTTTAATGTATCTACACTTATTTAAGAAAGTATTTCAATATCAAATGGCAAATTTCAACAATCAGTTCAGTTCATTTGCTCTGTTCAGTCTGACTCTTTGTGACCCCATGGACTGCAGCATGCCAGGCCTCCCTGTCCATCACCAACTCCCAGAGCTTGCTCAAATTCATGTCCATTGAGTCTGTGATGCCATCCAACCATCTCATCCTTTGCCATCCCCTTCTCCTCCCACCTTCAATCTTTCCCTGCATCAGGGTCATTTCAAATGAATCAGTTCTTCGCATCAGGTGGCCAAAGTACTGGAGTTTCAGCTTCAACATTAGTCCTACCAATGAACACCCATTGTGATCTCCTTTAGGATGGACTGGTGTGATCTCCTTGCAGTCCAAGGGGCTCTCAAGAGTTCTCCAACACCACAGTTCAAAAGCATCAATTATTCTGTGCTCAGCTTTCTTTATGGTCCAACTCTCACATCCATACATGACTACTGGAAAAAACCATAGCTTTGACTAGATCTTTGTTGGCAAAGTAATGTCTCTTCTTTTTATTTTATTTTTTAATTGTATTTTATTTTTTTTAATTTATTTTTGGCTTCACTGGGTCTTCAATGTCATGCACGAGCTCTCTGGTTTCAGCATGGGGGATCTTATTTCCCTGACCAGGGATCGAACCTGCATCCTCTGCATTGGAAGGCGAATTCTTAACCACTGGACCACCAGGGAAGTCCTTCTCTGCTTTTTAATATGCTGTCTAGGTTGGTCATAGCTTTTCTTCTAAGGAGCAAGTGTCTTTTAATTTCATGGCTGCAGTCACCATCTGCAGTGAGTTTGGAGCCCAAGAAAATAGAGACTGTCACTGTTTCAATTGTTCCTCCATCTATTGGCCATGAAGTGATGGGACCCAATGCCTTACTCTTCATTTTTTAAATGTTGAGTTTTAAGCCAGCTTTTTCACTCTCCTGTTTCACTTTCATCAAGAAGCTCTTTATTTCCTCTTCACTTTCTGCCATAAGGACTGTGTCATCTGCATATCTGAGGTTATTGATATTTCTCCCAGCAATCTTGATTCCAGCTTGTGCTTCCTCCAGCCCAGCATTTCTCATGATGTACTCTGCATATAAGTTAAATAAGCAGGGTGACAATATACAGCCTTGACATACTCCTTTCCCAATTTGGAACCAGTCTGTTGTTCCATGTCCAGTTCTGACTGTTGTTTCTTGATCTGCATACAGATTTCTCAGGATGTCTGGTATTTCTAAGGTGGTCTGGTATTCCCATCTCTTTACGAATTTTCCACAGTTTGTTGTGATCTACACTGTCAAGGGCTTTGGCATAGTCAATAAAGCAGAAGAAGATGTTTTTCTGGAGTTATCTTGTTTTTCTGATGATCCAATGGATGTTGACAATTTGATCTCTGGTTCCTCTGCCTTTTCTAAATCCAGCTTGACCATCTGGAAGTTCTCAGTTCATGCACTGTTGAAGCTTCACTTGGAGAATTTTGAGCACTATTTTGCTAGTATGTGAGATGATCGTAATTGTATGGCAGTTTGAACATTCTTTGGCATTGCCTTTCTTATGGATTGGAATGAAAACTGACCTTTTCCAGTCCTGTGACCACTGCTGAGTTTTCTAAATTTGCTGGCATATTGAGTGCAGCACTTTCACAGCATCATCTTTCAGGATTTGAAATAGCTCAACTGGAATTCCATCACCTCCACTAGCTTTGTTCATAGTGATGGTTTCTAAGGCCCACTTGACTTCACATTTCAGGATGTCTGGCTCTAGGTCAGTGATCACACCATTGTGATTATCTGGGTCATGAAGATATTTTTTGTACAGTTCTGCTGTGTATTCTTGCCACCTCTTCTTAATATCTTCTGCTTATGTTAGGTCCATACCATTTCCGTTCTTTATAGAGCCCACCTTTGCATAAAATGTTCCCTTGGTATCTCTAATTTTCTTGAAGAGATCTCTAGTCTTTCCTATTCTGTTGTTTCCCTCTATTTCTTTGCACTGATCACTTAAAAAGGCTTTTTTTTACCTCTCCTTGCTATTCTCTGGAACTCTGCATTCAAATGGGCATATCTTCCCTTTTCTCCCTTGCTTTTCACTTCTCTTCTTTTCACAATTATTTGTAAGGCCTCCTTAGACAGCCATTTTGCTTTTTTGCATTTCTGTTTCTTGGTGATGGTCTGATCCCTGCCTCCTATACAATGTCATGAACCTCCATCCATAGTTCTTCAGGCACTTTGTCTATCAGATCTAATCCCTTGAATCTATTTGTCACTTCCACTGTATAATTGTAAGAGATTTGATTTAGGTCATACCTGAATGGTCTAGTGGTTTTCCCTACTGTCTTCAATTTAAGTCTGAATTTGGCAATAAGGAGTTCATGATCTGAGCCACAGTCAGCTCCTGGTCTTGTTTTTGCTGACTGTATAGGGCTTTTCCATCTTTGGCTGCAAAGAATATAATCAGTCTGAATTCGGTATTGACCATCTGGTGATGTCCATGTGTAGAGTCGTCAACAATGCAAAGTTCAACAATGCAAAACTGAAGTTACTTTTGCACCAACTTAATAAATATTTTTTAAAATGTTAACCCTTTGCCTGTCTTTTAGTGCCACCATGTTCTCTCTGACCAGTTTTACTTCTCATTCTCATGGTTGCTTTCTGGCTTTTCTTCAATGTCCTTTATTAAGTTTACATTTGGATGTATTCTCCCTTGAACATCTTTTTAATCTTCATTTATGATATGATTTTGGTCTTTTATTCTCCATCACTCTCTGTACCCACAGGCTTGCAGCGGTATCTGATGTGACTTCTCTTGGAATTTGGATTATTTCTCTGCTTTGGTTAATTGAAAGATTCTTGTGTGGTTTTATTTGCTTTCTTTGTTGATTTACTTTCTTTTGGGAGGAGGGAGAGTGGGTCGATTTGAAATTAGGGAGCCACCATTGCCTGCCAAGCCTGGAAGTCTTGGTAAGTGCACTGGATATTGAATAAGCGCTGTCCAACTGGCCTCTGCAGTGGGCGGCACTGCCCAGCTTCCTTTATTCTCACCAACTTCATGTCAAATAGCATCACTTTTGTTAAACCGATGGGTGAAAAGTGTTACCTGATTGCAATTTTAAATGCATTTCCCATATTATTAGCAGGATTCTCTTTTCAAATTTTTTTTTTTAATTTTTTCTTCTCTGAATGAACGCTTTAAATCCTTTTTCGCCTAGTTGGCTGTTTTGTGAGTTGTTTATATATGTTCTGGATTAGCTGCACATGTTGCAAATTTTTTTTCCAATCTGTCGCTTATCTTTTAATTAATTTTTTTTTAATTGAAGCAGAGTTGATTTACAATGTTGTGTTAGTTTCAGGTGTACAGCTGAGTGATTCAGATGTGTGTGTGTGTGTGTCAGCCGAGTGATTCAGGTGTGTGTGTGTGTGTGTGTGTGTGTGTGTGTGAGCCGAGTGATTCAGATATGTGTGTGTGTGTCAGCCAAGTGATTCAGATGTGTGTGTGTGTGTCAGCCGAGTGATTCAGATGTGTATGTGTGTGTGTCAGCCGAGTGATTCAGGTGTGTGTGTGTGTGTGTGAGCCAAGTGATTCAGATATGTGTGTGTGTGTGTGTGTGTGTGAGCCGAGTGATTCAGATATGTGTGTGTGTGTCAGCCAAGTGATTCAGATGTGTGTGTGTGTGTCAGCCAAGTGATTCAGATGTGTGTGTGTGTGTGTGTGTGTGTCAGCCGAGTGATTCAGATGTGTGTGTGTGTCAGCCAAGTGATTCAGATGTGTGTGTGTGTGTCAGCCAAGTGATTCAGATATGTGTGTGTGTGTGTCAGCCGAGTGATTCAGATGTGTGTGTGTGTGTGTCAGCCGAGTGATTCAGATGTGTGTGTGTGTGTGTCAGCCGAGTGATTCAGACGTGTGTGTGTGTGTCAGCCAAGTGATTCAGACGTGTGTGTGTGTGTGTCAGCCGAGTGATTCAGACGTGTGTGTGTGTGTGTCAGCCGAGTGATTCAGATGTGTGTGTGTGTGTGTCAGCCGAGTGATTCAGGTGTGTGTGTGTGTCAGCCAAGTGATTCAGACATGTGTGTGTGTCAGCCGAGTGATTCAGATATGTGTGTGTGTGTGTGTGTACTTTTTTAGATTCTTTCCCATTATAGGTTATAACAAGATACTGAATATAATTCCTGGTGCTATATAGTTGGTCCTTGTTGTCTAATCTTTTAATTTTATTTATTGTATCTGGTTTATAAATGAATTACATTTTGATGTTGCCAAATGTATTAATCGTTTCCTTTATTTATTTATTTTTTTTGTCTTCATTTGTGTGTCTGAGTGTGTGTCTGTGACTTTTTGGTTGATAGGATTAAGGTAGGTTTTCATTTCTTTAGAGGTTTTTATATTTTTAGAAATTCTACAATTACGTTCCTATTTATGAATTGTGTCTTTTCAAAGATTGCTTTGCCTACCCAAACTCATAAACATCTTCTATTTAATCTGGTACTTTTACAGTTACTGCATGTTTAGGTTTCTAGTATATGTGAAATTTATTGCTGTGATCACTACGTGTGAGAACTGTGTGAGAAAGGCAAGATCTCATTTTTTTCCCAGGTGGATAGCCTATCATGGTTTATTAAATGGTTCACCATTTCCCGACTGATTCAATGGGCATTTTTAATTGTTTTTCCGTTGTTAAGTTGTGTCTTATTCATTTGCCACTCCATGGACTGTAGCCTGCCAGGTTCCTCTGTCTATGAGACTTCCCAGGCAAGAATACTGGAGTGAGTTGCTATTTCCCTCTCCAGGGGAATCTTCCTGACCCATGCATTGAACCCTCGTCTCTTGCCTTCACAGGCGAATTCTTTCTTTCGAGAAGGGCTTCCCAGGTGGTGCTAATGGTAAAGAACCTGCTTGCCAGTGCAGGAAGCATAAAACACGCGGGTTCAATCCCTGGGTGGGGAAGATCCCCTGGAGAAGGAATGGCAACCCACCCAGTATTCTTGCCTGGAGAATCCCATGGACAGAGGAGCCTGGCGGGCTACAGTCCAAGGGATCACAAGGGTCGGACGCGGCTGAGTGACTGAGCATGAGCCACTCGGGAAGCCCCCCTCTTTTTCTCCTATACTAATTCCCACAAACACATGGAATTGTTTCTGGTTCTCTAATCTATTCAAGCTGTTTTCGTTTCTTTACTCCTATGCCAGCATCACGTTATACAACTTACTAAAGCTTTACAACACATTGTGAGAGGTCCAGCGCCCTCATCATTCTTCTTCAAAATTGTCTTGGCCCTGGAACATTTTCCATTCCGTGTGAATCAGCTTATCAAATTCCATGGAAATTATCTTGGAAGTTTGGTTGAAAGTACATGGAAGTTAGAGATTTATGTGGGGGAGAACTGACATCTTTTATTGTGTTCAACTTTTCCATCCATGATAAGGATATTCATCTGCATTTATTCACGTCTTCTTTTACGTTCCTCAGGAAAGTTTTACAGGTTTTTGTGGGGTTTTTTTTGTAAGGGTTTCGCCCATTTTTCATTGTTTTATTACTGTACTAGATCCTTAAAAGTTTAGAATATTGTCTTCTCCCTCTGCAGTTCCTCAGCCCTCATGGAGAGTCTCTGCTGAATCCTTTGGCTTTCACAGTTGATTCTTATCATAGGCTGCATGTGCATGCGTGCTCAGTCACTTCAGTTGTGTCCGACTCTTTGTGACCCTATGGACTGTAACCCACCAGGCTGTCCATGGGATTCTCCAGGCAAGAATACTGGAGTGGGTCGCCATACCCTCCTGCAGGGACCTTCCCAACCCATGGACTGAACCCACATCTCGTACATCTCCTGCACTGGCAGGCAGGTTCTTTACCACTAGTGCCACCTGGGAAGCTGTAGGTTGCATACATTTTCTGGTTAGTCACATCTTGCATGGGTTTCTATCTCTTTGACTGTAGGGTAAACTCCTAGAGGATCCAGCTGGGGTTTTAATATTCCTGCTTGGGGAGGGGGGCATGCTTTCAGAGGGGAGGATCTGTCACTTACAAAAATGGGAGGAGTTTCAGGAAGGGGGGGGCAGGAACTCCAGGAAGACAAAGGGACCTGTTCACTTGGTCCTGGGGAAAGGGAGAGGAAGAGGGGCTCTGCAGGAAAAAATGTCTCCCTTCTGCACCTTCAGCCTGTGTGTGCGTGCATGTGATTCTCAAAGTAGCCCTTTCTTGGCAGCCTCTCACATGGCTTCAGGATCCACCTCTGCCGCTGCTCCCTGGTGATCTGGGTGATAAAGAACCTCTCTCAGAACACTGCTGTGAGCATTCCAGGAGAGGGTGTGTGTACAGCACACAGCACACAGCCTGACTCGCAGCAGGCATGCAGTATGGGGAAGCTTTTTTTAAAAAATTCTGTATTCATTCATTCATTGGCAAGGGTGAGTGTGTGTGTTGTAGGGGACATTCTACTCTGAAGGACAGGCAGGAGAGGGCTGGACTGTGTAAGGTGCAGAAAGGAGACTCAGGCAGCAGGGGGAGCTGGTGATGGGGAGCGATAATAAGATCTTTACAATTTATTTATTTATTTTAAATATTTATTTTTATTTATTTGGCTGCATAGAGTCTTAGTTGTGGCACATGGGATCTAGTTCCCTGACCAGGGATTGAACCCAGCCCCCCTGTATTGGGAGCACAGAGTCTTAGCCACTGGACCACCAGGGAATTCCCGATAATAAGATCTTTAAACAGCTTACTCTTTTTTTTTTTCAATCTTCAGGTGATGAGACTATGAGTGACTTTTTTTTTTTACTTTTTTTCTTTGTGGTGGGAGGGTATAGTTCTAAGCAGCTTACTCCTCTGAGGACAGAAGAGTAGTGGGAGGGCAGGAGGCCAAGCTGGCCCGCTGAGAGACACTGGCGGCTCGGGGCTCAGGCACACCTGTCAGTGAGAAGGTTCACACCGTGTGAGCCTTCTGACGAGCTTCCAAGTGCATCACCGTCTCAAGGATCTTCACATCTCCCCAGTGCTTGTGGCTCACAACAAAGAGAAAGCTAACTGGCACCCCACACCAGTACTCTTGCCTGGAAAATCCCTTGGATGGAGCCTGGTGGGCTGCAGTCCATGGGGTCACGAAGAGTCGGACACGACTGAGCGACTTCACTTTCACTTTTTACTTTCATGCATTGGAGAAGGAAATGGCAACCCACACCAGTGGTCTTGCCTGGAGAATCTCAGGGATGGGGGAGCCTGGTGGTCTGCCATCTATGGGGTCTCACAGAGTCGGACACGACTGAAGCGACTTAGCAGCAGCAGCAGCAGCAACTGTCTGTTTTAGAGCTGGAATAATGGAATCTCAGAGAAGAGATGACTCACTTCCTTTAAAGCAAGGCAGGGGGAGGAGTCTTGCTTCTCAGGTGCTTGGCTTGGGCCATCAGCCCGTCCACTTTGGGGTGCAGATCTCAATCCTCCCCCTTCGGCCAAGGCTCAGATGAACGCTCTCCCCTTTAGGAAGTGTTCTCTGGCCACCTCAGCCCACGGGACTTGGCCTCTTCGGTGCTGGGGTGCTGTGGGGTGGCCGTCTCAATCGCTGTATCATTTACAGCTATTGTGTGTTCCCTCATCCACCCACCCACCCACTCGCCCGTTTGTCCAATAGTCCCTGGCTGGCCCAGGCGCCGGGCTGCTGGGGGTGGGGCAGGCAGCTCCGAAGCCTGAAGAATTAGGGCCTGTGTTAGGAGTTGAATTTGCCCCCGCCCCTCCATTCATGTTGAGGCTGAAATCCCCAGTACTTCAGAATATGACCTTAGAGGTTATATTACATGCAGTTAAGATGCATGTAATATATGTAATATATGACACATGTATAATATGTAATATATATAATGCATGTAATATATGACACATGTATAATATGTAATATATATAATGCATGTAATATATGTAATATATGACACATGTATAATACGTAATATATATAATGCATGTAATATATGTAATATATGACACATGTATAATATGTAATATATGTAATGCATGTAATATATGTAATATATGACACATGTATAATATGTAATATATGTAATGCATGTAATATATGTAATATACGACACATGTATAATATGTAATATATGTAATGCATGTAATATATGTAATATACGACACATGTATAATATGTAATATACGTAATGCTTGTAATATATGTAATATACGACACATGTATAATGTAATATATGTAATGCATGTAATATATGTAATATACGACACATGTATAATATGTAATATATGTAATGCATGTAATATATGTAATATATGTAATGCATGTAATATATGTAATATACGACACATGTATAATATGTAATATATGCAATGCATGTAATATATGACACATATATAATATGTAATATATATAATGCATGTAATATATGTAATATATGACACATGTATAATATGTAATATATATATATAATGCATGTAACATAAGTTCATTACATGAACTTACAAGCAGTTAAGATGAGGTCAGGGGAGTTCCTTAGTGGTTAAGACTCTGTGTTCCCAATGCTGGGGGCCCAGATTCAATCCCTGGTCAGGGAGCCAGCTCCCTCACACCACAGCTAAGAGTTTGCATGACACAAATAATAGATCCAGCATGCTACAGCAAAGACCCAGAGCGGCCAAATACATACATGAACACAAGTGAGGTCACTACAATAGGCTCTGGGCTTCCCGGTGACTCAGACCATAAAGAGTCCGCCTGCAATGCAGGAGACACAGATTCCATCCCTGGGTCGGGAAGATCCCCTGGAGAAGGAAATGGCAACCCACTCCAGTATTCTTGCCTAGGAAATCCTGTGGACAGAGGAGCCTGGCAGGCTACAGTCTATGGGGTCACAAAGAGTTGGACAGGACTGAGCGGTTAACACTTTCACTTTCAGAGAAGGCCCTAATTCAATATGACTGATGTCCTTATAAAAACAGAGAAGAACACAACATTGTTAATCGACTATACCCCAATATAAAATAAAAATTAAATTAGAAAGGAATTTGGATACAGAGGCAGACACATGCAGAGAGAACATCATGTGAGATGAAGGCAGAGACTGGAGGGATGTTTCCAGAAGCACCTAAGGGAGAACTTTTGGGAGCACCAAAGACCACCAGCAAACCCCCGGGAGGGGGGCTGGAGGCCTAGATCCTCCTTCACATTCCTCAGCACGAATCAGCTCAATCTCAGACTTACAGCCTCCAGAACCGTAAGAGAATACATTTCTGTTGTGTAAGGTACCACGCTGTGACACTTTGTTATGGCAGCCCCAGCATTAAGACAGTCTGGTAGGAGAGGGAAGCCTGTATGAGCCACCTGATCTGGACTGCAGGTCAGGAATGGCTTCCTAGAGGTGATGCTGACCTGGGCATTGCAGAATGAGTAGGAGTTCATCAGCCAAAAGAAGTCAGGGTAGGATATCCAGGCAGAGGGAAGAATATATGTAAAACCCAGGAGAGGCATGAGGGTATGTCAGAGACTCTTCCTTGAACTGCCTGCCGTGTCCATGCACCTGAGGCCTGGAAACAGTGATGACATCCTTCATTCCAAGATAATGGAAGTATTTTTACCAGGAGGTCCCTTGAGCCCATGTGGCGACATGCATCATTCTCACCAGCAGGGGGCCCTCACATGCTCTTAGTGACGGCGGAAGAGGGGCCAGGTGGGCACAGGTGGCTCAGCTGGTAAAGAATCGCCTGCAATGCAGGAGACCTGGGTTCGATCCCTGGGTTGGGAAGATCCCCTGGAGAAGGGCAAGGCTACCCACTCCAGTATCCTGGCCTGGAGAATTCCATGGACTGTATAGTCCACGGGGTCGTAGAGTCGGCCACGACAGTGACGTTCACTGACTCACTCACTCACTCAAGGCCTCTGCTCTGGGGAGGAGGTGCAGCCAGCCCCGGGGACACTGGCGGCGCCACAGGACACAGCTTGCCTGGGGGAAGCCACACTCGGTCACACGGCCTTCGGTATAAGTACTTTATTTCAGTTACAATGGTGCCACACAGAACTACAGTAGCACGGAACGTGATAATACAAAAAAGCAGATTCCCAGCTCCAAACCCCACTCCCCTGTCCCCGCAGAGACGCCGGCCCGTGGGGCTCCCTTGAGGGAGGGCGGCTGCCCAAAGCTCCAGGGCAGGGGGCGGGCACCAGGCGGGTGGGGGCTTCGCTTGCTTCCACGCCTGCGCTGCCCTCTGCCCCCCGGAAGCGGTGAGGGCAGCAGACGCCCCGTCTGGCTGGACCCTTGGCCCTGGACGGCTGCCGTTTGCCGGGGGCTCCCAGTCCCCAGACCAGGGGGCTGGGACCCTGCTCTGGGGAGGCTGGAGAGCGGGAGAGAGCCCGGCCCTCCGTGGCGGCGTGAGCGGCAGCCTGCGAACTCCGCTCCTTCTCCGCCCCGTGCTCCCTTCCTCTGACGAGCCCCCCGACGACTCCCCGCCCCAGCTCACCTGGCGGTGGCCGAGCTGCCGTCTGCTCCTCCGGGGGACTCTGGCTCCTCTGGGGGGCGGCGGGCCTCAGCCACGCGGAGGAGACGGCATTGCCCGTGCCCTACCACCTCAGGCCAGACCCACCGTGCCTGCCCCCTGAACCGCCCCCCCAGCCAGGAGCACTCCCCAAGAAGAGGAGGGTCCCCGGCAAGTACTGTCTCCACTCAGCCAGGCCTGAGGGTGGGCTGGAGCCCGGGGCACGTTCAGGGGGTCCTCAGAGTCCTGACCGCGGTGCCGCTGACGGGCAGGCCCAGGCCTCTGGGCAGCCATGAGGGGGCAACTGTGTGGGCCCTGGTGCAGAGGGTGGTCTCCTTGGCGGGGGCCTGGGCGCAGCCCCAGATAAGGCACTCAGCGGGAAGCCAGGGCTGCCTGTGGTCCTGGGAGCCAGGAAGGGAGGTGGCGGAGGTCGGAGCCCAAGCGAGGACCCGGTCCCCGGGCGATGAGCGCTGCTTTCTCTCTTCTTCCCCTGGGAGAAGAGGCGTGCAAGGCAGACTCCGAAACGGCTGGGATGGGGCGCTGCAGAGCGGCTGCGGGTCCCGGGCTGGTGGAGGTGCCCAAAAGCAAGGGGACAGAGAGAGGACCCCGTGGCATGGCAGAGAGCTCTGACGGGGGGTCTCAGCCTCGCAAGGCTCGTGACCCAGGTCCGGGGTGCTCGGGCACATCCAGACTGGGTTGGAGGGCACAGACCTGGCCTCACGCAGCCATCAGTCCCCTAGTGTGACTCAGGGGACCGGAGTTTCCTTGCTGGGGGGTCCCCACTGATGGACTCTAGGTTCAGAGGCAGGTATCCCCAGGGGGTGGTGCCAACTAGCTGCCCCTCCCTCTGCTGGGAGTAAGAACCAGGGGAGGGGGCTGGAACCACACACCCCAAGGGCAGAAGCACCTCTCCACGTGGGGACCTGCTCAGTGGCCCGGAATCCTGCTTCAGCCCAACCTTGTAGCAAGGAAGGAAGAGAGGGAGCTAGTCAGGGGCTTTCCCTTGTCCACAGGTTATTTAGAAAAACAGAACATAATAAATATACCGATCCTTTCCATAAAAAAAAAAAAGTGTTTTAAATGCATCATTTCCCTGAAGGTTTCCAGTGTATTCCACAATGTTTAAAAAATAGTTTCCCCAAAAATATATCTTTAAAGCATTTGACACAGTGGTATTTGTGGTATATCTGGTGCTGCATGTGGGCGGAGGGGGCTGGGCCCCCCTGCCCTTGTCGGTGAGGGTCCAGGCCCGGTAGGCAACCCGGCTAACACCCCAACACCCATCAGAGTTGACACACGTGTGCCTGGGATGAGCGGGTCTTCACAGGGGGTCAAATCTCAGCTTACGGTGAGAGCTCATGTCACAGGCTTGGTTCCGGCTGACCACCCTGCAGCGTCGGGGGAGGGGGCTGGCCGCCGGATGGAGGGGGCAGTCTTGTGGGCCCAGGGGTGTGTTCTCGGGCCCCCCCCCCCCGCCTTGCCCTCCATCTCGGCTCTGGGTGCCTGGCCCTTCACCAGACTTCACACTTGTGATGCGGGTTCATGGGTGAGCCGGGCGGGCAGTGGAAGTGTTCCGAGAACTCCTTGGAGTTGGAGATGGAGCCGATGACCCGGAAGCGGGAGGGGCTGTGGGGATCGGTGATGAGACCTTCGTGCGAACTCTCGGGGGTGCGGACGGAGCACCAGACCTTTGAGGGGGTGATAAAGGAGAGGGCAGAGTCACTGCGGTCCCTGAGGCCGCCAGACTGGCCCCATCACTGTAACAGGGAAATAAGCGCCCCTCTGGTTCTGAGACCCCCATGACAGGCCTGCCACCTGGGTTAGGAGGAAGCAGAGGGCTGGGGGCCTTCATCCAGCTTCCTCTCCTGCAGCCAGACCAGCTGAATGTCTGTCCTGGGCATGTGAGATACGCTTCACCTGCACAAAAGATTCTGCCCCTAAACCAGTTTGAACACTTTGCACTGAGTCCAGATCACTCCTTTCCTGGGCAGAACCAACTGACTCGTGACCTTGTGGCTCTGGGCACCAACAGAAATCTACACGCTGATTGCCAACTCTAGGGACGACCTGGGACGCCTTGAGTTTAAGACATTTCTAGAACCGCAGAACTGGGAGGGCCCTTAGCCATCCAAGCAAACCTGTCCTCTCCTCTACTTGATGCAGGAGTTCCTCTAACAGGGTTCTCGACCCTTCCTTGAATTTCTCCAAAGATGAAGCTCGCCCTCTTAAAGGGTAAATGCCCTGTGGACGGACCCACGAGCTAGGGCTTCTCTATTTGAGGAAATTTGCCTTTTGGTTTTCAGCGCTCCTAGAACTCAAGATGGCAGACTGTGCCTGGGTATTAGTTTTTCCTCTAAAGAACTCACCTGTGCAAAACTCAGGAAGAAGAGCTGGTTGTTGGTGAGACCCAGGGTGGGCAGTGTCTGCTCAGCCCCATTCTTCTTGACCCAGTTCTGGTAGGCCTGTGGGGAGAACAGAGCTCAGGGTCCCCGTGACACAGGAACAATCGGGGTGGCAGTGAGGGGCTAGTGGGGGCAACCTTCGAAGATACATCCTGTTGGGACAGGGCCTGGCTTCTGGGGGTCTTGGGCCTCAGCTCTGAGCCTAACTCAGCCTAGAGGAGCCGCCCTCTACCTGCACTCATCCCAAAGGGAGCTCATTCAACCCCACGGCTTTAAATACCACCTCCATCTAAATACAGATGCACTCTGCCAGCTCCAGCCTTTCCTGGGAACATTCAACTGCTCCAGCTGGACATCCAAGATGCATTTTACACACACACACACACACACACACACACACAGCTTTCCCATCACAGTAAATGATGCCAACCACAAAAGCTGAGCACCAAAGAACTGATGCTTTTGAAGTGTGATGTTGGAGAAGACTCTTGAGAGTCCCTTGGACTGCAAGGAGATCCAACTAGTCCATCCTAAAGAAAATCAGTCCTGAATATTCATTGGAAGGACTGATGCTGAAGCTGAAACTCCAATACTTTGGCCACCTGATATGAAGAACTGACTCACTGGAAAAGACCCTGAAGCTGGGAAAGACTGAAGGCGGGAGGAGAAAGGGATGACAGAGGATGAGATGGTTGGATGGCATCACCGACTTGATGGACATGAGTTTGAGTAAACTCCAGGAGTTGGTGATGGACAGGGAGGCCTGGCACGCTGCAATGCCATGGGGTCGCAAAGAGTCGGACACGACTGAGCAACTGAACAGAACTGAACCACCTAGTTACTCAGGCCCAAACCCCAGGACCCTCCTTTGATTCATCTTTCAATCAACCAAACAGCCCTACTCTAACCACATCTCACCCTTCACGTTGCTCTAGCCCATCTCTTGCCTGGACAACCTCACAGCAGCTTTCTAACTAGTCTCCTTGACCTCAAACTGGTCCAATTCCAACCCCATCCCAACACAGCAACTCAGGTCATCCTCATAAAGCAGGGGCTGGCGACATTTTCTGTAAAGGGTCAGAGAGTAAGTCTTTTCAGCTTTGGAGGCCAAACAGTTTCTCTGCTGCAACGGCTCAAGGAACACCCTGATAGATGAAAACAATCACAGGCACCATGGAGATGAGTGGGTGTAGCTGTCCCCTCTCTCCCACAACTTTGATTTATTTTTATTGATTTAGCCAGCTAAGGGCTGGATGTGGCCCCCAGGCTGTAGGTCTGCTGACCTGGTTGTAGAGGGTGACGCAGATCCTTCCCCTGTGCAAACCCCCGCAGTGGCTCCCGCTGCAGCCAGAATAAACCCCAAGGTCCTTGCTCAGTCAACAGAGGCCGTAGCCGGGACAGCCACTCCTCCGGCCGCCCCTCCTGCACCGGGCCATACCCTCCATCCCTGCCACATCCTTCTTCCTGTCCTGGGCTGTGCGAGGCTTGGGTCCACCTCGCGGCCTCGGCATTTACTCTTCTTTCCCTGCCTCTTTCTCACCCTACTAGACTCCGTTCAAAGGTCATCCCCTCTAGAAGGCCTCCCCTGACCACCCTCTCCCCTATTTCTCTTTATTCCTTTGGCCTGTCTTGTCTTCTTCATCTTATCAGCACCTGACATCATCACATTTATCCATGGAGGTGTGAACTGCCTTCCTCCCCATCCCTGACACGCTACAGTTGGGGGCTTCATGAGAGCAGGACCCATCGCTGTTTCGTCCCAGAACCACCAGCACCAAAACAGCGGGTCAAAAGTTTGCAACACACTTTCCCCGAGTAACAGACATCGGGCAAGTCACTGGATGTTTCTGGGTTGTTTCTGGTTGGTTCTGTCTCCTGTACTGCTGCTGCTGCTGCTGCTAAGTCGCTTCAGTCATGTCCGACTCTGTGCGACCCCACAGACGGCAGCCCACTAGGCTCCCCTGTCCCTGGGGTTCTCCAGGCAAGAACACTGGAGTGGGTTGCCATTTCCTTCTCCAATGCATGAAAGTGAAAAGTGAAAGTGAAGTCGCTCAGTCATGTCCAACTCTTCGTGACCCCATGGACTGCAGCCCACCAGGCTCCTCCGTCCATGGGATTTTCCAGGCAAGAGTACTGGAGTGGGGTGCCATCGCCTTCTCCATCTCCTGCACAGTTGGCGTGAAATACCTAATCGTAGAGTTCCCAGCGGCCCCGGCCCACAGGCCTCAGCACACAGCATCTCTTGGGCTTCCTGCTCTTGCTGCCACGGGGAGGAGGAGGAGGCTCTGCCTTAGCCTCTGGCATCTCTCTCTTCCAACTCAGCCAACATCGCCGAGGGCCACCCCAGACTAGACCCGGCGCCCAAGCCGTCACGTGCCATCTCTCTCACACCCAGCAATGCAGGGACGAACACAGCCACATGCACAGAGGCTCAGGGAGGCTGAGTGACTCACTCCAGAACCAGGACTGGAGCCAGAACTGGCTCCGTGAGCAGTGTCCCCCTCCCTCCCCGCCCTGGCCCACTGCTGCCTGGGTCAGGGGCAGCTTCCCCTGCAAAGGGAGGGACAGGCAGGTCTTCAGGTGGGTCCAGCCCAAGCCCATTCTGGTGACCCTCAGTGGGGGGTGGACTTGGGGTACACAGCCTGTGTGTGCCAGGTCCAAGCCGGGCGCTTCACAGACACCCTTTCACTCGGTCCGCACTGCCACCCATTCCACAGATGCGGCCACTGAGGCCCAAAGACGCCGTTGTGCATGCCCACCACTCTTAACCGAGAAGCATCTGGACAGACCCAGAGCTGGGTCTGGGGTGTGCAGGGAGGGGCCTCCTACCCGATAGGCCGCCTTGAGGCCCCCATTGTCGGCGATGTTTTCGCCGAGGGTGTGCCGGCCGTTCACCGGCTCCCCGTTCACGCTGTAGTTGCCGTACTGCTCCACCATGCATGCGGTCTGCTGCTTGAACGCCTCCACGGACGAGTTCTTCCACCAGGGCCGGAGGTTCCCATCCTTGTCGTACTCTCGGCCTGCGGGGTCAGAGGGCAGCGTCAGGCTGGGCGGGGGAGAGACACAGCTGGGCACTGAAGGGCCCGGATGCATCAGCCATCTGGGGTGGGTGGGGGAGGGAGGAACGTGACCCGCCTAAGGACCCGCACGTTCAAAGTTCCGGTGGAGCTGTATTCATGGTCGAGGCTGGTGAAGGGCCTCTGACCCTGCGCCCAGTGGCGGGGGGAAGGCAGCGGGCAGCGCAAAGGTCACAGGAAGGTCCTGCCTCCTCATTTTGTCTCAGGGTCCCCAAGGCAGGAGGCAATGAGGGGGATTCTGGACGTTAGCTGGTGAGGCACTAACTCTTCTACTTGTCGTTGGACCAGAGAAGTCTCTGGGGTAGTGGAGGAATGTTCGCTCCCCACTGACTACAGGGGGAGCACTGTTCTACCCCCCAGCACCTCACACCTTCGGGGAGCGGGGTGTCCCACTGTGAGCCTGCCCAGTCCTCATAATCACCACATGATCAGCACACCCATTTTATAGATAAGAAAATAGAGGCCTGAGGAAATGATGGGGCTTGTGAGAGGGCACACAAATTGGCAGGTGTCTGGGCCAGGATTTTAACTTTCCATCTCCTCCTGTCTCCAAGGCTAAGATGCATAGGAGCAAAAGCAGCAGCAGCGGTGCCAGGAAGGTGGGGATTCATCTGAAGAGGACCCCGAGGAACCCGTACCTTGATCATCAAAAGCATGAGTCAGCTCGTGGCCCACGACGACGCCGATGCCGCCGAAGTTTAAGGCACTGGAAGGGGAGACACGGGGGTGAGAGTGATGCCGTGTGGGACGGGCCCACCACTTCCTCAGTCTGGAGACACAGCAGAGTCCTGCAGGGCTCCAGCCGGGCCCAGAGCCAGTCAGAACCTGGAGAGCCAGCTACACTCCAAGCACCGTGCCAGGCACTGCCCTCTTGGGTCAGTGCGAAGAGCTAGGCCTCAGTAACTGACTATAAGGGAGCAAATGGAGGTGTGGGATGGTTCAGCTACGTTGCCCAAGGGCCACTCAGCCAGCAGAGAGCAAGCCTGTTCAGATCCAGGCCTGTGGGGAATTCACTTCTGAGACTTCTCACCCTTCCCAACTTCCCAGCTGAGACTGTTCTAGAATATCACTAGAGGGGCACTCCCCTGTTTGGGGCTCCTGCCTCCATGATGGTATCACTGACTTGATGGACATGAGTTTGAACAGGCTTCGGGAATTGGTGATGGACAGGGGAGGCCTGGCATGCTGCCAAGAGTCGGACACTACTGAGCGACTGAACTGAACTGCCTCCATGATGAGCCCTGAGTTCTCACTGTGTAGGGACTCTGAGGTCTAGGAGACCCCGGAGGGAAGCACAGGGAGTGAGAGTGTTGTTTCCATGGCAACGTCTCCTGGCCAGTGGAACAAGGAGCCCTCGGTGAGACAGGTTTGGAGGCGGGCTGACCCAGCTGTCAGGCTGGCCCGGGGGGGTCTGCTGAGGGGTTGCGGGGAGGGGGGGGTGGGGGCAGGGAGGAGATGGGATGGAGCCTCAGGAGCGTCCTACTTGGGTGAAGAGCGGGTGTAGAATGGCGCCTGCAGGATTCCGGCCGGAAACACGATCTCGTTCTTGGTGGGCGAGTAGTAGGCGTTCACCATGGGCGGGGTCATGCTCCACCTGCAAGCGAGACACACGTGGAAGATCCGACCTCATGGAGGGCGGTAGGCGGGGACAGCCCATCTGGGGCGTGTCGGGAGCCCTGAAAGTGTGGATTCCCCTGGGCCCCGGCCCAAGGCATGCAAGCATGAGGTAGCACTGCTTTTGAGAGAGGAAACTAGAAACACCCAAATGTCTGTTAGGAAGGAATTGGTTGAATTCGATGTCACATCGCACAGTGGAACAGTGAGACCCCGGCAAAGAGCGAAATGCGTTAACTAGTAAGGACCTACTGTACAGCACGGGGGGTGAGACTTCTCAAGGCTGTGTAAGGCCTATACGGGGAAAGAATCTAAAAAGAGTGGATTGTGTACGTGGAGAACTAACTGGTTCATCTCGTTGTACCCCTGAAACTAATGCAACCTTGTAAATCAGCTGCACTGCAATAAAAGTTAAAAACCAAAAACGAGAAAAAAGCTCCCCGTTCTCCACCATGGTTGTACCATTTTACACCTCCACCTGCCAGGCTGGATATTTCCAGGTGCCCAGCATCTTCTTCCGCACTAGAAACTATCAACTTTAGCTGTGTTAGCAAGTGTACAATGAAATCTCATTTTATATTTCATTTCACTATTAAAAATGTTGAACATCTCAAAAAAAAAAAACAAGGAACAAAATGGACCATTCTACACTAAAAAGTCATGACTCTCTAGGCTCAAAAATGAGCGTGTCAGCAGTTTTCAAAGTGTGCTGCACGGATACCTGGTGAGATGCTGCTGCTGCTGCTGCTGAGATGGGAAGCCCCCAACTCCCTTTCAGGGGCTCTGTGAGGCCGAAACTATTTTCATTAAAATAGTAAGATGCTATTTACCTTTCCCACCGTGTTGACATTATACGGATGGGGGAAAGGCAACGCTGGGTAAAACTGCCGGAGCCTCCGCTGAGTCAAGGCAGTGGTACCAGTTCAGTGGGTCACCATGTTCTTCACCAATAAAAAAAAATAAAATCTGTTCACTTAAGAATATCCTTGATGATGCAGCATAATAATTACCTTCATTAAATCTAGACCCTTGAGTGCAAGTCTCTTAACAGTCTGTGACCAGATGGGAAGCACTTGTAAGCATTTCTGTTTTTATTTCTTTTTTTAAACTTTTGGCCACACTGTGGCGTGTGGAACCTTAGTTCCCTGACCAGGGATTGAACCCACGTCCCTGCATTGGAAACATGGAGTCTTAACCAGTGGACCACCAAGAAGTCCCAGCATTTCTGTTTTTTTCACGGAATGCCATTTGTACTTGAGAGGATGATGGGTGTTTGACAGGCGTTTTCTTGAAAAACAGTGAGCGCATCACCTCAAGCAAAACAACTGACGCGGTTTGTTGCCAATGAGAAAAACTCAAGGTTTCAAAACAACTGAAATTTCAAGCAAAAACTTGAAAAACTGGTGTCGGCCACGGCAAACTTGATAGCTGTCCAATACTTAAAGACTTTTTTCTCTGGAGGTCAACAGCAACATTACCCGATGTAGACTTTTTTCGGATATATAATGTATAATGAAGATGGCACTGTTAGGAAGATACGTGAGACTCAGTGAAGCACTGTTTTCCAAATGGCCACTGCATGGTGTTGCAAAGTCACACGTGGGCAAAGGAAGGATCCATTCAAAGTGCAAGGCACACTGATGGAACAGTAGTGCAACAATGTGAAAAGCTTACGAACTGGTTTCAGACTCTGCAGTGCAATTAACCAGACAACCTTATTTTCAAAATAGAAACAGAGACACAGAGTAAAAAACAACCTATGGACACCAGGGGGGGAAAAGAGGGTGGGAGGATTGAGAGGGGAATTAACATATATACACTACTGATACCATGCTGCTGCTGCTGCTGCTAAGTCGCTTCAGTTGTGTCCGACTCTGTGCGGCCCCATAGACGGCAGCCCACCAGGCTCCCCCGTCCCTGGGATTCTCCAGGCAAGAACACTGGAGTGGGTTGCCATTTCCTTCTCCAATGCATGAAAGTAAAAAGTGAAAGTGAAGTCGCTCAGTCGTGTCCGACTCTTCGCGACCCCATGGACTGCAGCCCACCAGGCTCCTCCGTCCCTGGGATTCTCCAGGCAAGAGTACTGGAGTGGGCTGCCATCGCCTTACTGATACTATGAATCAGATAGATAACTAATAAGAACCTACTGTATAGCTCAGGGAATTCTGCTCAGGGCTCTGTGGCAACCTCAATGGGAAATCTGAAAAAGCAGGGACATACGTATGCGTGTGGCTGATTCATTTTCCTTACGGTAGAAACTAGCACAATATTGTAAAGCAACTCTACCCCAATACAAATTAATTTAAAACAATTACTGCCTGCCACGTTTAGTAGTACCAACGAGGCATGTACACATGTATCAAAAGGACTGCTAAAATATTCTTTCCTTTTCTAACTACATGTCTGTGTAAGGCCAGAGTATCTTTACATATTTCAAAACGATACATTGCAACAGACTGAAGGCAGGAGCAGATGTGAGAACCCTGCTGTCTTCCATTAAGCCAGACATTAAAGAAACTTGTAAAAAGTAAAACTATACCTCTCTTTTTAGTAAACTTTAGAAGAACAGTTCTTTTTCACAAAATTTTCAGAAAAGTCAGTGCAATCCCTGTAAACAAGTTTTTGGGGGTTCAATGATTTTTTTTTGAGCATAGAAGAGGCTCAGATGGTAGATATTAATGAAAAATTTGGCCTCCCAATGATCATTCTGATATGAAGGACCAGTGGGGAGTGGAGTGAGACAGAAAGGGTGTTTTCTCCGAGAGCCTAGCTAGTCACTATGTCTCCTCCAGATGAGTCCCACAGATATGCATTAAGTGTGGATACATTAATGAGTAGGAGACTTAATTTAAATGGAAAAGTTTAAGCTAAAAGACTTCTAGTAAATTCACAACACTGGGGTAGTGCTTGCACCGTATTCTGGAGATAAAAGACCACTTTCTTGTACGTTTAGGGTGTACCGTGGTTGAAGACAGAAAAAAAGAGGAAACAGAGCTGTTCAAACCCCTGTTGTCCACAAGGGGGAGCCAGCGGCAAAGAGAAAGAAGTGGCTTTCGCCCTTTGGCTTCCCTGATGGCTCAACAAGTGAAGAATCAGCCTGCAACGCAGGAGACGCAGGAGAAGTGGGGTTGATTCCAGGGTCCAGAAGATCCCCTGGAGTAGCAACTGACAACCCACCCCAGTCTTCCTGCCTGGGAAATCCCATGGGCAGAGAAGCCGGGTGGGCTACAGTCCATGGGGTTGCAAAGAGTCAGACAACTGAATACACGTGCGCGCACGCGCGCACACACACACACGCACACACGCACACACACATCTTATCTGCAGACAATGAAGCAAAGCCTTGAAGGCTGCAGCGGCAGAGCTGGGCAGTGATGTCAGGTGGACCCCCTCTGCCAACAGGCTGGACACTGAGGACACGCGGGCTCAGGCTGATCCCGGCTCCCGGCATCTGAGTGGGATAACACCAGTCCCCGCGGCTCAGAGGGCCGTCAGGACAGTTACATCCCCGCACACGATTCAGGCTGAAGGAGCGCTGGGCCCCCACACCCGCCTGCGGGAGCCAGCGTCCTCCCAGTGAGGCCCAGGGACTTACTGATCTCTGTTGGGCGCTTTCCGGAGCTGGTCGGCAGTGACCCTCCAGGAGAAGTTGAAAAACCGCATGGCGTTCTCGAAGTAGAGGTCTGGCACAGCGGTGTACTGGGCAGGAGGGAACAAGTCACAGGGTCAGAGCACGCTCAGGTCCTTGAATGCAAACCCTGTCTTCTAAAACTGAGGAAGCTGAAACCCCGCGTGGCCTGGGCACTGGTCCGCAGGGCAGACAAAAGCGAGGGGCAAGGGGCTGCAGGCTGGGGCACTTTTCTTGGCCTGCATTCTGGCCGGGGCTGGCGCCCTCTCCCTTCAGGGGCACACTAAGAGCTTCACCTAGGGCGGCCCAGCAGGGTCTCGGGGCAACAGGAAGCCCGTGCCATCGTGCCAGGGCCTTGGGTGGGCAATACGTCCAGCGGGGTCCAGAACTTTCTGCAATGATGGCCAGGTTCTATGCACACGTTGTCAGGTACTGTCAACATCAGCCACATGTGGCTCTAGGTCATTTGAAATGTGGCGAGTGCAACCTTTTAATTTAATGAATTAATTGATTTTAATTCTCTAAAGTAGGGACCTGTGGCCAGTAGCTGCCACACTGGCCAGCACAGATCTCATAAATGCAGCTGGGATCTGTGAACTACCAGGGGGCAGGCATGACTGCACACCTTCCTCCCCACTCAGCCTGGCCTTTTGGCTCTTGCCACAGGTGTGAGGTTCTCTCTCAGACCTGCTCTTTACATCAGGGCTCCAGTGAAAGGCCAGGCCCTTGGGGTCCGGACTCTAATCCAGATGGGGTCTGCCTGGGCTGTCTCCAGGAGCCCCTCATCTTGTATCATGATACCCTGGAGCATCTAAAATTATTCTCAAGGAAAAAGGCTGCGGATGAGTCCCATATTCTCAGCTGTAATTTTCATATTCTTAGGTTTTAAATATAACCACAACGAGAGGTTATTATAATTTCACAAATGCCTGAATTCACAAATTTCAATTACAAGGTATAAAGCGTTCGGGGCAGAAGCACAATCCATTTAACGGAGTGATTTGCCCAAAGCTCTAACCACCAGGGACGCATCAACCACCCCGCTGCCTAAATTCAGCTTAAACGTGCACCTGGGGTTTAGGCTTCCTCCTTCCCGTTAGCATTTCAAGGTCTGAACAAGAGGCCCAGGTTTCTCCGGGGAGGTGGGGAGAAGCCGGGGGACAGGAGGCAGGTCCAGGTTTCTCTGGGGGCTGGGAGCTATAGGGGGCTCCACTCTGATGCTTTTAGGGATGCAGTTATGCCTTCTAGGATCTGGTCGCCCCCCTCCCCCATTATCTCCCACTCATTGAATGGAGCGGACTATGCTGTGCTGGCCAAGGACTGCTGGTAGGTCCTGGGAGGCAGGGGCCACTGGCTGGCCCCAGGGGAGGAAGGAGGAGAGATTGGCCCCCTGGTGCCCAGTCCATCCCCAGACCCCACACCACTTCATCTCAAGACGTCTTGACAGTCATGGTGCCTCCAGCAGCCCACCCAGAGCAGCCTCTGCCCTTTCCCGAGTGGAGGCCCCCCAGGGGCATTTCAGGAATGCAAGGGGGGCAGAATGCAAGGGAGCCACTCACGTCATTGAACACTTTGTCCAGCTCCTTGGGGTCCATGATAAAGTTGGGGTAGCCTATCATGTTGTAGATCGCGTCCGCCTGGGCAGGAGAGACACAGAGGACAGTGAGCGCTCGGCAGGGCTCTGTGGGTGCCGGGCTCAAGGTCGGGGCCCAGGGAAAGCAGCCAGGCCCCTCCCGCTCAGGGCCTTCCTGTTCCTTTCTCTTGTCTAACTCTGCCTATCCTTGGGATCTCTGCCTCAGTGTCCCCTCTCCAGGGAAGCTTTCCGTGGCCTCCCCGCCTCCGCTGGACCATATCCAATCCTTCGTCACATCACTCTGTACCTCTCCCTTGCACATATGTTTTTTAAAATTATATTTATCTGGCTGTGCTGGGTCTCAGTTGCAGCACGTGGCATCCAGTTTCCCAACCAGGGGTCGAACCCGGGCCTCCAGCGTTGGGATCGCAGTCTTAGCCGCTGGGCCACCAGGGAAGTCCCTCCCTTGCACACTTAGCATTCTGTTTTCACCCGGTCATTAATCCGAGCTACGTGTTCACGGCTCTCCCGCCATCGTGCTGGACTACCCACAGCATCCGTGTTGGGCTCACCGGCTAGAGCCAGTCCCTCCTTCGCCCACCTCCTCCTTGGAGGTCGCGGCCCTCTGTGCAGGGCCCCTCCCAGCTCCTGGCCAGCCTCACCTTTTCCTTGGCCGATTTCCGAGTATCTTCATCCATCCACTTCAGAGTGCTCAGGCTCTCTTCAAACGCCTTCTTGATCTCCAGGATGATCTCGCTGGCCTGAGGAGACAGTCACGTGTGGGCACTGAACTTGTCCATGGGCAGCGGGCATCCCATGGAGAAGGATGCTGTGGGGCCAGAGACTAAACTCAGATCCTGGCTCCAGGCCTTGTGCTCCGAGGTGCTGGGCTGAGGAAGGGGGTCCACAGTCCTGGTTCCCCAACCTCCTTCCTCTAAACGCTAGCATCCTGTGAGAAGAGACGGATTTCTATAAACAGGGCTCCCTGGTCAAATACACTCAGGGCAAGCTCTGGGAACACTGGAAAAGACTCTTACGGCGGGACTTAGGGGTGCCTGTGCCGTGCGCTGTGATTCTTTTCAGAAATCCTAGGATGTGTATCTGTTCTCAGAGGTAGTGGCTCACGGAATTCCTTCTGGATGGACTGGGCTTTAACATCTAGAGAAGCCGAGTTCTGAGGGGTGGTTCCAGAAAGACTGTTCAGGCTGGAGATGAATGTCAAAAGCAGATCCAGAGGCTGAAAAAGACTCTGGAGCAGGGGAAGGGGGAGTCGGGCAGCAGGAGGAGCAGACAGACTGACGACGGACAGAACGTGACTCAGAATCTGCATCAGCCACTAACAGGCAGGTCACGTACGAGGTTTGAGTCAGTTTGCTAACCTCTGACTGCAAATAAAAAATCTGTGCAGTTAAAGTTAGTAATAAAAATGGTACTAAAGGAAATCAAGACTGAATATTTATTGGAAGGACAAATGCTGAAGCTGAGGCTCCAATACTTTGGCCACCTCATGCAAAGAGCCAACTCGTTGGAAAAGACCCTGATGCTGGGAAAGACTGAGGGCAGGAGGAGAAGGGGGTGACAGAGGATGAGATGGCTGGATGGCATCACTGACGCGATGGACACGAGTTTGAGTAAACTCTGGGAGGTGGTGAAGGACAGGGAGGCCTGGGGTGCTGCAGTCCGTGGGGTCTCAAAGAGTTGGACACAAGTCAGCGACTGAACCCCAACAGTAATGCCACAGCGGCTACCCCTCCCTGAGCCCGCATTCTGCTCCGGTTGCTGTCGTGTGCACAATGCCGTTCAGTCTCCGCCTGAGGGATGGACGCGCCCACCTCCATGTCCTTGGGCTCAGAGTATTGTCCCAAGACCCCCCACCAGGAAGAGACAAAGCCGGCATCCAGGCTGGGGCCCAGCTGTCTCCAGGCGCTCAGCCACAGGCGTCCTGTGGCCACCACCACTTCATGTCAAGCTGTTCTGTCAACATGACCTCTCTGGGCCCTGCCTACCCTTGGAGGTGGAGACGGCCAGACTAACCTCCCTGGGAAGCGGGAGGGGCTACGTGAAATCCTACAGACAAAGTGCCTGCCTCTATGATCATATTCTCTGTTGTAGATAACTCAGATTACGCAAGGCTTTAGAAAATGGAACCTTGGAGTTAGGGCCGGAGCCCTGGCCCGGGGTAGAGCCAGTCCAGAGCGGATGAGAGCGCGGCCTGGCAGGCTCACGGGGGAGGCGGGTGTGATGTCACGGCCTCCGTGTGTGGGGGGGCACTTACTATGTTCTTGCTGTCCTCAGCGAAGGTCGCTTTGACGAACATGGGGCCCAGGGCGAAGCCCAAGGTGTTCTCTGTATCACTCACACAAAACTTCCAGCGGGGAAGACACGTCTGGAAAACACAAGTCAGAGGGGTTAGTTGACACTGTCTGTCCAGGAGGTGGCAGAGCGGGGTCTGTGCTTCTGTCCAGAACTTGAGGGAGACCTTTCCTGACCCAGCGGAAGTTATTTTAGGCACTGGACCAAAAGGCCCGGGGATCACCCTAATCCCTGCCATCAATCGCTTCCTGCAGAGCACTCTACAGATGCTAAGGTATCCTGCAGAGCCACCAAAACAGACCTGGGAGGCAGATGAGGACACAGTCCACAAGGGGAAGCCGCTGCTCCAGTCGCCCTGCCGCCGGAACCATGACATGCCGGACTGCACACCCCACACCCCTCCTCTCTCCTGGAGGATGCTAAGGATCCTGGTCGCAAAGAACCTTGGGAAGTTCCCTTTCTACCCCCAAGTAACAGAAAACCCCAGAAGGGCTGCAGCCCCATTTAAAGCCTCTTGGAGAAAGAGCCACCACCGGGACCCTGTGGGATGACCGAAGTTCATCCAACCTCGGTCTCACTCACAAGCCCACCAGCCCACAAGATGTGCTGGAGGCTGGGCTGCAGCCTTCTGGAGCTGGGCCTGGGGCCAGGCACCTGGGCTGGGCTCAGCCTGCCTGCTCCTCTGCCCAGACCGCCTTTGTGGACAGTCCACATGACCACAAGCGGTGGCCCTGATCACACAAACCCCCACGCTGCAGGGAAGCTGGTCCTCTTAACCCTGAAGCACAGGTGGTGAAAATCACCCAGGCTCAGGGCAGCCTGCTTCACAATAGCCATCAACTGAAAACAACCCAGATGCCCGTCGACAGGCAGATGGATGAACAAAATGTGGTATTTTCATACAACAGCACGCGACTCGGCAACAAAAGGGGAAGGAGCGACGGACGCACACGACATGGGTGAATTTCACTGCCGTTAGGCCGAGCAAAAGAAGCCCACATGGCGTGTGGTTCCATCTACACCCACCTCTGGGGGGACAGGGCTGATGGGGGGACCGATGGGGGCGCAAGGGAGCCTCCTACACAGAGCACTCTGGACAAATGGGTGATGGACACGCTCGCCACCCTGATTGGGCTGGTGGTAACGGAGCGATTTCATTTGTCAACACTCACTGAACTGCATACTTAACGTACACATTTTTAGTCCATTCAGTTCAGTTCAGTCGCTCAGTCATGTCCAGCTCTTTGCAACCCCATGGACCATAGCACGCCAGGCCTCCCTGTCCATCACCAACTCCCGGAGTTTACTCAAACTCATGCCCATTGAGTCGGTGATGCCATACAACCATCTCATCCTCTGTCATCCCCTTCTCCTCCTTCCTTCAATCTTTCCCAGCATCAGGGTCTTTTCCAATGAGTCAGCTCTTCCCATCAGGTGGCCACAGTTTGGAGTTTCAGCTTCAGCATCAGTCCTTCCAATGAATATTCAGGACTGATTTCCTTTAGGATGGACTGGTTGGGTCTCCTTGCTGCCCAAGGGACTCTCAAGAGTCTTCTCCAACATCACAGTTCAAAAGCATCAATTCTTAGGCATTCAGCTTTCTTTATGGTCCAACTCTCACATCCACACATGACTACTGGAAAAACCATAGCCTTGACTAGACAGACTTTTGTTGGCAAAGTCATGTCTCTACTTTTGAATATGCTATTTAGGTTGGTCATAACTTTCTTCCAAGCAGCAAGTGTCTTTAATTTCACGGTTGCAGTCACCATTTGCAGTGATTTTGGAGCCCCCCAAAAATAAAGTCTCTCCCTGTTTCCACTGTTTCCCCATCTACTGGTATGTAGTTGGGCTTCCCACGTGGCTCAGTGGTAAAAAATCCACCTGCTCAGCAGGAGACTCGGGTTGCATCCCTGGGTTGGGAAGATCCCCTGGAGAAGGAAATGGCAACCCACTCTAGTATTCCTGCCTGGGAAATCCCATGGACAGAGGGGCCTAGTGGGCTACAGTCCATGGGGTCGCAGAAGAGTCAGACATGGCTCAGCCACTAGACAAAAACAATAACAAATTATACATTAGTTTAAAAGATCCTTAAATACCAGAGGGAAGAAAGAAAAAGGCCCTCCAGCCTTTTCTAAGTTCTTTTACTTCCTGGTTGTTAAATCCATTTAAACTCTCCCCCCACCCTGCCCTGGGTACAGAGGCCGACCACGCAGGAGGTCAGGACCAGAGGACTGTAGCTCCTGGGTTCCGTGAAGGCTCCAGGCTGGGGTGGCTGAATCATGGACCGATTCTTATTCATTGTCTTCTCAAGAGATTCTCTGCATAAACCCATCCATTCACGTGTGTGTTCATTAATTCACATAGCCAGTGTGCTCTGAGCAGTTCAGCTGTACCCTGACAGCTAGGGCTAGGTCCTGCCCTCAAGCGTCTCAGTCGAAGCACCCAGAACATCCGGGGGGAGAAGCAGATGCACAACAAGCCTAACAGCATCAGCACCAGTAGTTAATGCTTATTAAACATCTACTGGGTGCATTACTTTACTGACAAAGGTCCGTCCAGTCAAAGCTATACGGACCTTTTCCAGTGGTCATGTATGGATGTGAGAGTTGGACCATAAAGAAAGCTGAGTGCCAAAGAATTGATGCTTCTGAACTGTGCTGTTGGAGAAGACTCTTGAGAGTCCCTTGGACTGTAAGCAGATCCAACCAGTCCATCCTAAAGGAAATCAGTCCTGAATGTTCATTGGAAGGACTGATGTTGAAGCTGAAACTCCAATACTTTGACCACCTGATGCAAAGAGCTGACTCATTGGAAAAGACCCTGATGCTGGGAAAGACTGAAGGCAGGAGGAGAAGGGGACGACAGAGGATGAGATGGTTGGATGGCATCACTGACTCGATAGACATGAGTTTGAGCAAGCTCTAGGCGTTGGTGATGGACAGGGAGGCCTGGCTTGCTGCAGTCCATGGGGTCACAAAGAGTCCAACACGACTGAGCGACTGAATTGAACTGGTTCTGGGCCCTATTCCCTAGAACCCTCCTACAACCTTACGAAGCAGGTTCTCTCTGTGCTCCTTTGTGGAGTGTGGTACCCTTTAGAGCAGACTTTGTGGGGATCCCCCTGTGTAATCCCAGTCAGCCCTCTGGTAAACAGGGCAGTGATGAGTTATTTCATTTTGCAGATAGAAAGACTAAGCTCCCTGATCTAATGAAGTGATTTGCCCAAGGCTGTGTGGTTAGGAGACTCTTGAGAGTCCCTTGGACCCTGATGCTGGGAAAGATTGAGGGCAGGAGGAGAAGGGGACAACAGAGGATGAGATGGTTGGATGGCATCACCGACTCAATGGACATGAGTTTGAGTAAACTCCGGGAGTTGGTGATGGACAGGGAAGCCTGGTGCGCTGCAGTCCATGGGGTCGCAAAGAGTCGGACACGACTGGGCAACTGAACTGAACTGAACTATGTTAGGAATTTATTCCTAACCTAACTATGTTAGGTTAGGAACTTCCCTGCTGGTCCAGCGGTAAAGAATCTGCCTGCCAATGCAGGGGGCGCGGGTTGAATCCCTGGTCCGGGAAGGTCCCACATGCCACAGGGCAACTACGCCCGTGTGCCACCACCACTGAAACCCGTGCACCTGGAGTCCGTGCTCCACTCTAAGAGAAGTCACCACAGCCAGAAATCAGAGCACTGCAACTAGAGAAAGCCCCTGCGCACAGCAGCGGGAGACCCGGAGCAGCCAAAAATACATCAATAACTAAATAAAATTATATTAAAAAAAGGTTGTCTGGTCAGAGGAGGCAGTGGAAATTCAGATCTTCTGACGCAAAGTGCTGCATTATTATCTCCCTATATCAGTGGACAACTGGACGCTCCATAAAGCTTTAGGAAATTAAAAGTGTTTTCCCACATGGAAGCCATTCCCCAGGGTCCTGTGAGATGAGATCAGGAATGACCCCAAACAAAAGATGGGAAAACGGAGGCTGAGAGAGGCGCCAGGACTACCCAAGGTCACACAGGGCTGTCCTGTGAGTTGTGCTGGATACAAGCTGGGTGGACCCGGCCAGGACCCAGGAGCAGTCATGACAGGGGGTGAGGAGGGTTGGAGAAGGAGAAATAGATAGGCAGTATCCCTCCATCCGGGGGCATCCAGCGACCCCCGGCCCAGAGCCTCGCACCTGCAGGGTCTCCCAGCTACCCCTGCTTCTGCCCAGGCCTCTGTGTGTCCCAGCAGCTCTCAGCATCTCACTAGTCAGAGCGGCAGCTGCACCATGAGCCTGGCCCAGGGAACTCTAAGTATAAAGTCCAGTAGTTTTATATCTACCAACCAATCTCCAGAACTTTTCACCTTGCAGATCTGAAACTCTGTACCTATTTGACAACTCCTCACTCTGCCCTCCCCTCTGCTGCCTCTGGCAACTATTAGGACGCTCAGTTGTAACTTTTGGTTCCTGCAGAGCTGAAGCTGAGTGGTGCAGAGCTTAGAAGGACAGGCTGTGGAATCGGACATGCTGGGTTTGAAAGCCACTTTCCACTTACGGAACTCCAAGGCGGCTCAGACAATAAAGAATCTGCTTGCGATGCAGGAGAGCTGGGTTCGATCCAGTTCTCCAGGGGTTGGGAAGAACCCCTGGAGAAGGGAATGACAGCCCAGTCCAGTATTCTTGCCTAGAGAATCCCTTGGACAGAGGATCCTGGAGGACTATAGTCCATGGGGTCACAAAGAGTTGACACAACTGAGCGAGTAACACTTTCACTTTCTCCACCTAGGAGCTGTGTGACTCTGAATAAGTCCCTTTGCTCACTGAACCTCAGTCTCCTCATTTGTAAAATGGGATGATGGTAATAGTTTCCAACACTGAGCACTATTGTAGGAACTTGGGGGAGATAATGTCTATAAAGGTAAACATCCAGCAGGGATATTTTTTATATATTTTATTTATTATTACCAATAGTGGGTAGCCAAAAGTACTAAAAGTTCTAGTTATCCAGATCTGGGTTTGAATTTGAGCTTGACCCTCTCCTTGCGGGGTGACTAGGGAAAGCCCTTTCCTCCCTGAGCCTCAGTTTTCCCATCTGTAACCCGCGGGGTCTGGGGAAAGCAATGATGGAGGTGTGTGCTCCACACACAGGGCCGTCTCAGTAACTGCCTTGCCGGGTCCTGGTCAGGCCCCTCCTGTATAAAGGCCCCGGGAGGCCCAGGGCTCCAGGGCAGAGTCCCTGCCTGCTCAGGTCTGCACCTAGGCGCTCCTCCAGGGCTGGACCAGGGTAGGAGGAGCAGCTGGAGCAGGGAGGCGGGCAGGGCAGCCAGCTCTTCCCCTCCTTCCCTGCAGGGCCAGGGAGGCCACTGGGCTGAGGAAGCCCCTCTGCTTCGGTTCAGGGCTTGTTCCTCAGCCCCCTTCCCGCCAGAGAGAGGGACACGGAGAACCCTGCCCCAGGATGAACTGTGAGACCCACATCCTGCCATCCCCTGAGTCCTTATCTGGCCCCGCCCACTCCCCCTGGACTCTGGGAGGGGTGGCGGGGCAGAGTCCAGGGAGCCAGCTGTGCCCACCCTCTAGGGTCTTGCAAGCAGTGGTCCTGGTGGGGACAGGGCGCTGGCCAAAGGCTTGGCTCTCCAGCTTCTGCTCTGCGGCTGGGGGACCTCTCGGCTTCTCACCGGGGCCCTAGGTTGGGGGTCCCCTCAGCACCCGCGAGGACTGGTCGTTTCTACCAGCTCCCTCGGCAGGCACGGGGGCCTAGGGCACAGATCCCACCTCAGTGTCTGCACACTGTGCTCAGAGCCTGGCACACGGTGCCCACGACAGAGATGACCTCTGCTTCCTTGAGGAGAAGGTGGAAGTAGCCAGTGGGCAGGGGTCACAGTGGGGCATTTAAAGTAGCAGAGACCCCCTTGGACCAGGGCCTGGGAGGCTAACAACATCGGCGGACACTGGCGTACTTTCTGGGAGTCAGGGGGCTGTTCCAAGGCTTTTATATTTATGGGGAAGAAGTAGGATTACTGGAGGGCCCCTGTGTAAAAGGGGGCTGAGGGTGGCACCCACTCTGCAGGGATGTGACGGTCACGTGAGTTCTATTACACAAGGAAGCCTCAGAACCATCGCACCTGAGAAGTCAGAGGGAGAGAACAGAAGCCACCTTTCGCAGTAAATTAGCCAAATCTCTGGGTCTATTTTATACTCATAGTTCAGTCATGTCTGACCTTTTGCGACCCCATGGACCGTACCCCGCCAGGCTCCTCTGCCCATGGGATTTCCCAGGCCAGAATACTGGAATAGGTTGTCATTTTCTCCTGCTGGGGATCTTCCCGGCCCAGGGACCGAACTCAAGTCTCCTCCTTGGCAGGCGGATTCTTTGCCTCTGAGCCACCTGGGAAGGAAGCCCATATACTTGAAGACTCGGTGTAACCGCCCCTCCCTGGAGGCCCCTGTCCACCCCGCTGTCTTAGGTCCCCTCCTGCGCACTGATGCACACCAGGGCGGGTCCCTTGGGCGGCCCTCTTCCTCCTCTGCCTGGCACCTACCTCCCTGTGAGTTGCAGGGCCTGGTGCCCAGCAGGCGCTCAGCGTGTGTGGGGGAAACGCACGCCGACAGGCTCACCTTCTTGGTCCCATACATGACTTCCATGAACTTCTCGTCGGCGTCCTGGAAGCGCTGATCGAGGAAGGAGCTCGTCTTCCGTACCAGGTTCCAGATCATGTAGTTGTTCAGCAGGCTGCAGCAGCAGCACAGACAGGCTCAGAAGGGCCCGGGGCCAGATGCAGCAAGCCCCCCGCTGACCTCGAGGGGTCACAGACACGCACGCTGGATGGTGGGTGCCACTCGGCCAAAGCAGGGAAGGGGTGGCCACTTCCAAAGCTTGAGGGTGTCCCGGCCAGAAGGCCAGACATGGGAAAAGGGGCCTAAGAATCGGACGGGCAGGAAAGGCCACTCTGACCAGCCGCGCCCAAGTCTCCATGAATGGGAGCTCTCACTGCCCCCGCCACCAGAGCACAGAGGGTCATCAGGGGCGGATATCACCTTTGTAGGCAAGGCACCTCCACACACACGGGGTGTTCACTATAATGAACATCCGGCCTCAAACCGGAGCCGATCTAAATGTCTGACAGCAGGGAATGGTGAATAAAGAATCATATTTATACTCGAGGGACTATCATGGAGTTATGAAAAATGAGACGTGCAGAGGCCTGGGATGACATGGGGAAATTTTATGATAAATGTTAAGGAAAGGCAAACTATCCATGTGGTCACAATGATGGGGAAAAAGAGGAACGATGTATCAGAACATCCATCTCTCTCTTTCTCTCACTTACATATCCATGCTTCTCTCTATAAATGCGCGCACACACACACACATCCCATAAGGTCAACATGAGCGCTCTGGGTAATTTTAATTTTTGTTGCTTTTTTCTGTAGTTTAAAAAATTTTCTACAACACATCCTTTTTATTTTTCCATACCACAAGGATTGTGGGATCTTCGCTCCCTGACCAGGGATTGAACCTGGGACCCTGCCGTGGAAGCCCAGAGTCTTAACCCTTGGATCATCAGGGAATTCCCTATAACAAATCTTTAAAATTAAAAACAATCCTAAGTATTAACTACAAGTGTCAGCAAACACTTCCTGAGTCCCATTCGGGGCCAGCACTGTGCTAACATACTTCACACCAACTGCTTCACTCAGTTCTCACAACAACCCTGTGCGGTAAGTGCTGCTTGTATCTTCATTTCATGGATGAGGAAGATGAACCCAATAAAGGGAAAGAAACGTGCCCCAGGCTACCAAGGGGGCCGGTGGAGGAGTCAGGGTGCCCTGCAGCCTCTCAGAAAAGCCAGCCCAGGGACTTCCCAGTGGTCCAGTGGCTAAGACTCTGTACTCCCAAAGCAGGGGCCCCGGTTCGAACTCTGGTTGGGGAACTCGATGCCACATATTGCAAATAAAAGCTCCCGAGTGCTGCAACTAAGACCCAGCACAGCCAAATAAAGATTTTTAAAAAGCCAGCCCGTGGGCCGGTTTCCCGGGTCAGCGTGTCCCCATCCTGGCTGAGCAGAGGGGCCGTGTGCGACCTCAAGGCTGCCTTCGCGGGGCCCGGACCCGGCCGCTGGGGGCCCTTACCATTTGTCTGTGCTGTTGATGAGGGTGGAGACCTTGCTCAGGTATTCTTTGTCGTAGATGACAATAGGCTCTGATTCATTGATCTCCACGGGGTAGAAGATGGTGTTGAGGAAGGGCAGCCAGTTGATGGCGGGCGCCAAGGTCTGGAAGGGAAGCAGACAGGGTGACTCTGGCTGGGCTGCCTCTCTTCAGAGCCCAGGTCTCCAGGTCGCTCTTCTGAAGAAGTCAGGCTGGCTGACTGCTGTCAGAGTCCCTGTACACAGAAGGACACATACGAGGTGCCAAACACCAAACTGTAACTTGAAATGGAAGAACAACAGACACGGGGACAGAAGCAGCAGCTGTCGGTCAGGCCCCTCTAACGCCAGGAGCCACCGCAGGTGGCACACGTCTTCTCTCAGCCAGACTGCCCGACAGGCCTAGGTGGTAGGTACCTTTATCCCCACTTTATTGATGAAGAAACTGAGCCTCAGAGGGGTGTGTCATGGGGGTGTGCAGAATCTGGAGCCAGACTGCCTGGGTTCACACTCTTACTAGCTGTGTGATCTCAAGTAAGCTGATGAAGCCCTCGGTGCTTCAAGGGCTTCCTTGGTGGCTTAGATGGTAAAGAATCCGCCCACAAAGCGGGAGACCCAGGATTGATCCCGGGGTTGGGAAGATCTCCTGGAGAAGTGCATGGCAACCTACTCCAGTATTCTTGGGCTTCCCTGGTGGCTCAGATGGTAAAGAATCTGCCTGCAAAGCAGGAGACCCAGGTTTGATCCTGGAGTCGGGAAGATCCCCTGGAGGAGAGCATGGCAACTCACTCCAGTATTCTTGCCTGGAGAATCCCATGGATAGAGGAGCCTGTGGTGGCCTATAGTCTATGGGGTTGCAGAGTCAGACACGACTGAGCAACTAACACCTCACTTTCTGTGCCTCAGGATCTCTGAAAAGTGAGGCTTATCTTCATAGAAACCATCCCATAGGGTTACTATGGGGATTAAACAACTTAAACTCATCTGTTTTACTCAACAAATGCTTCTGTAACATTCATCAGCTTCTATATGATCGGTCCTCTACATGATTGGCATTACAAGAATGATGGCTGTAGAGCGTGTAGAGTGCTTTGGTCCACAGGGCAGTTCTTCTCAGGCATGGAAGCTGGAAAAGCAAGTGCAGGATGTTAACCTCAGCAAGAAAGGGAGAGCCCTCAGCTCAGCTGCGGCACACACGGGAAGCTGGTAGGCTCTAATTTAAGAAAATTTAAAAGCAGCACCTGGAGGGCTCTGTCCCCACAGAGGCACACGCCTGCTTTGCATGACTCAGCTCCCAGAGGGCTGCACTCGCCCTGGGCCCGCGGAACGGCAGCCCACTTGCACACAGCTCCCGTCTGTCTGTCTGCAGGGTCTCAGTGTCCACAGCCGGGAGCGCCATTCCACCCCCTAGGCAGCCTCCGGCCATGCCGAGCTCTCTCTCGAAGTTCCAATTACCCTCTTGGGAGTGTTTTGATTACAAAGTCATGCTACATTTTAAATAATTATGGTAAAACGCACATAACGTGAAATTTACCATCTTATCTATGGCATTAAGTACATTCGCCAGCCATCCTCAGATTCCATCTTGCAAAACTGAAACGGACTCTATTAAACAATGCCTCCCCCACCCTCAGCCCTAGACAACCACAGTCTACCTTCTGTCTGTGAATCTGACTACTCTGTAGCTCATATGTGGAACCATGCAGCATTTGTCCTGGTGTGACTGGCTTATTTCACTTGGCATAATGTCCTCTAGTTACACAACTTTCGAATGGTCTGCTCTGGTCCTATTTTCCCCATATGTTCTGCTATTTTTAGTCCTGTAATTTTACAGAAAGGTTTTTCAGGACTACATATCCTGTGTCACAGTACAAATGCCTCTAATATCAATGGTATCTGGCACTGAGCAAGCACTCAATCAATGTTAGTTATTATAATCATTGATTAGCTATTGCACTCATTGCTCAAAGTCTCCCAGGAGTGGTCCTGGGACTGATTCCAAATTCTGTTCTTTGTTGCCTTGAAAATGGGCAAAGTGCAAAGACAAATTAAGGAAGTGAAAGTTGCGTTGTAAATGGCCTTCATACCGGAAGATCAATTAAGAAAGTGAACTCAACCTGTTACACTGATGAACCCATAACCAGCTGGTAAACACTTATAATGCCTCCAGGGACACAGGCAGCCATGGAAACCTCCCACTTGACAGTCTCTCTGGTTTTAAAGGGCAGCTCAGCTGCTGGGGAGCAAAGACCTCAAAGGACAGAAGGGGGCCCGTCCTGTGGGCGGTGGTGAGCTGGGAAATATTTAACAAATGGCTCTCGGGGATTCTTTTCTGGTGGGCTAGTGGCAAAGACTCCATGCTCCCAAGGCAGGGGGCCTGGGTTCAATCCCTGGTCAGGGAAGTAGGTCCCACATGCCACAACTAAGACCCAGCATAGCCAAATAAATAAATAAATATTAAAATATATATATAATAACTGGCTCTCAGTGATGGGGGGTGATCTGTATTCCCACATAACCTATCGCAAACCGCCCACGGAGCTGGGGAGAGCTGTGTGTACCCAGCACATCCCTGCCTGCCTGGGAGCAAGATGAGCTGGGCACAGCTGTGTCCTGAGCGAGACCTGGATTGCAGTCTCCACCATGAACCAGCTCTGGGACCTCAAGTCACTCTGCAGCCTTTCTTTCAATGAAGACAACAATCCCTGCCAAGTGCCTCATGGGATGGCTTATTCAATAAACCAAGCTTCTTTTCCTCCCAGCTTGTCCATTCCACCCTCTTTCCCTGGCAGGAGCCCCTTAAACAAGTAACTTCTGGGCTTCCCCATCAAATTTCTGTGGCTGCAAAACGTGATGGTGTCCAGGTGAGCTGGTCAAACAGAGCTCAACAGTGCCAGGAGACTGCGTGACTTGCTGGCAAAGACCCCTGGGAGAATAGCCAAGTTGACAAAACGTTGCTGTTTATACAATTAATGAGAGCTTCATACAACTGCTGGTGACTGGGACTCTGATCAGGGTAGAGATACAGGTGATGATAAATCCCTATGTGCTTAACACAAGCCTGTTCCTTTAGGGACAGCAGGTGTTCTGTGCAGGTAAATTCCCACAACTCTGAAATCAGGTGTGTGCTGTTTACCAAAATTTTCACTCTTTATTGCTTTAGCGAACACCTAACTTAAAACTCGTGTGGCTGGGTCCGTGTCCATGGACCAGCTGTTTTAACCAATCAGGACCTTCCACTTGTGACTCTAAGCCTTTGAGGTACACAGATGAGCTCTATTTTCCACACTTGCTGCTGAAGAAAAGTCCTGCTCGTCACCAAGCCCCCAGCTCAAGGAGGCTTGCAACGGGAGAGAATGTATGCTCCCAGATTCCACCTCAGCTAGAGAATTTAGAGCAGAGGATGGGGCTCATTCCCAGTCATTGATGTGGAAGGTCCTAGGAAGGAATAGGAAGGTCTTCAGGCCCCTTAGAGAAGCAGCGGAAGGAGGTTTGATTCATGGTCCTCAATTCAGACCGCTGCTGGGCATGGACATGTCTTCTTAGAACCACACTGTGAAAGGCTGGGGTACCTCTTCCTGAGTCACCTGAAGTGTAGGAAGAAGACTACATTTCCAGATACCAAGGAAAAAAAAGACATTCTCTCCTGTCCAAGGGTGAAATGAGCCAAATTGGTTTAGGGCTGGAGACATGGGCTATCATCACTGATGACACAGGAACAGTACTAAGAACGATGGCTGTCGCATGTTCAAATTGCAGGCCCGTTTGCAAAGTTTGAGATCTCAGCCTTTGCCTCATCTCATCATCATGCAACCCCATGGGCAGGGCAGGCGGATTCTCAGCCAGGATACCAGGCTTCAGGCGTCCAGCACTTCTTTAAACACTAGACGTCATTTTGTGATATGCACGCATCCCCTTGGAGACACTCCATACCTTTCAACCTGGCCTCAAAAAATTCTGTGACTTAAAGGTAAGAACCGGGCTTTCCTGGTGGTCAAGCAGTTGAGAATCTGCCTGCCAGTGCAGGGGACACGGGTTCCCTGCCTGATCTGGGAAGATCTCACATGCCACGGGGCAGCTAAGCCCGTGTGCCACAACCATTAAGCCTGTGCTCTAGAGCCTGCGAGCTGTAACAAGAGAAGCACCACAGTGAGAAGCCCATGCACCACAGCAGAGCAGTCCCGCGAGCTGCAGCTAGGAAAGGGCTCCACGATGGAGATCCAGTGCGGTCAAAAATATAAATAGTGAATCTTAAAAAATAGGGTGAGTAAGAACCACTGCCACTTATGAGGGTAGCATCTGCCCCTCATCTGTCTCTGAGTTCTGGAACACAGCAGGTGTGAATGAGCGAGCAAAGCCCACTTTATGAGAAGGAAACCAAGGCTCAAGGAGGAGGGGGTTATGTGACTTGCCCAAGGCTGCTGGTGGGGCTGGGCTCGAGCAGTCTTCTGCTCACACCACTCCAGGCTGCTGCCTCTGCTAAAATCCTCCCCATCAGGGAGTTCTGCAGCTGGGAGGGAGGAAAAGCTTTTCCTTCAAAAGCGTGTTGAAATGGTGAAAGGGCATCTGGGGATGGAGCCTGCAAGCCACTCTGGGGCAGATGCACCCAGGGCGACTGCTTTCTCAGCCACTCTTGGGCTTCGTGGCCACTGTAGGGGGGACAGGGACCACCGGAGCCCCTCTGGGCTGAGAACCGGGCAGCTGGAGCAAACCAAATCAAATTGTATCAGCAAACAGCATCTCCCTTGACTTCCTGGCCCCGGAGAGGAAAACACAGTGCCAGATGGTGCCCAGCACAGGCCTCTGATCTCCATAACAACCCACTCAGCGCCACTCCCCACAATGCCAGCTTCTCTGGGGACCTAAAGGGCAGCTGGCACCCAGAAGGAGGCTGGGCTCTCTAGCCCTCATCGCCAGGCTTGTGTGGGCTGTGTCCCCACCTGGGACACCCCGTCAGCCTGGCTCCCGCTCAGCCCCCACCCAGTGTCAGATTCACCCTCCCTGACTCTGCCCTGCCCTGGCTCCAGGGCTCTGCCTCTTCTGCACAAAGCTCGAGGCAATGAGATTGAGCTTGTTTCCTCGCTGGTGTCCCCAGCTCACCCAGAAGCATGGCCCCAGCATCGGCCTATGGACACTTGTTGGAGGCAGAGATGGAGACAGAAAATGGGGCAGGGGTCCAGGTGTTCTTCCGAAAAGGAGAGAAAATGAGCTGAACTTGAATGGATGGGCAGGACTTGGTGGGCAGAGGTGGCCTGGACACCCTTCCCAGGGGGGGAGCTAAGTGATGGCAGGAAACAGGAAGATTGATCGAGGCCTTTCTGCTGACTCCTCTGTGAGCCCGGCGCCTGGGGGAAGGCCTACACGCTATGAGCCAGAAAGAAGGAACTGGGGACTTCCCTGGTGGTCCAGTGGTGAAGACTCCATGTTCTCAAGGCAGGAGACCTACGTTCCATCCCTGGTCAGGAAACTAGATCCCATTTGCTGCCACGAAGAGTTTGCAAGCCACAACCAAAGTGACCACATGCCGCAACTAAGACTCCTTGCAGCCAAATAAGTAAATGAAAACAAATAAATATAAAAAGAAAAGAGAAGGAACCGAGGCCAGTTCATCACCTGCAAGTCCCAAGCTGCCACCAGGGGGGCAGACTTTGGTAGAGGCTGATCTACAGAGGAATCAAGATTGCCAGGAGAAGTATCAATAACCTCAGATATGCAGATGACACCACCCTTATGGCAGAAAGCGAAGAACTAAAGAGCCTCTTGATGAAAGTGAAAGAGGACAGTGAAAAAGTTGGCTTAAAGCTCAACATTCAGAAAACTAAGATCATGGCATCTGGTCCCATCACTTCATGGCAAATAGATTAGGAAACAGTGGAAACAGTGACAGACTTTATTTTTTTGGGCTCCAAAATCACTGCAGATGGTGACTACAGTCATGAAATTAAAAGACGCTTGCTCCTTGGAAGAAAAGTTATAACCAACCTAGACAGCATATTCAAAAGCAGAGACATTACTTTGCCAACAAAGGTCCGTCTAGTCAAGGCTATGGTTTTTCCAGTAGTCATGTATGGATGTGAGAGTTGGACTAAAAAGAAAGCTGAGTGCCAAAGAATTGATGTTTTTGAACTGTGGTATTGGAGAAGACTCTTGAGAGTCCCTTGGACTGCAAGGAAATCCAACTAGTCCTTCCTAAAGGAAATCAGTCCTGAATATTCATTGGAAGGACTGATGCTGAAGCTGAAACTCCAATACTTTGGCCACCCGATGCAAAAAACTGACTCATTGGAAAAGACCCTGATGCTGGGAAAGATTGAACGCAGGAGGAGAAGGGGATGACAGAGGATTAGATGGTTGGATGGCATCACCGACTCAATAGACATGAGTCTGAGTAAACTCTAGGAGTTGGTGATGGACAGGGAGGCCTGGCGTGCTGCAGTGCATGGCGTCGCAAAGAGTCGGACACGACTGAGCGACTGAACTGAACTGAACTGATCTACAGAGGAGACAGTGGCTTCTCAGATGGGTTACACCCAGTAGAGAGCCGTACAGTGCTGACCTCAACCCTGCTACAGCTCCAGGAGGCCGCAGCGGTCATGCTCAAGAGCAGAGGTCCAGTGAGCCAAGCCTGAGTCCAGGTCCCAGCTCCCCTGCCACTTAGAAGCCTGGAGGCCTTGAGCACATCACCTAACCTCCCAGCTTGGTAACAGGGAGGTGACATCAGATTTATTTGCTGTGTTTATCTGCTACGCGCCAGGCTCGAGTAGCTTGAGAGAACGGACACGCCCAATCAGTACGATTCGATGTTGTCATAAGCACTGAGTCTCCCCAGCTAACTACAGCTTCAGAGAAGCAGCCTGGTGTACAGCAAGAGACCGGCTTTGGCGTCACCAGCTACGTGACCTGCCGCTGGCAACTCGACCTGTCTGAGCCTCAGTGCCATCTGTGAATTGGTGATAACAACCACCCCTGTGCTTCGTGGGGCTGTTCTGGTGAAGGAGGTTCCACGCCCCCAGCCCAGCGCCCTGCATCCTGAATTCCGTGGCCGCCCCAGCCTCCACGTCAGCCAGCTCGGCTACCTGCAACTCAGCCGCCGTCACTTTGTGGTAGATGAGTTCCTCGTCTCGGCGCTTCTCCTGGGGGATGGTGATGTTGGCCAGCGCCGTCTCAAAGTCCAGGATCTGCTGCATCTGGGGCCGGATGGTGTCCTCGGCCCCTCCTCCCAGCAGCTTCCCCAGCTGGACCATGTAGTTCAGGTATCCCGTCAGCACCTGCGGGACCCAGCCCCCCACTTCCATCAGCAGCTGCTACCCGCTGCCCACGGGACAAGCCGGGCCAGGGGTGGGCAGTCAGGGCAGCCCTGGGCAGGCAGCCAGGGAGCTGGGGGTTCTACCCAGGAAACCAGCTTCATGAATGGTTTTGGCAGCATACCCCATCACTGGCTCCCCATGGCCCCCAGGATAAGGCCCACCCAGGGCCCCACGTGGGTTGGTCTCTGCTGTCCCGGCCCACACTCCCTCTGGGACGCCCGTCACACGAAAGCCACCAGAAGGGCCACCGCTCAGTTCTCATCTTGGAACACACTACTTCCGAACACCCCGTTCAGCCAGGTCCCCAGATTTGAATTAGAGCCTCAGGTTACCTTCTCAGCTTGCCCTTCCCTTAGCACAGTTGCTCACTATGCCTCGAATCTGGTGGCGAGTTATTTAACATCTGCCTCCTCTCCTAGACTCGAAGCCCCACGAGGCGAGAAGCAGGCAGGCCTCGTGGGCCACTGTCTCCCCAGCATTGGGCACTTAGTAAGCACTCGCTCAACACAAGTGGGTGGGCTTGTGAATGGACAGACGACGAACCTCAGGCCACGTCTCCCTGGGACATCACGGGAGGCAGCTCGGGGGAGGGAGGGTAAAGTAGGCGGTTTGGAGTCAGCGGATCTAGATGAGAATCTCAGCCTCACCACTGACGGCCAGCTGTGTGACCTTGAGCAGGTCACTCAGCATCTCTAAGCCTTATTTCCTCCTCCAAAACAGGCCAGGGAAAAATAATACGCATATGACAGCTGAGAGGAATGATGTTTAGAGACGTTCAGGACCTGCAGGGTTACCAGGAAGGCCAGAGGCAGTGGCCGTTAGATCTGCCTCTCTCTGCAACGGGGACAGATGACCCCTGTCCCCGTCCACTGTGCCCACAGGGTGATACGTGGAAGAGCTTCACTCTAAAATGGGGACAAATGATGCCCCTCCCCCTGCCAGGGACTGCTAGGTAAGGGACCCCTGTATGCTTCTCTAGCTTCAAAGACCTGCAGAGGTGTGGATACTGAGGGGTCACCGAGGGGGGATGAACCACAGAGAGAGGTGGGAAGGGTAGGAGCCACTCTCTTGGAAGAGGCACACTCACCTTCTCATTCTCGGTTTTGTTCAGGTAATAATCTCTTGAGGGTAAGCCCAGGCCAGACTGGTCCACCTGGAGAGAAAAGTAGGGGTGAGAAGGAAGTCTGCTATCATGCACGCACACCCATGCACACACACCTGCACACGCACACCCATGCACACACAGCTGCACACACACACCTGTGCACACATACCCATGCACGCACACCTTCACACACACACCTGTGCACACATACCCATGCACACACACCTGTACATGCACACCAGTGCACGCACACCTGCGCACACACATGTGTGCACACATGCCCATGCACGCACACCTGCACACGCATACCCGTGCGTGCATACCCACGTGCACACATCTACACATGTACATCTGTGCACGCATACCCATGCACACACACCTGCACACACACACCTGTGCACACATACCCATGCACACACACCTGTACACGCACACCAGTGCACGCACACCTGTGCACACACACATGTGCACATACCCATGCACACACACCTGCACACGCACACCAGTGCACACATACCCATGCACACACACCTGCACACGCACACCAGTGCACATATACCCATGCGCACACACCTACACACACACACCTGTGCACTCATACCCATGCACACACACCTGTACACACACACCTGTGCACGCATACCCATGTATGCACACCTGTACACACACACCCGTGCACGCATACCCATGCAGCCTCCATCAGCCCCAGGGACAGCAGGCACATAGCAACAACGGGACGGGAGCACACAGAAGCACAAGCTGGGAGCGAGGGCCACCCCTGGGATGGGCCCTCCAGCGAGGGGACAGATGCATGTGGTCAGCTGCAGGGGTTCAGGGTCCTTCTCATGGGCCAGACGAAGCCATCCTCCTCTTTAAACTCCAAGAATCTGCAGACTCTCTCTGTTTAATTAACCACTTCCCAAGACAGTGAGCGGTCCAGAATCACTCAGAGCTATGTCACCTTAGACAAGCTATCCAACCTTTCTGATCCTCAGCTTCTCCAGCTGGAAGATGGGGAACCATCGAGTCCTCAGAGCTGGGATGAGAATACCAGGAGACAGTACCCGTGAAGGGCTTGCTGGGTGCTGGGCAGGGAGGCAGGGTCAATCCCTGATGGCTCCTAACAAGGCCTCTGGCCACGCTCTGACATCCCTGGAGTAGGTGTTATTATAGTTCATCTGACTGATAAGGAAACTGCAGCTCAGACAGGCTGAGGCACTCCCCCATGGTCACACAGTGAGTGAGTGGTAGGGGTGGGGAGAAAGCCAGGAGAACCTTGGGTTTCTCACTTTTGCATCTGAGAGTGGGCAGACCAGGGCTGCTGCTCCCCTGGGTGTGCTGACGGTCTGGGGCAGGCTCTGGTGGGAACAGGTGGACTCAAAGCTATTCTAAGCAGAGCCACGAAGGCTGGAGATAGAGGTGGGGTGACCAGGAGGTGGCTCCAGCTGTGTCCAAGACTTGACATCACCCCTGGGGCTCACAGGGACCAATCAGAAACCCCCAAATTCACCTGCACTGCAGGTACCCCACCTACCTAAGGAGGGCAAGCCTGCCCTTTAACAACTTTCCTGCCCTAAATCTCACAGTGGGGAGCCTCCAGAGACACCAAGCTCAGAAACCAGAAGCCTGTGCCCCGGGCAGGTCTGCATCCCACCTCACCCAGCCACTTGCTAAATGCAAAACAGGCCTGGAGGTCATGCCCGTCCTTGCCCTAGACCTCCAGGCCACTCACTTGGATCACGTTGCTGTTGGAATTCTTGGAGTCGGCACTGACGTAGACGGAGAAGAAGGGGGAGGTGTGGTAGTGGGATGTGACCACCTGCAGGGTGTCCTGGAAGTTGTCCTTGTCCCAGGGCCCCGTGATGTTCCAGCCGCCGAGCTGTGGGGAGGGAGAGGGGACAGGGAGGGGATGAGCTGGGTGAAGGCCAGACGCGGGTTCTGCTTCCGCGGTGGACATGCTGCGTGACCCTCTGCCGTCCTCTGACCTCTCTGGGCCTCAGGAGCAAATGAGAGGTCTGGTCTGTCTTTACTGGGGGTTTCTGATCAGTGAGCCATGAGAATATGGCTCCTGCTTCCAAGGTGGCTGACTTTTCCTGAATCTGTTCATTTTTTGAATAATCAATCGTGTGAATGTAATTCCTATTAATGCAGAAATTCAATTGCACCCATAAAAAAATGGGTCCATATTCTTTACCAGGTTGATGAGCTAAGGTCTAACAGAGTCTCTCTCCGAGTTGGGACTTTCTAATGCTCTCCGCCTGTGCCATAGGGGAGGACGGTCCAGTCCGTGGTGCCCACGGTGCCCCACCCTGCCTCAGGGCCCCCCAGCAGCCCACCTGGGAGCAGGGCCTCAGGGGAACAGCAGGCCCCCGGGAACACCCATGCCCACCCTTCTGTGTGCTCTGGGCAGCATGGCCAGGCTTGGGTGGCTCCCTTCAGGGTCCCTCCAAGGCTGACTGGACGGTGCCCGGGAGGGCATTCAGCTCAGGGGGACGGGGGGCCCGGGTCAGTGTGGCCCTCCTCACCGGGAGGGCTCTGCTTCTGACCCCAGAGTTTCTGCTGGTCCTTGCGGGACACACCCCTCCACACACACAAACATCCCCTCTGAGGGAATGGAAGCAGCCAGAAAGAGAAACATTTTCCCTGTAAACGCAGCCCTTGTCCCACTCGCAGATGCCCAGACACACACACACACACACACACACACACACACACACACGACAGACATCCCCACTGATGTACAGATGCACGCACACACGTGCACACACACTCAGGCAGCCTGACACACGTCAGCAGACTCCACGATCCAGCTGGGTGAGGTATAAGGTGGCTGGACCCTGGCGGTGGAAGCCAGCGGTTCGGGCAGGGGGCATGGCAGGGGGAGACGGGGGCAGGGGTCCACCTTCTCGATGAGCTCCATCAGGGGTTTGGCCTTGAGCTCCTCAATCCTGGTTTCGTTCATGCAGGCTCGGTAGTACACCTGGGCCTTCCTCTCTGCCTCGCTCACGCTGGCCGTGGAGTTTTCTGGAATGACAAAGGACAGCGGTTGACGGCACACGCCCGTCCCCACGCTGGGTGGCCCCGGGGAGGTCGGGCGGCCTCAGTTGTGCAAAGGGCTGGCGCAGGGCCCGTCAGTGCAGGCGAGGAGCTAGGCCAGATCAGAGACGCAACCTCCGCGCGGGCACGCTGGAGGGTTGCTCAGTTCCGCAAGCCGCACGCAGAGAGGAGCCTGTGCTTCTCCATCTCCGCTAGACACCTTCTCAGAGCTGTCCCAGGACGGCAGACGACAGTCGGCTTCTCTGCCGGCCAGCAAGCGGCCCGCACACCCCCGCCTGATGTGCGAGACAGACGCCTGTCTTGGGGTTTTCTTCCCAGATTCCTGAGAACCTCTCTTGTGATCAAGACTGGACTTGGCAGAGCTTGAAAGGCCTCACTCATTACAGATTGGCTTTCGGCGCCCTTCCTCAGAGGGGCCGGGCAGCTTCGTCTGACCTTGAGTTGACACAGAGGCCCTTTGCCATGCCCCTTCCCTCCCCCACGAGCAGCACCTCAGTGCCTCACCTGGGGACCCCTGGGAGCCCCTGGCCCCTCTCCTTGCCCCTGGGGCCCTGGTCCCGATGCCACCTGCTGAGGACCAGGCTCCTGCATGTGCCCAAGCCCGTCCGCACCCACTGGAGGTGACGGGGCGGTCTGCGTCTGTTCATCTGGCTCCCCCAGAGCACTCCTCCTCACTGCTCCTCCTGGATCCTGAAACCCCTCCCTCTGCTTCCTGGAGAGACTCCCTACACCCGACTTCCTCCATGAAGACTCTTCTGGCAGAACTTTATCCATTCGTTCACAAAGCAGGTACTAGTTGCTAACTCTATGCCAGGCTCTGTGCCAGCTTTGGGGACACAAAAGACAATGTCCTCGTCCCCATGGAGCTTCCTTTTGAAGGAATGAATACAAATACAAATAAACACAAATACTAAACAAGGAAACGCATAAAGAAAAAGCTCCCTCTAGCCTTCTGCATCAGACACTCTCACACCGCACTCAGCTTCCAAGGCCTCTCAGAGGCCACCTTGACTGTAAGGCTTCTCCTCAGAGACTCGTTCACGAAGGGCCTCAACGCTGAGCACCTACAGGTACCAGATCGGGCATAAGGTTTTACGGACATGAGTGAGACCCGCTCTTGCCTCTGGGGAGCTCACGGTCTAATGGTGACTCAGGCATGCAAAGATGCGACCTCAAGATAGAGTGTGCGTTCACTAACGCAAATGGTTCTGCCACTTACAGAAAGGTCACACCCTTTGGTGGAGTGGGGGGGGCCTACGGGGGAGGGTCTCCAGAGGATGTTCTACTATTTGAGCCAGTTCTGAAAGACAAAAAGTTACTCACCAGGCAGAAATAAAGGGAAAGGGTATTGGGTCTGGTTGGGTGGGAGGGCAGTTGGACAGGATGAGGCAAAGCAAGGAAGCGTAAAAGGGCCTGGGAGAAAAGAAATGTTTGGCGGAGCCTGTTTCACAAGGGCGGGAGTCATTTCCTGACCAGTCTAATCAGCTTTCCCAGCCCTTCTCCCGAGCACGCCCCTGCCCTCCAATTCTTACCATAAACAGTGTCACGGGGACCACTGGCAGAGAACGTCAGCCCCGTCTGGCTGCAGTCAAGGAGACGGCCCTGAACGGGACGGGAGTTTCAAGGGTGGTATGGAGACGGAGGTCCTGGGGTGTGCTGTGGGGCTGCGGAGGGTACACACAGCCCCGGAGCTCACAGGGGACACTGCTGAGCCCTGGAGACACCTGAGCGCCCCCGGGCCCTCCTGGAGCATGAGAAGAGCCTTCTGGGGGCGGGGAGGGGGGGCCAAATAGGGCGAGAGCTGCCCAGCTCCCCAGACTCTCCAAGCAAAACATCGGGGAATGCAAAGTGGGGGCTCCCACCGCCTCCCAGGGGCCTCATTTCTGTGGCAACACCCCCTAGCAGCTAGGCTGTTGAAGAACCATCGCTGCTCACCAGACCCCAGAAGCAGCCAGCATCCCACTGTGCTCAGCTGGCTCTGGCCATGACCTTGAAATGCCAGACCAGTGTCAGGGGAGGCATGTTCTGCGTGCTCTGGCCCACAGAAGGGCCGAGTATCTCTCTCCTTCACGGCCTCAAGGCCACCGAGATAAGAGGCCCAAATAAAGAGTCCCAAGGAACAGCCTGGCTGTGCTCGTTACAGCGAGTTCCAGGCAGACCTGTCAGATACAACCCCGAATGATGGCTGGGAGGAGGTGGAATGCCTCGACTTCCCTCTCAGCTTCAAACTTCCTTCCTCCTGGCTCCACACCCCGCTGGTCAACCTCGGCTCAAGTCCCCGCAAACATTTACTAAGTTCCAATGGTTTGGGGGCTGCCGGGCTGGGTGAGGAGGAGGCGCTGGGCAACTCGGGACACACACGTCTGCTGGCGTGAGGCCCGCAGCTTGACGGGCCAGATGGACAACAGCGTGGTCCACACAAGACCTCTGATTACGCGTGGAGTGACGCTACAAGGAGCAAGTCCAGGGGCTTTACACAGGATGGCGGGGGAGGCCCGGGAGCGCCGCGCTGGAGCTCTGAGAAGGAAGCATGAAGATGTGGAGCGACTGCGGGCGTGGTGCTTGGCGGCCTTGCCCACCAGTCCACGGCCGAGTTCCCCCTGCTCCCCCAGCACTGGGCGGGCACACAGCAGCCCGCAGCAATGGGCACAGAAAGAACGGAGCCCAGAGTCTATGTCTGATGAGGAAGATGCTGTATCTGGGGGCCAAGAGGGTGCTGAGGCCAGGGCCCAGGGGAGACGGGCAAGGGGAGGAAAGGAGGCGGGGGGAGGGCAGGGAGGGACAGAGGATGAGGCCCCGGGGGACTGAGCATGCTCCGTCCCCAGCACCTGCGCACGCGGGCTGGGGCCGGAGCCCCGGGAGCAGGCCAAGCTCCTCCACCGCCCCCCACCCCACCCCGCCTGGCTCCTGTGTCCCTTGGGACCATTCACCTCCTCTCCTTCCTCCTCACTCAAGGGTACCTGCGACCCCGCAGACTCCTTGCGGGACAGGAGCCAGGGTGAAACGGCCAGCTGGGAGCTCGCTGCAACAGACCAGCAGAGCGATGGAGCGATGTGGGGGGTCAGGGTGGCAGAGAGAAGGACCGAGAAGCCCGTGGCGGGAGCACGGGAGGAAGCAGGAGTCGAGATGCTGCCAGGTCCCCCTGGCGGAGCCAGGGGCGCTGAGCTACAGAAGTGGGTGGTGGAAGGCAGGTGCGGGGAATGGAACAAGCACTTCGGATTTCAGATATTTTACATTTGAGATCTATCAGACATCCATGTGGAACCTTGGGGGCAGTTGACAGAGCTGCTGTCTTGAATACTTTTAGCGCAAAGAGGCATAGAAGTATACACATTCCTTAACATTGCCTAGAGGGTTCTACAGCATGCCTTCTCCGTGGGGGTAATACTGCTCCTAAAGGGGGGAGAACATTAATTCTTGAATAGCAGAAACATCTTTTTTTTTTTTTTCCCTTTGCTGTGCCAAGCAGCATGAGGAATCTTCGTTCCCTGACCAGGGATCAAACCTGTGCCCTCTGCAGTGGAAGCACAGCCTTTTTTTTAAAGTTTTTAAAAAACGTGGACTATTTTTTTTCCCTTGGTTGAATTTTTACAATATTCCTTCTGTTTTATGTTTGTGATTTTTCTGGCCGTGAGGCCTGTGGGATCTTCGCTCCCCAATCAGGGATTGAAGCCACACACCACCTCCCGCCCCCCACCCCACCGGCACTAGAAGGCAAAGTCTTAACCACTGGACCACCAGTAAAGTCCCTAGAAACAGCTTATTTTACGAATACACACAGGGCTTCCCCTGTGGCTCAGTGGTAAAGAATCCACTTGCCAGTGCAGGAGATGCGGGTTCGATCCCTGGGCTGGGAAGACCTCCAGGAGAAGGAAATGGCAATCCTCTCCAGTACTCTTGCCTGGAAATTCCATGGACAGAGAAGCCTGGCAGGTTATAGAGCACGGGGTCACAAGAGTCAGACACAACTTAGTGAGTGAGTAAACCACAGTAACAGTACAGAAACAAGCACACAGCATATCTGTGGGGTTAAAATTTTCAGGAGGGGGCGGTCATTAAAAAAGGTTGGGAAACACTGCCCTGAATGACCTGGGCCTCGCTGCCTCGCCGCCTCCAGCTCAAGCCTGTCTTCTGTCCCCTCCCTCTGGATCCCACACCCCTACCCCAGGGCCACCGTGCTCACTGTGCCTCCTGCCGGCTGCGCTCTTCCCCTCACATCCTTGTGGGCTGTTCTCTCTCTTAATTCAAGCTTCTGCTCAAGGGGCCCCTCCTCCACAGGCCCATCCTTCCTGATCACCATGGCTACAGTGACCTCTCCCTTCCCTGGTCTTGCCTCCTACTTGATTCTTTTTCAAGGCCAAATCGGAAAGGAGTACGTACGTCAAGGCTGTATTTTGTCACCCTGCTTATTTAACTTATATGCAGAGTACATTGTGAGAAACGCTAGGCTGGATGAAGTACAAGCTGGAGTCAAGATTGCCAGGAGAAATATCAATAATCTCAGATATGCAGATGATACAACACTTATGGCAGAAAGTGAAGAACTAAAGACCCTCTTGATGAAAGTGAAAGGGGAGAGTGAAAAAGTTGGCTTGAAACTCAACATTCAGAAAACTAAGATCATGGCATCTGGTCTCATCACTTCATGGCAAATAGATGGGGAAACAATGGAAACAGTGAGAGACTTTATTTTTGGGGGCTCCAAAATCACTGCAGATGGTGACTGCAGCCATGAAATTAAAAGACGCTTTCTCCTTGGAAGGAAAGTTATGACCAACCTAGATAACATATTCAAAAGCAGAGACATTACTTTGCCAACAAAGGTCCGTCTAGTCAAGGCTATGGTTTTTCCAGTGGTCATATATGGATGTGAGAGTTGGACTGTTAAGAAAGCTGAGCACCAAAGAATTGATGCTTTTGAACTGTGTTGTTGGAGAAGACTCTTGAGAGTCCCTTGGACTGCAAGAAGATCCAACCAGTCCATCCTAAAGGAGATCAGTCCTGAATATTCATTGGAAGGAATGATGCTGAAGCTGAAACTCCAATACTTTGGCCACCTGATGGGAAGATCTGACTCATTGGAAAAGTCCCTGATGCTGGGAAAGATTGAAGGTGGGAGGAAAACGGGACGACGGAGGATGAGACAGTTGGATGGCATCACCTACCTGATGGACATGAGTTTAAGTAAACTCCAGGAGCTGGTGATAGACAGGGAGGCCTGGCGTGCTGCAGTCCATGAGGTCGCAAAGAGTCAGACACGACTGAGCGAGCGACTGAACTGAACTGAGCTGAAGTCTTTACAACCACGTCATTTATTAATGCATTAATTTGCTGACTGTCTGTCTCCCCTGAGGGAATGTAAGTTCCACAAAGAAAGACTGCTAAATTCCCTCTACCACCCAGGGCACCTAGAGAAGCTGCTGTGGACAGCACGGAACTGCTGAGAGAGCGAGGGAACGTGTGTCTGGGGCTGCGCAGACAAAGGCGTCCATCACTCAGGCCCGAGGGAGCAGTCTCGGTTTCCGAATGAAATCAGGCACAGTTGATTTTCTCCTGAGGAAAAGCTTGGTTTCCTGTAAGACACCCCAGACCATGTTTACATACCAGAAGTGGAGAGCGGCCTAGGAGGAAGGGGCTGGGCAGTGTCTAGGACCCAGTGTGCATGCGCGCTCAGTCACTGAGTCATATCCGACTCTTGCCACCCCATAGACTGTAGCCCGCCAGGCTCCTCTGTCCCTGGGATTTCCCAAGCAAGAACACTGAAGTGGGTTGCCATCTCCTCCTTCAGGGATCTTCCCAACCCAGGGATTGAACTCACGTCTCTTGAGTCTCCTGCACTGGCAGGCGGATTTTTTTTTTTTTTTTTAAACCACTGAGCCACCAGGGAAGGCCCCAGGACCCAGAAGGGGGCCATATTTTGAAAACGGTGGCACTTCCAGGACCCTAGTGGTCTGGAGACAATTTGGCAGCCCAGGGCCAGACAACAGGACTCCCAACTGCCTGGGTACTTCCTTCCAGGGACCCCGAATTCCAGAAACTTCCTCCGTCACTTCCCCAAAGTCCGGGAGAGGAAAGAGAGCAGCCCATTTAATCGGCCTACTTCTTCCCCTGGAAGTTTTTATTGGAACACCCTTTCCCACAGCTCCGGGGGAGGAAACAGACACTGGGCGGCTGCAGACATGGGTGCCAACTTATAGGCAACAGGCTGGGTCACCGGTCCAAGCTCACACCAGCGAGTGGCTGAGGCCAGAGCAGAGGCCTATGCTCTCTCGCCATCTCTTTCCCCTCCTACAGGTTGGCCTGGAACACCAGAGGGAGATCTGAAGCAATCCAGCTGCCCCTAAGAAGCCCTGGACACCCACTCCCATCCTTGGATCAACTCATCACTCAATCCATCTAGGGACTTCACCGGTGATCCAGCGGTGAAGAATCTGCCTGCCAACGCAGGGGACACAGGGTCAGCCTTGGGTGGGAAGATCCCACATGCCACAGAGCAAACAGGGCTTCCCTGGTGTCGCTACTGGTAAAGAACCTGCCTGCCAATGCGGGAGACATAAGAGACGTGGGTTCGATCCCTGGGTCAGGAAGATCCCCTGGAGGAGGGTATGGCCACCCATTCCAGTATTCTTGCCTGGAGAAACCCCACGGACAGAGGAGCCTGGCGGGCTACAGTCTACAGGGTTGCAATGAGTCAGATACAACGGAAGTGACTTAGCACGCATGCACGCACAGAGCAACTAAGCCCACGCACCACAACTACTGAGTTTGAGCGGATAGAGCCCAAGCTCTGCAACAAGAGAAGCCGCCGCAAGGAGAAGCCCACACACGGCAGGGAGCGGAGCCCCTGCTCACCACAACCAGAGACAGCGCAGCACGGCAACCAGACCCAACGCCGCCAAAAATAAAGAAATGATTGACGAAAAAAGCAAATCCATCTAACCACCCCCGCCCCGCACCAAGCATGAAAGAAAAAGAAGGGCCCGCTGCTGCGGGAATGACACTGGATAGAAGGCATTCCACATGCAGATCTTGTCCACAGAGTTTTCAGTGTGCACAGAAGATGAAGCTACGCTCGACAGTAAATACTGGAAAGATAAAACAAAATGACGATAGAAGAGACGTCACAGGGTAACACGATTAACCGCCAAGTCCCTGACAGACAGATCTGATGCCATTGGGATGATTCCATCTGTATTTGGTCAGGAGTAGAAGAAAGATAAACCATTAACTTGGGCTTTAGGGAATCTGCGTTACTTGAATTGTTACAGTTCAGTTCAGTTCAGTCGCTCAGTCGTGTCCGACTCTTTGCGACCCCATGAATCGCAGCACGCCAGGCCTCCCTGTCCATCACCAACTCCCGGAGTTCACTCAGACTCACGTCCATCGAGTCAGTGATGCCATCCAGCCATCTCATCCTCTGTCGTCCCCTTCTCCTCCTGCCCCCAATCCCTCCCAGCATCAGAGTCTTTTCCAATGAGTCAACTCTTCGCATGAGGTGGCCAAAGTATTGGAGTTTCAGCTTCAGCATCAGTCCTTCCAACAATCACCCAGGGCTGATCTCCTTCAAATGGACTGGTTGGATCTCCTTGCAGTCCAAGGGACTCTCAAGAGTCTTCTCCAACACCACAGTTCAAAAGCATCAATTCTTCAGCACTCAGAATTCTTCACAGTCCAACTCTCACATCCATACATGACCACTGGAAAAACCACACCCTTGACTAGACAGACCTTTGTTGGCAAAGTAATGTCTCTGCTTTTGAATACGCTATCTAGGTTGGTCATAACTTTCCTTCTAAGGAGTAAGTGTCTTTTAATTTCATGGCTGCAATCACCATCTGCAGGGATTTTGGAGCCCAAAAAATAAAGTCTGACACTGTTTCCACTGTTTCCCCATCTATTTCCCATGAAGTGGTGGGACCAGATGCCATGATCTTCGTTTTCTGAATGTTGAGCTTTAAGCCAACTTTTTCACTCTCCTCTTTCACTTTCTTCAAGAGGCTTTTTAGTTCCTCTTCACTTTCTGCCATAAGGGTGGTGTCATCTGCATATCTGAGGTTATTGATATTTCTCCCGGCAATCTTGATTCCAGCTTGTGCTTCTTCCAGCCCAGCGTTTCTCATGATGTACTCTGCATAGAAGTTAAATAAGCAGGGTGACAATATACAGCCTTGACGTACTCCTTTTCCTATTTAGAACCAGTCTGTTGTTCCATGTCCAGTTCTAACTGTTACTTCCTGACCTGCATATAGGTTTCTCAAGAGGCAGGTCAGGTGGTCTGGTATTCCCATCTATTTCAGAATTTTCCACAGTTTATTGTTACAAGTAGGCATCAATTATTTTTTTTGCATGACTCATCTTAGAATATAAAATACAGTAAACTTGACAAGTACATAAAATTTAATTGTAGCTCAAGTCTGGAGAGGCCCTTCGGTAACCACAGAAGGCATAACGGGAGAAGCAGGTTTGACAGAGTCTTGCGGGACTGGGAGGGGGTGGGGAAGGTATCCAGATGGCAGAATAGCCTGTGCTAAAAGCACAAGGTAGAATGCCTAAGGCGAGGGCCCGGCCTCAGGGGTGACGCGTCCAAACGTATCTTTCCCCTGATGAAGTGAGGACACCCTCCGGTCTCCCCAAAGCCTACGAGGGCAGCCCCCTCCGGCAGCGTGTATGGATGGCAGAGGGTCTTCCGGCTGAGGCACCTGGGTCTCATGCGGCTGAGGTCGCACCCCTCTAGCCAGCAGGCTGCCAAGATATGCCACGTGGCACTTGGTCCAGCTCAACCCACCTGCTAAAGATGTCCTTGGATTTCCTCAGAGGGGGCCAGAGCAAACCCACTGTTCACAGAAAGAAGTGGCTCGCCCAAGGTCACGGGGCAAGCTGATGGTAACGGCTGTCCTGCCCGACCAGCTGATAACAATCCTCACTGGCCTCTGAATTCTCTCCCAGAGAAGCCGCCCCGACCCAGGCCAGCCTGCCCAGCCAGGCCCCCTGTGTATCCAACCCCTCCCGAGACCTGCTGGCTGACCCCATTGTCTTGGGGGAGCTGAAACCAGCCTGACCTGGAGCCCAAGAATGCACTGGACCACGCGCCTGCATATTTCGCTCACCTGCTCACCTGCTTCCTGCCCCTTCGGGAATTTCCCGGTATCAAGAGTCCCAGGTATCAAGGTCCACAGGGGAGGGGCCGTTTCTAGACTGATTTTTCAACAGTGAGCCTAGGGGGAGGGGATGCCAGGATATACCTCGTGGGGAAGTTCTCGGTCATAATGACGTGAGGGGATCCCGGCTACTTGTTCATTGGGCCCCAGCCAGGTCTCCCCTGGCCCGGAGAACAAAATCAAGCAGCTGTCAGGGAAAAGAGATGGCAGGGCAGACCATACTTCTGGGCTGCTCCATGACCTCTGTGCACAGCAGAATCAGTAGAGAAAGATGGGTCTGAGGCCCCAGCTCCACCGTTTCCTAGGAGACCTGTTTCCTTTGTATTTGTGAATCACATCTGTGACATGGGCATATACGCCATAGCTTAAAGAAAATAATACAAGTAAAGAACCAGCATAGTCATGGACACACCCACACCTCCTTGGGGCTTCCCTGGCAGCTCAGATGATGAAGAATCTGCCTGCAATGCAGGAGGCCCGGGTTCGATCCCTGAGTCAGGAAGATCCCCTGGAGAAGGGAATGGTTACCCACTCCAGTATTCTTGCCTGGAGAATTCCACGGACAGAGGAGTCTGGCTATGGGATTGCAAAGAGTCGGACAAGCCTAAATGACTAACACTTTCAGACCTCCTTCTGATAAGAGGCTCTATCAGGGCTTCTATAAGAGAAAAACAAACACTGTGTATTAATCTGAAAAACTGTGTAGAATCTGAAAAAGCTGGTATAAACAATCTCATTTACAAAGTAGATAGAGAGTCACAGATGTAGAGAACAAACTGACGGATGCCAGTGGGGAAAGCGGAGGCATGGGATGAACTGGGAGATTGGAACTGACACAGAGACATTACTGATACTACATATAAAGTAGATAACTAAGGAGAGCCTACTGTATTGCACAGGCAACGCTGCCGTAGCGCTCGGCGGTGACCTGAGTGGGAGGGGGATACATGAGCACGTGCAGTGACTCACCTCACTGTGCAGCAGAAACTACCACAACACTGTAAAGCAACTGTACTCCGATTACTTTTTTTTTCTTAAGAAATAAGTGAAAAGTGAAGTCACTCAGTCGTGTCTGACTCTTTGCGACCCCATGGACTGTAGCCCGCCAGGCTCCTCTGTCCACAGGATTTTCCAGGCAAGAGTACTGGAGTGGGTTGCCATTTCCTTCTCCAGGGGATCTTCCTGACCCAGGGATCGAACCCAGGTCTCCCGCATTGTAGGCAGACGCTTCACCGTCTGAGCCACCAGGCAAGTCCAAGAAATAAAAGAAATAAAACAAGCAATAATTACTCTCTCTGTGACCAGCCCATGAATCCTTAGGACACCCCGGCCAGTACTCTGAGTTGGTTCCCACTTCATAGGTGAAGGGCTGGAGCAGGCGGGGCAGCCCTCTGTAGTCACACAGCCTGTAGGGAGGGGCTGACCTGGAACTCACCCATCCCCACCAGGAGGAGGGCAGTTCTGCTGAGCGCCTACTGGGTGCCAGGCTCTGGGCCAAGCACGCTAACCCATCACATGCGAGATGATACCCACAGTAACCTTGAGTGTCAGGCAACATCATCATCCACCCTTTACAGATAGTGAAATCTGTATAGATACAGATATCTATATCTACAGATATAGATATAGAATATATCTATATTCTACAGATATAGAAGAGAGGAGAGAAGGCGGGTAGAAAAGGCGGGTCACTCGTCCAAGGCCACACGTGATTGGCTAGCCTGTTGGGGCTCCCGATCCCACCGGGCCCTGACCTGGGGTCAGGGGCTTGTACACAAGGTCCTGGCTGTTGCACGCCAGCTCAGTGCAGCTCCCCGCTCTCAGGGACAGCAGAGATGGAAGGCCAGAGTCAAGAATGGAGGCCACCGCTGTGGGGGCGGGACAGGGTGTGGGGGTGGGCTGAGTCTCGGCCGAGACCCAAGGTCTTCCCGATAAGACCCACGATCCTCCCAGAAGCAGCAGATCAGGATCCAGGGGTGCCCTCCCCAAGAGCCAGCCCCGGGCCCGCCTGGGGAGGCAGAGGGCCCGTCTGCCTTTCTCCACAGTCCCTTCTCGGTGTGAACTGGTCCCCTTGGCTGAAGCCCCTGGACCGGCAGGGTGTCTCTGGCAAGCTTAGCTTCCCTCAGTTTCGTCGTCCAGGAAACGGGACCGCAGTTTCTAGGTCCCAGGGTAACCGTGAGGATTAAGGAGGCAGTGGATATGAAGAGCCTGGTTCACAGCCCGGCACGGAGCAGACACTCAGCAAGCGCCGGTCCGTTTCCTCCTCTCCTTCAGACTCTCAACACTTTGTGCTTCCTGCAAGTTCTCCCCAGAAAGACGCACAGGGAGCTGTACCATCACTGGTGCCCAGAGCGGGCAGCACGGGACAGGAAAGGGACATGTGGCCAGGATTCAGGCAGTGGCACTTCTGCCACCTCCTAGCCCATTTTGGGGAGCTCTCTGGACTTCCGGTTCCTCATCTATCAAGTGGGGTGAGCAACAGCTCCCTAGCTCCTACGGGAGCAGGGTCACAAGGAATGGTTATCTACAAAAGAGCTCTGTGAACTGGCAAGTGTTGGGCAAAGGTGAAGTGTGAATAACGAGAGTACCACCAGCACAGCCAGCGGCCACCACAATACGCCTGGCTCCAGGAAAGTGCTTATAGATGTTTTTCCATCTAATTTTCACAACCTGGAGGAGGTGTGGTTCCCACTGTACTGATGACAAGAAGCCCAGAGAGGTTATGTCACTGACCCAAGATCACACAGTAAGTGGCAGAACCAGGACTTGAATCCAGGTCCTGGTGAAGGACGCAGAGGCACTAGCCCATGTCGTTATCCCACCGAGACTATTCTCCTGCCGTGTTTTTCATTTTTTTGACCACACTATACAGCATTGTGGGATCTTAGTCTAGTCCCCAGACCAGGGATCAAACCTGTGCCCCTTGCATTGGAAGCACATACTCTTAACCACTGAACTGCCGCGGAAGTCCCCAAATACAACTTATTTATTTTGGGGCTGCACCGTGCAGCATATGGGATCTTCATTTTCCAACCTGGGAACCTGTGACTCCTGCAGTGCAAGTGTGGGATCTAAACCACTGGACCATCAGGGAAGTCCTCTGTTCTCCTGCTTTGGTTGGTGATCCCTGCCCAGTCTCCAGCTGTCTTTAGATGCTGGGGAAAGGATGTCCCTGAGTTCCAGTCTGGCCACCACAAACATATTTGCCTTCAGTTCTGAAATAAAAGGCTGGGTCCCCTTGCAAAGGCAATCGGGTGGCATAAAGCATGCAGGGGGCTGTGTTATTCCTGACATGGGGTTCCCTCAGCCCCACCTCCACCCACCACCTTTTCTGATCCTCAGGGAGACAAGGAGGTCTCCTTGTGCCCAGGAGCTTCTGGGTACCAAGGAGAAGTGGTGGGTGAGTTTCACCCTGTAGTAGCCACGCCCCCTGGGGCTGAGGTGAGAAAGAAAGGAAAGGTCTCCTTAATCTGGTTTGCTAATTTCCACTTTCATCTTAAAGACACAGTCTCCTGAAATTCATAATCATCAAGTTACAATCTTTTCCTGTCTCATAGGAAGGTTTCTGTCCTGTTGAGAAGATCTACCCCTTTTTAGAGGCTTCCCAGGTGTCACCAGTGGTAAAGAATCTGCCTGCCAATGCAGGAGATGAGGGTTCAATCCCTGGGTCAGGAAGATCCCCTTGGTGGAGGCAATGGTAGCCCACTCCAGTATTCTTGCCGGGAGAATCCCATGGGCAGAAGAGCCTGGTGGGCTATAGTTCATTGGGTCACAAAGAATCAGACATGACTGAGCCCTCTTTTAGATGTCTTCTTCAGTTTACCTACTTTTGAGTATTAAGAAGGTTTTATTTTTTAAGAAAGTATTTTTTTTAATTTAATAAGTATTTCTTGAATCTAAGTTCTATCGTTGATGAATTAATGGACTGACTTTTCACGATCTAGCTCCTATCAGCATCGAGGGTCCCAGGATGGGGCAGGGGTCAGCAGGAGACAGTCATGGTGAAGGTCTTGGTCCCAAAGGGCTTCAAGTTGGGACCTTTATAGGTTACAGCACGGCGTGTTTTGGTTCCACATATAGAGGAGCACCCTCAGGGGCAGATGCTAATTCAACAGACGCTGACCAAGGACACAGCCTCAAACCAGACAGACGTGGGATCCTAACCTGAGGATAAAACCACCAACACCAAGGTCAACTGGAAGTGCTAACGGCCCAACAAGGTATAACGCGAGGAACTTTGGTGAGACGGCTTAACACGCAAGCCGGATAACCACGAGGCCAAGGAAGACTCCGGCCTTTGGACGACTCTCAGATAAACCGTGGTCAGAACCTGGATCGGCTCACAACCTTAAAATCTGGACCCAGCATGCTCAGCCTTCATTCCTTCTGCTCACAACTTGCAAATCTCCCAGTCAAAACCAGTCCAAAACTAAGCCACAGCTTGAAGCCATAAACTACGACCACAGCTACGGTTCTTACGCACCCATGACGTGCCGTACATGCCACGCTAATGCTTCACACCGCTGCTCTCTAGTTCTTGAAACTCCGCAGTTTGGGCCTTACTAGTCCCATCTTTACAGATGGAGAAGGTGAGGCTCACTGATAAGCAACTTAGGATCACACACCCAGAGATGGGGCAGACATTCTAACCCAGCCTCATCTGCTCCCAACCGTTTCGCCTCCCCATCCCACCAACCTCGCCCTTCAGCCGACCCTGGCGGGTGCAGAGGGCAGCCCCCCTCTGCAGCCCATTCCCCAGTGCCCCGGCGGGTGCCTACCGAGGAGGTGCTTGATGATGGCTTGGTTGTGTTCCCAGAGGTTGCTGAAGGTCCCCCAGCGCGAGTGGCCATCCGGCACGGGGTTGGCTTTGATCCAGCCGCCACAGGCATAGGTGAAGAAGTCCTGGCAGGGGTCCACCGTGGGGTCCATGGAACTCAAGATGGAGCTGGTCACCGAGATGCAGGCCTCACTTAGGCACACCGAGGGCGTTCCTGGCAGGGGTCAAGGGTAAGAGGTCAATGAAGGGCAGGCAGAGAGGAGGCTATGGAAATACAGTGCAGGTGGTCTAGGGCCCTGGGGTGCCAGGCCCCACCCCAGCCCTGACCAAACAGAGACAATCACTAGAACACGACAGAGACAAAGATTTCAGGGGATTTATGATCTCCTGGCTCATAAAATAAGACTTCCGTTGAGTTGCCTAAAATCCTTCCTGTGACTTTAAAACCAGAACCAAGCTACTCCTTTTAATCAGTCCTTCCATAAATATTCATTGATTTTAAAAAATTATTTCCTGATGCTCAACAAATTCATTTACTCATTCATGCATTCATTTATTCAACAAAATAATTACTGAGCATCGTTCAGGTTCTTTGCTGAGGGCAGGTAGGTGTGTGTGTGTGTGGTGTGTGTGTGTGTGTGTGTGTGTGTGTATGTGTGGGGTGTGTGTGTGTGTGTGTGTGTGGTGGGAGATTTAAAAGCATAGTCTTTTTAAATAATTTCGTGGGGGATGCAAATTTATCTAAGAAAAGTCAAGACTACAGAAGGAGAAATGTCCGTTATTTATTATCCACGCGCTCACTGAGGATACGTAGAAATGTCTGTTATTTATTGTCCACGCGCTTACTGAGGATACGTAGTCCACACCAAACGCATGACCCGGACAGCATGGTGCCAGGACTCAGCGAGAAGGAAAGACTGAGGAGTAGATGACACCATGAAAAATCACTCCCACTGGGTATAAGGCAGGAGAATCATCTCACTGAATTTTCAAAAAAGCAAAAAGGAAACAACCCTAAGAGATCACTTTGCTTAAAGCCACTTTTATATATTGGGAAACAGAGGCACAGGGAGACTAAGCACCCTGCTCAGTGGCCCGTGGGGTTTGAGTCCCACCCTCTCTCTGCTTTGGGCCTGGAAGGGAGCTCTTTCCGTGATGACTGGCCCCCCGGCGGAGGGCTGCCAAATCCTGCAAGTGCCCACAAAGCACAGCGAACAAAGAAATCCGCTTCCTCTGAGCTGATTCTATGGGCTTCCCTGACACGGGTTCAATCCCTGGGTCGGGAAGATCCCCTGGAGAAGGGAATGGCAACCCACTCTAGTACTCTTGTCTGGGAAAATCCCATGGACAGAGGAGCCTGGTGGGCTACAGTCCACGGGGTCGCAGAGTCGGACACGACTGAGCGACTTTGCTTTTCACTTTGAGCTGATTCTGTAGGGCCTGGGGCAGAGGCCGGCAGACAGGGCCCGACTCCGGCCCTGAGGTCGGTCAGCGGGCTCAAGCGGAGGAAGCAAGCCGGGAGCCGCCTGAGCAGGGTCCGGCCCCAGGTGGTGAGACCAACCTGACCGCAGGAGACGGGGGATCCGCACCGCCTGTTGACCTGAGCACACAGGCAACCAGAGGGGACGGTCTCCCGATAACGGGGGCGAGACCCCCATGGGCAGATGAGGACAGCGAGGCTCTGAGTGTCCCCCGGCGGCGTGGGAGCGCCCGGACTGAACCCGCTCTGTGCTGCTTCCGCAACACGGAAGCTGGGTTCTTCCTACATCCCGGCACCGTCGCTTAGCCAGCCCCAGCCGGGGCTGCTGCGGCCCTTCTGTTCCCACTGCGCAGGGAGGAGGCTGGCAGGGCAGGTGCCGGGGGCTCCTTCCTAGACCTGGGTGCAAAGCCCAGCTCTCTGCCTCTGGCCTCGTGCTGGCAACCTCATCCCTCTGAAGCTGGGTTTCTCCATCTGGAGATGAGGACGAGGAGGACCAGCTGCCTGATGATGAGGAAATAACCTTATGGCTGTAGTGGGGGCAGGGGACTCAGCTCCCTGGAGTCCTAGGGTCTGAGGTTCCCAGATCAACCCTCAGAGAGCAGAAGAGAGTGCATGGGCTGGCAGGGCTGCTCATCATCTCACCTGGACACACAAAACTGGCCGGGGCTGGGCTAGCAACCTGTGTGCTAATTAACATCTGATGACAAACCCAAGGTCTGAGAGTGGACGAAGGGCTCAGAAGGGTCACACAACAGAACAAAAATCAGGGCGATTCTATTTCCAGGTATTGGGCTGGTCAAAAAGGTTGCTCAGGTTTTTCTGGAGGACGTTACAGAAAACTGGAATGATCTTTTTGGCCAACCAATAATTTCCTATTTTGAGATGACTGTACAACAATTAAAGATTATTGAACCGTTAGGCATGAAAATGGGCTTCCCTTGTGGCTCAGTTGGTAAAGAATCCGCCTGCGATGCGGGAGACCTGGGTTTGATCCCTGGGTTGGGAAGATCCCCTGGAGAAGGGAAAGGCTACCCACTCCAGTATTCTAGCCTGGAGAATTCCACGGGACAGTGTAGTCCACGGGGTCGCAAAGAGTCGGACACGACTGAGTGAAAATAGAGATAGGAACTGGTAGGGGACATGGCACAATTTTAAATACCTCTAGACGAGAGCTTTTGGTTGCATGCCTTGCTTTTCAATCAAGGAAATTTACCAGAATCTTTATGAGGGGGTGGGGGAAAAGAATTTCTGTGTCATCTGAAAAAGCCTATTCACTATTATGATATAACTTCATATTTGGAAAAGGAAAAGAATACCTATTGTTTTTATACAACTAACTGCAGGAAGTCAAGCTTGACAAATACTTGGCTGGTGGGAAAACCCAGAGGCCAGCTGTAAAGAGATCGATTCTGAGGGAGCAAGACGCAGAATCTGTGCGTGTGTGTGTGCATGAGAGAGACAGAGAGCTATCTGTAGTTATTACATGGGGCCTTGGTTCTAAATAAGAAACCCGTCGCCAGGAATCAGTCAGACCTGACAGTTCTTCACTGAAGCACCTACTCTGCTATGCACACAGCAATACTTAAGCGCCCAGGTGATACTTGGGCAATAATTGCTTGGCTATTTAACTATTATTGGCTTGTAGATCCCTTAGCAACGATCCTTGGCCTAGCAGGTGCTTCATGTACATTTGACTAATTAATTCATAATTTCTAGTTCCTCTCATCCCACGTCAACACCTTCAAAACTCAGCCCAGGCTCTCTCTCCTTGGGGAGACCTCATCCTTCCCTGGTCGCCTTGGCTGTCTGGAGGCCTGCTGCCTGAGCACACTCTATTTTGTGTCATGGCCGTCTCCCTGTCTACCTTCCCCACTAGGCAGTGAGCCTGAGGGTAGGGCCAGTATCTTGCATGCGTGTGTGCATGCTAAGTCACTTCAGCTGTGTCCACTCTTTCCGACCCTATGGACCGAAGCCTGCCAGGCTCCTCTGTCCATGGGATGCTCCAGGCAAGAACACTGGGGTGGGTTGCCATGCCCTCCTCCAGGGGATCTTCCTGACCCAGGGATCAAACCCTAGTCTCGTATCTCCTGCATGGGCAGGTGGGTTCTCGACCAACAGTGCCAGCTGCAAAGCCCAGGGCCAGCATCTTACTTGCATTTATACTTCCTTTGCTCAGCAAACTCGGCACCTGGCACCTATCCATGGAGTGTTTGTTGAATTAACGAATAGCTGAATGAATATGAGAGCTTTGTCCAGCCTTTGGTCACCAGCTGTAGATGCAGAAATATTTCTTCCCTTTAGGTCGTGCATGATCCATCGAGAAGGCGGGAGCAGGTCCCAGATCTAGCTAAAGGCTAGCGGCTCTGGATGGTGCCTGGCCTCAACACTAAGGGAGACACTTCAGAATATTTTCTGGAAAATGTGTTGTTTGTTTTGCTGCCATTGTTTGCAAAACAACTGTAAGTTTCTGGAAAGCAGGGTGCAACAGGAAGGTGGATAAATATGTATTTAAGTGCTCAGACATAACTTACAGGTGCGTCTTTACAGAATCACCAAAATTGGCGTTGACCTGCCCAATGTCTGCCCAGATGTGGATGATGCCAATCACCAGCATCTGGGGCAGCCACTGCTTTCCCAGGCTCAGGCAGCTGATAAAGACACATGAATGGGCTCAAGGGTCACCGTATCCCCAGCCCAGCTCCACCCTAGGGGGAAGAGTTCCCCTTACCCAGAACTAGGCTGGGGAAAACCCGTCTGGAGCCCTGAGACAGACGGGATAGACTGAAGCAGGATTCCTCCCTGTGGGCCCCACCTGGCAACTACAGACGTGTGTGTGTAGAAGCCAGGCCTTGGGAGCTCCCTTCTGGTTTCTGATGGAGAAACGTCCTGGGGACTTCTAGGGGCAACCCCAGGGCAACAGTGCATGTTGGAATCTCATCGGCTCCATGCACAGGGCCAAGAGCTGGGCAGACAAGGCTGGAGAGGGCCTGCACTGCCCGGAGCTAAACCTGCTTCAGGATGAAGCAAGATGGCAGCCGCAGGACAAGGGTGATCAGCAGAGAAAGGCTCTTCCCACTTTGTCTTCCTTCTTGCTCTTTGTTCCTTCAATCATTTATTTATTCACTTTGCAAAGTATCCTACGGCATGGAAGCATTATGCTGAGCATGCATGGTAAAGAAATCACTAATTAATCAATCAGATATGCAATAATCGCCTGTTGGGCTAGGCACATTTGGTAAAACGTCTACAAACCATTAAAAAGTCAGTTAAATAACTAAGCAATTATTTCTTAGGTACCACCTAGGCGCCTGACATAGAGTAAGCACTCGTTCCATGTTTGTGGAATGAATAATGAGTGAATGAATGAATGAATAAGTGAATGAATGAGTGAGTGAATGAATGAGTGAATGAATGAGTGAGTGAATGAATGAGTGCTTGATCCAGGAGGGATGGGAGGATGACTCAGATGAAGCCCTGCACTCTTTTCAGGCCCCCAAACCCCTTCCCCACCCCAATGCAGTGTGGCCAGTCATGCAGGCCAGCAAGTTCACAGCGGAGAAAGCTGGAGTTGATGTTCCCAGGTCCTATGGAGGTTCACAATCTCTCTGATGGTTTGAGCACCAGGTGACCAAGTCAACGGGGTTAAACTCCTGGCGAAGCCCCAGAGACTGCTCATCCAGGTGCTTCTTGCCATCAGAGAGCTGGATACAAGGGCACAGAGCAGAGAGAGATCCCAGAATTAACTGGACTCTCATCCCTATTAGCTTGGATCTGCCCCTTCCAGGTCCGTAAGAGCTTACAGAGCATTGATTCTTTGAGAGGCAGTTGCTACATACACTCAACCAGACACAGAGAACCAGCCTCAGACCCCTAACAGCGGGATCCAACTGGGGTCTGATCATATTACTATACAAGGTAGGACAGAGAAATGAGATGACAGAGGTACGCAAAGGTCCCCTGGCTCAGAGAAGAACAGCTTTCCTGGGGGTGGTAACACACACTGGAGTGTACCATCAATTACACAGAAGACAGGGCCTGAGCTCAGGCGCCCGCCAGCCCATGGCTGAATCCCTCCCGCACCAGACACGTGACCTTGGGCAAGCTGCTAAGTCTCACTGCCTCAGTTTCCTTTGCAGAAAACGGGGCCAGAAGCAACCACACCTCACAGAGTGGCAGCGAGGAGGAAACGAGATTGCATCTGCCAAGGAGAGGCAAGGTATTCGGTACATGGAAAGTATTCAGCAAACGGAAGCCATTACTGCCGTTCTGTTGGAACTGTCGATGGGCGACAGGGCCAGCCCGTGTGTCTAACCAGCCTGCATCCTAACAGTAAGAGAACCCGGAACAGAGGCCAGAGAAGTTCTACCAGGCACCAGGTATGTGACAGATGTTATCTCGAATCCTCAGAGATCGAAGTGGGGTCTGATCATATTGCTACACAAGTTTGGACAGAGAAACGTGGGCTAGTTGTGGGAGAGATTCAAACTGACTACCGGTCTCTCCATGTAAAGCAGAAAACACACAAGCTCTGAGAGACTGAATGACTTGTCCAAAGTCACACGGATAACAAGTTGCCAGGCCAGGATTCAAACTCACCTCCTCCTGACCCCCAAACTTTATCATCACCCATCCCCCCACCTCCCAGGCCTCAGTCTGGGGCAGCCACCCCAGCCCCCCCAGACCCAGCTCTCTCCTGAGCCTCGGAGGCCAGTCGCTGACAAGCAGACAAAAGCCCGGGGCAGCAGTGAGTGGAGCCCATGACCCATCACAGACAGAGGCACCTACTTGTCTGGTATTGGATGCCCAGTACTGCCAAACAGGCCACCAATGCCGCCGCCAGGAGCGCCACCAGCACCACCAGCCGCTTCTCCACCGGGGTCCTGGCGGCCCAGCATCTCTGGCCGTTCCGGGGACCTCGGAAGTTCACCTGCAGGGAAGGAGGCAGGCGGAACGGGGAGGACGTGAGCCCAGGGGCCTCGCTGCCCAGGAGGAGGGGGCTCCGCAGCAGGTCCTGGCCCCGGGGAGACATCAGGGCCGCCCTCCCGTCTCAGGGGTGGTCTGGTTCCCACGGAACCGTCCTAATCCAGGAGAGGAACGGCCACCCTGCTCAGCAGCTCGGAGTCAAGCAGCCCAGCCCAGCCGCGCTCGTGTTTTCTGTGTCACCCGATCTGGGTAGAAGGGGAAAGAAGAGAGATCGGATTTTCCCCTGTTCCTCCAGTAAGGACTTCAAAAAAGAACAGGATGTTTGCACTCGCAGGCATCCAAGGAGCATCCGGCTGGGCTCTGAGGCTGACACAACCACCCCTGCACTGCAGCACGCCGACAGGGGCGCGGGCAGCCGGGGCCACCGGGGCCGCCACGGCCCCACGAGGACTCTGCTCTCAGCTTCTTTTTACAAATGAGGAACCCGCAACCCGGAGGGGTGAGCCCCTTGCCTCTGCTCACACGGCTAGATGGGTCGAGCTTGGATCTGGGTCCAAAGGTATGGACCCCAGAGCCCACCCACGGGTCAGAGCATTGAGTCCCGGGAGATGTCAGTGGGGAATGCAAAGGGGAAACAGCTCCATCCGAGCAGGTCCTCGAAGGGAGGAGAAAACGTTCTCGGCCTCACTCACAGTCAGCTAAACAGGAAAAGAGGTACAATGAGAGGAAGTGGAGGGTGTGACAGGGCCTTCCAAGCTGAGGAGGGGCCCACCAGCCTGCAGCGCTCAGAGCCCAGGGCCCAGCCTTCACACCCGAAGCCCGCTGGGGGCTCCCCTCTGTTCCACGAGGTGCTTCCTGCCGAGGCCAGGGCCGCGGGACAGGAAGGGAACCCTGCCGGTGGGGTTCAGTTCAGTGACATTGTGGCCACGTGTTAACAGTCGAGCACCCGCTCAGGGCCACATTGGAAGTACAGAGAGGACCAGACCTCACTTTCAGCTCTCACTGCCCAGCAGAGAGATGCAGAAACAGACTGGGATAGGCAGGGGTCCAGTCAGGGAAGGCTTCCTGGAGGTGGGGGCCCCTGGGCTGGGTCTTAAAAGAATAAGTAGCAGCTGGCCAGGTGAAAGGGGAAGGAAAGGGAGAAGGAGGGGGGCAAGGCCTGGATGCTAAGGGGTGCTATAAGCCGGGTTACGGGTGGGGGACTTCTTCCCAGGGCTGGAGCGATGGGATTAGATTCACCCTTTGGAAAAGCCAAGGTGGAAGGAGAAGCAAGGCTGGAGGGGAATGAGCATGGAGGCAGGGAGGCCCACAGCCTGCCAGGGACGATGGGGAGACCCAGCCTCCGACCTGAGAGTGGCCCCAACTGCTGAGAGGACGGCTGCCCCTGGGGGCCACGGCATAGTCTTCAGGGAGCCTGACACCGACGCCTGGGACCCCGAGGCCAGTCACCTTAGCGAAGGGCATCAAGCGGCCTCATGGTCATCACTGGCTATTTTCTAAACAGGAAATGACTGGGGATTGCTGCACTAGTGAAAGAGGAAGACAAAACTTTTGTGGGGGAAAAAAAAAGATGATGGATTCTAAAACCGAGAAAGGGAACTTGAGGCTTGGTGAGAATTCTGTGGAGGTCCAGGAGGCTGGGACACGAAAGCAGGTACAGGGAGGGGCGCGGTCTCCTGAAAGCCCTGAAGTGTGAGTCACTCAGTCGTGTCCGACTCTTTACGACCCCATGGACTATAGGCCCCTAGGCTCCTCTGTCCATGGGATTCTCCAGGCAAGATACTGGAGTGGGTTACCATTTCCTTCTCCAGGGGATCTTCCTGACCCAGGGATCGAACCCGGGTCTCTTGAACTTCAGGAAGATTCTTTACCACCTGAGCCACCAGGGAGCTCCCCTGAAAAACCTTTTTAAAACGGTGAGACGTGAAGATTCTGACCACCCTCCTGGTGCAGACATAGCCTGGGACAATGCTGACGCGCTCACAGCCTCAATGTCTATGAAGCGCTTTCTCAGAGGTAGCAATTCCCTCGCCCAGTTCATCAGGGGCACTGAGATCCAGAGGGGTCCCCAGGGGTTTGAAGCAGGCGCTGCCTTGTCTGGGGACGCTGACATTTGTTCTCACTCTTTCTGTACCATGGAACTGATATCCCCTTCTGTCTCCCCCGCGGGGCCTCTCAGTGACCCCAAAGCTCAGCTCAGGGGGAGACGGGCGGAAAGCTAAGCCATGGCTAACCTTGGTTGAAGAGGCACCAGACCCCTGGGAAGCCAGGGAGCACAGCTGTTGGGGCTGGAAACCCTGTCTTTTTTTTTTCGGCTGCACAGCAAGCACAGTATGTGGAATAGCTCCCTGACCAGAGATTGGTCCTGCGCCCCCAGTTTGGGGAAGGTGGAGTCTTAATCACTGGGCCACCAGAGGAGTCCAGGAAACTCTTTTTTAAAAAACTATTTTTTTAATTGAAGGATAACTGCTTTATAGAATGGTGTATATGTATACCTATGGCTGATTCATGTTGACATTTGGCAGGAAACTCGCTCTTATGTGGACAGAGCAAGGTGCGATCCGAGGAAGTGAAAGGGAAGAGAAAGAAGAAACAGACAGAAGGAGGAGGACAAAGGGAAGGAGGGCAAAAGCAGCGATCACGGCAGCTAATGTTTGAGGGCTTCCTGGTTGCCCGTGTTAACTCTATTCTGTTGCCGGATGATGCTATTCCATCTTACCAGCACCCCCAAGAGTAGGCGTGGGTATTAGCTCCAGAAGGAACACAGGAAGCGGGGGCCAGAGAGGGTGATAAGAAAACTCACATCTCCCCCGAGCCCACAGCATCAGCCCCGTGGCCGCGCTGCCCACCAGGAGCAGCGAGTGGAGCCGAGACTCACTATTTAATATCAAACAGACAGATGGTGTTCACTGCAAAACGCAAACAGAATTAAGTCAAAATTAAATTAAACATTCATAATTCCAGGGAGAAAGGGCAAGTGAAATTTGAAGACAGGGTTTTTTAGCCTTTGTATGGTTCTTTGCTTGATTTGAATGACCAGGCAGAGAGGCCTCTTGGTTTCTGGACAAGACTTGCCTCTGAGGGCCGAAGTCCAGATGCAGTCTCCCACGGCAGGAGAAGTCACCAGGAGACTGTACCGGGGTCAAGAGGCCACTCCAGGAGAGGCTGTCCAGTTCCCGGGTGCCGTGGCCGGGGCTGGGCCTCCAAGCTGCTCTTTGGCTCAGTGAGTCCCTTCCCCGCCCTGCCTCCTTCAGAGCCCGCCTTTGGGAAATGGGGGCATGTGGATCATGAGAGAGGGGTCTCCAGCAACGTGGAGGGTCAGAGGGTGAGTGACAGGCAGCTCACTTGGTCTCGGGAGAGGTGCTCTGGGCACAGCATCAGCCAAGGAGCAGAGCTTATCCTGGAAGATGGGGTGATAATCTCCGAGAATGCTCCACTCGCTGGCCGGCTTAGCATCCTAGCGACTGGTCCTGGGAGGCAGAGAGAGCGTGAGACAGAAAGATGCCTGGAAAGAAAGGTAGAGAGGAAGACCAACAGGAAACAGAGGTGGAGAGAGAGAGGAACGGTTGAGCCATCCAGCCCAGGAGTTCCCAGGGTTGCCACAACCAAGGGAACAAAGCCCTGCTGAGGGATAAATATTTGGTTACAGAAGTGAGCACCTGGCTCCGCAAGGCTCCCAGCAAGAACGGGTTCTACGGGAGAGGACAGGACACCACGCCTGGGGCCCAGGAGGCAAGCCAGCAGCAGAAGGGGTGGGGAGCCTGGCTTTTGGAGGAAGCAGGGGGTCCGCACGTAAGGCAGTTGTTTCCTGAGACACTGTCTGGTCCGCCAGTGACCTGAGCTGAGCGGAGCGGCCAACAGGAGTCAGTCTGGCCAAAGGGTTGGCAGGGAGCCCACCCCCTGCAGCCCAGAGGCCAGACCACCCCGGGGAGGGCTGGCAGGGAGACGGGGCCGCCTGCCTCCGAGTCAGCCCCTCGGAACAGACAGACCGTGACAGCCTGGCCCTGCGTGATATCCTGTGTTAGGCTGGGGAAGTTTCTTCCAGGACAGTTTCTACATGGCGGGCTTCTGGCTAAGGCCACTGGGACCAGGCCAGAGTGAAACTATGAAGCCCTCCCGGCCTCTCCATTTCCTCCGGGAGCCCTACCAGCCCCTCAGCCCCACTGCCTGACTCTTCCAATGGCTGAAAGCAGCTTGAATCAGTACCTGATGGGGGGCAGGGGACTCCTTGCATCTCAACAGGAATCCAAGTCTAGTATTTAGAAGATGCACCTTCCAGCTGTCAATGACACAGGAGAAAGGGCATGACTGTGAGAAGTCAAAGGTCAACCCTGGCTTTATCAAGATCGCAAGTGTGTCCCTGGGCAGCCTCTGGACCTCAGTCACCTATTTTTACATTTTTTTATTTTATGCAGACTAGGGGATCTTAGTTCCCCATGCAGGGGTCGAACCTGTGCCCCCTGCATCCCTGCATTGGAACTGTGGAGTCTTAACTGCTGGGCCGCCAGTGAAGTCCCAGTCACCTATTTTTAAAATGAGGAAGCAAATGAGGTGCCAGGTCTGACCAGTTCAGATCCTAGAACAACTCTAAGGTCAAGAGTAAAAAGATCGAACAGGCAGATGGAGTTGAAAGAGTGTGCTGGAAAGCAGAGAGATCTTTTTAAAGTACTTAATGGGACTGTCTCTGCAATTGCCGACAAAAGACAGCTCTGTGCATGAAGGGAAGCGGTGTGGGGGAGGGATTAGAGAAAACTACCACTAAGAATTAAATATCTTGGCTTTCCTTTTTCTTGAAAAAAAAAAAAATTTTTGGTTTTTTAGAGGTAACTGGATGAGCTTCAAAGGTTTTGGTAAATAGTTGTGGCCTTCTGTGGTAAGCTTCCCTGGTGGCTCAGTGGTAAAGAATCTGCCTGCAGGGTAGCAGACCTGGGTTCGAGGGTTGAGAAGATCCCCTGGAGGAGGGCACGGCAACCCACTCAGTACTCCTGCCTTGAGGATTCCCTGCAGAGGAGCCTGGTGAGCCACAGTCCATGGGGTTGCACAGAGCTGGACACGACCGGTGTGACTAAGCAGCAGCAGCAGTGGCCTCTGCTCCCCAGTTTAGGCTGCAGGAGCGTGTGCATGCTCAGCTGTGTCTGACTCTGCGACCCCGTGTTAGGCTGCAGGGGTGTGTGCACGCTCAGCTGTGTCTGACTCTGCGACCCCGTGTTAGGCTGCAGGGGTGTGTGCACGCTCAGCTGTGTCTGACTCTGCGACCCCGTGGACTGCAGCCCTCCAGACTCCTCTGTCCATGGAATTTTCCGGGCAAGAATACTGGAGTGGGTAGCCATTTCCTACTCCAGGGGATCTTCCCCACCCAGGGACTGAACCTGTTTCCTCTGTTTCCTTAATGGAAGGAGAATTCTTTACCACCTGGGAAGCCCCAGCTGCAGGTATAACTTTAGTTATTTCCCTTTGAGCCACTGAAATGGTATGGTGTATACCGGGAGGTACAGAGACAAGGCGGCCAGTCTGAGCCGAACAGAGACAAAGCTCTTGCGTTTAGGGCATCACCGAGATATCACGCCCGGTGAGCTTTTATCATGATCCCAACCAAACACATTTTCTGTGCATTACACTAGGTGCTTCCACTTGTATTGTCTCATTTCAATCTCTGCAACAGCTCTGACAAGTGGATTATTATCAACCCCATCTTGTAAAAAAAAAAAAAAAAAAGCTGGTTAACTGAGTAGCTTCCAGGTCTCAGAGTCTGCGAGAGGCAAAGCTGGGGCTCCGTGTCAGAGCTGGGGCTTTAAACTCTGCACTCAGTCCACCCTGATGAATTTTAGTTGATTGCAGTGAAGTTGTACCTCACATATGAGATCAAGGAAAAGAAAAATCCTTTCAGGTGAGGTACAGGTAGAAATTTGCTCCAGCTAAATACAACACTTTGTCAGCATGTTCAGGCAAAAGGTGGCAAGTTTGGCTGAAAGATGCAAATTGTCATTTACTAGTGTTGGTATTGGCAACTCTGGAGTTTCAGGAACAACAGGCTTCAAAATCTTGAAAAATCAAGTAGCTGATTTTTATAGCTGCCCGTCAAGAGATGGAGATTTGGTGTGCGGGGAAGAGGACTAGATCCATTTTAAAAAGCCTAAAATTGAGGGAACAGTTGTGTTTCTAACAATTGCTCACAGGAAATTATTCAAAAGGCTGGAAGCTGGTCACCCACAGTGTTATGGATACTGGGCCTATTGTCCAATGGTAGCAGATTGAGTAAATGTATTTTTATATATTGGTACTATAAAGTATTATGATATTTAATGGCAGTATGTTTTGGAAGCGTTGTTTCGTTTTTTTGGCTGTACTACAAGGCTTGCAGGACGTTAGTTCCGGGGCCAGGGATCGAACCCCAGCCCTCAGCAGTGAAGGTATCAAGTCCTAACCACTAAGCCATCAAGGAACTCCTTGGAAGTATTTTTAAAACTGAGGTACAGCTGATGTTTCAGAAGTTTCTAACAACACAAAAAAATACTTATGAATTGGCATTAAATGAAAAAAGTAGGACAAAATGTTATGGATGTGGAGTGAGCTCAATTATAATAAACAATATATATAAGCAAATGTGAAAAACTAGAAGTAGTTATTTCTGAGTGGTGGGGTTACTGTCTCTTTGTAAATATTTTTTATACTTGACTCTTTTTTTCACAAATTAGTATGCAAAATTGTTATACTGGAAAAAATTCCCTGTGATTAAAGACATAAAATTCATAGAAAACTCTGTAAGATGAGACGAAAAGGTTCTCGACTCTTACAAGAACAATCATTAGCTAGTCTGCTTTGGGGAAGTCGTGGAGGTTCAAGGAAAGCCGGGCTGGGTACCTACAGAAATACCTCCAAATCCTTGGGGCAAGCATTTGGGCTTATCCTGTAGTAAAAGTGGACGATACACCCAGCTGGGTGGTTTGGTGTCGGGGCACCAACACTAACATTCCAACCGCATGACAGCTCTGTGACCACAGGAATGTCCCTAACCTCTCTGAGACTCAGCTTGTCATGTGTAACACAGCCGCAAGAGCCCTTACCTCACGATCACAAACATAACAATCCTGGCCGGCCCCGAAACATGCACCACAGTCATGTTCTCTTAACTCCCATGGTGCAGATGCAGGAAGAGAGGCTTAGATCGCCCAGGATCACAGGTGGTGTCAGATTCACACCTGGCCGCCCCGCCCCCAGAGCCCCGGGCGCCTCCCCTCTGCCAGGCAGCCTCAGGCTGACGAACGTACTTTGTGGCCTGAGAAAGTCTATACCCATGCGGGCTGCGGCATGGTGATAACAGCTCAGCACAGTACTTCGTTGTGAATTCCGAAATGCTTTTGTGCTGATATATTTAGAACCCTCTGTGAAAGATGAGACTGAAAAAGACGGCTGATTAGATTCTGTTTTGATTCGGGAAGGCAAAAGTGCCTGCCACGGGAATCTAATTTCCTGCTGGATTTAGCCTCTTCAGAAGAGTCCACGGGGAAGCGGCTCTACATAGACCAGGTTTGGTTTCTTACTCCTAGATTTCTAGCTCCAGGGCACCTAAGGCAAGTTGTCTCCCCTTTCAGAGCCTCAGTTTCCTCATCTGTAAGAGGGAGCAGTGGGGACAATAACTCACGGGGCTGCTCCTAAAGGCTCAGTGGGACGGTGTAGGTAAGAGAGTCCCGCTCCAGTGTGTGCAGACCACTCAGGGTCGGGTTTGGACCTCCCCGGGGCCTGCTGAATGAGTGTCAATCAATGCTGTTTCCCTTTACCAGTATCACGATCCCAGCTTCTGAGAGGTGTGTCCGAGCAGGACTGGGGCTGGCAGCCTAGGTTTCCACACAACCTACGCTTCCCCTCTGGGGGCGGCTTGTGAACTGATAGCAGTCCCTGCAGCCGGCCTCCCTGGGTCGGCCTGGCAGAAGCCTCCTCGACTGAGCTGCTCACCGGGCCTCTGCGAGCCGGTTTTCCAGGTGTCAGGTCACAGGGCCCCCCTGGACATCCTTTGGAATTCCCAAATTCCTCAGGTCCACCTGTTTCAGTTCACACCCAGCCAGGGTTGAGGTCCTGGTCTGGACTGCCCCAGCTCAGTCCCTCTGGGAGGCAGAGGTGGTGGGCACATTTGAGCCCCAGGGGGCAGAGACTGGTGGGGGAGGAACTGGGCTTCCCAAGTAGAGGCTGGAAGGGGCAGGGAGAGACGAGCAGAGGCTGGGCTCTAGCCCCCAGGACACACGGAGTTTGGGGGAAGAAGAGGAGGAATGTGGGGTAACGTCCAACAGACAGGGTGACCAAGCACCCTCTGTCTGCCCAGGACTGACAGGGTTCTGGGACTTTCCATGCTACAACTCGGAGGATTTTAGGCTCTGCTTAAAACTCTGGGCAGGTCTCAGCACTCAGGGACTGGCCCCCTCCCTGTGAAAAGAGAACTGGACCAGCTCACCCCTCCAGGATGCTTCTTCCACTTGCCCACCTGGGTTGTAACCCAGTAGCAGGTGGTCCAGAGGGTTTGGGGACGCGTGGAAGTGGAGCGGGGAGGCCCTTTGGGGAGCCCAGCGCCTCAGGGGTACTGCTAACCCAGAACAGGCTTTTCTTAACCCACGGAGCCCAAGGGCTGGCAGGCTGGCACGGGCCCCCTCACCCCCCGGTGTTGGACAGGATGGCCGGGTCGGCCAGGGCTGAGGGCGGGGGGTGGGGCGCGCAGAGCGCCGGGGCGCCTACCTGCAGGTGGTTGGGGTACACGTCGCTCTCGGACAGCGAGTCCACCAGGTCCTCCTCGTCCAGCGTGGCCCGCTTGTAGGTAGACATCTGCAAAGTCAAGTGCAGCACGGACTCTCTTAGCGCCTCCATGGCTCCCACGCCCGAATGGGGAGAACGGGGAAGCGGCCACCCGCCGCCTGCGCCGCCGCCGCCGCGCCCCGCCCCGGCCGGGACACCGGGACCGGCCCACGGCCAGGCCCGCGCCGGGGGAGGCGAGGGGGGTCCCGCCTCCCTCCGCCACCCCCGCCCCTTCCCCGCTTATGCAACCCCGAGCCTCACCCCCAGCGCCGACAGCGCCGCGGCCACCGGACGCGGCGGCCACAGGCTCCGCATGGTGCGCCCGCGACGCCCGCTCCCCGCCGGGTCCCCGCCGCCGCGCGCCCGCGGCTCTGGCCGGGGAGGGCCGGCCGTGGGGCTGGGCCCAGCCTCGCACCACCTTCGAGGGCGGAGCCCGGCCCGCGCGGCTCCGGCTCCCTCCCCCGCCGCGCCGGGAGACCGCCCCCCAGAGTCCCCGGGGACACGGAGCCTTCTCCCCCTTCCCAGAGGTCGGGGGGTGGGGTGGGGGTCGGGGAGAGGCGCCTCCCGCTTGCAGGCAGGAAGGGGCTCGCGGCCACCCTTCCTTCTAAGAAACATGAAGTCCTCCTATAAACCGTGGTGGCAGATGCCAAAAGGCAGGTACTAGGAAAGGGCCCCTAGTTTGGCCGCAAAGGTCAAGAGAGAAGTTTCTCTCGCCATTGACCCTTAGCTGCGCCAAGAGCGGCCTCCCCCATGGGAGCTAGAAAGATTGGGGGGGAAAACACAGACACAGACACAGACACACACACACACACACACACACACACACACGGGGAATAAAAAAGGCATGTGCCTCCCCTCTCATTTCCCCCTTCCTCTAGTTCAGGGGTCTTTTAAGCCAGAGTTCAGGATGATCTCAGAGACTTAGAATGAAAAATGTTCTGTGCGCGCTGGAGGGAAGCCCATGCTTGGCTCCAGGCTCCAAGGTGTGATCTTACCCTCAAAACAGGAACGGCTTTGGGGCGAGCTGACAGCCAGGAACAGGACCGTTCCCTCCACCTTCCCTCAGAGGTGGGGCGCTCTGGACACCCGGCCCTCTCCCTGTCCCTCAAGGTCCCAGAAAAGCCTACCCAACAGTTGCCCAAAGGACCCTCCATGTCTGGTAAGACCTGGAACCCCCCGCATTTATACACTTTTCCTCAGCTTTCCAGAGCACTCCTGTTCCCTCTCATAGTTGACTTCACAGACGCGTGAAGGAACAGGCACAGGAGGCTGAGGGACACCTGGAGTGACAGTCTCGGTGAGCTCCCCAGGTCTCCTAGCTTCACCTCCCGCCTTCTCACAGCCTGCTCTGCAGCCAGAGCCAGCCTTCAGCAGGAAACTCTGAACCTGTCACCCTTGCTCCCAATTCTGTGGGGACAGTCCCATTACCGGTCCCCCGTGGCCCCTGCCCACCCTGCCCCTTTTCCCACCTCGCTGCCGCAGGCCCCAGCTTCTCCCGCCCTCCCTCTGTTCCCCAGATTCTCCGAGTGTCTCCTGCCCTCGAGACCTTTATAGCACTGTTCCCTCTGTCTGGACATGTCTCTGCTCCTCCCGTGCAGGCTCCTGTTGCAGATAGAGGTCAGCGTAAACGTCACACCCTCAAATGTCCCAGCCACCCCGAGCAGAACCCAAATTATCGATCATGGCAACCTGTTTTACTGCAGTTTGTTACTTATTTATGCTGGTTTTTAACATCTGTCTCCTTCCCCCTCCCCCAAATTGTGAGTTTTATCAGGGCTGGGACCTTGTCTGACACAGAGAATCCCCATCGGCTGCCATAGCACAGGCACTCCAAACACTGTTAAAATGAATGCGAGAACAAGTAAAGGAGAAGTGAAAATTACTCTGGGGAAGGGCCTTGAAAGTGCATCTAATTTTGCAATACCCAAGGACAAGGAGAACATGTCTGAGGACCTTCGGGGAGGCAGGGTCCGTGGGAAGAACTTTAATTCTGGGTTCTTCTGCTCCACTCCCCCTGGGTGCAGGACTTCCCATTACCCACTGGAGAAAGAGAAAGGGCCATCGGGCTGTTTTAATTTCACCCTGGGTTGTTTTTTTTTCGGAAACCAGTTACACTAAGTAACAGGTGTTAACTGCCCCAGGAAAAAGACCCTTGAAAAAGAAATTCAAGTCACCAAACACCTTCCATGCCTGGCACGGCAGGCAGCTACTGTTTCCTGGGTGCTTAGAGGGACAAGGTATTTGTCGGTTCTTCTACACTCATGTCTCATTGAAGCCTCTCGCTGTTCGCTCTGAAGCAAGTATCATCGGTCTCTTTTACAGAATCTGAAACCGAGGCTTGGGGAAGTAACTGGCCCAGGTGTAGAGAAGCAATGGCTTCTCCTTCCGTCTCAACTCAGAGATCAGCCCTTCTGGAAAGCTCTCCAGACCACTCTTGTCTGACCCCAGGCAGCCTCAGGCCTCCTGTGCTGTGCCCTCTGCCTTCCCTGACCCGTCCCCACATCCCACGTTTCCTTCTACTGATGCACACAGCACCTTAATTAGGAGAACCTAGAAGGGAGGGCTGGGTCCTGTGAGGCCCTACGTCCCCAAAGGCCTAGAGTGGGACTGGAGCTTCCATGGGCATCTGCACGAAGGTGAGAGGTGAGGGAGGAGACTGGCAGCTCATCCCAGGGGCCAAGGCCGGCCTGTCCATGCAGGGATGACCAGGGAAGCTCACCTACCTCTGGAGTAGAAATCCAAGGAGACCAAGAGCTGTTTATTTTTCAGCACACAAAAGATGAGGGGCCCTTCTTGAGATGCCGCCTGCCCCGGGGCCGGGGAGTGAAACTGAACCCACCTCGTATGTGGGAATGGCTTAGGCGTCTCTGCTCCTTGGGGAGCATCATGGGCCCCAGTCAGCAGGTAGCATTCCAAAGACTGGGCGGGAGAGGCGCTGGGTAGGGGGAGCCCTGTCTCTTACCCGCCCAGTTCTGGGTGGGGCCTTCCAATCACTGTCTTGTTGGGTCCCCACACCCACCAAAGCCCCAGCCTTGGCAGGTATCACTTCCCTTTCATGGGAGATGTGGGAGGGGGCCAGGCACGGAGAGGGGCTGGGCAGAACAAAAGTCTATGCTGAGCCACTGGGCCCCAGCGATCCGTATTCCTCCTGACCCCGGGAAGCCTGGTGCGGTGGGATCTCCACCTCCCACTTCCACTTGGCAGAGGAGACTGAGGATGGGGGAGGCGGCACCCCCCTCCCAGTCCCCCTCAGCCCTCCTGCAGGTCCCCTCCCTGGCTAGAGAGTCAGAGAGCCAGGATGGGAGTCCTGGCTGCCCCAGCCCACCGCACCGCCTCCAGAGAACCTCGGGCGCTCAGCTCGTGGGCAGCAGAGCAGGGCCTGGATTGTGGGGCCTCCTGCTCTTTGTAGAAGGGGAGCTGCTGCTCCAGGCGGGGATGGCATGGACTTCAGGGGTGCTGAGTGGCAGGCCAGCCAGGGCTGTTCTCCCTAACGGCCTTGTTTGTAGTCGTGGGGACACCCACAGCCAGGGAGCTTTAGGGAAAGGGACAAACAACTGCAGCTTTGTGGGGAGATGCTGCCCCGAACTGCATGCTCCTCTCCCGGCCCCGCTGAGCGGTGGATGAGAAGTGAGGGCCTGGAGTTCGTGAGAAGGGCTAGGCGGAGACCAGGAGCGGAGCAGTGGGAACCACGGTCCCCAGATGCATCACAGAGACGGTGATGAAAGACAGACAGATGGAGGGTGTGATGGTGCCCGGCTCTGGAAACCCCACCCTGTGGAAATCAAAGGCCTAGGCTGAAACAGAAACGAGAAGTGTTATAAACGCTCATGTGTTTCTGATGACAAAGGCCTCCGGGCTCAGTGGCACCGGGTGTGACCCCACCAGGTCATCTTTCCTAACCACGTCAGTCACTCCAATGGCTTTTGTGTCGGTATGCCCAAAGGAGGGGGATCTTCCAAGAAACTGAGAGCTCATCAGAGGCAAAAAAAAAAGAGCAACTGTGGGTAAAATTCAGTGAAATTCAGAGGCTTGGGACTCCCTGACCACAGCCCACAAGTCGTTTTCACATTCTAAGTCTCAGCTTCTTAGAGATGCTGCCCTATGGCCAGAGCCCCATCAGTTCTTGCCTTGTGTGCCAGTAATTAGTTGAGAGCTGTTAAATCCTTATATGTACGTGCACTCAGTCCTGTCTGACTCTATGCAAGCCCATGGACTGTAGCCCTCCAGGTTCCTCTGCCCGTGGAATTTTCCAGGCAAGAATGCTGGAGTGGGTAGCCATTCCCTTCTCCAGGGGATCTTCCTGACCCAGGGATTGAACCCGTGTTTCCTGTGTCCCCTGCAATTGGCTTCCCTGGTGGCTCAGAGGGTAAAGAATCTGCCTGCAATGCAGGAGATCTGGGCTTGATCCCTGGGTCGGGAAGATCCTCTGGAGAAGGGAAAGGCTACCCACTCCAGTATTCTGGCCTGGAGAATTCCACGGACAGAGGAGCCTGGCAGGCTATACAGTCCGTGGGGTCACAAAGAGTTGGACATGACTGAGCGACTCACTTCTCTTCCTGCGTTGGTAGGTGGATTCTTTACCACTAGCACCAGCTGGGAAGCCCACCTAATACACGCTCATGTTTTATGCTGCTCCTGCTGCTGCTGCTGCTGCTAAGTCACCTCAGTCGTGTCTGACTCTGTGAGACCCCATGGACAGCGGCGCACCAGGCTCCTCTGTCCACAGGATTCTCCAGGCAAGAACACTGGAGCGGGCTGCCATTTCCTTCTCTGTGTTTTATGTTAGTTAAAAACTTATGTTTAACAAGGACAATAATAGAGTGAGGAAAAGCTCTAGTTCCAAGCTTCAGTTCAGATCCTCACTAATGCCATGTCCCAGCTGTGTAAGCCTGGACACGTGACTCAGCCTCTCTGCCTCGGCAGTCTCATCTGTAAAATGGGGATGATAATAATAGCACGTCCCTCATAGGACTGTCGCGACACTTAGTTAATATGAAGTGCTTAGGGACTTCTCTGGCTGTCCAATGGTTAAGAATTCGCCTGCCAATGCAGGGGACACGGGTCCGATCCCTGGTCTGGGAAGATTCCACATGCTGCGGAGCAACTAAGTCTGTGCACTACAGCTACTGAAGCCTGCACTCCCCAGAGCCCACCTGCCCCAGGGAGAGACGCCGCTGCAGTAAGGCCCGCGTACCGCAAAGAAGAGTATAGTCCCTGCTCGCTGCAGCTAAAGAAAGCCCGTGCCTAGCAACGAAGACCCAGTGCGGTCAGAAATAAAAGTTTTAAAAATCTAAAACTTAAAAATAAATAAAGTGCTCAGAGCAGTGCTGGGCACACAGCATATCCCCACCAAGTGTTCCCTGTTACTATTTGTACCATCACTACTTACAAGACACAGGGCTCAGAAGCCTCCAATTGATCCCCACCGCCTAAAAGACAAAATCCAAACTCCTTAGCTTGACATGCAAGGGCTCCCCTGAACTGGCCCAAACCTGACTCCCCAGACTCACCCTCCACACACCTCTTGGGTATATGGCCGTCACCCTGACCCCTGAGCTATCCCTGTGGGTGCTGACCTCCCAAAAGGAGTCTGCTGAGTCCAAGACATCTGTCAGGCCCCAGGCTGTAAGCTGAGGGAGTAGCACTTGCTCCCCACCCTCAAGGGATCTATGACTGATACCCTCTTTCCCAAGTCCCCCTTTTGGGACTTGCATGGTGGTCCAGTGGCTAAGAGTCTGCATTCCCAATGCAGGGGGCCTGGGTTTGATCCTTGGTCAGGGAACTAGATCCCACGTGCCACAACTAAGGCTCGATGCTGCCAAAAAAATACAAAAGACTATGCTGTCTCCACCACAGCTACTGGTCTCCATGTCTAGCCTACCTCTTCCTCCAGGAAGTCCCCCCTTCTCCCAACTCAGAGGGAATCATGCCCATCCCTCTGGTGTACCCCAAGCATAGCATCTGCATTTCATTCAGGCCTTTGTCCAGGTGTCTTCAGCGCAGGGATGGACCTGGGGGATGGGCGACAATTATGTTATTTCCCTCCATCCCCCGTATCCAGCACAGAACCTGGTATATAGATAACTGGTTAATTTGTATCCAAGATTTTCACTCGGGCAAAGGCATCTGTGACTTCAGTGAAGAAGAAACAGGGTAGAGTTGCTTGATGACAAGTAAAATTCAAATAGGACAAATTTGGGCAAGGAGCATATAGTAAATATATACTATAAAGCATATAGTAAAAATACATAGCCATCGCTCCAGAAGATGACACCAGGTAACACCTACTGCTACTGTTACATGATCTATAACATTGCTCAGTGTCTTTTACATGAGAAATTTCCATGTGATTAATCTCTTTCTTGTTTTAAATATTTATTCATTTGGCTGTGCCGGGCCTTCGTTGCCACACTTGAGATCTTGTCTTAACGGCAGCTTGCAGGATCTTTAGTGGCAGCAAATGAGAAATGTTAGTTGTGGCACGTGGGATCTAGTTCCTTGACCAGGGATCAAACCCAGGCTCCCCTCACTGGGAGTGCAGAGTCTTAGGCACTGGACCCGTTGGGAAGTCCCTCCATGTGATTAAGTCCTTTTTACATTTACCACTAAGTTCCTGGAGGAGTGAACTGCTTCTTAGTTCTTTGATAAGAAGAATCACAGGAATTAGCTGAGGAAGCTCACAGCCAAATCAAGCACTTTTCTGGCCTTTATTTTCAGCTTTGTCCTTGTCCACGTTTTCTGCTCTATTTTCTCTGCTCCTGATTTTTCATTTCTACTGTGTATCATTTGATTGATGTGTTTCAGTTGCAACCCATCATGAATCCTTTTTGGAATAAAGTGAATTTGAAACAACCTGCATCACGAAACATCCCTGCCCTAACTCGATTCTCCTGGGACTGCAGCTTCGATGTATTTATTCAACAGCAGGAATGAAGCAGGAAAGACAGACCTGGGCCCCTGGATCATGTGAGCATGTCATTTCCCTCCTAAGGCCTCGGCTTCCTCATCTATAAAATGGTTCAGTATAAAGATTTTTTTTTAATCTATTTATTTGGCTGAGCTGGTCTTAGGTGCAGCATATGAACTCTTAGGTGTGGCATGTGGGATCTAGTTCTCTGACCAGGGATTGAACCCAGGCTCCCTGCATTGGGAGTGTGGAGTCTTAGCCACTGGACCACCAGGGGAGTCCCTGAAAAGCTTTAATGAGCTGAAACGAACTGCCTGGCACCAAGCATCCCATCCCCAAGTGACCTGGCACTTGGGGGGAAACACGGCAGCCTAATAAGCTGCTTCTGTTTATTCTCCTTCCTCAGCTTTCCCATTTGCTTCTGTACCCATCCAGATTTCCTGATCTTGGCCTTAGCTCAGTTAACACTGGTGTGAATCTCGCTCTGCTGCCGTACTCAAGGCAAAAGCAGCCGTCTTCCTGGGTGATCGAGGCTAATGTCCACAATGATAAGTCCAATTACGGAAGGATAGGATGTACTCCTGACACGATGGGATGCACATGGTACTTCACCTCTATGCTTTCCTCCCCAGAGCAATGGCCACGGTCAAGACGAACTTAAGGAGACACAGCAAGTAAACGTGATGGGGTGTGCGTGGTGCAGGGGGGGCTACCCCGGTAGCTCAGCTGGTAAAGAATCTGCCTGCGATGCAGGAGACCCCGGCTTGACTCCTGGCTTGGGAAGATCCCCTGGAGAAGGGATAGGCTACCCACTCCAGTATTCTTGCCTGGAGAATCCCCATGGACAGAGGTGCCTGGTGGGCTACAGTCCCAAATAGTTGGACACAACTGAGCGACTAAGCACAGTACACACTCGGTGGGATCCTAGAACAGAAAAAGGACCTTAGGCAGAAACTTCAAGAAAACTGAGGGAATTCCCCGGCAGTCAGGTGGTTAAGACTCGGTGCTTCCAATGCTGTGACTCAGGGTTCAATCCCTAGTTGGGGCACTAAGAGCCCACAAGCCATGTGACATGGCCAAAAAAAATTGAAATTAAAAAAAAAAAAAAAAAAAGGCAAATTAAGGGGCTTCCTTGGTGGGCCAGCAGTTGGGACTCCATGTACCCAGTGCAGGGGGCTTGGGTTCATTCCGTCTCTGGTCCAGAAACTAGGGTCCCGCAAAGCAAGGCCAAAAAAAAAAGGCATAAAGACTTTAGTTAGTAACAATGTATCAGTGTTAGTTCATTAACTGTGACAAATGTTCCATGTCATATGTAAATAATAGGGGAACCAGGTATGGGGTATAAAGGAACTCTTTTCAATCTTCCCAATGATGCTATACATCTAAAACGGTTCTAAAATAAAATGTTTATTAAAAAAAAATAATTAGCTGCCTCTTGAGAAATCTGTATGCAGGTCAGGAAGCAACAGTTAGAACTGGACATAGAACAACAGACTGGTTCCAAATAGGAAAAGGAGTACGTCAAGGCTGTATATTGTCACCCTGCTTATTTAACTTATATGCAGAGTACATCATGAGAAATGCTGGACTGGAAGAAGCACAAGCTGGAATCAAGATTGCCAGGAGGAATATCAATAACCTCAGATATGCAGATGACACCACCCTTATGGCAGAAAGTGAAGAGGAACTAAAAAGCCTCTTGATGAAAGTGAAAGAGGAGAGTGAAAAAGTTGGCTTAAAGCTCAGCATTCAGAAAACGAAGATCATGGCATACGGTCCCATCACTTCATGGGAAATAGATGGGGAAACAGTGGAAACAGTGTCAGACTTTATTTTTTTGGGCTCCAAAATCACTGCAGATGGTGATTGCAGCCATGAAATTAAAAGATACTTACTCCTTAGAAGGAAAGTTATGACCAACCTAGATAGCATATTCAAAAGCAGAGACATTACTTTGTCAACAAAGGTCCATCTAGTCAAGGTGATGGTTTTCCCAGTGGTCATGTATGGATGTGAGAGTTGGACTGTGAAGAAGGCTGAGCGCCGAAGAATTGATGCTTTTGAAGTGTGGTGTTGGAGAAGACTCTTGAGAGTCCCTTGGACTGCAAGGAGATCCAACCAGTCCATTCTGAAGGAGATCAGTCCTGGGATTTCTTTGGAAGGAATGATGTTAAAGCTGAAACTCCAGTACTTTGGCCACCTCATGCGAAGAGTTGACTCATTGGAAAAGACTCTGATGCTGGGAGGGATTGAAGGCAGGAGGAGAAGGGGATGACAGAGGATGAGATGGCTGGATGGCATCACTGACTCGATGGACGTGAGTCTGAGTGAACTCCAGGAGTTGGTGATGGACAGGGAGGCCTGGCGTACTGCGATTCATGGGGTCGCAAAGAGTCGGACACGACTGAGTGACTGAACTGAAAACAGAATAAAAAGTTGTTGACACCACCAGAAGCCCAGCAACTCCCAATTCTCAAGGCTCTTTTATACCTTGGTCTCATTTGTGTCTCACGCTGCATCACCCTGTGGAACAAACGCAGGGACCCGTTTCACAGATGGAGACTGAGGACAGAGGAAGGAAGCAGCGTGCCCTTCGGGCAGAGCTGGGACTCCAACCCGGATCCTCCTGACCCTCTGAGATCCTCTTCCTCTTTCCTCATGCTACCATGAGGCCTGGCTCTCTAGGTCGACTTCTATTGGAGACAACAGGCTGCCTGTCTGAGACGTGGGAAATAGAGGAATACAATTGGGGGTGGGGGTGGGGAGAAAGATTGCACTTTAGGCTGGGCGGGCCTGGAGGCCTGAGCATGGAGGGGGAAGGTCAGCGGGAACAAGGGGACAGTTAGGAGTTCAGGGAGGCCTAAAGGTGAGTTAGACCGGAAGGTCAAGGGCACAGAGCTTACACGGCTGCTCAGCACCTCCAGGGAGAAGGCTACAGCTCTGCCAGTCAATGAGTCAGTCACCCTAGTCTGGGACCAGAGTCCCAGGCTGGGCTCCCCCTAACATGCTGGCAGCCGGAGACCAGCCCACACATGCAGGGAGCTGGAAAACACTCACCCACTTGGCCTGGTGTTGACTCACCTGCCCGGGGGCCCCGGGAGGCATTGAGAGCCTTCACGGGTTGCCAGTGGACTGCGCTCCAGCGCCTGCCGAGGTGGCCAGCCCACACCCAAGTCCAGCTTGGCCGGCAGCCTCTTTACTCCTCAACACAGGCCGCTACCATCCTGCTGACTGTCCAGCCCCCATGCAAGGCTCCTTCCTCACCTCTCTCCACCATGCCTGTCTGCCTTCATCTCTGCCCCTCTGTCCAGGCCCACTTGGTTCTGCTCTTCCTCTGCCTGGAAGCCATCCCTGATTTAGAACCCCTCACTCCCCCGAGTCCGCCACCCCCACAGCTGGCTCCAGCAGAACTGTTTAAACTAACTGATATGATCCAGTCACTCTCCTCCTCACGAAGGTTCCCTGGAACTGGCAGGTGAAAGCGTGAGTCCTGGTGGGGTTCCCAACCTCCGCCCACCTCTCAGGCTGCTCCTGGATCCTCTCCAGCCTCCCACCGACGCCTGAACCTCAGTAAAATAGGAACAGTCAGGCCCTTAAACACACTGTACTTTCTCTTCCAGGCTTTGGCTTATCCATTGTCTCCTGTCTGGGAGGTTTTTCCTCTCCTCCTTCCCCTGTCTAACCCCTCAGCTCAGATGCATCTTCCTACAGGCAGCCTTCTCGGACTTTACTGTGATCCCTGAAGGCAGCTACACAGGCTTCTAGCATCTCAACCCAATAGAGTGACCAGCAGCCAACTGCAGCTGTGTGACCTTGACAGAGCTTTCTATACTTTCGTTTTCTCTTGAAAATGAATGATTTTGATATCTGCTTTCAAATGATTGTGATATCTGCTTCATAGGGTCTTTATGTGTGCCTGCTAAGTCACTTCAGTCGTGTCCAACCCTTCGCGACCCTTTGGACTGTAGCCCACCAGGCCTCTCTGTCCATGGGATTTCTCAAGCAAGAATACCAGAGTGGGTAGCTATTCCCTTCTCCAGGGGATCTTCCAGAACTAGGGATCAAACCCAGGTCTCCCGCACTGCAGATTCTTTACATCTGAGCTACCAGGGAAGCCCAAGGTCTTTGTGTGCTATCTGTGTCCTAAGTCACTCAGTTGTGACCAGCTCTTTGCGGACTGTAGCCCTCCAGGCTCCTCTGTCCATGTGATTCTCCAGGAAAGAAGACTGGAGTGGGTTGCCATTTCCTCCTCCAAGGGATCTTCCTGGCCCAGGGATCAAACCCGTGTCTCTTTCAGCTCCTGCATTGGCAGGCAGGTTCTTTACCACTAGCGCCTCCTGGGAAGCCCCAGGGTCTTTATATGCCTTAAATAAGATGCCTAAAGTCTTCAGTCCAGTGCCTCGCAGAGAAGTAGAGTTCAGGAGATGTTACTGTGTGGGCGGGGTTCAGAAAGGGCTGGCTCTTCACACTGAAGATGATGGAAGATGGGAAGGGGAGGAACTACGAGGACCCATGACATGCCAGGCACCGTGCTTTAACTTGACATTACACAGTGTAATTTAACTTCAACTCCCAATTACACAGTGTAAGACAACTGTAGTACAAGAAGGGTCAGTAACTTGCCCCAGAGTCACACAGCTGGTAACTAACAAAGCCTGGGCTGCAGCCCAGATGTATCTATGTGCAAAGCCCATATGACAAATATGATGGCAGCACCAACCTGCTCCATCCTTACCGCTTCAGGCACCACCTCTAGGTCAGGTCAAAGGGGCTGAGTTGTCCACTTCTTTTTTTTTTGGCTGTACAGTGTGGCATGTGGGATCTTAGTTCCCTGATTAGGGATCAAACCCGCATGCCCTGCATCTGAAGCACGGAGTCTTAACCACAGGACCACCAGGGAAGTTGCAGGGGCCGAGTTGCCCACTGTTATCACCAAGCCATCAGGTATTGAGGCTGACCAGAAACCAGGAGCAGGCCCTAAGCTGTGCAGGATGACCAGGCTGGGTAAGTCTCAGGCTGGGAAGACCAAACGCGCCTGAGCAATTGCTGATCTAATCACATAAAACCTAGGACAAAGTTAATCCGCCTCACTTGGTGACATTTATAATGGTGATGATTGAGCCGCCTAGTCATTAGGCTCAAGCAGGAAGCGGTTCATGGAAACAGCTGTAATTACTATCTGTGTTACACAGGTGGGCGGGAGAGGGGTGGGGAGAGGAGGAGGAGGAGGAGGATGCGGGTGGGGCAGGAAGCTTTGGGGATCCCTCGGATCCCTGAACTGAGGGTGGCCAGGGCTCTCGGTTTGCGCCAGGCCCTGGGCAGACTTACTCATGTGGATGATCCTGTTTAGATTTCACGATAAACTCCATGATGTGGCCCTATCACTGCTTTTCGAGGGAGAGGGAACAGGCTCAGAGAGGTCCGTTCACGTGGGCAAAGTCACACAGCCAGTGAAGAACAGAGCCAGGCTCCATACAGGCCTGGCTCGTCTCCATCTGCAGTCCAGAGATGTCCTGGACCATGGGAGGTAACCAGGGCTTGCCGCCAGGAGTCAGAAGATCTATATTCTGGACCCATTTCTGCCACTGCCTCACCCTGGGCCTCGGCAAGTGGTTTTCCTTCTCCAAGACAAAAAGAGCTACGCCTGTCAGGCTGGGAGTGGCTGGAAGTGTGACCTTGGGAGGCAGGGCCCTTGACCACCTGAGCCTCAGTGTTCCCATCAGTAAGATGGAGACAGCTATTGCCCTCAGGGTTGAGAGCATTAAGTAAGTTAGGAAACTTGGAACATGCCTGAACATTATCATCATTTATGGGAAAAGCACATGCTTTGGAGTCAGTTTTTCTGTAAAATGGGGCAGTAGTTGCTGATTTAAACAGCGCTTTGAGAGCATATGTATTTTTAGCCCTGTAGAGTCCTTTATTTACTACTGGTATTTTCAGTTAACACATCCAATTTTATTTCAATATTTTCAAAGTACAATTGACCTAAACACTGTTATTACTAGTTCCTACAATATAATGATTTGATATTTCGATACGCTGCAAAATGATCACCATAATAAGCCTAGGTAACATCAGTCACCATGCAAAATTATCACAGTGTTACTGACTCTTCCTCACCTTACACACTTCATCCCCCAGACTCATCCGTCACTGCAAGTTTGTACTATTAATCGCCCTCTCCTGTTTCACTCATTTCCCCCTATTGCCTCCCCTCTGTATGAGCAAACCACCTGTTTGCTCTCTGTATCTATGACTCAGTCTCTTTTGGATACATTTATTCATTTTTTAAAAGATCCTGTATGTAAATAAAATCACACTGTGTTTGTCTTTCTCTATCTGACTCATTTTACTGAGCATAATACCCTCTTGATCCATCCATGTTGTCACAAATGGCAAGATTTCATTTTTAAGGTATGAGTAATAGCCCATTATATATATATACATAAATATATATACACATATGCATATATATGTGCCACATCTTCTTTATCCATCCAACTATCAATGGCTACTTAGGTTGCTTCCATACCTTATTTTAAATAATGCTGCAATGAACACTGAAGTGCATATATCTTTTCCAAATTAGTGTTTTTGTTTTCTTCAGAAAACTATCCAGGAATGGATAACATGGTAGGTCTATTTTTAATTTTTTGAGGAAGCTTCGTGCTATTTTTCATAGAGGCTACACCAAATTATATTGCCACTAACCGCGCACAAAGGTTCCCTTTTCTCCACATCCTTGCCAACGTTTATTTGTTCCCTTTTCTATAAAAGTCATTCTGACAAGTATGAAGTGATATCTCACTGTGGTTTTGATTTGCGTCTCTTTGATGATTAGTGCTGTTGGGTGTTCTTTTCGTAAGTCAGTTGACCAGCTGTATGTCTTTGGAAAAATGACCATTCAGGTCCTCTGCCCGTTTTTTAAGCCAGTTGTTTGCTTTTTTAATGTTGAGTTGTATGAGTTCTTTATATATTTTGGTATTAACTTATCAGATACATCACATGCAAATATTTTCTCCCATTCAGTCTGCTGCCTTTTCATTTTACTGGTGGTTTCACTGACTGTGCAAAAGCTTTTCACTTGATGTGTTCCCAACTGTTTATTGACTTTTGTTTCCCATGCCTGAGGAGACAGATCTAAAGATTACTCCTAAAAAAATGTCAAAGGGCATACTGCCTATGTTTTCTTCTAGGAGTTCTATAGTTTCAGGTCTTACATTTAAATCTTTAATACATTTTGAGTTTATTTTTTGTACACAGTGTGTGAGAAAGTAGTCCAGTTTGATTCTTTTGCATGTCCAGTTTTCCAACACTGTTTATTGAAGAGCCTGTCTTCTCCTCCATTGTATATTCTTGCCTCCTTTGTCATAGATTAATCGACCATTAAGTGTGGGCTTCTTTCTGGACTCTCAACTCTGTTCCATTGATCAGTGTGTCTCTATTTGTGTCAGTATCACATTGTTCTGATTATTATAGCTTTGGTATAGCTTGAAGTCAGAGAGGATGACATCTTTAGTTTTGTGCTTTTTTTCCCCAAGATTACTTTGACTATTTGGGGGGGTCTTTTGTATTTCAAGACAAATTTCAGAATTATCTGTCCTAGTTCTGTGAAAATGCCACTGGTATTTGGACAGGCATTTCACTGAACCCGTATATTGCTTTGAGTGGTATGATCATTTTACCAAGAGTAATTCTTCCAGTGCATACGCATAGTGTATCTTTCCATTTTTGATGTCTTCTTCAGTTTATTTCTTCAGTGTCTCACAGCTTTTAGTGAACAGGTCTTCCACTACCTTGGTTAAATTTATTCCTAGGTATTTCACTTTGGGATGCAATTGTAAACAGGATTGTTGTCTTAATTTCTTTTTCTGATAATTCATTGTTACTGCACAGAAACACAATAGATTACTTAATATTAATTTTGTATCATGCAGCTTTACTAAATTCATTTATTGGTTTTAATAGCTTTTTTTAAATGAGATCTTCTATATATGGTGTTATGTCATCTGCAAACAGTGATAGCCTTATTTCTTTGGATTTCCAGTTTGGATTCCTTTTCTTTTTCTTGTCTGACTGCTGTGGCTAGGACTCCCAATACTATGTTGAATAAAAGTGGTGAGAGTGGGTATTCGGTACTGTTTCTGATCTTAGAGGAAATGCTTTCAGATTTTTACCATTGAGTATGCTGTTAGCAGTGGGCTCGTCATATGTGTCTTTTTTTATACTGAGATATGGTCTCTCTATACTCACTTTGTTGAGATTTTTTTTTTTTAATCAAAAATGGATGTTGAATTCTGTCAAAAGTTTTTGGGGAAAAGGGGACGACAGAGGATGAGATGGCTGGATGGCATCACAGACCTGATGGACGTGAGTTTGAGTGAACTCCGGGAGTTGGTGATGGACAGGGAGGCCTGTCGTGCTGCAGTTCATGGGGTTGCAGAGTCGGACACGACTGAGCGACTGAACTGACTGACTGACTGATTGAGATTATCATGTGGTTTTTATTCTTCAGTTGGTTAATTTGATGTATAACATTGAATGATTTGAAAATATTGAACCATCCTTGTATTCCTGGGATAAATCCCACTCAATCATGGTGTATGATCCTTCTAATGTATTGTTGGATTCAATTTGCTAATATTTTGCTCAGGATTTCCTGGGGAAGGGAGCTGTTCTGGGTCTTTCTTGCTGTGTGGGCTCTTGTCTAGTGATGGTGAGCAGGAGCCACTCTCTAGTTGCGTCTAATCTACTGTTGATTCCTTCTACCTCATTTTTAATTCTGGTTATTGTATTGTTCCACTTTAAAAGCAAAGGAGAAAGGGAAATATATACCTGACTGAATGCAGAGTTCCAGAGAATAGCAAGAAGAGATAAGAAGGACTTATTAAATGAACAGTGCAAAGAAATAGAGGAAAACAATAGAATGGAAAATACTAGAGCTCTCTTCAAGAAAATTGGAGATATCAAGGGAATATTTAATGAAAGGATGGGCATGATAAAAGACAGAAATGGCAAGGACCTAAAAGTAGCAGAAGAGATTAAGAAGAGGTGACATAAATATACAGATGAACTACACAAAAAAAGTCTTAATGTCCCAGATAACCACGATGGTGTGGTCGCTCACCTAGAGCCAGACATCCAGAGTATGAAGTCAAATGGGCCTTAGAAAGCATCACTACAACTAATGGAGGTGATGAAATTCCAGCTGAGCTACTTAAAATCCTAAAAGATGCTGCTGGTTTTGTGCTGCACTCAATATGTCAGCAAATCTGCAAAACTCTGCAGTGGCCAGAGGACCGGAAAAAGTCAGTTTTCATTCCAATCCCAAAGAAAGGTAATGCCAAAGAATGCTCAAACTACCATACAACTACACTCATTTCACATACTAGTAAGATTATGCTCAAAATCCTCCAAGGTGAAGACAGCAGTACGTGAACTGAAAACTTCCAGATGTACAAGCTAGGTTTAGAAAAGGCAGACAAACCAGAGATCAAATTGCCAACATTCACTGGATCATAGAGAAAGCAAGGGAATTACGGAAAAACACCTACTTCTGCTTCATTGACTACACTAAAGCCTTTGATTGTTTGGGTCACAACAAACTGGAAAATTCTTAAAGAGATGGGAATACCAGGCCACCTTACCTGTCTCTGAGAAATCTGTAAGCAGGTTATGAAGTAACAGTTAGAACCTTACATGGAACAGTTGACTAGTTGAAAACTGGGAAAGGAGTACATCAAGGCTGTATACCGTCACCCTGTCACTTATATGCAGAGTACATCATGTGAAATGCCGGACGGGATAAGGCACAAGCTGGAGTCAAGGTTGCTGGCAGAAATATCAATAACCTCAGATATGCAGATATCAGTCTAATGGCGGAAAGTAAAGAGGAACTAAAGAGTCTCTTGATGAGGTTTCATGAGAGTGAAAAGCTGGCTTAAAACTCAACATTCAAAAAACTAAGACCATGGCATCCAGTCCCATCATTTCATAGCAAATAGAGGAGAAGAAGTGGAAGCAGTGACAAATTTTCTTGGGCTCCAAAATCACTGTGGACGGTTACTGCAGCCATGAAGTTAAAAGACGCTTGGTCCTTGGAAGGAAAGCTATGACAAACCTAGACAGCATATTAAAAAGCAAAGATACCATTTTGCCAACAAAAGTCCATATAGTCAAAGTTATGGGTTTTCCAGTGGTCAGGTATGGATGTGAGAGTTGGACCATAAAGAAGGCTGAGTGCCAAAGAATTAATGCTTTTGAAATGTGGTGCTGGAGGACTCTCGAGAGTCCCTTGGGCTGCAAGGAGATCAAACCAGTCAATCCTAAAGGAAATCAACCCTGAATACTAATTGGAAGGACTGATGCTGGAGCTGAAGCTCCACTACTTTGGCCACCTGATGCAAAGAGCTGACTCATTGGAAAAAACCCTGATGCTGGAAAAGATGGAAGGCAAAAAAAAGAATAGATAGGGTGGCAGATGATGAGATGGTTAGGTACACCACCGACTTAATGGACATGAATCTGAGCAATCTCCAAGAGACAGTGAAGGAGAGGGGAGCATGGTGTGCTGCCATCCACGGGGTCACAAAGAGTCGGACACAACTTAGTGACTGAACAGCAATCGTATTGTTCAGTTGGTTTCTCTTTCTATTTTCTAATTCTTTCTTAAACTTCTGTGTTCATCCATTCTTCTCCCATATTTATTGAACATCTTTATGACCATTTCCTTAAATTTTTTATTGGATAGATTGTCTATCTCTGTTTCATTTAGGTCTTCCTCCGAGGTTTGTCGGTAAAGCATCTGCTTGCAATGAGGGAGACCTGGGTTCAATTCTTGGGTCGAGAAGATCCCCTGGAGAAGGGAATGGCAAACCACTCCAGTAATATTGCCTGGAGAATCCCATGGACAGAGGAGCCCGGTGGGCTGCAGTTTGTGGGATCGCAAGAGTAGGACACGCCTAAGCGCTCCCTTTCTTTCTTTCTCTTTCTGGGGTTTTACCTTGGAACATATTCCTCTGTTGCCTTGTTTTGCCTAATTTCTGTTTTTATTTCCATGTATTAGGTAGGTTGATTACATTTCCCAGTCTTTGAAAAGGTGGCCTGTTACGGGAGACGTCCTATACGTCAACAGAACACTCCCCACTAGCCCCCAGAGCCATATGGTGACCCCCTGCATGGGCTGTGTGAGCCCTTTGGTGTGGTAGAGCCAGTTACTATGGGCACACTGGTAGGTGAGGGCCCATTTGGCTGCCAGGCCCCGCCTTGTGCAAGGGCTCCTGGCCTGCTGGTGCGTGGGCCTGGGTCCTGTCGAGCCATTTGTTTTTGAAAACTTAACACTGCAACCCAAAATACAAAACAGAGAAGTGGAGCTGCCACTCACGCACTCAGTAACCCTGCCTCCTGACCCCGGGTCTGCTTTCCTCACAGGTTCTGAGGAATGGAATTTGAAAATCCCTCATCTCTGTTTCGGAGAAGGCAGTGGCACCCCACTCCAGTACTCTTGCCTGTAAAATCCCATGGACGGAGGAGCCTGGTAGGCTGCAGTCCATGGGTTCGCTAAAAGTCAAACACTACTGAGCGACTTCACTTTCACTTTTCACTTTCATGCATTGGAGAAGGAAATGGCAACCCACTCCAGTGTTCTTGCCTGGAGAATCCCAGGGACGGGGGAGCCTGGTGAGCTGCCATCTATGGGGTCGCACAGAGTCGGACACGACTGAAGTGACTTAGCAGCAGCAGCAGCATCTCTGTTTCTCTCTGAGAGCTAGTGGCTCTAAAGCTCTGATATCGAAGTGATACGGATGCAGGAAACGGGGTCTGGGGCTGGAACGGTGCTTGCCCAGTGAGGTTGGGTCCATGGTGGCAGTGGGACAGGCTGGGCCACGGTGATGGCAGAGTTCACTGGGACCTGCTGGCTGTCACCACTCAGGTTAGATAACTCTTTCCCCAAGAGGTGACTGAGAAGCAGGAGAAAGAGCACGGGTCTTGGAATCAGGTGGGTGGACCCACATTCCAGCCTCGGTCAACCCGCACCACCTCTCTGGGCCTCAGCATCCTCAAGTGTAAGATGGGCATAAGCACACCATCCTCCTCTAGTGACGCCAGGAGCAAACGGAGTCACGTGCACGCAAAGGCTTTGGAAATGTGAAAGACTGCCCCCACTTAATATTTGCACATATTTCTGGCAGATTATTTTCCATTCCTAAGAACGGAGTCTGGAGTCAGATTACGTCGGTTCAGATCTCAGTGCCACCACACGCTGGTGGAGGGTCCAGGGTCCGGCTGCCGAGCCCACTGCCTCCTGTATAAAGTGATGGCACGAAGGAAGGGCTTAGCACGCGTCTGGCACACTGTAAGCGCTCAGTGTTTGCTGCTCTTGGCAGAGGGTGGGAACTAATGACAAACTTGCCCCCTAGTGCCTTCTTCCAGTGTAGACATAGCTGAAGAGGGCCGAGCGGCTCCTCTTAACCCTCTAAAACATGACCCTCACAAGCTGGAGTTGAGATTTTTTTGGTTCTGCAGTAAAGTGTGGATCAAGCTTTCCTGGGCTACACTTGGAACATGTCTGTCCTCTGTCCTTAAAAGTTCAATTCAATTCAATAGGTGTTTCCTAGAGCTTCTGTGACGCCTGTTTACTGAGCACCTATCATATGCCCTCATCACAACCCTGCATGGTAGGTAGCATGGTACCCATTTGACAGATGAGGAAACTGAGGCTCAGAGAGGTGACGAGAGGACCTCAAGGTCAGGCTGCTCCTTCAAAATGCACAAGACCTGGAGCCAGACCCGGAGGGCTCCCCTGTGTGTGTGGGGGGGGGTGGGCTGCTGGAAGGTTTGTGAGGGCTCTGGGGTACCACCCACGTTACGTGGTGTTTTGGTCTTACTCAGGAAACATCCTTGACCTTAGGGGCCCCAGCTGCTTGAGAAGCTGAGCTCCCCAAAGCCCAGTCTGTGTTACCTTATGCAGGATGTCCTCCTTCCCCAATCCTGCCCCCTCACCTCACCCCTGTTCCGGCCCACAAGCCCATGGCCCTTTGCTATGTACCAGAACGGCGGTGAGCACTCGACATACATCACTCGTTCAACCCACCAACTTTCTGGCAGGGGTGTCTACCTCTCCGAGCACTGGCTTTCTCACTGGTAATACCGGGGATAATAAGAGTACATCTTCCAAAAGCAGGTGTGATGATCAAACTGGAGAAAAAAGAAATGATGGCAAAAGCTTCTTTCAAACAGGGCCGGCCCTGGCTCAGTGACATAGACAGGGGCCAGAGGGGAGGGTCTGGCCTCCCTCTGGCACGTGCCTCAGGCTTCTGGAACGCCTGCCTGCTAGCGACCACAGACCCCCTTGTCCCACAGCTCTGGGTCCTGAGGAATGTGGACCCAAATGGAGCAGAGAGAGGGCAGGATGGGGAGCCGGAAGTCCAGGTCTGGGTTAGGCTCTGGGCCTCAGTGTCCCCACCTGCAGAAGCACTAGGGGAGAATGGAAAGGCAGCATTGTCTGTCCTTGTGATCCCCACCTTTCCCTTCCTGACCTTCCCCAGGAGACAGGCCTGTGTGAGCGCAGCATCAGCAGGTGGGGATACCGCAGCCATCGGCTCCCCGCAGCAGCGGCCTGGCCTCACCCCGGGCTGGCGGGCTCACTCTGCGGCTGGCACCTCCTCCAAGGCCCTGTCACCCTCTGGGCCTGGGCCCTCCCCCTGCCAGCTTACTGCAGCTTCTGTCCCCACTTGCCCAGCGCTCCCAGATACCCTCAGCCAGGCTTCCAGCCTGCCAGCCCCACCCCTGGCTGCTTTCCCAGCAGTTTTAAAAACTAGGGCTCCACCAGCTGACAGCCAAGGTGCCCGGACATGAAAACGGACTGTGCCAGGGCAGGTGGGCCCAGCAGGTGGGGCCCCAGCCTCTGGCTCCCTCATTCAGGGCGGGAGTGCTCTTGGCTGGCCAAGCTGCACCCCGAATGGCATAACCATCCCTGGGGAGGCTTTGCCTTCTGCCCCCACTCCTCAAGGGGCAGGGCATGTAGTGCTTAAGAGGTGGGACTCAGAAAGCAGACAGTCAGGGTTTGAGTGCCAGCCAAGTACCCTGTAACCTTGGGCGAGCCCCGTAATCCCTCTCGTGGCTCAGTTTACTCATCTGTGAAATGGATGTATTAATAGATTATTAAGAGGATTAGAGGACTTAATAACATTGAGTACTTAGAACAGGACCTGGAGCCAAGGGCCCACTCCACAAGTATCAGACAGAATGGTAACTTAACATCCTGATGAGCCCAAGGCAGAACTCACATCCCGGCAGTCCACACGGCAGGTCTCACACAGATGTGAATTACCTGGCCCACAGTGTTGTAACACGTTTTGAAATGCCAACATTAAGGAGATTTTACATGAAAACCAGTATTTTCAGCTTTCCTTTAAAAAAGACTTGGCAGAAGGGGGAAAAAAAAAAAAAGGATTAAAAAAAAAAGACTTGGAAGTGCTGGGCCCACATTCTCAAGTAGCCACAGCCAGCTCGAGCTGAAGAGCGGCTGCCCCCTCTGGGCCGGCCACAAAGCCCCAGGCCCCTGTGGACCCCATCCCTCCCCGCTTTCTGGTCTCCTCCTCGCTGCGACCCAGGCTCAACTGCCTCTTTTCATCATCCTGGAGTTCTGTGTCTCCAACAAAGGGAACTATTTCTTAAAACCCGTCTCAGTCAAAAGTGCAAAAATGATTGCTGTCAGGCTTAAAAACAGGCAAAACTAATCTATGGTGACAGACATCAGCACAGCAGTTGCTCTGAGGACAGGACTTACTGGAAAGGAGCATGAGGGGGCCGTCTGGGAAAGCGGAAATATTCTGGAAGTGTCCTCTATCTTGATGCCACCGGGGTTACACGGGTGTCGACAGTTGTCAAAACTCGTCAAACCGTTTGCTTCTGGACTGTGCAATTTTACTCTATATACGTTACGCCTCAACAAGGAAAAAAAAACGGGAAGACTGCACGATGGGTTAGGAAGGTCTTGCATTTCAGAGAAAAGAGTGACTGACTCCTTTGTGGGTGTGAAGCAAACACCTGTGAGTTTAATATACTGACAACTGGGAAAGGAGACAGACCCTAAGCTGCCCCCTGGGAAATCAACACGGTCCTCATGCTCACGTTTGAGTCTGAGACCTACCATCCGATGCCATGAATGACTGCTCCTCAGAGGACTGTCACACCCATAACGTCCAACCCAGTAGCCATGAGCCGCATGTGGCCACTGAAGTTAAAATTAAGAATTCAATTCCATTTAGAAAGATGGTAACGATGACCCTATGTGTGAGACAGCAAAAGGGACACAGATGTAAAGAACAGACTTTTGGACTCTGTGGGAGAAGGCGAGGGTGGGATGATCTGACAGAACAGCACTGAAACATGTATGTTACCATATGTGAACTAGATCGCCAGTCCAGGTTCGATACATGAGACAGGGCGCTCAGGGCTGGTGCACTGGGATGACCCTGAGGGATGGGATGGGGAGGGAGGTGGGAGGAGTGTTCAGGATGGGGGACACACGTACACCCATGGCTGATTCATGTCAACGTATGGCAAAAACCACTACAATATTGTAAAGTAATTAGCCTCCAATTAAAATAAATTAATTTTTTAAAAAAAGAATTCAGTTCCACATTTGCACTAGTCACATTTCAAGTGCCCAGTAGTCAGACATGGTTAGCAGCCACAGATGTAGCACAATTCCATGTCACAGAGCTCCAGGGGACAGCGTGGGGTAGCTGGCTATGTCGCTGGGCTAAGCTCTGGTCCCCCGGCCAGGGCAGGCACTGTGATCACCGGGCAGTGTCTGACACAGAGTAGCTGTTCAGTAACTGAGCCGAGTGAATGAATGAATGAAACAGAAGCAGCAAATGGCAAGACCTGGGTTTGAACTCTGCCTCTGGCCACTGCCAGCGCAGGGCCTCCAGCAAACCTCCCCTCGGAGCCTCGGTGTTATCTGTGCAGATGGCGACGTACCGATCTCTCCCTCCCTCCTGGGACTGGGCGCCGCTTGGGGTGCTCAGAGGCCCGGGAGCCAAGAAGAGACCTGCAGGAGGACGGATCAGTCAGCAATCCCACCCTGAATTCTAGAACAAGAGGGAGGCATGGGCGTGGTGGGAGGCGCGGGTGAGGACATTTCTGCCTGTTAGACTTGTTTATGGGGGCCTTCTCTGGCGGTCCAGCGGTTAAGACTCTGAGCTTCCAGTGCAGGGGCACAACTTCAATCCCTGGGTGGGAATCTAAGATTCTACATGGCATGGCCAAAAGAAAGAAAAAAGATGCTCTGGGCTGGGGGAAGGGTGATGGGCACTGGTAAAGATAAGTGCGTGTGTGCTTCCTCACTACAGTCGTGTCCGACTCTCTGCGACTCCATGGACCATGGCCTGCCAGGCTCCTGTGTCCATGGGATTCTCCAGGCAAGAATACTGGAGTGGGTTGCCATTTCCTTCTCCAGTGATAAAGCATGAAGTGACTGAAGTGAAGTCACTCAGTCGTGTCCGACTCTGAGACCCCATGGACTGTAGCCTACCAGGCTCGTCCGTCCATGGGATTTTCCAGGCAAGAACACCGGAGTGGGTTGCCATCTCCTTCTCCAGGTAAAGATAAGTAGGCTGGGCCCAACTATGCAGGTCTGAGAGGGAAGGCTGCTGAGCACAGGGGAAAATCTACGTTAGTCTCCATGCTCGATTGCAAAAATCCAAAACTCCGAGCTGGAAAACAGCATCAAACACCCACAGACACCATCAGGGCAGGCTGGGGTGTGCCCGCCATAGCGGCTGCTGTGCACTGAGCTGGGGCTGGCCCAGGGTCGTCTTCTGTAAATCCATCCTCCCCCATATCCAGCCATACGGAGCGCTGAGAAGCTGGGAATGTCAGCATTCACCCGTCCACCCATTCATTCACTCAACAACTATTTATTAGGCACTTATTGTGTGCCAGGAAATGGCTCCATGTTTGATATACGTCAGTGAACAAGACAAAGTCCTGGCTTTGAGGAGCTGGAGGTTTAACGCTGGGTCACGGGGGGGCGGCGTGTGGGGAGTCGGACACTAAACAACATTGCTAAAAGTTACTCTCTATCCTAACAGCTCCTAACATGTTTTTAGCGCTTACTGTGTGCTAACAACTGTGTTTTGTAATGCATTACTTAATCCTTACAAAAATGACAGTATGCTTTATTATTGACCCCATTTAACAGGTGAGGAAATTGAGGCACAGAGAGACTGCAGCCAAGATCATCAGTTCTAAGGCGTGGACTTTGGGACTTGAACCCAGGCACCAGTTCATCCTAAAGGAGATCAGTCGTTAGTGTTCATTGGAAGGACTGGTACTGAAGCTGAAACTCCCAATACTTTGGCCTCCTGATGCAAAGAACTAACTCATTGGAAAAGACCCTGATGCTGGGAAAGATTGAAGGTGAAAGAAGAAGGGGATGACAGAGAATGACATGGTTGGATGGCATCACCGACTCAATGGACATGAGTTTGGGTGAACTCCGGGAGTTGGTGATGGACAGGGAGGTCTGGTGTGCTGCAGTCCATGTGCCAAGAGTCAGACACGACTGAGGGACTGAACTGAACTGAACTGAGTTTGACTCTGGCGTCCCTAAACCCTAATCCGTACCCTGACTGTCTCAGTGCCAAGAGTGACTCATGTTACGGACAAAGGATGGCAGGGCGGCGGGGCAGGGGATACCGGAGAAGACTGGAGGGGCCGTCTGTGAGCAGGTGTCACGCCAAGTGAAACCAGAACGCCGGGGGGTCGGCCGTGAGGGGGGCGCTTCAGGCAGAGGGAACAGCCAGAGCAGAGGCAGGACCAAGCAGAGCTCAAGGGGCAGGAAGGGACTTCCCCGGTGTTTCAGTGGTTGAGAATCCGGCTGCCAGTGCACGGGACTCAGGTTCAGTGCCGGGCTGGGAAGATCCCACTTGCCTCTGAGCAACTAAGCCTGCACGCTGCAACCACAGAGCCCACGTACCCGGAGCCTGCAGGGAGAGAGGCCACCACCCCGAGAAGCGCGGATCGCAACTAGAGAGCAGCCCCACCTGGTGCAGCTAGAGAAAGCCTGCGAGCAGCAACGAAGACTCACAACCAGAAACAAAATAAATACGTAACATTTTAAAAATGTGTACACCGTATTAAACGAAAAAGGAGCAGGAAGAAGGGCAGTGTGGCTGGAGTCGTGGGTGCGGGGAAGCTTGTCTGATCCCACACGTTTGCCCCAGCCCATTCTACAGATGAACTAGCTGAGGTCCGGAGGGAGGAAGTCCCCTGAGCAAGCAGGGACGGCCAGGACCAGAAGCCAGGTCTCTGGACCCTCCTTTCAAAGCCCCACGTGCCTGAGCCGTGGCTGCTAAGGACTTGGTGCTGGTGAAGGAGTCGACATGGGCTTGGGATGGCTGAGGGCCATGGTGGGGGGGCCCTCGTCTCCCTGCACCCAGACCCCCGCCTCCCTCCTGGGTCCAGGGTGCCAGCTCCTGGACTCGCTGCTCTGGTGCCCTGTCCAAATCTGTCCGGCCCAGGCTGCGTAGCCCTGGATGCCCTGCTTTATCGCTCCTCTGAATCTGCTTTCACGCCTCACAGCAGCCCCGAGGGCTGAGTGTGCATCACCACTCGTGGCTGGGGACACGGGCTCTGACGTCAGACAGGCTCAGCTCAGCTGTTGAGTGACGGTGATGTTCAGCGAGTCGTGCCACCTCTGGAGCCGCAGCTCCCCTGCTAGAAGAACAGCAGTGGCCTCCCCGCAAGGTGGTCCCGAGTGTCAAATGGGAGCCCGGGTGGAAAGTGCGAAACACAGGGGCAGGCACAGGGCGGGCGCTTCACAAAGGGCAGGTCTCAATGTCAACATCACAGTCACGGATGGGAGGATGTCGGGGCCACAGGGCACCTGGAGGGCCTTTCCTGCACACCCAGGGCCGTCCTGGTCACGTGTCCCTGCCAGACTGGGGCTCTGGGTCTAGACCAAAGAGTTTGGGGTTCTTTGCACTGCTGAGGCAAACAAGGGAGGGCTGGAGGTGGATGCTCTGCCTCGCTGGCCAAGATGAGACCCGCGGTGACGGCCAGGCGGTGCCCTGGAGCATGCCCACTGCTCCACCTCTGCACCTTCACTTTCGCTGTTTCTCCACCTAGAGAGCCTTGCTCCCTGCCCTACTCTGGCAGGGCTAATCTTCTGAGGCTCAGCCTACCCAGCCTTTCCTTTGCCCCCAACTAAAGTCATGCTAAAGGAGATCAGTCCTGGGTGTTCATTGGAAGGACTGATGTTGAAGCTGAAACTCCAATACTTTGGCCACCTCATGCGAAGAGTTGACTCACTGGAAAAGACCCTGATGCTGTGAAAGACTGAAGGCAGGAGGAAAAGGGGATGACAGAAGATGAGATGGTTGGATGGCATCACCGACTCAATGGACATGAGTTTGGGTAAACTCCAGGAGTTGGTGATGGACAGGGAGGCCTGGCATGGTGTGGTTCATGGGGTTGCAAAGTCAGACACGACCGAGCGACTAAACTGAAAGTCTTCCTCCCGTGGAGCTTGAGCCTAACAAGCAAGACTGGCTCCCCTGGGCCTGCCAGGGCCCAGACACAGGGGCACAGGTGGAAGCCTTAGTCCCCAACCCTGGCCCAGAACCACCTGTGCAGGACTCCCAGGGGCTGGGGGCTCCTCTGGTGAAGCAATGGAAAAGTACTCTCTCACAGGGGAAGGATCCTTTCTCTGGAATCGGAGGGAAGAAGTGTTTTGGGGAAAAGACCAGCAGAACTGAGGGGGCTCTGGCATGTGTTCCAGACATCCTTCCGATCAGGGATGAGGCCGAAGAAGCAGAAGTGAGGCTGTTCAGAGCCCTGGACACAGACCTGGGAGATCTGGCTGTGTGTCCCTGGGCAGGTTACTAAGCCTCACTGAGCCTCAACCTCTTCGCTTATAATATGGGGCTGATGCTCCCTAACTCTGTAAGTATATGGTAAAAAGCTGTTGACACAGGGAGGTGCCTGAGGCCGGGGCAGGCTGGAGCTGTGGCCTGAGGCTGACCATCCCTGGGGGTCCGTCGTCAGTGCAGCCCGGAGTCCTTCCCCGCTTCCTGCCTGCCCAGGGCCTCCCGGGCTGGAAGTGGTTTTATAACTCTCCAGCACCTCGGCTGGAAGCCAGAGCTTCTTAAAGTCGCTGACCTCCTGCCAAGGGCTTAGCCAGACACAGCCAGAGCCCATCATTCACCGTGTCTGGAGATTATCACAGCTTACAGAAACGGCAGGGCACCTGGCAGGAAACCTGCCTACAGCTCCCTGCTAGCCTGGGGTGGCAGTCGGCCAGGAGAGCACCTTACTTCCTCTGGAAGGTTCCACAGGGGCCTCCCTCCCTCTCCTCTCCGCTGCCCAGCCCGCACTGGGACTCCGGAGTCCCGGGGCCACATCCCAGTTGCAGATGCTGCAGCTGCATCCCCGCCGGGCCACGAGGCGTGGCGTTCCACAGAAAGAACTCTAGGCTGCAGTCAGAGGGTGGTCACTTCTACTCTGTGGTTAAGAGCACAAACTCTGGAGCCAGACGGCTGAGGTTCAAACCCCCAGCTCTGGCGTTTGCCGGCGATGTGATCGTAAGCAAGCTGCTGAACCGCTCTGTGCCTTTGTCTCCCCATCTGTAAAGTGAGAATCACAGCGTCGCCCAGGCAGGTCACGAGCGGGCTCTTCTCACCAGCTTCTCCTGCCTGGCGCCACCTCACATCGCTGATGATCCAAAAACTCCTCTAACACGCGGCTCAGACGCCACCTCCTCTGCAAAGCCCCCTCAGTCAGGACCCTCAAGGCTGTGTGTGTGTTAGTCACTCAGTTGTGTCCGCCTCTTTATGACCCCATGGACTATAGTCCACCAGGCGTCTCTATCCGTGGGATTTCCCAGGCAAGAATACTGGAAGTGGGTAACCATCCCCTTCTCCAGGGGATCTTCCTGACCCAGGGATGGAACTCGAGCCTTCCGTGTTAGGAGGCAGAATCTTTACTGTCTGAGCCACCAGGGAAGCCCCCCGGATTGTAAGTGACAGAAACGCAGCTCGTACAGAGTTTTGGAACAAAGCAAACGCCCGGGCTTGCAACTGCCTGGAAGGGAGGGAGGATCTGACTTCGGACAGTTCTGGCGCGGGCCTGCCGGAGCGCCGCTCCCTGCGTCTGCTCCCATCCCTCAGCTTCCCTCTGCGTGTGCCCTTGTCCTTACCTCCTGACGTCCTTGGAACCCACAGAAGAGGGCCAGGCTTGCGTCCGGGCAGCTGAGAGCCCTAGAGAAAAGCACCCTTCTCTTTCTCTGGGTTGAATTATAGAGTCTCAGGGAAGGACTCTGGCCAGGCCCGGGGCATGTGTCCTCCCTGGGAAGGAGCGGGGCAGGATCCTGTGACTGGCACCCAGCGGACAGCTTGAGGAGCAGGGGAGGGGCAGTTTCCAAAGGAAGGGGCTGCTGTCAGCAGGCGGAGGGTGAGGGCAGCTGACATACAGCCCGGACACCTGGCCACCAGACCCCACCAAGCTACTGGGGAGATGCCTGCCGTGGGGACTGGGTATGCGGCTGTCCCACTCACCGAGCCATGAAATCTTAAAGGGCCCCTGGAAGCCCGGGTTCAGGTCCCAGCTCTGCCTCCTATGACCTGTCTGACTTTTGCAAGTGCCATGACCCCTGAGCCTCAGTTTACCCGTGAAACAGGCCATCACAGAGCCAGAGACTAGTCTCATGGGAGGCTATGAGCATGACAGGAATTAAAACACAGAAAGCATCCTGGCCCTGGCACTGCTCTGCATTTGATTCGCTCATGCACCCGTGGGGTAAGTACTATCATCGTTTCCCTACAATGCAGGCGATGAAACTGCAGCCCGGGGAAGTGCAAAGACTTGCTGGGGTGACAGTGACCGAAAGTGACAGAGCCAGGACCGGGCGCCAGGTCTGGCTCTGAACGCCCTGCTGTTTTCCCTCTGCCCCTCCGGCCCCTGTTATTGCCTCCTGGGCTCCGAAATGCTGTCTCAGCAGGAACTGCTCGTCGCCACCTGCCGCCACACCAGGGCCTCCGGGGGCGGGGGGGGCAGCAACTCCCCAAGTCTAGCCCCAGCCAATCAGGCTGGACCCTTGGCCAAACCAGATGCTACTGGGCTGGCGTTGCCTCAGTGACCAGGAATGTCTGCCTAACAGAGCCCACCCTGGGCTCAGCCTCCCATCTGGTCCCCATTACTCCCCTCATCACACATGTGTCAGGCTGCCTGGGGAGCTCAGGAGGAAATGCCTGCTGGGCGAGCAGGCCCGGCTTCTGCTGACGGTGGGGGAATGACACAGGCCTCCCCGTCTGCAGTCTTGGCCCAGAGTGGTCCCCAGGTGCGGAGCAGAGTCGAGGGGGCTGGAGAGCAAGGGGCCGGGGGACATGGCCAAAGCGGGCAGAGGGTGGCTGCAGGGAGAGATGGTGCCAGGCTCACGGCCATGGGAACAAGCCACCGCCCCACCCTGGAGTGGGAAGTGTGATGGTTTGGGATCAGAGAGACCTGGGCTTGCATCCCTGTAATTTACTGCCATGCGACCCTGGGCAAGTCACCTTACCTCTCCGAGCACATTTTCTCACCTATAAAGTGGAGACACCGGAACCTACTTCACAGGGTGAGAATTAAGAAAATAATCCACGAAAGGGCGCATCAGAGCTCAAATTCCACCCCCTCCTAAGAGGGGCCCCTGCCAGGGGGACAGGCTGTGATGCTGGACGCTAATACCATGGCACAGGAACATCCTGGCTCATGGAGAGATAGTGAGGCAGCTGGGATGACCCTGGGGTTCACCCCGGAGCAAGACCGTGGCCTGGGGTCATGGGGGCAGTGACGGCAGATAGCGGCCGCGATGGTGTAGCTGTTGCCGCTGCGAAATCACAAGAGCAGCAACGACAAAACCTATTCCCTGAGCAGCGATGTCATCAGGCCCTGTGCACTTTACATGTGTTTTCTGGTTTAACCACCGCAGCGATCCCATGTGAGAGATTTGAAATGAGAGGCCCAGAGAGGTGAGGTAACTGGTTCAAGGTCACACAGCCGGGGAGAGGCTACAATCCAGACCCAGTCAGCCCACCTCTTGGGCACCACAGGATCCTGCGGAATGGAGGGGGAATTCTGGGCAGGGAGGTCTGCCGAGGCCGGGCAGGCGTCCCTGCCTGGGAAACTCACTCAGCGGCATTCCCAAACCCCCTCCTGGGCCCCCAAACTCCTGGCTGCGTAGCCATCCAGCTCGGGCTCTTCCTCCCTCCCTCTGGGGCTTGGCTTCTCCTCAGGCCGGCTCAGGAGCCAATTTGCAATTGCACAATTAGAAACAACTTCTCTTCGCAAGGAAAAAACAGCACAAGGCTTGGTGGACACGGACGCATTTGTCCCTAGTCACCTGCCAGGCTGGGGAGGCCCCTTCCCTGACCCAGCCCAGCCAGGAAACCAAGAATCACCCAGTCTCTCTCCCTCTCATCTTCCTTTCTCATTCAAGCCCCACCACTCACCCCCAGAACTTCCTGACTGCCCTAGCCCACAGTTTTCACATGCTCCTCGGATCCTTTATCTATGCAGTCAGCATCATCGTCAGAGGTCACGCACCTCTCCCAGTACCATTAACTCCTGATCCTTTATCTATGCAGTCAGCGTCATCGTCAGAGGTCACGCACCTCTCCCAGTACCATTAACTCCTGATCCTTTATCTACGCAGTCAGCATCATCGTCAGAGGTCACGCACCTCTATCAGATTGTAAGCAACTCACATTTCCTTCTGCTTTTTCAAAGCAACACTATGATGTTTCTCTTGATACCAAGTCCAGTTGGGACACGCAGAAGTCGCTGGACCCACAGTCGACTCTTCGGCTTGAAGAACTTCTATTCACCCTTCAGAACCCAAATCAAATGTCCTCCACTAAGCGTCCTAAGCTGCCCCATCTGGGAGCACCTGTAGTGATCTGTATGTATCCCTAACGGAATATCCTTCCCCCCAGCACCGTAGTTACTACACAGGCGCTGTGCCAAGACTGTTACGCTCAATTCTAAACACATCAGTAACTCTGCAAGAGAAAGTCCATATCCCCACTGAACAAATGGAAAGGACAAGGCTCAGAGAGGCTGAGTGACTTCACCTAAAGTCACACGTTCACTAAGTGGCCGGTCTGGGATTTGAACCTGGGTTTGCTCACACCCCACCCAAATGATTCTTTTGAGGGGTCAGGCTGCCTGCAGTATGACAGGTCTTTCCCACCGACTGCATCAGGATCCAGAGCCTGGCATGGCCCCAGCCTTTGTAGGTCTCCCATGGATCAGCCTCAGAAGTGAGATGTCACTCACCCCCGGACCCCATGGTGGCATTTGAAGCTACAACCAGTGGGCCCCACCACACCCTACCACCTTAAAAGCCCTAAGCACCTCTATCTAGCCAACGAGACTTTATTTTTCAAAAACGCCTATTTATTTTTATTTGGCTGCACCATGTCTCAGTTGAGGCATGTGGGGTCTAGTTCCCAGACCGGGGATCGAACCCAGGCCCCTTCATTGGGAGCGTGGAGTTTAGCCACTGGACCAGCAGGAAGTCCCCAGGTAACTAGGCTTTAGAAGCAGCTCCTGGCCTCTGAAGCCTCCGCTGACTACACAGACAATTTCGGAGGAGGCTCTGGAGTTAGGAAAGAGAGTAGGCTCTGGAGCTGACTGACTGGGCTGCTGGCTCTGGGATGCTGGGGCCGTGACTTAACCGCTCTGAGGCCTTAGCCCATCTGTGAGGTGGGAAGAACCCATCTGCACAGCAGATTGGTTAAGGTTGTGAATGTCAAGTCTTCACACAGAGCTTGGAACATGCATACCTAGTCAACAGGTATCTACTGTATACCTACTAACTGCCGGACACTGTTCTGGGTGCAGTTCCTAGCAGCAGACTCTTGTCATCAGGGGTTTTTAACTCTTCGAGCAGGAACCTCCCCCCAAATTATTGATCAGTTCTCTCGGCAAAGAGTCCTGTGACACAGTGGGCTTACTGAATCCCCCTCCTTAACACCGCTGCTGTTCAGTCGCTCAGTCGTGTCCGACCTTTTGTGACCCCATGCACTGCAGCACACCAGGCCTCCCTGTCCTTCACTGTCTTCCAGAGTTTGCTCAAACTCATGTCCATCGAGTCAACGATGCCATCCAACCATCTCATCCTCTGTCGCCCTCTTCTGCTCTTGCCCTCCATCTTTCCCAGCATCAGGGTCTTTTCCAGTGAGTCGGCTCTTTGCCTCAGGTGGCCAAACATATACGCCACTTGGACACTCCCGTGTCCACTGGGAGATGTGGGCAAGGAAGCTCCATGGCATCATCTGAACAGTGAATGAGGGGGCTACACTGGTGGCTCCGTGGTAAAGAATTCACCTGCCAACGCAGGAGACATGGGTTCCATCCCCCGTCTGGGAAGATCCCATTTGCCGTGGGACCATTATGCCCATGCGCCACAATAAGACAAGACCACAATGAGATACCTGCACACCGCAATGTAAGAGTAGCCCCCAAGCACTGCCAAAAAGAGAGAAAGCCCATGCAGCCACGAAGACCCAGCACAGCCAAACATAAATAAAGTAAAATAAAGACTGACTAAAAAAAAAAATAGTGAATGAGAAGCAACTTAAATGGCTGCCTCTCCCAGCCAGCATAACCGTGTTGATGCATGAGACACAGGACACGCTACCACTGCAGTGACCTGGACCCACCCCAAGCACAACACGCAGAGAGAAAAGCTGCAGCGGGCAATACACAGCCCTGCACCAATTACTAGCATTCAAGTTTTCGAACACAGGAGCAGTGCTATGTATCATCTGGGCTTCCCTGGTGGTTCATATGGTAAAGAATTTGCCTGCAATGCAGGAGACCCAGGTTTGATCCCTGGGTCAGGGAAAATCCCCTGGAGAAGGGAATGGCAACCCGCTCCACTATTCTTGCCTGGAAAATCCCACGGACAGAGAAGCCTGATGGGCTACAGGCCGTGGGGTTGCACAGCGTCGGACAGGACTGAGTGACTAACACTAACACACAATGTATCATTTGGGGAGGCAGAAAGACCTAGTAAAAGAACTGAGGAGGTCCTTTAAGAAAGCCAGTTCTTCTGGAAGAGCGGGGGCAGTAGGCAATGGGATCAGGGAGGGACCCGTGTGGAGCCTTCCGCTGCATTTGGAATGTTCTATTCTTAAGCTGGATGGTAGGTTCACCAGTGTTTCTTTTTTGCTGAACTCTATGCCTTTTATTTGTCTGAACTATTCTGTCCCATATCAAAAAAGGCATGGGCTTTGGAAGCAGACACACTTGAATGGAGAGCCAGAATCGGGCTTTGCGGCTGCGTGATCTCAGTCTTCTCCAATGTGAAGTGGGATCATAAGACCCTCTGTTAGTTCCCATGACTCGTCTGGGAACCAAACAAGGCTGGGTTTGTAAAGAGCCTGGTGCAGAGTTGCGGGGGGAGTGGCTGACCCTGTAGGGTGCGGGGTGCTGTTGCGGGGCCAGGTGCCCGGCAGCTGCTCTTGTCCTTACAGCTGTCGGGAGAGTCTCCCAAAACAAATGGATGGAGGTGCAGGGCCAGTCCACAGGCCTCAGATCAAGGGGAGAAAAGGGTTTACTTGTCCCGAGGCCCGGCCAGCCTTCAGTGATTCCTAACTGGTGACGCATGTGGGGATTGGGCAATCGTGGTCCCTTGGCCAGGACACAAAAGGAGAGTCATGGGCCTGGCTGGCCGGACTCCCGCCACGGCCCCAGCCCTTTTCAGACTCTCCGGCTCTGGGTTTCTCAGCGCCCCTTCTGGCTGCGAGGTGGGCAGCAAAGTTGGGCTCCCTCGCCACCCAACTCTCCTCGGACTCACCTGAGACTGCACGCCTCACGCTCCAGGTGGAGTCTGAACCTCCTTGTACCCAAACAAACCCTCTGGAGCGGCTGTCACAGGTCCCAGGCTCTAAGAGGTGTGGCCGAGGGTGTGGACCCTTGCGTGTGTGCCTCCTGCTTCAAATCCAGGCATGAGGTGTGACCTCAACCTCCAACTGGGGCCACTGCCAGCCCCCTCTCTGAGTGGAGACGGGAACACCTCTGGTTAGGCCTGAGCCCCTCGGGCATCCAGTGCCCAGGCGCTGGACGCTGTTATGTTCGGTTGGCCAAACGGGTCGTTCAGGATTTTCTGTAAGATTTACAGAAAGATCTAAACGATCCGTTTGGCCAAGTCAATATTTAAATGATTCCTCCCAGCTTTGGCACAACCCAAGTGGCCGTTCTGCTGGACTCCAAGGTGAAGCTGGGGCGGGGTGTAGGGTGGTGTTGAGGGGGGTGGGAGTGTGTGGGGATGGAGCAGGAGAAGACCTGGGGCAGAAAGGGGCAGCAGGTGGGGGCACAGGGGCCCCTGCATGGGCTTTCAGCCACTGGAACCAAGTGAAACCACCCTGCTGGCACAAACACAGGAATTTATCCGTGTTTCCCAGAGCCCAAGGGCATCTCTGGGGCACAGCTTGGAGAGGGCAGAAGGCAGTGGGGGTGGCTGTGAAATCAGATTTCAGATCATGACGCATCTGGGGAACATACTTACCCCATCCCTGTCCTTTCCTAACCTTGTCCCACCCCCACCCCCAGTAACAAAGGACTAGGGGCATCCTCCCTGGAGACCTGAACACCGGTTCTGTCTTGGCCATTCACGGCAAGTCTTTGGGACAAACATTTCTCCTCTCTGGGCTTCTGTTTCTCCATCTGTTAAATGGGTGGGATGATCCCTAAGGTCTTATCGATCTATCAGACTCATTCCACAAGGCTGCAAAACCAGCACCAGCAAATTCCCTTCCCTGGTTAAGAAAGGGGCAGAAACCCTGAGCTGGCCTTACTCAGCCTGGCCAGTCTCACACACAGTGATGGGCTAAGAAACCAGGGGAGGCAATTTATAGCAAGGACTACAGCTCCCAGATGGCACACCCCAGCAGGAGAGAAAGGGAATTAGGGTCCCAGCAGAGTTCACCCAGGAAGGGTGGCATCAGCAGAAGTGGATGCAAAGGAATATTGTGCAAGCTACACTTTGACAAACTCACCCTCTCAGCAAACCAAATTCTGTGGGCTTTTGACAGCTGGGGGTTATACCATTCCCAGGGCTCTGTTTCCTCATCAGCAAGGTAAAAATAATAAAAGAGACCAAAAAGGGCTACTGTAAAAGATGTGATAAGATGCTGTAAGTGACGTGACATGTACTAGGCACTCAACACCTTCGTGCCGTCCCATCGTCCACAAGGAGCCGCAGCACCGAGCTGCCACCAGGAGGCCCTGGTTGCTGGTTCCCTGGCTGCCTCAGCCTGCCCCCCCCCCCCCCCCGCCACCACCCCCAGCAGGCCGACAAGCAGGCCGGATGTTTACACTGGCCAGCCGGGGCCCCCTGCCTGCCTGGAACAGGCTGAATAAACACACGGGGTCACAGGCTCCTGCCTCCAGCTCCCTTCCCGCCTGACTTTCACTCTCCCAGGCGCCTCCACCCAACTCCAGATCCTCTGTTTACAGATTCTCCTCACAGATTGTGTTTGGGGTTTGCTGCATCCAGCTGATACCTGGCAAGACATTCCCAAGCCAGTCGGTAAGATCCCCAGAACAGGGGCAAAGTGAGAGAGGGCTGGGCTCTGGGGAGTTAAGGACCATGTGGGCCAGGACAGGTGGCCCAGTTTCTCAGAGGCTCAGTTTCCTCATCTACAAAATGGGGACAAGAGATGACAATGAAGATTACACGGGGCAGAGACTTCCCTGGTGGTCCAGTGGCTAAGACTTTGCCTTCCAATGCAGGAGGTGTGGGTTAGATCCCTGGTGGGGGAGCTAAGATCCTACAGGCCTTGAGGCCAAAAAATCAAAACATAAAACAGAAGCAATATGGTAACAAATTCAATAAAAACTTTAAAAATAGTCCACATCACACACACACACACACAACTTAAAAAAAAAAAAAAGGATTACGTGAGTTAAAATGATGAAGGCATGAAGCCCAGTGCCTAGGTCCTGGAAGGTACTGGAAAAATAAGCTCTTAAGATTAAAAACGACAACAACAAAACTTCACAAGTAATTGTTTTAGAGGTAATTGAAGAGTTTGGTGAAGCACTTGGTGGGCCCTAGAGAGCACTTTTTAAAAATAAATAACAGGAAATCTTGACCAGACGGTGCCAAGCACTTTCCAGGCTTCATCTCATCACCTTCGCACAGCAAGCCCAGGAGATGGGGTGCATCGTTGTACCGTTTCCCAGGCGGGGCACTGAGGCCCAGAGAGGTCAGTTCACTTATCTGGGGTCACACAGCCCTCATTAAGTGGAAGAAGTGAGTGCTTGATCCAGAGTCTGTGCTCTTAACCTCCATGCTTGCCTACATCCCTGCGGGGCTCTCATCTGTATCTTCCCTCCCACTCTTCCTTCCTGGGAGGCTTCCTGAGGTCCCAGCTTCCTCTCGGCCATGAGGTCCTGGGAACTTCCAGCAGACGGAGGCTCAGCTGTGCAGCCGCCTCTGCCCATTGCCTGGGTGGTGGGTGACTTGCTTATCTGTATGGTTCTTCCCTGGCCCTGGGTCAGAGCGTGTAGAATCCCGCTGCTGCTGGTTTGGAAAACGGGGTCGGGACAGGCTATCTCTGACTCCTCTTCTGCCCCACGCCAGGCACCATGCGGCCTTTTCTCATGTAATCTTCACGACCACTCTGTGCCAGGGGTTTTATCATCCCCATTTGTATGGAAGAGAAAACCAAAGTTCCAAGAAATGAAGGTGCTTGTCCAGCGCCCCACAGCCGATTGGTGGCAGAGCGGGGGACTCAGACGCAGGTCCCCGTGACTCAGCTGGCTGCCCCCGTCTCCTGGGGAAGATAAGACGGGGCACAGACAACCTAACATAAACCAGAAATTGACAAAGGCCTTCAGGGAAAGCCAGATAACGGGGCGGCCGGTACGTTTACAGAGAGGGGCTCGGCCTTCCTGGGGAAGTCTGTGTGAATAACACAGGAGGAATTCCCCATGGTGGGGCACGTCCTGGGGGCGCCCAGCAGCCCTGCCCAGGAATGGGGTCTGTGGAGGACCTAGGTCTGTGCAGGCAGGGCTGACCACAGGAAACACCCTTCCTTGGGGCTGCGACCGGCCAGTGCCCTTAAACGTAATCGACGCCTAATGAGTACCTCTTGTATTCTGGGTCAGGCGCCACATTTGGCATGCCACATATATCTTATTCCATGCTCCCAGCAATCCTGTCATACAGGAAGAACTATCTTCACTTTAGAGAAGGATAAACGGAGGCTTGGAGAAGGCACAGACCACTCTGCTTGGACGGCCGATCTGTCTGACTCCCAAGTCCTAATGAAACAGAGCTATGTCCTGTTGGTCTGGTCCTGCCTCCCTTCAGCTCTGTTCCAGGCCAGCTCCTTCAGGCTCGTTGACCAAGGTGTCTCCCCCCACCCCCAGGCTCATGCAGGCAGCTGGGACGACTTTTGTGATCAGCATTATATCCCCATTTTATAGATGAGGAAACCAAAGCTCAGAGAGAAGTCACGGGCAGCTTCCCAGTCAGATGGACTGGGGACAGGGGTATGCTGGATGAAACCAAAAGACCCCACACCCCACCTGAGCCACGGGCTGCTCCCCTCTCTAAGAATTCGGGGTAGATGAGTGTTGCCCACCTCTGGCCTCCCAACAGAGGCTTCCCTTCCAGGAGCTGTGGGCACCTGGGGGGCACCTGGTGACCCTCTGCCCAGCAGGGGCCAAGGGCTCCTGGCTGTACGGCTGCCATGGAAATGCCAGCGGTACACTGGGGGCAGGAGACCAGTCAGCCCTTCTCACCTGGTCGGTGCAAAGGGCAGGCCGAGGGCACAAGCTGGGACTATGCCAGGGACCCTCCTCCCATGCACTCCAGCCCAAGGCCCCCGGCCCTGTGGCAGAGAAGACAGTGCCAACCACTGGCATAGGAGACAGGGAGGTGGGGCCGGTTTGGCACTGAGATTCAGAAGCTGGCCTAAATACCTAGCCAGGTGAGGACCGAAAAAGTCAGAGATGAAGAGGAGAGGAAGAGGGAGCGACAGAGGGACAGAGGATGGAGGCGGGCAGGACAATGGAGGTCAGAGTTAGCAAACACTTCCTGAACCCGCAGGACCCGCCTGGCACCAAACCAGCACGCTCTTCATACGAGTTTTGGCACCTGATCTCTAAAATGTCCCACTCCGTGAGAGACAAGGATAATTCCAAGGGTTAGGAGAAAGGCTGAGGCTAGAGGAGGGGCTTGATGGGCCCGGTCCAAGGGCCCAAGGTTCGGGGTGATGGAGAGAGAGACACGGGATGCGGATAAACACAGCAAAGGTGCCTGGGTGAAGGCAACGGCAGTGGGCCCCAGGCATCAGGCTGCTGCTGCTGCTGCCGCTAAGTCACATCAGTCGTGTCCGACTCTGTGCAACCCCATGGACGGCAGCCCACCAGGCTCCCCCGTCCCTGGGATTCTCCAGGCAAGAACACTGGAGTGGGGTGCCATTGCCTTCTCCAATGCATGAAAGTGAAAAGTGAAAGTGAAGTCACTCAGTCGTGTCCGACTCTCAGCGACCCCATGGACTGCAGCCCACCAGGCTCCTCCATCCACGGGATTCTCCAGGCAAGAGCACTGGAGTGGGCGCCACTGCCTTCTCTGAGGCATCAGGCTACAGAGGTGGAGGTCCTCCTCTGCCCATGGGCCAGTGGGTTCTCGGGCTAGCTGCAGTAAGTGGGGCTCCTCTTGTCCTTCTAAGCATCAGATGCAGTGAAAAGAGCGCTGCTCTGCCAGTCCTGAGTTCAAACTCACCCCAGTGCTCACCTACTGTGTGGCACTGGCAGGCTGCAGTCCACAGGGTCACACAGAGTCAGACACGACTGAAGCGACCACACAACGGCAGCAGCGGGCCCTTGATAACGTCAGTATTTCTGTCCTTTTTACTCAGTTATCAGCAGGTCTCAATTTGGGGGCAGTTCTACCCCTCTGAGGAGTTTTTGGATATATGTGGGAGCATTTTTGGTTGTCAAATGACTGGGGAGGACTCACATTTAAGCCTGGGGGCCAGAGTTGTTAACATTCTGCTATATGTGGGACAATCCTGCAAAATAATAAAAACTGCCTCTCTCTCCATATGCCAAGATTGCCTGCATTCAGAGGCACTGGCTGTAACCTCAAAGGCTCTTCCCAGGGTTCTTAGCCTCCAAGTCCAACAGGAGGCAAAGCAGGATGCTGGGTCTCCAGGTCAGGTGAACCTGCCACCAAGCAGCGACGAGTGCCTGGGAATATCACGTCACCTCCCTGGGCCTCAGTCTCCTCATCTGTGAAAAGGGGACACTGATTCATGTCCTGCACGAATGTGGCTTAAACAGAGTAATGACTCCAAAGCGTGAACAGAGGGAGCTTGAGAAACGGTGGCCCCAAAGCAGGGCAGCTGGTGCTCTGCGAGCAAGCGGGAGGGGCTGGGTGGCTTCCTGGGGTATCAGAACAGGCACAGCCCTTCTACACTCAAACTCATGAGCCCCAGAGCGAGCTGAACAGATCAGCTGGCTTTCCTGTACCTCGCTGGTCCCTGCAGAGCTCAGGGAGAGGCAGGCGATGGGGATCCTAGCACCTAGCTGGTCAGAGCAGGAGGTGGGCCTGGGCTGAGAGGGGCAGATGGGCATTGCCTTCCTCCCTGCAGGGCAGAGGCTGAGATGGGAGGAAAAGGAGAAGGGACCGTGAGCAGAGAGCTCAGCTGAGCTGTGAACAGGGCTTGTTAATGTCTCTCTCACAGTCTGGAGCTGCTGCTGGTGGGGTGACAAAGGGAGGTAAGAAATGGGACATCTACCAGCCCCACAACCACGCACCAAAATGGGACAAAGTGCTTTACGCTTATTTCATCTGATGCCCCCAGTGACCCTATAAAGTAGGTGCTTCTGTCCCCAGTGTTACAGACAAGGAGACTGACACTCAGGCAGACTAAATGACTTGTCCAAAGTCACAGAGCCTAGACGCGATCATGGTTCCTTCTCCCTGTCTTCTCCCCCTACTTCTCTCTCTTTTATACCCCCATTCAATGGCCTCATAGGGCTCTGAGGATGAAGATAAAATGACATGCACCCCAGCTCTGGCCCTGCCACCCTGTTTGGCCTCACTTCACAATGTGTCCTCGCCCTCCCTACCCTGGCTGGGCCCCAGTAACTCTGCTTTCCTTTTCAGTCCTTCAGATTCCCTTCAACCACCGGGCCTTTGCACACGCCCTGTACCTAGAACGCTCTTCCCTTCCCCCCTAGTTACAGCACCTCTCCTTCAGATTGCACTGAGAGCGTCATGATCTGCAGAGAAGCCCTCTCTGACCTCCACTAGTCCAGTCCCCCAATACAGGCGCATGCAGCACCATGAACCCTGCTTCACAGCACTTGTCACTGCTGCCCTTTCATGCTTATCTGAGGTTATTTGATAAAGAACTTTCTGACCCCATGCTCTTCTCACATTCATTAATAAGTATTTATCAAGCACCTGGGCTTCCCTGGCGGCTCAGTGGTAAATAATCTGCCTACAATGCAGGAGATGTAAGAGACACAGGTTCGATCCCTGGGTTGGGAAGTTCTCCTGGAGAAGAAATGGCAACCCACCCCAGTACTCTTGCCACCACCATCAAGTACCTACTATGTGCCAGGCACTGTCCAAGGTACTGCAGGGAAGTGGAGAACAAGCCCAATCTCTAACCTCATGAAATTCACATTCTAATGGCAGGAAACAGACAAGGACAGCACAGTCTATGCAAATTGATGGAGGTCGAAGGGCAGAGTAAGCTGCCCTGGGGGCGGCGGGGGTGCTGTATCTCTATTTGGCTGAAGCAGGGACGACAGGGTGGAGAAAGGCCAGAGATGATGCTGGAGAAAGGGGCAAAGACTAGGTCACGAGAACCTGAGAATTCCTATGGAGGAGTCTGACTTCTCCCAGGACAATGCAGTGCATTTAGGCAGAATGGCCAGACATGTTTCAAAAAGTTGGCCAAAGCTGCAGTGAGGAGGCAAGTTGGAGGGGTAAGGCCGGAGGCAGGTGGGTCAGGAGACTTTGCATTAATCCAGGGACAAGGGTGGCCGACAGAGGGTGTGGGTGGAAAGCAGCAGCGGGGAGGCAGGATACTGATAGAACTCGAGCAAGGAGGCACCTGGGTGGCACTTTCAACTCCAAGCAGGCAACTGAACGGATAAGCCACTGGCTGAGGGCAGGAAAAGCTGGGTTTGGGACATAGGAGAGCAGAGGTGGTCTTTACCGCAGCATCAGCGGAAGAGGGCGGGTAGAGTCCAGGGCGGAGGAAAAGGCTGTGGCCTGGGGGACCACTCTGTGCAGCAGACAGAGAGGAAGGCATCACAAAGAAGTCCCAGACAAATCCAAACAGAAGGACGTTCCACAAGCACCTGCCCTGTACCCTCAACATCACCGAGGTCATAAAAAACACGGCAAGTCTGAGAAAGGGTCACAAGCCAGAGGAGGCTAAGGAGACAGGACGATTAGCTGTCATGCATGTCTCAGATGGGATTCTGGAACAGAAAAGCACACGCGAGGAAACACCAGTGAAATCCAGAGTGTGGATTTAATGAGCCGCAATGAACCACCGATGGTGTCTCGGTTTTGACAAACGTCCTGTGGTCATGAGAGATGTTATTAACACCACGATGGGGAGCTGGGTGAGGAGGATACCGAAACGCCTTATCATCTTTGCAACCTGTTAACCTAAAATTATTCCAAAGTGAAAGTCACTCAGTCATGTCCAACGCTTTGCGACCCCATGGACTGTAGCCCACCAGGCTCCTCTGACCATGGAATTCTCCAGGCAGGAATACTGGAGTGGGTAGCCGTTCCCTTCTCTGAGGGATCTTCCCAATCCCAGGATCGAAGCCAAGTCTTCTATGTGGCAGGTGGATTCTTTACCGTCTAAGCCACCAGGGAAGCCCCAAATTATTTCAAAACAAAATGCTTATTTAAAGAAAGGGAGTTTCAGGGCTCCAGGTCCCAGGGACTGACTCTCCTGAGAAAAAGAAACAGCTTAAGAAGGGGATCAGCCAAGGCCTTGGAGGAGACACGCTGGCGTGTGTGCCCTGTAGCAACTGTGCACGTTTGCTGGAATCCCGGGCAGGGGCTCAGGAGGGAGGGCAGGCCGTGGGGCTTCCAGACTGGGGTCACTTCCCAAACCAAGCCTCCTCACACCTTCCTGAAGGTGCCCAGAGAGTGAGCCTGGAGCCAGGGAGGTCTGAGGACACAGAGGAGTCTTCGCTGAAGCTTCTTTAAAAAAAAAAAAAAATCCTAAAAATTCATGTACCTTCTGCATCTGACTCCAAAACAGTGCCTTTTATTCATTTATTATTTTTAACTGGAGGACAACTGCTTTACAATGTTGTGTTGGTTTCTGCTATACAAAGTGAATCAGCCGTAAGTATACATATATATACCCTTCCCTCCTGAACCTCCTTCCCACCTCCCCCAGTAACTTTTATTATAACTGCCCCCCACTATATTCCCCAGGGCAATCTCCTGCACTAGTATGAAATGCTCACATATAAAGCAGGAACCCTCAAAAGTGGATGAGCAGGCGACTTCCCCGGCGGTCCAGTGGCTAAGACTCCAAGCTCCCCATGCAGGGGGCCCAGGTTCCGTCCCTGGTCAGGGAACCGGATCCCACATGCCTCAACTAAGGGTTTGCACGTGGCAACGAAAGATTCTGCATGCTGCAACTAAGACCCGGAGAAGCCAAACAAACAATTTTTTTTAAAGTGCGTGAGCTGACCTGGAGAGAGGGGTCCATCCAGAATAACATAGCTGGAGATGGATGAGGAACCCAGGCCTTATGAACGGCTATGCACTGTGCCTGGGGTCACGTGACTTTGTTCATTTTTTCACTTGCTTTTCCACTTACTCGTTCTTTTACAAATATTTATGCGCCTGCCATGTGGCAGCACCATTGTAAGTGGCTAAACTAGAGAACAAGACCCCCAGAAATCCTTATGGGTTAGTGAGAGGAGGAGAGAAGATGAGTAAGTAAAACAGCAGTGTGTCGGATAGTAGTGAGAGCTAATGCAAAAAATCAAGCAAGGAAAGGGCCAGAAAGGGAAGGGAGGGGCAATTTTCAGGAGCGTGGCCAGGAAGGGGTCTCTGAGAAAGTGACATCTGAGTTAGGATGCAAAGGAAATGAGGCTGCTTTGCAGATGCTTCCTCATTTATCTTTCAACACCTGTGGGCGGTAATTGTTTGCCCTGTGTTACAGATGAGAAAAGTGTCTCAAAGAAGGAAAAGGATTTTTGTAAGGTCACCTAGCAAATTACGGGGAAACTGGGCAAGAGGGGAAGGGCGAACCCAGGCCCCCCAGTTCCTCTCCAGCGAAGCTGCACGCCTGTCCCCACGCCCTGGCAGCCATCACTAATGGATGGATCCATCCACGTCTCGCCCTTGCTGAAGTCAGGTTTTCAAATCCGCAGAACAGTCACTCCTAATCAACATCTCCCATCCCCAGATACCTTCTTAACCTGGTCAGGTTAAAGAGCGGTTAAGACCTGAGTTCCATCCCTGGGTTGGGAAGATCTCCTGGAGAAGGGAAAGGCTACCCACTCCAGTATTCTGGCCTGGAGAATTCCACGGGCTGTATAGTTCACGGGGTCGCAAAGAGTCGGACATGACTGAGCAACTTTCACTTCACTCACTTCACAAGGGATAGAAAGGATTAGCATGTCCCAAAGGAAATCAGTCCTGAATATTTATTGGAAGGACTGATGCTGAAGCTGAAACTCCAATACTTTGGCCACCTGATGCAAAGAACTGACTCAGTGGAAAAGACCCTGATGCTGGGAAAGATTGAAGGTGGGAGGAGAAGGGGATGACAGAGGATGAGATGGCTGGATGGCATCACCGACTCGATGGACATGAGTTTGAGTAAACTCCGGGAGTTGGTGATGGACAGGGAGGCCTGGTGGGCTGCAGTCCATGGGGTCACAAAGAGTCGGACAAGACTGAGCAACTGAACTGAACTGAGGGTGCTGGGATGGGGGCGCAGAGGAAAGGGGAGGGACCTTCTACTTGCTCAGCTCAGCACAGTTTACTGACTTAACTGGGTCGGATTGCCTCCTCCAACAGTCGCCTGGAACCCCTCCCACCAGGGCCTGAGAAAGGAGCCCCAAGTGGGGCTATCCCCACCCCCTTCCTTTCCCCTTCTTTCCACACAAAGAGAAACATTCCAGGGTTGAAGAAGTGACTCACGTTCCCCCAGAGAGGGCCAGGGCTGCACTGAGTCACGCTGGAAGAGCCCTGGGGTCACAGATCTGCCTGCCGGTGCGGGCTGATCCGGCTCTGTGCCCTGGGAACGGGTGACAAACGCAGGCGGGGGTGGCAGGGCCAAGCGGCTGGTGGAGTGTGCCTGGTTTTCCTCACCCAACCTCGGGTGTGTCACCGGGTGTCACTTGGCCCTGCCCAGATGGAACCTGACGGAGGAGAAAGATTCCTCTGGACTTTCCTGAATGAGCGTTATGGCTGACTCACTGGCACTTGGGGACACTAAGAAAACTCTCAGATCACCAAAGAAGGAAAAAAAAAATCCCTCTTCAGTCTGGAGGGATCCTAGATCACTGGCAGAGATGCTCCCTGACATTTTGTTCCAGGTTCTGTTCTTGAAACACATGACGCAACAGATGGGGCTCGCAATCGCCCGCAAAGTGCAGTTTCTATGTATCGGACTCTATGTGGCCATCAGCTGGCGTTAACACTCATAGACCTGTCCCTAGTGACCCTGTGAGCCACGCACTGGCTCCAGGACTGTCCCTCTGGCCCAGGAGGGCTGTTCCCCATCCTGATTGCTCCCCTCTTCCAGCACTGTGGGGTTGCACCCCACCCCCCAACTCATCTTTCGTCTGCCCAGAGCAGGTGCACTGAGAGGCAGGGTCTCTGCCCTCCAGGGCTTCCCCTCCAGGGCAGAGGAGCCACAGGCATAACTAAAGTGCGTTAAGTGCCCAGAGGACAGAACAGTGCCAGCTCCTCATCCAGCTCGAAACTTGCTTCCAGCTGCCTGGTCCCTCCCTGAGGGGACCACCCGCTTCCCTCCAGAGATCCCGGGTCAGGGTTCCAGAGCCGTCTTCCTCTCATGCTCCTTGGCTCTCTCTCCACCATTTGATGGCTTTTCTGAGCCACAAGCCCACCCCGTCCCAGCCCAGAAGTTAAGGTGCTCCAGAGGAGCCTGCAAACACTCCTGGCTCTGGAGTCACGGCTCTAAGCTGCGTGGCTTTGGCCGAGTCACCTTGCCTCACCAAGCCTCAGTTTCCTCATCTGTTAAATGGGGACACCCTAGGACCCCTCTCTCTCTCTTTTTTATGGCGGGGAGGGAGGGTGGCTGTGCAACATGTGGGATTTTAGTTCCCCAACCAGGGATGGAACCCATGTCCCCTGCAGCGGAAGTGCAGAGTCTTGACCGCTGGACCACGAGGCAGGTCTCAGGACTCATCTCTTTAGACTGACTCTGATGACATGCAACCGCCGTTTGCCACAGGACCTGGTTCAGAGTTAGCGTTCATTCAGTGGTGGCTCCTGCCTCCTGCTCTGCGGAGCAGACAGGTGCGGGGATGGGGAGATCAGGCGGCACCAAGCGTGGCACCCGCACCGAGCGTCCAGACCCTGTCCTCCAGACCCAGGGAGATCTTGGCTTCTTTCCCCAAGAAGCCACCAGTGGCTCTTACGCCACCTCCCCAGCTCGCTTCCAAAGCTGCTGCCTGTGTCCTGTCCATGCAACGATGTCCACAGCTGAGCTCCCGGTGGTGGGAAGGGGACTTCCTCTGTCCTGTCCCAAACTTGCCTCATGCCAACTCAACAGGACATCAGGACAGGGGGCTGAGCTGGTAGCACTGAGCCTTCTCCCTGTCCCAATGTCCTGAGTTAATAATAGCTGCTTTCCAGGCCCGGATGTCACACAGCATGTGGTCCCCTAAGTAAAAATACCCATGTTGGGGAGGGGGACTCTGAAGAGATCACAAGGTTTGGGGGGGGTGGGAGAGGGGATGGCAGGAGAAAGAGAATACATTTCTTGAGTACCTACTATGTGTCAGTACCTACTTGTGTCCCTACTGTGGTTCAGCAGTCAGGAATCTGCCTGCAATGCAGGAGACGCACGAGATGTGGGTTTGATCCCTGGGTCAGGAATATACCCTGGAAGAGGGTATAGCAACCCACATCAGTACTCTTGCCTGGAGAATCTTGTGGACAGAGGAGCCTGGCAGGCTATAGTCTGTGGGGCCACAAAGAGTCGGAGACGATGGAGGCAACTAAGCACGCACAGACTGTGTCAGGGTGAGAAGGACCCAGTCCTTACGTGCACGCGCGTGTGTGCGTATGCGCGTGTGCGTGCGTGCGTGTGTGCGTGTGTACCATCCGGGAGAGCAGGGGACCCGGGCCCCAGACAGAGATCACGCCCAGAACCAAGCTCCGGGGCGATTCCTCTCACCGAGAGGAGAGTGGGCTCTGGAACCTGGAGAGAAGAGAGGGGAGCCTGAGCCGCAGAGAGGAAAATGGGGGCTCCCACACAAGGGGGATGTGGTTCATGCAGGAGCGCCATGGCTCTTAGACCCGCAGAGGGGATGGTTTAGAGCTGGAGGGGTGGAGGCCTGCAGGGCGAGAAATTCATTTCATTGAACATCTCAGAGGTGGCATGTGCCAGGGAGTTAATGCGGGGCTGGGAGGGGGAGGAGAAAAACCCTAAATGGCAGCCAGCTGTTTCCAGCTCAAGAGGTGTGGGTGCGGGGCATCTCCTACATCTCGGGGGGCCCACTTGCAGAGGCCCAGGCTCTGTCCTTTCTTTCTTTCCACAGCAGGGCGTCTCCTCAGATCCTTGCAAGGGCCCCCACTCCTGCCCAAGCAGGGGCCATGTAAGCACGACAGCTCCAATCCCCATCCCAGCCCCACTTCCGCAGACTCCTTCAAAGCTGGGGGATGGCCGGGCAGAGGTCAGAGGGAAAGAATCTGGGGGTCAGCACCACCCTCCCCCGGTAGATGCTTCAAAGACAGATATGTGCCATGAAGCCCCCCCCTCCCCTGAAGTCAGCAGGCCCCACCCTTGGGGAGTTGGGAGCGGGCGCAGGCATGAGAAGGCCTGAAAGGAGGACTCTGGAAAAGAGCTGCCCAGAAGCTCGGCCCTGAGTCAGAGCTCCGCGGGAAGGCCCACCAACAAGCTGTGTGACCCTGACCCAGAGCAGCTCACACACCTCCTGGGCTCCACTCGCTCATCAAAGTGATCGGCTCTACCCCCCAGCGTCTCTGTCTGCCTCTCCCTTCCACTCCCTCGGGCAGGGCCACCATCTCCCACCTCCACTCCTGCCCCCTCCCCCCAGCCCATCTCCACTCAGCAGCCAGAGTGAGTCTAATAAAAGGCGATTCGGGTCCAGCCATCTCCCTGCTGGTGTCCCATCCAGGGCCAGGTGGACCCTCCACCCTGCGAGTTAGAGACATTTGTCTTTTCTTCCTTCACAGGCTTAAGTGGGATCTTTCATTGTAGAAGAAAATAAAGCCTATAAAGTTTATTGATTTGAAAACACACACACTCTCGTGGCTTACCATGTTCCACTGCTGTTGGGATGAAGTCCAAGTTGCTCACCTGGTCCACACAGCCCCATGGGGCCAAGGCCCTGGCAAACCCCTCTGCCTCACCTTGGGTCACTTTCACTTTCTACTCCAGCTACGCTGAACATGCTGTATAGGCCACCCACCTCAGGACCTTTGCACATGCCATTCTCTTAGCCTAGAGTACTTTTCTATCTTTTCACCTGGTTAATACGTAACTCACCTTTCAGATTTCTCAATTGTTTTTTCCTGAGAGATGTCTTCCCCGCCACTGCTGTCCCCCCAACCCCTGCCTGGGATGAGCTCTTCAGACATAAGATCACATAGTATTCTGCTCAAAATCAGAAATCTGTGCAATTACCCAAGACCATTTCTGTGTGCTTACCATTCTATAGTCTGCCTGGCACACAGGAGTTGCTCAAAAAATGGTAGTTACCACCACCACCAATCTTCCCATATTTCCTTAGATCCCAGGCCTCTAAGAGCCTGTGTTTGGGAACGTGCAAAAGAGGCCGCATGCAGGGCTGAGAACACAGGCATAAGGAGCTGAGGGATGTGTGTTCTAAGTCCCTGAACCTTTCTGAGCCTCAGTTTCCTCAGCCAATTAATCTGAAGATGAAATACGTCTGACACGTTGGTTACAAATGTTCTCATTATGACTGGTCGAAGTCTCAAGACTCCTCACTTTCTTTTGTACCAACTTCCCCCACCGAGCAACGTTCTGATGGCTGAAATGACAAAACAAAAAGCCTACAACAGTGCTGCCTCCAGAGCGGACGTGCAGTAAGTCAGGGTTGCCCAAGTGTGATCAATCACCCACCAGCATCAGAATAGGAAGCTGGAAGCTCACTGGAAACGTAACTTCCTGTCTGTACCCTACTCCATACAGACGGAGTCAGAGTGCATGTGACAACGGTGATGAAACGCGCCATTTGTCGCCAGAGCCCCTGAGGACTCTCACGCACACTTGGGCTTGAGAAGGGCTGCCACTAATACAATGGAGTCTACTGTTACCACCCACCTGCAGAAGTCCTGGGGCCCTGATGAGAAGCCCAGAGGCTGCGTGGATGGGGGTCGGAGCACCAGTCACCAGAAAGGCCCAGCCTATCATGACTGGTCTGCTTCCTCACGGCTTAGAAACGTGAGCACAGGCCTTGGAGTTAGACCAGCTGAGGAGCAAATTCTAGAGTATGTGCTTAGCCGTGTGCCCGTGGACGTGCAGCTCAAACTCTCTTTGTTGCCTTCTGCAGGCTTAAAATGGTGACAGTTCAGTCAGTTCAGTTCAGTCGCTCAGTCGTGTCTGACCCTATGGACCCCATGCAGCAAGCCAGGCCTCCCTGTCCATCACCAAGTCCCGGAGGTTACTCAAACTCATGTCCACTAAGTCAGTGATGCCTTCCAACCATCTCATCCTCTGTCATCTCCTTCTCCTCCCACCTTTAATCTTTCCCAGCATCAGAATCTTTTTCAATGTGTCAGCTTTTCGCAACAGGTGGCCAAAGGATTGGAGTTTCAGCTTCAATATCAGGATTGACTGGTTCGATCTCCTTTCAGTCCAAGGGACTCCCAAGAGTCTTCTCCAACACCATAGTTCAAAAGCATCAATTCTTCGGTGCTCAGTTTTCTTCACAGTCCAACTCTCACATCCATACATGACCACAGGAAAAACCAGAGCCTGGACTAGATGGACCTTTGTTGGCAAAGTAATATCTCTGCTTTTTAATACGCTGTCTAGGTTGGTCATAGCTTTCCTTCCAAAGAGTAAGCGTCTTTTAATTTCATGGCTGCAGTCACCATCTCCAGTGATTTTTGGAGCCCAACAAAATAAAGTCTGCCACTGTTTCCACTGTTTTCCCATCTATTTGCCATGAAGTGATGGGACCGGATGCCATGATCTTTGTTTTCTGAATGTTGAACTTTAAGCCAACTTTTTTACTCTCCTCTTTCACTTTCATCAAGAGGCTCTTTAGTTCTTCTTTGCTTTCTGCCATAAGTGTGGTGTCTTCTGCATATCTGAGGTTATTGATATTTCTCCTGGCAATCTTGATTCCAGCTTGTGCTTCATCCAGCCCAGAGTTTTTCATGATGTACTCTGCATATAAATTAAATAAGGAGGGTGACAATATACAGCCTTGACGTATTCCTTTCCTATTTGGAACCAGTCTATTGTTCCATGTTGAGTTCTAACTGTTGCTTCCTGACCTGCATACAGATTTCTCAAGAGGCAGGTCAGGCGTTTTGCAGGCTTAAAATGGTGACAAGTGAAAGTGAAGTCGCTCAGTCACGTCCGACTGTTCGGGACCCCGTGGACCGTAGCCCACCAGGCTCCTCTGTCCATGGGATTCTCCAGGCAAGACTACTAGAGTGGGTTGCCATTTCCTTCTCCAGGGGATCTTCCCAACCCAGGGATTGAACCCAGGTCTCCCGTGTTGTAGGCAGATGCTTTAACCTCTGAGCCACCAGGGAAGCCCATCTAATTGCCGGGATTGTTGGAAAGATCTGAGAAGTGCGTTATGCAAAGTACATCTCAGGTTGCTGGGGGTGGGGGTTGGTGCAGGGAAGTGAGAAGAGCTGCAAAATGAAAGAGGATATCCTTCACCGTCTCTTCGTGCCTGCTCTGCAGCCACAGGTGCACTTCTCAGGACTGAAGTCCTGGCCATCAAGAGAGGGCAGAGACTCTCCACGCAAGGCTGGTCAACCACCCACCACCCTGGTGGAAGCGGGAGGCAACAGGGTTTGAGAGGACAGGATCAGGGGTTGGATGAGAAATGGCTGGACAGTTGCCCAGGGTTCACACTCAGTGGCCCAGGACCAGAGGATTCACATCTCCTAAGGCTCACAGGGTAGTGAGGCCAAGCCAAGACAGACTCTTTAGATTTAAATTCTGGCTCTGCCTGGCTGGCGAACTCCTACTCATCCTTCAAGACCCAGCTCAAAATAATCACCACCCTGGGCCAAATCAGTCATCCAGCCTTTAAAGGCTGTGGCTTCTCACTTGTTGCCAGTTGACTTGTCTGTCTCTCCCACAGGCCTGGGAGTTCCTTGTTGGGGGGTGGGCAGAGATACCCCCATACCTGGCACAGAAGATGCATTCAGCAAATGCTGATTCAGCTTGAATTCCAACTTTTTTCAGCCTTCCGAATTCCCTTCCTCTCCCTGCTAAACGGCTCTATTCTAATCCTGTTTCTCTCCCAGATACAGGCCCTTTGTTTTCCAGGGTTTCAACTTCCAGATCCCTTTTTCCTCAAAGATACCAGCTCAAGCCAGAGCTGATGCTTAAGGGAGGATATACAGAAAGACCTCGTATTAACTTCTTAACTTTTGCTGGCTGCAGAGGACTTGCACGGAAGGGGAAGCAGGCAGGTCCACAAGACTGTTCTTTCCCTTCCTGAATCTTTGTCTCCCCATGAAGAGACCGCTCTAGATGACATCTAAGTCCCCATTTGCATGTGGCTCTCAAGAGACTGTGAATTCCCAGGCCCTGCCCTCCCTGTGGCTTCCCTCCCCACCCACTGGGGAAGCCCAGCAGGATACCCAGTAACCACCCATTCAGGGGCAGAGGAAGGTGAAGGACCGCTTTCTCGCGGCCACCTCCTGCCTCAGACCAGGCCGGAACACCCGGGAACCACAAAGCCCCAGGACGTCCTGGAGCCGGGCCATGGGAGCTGCAGCCTGTGGAGGAGGGGTGGGGGGAGGACTGGGAGCCCTGGAGGCTATCACTTCCTCCGCCTCACTTCTCGGCAGAGGGTGCGGAGGGGCCCTTCTTGCTCCATGTCCCTGGGTCCCCAGGGCCTGGGGTGCTGGGAAAGGGGTCCCTCTGGGAGGACCCGAAACTCGCTCTGGAAGGCTGAGTTCAAAAGCAGGTCTTAAGACCGGTCTCTCTGACTCCAAGCGTCAGTTCTCTGCCCACCAGGCTCAGCTTCCAGGAACATCTTTAGCACCTGGGATGGCCCTATCACCTCTCTCTCCTCCTCTGAAGCAGTTGCTCAAAGCCCCGGTCCTGGCCTAACAGAAGCCTCCTTTGCCCACAGGACAGGTGAAGGTGGCTCCCACTGGGCGCTGCCTCCCTGCCTCACTCCTGCCCCCTACAGGCCATCTCCCCACACAGCAGCCGGAGCCTTCCTAAAGCCAAATGCGTCCCCTCCCCGTCTGGAGCCCTGCAGCGGTTTCCCATCACTCTGAAAAATGAAATGCCAGACTTCCCTGGTGGCACACTGGACGGGAGTCCGCCTGCTGACGCAGGGGACACACGTTTGATCCCTGGTCCAGGAAGATGCCATATGCCGCGTCAACTAAACCCTGTGTGCCGTAACTACTGAGCCCGCAGGCTGCAACTACGGAAGCCCAAATGCTCTGGAGACTGTGCTCGGCGACAGAAGAAGCCACGGCAATGAGAAGCCCGTGGACCACACCAAAGAGCAGCTAGGCCCCGCCGGCCACAGCTAGAGAAAGCCCACGCACAGCAAGGAAGACCCAGTGCAACCAAAAATAAATTAATTAAAAGAGGAAATGCCAACTCCCCATGAACCAAGCCTGACAAGGCCCTGTAGGACCTGGCCTCTCCACACCCACCTCTTCCTACCCACTTCCCCCTTGCTCCCTCCATCCATCAGCCAGTCCCATCAGCCTTCCAGCCACTCATAATGTGCCTGATCCCTCATCTCTGTCTCAGGCCCTTTGCACTGGCTATCCTGTTTGGAATTCTCTCCTCTCCCCGCATCTCTGCCTGGCCGCCCCGTCCTCATCCTTCCCCAGCCATCTAGAGTTTCCCGTTCCCACAGCCTCATCCCCGTGTTCCTTTTCTCTCCTCTCTCTGATGGGCTCTTTCTGGCTGACTGGTTTGCCTGTTTAAAATCTGTGGCTCCTTCTCCTAGAAGGCAGCTCCTTACAGGCAGGGGTTCTGCGGCCCCCACCATGAGGCAGGACCTCACTTCAGCCTTATCACCCTGCAGAAGAGGATGCAGTCACTTGCCCAAGGTCACAGAACCAGCAGCGGCAGGATTCAGACCCAGGGTGGCCCTGTTACCTTTGCAGAGCCTCCATGGGTGGGGATCCCACCACCAGGGGCCCCCTCTGGCCAGGGGGAAATCTCATCCAGAGAGGACTGAGTCACGAGGAGGTATTTATAGAGGGTGCCAAGAATGAAGAGACGACCCACTTTCCTAAAGGGTCCTTCCTTGGAGATTCGGGACACAGGGGCACCGGAGCAAGCCCTGAGGTGGAGAAGCATAGAGCAATTGGGAGCAGATGCTCCCAGATGAGGGGAGCCCACCAAACCAGGGAGCCGCAGAAACCTTCAATCCACACCATGTTTGGGAGAAGCAGAAACTGAGGACCAGGGAGGGAAGGGACTTCCTAAGGTCCCACAGCCAATCAGTGGTAGAGCTTCACGGCCTGGGGTCCCCCGGGCCAGACTCCCGCCCTGCCCCGAGGACTGAGGGGCTTCTAGACAAAGCTCAGGATCTGGGCAGAGCCCCTGCCCAGAGCGGTCAGGTCCTGAGGCCATCGGCATAGGTCTGAAGCCTTAAGACAAAGCAAGGACTCAAATTCCATCTTTCTTTAGAAGGACATTCATCAGGCAGGTAGTCTAGGTTAGGCTGTGGGTCCAGGGCAAAGCGGTGAACAGAGCCCTCCTTGGAGAATGTGTGGCAGTTTCTAGGAAACACACACCGACCCTCCGACCCGCCCAGGAGACAGGCACGGGAATGTCACTGCCGCCCCTACCTGGAATCCACTCAAACACCATCCACGGACGTGCACGTGTACATCCAACCAGCTGCATGTAACAGAGCCCACAAAGGCATGAGTCCTGGCAACAGCTTGGAGGAGCTACACTCAGTGCTGACGGAAGCTGAAGGAAACCAGACCCAGGCATACATACATGTGAATTCACGCAGACAGAGTTCAGAATCAGGCCAAACAGAGGAACAGAAGATAGGTCAGTGGCCCCCTGAAGCAGGGGGATTGACATGGGAACTTCCCACGGGAAGTGGGGGCGGGGCACATGGGAACTCTCTGGCGGCGGCAGGAAGGTTCTATATTTTGCTCTAGGTGGTGGTTATGTAAGTGTGTACATCTGTGAAAACTGAGCTGTACAAGATGTGTGCATCTTGTGTAAATTATGCCGCAACTTTTTAATTTTACATTCATGGCTGTACTGGGTCTTTGGTGCGGTACGTGGGCTTTCTCTAGCTGCGGTGGGCAGGGGCTTCTCTTGTTGCGACTCAGGGGCTCCAGAGCACGGACTCAGTGGTTGTGGCCCACGGGCTTAGCTGCTCTGTGGCCAGGTGGGATCTCAGCCCCCCAACCGGGGATCGAGTCCATGGCCCCTGCACCGGCAGGCGGATTCTTAACCACAGGACCGCCAGGAAAAGTCCCTCTGCCACAATTTTTAAAAATTCACACTCATGCCCTCAAGAAGCACGCTGATAAGCAGGACCAGCGAGTGGTTCTCGTGACCATAAAAGAGGCTGATAAAACAGGCTGAGCCCCCTGGATGTGCCAGGAGGGAACTAGGTTCTTCCGAAACAGCATCTGATACAAGTGTTTCAACTGGAATACAAAACAGGAGCCACCATCTCCATACTAGAGACGGGGAAAACGAAGCTCAGAGAGGTGGCATGCTGTCCCAGGTGACAGCGCAAAAAGTGAGGGAGCCAGGCTGGACCCTGGCCCACACCTGCCGGCCGGCAGCTGCCCCCTCCCTGTCTGCCCTGCCCCACGCCCCCTCCTCTCCAGGGCTGGAGGCAACGGCCCCTCTCTGTACTGGACGCGAAGCTCCTGTGAACTAACCGCTTCGGAAATGCATCCGTCCTCCCCTCTGCCTCCTCCCTCACCCCTCTCACGCCACAGATTGCTGAGGTCAGTCCTGGACCTGGGTGTGTGCGTGTGTGTGTGTGGTGTTAACCCAGGGGCTTTTTCAATTCGTGTGTGTGTGTGTGTGTGTGTGTGGTGTTAATCCAAGGGCTTTTTCAACTCCTGGGTTCCCCTAGCCCAAGTACTAGGAGGGTTTGAGGTTACAGTTCCCACCCTTGGTTCTTGTCCCCAAGTGACGCAACCCAGTGCCTGGATCCAGAGGATTATCAAATGTTTATCTGGAATAACAGCCACCACCACCACTTACTCACTTCTTGTGTTTATGTGTGTTAGTTGCTCAGGTGTGTACGACTCTTTGCAACCCCATGGACTGTGGCTTGCCAGGCTCCTCTGTCCACAGGGATTCTCCAGGCAAGAATACTGTAGTGGGTTGCCATGCCCTCCTCCAGGGGATCTTCCTGTCCCAGGGATTGAACCCGGGTCTCCAGCACAGCAGGCAGATTCTTTACTGTCTGAGCCACCAGGGACGCCCCACTCACTTCTTATCTTGTGCCCCAAACTCTGCGCATCAATGTGTCATCTTGTTAATCCTCACCAGTGATCCTCCAAGACAGGTCCGTTAGCAGCTGATTTTACAGACTGGGGAAACTGAAGCTCGAAGGGGCTGACCTCCCACAGCCTCGCAGGGAGGAAATGCAGAGCTGAGATGGAAACCCCAGACTGGCCAACTCCACACCCGTGCTCTGAACCAGAGCATCATGCTTGGAATCCTGCATATCACAGCTGAAAAGGACCCCTTGAATCGGTCTGTTCTAGCCACGCCATTTTACAGATGGTAAAACTAAGTGCGTCTTGCGGAGGGCCGTAGGCTGAAGCTACATCTCTGCCCCTGGCCTTGCCTTTGGTGACCAGCTCCGGGAAGGCCCGCACACTGGGGGCGGCGCGTGGGAGGCAGGCTCGGTTCCAGGAGAGCTAAATATTGACTCTGCGGTGTTTACCCTGTAACCTGACTCCTGCCTGCTGCCCACAGCCCTCTCCGGCCTTCCAGCCGAGGAGGGGAGGAGCTGGTGGGGAGGAGCCTGGGGAAGAGGAGGGTTTGTCTTCTGGGTCAGGGGCCGCTCCTCACAATCGGGGAGCATGAGGTCAGGAGGCTGGGGATGTCTCCAGCCAGGGGCCACTGGGGACCTGGTCTGGGGCCCCCGGGGCAATGCCGGGAGCTGGGAGACAGGGGTCTGGGCTGGGGGACAAGGGCCTGGGTTTCAGCCCTGGCTTGGCCACCTGTTGGCCGTGGGATCACGGACAGGTGGAGAAGGGGGTGGGCGGAAGGACCTCACCAACTGTCAAGTGCCGGGCAAAGGTGAAATGAATACGTCGGCCTGGCCAGCGTCCAGCCCCAACCAGCTCCCAGGGTCTCTGGCCATAGCCCAACAGTCCCATCCCCGTCCCCAGGGGGTTTCCCAGGAAGGCTGTTTCCGCCAAACCGAGTGGCAGTGTGGGATTGAGGCCAGGATCCTGAGTGATCGGGAGGCTGCTGCCCGCTTACAGGTCCTAACTCCCCGCTGGTCACTGAGCCTCAGCCTTCCCAGGTCCATAATGGGGATGAAGCTGCTCCCTGCAGTTGGTGTGACGGTCACAAGGGTGACACGTAAGTGCCAGGCACATGGTGGACGCTCACCTTACCCCTCAGTCTTTCCTCCTGTAAGATAGCGCTGTTGAATTAGGCGGTTACAAATCCCCCTTTAACACAAGCACTCCAAGATTTTAAGGAGATCGAGCAGCCAGGCCCACCTCCCTGAAGTTGGATCCTCCTTCAGCTTATTTCCTGAATGTTTTCCAGAAACTTGTTCCTCTGTTTACATCTGCCCCTCACTAACTCCCCCACCAGGAGGCCTGTGGGGAGAGGGAGCCTTTCTGAGGCTTGTCAGTGAGCCGAGACAGGCCTGGGCACCCCATCCTCAGGACCACTGGGGAAAGGGCAGGACCCCCGGGTCCTAGACTCCCAGCACCCTCCTCTGGCAGTGGGGTTCAGTCAGCACTGGTTACTCATTAAATTTTGCCCCCTGCCAGACTATACCTCTTTCAGTTCAGTTCAGTCCCTCAGTCGTGTCCGACTCTTTGCAACCCCATGAACTGCAGCACGCCAGGCTCCCCTGTCCATCACCAGCTCCCGGAGTTCACCCAGACTCATGTCCATCGAGTCTGTGATGCCGTCCAGCCGTCTCATCCTCTGTCACCCCTTCTCCTCCCGCCCTCAATCTTTACAGCATCAGGGTCCTTCCCAGTGAGTCAGTATCTCCTTACTGTCCTCTCTCCAAAGCTTAGCTCCTTGGTAGCCTTCCATTCCATTCACTGTGGCCCAAGGAAGTAGTTCAAATGCCGCCTCCTCTGGAAAGCCTTCCCTGATACACCCCCATGGCCAGGGGGACCCTGAAGCTGCATCCCCATTTTCTACCTTGTTTCAGAACTTTTTGGAAACTTCACCTTTCTCGTTTGTTAGATCAAAGTTCCCAGAGACTCGCTAGTTATTTGCATGAAATCAGGAGAAGAGGAAGGTCCACGCCAACAGGGCAGGGGGCTCTGGGAGACCTCTAGGGCCAGACCCCCTCCTCGCCGCACCGCCCACCCTGGGCAGCATGATGGGAGTGTGAGGTAGGGTTGGGGGGCAGCAGTGGGTATTGAGACCACTGTGATCTCTCCTGGGGCCGCTCTAGCGGTCTCCTAATGGGTTTCCCGGCCTCCAGCCTTGCCCTTTCCCTCCATTCTCCGCAAAGCAGCCTCTGCGATGATCTCAAAAATGCAGACCTGACCACGTCACTCCCCTCACTGCCCTTAGGATCCAGCCCCAAATCTTGAACCGGGCCCTCCCTGTACCCGCCCACCCCGGCCACCTACCAAGCGTCATCTTCTGAGCCTGCAGGCAAATTAACTCCCAGAGCATCAAGTTTTGTCCCATCTCCCACTTACCGCTTCCCCCACCTGGAATGCTCTTCCCGGTCTCGCCCATTCTTTAAGGCCACAACCTTCATGGCATGTCCTCTAGGGCAGCCTTTCTCCAGCCCCAGGTTGCCCTATCTGTGCCACAGCACCCTGTGTGTCTCCTTGGTAACAGAAATCACACTTGTAATTTCCTACTCCATATCTCCTGATTGCCGGCCTGAAAAACAGACCTCCCAGTCTCATCCACACTGATGCCCACAGCCCCAGCTCCTGGCATTATGCCAGGCATACTTTTTTGGTGGATGAATGAATGGGTGGATGAATGAATGGATGCAGCACTTTGACCAGGGCGAGGCGCTTACCTAGTTAACTGAAAAGAAAAAACTGAGGGGAACAAAAAGTCGTAAACATTTGCTGATGGCTCCTCCCTTGTTGCTGTCACCGCAGACATCAAAGCGTGGACTTTGGCCAAGCTGTTTGTGTCTAGGCCAACACCTGAAATTTTCTGCTGAACCCACCCCGTAGCCCGCCTACTACTTAAATCCTACTTCTCCCCCAGGATAGGGCTTGGTCTCTCCAATTCCATCTGGGAAACAATGTATCTATTCTTTAACAAAAGTTAATAAGGTGCCTATAAGCAATGACCCAATAGCACAGTGGCCTGGCCACACTGGGGAAAGATACTTTGTACTCTGGGAACTCCCTGCAGACTGGTTCGGGGGCATGTAGCTGGCCTCCCAGCTTCAATCAGTCATTTTGTTGTTGTTGTTCAGTCGCTCAGTTGCATCCGACTTTCTGTGACCCCATGGACTGCAGCACGCCAGGCTTCCCTGTCCTTCACCATCTCCCAGAGCTTGCTCAAACTCATTGAGTCGGTGATGCCATCCAACCATCTCATCCTCTGTCGTCCCCTTCTCCTCCTGCAAGTTCTCAACAGTTTGTGAAGCATTTCTGTGTCGCGTACCAGGTGGTACTGGCCTGTGATCCTGACAAGGAGCAAATCTGCCACACTTGGCAGGAAAGGGGGTGCAGAGAGAAGGAACAGGTGATCCAAAGTCACGCAGCAAGTGGGTGGTACACCCAGTCTTGACCCTTGGAAGCTGGACCCGGTTCTCAGCTCAGCCACCTACAGTAAAGATGACTGCCAACCCTCCAGCTCAACCCCTAGTTGGGAAGGTAAAGAAACATTCTCAGGGCTCCACAAGAGCAGGCTGGGCCTCCTTCCCCCACACTGTCTGTCTGGGAACCCCCCAGACATCCAGGAGGTTTGTGCCTGCTCTGGTCCCATCTTGCTGTGTGACCCTGGACAATGTCCTTTGCCTCTCTGTGCCTGCTGCTGGGCAGTATAAGGACAACCAGAGACAGAGGCACAAAAAGCCTCCTGAGAACCCTCATCTCCCAAGCCTGCAGGGCAGGGGCGGGGCGGGGGGGGGGGGGCGGCAGGGCGTCTACTTGAAACCTCTGAGAGCAGCGCTGACTCCCTGTCAAGGGGTTAGAGACCAAGGTGGGAAGCTGGGGACCATCAAGGAGATGGAGACAGGACACAGGAAACAGCCCACACGCTCTCTGAGCAGAGCCCCGTTAGGAACCCAGGGGCCAGGGGAAACTTGGCAATGCTGGCAAGAACGCTGAATTGTTTAAAACCCGTGGAGCAGGAGAGCCAAGGAATAAACACTCTAGCAGCCCTGAATCACCCCCACCTCAGGAATGAGCGCAGGGCCTGGTGTTTAGGAGAAACCAAAATGACAGGGGCCGAGGAGCCTGACGTCTGCTTCTTCCCACCCGCTTGCAGTGGACCAACTACCCACCGTGGAGCTCCGGCCCCTCGGCCTGCCCCAGCCTCCCACCATCCAGCCCCAGCAGCGTCCCCTGCCACCTTCTCCTCTCTCCTGCCGCTCCGGTGCCCACATGCCGACCAAGCCCCATTGGGCCCTTTCCAAGAATACTTCCCACACTCCCACACCTCTGCTCGCACAGGTGCCCTGACCTGGGATGTTCTCTCCAATTCAGATGCCACCTGCTTGGTGAAGCTTTCTCCCACCTCTCCATCCAGAAGGGAGCCCTCCCCTGGCAGCATTGCGCCACCTCTCTTAAAGACATGCCACCTGGCCTGAGGATGGTGTGGACATTTATGGACTAATGAAAGCCCTCTTTTTTTTTTTTTGTTTGGCCATGCTATGTGCCATGTGGGATCTTAATTCCCTGACCAGGGATTGAACCCGGGCGCCCTGCAGTGGAAGCGCAGCCCCTAACCACTGGGTGGCCAGGGGAAGTCCCACAGAAATGCTCTTACCATGGTGTTTATGACCATATTTTTCCTCCCTAGATAGGACTTGGCATATAGAAGAGTTCAATAAATCTTTGTTGAATGATGAGCTAATGCCCGATTTTCTAAGTATCACCTTCCCCTTTTTCTCCCCACATGATAAACTTTAATCATTCTTCTGTAACTCAGCAAATAGGTTAGATGTCAGGTAGAACTTCCTACCTGGAGCTTAAGGTTGTATCAGAAAGGAAACTAAGCTGTACTCAAGTAAAGCCCTCTTGCTGGGTTAGCTCAGCAAATCTGCACCCCATCCGTGGGAGATAAGACATATCGTCTCATTTCACAGGTGAAGAGGAAACGGAAACTCAGAGGTGATGATGTCACCTGTCCCTCTGGGGAAGTAGAGGAGCCAGAATTCAAACCCAAGTCTGTTTAAGGACAAAACCAGGGGTCTTTCTGACAGGCTGGAAGGTTGTAAGGCTCTGAAAAGTATCACCAAGGCACAGTGACCTCGCCTTCTTTAACTGATTTTTGAGAAGGATAAATTTCTCTTTCTGAGTAACTAAGGTCAGGGTGGGCTTGGAGGCAGAGTGGATGATATGACCTCAAAGTCACCCTTTTTTTATTTCCCATATACTGAGACCTTAAATCAAGTGCCGATCCACTTGGGAGTGAGCACCCTGCCACTGCAACTGTTCACGAGGAGCGATCCAGGGGGGAGGCTCCAGATCAAAGAGGTAGGTTGGATCCAAGATGGTCTCTAAGTGCCTCTAGGTGCGGAGTCAAGCCATAACTTCATTATTACTGACTCTGGAGTGGCTCGTGGTGGTGCAGGGGAGGCAGACACTCGTGGGTGAGAAAAGAGGGGACTGGCTTGAAGGGAAGAAGAACGGGATATTCCGTGGGACTGGCAGCCACCATCACTGACTCATGCCCTCCTCAGGCCCTACATGGTGCCTTGTATCCACTCCACAGGGCACAGAGCAGGACTAGAGAGAGAATCGGAGGGGCCTGCCCTTGGAGAAAACAAGCCACAGAGAAGTAGGTGGCCTTGGCCTCCATAATGGCAAGGTGGTCACCAGGCCCCAGAGAGGTACTGAAAGATCTTGGCTTTCCTTCCAGAACAACCCTCCTCTCTAAAACAGCCTCAACGAATTCAGCCTGATCAAACGGATTTCTCTCCGGGGACTTCAGAAACACCACCCCCCCTCCCCCGCCCCCCCGAAGTCCCCATGTCCCTTCTCCCGGGTGCCACTGCCCATCCGAGTCAGTGGCCTCAGCAACCCCCTCCGATAAAGACCCATTACTGGGACATGCTGGGGAGACCAGATCGCTGGGCTTAGGGTCCCCCCAGGGGCCCCTGGTCTCTGACAGCATCCACTCTCAACCCTCAGGGCATAGTGGATCCGTAGTCCCGGGGCGCCCGAACTACGCCTCCGAAGCTCTCGGCGCAACCATCCACGACGCTCCAAGCCGAGCCTCAGTCCTAGACCCGCCTCAGAGTCCCGGGACACTCAGGTCCTACCGAATCCAGCGCTTCGGATGGTCCCCGACCCCCTTACGGAACCCGCCGAGGGTCTCCAAGCCCAGCCACGTTCAGGGACTTCCGGACACCCTAGCGCAAAACCACACCAAGGGAGCACGAACCGAAGCGGCCACCCCGACCCCCTCCAGCCGCCCCCGACGGAACAGAGCGCGGCGCCGCCAGGCGAGCAGAGCGCGGCCCGCGCGCCCTCCGACTTGCACACCTCCCCACAGCCGCAGCCGGCTCCCAGGCCCCCCGCGCACCGGGCCGGCCCCGAGTCCCACGGTCGAGGCGGGCCGGGCGCGGCACTCACCATCGCTCGCGCGCTCCGCTCCGGCCCCGCGCCGCGCTCCCGGCCCCACTCCCGGGTCTTGGCCGCGCTGCCCGGACGGCGAGATTCGGACCCCGCGAGTGAGCGCGGCTCGCGCTACTGAGCCCCGGGAGGCGGGCCCGCCGACGGACCAATGGCGAGGCGCGGGGGCGCGGGGCCCGGGCGGCGCGGCCAATCACGCCCGGGGCCGCCTTCCCCGCCCGCGCCCGCGCCTTAACTCTCGGCGCGCCGGGGCCGGGGCCGGGGGGCCGCGTGCGCACCCCCGAGGGCCGACCCGGGCTGGGGCTCCGGCGCCGGGCGCGGGCTCCAGACCTCGCCGAGACCCGGCTCGGGACCGGCCAAGGCCAGGGAGCCGCTCAGCTGCGTTCGGTGCGCGGCGCCGGGAGCCTCGGCGACCTTTGTCTTCCTGCTTGGTGCCTGCACGGAGTGTGAGCCAGGGCATTGCAGCTGCGCGCGCGCGCGCGCCCGTGTGTGTGTGTGTGTGTGTGTGTGTGTGTGTGTGTGTGTGTGTGTGTGTGTGTGTGTGTGTGTGTGTGTGTGTGTGTGTGTGTGTGTGTGTGTGTGTGTGTGTGTGTGTGTGTGTGTGTGTGTGTGTGTGTGTAAGAGTGAGAGAGGCTTGAAAAGAGGAGGGATGGAACCAGAGTGAAGGACTGATGCTTCCCCGCGCCTACACCGGTCTGTATGTCAGGGAAGGACTGTCTCTACATGTGGTTGTGTGGTTGCCTGAGTGAAGGAAGTGTGTGTCTGTGTGTTTGTATGGTGTGTGATCTGTACTCTTGGGCCTGTTGTGCACACACGCTGGTATGGTAGAAAGATATTCTGTGCCTCAGCTGTAAACAAGTAGAAACCAAATCCTGTGGTTTTGTGGTGTAGCCTGTGTTTGTTCGCATGTGCAGACCTGCGAGGGCCGTGGCTATTATTTGGAACAACTGTATATGCAGCCCAGTTTGTGAAAAAGAGAGAGAGAGAAAGATACAGCCAGAGTGTGTTTTGTCCGTGTGACTTTGTGTTGTGTTGAGAAAGAGAAATTAATGCGGGTTAATTTCTGGGATAAGTGGATGGTTAGGAGAAACAGACATTCCAGAGAACATGGGAGTTGGGACACTGAAGGATGTGTAAGAGTTCATCCTGGGCACAGTGCGCCAGGAGCCAAATGAGACCATGGAACCTGGGCAGTGTATGTGGCCACCTGGTGGGCAGGGAGGGGGCTGGGGAAATAACTCTCCCTGTTTCCGTTCAACAGCCTTCTGAATTCTCCAGCTTGGAGGGAAGCAGACAGGGAGGGGGGCCACTTGCCAGAATTCACAAAGTTTGTTGAGTGCCACGGATTGAAAGAAGGGAGAGGTGGGCCCTGCCCTGAAGGTGCCCAGATCTTCTCTGGACTGAAGGTCTGTGCCTTCTCTCCATCCTGGAGGACTGGTAACTTATACTATCAGCTGCCCAGACCATTCCTGGGAACTGCATCCTAATGCCTGGAGGGACATTCTGAGATCCAGGGAGACCGGAAAATGGAACCAGTTATCCTGGCAGTCCACTTACCAGTGATGTAATTCAGGGGATTCCCTTCTCTCTGAGCCTTGGTTTTCTCCTCTGTAAAGTAGAATTTGTAATTCCTGCCTACCCCTCAGTACTGATGTGAAGATTTAATGAGTTTGTGTACACATGGGCTCTTTGTAAGCTATGAATCACTGGAAAATGTTGAGCGTTACTCCATTTCTATAAAGTCCAAAGCACTTTGATGCTGTCAGAAGCCAGCCTTGCCTTTGTGGAAGGAATGACTGGAATGGGGGCACCAGGGGACTTCCAGGCGCTGGTAGAGGGTGGTTTGCGGGTGGGAGGGCTGGGTACAGGGATGTGCTGTCTGTGAAGCCTCCTTAGGATCTGTGCCTTTTTTCTGTATGTGTCATACTCCAACAGCATGTTCCGAAAAGAAGAGAAGAAAGGTCAGGTATCCTGACCGCAGTTCTTTTGCTCGCATGATGGGCATCCTGGATTGCTGGATCAGTGAGGCAGGAGCTGGGCTGAGTACTGGAGATGCACAACAGTGAACACGACAGGATCCTGACCCTTCCAGAAAACCGAGGAGAAAGGGCGTGGCTTTTCCACTTCTGAAGGGGACACACCGGCAGGGGAGGCGCATACCCAGAGGCAGACCCTGTTCTGGCGGCAGAACCAGGACTAGAACTGAGGACTTCCAGCACTCGAGCTGTCTTCTCTGTTCCATCCCACAGGCTGCCTGGGAAAGACAGGCCCTGGTCTTCATGCTGCTCGGGGCACAGCAGGGAGAAGATGTGCTGCCCATTCTGACCCTCACCTCCAGCTCCTCGGGGGTCCCCAGTATTCCCCTCCCCAAACAGCCTCATGGGAACAAAACTGTTCTACAGATACCATGATTCCCACCCCGGCCCCATGTTACAGGTGAGGAAAGTGAACGTTCAGAGAGGGAAAGTGACTCCCCCAAGGTGACACAGCGAGCCTAGGAGGACTTGCTCCTTCGTTCTGGCGCCATACTGCTTCTGTTGGCCTTTGTGGGCTCACTGTGCTGACAGAAACGTGGGCAGTTGTGTGGCAGGAGAACCCGATTCCCTTGTCAGGCTCCTATAGACTGGATGTTGAGGATGCTTCTGCCAAACACTCAGGTTTCTGGGTACAGTAGTCAGAGCATCAGGGCTCGAACTGGCAGAAAACCTACCTTAAAATGGTAAGGACAGGGTCGAGCAAGCTCTAGGCATGGCTGCACTGAGGAGCTCAGATGATGTCGTCAGGATTCAGGGTCAGTCTCTTGGTCCCTCAAGATTCTTTCCCTCCCTACTGATCTCATTCTCTGGCAGGCTCTCCTCCTAATCACAAAGCGGCTGCCAGCAGCTCTAGCCATGCATCCTAATCTCCCACAGCTCCAGCAGAAACAGAGACTCTTTTCCCAACAGTTCTAACAGCATTCGCCAAACCAAGTCTCATTGGCTGTTACTGAAATATGTATCCATTCCTTGGCCAATCAGTGTGACCAAGGGTTCTGATTGGCCAGGCCACCGAGCCTGAGGGTCTCAGAGGTACCTGGTGTTTGAAGTCCATGTGGGTCTAGCTATCCCAGCCTCAGGACTCAGCAAGATCCAAGTGTGAAAAGTGAAAGTGAAAGTTGATCAGTCGTGTCCGACTCTTTACAACCCCATGGACTATGCATGGAATTCTCCAGGCCAGAATACTGGAGTGGATAGCCATTTCCTTCACCAGGGGATCTTCCCAATGCAGGTCCAAGAAGAATCCTCCAGAATTTGTAGAGAGGCTTATATTTCATAGGCCTTCAATAAATGGCAACAGTTTTTATTGGTATTCTTCCTCCACTTTTCCTCTGTTATCATCTTGATGGTAATGTCTAGCATACAGTGGGTACCCCAGGAATCCTTAGCGGTTAACTGATTTGGATAGGGGGTTGCTGATACCACGTACCAAGTCAGAGTCTGGATAGGTTGGACAGCTATAGGTCTGCAGACAAAATGAGACTCGTTAAAAGAGCTATTCGATTTTTTATTTTGTCTTGTCTTCCATAACAGAACTGAAGCTATAGTCTAGAGATCCTGGAGAGTATCACCAGACTCTCTAGGAACAGACTCCCCTATCACACACACCCACCCACCAGCCTGTCTAAGAGGATGTAGTAAGGAGGAGCCCGTTAGGAGGTTGGTCCAGGAGGGCAGGCAGAGCTTGTCAGATCCAATTAGACTATTTCTTGACTCACCCAATGCTGTAGAGAGGTTGCCTGGGATGGGGCTGGGGACCAGGATGTTCCAGCCTGATCCTTTTCTCCTTGGGCCACTAGCTACTCTGATTCAGTTGGGCAGTTTGAGTTTCTGTGAGGGATTGGAGGTCCATTAAGTCCTGACCAACAGTAGATGCTGTTTATCAAATGTGCCCTGGGCCCCATACTTGTCACTTTACATGATTTAAATACAGGACCATTGGAACATATTTTGGATGCTCACATTATATCTGCTTTTCCTTTACTAAAAAAAATTATTTATTTATGGCTGTACTGGGTCTTCCTTGCTGCATGCGGGCTTTCTCTAGCTGTGGCAAGCAGGGGTTTTCTCACTGCAGTGGCTTCTCCCCTTGCAGAGCACAGGACCTAGATGTGCGGGCTTCAGTAGTTACCCCTCGGAGGAGGCTTAGTTACCCCTTGGCATGTGGAATCTTCCTGGACCAGGGATGGAACCTGTGTCCCCTGCATTGGCAGGCAGATTTCTTAACCACTGGACCACCAGGGAAGTCCCCCTCCTACCTTTCAGGAAGAAAACTGTAGTTCAGGTATCTTCAGCCTGGCTTTGTCCTGTGGATCTGAGTAACAGGGTGAGGGAGGAGAAAGACACAAGCCAGGAGAGACAGGGCAGAGGATGCTGGAAGGGAGGAGACGGGAGAGGCTGGAGCAGGAGCCAGGGAGCCAGAGCCGTGAAGCCTGAGCTTTGAGAAAATATTTGAGGGACTCGGAAGACAGATGTGTGTGCTGTGTGCAGAGGGTGGGAGGGAAGAAGAGAAGAAGGAACAAAGAGAGGAAAAGGAATGTTAAGAAGTTATGTTGAAATTATGCATGAAATCTTTAAATGAATGAAATCTTTAACATTTTTGGAAGTACTGAATAAACATTTGAATTGCTTTTTTTTTTTGTGTGGTGGGGAAAGGAAATGATATTTCTAATTCAATAAGGATTTGAGACTGGCCTCAAAGTGGCTCAGCTTTTACCCAGGTTACTCTTCTTATAAACAAAAAATGAGATTACACGATAATAAGATTGCTACAATGCATTGCCTGCTTACTGTATGCCAGACAGTGTGCTAATCACTCTTCCGTATTGTTCAACTCTGTAATACCCACGGGGGAGGATACTGCTATCTCACTTTACAAATGAGGAAACCGAGGCTCAGAGAAGCAAAGCAACTTGCCCAAGGTCACAGAGCCAGAAAGTAGGGAGCAGGGATGATATAGCTTTTCTTTTTCTTTTCTTTAGGGGAGGGGCGGGGGAGGGGAAGCACAGAGTCTTAACCACTAGACCACCAGGGAAGTCCCTGAAATAACTTTTCTGATTTTAATCTTCTGGTTAATGTAGCTTTCTTAGTTCTATTTGTTGTTGTTGATTTTTTAAGGAGCTTCAAAACCCTTTCTGCTTCTGATCATGTAGGAAAATACATAAATAAAAGTTAGACATGCACTGTCATTGACTCCACGATTCCTTGTGATCAGTATCGTCCCTGTTTTCTACATGAAGAGCCTGAAGCTGCGTGGAACATGGTCACTAACCCAGAGTAAGGCAGCTTTCAAGTTGTGATGTGTGAATTTGTTTTCTCTGAAGGAGCATACAGGAACCGGAGCTGGCTGGGAATCTGGGCTGCACCTCGGTTACCCAGGCATAAACTCACAGACTCTGAGGGCTGGACCTGAATCGGTCATCTATTCTAGTCCCTGTTTCAGTTTTTAAGTCTTTGCTGCTTCCCCCACAGTGGTCACCTGGCCCAAGTTTGACGTTTCTCAGATGGGAGACCCACTACTTTTGCGGAGCCCAGAGCTGGGGAAAGTAGGCCAGGTTGGAGCAGTGAAGCAGAAGAAATTCCTGAGCATTAGCTGGGATGAGCACAGAGACTGCCAGGAGGGACAGGCATGCGGAGCCTGGAAACCCACTTCCTCAAAGGTCTTCCCTGCCGGTAGTTTTTTTATCTACAGCCCTTATCAGTTGAGGGGGTAAGGGTGTGGTTTTTCAAGGAACCAAGTCACCCCAGAACCACACTGCCATTTCCCCTTTTGCTTTGGCTGCTAGAACACTCTTGGGTAAGTTATATATTCCACTTCAGTTACTAATTCAGTCCAGAAGCCCAAAAAGATCTCTCCCTATCTCCTTCTAATGGCTTTCAACCTCTCTTTTAAATTCATGTTTTATTTATTTATTTTTTTTTGGTAGGTAAACTTGAATTTATTAAATGTCAAAAACATTTGATTTTTTCAACCATTTAAAAATGCATAACTTTAGTTCACAGACCATACAAAAACAGGCAGATCAGTTTGCCAAACCCTGGTCCACATCATAGAATAGCACATAAACATGCTTTTTATGGGACTTTCCTGGCAGCCAAGTGGGTTCAATCCCTGGTTGGGGAACTAAGATCCTGCATGTCTTGTGGCAAGCACCCCTCCCCCCACGGTTTATTTTAAAAAGGTGCTGCCTTCAGGTTCAAGGATGACACATACGTGTACTTCCTATAACAGTAGGTGTAAGAGCTGCTAGTTATAGGGAACAATAAGACAACAACATTTTTAAAAGCCAGTTCCTATTTTACAAGCTGTACTTCTAAGTACTTGGTAGCTAGAGAACATTTCTATCATTGGACAGGCCCATGTCCTAACTGACAGTATTTATTCAGTACGTCATCACAAACCATATAATACAATAACAATTCCAACGTTTTATATTTATTACTGGGTCTCAGACTCATAGTGAGGAAATAACATCATGGGCCAAGCATTACAGTAGTGATGTTTTCATTGTGATTTGGCTGCTTAAAAAAGTGGTCTTAACATGTGTGCCACACATGTTAAGACCACTTCTTATAGACCCAGCTTGCTTCTTATAATAAGACCCAGCTTGGTTCTTATAATAAGACCCAGCTTGCTTCTTATAGACCCAGCTTGGTTCTTCTCCAATGTCTTCTCTAGGAGTTGTACCTGATTTTATTGCCAGTTTTCATTCAAATCCATTGAGGAATGGGACGATTCTGCTTTTGTTTCTTGGCCAGGAATCGCTTGATCCTGAAAGTCTTGTGAGAAGACATGGTGAGGAGAGAACTCAACCGCACATAGGATGGCGGAGAAGAGAAAAGAGCTCTTTTAAATTCATGTTTTATAATGTTTGCTTTAACACCAAGCAGCCACTTCACTGCATTTTGGTAAATGGAGAAGATGTTGATCATAAACAAAAACATTTGGTCACATGAATGTGTTGGTTGACAGCCAAAGAGAGTCAAGTCATAGAGAAATGGGAAAGGGCACAGAAGTAGAGTGGGCCAAGGTGGGCAAGCTAGATCAGGCAGGAGGGAGAGGATGTCAAGACCAACTCAGCAAATGTAACTGATCACACAGGGAAGAGGTGCTGGGTTCTGGAGATGCTGCACATGGCAGGGAGGGCAGGGGCACTGGAGAGGGAGGAGCTGAGTGTGACGGATGGAGTCACACACCCAGAGGAGGGCAGAGGGCTCAGGCAGTGGGAGCCACCTGTGCACAGACCCGGATGTGGTCAGAACACAGGAGGACAGGAAGAAGGCTCCAGTGTCTGGTGTATTTAGAGCAGTGAGGACCGTGGGTGAGCTGGGGCTAGGAGTGTGTCTTGCCACTCAGGAAGGTATCTTTTATCCTGAAACCTGAAGGCTTACGTTCTCAGGAGCAATCCCAGGCCAGGCACTATTTCCCACTCCTGGGTGTCCTTGGCTTTCAGCTGGGGGAGCAGGTGGGGACAGGAGAAAGGCATCGAGCCAGGTGCCCTCAAAGCAGACCAGCTGCCCAGCCCCACTGAGTCAAGGGGAGAGCTCCCTAGAGACTGCCCAGCCAGTCAGAGCAAGGATGGTGGGCTGGGAGCCCCCAAAGACCCCATCTGATTAGGGCTGGGGACCGTGGGATGAGATCCCACTCTGGAGTCAGACTCTAAGTGGATTCTGTCCTTAGCTGAGAGCCTAGCCAAGGTTCCACACCTCTCTGAACCTCATCTCTAAAACACCAGAATTGATGCTTTTGAACTATGGTGTTGGAGAAGACTCTTGAGAGTCCCTTGGACTGCAAGGAGATCCAACCAGTCCATCCTAAAGGAGATCAGTTCTGAATATTCATTGGAAGGACTGATGCTGAAGCTGAAACTCCAATACTTTGGCCACCTGATGCAAAGAACTGACTCATTGGAAAAGACCCTGATGCTGGAAAAGATTGAAGGCAGGAGGAGAAGGGGACGACAGAGGATGAGATGGTTGGATGTCATCCCCGACTCGATGGACATGAGTTTGAGTTAGTTCCGGGAGTTGGTCATGGACAGGGAGGCCTGGCGTGCTGCAGTTCATGGGGTCACAGAGTCAGACACGAGTGAGCGACCGAACTGAACTGAAAACACCAGAGATGTTGCCTGTCCTGAAGGGCTGTTTTGAAGCTCAAGTGAGCCAACAAAAGCAAAAGACTTAATGTAAAGTAGTTGTTTGATCAATGTTCACTTCCCCAAACCCAGGGTCCTAGGAAAGAGGCCTTTGATGGAGTCAGCCTGTACCCTACACACCGTGCCCCATCTCAGGTCTGACTGGGGCTCCCACAGCCTATGTTAAATGGCTAACGGAGCCCCTCCACTTTGTCCAGCCCAGCCTGTTTCCTGTGTTTCCTGTCTCCTCTGTCTGCTGCCAGCGCTGTAGCCCCAGAAACAGGGGCCAACCTGTAGCTGGTGCTCAATAAACGTCCATCAAGCTGTACGGAAGGCCTCTTCTGGAGGATGCAGTCCGATCAACAAGCATCTCCTCTCTGCACACGCATATCTGGTTTAGCCTTCCCATAACCCCTATTTTCACAGATGAAGATCTTGAGGGTCAGAGAGATGAAGTGACTTTCCCCAGGCCAAAGTGACAACCTGGGATTGAATCCACCTCCATCAACCCTGAATATTCATTGGAAGGACTGATGCTGAAGCTGAAGCTCCAGTACTTTGGCCATCTGATGTGAAGAACTGACTCATCAGATTCCTGATGCTGGGAAAGATTGAAGGCGGGAGGAGAAGGGAACGACAGAGGATGAGATGGTTGGATGGCATCACCGATTCAATGGACATGAGTTTGAGCAAACTCCAGGAGATAGTGATAGACAGGGAAGGCTGGTGTGCTGCAGTCCATGGAGTTGCAGAGAGACTGGCATGACTGAGCAACTAAACAACAGCTATCTGATTACAAAGCTCTGGTTCTTCACTGGGGCTTTATATAACTGCACTATAGCTTTTTCATGCAGAGGGCAGAATTCAAAAGTTTCAGCTTAGCTGAAAATGGCTGGGGGATCTCTGGGGATGGGGACAGTCATTCAGAGTCTCTGTGCTTCCTTCTCTAAAATGAAAGGATTTTTAAAAAAGTAAAATAAAGAACATGAAGGGGTTGGATCTGTGATTCTCAACCCTGGCAACCTGTTTGAATTGTCTGGGGAGCTTTTAAAATATACTGGTCCCTGGGCCCCACCTGAGGGCAATTAAACCAATCTCTAAGGGTGGATCCCAAAGTTCACCAAACTCCCAGGTTTGATCTGATTGCATAGTCAGGGCTGAGAACACTGAACTAGACCCTCAGTGAGGGCCATTGCAAGAAGCCAGCCCATATGGTGTGGTGGAGAAACCAGGGCTTCACAGCTGAGTGGATGTGGGTTCTAATCCCAGATCTACACTTTCCCATACCCCAACATCCTCATTCAGCAAAGGAGGAGAGCAAGGCTCAGTGAAGTCCAAGGTCACATAGCTCAGCAGTGCCATTGTGGAGATCTGAATCCAGGTCTGCCCTCAAGAGCATTATATCCTGGGGAACTTCCTGGTGGCTCAGTGGCTAAGACTCTGAGTTCCCAATGTAGGGGACCTGGGTTCGATCCCTGAACAATACCACATGCGGCAGCTGAAAATCTTGCATGTGGCAACTAAAGATTCCTCATGCCCCAATTAAGATGGAAGATCCTGCCTGCCGCAGATAAGACTGGGTGCAGCCAAATAAACCAATTAAATAAAAAAATTTTTTAAGTATGACTGAAGTACCAAGAAAGAGAAAATGCAATTATATAAAATGTTCAATTAAAAAAAAAAGACAGGAAAAGGGTGGAAGGTAAAAATTAGAATTAAAAGAAAAAGAGAGTTATGTCCTACAGGTGAGAGGAGGTGTGGGCAGGTGGGTCTTCTTGTAGCCTGCAGCCCACCTGGGTGCTGGACCGCCTGAGCCTGGCTGAGTCTGTGAGGCGGGATCCCGCAGTCATCCCCGCCCATGACTCACAGTATGGGCAGCAGGTGTCGCGGCAGCGTGAGCTCACACACACCTCAGCCGTCTCCTCACCTAGCACGTGCTCAGGCACCTCCATGCCCCACCATGCTCCAAGCCCTGGGCAGCAGTAGACCAGTGTGGACAGGCTGGGCAGCTGGTGTATGACTGGGGCAATCGCATTAGCTGCAAGAACAGACTGGCAGGAAGATTGATGCCAACCGAAGGCACAAGAAGTTGTTTTAAACCCCTGCCCCACCGCTCATGGGCCATGTGGTTAGCAGGTCGAGGCAACTCTTTTAAACTCTACCACGAGTGTGCAACAGTAAGGCTCCTAGACTTCCCACCCCGACTCTAACCGTGCCATCCCCTCACCTGGAGTGCCCTTCCCAGTCTCTGTCCAAAGGACACCTCTTGAGATAGGCCTTCCCTGGCCACCCTCTCCAAGGAAGTTTCTCTTTCTATTTTCTGTTACTGCACCCTCGGTCTTTTTTCCTTCTCTTTAGCAGATTTTATAATTCTATACTTAGGGGTTTAATGACTGATCCACTGACTCTCTGCCTAATTAAATGATAAAACCCACAAATGCAAGGCCTGTGTCTTTCGTGTTTTGTCATAGCTCTTTACAAGGTGTAACTAACATGCCACAAAACTCACCATTTTAAGTGTATAATTCAGTGAATTTTAGTAAATTCATAGAGTTGCACAACCATCACCACAGTCCAGATGTAGAACTTTAATCATTTTCAAAAGATCCCTCAAACCTCTTTGCAAGTTCAGTCACTTTTTGCTGTTCAGTCACTTTGTCGTGTCTGACTCTTTGCAACCCCGTGGACTGCAACACACCAGGCTTCCTTCACTACCTCCTGAAGTTTGCTCAAACTCAAGTCCATTGAGTCAGGGATGCCATCCAACCATCTCATCCTCTGTCGTCCCCTTCTCCTCCTGCCCTCAATCTTCCCCAGCATCGGGGTCTTTTCCAATGAGTTGGCTCTTCACATCAGGTGGCCAAAGTGTTGGAGCTTCAGCTTCAGCACCAGACCTTCCAATGAATATTCAGGGCTGATCTCCTTTAGGATTGACTGGTTGGATCTCCTTGCTGTCCAAGGGACTCTCAAGAGTCTTCTCCAACACCACAATTCAAAAGCATCAGTTCTTCAGTGCTCAGCCTTCTTGATGGTTCAGTTCTCACATCTGTACATGATTACTGGAAAAACCATAGCTTTGACTGTAAGGGCTCCTGCTTTTACCCTCATCCCAGGCAGTCACCAATCTGCTTTGTGTCCCCCCAGTTTTGCCTCTTCTGGGAAAGTTGCGTACATGGAACCATGTAATGTGAAGCCTTCTTGCACTAAGCATGAAGTCTGAGCCTCTTCTGTGCTGCAAGTCTTGGTCATTTGTTTCTTTTTATTGCTAAACAGTAACCCCTAACACGGCTGTGCTACATTTTCTTTATCCATTCACCTTGTCAATTTTGGATTGCCTCCAGGTTTTTTTCTGTAGAATAACACTGCTATGGACATTTGCCTAAAAGACTTTGTGTGGACACACATTTTCGTTTCCCTGGAGTGAATACCTGGGTGTCTATGAGCGGAATTCCTGGGTTGTGTGGTCAGCAGTATATATTCAGCTTTTTTCAGAGACTGTCAAGTTCATTTCCAAAGTGGCCGTACCATCTCACATCCCCACCAGCAGTGTATGAGGCGGCGCCATGTCTACCATCTACCAAATGACCCTTATGAATGATTTTTTTTTTTAATTATTGACCATGCTGTGTGGCATGGTCAGATCTTAGTTCCCTGGCCAGGGATGGAACCACACCCCTCTGTAGGGGAAGCATGGAGTCTTCACCACTGGGGCCATCAGCTGCTGCTAAGTCACTTCAGTTGTGTCCGACTCTGTGTGACCCCATAGATGGCAGCCCACCAGGCTCCCCTGTCCCTGGGATTCTCCAGGCAAGAAGACTGGAGCGGGTTGCCATTTCCTTCTCCAATGCATGAAAGTGAAAAGTGAAAGTGAAGTCACTCAGTCGTATCCGACTCTTAGCGACCCCATGGACTGCAGCCCACCAGGCTCCCCCATCCATGGGATTTTCCAGGCGAGAGTACTGGAGTGGGGTGCCATCGCCATCAGGGAAGTCCCTAAAAGATGTATGTCCTTACCTCTCTGAAATGTGATGGAGGAATTGAATCCACATGGAAAAGAGCATCTCTGCATTGTCTTTAAGAGGCTGCTAAACAGATTGTCCAAAACATAGGTCCACATGTGACGAACCCTTCTTGTACTTTAGCGCCAGGGTAAAGGGTCTTTCCCAGCTGAAATAGCCTTTGTTCTTAAATTTGGGGTTGGAGATAATACATCGTGTTTCCCTTTTTGCCCTGCATGAGAGGATGCTTAGGGCAACATTGAGTTGACTGGGAATGCCTGGTAGGCAGGGGCCAGGGCCTCTTTGCCTCTGGTTCCACAGGACCTAGCACAGCTCCTGTCCCAGAGAGATTTATCAACAAATGTCAGTTTGGTGGAATGGAATGGAAATGCAGTGACTTCATTGAATTAGAACATCTTAATCAAGTATTTTCTAGCCTTCCAGGTATTTTTTTTAACAGTCTGTATGTGGAGTTTATTGTAGATGGTGTGTATGTTCCTTGGAGGTGTATAAATTATGAAAGAATAACACTGAAGAAAATTGAGTTCCTGACATTAAAATATTTACATCTGGATGGGAAGATAAATCACACACCAAAATAGCTGCGGAGGAAATGAGAAAGTGATGAATGTTGTACAAGAGTGATTAAGGGCTATGAAAGTCCACAGGCCAGAGTTTGGCTGAAGGGGAGAAGGAATGGGTGAGGTGAAAGTAAAGGACAAGATTTCCAGAGGCAAATGCTTTACCTAAAGGGGTCAGTGGGTCAGACTTGGGGAAACAGGCTCTCCTCCCCTTGAAGGAGGTGGGAGCTGGTGGAAGGAGCAGCTGGTCCAAGAATTCTCAGTGAAGCTGGTCTTGAAAATGCATATGCTGGGGACTCCCCTGGTGGTCCAGTGGCTAAGAGTCCATGCTCCCAGGGCAGGAGGCCTGGGTTCAATCCCTGGTCAGGGAACCAGATGCCGCATCCTGTAACTAAAGATCCCGCATGACCCAGTGCAGCCAAATAAACATTTAAAAAAAGAAAGAAAGTTCATATCCCTTTGGACCCAGAAGTTCTACTTTCACACATTTCTCCTGCAGAAATAATTAAAGATATGCACAGCTATATTGCTGCAAAGATACTCCCTCACCAAGTAGACTTTAATAGAAACTAATAGCACCCATTGTAATTATGCTGAGGAATTTGTGGCAGAATTTCTGTAGCCATGGAAAACTACTGATGTGGGATAAGTATTGAAATGGAAAATTGTTCATGACTTGTGATTGAATGAAACAAATGGAAGGTTATAATACTGTGAGTGTCCTACAACTCAGCAATTCTGTCCTTGGTATTGATCCCAAAGAAATTCATGTTCCCAACACAAGAGTGGTGGCATGTAGCATGGTTTGCACAATCAATCATCAGGGGAACTGGTAAAGAAACTGTAGTTCATTCAGTCCACAGAATCATGATTGGCAGTGTAAACGGAATGAACTGGGTGATGCGGGATCCACGTGAACACATCTGTGAGACATTATGACAGACCAAAGGCATGTGTGAATGACTCGATTCATCTGAAGTTTAACAATATCCAGAGCATTGATTTGGAAGATAAACCCCAGATTTGTGAGAGAGTTTGACCCTGGTAGGGGAACACTGTGGAGGGACTTCCAAGGAGTTACCGGGTGTGTGTATGTAGGTGGCGAGTGCTTCAGCTATATCTGCTAAGTTTTATTTATTTATTTATTTTTTTAAACCTCAATAGACTTCCCTGGTGGCCCAGTGGCTCAGACTCCTGCTCAAAATGCAGGGGGCCCAGGTTCGATCCCACGTGGCACAGCTAAAATCTCCTGCGTGCTGCAACGAGGATTCATGATCCCATGTGCCGCAGCTAAGACCCAGTGCAGCCAAATAAGTAAATTAAAACAAACCCTAATCAGTTAGGATTTTTATTTCAATAAATAAATAAAAGAGCTGAAGCAAACATACTAAAAGTGTTGTTTTGTCAAACCTTGATTATTACAAGTGTATGTTACAGTATTCCCTAGTTTTTTTACTTATATTACTTCATTTGAAAAATTGCACTCATTGCATTTTGTTAATATGTGGAAAACTGAAATTTAAAGAGTATATGTAGCAATAGCAGAGGAACCAGAGACCAAATTGCCAACATCTGTTGGATCACCAAAAAAGCAAGAGAGTTCCAAAAAAACATCTACTTCTGCTTTATTGATTATACCAAAGCCTTTGACTGTGGAGATCACAACAAACTGTGGAAAATTCTTAAAGAGATGGGGATGGGAATACCAGACCACCTTACCTGCCTCCTGAGAAATCTGTACACAAGTCAAGAAGCGATAGTTAGAACCAGACATGGAACAACAGACTGGTTCCAAGTAGGGAAAGGAGTACATCAAGGTTGTATATTGTCACCCTGCTTATCTAACTTATATGCAGAGTACATCATGAAAAACACTGGGCTGGATGAAGCACAAGCTGGAATCAAGATTGCCAGGAGAAGTATCAATAACCTCAGATATGCAGATAACACCACCCTTATGGCAGAAAGTGAAGAACTAAAGAGCCTCTTGATGAAAGTGAAAGAACAGATAAGATCAGTCGCTCAGTCGTGTCCGACTCTTTGCGACCCCATGAATCGCAGCATGCCAGACCTCCCTGTCCATCACCAACTCCCAACACCAGTTCACTCAGACTCATGTCCATCGAGTCAGTGATGCCATCCAGCCATCTCATCCTCTGTCGTCCCTTTCTCCTCCTGCCCCCAATCCCTCCCAGCATCAGAGTCTTTTCCAATGAGTCAACTCTTCGCATGAGGTGGCCAAAGTACTGGGGTTTCAGCTTTAGCATCATTCCTTCCAAAGAAATCCCAGGGCTGAAAAGTTGGCTTAAGGCTCAACATCATGGCATCTGGTCCCACCACTTCATGGCAAATAGATGGGGAAACAGGGGAAACAGTGTCAGACTTTATTTTTCTGGGCTCCAAAATCACAGCAGATGGTGACTGCAGCCATGAAATTAAAAGATGCTTACTCCTTGGAAGGAAAGTTATGACCAACCTAGATAGCATATTAAAAAGCAGAGACATTACTTTGCCAACAAAGGTCCGTCTAGTCAAAGACCACTGGTTTTTCCAGTGGTCATGCATGGATATGAGAGTTGGACTGTAAAGAAAACTGAGCACTGAAGAATTGATGCTTTTGAACTGTGGTGTTGGAAAAGACTCTTGAGAGTCCCTTGGAGTGCAAGGAGATCCAACCAGTCCATCCTAAAGGAGATCAGTCCTGAATAGTCATTGGAAGGACTGACACTGAAGCTGAAACTGCAATTCTTTGGCCACCTGATTCGAAGAACTGACTCATTTGAAAAGACTGGGAAATGCTGGGAAAGATTGAAGGCGGGAGGAGAATGGGATGACAGAGGATGAGATGGTTGGATGGCATAACCAACGAGATGGACATGAGTTTGAGCAAGCCTCGGGAGTTGGTGATGGACAGGGAGGCCTGGCATGCTGCAGTCCATGGGATCGCAGAGTCAGACATGACTGAGCAACTGAACTGAAATGATGGAGCAATAATCAGTCTCGTGTATGTGCGTGCTAAGTCACTTTAGCCATGTCTACTCTTTGTGACCCCGTGGACTGTAGCCCGCCAGGCTCCTCTGTCCATGGGATTCTCCAGGCAAGTATATTGGAGTGTGTTGCCATGCCCTCCTCCAGGGAATCTTCCCACCCCAGGAATCAAACCACTCGTGCCACCTGGGAAACCCAGTAATCAGTTAATCATGACTATTTCTCTATGATGAGATCACTGATTTTTTTTTTTACATTCCTATTTTTATTTTGATATACCTATATTTTCTGATTTTCCTATAGTTAGCATGTATAACCTGCACAGTGTTTTAAAACTTAAAAAAATAAAAGAGTCTAGGGGTGGTTCAGTGATTAAAAGCCTGCCACGGATTTGATCCCTGGTGGGGAAGCTAAGATCCCACGTGTTGTGGAGCAACTAGGCCTGTGCGCCACAGCTAGAGAGTCCATGCACCACAGGGAGATCCTCCAGGACCCCGTGAAGACCCCACGTGCTGCAACTGAGACCTAATGCAGCCAAGTGAGTAAATAATTATTTTAGGAATAAACACATAAAAGAGTCTAAAAACTGTGAGGAGGCCGTTCGGAGCAGAGACAGCAGTAGGATCAGAGGCTGGCTGAGGGATGGGGAGAAAAACCTCTGGAAAGGAGAGCTAGTTGCACATCGCGGAGGACTTGGTCCCAGGTCAAGGTGCTGTGACCTGACCCTGAAGCCCAGGGGGCCTCAAACTGGGGTCTCTGACCTCTGAGAAGCCTCAGGCATGTTCCCAGTAATCTGGCTTCACCAGAGTTTTCATAATGTGGGGCTTTCATTTCAGTGATAATCTAAAAACAGTGAGTATAAGCGTATTCTGACTCCGCTGAGTGACCCAGGCGTCAAAACCCAGAGCAGCCAACCCTAATTTTGAGCCCACGTGGGTCTGTGCTTGGGGTCAGCTTGGCGCCAACTGGCCCCCTTTAATTGTCTTGGGCTGATGAGGAAAGAAAGAAGCAGGTCTCAGCTTGGCTGGTTTATTTTCCAGGACCATGAACTCAGCCCTTGGGCCTGGGAGATTTCCAAGGGCCCAGACAACATTCCAGATCTAAAAAAGAATGTTAACAGCTCTGAAGGGACAAACAAAACAACTAAAATAACAGGCACACCCACAAACACTGTTCATGGAAATACTTTCAACTGCAGAATTATATCCCCTCTTACAGCAAGAAGCAAAGATGTAACTGATGTGCAGTGTGGGTATGTTTTTAATGTGTCTAACAAGAGCTAAGTGGAGCCTCCACAGTTAAGAATTCTGGAGGCCTGTTTGTTGTTCAGTCACTCAGTCCTGTCTGACTCTTTGCAACCCCGTGGACTGTAGCACGCCAGGCTTCTCTATCCTTCACTATCTCCTGGAATTTGCTCAAACTCATGTCCATTGAGTTAGTGATGCCATCCTACCATCTCATCCTCTGTCGCCCCCTTCTCCTTCTGCCCTCAATCTTTCCCAGCATCAGAGTCCTTTCCAATGAGTCAGCTCTTCGCATCAGGTGGCCAAAGTATTGGAGCTTCAGCTTCAGCATCAGTCTTTCCAATGAATACTCAGGGTTGATTTCCTTTAGGATTGACTGGTTTGATCTGTTTGATGTACAAGTGACTTTTGAGAGTCTTCTCCAGCACAATTTGAAAGACTCATTTCTTTGGTGCTCAGCCTTCTTTATGGTCCAATTCTCACATCTGTACATGACTACTGGAAAACCATAGCTTTGACTAAATGGATCTTAATTGGCAAAATGATATCTCTGCTTTTTAATATGCTGTCTAGGTTTGTCATAGCTTTTCTTCCAAGGAGCAAGTATCTTTTAATTTTGTGGCTGCAGTCAACATCCGCAGTGATTTTGGAACCCAAGAAAATAAAATCTGTCACTGTTTTCACATTTTCCTCTTCTATTTGCCATGAAGTAATGGGACCAGACGCCATGATCTTCGTTTTTTTTCATGTTGAGTTTTAAACCAGCTTTTTCACTCTCCTCTTTCACTCTCATCAAGAGGCTCTTTAGTTCCTCTTAGCTTTCTGCCATTAGAGTGGTATCATATGCATATCTGAAGTTGTTGATATTTCTCCCAGCAATCTTGATTCCAGCTTGTGATTCATCCAGCCCAGCGTTTCTCATGATGTACTCTGCATATAAGTTAAATAAGCAGGGTGACAATATACAGCCTTGACATACTCCTTTCCCAGTTTTGAACCAGTTCATTGTTCCATGTCTGGTTCTAACTGTTGCTTCTTGACCTGCATACAGATTTCTCATGAGGCAGGTAAGGTGGTCTGGTATTCGCATCTCTAAGAATTTTCCACAGGTTGTTGTGATCCACACAGTCAAAGGCTTCAGTGTAGTCAACGAAGCAGACGTAGATGTTTTTCTGGAATTCCCTTGCTTTCTCTATGATCCAACAAATGTTGAGAATTTGATCTCTAGTTCCTCTGCCTTTTCTAAATCTAGCTTTTACATCTGGAAGTTCTCAGTTCACATACTGCTGAAGCCTAGCTTGGAGGATTTTGAGCATTATCTTGCTAGCTTGTGAAAGGAGCGCAATTGTACAGTAGTATGAACATTCTTTGGCATTGCCCTTCTCCGGGATTGGAATGAAAACTGAGCTTTTCCAGTCCTGGGGCCATTGCTGAGTGGAGTTTTTACCTAGCTTTATGTCTTAAGGAGCAATATAATAAAAACGTTTCAAATCAACAATGTCTGACTGGGATGGTCTTCTTCTGGATTGACATCACACTCCAAGATGTCTGGCTTTTGGTAAGTGACCACATCATCATGGTTATCTGAGTCATTAAGACATTTTCTTATCTGAGGGCCTATGACGGTTCTTATAACAGTCCTGGGCTTAAAACACAGAGGAATTGCCATGCCCACAGCCAGGGGCCCAAATGATGATTCCATGCACTCACCTGTGAGAGGGTTCCTGTCACCCACATGGAAAAGAGAAGTGAGTGAATCTATTCAGCCCGCACAACCCCGGTGGGAGCTTCAAACTAGAAACAAAAGGAAACATGCAAACAAGCAAGATGAACACACTGGCACAGCCCGCAGAGTGCTCAGTATTGCAAGGGCTGATCTTGATCCTGCAAAACAACATCCGGCACATTAAATGACTACCGTTCATCGGAATGAGATCAGATTTGTAGCTGTGCTTGTGTTTAATTTGTAACTTGGTTTTATGAGAGCCCATGGAGTTTGTACCTAGTTTTATGTCTTATAAAACAGTATGATAAAAACATTTCAAATCGATAATGTCTGGCTGGGAGGATCTTCTTCCTTTCAGAGAGCGTGTCTATATATTATTCAAGCTGGGAAACATGGGGAGGGGCACAGCAACCTACAGAAGGGCTCCAGGTCGGGGGTGAGCTTGTGGGAGCCCCATGCCAGGGAGATGAATTGGGCAGCGTGTTCCCGATGACCAGAAGCCATTAGACAAGGGCTGGCATGAGGCTTGAACTCCTAAGGGCAAGAATGGAGGTCTTCCTTTGAGCCCCCATAGTGCCAAGGGTCGGACTCAGAATGCCACAGGAGCCTCGTGAAGACTCCCCACCACCCTGCAGTCTCCTGGTGGGAGAGTCCTGGGTCTCCAGGCTGAAGGCAGAAGATGTACCCCCCTGGTCCCAGGGGGTCCACTGGGTCAGACTGGCTCACCAAAGCCTCACGGCATGTTGGCTGAACACAAGGGGCCAGGAAGACTCTGCCTCTCCTTTCTTCATTCCTCACGTGCAGTCCTCCAGTAAATCACTTAGTTCTACCTCCAAAGCACATCCAGACCCAGCCCCTCCAGTTGGGCTTCCCCGACAACTCAACAGGTAAAGAATCTGCCTGCAACGCAGGAGACACCGGAGACACCAGTTCGAGCCCTGGGTTGGGAAGATTCTCTGAAAAAGGAAATGGCAACCCACTCCAGTCTTCCCACCTGGAGAATCCCATGGACAGAGGAGCCTGGCAGGCTACAGTCCATGGAGTCGCACAGTCGGATGCGGACTCAGCACACATACACATCCAAAGCATATCCAGCCCCAGCCCCTCCACATCCAGCCTCTGCCATCCCTCCCCTGGACGGTGTGAACGGTGCCCTTCCCAGGCTCCCTGCTCAGCTCCTGTCTCCTGAGAGACCCTTTTTTTCACACACGGAAAGAAGGAGACTCTTGGGACTTCCCTGATGGTTCCGTGGTTAAGACTCTGAGCTCCCAGTACAGGGGGCCCAGGTTCAATCCCTGGTCAGGGAACTAGATCCCACATGCCACAACAGGGCATTCACGTAGTGCAATTCAAGGTCCCGGGCGCCGCAGCGAAGACCCGGAGCTGTCAGATAAATAAAATATATGTATTTTTTAAGTTTATTTTTTAGTTGAAAGGTAATTGCTTTACAGAATTTTGTTGCTTTCTGTCAAACCTCAACAGGAATCAGCCATAGGTATACATATATCCCCTCCCTTTTGAACCTCCCTCCCATCTCCTGCCCCATCTTTTTTTAATTTAAAAAAGATGGGGATTCTCAGAATGTAAAAACGCTCCTCTCCCCAAGCTCAGAGTTAAATTCAGACTCTCCACGTGGACCTTCCTCTGCCCACCTGGCCACCCCCTTCCCTCCCGTCGGCCCACTCAGTGCCCACCACAGCGTGCTCCTTGCTGTCATACCCCCTTCCCTGCCCTCGGCCCACTCAGTGCCCACCACAGCGTGCTCCTTGCTGTCATACCCCCTTCCCTGCCCTCGGCCCACTCAGTGCCCACCACACGTGCTCCTTGCTGTCACCAGGAGATACCACGGTCACCAGGGGTCAGGGGCTTGGGCCCTGCTGTTCCCTGGACTTGGGATGGTGTCCTTCAGGGCTGAGCAGGGTGGCTCCCTCCTACCTGTTAAGTCTCAACACAAGCCTCACTTTCCCAGAGGGGACCTTACACCTGATCCTCCAGGTGAAGCAGCTCAGGCACCATCACCCCTGCCCGGGCGCTCAGACCCTGTTTCAAGCCATCACAGCGCTCCCTGTACTTGTCCGGTCCGTGGGTTCGTTACTCCCCGAATGCCTGGATCTATAGTCGCTGCTGATCCCCCATGAGGGCAGCGCCATCTGTGTCCTGTTCACTGTTCATCTCCAGCACCTTGAATGGCCTTGGCACATCGTAAGTTGCTCAGTAAAAGCAGATTGAGTAAACATTTCACACCCGGGAGAACGGCTAGAATCAAAAGGGTGAGGATGAGGAGAAATGAGAATGTTTATACAGTTGCTAGTGGGAACGGAACATGGTGCAGCCCGTTTTGAGTCAGTCATTTCTCAAAAACATTACAGACAAAGTTGCCATATGATCCTGCAATTTCACTCCTAGGTATGTATGCAAGAGAATGAAAACACATGTCTATACAAAAACTTGTTTGTGAGTGTTCACAGCAGCACCATTCATAACTGCCCCAAACTGGAAACAACCCAAATGTCTACCAGCAAGAAATATACAAATAAAATGTGCTATATCATTACAATGCAGTATTATTTAGCAACAGAAAGAATGAAGTAATGATACATGTTGCAACATGGAAAAACCTCAAACACATACACCAAGTAAAACAGCCAGGCACAAAAAGCCACATATTATATGATTTTATTTACATTAAACGTCCAGAGCAGACAAATATATAGAGACAGAAAGTAGATTTCTGGTTTCCAGGGGCTAGAGGGAGGGGGAAATAGGGAGTGACTGCTCATAAGCATGGGGTCTTTACAGGATGATGAAATACTCTGGAATTAGATAGTGGTAACGGTTGCACAACTTTGTGAATGTATTAAGAACTGTTGAATTCTATTCTTTAAAAGGATGAAGTCTATGGTATATGACTTATATCTCTGTTTAAAACAGTGGAATGCTAATGTTCATAACAATGTTATTCATGATAGCCAAAAAGTAGAAAAAAATCCGAAAGTCCATTAACTGATTAATGGATAGACAAAGTGTGGTCTATCCATATGACAGAATATTATTCAACAATGAAAAGGAAGTAAGTAATGATACAGGTTACAACGTGGTTGAACCTCGATGACATTACGAGCAAAAGAAGCCAGTCAGAAAAGACTGGCTATGCTATCATATGATTCTATTCATAGGAGATGTCCAGAAGAGAGAAATCCTAGGGCTTCCCTGGTGGCTCAGATGGTAAAGAATTCACCTGCCAGGCAGGAGACCCAGGATCGATCCCTGGGTCGAGAAGATCCCCTGGAGAAGGGAATGCTTCCCCACTCCAGTATTTTTGTCTGGAGAATCCCATGGACAGAGAAGCCTGGCGGGCCACAGTCCATGCGGCCACAAAGAGTTGGGCAAGACTGAGTGACTAACTTATAGAGACAGAAAATAGATTAGTGGTTTGCCTAGGGCAGGGTGGGGAGAGGAAAACGCAGTGAAGGGCTGAGAAGTGATTGCTGATGAATACAAGGCTTCTTGGGGGATTGAAATGTTCTGAAATTGGATTATATGAACAGTTGAATGACTCTGAATATACTAGAAAGCATTGTCTTGTCCACATTAAGTGGGTGCACTTTTATGGGATAGAAATTATAGCTCAATAAAGCTATTTTAAAAGTTTATTAAATGAGTGAATGGGGAGACATTAAAGCAGGAGGGAGACAAGGGAGGAACAACAACTGAGAAACTTTTCTCCAGGTCTGACGTAGCTGATTCCCCAAGACACCCGAGCTGGTGAGTCTGAGAGCATTTTTTTTTTGTTCCCCTTAGTCTTTTGTTCCCATCTGCGTCTCTCCCCTTCTCTCCGGATCCAAGCTGGGCCCGTGGAGGACCCATCTGAGACAGGGCACGACTGCCCCCTGGTGGTGGTCAGAAGTGACCACTTGGGAATATGGTCAGCAGGACAGACAGGGTAAGTGCCCAGCTTCTTCTTTTTTTTTTTAATGTAAGAGTCGGCTATATAATATTATAATTCAGCGTTGTGTACACTACAAAGTGCTCACCAGCACAAGGCTAGTCACCATCTATCACCAGACAGCTGACACCCTTCACTCTATTTCATCCTCCCTCCAACCTCCTTCTCCTCTGCCAACCACTGACTGGATCTCTGCATCTATGAGTTTTTGTTTATTTGTTTGTTCGTTGGGGTTGTTTGGATTCCATACATGAGTGAGATCATACTGCATTTGTCCTTCCCCATCTGACATTTCATTTGGCCTAATAACTTCAGGTTCCATTCATGTCACTGCGGACGGCAGGATTTCACTGCTTTTTATGGCCTCGTGTGAAGAGTTGACTCATTGGAAAAGACTGATGCTGGGAGGGATTGGGGGCAGGAGGAGAAGGGGATGACAGAGGATGAGATGGCTGGATGGCATCACCGACTCGATGGACGTGAGTCTGAGTGAACTCCGGGAGTTGGTGATGGACAGGGAGGCCTGGCATGCTGCGATTCATGGGGTCGCAAAGAGTCGGACACGACTGAGCAACTGAACTGAACTGAGTATCTCATTTTATATATACCACATCTCTTTTAGCCATTCATCCATCCATCCAACTTAAGTTGCTTCCTATCTCGGCTACTGTAAATAATGTTGCAATGAGCATACGGGTGCATGTGTGTTTTGAATTCGTGTTCTCCTGTTCTTTGGATGAACACCTGGAAGTGGAAACGCTGGGCTGTGCCCTTGGTCTAGTCTTTCTTTGAGGAATCTCCATGCCCTTTCCCAGAGTGGCTACATCATTTTACAGTCCTGCCGACCGTGTGCGAGGATGTCTAGCCTCTCCAACATTTGTGATTTCTTGTCGTTTCGATAATAGCTATTCTGTGAGGTTTGAGGTGATATCTCACTGTGGTTTTGCTTTGCTTTTCCCTACTTGTTAGTGGTTCTGAACAACTTTCCACGTGCCTATTGGTCATCTCTATATCTTTTTTGGAAAAAAAAAAATCTGTTTCAGTCCTCATTTCTCTTGGGCTGTTTCTTCTTCTATTGTTGAGTTGTATGACTTCTTTATGTATTTTGGATGCCACTCCCTTACTGGATACACAACTGGCAGGTATCTTCTCCCACGCAGTAGGTCACCTTTTTGATTTGATGGTCTTTTCCTTTGTTGTGCAGAAGTTTTTAGTTTGATGTAGCCCCATTTTTTCTCCATTGTTTCCCTTGCCCACAGAGTCAGAGCCACAAAAACATCAAGATAAGACCAAGGTCAGTGAGGTTACTGCCTATGTTTTTTTCTAGGAACTTTATGCTCTCAGGTCCTACATTCAAGTCTTTAATCCATTTTGATCTAATTCTCATGTATGGTATAAAATAATGGTCCCATTTCATCCTTTCGCATGTGGCTGTCCAGTTTTCCCAATAGCATTTATTGAAGAGACTATCCTTTATTGTATATTCTTTGCTCTTTTGTTGTCAATTAGTCGTCCATATATGTGTGAGTTTATTTCTGGGCTCTCATTTCAGTTCCCTTCATCTGTGTGTCTATGTCTGTGCTAGTACCATACTGTTTTGATGATTGCAGCTTTGTAGTATAGTTTGAAAACAGGGATTATGATACTTCCAGCTTTGCTCATATTTCCCAAGATTGTTTTGGCTATTCAGGGTCCTCACAACTTTTAAAATTATTAGTTCTAGTTCAGTGAACTGTGCCATTGGAATTTTGATATGGATTACATTGTATCTGTACATTGCTTTGGGTTGTTGTTGTTCAGTCACTCGGTAAAGTTCAACTCTTTGTGACCCATGGACTGCAGCATGGCAGGCTTCCTTATTCTTCACTGCCGGGAGCCAGTGAGGCATTCCACTCGTGACAAAGGTCATGAGGAAGGAGGCTTGGCATACGCAAAGGTGGGATCGAGCCTCAGGAGTCCCCCCAGATATTCTCGAGCATCTACCCCCCAAAAAACCAGAGTCTGCCTACTTTATTGCTTTGTGCTCTCACCTCTGACTTTACTGGGGGCTGTCCCCTGCCACCATCTCGCTCTCTCTGTCAAAGAGTTAACTTACAGCTCCAATTAATAAAGTTCCTGGGCAATTAGGAGTGTTTAAATCCAAACCCCTCAGATGGCTCTCTAACTCGCCTGACAAGTTTACCCAGACTCCTACAGCTATGCACACGATTGTTTACAGTCTCCCAGCCTTAAGAGGCACGGGAAGCTTAAGATATTCAAATAGCTTAGAGCCTCTCAGAGAGTTAGAAACTGTCGGAATAAACTAGTAAAAGATTTCATTGATGAGCCAATGCTTGCTGCCAAGTTTTCACATCCCCTGAATTGTATCCTTGAATATGTATTAATTAATAGTTGGTATGTAGAAAAAATAAGTAGTGGCCTTGGTGTTAGTAACTTTAGACCCTTAAGGTAATAAATTCTTTCCTTTTTTGTAAACCCATTACACATCCACCCTATAGGAATGCAATTTTATCTTTGGAATATGGCACCAAACCTTAAAATAATTACTCTTAGAGAAAATAAGTCTTTGTTGATAAGTCCTTGTCAAGAGTCATAAAATGTTATTAGGCCTTCTGGCCAGAAGATGAGGTAAATCACCTAAACCATTTGTATACGATAAATTTGCAGGAAAGAAACTCTGGTTTTTGATAAGGATCAAAAACTGCTGACTTTGCATCCCCTATTATCCTCTATGTGTAACTTAGGGTATAAAAGCCCCTGTTGAAAATAAAGCTACGGGCCTTGCTCACCAACGCTTGGTCTCCCCATGTCATTCTTCCCTTTAACTTCTGGCTGAAGTCTCCATCTGGAGCGTGGAGGTCCTCTGCGACCATTTATTTGCCTGGGCTTCTAAGACCCACTCGAGAAGGTGTCTAAGGTGGGGTACCTTCTGCTATTCGAGAGGGCGCCTGCGGCCTCCGTGGTCAGAGCTCACCTGGTGTCATGGGTTATATTGATTTTCCGCGTAAACCAAGCTACTCAGCCTCTTTTCTCCACTGAATTTTCCTACTGAGCTATCCTCATTCTATTACTCTTTATATCTCTAATTAGCATATAAATAGTCACCTAGGCCGTCTCTCCTTCGAATACCCTGGATCAGCCGGGACTGGACCACGGCACTTCACCATCTCCTGGAGCCTGCTCAAACTCATGTCCATTGAGTCGGTGATGCCATACAACCATCTCATCCTCTGTCGTCCCCTTTTCCTCCTGCCTTCAATCTTTCCCAGCATCAGGGTCTTTTCAAATGAGTCAGCTCTTCACATCAGGTGGTCAAAGTATTGGAGCTTCAGCTTCAGCATCAGTCCTTCCAATGAATGTTCAGGACTGATTTCCTTTAGGATGGACTGGTTTGCTCTCTTTGCAGTCCAAGAAACTCTCAGGAGTCTTCTCCAACACCACAGTTCAAAAGCATCAATTCTTTGGTGCCCAGCCTTCTTTATGGTCCAACTCTCACATCCATACATGACCACTGGAAAAACCATAGCCTGGACTAGATGGACCTTTGTTGGCAAAATAATGTCTCTGCTTTTTAATTCGTTGTCTAGGTTTGTTGTAGTTTTTCTTCCAAGAAGCAAGCGTCTTTTAATTTCATGGCTGTAGTCACCATCTGCAGTGATTTTGGAGCCCAAGAAAATAAAGTCTGTCATTGTTTCCATTGTTTCCCCATCTATTTGTCATGAAGTGATGGGACCAGATGCCATGATCTTAGCTTTTTGAATATTGACTTTTAAGCCAGCTTTTTCACTCTCCTCTTTCACCTTCATCCAGAGGCTCTTTGGTTCCTCTTTGCTTTCTGCCATGAGAGCGATGTCATCTGAATATCTGAGGTTATTGATACTTCTCCTGGCAATCTTGATTCCAGCTTGTGCTTCATCCAGTCCAAAATTTCACATGAGGTACTCTGCATATAAGTTAAATAAGCAAGGTGACAATATACAGCCTTGACCTATTCCTTTCCCAATTTGGAACCAGTTCATTGTTTCATGTCTGGTTCTAACTGTTACTTCTTAACCTGCATACAGATTTCTCAGGAAGCAGTTAAGGTGGTCTGGTATTCCCATCTCTTGAAGAATTTGCTTTGGGTAGGGTGGACATTTTTAAGATTAATTTGTATCTTCTTTGATTTATTTCACCATCATCATGCAGTTTTCAGTGTATAGGTCTTTCATCTTCTCAGTTAAATTTATTCCAAGGTATTTTATTCTTTCTGATGAAACTGTAAATGAGATTGTTTTCTTAATTTTTCTTTCTTATATTTAGTTATTAGTACATAGAAATGTCACAGACAATTATATATTGATTTTGTATTCTTCAACTTTAGTTAATTCATTTATTCTAATCATTCTCAACGGTCATTAGGGTTTTCCACACACAGAATCCTGTCATCTGCAAATCATGACAATTTTACTTCTTTCTTTCCTAATTGGGTGCATTTCATTTCTTTTTATTGCTTAACTGTTGTGGTTAGGACTTCTAGTACTATGTTGTATACAAGTGGCGAGTGTGGATATCCTTGTCTTATTTTTGATTTTAGAGGAAAATTCTCAGCTTTTCACCACTGAGTGTGATGTTAATCATTGGTTTGTTGTATGTGCCTTTTATTATATTTCTCTATTCTCACTTTGTTGAGAATTTTATCATAAATGGATGTTGAATTTTGTCAAATGCTTCTTCTGCATCTAGATGATCATATGATGTTTATCCTTAATTTTGTGAATATTTTGTGAATAATTTAATCACTTTGTGACTATGATGTATCAGATTGATTAATTTGTGGATGTCAAACCATCTTTTCATCCCTGGAAAAAAAATCCCACTTGATCATGGTGTGTGAGCCTTTTAATGGATTGTTGAATTAAGTTTGCTAATATTTTGTTGGGGATTTCTGCATGTATGTTCAACAAGGATATTGGCTTGTAATTTCCTTTTTTTGTAGTATCTTTGTTTGGTTTGAGTATCAGGATAATGTTGACCTCATAAAATGTGTTTGGAAGAGGTCCTCTCTTTTATTTTTTGGGAGGAGTTTGCAAAGGACTGGTGTTAATTTTTCACTGAATGTTTGGTAGAAATCACCAGTAAAGCCATATGGTCCTTGGCTTTTGTTTGTTGGGGGATTTTTGATTACTGTTTCAATCTCCTTACTAGTAATCGGTCTATTCAGATTTTTCTATTTCTTCATGATTCAGTCTTGAAAGATTTTATGTTTCTAGGAAAATACCCATTTCTTCTATTTGTCCAACTTGTGTATAATTGTCCATAGGAGTCTCTTATGAGTCTTTGTATGTATTTCCAAGTTATCAGTTGTAACTTTTCTTCTTTCATTTCTTATTTGAGTCCTCTCTTCTTTTGGTAAATCGAGGTAAAGGTTTGTTGACTTTGTTTATCTTTTCAAAGAACCAGCTCGGTTCATTGAACTTTTCTGATTTCTTGTAGTTGCTACTCATTTGTCTCCACTCTGGTTTTTATTGTTTCTGGTAAAGCACCAGCTTTAGCAAGCAAGGGAGGCCCTGGGGGAGGGGTGGGACGGCAGAACTTCCAGATGCCTAGAGATGGCAGGGAAGCCTAAAACACGTTGCTAGGTTTCTAAACCTGATATCACAATGGATAATTATTGCTGGACTTTTCTCTGCCTTGGTTTCCTGTCTCCTCCCACAGTGATGTGAACACCAGGAGAACAGGGACGGGTCTTCTGGTTCACTCCACTTCTCCAGCTCCCAGCACGGTCCCTGGCACCTAGTAGGCACCCAGCAAAAATGTGTGGGCTGCAGTTTGTTGTGACAGAAAGAGGAGAGAGAGAGAAGTCTCTTTGGGTGAGCCACAGGCTCTCAGTGGGCCGGAATCCACATGCCTGCCTGTGACAGGAGGAGAATACCGCTTTCCTCTCAGGCTCTGATGAGTTTAAAGGACGGGCGGCCCAGGATGCTGGGGGAGCACTCCATCTGGGATCTGCAGGGTGAGGTCCCTGAGCGCCGCTGACTTGCTGGGTGACATCAGGTAGGTCATTTTATGTTTCAGGGCTTTGTTGTCTCCTCTTTAAAACAGGAAGACTAAGACCTTTGCCCTTTCTCCTTCAAACACTTTGATGAATATGTACCGAGAACCTCACACGTTTCAGGCTCTGGGCTAGTGCTGAGTTCACAGTGAACAAACAGCTACATCTCCCCTCTCCAGGAGCTTCCATTCAGTGAGTGAAGCCAACAACAGCCGATTATATTGGTGTAACACCTGAACTGGACCATACAGAAAACTGAGCTCCGAAGAATTGATGCTTTTGAACTGTGGTGTTGGAAAAGACTCTTGAGAGTCCCTTGGACTGCAAGGAGATCCAACCAGTCCATCCTAAAGGAGATCAGTCCTGGGTGTTCATTGGAAGGACTGATTCTGAGGCTGAAGCTCCAATACTTTGGCCACCTGATGCAAAGAACTGACTCATTGGAAAAGACCCTGATGCTGGAAAAGATTGAAGGCAGGAGGAGAATGGGATGACAGAGGATGAGATGGTTGGATGGCATCACCAACTGAATGGACATGAATTTGAACAAACTCCAGAAGGTAGTGAAGGACAGGGAAGCCTGGTGTGCTGCAGGCCATGAGGTCACAAAGAGTTGGACACAACTTAGCGGCTGAATAACAACAACACTTAAACATATTCTTGTAACCAAGACTGAGGGTTATGAAGAAGCATAGGCAGCCAGAGAGAGAGAGTTGAGGGGAACCTACCCTAGATGAGGTAGAGAAACCCCTGCAGAAGCATTCAAGTTAAGAGCTGAGGGAAGGTGAGGCTTGATGAGAACATTCCAGAGATGAGTGAAGGCATTCAAGTAAGGAGCTCCACGTGTTGTCATGAGGAGTCACCTGAAGGCCAGAGCTGTCACAGCCCAAAAAGAGGTTAGACAAGTGGTGGGCAGGGGCCAGACCCCATGGGGCTGGAGGGCCACCTTAAAGATGCGATTGCATCCTAAGTAAAACAGGAAATTATCAGAGAATCTCCAATAGGATTGTCTTGGTGTCATTTAGGTTTTGAAAGACCACTCTGATTGCTGCAGGTAAAGTGGCTTGTCTGGATGGGAGATGCAGAAGTCCAGTGAGTGATGGAGACAGCTTAGACCAGGAAGATGGCGATGGGGATGGAGAGAACTGGACCAGTGCGAGATGGGATCTGTAGGCAGGATCCACAGGACTTGAATGGATGGATATGGGGGTGAGCGAGAGGGTGCTGAGGGTTCCCCGTTTCTGTCTGAAGCAGCTGGGTGAGCGGAAGTGCTATTTACTCTGGCAAAGCAGGTTTGAGAGGGGAAAATGAGTTTGCTTCTGTTAATTTTCACATATGTGTCAACTCTAAGATGTCTGTTCAACAGCTGAGGGTCAATATCAAGGAAGTAGCTGGAGATCAGGATCCGAGCTCAGCAGAAGAGATCCATCTGGGCTGGAAGCTCATTTGACATTTCAGAATATCCTATTAGCTTCTCTTTTAATTGGGAAAAAGAATATGTGCCAGTCATCATAAAATCAAACTATTCAGAGGGGTATAAAGTAAAAGAGTGAAAATCATGCTCTTCCTAGCCCTGGTTCACCCTTCCCAGACCAAGTCCGTCTTGTCTTAACTTGGGAGAAGAGGCAGAGGGGTTTGAAAACTCAAAGCAGTTTGGCAGCATGGCCCTACCACTGCGCAAGGCCACCCTGGGAATCAACCTTCTGAAAGGACTGAGGTTATTTGCCAGTGGGAGCGTAAGGATCATCACTGGTGGCACACAACGAAGAATTACAACTTGCTGGGCCCTCCCTTTGTGGCCAAAACAGAGCATTCATTCCCTCAGCAGTTCCCAAACTTGCCTGGCCCATTAGAGTCTCCAGGGTAAAATTTTAAAGTAGCAATACCTGGGAACCACCCAAGTCTTCCCAAATCTGGGCATGGAACTTGAAATTTGTATTTTGAAAAGCTTCCTGGTTAAAAAAAAAAAAAAAGAAAAGAAAAGTTCCTGGTATTCTCATGCAGCAGGTCCCTTGAGAAAGAATCTATACTCTGTACATACAATGGGATATTATGCAGAAAAAACAATAATAAAAAAATGTGACCCCTGACAAGCATCTACGCCTATTGTCAGGTTTTATTTTTTGCCCAGCTTAAAAAGCAGTTTGCGAAACACCGTGTACAGTAGGGTTATATTTTCTTCGTCCTATTTATTTGTGTTTCTGATTTTATGACGACAAGCCCGGACTGCTTTTGTGATAAGGAAAAGAATGAATGCAATGCCTTTCAGGGGGAAAGAAAAGGTGATGACTCAGAAGCTTTTTCTTGGTGTGATTCACAATGTGACCCTGAGGAAACGTCAGATTTCACTCCCTCTGTTCTTCAGAGGTTGTGTTGATCCCCTCCCTCTATGTGCCCGGCCTGTGCTCGCAGCTGGTGAGCAGGCGGAGATGTGGTCCCGCCTGGTGGGCACAGAGTCAAGCCAGGGAGAAAGACACTAATCAAGTCATTGCAAGGATAAATAGGGGAATTGCATGGTGAACTAAGCTTCCCAAGGAAAGAAACATGGCCTCTGAGAGAGTCTATCATAAAACTTAACCCAGACCTTGAGGTCATGTGTGGTTGCCCTGAAGTGGTGACCTCTGAAGTTACTTCCAGTGGATGAGCAGGAGTCAACTAGGTTGACCAGTCCAGGCAGGGGCACAGCACCTGTAAAGGCCCTGGGGCGGAAGGGAGCTTGGTGGATTTGGGGAACTGAAAATCTGGGCAGGGGGGGCTACAGTGCAGAGAGAGGGGTGAGCAGGGGCTCTAAGAGAGGCTGGGGAATTGCCAAGAGCTAGAACGTATGGGCCTCGCAAGCTGTGTTAAGGCTTTAGGTCTTGATCCAAAGAGCAGTGGGAAGCCATTCGTGTTTCAAACAAGACGTCATAATCAGATCTGCATTTTGATGCGGACCACTCTGACTGCTGTGTGGTGAAAACACTGGAGGCGGCCCCTGAGACAGTACCAGGAGGCCAGACAGGATGCTCTTATAAAAGCCTAGGCAGGAGACGCAGGTGCTGGAGTGGGGTGTTGAGAGATGCTCAGGAGATAACACAGGCAGTGCCTGGTGACAGGCCGGATACTCAGGTGAGGGAGGGGACATCTCCAGGATGACTCCCAGCTTTGTAGCTGACGCAACAGGGGCACAGGTGAGGTGGGGAAGAGCGTGGGAGAATCTGGGGTAGATCTTGAGTTCAAAGTGGGCAGGTTGAGTCTGAGGTGTATTTGAGACCAGGTGGAGCTGTGGTGTGAGTGGTTGGGTGTACCAGCCTGGGGCTCCAAAGAAGAGCTAGGCTAGAATGGGGTCCTCAGCCTGGGCATGGCTGACCTTGCAGGCTGGGTACTTCTCTCTCCTGGGCATTGTAGGCTTTTCAGCAGCTCCCAGAGCCTCTGCCCACTAAATGTCAGGAGCATCCTTCCCTAGATCTGACAACCACAAATGTCTCCAGACGATGCCGAATGTCCCTTGGAGGGCCAAGCTGCCCCCTTGTTGGGACCCTGGGCTAGAGATATACTCTTGGGAGCCATCAGCTTCTGCATGTGTGGATGAGATGACCCGAGCCGAGAGGATGGGATGAAGGGAAGAGAGGGTACAGGATGGAGTGGTGGTCAGTGCCAGCGTCCAACAGCCAGCTAAATGACAACAGGCCGTCAAAGCAGGCTGGGGAGGAGACACTTGAGAGGTTGGAGGGGAACCAGAAGCCAGAAGGTAGGAGAGTCTTGCCAGAAGGAGGGTGTGGCCGACCGCGTCAGTGCAGCTGAGAGAGAAACCAAGACCCTGAGCCTGAACTGCGTCCCCTGAGCTGCCGGGGTCCAGCGCCAGGGATCCAGGGAATTCGAAGAAGGGACAGCATCCTCGAGGATCAGGAAACAATTGCTTAATTAAACGTTAATTAAGGATATCAAGAGTGGTTAAATAAGGATAGCTCAGTGAGAAAATTCAGTGGAGAAAAGAGGCTGAATAACTTGGTTTACGTGGAAAGCTAATAAAATTCCAGAATAAGGAATTTGCGTCACCTACGTAGGCCGCAGGCGTCCTCCCGTTCTCCCAAAGGAGAGGAGACACTAAGGCCTCCCCGGTCAGATCTTAGAAGCCCAGGCAAAATTAGTAGGCTTGACGAGCCTCCCCGCCCCAGATGGGAATTCAGCCAGAAGGTGAGAGAAAGAACGACATGGGGAGACCAAGTTTCGGTGAACAAGGCCCGCACTTTATTTTCCAAAGTATTTATACCTTAAGTTGTGCATAGAGGATAATGGGGGAAGGGGTAGAGTCATGCAGCAAGCCAGGCTTTCTTCCTGCAAACTTATCATATGCAAAAGTTTAGGTGATTTACATCATCTTCTGGCCCGGAGGCTTGTTAACATTTTAAGACCCTTTCTTCAGAAAACTTATTTTTCTCTAAAGGTGATTAGTCAGGCGCCACCCTCCAAAAGCATTAGATAAAGTTTCATTCCTATAGGGCAAAGGTGTGGTGGGCTATAACAAGAAAAAGAATTAACTCAAGGGTCCAAGGTTACAAACATTAAAGCTACTACTTACACCAATTATATTAATAAATACACTGCCAGGGACACAGCAGGTAAGGGATATGGAAACTTAGCAGCAAACATTGGCCCAACAAGTGAAAAACCCTTCACCAATACAATTTCTAATCAATCTTCTAACTGCTCAAAGGAATCTGTATTTAGACAGTTTAGAACATCTCATGCCTCTCACAGTTGGGAGGCTCTGAACAATCACATGTGGCCGGAAGAACCTATTCAGGAAAGAGAGGTGGTGGGGGACAGCCCCCCATAAAGTCAGAGATGTAGGTGAGAGCACAAAGCAGTAAAGGAGGCAGACTCTGGTTTTGGGGGTAGATGCTCAAGAATTTCCAGGGGGACTCCTGAGGCTCGATCTGCCTTTGCATATGCCGAGCCTCCTTCCTCATGACCTTTGCCACGGGCGGAGTTCCTCACGCTGGCTCCCGGCACTGAGTGGTGACCTTAGAAGGCTTGGCTGGAGCCCCCAGGGCCAAGAGCCACAATGGCCTGGGCTGAAGAATGAGGAGGAGGTGGGTAAATGAGGGCCGTGAGAGTGGACAGCCAGCCCTTCCAGAAGTTTCTCTGAGAGGAGAAACAGGATGGTAGCTAGAATTGAAGGGCAGGAACGGAGGGGTTGTTTGGTTATGTTTTTGAGATGAGAGAGGCTTTAGCATTTTGTGTCTCTGGAAACCTTCTGGTTGAGACGGTGGGGTGGTGGAAGGTGCTGGAGAAAGAGAGAGAATTAGTTGGCGACGAGAAGGAAGAGGACCCAGAGGACTGGGCAGACTGGCCTGGGAGTTGGGGTTGGGGGACGCTGAGGAGGAGGGTGTGGGAGTTGGGCACATGTCGTGGGCAGTTTGAGGGTCCCCAGTTGAGAGTTGAAGGCAATGGCACCCCCACTCCAGTACTCTTGCCTGGAAAATCCCGTGGACGGAGGAGCCTGGTGGGCTGCAGTCCGTGGGGTCGCTAAGAGTCGGACACAACTGAGCGACTTCACTTTCACTTTTCACTTCCATGCACTGGAAAAGGAAATGGCAACCCACTCCAGTGTTCTTGCCTGGAGAATCCCAGGGACAGCTGAGCCTGTGGGCTGCCATCTATGGGGTCGCACAGAGTCGGACACAACTGAAGCAACTTAGCAGCAGTTGAGAGTTGGGGAGGCTGGGCAGGCTGTGTGTGGACAGGGTGTTGGAGGCATGGGGCCCGCAGAGCACCTTTGATACCAGGCTGTGGAAAGTGGGAGAGAAGGCTTAAGGAGACTAGGCTTTTGAAAGGCCTGAAGTTCTGAAGGGCTACCTAGGTGGCTTGGTGATAAAGAATCCGCCTGCCAAGCTGGAGACACAGATTCGACCCTCGGGCTGGAAAGATCCCCTGTGGGGGGGGGGGGGGGAATGGTGACCCACTCCAGTATCCTTGCCTGGAGAAATCCCATGGACAGAGGAGCCTGGCGGGCTACAGTCAATGGGATCGCAAAAGAGATGGGCGTGACTTTGTGACTAAACCGCAATGCAGTTCTGAGGGCCTTCCCTGGTGGCCCAGTGGTTAAGACTCTGCCTTGCAATGCAAAGGATACGGATTCGATCCCTGGTCAGGGAAGATCCCACATGCCTCGGAGTAACTAAGCCCTGGGCACCAAAACTAGTGAACCCATGCTCTGGAGCCCTTGAGCTGCAACTCCTGAGCCCATGGGCCACAGCAACCAAAGCCCACATGCCCTAGAGCCTACGCTCGGCAACGAGAGAAGCTGTGGCAATGAGAAGCCCGCACACCACAGCTAGAGAAAGCCCAAGTGCAGCAATGAAGACCCTGCACAGCCAATAAATACATAAATTAAAAAAAAAAAAAAACACACACACGAAGTTCTGGATCCCAAGGAAGAGCTGGGTTGATGAGCTGCTCTCATCCTTATTCTTAATTTACTGGATTCAGAACTGGCTCCATTCATCCCCACCTGTAAAATAAGAGTAGCAATAGAACCTTCTTCATGAAGCTGTTGTGAAGAGTCAATTAGATAAAGTGTGTTAATTGCTTACAAATTGTGGTTTAAGAGCACGACAGGGCAGCTCGGTAAGCATCCAGGTCAGTTCAGTTCAGTTGCTCAGTCGTGTCTGACTCTTTGCGACCCCACGGACTGCAGCATGCCAGGCCTCCCAGTCCATCACCAACTCCCAGAGTTTACTCAAACTCATGCCCATTGTGTCAATGATGCCAACCAACCATCTCATCCTCTGTCGTCCCCTTCTCCTCCTGCCTTCAATCTTTCCTAGCATCGGGGTCTTTTCAAATGAGTCAGCTCCTCGAATCAGGTGGCCAAAGTATTGGAGTTTCAGCTTCAGCATCAGTTCTTCCAATGAATAGTCAGGCCTGATCTCCTTTAGGATGGACTGGTTGGATCTCCTTGCAGTCCAAGGGACTTTCAAGAGTCTTCTCCAACACTGCAGTTCAAAAGTATTAATTCTTCAGTGCTCAGCCTTCTTTATGGTCCAACTCTCACATCCATACATGACTACTGGAAAAACCATAGCTTTAACTAGACGGACCTTTGTTGGCAAAGTAATGTCTGCTTTTTAGTATATTCTCTAGGTTGGTCACAGCTTTTAACATGTAACAGTAAGCATCCAAGGGCCAGGAAAACGTTCATGCTTTATAACCAATCGACCAGCAGGGGGCAGCATGTCTATGCAGGGAAGGACTTGGTGCAAACCTTCAGGTGGTGGTAACCAAGGGACCAATGATGCAGGCTGGGGGTGCCCCAGGACACAGTGGAGCCCCGGTTGGCAGGGAATAAGGTTGGGAGTGGGGCTGGGGAGCGGTTCCAGCTCAGCTAGGGTGTGAGAAAGCTGGGAAAGGCTCCTGGAGTGTCCCTGGGAATAGCCAGGACAGCTTCACAGGCAGAGGGGAGCAGAAGCCTGGGTGAGTCAGGAGAGAAATAGATCAATACTAGCTGTTTCCCTGGGCTTGAAGTAGAACTGTGTGGGTGATCAGCGACCTGCTGGGGAGGACGAGATGTCAAATTCGGTCCAGGCTAAGAATGAGCCTTGCTTAGGTAAGTCTGGGGAGGGAGGGCAAATTTAGGCAGAGCTGGCAGCCAGGATCTGGGACAAAGATTCAGGTGGCGGGGTGCATTGCCTTTCACCTAATGAACGTGAAGATGGAAATCCTAAATAAAATATTGGCTAACTGAATCCTATGTTGCTGTTGTTTTAAAGTCACAGTCAGATGGGCTTTATCATATAGAAGAAAGGAGAATTAGCCATCAGGAAATTAATCTTCAAAAATTTTCCATGTTAATTAATAGACTGAAGGAGAAAAATCACACAATTATTTCATTAGAGGCACGTATACACAGAAAAGGCTTTTGATAAATTCAGCGATGATTTATGATTAAAAAATTCTTTATGTACTAGAAATAGAAAAAAAAACTTGCAAATTTTGATAAAAATTATATGCAAAAAAAATTAGAACTGGGACGTCCCTGGGGATTCGGTGATAAACTTCTACACTCCCAGTGCAGGGGGCTGGGGTTCAATCCCTGGTCAGAGAACTAGATCCCACAGCTGCGACCAAATGCTCACACGCCACAGCTGAAGATCCTGCGCACTGCGGTGAGGGTCACAGATCTCACGTGCCGCAGCTGAGACCTGGGGCAGACAAAGTCTTGGAACAAATATATTATTTTTTTAAATAACGTTTTATTTTGTATTGAGATATAGTTGATTAACAAACAATAATGTGGTAGCTTCAGGTGGACAGTGAAGGGACTCGGCCATACATACACATGTATCCTTTCTCCCCCAAACTCCCCTCCCATCCAGGCTGCCAGGTAACATGAAGTAGAGTTCCCTGTGCCATTGTCCATTTGAAATATAGCGGTGTGAACATGTCCACCCCAAACCTCCTAACCATCCCTGGCCCCCATCCTTCCCCCCAGAAACCTTAGTTTGTTCTCTAACTCTGTGAGTCTCTTTCTGTTTTGTAAGTCAATTCATTTGTATCATTTCTTTTTCGATTCCGCGTATAAGGGATGTCACACAACACTGTCCTCTTCAGTCTGACTCACTTCACTCAGTGTGACTACCTCCAGGTCCATCTGTGTCGCTGCAAACGGCATCATTTCGTTCTTTCTTATGGCTGAGTAACATTCCGTTGTATATATGCACCACATCGCTACGCATCCCTCTGTCAGCGGACACTTAGGTCGATTCCGTGGCATGGCTATTGTAAACAGTGCTGCAATGGACACTGTGATGCATGTCTCCTTTCAGATCATGTTTTTCTCTGGATGCATGCCCAAGCGTGGGATTGCAGGGTCATGTGGTAGCTCTATTTTCAGTTTCTTAAAGAACCTCCATATTTAGAACAAATATTTTCTTAATGGATAAACATTAGATGCCTCTAAGATCAGGAACAACTCAGAGATGCCTGATATCACAGATACTATACAATTAGCCTCAAGGTTCTAGCCCACATTATAAACAAAACAAAAGAAATGTAAGGATTAGAAGCTAACAAAGTACATCTGTCATTACTTGCAGACCCTACGCTAGTCACCTACACAGAAAAAACAATGCAATAATAACCAGATAAAAGATCTATTTATAAAAATTAAGAGCATTTTTTGGATATCAGCCATAGGCAACTGAAAAATATAAAGGAAAATAAAATACTAAAATAACAAGTAGATTAGCTTCCTCTTCCTTTTTATTCTTTCTCCTGCCCATCCCCCCGAATTCAGTCCCAGGTAGGGCCCAACAAGGTGCCATCTGTGCAGAGGGGCAGCCTGTGTGGGGTGTTGGGGCCCCCGTGCGGTGAGGAAGGTACTCAGCATGGAGGAAGCCTGGCATGAAATGCTGGGTCCCCAGACTGGTGGACAGCATTCTCTAGCTTTGAGAATGGGGCCAGTGACATTCCAACAGCAATAAGCGCTCTTATATTCAGCTCTTGGCTTCTAAATACTCCAGGGGATCTTCCTCACCCAGGGATTGAACCCGGGTCTCCTGCATTGCAGGCAGATTCTTCACCATCTGAGCCACCTGGGAAGCCCTCCTAAATACTCTTCGCCACTAAAAGGAACCAGCTCTTGGGACTTCCTTGGTGGCCCAGTGGCTAAAACGCCATGCTCCCAAAGGAAGGGGCCTGGGTTCGATCCTGGGTCAGGGAACTAGATCCCACATTCCACAAGTCAGAGTTAGCGTGCCACAACTCAAATGCCACATGCCGCAGTGAAGATCCGAGATCCCGTGTGCTGCACCAAGACCCAGAGCAGCCACATAGATACATAAACAATTTTTTTTTAAAAAGGAACCAGGTCTCATTGAATGAATGGTTGATTCCAGGGCAGAGAAAGTAGAAAATGAGCTGAGGTCATGTTGTTACCAGAGAAAGCAAGGAAGTTCTCAAAGAATGAAGAGGACATACCAAAAGGACGCGTCCAATTTGGAAGGGCTTCCACTGGACCAAAACAGGACAATTTGAAAGCAAAATAAATAACAATAGTAATGAATGAAAGAGAAAACCATGAGTTTGTGTTGCTATAAATAAACGGGTGAATAAATTGAAAGCTCCATGAAAATAGATGACTTATATAATGTAAAAGAACCACTCCACAAAATATTTTTAATTACAAACAGACAAAGGATGGCTTTACAATGGCAAACCTGTCATCCAGCGATCAAAGTCACCCGTACGAGCAAGGGGACAGACTGAAACTGCGCGCCAGCAAGGGAGGAGCACAGCACCACTTGTTTGGCGTTCCTCCCAAAGACGCAGAACCTGGATCTAATTGTGAGGAAATACCAGACAAATCTAAACTGAGGGACGTTCTGTAAAATAACTTGCCTTGATCTTCCAACGTATTAAGGTCATGTGAGTCAAAGAAAGACGGAGGAACTATTCCAAATCAAAGGAGATTAAAGAGACACAAAAAAACAAATAAATGCAAGGTGTGGTCGGAATGTGTGATTCCTTTTGCCATTAAGAACGTTGCTGAGGATGTTCCTGGTGGTCCAGCAGTTAAGAATCCACCGCCAATGCAGGGGACACGGGTTCCATCCCTGGTCAGGGGACATGCCTTGGAGGAACTAAGCCCATGTGCCAAAACAACTGAGCCCACGAGCCCTAGGGCCAGGAGTCTGCACAAGAGAAACCCCCGAGACGAGAAGCCTGCACGCTGCAACTCAAGAGTAGCCACTGCTCACCTTCAGAGAAAGCCTGGGCACAGCAAACAAAACCCACCATAGCCAAAAATAAAAATACATAGATATTTATTTAAAAACCACGTTATTGGCACAATTGTTGAAACTTGAATGAGGTTTGGGGATGAGATGATAGTAATGTATCAGGGTTAATTTCCCAACTCTTATGGTTACTTTGTGGCTATGGATGAGAATGTCCTTATTTGTATGGAAAACCCAAAGGAGTATGTGAGGGTGGTGGGGCTTCATGTTGGCAGCAAAAACTCCAATGGTTCAGGAAAAAAAAAAATCTCTGTATTATTCTTGCAACTCCATGGTATGTTTAAGATTGTTTCAAATTTAAAAAGAAACCTTTAAATTTACATTAAAATCTCTAAAAATTAGCTTAAGGAATGCAAAAGATGCCTAAGGTGAACTTTTAAAAATTCTGTTGAGGAATACAAAAGAAGACATAAATGAGTACCTACTCAACCCTCATGGTTAGGGTAACTTTACACCACAAAACTGCGGCTCAAATTGGATCTACAAAGTCACTACAGTCCCAAACTTCTGGAGATGGATTTCATTTTGGAGAAATTCAACAAGCTTGTTCTAAATTACATACTGAAGAATAAGGTCCGCAAAGAGCTAAGGAAACTTTATGAAAGAAAAACCAAATGGGAAACGTTATCCTATCACATATACAGATAGATAGCCATAGATACAGATATAGATACAGATGATGACGATGATGGGATGATAGATAAAAACAAATGATAAATCTGATATATAACAAACATGGCACCATAAATCAAAGACTTTTTAATATCGGACACGACCGAGCGACTTCACTTTCATTTTTCACTTTCACGCATTGGAGAAGGAAATGGCAACCCACTCCAGTATTCTTGCCTGGAGAATCCCAGGGACGGCGGGGCCTGGTGGGCTGCCGTCTATGGGGTCGCACAGAGTCGGACACGACTGAAGCGCACTAGCAGCAGCAGCAGCAGCAGGAAAGATGGCACACAGAGCCACTCGGACAGCACCGTGTAAACACCTACAGCCAACTGTGCATAAAGCCAGAAATCCGCCTGCACTTTTCAATTATGCACACAAATAGTCTCTCATTTGCTTAAGTCAGTTGACTTGGGCTTCTGTCACCTGCATTTCTTGCTGTTGTTTAGATGCCAGGTTGTGTCCGACTCTGCGACCCCATGGACTGCAGCACGCCAGACTCCTGTGTCCTCCACTATCTCCTGGAGTTTGCTCAAATTCATGTCCACTGAGTCAGTGATGCTATCTAACCACCTTATCTTCTGCCACCCTGCTCTCCTTTTGCATCCTGTCTTTCCCAGCATCAGGATCTTTTCCGGATGAGTTGGCTTTTTGCACCAGGTGGCCGAAGTATCAGAGCTGCAGCTTCAGCATCAGCGCTTCCAATGAATCTTCAGAACTGGTCTCCTTTAGGATGGACTGGTTGGATCTCCTAGCTGTCCAAGGGACTCTCAAGAGTCTTCTCCAGCATCACAGTTCAAAAGCATCAGTTCTTCGTTGCTCAATCTTCTTTACGGTCCCACTCTCACATTCACACACGACTACTGGAAAGCCCACAGCTCTGACATATGGACCTTCGTCGGCAAAGTGATGTCTCTGCTTTTTAATATACTGTCTAGATTTGTCATAACTTTCCTTCCAAAGAGCAAGCATCTTTTAATTTCATGGCTGCAGTCCATGTAATTAGACCCCACCTACTACGGAGTCCAGTCTAAATCATCTCCCTCATAGTATTTTAACTCCAGACCACTTGACCTGCCTCTTGAGAAATTTGTATGCAGGTCAGGAAGCAACAGTTAGAACTGGACATGGAACAACAGAAAATAGGAAAAGGAGTACGTCAAGGCTGTGTATTGTCACCCTGCTTATTTAACCTCTATGCAGAGTACATCATGAGAAACGCTGGGCAGGAGGAAGCACAAGCTGGAATCAAGATTGCCTGGAGAAATATCAATAACCTCAGATATGCAGATGACACCACCCTCATGGCAGAAAGTGAACAACTCAAAAGCCTCTTGATGAAAGTGAAAGAGGAGAGAGAAAAAGTTGGCTTAAAACTCAACATTCAGAAAACTAAAATCATGGCATCTGGTCCCATCACTTCATGGCAAATAGATGGGGAAACAGTGGAAAGAGTGGCTGACATTAATTTTGGGGGCTCCAAAATCACTGCAGATGATGACTGCAGTCATGAAATTAAAAGATGCTTACCTCTTGGAAGGAAAGTTATGACCAACCTAGATAGCATATTAAAAAGCAGAGACATTACTTGCCAACAAAGATCCATCTAGTCAAGGCTATGGTTTTTCCAGTAGTCGTGTATGGATGCGAGAGTTGGACTATAAAGAAAGCTGAGCGCTAAAGAATTGATGGTTTTGAACTGTGGTGTTGGAGAAGACTCTTGAGAGTCCCTTGGACTGTAAGGAGATCCAACCAGTCCATCCTAAAGAAAATCAGGCCTCAATAATCATTGGAAGGACTGATGCTGAAGCTGAAACTCCAATACTTCGGCCACCTGATGCAAAGAACTGACTCATTTGAAAAGACCCTGATGCTGGCAAAGATTGAAGGCAAGAGGAGAAGGGGACGACAGAGGATGAGATGGTTGGATGGCATCACCGTCTCCGTGGACGTAAGTTTGAGTAAACTCTGGGAGTTGGTGATGGACAGTGAGGCCTGGCGTGCTGCGGTCCATGGGGTCGAAAAGAGTCGGATACGACTGAGCGACTGAAGTGAACTGAATTTACTCATCATCCCTTAAGCATCGTGCCCTTGCTCCAATTCAATGTAACTAATATCTTGATGAAATATACCTTATAGAAGGTGGAGGGTTCCAAGAATAGGCACTTTCCGGCACATATTCCGTCATTACCTCAATGCTTACCTGGGTCACATATGATTTACTTAATTTTGTTAATCCTTTCAAAGGACCAGCTTTTAGGATTGTTCATTTATGCTCTTATCTTTGTTGTTTTCCTCTTTCTTTTCCCCTTTGCTATTCTTTTTCAACTTCTTGAGATGGACACTCAAATCATTAATTTCCAAATCTTTCTCCTTTCCTAACATACCCATTTTGAGGCTGCAAATTTTCTCTAAGAACTGCATTAGCTGCGTCCTACAAGCTTTAATATGAGATACCTTTATTATCATTCAATTCAGAAAGTTTTCTGATTTCCATTTTGATTTCTTCTTTGACCAGTTTAATATCCAGGCAGTTGGGTATTTTATATTTTTATTTTTTTTGTTATGGATTTATAGCTCCTTGTGGTTAGAAGATATAGTCTGAATAATCTCAATCTTTTGAAATGTGTTGAGTCTTTTTTTATGGGCCGGTATATGGTTTATTTTGATAATATTGCATGTTCACTTGAAAACATGTAAATTTTGAGTTCTCAAGTCAAATTTGTTAAAAAAAAATATATCACTGACTGATCACAGCTCTTCTTATGTTGGGTTTCCCACGGGGCACTAGTAGTAAAGGATCCGCCTGCCAATGCAGGAGATGTAAGAGACATGAGTTTGATCCCTGGGTCGGGAAGATCCCCTGGAGGAGAGCATGGCAACCTACTCCAGTATTCTTGTCTGGAGAATCCCACGGACAGGGGAACCTGACAGGCTACAGTCCACAGGGTCGCAAAGAGTCAGCCACTACTGAAGTGACTTAGCTCGTAAGCTCAGGGTCCTCTATCCAAACTCTAGGGGCCAGAGGTGATTCAGAATTCAGAAGCTTTTCAGATTTTAGAAAGATGATTTTGTGCGTATTCTGGAACCACACCTGTTAATCAACTACATTAACATATGATCAATGGGTTATTTCATTAAGACTATGAATAGCTTGGTCAGATCAGACTCTGCGGTCAAACGAGCTTTGGTGGCAAAGTTGCAAAAACACTTGAGAGGGATTACAGATCGTAGTGAACGCTAATGGCCCATATAGGCCAGCATTTCCTGAGCGCTTACTAGGTGCCAGAAACTGTGCTGAGTGTTACCCTCACCTCCATGCGATGTGGCGGGTGTGATTTTTATGCACATTTTACAACTAAAGAAACTGAGCCTTAAAATTGAGCATAAAAGCAGGAAGTATCCGACGCTGGGAAGAGACATTTAACGGGTGAGAGAACGGAGGCTCAGAGAGGTGAAGTGACTTCCCTGGATCACAGAGCGCGAGACTGGCAGGATTTGGCTCTGACCCGAGGGGTCCAGCTCAGCCCACTCGCTGCGGACTCGCCCTGCAGAGCCTCATCTTACCCTTGCCCTTCTCTGTCCCAAATCTGGGTCACAGGGAGCAGGCAGCCTCAGGAAGGAAATGCCAGCCTCACAGAAGCAATTGCTTAAGCAAAAGAGAATGCAAAATGCCTTCCTAGGAACTTGTTCCCATAGGCCAACGTCTACTACCTCGATGACTGGTAATAAACATGCAGATACCTGGGTGAATCTGAAGGTTGGTTCTGTTTACTGTGTCCTCTTCAAGTGTCCTTTGACTCAGTGGTTCCTAGACTTGCGGTTTCACAAAACTTGTCGTTGCTGTTCAGTTGCTAAGTCATGTCTGACTCTTTGCGACCCCATGGACTGCAGCCCACCAGGCTTCCCTGTCCTTCACTATCTCCCAGAGTTTGCTCAAACTCATGTCCACTGAGTCGGAGATGCCATCCAACCATCTCATCCTCTATCATCCCCTTCTCCTCCTGCCCTCAATTTTCCCCATATACAGGCTGCTGCTGCTAAGTCGCTTCAGTCGTGTCCAACTCTGTGCGACCTCATAGATGGCAGCCCACCAGGCTCCACCGTCCCTGGGATTCTCAAGGCAAGAACACTGGAGTGGGTTGCCATTTCCTTCTCCAATGCATGAAAGTGAAAAGTGAAAGTGAAGTCGCTCAGTCGCGTCCAACTCTTAGCGACCCCATGGACTGTAGCCCACCAGGCTCCTCCATCAATGGGATTTTCCAGGCAAGAGTACTGGAGCAGGGTGCCATTGCCTTCTCTGATATACAGGCTGCTGCTGCTGCTGCTAAGTTGCTTCAGTTGTGTCCGACTCTGTGTGACCCCCATAGACGGAAGCCCACTAGGTTCCCCCGTCCCTGGGATTCTCCAGGCAAGAACACTGGAGTGGGGTGCCATTTCCTTCTCCAATGCATGAAAGTGAAAAGTGAAAGGGAAGTCGCTCAGTCTCGTCCGACTCTTAGCAACCCCATGGACTACAGCCTACCAGGCTCCTCCATCCATGGGATTTTCCAGGCAAGAGTACTGGAGTGGGGTGCCATTGCCTTCTCTGTTATCAGATCAGATCAGATCAGATCAGTCACTCAGTTGTGTCCGACTCTTTGCGACCCCATGAATCGCAGCACGCCAGGCCTCCCTGTCCATCACCAACTCCCAACACCAGTTCACTCAGACTCACGTCCATCGAGTCAGTGATGCCATCCAGCCATCTCATCCTCTGTCGTCCCCTTCTCCTCCTGCCCCCAATCCCTCCCAGCATCAGAGTCTTTTCCAATGAGTCAACTCTTCGCATGAGGTGGCCAAAGTACTGGAGTTTCAGCTTTAGCATCATTCCTTCCAAAGAAATCCCAGGGCTGATCTCCTTCAGAATGGACTGGTTGGATCTCCTTGCAGTCCAAGGGACTCTCAAGAGTCTTCTCCAACACCACAGTTCAAAAGCATCAATTCTTCGGCACTCAGCCTTCTTCACAGTCCAACTCTCACATCCATACATGACCACAGGAAAAACCATAGCCTTGACTAGACGAACCTTTGTTGGCAAAGTAATGTCTCTGCTTTTGAATATGCTATCTAGGTTGGTCATAACCTTCCTTCCAAGGAGTAAGCGTCTTTTAATTTCATGGCTGCAATCACCATCTGTAGTGATTTTGGAGCCCAGAAAAATAAAGTCTGACAGTGTTTCCACTGGTTCCCCATCTATTTCCCATGAAGTGGTGGGACCGGATGCCATGATCTTCGTTTTCTGAATGTTGAGCTTTAAGCCAACTTTTTCACTCTCCACTTTCACTTTCATCAAGAGGCTTTTGAGTTCCTCTTCACTTTCTGCCATAAGGGTGGTGTCATCTGCATATCTGAGGTTATTGATATTTCTCCCGGCAATCTTGATTCCAGGTTGTGTTTCTTCCAGCCCAGCGTTTCTCATGATGTACTCTGCATATAAGTTAAATAAACAGGGTGAACTGTTGCTTAATTTCTATTAATAATGTTGTGTAGCTTTTAGTATACATATATTATTCCTCTCTTGTTAAATTTATTCCTAAATATTTTATTTTTTGATGATAATATAAATGAAAGATTTTATTCATTTTTGTATTTTTTATTGCTTAAGACATAGAAATACAATTTAGTTTCACGTCTTGATTTTGTATCCTGCAACCGTGCTGAACTTGTTTATTGGTTCTAGACAAGTTTTTTTTAGTGGATTCCTTAAGCTTTTCTCTATATACGATCATGTCATTTGAGAACAGAGATAATTTTACTTCTTTCTTTCCAGTCTGTATGCTCTTTTCCTTTTTCTTGCCTAATTGCCTTGGCTAGAACCCCCAGCACCATGTTGAGAAGTGGTGAGAGCTGACATCTTTGATTTTTTTCTTGATCTTACAGGGAAAGTATCACCAGTATGATGTTGGGTGTGGGCTTTTCACAGATGCCCTTGATTAGGTTGAGGAAAATTTCTTTTCCTTCCTAGTTGGTGGAATGTTTTTATCATGAAAGGATGTTGGAGCTTTTCAAATGCAATTTTTTTGCAACAATTGGGATGATCATGTGGTTTCTTCCTTTATTGCATTAATATGGTATATATGATTGATTTTTGTGTATTAAACCTATCTGGCATTCCTAGGGAAAAAAAAAACCCACTTTGTCATCGTATATTTGGTTTGTATTTGGTTTACTAACATTTTGTTAAGAATTTCTTTAAAAAAATCATTTTCCTTATTTATTTTTGGCTGTGCTGGCTATGCATTGCTGTGGGGGTTTTCTGTACTTACAGACAGTGGGGGCTTCTCATTGCAGTGGCTTCTCATTGCGGAGCTCGGGCTCTAGAGCACAGGCTCAATGGTTGCTCTGGTGGGTTTAGTTGCTCCACGGCAAGTGGGTTCTTCCTGGACCGGGGATGGAAACTCATTGGCAGGCAGATTCTTTATCACTGAGCCACCAGGAAAGTCCCTTGTTGAGATTTTTTGCATATATGTCATAAGGGATAAAGGTCTGTAGTTATCTTTTCTCGTAATGTCTTCTTTTAAAAGAAAAAATTTTAATATTTTATTTCTTTCCTTATTTGGCTGCTCTGGTCCAGTTGCATCACACGGGGTCTTGACTTTTGCTGCAGTGTACAGGATCTTTAGTTGAGGCATGAGTATTCTTAGTTGGGGCGTGTGGGGTTGGGAGCTCGGAATCTTAGCCCCCGGACCACCAGGGAAGTCCCTCTTGTAATGTCTTTGTCTGACTTCAATATCAGAGTAATATTGACCTTGTAGAATGAGCTGGAAACTGTTTCCTCCTCCTCTATTTTTCTGGAAGAATTTTAGAAGGAGAGTGTTAATTCTTCCTTAAAAAGTTGATAGAATTCAATATACCATCTAGTCCTAAACTTTTCTTTGCTAGAAATTTTTTGTCTCCTGACTCAATCTCTTTACTTAAATGTCTATTCAGAGTTTACTTTGGGCTTCCCTTGTAGCTCAGCTGGTAAAGAATCCGCCCACAAAGTGGGAGACCTAGGTTCGATCCCTGGGTTGGGAAGATGCCCTGGAGAAGGGAAAGGCTACCCACTCCAGTATTCTGGCCTAGAGAATTCCATTGACTGTACAGTCCACGGGATCGCAAAGAGTCAGACTGAGTGGCTTTCACTTTTTTACTGTCTACAATACTATATTAGTTTCAGGCATACAACATATAATTCAACATTTTTATAGGTTGTACTCCATTTAAAGGTATTATAAAGTAATGGTTATATTTCCCTGTGCTGTACAACATATTCTTGTAACTTACTTTATATACAGTAGTTTGCACCTGTTAATCTACCTTTCCTATAATTGTCCCTCCCTCTTCTTTCTCCCCACTGGTAACCACAAGCTTTTCTCTGTATCTATGAATCTATTTCTGTTTTGTTATCTTCGTTTGTTTATTTATTTTGTAGACTCTACATATCAGTGATAATGTAGTCTTTGTCTTTTTCTGACTTATTTCACTAAGTGTAATACTCTCAAGGTCCATCCATGTTGCGAATAGCAGAATTTCATTCTCTTTTATGGGTAATATTCCATTGTATGTATCACCACATCTTCTTTATCCAGTCATCTGCTGATGGATACTTAGGTTTATTTCATATCTTGGCTATTGTAAGTTTCTGTTGCTATGAACATTGGGGTGCATCTATCTTTCTGAGTGGTTTCATTTTCTTTGGATATATACCCAGCAGTGGAATTGCTGGATAATATGGCAGTTCTATTTTTAGTTTAGGGTTTGTTTGGTTTTTTTTGGCAGTTTGTGTCTTTTCAGGATTTGTCCATTTCATTTACGTTACCTAATTTGTTGTTCTACAACTGTTGATAGGATTCTCCTATAATTCTTTTTATTTCTATAAGTTTGGTAGTAATGTTCCCACTCTCATTTCTGATTTTTAGAAATTTGAGTCTGCTCTCTTTTTTTCTCTTCATCAGTCTAGTTAAAGTTTTGCCAACATCTTGACAAAAAAGTTGATTAAAAAAAAAAATCTATTTATCTGGCTGCTCCAGGTCTTAGTTGCGGCACGGGCATCTTCGTTCTGTCATGTGGAGTCTTTTGTTGTGGCCTCTGGAATCTCTAGTTGTGGTACTGGAACTCTTAGCTGGGACATTTGGGATCCAGTTCCCTGACCAGGATTTGAACCTGGGCCCCCTGCTGTGGGAGCATGAAGTCTTAGCCACCAGACCGCCAGGGACGTCCCCAAGAGGTTGATCTTTTCAAAGAAGCAATTTTTGGTTCCACTGATCCTCTCTATTGTTATTCTGTTTTAATTTCATTTGTCTCCACTGTAATCTTTCTTATCCCTTCTTTACGCTTGCTTTGGAGTTAGTTTGCTCCTTTGCTTCTAGTTTTTGGTAGAAGGTTAGGTCGTTGATCTGAGATGTTTCTTCTTTGATAGTGCCGGGGTTTACAGGTACAAATTCCCCTCTGAGCACTGTTTTCATTGCATCTCTTTGTTTCTTTGTATTGTTAAATAATATTCCACTAGACAGATATACCACACCTTATTTGATTTTTATTTTTTTAGGTTGAGATTTTGTCTTTGGAAATTATTGGTTCATGTCTTTTGTACTTAAAAAAATATATTTAAAAGAAAAAGAAAAAAACATTTAATTCATCTGTTCATCAGTTGATGGATATTTGTGTTCTCCACCTTGGGCTATTCTGGATATGTTGCTATTAACATTTACATACAAAGTCTTTTCTGTGTATACATGTTTTCAATTCTTTCAGGTACCAGGAGTGAATTCCTGTGTTACGTGATAACTCTGTGGTTAAATTTTGGCAGCATTTAGCGTGGATACAATAATATTAGCTAATGAAGACATGCTCAAATTTCCTCAATAGTACCAAGAATTCATAGCTCTGGCATGGAGGTAAAATTTATACCTGATGAATTGTACAAGTCTTAGGTGCAAATTTCAATGAGCATATACATATACATATAAATGTGAAAGTGAAAGTCGCCTAGTCGTGTGTCCAACTTTGTAACCCCATGGACTATACAATCCATGGAATTCTCCAGGCCAGAATCCTGGAGTGGGTAGCCTTTCCCTTCTCCAGGGGATCTTCCCAACTCAGGGATCGAACCCAGGTCTCCCGCATTGCAGGCAGATTCCTTACCAGCTGAGCCACCAGGGAAGCCCATACGTATATATATGTGTATCTTGCTAGCACCACCCCGAGCAAAATACAGATCCTTCCCGTTGCCCCTGAAACTTCTTATTTCCAGTAGCTCCCCCCGACACACATCTGTTATTATTATGGTAATAGTAGTTCTGGGGGTGCTCATAAAAGACTAATATATTTTTTAAGGATGTTTATTTATTTATTTATTTTAATTTACTTTTTTAATTGAAGGATAATTGCTCTACAGAGTTTTGTTGTTTTCTTTGTGTCAAACCTCAACATGAATCAGCCATAGGTACACAAACATCCCCTCCCTTTTGACGCTCCCTCCCATCTCCCTCACCACCCCACCCCTCTAGGTTGATACAGAGCCCCTGTTTGAGTTTCCTGAGCCACACAGCAAATTCCCGTTGGCTGTCTATTTTATATACGGTAATGTAAGTTTCCCTGTTACTCTTTCCATACAGCCCACCCTCTCCTCCCCTCTCCCCATGTCCATAAATCTATTCTCTATGTCTGTTTGTCCACTGCTGTCCTGCAAATAAAGACTGATATTTATCTCAAGAATTTGCAAGACACATTCCTTCCTCTTTTGAACTCGGAGGCAGACTGGGGAACAGGGCAGGTCATGAGCGCTGGAGTTAAACAGACCACACTCTTACTCTTAACTCTGCCATTTACTGGCTGTATACCATGGGCAGGTTACCCGATATCTCCGAGTCTCAGTTTTCTCCAATGTGAAAATGAGTGATGTGTGAAAATTAGTCAAAACCATGTATCTGAAACACTGGCCACCCCGTGGACACCTTCCAAACATCAGTTTCCTCTCCGTTTCTCATTCCCTCTTCCTTATTTGATTCTCACAACAACTTCACTCAGTCGTTTATTCACTCAACTACGCTGCGTGTCAGGCGCTCATCTCTGGGGCAACAATGTGAATTAAAACAGCCACTGCTGGGACTTCTCTGGGGGTCCAGTAGCTAAGAACCTGCCTCCCAATGCAGAGGATGCAGGCTTGATCCCTGGTCGGGGAACTAAGATCCCGCATGCTGCAGGGCCGCTGGGCCCACGTGCTGCAACTGGAGAGTCTGCGTGCTGCACAGAGAGGCCTAGCGTGCCGCAGCTGAGACCCGACACAGCCAAATACAGAAATATTAAAAAATAGCCACTGTCCCTGTCTTCATGAGGGTTATAGTCAAGAAGGTGGTTAATGGAATAACCACCTTAGAGCAAGGTGAAGAAGTACCCAGTGCTCTGAGAGGGTATGACGAGGGCCTGGACTCTCTCAGTGCTGCTGCTCAGAGAAGGCATCTAGGAAGAGGTGAACCTTCAGCTAAGAACTGAGCAAATAGGACAGAATGAGGCAAGGCTTTGGGGGAAGTAGAGGACGCCTTTCCAGGAAGACGAAACAGGGTGTGCAAATGCGCTGTGGCAGGCAAGAGCACGGTGCACTCGAGGAACCACAGAAAGGCCCAGGCAGCTGCAGAGGCCAGATGCGGCTGGAGGCGGTGAGGACCAGGCCTCCCCCGGAAGCCATAGTTAGAAATCAGGTCTTCAGCACAGGAGCAAGGACAGGCATGGGTGACTTTTCAGCAGAGGAGAGGCAGGTGCTTGATATGGTCAGATCTGCCCCAAGAAGAGACAGCAGAGTCACCAGGGCAGGGCCTGCACGCATCTTGGTGAGGAACCAGGCCAGGGTGGCGGTGGTGGATGTGGAGGGGTGTGGTCAGAACTGAGAGATATTTAGGCATTTATCCGGTTCATCGGATATTCATTGGAAGGACTGCTGCTGAAGCTGAAACTCCAATACTTTGGCCACCTTAAGAACTGACTCATTTGAAAAGACAAGACCTGATGCTGGGAAAGATTGAAGGCAGGAGGAGAAGGGGACGACAGAGGATAAGATGGTTGGATGGCATCACCGACTCAATGGACATGAGTTTGAGTAAACTCCGGGAGTTGGTGATGGACAGGGGGGCCTGGCGTGCTGCAGTCCATGGGATCACAAAGACACGACAGTGACTGAACTGAACTATCCGGTAAACCCCACAGGACTTGGAGATGGCCTGGACATGAGGGAGAGACAAGGAGAGCGTGTTGCGAGCCATGCGTAAAAGGGCGGTGCCAGTGAGATGGGAGCTCCCAGAGGGGACCAGGGCTGAGGGGTTGATCGGGGGACCATGCTGAGCTGAAGAAGCCAGGGTTCTGTGAGGGAAAGGGACTGGCTGTGGCCAGATGGTGGGGTGCGGTGGGGATGAGAGGTAACGCTCTTATGAACACCTGCTAATCCTGAGGAAGCTTCCAGCTGGTGTGTGGGATGGGGAGGTGGTGGTTAGCAGTGCTCCAATGCTTAAGATCTGGAAGCATTCCTGTCTGAGTATTCTGGAAGCAACTTTGCACCTCTTCTGGAAGACGGAGCCAGTGAGAACAAGGCCAAGAAACTGTTTCCTGAGCGTGCAAACGTATCCTGGTGGCAGCTGGCGTCCCGGCTGACAGCGCACAGTCCCCGGTACACGGCCGGTGCTCCGTAACCGGTGACCCTCTGCTGTGGGGGGCCCAGCACCTCCAGGATGGGGGCCTCAGAGGTAAGACTCTACTCAAGGCAGGAACTAGGTGTCAGAACAAAGAGGTTACGTTTGGTTCTGAAGCCTCCCCGGGCTCGGGAATTTGAAGATGATGAAATTGATGCTAATAGAATTGTGAAGTTGAATTTTAATTTCCAAAACTCTTTCCCCTCCCCTCCTGGGTGGCGGGAAAAGAGATAAAATTCCCAAACTGGAAATACAATTGCATCCCATTCAGGCACTTGGCAATTTGCCCCCAGTTAGCACTGAATGCTGAAAATAGGGAGGAAGCAAACACTGGCTGGGGGCCACGGGAGAAGTGGCAACAAATTATTGTTCTTTCAAGAACTGCGAGTATTAACAGACCAGTTTATGGAATGTGCTGGGGTGTTGCTCTCCTAGAAAACAGGGTGGCCTCATTGGGCTCTCCAGAACCTTCTGGGTCAGACCAGAGTGAGGCACTTGGGGCACCTTCCCCCAGCCCCACCCTGCTTGTAAGACCCCAGGACTCAGTAGCAGTTCAAGACAGGGAGGCTCCAACTCCTCCCACCACTTTATTCACAGGCTGTCCCATCCCTAATCACGTTAGAAGTCTGAGGGAGGAGCTGACCACTGGTTGGCACAGCCCCGGCGGGCTGCCTTGTACTCAGGGCACCCAGCACATACAAGTGTTTAGTGCTCACTCGGTATGTGTGAGACCTTCTGCTATGCGCTCTGCTGGTAGCAAAGGACACTGACCCATCTCTTTCTACCAGGGAGCTCATTGCCTCATAGAAACGACCCAAGCAGGAAACGATTTACCCAGATGTGATCTTACATAACCTCACATATTGTGAAGGCTTTCCTTTTTCAATTTTATTTCACTCTCTCTGGGCTAAATATATCATCAACACCTCCCTGACACTTGTTAAAAGCCCTTGGCAGGCAATGGATTCAAGCTAGAACTCTCTGAATCTATGGTTGTGTTACCTTCTATTCATGGCAAAAGAAAGTGGCTTCCCATTTTCAATAGTGAATTAATTCTAAAATGAATCTGTTGGAATAAAAAAAGGGAAGAGTCAATCCACTTGAAGAAGTGTATCAGCCAGTCACTGGCCAAGTGGTGACCCACAGACATGCCAACAGCCACCTGGACCCACAGACAGGCCAACAGCCACCTGGAAACAAGAGGAAGCAAAGGGTCCCACCCAGGGCCTTGGACTCACAACTGTCCTACCGAACCCTTGTCCCACCTATTTCCAAAATACCCCAGAGGACAGAGCATTTTCCTTTTGGCCTGGGATCAACTCAACCTGCTGCGGATAAAAAACGATTAACAACCTTAGTATTGTTTTCTGCGGCTGTTTTCCTCCCTCCAACCCCTCCTCTTGGGAAAAAACATTAATACAAACAAAACCATTTGGACTCAGTTAAGTGTTGTTTGGGTGAGTTGAGCCTTGTTTTGCAACTAAGATCTCAAGATATTTTAAGGGATAAGGAGTATGTCAGGGCTATATATTGTCACCCTGCTTATTTAACTTCTATGCAGAGTACATCATGTGAGATGCCAGGCTGGATGAAGCACACCTGGAATTAAGATTGCCGGGAGAAATATCAATAACCTCAGATATGCAGATGACACCACCCTAATGGCAGAAGGTGAAGAGGAACTAAAGAGCCTCTGGATGAAAGTGAAAGAGGAGAGTGAAAAAGTTGGCTTAAAGCTCAACATTCAAAAAACTAAGATCATGGCATCCAGTCCCATTACTTCATGGCAAAGCAATGGGGAAACAATGGAAACAGTGAAACATTTTATTTTCTTGGGCTCCAAAATCACTGTGGATGGTGACTGCAGCCATGAAATTAAAAGATGCTTGCTCCTTGGAAGAAAACCTATGAAAAATCTAGTGAGTGTATTAAAAAAGCAGAGACATCACTTTGCCACAGAGGTTCATCTAGTCAAAGCTATGGTTTTTCCAGTAGTGATGTATGGATGTGATAGTTGGATCATAAAGAAGGCTGAGTACTGAAGAACTGATGCTTTCAAATTGTGCTGGAGAAGACTCTTGAGTCCCTTGCACAGCAAGGAGATCAAAGAAGTCAATCCCAAAGGAAATCAACCCCGAATATTCACTGGAAGGACTGATGCTAAAGCTGAAGCTCTGATATTTTGGCCACCTGATGTGAAGAGCTGACTCATTGGAAGCCCCTGATGCGGGAAAGATTGAGGGCAGGAGGAGAAGGGAAGGATGAGATAGTTGGATGGCGTCACTGACTCTATGGGCATGAGTTTGAGCAAACTCTCGGAGATAGTGAAGGACAGGGGAGCCAGGGTGCTGCAATCCATGGGGTTGCAAAGAGCTAGACACGACTGAGCTACTGAACACCAACAACTAGGGATAAGAAAAAAGAGCCGGCTACCCACGGAGAGAGAAAGTGTTGCCCCAGAGCCACCAGTTCCAAGGTTGCAGTCCCAACCCCCAGCACCAGGGCCCATTTCAGACCTTAGCTGCCTGAGCACTGTGGTAGCCCTTACTATTCTCTTCCCATGGAATTAGAAATATTTGTCGCTGTTGTTCCGTCACTAAGATTTGTCTGACTCCTTGCAAACCCATAGACAGCAGCACGCCAGCCTCTTCTGTCCTCCACTATCTCCCAGAGTTTGCTCCAATTCATGTCCATTGAGTCAGTGATGCTGTCTAACCATCTCATCCTCTTTCGTCCCCTTCTCCTCTTGCCCTCAATCTTTCCCAGCATCAAGGTCTTTTCCAATGAGTCAGCTCTTTACATCAGGTGGCCAAAGTACCGGAACTTCAGCTTCAACAACAGTTCCTGCAATGAATATTCAGGGTTGATTTCCTTTGAGATTGACTGGTTTGATCTCCTTGCTGTCCAAAGGACTCTCAAGAGTTTTCTCCAGCAGCACAATTTGAAATATAAATAACATTAAACCGCAAACACCTAACACGTATGCCAAAGTTAAAACTAGTTTATGCTTCCATATTTGAAATTTACTGATTGTAGAATTTTGAATGAGATCGTCCAAATAAACTTTTAAAAATCATTTATCTATTTAGGCCAGACCAAGCAGCATAGGGGATCTTAGTTCCCTGATCAGGGAATCAAACCAGTGCCCCCTGCCTTGGAAATGCAGAATCTTAACCACTGGACCACGTGGGAAGTCCCTGAAATGAACTTTTGCTCTTGAGTTTTGTTTGGATTGGGGGGGATTTCTACTCTTCTGGCACCCTGGGCACATCTTTTTAGCCTAATCACTAGCTGCTAAGAGAGGGTGGGGTGGAGGGGGGGGTGGCGGGAGCGCGGCCCGGCCGGCCCAGGGGCTGCCGCTGCCCCTCGGCCCTGAGTGTGGACACGCCGCCTGTCAGGCTCACTCCGTGTTGTCGGGATGACACCCGCCTTTCCGCCAACCGGACAGGGACCTGTCTTATCTCCCTGGCATTAACCGGGTTCTCAGTAAGCAATTATCACTTTACTCCACAAAGACCCTCTTGTGCTGGGGACATGGAGAGATCAGGACACAGATGTAGAAAATGGCCCAAGAATAAGGAAGAAACTCATGCACCATCCATTATCATGATACACGGTATCCATGAGACATTCCATTTCTAGACTATCAGAGCAAGGCGGGGCCAGAGACCATGTCTTGCCCAAACTTGTCATTTCACGAATAAGGAAATAAGATGTTGGTGTTAACAGTGGATCCTGCCAAGAAGGGATTAGTGTGTGTGTACTTTAATTATAGGCGGGTCATAGCACACAGTGGGTTCAAAACAAGTGTTCACTGAGAGCTTCCCCAGGGGCTCAGTGGTAAAGAATCCTCCCACCAGCGCAGGAGTCAGGTTGGATCCCCGCTCTGGGAAGATCCCGCGTGCCACGGGGGCACTAAACCCGCATGGCACAACAATTGGCTGTGCTCTAGAGCCTGGGAACAGCAACTGATGAAGCCTGTGAGCCCGAGGGCCCGTGCTCTGCAACGTGAGAAACTACGCAGGGCAACTAGAACCTGCCCGCTGCAACTAGAGCGGCCCCTGCTTGCATAACTAGAGGAGAGCCTGCGCAGCAACAAAGACCCAGGACAGCTGGAAATAAATAACAAAATAAATTTTACCAACAAAGAAAGACGCTTTCCTGAATTTGAATAAATCTTCAGATTTGCTGGAGGAGAAAGGAAGCTGGAATCAGCTCTCGGTTGAGCAGGGCTTCCCAGGTGGCACAGTGGTAAAGAATCTGCCTGCCGACCAAGAGCTGCAGGTTCAGTCTCCAGGTCTGGAAGAGCCTCTGGAGGAGGAAATGACAACTCACCCCCAGTGTTCTTGCCTGGAAAATTCTATGGACAGATGAGCCTTGTGCGTTACAGTCCATGAGGCCGCAAACAGTCAGACAAAACTGAGCGACTGAGCACACACTGGGGTGAGCTACTTCACAAGGTAAGGACGTGGTGGGAAGAGAGGGAGCTCTGTGACCGACTCTGACCCACCTTCCTCCCAGTGAATGGTTGCCTGGTCTATGAACAGCTTCTGAAGCTAGTTAAGTGCAGGAGCACCAACACCGGTGCTTTGCAGGAATCATTTTTCTCAAAGTCCTACTCTGGCTCGTCTTGACATGCCATGACCAGCCCAGCTGTGGGGACTGGAGAAGGGCCATGTACTCTGGGGACCTTCACATACTGTCCCCAGGGATGCCATGCCCACCCTCTGGGGCTGCGGTTGTAATGATGGTTCCTACAGGCCTTTTTAGGAAAGCTGCTTTCTGCCACCTCCCTCCTGGGGGAGGTCAGGTGGCATTGGGACAAGCAGAGCACTGTGGTGCCAGCCATTGTTCTAAATGTTCTTAAATGGATGTTTCTGGTACACTCTCCGGGCGCAGAGGTCCATGACGCTTTAAGCAGGAGGAACAAGGGTGTGGGCTGGTTGCATCTTCTCTCCTTGGAGAAATAAGGAAGTTGGATAATTTGTGGTTCATTTTAGGGAGAAATAAGGAAGTTAATCTTTCTGAGTAAGGCATTTTTGGTGACCTGAAACAAAAATTTGGATGGAGGGAATTGTGAGGCTGTAATTGGAATTTTCAGGGATCTCCATGGGCTCAGGAAACAAGGCAACCTTACCACAGCCAGGCCCCTCTGGTGAGAGACATGGGAACTGGGAAGTTGGAGACTGAAGTTACCTGCCCAGTGCCTTAGGGTCCACGTCTCTCTTATCTCAGTTCCTCTCTGATCTCTCATCAACTGCTCCTTTCTCCCCTCATTCAGTGGGCACGCTCACCTCCTCAGATCCCATGGAAGTCCCAGGAGAACCCGAGCTTTCCTCTCTCATGGTCAACAGTTGCCCTCCCATTAGCGGTTCTGATTGATCATGGAGTCACGGGACAAGTCTAGGTATTGGCCAAATCTGAGCTGATCAGCTGTGTCCAGAGGGATATGTGAGTGTGAGTGTGTGCGTGTGTGTGTGTGTGAAAGCATGTGTTGGGATAGTGTATGTGGGTGTGCGTGTGTGTGTGTGAAGGGATGTGTTGGGCTAGTGTGTGTGTGTGTGAAGGGATGTGATTGTGTTAGTGTGTGTGTGAAGGGATGTTTTGTGATAGTGCGTGTGTATCTGTGTGAAGGGATATGGGTGTGTGTGTGTGTGAAGGGCTGTGTTGTGATTGTGTGTGTGTGTGTGAAGGGGTATGTTGAGATAGTGCATGTGTGTGTGTGAAGGGATGTGTTGTGTTAGTGTGTATGTGAAGGAGTGTATTGGGGTAGTACGTGTGTGTGTGAAGGGCTGTGTTGTGATTGTGTGTGTGAAGGAATGTGTGTGATTGTTTGTAAAGGGCTGTATTGTGATAGTGTGTGTTTATGTGTGTGTGAAGGGATGTGTGTGATTCTGTGTGTGTGTGAAGGGATGTGTTGTGATAGTGTGTGTGTGTATGTGTGTGTGTGTGAAGGGCTGTGTTGTGATTGTATGTGTGTGTGTGAAGGGATGTGTGTGATTGTTTGTGAAGGGCTGTGTTGTGATTGTGTGTGTGTGTGTGTGAAGGGCTGTGTTGTGATTGTGTGTGTGTGTGAAGGGATATGTGTGATTGTGTGTGTGTGTGAAGGGCTGTGTTGTGATTGTGTGTGTGTGTGTGTGAAGGGCTGTGTTGTGATTATGTGTGTGTGTAAAGGGATGTGTGTGATTGTGTGTGTGTGAAGGGCTGTGTTGTGATAGTGTGTGATTGTGTGAGTGAAGGGCTGTGTTATGATAGTGTGTGTGTGTGTGTGTGTGTGAAGGGCTGTGTGTGATTGTTTGTGAAGGGCTGTGTTGTGACTGTGTGTGTGTATGTATGAAGGGATGTGTGTGATTGTGAAAGGCTGTGTTGTGATTGTGTGTGTGTGTGATTGTGAAGGGCTGTGTTGTGATTGTGTGTGTGTGTGAAGGGATGTGTGTGATTGTGTGTGAAGGGCTGTGTTGTGATTGTGTGTGTGTGTGAAGGTATGTGTGTGATTCTGTGTGTGAGTGAAGGGCTGTGTTGTGTGTGTGTGTGTGTGTGAAGGGATGTGTGTGATTCTGTGTGAAGGGCTGTGTTGTGATTGTGTGTATGTGTGTGTGAAGGTATGTGTGTGATTCTGTGTGTGAGTGAAGGGCTGTGTTGTGTGTGTGTGTGTGTGTGTGTGTGAAGGGCTGTGTTGTGATTGTGTGTGTGTGAGTGAAGGGATGTGTGTGATTGTGTGTGTGTGAAGGGATGTGTGTCATTGTGTGTGTGTGTGTGAAGGGCTGTGTGTGATTGTTTGTGAAGGGCTGTGTTGTGACTGTGTGTGTGTATGTATGAAGGGATGTGTGTGATTGTGAAAGGCTGTGTTGTGATTGTGTGTGTGTGTGTGTGAAGGGCTGTGCTGTGAGTGTGTGTGTGTGTATGAAGGGCTGTGTGTGATTGTTTGTGTGTGAAGGGCTGTGTTGTGATAGTGTGTGATTCTGTGTGTGAGTGAAGGGCTGTGTTATGATAGTGTGTGTGTGTGTATGTGTGAAGGGCTGTGTGTGATTGTGTGTGTGTGTGCGTGAAGGGCTGTGTTGTGATTGTGTGTGTGTGTGTGCGTGAAGGGCTGTGTGTGATTGTGAAGGGATGTGTGTGATTGTGCATGTGTGTGTGTGTGAAGGGATATGTGTGATTGTGCGTGTGTGTGTTTGAAGGGCTGTGTTGTGACTGTGTGTGACTGTGTGTGTGTGAAGGGCTGTGTTGTGATTATGTGTGTGTGTGTGAGTGAAGGGATGTGTGTGATTGTGTGTGTGTGAAGGGCTGTGTTGTGATAGTGTGTGTGTGTGTGTGTGAAGGGATATGTGTGATTGTGCATGTGTGTGTGTGTGAAGGGGTGTGTGTGTGTGTGTGAAGGGCTGTGTGTGATTGTGTGTGTGTGTGTGTGTGTGTGAAGGGATGTGATTGTGTGTGAAGGGCCGTGCCGTCACAGCTCTCTGGGGTGACAGGTGCCAGGGCGGGGCTTCGCCTGGGATGGCGGCGCTGCAGGCAGGCCTTCTCAGTAAGCGCGTCTTCTCTCCGGGAGAGCAGTGATGAGAGGCTGTCCTCTCAGTCTGAGAACCAAGGGGTGAAGGTGGTTTGCAACAGAAGAAAGTGGAATGGCAGCCTTTCATCGGCTGCATGTCCAGACGCCCTCACAAGCCAGTCCTCAGTTCCTTATGCGCTGCCGTGCTGGCCCCGCGTGACCAAGCATCCACAGCTGATCAGACCAGGAGTGGACATGTGCCCAGGGGACCGATCCCGTTCTCTCCTGGGCACTGGCACTGCCACACCCCAATGGGGTTGCTAGAAGCCCTAGGGGATGGGGTCAGGTCCTGCTGCAAAGACTGGCAAGAATAGAGAGTGGGCTTACAGGGAGAGGAGAGTGAAGTGAGTACAGGGAGAAGAAACAAAGTCTAAAAATGGTCTGAAAGCCTAAAACCGGTGACTGATCAAATCCCTGCTTTCAGCCAGCCACTTTGGAAAACAGTATGGAGGTGTCTCAAAAAACTCAAAATAGAACGATTAGGTTGGTGAAAAAGTAATTGCGGTTTCGGACTGTGAATGTTAAATCATTGTAACTAGGCTCGAACACATCTTCGTTAATCAAAGTAGGAACCTTTACAATTAACACATTTTTGTCAATGAGAAGTAAGTTTGCTTATTCCTATAGCATAAAAATCTGTGGTTCGGGACTTGAGGGGCTCTTGCACACCCTTTTCTGCCTCCTGCTGGTGGTGGAAGCATTTTCCCTGCAAAAAGTTGTCAAGATGCATGAAGCAGTGGTAGTTGGGTGGCAAGAAGTCGGGTGAATATGGTGGATGAAGCATAACTTCGTAGCCCAATTTGTTCAACTGTGGAAGCTCTGGTTGTGCTATGTACAGTCAGGCACTGTCTTGGAGAAGAATTGGGCCCGTTCTGTTGGCCAGTGCTGGCTGCAAGAGTTGCCATTTTCGGGGCATCTCATTCATTTGCTGGACATACTTCTCAAATGTAATGGTTGTGCCAGGATTCAGAAAGCTGTAGTGGATCAGACGGGCAGCAGCCCATCAAACAGTGACCATGACCTTTCTTTGGCTTTGGGAAGTGCTTTGGAGCTTCTTCTCAGTCCAACCACTGAGCTGGTCATTGCCGGTTGTCATATAAAATGCACTGTTCATTGCGTGTCACAATCCGATCCAGAAATGGTTTGTTTTTGCTGCATAGAATAAAAGAAGACAACACTTCAAAATGATGATTTTTTTGACTTGCAGTCAGCTCATGAGATACCCACTTATCAAGCTATTTCACTTTTCCAGTTTGCTTCAAATGCTGACTGACTATAGAATGGTCGATGTTGAGTTCTTTGGCAACTTCTCGTGTAGTTGTAAGAGCATCAGCTTTGATGATCTTCTCAACTGGTCGTTGTCAACTTCTGATGGCTGGTCATTTCGCTTCTCATCTTCAAGGCTCTCATCTCCTTCGGACAACTTCTTGAGCCACCACTGCATCGTATGTTCCTTAGCAGTTCCTGGGCCATATGTGTTGTTGATGTTACAATTTATCTCTGCTGCTTTACAGCCCATTTTGAATTCGAATAAGAAAATTGCTCAAATTTGCTTTTTGTCTAACATCATTTCCCTAGCCTAAAATAAACATAAAATGCACAGCAAGTATTAAGTCCTTAGCAAAAGACATAAAGTAAGAAACACACATTAAAATGATGTAGAACATAACCACATTTATTTCAGAACATATTCCTATATAAAATAGCAAATTTCAACAATGCAAAACCACAATTATTTTTGCACCAACCTAATGCCTTATGGCTCAGAAGTAGAAGTAATGGTAGATTTTATTTTCTTGGGCTCCAAAATCACTACAGATGGTGACTACACCCATGAGATAAAAGACGCTTGCTCCTTGGAAGGAAAGCTGTGACAAACCTAGACAGGATATTAAAAAGGAGAGACATCACTTTGCAGGCAAAGGTCCATATAGTCAATGCTCTGGTTTTTCCAGTAGTCATGTACGGGTGTGGGAGGTGGACCATCAAAAGACTGAGCACCAAAGAATTGATGCTTTCAAATTGTGGTGCTGGAGATTCTTGAGAATCCTTTGGACTCCAAGGAAATCAAACCAGCCAATCCTAAAGGAAATCAACCCTAAATAATCATTGGAAGGACTGATGCTGAAGCTGAAGCTCCAGTACTTTGGCCACCTGATAGGAAGAGCCAACTTATTAGGAAAGACCAGGATGCCAGGAAAGATTAAAGGCCACAGCAGAAGGGAGTGGCAGAGGATGGATGGTTAGATAGCATCACTGACTCAATGGACACGAACCTGAGCAAGCTCTGGAAGATAGTGGAGGACAGAGGAGCTTGGTGTTCTATAGTCTATGAGGTCGTTAAGAGTCAAACACAACTTAGCGACCAAACAGCAACTACAACATGACTCAGAAATTCCACTCCTCAATGTATATCCGGAAAAAATAAAAAGAAAGAAAGAAAAGAAAACACTAATTCAAAAAGATAGTGTTCCAGTGGCTCAGAAGTAAAGAATCTGCTTGCAGTGCAGGAGACACAAGAGATGAAGGTTTGATCCCCTTGTCAGGAAGGTCCCCTGAAGAAGGGAGTGGAAACCCACCCCAGTATTCTTGCATGGTGAATTGCACAGATAGAAGAGCCTGGTGGGCTATACTCCATGGGGTCACAAAGAGTAGGATACGACTGAAGCAACTTAGCACGCATGTACACAGAAGAAGGGAAATTAAAATGGAGATAGTCCAGTTCAGACTTCAGAAACAGGAGAGTAGACCTTTGACCTTGCTTCTGAACTGTCTGGACACTGCCCAGACTCCATCCCTGCCTGCAAACACAGCTAGTCATGCAGCACTTTAGATAAGAAAGGGAGTGGGTCTCCGAATTCTTGAGCCCCTGGAGGCCTGGCCAATCACCCCAGGGTTTAAGGAAATCCTATGACTCACAGATGATACCACTTTAATGGCAGAAATTGAAGAAGAACTAAACAGCCTCTTGATGAAGGTGAAAGAGGAGAGTGAAAAAGCTGGCTTAACAAGGTGAAAAGGCAGCCTTCAGAATGGGGGGAAACAATAGCAAACAAAGCAACTGACAAAGAACTAATCTCTAAAACATACAAGCAACTCACGCAGCTCAATACCAGAAAAACGAACAACCCAATCAAAAAGTGGGCCAAAGAACTAAACAGACATTTCTCTAAAGGAGACATACAGATGGCTAACAAACACATGAAAAGATGCTCAACATCACTCATTATTAGAGAAATGTAAATCAAAACCACAATACGGTATCATCTCACACCAGTCAGAATGGCTGCCATCAAAAAGTCTACAAACAAAAAATGCTAGAGAGGGTGTGGAAAAAAGGGAACCTTCTTATGCTGTTGGTGGGAATGCAAACTGGTACAGCCACTATGGAGAACAGTGTGGAGATTCCTTAAAAAACTAGAAATAGAACTGCCATACGACTCAGCAATCACTGCTGGGCATACACACCAAGGAAACCAGAGCTGAAAGAGACACGTGTACCCCAGTGTTGACTGCAGCACTGTTTACAACAGCCAGGACGTGGAAGCAAACCAGGTGTGCATCGATGGATAAGGAAGTGGTGGTACATATACACAATGGAACAGCACTCAGCTGAAAAAGAGCGCATTTGAGTCAGTTCAAATGAGGTGATGAAACTGGAGCCTCTTGTGAAGGAAGCCTCCAGAGTGAAGCAAGTCAGAAAGAGAAACACCAATACAGTATGTTAATGCATGTATATAGAATCTAGAAAGACGGTAACAACAATCCTATATGCAAGACAGCAAAAGAGACAGAGCCGAAGAACAGACTTGTGGACTATGTGGGAGAAGGTGAGGGTGGGATGATACGAGAGAAGAGCATTGAGACATGTATTTTTTCAGTGTACATGACATGTACAAGTTGCCGTATGTAAAATAGATGATCAGTGCAAGTTCGATGCGTGAAGCAGGGCGCTCGAAGTCGGTGCTCTGGGACAACCCAGAGGGATGGGGTGGGGAGAGAGGTGGGAGGGGGTTCAGGATGGGGGACACATGTGCACCTGTGGCTGATTTGCATCTATGTGGTGGCAAAAACCACCACAATATTGTGAAGTAATTATCTTCCAATTAAAATAAATTAATTAATTTTAAATAAGGGAAAGCTGGCTTAAAAATCAACATTCAAAAAACAAAGATCATGACATCCAGTCCCACCACTTCGTGGCAAATAAATGGGAAAAAAGCAGAAACAGGGTTGGATTTCATTTTCTTGGGCTCCAAAATCACTGCAAACGGTGACTGCAGCCATAAAATTAAAAGTTGCTTGCTCCTTGAAAGAAAAGCTATGACAAACCTAGACAGTGTATTAAAAAGCAGAGACATTATTTTGCTGATAAAGGTCCATATGGTCAAAGTTATGATTTTTCCAGTAGTCATGTATGGATGTGAGAGTTGGACCGTAAAGAAAGCTGAGCGCCAAAGAATTGATGCTTTCGAACTGCGCCACTGGAGAAGACTCTTGAGAGTCCCTTGGACTGCAAGGAGATCCGACCAGTCCATCCTAAAGGAAATCAGTCCTGAATATTCACTGGAATGACTGGTGCTGAAGCTCCAATACTTTGGCCACCTGAAGGGAAGAGTTGACTAATTGAAAAAGACCCTGATGCTGGGAAAGATTGAGGGCAGGAGGAGAAGGGGGCGACTGAAGATGACGTGGTTGGATGGCATCACTGACTCAGTGGACATGGAGATAGTGAAGGCCAGGGAAGCCTGGTGTGCTGCAGTTCAAAGAGCCTCAAAGAATCCGACACAACTTAGCGACTAAACAACAACAAATCTCACAAGATGAAACAAACAGCCTTGTAAAAGTGTTGAAGAAAAACCAGAGCTGCATTTTTGCACAAACTGATGATGATATCAGTTTGCAGTCTGGGGTCTTAAGTGGGAACCCCCAAAACTGCAATTTGAAGTCTCACCTGTGGAGTGAATGGACTGCCTGGGACCTTCCCGACGGGGACTCCACATGGCTGCGACTCGGTACTTCCCATCATTCTGTTTAGTTCTGGATGTTGGTCGACCCAATTTGGTGATGTATGTGCTGTTCCTCTTCTCTATTGTTTCTATTTCCATTTTCTTTTAATGACTGCATATTGAAATTAAGTTAAACAATCCTTTATTAAATATTAAAGTTGTCTATCTGTGTCTAACAAGTGGTTTCTTTTGTATACAAATCCTTCGAACCCGAAATGAAAGTGAAACTTTCAGCAAAACAGATACCAGCACCTAATGTTTATAGCAGCATTGTTTACAACAGAGCAACCTAAGTGTCCATCAGCAGATGACTGGATAAAGATGTGGTGTGTATATACAATGAAATACCACTCGACCATAAAAAAATAATGATATTTTACCATTGCAACAACATGGACGGACTTGGAGGGTCTTGAGCTTAGTGAAACAGACAGAAGTCAGACAGAGAAAGAAAAATACTGTTTAATATCCCTTATATGTAGAATCTAAAAAATAAAACAAATTAGTGAATATAACAAAAGAGAAACTGACTCACCGATATAGAGAAGAAACTAGTGGTTCCCAGAGGGGAGAGGGAAGCAGGAAGGAGCAAGAAAGGGGGAGTGAATTAAAAGGTGCGAACAACTATATATAAAGCACAAAGATATACTGTGCAGCACAAGGACTACAACCAATATTTGACACTAACTATAAATGTAGTAAAACCCTTAACAATTGTGACTCGCTTTATTATACATCTGAGACTTTTTTTGTGCAGCAGCTCTATTTCAGTAGGAATACAAAGGCTTTTGAACATCTTTCCTGAGGGGGGGAAAAAAAATCTCTGCTTCCAGTCGCTTCTGGAACACCGACTGCCTTCCTGCCCTTGGCTGTCATGGACAATCTTCCCTTTAATAAATGCCTCTTTTCTGTTCATCCAGCAGGAGTGGTTTTCTATTACTGGCAAGTAGAACACTCATTAATACATGTACAATAAAATAATAATTATACTTATTGAATGTTTATTGTGTGCCACTCTCCCCAGGGGTTTATATGGATTTTAAACCCCTCAACAGCTCTGTGGGGGGTGTGCATTATTATTCCCATTTCACAGTCAAAGAAACTGAGGCACAGATAGGTTCACTTGCTCAAGGTTGAACACAGCTAGTGGAGCAAGATTTTTTTTTTAATCAGTTGATATTTATTTTTACATTATTTTGAGAATCTATACCTGGGAACACTTAAAAAAATTTTTATTGGCATACAGTTGATTTACAATGCTGTGTTAGTTTCAGTACAGCAAGGTGAGTCAGGCGTACACATATCCACTCTTTTTCCTTTAGATTATTTCCCCACATAGGCCATTATAATGTATTAAGTAGAGCTCCCTATTCTACACAGTAGGTCATTATTAGCTATCTATTTTATATATTGGGTTAGCCAGAAGGTTCGTTTGGATTTCTCCATAACATCTAATGGAAAACCCAAATGCACGTTTTGGCCAAGCCGATATAAAGTACTGTGTATATGTCAATCCCAATCTCCCAATTTATCCCTTCCTCCACCTTACCTCCTGGTAATCATAAGTCTATTTTATTTTTTTTAATTAACTAATTTATTTTAATTGGAGGTTAATTACTTTAATATTGTAGTGGGTTTTGCCATACATTGACATGAATCGGCCTGGAGCAAGATTTCGTTTTGGCGGCTGTTGGTCTCCATCGCTTCGTGGGTTTTCTCTAGCTGCAGTGAGTGTGGGCTGCTCTCTTGCGGTGTGCAGGCCTCTCACCACGGTGGCTCCTCTGGGTGTGCAGCAGGGGCTCTGGGACAGGGGCTTCAGTAGTTGTGGCTCCCAGGCTTTAGAGCACAGGCTCAACAGTTGTGAGGCAGGGTTTTCGTTGCTCCCAGATCAGGGATCAAGCCCATGTCTCCTGCCTTGGCAGATGGTCTTTACCACGGAGCCACCAGGGAAGCCCATGGAGCAGGCTTCAGAGTCTGGGCCGCTGTCCATTATGACAGTTTTCAGTTGAGACCGCTGGGAGCTGGGGGCTTATCTGGGGGCCTTCTGAGCACACCCCTCCCAATCGTATGCTCACTCCAGCCCTGCATCCACACAGAAAACTCAAGCAGGAGGAGCTGGCATCTGAGGTGGAGGGATTGCACTCTGACCCCTTGCCCTGTCCACCCCCACTCCCAGAAGTAGAGGGAAAGTCCGGACTCCCCGGGTTTCCATGACACTGCACTTCGGGGCGGGTAAACATTAAACCCACTGGTCTTCCTTCCTCCGAGTGCTCAGAGACCTCTGCAACCTCGGAAGAGGCTGGAAAGGGGACGAGACTGTTGGGAAGGTGCAGCATGTGGTCACTCCCCTTCCAGAATCACTTTTGGGACACTTCCTTCATGACCAGCCGCGCATCGTGTCTCCACTCGGAGACTGTGAGCCATCAGGGCTAGGGGCCTGGGCTGGGAACTGCACACTGGCCACCTGCTCCTGACTTGACCCCCAAGCCGCTGATTTTCTGTCTGTAAAATGGGGCTCATAATAACCCCACCCAGAGGAGAAAATAGGATAATACATTCAGAGGGCTGCAAACCCTGGATGGGATTGTAAAAATGTGTATGTATTGAGCCAGAGAAACAGAGTCTTTGGGTTTTTCTCCATAAGGGAGAGAAGCCACGTCCTGAATACATCACTGAAATTGAAGTCGCTCAGTCGTGTCCAACCCTGTGCGACCCCATGGACTGTAGCCCACCAGGCTCCTCCGTCCATGGGATTCTCCAGGCAAGAATACTGGAGTGGTTGCCATTTCCTTCCCCAGGGGATCTTCCCGACCCAGGGATCGAACCCAGGTCTCCCGCATTGGAGGCGGATGCTTTGAGACACTGGGGAAAATCTTACCTGAAGGTAGGCCATTTCATACATGTCCTGTGATCCCCTTCTTTGAGTTTTTGTTTTATTTTGTCTTGCTTTAAAAAAAAAATGGTTTATTGACTCTATTTATTTTTGGCTGCACGGGGTCTTTGTTGCTGCCCACGGGCTTTCTCCAGCGTAGAGAGTGGAGGCTGCTCTTCCTGTGGCTCACGGCTTGCTCACTGCAGCGGCTTCTCTTACTGTGGAGTACGGGTTTGGCTGCTCTGCGGCATGTGGGATCTTCCCAGACCAGGGATCGAACCATGACTCCTGCCTTGGCAGGTGGATTCTTAACCACTGGACCACCAAGGAAGCCCTGTTTTGCTTTTAAGTTGGGGAAAATAGTTTCCTGGTGGCCGAGTGGTTAGGATTCTGGGCTTTCACTGCCAGGGCCCAGTATATTTCTTATGTGGTACAAATTTGGCCCAGGTTCGACCCCTGGTCAGGGAGCTGAGACCCCCACATGCCTCAACTAAAGATCCTGTGTGCCAACACTAACACCTGGAGAAGTCAACCAAAACAAATAATTTTTAAAAAAATAAGTAAATTGTGAAAGAGAAATACCAAAGTGTTAAATGGATTTGCTCTGTGTGATAAAACTACAGGGTATTTTAATTTACTTTTTCTTTTTTGGATTCAGAGTTTCTACTGTGAACCGAGATGATTTATATCTTTAAAAACATACCTTACTGTATCCATATAAAATATTTTTATTATTATTTATTCCAAAGTGCCAAGTATAGAGCCCATAAATGCAAGTGTGTGAGTACTCGCCTAAGTCCTAGAGCCACGTTGGGGAGACATTTGTGACTTACCTCCCCGTCACCCACCCCCTCCTGGCCTTTCCGAGCAGGGTGGGTAGGCTGGGACCTTATCCTGTCTCTACGGGTGGGCCTGGATTAGCTTAAAACTGTGGAAAATTCTGAAAGAGATGGGAATACCAGACCACCTGATCTGCCTCTTGAGAAATTTGTATGCAGGTCAGGAAGCAACAGTTAGAACTGGACATGGAACAACAGACTGGTTCCAAATAGGAAAAGGAGTATGTCAAGGCTCTATATTGTCACCCTGCTTATTTAACTTCTATGCAGAGTACATCATGAGAAACACTGGGCTGGAAGAAACACAAGCTGGAATCAAGATTGCCGGGAGAAATATCAATCATCTTAGATATGCAGATGACACCATCCTTATGGCAGAAAGTGAAGAGGAACTAAAAAGCCTCTTGATGAAAGTGAAAGAGGAGAGTGAAAAAGTTGGCTTAAAGCTCAACATTCAGAAAACTAAAATCATGGTATCCGGTCCCACCACTTCATGGGAAATAGATGGGGAACCAGTGGAAACACTGTCAGACTGTATTTTTCTGGGCTCCAAAATCACTACAGATGGTGACTGCAGCCATGAAATTAAAAGACGCTTACTCCTTGGAAGAAAAGTTATGACCAACCTAGATAGCATATTCAAAAGCAGAGACATTACTTTGCCAACAAAGGGTCATCTAGTCAAGGCTATGGTTTTTCCAGTGATCATGTGTGGATGTGAGAGTTGGACTGTGAAGAAGGCTGAGTGCCAAAGAATTGATGCTTTTGAACTGTGGTGTTGGAGAAGACTCTTGAGAGTCCCTTGGACTGCAAGGAGATCCAACCAGTCCGTTCTGAAGGAGATCAGCCCTGGGATTTCTTTGGAAGGAATGATGCTGAAGCTGAAACTCCAGTACTTTGGCCACCTCATGCGAAGAGTTGACTCATTGGAAAAGACTCTGATGCTGGGAAGGATTGGGGGCAGGAGGAGAAGGGGACGACAGAGGATGAGATGGCTGGATGGCATCACTGACTCGATGGACGTGAGTCTGAGTGAATTCCGGGAGTTGGTGATGGACAGGGAGGCCTGGTGTGCTGCGATTCATGGGGTCACAAAGAGTCGGACATGACTGAGCGACTGATCTGATCTGATCTGGGGTGGTTGGTTTAGGGAGCTCATGAAGGAGGCTTGCCTTTTCATACTATACAAGGGGCTCTCCATGCAAAAATGCTGCAGTGTGTTGCCATTTCCTTCTCCAGTAGACCTCATCTTGTCAGAACTCTTCCCCGTGACCTGTCCATCTTGGGTGGCCCAGCACCGTGTGGCTCATCACTGCACTGAGTTACGAAAGTCCCTTTGCCACGACAAGGAGAAGCGGGTGGCAGAGGATGAGATGGTTAGATTCATCACAAGCTCAAGGGACATGAAATCGGGCAAACCCTGGGAGATAGTGGAGGACAGAGGAGCCTGGTGAGCTCTGTCCATGGGGTTGCAAAAGAGTCAGACACGATTTAGGGACTGAACAACAGTGGAGGTTTGGTCCATGAGACAATTCCAAGACTTGTGTGTGTTTGGGGAAACAGATTTCCATGTTTTTGATGATACATTGCAGGTGATCATCTGGGAACCTTCCCCTGGATGCAAACGGGGCCAAAAGGAGCTGAGAAATGAAAAGAGAGAGAAATCAGGTCCTAGGACATCACTGAGCCACCAAGGATAAAAGCCTCTCCCACGTGTAGACTTGCCTGTTTCATGAGCCAATAAATTTCCTTTAGTTTCAAAACTGGTTTGAGGACTTCCCTGGCAGTCCAGTGGTTAAGAATCCGCCTGCCAGTGCAGAGGACAGGGGTTTGATCCCTGGTCCAGAAAGATTCCACGTGCCACGGGGCAACTAAGCCAGTGTGCCACAACTACTGAAGCCCACATGCCCTCGAGTCTGTGCTCTTCAACAAAAGGAGCCACTACAAGGAGAAGTTGTATCTCAACTAGATACATCGCAACTATAGAGTATTGCAACCATGCATCGCAACTCGAGAGTAGCCCCTGCTAGACACAACTAGAAGAGAAGCCTGGGAGCAGTCAAAAATAAGTAATAAATAAATTAAAAAAATTTTTTTAAAGTTCGACAAATTAGATTTTGTTATTTGTGTGTGTGTGTGTGCTAAGTTGCTACAGTCGTGTCTGACTCTGTGCAACCCTATGAACTGTAGCCCGACAGGCTTCTCTGTCCATGGGATTCTCCAGGCAAGAATACTAGAGTGGGTTGCCCTGCCCTCCTCCAGGGGAACCTTCCTGACCCAGGGATTGAACCCATGTCTCTTATGTCTCCTGCACTGACAGGCAGGTTCTTTACCACTAGCACCACTTGGGAAGCCCAGATATTTTTATTTACAACTTAACTGATGAGCAAACGGGGACCTGAGGTAGGATGCTGCAAATCACAGATACTCCAGTGCAGAACTTTCGGGGCAGAGGAGGGCAATACAGCACAGGTGGAACAGGGATTTTTGGCTGGGAAGTTGGTTATTCTAAAATAGCTGGTGGTGAAGGAGTCAGTGTGGTCGGAGTCTGCTGAATCTTGGAATTCAAACCAGGGGCCTCCAAGGCTGCTCTTTTATGAAACTCGTGGGAAAATCTCAGGATTTTGGAGGCTGCTCATTTCTTGTAGTCATTAATAAATTCCTACAAGAAAGAGACGTGCGTGACTCCTTTGAAATTGGACAGGTTGAAAGGAGAGAAAGAAAAACTAGGCAATTTAGACCTGAGGCCTGTGGTCCAAGTTGACAGTAAGCCCAGGATTCCAGCCAAAAAGTGGAATTCTCCACGCTCAGCTATATTTAGTGTAAGCACAGGCCAGCAGGCGGGGGACTTAGCAGGAGATAAAACTGAAGACTCCTCAGGTCCCTCCTAAGCACATTCCATGAAGCAATCTTTGTCTGAGATGATTTTGGGGGGGACTATGCCACATGACTTGCAGAGTCTTAGTTCCCCGACCTGACATTGAACCCAGGCCCTGATTGAAAGCACCAAGTCCTAACCACTGGCCCACCAGGGAATGTATGGATGTGAGAGTTGGACTATAATGAAAGCTGAGCGCCGAAGAATTAATGCTTTTGAATTGTGGTGTTAGATAAGACTCTTGCGAGTCCTTTGGACTGCAAGGAGATCCAACCAGTCCATCCTAAAGGAAATCAGTCCTGAATATTCATTACAAGGACTGATGCTGAAGCTGAAGCTCCAACACTTTGGCTACCTGATGCGAGGAGCCAACTCATTAGAAAAGACCCTGATGCGGGGAAAGATTGAAGGCAGGAGCAGACGGGGACGACAGAGGATGAGATGGTTGGATGGCATCACCGACTCAATGGACATGAGTTTGAGCAAGCTCCGGGAGATGGTGAAGGACAGGAAAGCCTGGTGTGCTGCAGTCCATGGAGTGCCAAAGAGTCAGACATGACTGAGCAGCTGAACAACAACAAATGCATGGAGACTTTGCCACATTTTTGTGTTTACAAGTGTCCTGTGGCTGTTCGTCTCCTGACAACTGGCCTTGGGCTCAGTGCAGCCTCCTGTCCTCCCTTTAATGGATGGCTTCTTCCTTTTCATGTCATAGCCAGTTTAGAGAGATATTTCTAGTTTGCCTCATGTCCACAGTTTGCAGGGGCTTCCCTGATAGCACAGTTGGTAAAGAATCTGCCTGCAATGCAGGAAACCTGGGTTCGATTCTTGGGTTGGGAAGATCCCCTGGAGAAGGAAATGGCAACCCACTCCAGTATTCTTACCTGGAGAATTCCATAGATGGAGAAGCCTGGCAGACTACAGTCCACAGAGTTGCAAGAGTCGAACACGACTGAGTGACTAAACCACCACCTCCACCTGACTACTGGAAAAAATCATAGCTAGATGGACCTTTGTTGGAAAAGTATTGTCTTTGCTTTTTTAATACACTGTCTAGGTTTGTCATGGGCTTCCCCCATAACTCAGTTGAATATGCCTGCAATCCAGGAGACCCGGGTTCGATTCCCAGGTCGGGACAATCCCCTGGAGAAGGAAATGTCAACCCACTCCAATATTCTTGCCTGGAGAATCCCATGGACAGAGGAGCTTGGCAGGCTACAGTCCATGGGGTTGCAAAGAGTCGGACACGACTTAGCGACTAAAGACAGAGAGAGAGGTTTGTCATAGTTTTTCTTCCAAGGAGCAAGTGTCTTTTAATTTCATGGCTGCAGTCACCATCTGCAGTGAGTTTGGAGCCCAAGAAAATAAAGTCTGTCACTGTTTCCATTGTTACCCATCTATTTGCCATGAAGTGATGGGACCAGATGCCATGCTCTTCATTTTTTGAATGTTGAGTTTTAAGTCAGCTTTTTCACTCTTCTCTTTCATCAAGAGGCTCTTTAGTTCCTCTTCACTTTCTGCCATAAGGTGGTGTCATCTGCATATCTGAGGTGATTGATATTTCTCCCGGCAATCTTGATTCCAGCTGAGCTTCATTCAGCTTGGCATTTCACATGATGTACTCTGCATATAAGTTAAACAAGCAGAGTGACAATATACAGCCTTGAGTACTCCTTTCCTAGTTTGGAACCAGTCCATTGTTCCATGTCCAGTTCTAACTGTTGCTTCTTGACCAGCATACAGGTATCAGAGGAGGCGGGTGAGATGATCTTGTATTCCTAACTCTTGAAGAATTTTCCACAGTTTGTTGTGGTCTACATAGTCAAAGGCTTTAGCATAGTCAATGAAGCAGAAGTAGATGTTTTTCTGGAATTCTCTAGCTTTTTCTATGGTTCAACGGATGTTGGCAATTTGGTTTCCGGTTCCTCTGCCTTTTCTAAATCCATCTTGTACATCTGGAAGTTCTCGGTTCACATACTGCTGAAGCCTAGCTTGAAGGATTTTGAGCATGACTTTGCTAGCATATGAGATGAGTGCGATTGTGTGGTAGTCTGAACATTCTTTGGCATTGCCCTTCTTTAGGATTGGAATGAAAACTGATCTTTTCCAGTCCTGTGGCCACTGCTGAGTTTTCCAAATATCCTGGCATATTGAGTGTAGTACTTTAACAGCATCATCTTTTAGGATTTGAAATAGCTCAGCTGGAATTCCATCATCTCCACTAATTTTGTTTATAGTGATGTTTCCTAAGGCCCACTTGACTTTGCACTCCAGGATGTCTGGCTCTAGGTGAGTGATCACACCATCGTGGTTATCTGGGTCATTAAGATTTTTTTGGATAGTTCTGTGTATTCTAGCCACCTCTTCTTAATATCTTCTGCTTCTGTTAGGTCCATACCATTTCTGTACTTTATTGTGCCCATCTTTATGTGAAATGTTCCCTTGGTATTTTCAATTTTCTTGAAGAGATCCCTAGTCTTTTCCATTCTATTGTTTTACTCTATTTGTTTGCATTGTTCACTTAGGAAGGCTTTGTTACCTCTCCTTGCTATTCTTTGGAACGCTGCATTCAGATGGGTATATCTTTCCTTTTCTCCTTTGCCTTTAGCTTCTCTTCTTTTTTCAGCTATTTGTAAGGCCTCCTCAGACAGTCATTTTGCCTTTTTGCATTTCTTTTTCTTGGGGATGATTTTGTAGGCTTAGTAGGTGTCTGATCTATTTGCTATAAGAGCCATAAGCCTTTCAGAACATTGCTAAAGAAATCCCCAAGCTGCCAAATATCAGCTTGCCATCGTCCAAGCCCTAAAGTATTCTTGGGCCCTCAAGTTTGCATCTAACAGGAAGTGGGAGGCAAAAATGATACAGCCCCCGGGGGAGCGTCTCCAAGGGGCATCTCAGATGTGTCCATTGAAGACAGGGAGAGGGATGGACAGCCAGGAGCATGGATGAATCTTCAGGAAGACTTTATCAGAGGGGATCCAAGTCCTGGTGGGGGGAGCGGGGGAGGAGATCTCTCCGCCACCCTGGGTACAAGCTCTCTTCCTACTTATTTGGGATGCCTTCCTTCCTGTCTCCATTCTGGAAATGCCATGGGACTGCTATGGCTGGGCCTGCCTGAATCCGCTCTGATCTCTGGAATCCAGCCCCCAGCAGACAGCCTTGACCCTTCCTTTTGGCCTGCAGCCTTTTCCAGGGCTGAGAATAGGAAGCAACACTCACTGTCTTGGAACTTGGAGCCTGCTCACAAGTCCCTTTAGAAATATAGGAGAAAATAGAGACATTGTTCCTCAGACAATGGGGTTTTCTCACAGGGCGGGCGCCCCAGGGTTTTGTGAGGAAGGCTTCCTTTAAGTACAGCGGGGGCTGGGGGACACTCTCTGGTCATTTCTTAGGGTACTAGGCACAGGGCTGACTGCCGGGGGGTACGCGAGGGGGCTGGGACGGCAGATGAGCTGGAAGCTTGGATTAGCACTGCCTGGGAGACCCGGCCTGAGACGGAGAAGAGGAGGGCTGAGCCAGGATGAGGCTCAAGGTGGCATGGAGCAGGCGGCGGGCGGAACTGGGGAGGGGGGAGGTCTGGGACTAGGGCTGAAGCTAGAGCTGGTCCTGGGAAGGACTGTCGAGCACTGCTCAAAAGCTCAGGTAGGGGCTTCCTTGGTGGCTCAGTGGTAAAGAATCTGCCTGCCTGCCAATACTGGAGATTCGGGATCGATCCTGAATGGGCAAGATCCCACACGCTGCAGAGCAACTAAGCCCACGAGCCACAGCTATCGAGCCGGGGCTCTGGAACTCAGGAACTGCAACGGGATAAGCCAGCGCAGAGAGAAGACCACACACGGCAACTAAGACAAGGCCCCACTTGCCGCAACTAGAGAAAAGTTTGCTCAGCAACAAGAGCCCCAGCAAGCCAAGAATAAACACTTACATAAAATTATTGTTTTAAAAAATCAGCAATTGCAGCAGCAAATGATTAAAAAAAAAAAAACCCAAAACAAAAAAGCTCAGGCCTTGCCTATATCTGAAATGGTAAAGAATCTGCCTGCCATGCAGGAGACCCGGGTTCGATCCCTGGGTAGGGAAGGTCCTCTGGAGAAGGGCATGGCAATCCACTCCAGTGTTCTTGCCTGGAGAATTCTACGGACAGAGGAGCCTTGGCGGGCTACCATCCACGGGGTCGCAAAGAGTCAGGCATGACTGAGCGACTAACACTGCTACTCCCCACAGGTAGCCTGATCCCCCTGGTGGGCTGGGTGGCCTCAGGAATGCTTTCTCTTGGCTTCCATCTTCTCTATCAAGTGGCCTTGGGCTCAGAGCATGCCCCTGCCCTCGGTTTAAGGGTTGGCTTCTTCCTTGACGTGTCTCAGCAGGGACAGAGCATGTGTGCGTGCTAAGTCGCTTCAGTTGTCTCTGAGTCTTTGTGACCGTGTGGACTGTAGCCTGCCAGGCTCCTCTGTGCATGGGGATTCTCTGGGCAAGAATAGTGCAGTGGGTCGCCATGCTCTTCTTCAGGGGATCTTCCCGACCCAGGAATGGAACCTTCGTCTCTTATGTCTCCTGCATCAGCAGGCGGGGTTTTTTTTTTTTTTAACCACTAGCACCACCTGGGAAGCCCAGCAGACAGAGAGAGATATTGCTAGTTGGCCTCTTGTCCACAGTCCGATTCCCAGCAGACGCATCCCAGAGAGGAGTCAGGTCTCCTTGTTAAAGAATGCTTGGGAATTCCCTCATCTTCTCTCCCCTGAACACTCTTATGCCACAATCTGTCCCCTTCCCAGCACACCTCCTCTCCCTAATATCTGCTCTAGTTCTTTATTCATTCCCTTATCATCTTCTAATTTACATATAACTTACTTAACTATAATGTTGATTATTATCTGTCTTCCTTAATTGGAATGTCAGTTCCATGAGGCCAGAAGTCTCTGTCTTGCTCACTTGTGTCGCCAGATCCTAGCATAGTGCCTGCACTGAGCAGGCGCCCAGTGAATATTCTTTAAAGAATAAGTTGTTAAGCCTCTCTAAGCCAAGAGCTTCCTCATTTGAAAAGCGAGGGTGACATTAATGACCCTGCCTCAGTCTTACAGAGAGAAGTCAACAAAATTTCACCTGTAAAGAGCTTTACACCAGGCTGCTGGACACTTCTGCAAATGACAGCTTGTATGTGCCTGTTTTCTCATCTGTAAGGTGGGAAAAAAGTCCCTACTCGGTAGGACTGTTGTGAGTATTAGCTGGGTTAATATGTACAAAGACTCATATTGGACCAGAGCCTCACACGAAGTCAGCACTCGGTGATGCTGGGGGGTACCAGCCTTGGTTTAATGATACTGCCTCAGTTTTCTATTTGTTTTTGACTGTGCTGGGTCTTCGTTGCTGTGAGTGGGCTTTCTCTAGTTGTGATGAGCGGGGGTTCCTCTCTATTGCGATGCAAGGACTTCTCATCTCCGTGACTCCTCTTGTCGTGGGGCACAGGCTCCAGGGTGTGCAGGCTTCGGTAGCTGCAGCCCGCGGGCTCTCGAGCACAGGCTCAGGAGTTGGTGCACAGGTTTAGCTGCTCTGAGGCACGTGGGATCTTCCTGGCTCAGGGACTGAACCTGTGTCCCCTGCACTGGCAGGTGGATTCTTAACCACTGAACCACCAGGCAAGCTCCTGCTTCAGTTTTCTTAGTTCCTTTCCTCTCAGCACGCCAGGCTCCTCTGTCCTCTCCTGTCTCCCAGAGTTTGCTCAAATTCATGTCCATTGAGTCAGTGATGCTATCTAACCATCTCATTCTCTACCATCCCCTTCTCCTTTTGCCTTCAATCTTTCCAGCATCGGGGTCTTTTCCAATGAGTCAACTATTTCCATTAGGTGGCCAAAGTATTGGAGCTTCAGTTTCAGCATTAGCCCTTCCAATGAATATTCAGGGTTGATTTCCTTTAGGATGGACTGGTTTGATCTCACTGTCCTAGGGACTCTCCAGAGTCTTCTCCAGCATGACAATTCAAAAGCATCAATTCTTAGCCATTCAGCCAGTGGTACCTGGGGAAAAATCACTCAGACACAGGGGGCCCAATGCTGGCCATGTGGTGCAACTAGAAGTGTCCATCCCCCAACAGTTTTGGGGAGGTCAGAAGTCAAGGACAGGCGTGGGAGCCCATAATCGGTGAAACAGGGTCCATCCAAGTTGCTGTTGCCTCAGCCTCCCAGCCTCTGTTCAGGCTAGGACGGGTGGGAATATGCCCCTGGCTCACTGACAGTGACATCATCTCAAGTGTCTTTGTATCTCTAACCCCTTCCTTGGAGTTTGTGAGCAATTACAGAACCCCTCCAAGGTTGGAGACTCTGTTCTGGATGCCTTCACTCACCATTTCTCATGCAAAAGTGTTGTTTCCCAAACTTGATTCATTGACCACCTCCATGATTTTTGCCATAATAATCTAACTCATTGAATACATAAATAATATTTAATCAATGTTTTGATTCACTTTCTAAAAACAAACTTATGTCAGGAAGGACGCTTCATATCACTCCTATAAATAAAGAAGCAATATCAGTTGCTAAAAATACAAGAAAAAAGAAAAATACAAAGACCCTCTTGGTCTTTGGTGCTAGTCCCCAGTTCTGGTTCCAGTACACTGACAAGCTGTCTTCATGCTCTGTCTGGGCCTCTGTTTTCTCCTCTCTAAAATGGGGTTGTTGGGAGAAAATGCATGCAAGATGACTGGCCCAAGGTCGGCATGTCCTAGGTAAGATAGAGAATTCTGGGCCAGGACTTTTCTGGTGCCTCAGATGGTAAAGAATCCGCCTGCCAATGGGTTCGATCCCTGGGTCAAGAAGATCTGCTGGAGAAGAAATGGCAATTCACTCCAATATTCCTGCCTGGAAAATCCCATGGACAGAGGAGCCTGGTGTGCTGCAGACCATGGGGTCTCAGTGACTCCGACCCAACTTAGTGACTCAACAACTGGTTCTGCCGGTACTGACAGCTTCTCTGCTCAGGCCTCAGTCTCCTCCAGTCCTGCCCCGCCTCCCTTTATCTTTGAGAGCTTTTAGTTTCCTGTGCACTTTTCAACCACTGTCTCATATTAGTTTGCCTCTCAGAATATGACAGTGGAGATAGTGGAGGACAGAGGAGCCTGGTGTCCTGCAGTCCATGGAATCCCAAAGAGTCGGACACAACTTAGCACCTTAGCACCCGAACAGCAACAACAACAGCAAGTGATACGGGCAGCTGGGGGAGCTGACCTCTGCGGGTTAAGGGGCCGGCCAGGCCACAGGGCTCAAGTGATTTGCCCAAGGTCACCAGGGTGGAGTTTTGAACCTGGGCTGTCTGATTCCACCTGGTGGAAAGTGTGGGCTTCCTCCTCTAGTCACCGGGGAGGCAGGTCCTCACCTCTGGAGGGGATGCAGTCAGCAGGAACCCTGGCTGGCTCTAAGGACAAAGAGGGAATAGTCGTCGTCTAGGAGAGGGGGCTCCCCGCCCCAAGCCACCCCCTCCGAGGTATCCCTCCGCTTCCTCTGCTGAACAGAGGAGAGAGTCCAAGGCCAGCGGAGAAAGGGCCAGGCCAGTGGTCTGGTTGGAGTGGGAAGGCGGGATGGGACAGGGAGGAGAGTCACACACACGGGTGGACAGCGGCCGAAAGACACGTGCACAGAGATGGGGAGAGACAGAGGTCCCAAACAGAGCCAGGTGGGTTGTCAGACAGAGAGGCAGACAAGTCCGAGGGCGCGAAAGACACAGCCACGAAGAGACACAGCAGGAAGTTGGAGCCAAGGATAAGGACAAACCCAAAGAGACGGAATCAGAGCCGGAGCTCGCGGAGAGAAAGGACAGAGCGTGGCCTCGCTGGGAAGCGCCCGCCCCAACCCGGCGCAAGGGCGGGAGCCGAGCCGGGGCTCAGGAAGACGGAGGGCGCCCCGCTGCCCGGCAGGCGGCGCGCTGGCCGCGCGGCGCGACCGGCCGGCAGGGCCCGGGCCGGGGGCGGGCCGGGGGCGGGGGCGGAGGCGGGGGCGGGGGCCGGGGAGGGCTGCCCCGGCCGCGCGCGAGCCCCGCGATCGCCTTTATAAGCCCGCGGGGGACTTGGCCGGGGCAGCGTCGCGCTCCCGCCCCTCCGCGTCCGCGCTCCCAGAGCACCGACCCCGCGTCCCTTGCGCCGGGACAGACCTTCGCCCACGAACTCTGCGCAGGTAAAGACTCGACGCTGGTTCCTGGCTCTCCAGGACCCCCGGGATGTGGAGCGTCCCAGGCCCCCTTTCCTCATCCTCCCCTCGCCGGGAGAGGGCGGCGAGGCTGGACATCAGGGGCCGGGCCGGGACCTCCGCGCGCCCCTCAACACCGCCCAAGGCAGCCCATTCGGAACCTCCAGCCACCTGTCCCGCTCCCGCGCTCGCGCGCATCCGCTGCTCCCGGCGGGCGCACTGGGCGGGCCCAGAAAGTGGACGTGGCCCCAGCGGAGCCGGCGAGGCGGGCTGACTGCGCTCGAGTCGGCCGCTGCAGCCCTGCGGTCTCCCTGCCGCTGCCTGAGACCCCCATCTTCGGTCTCGGCACCGCCTCCCGGTGCCCAGTGGCTGAGCGGCTTCTGCGGCGCCCCCTTGGTCCGCGATCAAGAGACTCGGGTTGCCCACCGCAGAAGTGCCAGCCATCTAGCCGTCTCGAGATCTTGGCACAGCCGCCAGGGGAGGGGGCTGGTCTGCCTGGGTGGGCTCCAAAAGTAGTTTGGGCCGGAGCTGGGAACAGTACAGAGAGGAAGGCACTTGGGTCCGGGAGTCGCAGGGGGGCGGGGAGGGGGCGGGGTGGGGGGCGGGGGGACGGGCATCCGGCGTGTTGGAGTCTGTTTCGAAGTTGTAGCCGTGGGGCGGGGGGCGCAGCGGTCTTGGGGCCGAGCTCTGGAAGCCCCCGAAGCTGAGGGAGTTTGCTGCGATCCATCTCTGGGCGTAGGCAGGTGAGCGGCTGGCCCGGGGTGGGTTCCTGCAATTCTTGATTAAGAAAAGGTTAAAAGCCTGGTCACAATGGTGGGGCGGGTAGCTGAGCGGAGCTCCAGCCTTCCCCCGCATTGTCTCTTCAGACCCTTTTTCAATGCAAAATGGGGCTGGGGGAGGGGTCTTTACAGCGGCTTGTGGGTGGAGGAGGAGATCTCAAGACCGGGCCGTTCTCAGGCCAGAAAGGACCTCTGGGCTGTCGGAAAGGAAAAGACTTCCAGGTGGGCGCGGCTTCCCTGGGAGGCAGGGGGTGGGCTCCCACACCTGCAAAGTTGACAGCAACCGTTTGTTGAACACCTACTGCGTGCCAGGCTCCAACACTTGACATGCATCATCTCCTTTACAAACAGGGAAACTGAGGCCTGAAGAAGTTAAGCAAGTCTGAGGCCAGGATTTGAAGCCAGACTCTAAACCTACAACCTTATCCCTCTGCTACTTCTACACAAACCCAAGAGATGAGGGGCTGATCTTGGTTCCTCCTACTGACTCTTCTGATGTTCAGTCTTGCCTCCCCCCACGCCCTAGACCTGTCTTCCAATATTTAGACCTCCCCAGGGTGTCTTCCCCACCCTACTCTCTACTCCCTGCCCACTCTTGTCTCCCCTCATCTCCCACTCTTGTCTGTCCTCTGCCCTCCACTCTTGTCTCTGTGTCTCCTTTTCTCTTCCTGAACTTCATACATCTGAACTCCATAAGCAGAAAAGGTTCTTGGACGAGGCTTCCCAACTTCCCAGCCCCTGGAGTGAGATAGAGGCTTCAGTGATGGCCCCTGTCTGTATCTGTGACCCCACCTGTAAGATAAGGGAGTGTACCTCTCTCATAAGACTTTTGTGAGCAATAAAAATGAACTGAGGGCAGAAACAGAACGCCGTCTCCATTCAACAAACATTTATTAATGCCCCAAACCCTGTTCTAGGTGCTGGGAATGCAGCGATAAATTACACAGACATCTGCACACTTGTATAACAGAACTTTTTCAGGCTCTGCAACTGACACTTTAGAAAAGGAATCAAGCAATTCACAAGCAAGGAGATTAAGAGGCAGTAACATGGGTAAAAGGGATCAGCCAACCTTTCATTTTCACTAATAGAAAAAGGCAACCTAGCTGTGTGACCTGGGACAAATTCTGTTGCCTGTCCTGCCCCAGTCTCCTCCTTTTAGCTGGGATTAGTAAATAGTATGATTAACGTATGCAAAGTGTTGAGCTGATGCCTGTGTGCTTAAGAAAATTTTGGCTCTCATCAGCTCTAATCTCAATGGAAAATGCAAACTTGAGGTGGGGTGTAGGGTTTTGTCTTGCCCCGAACCCTGGAAACCTGTCGCCCACCACCTAGCCCTTGCCCATTCCCCGATGGGTTGTGTTGTCGAGTGGCACGGTGTCTGCCTTGCTCACAGTCAGATGCCACCTCCTGTCATCCTAGACTCAGCCTTGGCCAGGAGCCTGGAGCTCCGTGCTTGGAACAGGCCTGGGACTGTTAACCGCCACAGTCCCTTCCGCCTGGATGTGTCCCAGCTTTGAAATGAGGTGAAACCATACTCAAGCCCTACCTGTTGTTACATACCCGACCAACCCTGCAAACTGGATGCAGTCCTACAGATGAAGAAACCCGTCCTGCAGAAGGGAGGTGACTTGTTCAAGAACAAGAGATGCTACCTGGGGAGCTGGGGCTGGAGCCCTGGGGACCAGCTCCAGTGATCTTGATATTGTATACGTCTTTGGGGATGAGGCCTCCTAATCCAGGGGTAGGATCCAGTGGCACAGCTCAGAGTGCTCACTTTGAATAGGTCCAGCTGGAGTTATTAATACAAAACTCAGAGCTTGAAGAGAACATTACGGGGAGAGTGAGCAAGCTGGGCTGAGGACCAGCTCTCAAAATCTCCGTGTGGCCACAGGAATGCAAACTCAGCTTTCCAGTGCTACGTCGTGGTCCTCGTCCTCCGCAGGCTGGAGCTAGGCTGAACAGTGTGTATTTTTGGTTTTTTTTTTTTAGAGATGTCCTTAGTTTTTTGAGGGCTTCCCAGGTGGCGCTAGTGGTAAAGAACCCGCCTGCCAATGCAGGAGACATCAGAGACGTGGGCTCCATCCCTGGGCCAGGAAGATCCCCTGGAGGAGGGCATGGCAACCCACTCCAGTATTCTTGCCTGGAGAATCCCATGGATAGAGAAGCCTGGCAGGCTACAGTCCACAGGATTGCTTTTAGAGGGCAGCTGTGGGCAGTAGATTGGAGGTTCATTCCCAGCACTGCTGTATGACTCTAGACAAGTTTCTTTCCCTCTTTGAGCCTTAGGTGAGGAAATCATCTGTCATATGGGTTAATAATATATAGTTTGCAGAGTTGTGAAGGGTTGGCAAGATTATAATGGTTTTTCACCATTGAATGGCTCAGTTGGAAATGACCACTGTTCGGGGTTGTTGTTGAGGAGTTAATATTCTCTGTGAGACATTTCTGGCCGCTACCAGGTGATTCATGAGGGCCAGAGGGAAGGCCCTGTGTAGGTTACAAAGGCCTCGACAGGAGGCACAAGAATGGCTTTAGGATCAGCACCTTGGGTTCCAATCCTAGCTGTGTGACCTGAAGCAACTCACTTGACCTCTCTAAGTGCTGGGTTCCTAGTGGGCATCCAGCAACTCTTCTCTGATGCTCGGTGTCCAAAGAACATTCAAGAATAGTCTTCCTATTTTTCCACCCCCTCATGCCATCCCCCAACATTTCCTAATTGCTCCCAGAAAAACATCATGCTTAAAGTTTTCCATGCTGGAATTCTCAGCCTCGCTGTGGCATGAAATCAATTGTTTGCATTTAATTTGACTTCTCAAATTAAGGGGTAAAATTGAGACAAGGGTGGGGGTGCAGGAGCTGGGGAGGAGTTGAGGAAAATGAAGTCAAACCAGATGTGTTTTTGTTTAACTGTTGGATGGTGGTTAAACTGCCTGGGTATTTACATCGTTCTTTCTGAATTCCAGTAACTAAGAGTCAAGTTTCACTAAAAATTGTAGTGTTCCTTCCCGGCTACCGTGGACTTGTCCTCCCCATTATTATTATTATTACTATTTTATGTTCATCTGAGGCCACAAAGTACTGGCTGCAGAAGAGACCTCATAGATGCCTAGAATTTCAGAGTTGGAAGGCATTTAAAGGCTGCTTCTGTCAACTGGCTACTTTGCAGACCAGGGAGACTGACGTCCAGAGAGAATAAGGGTTTGCCCAGGGTCTCCCATGACCTTTCTGAAAAGTATCCACTGTCTTGATTTTGGTGTGTATCATTTCCATGGCATATCTTCAATATATATCTATTTTTTAAAAGAAAGAATTGCTGGTAAAATGAGGGGCAGGGAGACAGTTTAGAGGAAGCAACGAACATGTTTGATGGGTAGATAGTAGGTGATACAGAAAAGATACTAAAAAATATTACCACTAAAAATGTCTCTGGTCTGAGGGACAAAAATAAGGAGATCTTAGAGTCTTCAAATATATAAAATTTTAAACAAATTTTGTTAATGTAGTTTTACATTTTAATAATGGATTAAATATGAGGAATTTCAACATAAAGACTCTTCAAAAAATAATGACATATTTGGAATATAAAATTATTGAAATGTTAAAAAAAAAAAAAAGAATTGTTAAGGATACAGATGGTGTGAGTTGGTGGGAAAAATCTGCAACTCAGGACAGAGGTTAAGCCGTTGAACTGGTGCTACCCTGCTTGTGTGACCTTGGGCAAGTCACTTGCCCTCTCTGAGCCTCAGGGTCCGTGTCTGTATCCCAGGATGCCCGAAGGGCATGAGCTGGGGATTTGGGACATCCCTAAGACTTGGCGTGGGTCTGATTTAATTTGAGTTGGTCCTCAAACATCTGTGGCTGAAGTTATGGTAGGTCAGTCGCAAACTGCCCTCCTGGGGCAGCAGGGGGTGGGGGTAGGGGAATTGTTGACTCCTGCAGTGATTTAAAACTTGGATTTAGTTGTTGGTGTTGTGAAAACAAGTGATTTCGTTTTACATAAAACTAAGGGTTCTGGTTTCTCTGGGAAGATCAAAAGATGTGGCCACGCTGGGCTGCATCCCGCCCGGCCGCGGTGGCTGGAGCCGATCAACAGCCGGTCTGTCCTCTTGACCACAGTCCCCTCTGCACCCTGCTCTCACACCCAGCCCCTTCGTCTCGTTGCCATTCCCGGCCTGCCTTCTGAGTCTGCAGTTTCTGAGCTAGGTGCGTGTGGCTCGAGCTGGCCGTAATGTGGGGCATAACAGACCCCAGCCCCTCTTCTGGGGCCTGGCAGCATCTCTGGAACATGTCAGCCAGGACGAGGGTGCTCTCTTCCTGCTTTGCTCGTCCCGGGACGGGGCTAAGGGCTCGAGAGTTCGGGGGCTGACCAAGCATCAGCCTGTCGGTCTTTAGGGAGCTAGGGAGCTGGGCCTGGGGTCCACCCTCTTGGGGATAGGCAGCCCTGGGTGCTTCAGACTAGAGATTCCGCAGCCCCCTTAGGGAAGGGACTCCCTTGACATCTAGTGCTCCCAACAGCCCTGTGCACTGGTGATGCTTCACAGACAGGAAGCACCATCCTGCACTCTGAAGCCACAGTGGTCTGCTTTTTCCCCTTTTCTGGGGGCCTAAAGTGAAGTGAAGTTGCTCAGTTGTGTCTGACTCCTTGCGATCCCATGGACAGTGGAGCCTGGTAGGCTACAGTCTCCTCCCCATGGACTGTAGCCTACCAGGCTCCTCTGTCCATGGGATTTTCTAGGCAAGAATACTGCAGTGGGTTGCCATTCCCTTCTCCAGGAGCTGAGGCCCATGAGTAACAGGCAGCATAACAGCTGCAGCACAGATCTCCAGATCGCCATGTCTGAGCTCGACTGTGAGGAAAGCCGTGAAGTCTCATGGTTAAAGCTCCTGGTAAACCCTCTGGAGGGCTTCCCTGGTGGCTCAGTGATAAAGAACCCGCCTGCCAATGCAGGAGATGTGGGTTCGATCCCTGGGTCAGGAAGATCCCCTGGAGAAGGAAATGGCAATCCATGCCAGTATTCTTGCCCGGGAAAATCCCATGGACAGAGGAGCCTGGGGTTGCAAGGAGTTGGACACAACTTAGCGACTCAGCATGAAAGACTCTGGAGGCAGCTGAGATTCTAGAAGGTCTCCACAAGCAAACTGCTCTGGGGGTTACGAGGTGAACGGGGAGAGCCCTGATTCCTGATAGCAGCACAGGGCCCCTGGTCCTTGCACCCGCAGAGGAGTTCAGGAATGACCTTGAGTGGGAAGTAGCATTTTTGTGAGTACCCGCTGGGTACCATGCAATTTCCCCATCATCCTTGAACCTCCCCTGGCCCTCACACCCTGCTGTTTTGCAGTTGAGGCTCCAAAAGGATATCTTAGGTCCAAATCCCTCCCCTTGGTGGCTCGGTCACCCTGCCCTGACCTGGCAAGGGAGAGAGGGGAGGGGCAACAAAGGCTGTTTCCTTAGCGACCCTGTGATGAGGTGCTGACCCCCAGGCTCATTCGAGAGAAGCATTCTCATCCTCCCAGATCTCAGTCTGTGATTCAAGTGGATGAATTTCACCCAGCCGGGTCTGCAAGCTGCCAGGCAAAGCCCAGGAAACATTTGATGTTCTTTAAGAAAAACTGTTTAGGTGGCTTTTATCTGAAAACAAGTAAGTCCCACCTTCAGAAGGGTCTGCCGTGTGACTTTCTGTTAAGTCAAGTTCTTGCCTGCTCTGAGGGACCTTTCACTTTGTCCACAGAACAGCAGCGTGGACACCGGCGGCTCTCAGGTTGAGGCGGTCAGGTCACTGTTGGGTTGGTCCTCTAGGCTGACTGTCACTCAGCTGCGTCAGGCGCGGCCTCTCCGAGCATCATTCATCTCTTTCTTCCTCCACCGGCCTCTTAAATACAGGAGTTAATAACTTTCTCACCTGCCACCGTTTTGGCTAGAAAGTGTGTCAGCTGACTCTGAGACCCCCCTCCCTTCACTCCTTCTTAGCACCTTGATAGCTGCCCTGTCTTTCCTGCCTAATTCAGCTCGCTCCCCTCTGCCACCCACAAACACACCCGCTAACACTGCCATGCCCAGTGGCACTCAGCGCGTCTCCTGGAACCGCTCATTTATCTAAACAGCAGCCCTGTGTGGCAGGTGCAATTATTCCCACTTTACTGATGAGGAAGCTGAGGCACGGAATCACCCCGCTGGGAAGTGGGAAATACACACATTCATCTCCTACCATTGCCAATCCACCCACTCAAGGCTGCTTCCTTCTTTGTGGTATGAATGACACAATCTATCTTCCTAGAAGAGTTTGGTTCCTTGTTTTGAAATCATCAAATCTGGTAATTCATATTTCAGCTTTAGCTAGCCTAGCAAGATAATCAGAGATCAATAGATTCCTCTGAACAGCTTATCTGAGCTCTCGCCTTCATCACTTGAGTTCACTTTTGTGAAAATGCTGTGTGTTTTAATTTTTCCCCTTGACCTCATCCTTCCAACTAACATTTAAGGCAGTGGTTCCCAACATTTTTGGCACCAGGGACTGGTTTCGTGGAAGACAATTTTTCCGCGGATGGCAGGATGGGAGGGGTGGTGGTGATGGTTTCCAGATGACTCATGTGCATTACATGTATTGTGCACTTTATTTGTATTATTGTTATATCAGCTGCCTCTCAGATCATCAGGCATTAGATCCTGGAGGTTGAGGACCCCCAGTTTAAGGTCTTAACTCTGTCAGGAACTGAGCAAATCACTTTTAATGAACTTATTTAACTTGTTATCCTCTCTGTTTTATAGAGGCGAAAATTTGAGCTCAGAGAAGCTGAGTAACTTTCTCAAGGTCATATAGCTAGAAAGTGGCGATGAGATTCAAATTTAGGTCTCATGCCTTCTGTCAGATTAGTGTCTGGATTCAGATTTTTGTCTGGATACAAGCCCTTGCTGTATATATCTGTTTTCAGTAGAACCATCTGTCTCTGGGGTTTGCAGAGTCATTTGGGGTGGGCCGTGTCAGAGGGAGGGGACCCAGCATAGGCACAATCCTGGTTGGGCAGTGGCTTCTGTTCTCCCAAACAATGGGCTTTGGCCTGGACATCCCCTCTTGTAGTCAAGAGGAAGGACACGATGACCCTAGCAGGCAGCATCCTCAAAAAACCAGAGGGGCCTGTGTTCAAATCCCAGCCCTGCCATTGCAAGCTATGTGACCTTGGGCAAGTCCCTTCCCCTCCTTGGCTTTTGGTTACCCTGCCTGACAACTGTGGCTTGTTCCAGGGAGTCAGTGTTAAGACTTTTCTAGTTCTGCTGCTGCTAAGTCACTTTAGTCGTGTCTGACTCCATGCGACCCCATGGACTGCAGCCTACCAGGCTTCTCCATCCATGGGATTCTCCAGGCAAGAACACTGGAGTGGGTTGCCATTTCCTTCTCCAATGCAGGAAAGTGAAAAGTGAGAGTGAAGTCGCTCAGTCGAGTCTGACTTTTAGCGACCCCATGGACTGCAGCCAACCAGGCTCCTCCATCCATGGGATTTTCCAGGCAAGAGTACTGGAGTGGGTTGCCATTGCCTTCTCCAATGCATGAAAGTGGAAAGTGAAAGTGAAGTCGCTTGGTCATGTCTGACTCTTAGCGACCCCATGGACTGCAGCCAACCAGGCTCCTCCATCCATGGGATTTTCCAGGCAAGAGTACTGGAGTGGGTTGCCATTGCTTTCTCCAATGCATGAAAGTGGAAAGTGAAAGTGAAGTCGCTTGGTCATGTCTGACTCTTAGCGACCCCATGGATTGCAGCCTACCAGGCTCCTCCATCCATGGGACTTTCCGGGCAACAGTACTGGAGTGGGGTGCCATTGCCTTCTCCCTTTTCTAGTTCATGTGTGGCCAAATAGTTGGCATGCATACCGCACCTTCTCCTGTGTTATACATGTCAGACGTTACTAATCAACCACTGTTCTCTTTCCTTCTAAACCTCAGGTCCCTTCTAAACGCAGTCATCCAGGCAGCCATTATTCACTCAATAGAGTTGGCACACACCAAATGGAAAGACATCCTGAACCAAATTCGACTTAGGCATTGTGTGAACAGCGACGAGAAGGGACAGGCCCAGGGTGGTGCCCTGGTCGCTATGCTCTTGAATCTTTCTTTCCTGGTCTGGGAAAGCTGGAGGAACCCTGAGCTAGACCGCCCCAGAACTCGCCTTGGGTGTGGGGTGGAGACCTGCCGAGGAGCACCCGGCTGTGTCCCTGTCCATTCCTCAGAGAAGGTGAGGGGTGGCGGTGGGCTTCTGAGGCTGGTCACAACCCAGGCTTGTTAAGACTGAGAAGAAAGAGGCTGGTTTCAGATCCCTCTTGGAAAGAGTTCCACTCACCGCTTCCCCCACCCTCCATAATAATATCTGTAGTAGTAGAATAGTAATGATGAGTTATTAACATTTACTGAGTATCTGTTAGGCACCAAGCCACTCAGCTAAATGCTTCTATACATTCGTGCTTTTAATCCTTCTAACAGCCCACTTTTCAAGGGAGGGAAATGACTCAAAAGTGAAACACCATGCCTGCGTTTCCTCGGCTGGTGAACCAGTGGAGTTGCTGAGATTGGGGTTTGCCCGTCCACGCAACCCTTAGCTGTCTCCCCTCCCTGCTCAGTCTCCGTACTGACTCCTCCTTACTCACCATCGCCATCTGTCCTTCATGCCTATGACGTTCCTTCACCTGTGGAAAGTGCTCTACTACCTGCAGAGCCATCGTGTACATACGGGAGGAGCGCGGCAAGTGGCATCTCCACGTTTGGTTAGAAAATTGGGTCTGGGGTCACCCCTGGGTCCCGGGACGGCCCAGGGGAGCCTGGGGTGAGGGGTGGGAACATGGGCGTGTTGCAGCTGAGGTCGGGCTGAGTTACCCACTCTGTATCCTGCATGAACCAAAATGAGTTCCTGTTTTAATCAGCCTTTGGACCATGGATGAGTCACTTTGATTCTCCCCCACCTCAGTATCCAGGCTCTCAGACGTTTTCCTCTTTTAAAGCTCTTTCTTATTCATGAACCCAGTGAATCCTGGAAACAGCTGGATAAAGTATTATCTTCATCTGCAGAAGGGAAGCAGGCTCAGGTCGAACAGACGGCAGAACCAGCCCTCGCCTCAGGCCGGGATCCCAGGCTGATGCTCTTTCCCCAGGTGTGGCCCGCCCTGTCACATCTTTGCCTTTGCACCTGTGTGCCCGCCTCTGCCGTGTCCTCCCTGCCTGTGTCACCGGTTGGCACCATCACAGCTTTTCTAGATCTTTCTTGGAAATCTTCAGCCCTTTGTAAACTGATCATCCTCGTAGTGTCTGGCCCTGTGTGAGTTTCTGGAGGGCAGGAACCCCATCTGAGTCATTCGTGAATCCCAGTGTCTAACAGTGTACCTGCCTCCAGCAAGTGTCCAGTGACGTTCATGTATTGAAAGGCTGCCCCACCTGGCAGGGACTTCCACAACCCAGGCAGGCTTGGTTCGCATGGGGAAAGCTGGAAATGCTGTCCTGCTGGGTTTGACACCTGAGCTACTCCAGGCTAAGCCTGGCTGCCCTTCCCATGTCTGCATCTTCTTTTTTTACGACTGACATCAGCTCATAGTCATCAGTGATTTGTCAATGATTGGCAGCAGGACGAGCCAGTTTCCCTATTGGTGGCTCAGACCTTAGTCAGGTGTGAGTTTCCCCAGCGTCACACCTCTGACCAATCCGCTTGTCCAACTTGTTCACAGATGTACCCTCAGTGCCAAATAACCTCAGCCAGGAACAGCCATCATTTGCTGAATCTATTATATGTACCGTATGTACTATAATGTCTGTACCAAGCATCCTGTGTGCACTTAATACATATATGGTGAATGAGTGAGTGAATTCTTGCAGAGAATAACATCCCTTAGGAACAAAGACCTTATAATGCCTCTGTGCCTCAGTTTCCCCACATGTCTATGAGAGGTACTCGGAGGAGTGATTGACACATACATCAATAGGTGTTTGCTTTAAATAAGTCATGAATCAGGCCCTGTATTAAGTGCATTACTTATATATATTCGCTTATCCTCACAGCTGAGCTCCAAAAAATGTAAGTAATGTCTCCTAGGTCACATAGTCAGTACCAAGTGTAAATATTTTCATACCTTCCAGGATACATGTATTCCAGTCTATGGAACATGGTGACCACTTTCCCCAAAGCTCTTTCCATAGCACAGAATGCCCTACCCTGAAGCCTATGGTCATAAGTAGTAGGAGAGTCCAGGGGTCGTTCTGCCCCTTGATTGAGAAACATCTCCATGAATATAAAATGCTTAACACAGGACTTCCCTGGTGGTGCAGTGGATAAGAATCCACCTGCCAATGCAGGGACGCAGGTTCGATCCCTGGTCTGGGAAGATTCCCCTTGTGGCGGAACAGCGAAGCCTAGACACCACAGCTGCTGAAGCCCGTGTTCCTAGAGGCCTGTGTTCTACAACAAAAGAAGCCTCGGTGATGAGAAACCCACGTGCTGCAATGAACAGTAGCCCTCGCTCACCGCAGTTGAGAAAGCCTGTGCACAGCAACGGAGACCCAGTGCAGTCGAAATAAAAAAATTAAAAAAAAAATGCTTAACAGGGTGCCGAGCACATGGTAGGTCTTGTGATCATCATCCGTGTAACAGGCGTGGATCCTGCCCTGTGCTGAAGCCCGCAGGAGGAATCTGAGCCTGCTGGGAAAGCTGAGAAAGCCTTCGTGGAAGAAGGGAAAGCGGTCATGAATGACTGTAACAGCGTCAGCTCATGCCTCTTGGGGGGCAGACTCTGCTCCAAGTGCGTTAGATGTAGGAACTCCTTTAATCCTCCTAGCGGGTGAGTATTGTGATGACCCCCACCCCACGGAAGAGGAAACAGAGAAATGAACTCGTTTGTCCGGGTGATGGCAGCCTGGTGTGTGCATCCTGGCCTTCCAGCTACGGCGTCTGGCTGCCTCCTTTTGTAAGGAAAGGCTCATCGAAGTTTCCTGCTGGTCAGTTCACTTTCGCCTGTGTTCAGGCCTGGCTGTTGGCTGGCAGGCCTTTGTCAGGGTCTGCACTGCTATTACATGGTCCCCGGAGTGGACTATTTCCTGGGGAGGCTTCCCCACATCACATCCGAAGGCTGAGCCCGGATGGAAGTTCCAGAAAAGGAAGCCAGGCTATCACCTCACCCCTGCCTGGGGCAGTCCCGGCACGTGTCAGCTCCGTAATTCCCCGGGCACTGCTCACAGTGGACAGCAGCAGGGCTTAGCATCCTTCCTGATGGGGAAGATTCGTGATGGTTCTGAGGGAGGTGCTGCTCTGGTTTGTAGTATATAGAGGCAGAAACCAGGTTCATTGTGGTTAAGTAACCTGCCCAGGGTTGCAGAGCTGATGAGTGGTGGGGCTGGCGTTTTAAGCCGGAGCCTGGGGCCTTTCTGCTCTGCCTCTCAGTCTGCTCTGAGTTGACTGGTTTTGGCTCTGGTGACGGAAAAAAGGTCTGTCTTGAGGATGTCTGCTGCAGAGATTCAGGCCAGCCTCCGAACAATCTTAATTTGTTTAGTAATACTAAGAGCTGTCATTTGCCGAATCCCCCACGTACAGCCAGCTAAGTAAGTATTTTACATCCCCTTTTTCATTTGGTCCTCTTTAAAAAAAAACAAACTATTTATTTCTTTGGCTGTGGCTCATGGGATCTTTGTTATGTGACATGTGAACTCTTAGTTGTGGCATGTGGGATCTAGTTCCCTGACCAGGGATCGAACATGGACCCCTGCATTGGGAGCGCGGAGTCCTAGCCTCTGGACTGCCAGAGAAGTCTCTTGCTTGATCCTCTTAAACTTCCCACAGAGTAGGTACTCCGATCCCAGTTTTTACAGGTGAAAAAAAGCATGGAAAAGGAAAGGGACTTACCCACGGTCATGCAGCTCAGACGTGGTTAAGCCGGAATTCGAACCTGGGCAGCTTGGCTCTGGAGTGTGGGCGCCTAATCACTTAATAAATATTAGATAAAACTCTGCAGGCCAGATGCATAGACTCTTCTTGAACCTGATGGTTCTTCCGGAGTCCAACTCAGGGAAGCGGGTGCAAGGCAAGAAACGAGCAAAAAGCAGGAAAAGACCGCGGGATACTCCCCGGCCACCTGAGCTGAGCATGTGGAGTTTATCTACCCCGGTGTGATTCCTGGGTGAAGGCAGGAACAACGGGTGGGGGGACACGGCGGGGCGGTCCTGCTGTCTCCAGAACCAGGGTCAGGAGGAGGGCAGGCAATCAGCCTGGCTGAAGCTACTGCTAACTGCGAATCCTCAGTGGGGGACTGGCCCCAGCCTCTGTCCAGGGCTCAGGCCTGACCCTCCTGAGTTTCCATCTCAGGTTTCAGGAGTCTGCCTGGGGTGGGAAATCTCAGCGCGCTGGTTTGTGCAAGAACTTTGCAGTTTCCTCCTTCGGCACCCAAGTCCCTGGGCTGGTCTGCCTGCCCCACTTTGTGCTTTTGGAGGAAGCAGATCATTTCCTCTTGAGTGGCTACATGATTTGAATAATCAAGTATTTCCCCACTGGCCCACGGCCAGACAGAGCTCAGTGTGCAAGGCCTCCCGTTCGGGCTCCGGAGCAGGCCTGCCAGCCTCCTGGACCCACAGCTTGCTCTCCTTTGCGCGGCTGAGATGGACAGGAGACCCCCATCCTGCTGGCTTTGCTGGGCAGGCCCCAGACGGTTCCTGTGACAGAGGCAAGGCTGGTCTCGCGCTTTGTCACCTCGCTGTCTGGAGTGGCTCCTTTTGGAGGAAGGGGGGACTGTCCTCCTTCAGGAAATTCATGCTGGAGTGGCCTTTCTTGTCAGCTGGGTGTGACCTCTTGGCGCCTGTTGGTCTGTAGAAAGGAGGAAGCAGAGTCAGGAAGCGGGAAGATGGGTGCAGAACATTCGTTCATTCATTCAGTGAACATTTCCTCAGCCCAGCTGCCTGCTCGGCCCAAGACTGGGTGCTGGAATTCACAGATGAGCCTGGTCTAGTATTTCCTTCAAAGATCATCCAGTGTGTGAGGAGATGGTCATGTAAACAGAGTCCCAGTGGCACAGGATGAAGGAAAGTTTAAGAGCTGTGGGACCAGGGGAGTCCACCTAACCATTCCGCAGGAGACAGCATCATTCTCTCTTTTTTTTTTAAGCATCTTCTGTAGGCATGCAGAGTTCTAGGTGGAGATACAGGAGTGAACCACACTCTCCTCCCTCCTGGAGTTCCTCTAATGCAAAGGACAGACCACAGAGTGAAACTAGGTTTTATATACAGCAGTGTGTATACATCAATCCCAGCCTTCCAACTTACCCCTCACCCCGCTTACCCTCTGGTAATCATAAATTTGTTCTACATCTGTGAGTTCATTTCTGTTTTCTAAAGAAGTTCATCTGCGCCCTTTTTTTAGACTTCACATATAAATGAATGATATATGAAATTTATCTTTCTTTGACTTCACTCAGTATGACACTCTCTAGGTCCATCCATGTACACACTGCTATATATAAAATAGATGACTAATAAAAACCTACTATATAGTACAGGAAACTATTCAATATTCTGTAATGACCTATGTGGGAAAAGAATCTAAAAAAGAATAGATAACATGTGTCTGTATAACTGATATGTGTATATGCATATGTGGGAAGAGAATCTAAAAAAGAGTAGATGTGTCTGTATAACTGGCATGTGTTTGTGTAACTAACCAGAGTTGGACGTGACTTAGTGATCGAGCACACACGCATGGTTGATTTACAGGGGTGTGTTGCTGTACACCTCACACTAACACAGCATTGTAAATCAACCATGCATGCGTGCTCAATCGCTAAGTCACGTCCAACTCTGTGACTGTGCGCCACGGACTGTAGCCCGCCTGGGTCCTCTGTCCAGGGGATTTTCTAGGTAAGAATACTGGAATGGATTGCCATTTCCTCCTCCAGGGGATCTTCCCGAGCCAGGGATTAAACCCACGTCTCCTGCATTGGTAGGCAGATTCTTTAGCACTTAGCCACCTGGGACTCTGTACTCCAATAAAAAAGTAAATGAAATAAAAATTCAAAAATAAATAATAAATAAAAATTAGGTTAATTTCAGCCAACGACAAGCACTGTGAAGAGAAGAAACGGGATTGTGAAATAGTGAGAGACTGGGTTCAGAGGTGGTGACCTTTGACCTGAAGGAGGCGTGAGCCAGGCGAAGACCTGGATAGCGGGGGATGAGTGTTCCAGACAGGGGGAACAGGAGGTGCAAAATCCCTGGGGGAAGACAGCAGAGCACAGAAGGTCGCAGTGGTCAGGGGAGGGGGCCAGGAGATGACCTCAGAAGCTGGGCTTAGACAGAGCTTGCAGACCTCTGACCCTACTCTGGGAGAACCAGCAGCACCTGCCAGGGCGCATAGGTGGTGGGTGACCTGTTTGTGGGATGGCCCTTTGAAAACTTTTAAAGCAGGAACCTTCAGTGTTCACCGTACCAGTCCTCTCCAGGCACAGAGAGGGCAGCTGAGGCCCAGAGGGAGAGGGAAGGGGACCCTTCCAGATCTCAGAGGGAGGTGATGGACTCTAATCTGGGTCCCCTAGCCTCCCACCGTTTCTCTCCAACATGCCCATGCCGCCCCTCTAAATTAAACACTTCCTCTTTGCCAAGGAAGTTATCTATCTTGCCTCCTTTGTCAGGAGGAAAGTGAGGCTCAGGGAGGTGACCAGGGTTCCATGGGATTGACCCTGGGCAAGTGACTGAACCTCAGTTTACTCTAAAATGAGGACAATAATGATCTCTCACTCACAAAACTGTTGAGCAGTCAGTAAGATGCAACAGGCGTTGAGCTCTTACTGTTCAATTCAGCCGCTCAGTTGTGTCTGACTCTGCGACCCCATGAACCACAGCATGCCAGGCCTCCCTGTCCATCACCAGCTCCTGGAGTTCACCCAAACCCATGTCCATTGAGTCAGTGATGCCATCCAACCATCTCATCCTCTGTCATCCCCTTCTCCTCCTGCCCTCAATCTTTCCCAGCATCAGGGTCTTTTCAAATGAGTCAGTTCTTTGCATCAGGTGGCCAAAGTATTAGAGCTTCAGCTTCAACATCAGTCCTTCCAATGAACACCCAGGACTGATCTCCTTTAGGATGGATTGGTTGGTTCTCCTTGCAGTCCAAGGGATTCTCAAGAGTCTTCTCCAACACCACAGTTCAAAAGCATCAATTCTTCGGCACTCAGCTTTCTTCACAGTCCAACTCTCACATCCATACATGACCACTGGAAAAACCATAGCCTTGATTAGATGGACTTTTGGCAAAGTAATGTCTTTGCTTTTTAATATGCTATCTAGGTTAGTCATAACTTTCCTTCCAAGGAGTAAGCGTCTTTTAATTTCATGGCTGCAATCACCATCTGCAGTGATTTTGGAGTCCAGAAAAATTAAGTCAGTCACTGTGTCCACTGTTTCCCCATCTATTTGCCATGAAGTGATGGGACCGGATGCCATGATCTTTGTTTTCTGAATGTTGAGCTTTAAGCCAACGTTTTCACTCTCCTCTTTCACTTTCATCAAGAGGCTCTTAGTTCTTTCTGTAGTGCTTGTCAAAATGTGAATATTTACCTAGCATTTTTATTTTAATTTATTTTACAGACTCTGGGATCTTTCAGTGGAGTCCTCATGACTCTTGTTCAAGCATATGTCACTGGTTCATAATGGCTCTCTTGTCTGTTTTTTAAAATTAATTTATTTTTGGCCACGCTGGGTCTTTGTTGCTGCTCATGGTCTTTATTTGGTTGCAGCAATCGGGGGCTGCTCTTTGTTGAAGTACGCGGGCTTCTCATTTCGGTGGCTTCTCTTGTTGCAAAGCATGGGCTGTAGGGTGTACGGGCTCAATAATTGGGCGAACCAGTGTCCTTTGCGCTTCAGTGCAGATTCCCTTTTTTTTTTTTTTTTGTAAATCAAACTAATGCATATTTACTTATTTTTCCAACACTTTATCCTAAAAATTTTCAAACATACACAGCAGTTGAGAGAACTCCATAATGAAAGTTCTGGCCCCTGAGGGCCTTCACTCTGCTGAGCTGGGTTCTGTTCTCCACGGAGCTGTATGTTTCTCATACAGATGCTTGGTCAAAAAGATCGGGAGTCATTGGGCAAACAGGAAAGGGTGTGTAAGAGCTTGTAGCTGCTATAGTTACTCACGTCTCTCTTTGAAGCCTTGGCTTTTATCTTCCTGCCCCGTTATGTGGTGATGTGTGTCACTTTGCAGCAAGGCATGTTCTTAACCACTGGACCACCAGGGAAGCCCTGCTGTTTCCATTTTTAAATGTAGTCTTCTTATTTCTTCCTGAGTCAGTTTTGGTATGTTATGAATATATGGACTTCTTTGGTGGCTTAGACGGTAAAGAATCTGCCACCAAAGAATGTGGGAGACCTGGGTTGATCCCTGGCTTGGGAAGATCCCCTGGAGGAGGGCATGGGAACCTACTCCAGTATTCTTGCCTGGAGAATCCCATGGACAGAGGAGGCTGGCAGGCTGCAGTCCATGGGATTGCATGTATTTATATCTTTTTAGAAATGTATGCATTTAATCTACATTTTTATACTTATTGGCAAAGGTTGCTTATAGCATTTTCTTACTGTATTTCTCTTTTCCGTAATAACTGTATATTATCTCTTTCTCCCTCTATTTTTTAAAATTAATCTTGCCTCATTTATCATCTTTTTTAAAGGACCAATTTGTGGCTTTGATCTTTTCAACTTAATCTTTTTTTCCCCTGTTTTGTTGATTTTGCTCTTTATAATCTTTCATTTTGTTTGAGTTTCTGTTCTAATTTCCTTAATTGGAAACTTAGTTTATTAATTTTTAGCCTTTCTTTGCTGCATTGCACAATTTTTGGTTTATCGTGTTTTATCATCAATTGGTGCTAAGTAGTGTTTAATTTCCAGAGAAGGCAATGGCACCCCACTCCAGTGCTCTTGCCTGGGAAATCCCATGGAAGGAGGAGCCTGGTAGGCTGCAGTCCATGGGGTCGCTAAGAGTCAGACACGACTGAGCGACTTCACTTTCAATTTTTACTTTCCTGCATTGGAGAAGGAAATGGCAACCCACTCCAGTGTTCTTGCCTGGAGAATCCCAGGGACAGGGGAGCCTGGTGGGCTGCCATCTATGGGGTTGCACAGAGTCGGACACAACTGAATCGACTTAGCAGCAGCAGTGTTTAATTTCTACTGCGGCGTTTCTCTGATGTATGAGTTACTTAGGAATTTTTTTTTTTAATATCCAAGTATATGGGGGAATTGTTTGTTCTTTTAAAAAATGACTTCTAAGTTAATGGTCACAGAATGTGTGAAGACCTGCTATTTAAAATGTGAGACTTGTTTTGTGGCCTGGTATGTGATGAGTGTTCCTGAAAAGAATGTGTGGGTAAACTTTGTTTCTCCTACCCCACTTTTTCATTACAACTTATCTTGTTTTTCCTTTAATAGTTTATTACTTTAAAAAATTATCAGCTGTAGCTTTGCCTACAAAGACAAGATGAGCATTTTCTCATATCCCTTGGTCTCTCTCCTCCCTTTCAGCCCTTAAGCTCTTCAACAACTGGCCTTTGAGCCCCCCATGATAGCACTTTAAAGTTGTCTAGGGGGTGTGTGTGTGTGTGTGTGTGTGTGCACGCTCTAAGTCACTTCAGTCATGTCTGACTCTGTGATCCTACGGACTGTAGCTATATATATATATATATTTATCTTACTCTTTTCTTTGATCTGGGAATTTTTTTTTAAAACACCAAACTTTACTAAGTTATTTGCTCAGCTTTCATATATCTTTAGTATCATCTGAGGAATTTGTTTCTATTACTGAAGTGTTAATAATTACTTCAAAGAATTTGGGGGTGGGGGTTGTACAAACCTTTAACATTTGAATGGCACTTTAGCTGGATATAAAATGCTCAGTTCAGATTCTTTTCCTTGGGTGCTTTGGTCTATTCGATTTGACACTTGCAGCTTTGTAAGTGATCTGTTTTTCCCTGGACTTTGAGAATGTTTTTTTATTCTGATGTTCACTCTAATATTTCTCAGTGTGCATTTTTCATTATTTATCCTGTTTGGTGTATTTGGGGCTCTTTCAAAATGAGATCTATCATCTTTCTTCAGTTCCAAGGATATCTGCATTATTTCTTCCAATATCTCCTCCTTTGATTTATTTTCCTCTCCTGGAACGCTTAATATCTGCTGCTACTGCTGCTAAGTCACTTCAGTCGTGTCCGACTCTGTGCGACCCCATAGACGGCAGCCCACCAGGCTCCGCCGTCCCTGGGATTCTTCAGGCAAGAACACTGGAGTGGGTTGCCATTTCCTTCTCCAATGCAGGAAAGTGAAAAGTGAAAGTGAAGTCGCTCAGTCGTGTCTGACTCTTAGCGACCCCATGGACTGCAGCCTACCAGGCTCCTCCTTCCATGGGATTTCCCAGGCAAGAGCACTGGAGTGGGGTGCCATTGCCTTCTCCAGCTTAATATCTAGATGTTAGCAATTATATTTCATCTCTCTTTTTTGTAGTTGATATATAATTTCATTCAATAAAATGTACAGATCTCAAGTGTTCAGTGTAGTGGGTTTTTTTTTTAACTTTATTTTTGTATTGCAGTACAGCATAATAACTATAAAACTCACAGAATCGGACACGACTGAGTGACTGAACTGAATTTATAGCCAAGTAACAATGTTGTGATCATTTCAGGTGAGCAGTAAAAGGACTCAGCCATATGTATGCATGTATCCGCTGTTGTGAGTCGCTCAGTATGTCCAATTCTTTGCAACCCCATGGACAGCACCATGCCAACATTTCCTGTCCTTCACCATCTCCCAGAGTTTGCTCAAACTCATGTCCACTGAGTCAGTGATGCCATTCAACCATCTCATCCTCTGTTGTCCCCTTCTCCTCCTGTCTTCAATCTTTCCCAGCATCAGGGTCTTTTCCAATGAGTTGGCTCTTCTCCTCTGGTGGCCAAAGTATTGGAGCTTCAGCTTCAGCGTCAGTCCTTCTAATTTTAGTATATGTGCTGCCAAAGTGAGCACGTACATCAATCCTTCTAATGAATATTCAGGGTTGATTTCCTTTAGGATGGACTGATCTGATCTTACAAACCAAGGGACTCTCAAGAGTCTTCTCCAGCACCACAGTTTGAAAGATCAATTCTTTGGTGCTCGGCTTTCTTTATGGTCCAACTCTCACATCCATACGTGACTACTGGAAAAACCGTAGCTTTGACTATACGGACCTTTGTTGGGAAAGTAATGTCTCTGCTTTTTAATATGCAGCTATGTTTGTCATTGCTTTTCTTCCAAGGAGCAAGCATCTTTTAATTTCATGGCTGCAGTCACCATCTGCAGTGATTTTTGGAGCCCAAGAAAATAAAGTCTGTCACTGTTTCCATTGTTTCCCCATCTATTTGCCATGAAGTGATGGCACAGGATGCCATGATCTTCATTTTCTGAATGTTGAGTTTTAAGCCAGGTTTTTCACTCTCTTTCACCTTCATCAAGAGGCTCTTTAGTTCCTCTTGGCTTTCTGCTATAAGGGTGGTGTCATCTGCATATCTGAGGTTACTGATAATTCTCCCCAAAATTTTGATTCCAGTTTGTGCTTTATCCAGCCTGGCATTTTGCATGGTGTACTCTGCATATAAGTTAAATAAGCAGGGTGACAATATGTAGCCTTGACGAACTCCTTTCCCAATTTAGAACCAGTCCATTGTTCCATGTCCAGTTCTAACTGTTGCTTCTTGACCTGCATGCAGATTTCACAGAAGGCCGGTAAGGTGGTCTGGTATTCCCATCTCTTTAAGAATTTTCCACAGTTTGTTGTGGTCTACACAGTCAAAGGCTGTAGTGTAGTCAATGAAGCAGTAGATGTTTTTCCAGAATTCTCTAGCTTTTTCTATGATCAATGGATGTTGGCGATTTGATCTCTGGTTCCTCTGCCTTTTTCTCAATCCAGCTTGTACATCTGGAAGTTCTTGGTTCAAACACTGTCGAAGCCTAGCTTGAAGGATTTTGAGCGTTACTTTGCTAGCATGTGAAATAAGTGCAATAGTGTGGCTGTTTGAACATGCTTTGGCGTTGCCCTTCTTTGGGATTGGAATGAAAACCGACCTTCCCCCTCCAACCGCAGTCAATGTAGCAGTTTGACCAATCACATTACCTTATAAACAGAACCCCAAAATAAGATTTTAAAAAATTTTCTCTCTATCGAGTTCCCTCATACCCCTTTCCAGTCTATTTTTCCTCCCAAATAGCATTCATTATTCCCATTCCTTTTACCATAGATTAGATTGGTCCTCTTCTAGAGTCTCACAGAAATGAAATCATACAGCAGGTACTCTTCTTTGTCTAGCTTCTTTCACTTAGCACAATGCTTTTGATATTTATCTGTGCTTGTTGCCTCGGTAGCTCTCTTTTTTTCCCGCCAAGGGGTTTTCCATTGTATTGATATACCAAACCACCACTGTTTATTCATTCTTCAGTTACTGAATATTTGAACTATTTCCAGTTTGGGGATATTATGAATAAAGTTCCTTTGAATACTTTGTAATCTTTGAGTGTAAATACTTAGGAGTGAAATTGCTGGATCGTGTCATAAGTATATGTTTGCTTGACAAACTCTCTTTCAAAAGATTATTACACAATCATGAGTTTTTCTACATTTTTGTCATGGTGACTTGGTTTTAGTCATTCTGGTGGATGTGAAAGGTGTTTTAATTTTCATTTACCTGATAATGATGTGGCGTACCTAGAGCTATTGGTCATTTGTATGTTTTCTTTTTTTTTTTTTGAAATGGTTAAGTCTCTTTCTGTTTGTGTGGGGTGGGGAAGAAGAGTTAATCATTTTATTGTGAACTTCGTGTGCGCATGCTCATTCATGTCTGACTCTTTGCCACTCCATGGACTGTAGCCCACTAGGTTCCTCTGTCCATGGGATTCTCCAGGCAAGAATACTGGAGTGGGCTGCCATTTCCTCCTCCAGAGCATCTTCCCAACTCAGGGATTGAACCTGCGTCTCCTGCATTGGGAAGTGGATTCTTTACCACTGAGCCGCCTGGGAAGCATTGTCAACTTCAGGAGTTCTTTATTTCCTGGATACAGTCTTTTGTAAGCCATGTGTATTGTGCATATTCTTTTCCAGAATATGTCTTATCTATTCAGTTTCTTAATGCTGTCTTTTTTTTTTTTTTAAGATTTATTTATTTATTGGCCATGGTGGGTCTTGTTGCTGCACCCTGGGGCATTCTTTCTTATGGAGCGCAGGCTCTAGGCATGGAGGCTTCAATAGTTACGGCTTGTGGGCTTAGTGCTCTGTGGCATGTGGGATCTTCCTGAACCAGGGATGAAACTGGTGTTCCTTGCATTGCAAGGTGGATTCTTAACCACTGGACCACCAGGGAAGCCCAGTGCTATCTCTTGATGAGCAGAAATTTTAAATGTTGGATCTTCATCAATTTTTTAAATGAAGTCAAGACTCCTTGTCTTACCCAGAGTCACAAAGATATCTGCTTATGTTATCTTCTAGAAGCTTTACGGTTCTGGCTTTTTATTTATTTTCAATTGAAGGATAATGCTTTATAGTTCTGACTTTTATAATTAGGTTTATGATCCATTTCAAATTGACAGAGTAAGATTGGGGTTGGTGTTCAACTTTTAGCCAATCTTTTACCGTTTCTTTCATATTTTCTATTTCTTCATCCCTCCTGGCTTCTTCCTAGAGATATTCCTCCATCTGATATCCCAGTTCCCCATTTCATTGCTCAGATGCTGTATCTGTTCTATAATTCATTCTACCTATTATATTTGTTGTTTCAACTGGTTTTTCATATAGAATATTTCCACCTGGGTCCTTTAACAATTTCTTATTCTCTTTTATTTCACTAATATCATATTTCTTTCACGTGTTTCTAATGCTTGTTTTAGAATTCTTGTTTTAAAATCCATCTGTTGAACCTGGCCAGTTCCAGTGGTATCTCTAATCAGTTATCTATAATCAGTTTGTTTTTCTTTGGAAACCCGTCTGCTCCCCAGATTCCCTGTTCTTTAACCTGTGATCTCATTCCTCAGGGGAAGGGAACGTTCAGCTAGCCTGTCTGGTGCTGCACATTGGGGTAAAAATCCAAGCCTGACCCTGGTCTCTGTCAGCATCGTTGAGCCCAAGGAGAGGCCAGCCCCAGAGTGGAGACCCTCAGGTGCCAGAGTTGGATAGCTCCTCCCCGGGTTTAGCGTCACAACACCCCCCACCCCCACCAAGTACCTAACTCTACAGGACTGAGCCTCACTTTCTTTTCTTTAACTGTTGAATTCGGGCTGTGCTGAGACTTCATTGCTGTGCACAGGTGTCTTCTAGTTGTGGCAGGCGGGGGCCAGTTGTGGCACGTGGGGGCTCAGCAGTTGGGGCACGTGGGTTTAGTTGCCCTGTGGCATGTGGAATCTTCCCACACCAGGGACCGAACCCACGTCCCTTGCATTGGCAGGCGGATTTTTACCCACTGGATTCCCAGGGAAGTCCGGAGCCTCACTTTCTGAGTGCTAGGAAGAAGCAGCCAGGGGAGGGGGCTGTCTGCCTAGGTCAGAATCCTCCAACCTCCAGGTCTGGAAGAGAAGGGCTAGTGCAGTGGCTGTGTCAGCCTGTTAGTTCGCTCCTGATTTCTGCAGTTCCTCAGTGCCTGCTCCGTGGCCCTGGTTTTACTCCCTCGGGCACTTGGGCCGTCTGCCTGGTCCCTGCCTGTTCCAGTGAGAATGCTGGCCTTCATTTCTGAAGGGCAAGTGGGCATATTTGGGGGGCGGGGGCCGGGAGGGGGGATGGAGGGGTTGTGCTGGGGAAGTCTTGATGCAAAAAGGCAAGAGCAGAGCTCACACTCTGTTATCTGTTCCATGGTGTTCTCCACGCCCACTCCAGGCCCTACCCCTTCTCCCGGCTGCTAGGTCCCCACCCCCTACCCCTGCACACACCGATTTAACCACCCCCTTCCATCTCCCCAGGAGATTCCGCTTCCCTCCACAAGTTCCTAGGCTTAGTGACGTTTTGCTCTATTGTTACTCTGGTGTTGATTTTCGGGAAAGGGGCCCAGAGCCACATGCCTTCCCTCCTGTTTGAAGGGAAAGTACATGCAGCACCCGCACCGCATCGCCAGCCAGAGCACAAAACTTCAAAAGGAAAACAGCAAACTGACTCAGGATAGCACTGGAGTCAGCGACGTTGGGACAGAAAGACCCAGAACTTGTAATTAGCATTAAAACATAGCTTTATCATCTGTTCCTGCCCCAACCTTTGCATGCAATGGGAGAAGGCAATGACACCCCACTCCAGTACTCTTGCCTGAAAAATCCCACGGGCGGAGGAGCCTGGTGGGCTGCAGTCCATGGGGTCGCTAAAAGTCGGACTCGACTGAGCGACTTCACTTTTGCTTTTCACTTTCATGCATTGGAGAAGGAAATGGCAACCTACTCCAGTGTTCTTGCCTGGAGGATCCCAGGGACGGGGGAGCCTGGTGGGCTGCCATCTATGGGGTCACACAGAGTCGGACATGACTGAAGTGACTTAGCAGTAGCAGCTGCTCACTGTTCTCTAAAAAAAGGACTTTCTCCTCCAGACCTTCACCTGTGCTGCTGTTCACTTTAATTAGTCTGTTTTCCATGCACTTCTGCTGGAAAAATTCTGGTACATCCTCAAGATTCTTTCCCTGAAGGCCTCTCATGGGCAATGTGATACTCATTGATAGCATGGGGTTCTAGAGTTAGGAAACCAGGTGCCTGTCCTGTTCTTCAACTAACTGACTGTGTGACTTTGGGAAAGTCTCACTATCTCTCTGGACCTTTAGGCCCCTGCTGGGAAAAAAATGAGAGTATTGAGTTTGATTATTTTAGAGCCCCTTTTAGCTCTGACAGGCTGGTACAGTTGTTTCAGGAAGTGGGGGGCCCCATTCAGGGTCTGGAAGTGGGCTCTTGTCTAACACTCAGAATGAATTGTCTGGGGAGGCACACATACTGACGAGGCAAGAGACTGTTTTGGGAATCCAGGAGTGCTGCTCCGCTACGTGGCTTGCAGTCTCGGGGTTTATGGTGATGGGATGCGTTTCCAGGTTGTCTCTGGCCAACCATTTTGACTCAGAGTCCTTCCTGATGGTACTCGCGTTGCTCAAGCCACGATGGATTCCAACAAGGAGGACTCTGGAGGGTTCGTAGGACACATGGCGTCTCCTTTTGACCTTTCCCAAATTCTTCCGGTTGGTAGTGGCTTGTTAGTTCCTTACCAGGACCTCCTGTCATAGAGTAACTTATGCAAATGGTTATTGTGGTGCCTGGCAAGGGCAGTTTCCCCTAACAACTCCCTGCTGAGAGACTTCAGTTCCTACTCAAGATACTGCTTGGGAACTGGGGCAGCGATCTCTTTCTTCTGTAACTGCTTCCAGCTGAGATGACTGTAGTCCTGCCTCCACAAGATCTGCATATAGGTATTCTGTGCCCCAAACCGATACTCACCCTCGTGGTAACAATTTAGCCTGAAACTATTTGACCCTGTCGGAGATGAAACAGAGACCAAAACAGGAGACCTAGCAGGATGGTCATCACCAGGCCCCAGAAAAGGAAGGCGAAACTGGGTTGGGGGCTTCAGGGTGTGATTCTCCTCTGATTCGTTGATGGTGAGGTAATAGGTCCAATGCTGTCTTGCCTGGAGAATCCCAGGGATGGGGGAGCCTGGTGGGCTGCCGTCTATGGGGTCGCACAGAGTCGAACATGACTGAAGCGATTTAGCAGCAGCAGCAGCAGCCAGGTGTCTAACATTCAGCCTGAAGTTACCATCCTCCACCTGGGTGGGGGCCCCAGTTCTCAAAGGTATTGTTACGCATGTTTGGTGAGTGGGCGCCAGGATCCTGCCCCAAGACTCGAGCGCCACTTGACTGCTCTTCCCCTGTTTCTGTACTGCCTCCCTTCCCTTATCAGCAGTGGTTTGAATCTGAGTTCCAGAGAACTCAGAAAAGGTCAAGGAGGCCGAATGACGCCTATACCCTACAAGGATATAGAGAAGGATCTGAATTCCAAAGGCCCACCGAGTCCTGCTCAGTTTTAATTCAGGGAACTGGGCCACTATGGCTCTGGCAACTTCCTGTCAAAATGTGGCATGATGCTGCCTCAATTTGAAGAATAAACTCTGAACTGTAAGTTTTTCTGTGTTGCAAGTCCTAGATCTGAGTCTTCTTTGATTAAAACCTCAATCCCTTGGTCTGCCATGTTGGTGTAACCGACCCAATTAAAGGTAGTTGGGGGAGTGACAACTGGAATTTTAATAGAGTAAATCTCATTTCTTTTCAGGAGAGTAAGCCTGAAACCCAGTCTGGACCAGGTATTTTGGGGAAACTCATCTAAGTAGGTTTTAACTTTAAATGTAATATTAACATATAGATACAAGGTGCTATTGGTCATCATATATGTCTCCTCTTTTTGTTAGTGTATGATCTAAAACAATTTCCTTGTCTAAAAATGTAACAGTTACAAGAGGAGACCTTTAAAAAGTAAGGTTGCAGTTACTGGCTGCCGGCAGACATTGTTTTGAGAACATCTGGTGGCATCCAAGTCTGACACAGCTCAGAAAACAATTTCTTGGCAATACAAGGACTAGCCTTAAATTACCATAGTGTCATCTAGTTATTTCTTTGGGTGTCTGAATCATAGTTACTCCATTTTTACTTTTAATTGTAATATTCTCCTTAATAGCCAAAGCAGATGTCACCATTAATGATGTTAGTATTTCTCTAGGTATGAGAAGATGCTAGAATTGAGACTCATAAAATCTTCTCCTGGAAATACCTGTTTGAAGACCTCGTCTTCCAGCTTTTCCCTGAGCACAAGTGCCCCCTTCCCAGTCTCCACCCTGAGCTGCCTTCAGGAGGGTGTTGAAGGTCAGCAGCTGCAGTAATTTGATCCTTGTAGAGGTAGATGAAAGTGCCAGTTTCCAGTCAGCAGATTCTTTACTAGCCTCTTAAGATACAGGAAAAGATTCCCTCTTGTTGCTTCTTCCCATATCTCAAAGTAGACACTGTTGTAATTATTGATCTCATATGGATCTACATGGCATCATTTTATCAGAGGCTCATTCAAACATTTGGTTATGTAGGAAATAGCAATTTTATAAAATAGATAAAATACAAATAACATAGATAGCAGTATTAGTAAAGTCATAAGAATTAAGCCAAAACTTCCCTTAGGTGTAGCCCAGTATATCCCAGGTCATCTAATTTAGTTTATTCTGTACCAGTCCTTATCTTTCAAGGAAATTATGTATTGGCATTGTCCATAAAGAAGATCCCCTGGAGGAGGGCATAGCAACCCACTCTAGTGTTCTTGCCTGGAGAAGCCCCATGGACAGAGGAGCCTGGTGGGCTACAGCCCATAGGGACGCAAAGAATTGGACACGCCTGAAGCAACTGAGCACGCATTGTCCACAAGGCACAAAGTCCTAGTGTTACTAGACTGATCATCCTTGCTGCTGCTGCTAAGTCACTTCAGTCGTGTCCGACTCTGTGCGACCCCACAGACGGCAGCCCACCAGGCTCCCCCGTCCCTGGAATTCTCCAGGCAAGAACACTGGAGTAGGTTGCCATTTCCTTCTCCAATGCATGAAAGTGAAAAGTGAAAGTGAAGTCGCACAGTCCTGTCTGACTCTTTGCAACCCCATGGACTGCAGCCTACCAGGCTCCTCCGCCCGTGGGATTTTCCAGGCAAGAGTATTGGAGTGGGGTGCCATTGCCTTCTCCGATTATCCTTAGTATGATTTAATTGTTCCCAACATAGAGGAAACCTTAAATTTAAATTACCATAGCCTGGTGTTTTCTACATAAATCCATCCCATAATTGTGGGAGATTTTATTGCTTGGCTGAAACTTTGCTTGTTGGTCTGACTGAGCTTGATTCACAGAAGAAAACTCATATTTATGGCCAGAGTCAGAGTAGACATTATGAACTGACAAGGTGAGGGTATTCTACCTGGGAAAACCTGAACAGGACTGGTGGGGCACACGTTGCTCAGCCAAAACGGGTTCCAACGAGGAGGATTCTGAGAGGTTGGTAGGACACGTGGCATCTCCCTCTGCCCTTTCCCGAATTCTTCTGGTTGGTGGTGACTTGTTAGTTCCGTGTTCCTTACCAGGATGTGTCGTAAAATAAAAAGTGGTTACTGCGGTGCCTGGCCGGGGTGAGCGGTTTCAGTCAGTGGTTAAGAGCCTTCCTTCTTAAGAATGAAGGTTCTGGACTTACTTAATCTCTGTGTTTCAATGAGTAGCTAGTTCAGTTCGTGAAAGCTCATTTACTGACCTAGCATAGTGGTTAAGAGCTTACCCTTCGGGCTTGGACAATTTGGGTTCATAATCCCAACTCTGCCACTTGTCTGCTGTGTGACCATAGGCAAGTTGCTTAGTCTCTATGCTTTTCCCCCCAGCTTCTGTCTAATAAGGTTGATCCGAAGGGTCCCTACCTCAGGGTATAGGAGCCGAATGAATGCAGCTGGCGCTGTGCTGATGGTGGTGGTTCACCATGACACAGACCTTTTCTTCATTCCAGTCCACAGAATCTTGATGTTTGCCTGCCAGGTTCTATCTAAATTTTTAAAAATTCTACCCAATATTATTGTCTAACCGATACTCTCTATTGCATTGCATCTTTAAAACAGCCTTGCAAAATCAGGATGTTTTAAAACAACCTTGCAACCTGTAACCCTGTCTTACACTGCATCTTTAAAACAGCCTTGCAAAATCAGGATGTTTTAAAACAACCTTGCAACCTGTAACCCTGTCTTACAGATAAGGAAATTGCAGCCTCAAACATAAAATCACTTTCAAAGCCGTACCGCCAGGACCTAACCTTGTATCCAGCTTCTCCAAGGCCAAGGCCTTTCCACTCTGCCTCATAATCAGAAAGATCAGTCTGGGGTTTGGGAGCTTATTGAACAAATCCAGATGGGAAAGCTTGGTGAGAACGCCCCCTCCCCCTTCCATACTTAGGCCCGCTGTCTGCCTGCCCTAGGCCTTCCCCAAGATGTCTTTTGTATGTTTCATGCAAATACAGGTTTTGTAATGGGCCAGAAGTTAATTGAGGAGACAGAATGACGGTGGGTTGGACAATCAGCGGCTCAAGGAACCTGAGATAGGGAGCCAGAGGGGCTCTGGGAAGGAGAGCAGTAATCTTGGAGGACACGGAGTTGGCAAAGAAGAGAACTGAGATTCAACCAGCCCGGAGCTGACGCTGGAGAGCAAGGCCTTCGGAAACAGTTGTAGGTCTTGCTAAGAGGCAGTTCCAGACTGTGGCACCAGGGCTGACCCCAGCCCTGTCGTTTATTCTTGCAGGTTTGAACATGTGGCTTTACCTCTCAGAGGCTGCAAAAGGGCTGCTAGTAACCTTTGGTAAGGGAGAAGTATCAGTGCACCAGAATCTCAGCTCCACGGCTCGTTAGGTTGGTGTGCATGGACTTTATTTAGTCCTGAAGTCTTGGTTTCCTTATTTGCAGTTCTCAGCTGTGTGGGACTATTGGAAGGCTCCGGTGAGATGATTTCCTGGTGAGACCTTCTCTGATCTCTCTATTTAAAACTGCAAAAAAAAAAAAACCCACCCCAAAACAACAACAAAAACTCCCCTGCAAATACCACCTCTCCTCCCTGCCTTCTATTTCTCCATCTCACTTACCTACTGATTTTACTTATTTTCCTGCATTATCCTACTGATTTTACTTGTTTTCTTGTTGTCTGCTCACCCCACCAGCAGGGATTTTCCCCTGGTATGTAGTAGGTGCTCAGTAAGCAGTGGTCAAATGACGGTTGGTTGATAACGTATAGGGAAGGCCCTAGGGTATATCGGGGATGTTGAGGCTGTGTCAGTTGGATCATAAAGATGCTGGACAGAGGTAGCAGGACAGCTCGCTTGGGATACCATGGGCTGCCCGTGAAAGCATTTGGAGCCTGGATTTTAGGGTGGTGGCTGGACCCTCTCCGGCCACAGCCTGCAGGAAGTGAGCCCTGTAGGAGAGCCCTGTAAAGCCGGATGGGCCTGAGTACTGGGGCCTCTCATGGAGCCAAGACCCTCAGGGCAAACAGAAAGCCCATGATACTAGGCTTCCCTGCTTTCTTTGGCTTTTTAAACCGCTCTGATTTCCGTGTGCAGGCGTGCTCAGTAGCTCAGTTGTGGCCTCCTCTTTGTGGCCCCATGGACCACAGCATGCCAGTCACTCTGTCCATAGAATTTTCTAGGCAACAATACTGGAGTGGGTTGCCATTACCTCCTCCAGGGGATCCTCCCAACTCAGGGATCAAGCCTGCATCTCCTGCATCTTTACCACTGGGCCATCTGCAAAGCCCTCTGATTGCCCCTAAGTGGAGCAAACTACCTCAAAGAAAGGCCAGTCCTAGCACCGTCCTTACCGTCCAGAAGGCCAGGAGAAAAGGCACTGGGTTTGGAGTCAGATAGATCCAGGGGCATTGGGAGAGTCACTACACCCCTCTGAGTCTATTTCCTTCTCTGTGAAATGGGTGCATCAATTTCCCCCTTGTAGGCCAGCCTCCTAGGGCTTTGCGTAAAATATAGTGAAAGTGTGTTTGGTGACCTAGCATCATTAGACCAAAGGGCCTAGAAGGCTGATTGTACCTGTGGCCCCCAGCACAGAACCAGGCACATAGTAGACACTTGGAACCAGGTGGTCAAAGAGTTGTTAAACTCAACTGACGACAACCTGTTGGAAGCGGAGGGTCTGAGTCTTGCATGTAGAAGAGCTTTTAGGCAAATCCTCTCCATGGACTTTCTACTAGTTAATAGATTCCACGAAGACCTAACTTGTATTGGTCGGCCTCATTTTATCATCCACTTGAAGCTTACTGATCCATCTTTAACTCGTTTGCAAGATTCTTTCCTTTGATAGAGACAACTAGCTGAGTGACATGATGTGGTTGTTTACAATGTAAGTAGCTGAGAAAAATGGGCTAAACTGGAGTTCTGAGCTCAGGCTCTATGTTCCACATAACATAAAATCCAAGATAAGCAATATGGGGAGGTAATTAGCTCATATAACTTGGATATTCAGAGGTAGGCTTCAGGCATGGCTGTATCCAGGGGCTCAAGCAATGTCATCAAAGATTCAGATTCTCTGCATCTCTCTATTCCACCTTCTGAGAGCTTGCTTTATCTTCAGGCTCTGCACAGTGCACCTCCCCATCGCCCCACACTCTCACATCACACCATCCAGGTGGGAGAGTCTTCCATCTGAAGCCATCAGGACCCACCTGCAGCTGCTGGAGGTAGGATTGACTCAGACCACTTGGCTGAAAAAGGGAGAGTTGCTTCCCAAAGGAACTCCGCAATATTGTTAGGAAAGGAGAATGGATTCTGTCTGGGTGGCCAAAAATGACAGCAGATGTACACCACAGTCCTCAAGGGGAAGCAGCAGAAAGCAATAGAAACATCTGATAGCACTTGACAGTTTGCAAAGTTCCTTCCCTCTCAAGAAGCTATTTCTGGAAGTGGAGTGGCGTTTCTTGTCCCTGCTTTACAGATGAGAGAACAGCCCTTGCTGAGCAGCCACGACTCTGACTTGTAACTCTGAGCTGTCACCACGCACCTCAGCCCCTTTTATAAATTTATAAACCCAAAGGGACTGACCCGGGAGGGAGGGGCCAGTGTGACTGAAACCCCTCCTTAAGTGCCTGTTCCAGATAGGAGAGGTCCCGAGGAGACTGCAGTCACGTGGAGGCCCAGGAGGAGCCGGTCTGGGGACAGAGGCCACACCCTGATGTGAGGACCGGTCACGGGGCTGGACGCATGCACAATGGGAGCCCTGCTTTGCTCACTGCCAGGACTCTGCAGCATGCGCATGTGCACACACACACACACACACACGTCACGTGGCACACTGACGCAGGGCTCCCTGTACTGGGGGTGGCTGAGCCATCGGGATCTGCTGTCCGTGATGGTGACTCTGATGGAGGTTGTCCGGCATGTGACTGGGCTGGGGGAGCCAGTGCCCTGGATACGGAGCCAGACATGCCTGGCCTGCATCCCAGCTCTCCCACATGGTTGCGGTGTGACCCTGCATCCCCCCGCCCCCTCTCCGAGCCTCAGCTTTCTCTTCTGACCCGAGCTGGTAATTCCCACCCGGCCAGGTTCTTGGAAGGTTGAACAAAAAGCTCCCGGTGCGTAGTAGGTGCTTCATTCATTAAGCTTTTCCCTTTCCCTCTTCACAGTGGTCCTCCTGTTGACAGTTGTGTGACCCCAGCCAAGTTACTTAACTTCTTTGTGCAGGGGGAGCAACGACCTCCTGTACTGTGTGTTGTGAGGATTAGATGAGGGAAGGCCTGGAAAGCGCTTAGTGCCTGGCAACCTTGTTATCACTTCTCCCACTAGCTAGCATTTATTTGGGTGTTTAATATGGGCCAAGCCCTGGGTCTTTGTCTTACTGTTTGTTGTGAAATTCGGTCTGGTGATCGCCCAGTGATACAGGTACAGCCCGCGAGAAAACTGAGGCCCGGAAACGGCAAGTGACGTGCCCGAGGTCACAAAGCCAGCAAGCGGTGGGGGCTCTGCTCAGCCGCGCACCCCTGGGTTGGGACCCTCACCTCTGCAGGCCCGTATTTCCTGCCTGAGGTGCAGGGTGCATGCCCTCCCGGAGTCAGCAGGGATATCAAATGCAGGAGTGCCAGGAGGCTCCATCCACCGGAAGGTTCCCTGGGAATGTGAGGAGCGCTGTTACTGTGGGCCCAGGGCAGTGAGACCCGTCTCTGGGAACATCCGTGCCCTTCCTGTTCCGACGGGAGCCGGGCATTCGAGAAACCAGACACATGCCACCCAGGGATACTGCTTGAGTTGGCTGCCGCCCAGAAGGTTACTAGTCCATGGCCCATTTCTCTGAAGTCCAGAGCCGCCTCAGCCCCCCACTTGCAGGGCCTGTGTGGGCCGTCTGTGGAATGGAGGTTTCTTCTCCTCGGGGAAGGCTGCCAGGGCACGTGGCGCAGTGGGGGCAGGCGGGGAGAGCAGCCACGGTGGTCCAGGGTCCTGCAGGAGGGCCAGCTGAAGTGGGGGATGGTGGGGGAGGAGGGGTGTGTCCAGGGGTTGAGACAGGCCTCCAGCCGAGGTCCGCCCCTCCCCCCACCCCGCACACCTTGGGTGGTCCCCTCTGCCGGACAGGCCTCCTGTGATCAAAGACTTGGACTCAGCCACTCTCTGTGTGACCTGGGGCAAGTCATCTCACCTGTCTTTGGTGATGTCGGGGTAAGAAGGCCTCCCGCAGGGGCTGAGGTGCACATTCAGAAAGAGCGAATCGTGAGTGTGAGTCAAATGGTAGCTGTGTCTATTCCATTAGTCCACACACTTATCACATACACATTGCAGGTAGAAAAGATGTGGTTTGTTTCTAACCTGACTGATTGCTTCAGGAGTTTACCCTTGGCCCCGGGAGACAGGAACATCCATAAGCGATGTTGAATTCTTGACTCGGTCGCTTTCTGGCTGTGTGACCTTGGATAAGGTGCTTAACCTCTCTGTGCTTATGTTTCGTTACCTGGAAGTTGGGTGGATGGCATCACCGACTCAATGCACATGAAGTTGAGCAAGCTCCGGGAGTTGGTGATGGACAGGGAGGCCTGGCGTGCTGCAGTCCACGGGGTCGCAAAGAGGCAGACACGACTGAGCGACTGAACTGAACCAAAGTTGGGTGTAATCATTGTGGAGACTGAATGAATTAATATAGGTGAAGTGCTTAGAACAATGTCTGGCACCCAGTAAGAGCTATGAAAAGATATGCTATTTTTGTCACAAATGTAATGATCAAGTATGTAAAATAAGGATTTTTCTAGAATAGGATCAATTTGAAATGTTCTTTTCAGTTGACAGGAACCACTAATGTTTGGAATTCCAAGACACTGGCATCCAAGCTGTGCCTCACAGACGGCCCTGTGCTTCCCATAATAGTGCCGGAAATCTTAGCTGGTTGGTGGGGTTGACTGCTGCGTGACCCTGGGGAGGTTGCACACCCTCTCTGTGCCTTTCGTTTCGTGTCCGCTGTGAGAGTAAGCATTGGACAGCTTGTCTCCTGGCACCAGAGGGGCTTCCGCTGCAAGAGTGCTGAGTGAGGGGCCCAAGGGCAAGAGACAGCAAACACCCCAGATGCAAAACACATTCCCCACCCCCACGCCACTCAGCTCCCAGGCTTGGCCGTGAGCAAGGTGGCCTGGGAACATGTCCTTCCCGTGGGAGGAGGGGAGCCCGTGTGGGAGCATCCCGGACCCCCCTCTGCCTGGGCACGGCGTCTCTGGGCCCTGCCCTCTCCCTCCCCCACCTCCCTGCTGCCAGCTCGCCTCTCTCCAGTTGAACCTTGACTGGCTTCAGTCCTTTGCCCGCGGAGCCAGTGTGTGGCACCCAGACTGGGCCAGGCGCCCCAGAGAGCCTCAGAAAAACCTCCAGCTCTAGAACTCAGACACTTGAGGCTTTCGGTTCCAGCTCTGCTGTGTGGCCTCGGGCGAGCGGCAGACCATCTGAGCTTCAGAGTCCTCATCTGTGAATGGGTCAACGAGAGGCATGTGAGTCAGGCGGGGCCTGCGAGCGCCTGCCCTTGGTCCTGCTGACCTCAGGGAGCAAAGCCCTCTGTGGTCTGTCCTGGCTGACTTTGTCGTCTATCACCAACGGACCCCTGCCTTTTGCCCCCTGATCTCTATATGCCACATTGCTACCTCCTTGCCTTTGAATTTTCGGGTTCCCCTGTACGGAGTGCTCCCTCTCTCTATTCATTTTAACCCCACCGTCCAGCCAGCCCGGCTCTCCTCCCCACTCCACGGAAGCTTCCCCTGTTTCTTCCTTCTTCAAGAGAAAAAGGAAGTGGCAGGCCGCCAGCTGGGTGGTTTGTCTGTGAGAGACAGACAGACGGATCTGGTCCTCAGGACACGCGGCACCCCTTGACTCTAGGAACTGGAACCTCCATCTCTTAACTAACTCCTCCCCCGGCTGGAGGTGCCCAGTAGCCAGGCAGGCTTTTCGGTTTCTGGAGTCTTGGAGCGAGAAAGCCCTCCCGGACCTCCCGGGTGGGCAGGTCTGTGGTGCACCCGGGGAGAATGACCGCCGGCTGAGTGGGCAGGGAAGGGTCTGTCCGTTCTCAGCGCTAGCTTCTTGCCGGCCCACTCGTCTCCGAGTCTGTCCCCACACTGCCCAGTGGCCGTGGCTGCCGGGTGATACTCACTGCCTGCTTGCCACGTCTCGGGCTCTGTTTTAAGCCTTCCTGTGTATTAACTCATACAATCCTGACAACGACCCATGGCTTCTGTTGTCTCCCACTTTGCCAATGAGACGCCTGAGGCTCCAGGGGTGGGCTCACTGGCCCTGAGCGCCCCCTGCCCTGGCTTGAGAGGAGGGATCTGAACCTGGAGCCCTGGAACTGGCTCGCTTCCTGCTGCCGAGCCGCCTCCTCCGTCACTCAGCATTGACCTGCCACCCTTCCACCCACCTACCCACATTCCTGCCCGGCCGGCCAGCTGTGCGCTGGGCTCTGCCAGCCGCAGGGCGGCCGCCATCCACAGAGCAAGATCCCTGCTCGCTAGGAGCTCACACCATCGTGAGGAGCGACCACCCATGGGCCTTCAGGGTGCTCCAGGTCTTGAGCACCCGGCTTCTAGGGGAGGAGCTGTAACTCCCGCCAGGTCCTGGGCGGGGGTGCTGGGCAGCCCAGCAGAGCTGAGGTCGAGGGGGAAAGGGTGATGGGAGGACTTCATCGGGTGGACAGCAGGGAACATTTGAGACCTGTTCCAGACCAGGGAACGCAATGTGCAGAGGGGCTGAAGCTGGAGGTGCCTGGGTTGAGGGAGCGGAGGTGGTGGTGGAGAGAAAGCTGGCATCTTATTACAGCTCTGAAGGTGCCACGGCTTGGCAGCAGGCAGGGCTGACACCAAGCCTCCCCAGGCACTCCCGCGCCTGTTTTCTGCCAAGATGGGGTGCTGTCAGCAGTGACTAGAGGTCTCACTCCATCCCAGCACCTGACCTGCCACCCTCCCAAGGAAGTCTGTCCTTGGGTCTGACCTGAAGCCCACTCTGACCACCACATATTCCTTCCAGAGCCCTTCACCCCGAGGCTGCTTTATGGCAGAAACCATAAATAACTTCCGTCCTGAATGAATAAACTCGCAGCCAGCAAGGCTTGCCAGGGACGCTGGGCTTGGCTGCGAGAGCGATTCCGTGTCCCCTCTCTCTGACCCTGCAGCTGAAATGTTCCTGGGCTCATCTTCAGTGGCTCCCTCTCCCCAGGCAGCTGCTGCAGCCCCGGCTGGTGGTGCCGGACCCCCTCCATCTCCCATCCCATTCCCCACACCGCCCCACCCCCCCCGGAAGCACTGGGAACATTTAGCCCTTCTCTTCAGTCACAGTTCCTTGAAAAAGCCAAGAAGGCCCAGCCGACAGCCCAGAGGCACTGGCTCCGGACTGGTTCTGACTGATCTCGGTGCATGTCTATGGGGAGTAGGAACTGGGAGACCCGGGGTAAGTCTTTTATCTTCTTTAGGCCTTAGTGTTCCCATCTGGGCAATGGGATCATCTCTAAGGCAATGTTTCTCAAACTAATCTGCTCGTGGGATGACTTCCCAGGCCCTGCCCTGGGAGATTCTGAGTAGGTTTGAGGTGGGGGTGGAGGCTAAGAATTAATTAGGTGGGGAGGTTGTCATGTCTCTTTAATTTTTTTTTAAAATTTGAGTGCAGCCACCCCCAGGACACCTCTTCTTTCCCAATGTTTCCTTAACTCAAATATCGACAGACCTTCCTCACCTAACAATTCGGGCAAGGTGGGGGTTACTGGCCCCTGGATGAATTTTTACGTGTTAATACACTTTACCTCCCAGATCACTGTAAAGAATGCTTCCATCACGCCATAAAGTTCCCTCATGTACTTGCCAGGCTATGCACCTCCCTGGGTACCATTTGGAAACAGGACTTTTCCTGCAATTACCCAGAGTGATTTTTGTGGTCTGGGACATTTGGGAAGATCTGGTCAAAGAACGCTTCCCAGCCCAGACATTGTTGAACTGTGACCTCTAGACTGGGGGCTCCCAAGGACAAATAACTAATACCCCCCACCAAGCACTGCTAGGGAGCACATGGTGACACTCCTGTGGTCTCGTATCGATTTATTAGGCTGGTGCGTAGGGGAGCTACAAAGGGTATCTCGGGCTTGGGAGCTCAGTGGGGGTGGGGAGGGCTCCTGGGTGAGTTGCGGTGGGAAGTCTGGAACAGGGGTGACCCCTGGGTGGGGCCCACGTGGAGCCCTGTGAAGACCTGGCTCTGTCCCCCCCATCGGTGTACCCCTGGATCATCTTCACCACGCCCCCTGGGCCTTTCTTCCCTCAGCTGGAAAGGGGGACAATTGTATCCAGCTCTCAGTTAATAAGGATTAAAGTAAGATCAGGTAGGGGCTCCCCAGGTGGTGCAGGGGTAGAGAATCCTCCTGCCAGTGCAGGAGACGCAAGAGATGTGGGTTCGTTCCCTGGGCTGGGAGGCTAACCTGGACTAGGAAATGACAGCCTACTCCAGTATTGTTGGCTTCCCTGGCGGCTCAGATGGTGAAGAATCTGCCTGCCATGTGAGAGGCCCAGGTTCGATTCCTGGGCTGGGAAGATCCCCTGGAGAAGGGAATGGCAACCCACTCCAGTATTCTTGCCTGGAGAATCCCATGGACAGGGGAGCCTGGCAGGCCATAGTTCATGGGGTCACAAAGAGCCGGGCATGACTGAGTGCACACCGGCAAGATGAGGTACTTCACATTTCAGTGCCCAGCCTGCCTCTGGGGCCTCCTAAATGGGAGAGAGATGTTAGGAGGAGAAGGCAGCGGGTTCTCTGATGCAGGAACTGACCAGCATCACACAGCTGGGGAGTGATGGAGCTGGGACTTGAACCAGACTTGCTGGCCGTGTGACAGCTCAGAATGGCTTTCCTGATAAGCCCCATTTTCCCCCATCTACCCTGCCTATATCATTAGGGTGTGGTGAGGGTCTGATGCAAAGTGAGAAAGAAAAAGATGTAAGGGAGTAGCGCGATGGGTTTCCTGTTTTCATAGTGAGCTCAGTGGGCTTTCTGTCGCCAGGAGAAGGGCCCCTCCCTTGGCACCAAGAGGATAAAAGCATCTCCTCCCACCAACTTTGGGTGCTTTGTTCCACGGGATCTGAGGTGTCCCAGGAGGCTGGATGTATAATCGGAAAAGGCCTGGTCTCTTAGGCACCCAGGCCCCGTGCGTGTCCAGTGGCTTCACCTCTCTGAACCTCAGCTTCTGAATCTATAAGCCGGGAACTATAATCACCATCCTGACTTGAGAGGTTGTCGGAAGCCAAAGAAAAATGAAGGGCTTCCCTTGTAGCTCAGTTGGTAAAGAATCTGCCTACAATGCAGGAGACCCGGGTTTGATTCCTGGGTTGAGAAGATCCCCTGGAGAAGGAAATGGCAACCCACTCCTATTCTTGCCTGGAGAATCCCATGAACTGTAGCCTGCCAGCCTTCTCTGTCCGTGGGATCGCAAGGGTCGGACCCGACTTAGCAACCAAACCACCACCACCAAAGAAAAATGAAAAGGGGGTTGGGGACACTTGGGAAGCAGGAAAGGCCCCTCTAGGCAGGTGGCGGTTCAGCGCCCTCCAGCCTGTGTGTGCTGCCTCTCTGGTGATGGCTGGGTTTGCACACCTGGCTGAGGCTTGACCAAAGCCTCCTTGCCGCCTTGCAGGGCTGGTACAATCCCAGACCTGAAGCAGTGCTGGGGTTGGGGTTACAGCTGTGATGGCCGGGTTCAAATTCCAGGTCCATCATCACACCTCTGAGCATCTGTTTTTCCTTCATCTGGAAGTGCTCAGTAAGGACAGTTGCTCTTATTCTGGATGTGGGTTCACCTCTCTGGCTGATTCAATGCAGACACAGGTTCCTGGGCGTGGAAATGGGTTGCAGTGGCAGCTAGTGCTGGGAAAATACGATTGTGCAATTTGTCCCTCCCCCCTGGCCTTTTCCCCTTTGGCATCAGTGGGTTTGCTTTCTGGGTCTATGAGTCTGTTTCTGTTTTGTGGGCGGGTTCGTTTGTACTGTTGTTTTGAATTCCCCACGTAGGCAGTGTTGAATGGTGTTTGTCTTTATCTGACTTGCTTTACTTGATATGATGGTCTCTGGGACAATCTGTGTTGCTGTGAATGGCATGGTTTCATTTTTTTTATGGCTGAGTAATATTCCTGTGTGTGTGCCACGTTTTCTTTATCCATTCTTCTGTTGACGGACATTTGGGTTGCCACCATGTCTTGGCTATACAATTTTTTTACGTTTTTAGGAATTCTCTTTTGGCAAAGCAGAATCATCCAATATATTAGTGTTTAAAAAAAAAGAAAAAAGATCATGACCCCAGGTAGGGACTCCTTTCCTTCTGTGCTTTTATTCCACAAGGTGCCCAGCACAATGACCGACACATAGTAGGTGCTTTTCCTATCCTGGCTGGTCAAGAATCTCCAGGAAAACAGGCAGTGTCTGTCCTGTTCCCCACTGAGTCCTTAGCACCTTGAATAGAGCCCGGTACCCAGCAGGTGCTCAATAATGTTTGGGCATGAAGGAGGAATGGGCAGGCCTCAAGTGGGGGTGGACTAGCCGGGGGGACGAGAGCCTCGGGGATTGTCCCTCCTCTCGTTTCGCCCCTCCTGGGCTAATCCCCAAAGATTAAGCCCAAGGAGCAAAGCCAGGTCAGGGCCACTGACCCAGGGCTTTGGAGCAGGTGTCCAGGGCTCATGTGACTGAGTGTTCCGGGTTGTGGTGGCTGCTCCGTGGGGCCCTCTTGGCTCAAGATGGCCCTGCTGTCCCCTACCCTGGACCTGGTCCTCACAGCAGTCCTCAGCCTCCTCTTCCTGATGCTGACCTTGGCCTTGGTCTGCTTCTTGACCCGTCTGGCCCGGCCCCTCAGGTAGGGCTCGCCCCAGCCTGACTCCCGCCCTGCCAGAGATCCTGCCCTGGATTCGTGTGGCTTCTGTTTGCTCTTGTGGGAGGGGGAAGGGTGGGCACTGGTCGCTCTCCCTCTCCGTGGTGGGGAAACCGAGGCCCCAGGAGGTTGAGCCAGCTGGAGATTGAATCGCGCTTGGCCACGGACAAGCTGAGAGCCTTTGCTCAGGTTCCTGAACTGTAAACGGGATCTAACGGCACTTGTTAAGTGGGATCACAGATATACACTGTTGTTAGCGCAGGGCTGGATCCGAGTGCCCAAGAAGTGGCAGTGATTTGTATCAGTCCTGTTACTCTGCCATGTGTCCTGGACCTTCTGAGGCCCAATCCAGGCCTGGCTTTCTGCCCAGCTTCAAAGGGCTCCAGGGCCCTCTGTCCCAGGATGCTGAGTCAGTCCTCAGGGCCAAAGCCCAGCCTCCGCTTCCTCCCCTAACCTACCAAGTAGCTGCTCCTCCCGAAGCCAGGGCTTCTGCACCCTTGCTGTGCATAATCAGGGCACGTAGCTGGGAGCCTGGCAGAGACGGTCAGGCTGGGAGGTGGGGGGCGGGGGTGGCGGTGAGGAGGGCAGACACACACCCCGAGGCTCCATTCTGAACTGGTAGAGCGCTGGCAGAGGGTGCTGGGCAGTCGGGGTCCCTGAAGCCCCAGACGGAGCCCCACGCAGCCCATCGCCCAGGGCCACCCACCCGGAAGCGGACTTGGAGCCTCTGAGTCCGGGTGGGGGCCGAGAGGAGGAGCCAACGAGGGCGACTGGCCCTGGAGTTTCCTAGGAGACCCTGGTTTCCTAGATTCTTGCCTCCTCTCCTTCCCAGGCTGAGGCAATGGGGAAAAGGCACCGGTTTGTCTTCAGAACAGACCTTTCTCAAAGCCACAGCCCTGGGGTCAAAATTCAGAGCATTCCATCCTGAATCGGGCAACTTTTCATTGTTAGCGTTTACAGAGCCGATTCTGTGTGCACGGGGTTGGGAGTCAGCGATGGGGAAGAGGTGGGTCTTCACTCTCTCGGAGCATCAGGCTAGCAGAGGAAAAGGACAAGAATCCCAGGCAGGGCCGGCTGAGCCTTGGAGAGCTCCTGGGGCCACCTTCACTTTCTCTTTTCCTTACTGATGTGTCTGCTTTGGATCTGTGGTGCAGACAGCTGAGTAAGTCCTATTCCTCAACGTATGGGCTTCTATCGTGAGCTCAGTTTTTGTTTTATTTGTTCATTTTCCCCTTCATCCCTGCTCCCCAGTCCCAGTCCCAGCCGTTCTCCAAATGTCTTCATGCCAGCATGCTTTAAACTTTAGAGCTGGACGTGACTTATCGACTAAACAGCAACAACCATCATTAGAGTCACGATCTATGCTCCCAGGTCGGCTCCCAGGTCGGCTCCCCTCGCTCAGCCTCACCTTCATGGGAGGCATCCCTGTTGTTGTGTATTCTTCTCAATTATCCTCATTGTTGTGTAAATTTCCTTCTCGTGAACCCATACAATGCATTTATCCATCTCACCAAGGATGGACAGAGGGTTGAATCAAGAATCAACATCCCTTTTCCAGGAGTAGAGTGGTTTCTTTTTTTTTTTTTAATTTTAATTCAAATTTATTTACCCTTTGATTTAAATGTTAATTTCATCCCTCCATACACACAAAAACCCTCACAGAAACATCCAGAATAACGTTTGAACAAATATCTAGTTTTGATCCCATGACACAGCCAAGTTAACACATAGAATGAACTATGACATATGTCTTAAGTAATTTCCATGGGACTGATATTTGAAAACAAAAGCAAAAAATATGGAACGTTTCATGAATTTGCGTGTCATTCTTGCACAAGGGGCCGTGCTAATCTTCTCTGTATCATTCCTATTTTAGTATATGTGCTGCCAAAGCAAGCACTAGAGTGGTTTCTTATCTCACACGCCACTGTCGTGGTAGAATGTTGTACCATTTCCCATAACAAATGAAATAATCATTTTTATCTTGGTTTTGGTGAAAATACTAACATTAATTTCCAGTGAAACTCTTGCCGTTCAAAATTCCTCATCTTCCAGTAACATTTATACACAACAGGGTTAGTACATTTCTCAACAGAGTTAGCACACTGCTCAGAAATAGTCATTCACAATCCTACTACCCATAGAAAACCACAGTGAACATTCCCGTGTGTCTCCTTTCAGTCTTTTTAAAAAATAACATTTGAAAAAAATTATAAAGGTAACATCTCAACACAGAAGGAAAATTTGGGAAAACAACAATGAAAAAAAACAATCAGTCATCTAACATGTCACGACCCGGAAATGATCACGCTTGTAAGACAATCTTGTCCTGTATGTCGCTTGTATAGTTTTTATATCTCTTGCCATAAATGACAAGCTGCAGAAGAGATCGTAGCAAATATCGTTGTCCTGTAAGAGCAAATGTAGGTGTCCCTATGAGAAAAGGTGGACTCTTTGTTTTGTCTCTGATGTACTGGGACACGGATAATTCAAGGCTGAAGACAGATGTTCCAGAACAGAGCTTCTCACAGTAGGGTCTGTGAGCCAGCAGCCGCACCAGCATCTGGGAGCTTGTTAGAAATGCAGTCGGGGTCTCTGGGCCAGGGCTGGGGGTACTGGAATCTGTTTCCACAAGCCCTCTGGAAAATTCTGATGCATCCTGCAGTTTGAGAAGCACTTCACAGAAAAGCTAAACTCTGATGGGTTCTGGGCTTCAGCTGGGTTCAAAGTGGGCCTTCACTTGAGGAACGAGAAGGAACCCGCTGGCAGCACAGAACTCACTTATGCCTCTACAGCTCTTTGTGTGGTTAAGCTTCCTGATGGAGGGACCACTTCGATTTGGCATCCTAATGCCTAGCCTCCTGTAATAAGTGGGAAATGAATGAGTCAACAAACAAGTGAATGAACAAATGACCTCTGGAGCTGTGACTTTCATGTCTTTTTTTTTTTTTTTAATTTATAGGATTGGAACGTCAATTAACTTCTGACCACTGGCAGCCCACCTTTCCCACGCACATCCATCGCACCTCTGGGCTCCAGAGAGAAAGCAGGTCTTGGAGGGCGCCATGATTTCACCATTCTTACTGCTGGCTATCGGTACCTGTCTTGCCAGCTCCTTAGTGCCAGGTAGGATTGGGGGCAAGGGTGGAGGGAGGGGGAGAGCTGGTACAGCTGGGATAGGATGAGGGCAGTGTCCGTGGTCAGGGTGGTAGAGTCACCCACAGTATTTAAGAGCTGGAAACAAATGTTCAGAGCAGGACATCCCAGCTACTACATGTGCTTGTGTTGGAAAAGTCAGTCTTTTTCCTTTTATATTATTCTTTAATTGCAGTTTCTAGTCTCGCTTAGCTCTAGGAATCTGAAATAGAACTTACCCTAAACTCTTCTATAAACTCCTGATAGAACATTTCTTTATATTTTGTAATTCTTGCTTTAAAACTCACCTTCAAGGAGTTGTATTTATTTTTTTGTTTTTGTAGTTTATGTTTCCTATTGGAAACTCACATGAAAGTGTTTCTATAGTGTGGTATTCTGTTTGATTCTTCGATCAATTCTGTAAGAGTGTTTATGTTAATTTCTCAGTTTGGGGCTCTTGCACTTTAAATTCAGGCTCAGATATGGAGTGTTTTATAATTTTATTTATTTTTGACTGCTGGGTCTTCGTTGCTTTGCATGGGAATTCTCTAGTTATAGAGTGTGGGCTCGGAGTCGTGACACACGGGCTTAGTTGCCTCACAGCATGTGGAGTCTTCCCGGACCAGGGATCGAACCCGTGTCCTCTGCACTGGCAGACGGATTCTTATCCACTGTGGCACCAGGAGAGTCCTTCAGATTTGGAATTGAGTTCACATTTCATCGCTGGCTTTCTCTCTCCAACCCTTCCATATCTCCCAGGCAAAACACGTACCTGAAAGCAGTCTCAGCTGTTTTATATCTGCTCGGGGCCTCCAAGGGCCCCTCAATATCAGCTCCTGTGTACCTGCATGGTTTTGAATTCCATCTTAATTTCTGCCTCCTGGGAATTACCCTTCTGCCTCCTTTTTCTGCCTTCTGCCTTTTCTGCTTTTTCCCCCTTCTGCCTTCCTTTTTCAAGCTGTACACTGTTCTCAATTGTTTTTTCCTGCAGCATTTCAGTGTCTGTGGTAGAAGGGGAGTCTTCCTTAGCTCACTCCATCATGTGACTGGGAGTCCCCCAGCTTGCCTTCCCTGAGCCTTGATTTCTCCATCTGCTTGGTGGAGATACTGATCTCTCCTCCTTAGGGCTGCTGTGGGAATTATAGGGGCAGTCACAGTGTCAGGCAGGGAGCAGGGGCTCATGGGCAGAATATATTTCAACGGATGAGGAAGTTGGGGTGCAGAGAAGGGACTGGGCCTCCCAGTCACACAGCACGTCCGCAGCAGACCTGGAGACTGAACCTGAGCTGCCAGGCTCCCAGGCCATTGCTCCTGCTGTGATCGCATGATGCCTTTCAGTGTGACTCCTGGGGGCCCAAGGTCACTCTGGGACTGAGTTCTTGCTTTCTCAGCACTCACAGCCCTCTTGAAAGATGAGTGATGAAAGATGAGCAGGTGGATGAAACGTGAGAAAATGAAAAAGTGACAAAATGAAAAATCTTCAAATATTCAGCTCTTTAATTTTTCTTATCTGCTTCATTTTAGCCATTCTGATGGGTGTGTAGTAGTGTTACATCGTGGCCTTTTCCTTTTTTAAAAAAATTAGGGGACTTCCCTGGCGGGCCAGTGGTTAAAACTTTACCTTCCAAGGCAAGGGGCGTGAGTTTGACTCCTGGTCAGGGAGCAAGCTAAGCTTAGTTTAGCTAAGCTTGACCAGCTTAGAGGGCCAAAAAGGCCAAGGCTGTAAAACAAGTGATACATTGTAACAAATTCAATAAGGACTTTAAAAATGGTCCACATCAAAAAAAATCTTTAAAAAAGTAATTAGGTGTAACTTACAGCAAAGTGCACACATCTTAAATATACAGCTTGATGAGTTTTGACATATTTTGGTACCCATGTAGCCATCACCCAGATCAAGAAAGGACATTTCCAGTCATGGGATGCCAAGGGCTTTCCTGTGCCACCCCCCGCCCCACCCCAAGCAGGGAAGAGGAAGTGACTAGGCTTCCTCTTGCTACCTTAGATGAGTTTTACCTGTTTGGGGGCTTCGTATAAACGGACTCCTACAGTACGTACTGATAAGTACTCTTCATGTAGCATTCGTTACAGCACGGAGATTTCCGAGTGTCCTTTAATGGTCTCCGAAAACAATAGCCTTCTGATGCTCAGTTGTCCAAAGCCACCGCTTAAACCAGTCCTCAGACCGTGGAGTCAGTTTGACATCCACCAAACCCTTCTTGGACCCTGGTATAGTGCTGGTAAGAAAGACACGGGCTGTGCCTTCACCAGACTCCCAGTGCCCCGGGGAGCAGGCAGAGCAGGGAACTGGCAAACAGGTACAGGGCTCACCTGGAGAAGAAGCAACGGCAACAGGGAGGCTGAGGGCAGCCTGGCTCCAGGGTGTGCACCTGGTGCCAGGCGGAGGGCAGGAGGGGCAGAGGCTCATCACCACCCAGATGGCACCCAAATGGCCAATGAAGCTCCTTGACCAAAGCCTCAGCACTGTGGTCATATGTGGGAGGAAGGCAGGAGGGAGATTGAAACCCGCCCACGGCTAGTAGATCCCTGATCAAAACCATTAGCCCGCGGAGTTGGGAGTTAGTAGATGCAGACTCTTACATGTAAAATGGATAAACAGCAAGGTCCTACTGTATGGCACAAAGAACTATATTCAATATCCTGGAATAAACCGTGATGGAGAAGAATATGGAAAAAAAAAAGATATGTCAATAACTGAGGTTCGTTCCAGTAGTCATGTATGGATGTAAGAGTTGGAGTATAAAGAAAGCTGAACACCGAAGAACTGATACTTTTGAACTGTGGTGTTGAAGAAGACTCTTGAGAGTCCCTTGGACTGCAAGGACATCCAACCAGTCCATCCTAAAGGAAATCAGTCCTGAATATTCATTGGAAGGACTGATGCTGAAGCTGAAGCTCCAATAGTTTGGGCACCTGATGTGAAGAGCTGACTCATTTGAAAAGACCCTGATGCTGGGAAAGATTGAAGGCTGGAGGAGAAGGGGACGACAGAGGATGAGATGGCTGGATGGCATCACCGACTCGATGGACATGAGTTTGAGTAAACTCCGGAAGCTGGTGATGGACAGGGGGGCCTGGCGTGCTGCGGTCCATGGCATCGCAAAGAGTCAGACACGACTGAGCGCCTGAACTGAATGAAATTGAGAAAAAACAACAACTTCTATTTGAAAATCCAAGTTTAAGAAAAACAAAACCACTGGCCAAGGGGACTTGTCCAGGCTTTACGTCTTTCGGTCCTAGAACTGCCTGTGAGTAGCTCTGTCCTCTTGTTTTCCTAGAACAGAAATTCAAGTGGCAGGAACTTGCATAAAGGCACTCAGCTGGATGGAAGGACCACGGTCTCTGGGCTCCAGCAGGAGCCTCCAGCCAGGAGGTCTGAACTTAGGGAGCTTCGGAAGAGAGGGTTGGTGCTGGGGGCTGCCGGTGTGAAGGTGGTGGGCTAAGGGATCAGGGTGAGGATGGGACCGCTGCGTGGGAGTGGGGCATGGACGGCTCCCAGGCTTGAGGTGAGAACGGCTTCCTTCCTGCCCTCATTGCCTGCCCCATGCAAAAGCACCGCCACGCAGTGTGGGTTTCCGGCTCCTCTGTGGCTCAAATCTCAGGATGTTCAGTTTCCCCATTCCGTAATGTGGAGGAAGTAATGGTAGCCATTCCATCAGGCTGCTGGGGAGGGGGAGGCACTTGGCACAAGCCTGGGCGCCGTGCATAAGAAGGGAGCGCTGTGAGGGGGTCCCTGGTGGTGCAGTGGTTGAGAACCCTGCCAGCGCGGGGGGGGGGTCATGGGTTCAGTCCTGGGGGTCGTGGGTTCAGGCCCGTGCAGGAGGATTGCACATGCGGGTGTCTTCCAACGAGAAGCGCTCTGCAACTAGAGAAAGCCCACGTGCAGCAACAAAGACCCAGCACAGCCATAAAAAAAGGAAAGCTGTGCTCTTCACCCGCACTACGAGCCTGGGCCTGAGCTGGGCCAAGAGCTGAGGCCTGTGTCTTCAGCTGTGAATGTGTAACATGACCTTGGACACGACCCTCCCACCTCTCATGGCCTCCGCCTTCCTTCCGGGCAATGGAGGCCACTGAAAGAGAGAATCCCCGAGGAGCGCCCTTCTCGAGGCTTCTGTGCCTGGATAGGCAGGCTTGGTGAGGCCCGAGCACAGAGGAGAAACCAACAGGAGGTGGGAGGGCCCTGATGCCCTGGGGGGGTCTCTGGGGCCTCTGCTTGGAAGGAAAGGGGAGTTCGGGTCTGGTGTGGAATTGTTGGGAGTGAGGTGTTGATCTTCTCCTGTAGGTCCGTGTGTTGCCTTATCTAATCCTGTCCTCATGAGACCCTGAGGGTGCAAACACCCGCATCTGACAGGGAGGAGACTGAGGACCAGGGAGCTCGGCTTCTCCGCACAGCAACTGTTCTGCGAGGGCTCTCAGGCACTAGAGTGCTCTTTCTGCTGGAAAATTGATGACTCAACCCATGGACATGGTCGGGGGGTTGGGTGGGGAGAGACAGAGAGAGAAAAGAAGGCATTCCTGGTTTTCCAAGGAATTAGGGACACAGAGCATCTTCTTGGCCAATTTACACTAACAAGAGTGAGGCTGTACCTGGCTCCTTTAAGTTTGTTACGGTAAACAGAAAGGCAAGCCTTGCTTTCCAGCCCTGCTAAATAGCTGTTGCTGAGTCAGGTTCCTGCCAAGCCTACTTTAATGAATAAGCCAAGTAGAGTTTATAATTGATAGCTGGGATACATCTGGGAGTTCCTGCCATTGGAAGTAGCTTGTTCTCTTGAATAGGTTAAACATTACCCTCCTGATTGTGCTCGCACTGTTCATTTGCTGCCTGAGCACAATGCCTCTCCACTGGGTGGAAGGAAAGAGCGTGGGCTTTGGAGTGAAGCCCAGGTCTGCCAGTGTCTGTCAGAGCTGTGTGGCCTTGGGCGAGTCACTTGGCATCTCTGAGCCTTGGTTCCTTCGCTCTCGGGTGTGGGGAGAAGACCCAGAGTCCTCAGGCTTGTTTGGCCTGGCAGAGGCTGGCAGACCTCAGGATGGCTGTCTGGGATGGGGCAATGACTGCTTGCTCTGCTGACTGCAGGCAGGCACACCATCGCCATGAGAAGTTGGGGTCTGTAATGGCTGGGGGAGCTGCCCCGCTCCTGCTGAATAACTCTGCCTCTCTGTCTCTGCAGAGAAAGAGAAAGATCCCAAGTACTGGCGAGACCAAGCTCAGCAGACCCTGAAAAATGCCCTGAGGCTTCAGACTCTCAACACCAACGTGGCTAAGAATGTCATCATGTTCCTGGGAGACGGTGAGGCCTGGGGTGAGGGACCCGGGGTGGCAGGCAGAGGTGAGGGGGCTGTGTTGTAGAGGCTCGGGCTCTGGGGGCATGTTGCAGAGGATGGGGGTGGGGGTGGGGGCGCAGGCTGTGGGCCCTGAAGGTCTAGGGAAGGAAGGAAGAAGGTCAGGTTCTGGTGCCCCCTGCCTGACCTGCCTCTGCCCCAGGCTGGGGGGCTGCGGGGCCCTGAGAGGCCTGATTGAAGAGGCTGGGAGCCCAAAAACCTGAGCTCCCCCACCCCCCAACCTCTACGACAGGCATGGGCGTCTCCACCGTGACAGCTGCCCGCATCCTCAAGGGGCAGCTCCACCACAGCCCTGGGGAGGAGACCAAGCTGGAGATGGACAAGTTTCCCTACGTGGCCCTCTCCAAGGTGAGCTCCAGCCCTGAGCCTCCCACCTTCCAGGAGGAAGTGAAGGGAAGTCGCTCAGTCATGTCCGACTCTTTGCGACCCCGTGGACTGTAGCCCACCAGGCTCCTCCATCCATGGGATGCTTCAGGCAAGAGTAGTGGAGTGGGTTGCCATTTCCTTCTCCAGGGGGATCTTCCCGACCCAGGGATTGAACCGAGGTCTCCTGCATTGCAGGCAGACACTTTATCCTCTGAGCCACCAGGGAGGAAAGGGCAGGGGCATGGCTGCCGCTAGACCCCTCAAGCCCACTGACAAGGCAGTCAGCCCTCCTGGGGACTCCGTGGCCCCGCCGTGAAGAAAGGACAGCTGCTTCCTAAGACTTTGAGGATTTCAGCTCCCTGGTTTTAAGATCTGTTGACACACAACAAGCGTAGAGAGAAGGGCACACGTGTGCGGGGTGAATTTTTGGCCAACTTTCCACGTGTCCGTGTGACTAGCGTTGGGGCTGAGAAGCTGAATGTGGTGGCAGCTGGGGCTCCTGCCCCGCAGCCCCCTGCGGTTCTGCTCCCTGACTTTTGGTGCCATGGATTAGCTGTTCCTGCTTTTGCGCTTGATGAGAATGGAATTGCGCAGCGTGTACTCTTTGCACGGGGCTCTGTGACGCTCATTTCTCCCAAGGCGGCTCAGATGGAAGCTGGCAGCTCTGTCACGGGGGTTGTCATTGCTAGTGCTGGGGATCCTCTAGACGCTGTGGGCAGATAGTTTCAGGGTCCCCACCGGTGGTCTGAATAAAAGGAAAGTGACGTCGCTCAGTCATGTCCAGCTCTTTGCAGCCCCATGGACTGTAGCCTACCAGGTTCCTCTGTCCATGGGCTTTTCCAGGCAAGAGTACTGGAATGGGTTGCCATTTCCTTCTCCAGGAGATCTTCCTAACCCTGGGATTGAACCTGGGTCTCCCGCATTGTAGGCAGACGCTTTACCGTCTGAGCCACCAGGGAAGTCTGAATAAGGGGGTCCGCATTTCCTTTTCCCAGATCCTGCTTCCCCCTCACTTTCCCTCTCCTTCCCCAGCCTCCCTCCCTCCTTCAAGAACCCTCTCCCTTCTCCACACTCACCTGCCTTTTCCACCCCTTGCTGGCTCCCGGAGCCCCAGACCCAGGGAGAGCTGACCCAGGTCTCACCCTCTGTCCAACGAGTCTCCACGTGCTAGAACACTGCGTTCCTGCCCCTTCCTGTTACCCTGGCTGCCAGGGCGTGGGGGTGGGCAGGAGGCAGGCAGCTAGGGGATCTGGTGGCTCTAGGTGTGGGAGGACCTTGGTGGGCAGCAGGGCTCAGCTATGACCGCAGGAGGCCTCTGTCTCCCTTGTGTCCAGGCCCCATGCTGTGAGTGGGGTGGGAGGCAGCAGGGTGGACCGAGGCCAGGCCATCTCCTGACCATCCTTTTCCACCTGCAGACGTACAACACCAACGCCCAGGTCCCTGATAGCGCAGGCACCGCCACCGCCTACTTGTGTGGGGTGAAGGCCAATGAGGGCACCGTGGGGGTGAGCGCAGCAACCCAGCGCTCCCAGTGTAACACCACTCAGGGCAACGAGGTCACCTCCATCCTGCGCTGGGCCAAGGACGCAGGTGAGTGGGGCGAGCCGTGCGGAACGGGGCCCGGCTCTGTGACCTGTCTGGGCCTCAGTCTTCCCAACTGTACAATGGGGAGAGAGCAGAAAAAGAGGCTCGCCAGGGCCCTTCCAGCTCCGATGTTCTGGGACTCCGCAAACTCTTCCGGGACTCTCTTGCATGACAGCAAAGTCTCGCGGTTTAGGGGATTGCTCAGTGTGGGTTTGCTCCCAACTCATTTCCCTGAGTCTATTTGTTTGTGCTTGAAAACGTAGCCCCTCGTAGGTTCAGCTTGAGGAAGGTGAGGGATCTAGCCCAGCTCTGGTCTCATGGGAGTCCAGTAGCTGTCTTTCCCCGTTCCTTTCCTCCTTGGAACTGGGAGGCACCATGATGTCCCCCTGGCACCTCTGGAGTCACGGTGTGAGTCTGGCTGATGTAGGTGACAGAGCCACACTCCATCTGAGAGCTCTTCGGAGGGCCCCCTGAGTTCTTGCAGGGCAGCCGTGGGGCTTCCTGCAGGGGTGGGACTCGGGGGGTCCTCGGTGGAGAGGAGGGCTCCCGCCTAGGTGCTCACGCTTCAAGGGCCCTCGGGAGCAGGGAGGGTCAGAGAGGCAGAGGGTCTGAGCTGTCTGGCTATTTGGAAGCCACCCACCCTGCCGTCCCAGGTAGCTCAGCGCAGAACATGCAGGAGACCTGGGTTCAATTCCTGGGTCGGGAAGATCCCCTGGAGGAGGACATTGCAACCCGCTCCAGCATTCTTCCCTGGAAATTCCCATGGACAGAGGGGCCTGGTGGGCTACAGTCCATGCGGCCAAAGAGTCGAGTGACTGAGCACACACGTAAGCCTGCCTTAGTACCGATGCAGAGCCTGGGGCCAGGCCGGCAGCGGAACTGGCCCGTCTTTAGCTAAGAGAGAGAAAGAGAAGAGCTGGTTTGGACAGCCCTATGTCCAGATGAACCCAACCCCTCCTCCCCCACTCCTCAGGGAAATCCGTGGGCATCGTGACCACCACGCGCGTGAACCACGCCACCCCCAGCGCCTCCTACGCCCACTCTGCTGACCGGGACTGGTACTCGGACAACGAGATGCCCCCGGAGGCCCTGAGCCAGGGCTGCAAGGACATCGCCTACCAGCTCATGCACAACATTAAGGACATCGAGGCAAGTGCGGGGCAGGTATAGCTGGGGCAGGGCGTGAGGCGGGGCCCCTGGTGGGCCTGAGGCCTCAGGCCCAGACTGGCCCAGGATAAGTGGCTTGGCCTGGGTCTGCCCTCACCTGGGAGGGCTCCTGGCCCATTAGGGGATTTGCGGTTGGGGCAGGGAGGCACTGTGGGATTTCACCGCAGTGGGACTGAGGGATGAACCCTGAGGTGGCCGCCACCGCGCCCCGAGAGTCAGGCGCCCAGGGATTATTCTATCCATTGGGAATTGGTGCTGCCCTGGAGCATGGGGGTGACACGGTGCCATCTGAGGGGAGTACCCGCCCCATATGTTCCCACATGCACGGACAGGCGTGAGTCCCGTGCACTCAGGCAGCATGCCCAGAGAAAAGGTGATGTGCAAGCTGTGGTTGGTGCAGGCTCTTACTTTAAAACTTGGGGTCATGTCCTTGGCCTGCTGTTTGCTAGCTATGTGACCTTGGGTCAGTTACTTAACCTCTCTGAGCCTTCCCTTCTAAAGCCCTTTTGTGAAATGTACCTACCTTATAAGCCCATTGCAAGATCTAGATAAAATAATCCCTGTAAGAGTTTAGCGCCAGGCCTGATGCCTCGTGAGTGTTCAGAAGGTGATAGCATTTACTCAGGAGCCGCCATGTGTCCCTGCCCTGAAACACGAGCTGTGACGCACGGAGCAGGCTTAGCACATACCCCAGTATCATCCACCTGAAGCTCAGATGGGCCCCAGCCTCTGTTTCTTAAATGAGACCCTCTAGTTGGTTCCCTTTTCAAGGTCTTGTTACTTACCTTGCCGGGAGTTTGGGGGTTGGGGGGCGGGCTGGTGAGGGGGAGAGAGGACCTCAGCCCCTGAGCTTAGAATGGGGGTTCAGGGAGGCTCAGAGAGAGAGCCCCCAGGCCCCTCCCACTCCATCTGCTTCTACCCCCACCAGACTAACTCCCTGGCTCCCAGACCCCCCATGCCATCCCCCCAGTTTCTAAGTGCCACCTGCCCCTCTTCCAACCTCTCGTTTCTCTTCCGAGCTGTGGATTGAGCTGCCCTTCTCGGGACGTGCAGTCCTGGTGACCAGCTCCTAGCGAGCGAGTATCTCAGGCAAAGCGCCCTTCTGACTTTGTGGGTACCCGACGGGTCGCTTCCCTCCCCCGAGCCTCAGGGTCCCCACGTGTGTAGTAAGAGCAAAGCGCCCCCCTCCCCCCGTCCCCTCCCCTCCTCCCGGGGCTGCTGGAGGCCGAGGTGAGGTCATGGATGTGAGAACATTTGTTGTACAAGTGCAGGCTGCAATTACGGGACTGCTCTTGAGAGAGATTTGGCGGCAGCCGCCTGAGAAGGGGACAGGAGCTTAAAGGAAGGCTTTGCTGGCGGAGGAGGCGGGCGTGGGGGTTGCACCCCAGCCTGAGTGAGGGGTGCGGCCGCTGGGAGGCCCACCCCGCCCCCACCTCCTCCCTCAGCCCCCTGTCCTTCTCTGCCCCTCCATTGCCACCCCACCACAGAGCCCCCCAGGCTGCACATGAAACAGAAATGCTGGTGTCCGCCCTGAAAATAAATATCTTTTACTAAAAAAAAAAAAAGAAAGAAAGAAAAAGAAAAATGAAAGACACAAACCCAAAGCCCAAAGCCAAACAGCAAGTCTGTTATTTGGGAGTTTAATGAGTGTGTGAAGTCCCTGCTGGGGCTGGAGATGACGAGGCTCCCGGCAAGAAGATTGGGGGCTTCATTTTCCATTCTGAAAATGCCAAGGGGTCAGGTTCTGTGGGAACAGTCTGGGGGGGCAGGGAGCCAGTGACCCGGGGTCCCCTTCTCCTTTCTCTCAGAAGCCTGCCCCGCCCTGCAGAGCACCCAGCTGGAGCTGGCCGTGAGAAGCTTGCCTTCACGGAGCCACCCTGAGCTCCACTACTTCTGGCCATGAGAATGCCTTGCGGGGGAAGCCAGCCCCCCGGGGTGGGGGCGGCCGGGACTGGACTGCCCGTCACTGCGTTTCCTCCTGGGACAGTCCTGTGCGTGGGCTGTCCATTCTGTTTAATAGATGGACACATGGAGCCAGAGAGCTTAAGCACCCAGACCTTGGTCAAGATACAGCAGAGCCAGGATTCCAACTCCAGGCTGACTTCAAAGGCCTTTCTGGTTCCCCGGGATCCAGGATGGCCCTGTATCCACCACCTGTACCACCAGCCTGGACTCCTGGCTCCCTGTCCACCCGGCAGAACCTGGGTTCTGAGGAGAGCGCCTGTGAGATGCCAGCCCCGGGGACGGCAGGTCTAAGGCCAGGCGTCACTGGACTCTGCGCTCCCGAGGTGTCAGCCAGGGGCAGCGGCCTGGGCTGACGCCCGCGGTAACAGGAGGACACCGGTGTGGTGGTCACCGCGGGCGGCGGCTGTTATGCCCTTGGCCCCCATTTTAAAAATAGTCAGGACTTCAAACATGGACTCCCAAGGAAAACAAACAGCCCCGCGTCCGTCTGCCCGCATGGGTCAGCGCAGTGGGTAAAATTAGCCTGGCGGTGACTACACAGACGTGGGCGCTGGCCCGCTGTTTGCCAGGCTCCCAGCTGGGCTGCCCCAAGGCCTCCCTGGCAGAGGCCTCTCGCCTCCCGGGTGGGGGCAAGGAGGCAGCTCTCGGTCGGAGTCCCCATCCTCCGCTCCATGGACACAGCAGGAGCTGGAGGGGCCTTGGGTTCACATCCTGGCTCTGTCCCCTTGCTGGCTGTGTGGCCTTAGGGGAAAGAAATCATATTTCTGCACCCATTTATTTGGGAGAGGTCACGTGGGCAGCCTTGCAGCCTCATATGACGCTGAACAAGATCAGGTATCTCGGGCCCTTAAGGGCTTCTCAGGTGGCTCGGGGTGAAGAATCCGCCTGCTGATGCAGCAGACTCGGGTTCCATCCCCGGGTCAGGAAGATCCCCTGGAGAAGGAAATGGGCAACCCACTCCAGTATTCTTGCCTGGAGAATCCTGTGGACAGAGGAGCCTGGCGGGCTACAGTCCATGGGGTCACACGTGTGGGACACGACTGAGCGACTGAGCAACAGCCGCAGTCTCAAGTCCTTAGTGCCCGACACGCACGCTGTAAGATGCTATCGCTCTCACACCAGCCGAAGCTGGTACTGGGCTTCTGGAAAGCCAGGTAAGGGAGGTTAGCACCAGTATTGCGCTCCGAAGCCCAAACCACAATCCCGGTAGACTAGTGATTTCATTTCCGGCCCAGCCGGAGGAGCAGAGGCTCAGGGAGAGTGGCGCACACGGAGCCAGGATTCACCACGCCGGAGAAACGTCCACTCTGCCCATTCCCCGGGGAGCCCAGCTCTCCAGGCGGACCTCTGGGAACCTCCAGACGGCATGGCACCCCCGGGGTACTGATGGCTGTGTCCCCTTTAGGTGATCATGGGGGGCGGCCGGAAGTACATGTTCCCCAAGAACAGAACCGATGTGGAGTATGAGCTGGATGAGAAGGCCAGAGGCACGAGGCTGGACGGCCTGAACCTCATTGACATCTGGAAGAGCTTCAAACCGAAACACAAGGTAGCCTGTCCAGGGGCCTGGGTGGGGAGGTGCTGGGGGCGTCCTTCTCTGCATCTGTTCATTTCTGTAGAATGGGTTTGTAATTCTTAGCTTAGGCCCAAAGGACCTTATGGGTGTCTGAATGGCACATAGTGGGTGCCCCTTGATTCCTTCCTTCAGGCAGTGAGGAAGAGGGTGGGTCAAGGAATGACCTGCACGGACATGCAGCCCACCGGCACCCCTACTGAGTGGGGGCCCCTGGCTAGGCCTGAGGTCCAAAGGATGAATCAGATGGTCAAGCAAACGTGGAACACTGTACTTGGATGGCGAGATGCCCAGGACCTACGGGAACTCAGAGGGGACAGACCACAAGGGAGGGGCTGAGAAGCCCCGAAACGGGGGAGGGGAGGAGGCCACGGTGCGGGGAATCTCCCAGGCCACCGTGGCAGGCAGGGGCCAGAGTCAGGGCACGTGCTGGCCGGGGAAGGGGGGCCGAAGCGTGGGAAGACCTGGGCACTGGCTCCCGGGAGCAGCTCCGGCCCGTGAAATCCATCTGCCGGCCGCGGGGCCTGGGGCAGCTGGGGTCTGGAAATGACTGTGGTCGGAGCTGAAGACAGTGGGGAGCAGCCTGGCGGCCTCTTTGATGTCACTCTGGGGTTGGGTTTCCGAGGCTTCCAGGCCTGGCCCCTGGGGAGGCCTTGTGGGATGGGGCTGGGCCAAGACTGAGGTGGGGGTAGGGACAGGGGAATGGCCCCCTGGGGTGGGTGGGGGGCAGGACCCAGCTGCTTTGAACTCTCTCCGTGCCTTCTGAGTCAGCGCTGGCTAAACCAGAGCCCCTTCCCAGCCCAAGCTTGAGAGACACCACCACTCGAAGCCTCGGTTTCTCTACCTGGCCCCCCGGGCACGAAGTGAGGGACAGCAGGGGAGCCCCACTTTCTTAGCCTTCCCACCTTCCTTCCCAGAGCAGCCCCGGAGGTTTGAAAAACCCCTGATCCCAATGCCATCACCCAGAGAAGGCGAGGAGCTTGCCTAAGGACACACAGCTGATTCCTGGTAGTTGAGGGCCCCACCCCCCCGTCCAGGCCTGAATGGCACCCTCTCCAGGCAAGCTGGCCAGTCCCTTCCCATGGCCTCTGCAGAAGCTGTACTTCCTTTACTCCCCTCTTGGCTGGGGTCTCCAGGCAGAGCTAGGGCCTTGCTCCCTTCCCGGCTCTGAGAACACCCACAGCCCACACCTCAGTGAGTGTTCAAGGCCGCTGGTGACCTGTGCCTTCCTCCTCTTTGTTCCACAGTCCTTCCCCTGCTTGGAAGTCTATTCCCTGACTCCAGCCTGTTCAGTTCTTACTTGTCCTCCAGGTCCCCATTAGGACCTCACCTCCACCAGGGAGCCCTCCCTGATCTCGTCTCTAGGTTCACAGTGCCCCTGGTCTCAGAATTCTCATCACCTTGCGTTAAAATTACCTGTTTATTTGCCATTTCTTGAAGGCAGGGATGGTAGGTCCTCAGAGAGGGGCTGTTAAATGACTGAAGGACGCACATGCGTGCCCCAGACTCTGAGGCCAGCTGGCTCCCCCAGTCCCAGCATGACTGACGCTGGCCCTTCCTTCCAGCACTCTCACTATGTCTGGAACCGCACTGATCTCCTGGCCCTTGACCCCCACAGCGTGGACTACCTCTTGGGTAAGTGGAGAGGGTGGAGTGGACATCCAGCTGGGCGCCCTGGGGCCAGGGCTGTGTGAGCCAGCACTGGGGGATGAGGCCCCAGCCACCTCCCTCCACAACTTAGGGACCTTTGTCCCAGGCTCCAGGACCTGGGAGGGGTGAGGGAGGAGTTCTGGTTCATAGAATTAGACCTGAAATTTGCTGGCTGTGCAGGGCGAACAGCTCCACTGAGCACAAAGGGAAACAAAGGTCAGAGAAGGAGATGACCTCTGGCCCGCATGGCCCAGGTGAGTCTGAACCCTAGCTGGTTCTGGGACTTAAACAAATCCTTGGCTGTGGAGCCAGGGGACCCAGAGCCAGCCCTGCGGAGCTGCCAGGGCAGAAGCCAGCTAGATTGTCTCTGCCGGTCTTGACTGGGGGGTGGGGGGGTTGCCCCCACCTCCCCAGGGACTGGGTAACAGCTGTGGGACCCGGGGCGGCTCCAGGTGAGGTGGGACGAGACCCTGAGTACCACCATGCAGACATCTGGGTCCCCATTCCCTCCTGGCTGTTGGGCCAGGCAGGTGGTGGCAAAGCCCCCTGCAAGGCTTTCTCAAGGAACACGGCCCCTGGGTCCTGGGCGTGTCCACGGAGATTCTGGGCTTAGAGCAGGGCACCCGGAGGGTCGCTCCGACACACGCAGCTCTCTGCTCGCCCAGGCCCCACAGCCCACGCTGCCTGTAGAGAATTACGCCTGTACCTGCAGAGCATGAAAATTCCGTGTATGGGTTCAAATCTAGCTCCTACCACTCATGAGCTGTGCAATCCTCTGTGCCTCCGTCTTCTATAAAATGAGGATTATGAATCCTCTGTACAGTGGGTACAGTGATCGGGTCTGCCTCAGCGCTGTCATGAGGATTAAATGAGCTAATGTATAAGTTATCTCTGTGGCTGCATAGCAGATTATCCCAACGCTTTACAGTTTAAAACGAGAGCAAACACTTGCTCCTTCACGGTTTCTTTGGGTCAGGAATTTGGGAGTGGTTCAGCTAGGTCTCTCAGGAGGTTGCAGTCCTCTGAGGCTTGACTGGGGCTGGGGCTTCCAGGGGGGCTCACTCATGGCTAGTAAGTCAGTGTGGGCTATTGGCAGGAGGCCCCAGATTCTCACCGCGTGAATCTCTCCACTGAGCTGCTTGAGTGTCCTCACGTCATGGCAACTGGCTTTCCCCAGAAAGTAGGAGTTTGCAAGGCAGAAGCCACAGTGTCTTACGCTCGGGTCTGGAAGTCACACGCCGTCGTCTGGACAGCATTCTGTTGGATACACAGGCCAGCCCGAGTCAGTGAGGGAGGGCACGTGAGCGTGAATTCCAGGAGGAAGGGTTATTGGGCGACCTCTCGGAGGCTGGGGCCCAGGTGCTTCCAAAGCACGCAGGACGACATGTCCCAGAGTAAGTGCTCTGTTCACTGGAGCCCCCTCCACGCGCCCATGCATGGAGGGCAAGGTGTTCTGGAAGCACACCCAGAACTAGAAAACAGCAACCAGTACATGTGGAATCTTGTGATATGAGCAAGGAATGGATGTCTCTCCTTGTTTCACGAGGGGAAAAAACCACACTCAGGGAACAGCAGAGACAGTGACCCCAAACCTTCTGTTTCACTGTATAAGCACTGAGCCCTTCAAACCTGGCATGGAAACACACACCCAGGCTGTCTCATTGAGGCCGGGACACAGTCCTCTGCCATGTCCAGGGCCCTCCAAGGCTCGGATGGGCTGACGGAGTAGAATCCCAGGTCTCCCATTAGCAGCTGAACATAGCGAGTTACGGAACACCTGAGCCTCAGTCTCCTCCTCTGTGAAATGGACACAGTGCCCCCCTCACCATGGCGAGGCTGAGAAGACGAATGAAGGCAGCCCTCCCAAAGCCACCCAGAGCTGCTTCCAACCCCCACCTCCCTTTACCCCCCAGTGAGGTGTGAGAAGCCTCTGCTCCCCGAGACACCCATACCCTCCTGGCTCCTCCTCAGGTCTCTTTGAGCCGGGGGACATGCAGTACGAACTCAACAGGAACAATGCGACTGACCCTTCACTCTCTGAGATGGTAGAGATGGCCATCAGGATCCTGAACAAGAACCCCAAAGGCTTCTTCCTGCTGGTGGAAGGTAGGGGGCCCAGGCCTGGCTGCAGGGCTGCTTCCCTGGGAGCATCTAGGCGGGTTCAGGGTCGGGTGGTCAGCTCTCAGAGAGCACTGTCCCATTTGGGGATGAGCAGGGAGATTCCGTTGGGGAGGATGGGTCATGAACGAGAGAGGTGGAGAGAAGGGGCTGTGCTGAAGCTTCCAGCCCAACAAGCTCTTCTTCTTTGGGCATGGAGATGGCACATCCGGCTTACCAGTCCAGGAAGGCTTCCTGAGAGAGGAGGCAGGTTTCTTCCTTTTGGAAATTCCTCCCCAAAGCCTGTCTCCGGAGGGGTGTGCAGCCCCCTCAGCTTCACTCCTTCCCAAAGACAAGTCTGCAAGCCCCTGTAGTCAGAGGTGCCCTGAGCAGCTGCCTGGCTGGGCCCAAGGACACCAGCCCAGGGTCGACCAGATGCCCATTGGTCTGTGGCTGCCCTCACAGCTGGACAGCGGACCTCTGCTGTGACTAGGCCCATGTGGGGCCAAGGTTAGAGAGGAGACGGCCCAGGGCAGCCCCTGGGTGTATCCTGGGGGCCCCAGGGCTGGGAGAGCCAGGCCCTCAGGAGGCAGCAGTGCTGTCTGCCAGTACTCCTGGGGTTTCCCGGCGCTGTCTTAAGGCCCTGGACTCGTTGTCTGAGTGCTGCCACCCACTGGCTTCTGTGACTGTTACCTGTGCATTGCTGTAAAAATGAGGCCCAAAATAGTCCCCTTCTCCAAGAAGGACTATTAGCATCCATTGCGTCCAGAGACATAATGTACTTGGAAGGGGGCCCAGCAGAGAATAAACCCTCAATGCTTCTATTAGTATCATTATTATGATTGCCCAATAGCTAAGGCGATCACAATAGAAAGTAAGAGGAAATGATAAAGTCTCTGGAATCTTCCAAAGTTCTAACAACTATTCACGTTCTGCCTGGACACACACACACACGGACACACTTGCACACATCCTCCCACCGTACATACACACACGCTCGGGCCCTTCCCCTCTCCAGAGGCCCGCGGCCGCCAACCCAGCTTGGCTGCCTTCCTGCCAAACGCTGGGGTTCCCACTCAAGCACGGCGGTCTCGGCCTGGCCCTGAACGGGCCTCTGATGCTGAGGAAGCAGCCAGGAACCAGTGGTGACGAGCACGAGCTCCCTCGGGAGCGGTCCTCTTTGTGAGCAGGGCCAGGACCGGGCCGGCAAGGCCAGCTGCTCCCAGAGCCACAACAAAGGAGGGACCCACCCTGCCAGCCGGCCAGGCCTGTGTGGTGAGGCCCAGGCCAGCAGGAAGGCAGGGCGGCTAGGCGCCCAGGCTCCGGACCCTCAGAGTTGGGAGTGTCCTCTTAGAGATGGGAGGTGCTCCCTGCAGTTGCAGTCTCAGCTGTAATCTTCCAGCCAGGCTTCCTCTGCTCACCTGGGGGAGGCAGCATGGGGTGCAGGCTTCTCCAGGCCTGTATGGAAGCCTGCTGTGGGCGCTGCCCAGGCACCGAGGGCTTTTCCCCTCTAAGAGTGTGCTTCGCACGCAGTAATTTGGAGTGATTCCCTGAGAGCTCAGTTGGTAGAGAATATGCCTGCAATGCAGGAGACCCCAGTTCGACTCCTGGGTCAGGAAGATCCCCTGGAGAAGGAATAGGCTACTCACTCCAGTATTCTTGGGCTTCCCTTGTGGCCCAGCTTGTAAAGAATTTGCTGGGTTCAGAAGATCCCCTGGAGAAAGGAAAGGCTACCCATGCCAGTATTCTGGCCTGGAGAATTCCATGGACTGTATACTCCATGGGGTCGCAAAGAGTTGGATAGGACTGAGCGACTTTCACTTTCACTTTACACTCAGAGTGGATGTATTCAAAGATGGAAAAACAGGGCTTTAGAGTGGGTCATCTGAATTCAAAGCCCAGCAGATCTCACCTTGGACACGTCACTTCCTCACTCTCGGCCTCAGCTGTTCCATCTGTAAACTGGGCTGATTGTGCCCATCTCTACCCCAGTTGTCAGGAATGGGGAACAAGACGTCAGCTTGTTCTGTCTGGCACCTAGTAGGTATTCAGGCATGTTGGGTCCTTTCCCTAACTCTCTGAGATCTTCAGGGACTCTGAGCAGCTAAGGAAACAGCTCAGGAAGCAGTGTCGGATGGTGGATCTGCTTTAAGCCTGACTTTGCAGTGTCCACACGTGGGCCTGTGGTCCAGCGACTCACCGTCTGAGCTGCTGGGAAGGTTGAACAGCTGTATTAAATGCCCAGCATGGTGCCTGGCCCGGGGGAGCTCCCATCAAAGAGGTTAACCTGGCGGTTAACCCAGGGGGATGGGAATCGGGGATAACACCTCCTTCCCCGCCCCCTGACCAGAGGCCTTTGCCTTGGCATCCCAAGGGGGCAGGATTGACCACGGGCACCACGAGGGCAAAGCCAAGCAGGCACTGCACGAGGCGGTGGAGATGGACCAGGCCATCGGGCAGGCGGGTGCTATGACCTCCGTAGAAGACACGCTGACCGTTGTCACCGCTGACCACTCCCACGTCTTTACCTTTGGCGGGTACACCCCCCGTGGCAACTCGATCTTTGGTAGGTAGGCCTCCACTGGGGTAGGCACTGGGCATTCCCAGGGTCTGCCATCCGGGAGTGGGGGTAGGGGAGGAGAGCTGGCAAGCCCAGGGCCTGGCACATGTGGGACATGAACTGGGGAGGGAAGAGACGTTACTGGCAGGTGGAGGAATAGAGGGTGGGGAGCATGGAGGGAAGTGATGCCTGGGTGCATGGGTGGCCACCGGGATGATGGATAGGTAGAAGAATGAGAGGCAGGATGGATTAATGGACAGGGGAAAGGAGAGGATGGAGGGATGGATGGACGGATGAGGGGTGGATGGACCGACAGATGGGAGGACATGGGCACAATAAAAACTGAGGGATGTTTGGTTGGAAATAAATTGGGCTTGGAAGGTGGCTTCCTTGGGAGGGGACCCAGGGGTCCTAGCTGGGGGTTAGGGCCTGTACCCCTGGTGCTCCAACAGGACCCCTGGACCAATGCCTTCTTGTGCAGGTCTGGCCCCTATGGTGAGTGACACAGACAAGAAGCCGTTCACCGCCATCCTGTACGGCAACGGGCCTGGCTACAAGGTGGTGGGTGGTGAGCGAGAGAATGTCTCCATGGTGGACTACGGTGAGAACCAAGGCCCAGGGCTGGGAGGGGACAGGGAACCCCCTCAGGGATGAGCTCAGAAACAGTACAGTCCTCTGGTTAAGGCTGGGAGCGAGGTGTCCCAGGATAGACAGTAGTTGAGTCATTGAGTCAGAACAATGTCAACTTGAATCCCCTCCGAAAATCCAGCAACTCTGTGACCTTGGGCACTTAACCTCACCTTCCTCATTTTCAGTTTCCCTCTGAAGAATGGTCTGCCTCCCGGGGTTGTCTGAAGGGCTAGCTAGACCTGATGAGCTCAGTGTGGGGCCTGGCACGTGCTGTGCTGCACCGTCGTTTTTACTGGCTGTATAGTGTTCCAGTGTGTGCGCGCCTTCCTAGTTTGCTTATCTGATTGCATATTGTTGAATATTTGTTCATGATGTCCCCAGCACCCCCCTGGGGGTCTAAGGGCACAGCCCAGGATCAGAAGCTTTTCCTGGGTTGGCTCTTCCCTTCTAATCCAGACAGCCCAGATGAGATCTGTGGGTTGAGAGGGCAGACTTCTGTGTCAACAGACTCAGGCTTGAGTCCTGTGGCCTGGTGTAGGAACTGACTTCCCTGCACTGAACCTCAGCTTCCTCGTCTATAAAATGGGGGCATTTGGGACTTGCCGAGTGGCCCAGTGGTTGAAGACTCCACGCTCCCGATGCAGGTGGCGTGGGTTTGATCAATCCCTGGTTGGGGAACTGGGATCCCATGTGCTGCACAGAGTGGCCCCCCCTCGGAAAAAAATATGGGGGAGGAGGGCATTTGAGCCAGCCCAGAAGTGGGCACGGAAAGCTGCTGCATCGTGCCAGGCCCCCTGGCAGGCGCTCAGCAAGCGTTTCTCTGGCCCACAGCTCACAATAACTACCAGGCGCAGTCCGCGGTGCCCCTGCGCCACGAGACCCACGGCGGCGAGGACGTGGCCGTCTTTGCCAAGGGCCCCATGGCGCACCTGCTGCACGGCGTCCACGAGCAGAACTACATCCCCCACGTGATGGCCTACGCAGCCTGCATTGGTGCCAACCGCGACCACTGTGCCTCAGCCAGCTCGTCCGGCAGCCCCTCCCCCGGCCCCCTGCTGCTCCTCCTGGCCCTGCTGCCCCTGGGCAGCCTGTTCTGAGGGTCCGGGGCCCGGGCACCCACCAGCCCATGACCGATGGCCGGTGCTGCCCACAGCCTGGCAGCCCACACCTCAAAGAGGCAGGAGGCAGAGACCCCCACCGCCTCTGCCGCTGCCGGCAAGGGGACCCAGGAAACCAAAGTCTGCCTGCCGCCCACCTGGCTCCCCTCTGGAATCCTCCATTGCGGCCAGATCAGTTGCTGGCCTCCAGCCTCCCCCGCCACCCGCTGCCCCCTTCTGGCCGACAGGGTAGGTTTCTCTTGGGCAGGCAGAGAGCATAGACTGCAAAACTTCTCAAAGCCTCTTATTTTTCTAGCAACTCTATTTCTCCAGACCCAGAGGCCCTGGAGCTTCTATGGAACATTCCGGATCTGACCCTCCCCCACCCCCTTCCCCGTCCCTCTGGAACCCACCAGGCTCATGGCCCGTTCCCCAAGTCTGTCCATAACTGCAGGGGAGACCAGGTCCTCCTCGGGAGGGAGGTTTGCTCACTCCCTCATTCCAAGGTCGCCCCGGGGCTCCCAGGAAGTCGGTTCCGAGGACTGGCCATCCAGCCCCGGGTGACCCAGGCTGGGAAGAGGAGCCTGGCAAAGTGGACGCTTCCCGGCTCTAAACATACATGCCAGCCTCTCTGAAGGGACGCTCCTGTTCGAAACAGCCAAAAAATTTTCTCTTTTTGGTGTTGGTTAAAAGGGAACACAAAACATTTAAATAAAACTTTCCAAATATTTCTGAGGACAGGACTGAGTCTTTGTGGTCAGTGAGGAAGAGACTGAAATAAGCTCATTTCTCTGGGGAGAGCAGGACTCGGGGCCCAGGAGCGCACGCAGGTGGGGTTGGATGGGGAGGAGAAGGGGTCTCCCGCTGACCTGAGGGCTTCGCCACGCATTACCCGGGTGACTGTGGACAGAGTCCTTTGCGTCTCTGCCTCTCTGTTTTCTTATCTGTAACGTGGGAGGCAGCCCACTGCAGGACTACCATGAGGATTAAAGAACGGTGCCTCTGAGCCCACAGCCCACAGCAGGAAGGCTTTCAAGTGCCCCGGGACGCCCTTGCTGCGTGGTGCCCTCAAACAGCTGCCCGCCGTGGCCCATCGTACCCGCTCCCTCATCCGTTCATTCAGCGAGTATTGAGCATGCGCCAGGCACCATACCAGCCTGAGAGGTTAGGGGTTGACCTCACAGAGCCTCAGCCTAGACAGGGATGGTGATCTGTCCACTCCTGATTGTCAAGGCTGGGTACACACTCAGGGTTACACCTGATATTGGGGGAGAGGACCCCAAGTTTGCTCCTCTTGCCTTCCTGGAACGAAAGACTCAGTCATGATGATAATGATGATTATTTACTGTCTGCCGGTCTCTGAGCGTGATGCTTATGTGGATTCATTTCATCTTAAGAAGCAGGCCCCCTTGGTCCATCCACATTTATAGACGATGAAACCAGGGTGCAGCAAGTGACATGAGGGCCCAAGGTCCCCCAAGCCGTGGAGCTGGGGTTTGAGTCCAAGGTTCCCACACTTAATGACATCCTGTATTTATAATGCATTTCCAGCCTCCTGCCAACTAGGCTCTGAGGCAGCCGGTACTAATGACTCATAACACACACTAGTTAAAAATGAACTCGGCAAGAAATTGTATGTTAGAAGCAAGGCATCCTTCAAGAATGAAAATACGAAAAAAAAAAGAAAAAATGCAGCTGAGAAGATTTAAGTTTCCCAGCAGTCCTGGCAAAAAGGGCACAGCCAAGCTGATGCTGGGCTAGTAAACTACGTGCCCACATTCTTGCCAGGCAGACGCCTTGCCTGTAACTGTACAGTGCCGCATTTTCATTTGTTGTTCTCATACCATCTTCACAATTTTTGCCATGTCTCTATTGTCACGTCCTAAACACTTCTTTAAATTCACATTTAAGCAGTCTGTCTTTAAAAGTTCACCGGTACCATGCAAAGTCAGTGTACAAACCCCACGGGTGTGCAAACCACACTTGTGTCTTAGGTTGGGTTCTTCTGAGGCGGAGCCTGTGACAAGGATTTGAATACAGTTTGTAAAGGGGCTTCCCAAGTGGCTCAGTGGTAAAGAAACCTCCTGCCATTGCAGGGGATGCGGTTCCAATCCCTGGGTTAGGAAAAGGAACCCGGGAAGCACCAGGCAGAGTGGGGAAGTGAGCCGGGAAAGGAAAGGGTGTGTGTTAAGCAGGTCACCATCATGGGCAACCCGGGCTGTCCCACTGTGGGCCTCCAGGATACAAGGGAGATGCATCTCAGGGTTATCTCACTGCGGAGTGAGGGAGCTGGGGTATTTATTCTTCAGCTCTCCTTTCTCACTGGCTTAGAGCTGTTCTGAAAAAATGAACACCCTGGCCCTTCCAACCCACCCCTGGAAGGGCTGAGAGCAAGCCCCAAAGCCTGAGCCAGGACAGTAAATGCTCAAAGGATACAAGCATAGCACCAACATCATTTATTAAACTTTGGGATGGGGTTCAAAAGCCTGGGCTGCCGCCGGTCAGAGAGGTAGGGGTTCCCATCACTTTCTCGCTTCCATGAACTCAGGAGAGTTGTTTAACTTCGCTGATGTTCCGTTCCTAACATCTGAATGTACTATCCCGACACTGAGCTGAACACACTGAGCTCTCAGGATCCCACGAGGGAGTTCCTAGCTCCTCCTAGCACGAGTCCAGGCTGTGGCTCATGTGTGCATGCTTCAAGAAGAATCAAGGGTGCTCTGACTGCTCCAGGGCCTCCCTTACCCAGGCTGGGCCCCGCACGCACCGTCAGCTCACTCATCACCCCTTTATTCTAACTGTTGGTGGCTCTGAGTCCTAATCCAGGCCAGGGGTCCAGGCCGAAGTCCCAGCTCCACCCATCCCCCCATAACTAGAGGCTAAGGGTAACAGTAAGACATTTTCTCAGTGAGGAAGAACAAGTCTTAAGCTGACAAATCCTCTTCTAGTCATCCAGATAACCCTGTTTTCTGTTAAAGAGAAATCTGGAATTTAACACAACGAGTTCATTTCTATCTCAAACATCTCGGGGTGCCTCTGGTCAGGTGCCTGGGACCCAGGCTTGTTCCACCATGTGGCTCTGCCCTCCTCTAAATTCCAGAGGTTCCATCTTAACCAGAATGCCTATCTAAATTCCATCTGGCCAGCACACTGATGAGGGAAGGGGTGGAAGGGGAGGGGGGCTCACGCTCACGTTTTAATCACTTCTTCCTGGAAGCGACACTCATGACTCCTACTCACAGTCCATTGGTGAGAACTAGTCACATGATTCTACCTGGATGCAAAGGAGGCTGGGAAATGTAGTCTTTGGTTGAGCAGACACTTCCCACCACCAACTCTTCAGTTCAGTTCAGTCCCTCAGTCATGTCCGACTCTTTGCAACCCCATGGACTGCAGCATACCAGGCCTCTGTGTCCATCACGAACTCCTGGAATTTACTCAAACTCACATCCATCGAGTCAGTGATGGTGCCATCCAACCATCTCATCCTCTGTCGTCCCCTTCTCCCGCCTTCAATCTTTTCCAGTATCAGGGTCTTTTCAAATGCGTCAGTTCTTCCCATCAGGTGGCCTAAGTATTGGAGCTTCAGCTTCAGCATCAGTCCTTCCAAAGAATATTCAGGACTGATCTCCTTTAGGATGGACTGGTTGGATCTCCTTGCAGTCCAAGGGACTCTCAAGAGTCTTCTCCAACACCACAGTTCAAAAGCATCAATTCTTCGGTGCTCAGCTTTCTTTATAGTCCAACTCTCATATCCATACATGACCACTGGAAAAACCATAGCTTTGACTAGACAGACCTTTGTTGGCAAAGTAATGTCTCTGCTTTTTAATCTGCTATCTAGATTGGTCATAACTTTTCTTCCAAGGAGCAAGCATCTTTTAATTTCATGGCTGCAGTCACCATCTGCAGTGATTTTGGAGCCCCCCAAAATAAAAATCTGTCACTGTTTGCATTGTTTCCCCATCTATTTGCCATGAAGTGATGGGCGAGATGCCACGGTCTTAGTTTTCTGGTTCTCAACCTGGGCACTCTTGGCACTTGGGGCCGGATGTCTCTCTCTCGTAGGAGGGTTAGCAGCACCCCCAGCCCCTCCTCCCGAGATGTCTATCGCTGCCCCTCCCCCCACCGCTGAGCCCTTTCCTCCACAGTAAGGAAGGGGTGTGGGAGGTCTGGGTTGTTTTGTCTCAGCTTCACGTGTGCTCAGGGCACCTCCCACTCGTGCTCCCCAGATGTCACTGATTATCCTCATAGTGTTTTAAAACACTGGGAACTTGCACAAAAGATTTGGAGTTCTGGCTTGGTTGAAAAATTGGAAGGTCTGCTTGCCTTGCCCCACATTTATGCAGGGCAGTGGTCAGTCAGAGCTGAGAGATGGCCGCCCGTCATGGGTGTAGCTCTCCTGCCTGCCACACTCCCCAGCATTCCCGTCTGTCCTCCTACAGGAAGCCCCTGTGGACTGGTGTTCCTTGTCTGGCCATGGTGGAAACTGGGCGTGTGGCCTCTGCCTTATTCTGGGCCACACCTGGGAGACGACAGTGAACGGGCTTCCTGTCCTCAGGAAGCTCGTGTCTCATGGAAGAGAATGCCAGAGGGAATCCCAGCGCGATGGGGACGCAAGGAACCATGGGGGAAGAGTTGTTGTTCGGTCGCTCAGTCGTGTCCGAGTCTTTGCGACCCCATGGACTGCAGCAAGCCAGGCCTCCCAGTCCATCACCAACGCCCGGAGTGCACCCAAACTCATGTGCATCGAGTTGGTGATGCCATCCAGCCATCCCACCCTCTACAGCACTCTTCTCCTTTGCCTTCAGTCTTTCCCAACATCAGGGTCTTTTCCAATGAGTCTTTAACATTGTCTTCTGTTAAAAAGAAATCCAGAATTTAACACAATGAGTTCATTTCTATCTCAAACATCTGGTGATGTTTGAGATAGAAACAGCCCCAACAGCCCCAAAGCTGCTGTTTGCATCAGGTGGCCAAAGTATTGGCGCTTCAATATCAGTCCTTCCAGTGAGTATCCAGGGTTGATTTCCTTTAGGACTGACTGGTTGGATCTCCTTGCTGTCCAAGGGACCCTTGAGAGTCTTCTCCAAGACTTCTCCATTGAGGGCATAGAGAGGGCACCTCACCAGCTGGGGCACGGGTGGGATGGGCACAGAGACAGGGCAATGAATGAGCTGGGGCTTGACTAGGAGAGGACTGAGGCGGGGCTTGAGGCCACAGAGCAGAGTTAGAGGGGACCCTGCAGGGAGACATGAGTGGGGGAGCCTACGATACCATCCCAAGAAGCTGGGAGGCGACCTTGGAGACCCTGGGGAGCCACGGAAGGTTCTGGAACCAGACGTGCGCATCGCTTTCAAAAGACCATCTTGGCTGCCAGCTTTGAGAGCAGCTTTGAGAAGAGCTAGAGGCTGAGAGGCCAGCAAGAAGTCTGCTACAGGAGGCCAGGCAGGGGACGCTGGGGCCATGGAGACAAGCAGGAAGAAACAGGCCCCAGATCTGCGCCTGTGGGTCTCAGTCCTGCTTATGAAGAGGGAAACCGGACCTGCGTGTGAGTGGGTGGGTGGTCAGCAGACTGACTGCGCTGAGAGGGAAGGCAGGAGGGAGCAGGAGGCCCACAATGCACCACACACCCTACTAAGCACCCGAGACGTGCAGTGAAGTTGCTGCCCTTGGGGAGGCGGTGGGGGGGCGTATATGGGACACATCCACATAGCCCACCGCCATCCCGTGACCCGGGCACTGTCATCCCCATTTTACAGATGAGAAAGTTGAGGCTTGGCAGGGCACAGTGACCTGTTCCGTGTTTCTTAAGTGACAGCTGCAAGTTGAACCCTTGACCCCTGAGTCCACCTTCCCCCACCCCCTCCGAGGCCCTCATCTCTCCAAGGAAAACAACCCAGACCCCATTGCCGCAGAAGCCCTTCAATGGGGTGGTGAGAGCCCCAAACCAGCAGCGTTTATAATTAGCCCTGGTGGCTTACCCCCAAGACCTCCCACCAAGATCTAGCTCCAGCTGATCTGGGGGTGGGGTGAAGGGATTAAGTTCTCAGAAGAGGATTTGGGCTCCTGTGTGGCTTCCCAGGGCCTCCTTGTGATGCTGCCTTGATCATGGTGCCAGGCTCCTTTCTGACTCCTCGGTCATCTGCCCCCAACCTCAGGATGGGAGGCACACATGTGACCCACCAGCCCGGCAAGGGCAGGCCGGGCCAACCGGCCAGTACCGCGTCTCCCTCCCTGCCCATGAGAACCCAGGCTTAGAGTCGCTGAGGCGGTGGATACACCATTGCCAGCGAAGCCCAGACCTTTCCACGGGGCTCCCTGCATGCCCGGGACCCTTCCGAGTGCCTCACAGGGAGCCTAACCCATTCACCCTCCCAACCACTCTCAGAGGGCAGGGACCGCTGCTGTCTCTGGTTTACGGATGAGGAGACGGATGCAGAGAGAAATCTGATAACCTATGTGAAGTCCCACAACTGTTTTTAACAGGATATGGAGGAGGATATAAAGGCAAAATTGGGCTTCCCTGCTGGCTCAGACGGTAAAGCATCTGCCTGCAATGCAGGAGACCTGGGTTCTCCAGGGGGATGAGAAGATCCCCTGGAGGAGGAAACGGCCACCCACTCCAGTATTCTTGCCTGTAAAATCCCATGGATGGAGGAGCCTGGTGGGTTACAGTCCATGGGGTCGCAAAGAGTCAGACACAACTGAGCAACTTCACTTTCACTTTTCACTTTCATGCATTGGAGAAGGAAATGGCAACCCACTCCAGTGTTCTTGCCTGGAGAATCCCAGGGATGGTGGAGCGTGGTGGGCTGCCATCTATGGGGTCACACAGAGTTGGACACCACTGAAGCGACTTAGCAGCAGCAGCAACTGGCTCAGACGGTAAAGCGTCTGCCTGCAATGCAGGAGACCTGAGTTCGATCCCTGGGTTGAGAAGATCCCCTGGAGAAGGAAACGGCCACCCACTCCAGTACTCTTGCCTGGAAAACCCCATGGGCAGAGGAGCCTGGTAGGCTACAGTCCATGGGGTCGCAAAGAGCTGGACACGACCGAGTGACTTCACTATAAAGGCAGACAGTGCGGCTGCAGGGTGTGAGATTTAACCACGCACCGGGCAGGGTGAGGGGCAAAAACGAGGATCAGGATTGTAACCCTGTAAAGATTCAAGGGAGTGGGCTGCCGGCGTCAGTCAGGAGATCCTGACCCCCTGAGCCTGTGCCCTTGTCCTAGTGGGAAGCGCCCGGTAGCCTTGGGCAGAACCCCGGCCTCCCCCGGCCCGTGCCAGGGCAGGTGGCCCCAAGCTCTCCGAAGTCCTCAGACCTCCTGCCACTCAGGTGACCTGGTTGGGGAACAGTGGCAGCTAAGAGGCCGTGTCCTGATGACACAGGACTGGGCTGGGATGAGAAAGAGGGCTCTGGGGCAGGGTGTGGACAGGTTTTTGGTTTCGTTTTTTCCTGTTTATTTATTTGGCTGCCCTGGGCCTTAGCTGCAGCATGCGGAATCTTCAGCTGCGGCACGTGGAATCCAGCTCCCCAGCCAGGAATTGAGCGCAGGCCCCTCGCACTTCGTAGCGTGGAGTCTTAGCCGCTGGACCACCAGAGAAGTCCCTGGAAAGGTTGGAAGTATGATCGTTCCCTCTTCTCCCAGGGTCCTTGCAGGGTCAAGGCCTGAGTAGCTGCTGCCTGTTCTCAAGGCGTGAGGGTACTGTGCCCACACTCGGGGCAAGAGTCAGCGCTGGAGGGGTCTTTGGCCCTGAGCCCTCCACTCCTGAGGGACCATCCCCAGACAAACTCAGGGCTGGAGTCGGCTTCTGCACCAGAGGGGAGGTAAGCAAGAGAGGGTCAGGCACCAGGTTGAAGTCACAGAGTGAAATGGGCAGAGGACCCCAGCCAAGGGGCAAACCCCCGGCAAAGGGTCCTCACCGTCCCCTGACCCCTGGGCACTGCGGATGCCAGGGAGAGAGGAGGACTCACAGGGGCCCGGTGCCTGCCTCAGCCTGGCATTTCAGTACCCCCTCCTCCCTGACCATCTCTTCCCACTCTCTTAGGTAGGGCACTGGCATTTACTCTCCTTTTCAGTTCAGTTCAGCTCAGTTGCTCAGTCATGTCTGACTCCTTGCGACTCCATGGACGGCAGCACGCCAGGCCTCCCTGTCCATCACCAAATCCAGGAGCTTACTCAGACTCACGTCCACTGAGTCGGTGATGCCATCCAACCATCTCATCCTCTGTCGTTTCCTTCTCCTCCTGCCCTCAATCTTTCCCAGCATCAGGGTCTTTTCTGATGAGTCAGGTCTTAAACGAAGGTCCAGAGAGTGACTGGGGGCCCTGCTATGGCTGGTGGTCAGTGAAGACCAGAGGAGGCTTGGCTGTGACCGAGTTGGTAAGGTGATAACTTTGCAAGGAGCTGGAGGAACGATTATTCCAAGTCAGGCAAAGCAAGTGCAAAGACCCAGGGACAGGAATAAGCTTAATGTGCTTGAGTGACAGACATAACCAAAGTGGCTGGAGCCCAGAGAAGGGGGAGACAGTAGGTGGGTTAAGGTGGGAGGGGCGGATGGAACTGTGTCCCATGGGGAACAACAGGAAGTGCCTGCATCTTCTGTCTCAGGGGAAGGTCAGACGAAGCGAGTGACCCGATCCAGCTTATGCTTTGGAAAGATCGCTCCGGCTGCCAGGCGGCGACCGGGAATGCCAGGAGCTGACGCCGGAGGGCAGTCCGGAGGCCTTTCTGTTGCTGCGGGTGGAGGTGGTGGTGGCTTGGACCAGCTGAGGACGGTGGTGGCGGGAAGGAGCTGGATCCCAGACACGTTTGGGAACTGAAGCCAGCTGGGCTTGCTTATGGACCGAACCCTGGGAGGGGGGCAGGGGAAACAGCGGAATCAGGGATGCGCCTGGAGTTTGGCGTCTGAGCACCTAGGTAAAATGTCATCTGTGGATATGGTGGAGCAGATTTGGGGAGGAAATAGTTTGTTTGGATCATGTTAGCTTGGAGATCGGAGAAGGCAATGGCACCCCACTCCAGTACTCTTGCTTGGAAAATCCCATGGATGGAGGAGCCTGGTAGGCTGTAGTCCATGGGGTCGCTAAGAGTCGGACACGACTGAGTGACTTCCCTTTCACTTTTCACTTTCATGCATTGGAGAAGGAAATGGCAACCCACTCCAGTGTTCTTGCCTGGAGAATCCCAGGGACGGGGGAGCCTGGTGGGCTTCCATCTATGGGGTCGCACAGAGTCGGACACACTGAAGCGACTTAGCAGCAGCAGCAGCAGCAGCAGCAGCAGCTTGGAGATGCCCATTGGACTTTAGACACGCTGGTAGGAAGTCGGGAAAATCCTGGAGTTCAGGCAAGGAGCCCAGGAGCTGGAGACAGGACAAGGACCACTATGGTGCTTGAAGCGATGTGGCAGGAAGACGGGGGAACATGCCCAGGGTCACGGGGAGCCGGTGGCTGGGACTGGAGCTGCAATCTGTCAGACTCCACAACCCGTGGGAGCTCTTTCCACTCCATCAGGCAGTCACCACTGGGAACAGAGGCCTAGGGGTATAGGACGGGGGGCTACAAGATTCAGTGGGGGCAAGAAGAAGCCCCTGGAAATGAATTTGAGAACAACTGAGATCCTTCCAGCCTGGGCTGCCCACCCCACCACCACAGCCTGGTGGAGCTCTTGCTGAGCATGGAGTCCTGACCTCTGCCCATTGTACAGATGGAGAAACTGAGGTCCAGAGGAAAACAGGACTGAATGTTAGGTCTTCTGCTTGCCAACCCTGGCGTCTCCACCCACCGTTAAGGAGGGTTCCTGTCTGAATCAACTCAATGGTTGAGTTGGAACCACCCAAAAATGACAATCCTGAATTGGGTGGATGTTTCTCTTGAGCCCTCAGGGGGACCCGGTGCCTAGGGCCTTCCGTCCTGGGCTCCCCCCAAGGCTGTATCTCTACCCTGACCTACCCAGGTCTGCATCTACGCAGTCCAGCCACTGATCCTCCGGCCTTCAGGATCCCTCCAGTCCCTGGCAGGGCAGCCTCAAGTCTCGTGGGGCATGGCTCCTGCCCCATGGCTAGGATCAAGGGCCCCCCTGGCCCCCGCCCAGACCACCCAGCGCCAGGGCCTGGCGGAGCCCAGCAGGGCCCGTGGGCAGTCTTCCCAGGCCGGCCCGTCGCGGTCTGGCTCCGCCCGAGAGGGGCTGCGGCCTGGGAACCACTAGCTGTCTCCTTGGGGAAGCAGCTGGGATTTCCAGAACAAACAGGGAAACCGCAGGCCGCGCCCCGCCCGAGGAGGGGAGCTGCCTCTGGCCTCATCTGCAAACGCCAGTGGGAAGGAGCATGTGGACAGGGAAGGCTGGGGGGTGGGGCTCGAAGCCCCTGGGAGTGGGGCGCGTTGTGGGGGGTTGCTTGGCTGAGCTGGGGTGAGGTGTCTCCTGGGCCTCAGGCAGGGAACCAAGCCTTGGAATCAGACCGACCCAGGTTCCTATCTGGACTCGGCCGGTGAATTCGCTGCTCTGAGCCTCAGTTTCCCCTTCTGCAACAACGGCCGCGGTCGCCCTGGCCTCCCAGAGCCGTGGTGACATGACCTGGAGTTGGCTCCATGCAAAGCGCCCAGGCTCAGCGCCTCAGGCACGGTAGGCCTGGAAGGACTTCAGTCCCTGAACCATCTGGTTCACCGGGAGCCAGAACAATTCTGGGGGATTCCTGGGCCTGGCAGGGCAGGCCGGGACAACCTCACTGATTCAGAGCTGCGGGGAGCGGGGGGAGCAGGGGGACCGGGGGAGCAGCTGACTCCACTGAAAGCCGCAATTAGAGCTCAATTTACAGGGACGCTGTTAGTTCTTCCCAGGCCCGAAGTGATTACAGGCTCCGAGCTAACCCGTTACTGACGGGGTGACACGCACAGGGGCCAGTCCGGGCCAAGGTGGGGTGTCCAGCCCCTCCCCCTCGCTGTGTGACTGGGGAAACCGAGGCCCGAGCAGGTGGGACCAGCTCCAGGTCACACTGCAGGCTGGGGTGTGGGGGGCCAGGCCTCCCTGTTGGCCAATGGCTGATTCAAGCTCCATCCCCAACTCTCACTTCTCTCCGAAGGATGGATGTCTTGCCGATCTAGAAGCCATAGGCACCTTGTGGGAGCAGACCTTCCTTGAAAAGGAGGGATGGGGGCCAAGAAGGCTGAAGCCCCAAGAGGAGGGGCCTGTCGTGATGGCTCAGTGAGGCTCGAGTCCTGGGCCCTGGACTTTGGGGCCACCCGCTCCCAGCCCAGCCCACAGGGGCCTCAAAATGCTACTGATAATCACAACAGTAATCACGGGAGCTCCCCCCTCTAAAGCTCTCACCGAGGGCTGGCCTCATCTCACACCTTCACCGTGGCCTAGCAGGGAGCTGCTAGCCTTATCCATTGTAGAGATGGGGAAACTGAGGTCCCAGCTGGTCAGTGACTGGCCCAAGCTCACACGGGGAGCCAGCGGCAGGGCCGCTGGGACAAGTATGCTCCGCCAGGCTGGGAGAGATGCCACAGTCCTTTCTCCCCGGGCACAGAGCCATGCCGTCCTAGTGAATGGTAACAGTGAGGGGGCAATTAGCAAGTGAGAAAATCAATGAATGAATGAGCCAAAAGGCTGTTGAAGGGACTCTGCCGTGGGGGAGGTGTAGGAGAGCCACAGGCCTCTTCTTAGTTGCCCCCTCCAGGAAGACCCCTGCGCTTAGTGGGCTAAAGGAAAAGGCCCGAATCTTACCTCCCCAGAAACAAGTGTCCTCGAGTTTCTTGGTCCCAGGAATCCCCAGACTTGTTCAAATGCCCCTCTAAGGAGCCCTGAGCAGCCAGCCACCTCTTTGGCCTGCCCTCTGCCTTGGTCCCAACCAGCCCCCAGGGCCAGAGGTCACCCTCCCCCAGTCCCCACGCCTGACCTGTACCCTTGCCCAGGCTGGACTCTGAGTTGGGGTTGGGGTCTGCGGTGAGAGCGGGCTAGGCAAAAAGCTGGCATCACCTCTCCATGCCTTCTCCCCACTTCCTCCTCCTCCTCTGCAGCTCACTTTGGGGGTCCCCTGGTGGGGGGCAGTACACCCTCCCGTGGGATCCAAGCAGCTTGGGAGGTCAGTGTTGGAGCCTCTGCTGGCCAGGCACCCTCCCACTCCCGTGGGCATGGGCTGGGAGAATTCTTCTCTCATTTGACAAATATTGATGAAGCCCCTACTATGTGCCAGGCCCTGGGTGAGGCTCAGGGGCTCAGGAGAGACCCTCCTTCTGATGTCCGTCCTGAAGAGGTAGCTGGCGTCTGTGCCGCCGGTGAGCTCCACCCACCAAGCTCCCAAGGACTGCCCCCGCCCCTTCACCAGAAGACTGAAAGCTGCCTGCGGCCAGGAGTCGTGCCTCCCGCATCAGACCGGGATTTCCCCAGGGTATAGCTACCTCATCCTCGCCAGGCGGGGGCTCCCTCAGTCTCTAAAACCTGCCGTTGCTAAAAAAATTTCCCTCTCACTCTTAAAGCCTCCCAGGAGAGGGCTGCCAGATAAAATATAGGATGCCCAGTCAAACTCGAATTTCAGATAAACAAGGGAGGATTTTTAGTCTGTGTCCCAAACATTTCATGAGGTATACTTAAACTAAAAAATCCTCCCTTGTTTATCTGAAATGCAACTTTACCTGGGCTCCGTGGGTTTCTACTTGCTAAATCTGGCAACCTTACCCCCAGAGTTCATTCCTTCTGCTCGTGCCCGGCCGGGCTGGGCCGGATGGCCCAGGTTATGCCTGGACACAGCCCCTGCCTGCCCGGTGACAGCTCCTGTTGGCTCCCGGGACAGCTGTCCTTCCCTCGGCGGGCCCCACCTGAAGCCCCAGCTCCCGAGGGGACACCTGCCCCCTACCTGGCACGCACAGTCCAGCCGACAGGCTGTCAGGAAGGCGCCAGCGCCTCTTGCATGAGGGACCCAGGCAGAGGGGAACAGAGTCATTGCTGCAGAGACTCCAGCATCAGAGACAGAGAGGCAGAGACCCAGAGAGGCAGGGGCAGGGTGAGGGAGCGGAAGGAGACCGTGAAGACGGCTAAGACAGAGACCGACAGCGAGCTTCCGGTCCAGGCAGCCCAGTGCAGAGGGTGGAGGTCTGGAGAGCCCACCTGGGTTCCCTCAGAGTGGCTCAGGGCAGAGGCTGGGCCCCCGAGCCCCATTTTGGGGCCAGAGCTCTGGGCCCTGGATGGGCCGGCTTTGGGACGCAGCCTGGGGTCTCCGGCGCCGGCTGTCAGGGGTGGGGGTCCTCCAGGCCCCTCTGCCCTCTCTCCCCTCGCCCTGCCTCCCAGGGGCCAAACACAGGGACATTCACGGCTTCCCAGAAGGGCCTATTGGGCAGCCAGAGTGGCGTTTAAAATTAGCCTCACTAACCAGATCTGGTTATTTCAGGAGGCTCCGTCCCTGGCTGTCCCCTCGGCAGGGCGGGACCTCCACATTCCAGGGTCCCTGGTTAAGTACCCCCTGTGGCCTGAACAGCAGAGAAAGGCCAGGTCGCAGTCCCCTGGCGCTGGGCGGGCCTGGGCCTGTGGCTGGCTCTTTGGCAAAGCTGCCCCAGGGTAAGCCATGGGCGTCCAAGGACACCCCAGCGGCTGGGAGATGGGGGGAGGACCCCTCCTATTGGGCACGGGGTCCAGGCCAGGTCCCTTAGAGGCTGCGAGAGCCTCTTGACAGCGACAGGTAGGGCTCTGCCCCCATTTTACAGGTGGGGAGACTGATGCCTGGGGAGACAGGTCCCCATTCTGAGGCAGGGGAGATGAGGCTGCCGGTTCAGCCGGGCACCCAAGTCCCTCTGCAGGGGCCTCTCACCTCCTGTGTCTGGAGCAACCTCTGCCAGGCGTTTGCAGCACCAGAGTCATTTCTAAGCCGAGTCCAGGGCTTCCCGGGGCCTGGCACCCCCTACCCAGGCCCTAATTCCAGTCTCGGGTCCGTGTCCCAGCTCGCCCTGCCCACCTCTGAACCCAGGGCGAGCACAGAGCTGGCGCAAGCACAAGAGAAACAGGACTGGATGCTTTGATCACAGAGGCTGGTTTGGTCCTTGGCCTCCCCCAGCCCCACCCTGGAGTCTGGAAGGGTGGGGTGGGGTGGGGGCCCCAGCTGAAACCCAGCCCAGAAGCCGGTCCTTTCCACTGACGGGGGCGCGGGCACAACCGGGCAGGCCGAGGGGGCCAAAGTGGGTGCTGCTCGCCCAGCTGGGCCCCAGCTTCTGGGCCAGGTCGGCAGCGGGCCAGAGCGGGGGTGGGCACCCAGTAAAGGGACCCAACGGACACACCCAGTTCTTTTCTGAAAGGATCATCAAGCCCAGGGAAGTCCTGGAGGCTGGGGCTCAGGGATGCAATTGATCATCGTACATTCCTGACACCGGTCCTGGGCCAGCCACCTCATCGCCCATGCAGAGAGCTGGCCCCATGGCCTGCGACGTGGGTTGTGGAGATGTCCTCATTCGTGGCTAAGTGCAACCCCCACACAACGCACACACTATTTTTTTGAGCCCACCTCCTGCTAGGGCTGCACCAAGAACTTTGTGAGGCATCACCTCATTGAATCCTCCCACCCGGGTACTAAAGGCGGGGCTATTAGCACTCCCAGTGAACAGATGAGGACCCTGAGGTCCATGTGCCCAAACTTACCGAGCTTATAGGAGGTAAATAAACTCAGAGCTATGCTCTTGATATTGGGGCTGGACTGTGGCTACTGGCCCTTGTTGGAATGGAAGGAGGCAGGGCCTGGGGGCCAGGGTGGGGGGCGCAGGTTAGAGAAAAGGGGTTAGGCAGAGGAGGGGAGTTGGGGGTGGTTAGCCGGGACCCGTTGAGTCTAGGGCGGCCAGGGCCAAACCCGGGTGGACGGGGCTGGGGAGTGAGTCACCAGCCCTGGGGGGACCCCAGACATCCGAGGGTCACAGCAGGGCCCCGTCAGGAAGGCCCTAGGGTGCCTCCAGCATCATCCCGGGGAGGACACGGGGGCTGGTGGTGGGGAGGGCGTGAGGCCAAGGCATCGTAAGCCCTCCAGGGACCCACCTCCAAGCCCCAAATCCCCCAACCTGCCCTTCTTCCGACGCGCCTATCTCAGAGAACCTCCCCATACCCCCTTCACCAACACTCGGGCCGGACCCCTGAGCACCTCCCAGCTCCTCCCTCAGCCCCTTCCTCCAGACGCTCAAGTCTCCCAGCACCTTCCAGACCTGCCCACTGTCCTGGGCACACTCCGTGTCCTCAGCACCTTGGCAAAGGGCTCCTGGACCGACGCTGCCCGCTGGCCCCCGCCAGCCAGGCCCTGCTCCCGGTGTCCCATCCTGCATGGCTTCCCCACTGACCCTGGCATAAGGCCTTAGTCCCTGGGTCCGGCATCCAAGGCCATGCGGCCTCTGGCCTGACCCCTGCCCTCTCCCTGCCCCTCCACCATCACCATCCCCTCCCCTTCTCAGCTGCAAGCAGCTCTCTCTGGCCTCCTCCCGTTGCACCTGTGGCTTCCTCCCCAAGGACACTATGCTAAGCCTTTCCAGGGGTGCTCAGGAACCACGGTGTCTTCCCCATTCCCCCTTCAGCCAGGCTGCACCCCGGGGCTCCTCCCACATCTCCCGCACCCCCACCCTCCCCCAGGCCCTCATCCCCGCTTATCACCGGGTGAGCTCCTTCCCGCAGCCGGACAGGTTCAGCGCCGGCTGCCCGCCCCCATCAGTGCAGGTAAGCGATCCCTTGGCGCCCCCTGGTGGCCACACAGGGAACACACGAGAACTTCACCCACAGGCTGCCCGACGCTGTCCTGGGTGTTCAACGTGCACCCATCAAGGCATCCTCAGGACGGACCCCTGGGAGAAGGACTACCACTCCCATATTACAGAAGTGGAAACAGGCTCAGAGAAGCTTCTAAGTTTCTCAGCACCACCAGCTAGAGGCAGGACTCCAATTGGCGGGCATGAGTTTGAGCAAGCTCCGGGAGCTGGTGATGGACAGGGAGGCCTGGCGTGCTGCCGTCCACGGGGTCGCAAAGAGGCGGACACGACTGAGCGACTGAGCTGAACTGAACTGACTTCAAAGCCATGTTCTCCCTGCTGGGGAGAGGGAACAAGGTGGGAAAAGGGCAGAGCGGTGGGAGGAAAGCTGGTGGTCAAAGAGCTCATCACTTGGCCTGGAGGTGTCTGCAGGCCCAGGAGCTCTGATTGGGTGGGGATGGCGGGGTGGGGAGGTTGGGGTGGGGTGGGGGTGTGAACAGGCTCTTGGTCTTGCCACAGCACCACTAAGATCTGTCTGGGCTTGATCTGAGTGGGGGGGGAGAGGGTCACATGAAGCCAGGTCCAGCTCGGGGTACAATAGCGATAAATAGAATTTATTTTGTACAACTGTTACCGACACACACACGTGGCCACGGGGGCTTCCGAAATGGGTGTTGGGGCCGGAAAGCTGCCCCTTGGCGTGGTGCCTAAAAAGTGTGGACACACACGAGGATGTGGACTCACAGCAGCTGTGCCTGCCTGCCCGCTCCGTGCGGGGTGGGGGTGGTGCAAAGGTGAGCCAGCTGAGACCCCTCGGCCTGGAGTGCCAGGAGCAGGAGATGCTGGGGGTCGAGCCGGGGGATGGCGGAAGAGGCAGGTAGGTCCCCCGACGCCCACAAGGGGGTCACTCATCTGTCACGTAGGGGCGGTGTGCAGGGCCTTGGCAGGTCTAGGAGGTGCCGTGGCCCACAGCCAGCCCCCTGCCCCTCAGCCGACCTGGGGCCCCAGGAACCCCAAGAAGCGGGAGAGGGTGACAGGAGGCCCCCAGGATCCTCCACTCTGGGGCAGGTGCGCGGAATCCCACTCTTCAGCGACCTCTGAAATGACCTCATCCATTTAGGGCAGAGGCACTCAGAGAGGGAGCATGATGGGCCTAGAGTCGCAGAGCGGATCCCGAACCACAAGCTAGGACTCAGGACCCCAGCCCAGGGCTCCTCCTACCCAGTGCCTCCATGGCAGGCTCTGTGTGCACTGAGATGCCTCAGTTCTCCTTTCCAGCTCATTCTCTCGAATCCAGAGGGGCACCCAGGGGTGATGGATGAGCCAGGCCTGGAGTCCCGTTCCAACTGACCTCTCCCTGCCCCAGCCAGCCCCCCAGCCCAGGGGGTGGGGACGGTGCCAGCAGCTTCCCCGCTCCCAGGGCTGGCTGGCTCTGCCCTGCAGAGACAGCCCAGACGTGGGCCAGGAGGAGGGCTGGGCAGGCGAGGGGCGGCCCCCAGGCTGGTGCTGGCCTCTGGGCAGAAGGCCCGTCCGCCCGGATCTGCCGGAGCAGCCTCGCCTCGTGCTTCCGCACCCTCGTCTGCAGGGTAAAGGAGACAGATGCGCCATGAGCCGGATGTGGACAGGTCACGCCCTTGGGACGGCAGGCTCTGGGTCTTTCTACCCCACGGGGAACCCCCAAGACCCCTCCCTCCCAACAATTCCCAAATCCCTTTCAGGCTCTCATCAAATTCTCCCAGTAACTCATGGGCAGAGGTGAGGCAGAATTTATTGGCCCCACTGTACAGATAACGAAACTGAGGCCCAGGGTCACCTAGCAAACTGAGTGGCAGAAGATTCAAACCTAGACACATAACTCTCACCCCGCAGAGGTGACGGAGAAGGAGAGAAGCCGGCCCAGCCCTGCCTTCCCCTGCCCTTTCCCTCCTCCCGACCAAACAGGAGCTAAGGGCTGGGACTGACCTGCTCGGGGTCACCTTCAGAGTGACAGCGTGGCTAACAGCCCTGCGGTCAGAACAGCGGCAATACAGGCGCCAGGACAGGGGGTGGGAGACACGGGCGAGCAGAAGTCAGCGGGTGCGCCCAGGCTGGACAGGCCCAACCCCTCCAGGCTGCGGGGGGGGGGGCCCCATGTCTTGGTCCAGCGCCATCCCTGGGGACCCCTGGCTGCCTGAGGCCTCTCCCCAACAGCCAATCCCCCTTCCCGGGGCAACGGTGCCCCCCACAGGGCCAGCGTCCAGGCCATCCGTCCCAGTCCTACCCAGGCCCCTGGCAGCTGTGCATACCAGCTGGGGCGTGTGCTGTTCAGATGCTTCCAGCTGGATCTTGATCTCGGGACACGCAGGGTCCCCCAACTTGCCGGCGTCGGGATGGGGTGACCGAGAGGGGCCTGGGGAGGGAGGCAGGAGGGAGCCACCTCACTGGCCGCGGGGAGGCACCAGGGAGACGGGGGCATGGATGGGCGGTCGGCACCAGCGTCCCCCAACCCCAGCAAGCCCCTCCCTCGAGGACTCCCACCCTCAACTCCCATCTTTACCCCCTTTAAAGCCCCATCAACTTTCAAGGCCCTTCTAGAAGCCATCAGTCCTCCAAGCCACCAACTACCATAATAGGCGGGATAAGGACCAGCCCACAGAGCCAACGTCAGTGGCAGGCCCATTACACACCCACCACCTGGGGCCTGAAAACGGGTCTTGGCCCTCCGTGCCCAGCCCTGGCCGGCCGCCCATCACAGGGGTGGGCGTGCCCGTGGTGGGGCTGGCCCTGCTGGTACCTGGGGAGCTGCCTCCGCTCGTGGTACTGATGCTGTCTTCCAGCCACGTGCTGTAGATGAAGGAGTCCCGCTTGTGGGGCGTGCCCGAGGAGGAAACACTCTCCTGAGGACGGGAGAGAGAGAAGGAGGGAGGTTAAGTCCTTGCCCACGGCACTGGCTGGCTCCCCCCTCCCCTCCTCACCCCCTCCTCTGATCCACAACCCCCCGCCCGACCGTGGCCCCTCTGCAAAGAGGGTGAGGGCCCAGCCATGTCTGCCCCAGGGGACCCCAGGAGAGCAGAGTGGGAACAGAAGCGGACACAGACACACACACACACTTCCACTCATCCGTGCATTCAAACACTGAGATTCTCGTAAGCCACGCCACCGAGAGAATTCGAGTAGGGTCCTGGCCCTCCAAGAGCTCCAAGTTAAGAGGAGAGACAGGCTGGGAAGAGACCAGCACAGTTCCAGATCCCAGGCTCCACGGGGTGGGGGCTTGGCGGTCTGCACGCTCAGCATCTGACACGGAGCCTGGCAGGGAACTGAAGGGTTGTCGAACGAAGCGTGATGGAGCGTGCCAAGGACAGAGCCCAGGGTCCGTGAGAGTGTGCTGCTGCTGCTGCTAAGTCGCTTCAGTCGTGTCTGACTCTGTGCGACCCCGTAGACAGCAGCCCACCAGCTTCCCCGTCTCTGAGATTCTCCAGGCAAGAAACACTGGAGTAGGTTGCCATTTCCTTCTCCAGTGCATGAAAGTGAAAGGGAAGTCGCTCAGTCGTGTCCGACTCTTAGCGACCCCATGGACTGCAGCCCACCAGGCTCCTCTGTCCATGGGATTTTCCAGGCAAGAGTACTGGAGTGGGGTGCCATTGCCTTCTCCAGTGAGAGTGTACAAGGGCCTCCTAACCTACCCTGGGACTGGAAAGTCAGGCTTTCTGGAGGAGGTGCTGTGAGGCTGAGCTGAGGAGGAGGAACAGAGCCAGTCAGACAAAGGGGGAGGAGGGAGCAGGCAGTGTTCCAGACAGCGGAGACGGCGTGTGCAAAGGCCCGGGGTAGAGCAGTAAGCCTGACTGGTTGGGGGACTGGAAGGAGGGAGCAGGCAGTGTTCCAGACAGCGGAGACGGCGTGTGCAAAGGCCCGGGGTAGACCAGTAAGCCTGACTGGGTTGGGGACTGGCTGAAGGAGGAGGGCAGACTGGCCAAAGGGTAAGAGAAGGGGCTTGGGAGGGAGGGGCTAGACCTCACAGACTGGGCTGTGTGGGGAACTGGGGAGCCACGGGAAGCTTCAGAGTAAGGGAAGGTCAGTCTACACTACTCCTCTGGGCTGGGTCTCCTGATCACAACTCAGCCACAGCCGGGCTCACGCTTTACCCCGGAGCATCATCTCCAGGGATCAAAGAGCACCCCTTTCACACTGCCGTGGGGCACCTCTCCTTCCTGGGCCTCTCACCAGGCCTGTGTCGTCCGCATCCACGCCCTCTGCTTCCTCCACGACGCTGGCGAAGCTGCTGGCGCTGGACGAGGAGCGGGAGAAGTCCTTCAGCACTTCTGCTCTCTGGGCCACTGTCTCCGCTCTGCCATGGACACGTCCCGTCAGCCAGCATCTGCGCTGGGCACCTCCTGAGCTGAGACCCCCAGTCCCTGCCCTCCCCGCCCAGGCAGGCCCAGCCTGCAGCCAGCCAAGCTCCTCCGTGGCACCTTATAGCTCCTGGGGCCCCTGAGCCTCCCTGAAACCACCGTCCTTCCTAACACAGAGATCCTGTCGGGCCCCAGTCCTGCTCCTCCCTACTGCCCCTGATGAAGCCCAACTCTCTTGGCTGTATGATCAAACGGAACTATTTATCTATACACCATTGGTTAATAGTTACACCATCGGCACCGTCAGCGAGTGCAGACTGACTCTGTGCCAGGCACTGATCTAAGTGTGTTGACCCCAGTTATCTCATCGCTATCATTGTCAGACCCATGTCACCAATGAGCAGACACCCAGACACAGAGAGGGTGGGCACCCAGCCTGAGGTGGGAGAGCAGGTGGGACCCAGGCCTTCCACCTCCACAGTCTCCTCCTTAACTCTCTCCCAGTTTCATTCCACGTCCAAGGGCTTTTCTCACCACAATCACCACCATATCACATTGATTATTCCAATGTCACCAATGTAGCCGGAGGAGCTCATGTAACACTGCACAGGATTTCCTGCCTTCTAGCCTCTGCTCAGAAAGAAATATCTACCCACTTGTTCCTTCCTCCCCTCTTTCTGGAGGAAAATCCACTGCGGGCCAATCTGTGTCTGCTGCCTGCAGTCTCACGCCTTCCCTCAAGTCCTAAAAAGTAGATTCACTTTTCAAACACCAGTCGGGGGGAGACACCTCCTCAAGGAGGCCCTCCCTGATTCCTCCTTGTGGGGGTGGGCGGGGAACGACCCTATCTGCTCGGCTCAGTCTTCCTGCCCCTGTCGCCTTTTCCTGGTTCCCTGTTCACCTGCCTGACTCTTCAGCCCAGGACGGGTCCTCCCCCCGGCCCTCTCACCTCCGGGGCTCAGCTGACAAGCAGCGAAGGGAGGGCGGCCTCCGGGCTGGCCTCTCTGCTCCCACCCTGGACCTACTCTCACAAGGTGACCAGGGTCAGCTTGTGAAAGCATCACTCCTCTTAAATAAAATCCTCCAAAGCCTCCTTGCTACACTTAGGATAAAATCCAAAGTTCTCAGGCTTCCCTGGGGGCTCCGTGGGAAAGAATCTGCCTGCCGATGCAGAGAAGATACAGGTTTGATCCCTGATCCGGGAAGATCCCACGTGCTGTCGGGAAACTAAGCCCGAGCACCACGAGCCGCAACCACTGAGCCCGAGCACCCTAAACACTGAGCCTGCGTGCCGGAAGTACTGAAGCCCCGATGGAACACTGAGCCTGCGCGCCGTAAGTACGGAAACCCCGATGGCCCAGGCTCCACGACAACGAGAAGCCTGCGCCTCACAGCTGGAGAGTAGACCCCGCTCTCCACAACTAGAGAAAAGCCCGCGCAGCAGTGAAGACCCAGCACGGCCAAAAATAAATAAAAATTTAAAAAATATTCAAAGTTCTCACATAGCCTTCAAAGCCATGACCCAGACCCGGCCCAACTCTTCAGCTTCCTCCCACCGTCAACGACCAGGCAGGCCCAGCCTCACTCACTCAGCTCCAACGACACCACCCTTCTGCCAAGCCTTCAAGCACGCCTCAGGGCCTTTGCACGTGCTGTGCTTCCTACCTGGAACCCTCCTCCCTCTACCCTGCCATCATCAGTCCATCCTAACAGGGCCAACTCCTCACTCAGCTCTCAATTCCAACCTCACCCCTCGGGAGACGTCTTCCCTGAGCCCCCAGCTAACCCCAGCCATTCTTCATTGCAACCTCTGCTTTATTTTCCTTCTGTCGTAGCTACCTGGAAGTAGCTTACTATATTGTGTTACTCTGGACTGTCAGCTCTGCGAGGCAGGGGCCGTATGTCCAGCTGACTGCAGTCTAGCAGAGTGTGGCATGCACAAGGCACTCAGCGGGTGTGTGTCAGAGGAGGACCCAGGAGAGTGCCCGGGCCCCCCTGCTGCCCTGGGGGTGGCCATGTCCACGTTCCCGGGCAGCCCTGGGCCCAGACGAGGGGGAGAAAGAATGGGCCCGCCACACCCAAGCCCCCCCCCCCCCCCGCTCAGCATGCCCCGAGCCCCAACCTGTTTTTGGTCGTGGGCATCTCTGGGGAGCTCTGAGTGGATGAGTTCTCCGACTTGGGCTCCTGGGAGACGTGCCCGCTGTCTGGGGTCTTCTGGCCGGCCGGGGGGCTCTCCCTGTGGGGCACATGGGGGCGGCGAGGGGATTCAGCACCAGGCCTGGCCTGAAGGGTAGAAGGAGCCCCTGGTGGGGAGAGGAGGTCCCGGGCGCTCCTGCCTCGTACCCACACCCTGTATCCTCAGGGGCCAGCCCCAGAACGGTCCCTGCAGCCCCTGGGCTGACCAGGGGGGAGCAGGAACTGTGGGAGCACCTACGTAGAACGTCCTTGGGAATTCCCCGGCGGGCCAGAGTTTAGGCCTTGGCACTTTCAGTGCCACGGACTCAGGTTCAATCCCTGACCTCAGAACTAAGATCCCACAAGCCGCACAGAGAGGCCAAAAAGAAAAGAAAGAAAGAGATAGGACATCCCCCACGGATGGGGGTGTAAGTGTCCCCCATAACGGGTAAGGAGACTGGAGTCCAGAGATGAGAAGAGACCTGCCCAGGTACGCGCAGCCAGGACGTGGCAAAGCCAAGACGCGAACCCTGGATTCATGGGATTCTGGGCTCTCCTGCCTGTGAAGGGAGGGCCAGCTCACTCCTGAGACCTCAGCGCACCTGGCGCCCGGCTTCGCACGCACGGCGCGCACCCCCACAGCCAGCCCCGTGCCGCTGGTTGTGTCCTTATCCCTGTTTTTTTCTTTTTCTTTTTCAGATTAGGACAATGAGGCTCAGAGAGGTTCAGTGACTTTCCCGAGATCACACAGCCGCAGCCTGATGAAGACCGGATTCACAACCCTCTGCTTCCCCGAGGGCTCCGTGCTTCTCATGCGGCGGGCGCGGCCCACACCCCGCCTACACTGATGTACTTACAGAGCTCCGCAGACCCCAGCTCTGCCCCTCCCCAGCTGCGCGACCCGGGCCAGGCCCTCCCCTGACCTATGGCTCCCGGGACCAGCAGAGCTGGGACTGGGTGGCGGCGGCTTGCGTGAGATGACGAGCTGGCGCACAGCAGATCCTCGAGGGCGCGGACAGGAGGGGAGAAGGCTGGGGCTCCCTGTTGTCTGCTTTCCTTGGCCGCTGAATGGGGGTCGGCGCAGGGGTGCGGGGTGGGAGGAGGAGCCAGAGGGGACGCAGGAGCCATCCCGCCCCGCTGCCCCGCCCACCTCTTCTCCTGCACCTCCTGGATGTTCTCGATGCCGATAGCGCTGCTGCGGCGAGAGCCAAACGGACCCGACTTCTTCCTCGTGGGGCTCTTGCCAGGGACAATCAGCGACTGTGGGGAGAGGCCCCAACTCAGTGCTCACCTGCTCCTGGAGCTCCAGGGACCACCCCCACCCCACCCCAAAGGCCACCCTGGGGCCCTGCTGCCCAGGCCCTGAAGCAGAGGACTGTCCATTGCCCAAGAGAGCCAACCTAGTTTACAGATAAAGGAAAACAGGCCCAGAGACGGCAAAGGGGCCCCCTGAGGTCACACAGCAGGTCTGGACCCGGGATCTTAGGAAAAGGGGACAGAGGCCTGAGTGGGGGGCTGGACAGCCGCTCTGGGCTGGGGTGGGGAGGGAGGCCAGGTCCTCAGAGCAGCAGCCCCCCGGGCGTTACAGGACCTACAATGGAGGGCAGCGGGGAGAAAGCAGGCGCAGCCACCCAGGCACTGCCCCACTCCAGCCCTGCTGGGGAAGGCTCTAGCTCAGCAGGTGAAAGATCCCTACTTAAGTTTCCACAAACACTACTGTGGGTCATCCCAGGCACCAGAAGCAGGCCCCCCATCCCCGCCGGCTTCTCTGGGGCAGGCAGGCAGGATGGGGGTCCCCAGGGAGGGACGGAGGGGCAGGAGCCCCCAGGTCAGTTCACAGTCGGGACCAGGAAGGGGGGCAGAGGAGGGCAAGGTGCTCCATGCAGGCCTGGCGATATTGGGGGACGTGCAGCTGGGTGTGGGGTCTTCAGGTACCAGATCCCGGCGGGGTCTGGGCCTGAGTCCCAGGGGCCAGGGCAGGGCCAGAGCCCCTGGTGGGGGTGGAGGGGGCCTGGCTCTGGCAGAGGTACCAGGCCCCAAAGCTGGTTGCTGAGTGCCGTCAGAGCTGCTGGCACTCCATCCCGCCTGGCCCTCGGGCCTGTCCCCGGGGTTGGGGGGTTGGGGGTCGGGGGGCAACGTCCCCAATATGGCCTCCGTCCTGAGAGCGAGCAGAGAACAGCGCGTGCAGACAGCCTCCAGAGCCGGTGGCCCCGCGGACGACAACCTCTTCCACGGTTCCTATGCCTATGGCACTGCCTCGGCGTCCGAATCTACTGGCACTTTTCCCGGGAATAAGCAATGACTGGCAAGCGGCAGAGGGCGGGGGCAGAGAGAGACAGAGAGTCAGAGAGACAGGGATGGCAGGACAGGGAGACAGAGAAGTGAGACAGGGAGAGGAGGGACAGACAGACGAGGACAGAGGAGAATTGGGCAGGGGGTTAAGACAGACAAGGCCGGGGAAAGAAGCAGAGAAGAGGTGGAAGGAGACACAGAGAAGAGAGGCGAGAGATTGACAGTCACACGAGAAGGGGCACAGGGTGAAACAGACAGACAGACAGACAGAGACGGCCCCAGCGGTGAGACGGACAAGAAGAGACCGAGAGGGGAGGCACAAAGGGAAAAGCGAGGGAGGAGACGGTGCGAAGCAGAGGAGAGGGTGTAAAGAAGGTGCAAGAGGAGAGAATGCACAAGTACAAGCCAGTTGGGGGTGGCGGGAGAAGGGGAGAGGAGAGAAAGGGAAGGAAAAGGAGGCCACGAGGAGAGAGGGGGAAGTGTGCAAAAACAAAACAGAAATGGGTCTGGTTACTGCCGTGGCGGGCGCTGCTGGCCTGGCCCTGTCCCCGGGGCCCCCTCTGCAGCCACCCGCGGGAGGCGGGGCCCCACTGGGGGGAGGAAGAGAGTGGCTGGGGCATCGGGCTTGGAGGAGGGCGGGCTGCGGCTCCTGTGCCGGTGGGCTTGGTGACGGCTGGGAAACAGACGACTCGCCTTGCTCCCCTGGCCAGGCCAGACCCCAGGGCCGGGGTGGGGGCGGGGGGGTCCCTCCTGTCACAGGACACAGCCTCACAGCACTGAGCACAGGGCTTGCTTGGCATGCAGCTGACAGTCAATAAATAATGGATGGGAGGATGGATGGATGGATGGATGGATGGAAGGATGGATGGATGGGTGATAGAAGGAAAGACGGATGGGGAAGGGACAGCAAAGCAGCAGGTGCAGAGCTCGGGGTTGGCCGCTGGGCAGTGGAAAGCGGACAGGCCTGCCGCCGAAGGCCTTTTTCATCCTGTGCCCAGCACACTCTCTGTGTGTTAGTGGCAGAGTCCCACAGAGCTCGGCAGACAGGAGGTGATCACTCAGGAGAGGTTCACACAGAAGCCCAGTTCCTGACACACAGTAGGCAGCCACAACCACAAGGGCTCTGTGAGCACACAGTGGGCGCTCACACAGCTCGCTTCCCCAATGCGTAATGGGCATTCACCGATATCCAGGGCTTATCAGAGCAGGCCATTTCCCGATACACAGTAGGTTCTCATACAGCAGCTCAGGGCCTGGGCACACGGCAGACATTCACAGAGGCAGGTCCACACAGGAGCCCAGGGTCTGACACACAACAGGGGCTCGCGGACACGCAGGGCCGGGCCCCCAGGAGACGCCCACAAGGTGCACGTCCACACAGCAACCGGGCCCCCATCCACAGCGCACGGCAGCCCAGGTCCGGACACACAGTGGTGCCCAGCAGCATCTCAGAGCCAGACACACAGCAGATGCTCACGTAGAGACCCAGGTCCTGACACAGTGTGCACCCACAGCCCGACACACAGTAGGTGTTCCCAGAAACTCAAGGCTTGGTCAGAGGTGTCCACACAGCAGCCCCACTCCCAGCGTACGACAAGACAGGAGGTGTTCCCTAAAGAGCGTGATAGAGGGCTGACACGCTGCAGGAAGTCCGGGCTGAATAAAGGGCCCGGAGGAGGGCGGGGAGCGTCAAGGGGCTGGAGAGGGGGCTGCAGGGTCTCAGGGTCACAGCCCGGGAGCCTGACCCCCTGGACAGCAGTGGCGAGACCTAGCCTAGAGTCTGGGGTGGGCCCTGGGACAGCAGGGTTGGGGGGCGGGGGCGGGCGGGGGCGGGCACTCACTATTCCAGCTGCCTTGGCCAGGTCGGGGTTGTTGGGCGTGAAGCTCCCGCTGTGGCTGGTGGACACGGTGTGGGGCTTCTTGTTGCTCAGCCCCATGGCATCCATGGACTGGCTGCGGCTCCGGATGACCCGCTGCGAAGGTGGGGCAGGGAGTTCTTAAGGCCCCCTCCCTCGGGGAAACCCGGGAGCCACCCACCGATGCCACCCTAGGTGACCCCGGTGAGTCCCTTCCCGCAAGTCCACACGGGAGTCAGCTCCACCCGTGCAGAGGGCTGTGTAGGTCCCGGCTCTGCCACTAGCTGGGTGACCTCAGGCAAACCACTCCACCGCTGAGCCTTGGAGCCTCACGACCTGTCGTGCGGTTGTAAGGACCACAGGAGATGCAGAGTTTTGACCTAAAGCATGTGCAGAGAACGCCCCAGAAACGCCAGTTTCCTCCTTTTAAGGGTCTCCTGGAGCCTGCTTCCTGCTTGCTTTTCTTTCCGCCCTCCCTCCCCTCCTTGCCTTTTTCAGACAACCTGCCCAGAAAGCTCAAGTCGGGCCGGGGTTCTCTACCTATCCTCTCACTCAATCCGCCCCTGGAGGCAGGCACTGCTACCAGGCCCATTCTCCACGTGATGAAAACAAAGCAGAGGTGGGTCTGGGACCCAGATGCCAAACCCAAAGCCTAGGCCGTGGGCTCTGCTGTCTGAGAAAGGCTGTGACTTAATCCAGTGCCCACCAGATGCTGGGTGCCTGGATCCCTCCCTCAGAGAAGACAGCCCAGGCCCACGTCCACCCCACCCACTTGCTGTCTGCTCCTCGCAAAGGTAGGGTTCTCCTCAAGCCTCTTTCTCAAAGGCGGTCTGTTCGCCTCAGCCCAGGGCAGAACTTGGGCGGCTTGGGCTAATCCTCTTATGCAAACCCACATCTCCAGCTCTGTAGCCTGCCCTGGGGTAAAGGTGAGGCCCTGCCAGCCTGGCTGGGCACCTGGAGGATAGGCAGTCCTCCTCCTGTGGGTGGAGGCAGAGGGGTCATTGCCTGGGGACCTGTGGGGGGGGGGGGTTGGGTGCGGTGGTCCAGGCCCCGCAGTGGGGCGGTGGGGGAAGGGAACTTGCTCTCTCCTCTGCCTCTCAACTTTGGACGGTAGTCGCCAAGGTAAATGGGCACAGCTTTGCATTTTGTTTCTTAACTTACATTACACTGATCAAATTGCTTTACAAATAATTCTCAACAGCTGTACGAGGTAAGAAGCCTAAACAACAGATTTGAAAAAAAAAAAACAAAACAAAACTGAGGCTCAGAGAATGCTCAAGCGGGTAAGTGGAAGGGCTGGAACCTGAACCCAGGGTGTCTATGCTTTTACCACTAAGCTGAATATTCACTGGAAGGACTGATGCTGAAGCTGAAACTCCAATACTTTGATCACCTGATACGAAGAACTGACTCACTGGTAAAGACCCTGATGCTGGGGAAGATTGAAGGCGCGAGGAGAAGGGGACGACGGCATCACCGACTCGATGGACATGAGTTTGAGTAAACTCTGGGTTTTGGTGATGGACAGGGAGGCCTGGCATACTGCGGTCCATGGGGTCGCAAAGAGCTGGACACGAACTGAACTGAACTGAACCAGAGACAGCCAAAGCGGGTCACACGGGCCTAACGCCATGCAGATCAGCTCCTTGTTCACGTTCCTTCCTGGACCTCTGGTTTCTTTCCCTCGGTCAGGACACGGGGGTCCTCTCTTCTCTGCCCTGACCTGGCAGCCACCACCATTGGCAACAGAGCGCTCCTTCCTTCTACCGTCCAGGCAGACTCCGCCCCCAAGCTTAAGCCCCGCCTCCAACCATCAGCTCCTCCTCCAGCCAGAGCGCACCTTACAGCTCCCAACCGTGGCTCTGCCCCGGCAGAGCGCGCGCGCACGGCCACGAGTCTTTAGGCCCACGCTAAAACCTGGGTCACCCTGAGGCTCACCGTCCTCCGGACTCTACCCCAGGTGGGCCTCTACCCCAGGTGTGCGCCCACCTGGCCCGAGCTCGCGCCTATTAGCTCCACCCCGAGCCACGCCCCCACGCAACCCCACCTCCCGGGCGAGTCCGCCTGTAGCCACACCCCCTACCTGGTCCTGCCCCGCACCCCTGCACCTCATCCCCACCGCGTCCCCGCCCCATCCCCGCCGCGTCCCTCCGCGCGCAGGTGGACCCCCGCCCTTCACCTTGAAGGACTCAAAGAAGCCGCCACCCCCGCCGCCGTTTTCCATCTTGTCCTCGTCGCCGCCCAGGCCCATCATGGACTGACTGTGGATGTGCAGCTCCTCATAGAGCGTCTCCAGGAGGGCGGCCCGTGTCCGCTCCTGTGGGCCCAACCATCAGGAGAGACCCCAGGGATCAGTCCTTCTTCCTGCACTTGGAATCCCGGCCGCCTTCTCTGAGTGGGAAGTGGGCCTGGGCCCCAGACGCCTCTACCGGTTTCCCTCGGGCCCCTGCGCAGCTCCAGCAGCGCCCGGGGGTCTCACCACAGCTCCTCTGAGATCTTGCTTCCCCACGCCCCACCTCCACTGTGTCATCTGTGCCGTCAGCCTACCTCCGAGCCCCTCCTGGGCATTCCATAGGAACCCCTGCTTCCTCTCCCTGGATTCTGGCCCTGCTCACTGGATTCTGGCCCTGTCGGATCCATCCTTCCCCTAGGCGGCCCTCCCTAAGGCCAAGGTCTGAACATGGCTTTTCCCTTCCCAGGAGGCTCGGCTGAAATTCTAGGGGGTGGTGGGTCCCAGTTCCAAGAGCCCATGCTCACCTCCAGCTTGGCAAACTTCTCTGCCTTGTAGCAAGCATATTCGGCATTGATCAGCTTTGTCAGCAAAAATTCCTGGAACTCAGGCCCCTGAGAGCCCCCAACGTGGAGAAGAGAAAGGGGGGAGGTCAGGGGAACACAAGAAACCGGGGGCTGAGACGCAATGAGTCAGGGGCTGGGGCTCTGCTGGGTTCTGTCCTCTTCACTCCTGGAAGGGCACCTCCCTGAGCTCAGTGCCCCAGCCCAGGCGCCTGTGAGAGGCCCCCATGCCCTTCATGGCTGCCCACCCCTCAGGAGAGCTGGGTCGGGGGTCTCCCACCGCCTCGGTCTGGGAGATCTGTTGGGGGATTGGAGCTAAGGCTCCTTCTGAGAGATGAGAGACGTGTGCCCCCACCCCCAAACATTGTAGAAGACTGAAATTGTCAAAAAGACAACAGAGGGGAGGGAAGGTCACAGAGTCTGCTATGCAGAATGTAAAGCAATGATACAGTCTACTCTGTGACTTTGTGAAACAGTCACAGTTCTTATCAAGATGGACAGAAAAGCTGGGCCCCAGCCAATCCGTTAGGGGAGCCTGGCTGCCCTGGCACCCAGGGGGGCTCCACGACCTAGTACAGTGCACTGTGCACCCCAAGGCCCCCACCCATTTAGTCCTGCTCTGCCCACGGCGGGGCTGGGAGCTGCCCCTCACCTTCCGAAACACAGCGGGGTCCGGGAGGGGTGGCCCGAAGAAGGGGACGTCATCTCTCGCAGTGACGGACACCTGGAAGGGAGGGTGGGTGTCCCTGGGGGGTCCCCACACCAGCCAGAGACCCCTGATTCGCCTCTCTAGCCCGATGCTTGGCACAGGGCTGCCCCTTGGCTGGGGACATTCGGTGACTACAGATGGGGTAAGCAGACCCCAAGTTTTCAGCGGCTCCATCCTTGGTCTTGAATTTGAGTGGTGAGGAGGGGTGGAGGGTCTCTGGGCTCATGAGGGCCAAGAGGAGGAGGAGAATAAAGAGCGGAAGAGGGTAAGCAGCCTTTTTTAGGGGAGGGACTTCAAGCAGCAGAGAGGATGGGATGGGAATCCTCCGCCATCATCCGGGCAACAGCTGGGCTCAGAGCCCTCCGGACAGCACGCCTATTCAAACCTGGGAAAACCGAGGTTCGGAGAGGCCTTGCAGCGAGTGAGGACGGGGCTAGGAGGGTGCCCTCGGGAGGCTCCGAGATCACCCACCTTGTAGAGGGGGCCGTCAGGGCCCCCGCCCTCGGCCTGCACCACCACGTAGGCGTGCAGGAAGTTGGACGCAATCATGTCCGGCACAAACGGCGTGTTCTCGTCCTGGAAGACCACAGCCACGATGTCGTTGCCAATGTGTCGCTTCCGCTGCAACTGAACACAGGGCCACAGCCTTTCAGCACCTGGCAGGGGGTGCGGGGAGGGTGCCCACCGGGGTGGAGGGGGGCTGGGGGGTAGGCAGAGGGGCATATCTAGGGAGTGGCTTCCCCTCCAGAAAAAGGTGGCGAGAAACTGGTCTTAAAATTGTTTTTGTTTTCTTGGAATTCTGTGGCAGAGGAGAACACTGAGGCTGAGAGAGCAGGGGCCTGTAAGGTCTTCCAGTGACCTCGGGGACTTGGATCCAGGCCCCTGGTCCCCAGGCCCTACCTCTCTGCCCTCCTCCTGTCTAAACACCCCACACATGGCCCCTCCTGCACAAGTTAAGTTCCGCTCGGTATATATGAGTTGCTAAATTGAACAGAGAACCTTATTCAAAGAAAATGAAAAGACATTAAGGGTAAGGAAGAAACGTTTCCATTTTTCTCCCATGATGCCTTCATCCGCCTGGGGTGGAGGCGTGGGGGTCTCAGGGAGAAGGCAGGCAGCCCCCAGGAAGCTTAGGGCACAGTGGCAGATCTCCGAGTTCAGCTCGGGGAGCGTGCCTTGTGCTTGCTCATCACCAGGCCTCTGCAGAAGGCGGGAGCCATTCTCCCCAGGAACACTCCGCCTCCCTCTCCCACCTCCTCTGCAGCCAGAAGTCACTTGATCTTGAGCGCTTTGCCTGACTCCCACCTCTGCCAAGTCTAAGTGCCCCCGAGTGACCTGACAAAGCCCTTCACTCCCGCTAAAAATCCTCACTTACTGAGCTCCTGCTCCATCGCCACCAGATCCTGTTCTAGCCACTCTGTGTGCATCCTCTCACTTGGGCTCACCTGTGAGGTAGGTGCCATTATTGTCCCCATTTCACAGATGTGGAAACTGAGGCTCCCACAGCATCACAGCCACTTTTCACCCTGCCCCAACCAGAGAAGGCCACAAGTCGGGGGACTGGATCATTTCCCTCTCTCTATCCCAGGGCCCACTGAGTCTGGTGTGGTGGACGCTGAAGGAGCAGGTAGATGGATGAACAGGAGGACAGGCAGAGGGCTACCTGCTGGGCGTCTCCTTCTGTGTAGGGCAGCTTGGTGGACACGTGAAACATGATCTCCTTGTTGCGGAAGTTGCAGTACACAGACTCGGTCCCCGTCTGCCCGTGGGTCACGTCCAGGCCTCCTCGGAACCTGCCCCAGGCCCCCCCAGGCCACAGCTCAGTCTCCAGCCCCAGCCAGGCCTCGGTGGGACCAGGACGGGGGCTCCGTCCCTGCCCAAAGGCATGGGTCGGATTCTCATCTGCCTATCCCAACCCAGGGCTCACCCCTTAAAGTCCTGCAATTTGACCTTCTGGCCCAGAAACTCGAGGAACTCCACGAAGGCAGGGCTCTCCTCGTTGGTGCTGAAGAGTTCTTCCTCGGAGGTCTGGCAGGGGGGCAGGCACACAGAGGGCAGAGGTCATCAAGCTGGGGTGCCATCCCCCACTCACACCCAGGAAGGCTGGAAGGGGGACCTCTGGCAGGCCTGGGGTTCCTGAGCTCGAGTCCCCAGGTAAGGGCTCTCCGTGGCAAAGCTCTGAGGCCCCAGGTACATGGGCAGATGGGAGAAGGGGACCGCATACCTGCCCGAGCTTCTGATAAATGACTCCGAACTTGAAGTTATTGCTGATAACGTGCTCGTCGAAGGTGACAATGAGGCGAGAGGCCTGCAGGGAGAGGGTGACGGGTGAAACACACTGCCTTTATTTTCCTTTTTTAATTTGTATTTTATATGGGTGTATAGCCAATTAACAATGTTGTGATGGTTTCAGGCACACAGCAAAGCACCTCAGCCAAACATACCCATGTATCCATGCTCCCCCAAACTCCCCTCCCATCCAGGCTGCCACATAACTGAGCAGAGCTCCCTATGCCATACAGTAGGTCCTTGTCAGTTATCCATTTTAGATATCGCAGTGTGTGCATGTCCTTCCCAGACTCCCTAACTATCCCTTCCCTCCATCCTTCCCCACTGGGAACCATAAGTTCACTCTCTTAAAGTCTGACACACCGCTTTTTCAAGTTCCTGTTTATGGCTCTACGTGCCAAGCACTGTGCCAGGCACTCCACATGCATCATCTCATCTTCTTCTTGGAAAGGGTCCGTGAGGGACTCTCACTGCCCTCATTTCACAGATGAAGATGCCCAGGTTCTGAGAGCTGAAGGAACTGACTTGCTTAGGTCAACAACTGCCAAATGGCAGAGCTGGGGCTTGAACTCAGGTCTGTTGGATTCCAAAGCCTAAGCTCACTGCTCCTGAGTTTTGCCCACGAGCTCCCACCCCAACTCTGCTCTAACACCGGCCTGATGTCCAGCTCTTCTATGAAGTCATCTCATCATTCTAGGACAGGCCAAGTCCCGCCACTGTGCTGTGGAGCCTTGAGCAAGTTCCCCTCCTCATCTTGTCCTCTTCTGTACCTGGGAGGTGGGACCTGATCACTGAGACCCTCCTTCAGGGGACCTTTCCTGGACCACTCACTTCTCAGGGACCTCACCTTGCTGGGGAATTCAGTCAGAGCCACAGGCTACACCTGTCTTTCAGGGTCCAGCTCTTTTGAGAAGCCCTCTGGCTCACTGTGGAGAACGCAATGGCACCCCACTCCAGTACTCCTGCCTGGAAAATCCCATGGACAGAAGAGCCTGGTAGGCTGCAGTCCATGGGGTCGCTAAGAGTCGGACACGACTGAGCAATTTCACTTTCACTTTTCACTTTCATGCATTGGAGAAGGAAATGGCACCCCACTCCAGTGTTCTTGCCTGGAGAATCCCAGGGACGGGGGAGCCTGGTGGGCTGCTGTCTATAGGGTTGCACAGAGTTGAACATGACTGAAGCGATTTAGCAGCAGCAGCAGCAGCAGCAGCAGCAGCAGCAGCTGGCTTACTGAAGACTAAAGCCCCTCTCCTTCATCCCACACTATCACAGTGACTTCAGCACCCAGCACCAGAGCTGCAAGTGCAGCTGCCATCTGCTGGGTGGTACCTAAGGAGGCGCCTGTGTTACTCTCTCCCCAGGTCCCCTCCGGAGTCAGAAAGCAAGGCCAGTGGAGCCTTGGCTCGGGAGCACAGATGACCCTTAGATGGGTCCCCAAATGGCACTTGAGAATTTCCAGAGGCAAGAAAGACTTGCCTCCAAGGCAGACAGCACTGGGTTCAAATGTGGACTTCCTTATCTGCTGGGCGTCCCTAAGGCAAACCTTTCTGGGCCTCTAGTTCCTCTTCTACAAACCGCGGACTTTGCAGGATTATTGTGAGGATTAAATGAGAGAACTTAGGGAAAGTACCCTGCACAGCGCAGGTGCCCAATACATGCTTGATCTCCTAGTTACCCACCCTCCCCAGGTCCAGCCATACCTTGGGGTACAGCACAGGATAGAATCGATCCACATTCACGTCCTCACACACCAACTGCAGCAAGAGATAAGTGAAGGCCTGAGGGTGGGCCCTCTGGGCCTCCCGGGCCAAAGTCGGGTGGCAGGGACAGCAAGACAGCAGAGATGTGCAGTCAGGGCTGAAGCAGCCTGGGCGTGCTGTCACTCAGAATAAGGCAGGCAGAACTGGGGCCCCTGTCTCCAAACGGTGCCCAAAGAGTGCCCCAAACACACAGCCCACGTGTCAGGGGAACGCGGAAGGGGCAGGACCCCAGAGACAGGCCGCAGCACCCAGACCAGGATCTGGGGCTAAAGCCGAGGGTCTGCAGGGGCCAGGCCGCAGCCCAGCTCTGGGCCCATGGGGGCTGCCTGCAGGGCTCCGCCCAATGGAGCAGACGCCTCACCTTTGCCATCTGGACCACGTTGGGGAACTCAGTGAGGCAGGAGATGGGGATGACGTCGTGGTATGTCCGGCACTTGGTCCTGGGAGAAGAAAACCCACGCTGAGAGGTGAGGAAGGGGGAAAGGGAGACGGGAGCCCCGCCCCAGCCAGTAAGACCAGGAGGGGCAGACCTCCGGGAGGTCCAGAGGGGAGGAGGGGCCAGGGCTGGCCTAGGTGCTGACCTGCTGTGCAGCCTCAGGAAAACCGCCTGCCCTCTCTGGGCCTCCATTAGAAGAGCGGGTAAACTGGGATGGGCTTGCAGACCCTGAGTCCGCGGCCCTCCCTGCTCGCAGGCCCCCTCACCCCGCCCTCACCTGAGCAGCAGCCGCAGGTGTTCCTGGTCCCCGATGACATCATACTTGAGTGAGAAGACAAGGTGGCCCAGGGCGGTGTCCAGCGAGTAGTAGTTAAAGTGCTCCTGGGGGGAGGGGGGCCAAGGGAGCGAGCCAGGCTGAGCCTGAGGCTTCCAGAAACCCACCCAGAAGGCCAGCTCCCCGCGGGGCGGGGGTCCCTCCCCAAGCAGCGGATGTCCGGGCTGACAGCACACTCTGCCTCAGAGAGTGCGTGTGTGTGTGTTAGTCGCTCAGTCGTGTCTGACTCTTTGCAAATCCCGTGGACTGTAGCCTGCCAGGTTCCTCTGTCCATGGGATTCCCAGGCAAGAGTACTGGAGCGGGTTGTCATTCCCTTCTCCAGGGGATCTTCCCAACCCAGGGATCAAACCTGGGTCTCCTGCATTGCAGGCAGATTCTTTACTGTCTGCGCCACCAGGGAAGCTCTCAGAGACATGCATTTAAATCCCAGCTTTGTTGCTGGCCAGCTGGGCAACCTGAGAAGGCCACCTTACCTTTCTGTGCCTCTGTTTCCTAGTCTATAAAGTGGGAGTGAGGCCAACTACCTTGTGGGAAGGCGGCGGGGACTGGGAGAGGCAGTGCCTGAAGCAGAGAAGGGGTTCCTGAATGTCTATAGTAACCTCGGCTCTCTGAGTCCTCAGCAAGGTCAGGACCACATCTGTATGTACATGGCATCTCCCAGCCCCTACCCTTCTCCGAGCTGGCCACACAGTATCTGTGTGTGTGTGTGTGCGTGTGTGTGTGTGTGTGTGTGCGCGCACGTATGCATTCAGTCATGTCCGACTCTTTTGCGACCCCCTGGACTGTAGGCCACCAGTCTCCTCTGTCCATGGGATTTTCCAGGCAAGAACACTAGAGTGGGTTGCCATTTCTTACCCCATGGGATCTTCCCGACCCAGGGATCGAACCTTTTGTCTCCTGCACTGGCAGGCGGGTTCTGCACCATCTGGGAAGCCCACACAGTAGGTGCTCAATAAAAATATGTCGACTGACTGACTGTTCAACTCGTAGCTCTGTGGCCCCCGAAGCCAGCACCCGTGAGAATCAGGAAATCAGGAAACGAAACATCATGAACACACTGGGCGGTTGGCCTGGCTGGCTCCCATCGTCCCGCCGTACCTGGGAAGCCGCGGGGTTGGGAAGAAATACTCCCCAGGGCCCAGGGGAGACTGCGGCAGGGCTGGCACCCCTGAGAGCAGGGCAGGGCTGGCACCTCCAGGTGGGGAGGCCCCAAGGCCAAGGACGGGAGTGCCAGATTTTACCCCACGTGACCCTGGGCTCTCCTGCCAGCTTGGCTCCCCAGCCACGCCCACGCCAGGAGTCATCATCGAGGAAGGAAGTCCTATTTAGCAAGAACATTAGAGTGGGTTGCCATTTCCTTCTCCAATGTATGAAAGTGAAAAGTGAAAGGGAATTCACTCAGTCGTGCCCGACTCTTCGCCACCCCATGGGCTGCAGCCCACCAGGCTCCTCCGCCCATGGGATTTAAATATAAACAGCTGCACTCAAAGGGCAGGAGGAAAAAAATGCAGGGGCCAGGGGATGGGCCCTGCACATCCACAGCTCAGGGGCGTCTGCAGGGACCTGGGGCAGAGGCCTCCCAGCCCTGCTTGGGCACAGGGTAGTGGAAACCCCCAGTGCTTGGCACCATGTGCAGAAGAGGAGAGGCAGGCACTTGGCAAGGAGGGCTGCACCAAGGCCAAAGTCACCCTAACCTCTGCCAGACCAGGGCCCACCGCTTCCCCAGTCACCCTGCCTGGAGGGGCGAACGGCCCTGCCCCTCTCCGCGGGCCCCCGGCCCCTCCTCTCTGTGCTGCTAACCGGACCCTGGTCATTATGCTTCCCCCAGGAACTCCTGACCTGTACCCCTTCCGATCCTCTGGTGCTCATGGCTCTGCCTTCGTCCCGTCACTCACCGCTGTCACTCATCACTCTGTTAGCAAACCCCTCTGAGTGCCAACTGTATGTGCGGTCACACAGTCCCCCGGGTCTCACCAACTAAGAGCCTCCGGACTGTGGGCTCCTGGGATGCAGGTCCCCCTCCACTCACGGGTGCAACCCCCTGCCCGGCTCTGGGTCTGTCCCCAGGCGTAGCTCCTGAGGCCGAGCCTGCTGGTTTGGTTCCCGTCACCCTTTAGCACCCACACCCACCAGGACCAGGCCAACGCCGTGGACCCAGACTCAGCACACGCAGCTCCTCAACACCTCAGAGAGTCGTGCATCCTTCCCGCATGTGTGCAAACACACATGCCGCACACAAACGCGCACACATATAGGCCTGGGAGCGAATGCCAGGAACGTGACCACGTGTGTGCGTGCATGCTGAGTCGCTTCAATCGTGTCTGATTCTTTGTGATGCTATAGACTGTAGCCTGCCAGGCTCCTCTGTCCCTGGGATTCTCCAGGCAAGAACACTGGAGTGGGTTGCCACACCCTCCTCAGGGGACCTTCCCAACCCAGAGACTGAACCTGCGTCTCTCATTCTCCTGCATCGGCAGGCGGGTTCTTCACCTGGGAAGCCGGCAGGTCTCAATGGAAGGTCAGCCAGAGCCAGGTCCAGCTCCGAGCTCGGTAACTGTGTGACCTGAACCGATCCACTGTGCCTCTGAGCCTCTTGTTTCCTCTTCTGGAAAAATCAGGACAGTCCTGCTGTCCCAGAGTTAATTATGAAGGGGTAATAACAGCTAACATTTCACTGAGCACCTACTAGGGGCCAAGCGTGGTTCTCAGTGCTTCACATGTACTTCTATCATCCTCATTTTTATAGATGAGAAAACAGGCTCAGGAAGGTTAGACACCTGCCCAAGGTCACTCCACGAAGCAACAGAGGAGTCAAGAAGCGCCCTCAGGTCACGAGACCCCAGAGCCGGCGCAAACATTCCACCACTGCACTCGTAATTGATGGCACCTGGAGTGTGGTCCCGGCGTGTGACCTCCTCCCCAGCTCCCGCTGCCTCGTCCAGCAGCTTCTGCCCAGGAGCTGGGCGATGCCAGCACACGCTGTATGGGGCAGGGGCCTGGATCTGGGGCAGGTGGTGGCATAGGGGCTGCCCCCGTCCAGGTCACCCCATCGCCCACCTCAAGCTGCCTGAGCACACAGCCTGGGTCTGTTTTGTTCGCTGCTGTATCACTGGCGCCCAGAACCGGACCAGGCACCCAGCTGGCGCTCATCACTCGCTCACCCTGATTGAGCACTTGCCTGGCGCCAGAGGCCTTTCTATACGCCTCACAAATAGCATCGCGTTGAAGGCATGAGGTGGGAATCACCACCCTCTCCGTTTGTACAGGTAAAGAAACCAAGGCACAGAGTGGGAAAGCCACTTGCCCGGGGTCCCACGCAGTCAGAGGCAGACTCTGCTAACCACTACGCCATCATGCCGCCTTGGTGCCATCCATATTTGCTGATTGAATGAGCGGATCCACAACACATGCTCCCTGGACTCCTGGGATGGCCGGCCAGCCCAGCCTCCACCCCCAGGGTTGCGCAGTGACCCCCTCCGCACCCAGCCCGGCACTCCCAGCCCAGCGGGCCACCCCACCTTGCCGAGAAAGTGCTTTCGGTAGAGGCGGGCGGTGTGGTTGCACTCCAGCTTCACCTTGGTCGTGGGCGACTGCAGCGGCTCTGTCTCTGGGATGCTGGTGATTTCGTGATTGGTGCCTTCAATCCAGTAGCCCCCAAACTGGGGCAGCAGGATCAGGGGGAAGGGCCCTTCTCGGCCCAGGACCTGAAGGAGCACTCAGCTGAGGGTCACCCACCCTGCACCTCGGTGGGGGCCTTGGGACACCCCCCCCAACTTGGACCCGGAGCCACTTCTGTCATGGCTGAGGGGTACCAGGGCATAGCCTGGAGCCTCCGAGGGTCCCCCGGCTCACACCCAGGGCCCCCTCCCACCTATTTGGTTGGCCAGAAAGTTTGTTCGGGTTTTTACAGACGATGGGACGGAAAAAACCCAAAGGAACTTTTTTGCCAAACCAATACTAGCTCGAACCCTTCTCCTCCCCCTGCAGGCCCAGACCCAGACACACACAGCCTCGGAGGATGGGGGTGTGGGGACAGGTAGAACTGGGGGAGGGGGTGGGGCGTGACGCTGGCCGAGAGGCTGGCATGTGGGCTCAGACGCCTAAGGGTTTGAGTGGGCTCTGAAGTCCTGGGCCTGGAAACGGAGGCTCCAGCACCCACAGCAAGGCCTGCGGTCAGGCTCGTGACAGGAAGGAGGACCTGGGTGTCTGGACTCCCTGCTGGAGCGCCTCCCAGGCTCAGGGTGGAGACCAGCCCCGTGGGGTCTCCGGCTGCTTACCTCGTGGACACTCGGGTACGGAATGTAGTCCTCCTCTGTCTGCAAAACAGGGCAGGGCAGAGGTCACCCCTTTCCTCCAGCCTCCCCAGGACACCTGTGGTTCCGCCAGCATCACCCACCCCCGCCCCCAGGCTGGAGGAGTGGATGGGGCCGTATCCTCACCTCCCCATCCCACGGTGGGGGGCTGGGGGGTGACCCCACGAGGCAGGGGCTGGGGCAGGCTGAGCTCGCTAGGTGCTGGCAGCCTCTTCCGAGCCTCCCTCTGCCCGGTGAAAAGGAGGCACATAGCCTCCCCAGGAGACACACCTCTGGACGGGTGGCCCTCAGTGCATGGGAATGGCTTGGGGGGCTGGTTACATGGACTGCTGTGCCCCACCCCCAGAGCTTCCCAGGCTGTGGGTCTGGGTGGAGCCCAAGAAGTTACATGCCAACCTGCCCTCCAGGTGACGCTGATGCGTCTGGTCTGACGACCACACTTTGAGCAGCCTGGCTCTGGACAAAGCATGAGCCTTGTAGCCATGAAAGCCCTCATCCCTACAGCCCTGGGCCCACTCCTACAGGACCAACCGGTCTTCTTGGAGGGCAGGGGTCCCCAGTCACCCACCACAGAGCTCGATACCTATCAGGAGGGGCCCTACAGCCCCCACGCCAAGAAAATTCTGAGTCTCAAGAAACTCCACACGTGTCTTTCAGTCCTGAGTTTCCTGGCAGTCTCCTCTGGAGGCTGGGGGGGCCACCGGGCCACCCCCTCCCCATCTCCTGCCCCCACCCCCCTCAGTCTTCCCAGGCAGGGGCTACAAGGTGCGAGGAGCACACGCCTCCGGGTCCTGGGTATAGCTGGCTTCAAGGAAAACCTCTTACAGCAGGCTGTGAGGGATGCGGCTTCAGTTCTGGGAAGGGGGAAGCCTGGAGAGGCACGGAGAGTTTACAGCGGAGTGGAGCTGGTGAGGAGGAGTGGAATAAGGGCCCCAGGCCTATAGCAAGCGAGGGGTTCTCCGCATCTAGGCCTCCCAGAGCACAGGGACTAGGTGTGCCCGGCTTCCCCCTTGGCCTTAGCACCTGGCCGGCAGTGAGACCGCTCCAGGAAAGGATGCTGGGTCCTCCTGGGCTGGCTGCTCCACTCGGCCATCACATCTCCCACCTCTAGAAAGGGGGCCTGCCTCCCCCGTCCCCATCCCCTTCCATCCCCAAGCCCTTGGGAGTGCACTGCTCGGGAAGCCGACTGCCCCCAGAAGGGTGGAGTGGGACCAGTGTCCAGACCTACTTTGAGGGGTGGTGGGAAGGAGCATCGCTGTTCATCCATCCTGCTTCCCTGCAAAGAGAAGGCAGCACAGCCCATCATGGCCCTGCCGTGCCCAGTGCAGGGCCGCTCCCCGCTGCAGGCAGCACCCCCTCCAGGTAGATGGTGATGTTTGGGGGCGGGGTGGGAGTGGGGGCTCCCAGGGCAGGGTGCTGGGTACCCAGGCCTCCGGCCTCGGAAGGGCGGGCCCTCCTAGAAGGCCCTGGGGCTGAGGGAGGCGGGCAGCAGCTGGGGGCGCTGGCCGCTGCTGGGAGTGGGGGCAGGGCTGATGCAGGAGCTGGGGAGGGAGGGAGGCGTCTACACAGATGCGCCGCTGGGTGGGAACGGAAAGACAGAAAACTCAGAGAGGCAGAGAAACAGAAAGATGGCGGGGGACAGGGTCTGAAGGGTGAACCAAAGCTCAGGCAAGCTCCCGAGCTTTGTTCAAGTGCCATGCCCACACCTCCCAACACCTACCCGAGCCAAACAGCAGGCAAGGGGCCTGGAAGACCAGAGTGGAGGAGCGGAGGGGTCAGGCAGGGGGATGGGGGCTGCCCTCCCCGCTGCAGCCCAGCCTCTGGTTGCCCCGTGCCCTCTTCCCACTCCACATGGGGGTCCTACAGAGCCTGCGACGCTCTTGGGAGACGGGGGATGGTCTGTGTAGGCGAGGGTGGGTTGAGGTGCTGAACCCGGCTGCCTCCACAGGAATGGGAGCTGGGGAGACCCAGGTGGGCCCTAGGCCCCGGGGGTCAGCCAGGGAGCTGGGCATTATCAGTGCCTGTCCTCTCTTCTGACCCCGACGGGGAGCTCTGGACGCCGCACCGTCACCATCTCCTCCTGGCACGGTCTGCAAGAGCTCCCGGGCCGGTCCTCAGAGAGATGTCGGGCTGAAGATACAGCAAGGGCCGCCCCCCAAGCCCCAGCCCCGCTCCCTCGGTGGCTCCCTAGAACAGGCTTCAGAGCCCGCCTCACCTGCATCTTTTCAATCATCTCAAACAGATCTGTGTTCTGCAACAGAGATGGGGAGAGCAGGTCAGCGCTGGGGTGGCCCCGCAGACACCGCAAGTCCCCAGGGTATCTCCACCCACCCCAGCCCTCCCGGTTCTCCAGCCCTCGACCCATCCCTGGGGATCTGTCCGAGCAGCAGAGGGACCACAAGGGACGCCGTTTAGGCTGGGGCTCTGTGCCACGGACTGGGAGAGTCTGACCAGCTGCCTCAGGCTGTCCACCCAGAGTCCAGGACCCTTTCCAGGCAGCCCACCCCAAGTGATGCTCTGCCCCAAAGGAGGGCCTCAGATGAGAAGGCCATGACCTTCAGGGAGAGACACACCTCCCTGTCACCGCAGGAGTGGCAGTGCCACGATCGGCCCACGAGCCCCTCAGAGGAGCCCCAGGTCGCAGCTCCAGAGATGAACCCAGCTGGGATCCTGGGGAGGGTCGGTGGTGCCACCCACCTCTGGAAGGAGGACCCCACCCTCCCCACCAAGCAGTGTGGGCTTTGGGGCTGTTGGGGGGCCGAGAGAGGATGCTGAGATGTCCCACTGGCCTGATACCTGAGTGTGAGTGTACACACCCTCACCTACCTGTGTGTGAGTGCACACACACCCTCCCCTACCAGCGTGTGAGTGCACACACACCCTCCCCTACCAGCGTGTGAGTGCACACACACCCTCCCCTACCTGCATTTGCGTGCACACACAGCCCCTCCTCCCCCTCACATGGCCACCGGGCTCTCCCGAGGCCAGCCTGGGCACACACGGGGTTAATCCAGCCATCTGCCAGCTGTGCTTGGCAGCTTCGGCCTCTCCAGCGCCAACTCCCTACGAGCCTTCCTGGAAGGCGGCATCCTTGCTGGCTGGCAGGGCTGGGGGCTGGGCCTGGGAAGCCCCTGGAGTCTCTAGGAGCACGCCCCTCCCCCAGCACCTTCAAGGCCTCAATTCAGTCGGCTCCTGCTGTCCAGCGGGGGCACCTCTGGAGCTCACACACACGTGCCGTGGGGTTGTACACCAGGAAGCACATATGCCTTCTCTCTCTCTCTCTCTCTCTCTGGATCAAACACACACAGGCCTGCACGCCAATATTTAAACACGGTCTCACTGTACCAAAGAAAGCAAACACACAGAAACCCACCGCACAAACCCACCAGGTCTGTGTGCACCACTTCTTAGACTCAGAGCTACACACGAACACACACAAACACATATCAGTGTTCTATGTCACACAACAGCACACTCCCTCACACACACACAGGTCCAAGTCCCCCAGGAGCCACACACACAGAGGCAAACCCATCCCTGTGTTTTGCTCTGCTTGCTTTTAGTCGCTCAGTCCTGTCCAACTCTTTGCAGACCCCACGGACTATAGCCTACCAGGCTCCTCTGTCCATGGGATTTCTCAGGCAAAAATACTGGAGCAGGTTGGGTTGCCATTTCCTTCTCCAGGGGATCTTCCCAACCCAGGGATCGAACTCCAGTGCCTCCTGCAGTGGCAGGTGGGTTCTTCACCACTGGGCCCCCTGGGAAGCCCCACCCATATGAAAATCTGTGCAACTGCACCAGTAATTGCACACAAAGCTACACAGACACCACACGACTGCTCTCAAGACCGTGTTTTGAGCGATACAATAACACGCGCTTGCAGACACAGGCAGGTATGTTCATGGAAGCGGAGCCACAGAGCCCCACCCCCACCCACAAGCTCACCGTCCCCGTCAGAGTCACACACCCTGTGTAACAGACACGCCAGACTTGATCCCACAGCACTCGGAGAAAAAGAAAAAAAGCATGCAATAGCTAGGGGAGTGCTTAATTGCCAAGGATGAGGGGCTTGGGTCTGAACCCTCCCCCCAACCACGCAGACAGAGCTCTGTGAGAGATCACCAGACACGGACACCCCTCGTGCACCCCGCTGTGAGGCCTGCCCACAGAAACGCCCACCCTGGAAAACGCACGACAGGTGTCCCAGGAGATGGGTGACCTGCGGCCCTCGTGGCCACACCCGACACTTGAGAGCTTGGAAGAGACAATTCCACAGCAGTGCCGGCGGAGACCACAGACTCACAGTCCAGGCAGGCAAACACGCCTGTCAACTAACACGCTGTACAGCGAGCAGCGTCTGTTGTACCTTGTTCAGCAACAGCGGTCGTGTGCCCGAATGAGCCACACAGCCTCGACCCAGCACAGGCCCAGCGCCGGCCATCCCGGGGCACCCGTGTCCTCCAGGACACCCCACTTGGGGTGACCTCACACGGCCAGGAGCAGGCACCAGGAGTCGCAGCCACCTAACACTGACACAGGGCTCACTGTCACCCAGGGCACGCACAGCAACAAGTGACACCGCAGATCCAGCCTCACTCGTGCACCAGACGCCCTGACACAGGAAAGGCTGGGAGCCAAGTGGCCCAGGGCTCCAAGCAGAGTTACATGGTGACATCCAGACCCCTCGTTAAGGGGGGTAGGGGATGATGAAGTGGTCCCAAGGCTATCGCGTGCGCGCGTGCACACACAAACACACACACGGAGTGCCCCTCTAGCCCAGAGCCACAGCACCACCATGGGCACTCTGTTGCTCAGGCAGCTGCAGAAAGAGCCCAGGGCCTGGGACCCCAGGACAGGGGTGTGCCCTGTGGCCGCGGTGGCCGGGTGTCAGACCAGAAGCGAACACACCCTCCATGACGGAGCCTCGCACACCCGCCCTGCCCGGGACAGAGCCCGCCGGGCTCCGAAGAAGTTGGGCCGAACCGTCTCTGGCGGGCACCCCTCGGCCTTCGCCCCGGTCCTCACCTGCCAGCCGGCCCCTGCAGGCAACGATCCTCTCCGGGGACGGCCGGGGGGCGCCAGGGGCCGCGGCTGCGCCATCCCGAGCCCGGCCCGGCCCCGGCCCCCCGACCCCGGCGTCGCTCCCACTGGCCCGGCCGGCTCCGGCCCGCGCGAGACGCGCCTGGGTCCCCGCAGCGCCGAGCTCCGCGCTCGCGGCTCCGGGCTCCGGCGGCGCGCTGCCTGCGCTGGGCTCGCCGGGCGGCCGGGCCCTGAGGGGGCGGGGCGCCAGGTACGGGCGGCGCGGGGACGGGGCGGGGCTTCGGGCATCCGGGGCGGGGAGACGGGAGGCCCCGCCCCGCACGGGCCCGGGACACTGCGCCTGCGCGCTCTTGCCGGCGCCCGAGCGGACACCAGAGCACCCGGTCTGTCCGGTGCGTCCCTACCTGGCTTCCTATAACGTCCTTCTTCTAACCTCTCTTAACCCGGTCCATCCTAAAGGAAATCAGTCCTGAATATTCACTGGAAGGACTGATGCTGGAGCTGAAACTCCAATACTTTGGCCACCTGATGCAAAGAACTGACTCAGTGGAAAAGACCCTGATGTTGGGAAAGATTGAAGGCGCGAGGAGAAGGGGACGACAGAGGATGAGATGGTTGGATGGCATCACCGACTCCATGGACACGAGTTTGAGTAAACTCTGGGAGTTGATGATGGACAGGGAGGCCTGGCATGCTGCAGTCCATGGGGTCTCAAAGAGTCAGACACAACTGAGTTACTGAACTGAACTGAACTGAACCTCCTCTTGGGTACTGTGCCTTAGGGCCTCAGAGATGGGCTTCTTGGGCTGGGCTTTGAAGTCGGGAAGGAAGCGGCGGGGATGGGAGGCTTAGGTTGGAGACAGGGGTTTTCTTGAGCATCTGCTTAATGTTGGACCCTTTGCAAGTCTGATCCTCTCCCCACAACTCAAGAGGTAGGAATGTTATCCCCATTTTACAGAAGAGAAAACTGATTCCAAGAGATAATGTATGCTCAAGATCACACGGCTAAGAAAAGGCAGAACTAGCAATCCACCTCCATCCCCACCAATGCCTGACAGGCAAACTGGTACCCTGGTTTCCCCAGGCCCCAGGCCCATACCTGTCCCTTACTGCCCCTGACCCTGGGGAGAGGGCAGGAACAGGGGTGGCCAAGGCCCCATGCGTGGAGAGGACTTCAGGATATGTGGGTTCTAGCTCTGACCTTGCTAAACTTGCTGAGTAGACTTGAGTAAGCCCTTGCCACCTCTGTAGGCCTCAGCTTCCCCATCTGCAAAATACAATGCCTCCGCAGGCCCTCCAGCTGACCCTGCACTGTGTCTGCCACTGTGAGTGGGGGCAGGGCCGCAGCACCCCCTCCCCAGACAGATGCTGGGAAAGCAGTAATTGCTTCCTGAGTTCTGGCCAAGTCAACACCAGCTGCTTCGGACCCTACAGGGCAGGGCTGCCCACCAGCTCAGTACCCAACCTCTCTTCAGCTCCCTGAAGGAGTTGTTGGCAGCTACACACCACCACTCTCCATCTCAGGGCCAAGGGCTCCTGGAAGGAAGGCACTGCACCTTCCTTTCCCCTAGACCTGGCCATGGGTCAGGCTGGAGCCCAGGAAGCCAGCGGGAACCCTGGAGATGTGTGTTCCAGACACAGCGTAGCTTTGTTTTTAATAATTAACAGCAGCAAATATTGATTTATGCAGGCACTTTCAGGCCTGAGCGCTTCCGGGCACCCATCAAAATGCAGCCAGAGAAACATTCATTCCCACACGGGGAGGAGGCAAGAGCTGCTTGCATCAGTGGAGACGTGTGTGTGCCAGGAGTGGAGAGTGCGCACACGTGTGCCTGCAACTGTGTGTGTGTGACTCTGAGAGCAGATGTGACTGTGTGTCTGTACACATGTATCTGTATATACCTGCGTGTGTACACGTGCAAATCTGATTACATCTGCAGACATGTGGATGTGCCTGTGTGTGTAGGTGTGGGTAGGCTGTATATGTAAACAGGTGCAGATTTCTAAATCCTTGAGTAGAAAAACCCCTACAAGGGAACAGGGTAGGAGGGCCTTGGGTAGCTCTGTGTCTCTACAATGTGGCTTCCCAGAGAGAGAGATGTCCCTTCTGGGTGTTCTCTCCTGCCCTGGGAACATAATGAGGCCAATCATCCCTCAACTTCCTGATTGTAACTTTCCAAGATTACTTTCACAGTCATCACCCTTTTGCAAATGGGCCTAGTGGGTAGAGAAGCAACTGTCCCCTCTATTTTACAGACAAGGACCTGAGGCCCAGGGAGGGGCAGGGCTTTGCCCACTGATGCACGGAGGTCACCTGCTCCTCAGACTGGCTCCGCCATCAACATTAATGTGAGCAGAGCCGGGAGAGGGGGACGGAGAACATGTCACAGACCTGGGACCCCTCACCCCTCCCTGGTTTGCTGGGGACCCAGATGGATCACTCAGTCTCTCTGGGCCTCGGTTTCCTTTCCTGTCAAAGGAGAACAATCCATCGACTGTGTCTTGATCCTGGGATGGGCGTGGGCTGTGGGACGGGGCAGTCTGGAGCCCGCAGCCGTCTGAGCCTGTGTTGGCACAAATGGAGGCTTCCGGCCGAGCTGGGCAAGAGGCCAGGAAGCCTGGGGGAGACAGCCCAGCGCTAACCTGAGCAGGCAGGACTCAGGGAGATGGGCTCTGCTAACCCTCATGTTTCTGATGGGAACACTGAGGTGCAGGGAGGGGAAGTGAACCCAGGCCTCCTGCCGGATGCTTAGGGGGACAAGGACTGGGAACCTCACTTCTGAACCCAGCTGCCATGGAGTCGCTCCCTTCCAGGTCCCAGGATCCACATGGCCCAGTCTTGGGCTGTTGCCCAGGCACAGACAGCAGGAGAGGATCTCAAGGACCCCCTGATATAGTCCCTAGGACCCACACTTGGACCCCCTTGGAGGTGGTGATCCCCGAAAAGTACAGTATTCCTTGGCCATGTACCATTCCTGACCTAGGAGGGGTACATAACTCTTGTTCCAGGTCAGAATTCTGGGCGAGAAGCTTGGCATATCCTGTGTCTGCTATTTATTGGCTGTGTGACCTTGGGAAAACCACTTTACCTCTCTGGGCATCTGGATCCTTATCTCGAGAATGCCTACCACCCAAGGTTTGATAAAAGGACTGAGAAGCACGATACCTGTGCACACGCTTTAGGATCCGAAGAGTGTACTACACGAGTGAGAGCTTACTGCCCTCGGCATTAGAAATTCCACCAGACTAGGCACCCTGCTCAGACTACATGAGTTCCGGTCCTGGACCCATCACATCCTACCTGTGTGTCTTTGCGCAAGTAACTTAACCTCTCTTAGCTTCGATTTTCTCATCTGCAAAATGGGACTAAGAGGAGTATTAATATAAGTCCACAGTAGTTATAGTTTGGGGACGAAATGAGATCCTGCATGCAAAACATTAAGAACCCACCCATTAACTATTAAGCCCATGCTGCTGCTGCTGCTAAGTTGCGTCAGTCATGTCTGACTCTGTGCGACCCCAGAGACAGCAGCCCACCAGGCTCCCCTGTCCCTGGGATTCTCCAGGCAAGAACACTGGAGTGGGTTGCCATTTCCTTCTCTAATGCATGAAAGCGAAAAGTGAAAGGGAAGTCGCTCAGTCGTGTCCAACTCTTAGCAACCCCATGGACTGCAGCCTACCAGGCTCCTCCATCCATGGGATTTTCCAGGCAAGAGTACTGGAGTGGGGTGCCATTGCCTTCTCCGATTAAGCCTGTAGTAAATCTCAATAAATGCTTGTGGTTATTACTACTGATCCCCTGAAGAGGTTGTTTAGTTATCTATCTCCTAACCAGACCATGGCTCCTTGAGAGCAGGGTCCGTGTCAGATCGATTTCTGGCACCTCACCCAGCAGAAAGTTGACACAGGTCATGGGCCAGGCAAACATTTGATTTCGACGATAACAAGAACAGCCTCATTTACAGGGCTTTTACTCTGTGCCAGATATTATGCACAGTGTTTTATCATCACTTTTTCACACTTTACCCCACCTCACAGGGCTCCTCTGAGAAGCAGCCCTGTGAAGTGGGATATTCTCATTACACCCGATTTACAGCTGAGGAAATGGATGGTATTGTTGATAATGAAGATAAGGAAGAAAAGCTGTTTGGCCAGTTTATTCCCAGCTGTTTCTCCCCCCAACCTTACTACAGACCCTGGTTCAACCTCTGAGACTGTGTCAGGTCCATCACGGGCAAGCAGCGGTATCCCCTTGGGGGGCTAAACCTCAAGCCCCATCTACCCAAACATTTGGCCTCTGCCCAGCAGTCACTCTTAGATATCTCCTGGCCCTGGGGTGGGGGTGGGGGGTCCTCCAGACCGGGGGCCACGGGCAGGCGAGCACTTACCTTAGGTTGGAATGAAGCGGTCTGAGAGGGAACTAAATCCACTCTTGGCAGGTCTAGTGCCTGAGGGAAGCGCTGGTTCTGCCCATCACTCCTCCTGGAAGAGAAAAAGAGTCTGAGGTCAGGGAGGGCCCCAAGTCGGGAGATCTGTGAACTTTGGGAGGAAGAGTCATTCTCAGAATTGGGGGATGTTAGGGGAACAGATTTCAGAAAGGAGGGGAACCTGGATTCCCCAGGAAGCAGGAGGCGAGCAGGGCTTCCAACCTTTCCCAGAGGTCACAGATATGGACAAAGTGTCCCTGTAAACTCTCCATTAGGCCTCCCGAACCCACACTCCCAAATCACTGCAGATGGTGACTGCAGCCATGAAATTAAAAGACGCTTACTCCTTGGAAGGAAAGTTATGACCAACCTAGATAGCATATTAAAAAAACAAAGACATTACTTTGCCAAAAAAGGTCCGTCTAGTCAAGGCTATGGTTTTTCCTGTGGTCATGTATGGATATGAGAGTTGGACTGTGAAGAAAGCTGAGCACCAAAGAATTGATGCTTTTGAACTGTGGTGTTGGAAAAGACTCTTGACAGTCCCTTGGACTGCAAGGAGATCCTACCAGTCCATCCTAAAGGAGATCAGTCCTGGGTGTTCATTGGAAGGACTGATGCTAAAGCTGAAACTCCAATACTTTGGCCACTTCATGTGAAGAGTTGACTCATTGGAAAAGACCCTGATGCTGGGAGGGATTGGGGGCAGGGGAAGGGGACGACAGAGGATGAGATGGCTGGATGGCATCACTGATTCGATGGACATGAGTTTGGGTAGACTCTGGGAGTTGGTGATGGACAGGGAGACCTGGCGTGCTGCGATTCATGGGGTCGCAAAGAGTCGGACACGACTGAGTGACTGACCTGAACTGAACCCATACTCCAGCCAAGAGGATGTCCACAGCCCATTCTAAAGATGGGCAGACTGAGGCAGGGGTTGGGGGTTGCTGTATAGGGCTGAGCCCTGACCTCTGGACTAAGCAAGGCACACCCGTCCCTGAGCCTTGAGGGAGACAGCAGCCTTCAGGCTGAAAAGCCACCTGGGCCATTGCTACTATTAATGACAATAACAACAGCAGACACTCACTGGGCCAACGACATGCCAGGCCCCTGCCAAGCCCCTCTTTCAGGCCTGAGGGCACAAGAAGTCATCACACTGGTATTCCCAGTGTACAGGTGAGGCCCCAGAGGTATGCAGAGGTCCCATAGCTGGTCAGTGGCCGAACCAGCATCTGTGTGATGCTTGACTGACTCCAAGCCCAGACTCTGGGCCCACACCCACACCCTCCCGAGGACAGGAAGCAGGTCTGGCGAGGGTGAAGTCAGCTCCTGTTATCCTAGAAAGACTGCCGAGGAGGCCGCTTCTGGGGTCAAGGGGAGGAAGTGCCCAGTGGCTCCCGGGACCCAGGTGGCCCAGGCCGGGCAAGCAGGCCCGGCTTCCACCCACTGCCGAGGGCCACCCTGACGTGGCTGCTGCCCCACCCCAGTCCCTCAACCAAGGCTGGTTCCTGGGAGGGTGAGTCATTCAGCCCACGGCCCGTTTGAGTCAGGGCTGAGACCGCCACACCCCAAGAGGGGAAGGGACTGTGGAAACCTGGCCCAGGAAGGAGACCCTGAGAGAGCTCTGTGTCCCCTCCTGCTCACCTGGGCCCAGCTACTCAGGGAGCAAGGCTCAGAGGGACTGTCCATGGCCCTGGTGGGCTAGCGTCTTCCCAGGGGACCCTGCACTGGGCGGTCTCGATGCACAGGACAGACATGGTGGCAATGACGTTTGAGGCCTGTGACATCGTTGTAGGAGAGGTACGCCCAGGCACTTACTGGCTGCGTGACCTTAAAACAATGACGTACTCCTCTCAGCCTAGGTTTCCAGAAAAAAATTAAAAAATTGCATCCTAGAGCCTGGGCAGCTAGAAGGTGTTCACTCAATGAATTCTTTCTTTGATTCATTTGCTTGTGGTAAACTCTGCCTTCCCACATCAGGGTCTCATTAAGTATTTGTTAAACGGATGAGTGGGTGAATGAGTGAATGTTGGCAGTAGGCAGGCATTAAAGGTTTGTGAGAAAGAATGGCCTCCACACGGGTTTCTGCAGATCACAAGGCCCGGTGACGTGGGGAGAGACTGGGAAGTGAGGGTGGGTGGAGAGAGGCCCACAGAAATGGTCCAGACACATTCCACTGAGGCTGCCACGGGGACCCTGCAGACGGACCGAGTGCCTGGAACTGTGTCAGGCATGTTACATCCTCACTACTCTCCAGGGAGGTCGGCATTATTTACCCCTCCCTTTTATATATATATATATGTATACATATATGTATATATATATATTTTTTTGGCTGCGTTGGGTCTGAGTGGAAGCACACAGGATCTTCGATCTTCCTCACAGCATGCAGGATCTTCGGTGTGTCAGGCCAACTCTTAGTTGCGGCGTGTGGGATCTAGCTCCCTGACCAGGGATGGAACCCCCCTCTGCATTGGGAGCGTGAAGCCTTAGCCACTAAACCACCAGGGGTTTGTAAACCAAAAGGGGTTTGTTAAAAAAAAAAAAAAAACAACCTTTTTTACAGATGGAAAAACTAAAGCTTAGAGAGATGAAGCCACATCGCCGAGCAAGTGGGTGACAGAGCCAGAATTTAAAATCCGTGCCCTAGACCGATCAGGGCCAGTGCCAGCAGGATGGACAGCAGAACCTGGAAGTCTGAGAGTTGAAGCCAGGGGATGCCGGCTCCCCTTGACCGTGAGGACCACTGTGCTGGGAGGTGTGTGCCCATGACCGAGCTATTCCGATGCTCTGCTTCTGTCCGATGCTTCCCACACCCCAAGGCTCCGGCTGTGGCCACTGCAGGTCAGCCCGGCAGCAGCTCCCCCACACGCTCCTCTTCCAGCACTGGCCTCAGTTTCCCCGTGTCCTGCTGCCTCTCTCACTCAGGACTGCTCACTCGGGTGCAGTCCTTGGTAGGTCTCTCAAGGCAGGTGGGCTCTGGCTTCTGCCAGAGCCCCTCAGCTCTCCACTTCCTGGTGGGCCTGAGTCTCCCCCTCATGGGCAACTCCTCCACCTACAAGGTCACTTCGGGGTCCTAAGATGCTGGGCCCAGGAAGGCCTCCGGGATGAGGATGGACCAGGAGGTCTGAGGCTCTCGGCCCTGCCTGCCCCCACCCATCCCAGCCCTGCAGGGATTCAAAAACCACAAAAACAAAAGCCACAGCCTCCCTGTGCCTTCCGTGATTTTTATTAATCCTCACAGCTCCCCAAAGAGGCAGGTGCTCAAAAACCACCTGCTTTATAATTTTTTAATATTTATTTTAAATAAATATTTAAATAATAAATATTTAAAATAACTCCAGGTCTCAGTTGTAGCACACGGGACCTTTAGTTTCGGCCCGTGGGATCTAGTCCCCTGACCCAGAGATGGAACCCTGGCCCCCTGCACTGGGAGTGTGGACATAACCACTGGATCACCAGGAAAGTCCCCCAAACCACCTGGTCTTTGCACCACAAGGAAACTGAGGTTCAGAAAGGGATACAAATTCGCCCAAGGTCACACAGTTAATGATGTAGAACAGGCATCTGAACCCAGGCTTGTCACTCCAGAGCCAAGGATCTGGACTTCGGAGCATGGGCGGCCAGCCCTGTGGACCCAGCAGGTCAGATCGGTGAAGGGAATAGTAGCAGTAACAACGCCAACGGCAGCCAGTGCTGATACAGGACCAACCGTGTGCAGACCCTGCTGGACCGGCTTCACTCGTATCCCCTCATTTAATCCTCATCTTTCAGAGGAGGCAACTAAGACACAGAAGTTAAGCAGCAGGTCCAAGGTCAGGCTGACGGTAAGCGAAACACAGGGGATCCAAACCCCTGAACTTGGATCGAGACGCTGCCCTCATGCTCCACTATACTATCTACTCCAGTGCTCTTGCCTGGAGAATTCCAGGGACAGAGGAGCCCGGTGGGCTGCAGTCCATGGGGTTGCAAAGAGTCAGACACGACTGAGCGACTAGCACACTGGCTCACAGTAAACAGCCGTTGCTGAGTAAATACCTTTGGAGAAATGAGTAAACCCAGCCGCTTGCCTCCCCTCTGCCGGCTTCCTCCTCCTCCTCCTCCTCCTCTTGTCCTTCCTCACCTCTCACACACTCCCACCTTCCCAGCCCACCCTTCCTTCTCCTCTGCCTGTGATCTCTGCATTCCTCCTCCTATTTGGTCATTCTCCTCCCTCTCATGAACCCGAATCTCTCTGTCCCTCCCCTTTCCCGCCTACCTCACCCTTGTCTCCTCCTGGTCTCCTTCATTTTGTTCACATGCAGCCCCCAGTCTCTGCCCCCCCCTACTTCTCTGGAAACCTTCCTGACCCTATGGCCTGGCTCAGTTTATTTTTTATTTATTCTTTAATTTTTTGACCATGCCACCTGGCATGTGGGACCTTAGTTCCCCAGCCAGGGACTGAACCTGTGCCCCCCTGCAGTGGGAGCACAGCATCTTGACCACTGAATCACCAGGGAAGTCCCCCTGGCTCAGCTTAAAAACGCTTTACCTTCTTCCCACACACACAGCAGCTGGGAGGTGCCCGGGGCTGACGGGGGACATGGGGAACTCTCGCCACTTCTTTCCCGTGGCCAGGACCGCAGTCATATCTGCACAGCGCACTACAGTTTGCACAGGCACCATCTCAATCACCATGGCAGCTGTGTGAGGTTGGGTTATCATCAGCCTTCTTCCAGATAAGAAAACTGAGGCTCGGAGAGGTTAAGGGACAAGCCCAAGGTCATTCCAGGCAAAGGGTGGTGCCAAGGTTTCCCTCTAGTTCAGGGCTCTACTACCACACCCACCACCGCTGCTCTCAAGGCAGGCTGACCCCACTGTCGCCCAGCCCCCAGCGGCCTCCCCATAGCAGCCCCTGGTTCTGGCCGCCACCAAGCATCTTCCCGAGGTCCCGCTCCAGTCCTGCCCTGTCTGGCCTGGACATTCCTGGACACAGTAATAGGCGGCAGCCAGAAGGGAAGTGACTTCCCCAAGGTCACACAGAGAGCCGGAGCCAGCCTGGAGTCCGGGCCAGGTACACTCCAGGGTCACCTTCAGGCCCTACAGGTGTGTGGCCTGCAGCCAGCTGGCTCTGGCTCCCCTCCCCGCTGGAGTGTCCGTCTCCCCCTATGAAAGGGTGGGGCAGACTCCCAGGCGGGATGGGCCAGGCCGGAAGCCTGCCGACAGCTCCCGGGTTTCTTGGCAACTGTCACTGCACCGCCTCCCCCTCCCTTATCTCCACGTCGAGGTAACAATAATAATTGCCGTGTCGTGAGGCAGCTCTCTGTACTTTTCAAAAGCCCTCTTTATCTGCTCACGCCTGGGAGTCTCAGCGGAACTGGAGCGGAAGATAAGGCAGTCACTAGGATCCTCCACTCCCAGAAGGGTAAACTGAGGCTCAGAGAGGTTAAACAACTGTCTGGAAGTCACCCAGTGAGGCGGGAGCAGCTGGGGAGCTAGAACCAGGCCGCGCCCCAGTCCAGGGCCCCAGATGCTGCACTAGGGGGTGGGGGTGGGCGTGCATTTTAGGGGTGAATCCACACACTGCAAAAACTCAGGTCAGACCCAGAGTGCCCTGAGTCACCCAGAGTGACCGGGGAGACGGGGAAGGCAGAGGACAGGGGACTAGACGCTGCCCTGGTCGCTTCCTACCTGTTAAGCAGCTGGAGAGCTGGGGGGTGGGGGCAGGGGGTCCTGTCTTTTTCTTTGACCTATAAAATGAGAGAGGACGTAGCCACCTCCTAAGCCACGGATTAGAGTAAGCCCAGCAGAAGTGGTGGTATTATTATTATTATTATTATTAGACACTGTCCCAGACAGCCCGGCCCTTCAGGGCATCAGAGAAGGGGCTGGGGCATCCAGTGAAGAGGACTTGGCCCTTCGGCCATCCAGCAAGAACTGCCCCAAATGGAGCTCCCTGCACCCCCCACGGTGGGCCTGGCCGCTGAGGACTCCCAGCCTCATCCCCACACACGCCCACTTCCTGCCCTCACCTGGCTGGGCTGCAGGCAGCTTTTAAAGACCAGCCACGCTGCTTCCCACCGCGGAGCCTCTGCACAGGCTTCGCCCTTTGCCGGGAGCTCCTTTTTCCTTCTTTTCCTCCCAATAAACTATCCATGCTTTAAAATTCAGTTGATGATACAGGTGAACCTGTTTGTAGGTTCAGGGCAAGAGTAGAAACACAGATGCAGAGAATGGACATGGGTGGACACACGTGTCCCACATGGGGGGGACATGTACATACCACCACGTGTAACATGCATGGCTAGTGGAAAGCTGTGGAAGGAAACAGGGAGCTCAACCGATGCTGCGATGACCTGGGGTGGGGGGCGGGTGTGGTTTGTGAAGGGTGGGAGGGAGGTTCAAGAGGGATAAATATGCCTGATTGAGGCTGTTGTACAGCAGAAACTAACACAACATCAGCAATTATACTCCAATACAAAATAATAATAATAAATGGAAAAAAAATAATTCAAGGGGAAATTGGGTGATCAGAACAGGTGACACATGACCACCCAGACAGGAGGCCTGTGACGAGGAGCCAAGCAGGGGCTGGACAGCATGCACAGAAGCTGGGAAACTGGACTTGGGAGGGCTTGGCGGGGGCGGAAGAGGGGCTCAGCCAGCCAAGATGGATTTGTTGGGGGGGCTAAGGCCTAGGGCCTAAGGAGCCCAGGACAGCCCATTGCTGGTGACCAGAGGTCAGGGTTCCCTGGGTCCCCCTGGTGCCCATGAGACCAGCTGGTTCTACCAGCCTGGTGACACATGTGGGGAAAGGTGCAGACCTCACCATGAGGAGAGGTGCAGAGGGCTCCTCCTGAAGACCCTCAGACCTCTGAGACAGGGCCCTTGGGAGGGGGCCTGCCCCTCAGCAGGTGGCCTGTCCCCCAGTCACAGAATCAGGTCTGAGGGACTCTAATCTCCCGAAACCAGAGATTAGAGGCCACCCTGGAACTGCTCCCGCCCCCAGGGGCCACAGAGGCCCATTGTCTGCAGAGCTCAACCATCCGGCACTGCTTGCCCCTGGCCCTGCCAAAGATGCCAGGGAAGGTAGCCAGGGGCAGCCGTGGGCGAGTTTCTGAGAGGCTGGCCCACTCCTCCGGAAGCCCCTGGGGGGACAGAGAGGGGACACAGATGTGGCTGCTCCTAGATCACCTTTCCCCAGGCACCTCTGACCTCAGCCGGGACTCAGGAGGGCGCGTCGAGGGCAAGGGGATGGTGCGGGGTGGGGAGCCAAGCGCTTTGATGCCCAGTAATCCTGACAACAAACCCGGATCGAGGCTGGTATCGTCACACCGTGTCAGAGACAAGGAAGTACAGGCTCGGGAGGTTGACAGATGGGCTGGGGTCTCACAGCCACCCAAGGGTGGGAGGAGAGGACCTGAGGTTCCAGGCAGGGCCCTGGGGGAGCAGGAAGGTGGCACAGGGGGCCCCCACCCCAGCTCCAAGCTGGCTGACCGCCAAGACACCCGGATCCCGGAGCTGCGCCAGGCGGCGGCCTCCCGAGCAAACAACAGGTTGGCAGCCCCGAGAGGAGGTCACGGGATGGGCCCCCATGCGGGGGCACAGCACCTGGGAGCCAGGCCTCCCATCCGCCAGCTGCCCGCCAGCGCCTCCCCAGCCCAGGTGGCCCGAGGCCCGAAGTGGCCCAAAGCCTGACCCTCTGCTTGCCCAGGACTGGCTCCTCCCTTGAACCACGGGGCCTCCTCCTGCTCCAGAATAACAATATCTGCTCGACCTGCCCAGCACTTTACAGTTTACAGACTTCCTTTGCTCCCGACCCTCTTGACAGCCTCACAAGGACCCGGAGGCAGGGAACGCTACCTCAATTCTACACGGAAGTGGAGCAGAGGTGATGACTTGCCTGAGGTGTCACCCCTGAAGCCCCAATCCAGCTGCTCGCCTCCTTGCCCACGTTGGCATGGGACAGCTGAGCAGTGGGCCCCCCTTAGCTCCCAGGGGAAGGGCGTGCAGGGCCCTTCCCAGTGCCCGTGCCCGCCTCCCCCCCATGCCCTTGCCCAGCCTCTGCTGCCCAGGTTGCCCACATCTCCAGGCATCCCTTCGCCCGCTCGCTCCATCACCCCCCACCCCCTCGTGTGCTCTGCATTTCAGTGCTTAGTCACTCCCTTGGGACTCCCGTCCTGACACCCTCTCCGGGGCCAGAGAATAGTGCCAGGCGTGGGTATCAGAGCAAGGGTGGGCCGGGCCTCCCCTACCTCAAAGCAAAGCCCGGTGACACCGCCCAGAGCTCTTCTCTGCCCTGTGGCCTCCCTGCTCAGACACTGCACCCTGCAGAGGAGAGGCCCTGTTAAATCTGACCCTCTCCCTCCTAGCCAATGGGTTTTGCCGCCTCATGGGCTCCAGCCCGCTGGTGGGTGGAAGCTGAGTATACAGTAGGTGTCAATACATTATAAATAAGGTCCTGGCAGAGAGAGAGCATCACTTCAGAGGTGTGGGCTCTGGAGTCAGACTGCCTGGGTTTGTATCCTAGCTCTGGCACTTAACAGCTTGTGTAGGGGGGCTTCCCTGGTGGTCCAGGAGCCAGGACTCCATGCTCCCAAGGCAGGGGGGCCCAGGTTTGATCCCTGGTCGGGGAACTGGATCCCACGTGCCGCAACGAAGACCCGGTGCAGCCAAATACATAAATAAAACACCAGCAGCTATGGGACTTGGGCAAGTTAGTGAACCTCTCTGAGCCTCAGTTTCCTCGTCTATAATATGGGGATAACAGTGGTGTCTGCCTCCAAACGTTGACATGAGGGCCATGTTGAGTTCATACATGTAAAGTGCATAAACATTCGCCACAAGCACCTCCTGACCTTCCCTTCTCTCTTCCTTTTCTCCCTTCCTCTGTGGGCTGCTGCGGACTGAGGCAGGGCTCCCGGGCGAAAGTCGGGAGATGGGAGACTAGGCTCCAACACGAGAGGCAGTGCAGCGAACAGAGCCACGTAAGGTAGGGAGCACCTGTCGAGCACAGGCAGGCAGGGGGAGGGGGAGATTCCAAAGTACGGGAGCCAGAGGAGTAAGGGGGCACAGGGCTTCACTAGAGGACCTGCCAGGCGCCTGCCCCGTGCGGAATCGAGTCCTCTTGACTCTCCGGCCTGTGGTCAAGGGCAGAGGCGGTGGATACGTTCTTTCAAGGGAATGGACTTCCCTGGGTCTCCTGGGGCACATGGATGGCCTGCCTCTCCCATTAAAGATGAAAATGTGCACACTCTGCCCCAGTCACTCCACTTCTAGGCATTTATCCTCCAGAAACGCTTACCAAAAAAAGACACAAAATGACACGGACAGAGACCATTCACTGCCGCAGGGTTTGCCGTGGCTGAAATCTGGAAGCTGGTTACATACACACGGCACGTGCAAGCCACGGAAGACCATGCGGTGATGACAAAGGAGGTCTCGAGTCCTGACGGAAAAGGGGATTTGAGGCCTGTTGTCAAGTGAAAAAAGCAAGTAGCACAACAGAAATCTCCCTTGTTAAAAATGTTCAGTTACAGGTAAAAGCTCACATGAGTTAGCTCTAGGAAACAGGATGACCGGGGCTTTCTGTCTTCTACAGGATACATTTCTCTGCACTGTTTGAATTTTTATAGTGAGCACGTATTATTTTTGCCATCAGAAAAAAAAAAAAGATTAAAAACACTGAGCCTCACGTGTCAGCTCACTGAGAATCTGACTCTTTTTCTGCAGTCACCCTGAGAAGGAGATATTCCTCACTCCAAGGAGAGGCTAGCCCAGGGGACATCGAATACCACGATGGCCAAGGTCACCCCTGGCAGGAGTGACAGAGCTGGGCTGTAGCCCTCGTTCTGGCTGACTCTGAAGCTCACGCTCTTCCCCCCACACCAGGCAGGGAGGAGGGAAGACAGGAGAGAAGCTGCCCAGGATGTTCCCTGGGACTGAGCTGTCAGGTCAGGGGAGCGTGGCCAGCTGGGGCCAGCCTGTGTGGGGACCAGGCTGTCTGCCTCATTTGCAAATGCAAATAAATGCAGGCTCTGCTGCAGGAGTCAGGTCCCTGCCCTGAGCTGCCCCAAGCTAGCAGGCTGGCAGGCGCCCCACCCCACCCCTGGAACCACTCCCCAAGGCCTCAGCATCACCAGGCCAGTGGGCACGCACTGGGGCTCTTGCAAGTGCCTGTGAAAGTACTCCCTAAACTAGAAGCCACCTTCACGTGCCAGGATGATGGGTTACGACCCTGCGTGTGGCGGGGGAGGGGGCCATGTGCACATCTGTGAACATGCGGAGCGCGCAAAGGGCCCCGCACCACACCATCAGCGAGCAGGGGGGCCGCACGGCTGCCACCTTTGCTGGGAGCTGGCACAGGCCTCCCTGCAGCGCTGCCTGGTGGCAGGGCGTGTGCAGTGAGGACGGGGGTGGGAGGCCTGGCAGGAACGTGAAACGTGGGCAGGAGAGAAAGCGCTCGTGTCTGGGGCGTGTGTGGGCTGCAGGCACGCACTTGTACCGATCATGCCATCCACCTGCCGAAAGGCCCCTCGTGGGTTCCCGCCACGTGCAGGGTGGAGATTCGATTGCCTCACGTGGCCCACGAGGCCCTGAGCATCTGTCCCCTGTCCCGGCCTCCGCACACACTCTGCGTGCGTGCTAAGTCGTTTCAGTCGTGTCCAACTCTTCGCAACCCCATGAACTGTAGCCCACCAGCCTCCCCTGTCCATGGGATTCTCCAGGCAAGAATATTGGAGTGGGTTGCCGTGCCCTCCTGCAGGGGATCTTCCTGACCCAGCGATGGAGCCCACGTCTCTTACGTCTCCTGCACTGGCAGGCGGGCTCTTTACCACTAGGGCCACCTGGGAAGCCCCCTTGCACACACCATATACCCTCCACCTGTTCCACCCTGCCTGGCTCCTCCCCACCCCACACCTACATGCTACAGTCTTATCCAGTCTTTCTGGAGTCCCCTTCCCAGGCCTGCCCCTCCTACCCTGACCAGCTTTCTCAGAAGCCTGTCCCCGGCTGTCCAGATCTGTCAGTCTGGTTTGCACTTGTCACAGTGTGATTATCAGATATTCCCAGCCTCTCCCACCAGAAACCGAGCTGGGACCGGATCTGTCTGGGGGCCGGGTGCGCCGTCGATGCCGGACGCCGGTCTGCCACGTGAACAAATGTGTACATAACTGTGGGCTCGCAGTGAAGCTGCCGGGACTGAAGTCGAGTCTAGGCATGTGCACAGGGAATATGCCTGTGTGTGTGTGGTGGGGGGGTGGCGTCTCAAAGAACCTCTGGCCCACAGGAGGCCAGATCTGGGACTTCTGGCCGGGGCACTCCGACTGGTGCTCAGGCCCACGCGGGCTGCAGTGAGAGAGAAAGCCTGCCCATGTTCCTCTGCAAACCCCTCCTGAAACAGTCTGGCCCAGGGTCTCTGGACCCGACCCTCAACACTTCTGGGTGGTGGTCAGGCTGGCCCCCTGCCTGTGCCCTTCTGCCCACACCCCTCACCTCCCCCGAGGCCCGATCCCAGCCTCGCCTTGCATGGCTGCCCACAGTGCCCACGGTGCCCCCCTCCCCGCCTGCCTCGTGAGCAGCAGTTCTTGATCTGAGAGGAGATGGGCCTCCCACCCCCGCTGCCGGCTCAGCCACCTAACCCCCAGCTGCCAGGAAGTGATCTGGAATATTCCAGATTTGGGGAGAGGAAGGAATCTTGTTCCTGCCTCAGGGCCTGGACACATACTCTGCCCTCTGCCTGGACCGCCCTTCCCACAGTCAGCTCCTTCCCATTCAGGCCTTGCGAGGCCCTCCCTGATATCCTGAGCAGAGGTGGGCGCCTCCCTGCCCTGCCCCTCACTACCCACTGCCCATCTGAAATCATTTGCTATTAGCGCGTCTCCCGCCCTGGAAGGCGACCTGCGTGAGGCCAGACACTGGGTCTATCAGGTTCGCTGCTGTAGCCCCGATTCTGAGATGTTACGTGACACGTGCTTGGGACTTGATAAGTATCTGTTCAATGAACAAGTGGCTAGTGGACACCTGAAAGGTGAGGCGAATACTGTTCCTGTTTACAGGTGTGGAAATTGAGGTTCAGAGAGGTTAAGCCTCTAGCCCAAGGTCACACAGCAGACTGGGTCCAGATTAGGAACTATCTGATTCCACTAGAACCCCAGCACATCAGAGGGTTTTGTAGCTAAACTTCCCATTGCACAGACAGGAAAGTGAGCCTCAGAGAGCGAGAGAACTGATTCTCCAGGTCACCAGGGCTTCCCGTGGTCTGACAGAGCTGCACTCTTAGGCTGGGCTGGGCTTTAAAGCACCCCCTCTTTCCTCTCCCTCACCCAAAGACGGGGACACAAACAACCCCTCTGCACACAGGAAGAAACCGCGGCTCAGCCAGGGAGGCACTGCCCAAGGTCACCCCAGCCAGGACTTGGTGCAGACCTGGCTGGCTGCAAAGCCAGCGTTCTCAGGGTCAGTGTCAAGGTCAGAGCCCAGGGCTGAGAGGGTGCTCACGTGTGGGCAGGTCTCGCTTCCCGGCAGGCAGTGAACTTCCAAAGAGCAGAGTCCACACTCTGAGTGATTCTGACCCCACTGCCAGGGACAGCTAGATTGTGGGGACAACACGGCAGTGACCGTGATTGCTGGCATCACTCTGGTTTTTGACCTTGGCACGCTGTATCTCACTCAACCCCCAAGATGATCCTCAGGGCAGGTGCTTTTATTGTCGTTATTTTACGAGACCTGGAGAAGTTCTCCTCTGCTGTCCACAGCCAGGAACGCACAGCAGAGAGCACAGAGGTTTCTGCCATGGGGAGGGCAGTGGGTGATGGGCGGCCCCACGCTGGCTTGGGGCCTCAGACCCTCTGGGGCACCCAGAGGAAGTCCCAACAGGGCTGGCAGGGGCACGACCCCGTGGCGGCCTCTCCCACCTTCTGCCCCTCAGCTCCAGTTCAGTCCTGTACCCAGCACATGCCACCAAACACTTTTCTCCTTCATGTTGTTGACCTGCCTCTTATTGGAACATCCTCTTGGCAGTGGCCCTCCTCCCCTCCCACGCACACAACACACTGCCACGCAACCCACTTCTGGTCACCTCCTCCAGGAAGCCTTCCCTGATTCCTAGGTGTGGGGGAGGAGCACGTCCCTGAGCTATGGAAAGTCCCCACATCTGCCCTCTCAACACGTATCACTTCTCCCCACCTTCAGAACTGTCCCTTTCCTTATTCTCTGGCCTGCCCTTGAATTCCACGAGGCCCGTGGCCTTGTCTGCCACTTCCATCACCTCAAGGCCCAGCACAGGGCTGGGGTGGCCCTTAGAGGGTATCCCCACATTAAATATTTGTTGAATTAATTTGCTAAATGAATGAGTGACTGTCTTGGGAGAGACCCTGAGCAGAGGAAAGCCTTTGTGAGATTTGGGAATATCAAAAAGGTCTCCTCCTTAATCACTTCTCAAACGAGCCACCTCCACAGTGCAGAAAATTCAAGCATTAAAAATTTTAATGAGTCTCTCTTTGGTTTAATGAGTCTTTTCTCTCAAAATGCAAATGCTCACAGAAAGGAAAAACATCCACTGAGTCCACACAATGAACTGATTTCATTCTAAGTCCTCCTTTGGGGTAAGCAGCCTGGTTCTTACTATCATGGACAATCCGAGGTTCAGAGAAGCAAAGTAGTTTGGGCAAGCCCACACAGCGAGGAAGAAAAGATGAAGTTGGTATTTCAACTCAGATCTGCCTGAAAACAGAAGCCCTATCTTTCCATGCACCTCCCGAACAAAAGGTCTGAGCCTGAGCATCGCTGGGATATAGCGGCAAGCAGGGCCAGCCAGACTGGGAACCTTGGTTGGGGGAATCCCTGCCCAGAGCCGTGTTGGCAGCTGTGGGCACAGGAAGCAGCGACTAGCCCCCGTTCTGTGCTCTGCGAGCTGCCCACCAGGGGCCAGCCCACCAGGTACATAATAGATGAGGCGGCCCAGCAGGCTGGGCCCACCTGGCATTTCAGAGCCACTAATGAGGCCAGCCTTGTGCTTCCTGCAGCAGCACACTGGCCCCCGGGAGCCTCTGGCCCAGAGATTATAGAAAGGAGCCCCCTGAGGATGGGGGCCGCCCATTCAAGCCGCCCACTCCACAGCCGCCAGGACAGCTGGGGCTAAATGTATGGGTTCAGACTGACTGGGCTGCCAGTCTGGGTTCACCACTCACTGACTGTGCCCCGGGGCCAGCCAGGTCCCCTCTTGGAGCCTCAGTTTCCTCATCTGTAAAATGGGACATGGACAGTAACAGTCTCTACAGTGTAAAGCCAGTGTGAGGACAGAATGAAATAATTCAAACGAAGTCCTCAGCCCAGGGCCTGGGACCCAGAAAATGCTTCATATATGGGAGCAGATGGTACCGTGACTGCCATGGGATCTCAGGAACCAGATGGGCCTTCCTGGGGGGGACACACGAGGCCAGGCAGTGACCCCTGTTTTGGAAGTCCTCAGGATCATCTCACTCTCCATCTCCCCTCCTCACCCCATAACCAGGATTTCTCTCATTTCTGTGGCTTCCATGTTTCTGGCCAATGTGCTTCCTTGGCAGGAGGTCAATCCAGCCTTTGCCAGCTGTGTGACTTTGGGCCAGTCTTCAACATCCTGTCTTGGCTTTGACCTTCAAAATGGGGACACTAAAGCCAACTTTCAGGACTGTCATCATGACTTAACGACCCCAGAGCAAAAGGCCCAGCAGACACAGGCACTTAGTCCTCGCCGGGTCCTGCCTCCCCCTCCCAGGGTCCAGCTTGAAGCTTAAAGCTGACTCCCCTCTTCCCAGGGTATTTCCAGAACCAACCTTCCCTGTTCAGCCCTGCTTAGCCATATCCCCTCCCCCACCACCTGAAAGTGCAAAGTGAAAAAGTGCAGGTCGCTCAGTTGTGTCTGACTCTTTGCAACCCCATGGACTATACAGTCCATGGAATTCTCCAGGCCAGTATACTGGAGTAGGTAGCCTTTCCCTTCTCCAGGGGAATCTTTCCAAGCCAGGGATAGAACCCAGGTCTCCTGCATTGCAGGTGGATTCTTTACCAGCTGAGCCACCAGGGAAGCCCAAGAATACTGCAGTGGGAAGCCTGTCCCTTCTCCAGTGGATCTTCCCAACCCAGGAATTGAACCAGAGTCTCCTGCATTGCAGGGATATTCTTTACCAACTGAGCTATCAGAGAAGCCTCCATATTTAATGTCCCTTACAGCTGCAGAGCCAGATTAATCCACTACTCCGGCTGGATGTCAGAGCCACTACACTGGCTCCTAATCCTCCCACTGGGCCTCATTCCTCCAACATTTGCACACTTGTGTGTTCCTCCACTGCAGATTGCTAATGAGGGGCAGAGGGTAGGGGAATCCAGCCATGATCACACCTGGCCTCTACCAGGCTTCACTGCTCACTTGATTCAAGCTCCTAATCTTAACCTTTTTTTTTTTTTTTTAAAAAGGGTGGTGAAAACCTTGCCTCCTCCAGGAAGCCCTCCTAGCCTACTTGACAAGTTTTCACCTGTTCCACTCTCTGGACACATTCAGTTCAATCCCACAAACATTATTAAGTGTTTACTGCGTTTAGGTAGCTGGGCAGGACTGTGGAGGACAGAGAGATGAAAATAATACAGTCCAGCTTCTATGGGATTCATGCTGAAAACTGGGCCTAAGTCAAAAGTAACTCAAGCAACATCTGTTTTCAAGGACCTCGGAGCCTGCCTTGTGGCACAGTGTTACATGCGTACTTTCAATACAACTGAGGTCACCTCACTGAAAGATCCAAGTGAGCGAATACTGTTGAGCAGCAAGTGGGGCTCAGAGAGGGGAAGCGAGCTGCTCAAGGCCTCACCACTAGTGTGTGGCGGAGGCAGATTCAAACCCGTGTCTGTCAGACTCCGAAGGCTGTGCATTCCCCACTGCCCCAGGAGGGAGCACTAGCATCGGCTCTACAAGCACAATAAGCAGCAGAAAGGTGTTCAAGGAGAGAGAAAAGGTGTGTGCAGATCAGGAAGGAAACACTCAACAAACAGTGATAAAGGCGAGCTGGGGGACTTCTCTGGTGATCCAGTGGCTAAAACTCTGCACCCCCAATGCAGGGGCTGAGGGTTCGATCACTGGATCCCACATGCCACAACTAGGAGTTCGCACGCTGCAACTAAAAGTGAGGTCGCTCAGTCGCGTCCGATTCTTTGCGACCCCATAGGCTGTAGCCCACCAGGCTCCTCCGTCCATGGAATTTTCCAGGCAAGAGTACTGGAGTGGGTGGCCGTTTCCTCCTCCAGGGGATTTTCCCGACCCAGGGATCGAACTCGGGTCTCCTGCATTGCAGGCAGATGCTTTACCATCTGAGCCACCAGGGAGGCAGCCAAATAAATTTTTTTTTTTAAAGGAGGCCTTGTGGAAATGCAAGAGGAAGGCAGGTCAAGAAGAGGGTACAAAGTGGCCAAAAGTCTGGAGGTGGTGCTCATGGGGGCCATATTCTCATCAATAAGAAACACAAGGCAGAAGAGAAATGAACCCCAGGCTGGAAGGTGAAGTGGAGACAGGCCTTGAATACCAGGAAATCACAATTAATAGTCAAAATGACTGCCCGTTTACAGAGCACAAACTCTATGCCCAGGCACAGGCTGGAGGTGAAGCAACTGGCTTGGTGATGGGGGAAGGGAGGGCCCAGGGGCTAGCACCATGGACAGTGGCCCCAGCAAGGCAGGGGTGGGGCAAGGCCTCGTGGATGCTGGGTAAGTCCTGGTCCTCCCAGAATCCTACTTTGTAAATGTGTCAACTGAGGCCCAGAGAGGGGAAGGCACTTGCCCAGGGTCACACAGTGGTTGGTTGCTCTCACTCCTACACCTCTATCTCTGACTCTTCATTCAGGCCTCCCTGGAATGAGCCTTCTGAGTCACTCCTCCGTCTCCAACTCTTCCCTCAAGCGCATCTATCAGATCTGCCCTTTGGCCTGGAGGTCCTAGGGGCAGAGCAAGTGAAACTCTGGGTTCTGCACAGAGCCTGGAAGATGGAGATTCAAATCCCAGTTCTGCCACCGACTAGCTGCGTGAACTCAGGGAAGTTCCTTGTCCCCTCTGTGCAGCATTGCTCTCATCTGTAGTTAAGGCCAACAGTCCCTGACTCAGAGATACGGTGAAGATCGTGTGAGAGGATGCAGGTCCAGCACCGAACAGTACCTGGTGTACAGCAGGTGCTTGACAAACGGCAGGTGTTGGGACACTGTTACTGAACTCCTTGAAGGAACAGGCATTTTCCTCATCTCCACCCGTCTCTCTCCCCACCCGGTCCCTGCTCTGGGCTTGGCATACGGCCTTGCACATGGTGAAGGCCCCAACTGACTTTGCACATAGGAGATGCCCAGCAGCAGGAGAGAAAACCCAGAGAGGGAAAGCAACTGACTCCAGGTGGCACAGAGAATGTCAAAAGAAAACGAAAGGGTAGGCCCTGAAGCTCAGCCTGGGTGCCCCCTGTGCCTCCCACTCAGCTGTGGCTCCCTAGGGGGGCTCTGGCAGCAGGTAAGGCGATGGTGCCTGATGGGAGAGATCCAGCAGCTGGGGGGCACTGCAGGGCTGGGGGACGCCTGGAAGCCCTCAGCAGGGGCGGAAAGCAGGAGCCAGAGCAGCTGGGGGCTCTCCTGCTGGAGCTGAAGCGGCGTCCTGGGGAGCCAGGAGGCACCCACCTGTGGGGGCGCTGGGCGGGGGGCTGTGAATCCTGAGGTGCAGCTGCATCCCCACCTGCTGTTCACAGTGTAGGGGAAGCTGCAGACGTGCCCTCCTCCAGAGAGAGGCAGCCTCAGACACAGGAAATGGGTTGGAGGAGGGGGTCCCGAAGGCTCTGTATGGAGTGGGAAAGGGGAGAGGGTTTGAGGGTCAGTGGGAAGGTTAAAGGCACCCCCAGCCCAGCCAGGAGCCACCATGAGATGGGAGGCATAGAGAAAAGGAAGGAAACCCTTTCACTGAAGGCCTACACTATACCAGGCCCTGCTTTGACCTTTTTTTTTTTTTTTGGTACAACTTTACACTCTATTAAATAGGCATGTTAATCCCTATTTCACAGATGAGAACACTGAGGTTCAGAGAGATGAGTGACTTGTTGACAGCTGCACAGGCAGCGGCAGGCTGAGATTTAACCTGATTTGTCTTACTTCAAGGCTGAGCTCTAGAAAGAACTGTGGGGGAAAATACATGGGGCAGAGCTGGTGAGACGGTCTGCCCATCCAAGGCCGGCAGAGGATGAGGGGAAGGTTGGTGGGGACTAGTCTGGTATCAGAGGGGGTGGTGATGGCTTGGGAGGGCTTCCCAGGTATCTCAGGGGTAAATCCAGGTTAAGTGGCTCAAGGAAATCCAGTTGCCAATGCAGGAGATGGAGGTTCAATCCCTGGGTCGGGAAGACCCCTTGGAGAAGGAAATGGCAACCCGCTCCAGTATCATTGCCTGGGAAATCCATGGACAGAGAAGCCTGGCGGGCTCCAGTCCCTGGGGTCGCAAAGAGTCAGACACGACTGAGTCACTGAACAACAACAAATGGCCTGGAGTGTCCCTAAAGCTCAGCCAAGCAGCCCAGTGCTGAGGGCCCTCGGTACTCACCACGCACTCCGGCGAGGGGCGAAGGACTTGTCCACCCTGAAACACAAGAGCGGCGGCAGGTAAGGGGGCCTTGCTGTCTTACCAGGCCTTGCCCAGCATATCAGGCCAACCCCTACCCACGTGGTCCCAGGACCTCACAGGGTGAGGTGCCTGGCGGAGGCACTGATGCTCTGAGACTGCCCGCCGTAGGTTGCAGGGGCCCTAATGTCACATTAGGGACATGGGGTGTGGGGTGAGGAGGAAGGGAGGCAGAGCCAGGGGGAGACAAGCCCCCAGGGTTCAGGGGCCACCCTCAGCCTTTGTCTCCCCTCAGTCCCTCCAGATCCCACATCAGGGAGAGTACAGAGGCAGCGCCCCTCCCTGGGGCCGTCCACCACCCTCCAAGGGCACCCTGGGGTAGAGGACGGCTCAACCTTCCCGCCCCGCTGGGGCCGAGGGGCTCAGCAGCTGCTGGGACAACAAACGAGCCCTGCTTCCTGGCCAGAGGCCAACGGAGAAGGGGAAAGGGGCCCCAGATAGGACCTGCCATCTCAGGAGACATGAACTGGGGATGCAGGGCTGGGGTCTCCCGGGGACCACCTCGTGCGGGTGGGGCCCGGGAGGCCAGGGAAGCCAGGACTTGCCCAATGTCACACAACAGAGCACAGCCCCGCGCCCCGCTGCCTCCAGGCGTCAGCGGAGAGCCTCCTGGACCAGGAGGCTTCAGGCCAATCACGGGGGGCTGGCCTGATGGCCCACAGAGCCCCCCAGCCCGGAAGGCAGCTCTCGGGTCTCCCACCACACCCGGCCCCTCTGCGGGGTCCCCGGGGGGGGATGGGCGCCTAGAGAGGGGACACCATCCCTACAGCTCAAAGAGCCCACGGTCTGCAGCGTGACATGTGTGAGCAGCCCCGAGGGCTCGGCACCCGGAAGGTGGGTCCCCCGTGTCCCTCTGACCATAGGGAGGGAGGCCCTGCTGAAAGTTATGCAACTTCCTGGCCAGCCAGGAGAGGGGCCAGTCTGTCTCCCCAGTCTCCCTTCCAAGGTCCCAAAGCTCCGCCTAAGACACAGATCCTCCTGGCCCACCTGGGCACTCCTCTGGGGTGGGCATCTGGGGCCGGGAGGGACCGTGACCCCAAGATGGACCAGGCACCACTCCAACTCTCCAGCCCCCCACCCCTCACCCACAGGTCTCCAGCCAGCAGTCCCAGAGGAGGGGGTTCATGAAAGCCAGGCAGGCTGAGATGGGGCAGCCAGCCAGGGTGCCCCGGGGCGGGGGGTGGCTAATGGCTTCTAGGTTCCCTCCCAAAGCCTCACTCCCAAAGCCTCACTGCGGGGGCTGAGCAGCCTCAGGAGCCAAGTGGGGGCCCTGCAGGGCCTCCCCTGGACCCGCCTTTTCCCACCCCCCACTTCCTATATGCGCACGCCTGGCGTGCACACACACAGGCCCAGCCTGCCGGTCCACACACACAGTCAGACACCTACCATTGCCACGCGTTAGACACAAACACAGAAATGCCCACAGCCACTTGCGTCCGCGCACGTGCATAGGGGTATCCAATTGGAGCACACACATACACACACACACACTCTCTCTCTCTCAGACTTACCAACCCCGCAATTACGGCCCTGACATCAGACCGCTCACCTCACACATCCACACGGGTTCACAGCTCCAGGCGCCCCCAGACCCGAGGCGGACGCCGGCGGGCGCGCGCGCGCTCCCCCAGCTCCCCGGCGCCGCACACCTACCCTCCGTAGGCCCCGAAGGTGAAGCTGCGCTTCCGGCCGCTCATGGTGCCGCCCGCGCCGAGCCGAGCCGCTGCCCGCGCCCGGGTCACCTTGGCAACCCCCGGCGCCCCACCCCCGGCCACAAGCCCCGGGATTGTCCGCGCCCCCGCGGGCTGCGGGCCAGCTGTCCGGGGCAGCCGCGCGCAGAAAGGGCCGCTTGTTCGCGCCGCCCTCGGGCCGGGTTGGGGGACGGCGCGGGGGATTCGCTGGACTTTCCGAGCGGGGACCTCGGGGCGGGGAGGCGGGAGGGCCGGGCGGGGCCTCGGCGCTGGCGGAGGGGCGGGGAGCGGGGAGGACAAGGCCCGTCCCCGCCCCCATCCCCAGACCCGGGGCGACCCGGGTTGAACACCCTCTTCTGCAGGCAACACCCTCGTCCACCACCCCTCCCACCAGGAGCGGAGCTGTCCCATAAGGAGCGAAGCTGAACCCTCTCCGGTCATCACGAGGTGGGTGGGGCGGTGGGTGGGGCGGGGTGGAGCCCAGAGCGAGCTGGGTCCAGAATTTGGAATCCAGAGTCAAAATGGTTTGCACTCTACCTCAAATTTCTCACCTGTTTAAAATAAGACTCATTGGAAAAGTCCCTGATGCTGGGAAAGATTGACGGTGGGAGTAGAAGGGGGTGACAGAGGATGAGATGGTTGGATGGCATCACTTACTCAATGGACATGAGTTTGAGCAAGCTCCAGGAGTTGGTGATGGACAGGGAGGCCTGGCATGCTGCAGTCCATGGGGTGGAAAAGAGTCGGATACGACTCAGCGACTGAACTGAACTGAGAGGATGAGATGGCTGGATGTCATCACCAATGCAACGAACACGAACTTGGGCAAACTCCGGGAGGTGGTAAGGGACAGGGAGGCCTGGTGTGCTGCAGTCCATGGAGTCGCAAAGAGTCGAACACGACGGGGTGACTGAACCACAGTAACAACAAAACAGGACTAATCCCCTAGGGCCCTTGTGATGACGGACCGAGTCCACGGATGTGGAGCGGTAGGGCCAGGCCTGCAACAGTAAACGCTCAGTAAATGCCAGCTGGGAGAGTCCTGCCTGGTGGGCCAGTCTGCTCTCAAATAAGTGGAGGGGGGAACAGAGCCCCAGTGGCCCTGCTATTACCCACTCTCATCCCCTGCTCCCGGGATTGCCCCTGTGCCCAGGTGAAGAGGAGCAGAGGAGGAAGGGCGAGGACCCACCCTCTTCTTGAAAATGCATCCAGCCTGGGTTCCCTCCCTTAGCAGCCTTCGGAGACAAACTGGGCCCCGAGACCTCGATCTGGCCGTGCATTCAGTCAACAGACACGCCATGCAGCTCCCCCAGAGCCCACGATCCCGGCTGCACCCCACAGGAAGCTGTCTCTCCCGCCCTAAGAAAAGATGCATCAGGAGGCAGGGGGCCTGCCCCTGCCCCAGGACTCGCCCACCCCTCCCAGAACACCCAGTCTGCCTCCCACCCCCCACCCCGCACCCAGGGAGGCCCCCAGAACCTTGACTTTCCCTGGGGCTTTCTGTTCAAAGGGCCTGCAGCGGGGGGAGACGAGAGAAAGGACACCCAAGGGCACAACCATAGGGTGGCGGGATTCTTTAGAGGCCTTTCACGAACCGTTCCTCCTGGACCCTGAGCCCCAGCTTGGTGAGCTCCATTTTCCACTGGGAAACAGTGGCTCTGGGGAGAAGACTCCATGGCTTGCCTCACCCCGGCAGGGCTGGGAGTGTAGCCATCTCCTTTCAGACACGAAGAAACAGAGACCTTGGCTCAGAGCAAATGCCCCTCTCTTGGAGAACTCCCCCTGCCCTAGCCCTCCTCTCTGCGCCCCCTGGACCCCCTCTCCTCTCCACACCAGTGGGCGGGAGAACCCTCCAGAGCCCCCCTGAGAGTTCGGAGACTGGGCAGGGCCCGTGTGATTTTCCCGATTCGGGAACCACCCCCTTGGTTGGGTTCTCAGAGGAGGGTCCCCTTGGCGGGGTGCTCTGGAGCCCAGGCCAGGCCCCTCCTGCTCTGGGCAGGGCTGCAGGTTCCTGGGCAAAACGAAAGCCCACTCCTCATGGGGCAGCCTGGTCGGGCTCCAGAGGGGCAACCCTAGGCGCACTGAGATTGCCCTGAAGAGGGAGGAAGTCTCTCCTTCCTCAGTGGTGGGAGCGGCGGGGCACCCCCAGAGCTGCGGTGGGTGGAGGAGGAAGCACTGGGCGCTGGGCCTGGGTCACAGGAGCACACACAACCTCAGGGCTGGGACCCGGGACCCCAGCCCCATCCCGGGTGCGGCGCCCGCCTGGACGCAGCCCTCATGCTCGCCAGTCTCTTTTCAGTGGGAAGGCGTCCTCAGCGGGCCCTGCACGTCCACTTGGCAGGGTAGCCAGGAGGCCTGGATGTGCCAAGCTTCCCAGCCGGGCCAAGCCCCCGGGAGGCCCTGCTGGTGCTGGGACAGTGGGCCCTTGAGAGGGGCCGTGGGGGCTGCAGGGTTCCCACTGAAGACAAAGAGCCCAGTGTGGGCTGACCAGCTGCAGCTGGCTCACTGGCAAGAGCTGGGGTGGGGTGGGGTAGGTGTCACGGTCCCTCGGCCGACAATGCACAGGCCACCGCCAGGCCAGCCCCGGTCCCCCTGGCCACAGCAAGACCTAACGCCTCTTCTGAACCTGCAGAAGCACCTCCTAGAATTGACCCACTACATCAGAACAGGTGACTCTCAAGACGGACGGCCAAGAACAAGGGACAAGAAAGCAAGGGCTTATATCCTCATTCTTATGAACCTCCTCAGGGTTCAAATCCCAGCTGTCCCCCTTGTCAGCTGTGTGATCTTCGGCAAGTCACTTGATCTTTCTGTGCCTCAATTTCTTCATCTGCAAAATACGGCTGATGAACATAAGAGTACCTACTTCAAAGGGTTTTGCCAAGGATTAACTAAGTTAATACTTTAAAAGCATTGAGAATAGTATTTGAGTCAAATGCATTTGTTAAATAAAACTCTCCAGCATCATTTGTATTAGGCTGGACTACATGAAATCACTTTTTTCTGAGTTAGCAAAGATGCATATTAAAAAGCAGAGACATTACTTTGCCAACAAAGGTCCATCTAGTCAAAATATGGTTTTTCCAGTACTCGTGTATGGATGTGAGAGTTGGACTATAAAGAAAGCTGAGTGCCGAAGACTTGTTGCTTTTGAACTGTGATGTTGGAGAAGACTCTCGAGAATCCCTTGGACTACAAGGAGATCCAACCAGTCCATCCTAAAGGAAATCAGTCCTGAATATTCATTGGAAGAATGGATGCTGAAGCTGAAACTCCAAAACTTGGCACCTGATGCAAAGAACTGACTCAGTGGAAAAGACCCTGATGCTGGGAAAGATTGAAGGCAGGAGAAGGGGAGGACAGAGGATGAGATGGTTGGATGGCATCACCGACTTGATGGACATGAGTTTGAGTAAACTCTGGGAGTTGGTGATGGACAGGGAGGCCTGTCGTGCTGCAGTCCATGGGGTTGCAAAGAGTCAGACACGACTGAGTGACTGAACTGAACTGAAAGATGTATTAGTAAGAGTTCCAAAACAAACTAATGGCCATCCAGAGAGAACCAGATAAGTAAATTAAGGTCCACTGGCACCATGCAGTATACGCAGCTGTTGGAAAGAAGGTGGGTGGGCGGATCTATGTGTGGACATGTGGAACAACATCTAAGACAGACACACAGGCACAGGGCAGTAAGGGCAGGGGGTGTCCGGCCAGGCTCTGGCACTGCCTCCCTGTATCGTGTCTAACACTCGCCTGTGACAGGGCGCTCAGCTCTCTGGAGGCAGCACAGAGCCGGGGCTCGCAGACTGGCTCGGGGAAGCCACTGTCATCTTTGGGGGGGTGGACAGAGCGCCTTCCTCCTTTTCCTCCTGCCTCTCTCCTAGAAACCAGAGCCAGGCTGCCCTCCAGGGACCAGGCCTCCTTCTCAGAAGAAGCCTCCTCTTCTGGGCCATCCTGATTTTGCACCCGAGTTGTTCAAACAGGTGCCAGACAGTGTGAAGGAGGAGGAAAGCAGACAGGGGTGGCCGGACGCAGAGCTCCCTCTCCAAGTTCACCCCGGGCTGAACCCTGAAAGTCCCACCCCCTGCCTCCATCGCTGCCTTCCCAACACTCCACGGGGACACGTGAGGGCCCTGGGAGGGGCAGCCTCCTGGGAAGAGAAGGGCCTGGGCTCCAGATCGGGCTGGTGGGGCCGATTCTCGCCAGCTAGGCTTAGCGTTAGTTGCACATCTGATCCTATGCGACCCTGTGGGCTATAGCCCGCCGGGCTCCTCTGTCCCTGGGATTCTCCAGGCAAGAATACTGGAGTGGGCTGCCATGCCCTCCTCCAGGGCATCTTCCTATCCCAGGGATCGAACTGGAGTCTTCTGCATTGCAGGAAGATTCCTTACCAGCTAAGCCCCTGGGGAAACCCAGTGGATCCCCAGTGACCTTCCATGCTTTCCCTGCCCCCTGTCATTCCCATTCAGGTTATCTGCCGGGGGCGGGGTGGGGGGGGTATCCTGAGCAGGGGGCAGGGCAGTGCTGGGCTTCCTGCCTGGCCAGGCAGCCTCCCATGTTCACCAGTTTTCCTCTCTGTGTCTCCGTTGACTCATCACTCTCACTTTGCTGGACTAGAGACATAATCACGGAAAAATACATTTGCCTTGAGAGAATTTCATAGGTTCGAAGCATCCTTCGCTCATGGCCCTTCTAGCCAAGCAGCACCCACCCAATTCTAAGACGCTGCAAACCCTGAGCTCCTGGAAAGGGAGTCTCCTGGAGGGTCTCTAGGCCCTGGGAACAGATGGACAGTCGGAGGAGTGGGTGTGCCTTGGCTCACACCCTGTCCCCAGGTGGCTGTCTGGTGAGGTTACTGAACCAACCGTCCTGACTCTGAGCCTCCCGTCCCATTGAGTGAGTTCCTGAGACTTCTGGCTACTCAAATACACACTGTGCATCTGATGCTGTTCAGGAACTAGGGGCAGAGGATGAACAAGACATAGTCTGCATGGACTGCTGTGTACACCTGCACAGAAACCTCACCAGGTCACACGTGCCACCTGTCCTTGTACCGGCCACAGAGGCATCTCACTTGTGCCTGTAGAGATCATATCAAGGCCTAAGGCATGCAGAACATCAGCCCCCACAGTCCAAACCCACACGCACACACATGTGCAAAGGTCAAGTCAAGTTCACACCCAGAGGTCCCAAATCAGTGAGTGCTCACCTGCTGACTAGGGCTGGGTTTGTACACACACATGCTGCTGCTGCTGCTGCTAAGTCGCTTCAGTCGTGTCCGACTCTGTGCTACCCCAGAGACAGCAGTCCACCAGGCTCCGCCGTCCCTGGGATTCTCCAGGCAAGAACACTGGAGTGGGTTGCCATTTCCTTCTCCAATGCATGAAAGTGAAAAGTGAAAGTGAAGTCGTTCAGTTGTGTCCGACTCCCAGCGACCCCATGGACTGCAGCCTACCAGGCTCCACCGCCCATGGAATTTTCCAGGCAAGAGTACTGGAGTGGGGTGTCATTGCCTTCACACACGCATGAGTACACACCAATGACAACAGATTCATGCACAGAAATCACTAAGGCCCACACACTCAGATCACACAAAACACACACACACACACACCCAGTGCTCAGCCAACTACTGGGAAGAACTAAAGGTAGAGATCGCGTGGTGTGAACTACTGCCTCCCTAAGAGAGGGGAAGCCGAGACCCCTCTCACACATTACAGGCTGGGATCCAGCCAGCCTGTCTGTCCCGCCCCCTGCTAAGAGCATGGCCCTCCCCGCCCATGTTCAGAAGCAGGTAAATTGAACTGGAAGGGAGACAGCTTATGTTCAGAGCTCCCCCCAGGGCAGCTGGGCGGACTGAGCCCTGTACCAAGGGGCAGGAGGCCTAGGTTGGGGCCCCTGACTCTGCTGGTCACTCGTGTTTTCTAGCACAGTCTCTTCCCAGGTTGGGCCTGCACTGGTCCATCTGTATGATGGGGGATGGGACGCCCTGAAATTCCTTAAGGTTCCATGCTCCCACTCTGCTAGTCAGGGACTCTGTGAACCCCTCTTCATCCTGCCAAGGCCCCCACCTTGGCAGTGGTTCTCAGTGGGGGTAGCTCTGCCCCAGAGAGCATTAGGGAAATACGTGAGGGTGGTTTTTGTTGTCGTCGTTTAACTGCTAAGTTGTGTCCAACTCCTCTGTGACCCCATGGGCTGTAGCCTGCCAGGCTCCTCTGTCCATGGGATTTCCCAGGTAAAATTATTGGATTGGGTTGCCATTTCCTTCCCCAGGGGATGTTCCCACCCCAGGTACTGAACCCACTCAATTGGGTTCTCCTGTATTGGCAAGTAGATTTTTTATCCCTGAACCACCATGGCCCTCAGCAATTACTAGGATCATCTCTGTCACTCAGTGTGTGAGGGTTAGCAAAGTTATGTCAGGGAGAGTCCCACCCAAAGAGACCTGCCGTGCATCAAAGATTCCCCCAGACATTCACTTGGGGGAAAGACCCATTTATCCCATCCTACAACTTTGGTTTACATATGAATAGTTTAGTGTGGCTTTAATACATACTGAGTCTCCCAGAGATGTAACAACTGGAGCCATTCTGAACTAAAAGTCAGGCACCACGATAAGATTTTCTACCCTTAAATCTAAAGGTTTTTTGTTTTTGTTTTTTGTTTTTTTGGTTAATTCATTAGGTCCCCTGGTGTGATCACGCCAGAGTCTTTATCTATGAAAGTGAGGGCTTTTACTTCTCTGAGGGCAGTTTGTTCTTTGGTTTTTTAAAACTGTGTGTGTGGGTAGGCTTATTATCTGGGAATACCATTCCAGGAAAATAAAGCACGCGTCCGCCGCGGTCCCGGGCGCCCTCCACTGGCCAGCACGGAAACGGGCAGGCTCCAGGACCAGGGACAGCGCCCCGGGCATCTCTTTCGGGGAGGGCGGGGACCCCAGGGGGCCTGGAGGATGCGCCCTTCACCCCGCTCCGCGCGCCGCTTACCCGCGCCCTCCTCTGCTCCCCGTGAGCGGAGGCGACCCCCGAACCCGCTTTCCCCGCTAATCTCCGGCTCGACTGCCAGAGCCTTTTCCCGGCCCACAATAACACACCTGCGAGCCACAATGGTGACACCTGTGCCGCCGCCCACCGTGTTCCCGCCGCCCCCTCGCCCCCCGGAGCCGACCCCTGCGCGTGCAGATCATGGAGACGCACCTACGCTCCCCGGGACCTCTGTGATCACAAGAGCCTCCCCGAGGCTGGTTATGCAAGAGTTTTATGTCAGCCATGGCTGATGGGGAAACTGAGGCCGGCCCAAAGAGCAGATCCAGCTCTCTCCTGCCACCCTCTGGAGACTTCACCCCCATCACACAGAGCATCCCAGCTCAGCCGCCATCACACAGAGCCCCCATCACACACAGCATCCCAGCTCAGCTCAGCCGCTCAGCTGCTGCTAGTCCCTGAGGCTGTGTGCTGGGCACTCTGATTAGTTCAGTCCACATGACCACCCTGTAAATTATCCCCAGTTCACAGACCAGGAAACAGACCTTTTGAGAGGCTAAGAGGCTTGCCTGCCCAAGGGCCAGGGAAGTAAAAGTAGCTGTGAAGATCCCCTAAGGTTGGGACTTCGCTGGTGGCCCAGAGGCTAAGACTGCAAGCTCCCAGTGCAGGGGGCCCAGGTTTGATCTCTGGTCAGGGAGCTAGATCCCACACCCACATGCCTTTCTTTGGGACCCCAAGGACTGTAGCCCACCAGGCTCCTCTGTCCATGGGATTCTCCAGGCAAGAGTACTGGAGTGGGTTGCTATTTCCTTCTCCAGGAGATTGTCCCGACCCAGGGATCGAACCCGGGTCTTCTGCATTGCAGGCAGACACTTTACCAGCTGAGCTACCAGGGAAGCCCCAATTAAGACCCAAGTCAAATAGAAAACAAAAGACCTCCCCCCCACTGACTCCCCCCATTCCCAAGGTGACTCAGCTCTGAGTCAGTCTCAGGGACATTTCAACCAAGAAGAAAGCCCTTCAGACAGCACATGCTGCCAGGCCCTGACACCCTGGACGCCTGAAAGCCTCTTCTGCCTCAGGGGGGCAGGTGGGGGCGGTTGCATGGGGTCCCACATCCCTCAAAGGAAAAAAAACCCAGTCTCTCCATCCTCACAAGCGTTAGCCCCACAAAGCGCTTCCCAAGGCACACTCAACAGGTATTTGGCTGAAGCTTGCCTTCTAGGAACCAGGCTTCTAAACGCACAACCACACAGCCTGGGCACAGAGCCTGGACCCAGAGCAGGGCAACGTGAGCCAGGGATAAGGGCACAGGCCTGAGAGCCGCCAGAGCAGGGCAATGTGAGCCAGGGATAAGGACACAGAGAGCCAGGCAGAGTGGGGCCCAGACCAGGCCTGAGTAAGTCTCAGTTCCCACACCTGGACAGTGGGCGAGTACCAGCTCCTGGCTCACAGGTGATGGTGGGCATCAAACAAGGTGGTACCTACAGAGGCAGAGGAGTTGCCATGATGCCTCGTGCCCACAAAGAGTTAGCCTGGTGGTGGCTGCCCTTGCTGTTGCCCAGAGTCTTCCTGGAGGAGTACGAAATACAGAAGCCCCTGCTGAGTCACACTCCAGGCTACAGCATACACCATGGGCAAAATGATGGGCAGAGAAAGCGGTTACCAACATGTAGTCTGTGGCTGGCATGGGGACAGATGGAGAGGGAGGGTGGCCATCCTTGGTTTAGAAGGGTCTGGAGACCCTCCTACTTGACTGCCTAACCTCTGACCCTCAACCCCCAGCCTCTGAGCCCAGATCAGCTCTCTGGTCTCCTCGGCACAGAAGGCGCTCCATCAATGTTCAGGGAATGAATGGGGTCCTAGGTTGGCGATGAACAAAAGGAAGGACAAAATTAATTTTATTCCTATCGGAATACATACAGGGATTGACATCAGTGTGGGCTGGGAGTCAGGTGGACTTGACTTTGAATTCTTTCCTCTGACACTTCCTAGTTTGTGACTTTGGGCCATTTTCATAACCTCTCAAGCCTCTGCTTCTTCATCTATAAAAGGGGACGGTGATGAGAAGAATGGGGGATTTGCAAAGAGTCAGACACGACTCAGTGACCGATCAACAACAATGAGAATGATAGTGTCATTCATGTCAATTTACAGCAAAAACCACTACAATATTGTAAAGTAATTAGCCTCCAATTAAAATAAATTAATTAATTAAAAAATTTTTTTAAAATATGAAAAGTACAGTCTATTGAATGAACGCTTGGGAGACCATACTCTTTAAATTAAAAAAAAAAAAAGGATAATAGTGTCAATACTTACCCTAGAGGGTTGTTCTGAGAGTTCAGTGTAAAGCGCTCGACCTGGCACGCAGTAGGCTGCCCTGTTCTTGGGACTCGCGTCAGCACAGCCACACGGGGGACCATCAGGAGGACCCGGGTCCAGCTCTGCCACTGCCCCAGCGGGACCGTGGCAGTTCCCCACCCCTCCAGCCCCCAGCTCCCTTCTCCGTGAAAGGAGGGCTCTCCAAGCTGCCTGCTCCATCTGATTAAGGGGGGGCAGCCTGGAGAGGCCCCTAGAAAACAGCTCTGCCCTCAACGTATACTCTCTGCCCGGACAGAGGGTGCGTGTTCCCCTGAACAGGGAGGAGGGCGGGCAGCTCTGAGAGTCCCCAAGCCACACCTGATACCTGCCTCGTGCCCATGCTGACCTCCCAGAAGCAGACCCCCCCGCAGCAAATCCACCCCCTACACACTGTCCCCAATGCAGGATGCAGTTGTGGAACCACACCACGGGGGCTGTGGGTCTCAGGGGACATGCGACAGTGCAGTGGGCTCAGGGGAAGCTAGATCTGGGGGTGGAGTCCATCTCTTCCTCTCCCTGAACCCCAGTTTCTTTGGCCACACGGTGAAAAGCTAACAAAGGGCACACGCGCCCCGCCAGCCCCGAGGGCTCCGGCGCACCCACATGGGAGGCAGCCCAGATGTGGAAGCCCTTTGTGAATTGCCACCGTCGGCTGCAATCATCATAATTATTATCTGTAGAATGAGGGGGTTGGACCAGCAGATCTCCACGGGCTCCTCTCCAGCTCTGATGCTGAGGATTTCTCAGTTTCTGAGCTGGGAGTTGATGCAGACTAGTGCAGGGTGGGGGGTGGGGGGAGGCACGGTGTGCAGGAGAATCCAGGGTCTGTGGGATTGGAGGTCCCTGGGAACCTCTGCAAACAAATCTCCCCAGTCGTCCTCTTCTCCCAACCTAGCCTGGGATGCTGAGCCCCACAGACAGAAGGGAAAGGGCAGGGCGTGGGAGGGAGCCAGGAGGTTCCGGGCTAGGTCCCGAAGGTGGGGCAGCCCCAGGGTTTGAGCCCTACCCCACCCCCTGCCTAGAACTAGGCCTCAAGCCCCCTCCCCATTGAATTCTGCATGCAGTACACCAAAGTGGCTAAAAACGGAATCCAACAGCCGTTAATTCAAGTCTCAGCTCCAGCCACACGCCAGCTGGGTGACCTTGGACAGGCTGTTTAACCTCTCTGAGCTTCAGTGGGCCTAATGAGGATGGCTCTGAGGAATGAATGAGACAGATCCATGCAAAGTGCTCGGCACAGGGCCCAGCAGACCGTAAGCACCCAGTGAAGGGCCCCCCCAACTGTCCGTCATCACTCACCCCCCATTCTGCTCCTCCCCTGCCAGAAATGCTCCCGGAATCCCTCAGCCAGCCAGCTCCCCCCGTGGCTAACACAGGGCAGACCCCAACGGTGCAGCTGGGGACAGGGGTCGGGGACAAGGGTGCCAGGTTTCTCTGCCCCTCGAGAACCACGGAGGGCCACACGTCTCCAGCCAGGGAGGTCTGGGGCCCTGGACGCAACTGAGACAGGGGAGTGCTTTGTCCCCCGGGGCTCTGCAGTCCTGTTTCGGGGGTGTTTGAAGCCCTGGGAAAGGGGCCGTAAGGGCACCCCCATGCGCCTGGAAAAGCTCCCACATCTTAGGTGGAGGCAGGTGGTAAACTGGGCCCGGCTGGAGCCACTGACCCAGAGCTTCGGTGCCCCCGCATCTGTAGCCCGCTGCCTGGGCTATCACGAGGCTGCTGGGGTGGGTGGCCTCTCTCTGGACCCCAAGGTGGGGACGAGACAGCAGCATGGGAGGCAGGCCTGCCATTAGCCTGGGCCCCGACCTGCAGCCCTTCCCAAAAGGAGGAGCTGCGGCTGCCCCAACAGTTCTGGTGCAAGCAGAGAGAAGTCCCCAAGGTCACCCTCCACCCACTCCCCAAAGTCCCAGCTCAGAGGAGTGGGGTCTTGGGAAGGGCTCACCTCTGAGCGGGGATGGGGCATCTCTCCCTTGCAGACCACCTGCCTCACCTGCCCACTCCCCCAACAGCCTGGCTGCGGCAGACATGTGGCCACAGGAAGGTCACGGCCTCCCTGGCCATGCAGGAATCTGTTCTCACCACTGTCCCCCGCAGATCTCAGCACCCCCAGATTCTCAGGGGAGCCCAGTGGCAAGAAAGAGTGCAATTCCCCTAGTGACGCGGCACACCTGAGGTTCATACAGCACGGTCACCAGCTCCGCCTCACTAGCTGCTGCTGCTGCTAAGTCGCTTCGGTCGTGTCTGACTCTGTGTGACCCCATGGACAGCAGCCCACCAGGCTCCTCTCTCCACGGGATTCTCCAAGCAAGAATACTGGGTTGCTATTTCCTTCTCCGCCTCACTCGACCACGGTTCAAAGGCAGAAACTTCACCCACCCATTGCAGCGATGGAAAGGAAGGCTCACAGAGGCCGGCACTGCCCGGGGTCACACCGCTAGTGGGATGAGGTCAGAGGGGGACACGGGCCTGATTTCTGGCACAGATGACGGCCCCTCGTTGACTGACTGGTGGGTGCCTTGGTCCTGTCGTGTTGCTGGGATGGGAGAGGCTGGAGCTCTCTCCTTTGCATATAGGAGGGAAAGGGGACCCAGAGAAATAGGCAATGGAGCCATACTCACCCAGCAGGGGCAGGGCAGAGAACCAGGCTGGACTAGCTCCTACCCAAGGCCTGCCCACAGAAGGCTCAGTCAGTCCCCCAGTGGTTTTCCCATTGGCTTGCAGAGAAAATTCCTCAGCTTGGTATCAAGGCCCTTGAGAACCTGACTCCCACTCACACCTCGCAGTGAAGCCAAACCGGTGTCCTGACTGGCGGTTAGTAACTCCACTCACAGCCACCGTGACCATTTATTGACCACCTACTAGGTGCCAGGCACTGACTCCCTAAGCGGGAGACCCACTCATCTCACATGACGAGGCTAAGGCCAACTGCCTCGGAAATGTGAGATTACGGAAACAATTCCCACTGCCCACCCCCCTCTCCCCTAAATGTTAAATAAAAGGCTTATTTTTTCTTGCTGCAATAAAATATCTGAAGTTTCTTCTTTGAAATCTTTTTCTCCGTATGTTTCTAGGGTTTGCTTTTCCTTCTGTGCATTCATATCTCCTGAGTGCAGCTCTGCGCTTTTCAGAGCAGCTGCCAGCCATCATATCTGATCTGCATAAACAACACCCCCAGGTAGGCAGGCAGACCAGGCCTTATCACTCCTGTCCTGTGAAGACGGAAATGAGGCACCAAGAGAGTCAGTGACTGGTGCAGAGTCACACAGCAGAGACTGGACTTGAACTCCTGGCAACTCCCAGCGCATTTCCTCTGAGTCCCCAACAAATGCCCACCACGAGCTGGGCACTGCCCTGGGTGTCGGCCTATGTTAATCTTAACCCTCGAAACAACCCCATCAGATACATGAAATGGGTGACCCCCACTCTATAAAGAAACAGAGTCTCATGTACACACTGCTGTATGGATGATATTTAAGTGGATAATCAGCAGGGACCTCCTGTATAGCCCACGGTATATAGAACGTATGGGAGGGAGTTTGGGGGAGAATGTTTACATGTGTATGTATGCTTGCATGCTAAGTCGCTTCTGTTGTGTCCGACTCTCTGCAGCCCTGTGGACCGTAGCCCACCAGGCTCCCCTGTCCATGGGATTCTTCAGGCAAGGATATTGGAGTGGGTTGTCATTGCCTTCTGCAGTGTATGTATGACTGAGTCCCTTCGCTGTTTACCTGAAACTATCACAACATTGTTAATCGGCTATACTCTAATATAACATCAAAAGTTAAATTAATAAAAAAGAAGAGGGCTTCCCTGGTGGCTCAGTGGTAAAGAACTACCTGCCTGTGAATGTAGGAGACACGGGTTCAACCCCTGGTCCGGGAAGACTCCACGTGCTGCGGAGCCACTAAGCCGTGAGCCACAGCTACTGAGCCTGCACTCTAGAGCCTGAGAACCACATAACCGAAGCCCACGCGCCTAGAGCCTGTGATCCGTGGCAAGAGAAGCCCCCACAGTGAGGAGCCCACCCACCGCAACTAGAGAGAGTAGCCCCTGCTCGCTGCAACTCGAGAAAAGCTGGAGCAGCAATGGAGACCCAGCCCAGCCAAAAATAAATAAATATTTAAAAAAAAAAAAAAAAAGGAAACAGGCTCAAAGAGATGGAGTAAAGGGCCCCCAGTTGGGTGGTTAACTAGTGGCAAAGTCAGATTTTTAACTCAGGTCTTCTTCCCAAGGGGACCCCAGGGCGGGTGGCCCCAGGCTGGCAGGGTATTTACTAGAGGAGCGGGTGGGTCATTTCACCTCCTCGAGCCTCACCTCCTCATCTGAGCTGTGGCTGCAGAAGCTCCACCCTGAGCTGTGTCAGGGACCGAAGGATGCCACACCCAGCTCACATCTGTTACCGACCCCGGGACACACTACACACTCGGCACACTCAATATACGCTTCGCGAGTGTGCAAAGGAGGGCCCAGCCCTTGTGCCAGCCAGCATACAGTGAGGGCATCACAGGTTGGACTCCTCTCTGCCCGTGGGGAAGGCTGGTGCCCCGGCAGACCCCTTCTGTTTTGGGGTGTCTCACCGACACCCCTCCGCCTCCTCTCCCTTCCTCTCTGAGTCACTGCCTGTACGAGCCTGCAGCCCTAAAAATAGAGCACACAGAAAAACATGCACAGTGGAGACCACAGCAGCCCCCTGCCCTCAGGTCCCCCTTGCTGACCCCAGGGTGGCCACCCCGGAACTCCTTGGACTGCCACCCCCTGCCTGACACAGAGGGACCCAGAGTTTTCCACCTGCCGGAGGTCCTTAGCCAGGGGTCCCCGCCTGCCACCCACTCTACCCAATAGAGTCAAACTTTCTTTCCTGATTGGCACAGGGCTGCCATCCCGCCTGACGTAGAGTGGTCCCAGAGTTTCCATCTGCTGGAAGTCCTTAGCCGGGGTCCCCGTCTGCCCCCTACTCTACCCAGCAAAGTCAAACTTTCTTTCCTCCCTGGCACAGGGCTGCCATCTCACACCTCACACTCCCTCGCCAGGCAGAGCTGCCTCTTGGAGCTGGAGATGGGCCCAGAGAGGGGAAGTGACTTCCCAGAGCCATACGGCCAGCCAGAGGCAGGACCAGGCCTGGACTCGGAGCCAGCTCCTGGCTCGCCCCAGGGTGAGTACCCGAGTGAGCAGAGCAAAGCCCAGAGTTCCCTGCTGCCCTCTGCCTATATCAGCCTGCCCTACAGACATCTGAGCCCTAGAAGCACCTCTCAGCAGCTGCCATCCAGGGATGCCAGGCTCCCAGAGGCCCAGCCAGGGTGCCAGGACCCAGGCAAGCAGAGATGAGTAGAGGGCAAGCTGGAGGACTCCCCTCCCTTCACCCCAGCTGGCCCCCAGCCTTGCGGGGAGGGCAAAGCAGAAAGCAGGACTTGGCCAGGTCTCCTGGAAAACTGGCAAAGGAAAGGGGATCCCAGGGCTGCCTAGAGCCTGGGCTGCGGGGTGTCCTGCCTTGGGAGAGGCCCTGGGGAATAGCACATCCAGGGGAAGCCCAGGGAGAGGCTCCTCTGGCCCCACAGGACGTGGGTTTGAGGGGAAGGGGGGCAGGAGAGGAAGGCCCACTGAGGGGGCACGCCAGCTGTTTTCTTGATTCTCAGGGTCAGCTGACCGGCTTCACGTGACCCAGAAAAGAGGGAAGAAGACGGGCTGAGGCCAGACTGAGCCCGCTGGGGTGGTACCCAGTTCAAGTCCCCCGCACCGAAAGCTGATGGTGTGCACGCGTGTGAACCCCCACGGGGGCCGGGGTGTGGGTGTGTTCCTGTGCCTATCTGCCAGGTTCCCTCCTAAGGGTGTGCTCGTTCCTGCGTGTGCACCGTGCGTGTGCCCTGGAGGAGATAACGGGGTCGTTATCTGCCCGACGACGAGGCCTCCGGAGGAGGCTCTCCTGGCCGACAACACCCTCCTCTGCACATCTGGACGGCCTGGCTCTCTGTCTGCTGTGTGGGTCGGACTGAGAGGCGGGGGTCTCGGCCCGCGTGTGCGGGGCCCGCCCGCCTGCCTGCGTCTGGCTCTCGGGTATTCGTGGGTCAGAGCGTGTTGGCACCCGTGTCTGGCTGTGTGTGAAGCCGAGTGGCTGCCCAGCGGTGTCTGACGGCCAGGACAAAGGCCTCCGCAGACAGACAGGTGGTGTGGGATGCAGACCTGCCCCAGGGGATCCGCACAGGGCCTCCAGATCTGCAACAGGACAGGGGGCAGGGATGGGGCTGGGGGAGAGTGAGGTGGAGCAGGATCTCAGGGTTCCCGTACCCCAGGCTTGTACTGACCTTGCTGGGGGGCGGTGGCGAGATCCGAACAGCAGAGACAGCCCAGCCAAGACCAGAGGCCAAAGAAAGGATTGTGTCTCACAGCGGGTAGAGGGTGGATAGAGGGAGGTCTCTAGAGACCCCTGCCAGGCAGGCACCCAGCACAGGAGAAGGCTGGGAGCTGGGAAGGTCCCAGGAAGGGGACTCTCACCATCATGGCTGCAGCCAGGGGTGGCGGAGAGCTCTGGGAAGTGGGGAAGTACTGGACCCTGAAGAAAGGTGAGGTCCTCCTGGATCTGACCCAGCTTCGCCTCCTCCATCCAGATGCACCTTCCCCCTCCCCCAGGCAGCACGGGAGAGGGGATCACCACCCCACCCCGCCACCCTGCCTCGACCCTGCCACTGTGGTGCTCTGTCTGGACTGGAGTCAGACAGCTGATGCTAGGCCAGCCAGAGACAGCTCTGTGACCTTGGGTGGTTCAGTTAGCCTCTCTGAGCCTGTTTCCTCATCTGTGCAATGGAGACCCCAGTTCCCCACCTTAACAATATTGCTGTGGGTGGGGAAGACACTCTGCCACTTGAGAATTAATCATGACCCTGAAATCCTTTCCGAGGCTGTTAAGATTCCCCCTCTGCTTCCCCCAGACCCTCCAACTGCCAGGGAAGGGGGGCCTCGGACTGAGGTCCCAGATGGAGGAATCGGGGGCATCTCCGGGCCTGCCGGGCATGACCACCGACTTCCCCCTCAGGTGCTGCTCTCCCCCTGTTCAGGGGACCCTGTGGCAGGTTTCTGTCTCAGTAGCTTGGGAAACTCAGGGCCACCCACCTTCTCTGATTTCTTCTTCCCCGCCCCCTGGGCAAGGAGGGACCACAGCCCCTCCGCAGGGTGGACTAGGAACCTGGGGAGGAAATGCTATCCCTTCCTTCACTTCCCTGCTCCATTCAGACCCCGCTTCTCCCAGGGCTCCGTCCTTCTGGCCTTTGACTTTGGAGAAGGAGGGGGATACAGGACGGGTCAGACGCCAACGTATGAAGGGTGGAGTGTCCTTCTCGGTCCCACCCACCCCCTGGCTCGCGGAAGGACCCCTGACAAAAACTCGGGGTCACGCACAGGTCGGGGTCTCACTAGCCCAGAGGGCGGGCGCGCACCCCCTGAGCTGGTGTCTGGATGGGCGCGTGCCTGTGTGAACACAGATCTTCCCCAAGCCCTGGCGCCCCACGGCTGGCACCAAAGCGTCTGCGGGGCGCGGGGACCGCCCTGTGGATTCCCACCCTGTGGATTCCCACCGAGTCCTCAGATCCTGCGGAGCCAGGGGAGGCGACGAGGGGGCGCCCGACTGCGTGACGCGGATGCCCTACTCCGCGGCGGCTTGGGGACGGGGTTGGGTTCGGGGGTGGGAAACAAGGATATCACTGCCCCCTCAGTTTGGGGTCGTCGGACCCCCACTTCCCTCCTCTGAGGACCGGAGCGCTTCCTCCTGGGGGTGTCGGGGCTGGGCGGGCCCCTCCTTAGGATCGAGAGAACGCACCCACTTCTCCGCGCCCCCTCCCCAGGGTGAGCGGAACACGAACCCCCCACCTACGCAGGGGGGTGGGACCCGAGTCCCCCCACCAGCCGCGGCCTGGACGCATCCCGGGAGGCAGGGGGCAGAGCCGGCTCACCCCAGGCCTGCCTCTCCGTCCCCTGCCTGCGCCCCCTCCCCGCTGGCCGCTTCCCCCGCCCCCCGGGTTCTCGCCGGTGGCCCCCATCCCCCTGCCCAGCCCGCCCGCGCCGGGAGCCCGGACCACGTCCATCCCTTCCCCTTTCCAGGGCCGCGTCCGCCGGGCGCGGCGCACTCACCCGCGGGCCTGGGCCGGGGGCGTCCTGGGCTCGGCGCTCCGGTGCCCGCGGCTGCAGCTGCAGCTCTGCTTGGACGCGGCTCCGCGATCGCCGCCGCCGCCGCCGCAGTTCGGGCGGGCGGGGGTGGGGGGGCGTCACGTGACCGCGGAGCCTCCTTCCCGGCGCGCTCCCCCCTCACTGCGGAGCCGGGGCCGCGGGCGCGGCGGAGGTCCCCACCCGGCCTCCCTCCCACCCACTCCAACAGGTCCCGGAGGCGGGCGCTCTGCGCCCCACTTTACAGGTCGGGAAACTGAGAACCCGAGAGGGGTAGGACTCGCCGTGGAACCGGCTCGAGGTTCCACGGCTCGACTGGCAGGGCCGGGCGGGGGCCCCGCGGTCCAGACGATAGTCCCTGTTCCCGCCCGCCCCCGCCAGGGAAGAGGGGGCAACTTCTGGGGCAAGTGGGATCGACGCGGACGCGGAGCCCACGCCTTAGGCCCGCGTCTGCAGGGGCGGGGAGCGAGGAGAAGGCGCCCCGGGTTTAGCGGGGTGAAGAAGCCGTGCCCGCGCGCGCATCCTCCGCCCCCAGGCGCCTGGCCTGAGTCCTGCCCGCGGCCGTGCACTGGTCCCCGCATCCTCTAGCCGGCAACCCGCCCCCCGCCCCGCGCCCCGCGCCCCGCCAGCCTCCCTGGCCCCGGCAACTTGCTTCCCACTCTCAACCTCACCGGGAAACGGGGGGATGGCGACCCTCAGGGCATGCTCTAAAGGAGAAATAGACGGAAAGCAGCAGGAGACAGGTGGCCTCAGGGCTGGAGTGCAAACCCGGGCAGGAAGGGGCCCCCGAGATGACCTCAACCTGACCCTCGGGGCGCAGAGAGGGGAAGAGACGGGCCCAAGGTCACAAACACGGGAGCAGCAGCAGCAGCAACGCCGAGGACACCTGAGCAGCGCCGGGGCCCACAACGCGCTGGACTCGCTTCCAAGGGACAGCCCTTCTAGGCCGACTGAGGACTCGGGCCCTGTGTCTACAGGCTGGAGCCGTGGGGGGACCATGGGCTGGGGCGTGCTTGGCAGGCCCGGGTCACCCAGAACGTTAACTTCAGAGGGGGTCGTTGAGACCTCTGGACCTCACATGCTGCTCTAGTAAGTGGAGAAACCGAGGTTGCCGAAGGGGTAGAAACAAACCTCCAAGGCCTCTGCCCTCCCAAGATCAGCGGGTGCTCGAGGCCCATCTCACAGAGAAGATTTAGGGAGGATTCAAGTCTTGCATTCATTTTGTTGTTGTTGTTAACATTTTTATTTATTTTTGGCTCTGCTGGGTCCTGCTGCCCTGGCTTCTCTCTAGTTGCGGTGCGCGGGCTTCTCTTGTGGAAACAGGCTCTGGGGCGGTGGGCTTCAGGAGCTGCGTGGCTGGCTCCCAGGCCGTGGAGCACAGGCTCAGTTACTGTAGCACAGGGGCTTAGCTGCTCTGAGGCATGTGGGATCTTCCCGGGTCAAGGATGGAACCCGTGTCTCCTGGATTGGCAGATGGATTCGGTACCACTGAACCCTAAGGGAAGCCTCCGGGTCTTGTATTCACTTACTCAGTGTATTTATTGAGCACCTGCTGTGTGCTTAACAAATGACTTCCACCTCCGTGTTCCCAGGTATGGGGATTCATTAAAGACAAGACACAGGGCCTTCAGCCACGCTTACATCCGCTGCTGGACCATCTGAGATGTGCAGGCCTGTGTTGAGTACCAACTGTGCTGGGACCCGTCTCCCCGCCAAGAGAGATCAGAATGAAGGGGGAACTGCAGGCCATGCCTCACCCTCATCCCCACCTCCCCGCCCCCCAAGAAAACTGAAAAGGCAGAGGGGAAGTAGGGATAAGGTCCATGTTCTTTCCAGTCCTTTGGGGCCTCATCCGCAGGCTCACCCCAGCCATGGGTGGGAAAGAGTTCCCAGATCAGGATGCCTTGAACTTCTAAGAGCACAGGCGTGGCCTGGTCCAGATTCACTGGGTCTGCATTTTTAATAAAGCGTCGCAGCACTGCTGGTGCTACAGGGCCACAGACGTTTTCTTTTTTTCAGTATTTAGTTTGGGCTGTGCTGGGTCTTCGTCGCTGCGCGTGGGCTTCTCATTGTGGTGGCTTCTCTAGATGGGGAGCGGGGGCTCTAGCACACGTGGACTCCGTAGCTGTGGTACCAGATTTAGTTGCCCTGTGGCCTGAGGGGTCTTCCTGGACCAGGGATCCAACCTGCGCCACCTGCACCGGCAGGCGGATTCCTAACTACCGGACCACCAGGGAGGTCCCCAGAGACGTCATTTTTGAATAGTGCTGGCAGAAGGCTGTGGGGGAAGGAAGAGAACTGCAGGGGCTCTGAGAGCAGCGCCTCCGCACTCTGTGCCCACCCCAACCCCTGGGGGGCATCTGACTTCCTGTCGAAGCTGCAGGCCTGAGCCTGGATCCTTCTCAGGATGCTCCAGGGCTTTATAGTTTGGTTCAAAGCTCTAATAAGGGGGAAGGAGTCAAGTGAGACTGGTCTAGGCACTTCTGGGGATAGTGCAGGAGGGATTTTGTAGTGCAGCGATTGCCTCAGATGGGCGTGTTGGACACTGGTCCTGGGAGATGCTGGGTGAAATCAAACTGAGTCATATTTGGGAAATGATGGTTGAGAGCCTAAAGGCCTTCCCGGGCAGCACGCACTGGGCTGACCTGCCTAGAGCAAAGCCGGGCTTCTCGGGGAGGGCACACAGGCTCCAGGCTTCTCCGAAGCAGCACACCTCTTCCCGTCCTCTTTTTTTGTACACGGTGCTGGAATTGCACCCTTGAATTCCATTCCCATCAAGATTCTGGTGCCTGTTCACTTCTCCAGCTGCTCTCCAAAAGAGCCCTCTTCCCCTCGTGCGGTGAGACACAGACCACGGGCTCCCAGCTGGAAAGGGCTGCTGAGGGAACCGCTTCAGACCAGGCTCCAGGATGGAGCCACAGTGCCTCGTGTGAGCTGCAGCCAGGGGCCCCACGGAAGGACAGGAGGTGTGGAAACAAACTGAGTGAGGAGCCGCAGCTGTGATCTGGACCAGCAAACTCCAAGCTCTCAAAGGGCCCGTGGTCCCATGGTCCCTGAGGGATTGAACAGTACCCGACCCTGGCTGAGTAGCTCCTAAAACGAAGGCACTTTTGTGCCAGGCCTCCCTTTCTTCTTTATAACCAAGGAGCTCTTCAATTACAGCACTTTCCTCTTTACAGAAAAACCTCAGTGCAAGAGGCCTGTGATCTCTCCTGTGTCCTGGGGGCCGTGTGCAGAGACTGTTGGGGGCCCTGGGGAGCAGGCAGCAGGCACGTGCGGTAGGGGGCTGGGCACGGAGCCTGGGTACTGAAGACTGGATGAAGGCCCCAGAGCTCTGCTTTCTCTGCCCTATTTCAATCCAAACCACTCAAGACTGACCACTCACGCATGGCTGCCTCTGGGCACAAGCCTTCTCTTTTCCAAACACTTAATACACTGCGACCCAGCCACCAAGCCTGCCCTCCCTCCCAACTGCTGAAAAATGAGAGCTGGCTTCAAGAAAAAACAATCTGATGTCTAAGAAGGCTGGAGAGTGAAAATGTGGGTTGGTACGACAGTACACTTGGAATAATGCACAAGGGAGTCAAAAAAGGGAATGGAAACAACTGTCCTCTCTGCCCCCCGCCCCTCCCTGGCCAGACCAGAAAGAGGAGGACGGGGACAGAGGGAGAAAATTCGAGGGTTGGCTCCCTGAAGTGTGCTGTCCCAAGAGCAGCAAGTCAGGTTGAGGAGGGGCTGGTGAAGAGGATGGGCTGCAGGGGTGGCTGGAACAGTCCTGCTCCAGTGAGAGCAAAACCGGATGAGGGCTGGGAGTCAGCTCCGGGGCACGTCAGTCAAGGAATGTTCTGAGGCCTGTGTTTCTTGGGGGACTGCCCTGCTAATGCCGGACGCACGGCAGAGAGGACGCCACCCGGGAGGATCCACTCTTGGATGACAATCGTGATCACAGTTAGGAAGTCCTCATTGTGAGGACAAAAGAGTCAAGCCTAAACGTGGGGACGGCACTGGCCACATCCAAGTAATGGAAAGCTCCCCACCAGGGACCCTGCTGCGGCTGGACAAGAGCTTCCCGGGGGTCCGTTCTTCCTTGCTGGGAACCTATGTGCCACGCTGTAGGGTACAGGATGAGGAAAATGACTGGACCCCTGCCCTCGGGGAGCTAGAACAGTCCGGCAATAACTAGGTTGATCCATTTCCTGGGATTTGGTTTTAGGTGCAGACACAGGATCCAGCAGAGCCCTAACTCTGGCTCCCAGTTAAGACAAAAATAAATAACTCACTCTAGTTGTAGACAGTCTAGCACGGCTTGAAGCCTCCTTCACCCAGAGCCAGTGCATGCTGCAGATGGGAGATGCAGCAGAAACTCCAAACATAAAGCAAAGAATGACACACAAAAGACAAGTACCTTAGAGGTGGTCCACGGGGGCAACTGCTCACACACACTCCCAGGACTGGGAGGCAGTGGGTGGGGCTGCCGGGGGAGGTGAAGAGGCGAGGCCCCACTATCTCCACAATTTCTACACCCGGCCTCCTTTTACAGCCAACACTGAGGCACGAAAGGGAACGTACTTATCCAGGATCATAAGGGCCGGTAGCAGTCCACTGTTCCCTGGTTACAAACAAATACGCCAGAGAGTGGGGGAAGGGGAGGCCAAGATCCAAGCCTGCAGAGGCCTGTGTGCCAGCCGGCAGCGTTTCAGCCCAGGCGGCCGCGGCCCAGGCCTTCTGGCTTCTTCGGGTGTGTCCCCCCACTTCCTGTGGCCCAGGGCCTGCCTCGCCTGGCAGCGCTAATGCCAATCTGGAAATCAAACTGCCGTTCCAGCTGCTGTTACGAAGCTGGGTCCCTCCCTGACCAAGAGCACTCTCATGTCAAAGGCCCTGGCCTGTGCAATCTCAGCCAAATCCTTGAAAGCAGGTTTTTTTTAAATTTTCTTTAAGCATGTGAGGGGAGAACAGATGATGCCCTCTATTTGAGATCAATACGGTAATTATGTTGGACGAGCTCTCAGAACTAACTTCAGGGGAACTGAGACAGCTTCCGGGGATGGCAAGGCGTGAAAACGCAGCGCGAGAAGAGCCACCGCGTTTCTGGTGCCTGTGGATGGAGCCCATCTGGTAGCAGGCTCCACTTCTTCAGGGAATGTGGTCTTATCTCTGCTGGGGTTGGGGTGGGGAGGCAGGGAACACAGCCGTGGCTTAGTCCAGTAATGAGCTGGTGCAGCTCTCAATGCTGGAGGCAGAACAGTGTCCCCTAGAAAAGGCCAGACAACTCCTGGCAAGTTACAAAGGTGACTTGATTCACAAGATCAATTCTACAACCTCTTCCCAAACTCTAACGAGCCTCAGAAAAAAACACTTAACTCTTACCATATGAACAAATGTCACCAACTTGTCTGAAACATATGCATTTTTTAAGAGTGCTGAATGTAATACGGTAAGCAAGTAAAACTGCAATCATTTGATAAAACAGGTCCTGGGGCTTATCTGTTGGGAAAGTCCCTCCGGAAGCACAAGAAATACCTGTTCCCTGGACTCTACTCTCCACAAGTATTATTCCAGAAGTCTCAAGAGATTAAACAAAGAATGAAAAACATGATTCTCAGGTCAGAAAGGGGCCTGAAGCACTGGCCACAGCCTTCTGCTCTGCTTCGCGCCTGCACAGCTCTGCCTCCGAGGCTCATGGCACCTGTTACTGATGTTCTTGGCAATGACAATCAAGACACCGGAAGCTGCTGCTCTGGGGCAGAACCTGCCTATCACAAAGGCATAAATCGTCAACACTCATTCTAAACGTGTTTTGAATTCCTTTCAACGTGACTGCAAATAAACACAGAGTCAAGGTGCCTTACTGTTTGTCCATTAGCTTCGTTTTCCTTATGGGCCAAGAAGAAATATTTATGTAACAGAGTGACCAGACACACCTGTCCAGCCATTATTTAAATTCCAACGGTTTCCAGCATAAGCAATGTCCTCAAGTTCTCCGGCGGCTCTGTGATTAACAAGACCTCTTTTTGAAGAGGTTGCAGAAGGTTCCATAGCATTTCCTCACAAAGGCTAAAGTCAACTTATAAGAATGATACAAAGTAATTTTTCCAACAAAAATGTATTATTGTGTGGTTCTCAGTGTGGAAGGGTAAACAAGGCGGCAAATACTGCTCTAAGAGATAACGTGGAAAGGACGACAAGCAAAGCCAAGTTAACTTTCTTAATTATGAGGTAAATGCTGAGATTATCTGCTGCACGGTGACCCAAATTCTCACACGTGCCCTTCCAGTGCTCGCCCATACATGCAGGTGCCATCTGAACAGCTAGCAGACTCCAAGGCCCAATTAGCTCAAAAGCTAGACTTGGAAAAAACCCACGAATGTTTGGGATGGAGGAGTTTTGTCTCCCTACTGGGTTCTTTGGCCCTCAGGACTCGACATGAAGCTGTTGCTCCATGAAATGCCAAAGTGTTACCTGTTTACAAAGGTCTGTGACTTGTATTTTAATGAATAAAGGACTCATGTTAATAATCAAATCCCCAGCCAAAATTGATATCTATACATTGCCTGGGTTTTGAGGGTGGCGAACTGCCAGCCTTCACAATCAGAAACAGTTGGTGCCAAAACCCTGCCCCTGGGCTTACTGTAGGGTGGCACACTTGCCATTGGCAAAGGGGTGAAAATCTTAACATGAAAACGCTGGCTGTTCTCGAGATTGAACTCTGGTCACAGTCCCCTGTAACACTAAATAAGCGGAACATTCAAATGCCGGAGAGAAAGGATGTGACACTCCTTCGTGATTCTGAAACAGGAAAGGCAGGCTCCAATGCTTATTTCACCTCAGCAGTTTGTTTACAGACATAAATCACCTCTTGGGTATTTCAAATGGGTTATTAAATCCTAGCATTCACTTCAAATATTAACCAGGGCCTGGTCAACAAGCCCATGACTACACAGACCAGCCAACCGGACAGTTAGGGGATTAACAGAATCCGAGGAATTCCCTGGTGGCCCACTCTCACTGCCGTGGGCCTGGAATTCAATCTCTGGTCTGAGAACTAAGGTCTCAGAAGCTTTGCAGCAAGTTCCCTCACCCCCCAAAAAAGGAATTAAAAATGGAATAATAAACTGGCTCTGGATTCTGACGTCATAGAAACAAAGGGACGTTCACTTATTTTTAACTGGGCAGAAAGGTTAACTGTAATTCTAACCAATAAAGTTCATTAATACACTGAACTAATACACAGATACTTATTCCCCCTAGGAATGAAGACATCCAAATGGTGACCTACATTCCAGGTAGGTCACAACTTTGTACCAGAATGGCATGTGGCATCCATTAGATTGGGATTGAGGAATGGAAAGAAACATAATGGGGGTAGGGGTGGCAGTGACTTCAAGCTTCATTTTACCTTTCACAGAAGACTCTTATACTTAAAATAATAATAAAAGACAGAAACGAACACATGCATGACGCCTGATGGAAAGTCTCTGCACCTTACAGGGCTCATCAGCCAAGAAACAACTGATCTATCAGTTCAGACAAGGCAAGAATGGATTTTAGGTTCCACGCTGTACCTGTTTTCCCTGTACGAAATGGTGAGGTGGTGATGCGGGCCACAAATACATGTACACAATGCTGCGGAACTCTGGGGACCGGGGCTGGGAGAGGGAGTCCAGTCCAAGGCTTCTCAGCAGGGCTGGCCTGTGCATGCTCTGGGGCCTAAGCATTTCTAATAAAGCCTCACAGCGCTGCTGGTCCTACGGGGCCACAGACATCACTCTGAGTTGGGTGTAGAACATGGTTGGGTCGTGGGGGCCCACCCGACTCCCACCCATTCTGCAAAGTTAACAAAGGAGCCAGTACTGGCTTATCAGCCTGAAAGACTTATCACAGGGTGTTATTTTGTACCAATGCACGAGGGAAAAAGACTCAAGCAACACACTTAAACTGCGATTAACAGCAAACTGGGAAAGGGTATCAGATTTCCGGGGACTGCTGACATGTTTATGTCAATCCTCAGAAAGAACCTTCTCTGGCCAAACAGCTTCTTAGTAGGCAGAAGGAAGCAGCTGCCTCAAGCACTGAGTGAACCACACACAGGTCTTTACCCTGGGGAGGGAGCGGTGCTTGGCATGTTGTTATTTTATGTTCAGCTTCATGGGGTGGGGGTGGGGGTGGAGTGGGGGAAATCGAAACATCAGGAGAGTAGTTCATGATCTAAACCAGGAGTCCTTTTCTCTGCGTCCACCTCAGGGTGGGACCCACAGGTTCCGAGGATGGATGGCTTCTGAGGGTCCCGTGTGCCGTGCACGCTCTCACACAGACTCGTTAAAACACGCCCTGCCTCCTCAGGGGCCCAGACCAAAGACACTGCAAACACAGGGGAGAACACAGGCAGGGAGCTGTGATTTTACCAAACAGCCATAATTACTCTGATAAAAAGAGCTGTTCCAATGGGATGCTGCCAAGGTTACTGGTTCTCAAACTGAAACCTGCCTCCCCCATCCAGGATTTCAGCTTAAATTTTCAGAAAAGGGAGGGGTTAAAAAAAAAAAAAAAAAAAGCCTAGCAAACCCCAGGCTAAATAAAGTGTTAGCAAGGGAGATGTCTGAGTCAGCATCTCAGCCCAAAACTCTAGAGTGCGTACATACTCAGAGAAAACAAACAAGCTCCGGTCTTCACTTCCATTTGGAAATCGTAGGTTTTCTCAGGAATGCGGTTTTGCCTCTATGTTGCTAATCAACAATAATCCTGAATTGGCTAACAGGGCACACACTCCATCCACACATTTTTTCTTTGTTAAATAATGTGATGTAGATCTTTTCTGGGCATTTCAGAAGAATGCTTTGAAAAAGACAGGAAGTGAGGAAATTCCCTGGCTGTCCAGTAGTTAAGACTCCATGCTTCCAATGCAGAGGGCGAGGTGGATTCCATCCTTGGTCAGGGGATAAAGATCCCATATGCTGGGCAACATGGCAAAGGAGAGGAGATGGGAGTGAGACCAACAGATGGGATCTGGAGGCTGGGAAGATGAAACGCTATATATAAAAATCTATTATCATCCAAATGGACTTCAGGCCATTTTACTCTTCTGATAAGGTGGTCAGATTTCTCCAGAGGGCAAGGTGTTATTTGATTTCCCACTTCTGAATAATGGGCTTTCTTCATAGCTCAGTTGGTAAAGAATCAGCCTGCAATGCACCCCAGTTCGACTCCTGGGTCGGGAAGATCCCCTGGAGGAGAGAGATGCTACCCACTCCAGTGTTCTTGAGTTTCCCTGGTGGCTGAGATGATAAGAATCCACCTGCAATGCAGGAGACCTGGGTTCGATCTTCCCTGGGTTGAGAAGATCCCCTGGAGAAGGGAGAGGCTACCCACTCCAGTATACTGGCCTGGAGAATTCCACGGACTGTTTAGTCAATGGGGTTGCAGAGTTGGACATGACTGAGTGACTTTCTCTTTCCTCTGAATAACAGCAGCACTGGAGGATGCTATCTTGAGCAATACATTTGCCACCCCTTCTGCAACGCATGAAAGTGAACAGCCTTGGGAGACAAAAATGACACACGAGCCCCTGGCTCATTGCAGGGGACACACAGGCGCCCCCTCCTCTTCCCAACACTGAGCGAGACCGACCACAGGCAGTGTGTGAGGGGGGCGTCCTGGGGCCGACAAAGGAGTCTGATCTGAAGATACTTTCCCACAATTACAGCAAGTTCTTCACTTTCATGCTTTATTGAAAGTAAAATATGAATCAAAGACAGGTACTGGTAAGCAGGTTATGTCTCTAAAGAATCACTTTTAGTTCAGAGCAGAATGTTGTCCCATCTACTGTGATACAAATTCTTCATGGACCAATGCATCTGGTATGAAACTCGAGCAAGGAAATAGAATGGAACTTTATTCCCTCCCGTGACTATAAATCTCATATGTAAACATGATTTACTGATACTGCTACTAAACTGGTTCAGTCTTTTACTTGCCCATTCCCTCCCACCACCCCCCTTAAATATAAAATTTGAAACATTTCCTTCAAGTCTGATGGCCTTCAGTGCAATCTGCTTTATTTGACATAAGGCATTTTGGGACAGTCACTTTTTTGAATGGTTTTCTGCCTTTTGGAAGAGTCATGTAATGGTTTAATTCTTAAATCCACCTTTTCTTTAATGCCCTAACATGTCAAACTCCTCTTCCCTTCGGGTCATTTCTGAGCAGTCAGCAAGTGTTCAAAAAGATTAATGTCCAAGTAGACCAGTACCTGGGGAAAGAAACACACGTGGAGGCACAGTTGTAAACTGCACAGTTAAGGGTTCATGTATCCCATCTGCGTCACCAACAGGGAATATGCAACTTAATGAGCAAGCACCAACGCCCTTTGACATTAGAAATAAGAAAATACATCAGCCGTCTCCAGGCTTTCAGCTAAAGCACATTTCTGTTGAAAGCCATGCGGCTCGTATGCATTATCTTCACACAAGGTAATCAAATTTTATTGAAGCTTTCATTTGATGGCCGTTTTTCATTAAAAAAAAAAAAAAGTTCTGCTTTGTTTGTTTTGTTTTAACCACTTTGGGAGTTTCTTTGTAGTGGGAACGTGTACACAAAAAGCTGCGCTGAGAGGGAGGCTTTATTGAGGCCAGTAGCTTGGCTCACTTGTTCACAAGGAACCCCTGGTATTTGATTCAAACTCATTCTTTGGCAAAAATCACAACCTGTCACGGACCTCTGGACTAGGCCACAAAGAATCAAAATGGCAACAGTTAAATCTGTGAAAGTCAAAGGTCTGAATTCAACTGTGTGCAGAACCCCAGTGGCCAGGATGCAGGAGAAGGCATCGCCGTTAATCCGAGAGATGCCTTAATCCTACATAGAGAAATGAAACCTTTTCACTGAACCTAATGTAGTTCAGCAGATTCTTCTCGAATTCTCATCAGTTACAAACTGTTTTGCTCTAAGATGGGACGGATAAGAGGAACTGGAAAAAGGTCAAATATAAAAATGAAAATGCCACTAGCTAAGTGCCCAACTTCCCCCCAAAACGAGACAGAAAAGCACAGCGGACATCTGGTAGTGGACATGCCTGACACACAGGCCCTATCTGAGGCTTGAGTGCTGATACAGATAATGAAGAAGCTTGAATACAAAATGCATTTAACTAAAATTAATTTCAGTCATGAGACTCAGATTGAATTAAATTTTAAAATCAAATTATAGGCTTCACATTAATAGAAAATTACAGTATGACTGTGACACTCATGAACAAAACATGACAAATGTAACTTACCTTTAAACCCTTCTTCTGGCATACACACTGGAAGGAAAAAAAATAAGAATTCCAAATTGAAAAGACTGTTGCTACAGACAGCAATAAGTTCACTTCAATGCCTAAGGATGAAAAGTTTAAAATAGCTTTTAATAACCTTACTCACCTATAAAGGTTACCTTTGAAGTTACAGATAATATCAAACGGCAATCTTTGTTTTCATTTTTATCAAAGCAATACATATGCATCATTGAAATAGACAAATACTGGAAAAACAAGGGTTGTGACTAGAGCCACCATTCTGCACGACTGGGGAGGGGTGGGGGGCCCTGCTGGAGAAATCCGTGGGGCCCCGCCTCCTGTCCCCCTCCTCCTGTGCCCACACTCTACAGGGAACAGCTTTTGGCCCTTGCGGCCACGTCTTCTGGTGTTTAACCTCTGCATTTCTAGATGTTGCTAATTCACAATTTTTGGTAATACCTAATAGTTTCCTCAAAGAAACAACCACCTCTAACATAACACATGGCCCCTAACCATCCTCCTGACACACGGATATTTTTTGTCGTTAAGCCAATCTCCAGTGCTTACACTATCTTTTTACTCCTTAACAGTGTCCACGGTTGAACCCTCTGGGGTACCCTGGTGATCGTTCTTGTCTGGTATGACTCTGTCTCTCTGGGGTTGGTAACTGCATTATTTATGTGCTTCATTTTCTCTGTACCATCTCTGATTCAAGGGTAAGCTCCTCAGGACAGTCATCTGTCACTTCCACTCTTCCCAGGGAGCGTGCTCCAATCTGGAGCGGGCGTGCTCAACACCTGCTGCAGTGCCTCGTGCTGGAAGCTCGGGAACTGCCCCCGAACTGTCTTCTAGGGCATCTACTCCTGCGTTGGATCCCTGTTTTCAGGTTCCACTGTTGACATCTTTCTTCTTACTCTTGTTTAACAGAGTACACCCTCCCAGAGTAAACGGTAGGTGAGAAAGAAATTTTCTGAGGCCTTATATTCACAGAGTCACCAAACGCGTGTAACAGAATGGTCTAGTCAAGAACTCTAGCCTGAAGCTCACACTTCCCCATTCTCTTGTGGGTACTAGCCCACTGGTTTGTCCTTGACTCTTCATCTCAGGAGTAAGACTGGTTTACCCTTCCAGACCTCTAGGTGTGTTTAGGATCTTAATCTCTAGATTTGCACTTAACTGTACCCGGGCCTTGGCGCACCCATTTTTATTTTCATGAATTGTCTTCTGTTCTCTGAACGCTGCTTACATACAGACTATTTGCTCTTTCTCTGGTATTGTTCAGCTACTTTTAAAGCTTTCTTGTGCTTCCCGCATCATCGACTTCCTGTCCACCTGCTGACTGATGTCTTTTGGTCCCGTGCTGCCCTCTGCCTCACTGTCCGGAGCTCTCTGGCCGTCCACTCCCCTCTACAGAAGCGTGAGGGACTAAAAAGATGGTTGAAAACTGTCTGGTTTGGCTTCACCCAAAGGTAGCTGGGAGATGAACTACTTTTAAAAAAATATCTGTAGGCTCTTTCCTTGAATTTCTCTGCTTTCCCTAGAAGAGAATCTCTTCCCTCCACTGTGGGAGGTAAGAGATGGGCTGCCAGTGTTTGAACAAAGGGCTGGTCTCCCTATTTGGTAGGTAACACGTCTCTCACCTTTCTAGTTTAATTTCTTCGAAGAAACTCTACAGGTCAAGAAGAGGCACTGAATGGATGTAAAGGGAAGGGCTGTGAGAACGTGTGCGGTGGTGAGTCGAATAACTGCTTCTTACACAGTTTCCAACCTGCCTTTAGGTTGCGACCTCACTCCTTATGTTCAGAGGCACCTGGGGCATCTGATTCCTGTATACCTGCTGGAGGCTCTGCAACCTGAATTAGCGCTGCTTTTTGCTAAGCTCGTCTATCCGCAGGCTTCCATCTGTTTCAGTTTCCTACAGTAAACTAAATACTACACTTTCCTCCATTTTCTCAATTTTCATAGATATCATTCTTTAAAAAGAGCAATAACGGCAAGATTCTACCTTAGCACGTAGAAGCTTTATTCAAGCTTAAAAGTAGAAACACTGTAGACTAAAGATTCAATAACTACAACCCCACCATCGTTGAACAAGGTCCTCAACAATCCCCCAAACAAACTGGTCTTTTACCTTGCATGACATCGTCCATTGCAGCATAATCTGCAATTGGTTCATCAGCCTAGAAAACAAATGAAGACAATTCACAACCGCACGGGAATGGAAGCCGGGACGAGGAGCGCGCCCAACCTCCTAACACAAAAGGCTGGCATGGAGTTGACCAGCATGTCGCTCCGACACAAACTCTGTCCAGTGGAAAGCAGCGTTCAAGCCAGAGCTGGCGACGTCCAGGACGAACAAACGGCACCGTGAGGCGGGTCAGGACCCGTCACCCGTAGTGCACACTGCACCTGGATGTGGCCCCGCTTCCCTGCGCCTCAGACACTTTTTAGATGCAGCAAGGTCAGATACCCTCGCTTAATGGGTGTGATTTCAGGTGCCAGTGATGACAGCATGAGTTGGGAGAAGTAAAATCAGGATGGTCCTCGAAAACTGCCCATTAGGTTAAAAACACATTTTCATCTTTCCCCATCATCAAGAACGAAATACCCACGTCCTTTTAAAGGCAGGAAGCGAGTGCTGAGTCTGAGCTGTGGCAGGATTAGCTGCAAGGGCAAAGAGGGCAACGACCAGTACAGACCCCAGGTGCCCACCTGAAGTCAAGCCCATCAGTGACACGGGCTGCTTCTAGGATTTTAGACCGGGCTCTTCTGATTCAGCTAACCAAGCAGGTTTTCAGAGTTAATTCCACAGAACCTAGAGTTCCAAGAAAACCAAGCAGAGGGAGGGGGCGGGGAGCAGGATGAGGGGCGTGTGTGTGCATGTGAAAGGCCAGATATGGACCCACATCACCACTTCCAGGGCCCAACTTTATCTGTCCAGAATTGAGGCTCTGCCTATGAACAACACGCTCCCCAGTTCAGAAACCTACAGAACATTCTAACACATCATGCAGGCGGCATGCTTCTAGCCACCCAGAAACAAGAGGCAGAGGAAAGTGACAAAATCAGGCCCTGCCTGGGGGAGAGCAGGACTGGGCCAACCAGGCTGGCTCAACGCATCTTCATCCGTGACAGCCTCAGAAGCCCCGGCTTCCTAAAACACACCTACCTCTTTTAAACCTTTTCTCCCCAAGGTCAATTTTCATATCCTGGACAAGAATCTCACTAAGCCAACCAAAGGTATTTTGACTACTGTGGCCAAGCCTTGATTCTTATGTTTCTGTCGGAGCTTAACTGGCTGGTACTTCTGAGGAGGGGCGGAGGATGTTTTAATAGGTAGAAGTTTGGTTAAGTAATTCACCAATCCAGAATTTAGGGAGGAGGTTAAATCTAGATTATTTTAAACAAGAATTATGAAAAGCCCACAGACCCAGTGACTGTCTGACCTCCTCTAAGTCTCTGGTGGCTCATCCAGAGACGCAGTCGACTCACAGCAGTAGCTTGTTGCCACATCCTGCCGAGGACCTGGGAACCTTAACCACCGCCGCACCCAGTCTACACGTGAGAAGCCCCTGAATCCCGCAGGCGCAGAGCCGCTACTCACCTTTAACAGAATCACAGATTCAGGAATGACGCCTAGGGTTCCGAGGGTGGCACAGTCATCACTTAAAACCTTTCCATCGATTGACAGGTTCTGGTCAAAAGGAGCAACTGAAAACGCATGCATGATCTGTGCCAATACAAAAGGAACAAAGGTTCGTATAAAACAAAATACTGAGACTTAATACCCTGTGTGAATGAATAATTCTAAGGAAGACATAAAAGACTTCAGAATACAAAAGATACTACGGTTTGCGATCAGCCCACTTGCTTCATTCCTATTCAAACTGCAATCCCACTATATCCGGGAACATCCTTAGGAGGCCTGTTAGAGAATCAGGAGACAGTTGTACCCCCAGGTCCTTTTGTTCTGCCTCTTTTGACCCCTCGGTGGGTGGGGGTGCGGAGAAATCAAAGTGGAAGGTGGGGCGGGGCTGACCGTCACTCTGGTGACAAGGCTGGGGCACGGCTCTTTCGGTCACTTCCACTGTGCCCAGGTCCCACATCCTTTTAATAACCAAATCAATTCTAAATTCTTTCATAAGACCATCTCTAAATTAACCAGCAGGCTATCTGGACTCTTCTCTTTGATGCCCTTCTGTGAGCAGCCTGGAATACAAACTTTAGCCGTTAGGACTGCCATATATTCTTAGATTGAGTCTTGCCTCTAGGAGCCAAATATGAATTTCTTAAGGGTAGGGACCATGTACTCCACCCCAGTTTTAGCCAAGTGTTAAATACATTCAGAAAGACTATTGTGCATATTAAACACTATTTTCAAATTCAGAAGAATAAAAAAAATATATATATATTTTTTAGTCACATCCAGGTGGTAAATACCAAAGAGAAATAAGGAGTTGGGCTTAGGGAGGCACACGCAGATACCTTCAGCAATACGTTCTAATTCTTCACTTGGGTGTGTTCCAGAATATTCACTTTATTATGCTGCACACCTGAGTTACATAGTCAACAGAATGCGCTCTACTACACATATCTTTTGTTATACCAATATCCACGATGCTATGGGGAAATCATTCTACCCTTTTATGCACTTGATTCTGCTCTTTGAAAAAATCCAGAAAAACTAAACAGGCAGCCCTGAACCACATCTGCATAGAATTGGGCCCAAGAGCTTTATAAGCTGGGAAGACCCTGACCAGAAAAGTGATTTTAATAACAGCGCACAAGTAAATAAGAAGAGGGCTAACAAAAATGGCCTCCTCCCTGTTAAGCCAGATTCATAACTGGACTTCTCCAAAGGACCTCAGGCCCTGAGTGGCGAGCAGAGGCTGATTAAACAGCGATCATCACCGATCCTTCTATGGAACAACTGAGCCTATTTCTGGTGAGAAAGGACAGTTCTACCAAAGCCAGCCCAGCACATGGACCTCAGGCAGAGGCGACAGCTCCGCGTTCATAAACAGGACCCAGGAAGAAGCAAGCACAGCGACGGAGAAGGCGTTCTGGCATCAGCTTTAACGAAGGCGATGCCACAGCTGCCAACTGCACGAGTGCTGGTCCACAGGGCCTAAACGGGACACACAGGGTCCCCGCACCATCGCAGAGGACGGACGGACAGCAAATACCGCTAGCCACGAGCACCGTCACTCGGGTAGAGAACGGACAACAGCAAATACCGCTAGACACCAGCACCATCACTCAGGGGCGGAGGCTCATACTCTGTATTTTCAGCCCACAGACAAGGACATTTCAAGTTATTCAACAACTAATGAAAAGACCCCGATGCTGGGAAAGACTGAAGGCAGGAGGAGAAGGGGCTGACAGAGGATGAGATGGCTGGATGGCATCACCAACTCGATGGACCTGAGTTTGAGTGAACTCCGGGAGTTGGTGATGGACAGGGAGGCCTGGCGTGCTGCAGTCCATGGGGTCATAAAGAGTCGGACATGACTGAGCAACTGAACTGAACAGAATGAAGATTTATTACACCGTGTGTTGAATATTGTGCTAGGTATTGGAACTATAAAGGTGAGTAGTAATCCCACTAGAGAGGTCCAGAGGAAAAAAAAACAAGCGGTGGAGATGGTGGCAGAAAGCCACACAGAGCTGGCAGAGCGCACAGAAGGGAGGAGTACGCTGTATAACTGAAGGCCAAGACAGGTTTTGCAGAAGTGATGTTGCCAAAGACGAACAGTGCTTCCTAGTGAGGAGAAAATGCTACTTCAGAGTGAGAGAACAGGCCGAGGTCTATGGCCTACAATATGGTAATTCATCAACCGCTAGGTGCAGGGAGAATGCTTCAGGAGAACTGCCATTCTACAGGTCTGTGTGATGAGCGAGTGCAGCACAGTGGCTCTGGGAAGCCTAACAGGAACAACGAAAGCTCTGTTCCCACAGCTGCATGCTGCTCGCCACAACGTGCGTGTGTGCAGGTGTATTTATTGGCTGAAATGAGGAAATGCAATAAGCAAATTAGGAATATTTCCTCCTTCCTAAGGCAGGCAATACCACTCGCTCAAAATCCATCTTTGGGAAAATGGAATAAGAGAATTAAATACTGAACATGTTTTGAGAAAAGGGATGGATTTGTACTTCATTTACATTATGGCCTCATAGGTAGATGAATTAAGCAACTATAAATGGGTATGGTCGCCATCCTATTAACCTGGAAATGTGGTCGACCCTACGGAAGAGATGCCATGAAACATAAAAACACGCACTACGTGCTTGAAAACTCACCCACCACCACCAGCTGAGGGTCACATGCACGCCCACCACAGCCAGAACGGCGCTCAGGCAGGGCGGCAAGACGGCCCCATCTAACTGGGAGGCTGTGAAAGCACCGCCTCGGAGCACCAAGGGGGGATCACGCTTCACTGCCCCTTCTCTTGACTGACTGGATCACAGTGGTCCTCCACGTAAGGAAGGGAGGGGAGAGGAAGGTCCTGGTACAGGAGCCCTCTGGGACGCGCACATCCGGGGGGCTAGCTGCTGCCTTCTAACAACTGTCTGCAGGTGACATGCTCCAGGATGGAGGCTCTTTCTGCTGACTTTTGATTTACTCTTTTAAAAGGGCGAGTCCACAATAAAAGCAGCACGGGCTCTGACAATGTCTTGATCCACAGGGGCTGTTTCTGTAATTTAAAGGTTTTGAATGTTTCGAGGTTTACCACTGGCAAGCAGAAAGCCGGTGATAGAAACAAGCTTTCTCAGATGTAAAAGCTACAGTAAGAGAATAAAGATATTACGCCAACACATTTATTTTCAGAGCCATGGGTTCAACCAAGGGAAGTAATGTTCCCGGGACAATCTGGAAAAGAACACCCTCAAAGGAAGCCTATACTTTTGCTCAATTACAATGATAAATATCAGCACGAGGCAAAATGCATAACCAGTAAACTACGCCACATCAAAGTAGCAACGAGGGAAACTGGGTCAACTCTGGGGTCTGTATCAGTGACTAGAACAGATTAAGGGGCCAGGTTTTCTTTCATGGACATCTTGAATATATTAGCCTCTCTCTCCTGGGTTTTGGGATGTACCATTGGCTCCTCGTTTACAGTACTTTCGCGTTCCTACCAGGAAACAATGCCAGGAGGCACTCTCATCTCTCTTCCACTGTGTAGATGTGCAAAAGCAAGGGGCGAAGAGGGGTGCAGTGGGAGAGACTGGGGATGACCTAAAATGAACCATTAAATGGCTGTCAATATTCCTCCTCATTATTGGAAGGCTACTCAGAACTGGCTCAAGGTTTCAGAATCCCCCACTTTCCCTTTTCACAGATGCTTGGCTAATTTTGGAAAACTATGAAGCTCTTTCCAAAAGAAGAGTTATTTGAATTTGGGGACCCAACAAGTATTATTCTAAACTCAAAAATGCCCTCTCCCAACAGCTCAATACTTAGGTGCAAAGCAGAAACTCGTGAAGGTCCTGTAAGTTCAGAGCATGATTAAACAGATGTTATACTTTCCTCACCTGGATTTTCAATTCTTTCAATGTTTGATTAGCAGAAACGAGAAGAGCTTTTTCACCACGAACTTTTCTGTGTCGCATACTCCGCCGAATAACTTGCTTCTGATAGGCTATATAATTTTGATGGGAGATCTTTTGCCGCTTTGTTCCTCCATTGCTCTATAAAGATCCAGAAAAAAGCAATGAAATTACCCACACCATGACCCCGCTCAAACTTCACAACACAAGGAAAAGCAGTTTATCAGAATGTTAACCATTTGAAATTCAGTTTCAACAGTGAGTAGGAACTCACTGAAGGTTCTTAGAAGGCTCAGACCAAAACTGAAAAAATTAAAGTCCTTGAACTGCACACAAGCTCCAGGATTTAAAAATGTATGTATTATAAAAAGGACATTTAAAAGCAGTGGGGTGGGGGGAGCGGGCCAGAAAAAGAAAAAATAAGCAGAAGGGAAGGTTTGACCTTAAGTCGGAAAAACAGTTATGATACACTGAATCCTAATCTGTGTATTAAACATTTCCTTCTTTTAGTGAATGACACAGACGCTAACTATAAACTGCTGAGAACTTTAAAAAACTTACAAAGGTTTGCCTTTGAAATTGCAAAAATGTTTGACTTGAAACTAATCAAATATTTAGATCCAGCTTGCAAATCACAGAAAATACAGGGGACAGAAGTAAGTTAAAACGAGTAACATAAGGAGGCAATCGGCTGAATCTAGAATGTGAGACAATCTACTCAATTCAAGAAAAGGAATTGGTCTCTAGTCAATGTCAAAAAGGAAAAGAAAAGGCGGCAGAGGCCAGGTAACTGTTCTGGAAAAAAGTCTAAAGTGAAACAAAACAATGTGTGTCTTGGCTGCATGCTGGTTTGAGGAGAAAAAATTGTTTAAGGCACATTGGGGATAGCTGAAGAAATCTGATTACAGGTAAACAGGATATTGCCTTTTTTGACAAGAACTGGTTTAAGAACTTAGAGGTGCAATGCCATGATGCGCACAATTGAAAGATGGTTCAGCAAAAAGTACAGGCATATGTAATGTATATTGTACTAGTTTTAAGAAAAAAAAAATAGATGAAAACCAAATATTTCTCTAAAATACTCTAATAATGCCTCATGAATAGGTTAACAACCAGACAAGACAAGATTCTTCTGCTAACCAAGCCACAGAAGGAATGAAACAAGATTTTTAAAATACTCTTTCCCCCGGGTTTAATTAAATCTGGATGAGGCAAACCCCCAGGCTCCGGCTCTGGTTTCCACAGTTGTCACCGAGTGTCAGCTGTGCATAATCAGAGCGGTTTCGGGGTCATTATGGACACAGATGCCACACAGTCATTATCAATGGAGCGCCAGAGATTTACAAAGCAGAGAGAGGGTCAGGAAGTGAACGGAGCAGCATTTGCTGAGGCTGCCAGACCACTGGCTGGTGCTGCACGAGGCTCGAGTCAGCTCTCACCGTGAACCTAAAGGGGCACACAGGCAGTTCCAACAGAACAAACACTGAAGGTGGGAGTTGCCACAGCTTTCTCAGTCTCAACAATTCAAAAAAAACCAAAAAAATGTGGGAGCTGGTAACATTTTTCTCAAGCTCAACTATTAAAAAAAAAAAAAAAAAAACTCAAGTATTTTTCAATTGTGAAATAGGACCTAAATTTCAGTTAGAAATATAAGGGAAAATATCTGTAACAACCTACAATTTTACTTTGGAAATATAAAACACAACCAAATAACAGAGCCCTGAGCATTAGGCAAGATATGTTTTTAAATGAGTCTAAAAGCCTTTCCCAGAATTATATTTTTAAAACATCCATAGAATTTAAATCCAACTTATCTGACAAAAACCAGTCCACTGGTTTTAGAAGGCTTTCAATTACCTAAGTAACATCCAATACTGGGTGCATTATTAACCTAAATGGTAGATAAGGTCAAAGTCAAAGGAACTGGGTTGATCTAGCTTAGAGAAAAGAGGAAAGGGGATTTGTTTATGTCCATTAAGGACAAACACAAATGCACCATTTTATATTACAGGGTTTAAAACAGCAATTACAGAAGCTTTGTATTGAGATACTGCAACGTATTACAAAGAAAAGGTTTGAGGAGTCTGAAATTCCGAAAACACTTGACATTCTTCTCGGACCACCTACTCTTTTCAAAAGGAAGGTTACACTTTCTTTTGCAAGATGAAATATTTAAAATATCAGTCAAGAGTATTACAACATCCAAAGAATGAGAGGAAAGACAGAAGAAAATTCAAAGTATAAAGATAACTATGGCATAAAAAACAATGTTCTCCAACAAACATTCTCTATCATATTTGTAAAGGGGAGATCTGTTGCCATGTGCAATTGAGGTATAGAAAGCAATTTAAAAACGGCTGTGGTTATGACAACAATGGATAAAACTAGCCATTCAAAAAAGTTAGTTTCTCAAAAATCTAATCACTTGAAAATATTTTTAGAAGTCTTCTAAGTAACCCTTGGGCTGAAAAGGAAAGCTTGAAATGACATAAATAAGAACAATATATTTTATATATACATATATATATATAGAGAGAGAGAGAGGGAGAGGGAGAGGGAGAGTATTGTATATATAAAACTTTACAAACTGATTTACAAAGTTCACTGAAAGAACAGATTCCAAACTGATTATTAAACCATACTCCCAAACAAGAGGGGTAGAAATACCATAAAAAAAAACCCACAAAATAGGTTATTTTAATAGAAGAATTTAAGGTCATCACAATGAAAAATCAAAGACTCAGGTTGCCTCTAGTCACCTGACTAACACCTTGAGAGACCTGAAAGTCTCTTCTATAAACTTCACTGTTATAAAGGCTATTATTATGTTTTGTTTGTAATGAGAGAAGTTGAGTTTAGTAATTTTTTCATACATAAATATTCCATGACTAAGCAGCAAACCAGGATTATGGTTAAAGTCTTTTTTCCAGGTGAAAATTTAATCATTACAGTATATTTTAGCCCTTCTTCTTTAATAGCAATTAATTCTGGCGTATCGTAGTCCATGACTTCTCATGAGAAATCGGGACGGCTACAGCATTCCAGCCAGCGAGGAAAAGAAGGGAAAGGGTCCTGAGGACCAGCACCGCACACAGGCCACAGAGAGGCGCCCAAGGGCTCGGAGCGACCGCTTTCAGAGCAGTGGGAGGGGTGACAACGAAAAGCAGCTTCAACACATACTTGATTAAAGTCTGGATCTTTTTCTCCATCCAGTTTAGCTTCTTCCTTATCCTCCTCTGTTTCAGAACTACTCACATTTAGCTCTGGAGCTGAATCCTTCATCACCTGAATGCGCCAGGAAAAGAGAGAAGTAGGTCAGACCCTAGGGAGGCGAGCTATGGAGACGGTGGAGCTTTGACGGCACAACTTCATCAATGGTGGGGTAACAGATCAGACAGAGGATCAAGACACGACGGCAATCTTGTTTTCTGTGCTCTGTGAACACGTTAGTTTTATCCTAACACAGGATAAAGAGAACGGATGAAATACCACTACCGAACTTAAAAAATAATAAGACATCTTTTCCTAAATTGGATATTTCACACTAGATATCAATATATACATGGACCAAGAGGTACAAAAGATACAAGAAAATACTAGGGGAAAAACAGACATTTTTGCTCATCCACTTTCCCAGCAAACAAGGTCATAAGGCCTCCTTAATTCAACTTCTGAGGCAGAACCCTAGATCATCAGAGAGTAATATGTAAGGTAACCTTCTAAAATTCATGTCAAGTTTGGCAAATATCACCAAATATAATGCATCTATGTGGTCTTCAACTTCAAAAACCTTGGAATCAAATTAATGAGGTGTCCAGAGAACTGGGTCAGGATCTACCTAAGAGCCATACTTAATATAGTGAAAATGCTCCAAAAACAGTCCACAGTAACACCGTGCTCCCAAAATATACCCAAATCTATGTTTCACCTACCCTTTAGGTCAACCAAAGCAAGACGCTCTACAGTGGTCTTTCTTATTTCTGTTCTGTCCATATCAACTCCAAATACAATGGCCAGGGTGACTTTTTGAAAGCATAAGTGAGATCACACCATGACCTCCCTTGAAGCTTCAGTGGCTTACATCTAGGCTTCGAACAAAGATCCCAAATCCCTGGTATGATGTACAAAATTCAATTAAAATTTGACTCCTCCTTGGGAGAAACTTCTCTTTAGATCAGTGCCGCCCACTATGGGAGTGAGAGGTGACAAAGGTCTGCTGAAGTTAAAACTACATAAAAACCTGGTTCCTCAAGTCAGCCCAGTCGCATTTCAGATGCTCCACAGTCAAGGGTGGCTGACGGCTACGATGCAGATAAAAACACCTCCGCCACCGCAGAAGCATCCACTGGGCAGTGCTGCTCTAGACAACGCTGACTCTACTTCGAGGGCGCCAGGCTTACGCTCCCACCTGGCCTCCAAGTCACAGGCAGGGTCTCTGACAGCTAGTGCTCAGGTAAAACAACTCCTCCTCCAAGGCACCTAGCCCACCCCCTCCCTATTTAACAGGGCACCTCCGCCTCTGTCAGTCAAATGCTCTACTCTGCAAGACTTCCTTCAACATGCTTGTTCTTATATGAAATCATCTTACACAGCTTATTCTTGATCTACCTCACTAGGTACAAATACTCTCGAAGGTAGGTACAGTGGTCTTCTGCACCAGCTGTATCCCAAGACAGTTCCTAGCACACAGCTGGCATTCAATCAATATTGTACATCGAAATCAACAACTGACTAGACCCACATAAGGCTTCCCTTGTGGCTCAGCTGGTAAAGAATCCACCCACAATGCGGGAGACCTGGGTTCGATCCCTGGGTTGGGAAAATCCCCTGGAGAAGGGAATGGCTGGCTACCCACTCCAGTATTCTGGCCTGGAGAATTCCATGGACTGGGCCCATGGGGTCACAAAGAGCTGGACACAACTGAGTGACTTTCACTTCACTTCAGACCCACATAAGAAAAGTCTTCTTAAGTGAACACTGCAAACAAATAGAAGAAAACAATAGAATGGGAAAGACTAGAGATACCAAGGGAAGATTTCAAGCAAAGATGGGCACAATAAGGGACATAAAAGGCCAAGGACTTAACAGAAGCAGAAGAGATTAAGAAGAGATGGCAAGAATACACAGAAGAACTTTAAAAAATTTTTAATGTTCTGGATAACCATGATGGTGTGGTCACTCACCTAGAGCCAGATACCCTGGAGTGTGAAGTCAAGTGGACCTTAGGAAGCATTACTATGAACAAAGCTAGAGAAGGTGATGGAACTCCAGCTGAGCTATTTAAAATCCTAAAAGATGATGCTGTTAAAGTGCTGCACACAATATGCCAGTAAACTTCCCTGGTGGCTTAGACAGTAAAGCGTCTGCCTACAATGAGGGAGACCTGCATTCGATCCCTGGGTCAGGAAGATCCTCTGGAGAAGGAAATGCCAACCCACTTCAGCATTCTTGCCTGGAAAATCCCATGGATAAAGGAACCTGGTAGGCTACAGTCCACAGGACTGCAAAGAGTCCAACACAATTGAGCAACTTTACTTCATTTCACTTCAGCAGTGGCCACAGGACTGGAAAAGGTCAGTTTTTATTTAATTTCCAATGAAAAGTAATGACAAAGAATGTCCAAATTACTGTACACTGAACTCATTTCACACACTAGCAAGGTAATGTTCAAAATCCTTCAAGTTAGGCTTCAAAGTATATGAACCGAGAAATTTCAGATGTACAAGCTGGATTTAGAAAAGGCAGAGGAACCATAGATCAAATTGCCAACATCCGCTGGATCAAATAAAAAGTGAGACTTCCAGAAAAACATCCACTTCTGCTTTACTGACTACACCACACTGTTTTATTGACCACACCTTTGACCTTGTGGATCACAACAAACTGTGGACAATTCTTCAGGAGATGGGAATACCAGATCACTTACCCACCTCTTGACAAACTTGTATGCAGGACAAGAAGCAACAGTTAGAACAGGATATGGAACAACAGAATGGTTCAGAATTGAGAAAGGAGTACGTCAAAGCTGTGTACTGTCACCCTGCTTATTTAACTTATATGCAGAGTACATCATGGAAATGCTGGGCTGGATGAATCACAAGCTGGAATCAAGATTGCCGAGAGAAACAACCACAACCTCAGATATGCAGATGATACCACTCTAAAGGCAGAAAGCAAAGAGGAACTACAGAACCTCTTGATGAGAATGAAAGAGGAGACTGAAAAAACTGGCTTAAAACTCAACGTTCAGAAAACAAAGATCATGGCATCTGGTCCCATCACTTCATGGCAAACAGATGGGGAAAATGTGGAAACAGTAACAGATTTTAGTGACTGCAGCCATGAAATTAAAAGACACTGGGTCCTTGGAAGAAAAGCTATGGCAAACCTAGACACTGTATTAAAAAGCAGAGACATCACTTTGCCAACAAAGATCCATATAGTCAAAGCTATGGTTTTTTCCAGTAGTCATGTATAGATTTGAGAGTTGGATCATAAAGAAGAATTGATGTTTTTGAATTGTGGTGCTGAAGAAGACTCTCAGACTCCCTTGGACTGCAAAGAGATCAAACCTGTCAACCCTAAAGGAAATCAATCCTGAATATTCACTGGAAGGACTGATGCTAAAGCTCCAATACTTTGCCCACCTGATGCTAAGAGCCGACTCATTGGAAAAGACCCTGATGCAGGGAAAGATTAAGGGCAGGAGGAGAAAGGGACGACCGGATGAGATGGTTGGATGGCATCACCTAATCAATGGATATGGGTTTGAGCAAACTCTAGGAGACAGTGAAGGACAGGGAAGCCTGGCGTGCTGCAGTCCATGGGGCCACAAAGAGTTGAACATGACTTAGTGATCGAACAACAGATCCACATAAATTTATGTAACGATTCCTTTTCCATTCCAGTTCAATGGCTCCACCCTTCAAAGGAACTCCAGGCAATATTCAGTGAAAATCAAACAAGTCAAAAAGCAAGCTTGATTATTACTAGTTATGGCCACAAGAGGGACTGGTACCTTCTTATTATCCACAACTTTATGGACATAGATGGTAGCTTGAGTGTATTCACGCAGGTCCCTCTGCTGTTGACACAATAAGCCTTCTCGACATTCTGGACAGAGTTCTAAGAAGAAAAAAAGTTTTTTTTAAAAAAAGGTAAAACCAGAAAATACCAGTAGCTGAGGAATTACTACCAAAAGAATGAAAGATCTAAAGGAACATTTCAAAGTTACCAGAGAGTATTTAGCAAACTACTACTCTTATTTTTTAATGGCTATATTTTATTATATGCAAATAAGTAAATTTTTACTGTCAAAAATATTTGTATGGTCATTATATGATACTTTCCATCTAAGGAATATAGAATGGACCACCACGAGATCTTTAAGTAAAGAATACAATACTGGCATATTCTTTGCCTCCCCGTTAAAATTGTGACTTTTAACTACATAAACCAAGAGTGATATGAATACTTACTAGGCTCAGAAATATACTGTGTTTCTGAAGGGTGTGCATCTCCTCCTTCAGTTCTCGTGATTTTAATTACATGATCCACAACAAAGAGCTTTTGTATCATCTGCCACTCACTGGGCCATATGAGAGCTATACTGTGCAAAAAAACACAACATGCGTTAAGACACAAGGACAGAATCCATCTGTAAACCAAAACTATCCAAACCACTATTCAATACAAAGAAATTGAGAAGGAAAAGCTACACCAACAGCAATGGTAGTTTTTCAAATAAAAGAATGCTCTAACTTTCTTTTGTATGAAAAAAAGCAGTGAAAGTAAATATACTGGAGTCACACGAATCAACAGGGCTAAACCTCAAAAGCCAAAGTTGAGCAAAGAAGTTAGCTACAGAGGGTAAGGACGTGACCTAGAGACACTGTCCTGGGTCCCAGCAATTTCTAAGGAGAAAGCAGGGCTCAGGAAGGAGAGGGGAGAAGTAAGGGCAAGTAGCCTCAGGCAGCCTCCCGACTTTTATGGAAAAGCAGTCTTTTTTTCTAGTCTATGTGCTGCCAAAGCGAGCACAAGAAGCAGTCTTTAAAAAAAAAAAAAAAAGACAAGCCAACCTCTGGTTATACCAGAGGAAATAACCCCACAATTCAAGAAAAGATTAGTTCTTAAAATAGACTATGTCAGACGAGACATTTCCTAAACACATTCTATTAATCATCAGAAACAAACATCGCATGAAGAGAAGAAACTCACAGTTTAGAATCTTCTTTGGTCATGGAAGCAAATGTAAACATGAGGCCCCCATGGGGACACAGGAGAGCGCTATTTCCGACCGATGACACAGGACTGCACCTGGTAGGTTTCCTACTCAAATGAGCAAAGGACGATCAATATACTTCACTATGGCATGACTGAAGAGAGCATTTTTTATGATTATTTTAAAATTACAGACATTTTTCAAGGATATTAATAATTAAACGTACTTCTTAGGATTATTCATTTAAATTCTCAGGAAAAAAAGCTTTCAGTATAGGCAATTATAGTAAAAGGTAAGGTACCATGATTATAACTCATGAATTAAAAATACTGTAATCAAAAATAAAAAAAGGGAAATAGGTAACCTTTGGTATCTACCTGACAAATTTTCGCCACTCTTCTACAAAGAACTGGGACACAATGTAGAGCACATCTGTTTCCTGGAACAGAAAAATCAGACACAAGTATCTCTTAATTCACTGCATTCTTAACCTAAATCCTATACAGAAAATGTCTCCATATAACTGTGGGTTTGCCCCTTAAAGTCTTGTAAATAAAATGGAAATAGAACCCTCTACCAAGCAACCACGAGGAAGAGTCGAATCCTCCAGCTTAGAAAACTATACAAATGTAAGAAATGGAGACGATCTCATTATTCTGAAAGCACTGTTCACTCAGCAACTTGGCAAGGGCCTTACAAAGATGAGATGGACTCTGCCCCTTTGTGGGAATCATTATACCTCTGGCCAGTTACTGAGACACGGTCTGTTTTTGTCCTGGAACAAATTTGGAAGAGAAGTTTTCTGCTCATTTGCAATCATCTTATGTAAGGCTTCATTTTCTTCCCCTTCTCTTTCTAAAATCTGAAAGAGAACCAAGCAGGAAGCGATCAACCATCTCCAGCTGACAGCACAGGACCTGCCGCCTCCCCACACCTCCACTCAAAGTGCAATGTCAGTTCTCCTGGAAAATCAATCCAGGGAGGAGACACGTGACTTCCACAGCTGTCAGGACCGCGGGCGGCATGCACCTTGCACTGCGAACAGCACTCTTTGTAACTTGGAAATTCGGGAGCCTTTGGAAAGTACTGCTGCAGTTTGCTCCAAGCCTCTTTAGAAACAAGCCTTCTTTCATTTTCTGATATGCATAACTCGCCTAGGTCAAAAAGAAAAAAAAGGGGCGGGGGGGAGTTTGAAAAAAAAGTTAATATATACCCTGCAAAAATCTACTTAATACAAATTTGTAGCGCTTCTTATCCTTCTGTTCCAAAGTGCTGTAATTTTCTCTCTCTCTCCAATTTCAAAATCTCTAAATTTTTAGTTTCATCTAATTCTAAAGGAGCTAGCCATTCCTTTGTCCTTAATCTAGGTCTTTCTTCCTGCCAGTGAAGGAAGCAATAAAAGGGCTTCCAGAGGTTCTGGGGTGCCACTGTGGAGGCTGTCCAACAGCATTTCATCTCCACCTGCATTCAAACAGCACAATTTGCTGCAGAACGCATTTTCTCCCATTTTGTCTTATTACTTTACTAAATTCACCCTGAACCAAAATGCTGTTTTCAATGTTGTGTGACCCTGACAGTTAAATAGTGAAGCCATCTACTGTTAAGCTGGAAGACCCTCTCCAGTCAATACCCAGTTGCTTCGCTGTTACTACTGCAAACACCTGAATCCTGAGGATCTTTAGAAACCGAGAAGAGGAGAAATAAGCAGAGCACCTTCCCTTCCTCAGATCACAGCAACATCCACACGGCAGTGACCCTGAGCCTCATCAGCCCACCTCGATCTACTGCTCACATGGATGCTTCCAGCATTCCAGGGCCGTTCTCCCCACTCTATCCCTCATTCGTTCTGTGGGTCTAGTTCTGCTGCTTCAGCTGTTCCCAGCAGACAGTGAAGTGCATACATGGACCTTTTTGGTTCACTACCCAAAAAAATTCTTTAAGGTTCCAAAGGAAACTGTGTTTCTACTGCCACTGGCAAGATACCTACAAGTTTAATAAGAGTTAGAAAGCCAAGGGCTTTCTAAATGCACTATCTTAATTCTTTTGCTTTATGTATTTTCCATAATAAATAAATCAAGAATCAGAGAAATTAATACACTAAGGGTCACCACAATTGGTGAATAACAAAGCTGGGATATAAAAACCAGATCTGTCTCATCTAAACTCCATAGTTTCTAATGCCTCAAAATTCATCTTCTTAACTTCCACGCATCACTTCCTCTTAGTGAGCTCTGATTAATCCTAAGAAAAGATTACACTGCTTTAATATATTTACTACTAGAGAAAATAGGTCACAACGTAAAAATTAACTTTATTTCTGAAGAGTAGGTTAACAAATTTTTCCTCTGAGGTTATGAAAACTTACTTTAAAATGCTTACCCTCAGACAGAATTATGGAATTTATTATTATTTTTAAATTTAATTGTTTTATTATTTTCTTTTATGGAATTTATTATTATTATTTTAAACACTAACTGGATAATCAGATTTCAATTTAGTACACCTTTATGGTGAAATATAATACAGCTATAAAAAAGATTAAAGCAGACTTCTATAACTAATTTAAAAATAATTCCAAGGCAATTACACTTTTTAAAGTGGTTTCTTTTTTATTAAAAGTACCCTTCCTCTGCATATATATGGTATAAACAAATCTGGTTCAGAAAGGGAGAGAGAATGAAGGAAACGATAATACAAACACATATTTTAAATAGGATTCCACAGGCTCTGGAGTCTACACTGCCTCTCTTTTGGGTAAGGGTGCTTTTACTTTATGACTGGCTATAATGTTGCATGTGCATTTCTCAGGTAATTAAAAAAAATAACTCAAGTTTATTTAAAAAGTCAGCAAAGTCTTCTAATATACTACAGTCAGAAATTGGTTAATAAAGTGCTTTGCTCTACCCCTAGCTATGCTTCTAAATTTAGGTTCATATTAACATATCATGATTTAATATATCTGGATATTGTTAAACCTAAAAATGAACTTTTACTCAAGACATGAATTTTTAGAAATCAGACTTGTATCCTGCAATATGTAACACTCTCTTAAATCTTAAGAGAAAGCCAATAAAATAAATTCATTTTGTAAGCAACATCTCTGAATACAAGGATCAAACGAGTCATGAGAGATTTAATTCACCAAACATATCAGGATAATGTAATCCCCAAAGATTCTTCTGGTAAAAATAGAAATCTAGTTAACAATGACTTTAGATTCTGGATAAATCTCCTCCCTGACAAAATCTAGTTCAAACCCTAATATTTTGGGTCACAGAACATCCTAAGAATTTGTTAAAAAAGAAAAAAGATTAATTAAAAAACTGCTCAGCTCCTTAGTAAACAAGTGTAATAAACAACGTAAGTTAACAAGGAAGGTTAACTGTTAAATAAATGTAGAATGAAATGGATAAGACAGCCTGATGGATTTGGAATATCCGCAGTAAATGCTGAACTCTGAGACAGCAGTAAACCACCCAACGGAATGTAATCCGTGATTAGTTCACATAAAATCCGTGATAAATATACGCAAGCTTTAGAGTATGAAAATTCAAACAAGGATTTCTAGATAAAAATGATGTTTTAAAATGACATTAAAACCACAGTAACAGGGATCTTTACTGAAAGACATAAAATCATAATGAAGGATAAAAAAGAACAGAGGCAACAGCAACAGATATTATAGGAGGTTAGAAGGTGGATGGATGAGATGTCAGAAAAATGAACTCTAAATCGACGAAAGTCAAGAAGCAAATAGATTTACAACACTACAGAACTGCCCCCACAAACCCAGGAAATTGGGGTACTCGGAAGGGAACAGATTACAGTCTGTTTAAGAGACGGTTAAAATTCTGGCTCCCTCTTCTATACGTTCTACAGATACCTGCCCCCCTCTACCCACAAAAGACACAAGCTGCTCTGATGGCACAAAACCAGGGGCCTCTGGGGACGCAAAGCGGAGACGTGAGGCAGCACACTGAGGTGCATGCGGCTGAGTGAAGGCTTCATACAGAAGGCAGAGGTTCCAAGCCCTCTTCTCTGTAACCCTGAGGTGACAGTCGGCTCTGCAGTTTCCAGGCAGAAGGAGGAAAGATGCTTATGGAGAAATCTGAGAAGCCCGAGAGGAGATAATGAAATTGAGAATTCTGCAGTGAAACAGCCCCATGGGGACACCAAATGAGGAAACCTGGGGCCCCTCACACTGCACATGTGTGAGGCATCCGCAGGGCACCTCACATGCTACACGCGTTGGGACCTGCACAGGGGGAAGTGTCCCAGGGCTGTGGACAGAGATCTTATTAGCTGCCAGAGGTGGAAGGGACAAAAACTGTCTATGAAGGGCTTTGGACAAACAGTACATTGAAAGATCCATTAAGTCCTTCAAATTTTAAAGGAAAAGAATTTCTGATTACACAACTAGGGAGAAACTAACCATCAAGTGTGGTGACCTTTAGCGAATGACTCACCTCTCTATGCCTCAGTTTGCTTATTCATCAGCAGAAGCAGTATAATAATAATCCAGCAGTGAGTGAATATCTACACACTTAGAAAACTCCTGGGCACAACACTCAACAAATGCCCAACCATCATCTTACTGCTTCAGTGCTACGACGACCAAGACCACAGCTCAGAAACAAGCCTAAATGTAACTCCACTGAGGGGTGGGTTCTCAGTAAGGTTCCACATCCTGCAGCTGAAAAACCTGCTGCCATGGACATGGTACACTGAGAGGTGCTATCCACAAAAGCAAGAACTGAGACGGTGCTTTTTAAACTCGAGATAACAAGGTGCAGCAACCAAATGGCACTGGGCTGCAGATCAAGCTAGAAGATCCAAAAAAAAAAAGCTCATGTACCGTTTCTGACAAGCTGAGGGGCATGGCACAAGTCCTGAAATCACACGCAGCTCTGCCATGCTTCCTAGTCAAAGCTGTAAAACTGAAATGACAAGATGAGAGAGGTGGGCTGAGAGCAAATGTCAGTGCGCGAGGGAGGAAGACAATCGGTGTTCTGGCACCATTTCACCCTGCTAAGCAGCATCGAGCACGGAAACTTAGTGTTTAACTACAGATTCCTCAACACTCAAAATGGAAGCACTTATGCTGTGTGCAACTCTACAGCAAAAGGTTAAAAAAAAAAAAAGAGTTGATATGAAAGCACCAGGAGAAAAGCTAATTTACTCCTGGCTGTTCGTATCACCTTCCTCTAGGGCTTACTTAATCTGTCTGCCATTCAGGGTTACACATCTGCCTTCAAACTTGTGTTCCTACTGTGCTCTAGTAACGCATCAACTGTGTCTGACTCTTTGCCACCTCATGCACTGTAACCTGCCAGGCTCCTCTGTCCACGCAATTCCCCAGGCAAGAATACTGGAGTGGGTTGCCATTTCTTCCTCCAGGGGATCTTTCAGACCCAGGGAACGCACCTGCATCTCCTGCACGGGAGGCAGTGAGTTTGTGTCTAGAAAGGCATGAAGTGGCACTCATGTGACAACTACTATCACCATCACCAAGGACTCTTCATTAACAAAATCACTGATTTAGGGACTTCCCTGGCTGTCCACTGATTAAGACTTTGCGAGTTCAATGCAGGGGGCAAAGGTTTGATCCTTGGTCGGGGAACTAAGACTGTGCACGCTGTGCAGTGCAATCAAAAGAGAAAAAATAAGGTGTGAATGAGGGCAAGGGTTAGGCATCAAGTATGGGTTCCTAATGAGGCAATGAAGAACTAATATAAGGAATTGATTCATCCCAGTCATAAAAAAAAGATGAAACAGGCCTTCTCTGATGGTGCGGTGGATCAGAATCCACTGCCAGTGCGGGAGACGTGGGTTCGATCCCTGGTCCAGGAAGACTCCATGTGCCTTGGAGCAACAAAGCCCACTCGCCAAAACTACTGGGCCTGCGATCTAGAGCCTGAGAGCCACAACTACGGAAGCCCGTGCGCCCACAGCCTGTGCTCCCAAGGACACAAGCCACTGCAATGGGAGCCTGAGCGCCGCAATGAAGACCCAGCACAGCCAAACATGAAGAGTGAAATAAGGCCATCGTAGCAACACAGATGGGCCCAGAGGTTGTCGTATTAAGGGAGTCAGATGGACAGGTATTATGATACCACTCATGTGGAATATAAAAAATACACAACCAACTTATTTAACAAACAGACTCACAGACACAGGCAATAAAACTTCTGGTTACCAAAGGGGAGGGCAGAGGGAGGATAAATAAGGAGTTTGAGACCAGCAATACATGCTACTACATATAAACTGGATAAACAGTAAGCGCAGGGAACTATACTCAGTGTCTTACAGTAACCCATAATGAAAAAGAATATATATGGGCATGTTCACATATGCAGAACCAGTTTGCTGTACACATAAAAGTAACAACACAATAAATTAACTATACGTCAATCAAAAAAAAGAATTCGGAGTATTCTCAATATGTTAGCACATAACCAGAAATGCCAACAGGGGTTAAGAGATTCACCACTGACATCCGAGTGTCTCTGCGGCCAGTTTTTCCCAGGGGAGGGAGGGAGGGGGAGAGGAAAGAAGGGAGAGTCAGTGGGGAACCCATTCAGTAGAAGGCTTGGAGAAGGAGATACCTTTCTGGCTTTCAGAGTGCTGACAATGGGAAACCATACGGTATATACAAGGAGTCCCTCTCCAAAGAAAAATCAAACAAACTCATCTATTACAAGTGGGCTCTCACTAAAACCAAATACATACATGAACAAATGCACAGGATTAATAAAGACTGGGAAACCGAGAGTATACATAGTACGCAGTAGCTAGCCAATCAATGTCTAAGACACTAAACCAGAAACAGTCATGAGGAGAAAGTAAAAATGCTGCCTTCAAAGTGTTCACATCTGGATAATGACATAGACACAGAAATGGGAAATAACTGAAATCCTCCTTCAAGCTCAGAAAGCCCTTCAATGTGACAAGTGACAAATTTTCCCCTCTAAAATACAGGGAAATTCTATCTTGTATTATTTACAATTTTTCTTGTGAGGAGAAAGGAAAAGGTGTGAGAGGCACTGGCGTGAAGGCAGGCCACAGAAGCTAGCCGCTGAAGAGAGAGCAAGAACAGAACCACCAGGTCACGGCCAGTTCAGAAAGCCACTAACTCTGCCATGCCTTCCACATCAGGGCCTAATCTCTGAGCAGGAAATATTGTTAACAAAATATTTATGATATGCTAAACACTAACAGAGGAAGTCTGACACTTTGGCTTACCATGTGGGCACAGAATGTCTTCATTGAAATTCAATTCCTCCTCGTCCTCCTTTCTTTCTTCCTTTGATTCATCTAATCAAAAGACATACACAGAGTAACTCCTCTAGCTGCTACATTTAAAGTTAAAAGGAGCGAAGACACTACTCTACACAGCTTCAAACAGAAAACTTTAAAACATTCTAAAATCAGACCCGGCTGATTCTGACAGTTGAGCTAAGAAGTGTTTCATCTTTCCCTTAAAAGGAAAGAACAATTTCTGAATGGCAGTTTTACTTTTTAAAGATTTGGGTTACGTAATATGCATTTTTTTTCAAACTGAAAAACAGCTCATCTGTCTTTCCATTAATTCTAATCTACGTACGTAGAATACTGTGTCATAAACCAGGACAATCATATACATGTCATGTTACTTTCATCCATCGATTCTTTAGGGCAACGAGACAAAGCTTTAGAAGGCTAACGAAATAAGGATTCAACCTTTGATGCTAAATACACATAATTAAAACACTCCTTTTCCTGTTGCCAGTTCTCTTACAATGGCTGCTCTGCCCACTTGTCGACACTGTCCCAACTGTCAATTTGTAGCTGTGTGTACCAGGGAACAGGATCACGTAAGACAAGTCCTAAGACCAACGGATTACACAATAGTGGTGCGTGGATTTTCCAGGTTAAGCACACAACACACTTTTGATACACTTAACATATATAAAGAACATTTACTTAAAATTAAATTAATAAATTAAAATTTATTAATTAGTCATTAAAAAGGTCAAGTAGGAAAAAAAAGGTTCAAGTGGAAAAATGGGCAAAAACACGTGACCAGGTAACTCTCCTGTCTGTTTCTCAATCTGGGTCACACACTGTGGAAATTAGGCAGAGAAGCAGGTACTGCATCTGTGTTTACAAACTAATTGTAAAAAGCTGAAATAAGTTAAATAAATAAATATATACATTCTATATATATATATACACACACATTCAATGTATATTACATATATACATTCAATATATACTACATATTCAATGTATATTACGTTCAACTTATATATACACATGCAATGTATATTTTATATATACACATATATATTCAATGTATAAATATATGCATTCAATGAAATTTAGTCGCTAGATTTTAAAACACTGAATGTCTTTGTAAAGTAAGATCCACAACTGTGCCAATGGAAGCATCATTCTGAAAACCCACTATTTACAGGGATATCTGGTAGAAAGACTTTGTTACTTCTACCTCGCTTCAAGCTTTTAACATCTTTGAATGGAGGAAGGGGGAGATGAGAAGCATTTTATTACTCTGAAAGCAACATGAAGATGTTTTCCATCTAGGACACCAAGGCATTTTCTATTATGGCATCAAACTTTACTTAAAATGAAGGTTCACTGGAGCCCCAAAGGGGACACCAATGCATGAAACGGAAAGGGAATTAGGGACCTAGAGAACACATGGCGGCTGCCCAAGGGAAGAAAGGTGGGAGAGGCATGGGGCTCGGCGTTTGGGATTATCAGACCAAGCTTATATATGTGAAATGGATAACCAACTAGTTCCTACTGTTCAGTACAGGGAACCATACTCAACATCCTGTGATGAACCGCCATGGAAAATAATATGAGGAAGAATGCTGCATGTGTGTGACTGAATCACTCTGCTGTACCCAAGAAACTAACACAAGACAGCAAGTCAAATATACTTTAATGTGGAAAAAAAAGGAAAAAAAAAAAAAAAGGAAAGATCGCTGATACATATAAAAAGGCTTGAAAGAACACAAGATAGTTAATACCCTGGGTCACATGACACATTAAAAGTAATGTTTTCGATCTTTGTTTTTAATGAAGTAGTTGATGTACAACTTTATGGAAGTTTCAAGTATACAGCACAGTGACATACAATGTAAAAGTCATATACAATATATAATTGTTATAATACATTAACTATATTTAAAACTATCTTTTCAAAAACAATACAAAATAAAACTGAAACTAATGTTAACTTCATGAAGTATACAGCACAATAAAGTACACTGACCAAAAGAAAAACACTCTTCAAATTTTTAAATATTAAAAAAAAAAATCACAGTTTAAAATTAATAGTGGCTTTGGGCTTCCCTGATAGCTCAATTGGTAAATAACCCGCCTGCAATACGGGAGACCCCGGGTTGATTCCTGGGTCGGGAAGATCTGCTGGAGAAGGGATAGGCTACCCACTCCAGAATTCCTGGGCTTCCCTTGTGGCTCAGCTGGTAAAGAATCCACTTGCAATGTGGGAGACCCGGGTTCGATCCCTGGGTAGGGAAGATCTCCTGGAAAAGAGAAAGGCTACCCACTCTAGTATTCTGGCCTGGAAAATTCCATGGACTACATGGGGTCGCAAAGAGTCGGGTAAGACTGAGTTATTTTCCCTTTCTACTGTTTTTATATTCTTAAAAAGAAAAGGCAGTGACATGAGAAGTCCCATACCAAATAAAATGACACAAATATTCAAATGCAGTAAATACAGAATAATTCAGTAAAAGATTAAGAATATTAAAACAATAAAAATATATGTAGGTAAAAATAAGTAAAAATATATGTAGATAAATACTAATATCTGGAGATAAAAGTTAAATGAAATAATTTCTTATGGATCACTAATTGTATCTCTCAATTAATAAACTGTTCAAACAATTTCTATTTTAAAGTTAAAAGGTTTTAATGCCTTAACTCCCCATATCTTATAAAATACTGATTACAAAATTAAACTGAGTCATTGACTGACATTAATGTATTTTCCTATTTACAAGCATAACTTCAGAAATATCCAAAGAATTTATAAGTAAAATGCTATTCAAAACCTGCATTTTCTCCTGGATGAAAAATGCAGAAGTTCAAGGTCAATCACTTAACACACTCAGTCTTCCAGTATGGCTAATAAACTATACATTGGGCAATTTGCAACAGACTTTTCTTAAAAACTTTAGCTGGAGCAAAATTTAAAATAATTTTTCTTGGGACTAATTAGAGAGACCCAGAGCCCACAGCAGGTCAGGTTATGAGTAGTGCCCCTTGCTCACTTTAAATAGCTTACAATCTTTTACTTGTTCTGAGACATTTTTGAGCGCTTTAGGCATTACATGGAAGGAATTAAAACAATTTTGAAGGTGTAAGTGTTAGTCGCTCAGTCGTGTCTGACTCTTTGCGACCCCATGGACTGCATAGTCTGCCAGGCTCCTCTGTCCATGCGATTCTCCAGGCAAGAATACTGGTGTGGGTAGCCATTCCCTTCTCCAGGGGATCTCTCTGACCCAGGGATCAAACCCAGGTCTCCTGTATTGCAGGCATATTCTTGACTGTCATCAGGGAAGCCCCAAAACAATTTTACCACAAACAAGTGCTTACAATTGTGGTATAATTCACAGCCACCTACAAACAGGTTTTATTGATAAACAGTACCTTTATTCAAGGTGTTGCCATTCATTTTCCCGTTGCTTTGGTCTGCATCGCCATCTTGCTCATCAAGCTGTTCAAGAGCCAGCTGGCGCCAACTGCGTAAGGAGGACTTCCCCACCCAAAATCCATCACTGCTGTGGAATAAAGAGAGAATGCAAAATTATGCAGGCAACGTTCTTAATATCCTTCTCCCTCCTTTCCTTATAAAGATCACAACAAAACTGAATCAAAAGTTCAATATTTGCTTCTGTGCATTTATACTTTTTTAACCTATTTTGGCCATTTTTACTCCTCACTACTAAATTACAGGTAATCAGATGTGCAGTTTGTTAACATTCTTACTTCAGCCTCTCTCAAGGGGACACCCTAAGGCCAGTTAGAATGGTTTTCCAACATTAGCATTTCCTGATTCCATGACAAAGGCGAGCACCGGGCCTTGGGTTGTTTAGGCCTCAGACCCACACCTCTGCTTCCACCTTTTATAATGGATGGAATACAGCCAGGAGGGCTGCCACCCAGCTCTATCTTTGCCTCAGCGGCGATCACTGCGAAATTTAATCTGGCATGCCTGATCACTCATTGCCTTCTTTCTTCCGAAGAACCCAAGTCTCTATTATTCATAAATGATAAGCTACTTGGTTTTTAGCCTATGAAACAATATACACCATGTTAACATACCTCTTCACTGTTGCTTTAAGCAGATTATTTACAGTTTTATAATCTTCGTTTAGTTGGTTCTTCAGACGCAGCACACGGCAACGTTCTACTACACACTCCTTACACAGGGCTTTCACTGAGACAGAGACCGAAGAAAAGACAGCGTATTCAGACAGGTTTTCTGTGATGGAAATGGTTTCAGCACTTCATGAAGCAAGCAAGAATGTGAACCCAAAGTCACTAATTCAGACGATTCAGCAACCTGGTATGCGTCCTAAATTATTTTGGTGACATAAACATCAAGACAGCAATAGGGCTATCCTGCATAAGGAACCATCGGTTATAAAACGTTATACTGTGCTTTGACTGTCTGTGCCACAAAGTAAAACCTTTTACAAGATTTTGATGCAAGTTTTGCCAGACCACCATCAAATAATGGAGGCTGTAAATGAGGGGAGAGTGATCAATGTATCTGACAACTCTAAATGTCACGTTAATTGTTTAAGACCTTCATGTGGGTATCAACCAGACCAATACTGTGAAGGGTACTGAATAAAATAACAAAACACTACTAGATGGCTTTCTCAAATGTATCCTGTTTTGTCTGCCTTGTCAGAAAACAAAACAAAACTGAATAAGCAGTATCAGTTTCTTTTCTAATGTCGTAAATATACCATGTATAATGCTTCTTAACTTATACTTGAGGCAGCAGATCCTTTTTGCAAAGTACACGGGAGATGAGGTCTAAGCACAGTTTGAGTCAAATGATCATGGAGACCACAGGAGGAGCAGTGACGCTCCCACATCCACAACTGAGACCAGCACCGAAAACAGACAAACGCTTAAAAAGATCATGATGACGGCTTAATGCAGCGCTCCTTTTTAAGTAGAGAAGACAGCTTGAATTACCAGTTAGTCTTGGTCCTCCTCCATATCTACTGTAGAAAATGTCAGCCGCATATTCAGATATTCTCTTCATAATCGATATTTTATCAGGATGAAGCTTGTCGTGGGAACACAGGCAAGCATGATTATCAATAGGCTTGGTAGGTGTTGACTCATCCAACCACTTCTGCAGCCACTCAAGAGAGACGAATTCATAGGGCTCTGAGGAAGAAAGCAAGGGAAAGAGCTTATGTATTTTTATAGCCTTCTGACTGAATGACATTCATTTTCCTCAAAAGACAATGCAAACTCTTTCCAAAGTTAGGAGAATCAAGAAGACTCATTGTTCAGGGAAGATGTCTGATGAGTACAGCACAAAGCACCGTTTAACTACCCCTCAACTGAGTTCCAGGAGCTGTGCATGGGGCCCTGTAAGATCGGCTGGTATTATTAACCACATTCTACAAAAGAGGCTTCCACAGAGAGAAGTGTCTTGCTTGATAGCACAGCAGAGCTCTGATCAGGACACCCAAGCTTGGTGACAAGCCACACTCGAAGCTAGCTCGCAAATCACATAGCCTCACTCCCATAGTGATTTTCATAAACACTTATCATCCACGTGTGATACACAACTGAAAGTTAAAATGAGAAGTCTGACTAGGTCTTAAGTTAAAAAATTAACCTCACTCAGCTACAACTGCACAAGTCCGTTTAAACACCGGAACTTTTCTTCATCCAAGATGACACTGACATTGATTAAAAGGTAGTTGATTTCCCCACACAAATCCATATTATGTATTTCAAGAAATTAAGTTATGTTAAGCAACTTCTAGGATGAAGTGCACCAGAGTCAAATGTATCGATTCCAAAGTTGGAAAAATTAAGATACAGCCAGACACCTCAAAATGAGTTTTAATTTGGGAAAACGGAGCCCCAGAGTTCCATAAAAGCCAAAATTAAAGATAAAGGGCCAGCTTTGATTACTTACAAAGATCTCCAGTGAGTCCCAGCATAAAACATAGAAGAAAACATACAGAGGTTGAATTTATGTATTTGTATTATGATACTATTTCTGATGAGATCTGAGGGATAGACAATTCAACTCAAAAGCCCATTTTGACCAATTTCACACTTCCCTGAAATTTACAAGTCTGAAAACTAACTTCCATTTTAAGTTCAGTGTAAAACATTTCAATTTTTACAAAAACAAAATTCAGAACTGTTGGATCCCTTATTTGTGCTAAAACTGTATATCACAAACTGAGGGCCTCGCAACTGATTGGTCAGCTCTGACACAGCTGCAGAGGAAGAGCCCGGGACCGCAAGCTGAGTCCAAGTTCTGCCACCAAGAAACTGAACTTGAGCAAGTCACTTGAACTCTCCATGCTTCAGATCTTTTACTTGTAAAATGAAGGTAATAATACCTGCCTTCCACCTACCTCACAGGGATGTTGCTGAATGTAAAAGATAAGATATGTGAAGCATTTTGAGCTTTGTTGGAGGAAAAGAGATACAGAAAAGTTAATCGTATATCTGTACAATATGTAAAAGTGGAGACCTTAAGACTCAGCACAGGTAACATGACTGGGGCATTTTACAGTACATAATGGTAATGAATGATCTCTATCCAAAAGAGCAAAAAAGAAGTCTTAGCATAGCTAATCTTTTCCCAAGGAGAGTTCCCATAGGTTAAACTTCTAGCAATTTCAAGGCTATCAATACAAGATATGAAGATCAGAAGAACCTTGGAAGAGCTATATCAATTTCTACCAAGAGTCTCCTTAACTGGGGTCTACACCAAACAAAGACTCTTGGCAGTTTCTCAAAGATGTTCTCTATTATTGTGATTCCAAAGCACGGGTAATCAACTAACAAACAGGACGAAGAACTCTGTCAGGTTGGGATAACACACTGCATAAAAATCTCAGCATCTGATGAAGTGAGAAAACTATTAAAATATTTACCAAAGGAAAATGTATACTATGGTTCAAAGGTATTTATATACAGTTTTAAATGCCTGGATTTTAACAGGAACTTTTCTTTTGAAAAGGGATGAAGTCTAGAAAGACCACGGCATCAAAAATATCTTAAAGAATTTACCTAGAGATAATTTAGGGTTATTAAAAAATAATTTATTTCAATTTAAATAAAAAGGGCCAAAAGCGTTCTGGTTCCTGGTGAGGTTCATATTTTATAGTAAATGACCCTTCTTTTAATATGTTCACAAAGACTTAGGAAAAAACGTAACAAGATTTGATTGGCAGCACAAAACCATGGTCATTAATTTTGAGATCGACAGTATTTTAGGAAAACATGGACTTTCTACCACGTATGCTTACTGTAAATATGAAAAATAATAAAGCTCATAACTGCAAGAGCACTGATAACATATATACATACTCGGAGAGCATAAGTACAGGTTCTTATAGGTGGAATGAAAACAGCCAAGAGAGTACAGTGTAAATCTGAAACGTGACATGTTTGGACCACGAGCTTTTAAAGCGTGACTCAAAACCAGCACTCTAGTTCATAGACCCAGTAAGTCCTTTGTCTTGTCCTGTGAATCCAGGAAGCTATGATCAAAGTCCAGAAAACAGATTTCGAGGTACCAATTCCTTTGAATAAATTTAGAGATGTGAATTACACATTCACTTCCAAACTGTTTCCAGTAAAATTAAGGTCAGTCTAGTTCTTTGTGATAATCCCAACTCTTGAAACAGAGTGAGAGTAACAAGTTACAAAGAAAGCTGAGAATCAAATTAAGGTACAGTTCAGACAGAACTTTTGAGAGATATTCTTTGATATTCATTTTTTGCTTAAAGTTATACCAGTAATGGAAAACTGAGATATCAAAACAACAAAACCACAAGTACAATTATGCTTGAGTATTTATTCTCTAAAATTAGTGAAATTGTCTCTTTTTTAGGTAGGAATTGGGTATGGGGAATTGCCTATGAAATGACAGAAAATATATTATTACAAATGGCATACCAGCCTTAAAAGGTTGAGGTTTCCTTTATGAGGCATTAGATAAACTTGAATAAACATACATAGTAAAAGAATGAGCTGGACTGTGTGGGATAATTCTTAAGAAATTAGGTGTCAGCAGAAAGCTTTCCTATCCTCAGACGATTTGATATTCAATTTCAGAATAATCTAACAGTACCATAAAAAGAGCACTCATATGAAAAAATGCCTGTTAATACTGCTGGCGCACAAAGCATGCAAGGAAACAGACTAGGCGAGTTGCTTCCATTGTAGCCTGATCAGATTTTTTCTTTTAAAAATAAGCTAACGTCTCACAAATTAGAGATATCTGTAAGAGTCATATATGCAGAGTGCTGACCTAAACCTCGTAATTTATTAAGAGCTTCCCATTTTTAAAAGTACATGGTAAGAGTTATACGGAAGGCTACACGTTAAGTTAACGCTGGTTTACATAGTAAGCGTTAGGGCATCAGCTGGCATCAATGGGTTATAAATAAGGAGGGGCAGAGGAACGTTTGTTCATATACATTTGTGGACATAAAAGAAACAAGGCACTTAATGGCAACAGTGCTGTCCCAGAATATCTTACAGACCAGCTCCAGCAGGTAACCTTTGGTACAGCTCCTTAACTTCTTCGTGCTTGGCTTTTCCTTTATCCACACTCTGCTTACGCATCTCGGCCATTTCCACACACCACTCCTCAAATTTGGAATTATCTCGATCCACCAGCTCCTGAAGAAAGGCTATTCAGAACAGAAAAGACAGAAAAACCTTTATCCTGTTTTCCAAAGACCAAGAACCGTGCTGAACTCTCAAGTACAACAAATGCTGGTTGAGATTTGGCAGCAACTTCCCACTGCGGTTGCCCTCCAGCCTGCAGGCAGAAGTAAAGCTGAAGACAGCCCCTGATAACACCAGGGGCTCCTCAAACCGCTTCTCCATAGTATCAGCCAACTGGAAACACCCAATGGCTCAGACACGCCACTCAAAACAAACGGTGCCACAGAGCACAGCACAGTATTAGGTAAAGTGACAACTAAAGACTGCCTTCAGGCAAGCAGCAGCTCTTCCTTTTTTTAAAAAAATTAAACCTAGAAGATTTATAAGTGGCTAAACCCACAACTGCTTTACAAGCTGAACAAAACACAATGGAACTGCTCTTTAAATTCGTCCTTATTATCCAAGGGCATTTCTTTCATTGCTTTTGCTTTTCTTTAGGAGGTCAGTGGAATAGCTCTGTGAAAGCCTCCTTTATTTTAAAAATTCATCACTTTAAATCAAATTTATGATTATATGCACTTTTACCACTTACCATATACACAGTCAACCTATCATAACAGATAAAGGTCACCTGTTCTAATCATTGATCTTGGAGCAAGGTATTCAGAAACCTTTGCCTTAAGTAACCCTGAAAGCTGCATACCTGGCACCTGAATGGGCGTGCCGGGCCTTTCCCGGGTCTGCAGCCTATAAACCAGCATGTAGGCGTTCCGGGAGCAGTGGGCTCCTCTGCCACACTTAGGCTTCCGTGTCTGGGACTTGGCAGGCTCTGCTGAGGTGAGAGAGATGAAAAGGTGATTAAATTACAATTCCTATCATTTGTTCATTCTTTTGTAGGGGAGGGAAAGCAGTGGGGGTGGTGGTGGTCATAGATAACAATTCCTAAAATACAAGCTAAAAATACATTAAAAGGCAATGTAAATTTTGCAGGCTGGATACATTTTTGAATGTTTATTAACCCCCAGTGCCTGCCATATTCCATTTGTAAAAGCTGCAAAGAAGGTACTGTTTTTCACAATGACTAACCTGAAGCAAATATATAGATTTTATTTTCCTGTTGGTCTTAAATTACAAAAATAAATCTAGGCTTAACTGCACAAAGAAATAAAATGAAATGTTTCCTCCCCCCTCCCCAAATGAAATGAAATGCTAAGATGAGCCACTAATCCCTATGAATTCAGAAGCAGAGAACGTTAGTGTTTTACATGGCATGTATATCACATGAAGGTGGCCTTCAAACTAAGTTTGATTATCCCAGGATAACTTTCTAATGGGGAGGAGGGCATGGACAGTTCTGAGGAAATCAAGAACCAGATCCTCAACTGCCAGTGTACTTTTCTAAAATTGCTGAGGTTCCACTGATGGTTTCTACTTCTCCTTTCAGTCATCTGTCTCCCACTTTACAAAAGAAAGATATAAGCTCCTATCCTGTGACAAGTCTTATCAAAAGATTTATTCACAGTAAAATTTCGTTGCGTTCAATCCTTTTAAAACCTGTATTGGTTTTATCGAATATATAGGAATATTTATTTAAAACAAACAAACAAAAAAACCTCAGAACACTTTCTAACTTTTCGGAGCTTTACAGTTACAGAAAACTTATAATATTCCATCAGAACAAAATTCTCTAGGGTCAGTGTGATGGAAACACTAGTACAGGACAAAGAGGAAGTATTAAAAAAAATACTGTTATTAAAAAAATATCAGTTCATGTAACTTTGAAAAGAATGATGGGGATGCATGGAATCTCTATGTTATATAATTTCATTTGGATACAAGAGTAATAATGTTGCAGTTTGTTTCAGTATTTATAATTTGTCAGAAGTTACATTATTGGGAGCTACTTAAATTTACAATGAAAAATCCTGGATTTTAAAGTGTGCAGTGAAACACCAAAGTTGTTCAATATTTCTCAGAGAATCAGGAGCAAAAAAGCTTAAAGACTACAGTAGTAGGGAATTAAAAATCTCAGCATGTAAAAGGAAAACCTGTTGGTCATTTCTAACTAAAAACTATTAACATTTAAGATGTTCATTAACTTGTGTAAGGTGGAATATAAAATGATTCATAAACGTTCACAAGAGAATATAAGAATGAATGACTAATGGAATTTAATAAGGATTTTCTATTTTTGATAAAACAGATAAAAGCAGCAATATAAGCTGCATATAATGAGGCATTAAAATACTGGAATGGGATCCTAACATGTAGGGTCTCTTCCTCTTGAAATGTTCTAAAATTTAAGACTACCTATATGGAGAGCCTTAACAATGCTTTTAATCCTACGATTTTCTTACTAAAAATGAAACAGATCAAAAAAACTCAGTAAAGAACAGTTAAATAATAAAAAAAAAGAACAGTTAAATAAAACTAAAGTTTAATTATTCACAATTTAAAGCTAAATGTCAATTTTGTTCCTATTAAGAATATCACAATAAGAAAAAATATAAGCAAATGTTAACTAAGGGCCTGAGTATTACGCAGGTGAAGTGGGAGCAACATTGCTATGTATCTAAAATGTGACTTAAAATTAGGAAACACTTGTAGCATCACACCTGGGTGGAGCACTACTCACAAAGCTAAGTCCAGCACACCTCCCACTTTCACTTTCAAGCTCTATGGAGGTACAACTGATGAACAAAAAGTGTACATAAAAAAAAAAAAAGAAAATATTCATTCAAATTACAATATAGCCACTACATGACTACCTGCAGCAAAATTCCCTACGCCTTCCTTGAAAGCCAGTGTCAACTGCCGTGGTCCTCCACTTGGGCGAGTGGTATTGATCCTTAGGAAAGGACAGTGGCGGGAGACACCCACCTATTCCCATTCCTTTTCCCTTTCTGCATCTCATAGTCCAAGTGACAAGCAGTAAGAAAGTGATTAAAACTTCAGCCAAGATGGCTCCTGTCGGAAGACCTGTCCACTGCGTTAGACAATAAACGGGTATTTAGCCCACGAAAACCAAGGTGATCAGAACTATATACTAGAAACTATTTCAGGAAGCACCCTATATAGCACATCTCATTACCATGGAACAATAAGCAGCTTAATCCCCACAGAGGCATGGCTCCACACTCTAGGGTTGGGCTAAGATACTTAACAGTGAAGGGGAGATGCTGTTCAGAGAACAAAGTTCCCCTACTATTACTTCTCAAAAATGTATGTCCTGACCCAGAGAAATATATAGTCCTGATCCTACTATATTAAATCTACTACTCATAGTTTTTAGCTTAATACTTACCACCCTCTTTCCTAGCTGCCCACAATTAACCTGTTAATTGAAAATGAAACATACGCCTTCAGACTGTACTAAAAACAGGACATTATGGAACCATCCCTGGAGCAAAATCACTTTTTCCTTTTTTGTCACGTCAGATGGGTAATGTGCCAGTGTCGTAACAAGGTCTGGAGGGAGGCACAAATCACGCAATAGCGTGAACACCCAATCATCACGCTCATGAACTACAAAAGGATCCAAAATCACTTTTTGAAAAAATCCAAGCATTGCTATGAAAGTTCAGAGATTTCACGTGTTTAAGAAATGCAAATAGCATTGATAGTCCATAACAATCTTGGGCCATAATAATTTCTCACAGACATTTTTGTTAAAAAAAATAAAATTATATTTTAAAAGGGCACTCACAACTTAAAGGTTTTACCTAGATCTTCCTCAATCCCTAGTTGTAATTTCTTCCCCTCCATCTTTTCTATGTCTTCATCATTAAACTTATACCATTCGCCAGACTGTGGATCCTTCACGTGGGCAATGTAGTGGCCAGAATAAGCACTCACTCCTCTGTGTATGAGGACCGCGCTGAGTTCATACACATAGGACCCACCTAGGGAAGGAGAAGGGGAAAAAGTGAAAGAAAGTTTAGATGACAGTATTTCTTCTTACATCCTGAGCCTGCACTGTAACGATTACAATTCTTTATGCATCCAGTAGAACCCAAAACAGGTCACCTTAGATTTAAAAAATTTAGTCTCATAAAATAACGTGGTAGTCATTGTTTTTATCACCTCTCTGTGTCAACTCTCTACTCCCTCTGCAATATGTACAGATCCAAAGCTACAGCATTCTGGGCACGTAAGGGTTACAAAGTCATTCTGTAGTATACTTCCCCTTATGCACTAACAGACCGAGCCATATGCTTACCAAGAATCAGTTGTTCATATTTTCATAATGAACAATCAAATTGTTCATATTTCCTAACTTCTTACAAAAATTAACTACACACAAACTAGTAAGATTTGAATGCAAAATCGAAAAACTACTATTTCTAGAAAAAAAGAGAATTAAAAAAAAAATTAGATATAAGTCATTAAGGAAAATTGCTTTCAAAATAGGTGTAGATAAGAGAATTCCCCGGCAGTCCAGTGGTTAGGACTCTGCGCTCTCACTGCCGAAGGTGAGGTTTGGATCACTGGTCAGGGGACGAAGGTCCCACAAGCCACAGAGACGCTAAGCCCATGTGCACCACCACCACAGAGCCCAGGCCCCACAACAGAGACCCAGTGTAATGCCCCCCAAAAGTCCTGAAATAACCCATGGAACTAGTCGTGGATGTCTCCACTAAAAATAAACAAGTAAAAACTGGCCAGGTTCTTACAGCATCCGTGAGCAAGGGGACCTTAAGCACTGAACTTGGTCTGCAACGATACCTAACCCATAGGGACCCCAGGAGCCTGGCAGAAAGAAACCTAAGGTCTCTCTGGAGGAGGTGGCTTCATTTCAGCCCTAAGGGAATCGCCACAAAAAATTTTACAGGGACTTCCCTGTTGGTCCAATGGTTAAGACTCTGCTTCCGCTGCGGGGGGGAGGAAGGGGGGGTGGGCAGGCGTGCTCAGATTCAACCCCTGGTGGGGGAACAAAGATCCCACATGTCACACAGTGCAACAAAAAGTAAAAAATAAAAATACCATAAAAAATTTTCCAGAGATAACCAGGTACAGAAGAACTGGTAACATTAAAATAACCAAATGGGACAGCAAAAAGAAACTTACATAATACTCCAACAATGTCAGTCATGGATTATAAAATTAGGCTTCTATGTTTAGAGAAATGAGAAACTTGAAAATATAGGCAAGTGACAGGAAACTTTAATAAAAGTGATGCAAATTTTAATCAGAGAATTTTAAGAGTGTAAATTAACAAGAGTGTAAACAGATGAACTGATCCAGTTAAAAGAACAAAATTGTTTAATTAGATTTTGTTCATAAAAATTTGAAATTCTTCAAAATACAGACAGACACACCAATGATGTTTTTCTCCAGCCACCAATGGCCCAGATGAACAAGCAGAGGAGGCAGGTTGAGATTAAACAATGAGTTAGGCTTCACCTGGCAATATCCCAGGAGGCGGAAGGGTAAACTACACTATAATGCTTCGGGGTACAAGTTTATATAGCAAAATGCTAAAGCCAAAACATAAAAAAAGTAGCGACTGCCAGACAACTCAGACTAATGGCTCTATTTCAGGAGGAAGGAGATTGCAACCAGGTGGGTCACACAGGTGGGAGTGGGTGGTACTCAGGAAGATATTCATTTCGTGATAATTCTCTGAACCATTTATTTCTGTATTTTAATTTTTATGGATGCCTTCTATTTTATCATTTTTAAAAGAGGAAAATAGAGTGGAACAAGATATACGGTATTTAAATTATAGAAAGACAAGGTAGGTTATGACCTTCAGAAGGGCTGAGGGAGGGTGAAGACAAAATCACTGAAGGAGAGAGGTCGTTATCAGGTCAGCTGAAGACTGTCTACAGCAGCGGCACTCAGCAGTATCCCTCAAATTATTAATGAAGACAACAAATCACAGAAGTATTAGCAGTAACTATGACTATTACCAATAGATACAAGTTTTTATTGTCATATTATCACTGTGCAGATAACCTGATTTTAGTTACCAATTCATTAAAAAAAAGAGTACAGAATTAAAATTCCAACTTTATGAAAATCCTTAAGCTGTGGGTTTCTCGGGCAATTTAAAACATCATTTATTTCTTCTAAGTTTTTTTGTATGGTATGAGAATAGAAAAGGAACTGACGTTTGTCTGGCATATCTATTCCCATTTAAAGGGCTTCTCTGGTAGCTCAGCTGGTAAAGAATCCACCTGCAATGCAGGAGATCCCGGTTTGACTCCTGGGTCAGGAAGATGTGCTGGAGAAGGGAAAGCCTACCCACTCCAGTATTCTCAGGTTTCCCTCCTGGCTCAGCTGGTAGAGAATCCGCCTGCAATGTGGGAGACCTGGATTCGATCCCTGGGTTAGGAAGATCCCCTGAAAAAGGGAAAAGCTCCCCACTCCAGTATTCTGGCCTTGAGACTTCCATGGACTATACAGTCCACAGGGTTGCAACGAGTCGGACATGACTGAGCAACTCTGACTTCACTTCTATTACTGTATTACAAATCTGTCTTAGTATTTTGATAACTACATTTAAGTGGTTTCTTCCAAAAGTCTATGAATTTTGTTAAGACTTAATGTTGTGTATAGGGTATTAAAATCCCCAAGTAATATCACAAGAGTTAAGATAGTAAGCTGCTGAATATTCAAGGTATGAGAATCCCTCAGTCTACACATCTGTGTATCTGCAGGTTCACTATTTAAAAAAATAAATTCTCCTTTTAAAAACATATCACCTTTTTAGATCTATCTTTTCTGTTTTGTGTGGATATATGTGTGCAGACACATAGGAATAAGAATACAGGAAAAATAAAAAGACTATGAAAGTGGAAGCATCATTCTTTACAGTATGAATTGGACAAATATATAATAAACTGAATCATGATAAGAACTATTCGAAATCATACACTGGAGTCAAGGAAAGGAATAATTTGGGAATTCCCTGACAGTCCAGTGGCTAGGATTCACAGCTTTCACTGCAGTAGCCCAGAGTTCAATTCCTGAATCCTCTGTGAGGGAACTAAGGTCCTACAAGTGGCAAGAAAAAAAAAAAGGTAAGGAATAATTTGTACATTTCCTACATTCCTAACCCCCAAGAAACCACTAAGTAACCAGGCTTCTCTAATTTCAAATAATTGACTATGTAAAGGAGGCAGGAAGCAAACTACTGTAGACAGTGAACTACTGCTGAGTTTATTCGATCAGGCAGACGCAACGGTAACCAGGCACCGCGTGCAGCAGCTCTCCTCTCCCCAGCTCTGAGTGTGGTGTGGGGGGAGCGCCGTGGCAGCCTCCACCGCCGCCCTCAGGCTTCCGCTGGCTGTGGCGGGCGGGGGCTGCTCTTGGCGTGCCGGCTTCTCACGGCAGTGGCGCTCTTGCTGTGAAGCATGAGCTCTGGGCGCACAAGTTTCAGGACTTGTGGTACATGGGCCTAGCTGCTCCACATCATGTGGGATCTTCCCAGACCAGGGATCGAACTGATGTCCCTTGTATTGCAAGGCGGATTCTTAACCAATGGACCACCAGGGAAACCCCACAGGTATAAATTTTAAACTCCAGTATACTGAGTAGAGAGTATCATGCATTTTAAGGCTTAAATATCACTTCCCCACCTTCCCAATCATTTCTTTTGAAGGTTTTAGACTATGGCTTGCCACCAGAACCTTTTTATGGAGACAGAGGTTATGATATAACTTCTGTATTAAAAATTTCACAAACATTAACATCAATCTTAGAAGTAAAACGGTCCATCCAGTAAGGGCAGGAGAGAAACAAACGGCAAGATACTTTTCTCTAACAAAGATCATCCTGTTTACTAAGGTGACTACCACCAAAGAAGAAAGTAATTACATTACAGCATAAATATTGCAACTAGGCCATCTAATGTTTCTGATAAAATGTTTTTTAAAACCATGAATGGAGGCAATGTGGAAATCCTTAATTTTATGAGGAATTACAGATATAGTAGTGAGGCTAACAAAGGCTTACTTTGCCAACAAAGGTCCATCCAGTCAAGGCTATGGTTTTTCCAGTGGTCATGTATGGATGTGAGAGTTGGACTATAAAGAAAGCTGAGTGACGAAGAATTGATGATTTTGACCTGTGGTGTTGGAGAAGACTCTTGAGAGTCCCTTGGACTGCAAGGAGATCCAACCAGTCCATCCTAAAGGAAATCAGTCCTGGGTGTTCATTGGAAAGACTGATGTTGAAGCTGAAACTCCAATACTCTGGCCACCTGATTGGAAGAACTGACTCACTGGAAAAGACCCTGATGCTGGGGAAGACTGAAGGCGGGAGGAGACGGGGACAACAGAGGATGAGATGGTTGGATGGCATCACTGACTCTATGGACATGAGTCTGAGTAAACTCCGGGAGTTGGTGATGGATAGGGAGGCCTGGCGTGCTGCAGTCCATGGGGTCGCAAAGAGCTGGACACGACCGAGTGACTGAACTGAACTGAAATGAGGCTAATGCAACAAGAGTGAGTTCAGGAATAGCAAAGTAGTTTATTCTTTATTCTTTTATATCCTTAATTATATAGACATTGATGAACCATCTAATCTTTGTTATGTACTCACTCGTAGAAAATAAAAATAACCTCTCGACTCACCTAAAACGCCTTTGTTCTCAGACTGGCAAATAAAATTTAGTGGTAAACTCCTATTCTGTACTCAACACAAGTGGAGTTGATCACAAGTTACAGTCTCTGAGCATTATAATTATCACTGCTTGGTAAAAATATTACCTTTGTGTTCCACATACGGCTCCATATCCAAAATTTCTGAGAAGCCAATGTAGGTATTCAGCTTTTTCTTATGTCCAGTTTGCCTAACCAAGAAGAAAGCTAATTATAATTATATTTAAAACAACCATAAAACAATGTGTAAGTTCTACTGGCTTATTTAAATAAACTGGGGAGTAGCTAAGTAGATTTCTTTTTACAATCTTGCTCAAAACATGTCACTGAATTGGATAATAAATAATCAACAAGCTAAAAAGTATGAACTTAAAGAGCTAATTCCAAACAGCGCATTTCCAGACATTTTAATACAAAAGAAAACACACATGTTCCAGCTATACAGAAGAAATGCACATGTTAAAAAAAATTGCCTGATTTTAATTATAAAAGATCTATTTCCATGGGAATGGGGGTTGCAGTGTTGTGAATAGAAAATTTACTCAACTTCTTATACAATAACATAAAATATTAAGGTAATTGACACACAAATGTCTGCTTTTCCTTTGCAGTTTTAAGTAATTTTACAGAAAAATAAGGATTCTCTACTTCTCTAGTTCTTAATTATGACAGGCTCCATCTATAACTTTCATCCTCAAATCTAAAGTTTCAAATTACAAGCATTTTTCTATCATATCTATGGTAAAATCTGTACATTAGTCCACAGTGAGCAGACCAACACTACGACTCACACGTATTTACCTGTCAAAGACAAAACGCATCAGCTGTAAGTTCAGAGTACAAGGGAGACTAAGGAGTCGGATCTTCCTTGTCGCGTTCTGCTTGCTTTGACAGTTTTCACAAAAGTATCGATTGTCTCCTTCTAATTTTTCTTCCTGATCAGGAATAGGCACATTAGTTTAAAAAAAAAAAAAAGATTTTTGTTTAATGATCAAAACTCTGATGCAAATTACAATTTCACTTTAGCTAACAGTTTTTACTCAAGCTGTTAAGATCAGGTCATTATAAATAATGAAGGACACACAAGATTAAGTTAGATTAGCAATGATGTTATTAACTTGTATACAATGATTTAAAACTGATGTTTCTTTCTGAAATGCATGATTTTAAAAATGCTTGGGTTTTAGGTCTTTTTTTCCTGGTAATCCCGTTTCTGGGAATTGAAGGAAATAGGTTTAAAAAAGAAATCATATGTACTTTAATGCAGCAAAATTAATTTTAAAACAGTGAAAATGGGCGGAAAATACCTACAGGCACCAAATATGAAACTGTATATGCAAATTTCACACGCACACACAGTTAAAATTACTGAACTGCCTTCATTACACAAAACTAAGAGTGCAGAAAAACTCAATGCTGGAGCGAACGGTGGTTTATTTTTAAGTGTTTCATGTTTCCGTATCAGCTTTTTGTTACAGATTACACTTCAGTACAGTGATACGACACTAGTACTACCACTTATTCCTTTGCTCCAGCATGACACTCTCCCGTTTTCTTCACTCACATCCCCCTCAGCGTCTGACTAGCTGCTCCCCTGTCCCCATCTCTTAATGTTCAAATGTCCCAGGGCTCAGTCTTGGTCTTTACCTCTCTCATGCCCCTGTGATTTTACCATGCCCTGACGTTTTGACCCTGAACCCTATCAAATCTAACGTGCCCCAGTGCAGACTCCTACTTCCTCTCCCAAACTTGCTCCTCCCCCCTCCTTCACATCTCAGTCACGCCAACTCCATTCTAGTTCTTGAGGACAAAACCTTAGTAATCCTTGACTCCTCTTTTTCTCCATATCCAGTCGGCAAATTTCTTCAGCTCTACTTTGAAAAATTCGAACACTTCTTATCATCTCTTCAGTTAACCCTTGGTCCAAGTCACCATCGACTCCTTCTGTTTGCCCTTGCCTCACTGTTAGCCTCTTCTCAAGACAGTACTCAAAGTTTTCCTGTTGAAACAGATTACATTGCGTACAGCCCTTGAGGGCATTGTATTTCACGCAAACTTCTGACAAAGGTCCTCCAGGACCTTCGTGCCTCTCCAATATGGCCCTTAGTTATCTCTACTATGACATCTTCTATCATTTCCCCCCGTCTATTTATTTCAACCACACCGTTCTCCTTGCTGCTCCTCTAGCCTGTAGACATATTCTTATCTTATGCTCTGAACCTGTTATTTCATCTTCTCCCCTATTCTTGGACAACTCACTACTCCACTTTTTACCACCCTTCCACATTCTCCATGCCCTGCATTAGTTTTCTTCATTGCACTTATTACAGGTGACACATTAAATATTTTTCTTCTATTTACTTTATTGTTCCTTGTTGCTCCCCATACCACTACATTATAAGCTTTCTTAAAGGCAAAAATGTTTGTCTGCCTCATTCACGATGGTTACTCCCAACAGCGGAAACACTGCCTGAACACTGTAAAAGTCAATATTTAGCTGAATGAATCCAATAAATGAGTACTTCAAACATGCTGATGGTTGTGCCAAAAAAAAAAAGTAAGAAAAGTACAAAAATATTTTAAGAAAGGAAGCTATATAATAAGCTTATCTACTATGCCAGCTCTCTGTTCCTACATGATTACAAAGGTTTCTGATTAGCAACTTTTCCACTCTGAACAAAAGAGAACCATTTCCTTGTCTCTACATAAATCTAAACACACAAAGAGAGAAACATGGAGTGGAGGGGCTGAAGAGGGGTTATATTTTGATGTAAAAAATTACATTCAACACTTTCTATTTCTCATTAAGTGAAAAGGTAAATTAATTTTATGTTAACATAGCTTACACTTTCTTATTCTACTATACCCCAATCACACAAGCTTTTATACATACATAATTCTACATATAAAATAACTTGACATAGCCAAAAATTACGTTAAAGGTGCTTCTGTACTTTTTAACTTACAAAGTTTCTTCTAAATCATTACATAAACAGTTCATATGGAGAAAAAGTTAAAATAATGAATTTGTCCATTAAATCAAAAGGACATTCAGAGCAGTATTTAACTGTTAAGGAGCAGAAATAACATATATGCCAAAATCTGAATACCTTCAAAAATTCCGAGATACAATCTGTTAACTGTTTGTGGCCTTGGATATTTAACTCCAGTTCATAAAATTTTGATAAAAGCTTAGATTCTCTGCCACACTGGTTGCAGCTATAATAAAACAGAGTGAGAACATTATGATTAGAGTGGGAAAAGCAGTAAGGTTTTACTGTACTATAACCTGAAGATACAGAAAGAAACATTACCTTAATTCTTTCACTGACATTTCCTACACTATGTATACTCAAAAATAAAACAAAGTGATTGATAAGGCCATGCATCTTATGATTAGGAAAATGTTCAAGAGTTATTTTACTTTTGGTACCGAGTAGGCTCCAATTTTACTCTTGTCAGCTCACACCACAGCCATAAAATAAACAGCAAGAGCTCAGACAGTTTCCAACACCTGGATAGGTTCAATTGCAATTACCAAGTCAGTTGTTTACATGTGCCCATAGAGACATATTACTATAAATATCTCAGGTCCCATACTAAGCCACTAAAGCCACACCGTGGACTTGAAGTCAAAATTACAAAACAGATAAGCAACCGCCTCAGAATAAAACGTATCATGAAAAAGCGGAAACACACTTACACAGTTACATAAGCATATTCCCCACAGAACTGCTGTTGGACAATGTTCCTCACATCGGGATTCTTTTGTTTAGACAAAGTATCTTCCAAAAGAGACATAAAGAGCTTTGAAAATTCTTGGGCATCCTACAATACAGGTTTGAGTTAATTAAAAAAAAAAAAAAAAAAAAATCCATACCTTGCTTTTCAATTTCTGTTACAAACAGTAGTAAGTAAAATAACCCAGAAGCTGTCTGTACTTAGAACTTAAAATTTCTGAAAAAGGACTACAGCAATGTTGAATCCATTTTGTGCCCACATACGAATTTTCAGAGATGGAATCAAGGAAAATGTGTAATATGCTAAGCAGTAAATAAACGCTCTAATTCAAAACAGAGGAAATTTATTTTTAAAAATTCCTTCATTTCTTTCTATAATGATTAAAAGGAATGCTTTTTATATTAAAAGATAAATAATTAAAAGAAAGGTTCTTACCTGCTGTTGCCCTGTGTCCAAGCCCAAGGCTTTCACAAATCCTGACGGATCGATGTATCGCCTATTACTGTTTTGTAACAAGGCAAATAAGTACTGGAGATGCTCACAAATCGTTTGAGGCTCATAATCTATTAAAGAAATGTTTGTTTTTAAAAAACTGCTATTTTAAAAAAATATGTACACCTTGTCACATGAGGACATAATTAAAAAACCTTACGTCCAAACTAAATTAGTTTTATTACATTTTTTTTTAAACTTTGAAAGAAACTAGTAACCACATCTTTTGGAAGTAATGAGGTAACCTGGGCTGTCCATATACGTTCCCTAAAGGCAAGGGCCTACCCACGTCACAACGACAATAATGATCATGACTACAGTTTCTAGAGTATCAAATCCCACCAAAACTTCCAATCCAATAAAAGCCATATACTATATTTACTATGGGCTTCCCTGGTGGCTCAGAGGTTAAAGCGTCTGCCTGCAATGTGGGAGACCTGGGTTAGATCCCTGGGTCGGGAAGATACCCTGGAGAAGGAAATGGCAACCCACTCCAGTACTCTTGCCTGGAGAATCCCATGGGTGGAGGAGCCTGGTGGGCTAGAGTCCAGGGGGTCGCAAAGAGTCAGACACGACTGAGCGACTTCACTTCACCTTTTCACTTCACCATATTTACTATTTGCCAAATACTTTAATATAACCCCCATTCATGTGAACTTGCCACAGAACAAATGATAGCAATCTTCAAGCACATTGATTCAAACCTGAATGAACAACACAACAATTTACTGGTAAGAATCCTAAAATTCAGTTTCACGTTTTAATGAGTTGGGGAAAGAAACTGAAGTTGTTCAGTTGTGTCTGACTATTTGCTACCCCGTGGATTGTAGCCTACCAGGCTTCTCCGTCCATGGGATTTTCTAGGCAACAGTACTGGAGTGGGTTGCCATTTCCTTCTCCAGGGGATCTTCTCGACCCAGGTCTCAAACCCAGGTCTCCTGCATGGCAGGCAGATGCTTTTACCATCTGAGCCACCAGGTTAAGTCATCAGTTGGGGGAAGGTATGAAAATAGGAAGCATGGATCAAGAGCCCTTGAATAAAAGATTTGAATTTTCCCTCTGTGCTGCCGTTATCAACTAATTGACTTTCAGCTCCAAATCTACCCTTCTTTGCCTGCTCTGTGCCAACAAAGATGAGCTCTGCAAAGATTCCTCATTCGCCAGATAGTGCAAGGTTGACTCTTGTCAGTAGAGGGCGCTGGAGGGCTCCACTGTGCATCTTGTCAGGCTCTGCCCACTCTTAGCCAGCCCTGGCCAACAAACTCCCTCTTAATTCATTAAACAGCAACTCCTCTAGTAGTTTCAGTGGGATTCCTCTAGTAATTTCAGTGGGATGTCTCTGGTAGGATACTTCCTCTTGAATGACTGCCCTGTGAATGATCCGGACACTCTGCATAGGGGATTCCAAGGCCCAGTAACTCCCTGAGGACTGTTTCCGGCAAGGAAACCCACTGAGGTATCTGTTTCTTTTTGGCCATCCAGTGATGCGACAGCCAACTCATTGGAAAAAGCCCTGATCCTGGGAAAGACTGAGGGCTTGAGGAGAAGGGGACGACAGAGGATGAGATGGCTGGATGGCATCACTAACTTGATGGACATGAATCTGAGCATAGCGAAGGACAAGGAAGCCTGGCGTGCTGCAGTCCATGAGGTTGCAAAGAGTCAGATACGCCTTTGCGACTGAACAGCAAAAGTGAGCTTGGGCAGCGCGTTCTCCAATGAGGTCTGGACCTCAAAGCTGGTCAGCAGGGCTCAACAGCTCCTCCTTGTGTGTTCTTTTTCAGCCCTAGGGTTGGTGGCTGCTCCCCTATCTGCTATGTCTGTGTTTTTCAAGTCACCCTGAATTCTTGCTAACCAATTCCCCTATCACTCTAATTTTCTGTTAACAATTCTTTGTTCAAGTCTTCGTGTAGTTTCTGTCTCCTGACTAGTCTGAAGGGTCTCTTACTACTGATTGTGACGCATCCATTGTGAAAAGGAAGCCAACATTTCATTTGTAAAATAAAGATAAAAATCTTACTTCCTGGGGATGCAGGGACTTTACAGGATATTGAAAACTATTCAAGTAAGTCTATATCAACTCCAAATGTCTTATTTTACAGGTTATATCCTACTTGAGATATTAAATACTTATCTTGTGCTGGTTTTCCTATCTGTAAAATAAGGCCAGAATGGGGCTGGGACTGCTGCTGCTGCTGCTAAGTCACTTCAGTCGTGTCCGACCCCGTGCGACCCCATAGACAGCAGCCCAACAGGCTCCCCCATCCCTGAGATTCTCCAGGCAAGAATACTGGAGTGGGCTGCCATCTCCTTCCCCAACGCATGAAAGTGGAAAGTGAAAGTGAAGTCGCTCAGTCGTGTCCGACCCTCAGTGACCCCATGGACTGCAGCCTACCAGGCTCCTCCGTCCATGGGATTTTCCCGGCAAGAGTACTAGAGTAGGGTGCCATTGCCTTCTACGGGCTGGAACTAGAACTCAGATCCCATCATTTCCAACCCAAAGCTTTCTCACTATATTGCACTGAGTCTGTTAACAGGACCTGGAAATGCACACTCTTATCAGAGAACAAGGTTAACGACTTTGATTGAATATTAAAATCTAAGTGTTTAGAAATTAAAAAACAAAACAGACAGTCCTAAAGGAAATCAACTCTGAATATTTATTGGAAGGACTGATGCTGAAGCTCCAACACTCTGGTCATCTGATGAGGAGAGCCAACTCACTGGAAAAGACCCTGATGCTGGGAAATACCGAAGGCAAGAGGACAAGGGGACAACACAGGACGAGATGGTGGGATGGCACATCACTGACTCAATGCACATGAGTTTGGGCAAACTCTGGGAGATGGTGAAGGACAGGGAAGCCTGGTGTGCTGCAGCGCATGGGGCTGTAAAGAGTCGGACAGGACTGAACCACTAAACAATAACAAGTGCTTAGAAATTTAAAAAAAAAAAATAAAAAATCACATCTTTCGAAGACACATATTAAAACCACAATTCCCAAAGGAGTCTGTGGTACATTATTTTACAAAATAGAAATTCAGTGTCCACTTGTTCTTAGCAAATTTTTATTTACCCATATAAATTTCTCATTGGTAAATTTATATTTCAGCAAAAACAATGCTAAAAATTAAAAAGGATCCATTTTCCATTACTCATCCTTTACATACATTCATTCTTTACCTTCTGTACCATTCATCTAGATTTACATATTCAGACAATAGCTTTAGGGAAACAAACTTAAGAATTTTGAAGCAAAGATTACTATTAACAAGGACCAAAACTATTACTGTTGTCTAAAGAGCAGCAAGAAGGAAGACGTGGGGCTTAGGAATCCTATTTTTTCTCTTTCAGAGTCAAAGGCAAGGGCCACGAGCCCAAATCAGATCACATAAACGCCAGTACCGGATTTACAGAGAGTCAGAAAAGTTCCCAGCTTGGAGCTCTTACACTGTATCATCTCAGAGAAAAACCTCTAAATAGATGTATTAATTAGGAATAACAATCCACATATTATGTAGGAAAAAAACTAATTCCACTAGGAACAGTATGAAACTGGTTTCTAAATTTGCAACAAGTGTACTCACATTATTAGTGGCTTGCTTTGCCAAAGTTGGTTAATCTTAATTTTAGAGGGTATTTTGTAAGTCAGCCTTTTTGAGAATCAAAACAAAAGGCTGTGGTTACACTGAAGTATTTATTAAGCCTCTCAAACCAGGCAGAAGAGTAACCTTGTCTGTTTTATTGACTGATTTCTATCAAGCACTAGAATCTAATGGACTGCAATCACAGTGTATTACAGCGAAAAACCGGTAGCTCAGGTTTCCTCTCGATGGTTGGCTCAAAGCGGTCTAGCTGGCAGTAAGCTCAGGAGTGAGCCCTCCCCACACCCTTCCCCACTCACCTTTTTCTTCTTGGATGCCGTCTCCCATCATGTAGTCACTACAGGTGCTTGGACATAAGTAGAGCGCCTGCCGAAGCTCCAGGTTAAGAAACCACACTTGGAGAAAAGTGTTGACGTAACAAGTGGCTCCAAGGTTAGTGAGGCCCACAAACGAGTTCTATGGACACGAAAAATTTAGTTATAAAATGAACTTTCTCCTAAAATAAGAAAATTATGCCAAATGCTTTTAAAATTTAATCTAAAATGTGTTAAACTGTCTCAATCCCATAAGTCTCTCTCAGAGAAGGTTAAGGGATAGTGGTCTTGAAAGCCCCATGTGGGCTGACTACAGGAGTGGGCAAAAACTCAGGACAGCACCGCCACTCATCACTAGTCTCCAGCCACTTAAACCTGTAACTCGGAGAACAGTGAGCTCTAGGAAACATCAGTGTGAAGATGTGTTACACAGGTTTTTCCTAAGAGGTCAGCATTCAATATACGGACAAAGTGAAACTTTCAGATAAATTATTTTGTATCCTACACATCTGAGGGACTGCGGTGGGTGGGGGGGGCGGTAAGAGGAAGTTTGTTGCTTAGTCCCTGAGTTGTATCCGACTCTCTTGTGACCCCATGGACTGTAGCCTGCCAGGCTCCTCTGTCTATGGGATTTGTCCAGGGAAGAATACTGGAGTGAATTGCCATTTCTTTCTCCAGGGAATCTTCCCAACCCAGCGATCAAACCGTGTCTTTGGCATTGCAGGCGGATTCTTTACCACTGAGCCACCTGGGAAACCTTTAGAAGAAGGTAGTTACAACTTTTTTCAAAGATAAGGCTGAGAATTCTGAAACTTACAAAAAATCATTCTTTTTAAGAGAGAAAATACCTATACCGGTGACTGTATTGTAAATGCCAGGCTTTATGATTAATATTAATGTATGTTACAAAAAAAGTAAAACTATCTGTTGTATAACATGTAAAAATATAAGCCCAAGGAGGCCAAATCATATCACTATGGTAGCTTGTTCTCTGGACTTACCACCTCCTTTAAAGAGGTATCTTCCCTCGTGGCTCAGTCGGTAAAGAGTCTGCCTGCAAGGCAGGAGACCCGGGTTCAATCCCTGGGTCAGGAATATCCCCTGGAGAAGGAAATGGCAACCCACTCCAGGATTCTTGCCTGGAGAATCCCATGGACAGAGGAGCCTGGTGGGCTACATACAGTCCATGGAGTCACAAAGACTCGGACACGACTTAGTGACTAACACTTTCACACTTAAAGAGACTAAAAAGAGCTCTGCTCTAAGTAAAACATGCTACGTTAAGGCAAACACAGAATCAGCACTGAACTAAAACTATTCTTAAACGTTTACTGTATTACATCGCTACCCGCACATCATTAAGAACTGTTCCAATTCAAGTGATTCAGAGTCTGAAATTCCACTACTGATCCTAAAGCTGCATAGGTTACGTGAAATCAGTAATGGCTTCCGACCAAAGGCACCGAACAAAGCACACAGGAATACCATATGGAAATCTCTTACAAAGCGATGGCTTACCTTTTTTCTCCTCTCACAGTTGGGGTCGTCAATGTTATGAAAACTATTTTCATCGATTTCTCCTAACCAAATGTGTTCACCAATCCCAACCAAGCAATTTGGATTTCCTTTGCAGTTTCGTCTATGGAAAAAAATTGTATAATTAAAAAATACCACAGTTTCATAAGAAACATGTAAATTAAAACTATATAATTTGAAAAAGAAAAACTATAATGATACTATTTTTTTAAAAAATTCTATCTTTCATCTATTAGATTAGCAAAACAGAAAAAGCATAGTATCACATCTGGTTTGTGAGGCTCTGGGGAAAGAGAATCCATTTACCCTGATGAGAATGCAAACTGGTAGGACTCTTTACAGAGGGGAATTTCACAACTGCTCACAAATGTGCTACACACACACCTACTCACTGTCCTATCCGTTTCGTTTCTAAGAATTCACCGCAAAGACACATCTCCAACAGTGCAGAAACACGTGCAATAGTTACTCATCACAGCATTGTGTTTAAAGGGCCAGACACAGGCAATACGGTACATCCACACAGTGGAGCGCGACGCAACGACGACAGCAAAACCGCATGATGGTCTCCACTAAACGAGCAGAGGAGCTTCCAGGGTACCGCAGCGAGTAAGGAGCAGATTGCAAGAGCTACCTACAGCGTGCTGTTCTTTAGTGTAAGAAAGATGGAGAACTAAAACATACACGTATCTGCTTGCTGGAACACTGAATCGCTCTGTTGTACAGCAACACTCAACACAACATTTTATATCAACTGTACCTCAATTTAAAAAATAATAGTAAATCAGAGACTAGTGACAGTGGTTACCTAAAGAGCATGAGTGGAATTAAGATGGGAAAAAAAAAAAGAGGTGTGTGGTCCTTTCCTGAACATACTGTCTCATACATTGCTGAATTGGGGGCCATGTGAATGGTACACACTATCGGTAAGGGTGGAAGGAACTCTAAGAGGAGCACAAACTGACTCTTTTAGTTGAGTAACATACCCTGAAAGGAAGAAGATGGGGCACTACCAAGTAACTTGAACTCAAGTCTTCGGCAAGTTCATTTAGCAGTGTCAGGATCAAGATAAAGGGAAGAAAACAATGAAGAACCTTTTCAAAGATACACAGCTTAACAAATCGGAAACTTAAATCTATGCATTCTGCAGTTGAACAAATAAGTAAATACATACTGAGGAGGAAGGGAGTCAAGTTTCGGAGAGGGAAGTTACAAATGAAAGGAAGAATAAAGTGAACCCTACAGTGTTTATTAGGAATAACAGGTTTAAATCTAAATCCATATGGGTCCTAACACGTATGAACAGGTGGATTAGTGTTGTGAGATACAGTACAAGACAGCAGTGATTTGAATTCAGGTAAATTATATATTTATATTTTTTAAAGTATTTGTTATTTATCGGAAATTTGGATTTAATTGGGCAGCCTAAACGAGACAGCCTTTTTGTCAGCCGAGGACCTAAGAGCAGTAACATGAACACAGCCAGCAACCAGATCTTAACGTCTAAATATTCCCCAATGGAAGAACCCAGGGCTCCTGGGAGAAATAGTCAATTTGAAGGCTGGGCAGGGAAAGTACAAGATATACATGGACATATTGTGGTGCCCCCTAAGTAAGAATGTACTCAAAGAGTGAGGGGACATGTTAAAAGGAAGAGCTTGGATGGGGCTCCCAGTGCCCAAATCTGGAACAACTTGAGCAACAAAATGACTGGATTACAATCTGCTCTGTAATACAGGAGTTCACTGCATCTCACTGCAGATGGTGACTGCAACCATGAAATTAAAAGACGCTTGCTCCTTGGAAGAAAACCTATGACCAACCTAGACAGCATATTAAAAAGCAGAGACATTACTTTGCCAATAAAGGTCCATCTAGTCAAAGCTAGGGTTTTTCCAGTAGTCATGTACGGATGTGAGAGTTGGACTATAAAGAAAGCTGAGCGACGAAGAATTGATGCTTTTGACCTGTGGTTGGAGAAGACTCTTTAGAGTCCCTTGGACAGCAAGGAGATCCAACCAGTCCATCCTAAAGGAAATCAGTCCTGAATATTCATTGAAAGGACTGATGCTGAAGCTGAAACTCCAATACTTTGGCCATTGGAAAGACCCTAACGCTGGGAAAGATTGAAGGCAGGAGGAGAAGGGGACAACAGAGGATGAGATGGTTGGATGGCATCATCAACTCAATGGACATGAATTTGAGGAACCTCCAGGAGTTGGTGATGGACAAGGAAGCCTGGCGTGCTGTAGACCATGGGGTCGCAAAGAGTTGGACATGCCTGAGCGACTGCACTGAGACAAGCAGCCAGCAGATGCCAAGTACAGACAGCTAGATGAAACCCCCTGTAGAAGAAAACCTCTCCCAGTCAGTCTCCAATGCTCCCAAGCTCCTTTTACAGCCATCAGCTGCAGACTACAGGTGTGCAGGCAGCTGCTGCTATCCAATCACCCAGTCGTGACTCTTTCCGACCCCATGGACTGCAGTGCATCAGGTCTCTCTGTCCCTCACCATCTTCAGAAGTTTGCCCAAGTTCGTGTCCATTACATCGGTGATGCCATCCAGACATCTCATCCTCTGGTGTCCCCTTCTCCTTCTGCCCTCAATCTTCCCCAGCATCACGGCCTTTTCCAATGAGTCAGCTGTTCCCATCAGATGACCAAAACACTGGAGTTTCAGCTTCAGCATCAGTCCTTCCAACGAGTAGATTGATTTCCCAAGATGGACTGGTTTGATCTCCTTGCTCTTCAAGGGACTCTCAGGAGTCTTCTCCAACACCACAGTTCAAAAGCATCAAATCTTCGGCGCTCCACCGTCTTTACGGTCCAGCTCTCACAACCGTACGTGACCACTGGGAAGACCATAGCCTTGAGTATACAGACCTTTGTCAGCAGAGTAGTATCTCTGCTTTTCAACCCACTAAGTTTGTCATAGCTTTCCTGCCAAGAAGCAAACATCTTCTGAGTTCACAGCTGCAGTCACCATCCACAGTGATTTTAGAGCCCAAGAAGAGGAAATCTGTCACTACTTACACATTTCCCCCTCTATTTGCCATGAAGTAACAAGGCTGGATGCCACGATCTTAGTTTTTTTAATGTTTAGTTTTACGCCGGCTCTTTCACATTCGTCCTTCACCCTCATCAAGAGGCTCTTTAGTTCTTCTTCACTTTCTGCCATAAGAGTGGTGTCATCCACATATCAGAGGCTGCTGTTGTTTCTTCCGCCTATCTTGATTCCAGCTTGTAACTCATCCAGCCCAGCATTTCTCATGATGTGCTCAGCGTATAGATTAAACAAACAGGGTGACAGCAGACAGCCCTGTCATACTCCTTTTCAACCCTGAACCAACCAGTTGTTCCATACAGGATTCTGACTTTCTTCTTGACCTGCACGCATACAGATTTCTTAGGAGACAGGTAAGTGGTCTGGTATTCCCATTTCTAAGAGCTTTACACAGTTTATGATCCACAGTCAAAGGCTTTGGCTTAGTCAATGAAACAGAGGTAGATACTTTTCTAAAATTCCCTAGCTTTCTCTGTGATCCAGTGAATGTTGGGAACTTGACCTCTGGTTCCTCTACCTTTTCTAAAGCCAGCTTGGACATCTGGAAGTTCTTGGTTCGCATAATGCTGAAGCCTAGCGTGCAACATTTTAAGCATGATCTTACTAGCATGGGAGATGGGTGCAACGGTCCGACGGTCAGCACATCCCCTTCACGGATCACGGCCTTGCTGTGGTGCAGGGGCCTGTGTGACTTGATGAAGCTATGGGCCATGCCATGCAGGACCACCCAAGATGGACGGGTAACAGCGGACAGTTCTGAAAAAATGTGATCCACTGGAGGAGGGAATGGCAAGCCAGCCCAGTGTACTTGCCATGAGAACCTCACGAACTGTACAAAAAGACAGAAAGATGTGCAGGCAGACGCCAGTTCGATCCCCGGGTTGGGAAAATCCCTGGGAGGAGGAAATTGCAACCCACTCCCATATTCTTGCCTGAAACATCCCACGGACAGAGGAGTGTGGCGGGCTTCTGTTCACGGCGTCGCGAGAGTTGGACACGACTAAGCGTGTGCGCAGAAGCAGCATGGGCATCAAGTAGCATCATCCTGTCTGTACCAATTGTCTTATAGGAGAAAAATACTCGCTCTTCTTTTTATCAGAGCACAGGAGGCAGATTAAGGAGCCTGAGACACGTGCGTGACATAGGTACACACGTTTACATGTTTAATGTGTAAATACCCTAGCCACTTGACTCAAATTTTTATAACTTACTAGGATACTAGAAAGCATCTGGATTTGCTAATGCTGGCTTAAACATCAAATTTTTCAAGGTCACAAGCAGTTCTGATTTAACCTGGGTAGAGTAATGCCACTCATCTTCTCTGAAAGAGTACATTCTCTGAAACAGTACATTCTTACAACTCTATAACTATACCCAGTTATCCTTCTTCCCAGAAATCTGTCATTTTGCCTACAGGGGCATCAGGGAAAACGGAATCACAAAACAAAGCACGGAGAGCAGTCACTCCGGTTCTCCCTTGGCTCTTTTCCACCCCACTATCTCACTTACTTACATGTCAGCTGGCTTCAAGACTAGGCTTTGTTCTGTGTGGTGCATGCCTATTGCTCTGTGTGCCTAGTTGCTTCAGCTTTCCCCACATTCCTTTTTTTTTTTTAAATTTGGGGCTAACTGTTCCTCCATTCCTCTGGTTTTACCAAGAGCTGCTGAGACGCAGCTCCCATCCAGAACCCAAAAACAACCTCACAAAATATTTAAAAGAAGAACTGAGAGAAGGGAAAAAAACAAAACAATCCGTCTTCAGTGGCAGGTCTTATGGGATGCGTGGGACTTTGGAAGCGTAGTTGTCCCAACATTAAGAATGAAATCAACCTGCTGATTTGCATGAGAAATAGGTGAAAGACGTTCCCAAACCCCTCCTTAGCTCCGTAGCCCAAGTGTCTCCCTGCCCTTTACCGTTGTTCTGTCTCCAAGTCAAGTCAGACTCTGCAACCCCACGGACAGCAGGAAGTCAGGCCTCCCTGTCCTTCACCACCTCCTAGAGTTTGCTCAAACTCACGAACATTGAGTCAGTGATGCCATCCAACCATCTCATCCTCTGTCGTCCCCTTCTCCTCCTGCCCTCAATCTTTCCCATCATCAGGGTCTTTTCCAATGAGTCAGCTCTTCACATCAGGTAGCCAAAGTATTGGAGCTTCAGCTTCAGCATCAGCCCTTCCAATGAATACTTCAGGATTGACTGGTTTGATCTCCTTGCAGTCCAAGGGATTCTCAAGAGTCTCCTCCAGCTCCAGAGTTCAAAATCATCAGTTCTTCGGTGCTCAGCCTTCTCTATGGTCCAACTCTCACATCCATACAAGACTACTGGAAAAACCATCGCTTTGACTAGACAGACCTTTGTCAACAAAGTGATAGGTCTGCTTTTTAATATGCTGTCTAGGTTTGTCATAGTTTTTTCTCCAAGGGCCAAGTGTCTTTAAATTTCATGGCTGCAGTCCCCGTCTGCAGTGATTTCTGAACCCAGGAAAATAAAGTCTGTCACTGTTTCCCTTTTTTCTCCATCTATTTGCCATGAAGTGATGGACCTGGATACCATCATCTTAGTTTTCTGAATGCTGAATTTTAAGCGAGCTTTTTCACTCTCCTCTTTCACTTTCATCACGAGGCTCTTTAGTTCTTCTTCACTTTCTGCCATAAGGGTGGGGTCATCTTCATATCTGAGGTTATTGATATTTCTCCCAGCAATCCTGAGTCCAGCTTGTGCTTCCTCCAGCCCAGCGTTTCTCATGATGTACTCTGCATAGAAGTTAAATAAGCAGGGTGACAATACGCAACCTTGACGTACTTCTTTCCCAACCTGGAACCAGTCTGTTGTTCCATGTCCGGTTCTAAGTGTTGCTTCTTGACCTGTATAAACAGATTTCTCAGGAGGCAGGTAAGGTGGTCTGGTATTCCCATCTCTTTAAAAATTTCCCAGTTTGTTGTGATCCACACAGTCAAAGGCTTTAGCATAGTCAATGAAGCAGAAGTAGACGTTTGTCTTGCTTTTTCTATGATCCAGTAGATGTTAGCAATCTAAGCTCTGGTTCCTCTGCCTTTTCTAAATCCAGCTTGTACATCTGGAAGTTCTCAGTTCACATACTGTTGCAGCCTAGCCTGAAGGATTTTGAGCACTGCCTTGCCAGCACGTGAAAGGAGCACAATTGTGCAGCAGTTCTTTGGTGTCGTCTTTCTTTGGGATTGGAATGAAAGCTGACCTTTTCCAGTCCTGTGGCCACTGCTGAGTTTTCCAAATTTGCTGCCATATTGACTGCAGCATTTAACATCATCTTTAAGGATGTGAAATAACTCAGCTGGAATTCCATTACCTTCACCAGCTTTGTTCTGCCCTAGCATTGATTTATTTGTTCATATCTTTCCTGAATTAAAACACCTCCTTAGATTTAACTGAGGCACTTCCCTTACACGAGGTTAGTTTCAAGTTTCCGTTACCTGTATCTAGAAGCCCTAACAAATACAGACTAACTAAATAAAGCTTTTTCTGTTATTAACATCAAGAGCCAATGTCCATTTCAGCCTGACAGACCCCCTAGTTCTTTTTTTTTTTAGTAAGCACATCACGCAGCTTGCAGGATCTTAGTTCCTCTACTAGGGATTGAATCTAGGGCCACAGCAGTACAAATGAGTCCTAACCACTGGACTACCAGGGAATTCCCAAATCTCCCAATTCTTAAAAAGCTTCCTTAAGCCTTCCTATAAGACCAGTTAACAAACACAGGGGGAAACATCTCCGCTCTGGAAAAATGCAAACGTAAAACAGCCATGAAAAATGTTTTCACTTATAGAATTAGCAAAAAAAAAAATTGGTGATGAATCAGGGTAAAGTGAGAGTCACTGTCCATGGTTAAACATGACCCTTTTGGGGAAACATGAGAAAATACCTCAAAATGTTAAATGACACCAAGATTTTGTTTCAATACTTTTAGGCACTTGTCCACAGAATGTCTGCCACTGTGGCAATGAAACAAAATGAAGAATTCTAACAGCTACTTTCTTCCTGGGGCTATGGATACAAGAACACCAAGTGGTTGCAGGAGTAGGCAGGGGGCAGGTTCCGAAATGTGTGGTCTGATACCCTGCTGTGGGACATCACCTGCTGTGCTTTTAGGCCAATAAACACTTTGGTAGCAATGCAAGTGATGGATTGAAGCTGAACAGAGAAACACAACGATTTTCCTGGTGAGAGATGAAGTCCTAAACCTGTTTGGTGGCAATGCAAGCAAGGAAAGAAAGCTGAATCCAAGCATAGCAATGCAATGAAATCAACAGGACTTGGGAACAGATTAGATGGTGCAAGCAAGAAGGAAAAGGAGACATCTGTAGTGATGTCCAAAACTGTAAAAAAAGGAAACAATTTCTCACAAGTCAAACTGTCTGTGAGGGATAGTTAGGGAGTGTGGGATAGACACGTACAGATTGCGAGAGTCATAATGGATAACCAAGGATCTACTGTTCAGCACAGGGAACTCTCCTCAATGTTATGTGACAGGCGTAGATGGGAGGGGCGTTTGGAGGAGAATGGACACATTGTATATATATGGTTGAGTGTATACATGTACATGTATCCCTTTGCTGTCTACCTGAAACTATCACAATATTTTTAATTGGCTATATCCCAATACAAAATAAAAAGTTTATAAAGTAAGCAAAGTTGAGTTATATAATTTAAAAAAAAACTGTAAAGTGGTAAAAAACATAGAAACAAACAAAAAAAAGTAGGCTAACAATCCAGGGGTACAAATGATTTAAGCTTCTTCTACACTCACCACAGGTTAAGAGTGGTAGTTTTGGTTCTGTTTTCACGGATCTCCAACCATCTGTCATTTAGAAGTACACCATCCAGCATAGTGGACAGAAATCAATAGTCACTGAACACACAGTTGCTGTGCAGTTCAGAGAAAATTTATTATCTGGATGGGAGTGGAGGGTGGAGATCTTACTCTCTGCGTGATCACTTAAAGAGTTATTATCGCTGTTTTTCTCCCTCAACACCTTTTAGTTTCTTGGCTCTCTGGCTTCGTTTCACACCCAGCCCAGGGAGAAATCAATGAAGAACGGCAACAAGCCAACTCTCCTGCTTCTGGGGAAGACCCCTGACCATACTAAAGCTTTGCCTAACGCAGCACCAGATTCTGAAAGTGATTTGTGTGTGTGTACACATACACACACATGCAGAGAACAGGTTAGACGAATATTACTGAAATGGTTCCAATAATAACCACTGACTGAACTGTCCTTGAAAATTTCAAATCGTCTGTAACTGTGAATGCCGCCACTCTTACCAGAATGGTGGCTGCTTAGGATTAGTTAGGTCCAGGAACTCCCTTCCAAACTAGTCCCCTCTAACCAAGAACACTCTCGTCCCTCTGTCATTTCATAATCTCAAAACAGCCCCTCGCCAGATGCCAACAAGGCAGGAGGAGTTCAGAAGCCTCCCCACCGTTTGACAGGTGGGCGAGGGGAGAGGTTACAGCAAGTCACTGCCTGACTTCAAGCCCTCTCCAGAGCTCTGGCGGCTGACTCAACCTTCCCTGGCTCCTCGTGTCCTACGTGCTAGTCGAAAGAAGACAAAACCAATCCCTGCCATGACTCTGCTCAGAGGAAAAAGTCCCTGTTTCCTCATTTATAAAACAAGGGGGATGGGATTAGGTGAACACTAAAATTTTCTGATCTTTTTAATCTGGATCCCCTTTGAAGCCCACGTTTATAAAAACACTTAAGTACATGCGACAATAAGACTATTCTGCCCTTTCTGCCTCTAGCCAGAAAGAGAGGATGATGAAAACAAGGGTAGAAGTGGTACTGGGTAAGAGGTAGCGGCTGTGATCAGTCTGGGTGATCTGTGCTCGGAGTGCTGCTGCGGGACCGTTTCCAGTTGCTATCAGTCGACGTTACCAGCATCAGTTTTCCACAAGATATGTCACAGTGCCCTGAGTGAAAGTCAACAATGTGACTCTCTAACCAAAACCTATCATCTTCTAAAAGCAACTAGACTCTACAGGTCCACACGTTCTGTCAAGTTGATATGCTCGGATAAGAATTACAGGACCCGCTGCTGCCGCTGCTGCTAAGTTGCTTCAGTCGTGTCCGACCAGCCAGGATATACCAAAATAAAAGACAAAGTCCCAGGCAGCAAAGAAGCGCTCACAAAGGACAGCTTCAGAGAAGTGAGCGCTGCACTGGCATTAAGCTCAGCAGGAACCCCACAGGAGGGGGCTGTTGCCAAGCTGGGCGTCTCCAAGGGCACACAGGAACTCACTGCATGTGAGAGGAGAACCCAAGAGCCTCCCAGGCCGAGGAGAGCCTATGGAGACAGGCTGGAGAGGCAAAACCAACAGAGGCTTACACGTAAGTCTTCCTGCAGATGCAGTTCATCACAGCTGGAGGCTTTGGGGAGAGGCGAAAGCCCTTGGGAAAGCCCCTGAGGCTGCAGAGAAGTAGGCGCTGGATCAGATCACAGAAGCCCTCAAACACCATGCATGGCAAGAGCTCGGACTTTATTCCAGAAACAACAAGGAGCCAATACACAATTTTACGAAGAAAAAGAACTAGACTGGAACTTTAGAAAGACCCTCTACATGGATACATGTATATGTACGGCTAAGTCCCTCCGCTGTTCATCTGAAACTATCAGAGCATTGTAAATCGGTTATACCCCAAAACAAAAAGCCCAACAGGAAAGAGAAAAGAAAAAGACCACGGCATTACCAGCCGTTTGACAAAAAATAAAAAAGGTTCTCTAGTTACGCTTCTCAAGCAAGGTGGCTTATCAGAATCATCTGAAGATTTCACAAGTTTTGCTTTTCCAATCACTGCCACTCTCACCAAGCTCCTCCTATTTTTACTAAGTTTTAAGCTTCTAATTTTTTTTAAATGGGACATTTTCGAAGTCTAAATCTTGGCTCTTGGCGGAGAGCGGCAGCGAAGCAAAGAAACAACATAGACGCTGTAACTGAGAGATGAGAAACGCGCAAGATAACGGCTGACGCAAGGGTTCAGGGCAACAGCACTCGGTACTGATTGTTTTTGTGGAGGGGGGGGTAAGGAACAGGGTTGGATATACGTGGCTTCATTTAAAATATTTATTAAAGGAAAGATGGGAACCACTAGCAATGACTGCTTTCAGAATATTCACAACTGGAAATCCATTAAGTTTTCATTCACCTAACAACCTGATTTTATTTGAAATTCTGAATTCTAACCAAAAGGACACAAGAGACATACAGCCAAGAGGACGACCAGGCATCAGGGTCCTCACGAAACCTCATTCACACAGGCAGCCACCGCCCGAAGCAGGCTTCCCAGCCCTGTGGCTGCTCTTTTTCATGAGAAAGAGTCCCAAGGTCAGATCATTGGACACAAAAAGGCTTCTTATCCTTCACCTAAACGTTTACAATTTTTCAAGGCTGCTGCTGGCTTTCCAGGTGGTGCCAGTGGTCAAGACCCTACCAGCCAATGCAGGAGACAAAAGAGATACAGGTTCAACCCCTGGGTCGGGAAGAGCCCCTGGAGAAGGGCATGGCAACCCACTCCAGAATTCGTGCCTGGGGATCCCACGGACAGAGGAGCCTGGTGGGCCACAAGCCATAGGGACGCACAGAGTCGGACAAGATTGCGCACACACAGAAGACAAGTTTAGAAAACCCCCCAAAGCAAAGTAGCTATTAAAACAATATTAGTAAGTCCTCTACTAGGAAAGAAAATAAAAAGAGAACACAGCTCAGTGCCCCAGCAGCCTTTCAAAGGGCACCACAGGGCACCCCACCAGACCCCTAAGGAGAGTCCCTCCTCCTTCCACCAGCACAATTTCAAACTGAAAAAAAAAAAAAAATCAAACTTAATCTACTCACTCCTGCTTGGTTTTTTTTTTAAAAGCATTTTATGACACACTGCTCAAACTCAGCCATGGAGTGAACATGGCTCATCTTCATCTTCCTGGATTGTAAACTGTCCAAAAAAAATCCGAAGATTTTTCTTATTATTAAATCAAGCAGACAAATTATGGAACAGAACACAAATTTAAAAGCCAAAACAAAACAACTCCTAAAAAGAACAATCAGGAAGGATTAAGTCCTACAGGATACTGAATCACGAAGACCCCCAAACTAAAACAATGTAATAAAATAAAAAGTTCAGAAACAGACCCAAATACACACTGTAACTCAGCATGCAACAAAGGTATCCCCATCAGTGGAGTAAAGACATGAGTCCTACAAGATACTGAATCACAAAGACCCCCAAACCAAAACACTGTAACAAAAAGTTCAGAAACACAGGGCAACTCAGCATGCAACTAAGGTGTCCACATCAGTGGAGGAAAGACATCATCTTTAATAAACAGGGATGGGCAAGCAGGCAGCTACCTGCAAAAAGATACAATTGGATTCATTTCACAGTATCACTTCAGTACAAATTCCAACTGGATCAAAGATTTAAACATTAATTAAAACCACAATAACATTTAAAAAAAACCCCAGCAAATTTCTTTTACACACTGGTATGAAAAAGGACTGAGTTGATGACTCAACGTTTAGAAGTCACAAAAGATCCATTAATTTAATCTCATAAAACATTTTTGCATGGCTAACCAATCCATAAGTCAAAAGACAATGGTATAGGCACCTCTCTGGTGGCCCAGTGGTTAAGACTCTGTGCTTGCACTGCAGGAGGCATGGGTTCAATCCCTGGTAAAGGAAGCTCCACATGCCACATGGCACAGCCACAAGAGGAAAAAAAAAAGACAATGATACAATTAAAAAATTCTTTTTACAACTCATGTCACAGAAATAATCTCTTACTACATAAAGAACTCCTACTGGACTTCCCTGGTGATCCAGTGGATAAGAATCCTCCCGCCAATGCACGGGACACGGGTTCGATCCCTGGTCCAGGAAGATCCCACAGACAAGGAGCAACCAATCCTGAGAGCCACAGCTGCTGAGCCTGGGCCCTCTAGAGTCTCTGCTCGGCAGCAAGAGAAGCCGCCGCCAGCAGAAGCCTGCACACCCCAACCAGACAGCAGCCCCCACTTGCCACAACTAGAGACAGTCTGCGCACAGCACACTGAGGGGACTCAGCGCAGGCAAGAATGAAGTTAAAAATACAAGTATTTTAAAAAAGAATGCCTACCAACTGATGAGGACTAATAACCCCAAATAAAAATGGGCAAAGGACACAAGAAGCTGCTGAAAGAGGCATACAAATGGCCTCTAAGCATGAAAAGTTGTCATTTGAGGAAAGCGAAACGCACCGTGAGTGGTGGACTATAGTGCCATTTGCCAAGTAACCCTGTTCTAGACACGTTCTGGATTGGCAGCACCAATGAAATAAGTTCTGGACAATGAGTTGTGAACAGAAACACTGAATGTAGGGACTTCCCTGGCGTTCCAGCGGTTAAGAATAACCATCTTGCAATGCAGGGGGCTCTGGTTTGATCCCTGGTCAAGAACTAAGATCCCTCGTGCGTGTGTATGATCTGCAAATGACTAAGAATGAACATCCTGCTGCTACTCACCATATGAATGAATCTCACAGTGCTGAGCAAAAGAGGCCAGAGGAAATACAATGTAAAATTAATTGTATACAAAGTTCAAAACAAGGTAGATAATCTGTGGTGTTCAAAGTAAGGCGAGTGTGTTGTCTTTTTTTTTTTTTAAGTTCTCTATTTTAATTTTGGCTGAGCTGGGTCTTCCTTTCTGTGCAGGCTTTTCTACAGTTGCGATATCAGGGCTTCTCACCGCAGCACGAGGGATCTTCCTGGACCAGGGATCAGACCGTGTCCCTGCATCGGTAAGCGGATTCTTAGCCACTGAACACCAATACTCCCTGCAGGGCAAGCGCGGCATCTTAACCTCTGGACCACCGGAGAAGTCCCCACAGCAGTGTTTTATTTCATCTTGCTGTTAGACACATGAGATATATGTTCCCTGTGTGATAATTCACCCAGTGTAAATCTCATGACTTTGTGCACTTTTCTGTACATAAAATATAAATTTTAGTTGAATAAGAACCACTAGAAAACTTTTGAGCATTTTTTTAAGCTGCCGTCTACCGGCCTGCCACACGGGCCCTCTAGTTCCCCAGTCAGGGGTGGAACCTGGGCCCCGTGCATGGGGAGCTCAGTCTTAAAACACTAGACCACGGGGGAAGTCCTTCACAGAGAAATTTAAGAAGGCTCCTGCCTTATCAGGTATTTTAAAAATGCTGGCAAGTAACTGGAACTGTTATCCTAGTACAGGGATATTGAGTAGAATCAGCGGAAGGGAATGGGGTACTGTACGTCCCCAAATACGTACAGTAATTTGTCATATAACAGAAGTGGCCTTTGAGTCTTCCCTGGCGGTCCACAGATTAAGACTCAGTGCTTCCACTGAAGGGGCGTGAGTTCCATCCCTAGCTGGGAACCAAGATCCCACATGCCCTGTGGCAGGACCACTAAGAAAATAACTAAAGATGGCCTCTCAACTAGAGCTGGTGAAGATTAGATTATTCAATAAATGGTTTAAGAAAACTGAGTGCCCATTTAGTAAAAAGCAAAAATAAAGATGGACCCGTACCTCATTCTATGAATCAAAAGGGAAAAAACCCACAAAGTAAAAATCAAACAAACAAACAAAAAACTGGGTCGTCTGGTGGTTAAGAGTCCGCCTTGCTGTGCAGAAGACACGGGTTTGATCCCAGTTACGGCAGTAAGATCCCATGTGCAGCATAGCAACTAAAAGGTAAGTCGCTTCAGTCGTGTCCGACTCTGTGTGACCCCATAGACGGCAGCCCACCAGGCTCCCCCGTCCCTGGGATTCTCCAGGCAAGAACACTGGAGTGGGTTGCCATTTCCTTCTCCAACGCATGAAAGTGAAAAGTCAAAGTGAAGTCGGCTCAGTTGTGTCCGACTCCGACTCTTCGCGACCCCATGGACTGCAGCCTTCCAGGCTCCTCGTCCATGGGATTTTCCAGGCAAGAGTACTGGAGTGGGGTGCCAACCACATGCCAACTACTGAGTCAAGCACTCTGGAGATCCCAAGCCACAACCCCAGAGAGTCCATCAGCTACAACAAAAAGGTCCTCAAGACACAATGCTTTAAGACCCTGACAGCCACAACTAAGATCCGAGGCACCTTTTTTTTAATTGGGAGGACTTGCCTGGTGGTCCAGTGGCGAAGAATCCATCTGCTAATGCTGGAGGCAGGGGCTCGACCCCTGGCCCAGGAAGATCCCAGAGGCCATGGGGCAACTAAACCCATGTGCCACAAGTACTTAAGCCTGCAAGCCCTAGAACTCCACAAGAAGCCATGGTGATGAAAAGCCCCGCACTGCAAAAAGAGAGCAGCCCCTGCTAACCGCCAACTACAGAAAAGCCCACACAGCAACAAAGACCCAGTACAACAAAGATACATTAATGGGATTGAAAACAATTTCTAGTTGTGGCATCAGCCGTAACTGGCGGGGGGGTGGGGAACCGATTCAGGACTCTAAAGGACATTGCTGAGGTCCATTTTCAAACTGTCTCCTTTTGTGAAAGTAAATATTATGTTGTTTATATCTTTCTTATCTCTAAAATAAATGGCAAATGAAGGAACTTTAACCTCAGTTGGCTCTATTTCAGAGCCACCCTAGACCACAGGAGATGCCGGAAAAAAAATTTTTTCTGAATAAAGAATGACTACTCTGCATGGCATATAATAAATATTTGTTGAATTTAACAGATACATAGAAAGAAAATGAAAAATATCAAATACCAGCTCAACCTGAGATTAAGGGGAGGTTTCTCACTTTCATTCAAAGCTTGGTTATACTAAGTAATCCTGCAAGTGCTGGTGTAGAACAGCAGAGACACATAAAGAACAAAACTCCACAGACACAGGTTTCATAGAACACAGAATACCTCCTAAACCAGTAACACGCATTACACTGGAAATCTTTAAAGTTGTGTTAAGTAATGAAAGTACATCATTCACTGAGAATAAACTGACGCGGCGCAGGGCCCTGTTCGGCTCCTGGGGACAAGGTCTCTCTGTGCCCCCATTTCTGACTCCAGGAAACAGCCTTCCTTCAGCCTCCTTGACCTTCCCTGCTTCTGAAGGGCAGACTTGAGCAGTCGTTAATTAGGGAAGGGCGGGGCTGTGAGAGAAACAGTCAAGAGCAGCCTTGGGGCAAGGTCCTGTTTTCCCCTCAATGGATACACACAGCAATACCTTTGAGTTATCTCAGAGCCCGAAAGCCCCTCCAGGTGGGAGAAGCTACCAATTAACTTCGGTATACTGCCCACAAGGCTTCCCAGGTGGCGCAGTGGTAAACAACTCACCTGCCAACAGGAGAGAAAGATGAGAGGATTCCATCCTTGGGTGGGGAAGATCCCCTTGGAGAAGGAAATGGCAACCCACTCCAATATTCTTGCCTGGAAAATTCCATGGACAGAGGAGCCTGGTGGGCTACAGTCCATGGGGTCGCAGAGTCAGACACAACTGAGCAGGCATGCATGCTGCCCACAAGCATGCAGACCCCAGATCAGCTGGACCTGAAGGTGATTCCTCTTTACCTCACCACTAACCCCTCAGAAGACTGTCCACAAGGTGAGCACACCCTTTTTGAATAATTACGATAAGACTTCTATCTTCCCCAAGAACTGGACTATATAGACTTGTCTATATGAGTTGACTATGTGAGAGTCAGACTATAAAGAAAGTTGAGCACTGAAGAATTGATGCTTTTGAACTGTGGTGTTAGAGAAGACTCTTGAGCGCCCCTTGGACTGCAAGGAGATCCAACCAGTCCATCCTGAAGGAAATCAGTCCTGAATATTCACTGGAAGGACTGAAGCTGAAACTCCCAATTCTTTGACCGCCTGATGCGAAGAACTGACTCACTGGAAAAGACCCTGATGCTGGAAAAGATTGAAGGCAGAAGGGGACGACAGAGGATGAGATCCTCAAGACACAATGCTTTAAGATCCTGAGAGCCACAGCTAAGATCCAGCATCACCGACTAGATGAACCTGAGTTTGAGCAAGCTCTGGGAGTTGATGATGGACAGGGAAGCCTGGCGTGCTGCAGTCCGTGGGTCACAAAGAGTCGGACACGACTGAGTGACTGAACTGATCCCCAAGCTGGGACACGAGGTTCTGAGGGCATTAGCTCACTGTGGCCCCCTTTGCCTGGAAAGTAATAAAGCTATACTTTTCTACTTCACCCAAAACGACCTCCAAATTCAATTTGGCACAGGTGTACAAAGAGCTGAGTTTTCAGCAACAAAACAACTGATCATCTTGGGTCAATAACTGATAAAGCTGTATGGGATCGTGGGGTGTCATTATACCATCTCTCTCTCTCTCTCTTTTTCCCCCACATCACATGGCATAGGGATCTTAGCTCTCTGACCAGGGATTGAATCCACACCCTATGCAGTGCAAAAATGGACTCTTAACCACTGGAACAGCAGGGAAATCCTACTTCGGTGTATGTTTAAATTTTGCCATAATTAATAAGACTTTTTTAATTTAAAAAAATCTGTTCCCTGACCTCTTCTGAGGATCAGGGACAGGTTAGCAAGGCAAAAGTGGTAAAGTGAGAGAGAAAGTGCACCAACAGAGAAAAGGTATCACCAGCACATCAAAGAGGAAAGGCTCAATAGAAACTTAAGCATCAGGTCCAACAGTCCTTACTAAGGGGTTTAGACTAGAGCCAGGGGCAGTCACTTAAGTGTTTCTTAAACTGGTCTAACAAGGGATTCCCCGGCGGTTGGTGGTTCAGACTCAGTGCTTTCAATGCAGGGACCCAGGGTCCATCCCTGATTGGGGAACTAAGATCCCACTATCCATGAGGCACAGTTAAATCAGTGGCATAACGATGACTTTCTTGAATGCATTACACCTCTGAAATGTTTTGGTTTCTCTGATGAAAACAAAACAGACATTACACTCCTATATACAACTAGAAGTGTAAGTTCAGGTTTTAAAAATTCAAATCAAGATCTTAACTGTCACAAAAAGAAATAATATGACACCATATCCCACCTATCAGATGAAAAAGTCTGACTAACATATTGTGTTGATTATGGAAACAAGACATTCTTACACACTGGTAGTAGGAATGTAAAGGAAACCACCACTCTCATGAGAAATCTACCAAAATGGGGCAATATGAAAGCTGCATATCCCTCACCGAACAGTTTTACTGCAAGGAACTCGAAAGTGAAAGTGTTAGTCACTCAGCCGTGTCTGACTTTTTGCGACCCCATGGACTGTAGTCCACCAGACTACTCTGTCCAAGGGATTCTCCAGACAAGAATACTGGAGTGGGTTGCCATTTCCTACTCCAAGGGATCTTCCTGATCCAGGGATCGAACCCAGGTTTCCTGCATTGCAGGCAGATTGACCGTCTGAGCCACTGGGGAAACCACGGGAAAGGGACTGATTTGACTACAATCCTTACTGGTTTTAAGAATTAAGACAAAATATTTGCAGAATTCTTTGTACCTAAGATTTAGTATAGATTGCTTTCATGCTGTGACTGTACTAAGCAGTCTCAGAAGGTAAATAGTCCTGAGTCATCTTGTCTTTGCCTGTGGCTACACACTTCTTCAGCTCTGGCATCTCATTGAAAATTTTTCTGTAAAGTGTTTAAAAGACATTGATAATATCTTAATTACTTAATCTCATCTTAAAGAGTCAGAAGAAATGCTTAAACAAAAGGGTAGGAGAAATCTTTCTGATATTTAAATAAAAACTGCTTGGACTTCAGATCAGGCCTGGTTTCAAAAGAACAAGTGACCAAAACAAAAGATAAATAAAACTGCTGTGTTGTTATTGTCGTTTAGGAGCTAAGTCCTGTCTGACTGTTTGCGACCCCATGGACTGTGGCCCACCTGGCTCTATCCATGGGATTCTCCAGGCAAGAATACTGGAGCGGGTTGCCGTTTCTTTCTCCAGCGGACCTTCCCGACCCAAGGACTGAACCTATCTCCTGCCTGGCAGATGGATTCTTTAGCACTGAGCCACCAGACAAGCCCCAGAGTCAATGGTATATTAAAGTAAAAGCTTTTTTGTCGCAAAGGGTACTAACTAGAAAGGGAAATAGAGAACCTACAGAATGAGAAAATATATGCAAATACATGGGACTTATACTGAGAATATATGAAAAGCTGTAACTCAAAAGTGAAGACAATCTCATTTTAAAACTGGGCAAGAGATGTGAAAAGACCTCTCCAAAGATCTACAAATGGTCGATAAGCACATGAAAAGATGCTCAACCTTATTAGTCATCAGGAAAACGCAAATCAAAAGCATAATGAGATACCAATGCACATCCACTAGGATGGCTATAAGAAAAAAACTGTGAGGATGGAGAAATTGAAATCGACATACATTATATGCAAACTACTGCAGCCGCTTTGGAAAACAATTAGTTCCTCAAAGTGTTAAACATAGTTATTAAATGACCCAGCAATTCCTCTCCCAGGTAAATACTTAAAGGAACGAAAGAACAGGTGTTCCAACAAAAACTTGCACACATTCATACCAAAGCTATTCACAACAGCCAAAAAGTGGAAAACAACCAAAATACCCATCAATTTAACTATGTTGTGAGGTGTTCGTTGCCTTGATTCTGGTAATCACTCCACAATGCCTATCAAATTATGTTGTCCACTTTGGTTTTTAAATATTGATTTGGCTGCAGGCGGTCTTAGTTGAGGCACATGGGATCTTTAGCTGGGGCATGTGGGATCTAGTTCCGCAACACGGATCAAACCTGGGCTCCCTGCAATGGAAGCATGGAATCTTAGCCACTGGATTACCAGGAAAGTCCCTCGTATTGTACACTTTAAATATGTACAACTGTATTTGTCAATTATCCCTCATGAAGTTGCGGGAAACTCTTTTAGATCCATCAACTAATGAACAGACAAAATGTGTTATGTCCAACAATGGAATACTATTCAACCACAAAAAGGAATAGAGTATTGACACGTGTTGTAACATGGATGACCTTTGAAAACATTGTGCTAGGTGAACACCAGACAAAAAAAGGCCACGTATTTTATGATTCCACTTAATATAAAATATCCAGAATAAAGAAATCTATAGAGACGAAAAAATGAGTGCTTGCCAGGGGATGGAGGAAGGGAAAGTGGGATGTGACTAGGTTAATGGAAATGGAGTTTCCTTTTAGGGCGATGGAAGAAGTCCGGAAGGAGACAATGGTGATGTTTGTACAATATGTAAGGAAACTTAATGCAGTGGAATTGTATACTTTAAAAACGGTAAATTTCACTGTGCGTTTTACATAACTTTTACAATTTTTTGAAATGAAATGGAAACCTGACATATGCTACAACATGGATGATTCTTGAAAACATTATGCTGTCAAAGAAGTCACTAAAGTTGACACACTGTATGATTCCATTTACATGAAATGTTCAGAAAAGGCCAATTTAGAGGTGGAAAGTAGATCAGTGATTACTTGCATGCTTGGGGTGGGGGAGGTGGTTTACAAGTGCCAAGCTAATGGGTACAGGGCTTTTTTTGGGGGGTGAGGTCAGATTGAGTTGTGTTCTGAACAACTTTGTGAATATACCAACTAAAAACCACTGGATTGTACGTTTTAAATGAGTGATGTTGTTTAAGAAAAAAAAATGCTTGGATATAAACCTTGCTACTGTTGCAGCTTAAAACTCACCTCTGTGACATTTCCCTTATAGTGAACTCAGCCAATTTCTACTCCTTTCTTTCTATTAAAATCAAAACTATTATAGTGAAACAATTTCTATTTTTTGGTTACTCTGGAAAGTAGGTGGAGAAACTGACTGAAGCTTATCCATTATACAGGCTATGTCATTCCAGTACTGCCTGTTGCCCTCCTCGTGAGCCAGACGATCAGAACTTGGAATTATTCGTTTGCCTTATGGAAGCTCCCTAACTCGTTTCACTTCCCACACGAGACTTTAAAGCTTCAGATCTGAGACCCTGACTTCCATTCCTCCGGGATCCTGCCTGGAAATGTAACAACTCCAGAAAGTCTTTACTGAGTACTCGCTAAAAGGATACGAAGCATGCCCGTCTTGGCTAAGTCAATTCCACAACACTCCGGAACACAAACTATAGTTCCCGCGTTAAAACGTGCAAAAAACAGCTAAGGATTCGATCTAAAAGGAAAGGCAAAGAAGGTTCGAAGGCTAGGTGAAGGAGAACACCAACACAGCTCATACTGTGTACCTGGCAAAACGGTACTGGGTCAGAGTCGACCCCTCCCCCGGGCGGGGGGGGCGGTAAGAAAAAAAAAAAAAAGGCTAAAAAATTTACTAAATTAGTGAAAGAGGGGATGTCAACTGGAGATGAAGGGTACCGATGACGCAGGCTAACTATATGCGTTTTCCTAAAGCCGCCCTACCCCCAAAATAGGACCCAGCCTTCAGCGTCGACACCAACACAAGACAATGATGAAATACACTTCCAAGTTCCCAGTTTTCTAAAACCAAACGCCGAGCCGCGGCCAGGATGGAACGACCACCAACGTTTGCGAAGCTCTCCAGTTCCTGCTTTCAACCATCCCCACCGCCATCTTCGAGGTAAGTACTCAGAACCTTTTCTAAAGGGCTTTCAGCATCATCACCTCCGTGCACAGCCCTGCAAGGCTGTGCCTTTCCCGGGTCGCCCAGAAGGCGGAGAGGAGGAAGCCCTCCACGGGGTTCTCTCCAAGCCTTAGAGAGGCACGCAATGGGCCGCCGCCTTCCTTCCCCACCCCAACGGGAGCCCCCACCCCCGCCCCCACCGCTGCCCCACGGTCTGGTTTTCCAAGGTCCGGCGCGAGGAGGGGCGCGAGTCCCTTTGCGCGGGCCTCACCTGCACACGCCGCGGATGCAGGGCTCCAGCCAGATGCGGTAGGCGGTCTCGATGTGCTCCTGCGACACCTCCTCGGGCCGCACCGTCTCCGCCCAGCGCCAGGCCGCCTTCTCCAGCTGCAGCCGCGGTGCCATGGCCTTGGCCCAGGGAGTGCCTCCTGAGCCCGGCCACCGCTGCCGCCGCCGCCTCCACCGCCGCCCAAATGGATCCCGCCACCTGCCAGCAATGAGGACCAGGCGGTGCCTCAGCCAGCTGGCCAGTCAATCACCTGTGCGCGCCTCAGCCGCCGTGCCTGCCCGCCCGCGCCCGACCCGCACGACCAGCCGCAAAGCGCCGCCGCCGCCGCCGCCGCCACCCGACGCCCGCAGCGTCCGCAGACGTTGAGGGTGTACTCCCCGCCGCGGCGTGCGCATGCGCGCGCTCCCAGCAGCCTTTGCGCCGCCCGCGCCTCTCTTTCGCCCCTCTGTCGCCCCTCTCTTTTTCGCCTGTCGGGCAGAGGAAGGGAAGCCGCTATTCGAGGCTCTCTCTGGCCACGTCCTCACTGGCGCCGCGGGGGAAGCGACGTCTCAACCAGTCTCCAGGAAGCGTCCTGCACACCACTAGTCTCACAAGCCGGTGCCTGGAGACTTGAAAGCTGCCTGTTCTTGCCTTCTGATACTTCTTTAACCGTGAAGGAGTTAGGCGAGAGGGCACTCAAGGCACACCATAGGTCCGCTGGATTATGGGGTGGGACCTGAAACTTGGGTCCCCACAGAAAACCAGGGTCAGCTCTGGAAGATTTGAAACTTGATCCTGGACCGGTTTCTGACTCCCCTTTCCCGAGCCCTCCTGACGTCATGGCACGTTCTGGCCTTCTCAGTGAGAACTGGACTACGTGTCCCGGCGTACATTGCGTGCTGCTCTTGGGTGCAAGGCATGCTGGGATTCGTAGTCTTCGGAGGCATGGGTTTCCTGTGCCTTGGACTGTGCCGGAGTGCACGCGGGGCCCTGGGTGACGGGGGGCGGGGTTTCTCTACCCTGGAAGGTCGTCCTCGCAGGTGGCCAACCCTCCTCACTGTTATCTCCATATGCTGATTTCGCCCTTCTTTAGGAACATTCCGTTTTATTCCTTTTTAAACCTTCCCTTTATTCCATCTCTGCCTCTGGATATAAAGAGGAACCTTATCAGAGTGTTTTGCAAACTACAGGATACTGCCTGAGTAAGGATTTTGAGGACTTTACATTTGAGTAAGAGCCCTGAGGCAAGCTAAGCGCTAATTTCTAACTCAATAGCTAGCAAGGTGGGTAACCTTGAACTGGATGCTTTTTTTTTTTTTTTTTGCCACAATTTGCTGCTGCTGGGATTTTGGTTTCCCCACCAAGGATCCACCCTGTAGAGTGAGAGTGCTGAGCCCTAACCATTGGTGGTGGTGGTGGTTGTTCAGTAGCTCAGTCCTGTCGAACTCTTCACGACCCCATGGACTGCAGCACGCCAGGCCTCTCTGTCCATCACCAGCTCCCGGAGTTTACTCAAACTCCTGTCCATTGAGTCGATGATGCCATCCAACCATCTCGTCTTCTGTCATCCCCTTCTCCTCCTGCCTTCATTCTTTACCAGCATCAGGGTCTTTCAAGTGAGTTGGCTCTTACTATCAGATGGCCAAAGTACTGGAGTTTAGTTTCAGCATCAGTCCTTCCAATGAACATTCAGGACTAGATTTCCTTTAGGACTGACTGGTTGGATCTCCTTATAGTCCAAGGGCCTCTCAAGAGTCTTCTCTAACACCACAGTTCAAAAGCACCAATTCTTAAGCACTCTCCCTTCTTTATGGTCCAGCTGTAAAACATCTATACATGACTACTGGAAAAACCAGACCTTTGACTGTACGGGCCTTTGTCAGCAAGCTAATGTCTCTGCTTTTTAATATGCTGTCTAGGTTGGTCATAGCTTTTCTCCCACGGATCAAGGGTCTTTTAATTTCATGGCTACAGTCACCATCTGCAGTGATTTTGGAGCCCCCAAAATTAAAGTCTGTCAGTTTCCATTGTATCCCCATCTATTTGCCATGAAGTGATGGGACCGGATGCCATGATCTTCATTTTTTGAATGTTGAGTTTTAAGCCAGCTTTTTCACTCTCCTCTTTCAGTTTCATCAAGAAAGAGCTTATGCTTTCTGCCATAAAGATGGTATCATCTGCATATCTGAGGTTATTGATTTTTTTCCCAGCAATCTTGTGTCAGAAGAGTGTAATTTCCTTGGTTCTATCTTACTGAAGGAAATGGCAACCCACTCCAGTGTTCTTACCTGGAGAATCCCAGGGACGGGGGAGCCTGTTGGGCTGCCGTCTATGGGGTCACACAGAGTCGGACATGACTGAAGTGACTTAGCATAGCATAGCATAGCATCTTACTGAAACAAAGATTTGAAACAGCAGACCAGTGTTACAGCACAGTTACAGCTCAGAGTTTTATTTGGCAAACAAAGGATAGTACCCTGTGGAGGTGTGAGGGTGGGCAGACCCCAAAAAAAGAGGCCTCAACCCATCTTGGCTCCCTCTTTTTATACATTTTTATCTTCCCCGCCTCCCCAACCCCACCCCGCAGCTTCCCATATGCAAATTAGGTCTAGCCAGGAAGGGGGCATGTTTGTTTCACCTGAGGTTCTCACTCCAGTCCGCGGATATTTCCTTTGTTCCCTTTTTGTGGGCTTCTCCCATTCTTTGTCTTTTAGCACTTTACCCTGTGCTTCATCCAGCCCAGCATGTCACATGATGTACTCTGCATGATGTACTTCACACTTACGGCAGAAAGTGAGGAAGAACTAAAGAGCCTATTGATGAAAGTGAAAGAGGAGAGTGAAAAAGTTGACTTAAAACTCAACATTCAGAAAACTAAGATCATGGCATCCGGTCCCATCACTTCCAGGAAAATAGATGGGGAAATGGTGGAAACAGTGACAGACTTTATTTTTTTGAGCTCCAAAATCACTGCAGATGGTGACTGCAGCCATGAAATTAAAAGACACTTGGTCCTTAGAAGAAAACCTATGACCAACGTAGATAGCATATTAAAAAGCAGAGACATTAGTTTGCTGACAAAGATCTGTACAGTCAAAGGTCTGGTTTTTCCAGTTGTCATGTATAGATGTTACAGCTGGACCATAAAGAAGGGAGAGCACCAAAGAATTGATGCTTTTGAACTGTGGTGTTGGAGAAGACTCTCCCTGGGACAGCAAGGAGATCCAACCAGCCAATCCTAAAGGAAATCAGTCCTGAATATTCATTGGAAAGACTGATGCTGAAGCTGAAATTCCAATACTTTGGCCACCTGATACGAAGAACTAACTCATTGGAAAAGACCCTGATGCTGGGAATGACTGAAGGCAGGAGGAGAAGGCGACGACAGAGGATGAGATGGTTGGATGGCATCACCAACTCTTTGGACATAAGTTTGAGTAAGCTCCGGGAGTTGGTGATGGACAAGGAAGCCTGGCATGCTGTACTCCATGGGGTCGCAGAGAGTCAGATACGACTGAGAGGCTGAACTGAACTGAACTGAACTCTGCATATAAGTTAAATAAGCAGGGTGATGATATACAGCCTCGATGTACTCCTTTCTCAATTTGTACCAGTCCGTTGTTCCATGTCTGGTTCTAACTATTGCTCCTTAACCTGCATACAGGTTTTTCAGGAAGCAAGTAATGTACTCTGGTATTCCTATCTCTTTAAGAAATTTCCCAGTTTGTTGTGATCCACACAATCAAAGGCTTTAGTGTAGTCAGTGAAAAAGAAGTAGATGTTTTTCCAAATTCTCTTGCTTTTTCTATGATCCGACAGATGTCGGCAATTTGATCGATGATTCCTCTGCCTTTTCTAAATCCAACTTGAACCTCTGGAAGTTCTCAGTTCACGTACTCTTGAAGCCTATCTTGGAGAATTTTGAGCATTACTTTGCTAGCATGTGAAATGTAGTTTGAACATTCTTTGGCATTGCCTTTCTTTGGGATTGGAATGAAAACAGACTTTTTCCAGTCCTGTGGCTACTGCTGAGATTCCCAAATTTACCTGCATATTGAGTGCAGCACTTTCACAGCATCATCTTTTAGGATTTGAAATAACTCAACTGGAATTCCATCACCTCTACTAGCTTTGTTCTTAGCGATGCTTCCTAAGGCCCACTTGACTTCACATTCCAGGATGTCTGACTCTAGGTGAGTTATATGATATCACACTCTAGGTGTGATAATTACACCATCATAGTTATCTGGGTTATGATCTTTTTGTATAGTTCTGTGTATTCTTGCCACTTCTTAATATCTTCAGCTTCTGTTAGGTCCATACCATTCCTGTCATTTATTGTGCCCATCTTTGCATGAAATGTTCCCTTCGTATCTCTAATTTTCTTGAAGAGGTCTCTAGTCTTTCCCATTCTGTTGTTTTCCTCTATTTCTTTGCATTGATTACCTAGGAAGACTTCCTTATGTCTCCTTGCTGTTCTTTGGAACTCTGCATTCAGATGGGTATATCTTTCCTTTTCTACTTTGCTTTTCACTTGTCTTCTTTTCAGAGCTATTTGTAAGGCCTCCTCAGACAACCATTTTGCCTTTTTGCATTTCTTTTTCTTGGGGATGGTTTTGATCACCGCCTCCTGTACAGTGTCACAAACCTCTGTCCATAGTTCTTCAGGCACTCTGTCCATCTGATCTAATCCCTTCAATCTGCTTGTCACTTCCACTTTATAATTGTAAGGGATTTCATTTACGTCATACCTGAATGGCCTAGTGGTTTTCCCTACTTTCTTCAAGTCTGAATTTTGCAATAAGGAGTTCATGATCTGGGCCAAAGTCAGCTCGCAGTCTTGTTTTTGCTGACTGTATAGAGCTTCTCCATCTTCGGCTGCAAAGAATATGATCACTCTGATTTTGGTATTGACCGTCTGGTGATGTCCATGTGTGGAGTCTCTTGTGTTGTTGGAAGAGGGTGTTTGCTATGATCAGTGCGTTCTCTTTGCAAAACTCTGTTAGCCTTTGCCCTGTTTCATTTTATACTCCAAGACCAAACTTGCATGTTGCTCCAGGTATCTCTTGACTTCCTACTTGTGCATTCCAGTCCCCTATGATGAAAAGGACATCCTTTGTTTTTGGTGTTAGTTCTAGAAGGTCTTGTAGGTCTTCTTTGAACTGTTCAACTTCAGCTTCTTCAGCATTATTGGTTGGGGCAAAGACTTAGATTACTGTGATATTGAATGATTTGCCTTGGAAATGAACATAGATCATTCTGTTGTTTTTGAAATTGCACCCAAGTATTGCATTTTGGACTCTTTTGTTGACTGTGAGGGCTACTCCATTTCTTCTAAGGGATTGTTGTCCACGGTAGTAGATATAATGGTCATCTGAATTAAATTCGCCCATTCTGGCCTATTTTAGTTCACTGATTCCTAAAATGTCGACGTTCACTCTTGTCATCTCCTCTTTGATGACTTCCAATTTACCTTGATTCATGGACCTAATGTTCCATTTTCTTATGCGATGTTTTTCTTGTTGTTGTTTTTTGTTTTTTACAGTATGGGAGTTTACTTTCACCACCAGACACATCCACAGCTGCGTGTTGTTTTCACTTTGGCTCAGTCTCTTCATTCCTCTGGAGCTATTTCTCTGCTCTTCTCCTGTAGAATATTGGGCACCTACTGACTTGGGGAGTTCATCTTTCAGTGTCATATCTTTTTGCCTTTTCATACTGTTGATGAGGTTCTCAAGGTAAGAATGGCCCATTGGACTGCCAAGGAATTCTCCAAACTGGATCCTTAATGTGTGCAATTCTTTATAGACAAATGTTCACTGAAGGAATGAAGAAAATAAGACATGGTCCTTGCACTTGGGCGTGGGTGAGGGAAGCACAGTAGAAACTCAAAGTAAGGGCCCCTTCCTTGGAAGGTTTGGAGTCCTTGGGCAGCATCTTCCCAGGAGGGATAACTCTAAAACCTGCTCTTCACAGATGAATAGATCTTAGCCAGGTTAGAAGAAATGTACCATTCTAGACAAAGGGAGCTACAAGGAAGACAAAGACAGAAGAGAGAAAGGTCTTAGTGTGAGGCCACAACGCTGAGCAGGGGAGGTGAGCCTTTGAGAGACTAACCAAGACTTTGCCTTTATCTGAGGGACTCATTGAAACATTGAAAGCTGGTGCATGATATAAGGGGGATTTGCATTTTTTGTAACTTCCTCAGTCTAAGTCAAGGACAGAGGCTGAGAAACTACTTGTAAAACTAAGGAAGTAAAGAAGCCAGGGATAATGAATGAACGGGGCAGGGTAATGTGTATGGAATGAGGAGACAAACTTGAAAGATTTAGGACATGGAATCCCTAAACATGATGGGTTGGTCTAGACAAAGCCTGTTTGCTTTCTGTTACTTGACCTTCGGGTCTAGGTCATAGCCCTTTCCTAGGTGCTTACAGCTCCCTGTGTGATTGCCTCTCAGCACATGATGGAACTGTGAAGACTGTTCACTATGCTGGCACTGCTATATGCCAGTTTTCTAATTGGATAGTTAAACGAATAGAGTTTCTACCAAGTGAGATTGAAAAGTACAGAAAAGGAAAGTTGAGAAGGGAGATGATTTCCGTTTTTAATACATTGCATTTTAAGTGCATCAGGGCCGTCCATGTAGAGACGGCAGACAAGAGTCTGAATCTCACAGGACGTATTGCTCCTGGGGTTTTTCAGTCTCCACTGGATGAGTCTCATCAGCATTCAAATGTGCTGTAATTTCTCTCAGGTTTAACAAACCCTTCTCTTGATTACACATCCTCTGCCAGTTACCATCCCAGTTCTTTGTTCTTTATAGCAAAACTTCTGGAAATAGTGGTCTAGAGTCTTCTCCAGTTCCATAATATCCCATCCTCCTTAAATCTATTCTAAATCAGGCTCTTCCCCTCCAAACCAATCACATTAAGGTCATCAAAGTCCTCCACATTGTGAAATTCAGTGGTTGGCTCACACTCTGTTTTACTTGACCTGTCTTCAGCATTTGACCTAGTTTTTCACTCTGTTCTCCTGGAATTTTTTTTTTGTTTTTTTGGCTGCACTGGGTCTTCGTTACTGTGCGGGCTGTCTAGTGGCTGCGAGCAGAGGCTACTCTCTGCAGTGTGTGGGCTTCTTACTGCAGTGGCTTCTCTTGTTGCAGAGCACGGGCTCTAGGCACTCAGGCTTCGGGGCTGGCACACAGGGGCTCGGGAGTTGAGGCACGTGGGCTCTAGAGCACTGGCTTAGTAGGGGTGGTGCACGGGCCCGGTTGCCCTGCCGCCTGTGGTGTCTTCCTGGACTAGGGATCAGACCCACGTGCCCTGCATTGGCAGGTGGATTCTCAACCGCTGGACCACCAGGGAAGCCCCACACTGTCTTAACTTGCAGTGTTCCTGAACACAGTTCACGTGCCTGATGCACAGCGAGTACACACAACCTGGAATGCTGGCGTCTGGAGCAGAGGACACTTGACTGCAGGGCCGACTGAGGAGACCTGTGGCTCTTGTTCAAAGAACCTGAACTCCCTCGTGGTTTGGCGGGGATGTATTATAGGTAAAATTTGGGGTGAGAGTTGCAGAGTGTGTGACTTTCTTTTGATTATTTGGTGGTGAGATAAGAGGCTGCCAGGAATCTGCTCAGCTTGACGTTATCATCCCCCACCTGGGTAGGGGCCTTAGTTCCAGCAGAAGAACTCAGGTATTTTTATGTATATTCCTTGAGGAGGAACCAGGACCCTGCCCAAGGCTGCACTATGGTTTCCTGACTGTACCTCCCCTGTTTCTGCACTCCCTGCCCTCTGCGATTAGTAACTGTTTGAACAAGCCATGAAATTAAAAGATGCATGCTCCTTGGAAGAAAAGTTATGACCAACCTAGACAGCATATTAAAAAGCAGAGACATTACTTTGCCAACACAGGTCCGTCTAGTCAAGGCTATGTGTTTTCCAGTAGTCATGTATGGATCTGAGAGTTGAACTATAAAGAAAGCTGAGCGCCGAAAAATTGATGCTTTTAAACTGTGGTGTTGGAGAAGACTCTTGAGAGTCCCTTGGACTGCAAGGAGATCCAACCAGTCCATCCTAAAGATCAGTCCTGAATATTCATTGGAAGGACTGATGCTGAAGCTGAAACTCCAATACTTTGGCCACCTGATGGGAAGAGCTGACTCATTGGAAAAGACCCTGATGCTGGGAAAAATTGAGGTCAGGAGGAGAAGGGGATGACAGAGTATAAGATGGTTGGATGGCATCACTGACTCAATGGACCTGAGTTTGAGTAAACTCTGGGAGTTGGTGATGGACAGGAAGGCCTGGCATGCTGCAGTCCATGAGATCACGAAGAGTCGGACACGATTGAGCGACTGAACTGAAATGAACTGAACTGGACCTGCCCTTTGGAACACAGGGAAAAGTCATGGAGGCTGAATGAAGCCTGTTTTCTACCAACAGGAAATGAGAGACAGAGAAGGGATTTATACCAGAGAGCCCCACAGGGTCCTCCTCGGTTTCAGTAGGACACCACACTCTGCTGGTTTTTCCGTCACACACTGGCCATTCTTTTTCAGGACCCTTTGCTGATTCTTTCTTGTCTCTCTTAACCTGTAATCCTGAGTGGCCTAGGGTTGTGCTTGGACCTCGTCTCGAACTACAGTTACTCCCTGGGTGATGTGATCTCATGGCTTTGAATACCAGCTGTTGTTGTTCAGTCGCTCAGTCGTGTCCGACTCTCTGTGACCCCATGGACTGCAGCACGCCAGGCCTCCCTGTCCATCACCAACTCCCAGAGTTTACTCAAACTCATGTCCATCGAATCTGTGATGCCATCCAACCATCTCCTCCTCTGTCATCCCCTTCTCCTGCCCTCAGTCTTTCCCAGCATCAGGGTCTTTTCCAGCGAGTCGGCTCTTCACATTAGGTGGCCAAAGTATTGGAGATTCAGCATCAGTCCTTCCAATGAATATACAGAGTTGATTTCCTTTAAGATTGACTGGTTGGATCTCCTTACTGTCCAAGGGACTCTTAAAAGTCTTCTCCAGCACAATTCAAAGGCATCAATTCTTCGGTGCTCAGCCTTCTTTATGGTCCAACTCTCACATCCATACATGACTACTGGGAAAAAACAGCTTTACTATATAGACCTTTGTCAGCAAAGTGATCTCTCTGCTTATCACTTCTTTAATTTACTGCCCCAAGCCCAAACTGTTTATTTATGTATTATTTTTTATTGTGAGCTGTCCTGGGCTTCCTCGCTGTGCTTGGGCTTTCTCTAGTTGCTTTGAGTCTGCTTCTTGTGGTGGCTTCTCTTCTTTCAGAGCGCTGGTTCTAGGGCACGTGGGCTCAGTCATCGTGGTGCTCGGACTTGGTTGCCCTGTGGCACCTTAAGTCTTCCCAGACCAGGGAGCAGACCTGTGTTCCCTGCATGGGAAGGACACTGTTTACCACTGGGCCACCAGGGGAGCCCCCACTCTCTGTTTAGATTCTTCACCAATTGGACATCCAAACCCTTAGTTTCTTCATCCTGTCAGTTTTTTACAAATGTATTATTTCTTTGTCTAAAAACTAAAAGCTGCCTGCTTTGGCCATTTCTTCGGTCCCATTTCTGCGGTCCTCCCACGCACGTAAATGAAAATTGGTTTCTTTTTCTCTTTTTAAACTATCTTGTGTATTTTTTATTATATAGTCCATTTTTATTAGTAGTCCAGCCACAGGAACTCACGATGGGGTGGGGGGGAAATTTTCCCCTCCCCAACACCGCTTTATGGTCTGATCTTGGCTTAGCATGGAAACCAGATGAACATTCCTCTGTTCAAAAACCTCCCCAAACTCACCACTTCATTCAGTGTCAGTGACAAAGGGCCTCCTGCCCTGTATTGCCCAGAGCTCCTTTCCCACCACTGTCCCTTCCTGCAGCTTTGTTCCAACAGCACTCTCTCCCAGTTCCAGAGCAAGCAGACTCCTGCTCCTTTCATCTGGAGCTTTCTTCCCCTGCACAGCCACAGGGCTTCTCTTTCACGTGATGTTTTGGGAACGGGGAGGACCCCAGGAAGAAGGTCCAGAAGAACAATTGTTAGATATAAGGAGAATCAGAGGAATTGAACACCTCAAGCTTAGGGAGGAAAGTTTCAAGGAGATGGGAATGGTCAGCTATGTTAAATTCCTCTTAATTTTCCTTCTGATTTCTTGGCTCCTTTCACAAAATTATTAAAATAATTATCTACCCGAACACTGTCAAATGTAAATATGGGTCACATATGCAGTTTTAAATTTCCTAGTAGCCACATCTAAAAAAGTAAAAAGAAACAAGTGAAATTAATTTTAATAATATATTTAACCCAATACAGCCAAAATGTTTACATTTCCACATGAAGTCAATCTTTTAAAAACTTTAATGTGATATTCTTTCCATGCTATATTTTGGAGATTTGGTATGCATTTTACACTTCTCATCTCATCTGAAACTTGCCACATTTATGTTCTCAAAAGCCACATGTGGTGAGTGGCTACCGTAGCAGACAGCACAGACCTATATTCTCTTGACTTCGTCTCCTGTTGTACAGCAGAAAGGGTAGGGGGTTCCCAGAGAAACAGAACCAGCGTGGCTTCCTTGATATAAGTGAAGCCATTTTAGGCTAAGCCATTTTGTGATCTAAACCTGACCACAATGCTTGCCCTTGAATGGATCTCAGTAGTCAGTCAGTCAGTTCAGTTGCTCAGTCGTGTCTGACTCTTTGCAACCCCATGGACTGCAGCACGCCAGGCCTCCCTATCCATCACCAACTCCCGGACTTTACTCAAACTCATGTCCATGGAGTTGGTGATGCCATCCAATCATCTCATCCTCTGTCATCCCCTTCTCCTCCTGCCTTCAATCTTTCCCAGCATCAGGGTCTTTTCAAATGAGTCAGTGCTTTGCATCAGAAGAGCTGATGACTTTGTCATCTTCCAAAGTATTGGAGTTTCAGCTTCAGCATCAGTCGTTCCAATGAATATTCAGGACTGATTTCCTTTAGGATGGACTGGTTGGATCTCCTTGCAGTCCAAGGGACTCTCAGGAGTCTTCTCCAACACCACAGTTCAAAAGCATCAATTCTTTGGTGCTAAGCTTTCTTTATAGTCCAACTCTCACATCCATACATGACTACTGGAAAACACATAGCCTTGACTAGACAGAGCTTTGTTGACAAAGTTATGTCTCTGCTTTTTAATATGCTGTCTAGGTTGGTCATAACTTTTCTTCCAAGGAGTAAGCATCTTTTTATTTCATGGCTGCAGTCAGCATCTGCAGTGATTTTGGAGCCCAAGAAAATAAAGTCTGCCACTGTTTCCACTGTTTCCCTGTCTATTTGCCATGAAGTGATGGGACCAGATACTGTGATCTTAGCTTTCTGAATGTTGAGCTTTAAGCCAACTTTTTCACTCTATTTCACTTTCATCAAGAACTCTTTATTTCTCCCTCACTTTCTGCCATAAGCGTGATGTCATCTGCATATCTGAGGTTATTGATATTTCTCCCAGCAATCATGATTCCAGTTTGTACTTCATCCAGCCCACTAAATAATAATCATAAGGAAAGTGAGGGAATGCAGGAGCACAGGAAAAGCACTCAAGAAAGATCAATAGTTTAGCAATGAAGCAGCATCCTAGTTCTTCCTCAAGGGATATATATAATTGGGTTTTGCTAGAACTAAGGCCCCCACCCAGGTGGAGGACAGTAGCTACATGCTGAGATCCCAGAACCTAAGGAGTGATGATGCTGACCTTTGCTGACCTTTGTGACTTGAATCAACTGAAGTTGGATTCTGTCAACCTGTGTCCCAGTTCTATGCTGAATTCTCTTCTGCTCAAGCCCCCTCATGAACATGCATGTACCCTTAGCTGAGAAGAGAAGAAAGCTAAAGGCAAAGGAGAAAAGGAAAGATATGCTCATTTGAATGCAGAGTTCCAAAGAATAGCAAAAAGAGAGAAGAAAGCCTTCCTCAGTGATCAATGCAAAGAAATAGAATGGGAAAGACAGATCTCTTCAAGAAATGAGAGATACCAAGGGAACATTTCATGCAAAGATGGGCTCAATACAGGACAGAAATGGTATGGACCTAACAGAAGCAGAAGATATTAAGAAGTGGCAAGAATACACAGAACTATACAAAAAAGATCTTCATGACCCAGATAACCACAATGGTGTGATTATCACACCTAGAGTGTGATATCATATAACTCAGCTAGAGCCAGACACCCTGGAATGGGAAGTCAAGTGGGCATTAAGAAGCATCATTACAAACAAAGCTAGTGGAGATGATGGAATTCCAGTTGAGTTATTTCAAATCCTAAAAGATGATGCTGTGAAAGTGCTGCACTCAATATGCCAGCAAATTTGGAAAACTCAGCAGTGGCCACAGGACTAGAAAAAGCCAGTTTTCATTCCAATCTCAAAAAAAGGCAATGCCCAAAAATGTCCAAACTACCACACAATTGCACTCATTTCACATGCTAGCAAAGTAATGCTCAAAATTCTCCAAGCCAGACTTCAACAGTACGTGAACTGTGAACTTCCAGATGTTCAATCTGGAGTTAGAAAAGGCAGAGGAACCAGAGATCAAATTGCCAACATCCATTGGATCGTTGAAAAAGCAAGAGAGTTCCAGGAAAACATCTGGTTTACTGATTATGCCAAAGTCTTTGACTATGTGGATCACAACAAACTGTGGAAAATTCTAAAAGAGATGGGAATACCAGACCACCTGACCTGCTTCCTGAGAAATCTGTATTCAGGTTAAGAAGAAATAGAAGTGGACATGGAATAACAGACTGGTTCTAAACCGGGAAAGGAGTATGTCAAGGCCATATACTGTCACCCTGCTTATTTAACTTATATGCAGAATACATCATGCAAAATGCTGGGCTGGATGAAGCACAAACTGGAATCAAGATTGCCGGGAGAAATATCAATAACCTCAGATATGCAGATGACACCACCCTTATGGCAGAAGGCAAAGAAGAACTAAAGAGCCTCATGATGAAACTGAAAGAAGAGAGTGGAAAAGTTGGCTTAAAACTCAACATTCAGGAAATCGAAGATCATGACATCCAGTCCCATCACTTCATGGCAAATAGACATGGAAACAGTGGAAACAGTGACAGACTTTATTTGGGGGGGATCCAAAATCACTGCAGATGGTGGCTGTGGCCATAAAATTTAAAGATGCTTGCTCCTTGGAAGAAACGTTGGGACCAACCTAGACAGCATATTAAAAAGCAGAGACATTATTTTGCCAACATAGTCAGAGTTATGGTTTTTCCAGTAGTCATGTGTGGCTGTGAGAGTTGGACTAGAAAGAGACCTGAATGCCAAAGAACTGATGCTTTTAAACTGTGGTGTTGGAGAAGACTCTTGAGAGTCCCTTGGACTGCGAGGAGATCCAACCTGTCCATCTTAAAGGAAATCATTCCTGAATATTCTTTGGAAAGACTGATGCTGAAGCTGAAACTCCAACACTTTGGCCACCAGATGTGAAGAACTAACACATTGGAAAAGACTCTGATTCTGGGCAAGGTTGAAGGCAGGAGGAGAAGGGGACAACAGAGGATGAGATGATTGGATGGCGTCACCAACTGTATGGATGTGAGTTTGAGTAAACTCCGGGAGTTGGTGATGGACAGGAAAGCTTGGCGTGCCGCAGTCCATGGGGTCACAAAGAGTCGGACACGACTAAGTCACTGAACTGAATTTCACTTAAAAATTCCCCAATTTGGTGTTTGGGGAGACACTGCTTTGGGAAAGACCCCCAGTGTTCCCCTTACTTGTTGCAAGTAATAAATCCTTCCTTCTCCCTCTCTTTGCCTTGGTTGTTTCTTTTGACTCCACACATCAAAAGGGGAACCCAGTTTTCTGGTAACACTATTCCCTCTTCAACCAACTGCAATCTGGTTGCATAAGGCGTATGACCTTATCACTCCTCTACAGCTGCCTGTTACCAACTCAAGACAGTGCCTGGCATACAGTAGGTACTTAGGAAATGCTTGAAAAAATGAATGAATGTAACATATCAGTCTGACTAAGGATTAATGTTCTAATTCCAGAGTTGTGGTTAGAAGTAGATTCTTTTTACTACATGAAGGAGGCTTGAAACCTGTACAGACTCACAAATTATATATAAAGCACAAGAAAAATTTTAATGTCATTGGTCATTCTTCCAAGACTCAGTGGGGAAGAAAGGCAAAAATCCCAAGCCAAAAATGGAATTGAAGAAAATTCCCTGGTGGTCCTGCAGTTACGACTTGATGCTTTCACTGCTGGTGGGAAGGTTCAATTCCTGGTTGGGAAACTAAGATCCTGCAAATTGTGGCATCAGTTCAGTTCAGTTGCTCAGTCGCGTCCAACTCTTTGTGACCCCATGGACTGCAGCACACCAGGTCTCCCTGTCCATCACCAACTCCCGGAGTTTACTCAAATTCATGTCCATTGTGTCAATGATGCCATCCAGCCATCTCATCCTCTGTCGTCCCCTTCTCCTCCTGCTCTCACTCTTTCCCAGCATCAGGGTCTTTTCCAGTGAGTCTGCTCTTTGCATCAGTTGGCCAAAGTTTTGGAGCTTCAGCATCTGTCCTCCCCATGAATATTCAGGGTTGATTTCCTTTAGGATTGACTTGTTTGTTCTTCTTTCTGTCCAAGGGACTCTCAAGTGTCTTCTCCAGCACCATAATTGGAAAGCATCAATTCCTCAGCGCTCAGCCTTATTTGTGGTCCAACTCTCATATCTGTACGTGACTACTGGAAAAGCCATAGCTTTGACTATAAGAAACTTTGTCGATAAAGTGATAAACTTTGTCGATGAAGTCTCTGCTTTTTAATACAGTCAAGATACTCCCTTTTATAATTTTATGGTGGACAACTAATCATCCTGTTAATTCTAAACATTTTATGATTTTTATCTGTTCAAGTTATTATGAACAAATTATGTTTTCTCTCTATGAGGTGTATATAGTCATGTTTAAGAGAATCTAACATTCTTGAATCCTTGCATATACTAGTCAATGTGTACATGCCTGGGATAGTTTCTGAAATGTCTATTGTTTTCCTTGTCCAGTTAGTGCAAACTGGACTTAGTGATCTGGTGATATGTAGATATCAGTATTACAAAAAAAAAAAAGATATTACTAGTATTTATGATAGACATAATTTTCTTGGATATGTTGAGATCTTTTCTAGGATTTCCGGTGTGTTAGATAAGAACTCATTACACTTTCTGTACATTTTATTTTTACATTTTATTTTACTTTTGTCTTCATTTCTCTTGTCAGTCTTCCCTTTTCATCTGGCTAGTCTAATGACTTGTAAGAGCTTCAGTTCATCCAATGATGCCTTCTTTCTCTAGTTCAGGAAAAATGACTGTGATCTCATTATTTCATCTCATTTCATGTGATCTCATTCATTTCATTATTGACTTTTGTATTGTGGGGTATTAACAATCTTTGCCAATATACGGATAGTGGAAAGGGAAGAACTATTTCCCCACGTGACTCGGTGTTGATAAACCTTCCTTAAGATGGTTATCATGGAGAACTTCCCTGGTGGTCTAGTAGTTAAGACTCCTTGTTTCCAATGCAGGGGGCACAGATTTGATCCCTGGTCAGGGAAGTTCCACATGCCTCAAAGGGTGTGGCAAAAAGGAAAAAAAAAAAAAAGATTGTTATCATAGAAAGAGTATGGATGTGGAAGTCAGAAAGCCCTGGAGTTCAAACTCTGGCTCTGCCCATTTTGGCTGTGAAATGAGGATTAACACCATGTTCGGCCTGTATGGGCAGTGGGTCCACTGCAACCAGAAGGGGGCGCTGTCGGGTAAAACTACAAAAGCGGGCTCTCCAGAGCCTTCTCAACGTTGGGCACACTTCTGCCTGGAACTCTGCTGACCCTCTCCTCATCCAGCGAGATCCATCCACGCTTCATCTTTCAGCTCAGACGCTTCCTCCTCTGGAAGCCAGACTGCTTCCCCACTGCCTGGTTATATTTAACATCCCTGTGCCTCAACTTCTCCATCTGTAAAATGGGGATGATAATACTACCTACTTCATGGCAGTATTTTGAAGAGAAAATGTTCCAATACATGACAACAGTCCATGAAAACAGAAAGCATTCAATAGATTCTTGGTTAGTTTATCATTAATTATATATGTGTATATATATATATATATATATTTTTTTTTTTCTGCACAGTGCAACAGGTGGAATCTTAGTTCCCCCACTAGAGACTGAACCCATGCCTCCTGCATTGGAAGTATGGAATCTTAACCCCTGGACTGCCAGGGAAGTCCCAATAATAGTGTTGTTAATAGTTACTATTATTTATTCATTTATTAATACTTGTTAATTTTACTGTTCTCTGGCTTCTCCCCAGAAGAGAAGGCTGCGGTTCCGCTTCTGTTTCCATGGCCCAGTCTCTAATAATGCTGAAGTGTAGTTTTGCGTGTCTACTAGGCTCTGAGCTGCTTAAGGGCAGACGTGTGTCCTTTACCTCTTTAGCTCAGCAACTAGGGCAAGACCAGGTACTTTGGGACTCAAGGTCAAAGTGGAATGATATGTTAGAAGGAGAATGGGGTCTGGAGCCCCTGGAAAATAAGCATGTAACTTTGCCTCTCATTTCTGGGGCTACATTTTTCTTCCTATTTTTTTTTTTTCCCAGGTGGTTCCCCAACCATGGATCAGACCCATACCCCCTGCAGTGGAAGCTAGAAGTCTTAACCACTGGACCACCAGGAAAATTCTGGGGCTACTTTGAACAAGGCCTCTAATCTGGCTGGACTTGGCTTCCTCATCTATAAAAGATGATTATCCCTGCTTCAGGGCTTTTCTAGAGTAAAGATATTCAAAGCACCAGGCTTGGAGTTGGCATCAAGGAATAGTTACTTACTAGTAACTTACAGCTTATCAAACTGTAAGTTGCATAAAAATATGATGTGCATAAAAATAAAGATGAGATATGACTGTCTTGATGTAGGAATAATAGCCCATATTCAGGACTCAAAGAAAGTCTGAGGGGAGAGAGTCCTTGGAGATGATCCAGTCTGACTGACTCACTGTACATAATAAAGACAAGGCGATTGGGTGGGACAATAGCCCTTCTCTAGATACCTGCTCCAGTGTTCTTTGCCTGGAAAATTCCACGGGCGGAGGAGCCGGGCGGGCTACAGTCCATCCGGTCACAGTGAGTCAGACACAGCAGAGTACACACCCATGTACGCACACGAGAGATACCTGAACATGCAGTGAAGAGACCAAAGCTTCAGTTTTAAGATGCTGAACACTTGGTTTCTTGGTGAGTTGCCACCATCCCCAGACAGTAAGCTGAGTAGTGTCCTGCCGCCTTCCAGGGGCAGTTCCTAGGGGGCCCAAGTGTCTTCATCCTCGTCCTGGTGTTGACTGCCCTCTAGTGGGCATTTTCTCCAGCATCTTGGGTACCAGCTGAATTCCCCAGAAGTAACCCTGTGGCTCTCATGCCCTGTCTTGCGGCTTTACCATTATCCAAGTGCTGACTCCTCCCCAAATTACAACCACCCTCCACTTTTCCTCTCCCCTGGAACGTATAATGAGCATCTCAATTTCAGTGGGTCCAAAACTGAGCTCCTCCCCACCCCACCGCCCCTCATCCCACTTATGGCCAACTCCCTCCTTCCAGATGCTCAGGTTAAATTCCAGGGTGCCCTCCTTGACTTCTTTCTTTTCTTCACACCCCAAGTCCAGTCTTTCCACAAATCCTACTGGTTGTGCCTTCAAAATATGTCCAGAATCTGACTACTTCTTGCTACCGCTATCCTAGTCCAGGGCACCATCCTTTCTAGACTTATTATTAAAATAGTCTTCTATCTGGTCCCGCAGCATCTGCCCTTGACCAGTGGCTCTCATCGGAGACAAGGCCAAAGGCCTTACAACGACCTCTAGGCCCTGCGTGTCTGACTTATTTCCTATCACTCCCCAGTGCTGTGTTCACTCCACACTGTTGCTGCTTGTGCCAGGCATGCTTCTGCTTCAGGGCCTTTGCACCTGCTATTTCCTCTACCTAGTGTATTCCTCAGAGAACTGCATGGCTGTGCTCTCTTCAGACCTTTACTTCACAAACCCTGCTCTGTGAGGACTTCCCGAATTAGCTTATCAAAATTTCAACATCTCTCTGACATTTCACACCACCCAGGCTTGCTTTATGCTTTTGCTTCTTAATATTTATCACTATTCAAAACAGCATATATTTTACTCCTCTGTCCTTCTCTAAGGGTAGAGTTTTTGTTTATTTTGCTCCCTAAAGTATCTCCAATGTCTAACAGAGAAGTCAGAGACATTTGAAAAATGAATTTACATTCTTCTTTGAATTTAAGCTTCCCAGCAATCTGGTAGAATACTGCAGTCTTGTCCCCATTTTGTAGATGAGAAAACCGAGGCACAGAGAGGTGAAGTCACTTGCTTAAGGGTCACACAGCTAGGAGATGGGACCTGGGGGAATACTTTACCCCCTTTATCTGCAAACGCTGTTTAATACCATTATCTATACTCAGATTTCTCATCATTTAAATGAGGCTCATAAAAGTGCCCTCTTTATAAGTTCATTGTGACAATTATGTGTGATAAAGCACAGAACAAGCTCACAGCCAGTGACTGGCATGTTGCAAGCACTTAAGAAGTGATTGCTAGAAATATGACAAAGTCTGCATTAGTTCATGAAAGGTAGGGATGCTTCAGGCACAGAGCCCAGTCAAGGAAGCAGGAAGTACTGTTATTACATTTCATACAGTTTCTGTATGGAAACGCCTATGCATCCTTTAGGGCCCAACTCAGAAATGCCCTTCTCGGGGACTTCCTTGTGGTCCAGTGGATAACACTCCATGCTCCCAACGCAGGGCCCTGGCTTCGGTCCCTGGTCAGAGAGCTGAGATCCCACATGCTGCAACAAAGGCTGCATGTGCTGCAACCAAGACACAGCACAGCTGGATTTAAAAACCAAATGCCCTTCTCTGGGAAGGCTTTCCTGACTTCCCATGGTGCTTCATTTTCTGGGTAAGGTTGGAATTTCTTTAATTTTCTTTGTTTGATCTGAAGCCCCTAGAAGGCTATGAGCTCCTTACGGGCCAGGTTTTTTGGCCTTGAAGTATGGCCAGTTTGAGGGCCCTCTTTAAAAATATAAAATTATAAAGCCAGTTTTGAAAATAAGTATTTATTTAGGATGAGAAAAAATTAATGTGTTGAATAACAGATGTGTTACAATTTGGGGGCAGGTGGTAAGCCCTCCTGTATGTCCTGTGAGGTTCTGTCTTGTGGGGCGAGCGCTGTTTTCCTAATGCCATTTGCTTCATTTTTAAAGCTGAGGTCACGGACTAGAGCGACTAAACAGCGGAGCTGCGTGCGCGGTGAAACGCGACTTGGCGCTCTGATGGTGCTTTCTGCCTTCCTACCTGCTACAGTGGAAAACAGGAACTGCCCTGAAGCCTAAAAATGCAGTGTTCTAAGCCCAAATCCCAGAGCATCTTAGTGGGCTTAGCATTTATGAGAAAGGTACTAACTCCCCAACTACTCAAAACCCTTCCAAGGAAAAGTTTTGCTTTTTCATAAGACTTGTTCCATTCACATCTTTTGCTAACTAGGGTGAAAGGGCTTTAGACCAAACCTCACTTTTATTAATGCCCTTTCTCTGAAAGAAAGTTCTTCCTGCTGACATTTCCAGTGTCAGGAAGCACAAATACTCTATATACATAAGCTTTTATTTTTCTAAAATTTACTTCGTTGAAGTGTGGTTGATTTAGAGTGCTGTGTTAGTTTCTGCTCTACAGCAAAGTGATTCAGATACATGTATACACACACCCATTCTTTTCCATTGAGACTTATCACAGGTATTGAATGCAGCTCCCTGCGCTCTACAGTAGGGTCTCGTCTGTCCATTCTACATGTAATGGTTTGCCTCTGCTCACGCCAGACTCCCAGTCCATCCTTCTCCTCTCCCTGTCCCCGCTGGCAACCACAAGTTTGTTCTCTGTGTCTGTGAGTCTCCTGTTTCCAAGACGAATTCATTTGTGTCATATTTTGGATCCCACGTGTTAAGTAATGTCATACGGTATTTGTCTTTTTCTTTCTGACTGCACTTAGCATGATAATCTCTAGGTAATGTCATACGGTATTTGTCTTTTTCTTTCTGACTGCGCTTAGCGTGATAATCTCTAGGTTCATCTGTGTTGCTGCAGACGGCATATTTCATCCTTTTATGGCTGAGTAATACTCCATTGTGTACATACACCACATCTTCTTTATCCATCCGTCTGTTCATGGACGTTTAGGTGGTTTCCATGTCGTGGCTGCTGTGAATAGAAGAAGCATAGATACTCTTAGTCATCTTCACTCTTCTCATTACCAATGAGGCCTTTCTCCATCTTGTTCTGAAGGATGAACGAAAGTTTGAGGAGCGTCTTTCAGAGGTTAAACCACAGCAAGAAGAAGACCCTCTAGGTCCTCCAGACACTAGGCACCTCCTGCCACACATGTCCCGCTCTGGGTAATGTCTGGGTGAAGCATCTCTTTGGGCTTCCCAGGTGGCGCTAGTGGCAAAGCAGCTCTTGTCCTGGGCAAGCGTACAGCTCAGCCTGTCCCCAGTCTGAGACACAGCCCACAGGCAAGTTCAGAAAAGGTGCCACTTTCTCTTCTTGAAGCCCATCCTTTTCCCAAATGGCATGTCTGTTACAATAACATCCACAGAGCCAGGTTTTCATGGAAGTTTGCAGCTATCCCACTGAATAGTATCTGTGGGCAAGCCCCAGCATCGCTGAACCCAGCTTGGCATCCACTTGCCCTCGAGCAGTAAAGCTGATCTACCGACACCAGGTGGCAGTGAAGGAGAGTGCAGCGCTGATGTGTTTACTTACTTTTGGCTGCTCCACATGGCCTGCAGGATTTTAGCTCCCCAACCAGGGCTTGAGCCTGTGCCTCCTGCAGTGGAAGAGCAGAGTTTTGGCCACCGGGAGAAGTCTCAGTACATCGCTTATTGCAGGGTGCCAAGCAAGGAGTCCAGGTGGCCAGTACGCAAAAGGCCTGACTCCCTCACGACTTTTAAAGGTGGGGGGTGGGGCAGGGGACTGTGTTGTGCGGTGAGTAATCAGCTCGTGGACATTCTTCTGATTGGTTGGTGGTGAGGTAATCAGGAGTCAATCTCATCAGCCTTCTGGTTCCACGGTCTGGGGTCTATGAGCTTGTGGGCAGCACAGAGTTAACTTCTTCCACCTGGTGGAGGTTTCACTGTCTGAAAAACAGCTCAAAGGATATGGCTCAGACTATTATCTATACCCCTTGAGCGGGAAGTAAGTTTCCTGACTTTGTTTAATGACTAAACTTATTCTGTCTTGCTTGACTGTTCTCCTTTCTTTTGGCATTTTCTCAATTCTCTGATTAAACTTATTCTTTGGAACTCAGGGAAGGCCTAGGAGTGTTGCTGAAAGCGGGGTCCAGATGCTTGGCGCTCAAAAGCCAATAAACAGGCCAGGGTGGTGAAAAGGAAAATTCGCTGTATTTCGGATTGTGGCGGACATCTATCCAAAGGCGACTGCCCCCGCCCCTGACAGTCGAGGGTTATAGCCAGAAGGAAGGGGCTACAGGTAGAAATAATACACTCAGCTGTGACAGTCATCTTGCAATTGGTCATCGGTGGTCTGACCAGGGTCATCTGATTGTTTTAGGTACAGTTAATCTTCAGTTGTGATCCACACAGTCAAAGGCTTTAGCGTAGTCAATGAAGCAGAAGTAGATGTTTTTCTGGAATTCTCCTGCTTTTTCTATGATCCAGTGGATGTTGGCAGTTTTATCTCTGGTTCCCAGTAGTCATGTACAAATGTGAAAGTTGGACCATAAGGAAGGCTGAGCACTGAAGAATTGATGCTTTTGAACTGTGGTGTTGGAGAAGACTCTTGAGAGTCTCTTGGACTGTAAGGAGATCCAACCAGGCAGTCCTAAGGAAATCAGCACTATTCATTGGAAGGTCTGATGCTGAAACTGAAGCTCCAGTACTTTGCCACATGATGTGAAGAGACAGCTCTTTGGAAAAGACCCTGATGCAGGGAAAGATTGAAGGCAGGAGGGGAATAGGGTAACGGAGATTGTTGGATGGCATCAGTGACTCAATGGACACGAGGTTGAGCAAACTCCGGGAGATGGTGAAGGACAGGGAAGCCTGGCGTGCTGCAGTACATGGGGTTGCAAAAGAGTTGGACACGACTGAGCGACTTAACAACAACAAATCTTCAGTTCTGGGGTTGGTTTGTTTCCATGAGGCCAATTCTCGGAATTGTGGCAGCTTATGTTGTAGGTACAGCCTAGTCATCCTGTAGTTAATTTCAGTATTTATAAAACAGCTCACAGGATATGGTCAGAATATTATCTACAGCCTTTGAGGAGGAACTAAAGATCCTTGACTTTGCTTAATGACTACATTATTATTTTTTTAATGACTACATTATTACTATTATTTTGGCTCCTTTGACTGTTTTCCTCTCTTTCTGCATTTTCTCACTTCTCTGATTAAACTTATTCTCTGGCTAAAGTTTTTCCATGACAAAAGGAAGGCTGAGGACACAGGGAGCAAGGACCACAGGGTCCAGTTCTGTTTCAGGAGGTTAACGTTTTCTACAGACAAGAGGCAGGTGGAGGATGTGGGAGGGGGTCTGTCCTTGGAAAGCCCCACAGGGTCCTGCTTGGCTAAACCTGGATACTTTGCCTTCTTTAACCTGGCTCTCGGTCAGTAAAGATGAAATGTTATTTGCCACTCTACTCACAGCCATCGAAATCTGACAAGAAATTTTTACTGAAGGACCTTCCCTATCGGTCCAGCAGTTAATACTGATGCTTCCAACCCAGGGGACACGGATTTGACCCCTGGTCTAAGAACGAAGGTCCTGCACGCCACACAGCGTGTGTTTTTATTGAAACATAGTTGACTTACAATGTTGTGCTAGTTTGGGGTGTACAGCAAAATGAGTCAGTTCAGTTACGCACATCTATATAAATGTTTTTTTTTTTTTTTTTACAATCTCTTCCGCTACAGGTTATTACAAGATACTGAGTATAGTTCCCTGTGCTCTACAGTGGGTCCTTGTTGGTTCTTTAATTTGTATATGTAGTAGTGTGTATATTTCAATCCCAAACTTCTAACTTATCCCTTCCCTCCCTCTCCTTTAATAACCACAAGTTTGCTTTCTATGTCTGTGAGAGTATTTCTACTTTGTAAATAAGTTCATTTGTATTGTCTTTCCATATATAAGTGATATCATATAATATTTGTCTTTTTTTTTTTAAGAATTATTTATTTATTTGCCTGGGCCAGGTCTTAGCTGTGGCATGTGGGATCTAGTTTCTTGCCCAGGGATTGAACCCGGGCCTTTTGCATTGGGAGCGCAGAGTCTTAGCCACCAGACCACCAGGGAAGTCCCTAATATTTGTCTTTCTTTGTCTGGTTTACTTCACTTAGTATGATCATCTCTAGGCCCATTCATGTTGTTGCAAATTATATTATTTCATTCTTTTTTATGGCTGAATAATAGTCCGTGTGTGTGTGTGTGTGTGTGTAGACATCACATCTTTTTTTTTTTTTCTTTACAGCTTTTTTTCAGTTCAGTTCAGTCGCTCAGTTGTGTGCGACTCTTTGCAACCCCATGAACTGCAGCACGCCAGGCCTCCCTGTGCATCACCAACTCCCGGAGTCCACCCAAACCCATGTCCCTTGAGTTGGTGATGCCATCCAACCATCTTATCCTCTGTCGTCCCCTTCTCCTTCTCCTCCTGCCTTCAACCTTTCCCAGCATCAGGGTCTTTTCAAATGAGTCAGCTCTCCGCATCAGGTGGCCAAAGTATTGGAGTTTCAGCTTCAACATCAGTCTCTCCAATGAACACCCAGGACTCATCTACTTTAGGATGGACTGGTTGGATCTCCTTGCAGTCCAAGGGACTCTCAGGGGTTTTCTCCAACACCACAGTTCAAAAGCATCAATTCTTCAGTGCTCAGCTTTCTTTACAGTCCAACTCTCACATCCATACATGACCACTGGAAAAACCATAGCCTTGACTAGATGGACCTTTGTTGGCAAAGTGATGTCTCTGCTTTTTCATATGCTGTCTAGGTTGGTCATAACTTTCCTTTCAAGGAGCAAGCGTCTTTTAATTTCATGGCTGCAATCACCATCTGCAGTGATTTTGGAGCCCCCAAAAATAAAGTCTGACACTGTTTCCACTGTTTCCCCAACTATTCAATATTGTGTTAGTTTCTGCTGTACAACAATGTGGATCAGCCATAAATATACATATCTCCTCTCACTCTTGAGCCTCTCTCCCACCATCCCATTCCACCCCTCCAGGTCATCACAGGGCCCCGAGCTGAGCTCCCTGCACTACAGAGCAGCTTTCCGCCTGTTGTCCGTTTCACACGTGGTAGGAGAAGGAAATGGCAACCCACTCCGGTGTTCTTGCCTGGAGAATCCCAGGGACGGGGGAGCCTGGTGGGCTATCGTCTCTGGGGTCTCACAGACTCGGACACGACTGAAGTGACGCAGCAGCAGCAGTAGCAGCAGCAGCAGCAGCGGTGTGTATATGTCAGTGCTATTCTCGCAGTTCATCCCGCCCTCTCCTTCCCCCACACTCTGTCTACACGTCCATTCTCTGCATCTGCGCCTCTATTCCTGTCCTGCAAAGACTTTCATCTGTACCGTTTTTCTAGATTCCATATTGATGCATTAATATATGATATTTGTTTTTCTCCTTCTGACTTACTTCACGCTGTATAATAGGCTCTAGGTTCATCTACATCAGTACAACTGACTCAGTTTTGTTCTTTTTTTTATGACTGAGTAGTTTTCCACGGTATGTGTGTGTATATATGTATGTATATACACCACATCTTCTTTATCCATTCATCTGTCGATGGACATCTGGGTTGCTTCCATGTCCAACATCTTTCAAAGTTTAAAAGCTGACAAATACCGTGGGCAATATAAAGTCAACACAGTAGCACGTTTTTATCAATCGACTGCTTAACATCCTTCTACAATACCGTTTCCCTTCCTTTTTTTGGCAGCATATCCTTTTATCCCTTCTATGACAACACTGTATGAGATTTTCCACGACAGGACTAGAAAGATAATCCAGTCTTCCCTTTAGCATGACTGATTAAAATTAGTTTTAAAATTTTTAATTAGTAATGATTTAGACTTTTTCCCTCAACTTGGCAGTTCATTATTATTAGTAAGATTATTCATTCTCTTAAGGATTATTGTCAAACTTGAGATAAGCTCTATCAAATTTCTTACATATGTGAGCTTTAAGATTGGCTTCACACAGTTCAAACCTTATTTCTCCTTCAGTCCCCTCACACCACGAGGGCAGGCACAGCCATGACCTCTGGTTCTGCACCCTCATATCACAGCACTGGGACAGACAGCACACAGGGCATGAGGGAGATCCTGGAAGGCATCCTGGGACGTTCAGAAATAACAAAACGGCACCTGGAAGGAGCCAGAACCCTTAATTATACCCTCTGCAAAGCCAAGTTCAAAGCCACCTCCTTTAGCCAGGTTTCAAAAATGCCCATGGCCATCTGAAGAGAGGTGTGATGGGGGAGATTGGGGTGGAAAGAGACAGTGATCTGGATTGGTTGTGGTTAAAATATCTCACTTTGGCAAATTTTATGAAAATATGAAATAATCCCACGCAAGTAATATGTCCTGATGCGCAAGCCTCATGCGTTTCATGATAGATCCGCTCCTGCCTAAGGAGTTCCCACGGCCTAGCCTTGGAGCACACACAGCAGGGCATCAAGGTGACGTCGAATGTCGGCTCTCGAAAGGAGAGCATTAGAGAGCAGTAGGCCAACTGTTTTAACCCTCCCCTTAGAGTCCTTAGACTCTGAGGTGGTGTCTCAAAGTCTGAGGCGGGACGTCTTGAAACACAGAAGATCTGTTTAAATAATAATGATGACAAGCGTTGGGCACTGCACTATAGAGACAGACACTATTCTAAGTCCCCCACTTGTATCAAGTTACGTATCCTTTACAATACACCTGCAAAGTTAGATCTGCCATTATTCCATTTCGCAGATCAGGAAACTGAGACACAGAAAGTTTCAGTTTCATATATTACGGTTCTGTATATGATGCCTTTTGAAAAAAAAAAAAAACTGTTCCACTAATTACAGTTTTTGAAAAAGGCTGAAATGGTCCAAGCCCTTCCTTTTACACATAAAGAAGTAAAACCCAGAAAAAAGGAAGGTCATTTGCTCAATGCCACATATTAGTTCTTTTTTCCTGGATTTTTGCTCTATGTCAGGCACTGTGCTATGACCTAGGGCTTCAGAGAACAATAAGACATGGAATTTTAGTTGGGGGGGGCGGTCAATGGATAATACATACAACAAGATAGATATGAATAAGCAAAGTAATTCCCTTTGTAGCTCAGTCAGTAAAGAATCTGTCTGCAATGCAGGAGACCTGGGTTCAATTCCTGGGTCAGGAAGATCCCCTGGAGAAGGAAATGGCAGCCCACTCCAGTATTCTGCCTGGAGAATCCCATGGACAGAGGAGCCTGGTGGGCTACAGTCCATTGGGTTGCCAGAGTTAGACACGACTGATCGACTCAACACCACCACCACCAAAGCAATTTCAGTGAGCACTGAGATAAATTCAGGGACACGTGACTGAGTGACAAGGAGGGAAAGCACTAATTTAGACTGAGAAACGGTCAGGGAAATGTGGTCTGAGCAGGTGACACGTGAGCTTGAAATATGAATGACCCAGAGAAGTCAGCCATGGACCACCACATGGAGGAGGGGCAGTGCAGGCAGAGCAGTAAGGCCCTGAGGCAGGAGCCCTTTGTAACAGAGCCGAGTCCTGGGCCAGCGCTCCTGCACCACTTGCTGCCTCTCTAAGGCCTTCAGAGAGGCCCGTTTGGTGTCCTGGGCCTCTCCCTTAAGCTCGGCCCTAAGATGCCAACTTCTCCAGGAAGGCAGCAGTTCTCTGAGGCTGTGGGACCCCCCTCCCAGAAGCCCTGTGGCTGAACCGGATCTGAGTTTCCTGGTTCCTGTCTGGCAGGGGATGAGCAGGCATCCTCCCCGCCTTCTCTCCCCAGGCTCCTGCCCCAGCCCCAAATCTCCATGGCAACCCTAGACACAACCCTGATCTGAAGAAGAGTCTGGAACCGGGAGCGCAAACATCTCTGGAGAGACCAGAGGAGCTGGTGCACTTGCCTCCTCTTGCTCCCTGCATCCTGCCGACCCCTCCACTGCAGTCTTCCCAAAGACCCCAAACTGCGGATTCTGTTGGTCTGCCCCACTGCTGGGCACAGGACGGCTGGGATGGAGGTCCGTCCTCCGCAGCTGCCCCAGAGGCTGCTCCTGCTGGGGGCAGCCACGCTGACTGCATCAGCTCTGCACACTGGTGAGTCCGTGGGGGCTTGGCTGGGCTGGCAGGAGACTCAGGCCCACCACCCTTAGAGCCTGTTTCCCCAGTCAGCATTCACCCTGATGGGCTGGGATCCCTTGGGTTGGGGGACACTGGGAAACTCTGAGTCTGCTCTTGCCTGGCACCCCCAAATCCATCCCAGTCCCTCTGGGTGGCTGGAGCTCCAAGTCACCCAGAAGCAACGGCCTGGAGGCAGGTGGGGCAGCCCTCAGGTCTGGCACTGGGAAACGCTGTGGACTTTGGAGTCAGATGACCCTGCATTCACACACTCACTCTACCCTTGACATCACTTTTTTTGTGTGTGTGTGTGGCCTCACTGCAGGGCATGTGGGATCTTAGTTCCCCAACCAGGGATCAAACCTGTGGCCCCCTGCACTGGAGGCACAGAGTCTTAACCACTAGATCACCAGGGGAGTCCTGACTTCACAGTTTCTAAGTCTTCATTTCCTCAGCAGTAAAATGGGAAGAACAATAGAGCCTTGCTCCTTAAGGGACTGTTAATATTATCCATGTGAGATCAACCATGCAAGACACACAGACAGCACCCTGCGCATAGGAGGTGCTCATGCACTCACTCTCTGAAACTCCCCCTGTCCCATGTGCCTCCAGGACAGGTTCTGCCTTTAGTAGATCTGCACAGATATGAGAAGATGCTCCTACATCCCGAGCCCTAAAGGAGAATTTCTCCCCCAAAGACCCAGATCCTGGCTTGTCCTCAAGTACTACTAGTGCCCTTACCATCACCAGAAAAGCCACCTCCTGTTCTCTCTCCTTACAAAAATCAGAGATGGCTTGAATACTTACACATTATCTCATTAACCTTCATAACAATTCTGTACCAATGAGGAAGTTTGGGGCTGGAACAGATACCAAACTAAAGGGAACGTTTAACATAAGGACATTTATTATTTCACTTAAGAAGAGAGGCCTTAGGTGAGACCAGAATGGTTTTCAGCAGCTCAACTGTGCCAAGATCAGATCAGATCAGATCAGTTGCTTAGTCATGTCCGACTCTTTGCAACCCCATGAATCGCAGCACGCCAGGCCTCCCTATCCATCACCAACTCCCGGAGTTCACTGAGACTCACGTCCATCAAGTCAGTGATGCCATCCAGCCATCTCATCCTCTGTCGTCCCCTTCTCCTCCTGCCCCCAATCCCTCCCAGCATCTGTGCCAAGGCTCCTCCATAATGCTCATGACCTCATCCTTGCAAGATGGCTGCTGCAGCTCCGGACATCACATCCTCAGTCAATGACTTTCAAAAGCAGGAAGAAAGGGGGGCTACTGATCCCACAGGTTTCCTTCCTTTTTTTTTTTTTTTTTTGTTAAGGAGGAAAATCTTTCTCAGGAACCCTCAGCAAGCCTCTCCTTAAATCTCATTGGCCAGAATCAGGTCACATGCCAACCCCTAAACCTGGCAAATAGAATTAGGATTAGAAGACTTGGATTAGGCTAATGACCAGGGGGCTAGCACGTTGCTCCCTGACAACTGAGGGGAACTGAGTTTCTTTAGCAAGGAGAACCAGGGAATGGCTGTTGTCTGGGCAGGTGCCCAACTGTGTCTCTCCCATCCTTCCTTACACAAGATAAAACTAGCACTCTGCAGTGCTCAGTAGGTGCTCCCCGAAGCACTACACCCACACCCATACGTGCCCACAGTCCTTTAGTTTCCACTGCAAAATATGGGAAGGTCTGACAACCAATATTGTTTTTTTAACTAACTGGCAACACCTTGACCTGAACTGATAGGAGTCTGTGTATTATCTTTATTTGTCCTGCTGCTGCTGCTGCTGTTAAGTCGCTTCAGTTGTGTCCGACTCTGTGCGACCCCATAGACAGCAGCCCACCAGGCTCCCCGTCCCTGGGATTCTCCAGGCAAGAACACTGGAGTGGGTTGCCATTTCCTTCTCCAATGCATGAAAGTGAAAAGTGAAAGTGAAGTCGCTCAGTCGTGTCCAACTCTTGGAGACCCCGTGGACTGCAGCCTATCAGGCTCCTCTGTCCATGGGATTTTCCAGGCAAGAGTACTGGAGTGGGTTGCCATTTCCTTCTCCAACTTAGGGTAAATGTTCTGTACAACTGCTCTAGAAAATGTGTTTGATCACAGAGGGCTGAGGCAGACTCCGTTTGAGGCTGTATCATCTTTCTAAAATCTGGGAAATCCTGAAACCATATCCCAAGGTGGGTTGTTTTTTTTAGATTTTTTAAAAAATGTGGACTGTTCTTATTGAGTTTGTTACAATATTATTTGTTTTATGTTTTGTTTTTTGGGCCACCTGGCAGGTGGGATCTTAGCTCACTTGCCAGGGGTGGAACCCTGGAACCTGCCGCCCCCCCCTCCCCCCGCCACCCCGACCCCCCCCCCCCACCTCCATTGGAGGGGGAAGTCTTTACCGCTTGGCCTCAGGGAAGTCCCTATCCTAGGGTTTCTGAATAAGAGATTGAGGACTTGAATTAAATTTTGTAGCCCTCACAAATATTCTGAGATGGATCGATCATCTGCCCCTGGGCAGACGGCAGGGGCCAGGCCGGGCACCTCGGTTCCAGGGCCGGTCTCTCCGTTGCAGCTGACCTGGTGGACCTGTGCGGCCGGACCAGGCAGGCGGACGGGCTGCTGCTGCGCTCGCACTCCGCGTCGCGCCGCTTTTACTTCGTGGCCCCGGACATGGACTGCGGGCTCTGGGTGCGGGCGGCCGCCCCCGGCGACAGGATCCGCCTCCAGTTCCGCTTCTTCCTGGTCTACAGCCTGGCCCCGCCGTCCATGCCGCCCCCGGCGCTCAACGCCTCCGCCCCGCTGCAGGCAGACCCCTGCGCCCCCGGCTCCTACCTGCAGTTGTACGAGGGGCCGCCGGGGACGCCCCGGCCCCTGGGAGCCCCGCTCTGCGGCCTGACCATCCCGGCCCCGGTGACGACCTCCGGGGACCTCCTGGGCCTGCGCCTGGTCACCAGAGGCCGCCAGCCCCGCGTGGACTTCGTGGGCGAAGTCACCTCTTTCCGGCTGGGTGGGTTGGGGCAGTCGGCCTGGACACGGAGGGGCCTGGGCCTGCAGGAGAGAAGTGGGTGGCGCGGTCCAGACCGAGAGCCAACCGCGGGGACTTGACTTCCCGCACCTCACACTCCAGCATCCACTCCCTCATACACACGGCGCAAGCATACACCTCGTACACACGACTCCACACACCCGGCACACACAGGCTGCCAACGCACGACCCACCTGGCTTACATACGGCACTTTCGCACACACAGTTCGCATAACACACCTCATACACAGTACCACTTTGCACACTTCCAGGCAACTCACGCCCACGTATGTTCACACACCGGCTCCTCTGTCCTGAATCTGCTTCTCAGACGATTGCAGAGGGGCGGAGAGTTAGGACTCTTGGTGACTGTAAGTGGGGGAAACCTACTTAGGCAAGGAAAGGGAACTGATTGTGATATTAACAGCGATCCCTTATTGAGCATTGTCTCCCGCCCTTGGCAAGCTAGATCTCTGTTCTCACAGCAGCTCTGCTGGGTCATACTCTCCTATTGATGGATGGGAAACAGGCTCAGGGAGGTTAGGCAAAGTGCTGCCAGCCACCCCAATCACAGGCGGAGCAGCGGGGCTGTAACTGCTAGAGTTGGTCCTCTGCTCACATTGAGTCAAGGCTTTAGTCCTGGCAGGTTCCCCAGGACTGGAGACACTCACTGATGCTACCCCAGACGAGCTGCCAAAGCCCAGAAATTTCCAAAACCACAGAGAAGCTTCATCGCTCTCTCTGCCAAAATAACCAGACTGGAGCATTAAATATGGGGTCGTGAGAACTTGGGGGCAAGAACAAGGGAGTGGGGGGGCTCTGAGAGCCAACCCAGGTTCACCAGGAGCTGGACCTCGACATGCCAGGCCGTCGACAGCCCTTCAACCTGAGCTGGTCAGAGAGCACGCCCTGCCATCTCCTGTGTCTCTTTGGGGCCATGACTGATGGGGCTTGGGGTCCCCTTTCTGGCTCCTGCGCCAAGGGTCCTAATGTTGTTTTGCAAGAAGGTCTCACCGGCTAATTGGAAACCAACTCCTTCCCTCCCTCCCTTCTTTATTTCCTCTCTCTCCCTTTCCCCCCATGACCTTGCCCTCCTGTGAGGCGCCAGCCAGGCATGTCGCAGCTGCTCTGTGTTTAGCAGGTTTGGGCTCTGAAGAGCAGGTGGCAGTGGTGAAGCTCTGTTGCAACTCTGGCTCCTTTGGATCCTTTTTATCATATTACTGTTTGTGTTTCCACTCATAGATATTCGCTCTGACACCTACACATCTTGTGCTTATGAGAGCATTCACTTTCATATGCATATGTAAGAAACCCAATTCAAGTTGGCTTAGGCCAAAGGAGAATTTGGGGGGCTCCTATAACTGGGATATTAAGGTGTTGGTTCAGATATAGATGGATCCGAGAGCTCAAGTGACGCCTCCTAGGCTCTCTCTCTATTTTTCTCCCTTTGCTTTGGATCTGTTTGGCTTCCATCTCAGGCAACTCTAGCTCCCTCTTTCTACTTGGCAGCAAGGTGACCCTGCAGCTCCAAGAATACAGTCTGTCTTATAACTCTCACCTCAATGAAAAAAAGAGTGAGGATCTTTTCTTTTTTGGCTGTGCCGTCGTGTGGCTGGCAGGATCTCAGTTCCTGACCAGGGACTGAACCCGAGCCCCCTGCAGTGGAAATGCCAAGTCCTACCCACTGGACCGCCAGGGAACTGCAGGGATCTTAAGGTTCTAGCAAAAGTCCTCAGGGTCAAATCTGATTAGTCACTTGGGCCATGTGTCTATTCCCAGAACCAGGAATGGAATGCTCTGATTCCCATGCTCAGCTCTGAGCCATGGTATTGGTCAGTACTGCCTGACCCAGCTTTTTTCCGCAGAATGGGGTGCTGCATAAGCCAACCTGTCTGCCGCACCTGGGCACCAAGTCATCCCCTTTTCTCGTCTGTGTGCGTGTTCATTCATTTAACAAGTATTGAGTTAGCTGCCAGGCACCAGGTGCTCTTCCAGGCTCCAGGGATTCACGCAGCCATGAGTGAAAGAGAAGTCCCTGCCTCACTTGAGCTGACATTCTAGCGGGCGAGACAGACCACAGAGAATCAAGCAAATGTGTGTCCTGCAGAGGTGGTAAGTGCTACAGGGGAACCGGAGTCAGGATAAAGGGGCAGGGGGAGGGGTGGTGTGCGGGTCTCGTGTAGGGGTGAGGGCGGTCCTTCGGGCACGATGGCATTTGAGTGGAGACCTGAGAGGAACGAGCCGTACGGCTACAGTGCTGAGAGTGGGCGGTGCTTGGAGTGTTCCGGTCACCGGGCCCTCACACGTGCACATACACACTCACAGGCTCACACGAGCATGGGGCGGAACTCCTACCCCGCTGCTTAGATACAAGCTATGTGGCCTTGGTCTAGCGACCTAGCCTCCCTGTGCCTCAGTCTTCTCCTCTCTAAAATGGGGTTGATAACAGTATTGACCCCACAGGGTTGCTGTGAGAACTTGATGAGCTGTGATGCGAACCATGCCAGGCCTGGCATAGCAACTCCGTAAATCTTAGCCACCGTCACCCTCATCATCTTTATGATCACACCCCTGTCTCATCCATACTCTCATCTGCACGCGCCTGGAAACAGCCTCTCCTGCTCCCACGTCCCACATTCCCTCCCCGAAGGGCCAGACCTGCCCTGGTGCCCAGGGTCCTCATCACATGCCTCCCCTCTCTGCCACAGGATCCTGTGGTGCCTACTTCCCGTGTCAGAACGGCAGGTGCATCCCCCTGAGCCTGGTGTGCGATCGCTGGGCCATGGACAACTGTGGTGATGGCAGTGACCAGGCCTCCTGGCCACCAACCAACTGCGGAGGTCAGTCGGGGGTGGGGCCTGGGCCCCGCCGAGCAGCTGGGATGGGAGCCAGAGGCAGGGGTGTGGCGGGAGAGGATAAGGGGAAGCAGCAGGGACTCTGTCCAGACCGGGCTGAGGACCTCTAGCCTGAGGACCAGAGGACGTTAGAGCTTGAAGATGCTGGAGGTGATCTGGTCCAGCTGCTTCCAAATGGCGTTTCAGTGGTGCTGAGGGTGCATTCTGTCATTTCCAAGAAGAACTGACTCATTTGAAAAGACCCTGATGCTGGGAAAGATTGAAGGTGGAAGAAGGGGCCGACAGAGGATGAGATGGCTGGATGGCATCACTGACTCCATGGACATGAGTTTGAGTAAACTCCAGGAGTTGGCGATGGACAGGGAGGCCTGGTGTGCTGCAGTCCATGGGGTCACAAAGAATTGGACACGACTGAGCGACTGAACTGAACTGAAGTCATTTCCATCATGTCTGACTCTTTGTGACCCCACAGAATATAGTCTACCAGGCTCTTCCAGAATACCAGAGTCCATGGTATTCTCCAGGCAAGAATACTGGAGTGGGTTGCTATGCCCTCCTCCTGGAGACCTTCCAGACCCAGGGATTGAACCTACATCTCTTATGTCTCCTGCACTGGCAGGCAGGATTTTTTTTTTTTTAACCACTAGCACCACCTGGATCAGGGTTCGAACCCGTGTGTCTTGCATTGGCAGACGGATTCTTTACCACTGAGACACCAGGAAAGCCCTCCATGAAGACATTTTTGTGTATTTTTCTCACTGTCATATCCCTTAGTCCCCAGAGCAATGCCTGGGGTATAGTAGATGATCAAAAAATACTCGTGGAAGTATACTAAGTGGAAGAATGAACCTCCCTGTGCTTTCGTTTCTTTACCTGTAAACTGAGGATGATAAACTGAGGCTCTTAGATTTGTCATGAACTTTAAGTGAAATCCTGTGGGTGAAGAGCCCAGCGCAGAGCACGGTGCTGGGCACACTGACAGTGCTCACCTCAGGCACTTCTTCTTGAAAAGCAGCTCCATTCATCCACCGCAGCCCACGGAGCTAGACTGTGCGTTCAGGTCCCCTCTGCTACTTCCAGCTGTGTGACCTGGGCAAGTGACTCAGCCTCCCTCTGTGCTTCCGTCCAGTTGCTCAGTCGTGTCTGACTCTTTGTGACCGCATGGACCGCAGCACGCCAGGCCTCCCTGTCCATCACCAACTCCCAGAGCTTGGTCAAACCCATGTCCATTGAGTCGGTGATGCCATCCAACCATCTCATCCTCTGTCGTCCCCTTCTCCTCCTGCCTTCAATCTTTCCCAGCATCAGGGTCTTTTCCAGTGAGTCAGTTCTTTGCATCTGGTGGCCAAGGTATTAGAGTTTCAGCTTCAGCATCAGTCCTTCCAGTGAATATTCAGGACTGATTTCCTTTAGGATGGACTGGTTGGATCTCCTTGCAGTCCAAGGGACTCTCAAGAGTCTTCTCCAACACCACAGTTCAAAAGCATCAATTCTTCGGTGCTCAGCTTCCTTTACAGTCCAACTCTCACATCCATACATGACCACTGGAAAAGCATAGCTTTGACTAGATGGACCTTTGTTGGCAAAGTGATGTCTCTGCTTTTTAATATGCTGTCTAGGTTGGTCATAACTTTTCCAAGGAGTAAGTGTCTTTTAATTTCATGGCTGCAGTCATCATCGGCTGTGATTTTGGAGCCCAGAAAAATAAAGTCTGTCACTGTTTCCACTGTTTCCCTATCCATTCCTTATCAGTAAAATAAAAATGCTAACACTTGCCCAGAGGTTTTAGGAGGATTAAATGAGACATAATCATTTAATCATCAAATCTCAGTGTGTTGGTGGTTATTTCCCCCTTCAGCTCCCTCTCCAGAGTCCAGCCAGGAGGGGAATACAGATGACAGTACCTCCCAAACCCTGACTCCCTCCGCAGCTCTCCCGTCTTCAGGCCCGCTGGGGACGGCAGCTGAGATGAGCCCACCAGCCCACTGGGACCCTGCCCGACAGGGTGTAGCTCTGGAAGGTAGGTGGCTCTTGGTTACCACCCACTGTCGCTGTATCCACCGAGATCATACTTGTCCCGCTCCAGGGATGGGCAGGGGGCAGCAGGCCCGGGCCAAGGCCTGAGTGGACTCTCTTTCTGCAGGGCCCCGGCTGCAGGGGGTGGCGCTGGCCTCCTCGCTGTCCCTAGCCTCTGCTGGCCTCCTCCTGGGCCTCCTCTGGTGCTGCTGCTTCTCCGGCCAGCTGGCCCGCCGGGCCCGGGCCCGTGGCCTCTGCTGCACCATCTGTTACACGTGTCCTGGCCAAGTGGCCCCTGGGGGGCTGCGGTCGAGTGAGCCAGCCTTCCAGCATCAGGGGGTGCATTCCTAGAGAGGCTTCGGGCATCGGAGGGAAGAGAGTGGGCTCTGGGATCGGACGGTCCCCGGGTTCTGCCCCCGCCCCCACCCCCAACAGGGCTGTCTACCTTTGAGCCCTCGAGACTCAGTCTGCCCCTCTGGAAGATGGGACGATTTCTGCCTCGGAGGGTCATGCTGAAGGCCACCGGGACAGTTGGCCCTGCAGGTTGTTTTGGCAGCTGGCACTCTGCTGGATCCACGAGGGGCAGGGAGCAGGGGCCTCGTGCGCCTGAAGCTGTCTCACCACACCCCTGGACCTCGCTGGTCCGTCCTGCCTGGGCCCACCCCGGCCCACCCTCAGGGACCACGAGTCCCGCTTGAATCAAAGACACAGGAGACGACAGCCCTGGCGGGGATAGCACCGTTTATTAAGAAAGATCAAGACAAAGACCACAGGAGGGCCCCTTCTAGGACACAGGGGCCAGGCGTCCCGGCCCCACGTCTGGGGGCTGCTGGCAGGGCGGGCGCGTGCCTCCAGGCGGGCCCTCGGGCGCCCACAGACGGGGCAGGACAGGCACATCCCCTCCCTGCCCCTCCCAGTCATGTGTCCCAGCTCCCCGCACCCAAGGCACTTACTCTTTCTGACCACCAAGGCCTCTTCCCCCCATGTCCCCTGGGCCTTCACTTCCAGATCCGTGTGGGGGGACGTGGCCTGGTGCGGGCAGGAAGCCCCTTTCAGTGTGGGGCTCTGCCTGTAGCAGCTCCTGGTACGAGTGGGCTGGAGTTTCCCTTGCAGCCCCTTGAGGGCAAGGGGGCCCTGGGCTAGGTGTGGGGTTGGTGGGGAGGGGGCGATGCAGGCCAGGAGGGCTTGGTGGGGAGGGGAGGCTGCCAGGGGCCGGGGGCCCAGCTGGTCTGATAGGGGTGGAACGGGGCTGGGACGTGGGCTGGTGGGGGGGATTGGGGGCTGCCTGCCCAGGGGTGAGCTGCCTTTTGCTCCACAGTTGGCACTAAAGAGCCTTCCCAACCCAGAGGAGGATGGCCAAGGCCAATTGATGCCCTCCGCCCCGGGTATCTGGTGAGGCTCCAAGGTGGCTGGCAAGGTGCCGGGCCGGAAGCCGATGTCGGCTCCACAGAGATGAGGGCCACCGCCCCGAGGCGAACAGACGGGCGGCCCAGCACTGCCCTGGGGGGCTCTGTTGGTGCGGGCGGTTCTGACCCCACTGAGGCACTGCGCCTAACCCCGAGTCCTGGTGGCCCCCCGAGGCACCGGCTCTGGTGCAACCTGCTGTGCCCACAGCCTGTGGCTCTGCCCAGGTGTGTTTGTGGGTGGGGGCGGGAGGGCGTGATGTGCCCACCCTCCAGTCCAGCCCAGGGCAGTAGCAGCAAAGCGTGGCATCGCCTCGGTTTCTTACAAAATATTCATCATCATCATAATAATAATATTAATAATAATATAGTCGCCGTTGCGGGGCTGGGGTGCGGCCCAGGAGTCCGTGCGGGGCAGGCAGCGCCTACGAGGGGCAGGGGCGTGTGTTGGCCCCTGCCTGGGCACGGTGCTGCATGTCTACTGGCTGCGGGGGCGGGCCGCCGGGCCGGGCGGAGTGCAGCACCAGGTTCTTGATGCAGCCCGTGATGCCCGAGGAGAACCTGCCCCCGGTCAGCACGGCCACGTCGGGGGCTCCGCCTGCGGGGTGGGGGGAGAGGGCGGGCCCATCAGCTCCAGGAGCCCCGGGAGGGGCTCCAGCTCTGCTGGGGGGTGCAGGGGCCCCCAGTTCCCCCTCAGCACCCAGAGGAGCAAGGCCCCAGCCTGCCCCGAGGCCGGCCTTCAGGACTTACCGACGTAGATGCTGCCCTTGGTGTTGACCGCCACGTTCGGGCCGGGGGACTGGCCGCTCACCAGCTCCTCTCCATCCACCTGGATGGAGCCTCTCTGGCCCTCTCTGCATTGGAACGGGAGTCCGGCCCTCACCCGCTATTCCCCGTCCTCCCCAGCCCCATGAGGGTCCCCTCCCTTTATGACAGAGAGGTCCGCCTCCTGCTCCCCAAGCTTTTTCCTGTCCCCCAACCCCCGGCTGGGTGAGAGATCTGGCGCCACACACACAGCTTCCGAGCACCCCACCCGGATTTCCCCCATCCCCTGGGGTGCTCGTGTGCCCATCCCCGCCCGCTGTCTTGGAAGTCTGTGCTCTGGGTGGTGATCGCCCCGCTGACCCCGCCCTCAAATTCTGTCTCCCCAGAGCTCAATGCCTGCCCCCTCCATGTGATGGGGGAACTCTGGCCCCTCACCCCAGTGCCCGGGCGGGGGGGCTCCCTTACCGCAGCGCCGTCACACGATGCCACTCGCCATCGTTAATGGGGTCTTCGGAGACCAGGCGGGCCTCCCCGCTGCCCAGCTGGTAGCTGCAGGCACACAGGCCCCAGAGGGCATGAGCAGGGGGTGGGACTGGAGTGGGGGAGTTGGGGGTGTGGCTGGGGAGGGGACCGGAGGGAAAGCCAGTGAAGGAAAGGGGGGTGAGGGAAGGGAGAGGAGGGGCCGGGACCCACCTGAAGACAAGGTGCCCGTCCTGAAGCCCAAGACTGATGAAGTCCTTGCCTCGGCCGGACTGTCCCGTCTCCTGCCAGGGAAACACAGCGTCTCTGTGGCCCCAGCGGCTGTGGCCACCCCCTTTCTCTCTTCCCCGGCCACCAAGAGGCTGGGGAGCCTGAGGCCCCGGGCCGGACGCCCCACACTCACCTCGCCCTGCCAGACCAGGAGGCCGCTGGCAGTGCTGGTCCGAACCTCCAGCTCGATGGTCTCAGGCACCTCGGGGAGGCTGCGGTGGAGAAAGAGGGTGAGGGGGCAGAAGTCCCACCCCGGGCCCACAGACCTTCCCAACACTGGTCTTACCTCCTGGAGAAGATGCGGCCCGGGAGAGCGAGGAAGCCGTTGTCATAGAAGTAGGCTCCGTACTGCCCGGGGGCATCTGTGGAGGGGCAGTGGGGGCGATGCTGGGAGCCCCGCCCACCCCCATGGAGCATCCATCCCGCACAGGTACCCCTGACCTCTGTCTCCATCCCGACCTGTACTGCTCCTAAGGGGCTCTGAACCTGCGGCCCCTGGGGACCTAGGGGGCTGTGGGCAGAATTCAGGGGGCTCTGAACTTGGCTGGGAAAAGATTACAGTTCTGGCCTTGCTCACTTCTCCCTGAAGGTTAGCCGCTGCTTCAATTACGCAGGTAGGAGATACATTGAAGGTGACTCGGTCACCAGCGGGAGATTTCCTCACCCCCGTGGGGTAGTTACAAGCACTTAAAAACATTGTTTATGCTTATTGCAACTGTGGTAGCTGTTGGGACTAACAACCCTAAATCTTGTATTTAATGGTTAATAAAGAAGCAAAAAATATAAATGTTTTGATGAAAGTGAAAGGGTGAGTCACTCAGTCATATCCAACTCTTCACAATCTCATAGACTGTAGCCCACCAGGCTCCTCTGTCCATGGGATTCTCTAGGCGAATACTGGAGTGGGTTGCCATGCCCTTCTCCAGGGGGTCTTCCCAACCCAGGGATCGAACCTGGGTCTTCTGCACTGCGGGTGGATCCTTTACCACCTGAGCCACCCGGGAAGCCCTTTGATAACCTTGTTTCAGGACAATTGAAATTCATTTGAAATCCTACGTGCTTCATTCATTCTGTGCGGTCAACAGGTAGGGTGATCACCCATCCCTATTAACCGGTTCCTGTTCTGGTTCCTTTTTTTTGGCTGTGATGGGTCTTCCCTGTGGCCCTCAGGCTCTAGAGCGCACAGGCTCGGTAGCTGCAGCGTGTGGGCTTAGCTGCTCCAAGACATGTGGGATCCTAGTTCCCCGACCAGGGATTGAACCCACGTTCCCTGAATTGCAAGGAGGATTCTTAACCGCGGGACTGCCAGGGAAGTCCCCTGTCCTGTTTTAGCTCTGCAAGTCCCTCATTCCCAGAAGGCTCTCAGTCCTGAGCAGACTGGGGCAGCTGGTCACCCAGGTCAGTAGCACGTAACGGTTCTGAACCCTTGAGTTCCCTCCCTCTTACAGACGGGGAGACAGGCTCAGGGTGAGGGACTTGCCCAGGAAGTGGGAAGCTGGATGGCAGCCCAGATCTTAAGGCTGCATCACCCACCCTGTGTGTGTGGCTATAACATTCCCAACCCTACCTGCTCAAAGCCACTCCATAGCAGCGCTGGCCCCTGGGGCCTGGCAGCTACCAGGGTAGGGGACACATCAGCGGCCTCCACCAGCTGATGAAGTGAGCAGCTAACAGTTACCGAGCACCTACTGTGTGCCAGTTACGGGGCAGGAAGTTTCACATCATCCAGCTACAAACATAATTTTTAACTGGATCCATGTCACAACCCTATGTCTTTGCTACAATTCACAAAAGCTAATATTCTGCATTTTTTATACTCTTGAGAGTCCCTTGGACAGCAAGGAGATCAAACTGATCAATCTTAAAGGAAATCAACCCTGAATATTCACTGGAGGGACGCGTGCTAAAGTTGAAGCTCCAAAACTTGGGCCACTGATGCGAGGAGCTGACTCACTGGAAACAACCCTGATGCTAGGAGAGACTGAGGGTTGTAGAAGCGGGCAGCAGAGGGTGAGATGGTTGGATGGCATCACTGTCTCAATGGACATGAGTTTGAGCAAGCTCCGGGAGATGGTGAAGGGCAGGGAAGCCCGGCGTGCTGCAGTTCATGGGGTCACAAGGAGTCGAACAGGACTTAGGGACTGAATGACGACAATATTCTGTGTCTGCTGTGGGCCAGGCATTGTTTGAAGCGTTTTAAATACAGTAAAGAATTTTATCCTCACACTAAATTTTTTCCAAAGTTTTGTGGAAGGATGTTGCTTCTTTCTATTTAATACATGAGGAAACTGAGGTACAGAGAGGTTAAGTGACTCACCCAAGTCACACAGGCAGGAAGTGGCAGGGCTGGGATTTGAATCCAGGCCCTTACCCACTAGACCACCACCTCTCCTATTGTATTAGTGATAAGTAAGATATGTATCTAGAAATCAGGTAGCACAAGCCCCGTAAATGATGTTCAATAAATACATTTTTAAATTGGAGTGTAACTGCTTTACAATGTTAGTTAGCTTCTGCTGTACCGCGAAGTGAATCAGCTATATGTATACTTACATCCCTTCCCTTTTGGACCGCCCCTCCCCCACCATCCCACCCATCTAGGTCTTCACAGAGCACGGAGCTGAGCCCCCCGCGCTATACCTCAGGCTCCTACCAGCCCTTTTTATGGTACACATGGTAGTAAAATCATCATCATTGCTTTTAAACAAACTGTGGACTGCTCGAGAACGAGGGTCCTGCCTTATTCATCGGACATTTACTGCTCCCGGGCAGGTATGGGCACACGCATGCCCTTGTTGCTTTATGCGTGAATACAGAGCAGAGAACAGAAGTGAGAGGAGTGTGCGGTCACCCAGCCTGCAAACACAGGGCGGACCCGGTGCTAGGCAGCTCGTCTCTCCTATGCTGTCTCTGCCCAGGGAGCCTCTCACCTGCTCATCTCTCCTTATGCTGTCTCTGCCCAGGGAGCCTCTCACCTGCTCGTCTCTCCTATGCTGTCTCTGCCCAGGGAGCCTCTCACCTGCTCGTCTCTCCTTATGCTGTCTCTGCCCAGGGAGCCTCTCACCTGCTCGTCTCTCCTATGCTATCTCTGCCCAGGGAGCCTCTCACCTGCTCGTCTCTCCTTATGCTGTTTCTGCCCAGGGAGCCTCTCACCTGCTCGTCTCTCCTATGCTGTCTCTGCTCAGGGAGCCTCTCACCTGCTCGTCTCTCCTTATCCTGTCTCTGCCCAGGGAGCCTCTCACCTGCACCGGTTTTATTTAGAGGCCAGGATGGAGCAGTGAGGGCGGTGGGTCACTGGAAGAGGAGCTGAGAGACCCAGAGTCTGGGAAGGACAAGTCTGCTCAGCTCCTCTGGCTGTTTATGCCCAGTACATACCGTTGCCCCCGCTGCCTTCAAGATGCCAGTCGGACTCCACCAGGCCGTGTGCAGAGCCTGTGGGGAGAGGCAGGCTCTGGTCAGTGGGCTGTCTCCAGCCCCTGGAGCCCTGAGGGGGAAGACGGAGAGAAGTCGGGGTGCTTACTGTGTTGGCAGCGTGGGCCTGAAAAGCCGGGGGGACAGAGGCAGTGGGTGCCCTGGCAGGTGCCCCCATGTAGACAGGGCTCGTGGAGCTGGCAAGGGTTCTCCTCATGCTCACAGAGGTCTCCTGTGGGTCGGGGCAAAGGTGAGTGGGCAGGGGCCGCAGCGGGCGCTGCCCACCCTGTGCCCCCTCCCTCCCAGCCCAGGGGCTCCCCCACCTTTGAAGCCATCTCGACACAGACACTGGAACTCGTACTCGCCCGCGGGCATGCACGTGGCACCGTGGCGACAGGGCTGGCGCTCACACGGCGAGCTGTCATAGCACTGCCCGACGCCCTGGCTGCCCAGGAAGCTGTAGGTGAGGTCCAGCCGCTTTCCGTTCACTGACACCTGTAGGCACAGGCACACAGAGGGACCTGAAGAAAGCAGCGGGCAGAGGCACGGGTGTGCCAGCAGACGGAGGGCATCAGGGGACCCCAGGCTCCAACCTGAGCAGTGAGGTGGGAGACTAGGGCAGGGAAAGTGTGAAAGTCGCTCAGTCGTGTGTCCGACTGTTTGCGACCCCATGGACTATACAGTCCATGGAATTCTCCAGGCCAAAATACTGGAGTGGGTAGCCTTTCCCATCTCCAGGGGATCGTCCCAACCCAGGGATCGAACCCGGGTCTCCTGCATTACAGGCGGACTCTTTACCAGCTGAGCCACCAGGGAAGCCCAAGAATACTGGAGTGGGTAGCCTTTCCCTTCTCCAGGGGATCTTCCCAACGCAGGGATCGAACCCAGGTCTCCCGCATTGCGGGCAGATTCTTTACCAGCTGAGCCACCAGGGAAGGAGGAACAGAGTCCAGGGCCTGCTGTGCGCCCGGGAAACACCCATCACAGCGGTCCCGCCTCGGGACGACTTTTGAAAGCAGGTGCAATCATCCCATTTCACAGAGGAGGAAACTGAGGCTCGGAGGGGGAAGCGTCCAGTCCCCAGCACCCGGGCTGACTGCAGACGAAGCGAGGCCGCCCCGCCTTCCCTGTTGGTGGTCGGGAAGCCTGCTCACCTCACCCACACAGCCGTGGAAGCGGGCGCTCATGTTGGTGGCCGGGGGCAGCTGCACGGCTGGCTCCACGCCGCCCAGGTAGAGCAGGGTGTGCAGGTTAAGGCCCTGGCTCTTGCCAGGTGAGGAGCGCAGCACGGGCCGCCCGCCATTCACCTGCAGGCTGCCATCCTTGTTGAGACGCTCTGCAGACACGTGGTGCCAGCGGCCCAGGGCCAGTGGCTCGGCGCTCCGCAGGACAGCCAGGCCTGGGGAGGATGCCGGGCAGTGTTGGCACGTGGATGGGCCCCCCTGCCCTGGCCCGCCCCCCTGCGGGAATTTGAGCAGGCACAGAACCTCCTTCAGCCTCTCTGTGCCTCCTGAGGAACCCCCAAAGAGGTCTAGGGACTCGAATCGAGTCAGACGGAGAAGGATGCAAAGATCAGGGGTCTCCTGTTGGTCTGACTTCAGAATTTATTCCTCCTGCCTCTTGGGGCCCCGGAGGGCCCGGGGAGTGGGGCATGGAGCCCGGTGCCCACAGCCTGTCTGTGTTTGGTATCTGCACTCACCCGAGCCCAGCTCGTATCGGAACTCCAGGTGGCCGCCGACCATCGCCAGGGACACGAAGTCCTCCACCGGCCCGCTCTTCCCTCCACTGAACAGCAGCACCCCGTCGGGCGCCAGCGGCTTGAACTCCACGTCCAGGCGCAGCTCGTGGTGTGTGTTGGTGAGAGCGGGCAGTGCCAGGTAGGAGTCCGTGCCCGACAGGGAGGGGGTGGTCACGGTCACACCTGCGGCAGCCACAGCTCAGCTGGGGCAGTGGGAACCCCGAGGTCCTGGGGGGCTCCGAGCAGGTAGCCTTCCTCCAGGACCCCTGCTCACCCCCACTGTCTAGTCTCAGAGGCTGGGGACCCATTGGGCAGTGGCTGCAGCAGTGGCCTTGAGACTCCCTGCCCCCTGGTGCTACAGAGCAGGCTGGTCTCCCATCAGATCGGGTTCCTCTCTGGGGCCCTTACTTAAGGAATTCAGGCTCCGGAATAACTGCATCATCCACAGGATCCGTCAGGGCCTCAGGGTGCCCTGCCCAGCTCCCCCTGTCCTCCCTGGGATCCCTGGGGTCTCAGGCCCCCGCTCTGCTTACCTTCCTCACACCTCATCCCTGAGCGGCCCAGGTGGCAGCGGCAGGTGTAGCCGTGGCCGTCGGGCCGGTTCACACATGTGGCGTCGGGTCCACAGGCCTCTGGGGGTGGGGGACACAGTGGGCAGTGAGGTGGGAGGGATATGGAGGTGTCCAGGGAGAGAGAGAGGGGTCCTGATGCCAGGGTTCTACCTACCGCAGCCAGGGCCTCGGCTGGTTAGCCCAGCCAGCCCAGGAGGGCTGCGTGGGGAGACGGGGGAGGGGGAAGGGACTTAGGCCAGGGGGATAGCGAGGTGGAGTGAGCCCGTGACTCCAGGTGTTGTTCCTGGAAGACTGCACCGCCCGCGCTATGGTGTGGGGGTGAGGAGTCCCTGGGAGGCGGCGGGTGGGGTGAGTGCCCTGGTAACAGGTGGTAGATACCCAGGAGCGGTGATGGGGGCCAGGGGCCGTGCCTGGGTGCAGCGAGCGGGGTGAGGCCTTGGGTGGCAGAGATGCGAGGCGGAGGGGAATTGGTGTAAGCAGTGATGGAAGTCAGAAGCCAGGAAGGTCTAAGTACTTGGGGGAGGACCCACGAGCATGGTGAGTACTCAGCCGCTGGGGGGGCAGGGGGTGGTTGAGGGTGGGTATGGAGGCGCAGTGACGGGCAGAGGGAATAGGCTGGCGTGGCAGCCACGAACGGGGCGGGTGGGTACCCACCTGGGTGGCAGTGCAGGGCCTGTGAGTGCTCACAGCGGCTCCCGGTGAAGCCAGCTGGGCACACACACACGTAGCTGCTGCTCTCCGAGTCCTGGCACTGGCCCCCGTTCTGCGAGGCAACCCCCAAAGGTCAGGCCAAGGACACCCTGGCCTTCCCCTGCTTCCCACGGGGTTCAGGAGCGGGGTTCCGTCACGGCCGAGGGCAGTGGCTAGGGGCAGCCGGGAGGAGGGTGCGGCCTGGAGGGTCACCTGGCAGGGCCGGTCCCGGCAGGTGGGGCAGTGGGAGATGCCATGCGCCGTGAGGTTGAGGTCGTGGAAGACGATCTCCTCGCCTTGGATGCGCAGCTCTCGGACACAGCCTGGGGGTGGGGCGGGCGGACAGGATGAGCCAAGGTGGGGTTGCCCGGAGGCCCGGGTGACCACGTCCTCCTGGGTGACCACTGGCTCGGCCAGCCCGGGGGGAGGTCTGGCCAGGGCTGCAGGCGGGGGGCAGGGGGGCTCACCTATGAAGCCGCTGCTCAGCCCCGCCTTGGGGATGGCGCCGTAGTCGGGATAGCCGCCCAGGTAGAGCTCCTCGTTCAGGTCCAAGCCCTGGAACTTGCCCTGGGCAGAGGGGACATGGGGAGTGGCAGCCGGGCTGGGCGGAGGTGGGAGAGAGGCCAGGCCTAGGGGGACGGGGCTGGGTCTCACCTGCGAGGTGCCATTGACCGGCGCCAGGCTGCCCACGATCAGGGAGCCCTGGGTGAGGCTTCGCAGTAGGGTCACAGTGTGGAACTGGCCCAGGGCCAGCGGCGTGGGGTGGCGGATGGTAGCCATGCCCGAGCCTGCGTCAAACCTGCTCCGCGGGGCAGGGGTAAGGGGACAGGGCAGGAGAGAGAGAACGTGGGGTCTGTAGGGAGGGCCCCAGGCAAAGGGGTCGACGCCACTGACCGCCTCCCCGCCCGCCCCACCCCTGCCCCTCCCCAAGCCTTCTCCCCCTTACACTGTTCCCTGGGAGCTTGTCCAGAGCTGCCCCTGGGGCTCCAAGTGTGCCTGGCTCCAGGCCCCTGCAGCCTAGCATGTGGCCTCACTGCTCGTCTGAGGACCCTCTCTGCAATCACGTTTCTTTCCTTCTTAGTTTGCGGCTGGTGTCCCCCAACCGGGACATTACATTCCCACAAGGACCAGAATTTGATCCGTTGTGTTTATCTCTCTATCGGTGCCCGGCACACATTCAGAAATGACTGCTGAATGAATGAATGAATGAATGAAGGAGTTCTGGCCAACAGCCTTGCCCTGGAAGGTAGCTCTCAGCATCGCTGAGTATTCAAGCTGCAGTTTTGTGCAGGTCAGAGGCTGGTTCCTCCACCACCGGCCAGTGGGCTGTGCTGACCCTGGCAGAACGGAGGTCATCGAGGATAACAGCCACATCTCCTTCTTCCAGAATGCCCCTGATCGAAAGTCCTGCAGTCTAGTCCCCCAGCCCCCATAAATGGGGAGGGTGAGGGTTCTCACCGGAACTCGGGCCTCCCGCCCACGAGGCCGAAGGAGATGAAGTCGGGCTGCCTGTTGGCCAGGTTGGCAGGGCTCCCTGGGATCTGCTTCTGCCCGTTGTATAGCAGCATCCCTGGTGGGCACAGCTGTATGAGGGCCTCCCCGTCCACGCCCCCACCCCACCGCCCCCACCCCAAGCTGGGGAGCCCGCCCCTCCCTCGGGCACACCCCACGCAGCCAGGGCATCTCACTCTCAGGACAGGACCTCAGACAGAAAGGCCTTGCTGAGAGTCCCTAGAAAGAAGCTGAACTTGCTCCACTTATGAGGGAGGGTCAATCTGAAGAAGGAGCGGGAGGCAGAGAGACTCACCGGAGTAGAGAAGAAGGCCTGGACAGTGCAAGTCAGAGACCCGTAAGAGGAGGGAGGAGACAGATGAGCGAGAGAGAGAGAGAGAGAGAGAGAGGAGGAAAGGGTGAGGGGGGGAGGAGGGAGGCAGAGCGGAGGTGGGGCAGGAGGGTGGGGGCAGTCGCATCATGGCAGACTTGGAGGCGGGAGGCTTGGGTGCAGGCATCTCAGAGGAGTGGATGGAGAAGCAAGGCGGAGGAGAGAGCCAGAGAGGGGGGGCCCGGCAGGTCTGGGGGCCCCGGGACAGGGGGGTCCGAGGACCAGCGGCTGCCAGGGCTGGTGCCACGCTGGCGGGACTGCGGAGATCCCCAGCGTCAGCTCCGCTCCCGCGGCTCACCATCCGCGGAGTCCGGCCGGAAGGTGATCTTGATCTCAAACTTCCTGTAGGCGTCCTTGATGGTGGGCAGCGGCAGGAAGGAGTAGGGGGTCTGCGTGAAGTAGGGCACCACGCGCTCTGCGGGCAGAAAGCACAGTTCCAGACCACACTACTCCGGGTGGGGGCAGGGTGTGGCCGCTCCCCCGGTGGGGGTGGGGGGTGTGTGGTCTCACCTGGCACCTGCAACTGGGCGAAGGCCTTGACCTTGCCCTGGCGGTTGGTGGCGGTGCAGACGTACGTGCCCGCATCCTGGGGTTGGACCGAGGGCAGCAGCAGCATGTGGTTCTCTAGGCGGCTGTCGGGCGGCAGGTTCCCGTCCAGCTGCAGACACACCAGCACTGTGAGCCCGGCTGCGGCCGGCACCTCCGTGGGGCCTGCCTCCCAGCCCCAGCCTGAGGCCCCCACCCTCAGACCCGGAGCGCGGACTCTGGGCCAAGCCTGAGGGTCCTGGGGACAGCGCCACTCAGGCAGACCTGCCGGCCCCCTGCCCTGCAGTTACCTTGCTCCAGGTGATTTCAGGAGCGGGGTAGCCAGAGACCATGCAAGGGAAGACAGCTGTAGAACCCGCGGGCACGCGGACCTCAGGGGGCGTTGAGATCTGGGGCAAGGCTGAGAGGAAGGAGGGGGACGCAGGCTGTCAGCCTGATGGCGGCCACTGCCTGACTCGTTTAATCCTCACGCCTTCCCTGGGAGGGAGGCACTGTCTCCCCGTTTCACAGATGAGGGAGCTGCGGCTGGGAGGCAAAGGAGCCGTTCACTCCTGGCTGCAACGATGGAACCTGGCAGAGCCAGGGCTTGGGGACGTGTCCAACTGACTCCACAGACTGAACCTCGAAAACCCACCGGGCTGGAACATTGTGCAGCCCTTGAGGGACCTGAAAAGGGGGTACTAGGGCAGCGGGGGTGAGTTTGGGGGCGAGTCAGAGGGCCTGGGGTGAAAAGGAATAGCTTTTGAAGAACACACAGATTGTAACTGCCTGGCATCATCTATGCCCGTGTTTCAGTTCTTTGTTTTAATTTTAAAATCTTTAATCTTTTTTGCCATGCCACGTGGCATGTGAGATCTCAGTTCCCTGACCAGTGGACTGAACCCTCACGCCTGGTAGTGGAAGCATGAAGTCTTAACCACTGGGCCACCAGGGAAGCCTCAAGTTTTACTGTCTCGTATATCTGCTTTGTGTCTGTGTTGTCTCTGCCATCAGTGTGGGCTACAGGCGCTCCTCACAGAGCAGGCAGTCCTTCAGGTGAGGACTACGCGTCTGATTTTCTCCTGATGCCCCGTGGCACAGGTTTCCCTGCGAGTTCCAGCTGCCCCAGAGGACCACTCACGTCTATCCCCTGCTGCACCTGCTTGTTAGGAAAAGTGAAAGTGAAAGTGGCTCAGTCGTGTCCAACTCTTTGTGACCCCATGGACCATACAGTCCATGGAATTCTCCAGGCCAGAACACTGGAGTGGGTAGCCTATCCCTTCTCCAGGGGATCTTCCCAACCCAGGAATCAAACCGGGGTCTCCTGCATTGCAGGGGGATTCTTTACCAACTGAGCTACCAGGGAAGCCCTGCTTGTAAGGAAACCCGCTCCCTAAACACCCTGAGCTGAAACTCCCCGCACGAGCGGGAAGAAGGAGGAGGGCAGGGTGGGCAGGAGACGGCCAAGCACCCCGGCCCCCACCGGCCCTCACCTTGCACGAGCAGCAGCACGTGTGACTGAGTGGTGCCTGCGGCGTTGGTGGCGGTGCAGCGGTACTGCCCGGCGTCGGCCAGCTCCACGCGGGCGATCCTGACGATGCCTCCGCTCTGCACGATACCCGGCCGCAGGCGCCCGCCCACTTTGCTCCACGTCACCTGGGGCTTGGGGTCCCCCAGGGCCAGGCACTCGAACTCCACGGCGTGGCCAACCACCACGGACTGCATGGAGGTCCGGATGTTGATGAGTACGGATGGCAGAGCTGGGGAGGACGGCAGTAGATGGGGTGAGGCCGGCTGGCTGAGGCCCGGGCTCTGGGAGGCCGCAGACGACCCCGGGACAGGTGGACACTGCAGCCGAGGCCGCCATCATTTCGCTTGCCTTTTCCTGTGCCCACTTCTCAGCACACTCGTTAGCTCTTTCGTTCATTCACTTCCTCACGGGTGCATCCGCCGTCATTTTCACTGGTTTGTCTAAGCACCCACAAACTCCGCGCATCTTCCTTCTCACCGCCCTCTTTTGCAAGATTCATAAGCCCCCTTACTCTCTGCTAGTGAAAGTTGCTCCATCGTGTCCGACTCTTTGCGACCCCCTGGACTATACAGTCCATGGGATTCTCCGGGCCAGAATACTGGAGTGGGTCGCCTTTCTCTTCTCCAGGGAATCTTCCCAACCCAGGAATCGAACCCAGGTCTCCTGCATTGCAGGTGGACTCTTTACCAGCTGAGCAACCAGGGGAGCCCAGATCTAAGCAAGATACAGTCAAATAATTCTCTTTATTTGTACATATTCAAGGGGTTTCTTTGGAGAAGGAAATGGCAACCCACTCCAGTATTCTTGCCTGGAAAATTCCATTAACAAAGGAGCCTGGTGGCTACAGTCCATGCGGTTGCAAAGAGTTGGACATCAGAGTGACTATCACTCACTCAAGGGGTTTCTTGGGGAATATGGTCCCTAAGCCTTTCATCTCTGTCCCCTGCTCTTAGCAGAAGCCTGAAGCCACCCTCCTACCTTGGACAACCAGCTGGGCACTGGCCTGGGCCTGCCCCCATGGTCCCTGGGCCTGGCACACATAGGTTCCTTGGCAATTCTGGTCCAAGTTCTGGATTCTGTGAAGAAACAAATAAGACATCGATGAATAAAAACAATTGCTGAGAATATTTGGCAACTGTGTAGGAGTTAAAAGCTGTCAGAGATCACCACAGGATGTAAATTTCTAGTCTCCCCAGAACCCTGGGAGACAGGCAGGCAGGGTGAATGTCGCCACACCCATTTCACACCAAGACCTTCTAGTCTAGAGCTCAAGGTCACACAGTTGTCAGGCAGCAGAGCTGCAGTCTGGGCCACGTGTGTGTATCTGGCCCCAGACCCTGTTCCACTTGCCTTTAACAACAATAAGACATGGGCCACTGAGGACTGCAGCCCCTCCCTATGCTGAGCGCTGTGCTCAGTGCTCTGGGGTCTCGCATAACCCACTGCATGACAGACAGCCCGAGGCTCAGGGAGGTGAAGTGACTTCTCAAGGCCATCATTGCACGCTCAGCCCTCCCTGTAGGGCAGGGGTTCTAACAGCCCCACTGTTTGCCTGGGTGGGAGCCCCACCCCACTCACCGGAGCACCCCATCATGCACACTGTGTGCCTGGGCTGGGGCACCCCACCCCACTCACCGGAGCACCCCATCATGCACGCTGTGTGCCTGGGGGGGCCCCACCCCACTCACTGGAGCACCCCACCATGCATGCTGTGTGCCCGGGGTGGGGCGCCCCTCCCCACTCACCGGAGCACCCCATCATGCACACTGTGGCCGGGAGGCAGCGGACCCCCTTCCTTGACCCAGCGGAGCTGGGTGCCTGGGTCGCTGGGCACGACGCAGTGGAACTCCACGCTGGCCCCTATACTCTTAGTCTCCAGCTGAGGCGTGACCTGGACTGTGGGTGTGGATCCTGCTGGTGCGGGCGTGGCAGGGAGAGAGCCAGAGGGGCCTGCGGGGACAGGTACGAGGTTGTGAGAGTGTGTGTGTGTGTGTGATATCTCCGATGCGGCGCCAGGACCCGGGAACCCCCATCCTAACATTCAAAGGACGTTCTTCTCCCATTTGCCTCTCTGACCAGGGTAAAAAGACCTTTTACTGGCAGATTCATTTACCTGCTCACTTGTTTAATTATTTATTCAACACATATAAGGGTCTGTGGGGACTTCCCTGGTGGTCCAGTAATGAAGAAACCACCTCCCGAGGCAAGGGACGCAGGTTCAACCCCTGGTCAGGGAACTGAGGTTCCACATGCCGTAGGACAGCTAAGCCTGCAAGCCCCACCTGCAGAGCCTGGGTCACGACTAGAGAGACGACTGCACACTGCAATGAAAGGTCCTATGTGCTGCGGTTAAGACCCAACGCAGCCAAATAAGTGCGTATGAAAGAAAAAAAGTCTGTGAAGTGCTGGACTGTGCTTTCACAGGCTCCTGGACTTCGGGAGGGTTCAGTCTTGGAAAGATTCAGACATTTGAAGGAAGGACAGCAAAGGCTATTCTGACCCTAGTCTAAAACAGGAGGGGGCTTCCCTGGTGGCGCAGGGGATAGGAATCTGCCTGCCAGTGCAGGGGAACACGGGTTTGATCCCTGATCTAAGAAGATGCTCCTTGCCACTGAGCAACTAAGCCCGGGCACCACAACTACAGAAGCCTATGCTTTGGAGCCCAGGAGCTGCAACTGCTCAGCCCGCAGACCACAGGGTCTAAAGCCCCAAGAGAAGTCACTGCACCACAAGAGTAGCCCCCACTTCTGCAACTTGAGAAGGCCCTGCAAAGCAGTGAAGACCATCACAGCCAAAATCAATCAATCAATCAATAAGTGAATACAAATTTACAGAAAATAGGAAGATCCCAGGTGAGGGCACCTACCTGTCCGGGTAGGTGAGTGGGTCAAATGCATATTACCACCATTTACCAAGCGCCCACTACCTGCTCCAGGCTCTACATACATGTATCTTTCTAAGTCAGCCTTTGTGCTAGCCTCGTCCTCTCTACTCGACAGGATGAAAACAATGAAGCTTGAGATCCACTGACTTGGCCAAGGTCGCACAGGCATCAAGCCACGGAGCTGGGGCATTGAACCCAGGACCCGGGCTGACTCTGGCCCGGAGCTCCCGAGGAGACCACGGAGACGCTGGATTCCCTGGAAACCTGCTGAGAGCCTGGGCAGCTGGGGTGCTGCCCCAGCACACACTCCTTGTGGTCACCGTCTGGCATTTACACAGCCCGTTCTTGCTGTGGGTGGACAAGCCCGGAGCTGCTAGGTCCAGATTCAGGCCCTGCCCTGATTGTCCAGTCCGGCAGGTGAGGCAGGCTGGGGTACTTATGTAAACACAGCCTCCGGCAGTGTGAGGTCAATGCCCAGGAGCGGGGCGGGGGACACAGCGGTGAGAGCTACAGGTGCTGAGAACAGTGAGGCGGGTCTTTCTGGAGGAGGCAGGCCTGCCTCGGGCCTTGGGGAACAGGGGAAAGGCAGGAGTTCCCGCTAGAGTAATCAAGGGGGCGCTCTGTGCCCCAAGTGAAGCGCCAGCTATGGGGCAAGTGAAGGGCTCAGATGAGCGCCTAGAGGAAAAACGGACCCCTGTCCTGCCCAGCCCGAGCCGCGGCCGCTCACCTCGGACGAGCACCTGGGCGAAGGCCTCGGCCAAGCCCACCCTGTTGGTGACCTGGCAGCGGTAGCGGCCCGAGTCCTCGGGGGCTGCGGCCTCGAACAGCAGCAGCTCGTTCCTGGCGGTGGCGCCCGCCGGGAGGTGGCCACCCACGCGGCTCCACTGGAAGGTCAGCGGGGGTGTCCCGTGAGCCAGGCACTGCAGCTGCACGGCCTCCCCGGCTCGCACCGAGGCGTGCTCCGGGACGGTGGTGGCGTAGGGCGGGCCTGGGGTCGGGGGTGGGGGAGACACAGAGGTCAGGGCGGCAGCTGGTGCTGGGCCCCAGCAACTGGCCAAAGGGACCGGCGAAGCCGAAGGATGCTGAGCCCCGGGGACTGCGGATGAGGGCAGGCCAAGTCCCAGGCAGGCATATGCGTGCTAGGGGAGGGCAGGCTCCCGGGGCCTGAGGGGCCTGCGACCCTCCAGATGGGGCTCCTGGGGTTCCATCTGGGACGGATGTGGAGCCTGGCTGGGGGTGGTGAGGGGCGCTTGGACCTCCATGCGGTGCAGAGACGGTAGCCTGGGGAGGGCGGGCCAGGGCCTTACTCTCTACGTGCAGGACGACGGTGGCCTCCGCGTGCCCGGCCGGGCTGGAGGCGTTGCAGATGTACTGGCCCGAGTCCTGCTGGGCCACCCGCGGGATGATGAGCGTGTCGCCTTCCAGCCGGTGCTGCCAGGGCAGTGGGGAGCGCAGCTTGGACCAGTGGATGGTGGGCTTGGGGCTGCCTGTAGAGTGGACCAGCAGAGGTTGGTCTGGGCTGTCCCCCAGGATTGGCTGGGGGGCGGCATGGTCAGGAAGGGACCTGGGTGAGCTTGCTCCTTCATGGGGGCCACTAAGCGGGCCCCTCAGCCATCGCTGGGTGACTGCCCCCTCCCTGGGCATGACACCGTCTTTGGGTCTCCAAAGATGTCTAAATTCCGGGCCTGTGCCCCCGCCCGCCTCGTGGGCCCGCGCCCCCGCCCACCCGTGGGCCCGTGCCCGTCTGCACCTGTGGCTGAACAGCGCAGGGTGGCTGTGTGTCCGGCTTCCACGGTCAGCTCGACTTCTTCCACCTGGACCTGGGGGGCCCCCGGGGCCACGGCACCCGTGTCTACAATCACTTCCACTCGCTTCTGCGCCGTGCCCAGTGCGTTCTGAGCTAGGCAGACGTAGGTGCCCGCATCTGACGGTTTAGCTGATGAAATCTGGAAGAAGCAAGGGTCTTGGTTAGGGGGCCCTCGAGGGGGGTACCTTGGCGGCAGCCCCTAGCTTTTGGCTTGGTTTTAAACTCTTTCCTCTACTTGTTCATCTGTTTTTAGCTTTCCTATTTGACTGGCTACTTGAGGGCTCACATTTAAGACGTCCCACCAGTCCACACATTTACTTGTCTATCCAGTCACCCCACCCCTCTGTTCATCCATCCATATACCATCCACCCATCTACCCTCCCACCCATCTATCCACTCATCCACCCATCTACCTACCCACCCACTCACCCATCTACCCACTCATCCATCCACCTACTTACCCACCCACCCATCCATCTATCCATCCATCTACTCACCCATCCATCCATCTACCCATCCACCGACCCATCCATCCATCCACCCACCCATCTATCCATCCACTGACCCACCCCACCACTCATCCTTCAATCCGTTCTTTCCTCCTTCCCTTTTCTCCACTTTCCTTCTTTCTTCCTGACTGTCTTCCAATCTACCCATCATCCGCCTAACCCTCCCCTTCTCCATCAATTCATCACCCATCTGGTGACCCACCACTCTCTCCTCCAAGTATCTGCTCAAGGATGGGCTCTGACTGGGCCTCAGATCCAGAGATGAGACCTCCCTGGCCTCACCTGCAGTACTGTGTGGCTGTCCAGGAGCCCATGCGCCCGCTGCTCCAAGTGGGTGGGGGCACCGATCCGGGTCCAGCGAGCAGAAGATCGGGGCTCCCCGGAACTGACACACTCCAGGGTGACGTCCTTCCCCAGCTTCACCCGCACAGGGCCCTCGGGGAGCACGGACACCACAGGGGGCCCTGTCCAGGGGAGCGGCACGGCTGATACACACGCGGGGCCCTGCCGATCACGTGCCCTGTCACAGCCCCCTTGTCGGCAGCTGCCAGTGGGCACTGGTCCCCCCACTGAACCCACGTAGGGACCGAGGCTCAGAGATGGAGAATGCCCAAGAGAGAGGCGAGGGGCAGAGGTGGGAATTGGGGCTGGAAACAGGAAGGCAGAGCCTGCGGGGTCGAAGGCCCTCACCATGCACGCTGAGGCTCACAACACTCTGGGCCACGCCGTAGGCATTGGAAGCCACGCAGCGGTAGGCACCGTGGTTGCTGGGCCGGGCGCCCACGATGGTGATGATGGAGCCATTGGGGCTGATGCGGACGTTGTCTGGCATCAGGGAGGGTACGGTCAGTGAGGGTGTCCTCCTGCCTGGGAGCTGCCAGGAGGCGCACCAGCGCCCCGTGCCCCAACCCCTCTGGTCTGGGTGTATCCAGCTCACGAGGTCCCAGGCATGGCCAATGAAGATGGAGACACTTCTGGGTCCGGCCCTGTCCCCATCCACATTGGGACACCCAGACCCCAGGGAGAAGGGCTTTACCCAGGGTCACACGGTGAGTTTGGTGCCAGGGTCCCCTCCACCCAGCCTCCAGTGGTGGTCATCGTGCATTCGTACCCATCTCCAGCCCCCCCTGCACCCGGTCCAGCTCACCCTCCAGCTCCTGGTTCCGAGTCTTCCACTCAAGGCTGATGGGGACTGCCCCATCATGGACGAGGCACTTGAAGCTGGCATCTTGGCCCTGCTGCACGGTGCTGCTGGGCGGGTCAATGGAGATCACAGGGCTCCTAAGACCTGGGGGGCAGAGGGCTGGGCTGGGCAGGGCTGTGTGGGTTCCAGGGTCTCCCCGCCTCCCCTGGCCCATGGTGTCTGCCTCACTCACGGTAGGAGGACCCCGCGCTGGGTGGGACAGTGATGGTGAAGGAGGCTTCCTGCTCGGACCCTGAGCCGCCAACCACGCGGCACACGTATTCTCCAGAGTCAGACTGGGAGACGTGGTGGAGCCGTAGCCGGGAGCCGTGGGTCTGTCGGAATGATGAGGGGTGGCCGTCATGCCAAAGCACTTGGGGCAGGGCAAGCCCCCGAGCCCAGCTGTGCCAGTGTGTAAAGAGTTCTCCCTTGGGTCTCAGGAGCTCAGAGCTCCAGCTGGAGAGGGGAGGGTGGTTCACAGACACCTACAAGCCCAACATATCCCCTTTGTAGAGGGGGAAACTGGCTCAGAAGATGATTCAGCAGCAGAGCCAGGAGAAGAACCCAGGTCTCTTGACTCTCCGGCTGGTGATAACTCCTTGCAGGAAAGCATTTGATCCCCTGGGGTCCCCAAGCAGGCCGGGGTTTGTATGGAGAAGGTCGAGGAGGCAGAAGGTAACCGCAGGTCAGACCTGGCCCACTCTGGATTCCTCCCCATCCAGGGCCCCGTACCTGGTGCCGGGCGGGCAGGCTGCCCCCACGCTTGTGCCAGGTGACCTGGGCGTGGGCCTGCCCGGGGACCACGCAGTTCAGATCGACGGTCTGCCCTTCGGTCACGTGGGAGGAGGAGGCCTCGATGTGGATGGGCTGGGCGAGTCCTGGGGCTGTGGACACAACGGGCGGTGGGTGAGAAAGCCGAGGCTCTGGGGGTGCAGGCAGATGCCGAAGGCGGGGGGCAGTGAGCGCCAGCCGGTGCTCCTTGGAGGTGCGCTGGCTTCAGAGCAGCTGACGTGGCTGAGTGCCGCTGACTTAAGAAGAGTCTTGGTCCCCTGGGGGCTGGGGTGCCACGTGAGACCTTGGTCCCCAGTGGTTGGGGACCTTCCTGCAGCCAAGGGCTAGAGCCCTGTGGGAGAGCAGGAGGAACAAGGCCAGGAAGGGGCCCCAAGCCTGCGCCCCAGCACCACCCGCGGCTCTTGTCGCTCACCAGGAATGGGACGTGGGCTGGAAGCCTCGATTGTGACCAGGACGGAAGCCTCCAGGGTGCCCGAGCTGCTGGACACTTGGCAGGAGTATTCGCCAGAGTCGGCTGGGGACACGTGGTTCAGCCTCAGCAGTGGGCCGTGGACCTGGCCAGGGTGGGGAGAGTGAACTTGGCGGGGGGTGGAGGCCGGTGGCCAAGTTTTTCAGTTGCCCCAGCCCTGACACCCGTCCCACAGAACCGTCACGGGCCACTGCGGAGGCGGTCTCCTGCCAAAGGCGACCCCCTTCTGACATTAGACACTGCAGAGGATGTTTTCTGTTACATTTTTCCTGGCAGGAGCAAGCAGTGTCATGAGTAAGAGTGTTCTTTTCTGTTTTTTTGTTTGTTTTTTTAATTTTTGGCTGTACTCTGTAGCATGTTGGATCTTAGTTCCCCAGCCAGGGATTGAACCCATTCCCCCTGCACTGGAGTCTTAACCACTGGGGAAGTTCAAGAGGTGTCCTTTCCTAATTCATGCCAAGGTTCTGGGCAGCCCTTGATATGAAGGGTTTAGCCCAACCATGTCCAGCTTGCCCTTGACCCCCTGACCCCCAGTGACCTTCTGCCATTTCTCCTGAAGCCTTGAATGTGCTGGGGCCACCTTCCCTCCTGGGCAGGGGGAGTGGGGAGGGGGTGCCCGCACCCTGCTTTCTTCAGACTCCATACCTGGTGCCGAGCAGGGAGGCTGCCTCCACGCCTGTGCCAGGTGACCTGAGCATGGGCCTGGCCGGGCACCACGCATTTCAGATCCAGGGTCTGCCCTTCGGCCACGTGGGAGGAGGAGGTCTCGATGCGGATGGGTGGAGCTCCGCCCGGGGCTGGCCCACAGGGAGAAGTCAGTGAGCTGGGGCTCCGTGCACCCTCAGCCCCTGCCCCTGGGTGCCCAGGTGTTCAGAGGCTACTCGACGACAGTCCTGATTGCCCCCTTCCCGTTCCTCTGAGGCCTGGAGCAGCTGGGTTAGCCAGGGGCACAGAGGCGCCTCATTCTCTAGACGATGGCCCACCATCTCCTGAGCTCACATCATCGCGGGCGGCCGGGGCTCAGGGCCGGGGCCCTCCACACGGATCACTAATGTTTCCCGGACTTGCATAGTATGTGGCTAAGAACCAGGCTCTGGGGCCACACTGCCTGAGTTCAAAACCCAGCCCTGCCATTTATCAGTTGTAGAACCTTTGGAAAGCTATTAAAAAAAAACTAAACTAAATGAACAAACAAACAAACAAAAAAAACCTTTCCATGCGTCAGTTTCCCCATCTGTAAAACAGAGAGAACCATCATACCAACCGCAAACGCTTACTGTGAGGGTGAAATGAGTTCCTATGTGTAAATATACCAGGGCCCACCACCTAATAAGTGTGTATCATGCTCATTACTCAGCAGCTCAGGTACTATTATCACGAATCCTCTTACAGCCACACGCTGCCTGTGCTGTTAATTCCTTTCCATTTTCCTTTTTAAGTGAGTCACTGAAGATGACCCTTAAATACACAGCCCCATTATAGGCAATGATTTCCATGCAATTATGACAGGTCTGACTTGTTGTTGTTTTTGTCCAGTATACCACCATCGATATAAAAGGTGTTTATCAGGGTACCACTTAAAATCACCCTCTCTGACCCCAGAGGTGCAAGTTGCAGCCTTTTAAGGAACCTGTGTCATGGTTGCAAGGGCTCTACCAGCCCCACTAGACCAGATGCAGAAAGGGACACACAGGAGTGGCTCGTGTAACATTTCAGAGCGTGGACAGAGTGCTGGGGGCTCAAGCCCCACAAGCCAGACTCTTGGCTCTGTGTTCTCGGGCCCCTGGGGACAAAACCCGTTCGCTCTGGCTCCCGACCTTGGTCCCCTCCTCACCTCCCTCCTCCAGCCTCCCAGCCCCACTGCAGGGATCCTCACCGGGGACGACAACACTGCCAGAGCCGGAAGCTTCAATGGTGACCAGGACGGAGGCCTCCAGGGGCCCAGAGCCGAGGGCCACGCGGCACACGTACTCGCCCGAGTCGGCCGGGGACACCCGGTGCAGCCGCAGCCGTGAGCCGTGGGTCTGAGGGGCACGGCGCGGGAGAGAAGCAGAAGTGAGGCGGCGTGGAGGATCAGCCCTTGGAGGCCGGGGCCCGGGGCTCAGCCTCTGACCCAGGCAGGCCCCGTGTCCCACGGGGGGCTCCCAGGTCTCCCTCCCGGGCAGGGCGTGAGGGACAGGCCCCAAGCCGGGGCGCCCACATCCAGCAGCCCTCCTACTAGGTCCTGCCCCGCGCTCACGCCCCCACCTGGTGGTGAGCCGGGAGGCTGCCTCCACGCCTGTGCCACGTGACCTGTGCGTGGGCCTGGCCGGGGACCACGCAATTCAGATCCAGGGTCTGCCCTTCGGCCACGTGGGAAGACGACGACTCGATCCTGATGGGCATGGTCCCACCGGGGCCTGGGGGCACAGAGACAGAGAGCCGGGGCTTTGGTCCTAAGTCATTTGGGAGCCTCAACTGCAGAAATTCCCACTGCCCCCCAGGTAGGAACGCTAACACTTATTACAGGATGCCAGGCACTGTTCTAAGTGCTTTCTGTGCATTACCAACTCATGTCAGCCTCACAAAATTCACCGACTTCCTGCGATGATGGGCGCGTTTACCACCCACACTGATGCAGTAGCAGCTACCAGCTAGCACAGCTCCTGTGCACTTGGTTATTGAAACATGAAGGCCAAGCGTGGCTAGTGGCCACTGTACGGGACAGCTCTCTGAGGCTGAAAGGACCCATGTCCCCGTTTCACTGACGATGGTACCGAAGCCGAGAGGGGAATCTCTCCCTCAAGGTCCTTAGTGGCGCTGGCAGGGTGTGAACCCAGGCTTCTTTCTGGGGAACCCTCGTCCTGGCCCACCACCTCGTCTGAGTGCCCTGACTACAGAGCCCTTCTTCCCCAGGAAACACAGGTACCAGCATCTCCCACTCCCTTCCTGGGTCACTCACTGGACTCACCGGAGGGGCCACCAGTGCCGGGGGTGACTGAGACCACGATGGAGGCCTCCAGGGCATCGATGTTGTTGTTGGCCCGGCACACATACTCGCCTGAATCTGCCACGGACATCTGGTGCAGCCTTAGGCGGGAGCCGTGGGCCTGGGGGTGCAGAGATGGAGGGGGTTGAGGGGCTGAGGGGTCACTGGCTGGATCAGGCCTCCTCCATCAGACCGGCTGAGGCCACCCTCTGTCTTGTCTCAGCAGGAGGAAGGACCAGCAGCTAACGCTTCGGGCCGCTTGCCCTGGGGGCTGTCCCTGAGGTGCCCACCCCACGGCCGGGCTCCGCTCCATACCTGGTGTCGAGCAGGAAGGCTGCCCCCACGCTTGTACCACGTGATGGTGGCCTGGGGCTGCCCAGCAACCACGCAGTTCAGATCCAGGGTCTGCCCTTCGACCACCGTGGGGGACGAGGACTCGATCCTGATCGGTGGGGAGACACTGGGCACTGGGGACCGAGAGAATGGGCCAGACAGCCGGAGTTAGACGGCAGTGACCAGTGCCAGGACCTCACTACCTCCCCCGGCACCCACTCGCCTGACCCCCTGTCCTCGGCAGTGCTCACCGTGGGAGGAGTCACTGCCCTGGATGGTGACGATGAGTGAGGTCTCCTGGGAGCCAGCACCGTTACTGACATGGCACACGTACTCACCCGAGTCTGCGGGTGTCACCTGGGGGATCCGAAGCCTGGAGCCCACGATCTAAGGCGGAGCAGGTGTCAGTGGGTTGGGGCGCGGCCCCTCCACCTCTCCCAGACTCTGGCATCCTTGCTGCCTTGCTTTGGGGAGGGTTGGGGGGGGCCCTGCCCCCATCCTGGTCTCCTCCTGAACTCCGTCAATGGCCTTTCTGAGCTTCTGGGCTGGGTGCAGGGTGCCTCCAGCCTTTGCACTCTTTCTCAGCCGTCACCCCTCCAGCAAGCCCGCCGAGGCCCTCCGTGGGGACTCTTTCTACAGGGCTGTCATACGGCACACCTGCCTTGCCCATTAGTCTTTGAGCTACCCGCGGGCATGCCTGGTCTCATCCCCTTAGAATTCTCAGTGGCGGGAGTGGGACGTGGCCTGGAGCAGGTTCTCGGGGAAGGGCCAGGAGTGAGCGAATCACAGAATGTTCTGTGCTGGACCCACGCGGGCCAGTGGGACTCCTCTCGGTGTCCCCAGCACTGGCCAGGACCCCTCTGGCAAGAACGCTCTTTGTGTGTTGAATGACTGAATGAGCACAGAGGAGGGCTGTGAGGAGCTCCTCCCGGTTCCCATGGGGGCCAGCCACGCCCCCCGGCGTGCACCCTCCCTGCTCGCTGGCTCCATACCTGGTGCCGGCTGGGGAGGCTGCCTCCACGCTTGTACCAGGTGATGGTATGGGGGGCTTGGCTGGCCACCAGGCAGTTAAGGTCCAGAGTGCGCCCGTTGGCCAGGGAGTCAGAGGAGGACTCGATGCGGACAGGGTACACCACGTTCTGGTCTGGGAGTGGGGAGAGAGGGGGGTCAGGGTGTGGGGGCCAGCGAGGGTGGAGTGGCCCCTCCCAGCCCGTCTGCGGCGACCCTGGGACACTCACAGCGGGTGGGGCCACGGCGCTGCTGGATGGTGACGAGGACCGAGGCCTCCTGGGTGCCTGAGCCGCTGACCACGCGGCACACGTACTCCCCGGAGTCCGCCGGAGTCATCTGGGGCAGCCGCAGCCTGGAGCCGTGAACCTGGGAGGCCAGGCGGGCTCAGAGCTGTGCTGGGGCTCACGGTTCAGGCCTCCTTCCCTGGCCGCCCCCACCCAGCCTGAAAGAGCCTGAGGGAAGCTCTTCCAGGGAGAACCAGCACTCAGGACCCTTCAGCTCCTTTGACGGGGTTTTGGGACTGGGTCTAGTGGGAGGAAGTAGAGGCTCAGCATTTGTGGATGTCCGATGGAGCAGGTGGATTCCCTAATAGTTGAGTTGGTAAAGAATCCACCTGCAATGCAGGAGACCCCGGTTTGATTCCTGGGTTGGGAAGATCCGCTGGAGAAGGGATAGGTTACCCACTCTAGTATTCTTGGGCTTCCCTTGTGGCTCAGCTGGTAAAGAATCTGCCTGCAATGCAGGGAGACCTGGGTTCGATCCCTGGGTTGGGAAGATCTCCTGGAGAAGGGAAAGGCTACCCACTCCAGTATTTTGGCCTGGAGAATTCCATGGACTATAAAGCCCATGGGGTCGCAAACAGTCAGACACAACTGAGTGACTTTAAAGTTCACTTTCACTATGGAGCAGGTGAGCTAGGCAGTGTGAGCCCATTTGACAGATGAGGACACTGAGTCTTAGGGAAGTCAAAGGACTGGCCAGGCAAGATGGCAGAGCAATATCCGAACTCAAAGCTCCTCACTCTGCAGTCTCGAGGGTCCTTCAGGCCCCCTCCCCGCTTAGCTCCCTGCCTCCTACCTGGTGCCGGGCGGGCAGGCTGCCCCCACGCTTGTGCCACGTGACCTGGGCGTGGGGCTGCCCAGAAACCAGGCAGTTCAGATCCAGCGTCTGTCCTTCAGCCACGTGTGAGGAGGATGACTCGATCCGGACCGGGGGGGTGACCCCCAGCGCTGGGGACAGAGGGCAGAGAGTGAATCCCCAGCTGGGAGGAGGCGGGGAGGGGAGGGTGTGAGTGGAGGTAGGGTCTGCTGGTTTCTGGGGTCCTGCCTTTGCTGGAGTGGGGAGCCTCCCCCCCGAACCCCCATCACTCACCAGGCACAGAGTCTACAGGCTCAATGCTGACCAGGACAGAGGACTCCAGGGGCACTGAACCGCCCACCACTCGGCACACGTACTCGCCCGAGTCGGCCGGAGACACCTGGTACAGTCTCAGCAGGGAGCCGTGGGTCTGGCCAGAATGGAGGTGGGGTCAGAGGGGGCCCTCTCAGGACCCTCGCGCTGATCACCTGCCGCCCTGCCTCACTCTGAGCCTGAGAACTGACTTTTAACTCCATTCTGCTCAGAGGTGGAGAAGTGGCTGTCTCATCCCAGGACCAGGGGTGGTCAGGAGAAGCCATGGGGAACTGAGCAAACACTAACACCACACTCCATCAACTTCTGGACACATTTAAAATAAAAAAAAAATAGGATGGAGCTGGTAACATGCATATTACTTTTGCATTATTATTATTTTTGGGTGTCACCGTGTGGCCTATGGAATCCCAGCTCTCCAACCAGGGACTGAAACCAGGCCCTTGGCAGTGAAAACACAGAGTCCTAACCACTGCACAGGCAGGGAATTCCCTAGACACACTTTTAAACGCCTCTGAAATCAATATGCATCTAATAGCGAATTACAAACGGCAGGGTTTTCTTCTTCTTTTTTTACCTCAGAGGTACATAAAGTAACAGTGCATCTTACAATCAGTGGCATCCTAAATGCTACAGAATATATCAATACTAACAGCTACTGACGTGACACTAATACAGCTCTAGCACTTTCAGTGAGCCAGAACTCTGAGCACTTTGCATGCAAATTAGTTCCCTTCATCCTTAAGATAATTCTGTAAGGTTAGTACGATCGTTACCGTTTTACAGATGCTGAAAATACGCTACAGAGAGATTGAGTGATTTGCCCAAACGACTAGGTGGGGGAAGCGGCAGTCACACTCCACTTGGGCTGACCGGTCAGAGCGTCTGGGCTCTGAGCATCGCATCACACACCTGCGCAGAGGGGTCCAGGGCCTCTCCGCCTCAGAGGAGCCTCCTGCTCTCCCACCCCTGACCTCCCCTTCCCAGGGGCCTCCCTCCCGTCCCCTCCTCGGCCTGTCCCTCCTCCAGTCCCGTACCTGGTGCCGGGCGGGCAGGCTGCCCCCACGCTTGTGCCACGTGACCTGGGCGTGGGGCTGCCCGGGGACCACACAGTTCAGATCCAGGGTCTGCCCTTCAGCCACATGGGAGGAAGAGGGCTCGATGCGGACGGGCTGGGTGCCACCAGGAGCTGGGGGAGGAGATGGTCACTCAGTCAGTCAGGCCTCTGCAGCGGCCCCGGCCTTTCCCCTTTTCCCTCCAAGCCCAGGCCGGCTGGCCCCACTCACGGTAGGCGAAGTTGGCGCCCTGGGTCTTGGTGACTGTGACTGTGATGGAGGCCTCCACGCCGTTGCTGGCCCTGCAGACATACTCGCCTGCGTCCGCTGGGGAGGCCTGGAAGATGTACAAGCGGGAGCCACGCACCTGGACAGACGCGGGCAGGGGTGTGAGCGGGGTGCTTCCCAGAGCCCGGCGGGCGCCCCATACCCTATTCCTCCGAGCTCAGCTCCCTCCGCGCCCTGTGGTCTGCAGTGTAGCCCTGGCTGGCCACCTCCCACCTTTCTGCCCCCGGGTACCTGGTGCCGGGCAGGGAGGGTGCCCCCACGTTTGTACCACGTGACCGGGGCGTGGGCATGGCCTGCCACCACGCAGTTCAGGTCCAGGGTCTGCCCCTCGGCCACTGTGGGGGACGAGGACTCGATCCTGACGGGAGGGACGGGTCCCGGGGCTGCGGGGAGAGGGGATGGGTCATAGATGCCTCCCAGGGGAGACGGCCAGAACTGCCCACCCTGGAGCTGGCTCGGCCTGGTGGGTTTAGAGTTAGAGGCCTCCTGGGCTTGAGGTCCTCAGCAGAGCAGCCTTGGGGAGGGGGCTGGAGCAGGAGCCCAGGCTTGCAGAGGGGTGTGAGGAAGAGGGAGGGAGGGATGAGGATAACTGAGGCTGGGAGAGAGGCAGGGGCGGGAAGGCGCGTAAGTGGGCCAGACGGAACAGCGATGCGAAGATGGCGGGTTATTCAGGAACGCGGAGGCCACCTGGGCCGGGCCCTGTGGCCAGCGCCGGCGTGGGCCTCCCAGCCCTGATCTCCACGTCAGCAACAGGAGTCACGAGCCCTCGGGAAGGCCCTCGGGCCCCTGCCAGCCTGTCACTGACTGTCCACTCACCAGGGATGGTGCCGGCGTCAGAGGCCTCGATGGAGACCAGGACGGAAGTCTCGAGGGGCCCAGAGCCCAGGACCACGCGGCACACATACTCTCCCGAGTCGGCTGGGGACACCTGGTGCAGCCGCAGCAGCGAGCCGTGGGTCTGAACGCAACCGGGGAGGGTCAGGAGGGGGCTGGAGCTGCTCCGTGCAGCCCCTCCTGCAGGCTGGCCCTGGGCCGGGGGAGGGGTGCGGTGGGCTGCTCTACCTGGTGCCGCGCGGGGAGGCTGCCGCCACGTTTGTACCACGTGACCTGGGCGTGGGCCTGCCCGGGGACCACGCAGTTCAGATCCAGCGTCTGCCCTTCGGCCACGTGAGAGGAGGAGGGCTCGATGCGGACGGGCTGGGTACCGCCTGGAGCTGGGGCTCCACCGGGAGCTGGGGCGCAGAGGAGCTGGTCAGTGGCCAGGGCTCCTGAACTCCCCACTCCCCACCCTGCAGCCCTGGGGTCTGACCAGGCCTGAGCTCGGGAGGACGGATGGGAGCCCTGGGGGCTGGGACCACACTGGCGGGGCCAGCTAGACCCTTTTTTCCCCTCTCTGACCTTCAACCTGCCGTTCCAGGCCCATCTGCCTGCCCACCTAGACCTTGACCCGTGACGAGCTGCTCTGGCTCGCAGGGAACCAGAGTCCTTTAGCACCTTGGGGTGGGGCGGGCCACAGGATGCCGACGATCACTCCCCAGCCCCTTTCTTCAGAGTGTGTGCTGTGCATCCGCAGTACACTAGGGGATGCTGTCCCCATTTCACACGTGAGGAAACTGAGGCCCCCAGAGGTACAATAACCAGTCCAAGGCTGGCTGAACCAGGACTGCCGGGACTTGAGCGCAGGTCAACCCGACTCCCAGCTCAGAGCTCAACCCTGACTGCTACTTCCTGACGAATTCCGGAAACAGTACCCTCCCCATGGGGGTCTCTGTAAGTCAGGTCAAACTGTCTCCACCCTCAGACCCCTCATCTCTCCTCGAGGGGAAGGAGGCGATTGGAGCCTGCCAGGAGCGCCTCTTCCTGTCTGGATAGCACCGAAGAGACCCCGGGGCGCCATCCTCGGGAATACAGGGGAGGCCGGAGGGCTCAGCCCTCGCCCAGCCCCTCCAGCTCCTCACCTGGGGTGTAGCCGGGGCCTGGATGGCGGCTGTGGAGGACAGAGACGATGATGGAGGCCTCCTTGGGGCCTGAATCGTTCTCCACTCGGCACACATATTCTCCAGAATCGGCTGGTGATACCTGGGGCAGACGCAGCCGGGAGCCGTGCACCTAGGCCAGGTAAGGACAGAGGTTTGCGAGGATGGGAGGGGCTCTGGTCGCCGTCCCCTCTGCGCCTGGCTCCGCCCGGGACTGCCCCAAAGGGGGCTGCAGAGAGAGCGAAATAAGGGCGGGCCCTGCTCGTGCAGAGCATCTCCTCCTGGGACGTGACGGACCACTCCTCGGGGGGCTCCCACCACAGGGCTCAGGGACCCTCGTACCTGGGCGTGGGGAGGCAGGCTGCCCCCTCGCTTGTACCACGTGATCTGGCTGTGGGCCAGCCCTGCCACCACACAGTTGAGGTCCAGGGTCTGTCCTTCGGTCACAGAAGGCGAGGAGGACTCAATCCTGACCGGTGGGGTGGTGGCACCTGGGATGGGAGGCGGGGTTGGCGGGGGAGTGAGGCAACCGCGGGGGAGCCCCGGCTGGCCCTCCGATGCCTCCGAGCCCCTGGAGGCCCCGCACCTGGAAGGACGACCACTTGAATCCGGGCCTGAGCAGTGCCCGCAGGGCTGGTGGCCACACAGAGGTAGAAGCCAGCATCGGCGGCCGTGATGGCGGGGATGAGCAGGGTGGCAATGTCTGTGCGCTCTGCACGGGCCTGCCACACAGGGAGAAGGGGTCAGAGGCAGCCTGGCATGGGCTGGCCAGGGAGGGCGGGCAGAGGCGTACAGGCCAGCTCAGAGCCGGGATCGGGGCCCCGGGTGGGCACCCAGGCAGCAAAGCAGGAGGCTGACAGCTTCCCCCTGCCAGGACACCCGGAGTGGGAATTCTGAGCACAGCAGCCTCTTGGAAGTGGAGGGAACTGGAGGAGGAGAGGGGAGGGGCAGAGGGCAGGTGCTGGGACTCGGCTGAGCCGGGCAGGTACCCTCACCTGTGGGGGGAGGCTGCCCCCTTCCTTCCTCCAGGTGATGGTGGCACTGGGCACCCCCGCGGCCCTGCAGTACAGCCTGACGGTGCGGCCTTCGTGTACCTGGGTCCTCTCTGGGCTCACCTGGACCCTGGGCCCGCTGCCCCCTGCAGACAGAACCCTGTGAGAACACCTCCCCACGGCTGCCAGGGCCAGCCCCCACCGCCTCCCCGCTCAGCCCAGTTCTCTCACCGTGCACGTGGAGCACAGCCCTGGCCACATGCTGCCCGGCGCTGCTGTGGGCGCGGCACAGGTACTGCCCTTGATCCGAGGCCTCAACGGCTGGCAGGCGCAGGATGCCACGATGCACCTGTGCTTTCTGAGGGAGCTGGCCACCAGGGCCCCCTGACGGCGGGGAGGTGGGGTCAGTACCCACTGGGATGGGCATTGCTGGGCCCACCCACCACCGTGCGCCAAGAGGTTGAGGTCCACCTCCTAGAGTCCCACCCCCTGGCACTCCCCCACATCCAGGAGAGCCAGGCTCTGACAGTTGTACCTGCCACGGCCTCACCTGTCCACTCAAGGCTGGGCATGGGGTGCCCCGTGGCACTGCAGCGGAACTCGGCCATCTGGCCCGGCTGCACTGTGAGCTGCGGCGGGTGGATGGAGACCACAGGGGCGGACGGGGTGGCCGAGGCTGAGGAGCGAGGAGACAGCGTGTGGGGTCAGGGAGGGGAGGGACCCGTGCCAACGGCCTCCTTGATGCTCGCTTTGCTGCCACTCCAGCCCTTCATGGCCATTTGTCCACACAGCAGGCAGAGGGAGTCTCTACATTGTCAGTCAGTGGGAGGGATTTCCCTGGCGGTCCAGGGGTTAGGACTCTGCACTTTCACTGGTGAGGCTGTGGGTTTGATCCCCGGTCGGGGAACTAAGATCCCCACATGCCTCTTGGCTCAAAAAAACCAACACCCAAACATAAGCAAACAGAAGCAATATTGTAACAAATTCAATAAAGACTTCAAAAAATGTTAAAAAAAATAAATGTCATTGGCGGTAGGGGTGGGGGGGACTTCTCTGGCAATCCAGAGGTTAGGAGTCTTCCCTTTCACTGCTGAGGGTGTGGGTTTGATCCCTGGTCAGGGAACTAAGATCCCACAAGCTGCACACGCGGCCAAAAAAAAAAAAAAAGTCAGTGGGATCTCGTTACTTGCCCACTGATGGCCTGTTCGTGGCTTTCAGAACAAAAACACCTGAATTCCCTGCTGTGCCTCACTGAGTGCACTCACCTCTGCCCATATCTTCAAGTTCCTCACCCACCCTTCCACGCTGGCCCCGCCTTCCCTCAAACAGCACGCTCCTGCCTCGGGGCCCTTGCACATGCTGCTTCCGCTGTCAGCTCCTGCACGGCTGAACCCCTTCTCTTCCCTTCAGGTCTCAGCTGAGATGTCACTTCCTCTGGGGGGCCCTCCCTGACCACCCCATGTAGAAGAGCTCTCAGCTCAGGCCCACCTCAAGCCTCGCTTTCCTTCCACTCCACTCACATCCCAGCACTGGTGTGATTCTGTTGTTTGTCCACTGTTTCCAGACTCAGTGTCTCCCCACAGAACACGGAGGGCGGGAGGGCAGAGATACTGCTTGTCTAACCCCCCAACCCCATTTCTTCTGAGTCTAGGGCCTGCCGTACTTCCAGTTCAGAAGCTGTCAACTGAATGGAGAGACGCTCACCGGTCCTGGAGAGCGTGGAGGAAGGGGCAGGGCCGGGTGGGTCAGGCGTGGACGTGAACGGTGTACCTTGTACATGCAGTGTGGCTGTGCCCTGGTCCATGGCGAACATATTGGAGCCGGTGCACACGTAGGTGCCCGCGTCACTGGGCTGTACGTTGCGAATGGTCAGGATACCGTTGAAATCCATGGCTCGGCTTGGCAGTTTCCCATTATGCAGGCGGGTCCACACCAGGGTATAAGCCGGAGACTGCAGGTGGGGGAGGCCAGAGAGATGGGCGTGGGGCTCAGAGACCCCAGGAGACGGACCCTCGCCAGTGCCCACTCCCTGCCCCGCCCACCTTGCTCTTGGCCGTGCAGATGAAGGTGACGTCAGCTCCGGGGCGCACACTCTGGCTACGTTGCTCCTCCACTGTGACCGTGATGGGCTTGCCGGGAGCCTCTGCGGGGGTGGGAGTTTCCCTGGGGAGCTGGGTGCTGGCCAGGCCCCTGTCCTGGGTCCACTTTCCCTCTCTCTCTCTCCATCCCCCCAGTCTGGCTTAGCTTCCATTCCACTCCCTGACACCTCCCTCCCTCCTCCTGGCTCAAACCCATCATCTCCCTTCTCCCCTGCAGGCACCGAGCACCCATCAGGCTGTGGCCAGAAAACATCACACCATGATCCCCTTGGCTCCGGTTCATCATCATAGACCACAAACGAGCTCTTAACAATTCGCACTTCACCCCAGCGGGGCTCTCTGTCTGGTATGAGTTTCTATCCTCTTAAACAACCATTTCACACCTCCTCCCAACTTCTCCACCCTCCAGAGTCCTCCTTCCACTTCTGTGGCTTCAATTCAACTTCTGGAGAGAAGTGAAATGACTAGTCAGGAATTTTCTACGATCCCCAATCTCCCCACCTCCCTCCTCCCGGGTCCCTGAAGGGCGAGCCTTCTCCCCACCTCCAGCCCACCCTCAACTCCCCTTCCTGAGTGCTGGAGCCCCTCCCGAGGACCCCCTCCCCCAGCCGTGCCCTCCCTGGCTCCCTTCCCATGGGATCATCCCACTCCACAGACAAATGTGTTCTAGAATTTCCCATATCTGAAAATGACCCCGACCCCACATGCGCCCCCCACTGCCCACCTCCTGCCCTACTTCTTGCCCTCTGTTCAAAGGCAAGACTCTTGAAGCAGTCATTTACACTGGTTGCCTCCCCATCCATTCTCTGCCCCACTCCAATCCAGTTTCTCCCCCTTCTCTTCACTGCAAACCGCTCCTGTCAAAGCATCAACTCTGAGGGTTATTTCTCTGCCTGGAGCTGACCTCCTGGGAGCTTCTGGCGAGGGGGCCACTCTCTCCAGGAAGCCGTTTGCCCCCTGATTCCAGCCACCCCCTCCCCCAGCCTCCTCCTGTCTGCGGGCTGTGCCCACTTGCTTTCTCCTCTATCTGACAAGCTCAGGTTGGGGCTCGCCAGGGCTCTGTCCTGGGTGACTTCATCCTGCCCCACCCCTGTACCCACAGTTCCCAAATTCATTTCTCTGGCCAGGGCCTCTTTCCTGAGCTCCAGATTCACAGCTCCAAAACGCCCACCTCATGTACACACTTCAGTGTTTCCCCAAACATCTCAAACTTTTAACAGGGCTAAAACCACACTTGTGGTTCCCTGGGACCTGCTGGTGGCAGGGGTTGCCGGCATCCCGTGCACACGCCCTGGCGTGGTCACTTCTGCACCCGCCTGCCTGAATTCTGCAGCAGCTGCGTTTCTTTGCAGGAGGGTTTCCTCAGGTCACTGTGCCTGCCCACAGTGTGGGACAGAATGCAGCAGCCTCAGTGCTCCTGGAACAGGCCCCAGTCACTGACTGATGGGAGCTGGTGCACGCATACCCCAGCTCCCTTGGCCCTGCGGCAGTGGGTGGGCACTGGGGCACAGTGGGGGGACTCCAAGGAGCTGGCTTTACTCTGGAGTTCCCTGGTGCTGCCCCAGCTGTGTTCAGCAACACCTGCTCTAGGTGGTAATGTGCCCAGTGATGACACGCGCTTTCCTGGGTACCTTCTCTTCTCGCTTTCATTTCGTTTCCCAAATAAACTACATGCACACAAACCTTTGTCTCAGTCTCTGCTTTTGGGGCAGCCCTAATGAAGAAACTCTGCTGTTGGAGCCTCTCTCATCTTGGTAAATGGTGCCCTGTGTGCCCAGCTGCTGGAATCCAGACCCTTGGGCATCTTCCTAGACTTTTCTCTCTCTGGGTATCAAGTCCTGCCAGCTCTGCCGGTATCAGTTCTACCATCTTGACGCCATCATCTCTTCCCATCTTTCTGGCCAGTGTCCTCATCCAGGAAACCACTGTCCCCCTCTGGCAGATGAATGCACCAGCGGCTTGGGTCTACAGTGTGCAGCCCGGCCCAGGACAGGCAGTGCTGGGGTTAGGGGACGAGGAACTCACCAGTGACCAGCAGCTCTGCCCGGCTGGTGTTGGCATGATGGAGATTCCGACAGGTGCAAATGTAGACTCCAGCATCTGAGGGCTGGACGCTGGGGAAGTGCAGCTCTGAGCCTGGTGGCAAGGCGGGGGCGGGGGCTCATCAGTGAAGATGCAACCTTTTACGACCCAGTCCTGCATGTGGGTCCCTACAGGATCTCAGTAGGGTAGGCTCAGGCCTGTGTCTCCCCTTCCACCAGGGTGGCCGAGGGGCCTGGGGCCATGCGTACCTTGATGTCGCTGCTGGGTGCTGCTGGGCAAGGGCCGCCCATCTTCACGAGACCAGTAGAAGTAGTGGGGTGGGCTCCCGCTGACCTGGCACCGCAGGGAGTGGGGGCCGCCTTGGGGTACTATGCTCCGAGTTGGATGGACCTGCACCACCAGCGGGGCTTGGTCTGCTGGGAGAGGGACAGGGGAGGCCACTCAGGCAGGAGGTCCCCAGCAGGCACCACTGTCTCAAATCCCCCTGCCCTCCCAAAGACTGGCACACCCTGTCCCCACCCTGCTCCCCAGACCTAGTATCTCTCAGTCTCCCCAGGTCCCCTGCCTTGCCATCACCTTTGACCCAAGACCATGGTCCCACTTACCCTGCGGCAGGCACCGGCCCCCTGGCACATTGGGATTACCCACGTATCCTGGGGCACACCTGTAAGGAGGGACAGGGACAAGCTGTGTCAGGCCTCAGGGGACCCAGTGCCTCTTGGCGGACTTGGGGAGCCAGCTCTCTGCCCACTACAGGGTGAGGAGACTCAGAGCTCAGGAAGGATTTTCAGAGACCAAAACGGCCCCAGCGCAGAGCCTCTGTGAGCTGAGAAAGCTGACTGGGGCGGGGCGGCGGGGTGGTGCGGGGAGAAGGTCAGCAGGTTGGATTCAGGGAAATGTTCATTCAACAAACATTTATGTCCATGTGGTCGCAAAGAGTCGGACACGACCGAGTGACTAACACACACACACACACACACACACACACACATACACTAAGCAAGGTTATGGATGCACAACAGCAAACATGATAAAATCCTTGCTCTTAAGGAACTACAGATATGAGAGTGAGGGACATGCATGCGGGCTGGGGGGGCGTGGTGGGAGAGGGGCACTTGTCCAGCCCTGAGAATCAGGATGCTTCCCAGAGGACGAGACTCCTGGGCTGTTCTATTCCCTTGAAGCAGACTGTAGTCAGCAAAGAATTTATCCTCATTTGCAACTATTTATTTGCAGGATTACCCACTGTCTTGTCTCCCATTACAGGCAGTAGACTCTATAAGGGTTGGGACTGAATCTGTTTTGCTCATCACTTTGTTTCCAACACGTTTCTACACTGCACGGCATACAGTAGAGTCTCAATAAAAACGCGCTGAACAATGGAATAAAGCTCAGCCTTGAAGGTCAAACAGGAGTTAGCCAGGATGGGGGCGGGGGTTGGTATGTGGATGAAGAACGATCCATGAAGAGCAAAAACAGCACATCTAAAGAACTGAACATGAAGAAGTCAAGGGACACCCAGCTAGAGTACAGAGTTAGGTGTCAGAGGTGGGATGAGCCTGGTGAATGATAAGGCTACTACCTAAGGAGCTCGGGCTGGTCCCAAGGGCACCGGGGAATCTTGGCAGAGTTTTGGACAGGGGAGGGACACGATCCTGGTAGGGACCTTTCTGAGCAACATCATCCAGGACTCTCAGCTAGGAGTTTACCCCATGCCCCGCTCCCTGCATCCCTCCTGTAGCAAACTTACTGCTCACAGTACTGGCCAGTGTAGCCAGGTTCACAGGCCGTGCAGCGGTACCCTCCAGCTCCCAGGCTTTCACAGGTGCGGGAGAACCTGCGGTAGGAGGCGAAGCTCAGGCTCTGGAACACCCACCCCCTCGTCCCCTCACTTTTACCCCAAGAGTCAGTGCAATGCCCTCTACCCCCTCGGGCCTTGAGCAAGGGCACCCACATGTTCTCTGGGTTGGTCAGTGGGCAGGCGCAGGGCTGGCAGTCCTCGGGCGTTCCGGCCGTGGCATCTCCATAGTAGCCAGGGGCACACTGCTCACAGAACTCCCCGGCGGCGTGGTGCTGGCATTGCTGCAAGGTGCAAGGATGTCAGCCACTTGCTATTTGGCAAAATTTACCCCAAATCATACTCCCTCCAAGGGATTTGGTAATCCCTTGATCTGGAAATTCCACATTCGAGCTTATCTTAAAGAAATAATCAGGGAGCGGCACAATGAATTCACTACAGGATGTTCCATTCATCTCAGCGGTGTTTTTAAAAGCACAATGCTGGAAACACACCAAGAAAAAAAGAACTGAGAAAATTAAAAAAGGAAATTCCATCCAAAAAGCTATCAAAAAGGATATTGATTGCATTTCTTACATTTTTCTATCTAAATACCTGTAATATCACAGGAAAGTACCCACTTGGGTGTTGTATGGGGGCAGAGTTTTGGAAATAAGCACTTAATTGTATAAAAAATGCGTGTGCGTTTTATGTTTTCCTCCAAAGAGATCTATTTTTTTAAAATTAATGTAGCATAATCCTCATTCGATATTTAGTTGGTGGTTCTGTCAACCACCTGGTCCTTGACCACGTATCCCAGAGGGCTATACACATACCACTCTGAAAAGCTCAGGTATAAAAAATATTGAAATATTGAAAGATGTCAAGAAGTGAAAAAAAGTTGATCATGAAACACAGTGATCCTGGGCTTATTTGCAAAACGAGAGGTATATTAATCTGTGTAAACCTTTGCCCAGAAAAAAGAACTCCACAGTCTAATGTTGACAGTGATTACCTCCAGATGGTAGGATTTCAGGGAATTTTAACTTTGTTTTTAAGTTATCTCTACAGTCTGATTCTTCTACAGAAAACATGTGTCACACTGGTGATAGGAAATAACAGGAACCAGCCTTCTCTTGTTTTCTGGGTTTTTGGGGCTGTACCACGTGGCTTGTAGGATCTCAGTCCCCTGGCCAGTGACTGAACCCATGCCCGCTGAAGTAGACCACCAGGGACTCCTCTAAAGCTTTCTTTATAAAGAAGGGCGCTAATTCCCGGCTCTGCTCACCCCGCCATATCTGCGACCCCTCGGTGCCTCAGACCTGCGGGCCCAGGCACTTTGCCCCATGGGATGCGCCCTGTGACTTTGCCCCCGGACGTCCGTCTAAACACACCAAAGCCCTCCCACCCCACAGCCAGCCCTGACACCCCACCCAGCCCCAGCCAAGCAGCCCCTGCCCTGGCCCTGCGTGCATCTTACTGAGCAGGCCCCGGTCTCCGGGTGGCACAGGTCTGAGTGGCCATTGCATTCGCACAGCTCACAGTGGCCGAGGTAGAGTCCACTCCCGGTGCGCGTGTAGCCCGGGGCACAGTCCTAGGGGACAGAGGGGAGCGTTGGTCTCCATCTCCAAGGTGGTCCCACCTGCAGCCGGTAGACCCAGAACTCCTCTCCTCAGTCATCTTGACTCCCATTGGCTCTTGGAGGGCAGAGTCCAGGCCCAGCTCCCCGTCCCAGCATCCCCTCTCAGGGGCCCTCCTCTCCTCCCAGCTCTGGAGAGCTCTGGAGAGCTGGGAGTGTCTGCCCCCATCCTGTCTGGCATCTCCAGTCATGGATATATGGAAATAATAGTTCATCCTTAATGGAGAGGACTCTTGAGAGTCCCTTGGACAGCCAAGAGATCAAACCAGTTAATCCTAAAGGAAATTAATCCTAACTGTTCATTGGAAGGACTGAAGCTGAAGCTCCCATACTTTGGCCACCTGATGCGAAAAACTGACTCATTGGAAAAGACCTTGATGCTGGGAAAGATTGAAGGCAGGAGGAGAAGGGGGCGACAGAGGATGAGATGGTTGGAGGGCATCACCGACTCAATGCACATGAGTTTGAGCAGGCTCTGGGAGATGGTGAAGGACAGGGAGGCCTGGCGTGAGGCAGTCCATGGGGTCACAAAGAGTTGGACACGACTTAGTGAGTGAGTGAACAACAATGCAGAACCCTTCTCTGGCCCCAGGGCTTCGTTCCTAAAAACTCTTCTAGCAGGATCTTTATTGAAAAACAAGCCCTACATGGAAAAAGGAGCACTCAGAAGACCTGGAGTTGGGGTGACTACTTGAAGGCTTTTATGACTGTGTTTACCTTTGCCCCATAAGTGAAGGAGGCAGCACCCAGGTAACCAAGGAGGTTTTTAAACATCCTAAGTGAGTAATCAGGGGTTCTGAGAACAATGAATTTCTATTCGCTCTACTGCTTCTTTGAAATCTCTCCAGGCCCTCCCCTCCCCGACCATTTCAAAGGGATGTTTATAAATCTGTTTTGTTTCACTGCAGAAAATGTGCACCAGGGATCCTGCCTTCTCCAGGAGTTCTCCAAAACGTGTTGTTTCACCAAAAAAAAAAGTGTTGTTTCATAACTTCAAGGGACATGAAGCTCATCTCCTTGGATGTGAACGCTCCTGTGGCCATGGCAAACGTGCACAGATACAAAGCTGTAGAGACACGGGCTTCTCGCCGGGACTTCCTGAGTTGGGCTGGGGAGCTGGCTGTTTGACCTCCCTGGTGCCCACCTGGCATCGCAGCCCTCCCCACTCTCCTCCCGAGATCCCCCTTCCCCACTTCCACACCCACTCATCCAGTGTTAAGTGGTTGCCCGCTCTGTGCCTGGGGATTCAGGGGTGAGCAGTCAGCGCAGGCCCTGCCCTCGCGTTCAGTCTCCAGCAGAGCCCTGTAGATGTTCTTGGAGTCCCTCCAATGGCCTGTCCTCCCTTCCACTCCCCAGCCCCCTTCCCTCCCAGTCGAGCTGCCTGTCTCTCCCTGGCCCCAGCCATCTCAGTCGCAGTGAGCAGAGAAGTTTCCTGGGGCCCAGTTCCAACCCTGGCGTTCCCTCTGCAGCTTGGCAGTAGTTCCTGCCAGGGGAGCCTTACTCCAGGTCTGAAGAAGCGCCCCCCGCCCCAGCTTTCCAGGGGTGACCCTTCTGCATCGTAGGCTCTGTCCTCACACATTCCTCTTTCTGACACTTCTGTGTATTCTGTCCTCCTGCCTAGAAGCCTACTCCCATCCACGCTGTTCACCACTCGGAGGCATCTCCAGGCTCTGCTTTGGGCTAACTTTGGGTGTCTCCGTTTGTCTCCGTACCTCTGGCGAGCACCCTGAGAGGGCAATCTGGGTCTTAACTCTGCAGGGTGTAGCTGTGTGCCCTTGGGTAAGTCACACACCTTTCAGAGCCTCATTTTTTAAAAATAATCTGTTAAAAGGGGGCAATTACACCTCTCTCAGAGCTGTTGGGAAGAACATATGCCCTGTCGCCGAGCATATTAAAGTCATGATGGTGACCGTGTGCATGCCTAAGTCCCTTCAGTCACGACTGACTCTTTGAGACCCCATGGACCATAGCCCACCAGGTTCCTCTGTCCGTGGGGTTTTCCAGGCAAGAATACTGGAGTGGGTTGCTGTGTCCTCCTCTAGGGGCTCTTCCTGACCCAGGGGTCGAACCTGGGTCTCTCACATCTCCTGCACTGGCAGGCGGGCTCTTCACCACAAGTGCCACCTGGGAAGCCCACGGTGATCACAGGCCGTGGGAATCCAGGCTGACCTCTTGCGGACCCAGCTATGCTGGTGCAGAGGCGGCTGGGCGGGCCACGCTCACCTGGCAGGACGAGCCGACGTAGCCCGGGGGGCAGCGGCATTCCTCCACTTCCAGGGCCCGGGGTCCCTCGGAGGGGCCGGGCTGGGCGACCTCAAGGCTGACCCCGCTGATGCTGGCCGCCAACGGCATGGAGGAGAATGTGGCTCGGACCAGGAGCTCGTCCAGGTCAGCCAGCGCCATCAGGAGGTGCTCGCGGGTGGCTGGCTGCCCGTCAGGCCGGCGCCAGAATTCCTGCGTGGGGGGAGAAGACAGCAGATGAAGGTGAGGGGTTGGCCCTGCAGCACCCCCACCCCCAACCCCTGCCTCCCAGGCACTGGCTGAGGACAGTGAGCTCAGGACCGGGGTGGAGTAAGAGGCAGGGGAAGCTGGTGTCAAAGCCGGGCTCCAAAGCAGGCTGGGGAGGGTCAGACACGGTGTGGCCGAGCGCCTCTCACCTCTCGGAAAACGACCTCGTAGTTCTTCCTCTCCGGGCCCTGCAGCGCTGGCTGGGAGGCTACCAGCATGATGTTGTTGCCCTGGGGAGACACCAGCAGGATTGGAGGGGAACCGAGGGGCTCTTGGGGACAGTAGATCCCCCAGTCCCAGCCTCCCATCTCCCCAATCTCCCAAGCTCCTGTGCCCTAAGGAGTCAGGTACAGGCCCTGGAGCCGGGCCCGGCCTCTGTAGTTCCAGACATGGGGTGCGGTGGGGGCCCTAAGCAGTGGGTGGGTGCCGGGCCAGCTGAGCGCTGACTGAAAGGGCAGAAACATCAAGCATGCCCCCCTTCTTCCCGCCTGGCGCTGAAGCCCCATGCTCACCGTGATCTGGACTTCGGGGTCAGAGAGCGGGCTGCCCTGGGCCCCCGCCGTGTAGGAGAGGGTGTATCGCAGCTTCCCGCCATAGGCCGCCACCTGCAAGACGCAAGCCCTGCAGTCGCACCCTGACTCTGCCCTCCTCTGGGATCTGTGTGACCCGACAGGTGAGGGGGCGGAGCCTCGGAAGGCCTTTCTGCACCTGTGCTGTTCCCCCAGCCAACCAGAGCCCCATGGTCACCGAGCTGACTCGACACCCATCAGTTCCCTCACAGTCTCAGACCTGGGGGCAGCGTGCCCCTGAGAAGCCTCTATGCTGTTTTGTAGTTTCCCCCTTTCCCACAGTCTCTTGACCCCAGCAAACAAGCTCTAAGTCCCTTCCAATAATGGAATTTCTCATAAAGCAGACAGGGGTAATGACCGTGAGCACCACAGGGAGGCTGCAAAAGGCTCGAAAGTTCTCAGCCACGGCAGAGGTGGCAGGGGAGGCTGACAGCCCCTTAGAACTCCTGCTGTCTGGGCCAGCGGCTTCTGTTTGCTCAGAATCCACGTCCCCCGTTTTTGCAAACTGCAGTCCTGGTTTCCTCCAGAGGAAGCCACATCCTACAGGCAGGCTGTGTGGTTTGAGGGGCCTGCCCGCTCCTCCTCTACAGGAGCGACCTGAGCCAGACCTGGCCAATCTGCATATTCCACCACTTCCCTTCTCTGCTGCACCACCGATGAACACGTGAACCTGGCATGTCTGCTCTGCTGGAACAGAAAAACTCCCCTGACTAGTCAGATGGGAAGCGAGAGGATGGCGCCAAGTGAGATAAAGTGCTAATGAGTCCCTGGATCTAGCCATGCCTGATAGCAGATACCCTTGGGTTCTGTAGTTGCATGAGCTGATAGATTCTTTGTTGCAGACAAGCCCACTAGACTTGCTTCCCATTGCTCACAACTGGAAGAGTCCTTCTGTCTGCTGCTGGGGGCTTCCCACGTGAGCAGCCAAGACCCCAGCTTTGCCCCACACGACTTTCCTTTCTCTCTCTGCCTCCAGGGCAGATGTTCAGATCAATGCCACACTGCATCAGGCCTAGTCCATTTGTTCATTTGTGTTCATTCAGTTGGCGAGCATTTAATGAACACCTACTGACGACATGCCAGGCCCCGGGCTACACAGGCCCCGAGGACGTTTTCCACAAGTTCAAGGTGAGGGAAGGAATTTATGGGCATAACCAGATAACCATGAAATAGCTTGTTTCCTGTTTTCTTTGGATGCCACCAAGTTCACCGCCATGTCTAAGATCAAGCTACAGGCTGTAGAGCAGGGTGGCTAAGAGAGTAGACTCTGTGGTCTAATATGGGGCTTTAAGTCCGGCTGTACTGTTTGAACTGGAGAAGGCGATGGCTCCCCACTCCAGCACTCTTGCCTGGAAAATCCCATGGATGGAGGAGCCAGGTGGGCTGCAGTCCATGGGATCGCTGAGTCAGACACGACTGAGCGACTTCACTTTCACTTTTCACTTTCATGCGTTGGAGAAGGAAACGGCAACCCACTCCAGTGTTCTTGCCTGGAGAATCCCAGGGATGGGGCAGCCTGGTGGGCTGCCGTCTATGGAGTCGCACAGAGTCGGACACGACTGAAGTGACTTAGCAGTACTGTTTGAACAGCCTTGGACACGTCACTTAATATCTCTGAGCCCAATTTGCCTCCCATGGAAATGGGAATAAAAATAATATTAATACCTATGTTAAAAGGTAGAATGAGGATTAAGTAATAAAGGCCACATAAAACCCTGCACCCAGCACAGAGCCTGCTGAGCCCACAGCCTCAGTGCTAGCCGGGTCCTCTCTGAACTAGCTCCATTCTGGTTCCAGTAGATTTTTCCTATCTTCATTTTCCCCTGGACCAAACTGTCTTGTCCTCTTCTCTGAATGTTATTTTATTGCCTATTTTCTGTATTCTTAAAAGGCACTCTAAATCATTTTTGGAACAATACAAAGTGTATTTGTATTTTGTACTGTGTTTGTATTTGCCGTGCTAGAGCTTCCCTGGTGGTCCAGTGGCTAAGTGTCTGCCTGCCCATGCAGGGGGCATGGGTTTGATCCCTGGTCTGGAAAGATGCCACATGCCTGGGGCAACTGAGCCAGTGTACCACAACTACTGAGCCCATGCTCTAGAGCCCGTACTCTGCAACAGGAGAAGCCCATATACAACACAGAGACCCTTGGAGAGCAAGGAGATCCAACCGGTCAGTCCTAAAGGAAATCAGTCCTGGATATTCATTGGAAGGACTGATGCTGAAGCTGAAGCTCCAGTACTTTGGCCACCTGATGCCAAGAACAGACTCATTGGAAAAGACCCTGATGCTGGGAAAGATTGAAGGCAGGAGGAGAAGGGGACGACAGAGGATGAGATGGTTGGATGGCATCATCGACTCAATGGACATGAGTTTGAGCAAACTCTGGGAGGTGGTGAAGGACAGGGAAGCCTGGTTCGCTGCAGTCCATGGGGTCGCAAAGGGTCGGATACGACCCAGCGACTGAACAACAGCAACAATGCAGCACATGGTAAGTACTTACTGCTCCTGAGTGAATAAATACAGCCCAGGAGCTAGGCCAGTGATCTGGGCACAGGGTAAAGGCGGGCCAAAGGAGACGTGTCTCACCGCCCAGTTCAGAGAGGGGCCTGTGGCTCACTGAAGGGTAAGGGCTGCGCTGGCTCCAACCTCAGCCCTGCTTGGACCCGAGAGTGGATCTCCGCTCTGGGATTTGGTCTACCCAGCTGTGTCATAAAAGGCCTTGACAAGCAGCCCTCTGATATTTCAGGATCTGACAACACCCCTATCCACCCCTCTGCAAATCCCTGTTACCTTGTTCCCCAGGAAGGTTCTGGGCAGCTGCCAATAATAGAGGCTTTCAGGAAGCAGGGGGAAGCCTTTGTAGGAGAGAGAGAGCTAGGACAAAAGGGCAGGTGGTGAGAGTGGAGGGAGCCGGCCGGGGGCCAAGAGGGTAGAGGTGGGCCCCCAGGGGTGAGCACAGACCCTGGAGGGAGGCCCCGCCCCCGCCCCCGCAGCGAGGCCCTGGCCCTGCTCTCTGGACAACTTGCTCCCCACCGGTCTGGGTCTGGACACCCCGCGGCTCTCACCGGCCGCGCCTTGGGTCGATATCTGCTCATATCTGGCACTGCGTCCCATGTGGACCCCAGGATGATTGACGGGGCACCCCAGAGAACGTTTTAAAATTTAGTGGCTATTCTGGTGTGGATTTAAAAATGCAAAACTAGCATAAATGAGCTGGTACAGGATTGGTGTAAAGAAAAATAAATTGGAATAAATATCTGTCCAAGTAGGGTGCAGAAACGGGCAGAATTTGTGACGCTGGTTCAGCGACAACTGAAGTCTAGTAAAACATGGGGCTTGGAGGAGGAGTCCCTTGGTGGGTGACTTGGCACGTACCTGAGCGCCCACTGCAGAGGACAGAGAAGCAGAGAAGGCGGAGGAGGAGGAGGAGGAGAAGGGGGAGGAGGGCGGAGCTGCTTGCAGAGCAGCTGCAGGCTGGGGATGGGGCGAGATTCTCTGGGGAGGGGCCGGGGGGTGGGCAGCAAAGCTGGAGAGGAGCTGCCAGATTTCAGCATCCATCCGCCTTTGGGCCTCATCCACCTGGGGGACCAGGAGAAGGGGGATGGAGGAGAGGAGCAGGGGGCCAGAAAGGACCCTGTGAGGCCCTGCCAACACCCAGGGGGCCCCGGGCCCGCCTGCTGCCCACTGCCATGGCCTCTGTTCCCATGCGTGGACGCCTGACGCTCCGCCTCCCGTCTCTGCTGCCCTTTCGCTCCTCGCGAGCCTGGTGCAGCCAACTGGGAGAGGCCCAGGCTATGGGGAGAAGCTCAGACAGTGGTGACCTGGCAAGAGAGGGGGCAGACAGCTCTGCCCAAGCCCGGGCTAGAGGGGCCGGAGGCAGGCCCAGGGGCACGCGTACTGGGGAGATGGCTCCCCGGGTCTCACGCTCCAGGCAGGCCATGGTACCTCCCCAAGCCATTCGCAGCTCGGCAATGCCTCTCAAGGAACACTGCAGTGGTCCAGGCATCAGGCTGGGGCCCGGCCTGAGGGAAAGTGACTCGGGAAGGCCAGGGGCTCAGCCCCAGGCTTCTACTTGGGACTCTACTCTCTGGGTTCCTCCCCGGGGCCCTAGACGCAGCTGGCCCCCAGGTGGGCCTTGAGTTACCTGTGAGAGCCGCTGTGCCTGGCCCTTGCCCTGTGGGAGCCCCGGGATCCTCCCAGTGGTCATGGCTGCCCGCAACTGCTCCTCTGAGAGGGACGTGCGGTTCTGATGGGCAGAGGGCATAGGCCAGCTCAAGACCACCCCCTCGCCCCCACCCAGAGCCCCAGAGCTAGAGCCCTGGGGAGCGTCCTTTCCCCATGGACATGGCGGCCAGGAAGGCCCACCCAGGCTGGGGAGCAAGAAGCATGCACCCCTCTGCAGGCTGGCACACAGAGGTTCACTCCAGGCTGCAGGAGGGCTGTCCACACAGAGGGCTAACAGAGACTGCTTGGGGGTCAGTGCTGGGGTAACCTGGTGGGCCAGGGACTGTCACGTGGTTTAGCCTCCAGCTGGTGTCCCTGCCTACCAGCCAGCACTCTGGCCGCAGACGGCTGGCGGTAGGACCCGAGCGCACAGCAGGTGAAGCACCCTCCCGGCTCTAATTCCTGACATCGCAGGGCTTGGGTGCAGCCCTGCCCCGGCCGTGGGCCATCGGGCACCACCTGGGCCCATGCGCGCCCACATTGTCTGGGGTGCCAGGAGTCTCCCCATGCGGGGCGGAGGGCATCCAAGAACACACCATGCCCAGGTCACATCATGGTCACACCACTCAGATCACAGGCCTACCTGGTGAGCCCGTCGCATCCGAGCAAAATATGCCTCCCTCTGTGGGGCACAGGGAAATGCCAGGAGATGGCGTTAGAGAGAGAGCGGGGGGAGAGAGAGAGAGAGAGAGCAAGGTCTGGGAGCTGCAGGGAGGCAGACACTGTGGCCAGGAAAGGAAGAGAAGGGAGAAGAGACTCGAAGGAAGCCAGTCCTGGGAGGAATCTGGCATCCGTGAGTCTGTCCAAGGAGGAGGGACAGAGCAGCCTCAGAACCCCCCTCCTAAGTGTCCCTGACTTTCCTAGGACCCTGCGCTTGGGGACACACCTGTTTGAACACTGGCTTCAACTAGCAGGCGACGCCTGAACCAAGACCCGCTTTCCCTGGGTGTGGCCAGGTGGCCTGGACTGCTCACGGAACCCATTTAGGTGGCCACCCAGGAGTCCACCCCAAGAACCTGAGCCCCACAGCACCTCCCTCACCACTGTCCCGTCATCTCTGCACTAGACCATGACTCCGGAGGAGCAAAGCCTGTGAGCATCTGTGACTACTGCAGTATTTAAGGGTGGCCTCTGAGCTGGTTGGGCTTCCCTTGTGGCTCAGCTGGTAAAGAATCCGCCTGCAATGCGGGAGACTTGGCTTCGATCCCTGGGTTTGGAAGATCCCCTAGAGAAGGGAAAGGCTACCCACTCCGGTTTTCTGGCCTGGAGAATTCCACCGACTGTATAGTCCATGGGGGTCACAGACTCGGACACCACTGAGCGACTTTCACTTTCACTTTTTCTGAGCTGGTTTGCATCCCAGCATTGCCATCTTCAGGCTGTGGGAGCCCAGGCAAGTTCCCTAACCTCTCACTCCAGTTTCCTCATTAATGCAAAAGGGCAGCAGTTGTCCTTAGCTCCAAAGTTGTGACTTACGACCTGTATTGGGTTGGGCGAAACATTTTTCCATAACATTTTACAGAAAAACCAAATGAGTTTTCTGGCCAGCCCGATACAAGGGCTCACAATCGCAGCCAGCACAGAAGAACTTAAAAAACATGACCTACAATAAGAACACCCAACACCAAGCACAGGGCGAATTCCGCAGGAGCGATTGAATGAAACTGAAAGCGTGTCTCATTCGTCCTTTTGTTTCCCAGGGCCTCGCCCAGGACTTGCTGGTTGACTAATTGTGCGAAAGGTAATAATCGTTAACCGGCGAGCACTTACTACGCGCCAGAAACGAGCTCTCATCCTCCAAACTGCCCTGGAGCTGAGGTTTATCACCAGGCAGCCCAGGGCTGGGTTGAGGCCTGTCTGACCCCCAAAGGCAGCAGCCACGACGTGGCCGTCACCTGCCTGCCGGCCCACACCGCTCTGAGGCCAGCTTGTGTCTGCATCCCTGCTGCCCAGGGCCTGGCTCAGAGCTGGCGATCAGGGAGGGTGGTCTGCCAGGCCCTGCGGCGCGTCCCACCTTGTCTCCCTGGTACGTCTCCGGGAGCTGCCAGTAGAAGGACTCGTGGCCAAGGTGGGCAAAGTTGCCAAAAGAGAGCTGGGTGCCCTCGGGCACGGGTTCCACGGAGAAGCCTCCGGTCAGGCGGCTGTTCCGCTGCGGGTTCACCAGGGCAAAGCCTTGGAAGTCCCCGGGGGCAAAGCGGGTGGAGATCTGACACAGCAGAAAAAGGATGGGGGGTCAGTCTGGGCCCCGGGGAGGCCCCTGGGTGGGGCAGGGGCACCGGAGGACCCTGGAGTGGAGAACGGGGGAGCTGGTAAAATCGGGGCTGGGACAGAAGTCATGAGGGGATGGAGACCATGTCTGGGGGGAGGAGGGAAGGCTGGGATCAGGATTGACCTGAGCAATAATGGGGCGGTGGGGAGGGCCTGGGGGGGGAGCGGCGGGGGTGGCTGGGACCTGCGCTTATGTGGGCAGTGATGGAGGCATGGGAACAGGGATCGGCACCAGTGATGAGCCAGGAGAGGCAGGCAGCAGGCCCCCCCGGGCTAAGGGCGCGTCCGGGCTCCTACCAGCTGGCGAGTGTAGGAGGAGCTGGCACACTGCTGGGTGACGCCCATGCAGAAGCAGGGCAGGCAGCCGTCGGGGTTGCTGGCGCTCAGGTGGAAGTGGTGGGGCCGGCACTGGCTGCAGGTGAGGCCTTCCACCTGGGCCTGCAGGACGGACAGAAAGGCAGGCGGGGAGCCTGGATGGGTCTCTTGCATGGCTGGCAGCCTTTGAGGACAGTCTTCCCAGCCGTTTCCGGGGGTTCTAGGGGGGCCCCTGCTGCCCCCAGGCTGAGGCCCCAGCTCCCATTGGATGCTGCCTGACACCTCGAGGCCCCAAGCAGTGGGGCAGGGACGAACCCCATGAGGCAGGCGGGCAGGCCACAGGGACAGCCCTGGAGGCTGGGCGGCACGGAAGGCCCGGTGACCGGCTTGGCCGTGGTTCGGGGCCTCGTGGAGGGCAGGGGTTGGGACTGACCTTGCACTGGCACTGGCCAGAAGGGTCACACTGGTTGCTGACACTGCCCTGGGGGTCACAGCCACAACCGATCTGCTCCGGCAACTGGCCACCGCTCCCTAAGGTGGAGGGAAGCCGCTACAGCTGGAACCCACCATGAAGCATCCCCATTCCCACCACCCTCTGGCCATCACGCTCCACCCGAGGGAACGAGTGTTTGCTTCTGAACACCCGCCTCGTGCAGGCGTTGGCCACATTCACAGACGCCCTCCGGGGTGGGTGGGCCTTTTACGACCCCCATTTTACAGGCAAAGAAGCCGAGGTTCGGAGAGGCAAAGTCACATTCCCTATGTTGAAGAAGAACGAAGGCTCTGTCCTAGCTCCATCCCCAGGGTGGCCAGATCCCCAAAGCCTCCCCAAGCCTACTCACTTCGACAGGGCTGGCCCTGGCTGGGGTTGCCGTAGTAACCTGGCGCACACCTGCGGTGAGAGAAGGTGCTGGGTGAAGGGAGGGAAGAATCACTGGGCTGTGCTGGGGGCCCTGTACTGGACTCCGTGACCTGAGTGCTGGACGAACTAATTAACCTAACTCACCCATTGCACAGATGGAGAAGTAGAGGGGAGAAGAGGGGCAGGGACAGGCCACAGGCCATGGAACCAGTGAGATCAGCAGGGTCAGGCCTCGAACCCAGGACTTTCAGCAAGAATGAAGGGTTTCTGGGAAGACTTTGGCCTCACTGGGGATGGGAGTGTTGGGAGGTGGGGGTGATCTGCAGGTCTAGATCTCTGAGAGCCTCAAATGCCAGGTGAAACGTTCAGGCTCTCGGGGTGGGGGGCGGCGCTGACTGTCCCCTGGGGCCTGTGTGAGGCAGAGTTGGGGGCTTCTGCGCCCTCCTGAGCAGGAGAGCTGGGCCCAGCCCACTTTCGGGGGCAGCCCCTCGTGCAAACTCCCCACCCTGCCCACGCTCGCCTCACCTCTCACAGTGACGCCCGCTGTGGCCTGGAGAACACGCATCACAGGTGGGGTGGCCGTCTGTGTCCAGAAAGCAAGTGTGGGTGGCTCTGCGGAGGTAGGGGGCGAATTTCCAGTTAGGTCAGCCGCTGTTCCTTCAGGCCCAGGGCGGGAGGGTGAGGAGGAGGGTCCACGTGAATTAACACGTCCTGAGAGCCAGCTATGTGCCAGGGTGTGCGCTAAGAGTTCCGTGGCTTCATCTCAGGCTCATAGTAGGGGCCAAGGTGTGTGTGTGGGGGGGGTGCTTCATTATCCCCATTTCACAGGTGAGGAAGTTGAGGCGTAGAGAGGGAAGTGTACCTCATACAAAGTGACACAGTGAGAAAGTGGTAAGGCCAGGGTTTAACCACTGCCTCTCAGGAGGGCCTGGGAGGAAGGCAATCTGGGACAGAGCACTGGACATTTCGGGAAGGGGCTGGACGCACTGGCCGGCAGCGGGCGCTCCGTGGCAGGGGCACGGCTGGCAGTCGTGTGGTGTCCCACGCTGGGCGTCCCCGTAGTACCCAGGCTGGCACTGCTCACACCGGGGGCCCTCTGTATGGTGCTGACATTCCTGGGGCAGGCAGACCGTGGGGCTGAGGCTGGGCCCCTGGAGGCCACAGACCCCTGGGGTAGGAGGGAAAGAGGGGGGCTCACCTGGCAGGCGCCTGTCTCAGGCTCACAGACCTCGGTGTGGCCGTGGCAGCTGCAGCGTTCGCAGGTGCCCAGGTAGAGGCCGCTGGGCATGCGTGTGTAGCCTGCGTCACAGTCCTGGGCACAGCCAGAGGGACTTCCTCAAGGCCTGCTCTGGGTCGGGACCGCCGGATGGCCGGGGTGGGCTTGGGGAGGTGGGGGAGCTAAAGGAGGAGGAGCCAGAGCACCACCGTGGAGGGGGCTGGCTGGACAGGAGGGTGGGGCCCGGGCTCACCTGGCAGGACGGACCTCGGTACCCAGGCGGGCAGGCACACTGCTCCACCTCCAGCGCAGGGTCCTGGCCGGTGTCCTCAGGCACGGCCACGTCCATGCTAATGCCGGAGACCCTGGGGGCGACAAGACCCCAGAGTGAGTGAGCACTCACGCAGTACCTGTGCGCAATCCCCGGGGTCCTACATGTGATCACCTCGTTAATCCTCCTGGCAGCCCTGCCGCGATGCTACTGGGGCCCCGCCCAACTCTCTCTACCTGGGTGCCCATCCCTCAGCAGCTGCCAGGACTGTGGCGAAGGGCTTATACCCGCAACTTTCTCCAGGGAATGAGCCTTCCTCACCAGGAGAGGTCCCACCAACCTACTCCCTTAGGGGGACCAGTGACACACCGGCCCAGGGTAGAAAGGCCCCTCTGGCTCATGCAGGATGACTCTGCAGGGCTCTGTGGCAACGAGACCCAGGCTGGTCTCTACCGGAAACCACTCCCTTGCTGGCCACTTCCTCCTCCTGTCTCCCTTCCTCCCAGGTTCTCCTTGCCAATGACTCAAATCCCCATCTCTGGCTTTGCTCCTTGGGAACTCCATCTAAGACAAGCCCTGTGGCAGAGGAACTACTATAATCTCCCTTTTGTTGCTGTTGTTTAGTCGCTAAGTCGTGTTCTACTATTTTGCGACCCCGTGAACTGTAGCCCGCCAGACTCCTCTGTCCCCAGGATTTCCCAGGCAAGAATACTGGAGCAGGTTGCCATTTCCTTCTCCAGGGGATCTTCCCGATCCAGGGATAGAACCTGCGTCTCCTGCATTGCCAGGCGGGTTCTTTACCACTGAGCCACCTGGGAAGCCCTACCATCTACATTTCACAGATGATAAAATGAGACACAAAAAGGCTGCAGAGCCGGAAAGAGTTAGAGCTGGCAGTCCGCCTGCCCCGCGTTGCACCTCTGAGCCTGGAGCCACCCCCAGACCCCTTCCTGCCCTCCCGCTCTGGCCCCGGACACCTGCTCTCAGCTGGCCGCTGGGTGTGGGACGCCTGGATCAGGAGGCTGTCGATGTCCGCTAATGCCATCAGCAGGTGCTCCCTTGTGGCCGGCTGCCCGTCAGGCCGCTGCCACGCTTGCTGCCGAAGAAAGAGCTTATGGGCTGCAGTCCCTGACATCCGGACACCCCTGCGTGAGGGGCGCAGGGAGGCCCCCTGGAGGTCTCCTGGGACCGGTGCTGCTCACCTCCCAGAAGGGCACGGTGAAGGTGCTGGGCTGGCCAGAGCTGGGCTGCTGGGAGGTGTGGTGCTCCAAGACGATGTTATTGCCTTGCAAGACCACCAGCGGCTGCCCAGGCAGGGGCGCGGAGCCAGGCTGGGGCCGCTGGGTCACCGTAAAGCGCAGCTCTCCGCCATAGGAGGTCACCTGGGACCCAAGGGGGACAGGCACTCAGCTGGGGCCCCCACCCTGGGGTCCTGCCGCTGCTCGGGCCGCAGCCTCTTCCTCAAAGGCCCCAGGCAGCCCCTGCCCACCTTGTCCCCCAGGAAGTGTGGAGGGAGGCTCCAGAAGTAGGGCCCAGGTGGCAGGCTGTGGAAGGAGGAGAAGACCAGTTCCCCGGGCGAGGGTGATGAGATGCCCTCGCTGGCGTTGTGGGTGCCCGTGGGGTTGGTCAGGGTGAACCGAGTGGGCTCCTCGGAGGCCCCCAGCACCTGGCAGAGGCGGGAGAAGAGGCCGGGATGAGGGCCGTGGCCTGCCACTTGGCCCTGGGTCCACCCATCCCTGGGCTTGGCAGTCCTGCCCGTCTGGCCAGCCCCACTCCTCGCCTAGGTACCTGGGCACGGCGCCAGGAGGAGCTGGTGCACTGGCGACTGACACCCATGCAGAAGCACTTGAGGCAGCCGTCGGGGTTGCGGGCGCTCAGGTGGAAGGAGCCGGCCACACACTCGTTGCACAGGCGCCCCACCACGTTGTTCTGGAGGGACAGAGCTGGGAGCTGCAGGGTGGCCCACGGGAGGTGGGGGGCGTGGGGGGCGCTCCCTGCAGCTTCCGGTCTAATCTACCCACATTCCAGACCAGAACCCAAGGCCAGGGGGCCCTGGAAAGAGCACGCTTACGAGGGCTGGCCGCCATGTGAATAGTAATTCCCAACTGATGGAGCCTATACACCCAGTCGTTTTCCTGTTTTCTCTGTGGTTGCTAGGGAGCTCACGAATAAGTTTTAGACTTGAAATATAGCAACGTGGTGCAAATAATTGTTGTTCAGTCACTAAAGTCGTGTCTGACTTTTTGTGACCCCATGGACAGTAAGTAGCCAACCAGGCTCCTGTGTCCATGGGATTTCCCAGGCAAGAACGCTGGAGCGGGTTGCCATTTCCTTTCCCAGGGGATCTTCCCAACCCAGGGACTGAACCCGGGTCTCCTGCCTGGCAGGTGGATTCTTTACCAGCTATGCCACCTGGGAAATCCTGGTTAAAATAACTCCTGCTACTATTAATGGACTGTTTAATGCACTGCACTAGTTTCTATTCAACCAGCACCTCATTTAATTTCTTGAAGTTCCTTGAGAGGAATGGGCTATTTCCATGCTTCACGCAAGGAAACCGAGGCTCAGGGATGGGAAATGATTGACATGGTGACATCGGTGACCAGCTTGCTGATCCACTCCGGGACGGAAGATGGGAGTAAAGAGCTTGATTTCCAAATCTGTCTGCTTCTTTGTTCTGCAGACACCTGAGGCTCCCGCTCTCAGGCAAACCATTTCCCTCCTCTGAGCTCCCGTCTCCTCACTTCTGAATCAGTGATGCTAATAGCTACACCATTGTGTCAACGTGGAATGAAAGCATGGTCAGAGCCAAGGTCCGATGGTCACACAAGGATGGACCTGACCAGTTGCTCCTTTCTGATGCTGGCCCACTTTTCATGAGGAGGGGGGATGTCTAGCTAGCCAGACCCATCGGCCTGCAGCGGAGGCCACCACCCACTGGCCAAGGAGCCAGGGAGAGGATGCAGCCTCCTTCCTCCTCCTCCTCCTGGCTGTGGGCCGGAACCCAGGGCCCCCAGGCTCGGGGCGGGAGCTCACACATACCTTGCAGAGGCAGGCCTCCCCGGAGGATCCCGTGCTGCCTCGCTCATCACAGCGCACGATCTGCTGGTCTGGAGACGCAAAGTTGGTGTTGGCAGGGAAAGTGGGAATAAGATGGACATAATCTGGACAGAATGGGGGGATGTGGGGCGCTCCCCAAGGACCAGAGGGAGTTTGTGCTGGACCAGGGCCTTGGGCCTGGGGGCGGGAGGCCTGGGAAGGCGCCGGGGACAGTGTGTGCGATACTCACTGGTGGGCCTGCACTTCCCGTTGGGCTGGATGGGGTTGCCCTCGTAGCCAGCGGCACAGCTAGGGGAGACAGAGGGTGGTCAGAGGCATTCCCAGACCCCCTCACCCCCTATGGCCTGCTTCTCCCGGCCCCTACCGGCTCTCGCTCACCTCTCACAGCGGCGGCCTGTGTAGCCTGGGGCACACGCGTCACACGTGGCTTGGCCATCCGTGTCCAAGAAGCAGGTGTCCGAGAACCTGTGGGGATGAGGCGGACAGGACGTGGGGCAGGGCTGCAATGAGGGGCCGGGCCAGGGCTCACAGACCGCTCTGGGAGTGACAGCTGTCCACAGGGACACAGCAGGCCATGAGGCCCATCTGCCCTTTTTAAAATTTTTTCTAAAGATATTTTATTTATTTTGGCCGCTCTGTGAGGCATGTGGGATCTCAGTTCCCCAGTCAGGGTTTGCACTCAGGCCCCCTGCAGAGGAAGCACATAATCTGGACCTCTGGACCACCAGCCAGGGCAGTCCCGAGGCCCATCTGCTCTAGAGCTGCAGCCTCGCCGCGGCACTGGAAAGAATGAGGGGCCCGCTGCATGAACAGGAGGCAGGCCTGGAGAGGTCGAGGGGCCAAGGGTATTTATCCACCAGGCGAGCCTCCGAAACCAGGTCTCCCACCTCCCAGCCCAGAGGATGCCCCAGGCCCAGTCCCCCGTCTGCGCTTCCCGCCCCGCCTGCCCCTCCCGAGCCGGGTCTGACCTGCGGGAGGCGTCGATGTACGGGCAAGGGCAGGGCCGGCAGGCAGTGGCTGTGGCCTTGGTGGCATCCCCGAAGAAGCCCGCCTTGCATTTGTTGCACTGCGGTCCCTCTGTGTTGTGCTGGCAGTTCTGGGGGGAAGGGGAGGGAGGCGCTCAGGCTGGGTGGAGCAGCCCTGTGGCTACCCCCGCCCGACGTGGGGCCACACTGGACCAGATGGGGCTCCATGAGGGTGGGCCCCTGAGGCTGTCTGGATCAGTGTCCCTGGTCATGCAGGAATTACCCCACAGCTTTGTACACAGGGGAACATCAGCTCCATCCTGACGGGGAGCTCATCACCCTGCATGGCAGCCTGTCCCGTAGACGGTTCCAAATACTTGCTCTGTATTGACCTAAACCCACATTCTCCTTTCAATCCATACCCACTGGCCAGTTCTGCCCTCTGTAGGTGGTTCCTTCTACCCCCGATAGCTGTTCAGGGACTTGGAGATAATCGTTTTCCCTGCTTAAACCTTCTCTCAGCTCCCAATTCCAGCTCCCTCCACCATTCCTAAGAAATAATGTAAGATTTATAGGCTCCTTCCTGTTAGGAACGGCCTGCTTAGGGCCATGCTTTATGCCTTATTCTCCAGGAGTGATTGGTTGGACCAAAGTGAAGAGTAGGACTTTCACCTCCCTTATCTGGACATAATATCTGTGTTAATGCATCCAGAGGTCAAGAGAACTTGTGTGGCAGCCACAACAGTCATTCTGGAGGCTTGTGCTAAGCACGTGGGCACAAGGAAGTCTCAGCTGGAGCCTCCCACCCTGCTCTTGCCTCTAGCCAGTATCCAAGTGCCAGATGGCACGACTCACCAGGCAGTGGCCATACACAGGGTCACAAGAGCTGGCGTGGCCATTGCAGTTGCAGCCAGAGCAGGTGCCCAGGTAGGGCCCCCCGGGCACCCGGGTAAAGTGGGCGTCACAGCTCTCACAGGACAAGCCGGAATAGCCGATGGGGCATCTGTGGGGACAGAACCAAGACGGTGGCTGCAGGGACCGTGAAGCCTGGTGGTTTCTCCCCGACCTCTGCCAGGGCCTCTGTGGTCCCCGGTCCAGCCGGGTCAGGCACCTGCACTCCTCGACGCTGTGGGCGCGGCCGTGGCTGGTGGCGTAGGTGACGGTGGTATCCATGGCGACGTCACTCAGCCCCACACTGGCCATCTTGTGGTCGTACACCGTCTGGATGAGCACCGCTTCCAGGCTCTGCAGCACCTGCAGCATCTCCGCCCGCTGCACCGGCCGGCCGGACTCATGCACCCAGTGCTCCTGGGGGGGAGCAAAGGTCAGGGTGTGGGGGGAGGTTGTGCATCAGCACCTGCCCAGCCTGCACCCCCAGGGGAGCAGGCCCCACGTACCTCAGAGAGCTGGACCTGGCGCTGGTTCGGGACCCCCGGCTGGGTGGACGTGTGGCCCCGGGAGAGCAGGCGGTGGCCGGCACCCACAAGGACCACGTCCGGCCGCTGCACTGGCTCCAGCGTGCCACGTGCCAGCTCATAGCGCACCTTGTAGCGCAGGGAGCCACCGTAGGAGTCCACCTGGCCCGGACAGGGCGGATCAGGGCTGGGCAGCCGTGGGCACACATGATGCTCGCTGGGTGCCCCCCTCCCAGCTTTAGAGGGAGCGGAGTACAGGCAGGCTCTGAGCATGGATGCGGGGTACTGGGCCCCTCCCCACCCAGGGCGGCCCCGTCACCTTGTTGCCCAGGAACTGCTCGGGCAGAGCCCAGAAGGAGTCGTGGACCAGGAAGCGTCGGGACAGGTCGACCAGCTGAAACTCCTGTAGAGTGGTGTCGATCTGCAGCTGGGTGGAGGAGACAGGTGGCATGCCGGGCTGCGCAGGCATCGTCACGTTCACACCTGGGGGGCACAGGGAGGGATGAGTGCCATGCACGTGCCTGCCCGAGACAGCCACCCGGGTGGTAGTCCAGAGAGATGGAAAATTCTGAGAGAAGTGTGATTTAGAGGGAACGTCAGTCTCTCTCCCAAAGTCAAATAAAAGCCAAGTTTTTCCCCCCCTACTGAATTCCTGGAGCAGCATTTCCTGAAGCACTCTCCAGGCAAAGCCAATGCTGCCGAACGATAGTGGGGAACCATTTGGGAACCCCAGGGTCAAGGAATCTGTTGCAGGACTTCTCAGAGCCTTTGCTTGCCAATAGATCTGTGGACTGTCAGGGCTGGAAGAGCCCTCAGGGGGTAGTAGAAAGCTACACAGGACTGAAGAATGGGTGCCCAAGTCCTGGTTCCACCACTCTCCAGGTGTGTGAGTCTGAGCAAAGGCCTTAGTTTCTCTATCTGTAAAATGGGGGCAACAGTGGCTTGCATCACAGGGTTATCAGGAAGCTAAAGTGAGCGGAACGACACAAAATGCTTAAAACAGAGTAGGACACAAAGGAAGTGCTCAAAAACTCGATAGCTATTACTGTTGCTGTTTTTATGGTGGGTCCTTGGGTCCAGCTGTATCCTACACACACACACACAGGAATTCTCTCTGCAGCATCCTCCCAGATCTCTAGGGCAGCACTAACCATCCAGGAGAACTTTCTGCGATGATGGAAATGTGCCTGAACCCAGGTCCGTCTGATGTCGAGGCTCATGCCATCCTGCCTCTCAGAGTGCGAGAGAACTGAGCCCAGCTGCCTGACTTTACGTTTGGGAAAAGAGGCCCAAAGAAGCAAGAGTCTCAAAGTCACACAGGCAGTAATAAGTGGTGCATCAACAAGTCAGCTCCGGGCTGAGAATATGCCAAAGCCCGGGCTCTTACGCTCTGGGTCACTGATGCCTCTCCATTCTGCAGGATGAGGATGCTGGGGGTGACGACAGGGAGCTGGGCACTTCCCACGGACAAAGCACTATTCTGAGTGGCTTATGCGCTCTAGGCCCTTATACCATCCTGGGTGGGTAATATTTTATCCTCGTGTTGTAGACGAGAAAACTGACACACTAGGTAGGTAACTTGGCCAAGGGCCCACGGCGTGAGGGTCAGAGTCAGAACCCGGACTGGGACTCCACGGCCCGCTCTCTTCGTCAACTAATGCAGACGGGTATCGACTGTAGATTTCACTTCTCCTAAAAGAGCTTGTTTTCCCCCTGAGATGCTTTTCCCATAGGGCTCGGCATTTCTTCGGCAACCCCGTGTGCCTCCCTGGACTGGCTCCATCTGTCCAAGGCAAATGCTGCTTTCCCGACTGTCTGCCCTCTGAGCCTGCGGGAGCCCGGTGCCCGTCTCGCACCCACCAACGCACCCTTGAAGTCGTTGGGCTGGTCAAAGCGGAGCCGGATCTGGTCCCGGAAGCGGCGGCTGCTCTGGCACACGTTGGTGACGCCGAAGCAGAAGCAGGGCAGGCAGGAGGCGCTGTGCTCCAGGTAGAAGTGCCCATCAGGGCAGGGACCTGCGGGGCGGCACGGGAGTGGGCTACAGCTGGTCCCTGGCGAGCAAGCCCGGCTCCCGCCCCGCGCCCGGTGCCCGCCTGCCGTGGTGGGCCGTACCCCGCTGTGGGATGAGCTCCAGGACGCCGTCGGGAATGCCGAACACCATGCCTCGGGCGTTCATGGCCTCGCAGGTGTAGGCGCCCTGGTCTGCCTCCTTCACGTCGTGGATGGTCAGCGTGCCGCGGCCGCCCTCACTGGTCACTGTCACCCTGGTGGGCACCCCCCGAGACAAGAGGCAGGGGTCGGGCCGGGACGGCTGGCTGCACCTCCCCTCCAGCCCCAGCCCCCTGCTGGGACCCAGAGCCACACCTCGGATGCGAGGGGATGTGGCCCCAGTTGAGTCTCCAGTTGATGATAGGGGTGGGGACGCCGATGGCCACGCAGGTGAAGGTCACCGTCTGGCCCCGGGAAGCCTGGATCAACTCCTGGGGAGGGGTCACCACCTGGGGAGGCACTGGGGAAGGAGCGAGCAGGAGTGAGGGGTGGGAGGCACCGAGGCGGGAGGAGGAGGGGGCCGGGGTGGGGAGGCTGCGGGGAGGGGCCAGGGCCCAGAGCTCGCCCCCCAGCTCCTTGCTCACTGCAGCCGAACTCGTCGCTGCGGTCCGGACAGTCGCTCTCCTCGTCGCAGTGGAAGCTGGCCGGGATGCAGGTGTTTGTGGACACGCAGCGGAACTTGGTGGGCCCACAGACATCCTCAGGGCGCTTGACAGCTGGAGACAGAGCCAGGTGGTGTGGGCAGCGGGCACTGCCCTCAGGGAGGACCCACCCCCACCCCACCAAGCCCTTGCCTACTTATGGCCCCCAGCCCAGGCTGCCCACCTTCTCTGGGTGTTCCTAGGATCACGCTCTCATCTTGCCTGCTTGACAACACAGGCCCCCTGACCAGGCCCAGACTCTGCCTCCACGACACTGCCCACAATGCCGTGGTCCCCAGTCATCCGTCCAACACACTCCACCTGTATCCCCTGACAGAGTCACACCTGGCACAGCAGTCATGCAGCTCCTCCCCCATCCAGCCACGAGAGACGCACAAGATCAAAGGCATGGCCCCGGGAGCCAGTGCCTTGGGACACCGGGTGCTACCTGGGCACTTCTGTCTACTGGAAAGGCCTTTAGCAAGGGCCTGCTGCAGCCCAGATCTCGCTGCCCTGTACCCTCTAAGGGGCCCAGGGGTGGCACCTGACCCGAGACAGCCGTCCATGGACTGGTCAGAGGCCTGGAGCTGACCCGGCCCCAGGGTTGGGCCCCAGCTAGGCATCTCTAGTAGATGCTAACTGACATTCTTCTTCAGGGACACGGAGCTTGAGACAGACACACAAGCAGGGGCAGACAGGGCAGAGGGGTGTAGGAGCAGAGGCCACCTGGCCACAGAGGGGGAGCTCAGAGGAGGCCAGGAGGACCCACCTACTGCTCCTCCCGAGACCCCACCAGCCTCCAGAGCCACTCCCCTTTCACGCCCTCTGTTCTGCACTCGGTCAGCAAGGACTTGGCTTTCCTTGGACTGTTGCCCTGCAGAGGCCTCCGAGAAGCGCTTTTCAACTAAAACCCTCAATTACTTCTCCCTCTCAAGGGACTGGGTTGTCAGGCAAGCTTGGAGTCACAGAGGGGTGACATAAAACTCTGCCAGTCTGTAGCACGACGCTGCCCCTCTCTCTCCAGGGTTTGCTGTGAAGCGGGGACTGCAGGGGAGGCGAGGAGGAGAGGCTGGACCCGTGGACATTCGGAATGTCAGCAGGCTCAGACTGTGACCCAGGGTCACAGAGCAAGGCTTCCATTATCCTCAACCTGGGGCCTAACAGGCCCCCGGCTTCGCCTCATACGATCGGACATGCAAGATGCTACCTGAGGTGGTCTCTGGCCCTCCAGGCTCACCCACTTAACTGTCACGGTGTCTATCACACTGACTAGGCGGATGGGTGGGCAGTGGAGAGAAGGGTGGCTGGACAGATGAATGGGAGGCGAGAAAGATGTTGGCTCCATGAATGGCTAGTGGAATGGGGAGCTGGCAAGATGGATAACACATAGAAGGATGATGGATGGACGGATGGAGAAGAGATGGATGGAAGGAACGATGCTGGACAGATGGATAGATGGACAGAGGGATTTATGATGGAATTTACGGTGCAGTGGACAGGAGGAAGGACACTGGATGGACAGGTAGATGAGGGGTTTTGCAGCTCAGCAACGGATGAATAGACAGGTGGATGGTGGGTGGACAGATGGATGGGAGGAAGAAAGGATGTTGGACCGACGGACAGGTCGTGGGTGGTTGAATGGTTACACGGATGAAAAGCTGCAGATAGAGGAACAAATAATGCAGAACCAGCTCTAGATGAAAAACCTCTAGGCCCTTAAAGGGAAGGCTTTACCTCACACGTCTATCATCAAGGGACCCTGGTTTATCAAGCCTACTCAGCCACTCATCTGACCCCCACACAAGCATACGTGACTAATAGTAAGGAATAAACAGACACTGACCACTGGCTCTCTAGCCATGGTGCTCGCTGCAAAGGCCAGCTCAGCGTCAGAGAGAGGGAGAGACCTCACAAGTCTGCCCCCAGGGCCTCCACCACTCAGCCAGGGGACGGCGCACAGACCCGCCGGAGAGGGGTGGGGGCTCGGGGAGCGCGGACAGCGGGGCGGACACTCACGGCAGTCGGCCTCGTCGGTGTGGTCCTCACAGTCAAAGTCGCCGTCGCAGCGCCAGAGTTTGAGGGCACAGTGCCCGTTTCCACAGGGGAACTCGTTGGGCTCACAGGGCGGGGTGGGGCCTGGGGGAGCACCGGGCCAGGGTTCAGCCAGAGGCCTCCGGGGCCTCTCCCCAGCCCCCACCACCGGACCCCTGCCCCGCGCCCCCGCCCGGCCCGCACCGCAGTCCGCTTCATCGCTGCCATCGGCGCAGTCCTCTTGCCCGTCGCACACGTAGTCTTTGGGGATGCAGTGCCCGCTGTGACACGCGGCCTCATGCGGCCCACAGGGCACAGGCCTGCCTGGGCTGGGCAGTGCGGCCTGGGGGGCTGGGGTGGCTGGGCGCTGCTGGGAGGGGAGTGACTCCGGCTGGGCTGGCAGCGGTGGAGTGGCCCCCAGAGGGGGCGGCTGGGAGCTGAGCGTGGGCATCGGCTCCTCTGTGGACAGAGCCCGCTCGGTGTTGGCACGCAGGGGCGGCTCCTCTCCCCTTGCCCCCCGCCCCGTCCCCAGGCCCCTGACCCTGTTACCACCCCTCCCGGGTCCCTGGCCACCTCCCCTCTTGCCTGCAGCAAACTCTCTTGGCAGCCCCCCGCCCCCCGAGGCTGACGTGGAGACCACTGAGTGCCCACACGGCCCCTCACCACAATCGAGCTCATCAGACATGTCCCTGCAGTCAGGCCTCCGGTCACAGCGGTACTCCAGGGCCACACACTCGTTATAGCGGTGGCAGGCGAACTCCGCCTCGGTGCAGGCTCTGGGGACCTGGGGCACTGTGGGGAGCAGGGGGGCCATCAGAGGCAGGCGGGGCATCGGTGGACGATGTCGGGGGGACACAGGCGCTGCAGAGCTGGGACGGGGTTCTGGGGCTCTGTGCCAGGCCCGGTGGTTTCTGGCTCAGCAAGGGCCCAGAGCACGCATGGTGGACGCATCACAGCACACGTGGGACGCGGGCTCTGTGGCAGCGGCCTCACCCATTCCCCCGTGCGGACCCCACACGCAGCTGGCATGCCACACCATGCAACCACTGGAGCACACGTGGGCAGGCCACAGCCAGGCCTAGCGAGGATGAAGAGGAAGGGGAGGAGGGGCGGCCGGCGCGTTGTGCCCGGCCGCCACGCCCTCATCCTGCCTTGCCCTCCATCCATTAGCTTCTCTAGTGCCCCGGCTTGGCCTGGGCCTGGCTTTACATGCTCACCTGGTGTCACTGCGGCCGCCACAGCGGCCGGGGGGGGCGGGGGTGTCTGTGCTGGAAAGGAAGGTGTGATCAGTAGCCATCCCACCTGGGAGCTGGGGGCTTGCAGGGCTGAGCCAGCCCCATCCTACCCTCCCTAGCCAGAAGGACTCATTAAAAGTGGGAGGAAGAGGACTAGGTCCCCAGGCATCTTGATCTGGGCCTGGGGATGCCAAGGAACAAACTTGACCTGTGGGCACATTAATTGAGGTGTGATGTGCAGAACAAGGGAGGTGACGGTTTCACCACGTTTTTTTCTGATGGGGTCGCACCATGGTAAGGGTGGAGTTTGTTCAGTTCTGGGTTCCACTTAGTCGGGGAGGAGGGTGACACGTCCCAGAGAGAGAACTGAGATGCAGACTGGGATGGGGACTCCCAGCCCGTGAGGGATGAAACGGGACTGTTTGGCTCAGAGAAGAAAACACTCCGGGAGTTGGAACGTGAGTCAGAGGGTGCAATGAAAAGAAAGCTGGGCCCCACAGAAGGTTCAAAGGTACAAGCTGTGCGTCTAACAGCTGTGTGCCTGGGGCCAGTTTCCTGTGATCTCTGAGCTGTGCTTCTCACAGGTTCTGGCAAGACCAGCACAAACACAGAGTTTGGTTTGCATCCTGGCTTTTGCACTCTCTGTGTATGTGGATTTGGAGCAACCATTTTTCCCTCACCGGGCCTCAGGGCCCTTGTCTCGAAAACAGGAGAAATAATACCTACATCATAGGAATTACTGTGAAGTCTGAATGGGAGTGGCGTGCATACAGTCAGGGCTCAGTGAGTAATTGTTGGTGATTAAACAGAAAAGTATCTTGGACCCGAAAGCACTGTGTGAAGACAGGAATTTACTACCTATTGTCAAGGTAGAGAGGTTAATAGAGAGAAAAGCAGAAACCGGGCCTCATGGGTACCGGCTGGAGGGAACGGATGTTGCTCAACCCAAGATAAGATTGCACGATTGATGGGGAAGATTCATGAGGTGGTGAGCTCCCCGTCGCTACCAGCATGAAAGGCCAAACTAGGAGGGCCCACGGTGGGGACACTGAAGGGAGGGAGGGGGCGCACGTGAGTCTGAGAAACCGGAGGGGTCGCCCCTGGCTCCAGGATGGGCTCACCTGTGCCCAGGCGTCGGAACTGGAATCCCTGGGGAGAGGTGACGTAGGAGGCGATGGAGCCGCTGGAGATGACGCCGTGCAGCACCTCCTGAATCTGAGCCCCATCGGCATTCCCTTCCGAGCCCACATCCAGCTCCACAAAGACCCAGCCATCCAGCTCTCTGGGGGTGGATGTGGGGCAGGGCGGAAGAGGGAGGAAGACACCTGTGGTCTCAGCTCCTGCCCTGGGGCCCCTGCCTGATGCTCAGGCCTGATTTCAACTCTCCCCTTGGCTCCTGGACAGCCTGCACCCCACATGGGGCAAATGAAGGTCCAAACTGCCCCTCCACCAGTCTTCGAATTTCCACCCAGAGTGGGGCCGCCCCTTGGGCCCCTCCTGCTGCCCACCTGCCCCCAGGGTTCCTCCCCGTCCCTGTCCGCCCCACACCAGCTCCCCCTCCCCCAGGGCCCCTCTCACTTGATGAACACCACGCTGACAACCTGGTCTCCAGGGATCTTCAGGTACTCTGACTCCAGCTGGAGAGGGACATGGCGCCATCAGCCTCCGGACCCTTCACCCCACCTTCAGTCCTGCCCCACCACACTCGGGGAGCCCCCCTCAAAGCCCCTTCACCTCACCGTGTCTACCACAGCCTCTGACACCTCTCGGAACTCCTCGGAGCCTGCGTCCTCCAGCTGAGGGCTATAGTCGATGGAGTGAGTGAAATTTACCAGTGCTCGGAAATAAACTGCAAAAAGGAGTTGGGGGGGTGGCGTCACTATGAGGGCCCCAGACCGGCAGAATGGGGGCCTCAGGCAGCTGGGCCAGTGGGTGGAGACGGGAAGACGGTCCCTGGAAGCCTCCAGCTGAGGCCGACACCTGTGTGCCCATAGCTGTGCCCAGCAGGACTGCCCAGGGCTCAAAACCCAGGCCTCGCACTTGAGCGAAGGGCTTAACTAACAGGGAAAATGGCCCAATCCAGATCCCAAGTGATGGTGCGGAAGAGGAGGCCTCCCCTGGCTCAGAGGAAGGCTGGGTGACAAGGAGGACGCTCCACAGGAGATGGCCTGGCAGAGGAATATTTTTTCCTTTGGTTGTACCACACTCCTTGTGGGATATTAGTTCCCAAACTAGGGATCAAACCAGGTCCTCAGAAGTGAGAGTGCTGAGTCCTAACCACTGGGCCACTGGGGAATTCCCACCACCCCCATCCCCCTGCTTTTTGTTGGTACAGAAATTACTCGAAAGTGACCGTGACAAGTTTCTCCTCCTCCTACCCCCAACTCACGCCAGTGCCTACTCATCCTTCAGGGCTTAGTTCAGTCATCACCTCCTCCAAGAAGACTGCCTGAACTGCCTTCCTTTCCCAACCCTGGCTGATAGAGACCCCTCCTCTGGGGTCCTCCATCCACTTGATTTCTCCCATCAGCGTACCTTCTACCCGCAAAGTGACATAGCTCCTCCACGGTTACAAGGGCCTACAGAGCACCATCATAGAGACTGTGGGTTCTGAGGTCAGCCACATCTCAGGCACGGGCCTCACCTCTCTGAACTTCTGTTTCCTTTTTGTTCAAATGCAGATATTAATTACATTTACCGCACCGGGTTGCAGTGGGGAATAAATGACAGCATGCTGACAAGGCCACCTCCCTGTGTGAGAAGATGCAGCCCCGGGCAAGGAGCAAGTACCAGGGAATCAGAAGATGCTGTCATCTTTCTCTCTACTGCTAGACAATAAATGTGATGGGGGGAACCTCAGATCTCACTTACCCCGGTAGCCCCAGTGCCTGGCATACTGTAGGCCTAATATGTGATGGCCAAATAAATTTAGATTGGTGTGAGCATACACTTATACCTACTGTTTACTGAGCAACTGCTGTATACATTTAATGTGCATTAAATCTCATCATGTTCATGAGTTCATGACAGAAGTTTTAAATATGAGTTGTAAATGGAGCATACATGTGTATACACACACACACACCTGGCACATAGTAGGGGCAATATAACCTGAACTATTACTAAATGAGAGGCAGCATAGCTTAGTGCTTAAAAGCTCAGTCTCTGAGCAAAATTGCCACTTCTATGAAAATAACTGAAAATTGCCCTGTGGCCTTGAGAAAGTTACTTAATGTCTCTGAGCCTCAGTTTCCTCATCTATAAAACACAGACAAGAGTAGTGTCCACCCCAGAGGGCTGTTGTGAGGATAAAATAAGATGAGGAGTAGAAAATGCTTATAACAGCATCTGGCACACACTAGAGGCAGCAAGGGTTAGCTGGATTATCTCTGGTCTTTAAGACAAACCGAAGGAATGGACTTGGTTTTATTTCTTCCCATCTGAGAGACGCATTCGTGGCTTCATCGGATCTATATTGAAGGTCTTTAATAAGCTAGGCCAATACTTTGGCCACCTGATGTGAAGAGCTGACTCCTTTGAAAAGACCGTGTTGCTGGGAAAGATTGAAGGCGGGAGGAGAAGAGGACGACAGAGGATGAGATGGCTGGATGGCATCACCGACTCAATGCACGTGAGTTTGAGCAAGCTCCGGGAGTTGGTGATGGACAGGGAGGCCTGGCATGCTGCAGTCCATGGGGTCAGAGAGTCAGACATGATTGAGCGACTGAACTGAACTGAAAAAACTAGGCATGTTCTAGGGGTAGGGGATATAGCAGTGAACTTCATACGTGACAATTTCTGTCCCCACAGAGATCACTTTGGAGGGGGAGAAGAAAGGAAATAAAACACATGGGTGAGGAATATCTGGACTGTGGGAGGAAGAAAAAAATGAGGGTGGGTGGAGCGGGCGTGCTGGGGTAGGGTAGGGCTGCTCCTCTCCGAGAGAGGCCAGCAAGGCCTCCCCTCCCAGGGGCATGCTCAGAGGCAGAGAGCAAGGGCCGGGGGGTGGCTGGGAGAAGAGGATTCCAGGCAGGAGGAACCGCAGCTGCGGGGCCCCTGAGGCAGAAGGGGGCGCAGGGAAGTGACAGATGACCCGCAGGCGGGCGGCAGAGCTGGGCCCGTCCCCCTGCCCCTTCACTCTGCCTCTCAGGCCCCAGGGTGCACACCCCAACTCTGCGCCAGGACTCCCCCAACCTCGGTGGCTCACTGAGCAAGCCCCCGGGGAATGGGGATGGCAGCCACGCGACAGCAAGTGTAGCCGGGGTGCCCGCAAGGGAGGGTGACCGTGAGGGCGCTCTGGACCACGGGGCTGAGCTGGGCAGGGCTGCCGGGGGCTGGGCGGGCGGGGTCCTGTGGGCTGGAGTGTGAGGGCTGTGAGCTCGGCCACAGAGGCCTCTTGTGAGCTGGCACAGAGGCCCATTGAGAGTCCCCACCCTGGCCTCTGGCCTCCACCCCAGAGCCCAGAGCGGGCCGAGGAGGCCAGGCCTCTGCCTAGGAATGTGCCCACTGTCGGGGGGGGGGGGGTGGGTCGGGAGGGGGCCAGGCTCCACAAAAGCCCCTTTCTCCCAGGGCCTGGGAAGGGCACGGACCCTCCAGCCTGCCCCCGCCCCCGCCTCCTCCCAGACCGGGGGCAAGGTCGGGGTGAGCGCCCTCCCTGGCGCAGGTAGCAGAGGGCCTGGGCACAAGGTGAGGCCGTGTCTGCTTCAGGAACCGACCACCCGGGCCAAGGGGGCTGCTGGGGGGTGGCCCGGGGTGGGAGTGCTCTCCGGGGCTGGGGGGTCCTGCCCTGGCCAGCTGTCTCCGTGCTGGCCCTCATCTGGACAGCTCAGCTCAAGCCTAGAGGGACGGGAGGCCCAGAGCAGCCTGGCACCCCGGGTGGGGGTGGGGACCACCCCCAGGGCCTGGAGCCGCCCACCCCACTTACTCTCGATACCCAGTTCCTGCTCAACAGAATTTCCTCCCCGCACACTTTGGCTCTGGATTGCCAGGCTCCTGAAGTGGATCCAAGTCATCTCCAGACTCTAGGGCCTTCACCCCAAGGGGTCATTGTACCCACCCTGCCTAACAGGCACCCCAGGGTAGAACACCAGGGGCCCGGCCCACTAAGCTGTGAGCTTAGATCATGCGCCCGGATGGGGAAGGGGCAGGGGAGCAGGTGGGGCCCACTGGGGCAGGGGTGGCTGCGAGCCTGGCCCCAGACTCTGCAGGGAGGCGCGGGGTCTCAATTGGGACAAAGGGCAGGCTGGGGAGGAAAAGAGGACCCAGAAGAAAGGAGGGAGCGGACGAAATGGGAGAGAAGCGGGCGATGGGAGGGAAGCGAGTCCCCGCGGCCAGAGGAGACTCCTGGTCATCACACCGGCCGTGGGAGGGGGTCCCCGGGCGGAGGGGGGCGGTCCCCGGGACCTGCAGAGCGGAGCAGCAGAGAAGGAGGTGAGGAGGGGGCAGAGACACAGGGAGGTGGAGAGACCAACTGGAGAGACAGAGGCGGAGACATAAAACAGAAAGAGGTGAAGCAGACAGAGAGAGATGGAGTCGGAGATGCGACCGATACAGAGACACTATCGGTACAGAGATACAGAGAGCTTGGTGGGGAGAAGCAGAGAAAAGATGAGCCGAAGGCGGAATGGAGGGAGGGAAAGACGGAGGCACGGACGCGGAGATGGAGTGTCCAACAGACAGAGGGAGGAAAGGTTGGAGAGAGGGGACCAGGCGCGGATGAGACAAACACACAGACAGCGGGAAGGAGACAGCCCAAGGCAGGGCAGGCAGGCGCAGGAGAGACACGCAGACAGGCTGTCGCAGGACGGACAAGAGCCAGAGAGACACAGAGGCCGTTGGTAGACGGGACGCAATGGGGTGAGGGGAGCTGGGCGGGGTCCCAAGGTGGGGGAAGGCAGAACCAGGGGCTGGCCGGGATGGGTAGGCGTTCAGGGCTTGGGGGGTACGGGGCTGGGACAGAGCTGAGGAGAGCCACGCCCCTGCCCGAGGGACGAGGAGAGGGCGGAGGCATCTCAGATGCTCCGCCCTCTGGGCGTGGCTCAGCTTATGGTCAGGACCGCCCTCGCTTACCGGAGGAAGGAGGGAACTGCCCTTGGGCAAGGCCGAAGCAGGCCCACGGACCCTGGGAGTCAGGGCGACTTATCTGCGGCCTCTGGGGCTAAGATTCAGCCCAGCTGCCTGGACCTGCCTCAAGGGCAGCGGGCTGGAGCCAACGTTGGGGCCTGGAGGGCCTAAGTCCCCACACCTTCCCGTAGATGAGCCCCACTCACCAGGAGAGGCTCCTGCCCTGCCCCGGGCCCTCCCCGCTGCCTCCTCTCGCTCACCCTGCCCCCACCTCTGCCTTCTCCCGCGCACCGTAGCTTCTCAGGTGAGCAGGAGGGCTAGCAAGGCCCACTCAGAGCAGCCTCGTGGGAGGGGGTCCTGGATGTTTCTGAAGGGACAGGGTGGATGGGACCAGGGTCCCAGCAGGTAGCCTTGGCAGGAGGCAGCTCCAGGGATGTGTCAGCACAGGTCATTCTAGGGATGCCTTGTGTGCCTGGGACCCATCTGACACCCGCACTCTGGCCCCACCCAGATCCCAGCAGCTGTAGCCCTGCAGAGACAGACATGGGGAGCAGCTTCAGACTGGGTCTGAGTTCCAGGTGCTGGGAGGTCATGGGCAGAGCCACGCCACCTAGGGGCCAACCCTCCAGTTTGTACTGGCCCAGTGAGGATGCCCCACCCTCCAGCACTGGGTGGCACCGAGGCACCGGGCAGAAAGGAAGCGACCCCACCACCCTAGACTCATTCCAACCCACTGGGATGGGCAGCGCTGGGGACGAGGCGGGGCCGCCCAGTGGTGCCTCCGAGCTGAGCTCCGTCCTTGGCCCCGATCACCCTGTGCCCAGGTACTCCTGGAGAAGGCAGCAGGAACCATACGGTACCCCTGGGTCTTGTCCCGGCTCATTCCTTCTCTGCCCAGAATCCCAGGATGGGAGAAAACAGAGACTCTGAGCCCCCTCCCCGCGCTGGGCCAGCCCCTGCTCTGGCTGTGCATGGGGGGTGCTGGCAGAGTGGGCAGCTGACCGAGGCCTGATTCTTTCCCCCCTAGGAAGCCAGCCCTCTTTCCCCTCAACCCAGGAACCCCGGCCTCCCAGCAGGTGACCCGACCTAAGTCAAGTTCCCTTCCAGGCCCGGCTCTTGGCCTATCCGAATGCCTGAGCTACAGAGCCCCTCGGTCCGCCCATCCCTGCTCCGCTCTGCATCGGTCACCCCAAGGAGGCCTCTGGGGAAGGACTCCACAGCTGAGCTACCCTGGGAGGTGAGATTCTGGCTTTGGATGCTGAGCAGCTGACAGTCCCATCGGAACTGGGCATTTCCCAACACAGGCAGGCAGAGAACCCGGACACCCCCAACCTTGTAGGGACCAGCCAGTCAAGGCACACAGCTGTCACTGGTGGGGATGAGACTGCCCCCATGGCAGGTGCAAGGAGGCCTCAAGGCCCTCAGCCCAGGAGATGGAGCCTCTGGGGCTGGGATTCCCCAGGGGGCAGGCTGGGGGCCTGTGTGCTGTCCCCAGATACTTACCCATCTGGAAGTCCCCGCTGCCCAGGTCGCCGCTGCCCACACCGTCTACAAGCAGAAGAAAGACTTTTTCAGCAACAACTAATCTTTGTTGAGTACCTACTGGGTGTCAGGAGCTGCTCTGGGCACCCAGTACACGGTGGGGAAGATCATGAAAACATAGCTGTTGGGACTTCCCTGGTGGTCCAGGGGTTAAGACTGGGTGCTTCTAATGCAGGGAACTCAGGTTCGATCCCTGGGCGGGGACCTGAGATCCCACAGGCCATGCGGCTCAGCATAAAAAGCGAAAGTGAAAGTCGCTCAGTCGTGTCTGACGCTTTGTGACCCCATGGATTATACAGTCCATGGAATTCTCCAGGCCAGAATACTGGAGTGGGGAGCCTTTCCCTTCTCCAGGGGATCTTCCCAACCCAGGGATTGAAACCAGGTCTCCAGCATTGCAGGCGGATTCTTTACCAGCTGAGCCACCAGGGAAGCCCGACATGAAATAAAACACAGCTGTAGTCTCCCCTCCACACCTAGGCAGGGCTGCCTGTAAAAACTGTAGAAAGCCTCCATTAGGGACGGTATGGTCCCGGCTGGATGGAGTGGGCGGGGCCAAGTCAGGCCCGCCTCTAGGTGAGGATGGGAGGAAGCAGAGTAGGGGGCTCTCAAGGGCTGTAATCACCCTCTACTGTGCATTGTCCCCCACCTTCCCCTTAAGTCTAGCTTATCCTGGGCTGTGTGGAGAAGCAGCCACCAGCCTGGGGTCACACAGGCGTCAGTGAGGGGTCCTGGGCTCACTGGGACCAGGGCTCAGGATGCACACAGCTCTTAGCCCATTTCTTTTTTTCCTAAGTTTTTTTTTTTTAAATTGAAGTATAGCTGCTGTACAATATTATACAGTTTACAGGTATACAATACAGTGATTCACATTTTTTTTGGGGGGGGGGCGGGTTGGTGCATGTGCTGCATGATCTCAGTTCCCTGACCAGGGATTGAACCCAGGCCCTGGCAGTGAAAGCGCCTAACCACTGAACCGCTGAGGAATTCCTATAATTCACAAGTTTTAAAGGTTATACTCCACTTACAGTTCTTACAAGACACCAGCTATATCTCATGTAGCACAGTGTGTCCTTGTAGCTTACTTATATCTAATAGTTCGCACCTTTTACTCTCCTACCCTTATATTGCCCCTCCCCTCGCCCCACACCCACTGGTGACCACTAGTTCGTTCTCCACATCTGTGAGTCTGTTTTTTTTTGCTATATTCACTAGTTGTATTTTTTAGACTCCACATACAAGTGATACCACACGGTATCTGTCTTTCTCCAGCTGACTTATTCCACTTAGTACAATGCCCTCCAACTCCATCCATATTGCCATAAAGGGCAAAAATTCATTCTTTTTTAACGGCTAAATAGTACTCCATTGCCTATATGTACCATATCTTCTTCATCCAGGCATCTGCTGATGGACACTTAGGTTGCTTCCCTATCTTTCTTAGTCCATCTCTAGAGGGGCCACCTTAGGCAAGTATCTTGGGGCCTCTTTCAGGACCACTGGGAAGCGCCCAAACTCCACCCTGACCCCCTCCACCCCCGGCCACCAGAAAGGCCTGCTCACCTCCGGAGGCCTCATCAGCCAGGAAGTCCTCGTCATCAGAAAGGTCTGAGTAGCTCCAGCCAGCCCAGCCGGCTGTGACTGTTTCTGCATCTTCCGGAAGGGACAAGCCATCATACGCCCTCAGCCCGTGGGTCACCTGTGGGACACCGCACAGACAACTGTGTCAAACTCTCCAATTCCTGCCAAGCCCGGGGCCCCTCTTCTCAAAGGGGGACCCAGAGTCCCACCCCAAGGCCCTCCAGTGGTCAAGTCAGATGTGGTTTGGCAAACACAGTCAGACTGAGGCTATACCACTGTTTTTGACTCAGTTTCCCCAAATCTCATTAGCCACTGAATAAATCCTCAAATAAACAAATAGACAAATAGTAAACTTATACTTTTTTCCCCTTCTTTCTTTCCTTTGTGGCCACATTGCGTGGCTTGCAGGATCCTAGCTCCTCAGATCAGATCAGATCAAATCAGTCGCTCAGTTGTGTATGACTCTTTGCGACTCCATGAATTGCAGCACACCAGGCCTCCCTGTCCATCACCAATTCCCAGAGTTCACTCAGACTCATGTCCATCGAGTCAATGATGCCATCCAGCCATCTCATCCTCTGTCGTCCCCTTCTCCTCTTGCCTCCAATCCCTCCCAGCATCAGAGTCTTTTCCAATGAGTCAACTCTTCGCATCAGGTGGCCAAAGTACTGGAGTTTCAGCTTTAGCATCATTCCTTCCAAAGAAATCCCAGGGCTGATCTCCTTCAGAATGGACTGGTTGGATCTCCTTGCAATCCAAGGGACTCTCAAGAGTCTTCTCCAACACCACAGTTCAAAAGCATCAATTCTTTGGCGCTCAGCCTTCTTCACAGTCCAACTCTCACATCCATACATGATCACAGGAAAAACCATAGCCTTGACTAGACGGACCTTTGTTGGCAAAGTAATGTCTCTGCTTTTCAATATGCTATCTAGGTTGGTCATAACTTTCCTTCCAAGGAGTAAGCGTCTTTTAATTTCATGGCTGCAGTCACCATCTGCAGTGATTTTGGAGCCCAGAAAAATAAAGTCTGACACTGTTTCCACTGTTTCCCCATCTATTTCCCATGACGTGGTGGGACCGGATGCCATGATCTTCATTTTCTGAATGTTGAGCTTCAAGCCAACTTTTTCACTCTCCACTTTCACTTTCATCAAGAGGCTTTTGAGTTCCTCTTCACTTTCTGCCATAAGGGTGGTGTCATCTGCATATCTGAGGTTATTGATATTTCTCCCGGCAGTCTTGATTCCAGCTTGTGCTTCTTCCAGTCCAGCGTTTCTCATGATGTACTCTGCATATAAGTTAAATAAGCAGGGTGACAATATACAGCCTTGACGTACACCTTTTCCTATTTGGAACCAGTCTGTTGTTCCATGTCCAGTTCTAACTGTTGCTTCCTGACCTGCATACAAATTTCTCAAGAGGCAGATCAGGTGGTCTGGTATTCCCATCTCTTTCAGAATTTTCCACAGTTTATTGTGATCCACACAGTCAAAGGCTTTGGTACAGTCAATAAAGCAGAAATAGATGTTTTTCTGGAACTCTCTTGCTTTTTCCATGATCCAGCGGATGTTGGCAATTTGATCTCTGGTTCCTCTGCCTTTTCTAAAACCAGCTTAAACATCAGGAAGTTCATGGTTCACATATTGCTGAAGCCTGGCTTGGAGAATTTTGAGCATTACTTTACTAGCATGTGAGATGAGTGCAATTGTGCGGTAGTTTGAACATTCTTTGGCGTTGCCTTTCTTTGGGATTGGAATGAAAACTGACCTTTTCCAGTCCTGTGGCCACTGCTGAGTTTTCCAAATTTGCTGGCATATTGAGTGCAGCACTTTCACAGCATCATCTTTCAGGATTTGGAATAGCTCAACTGGAATTCTATCACCTCCACTAGCTTTGTTCGTAGTGATGCTTTCTAAGGCCCACTTGACTTCACATTCCAGGATGTCTGGCTCTAGGTCAGTGATCACATCATCGTGATTATCTGGGTTGTGGAGATCTTTTTTGTACAGTTCTTCTGTGTATTCTTGCCATCTCTTCTTAATATCTTCTGCTTCTGTTAGATCCATACCATTTCTGTCCTTTATCGAGCCCATCTTTGCATGAAATATTCCTTTGGTATCTCTGATTTTCTTGAAGAGATCTCTAGTCTTTCCCATTCTGTTGTTTTCCTCTATTTCTTTGCATTGATCGCTGAAGAAGGCTTTCTTATCTCTTCTTGCTATTCTTTGGAACTCTGCATTCAGATGTTTATATCTTTCCTTTTCTCCTTTGCTTTTTGCTTCTCTTCTTTTCACAGCTATTTGTAAGGCCTCCCTAGACAGCCATTTTGCTTTTTTGCATTTCTTTTCCATGGGGATGGTCTTGATCCCTGTCTCCTGTACAATGTCATGAACCTCATTCCATAGTTCATCAGGCACTCTATCTATCAGATCTAGGCCCTTAAATCTATTTCTCACTTCCACTGTATAATCATAAGGGATTTGATTTAGGTCATTCCTGAATGGTCTAGTGGTTTTCCCTACTTTCTTCAATTTAAGTCTGAATTTGGCAATAAGGAGTTCATGGTCTGAGCCACAGTCGGCTCCTGGTCTTGTTTTTGCTGACTGTATAGAGCTTCTCCATCTTTGGCTGCAAAGAATATAATCAATCTGATTTTGATGTTGACCATCTGGTGATGTCCATGTGGAGAGTCTTCTCTTGTGTGGTTGGAAGAGGGTGTTTGTTATGACCAGTGCATTTTCCTGGCAAAACTCTATTAGTCTTTGCCCTGCTTCATAACCAGGGATCAAACCTGAGCCCCCTGCAGTGGACGCACAGAGTCCTAGCCACTGGACTGCCAGGGAAGTCCTGACAATATACTTAAAACCGCTTTGGTAAGTGACAACTCCTCTTCCCTCGGGAGAAGGCAAGTGATATCCAGGACATGAGTTAAGGGGCCAGGAGACACAGGCAGGTAGAGGGTGACCAGGGCCGGTGCAGACGAGGGGTGTGGGCGAGTGACGGGGCAGCCAGGGTTCAGCACGAATGGGAGACAGAAGCAGAGACGGAGGGGGATTCAACCGAAGCTGTGGTCTCCAACAGCGCCTCTCCCCCCACACCCCCGCCCCAGCCGTCTTGGCCTCTTGTCTCTGCCTCAGCCTGGCCTCCGAGTCTCCAGGCCACAGGGGACGCATTCCAGCCACGTTGGAGATCAGCTCTGGCACTCATGGCCACACTGACTGGCTCATCTGTGCGCCCAGGGGCGGGGGTGGAGCCCAGCAGCTGGGCTGAAAGGGGGGCAGGTCACCGTGGTGTCAACTCCACGTGACCTCGGGTGGCGCTGAGCCCAGCACGAGCTGCAGCTCGGTTCAACACAGGGGCGGCTTGGACCCCGCACCCCGCAGGCTGGTGCAGAAGGGCCCCAGCGGCCGTGACCCCTGTTTCTCAGGGGTGGGTGTGGGCAGTGAAGGCCTCTTTCCCCTTAGACGATATCGTGTGTATGTGTGTGTGCACGCTCAGTTCTCAGTTGTGTCCGACCCTTTGCAACCCCATGGACTATATAGCCCACCAGGCTCGTCTGTGCGTGGAAATTTCCAGGCAAGAATACTGGAGTGGGTAGCCGTTCCCTTCTCCAGCAGATCTTCCTGACCCAGGGATCGAATCCACATTTCCTGCATTGGCAAGTGGATTCTTTACCACTGCGCCACCTGGGAAGCCCCTAGAGCAGACTGAGGCGTTTCCAAAGGAGTTTTACAAGATAACAGAGAGGAAAACAAACCAAGTGGAGCTAAGGGAACCGCAGTGTCTCCAAGCACAAGAGTGCACGGGTCCACACGTCCAGTTCTAGATGGCCTGGCACGAGTGTCTTGGCCTCAGCCCTATCTGGGGAGCCCAGCCCGGCCAGAAGGAAATAGGCTCCCTTGTAAAAACCAAACCCAGCCCTCACTGGCTAGACAAGGAGAGGCACCCAAGGAGAAGGAAAAAACCAGACAGTCAGTCCCTCTCCTTCACACCGACCACGTCCCTGGAGCCTCTGGCCTTTTCTCACGCTGGTCCCTCTGCTGGAATGCCCTTTCTCCTTTTGTTTATCTGGCTAACTCCCATCCATCCTCCGAAGCTCAGCTGAACACCACCACCTCCTCTAACTACTCAGTCGCAAACCAGAACACATTCCGATAGGCCTGGAAAGAGGGATGAATCTCAAACACTTTGTGCTGAGTGAAAGAAGGCAGACAGAGAAAACACCACCCTGTATGATTCCACTTCCACGAAACTCAGGGGAGATAAGTCTAACCTATCTATCTATAAGTCTAACCTATCTATAGGTTAGATAAGTCTAACCTATCGGCGGTTGCCTGGGACCAGGGGTGGGGTGGGGCCGGCCGGGAAGGGACACAGGAAACCTTTTGGAGTAACGGTCCCCTGGGTATATAATCAATACATCTCATTCCCATTACTGACCTGTACACTTAAAATGCTATGTTTTATTGCGTGTACTTTATACCCCAATAAAGATGACTCAAAGAAACCCTCTTCTGGGAGGAGTAGTTATGACTCCTCTGCCCCCAGGCTGGGTTCTGGACCGTCTGGGGCTCCCCGTGGAATGGCTGTGCCTACACTGGAATGACGGCACCCTGAGAGCAGGGACTGTGATGAGCTCATCTCTGCCTTCTCAGCACTGCATGGTCAATAAGGGCTTGAACGAATGGACAACAGTGTCATCACCTACTCATTCCAGCTGCTTCCTGAGCATGACTTTGCTCTGAAGGCACCACTCAGCACGGGCAGTCTGTATGTATCTCCCTCCTTGGGTCATCTTTGTTTTGGCAGTGCTACCAAGCCTTGTGGAAGGTCTGCACTGCCCATGTCTATCCCCTGCTATAGTCTTAAGCCCCTTTCCCTCACAATCCATGGGCAAATTCCTCCTCCTGTTCCTTCTCTCCCCTCCCTCTCCCTTTGGTCAAATGCCCATTCCCGCCCTGGGTGGCCAGTGGACTTCTGGGCTGTGCCCATGAGGTCTGCATCCAGGACTAAGCTTTAGAACCTTCAGGAGCTGGTGAGAAATAGATTCCTGGGCTCTTCCTCAGAGACACTGAGTCATCTCCCCACCCCAGGTAGGAGGGTTAATGTCATGCCTGCTCAGGCATTCTGACACTCACTGGTTAAGAACCACAAGACCAGTCCAACATCAGAGGTTCTCCCTTCTCTCCTGGCTAGGGGTAGAGAGCAATGTTCCCTACCCCTTGGGTGGGTCCTACGCAGGCCCTGATTGGCCTAAGGGGAGAGTGAGGCTAGGGCTGGGGCAGGGGCACTGACTGGGCAGAGAAGGCTAGCGGGTAGGATCCTCCCCAGCTGGGGAGGACTCTCCTTGTGTCACTGCCAGCCCTCCCCCTCCCACATGCAAACAAGGCCATGGATGGCATACCTGGGGCACAGAGATTCCTGGCACCCCATAGATACCAGGCCACTGTCTGGAAAAGAAAACCCTGGTGGTAAGCAAGGTCCAGGGCTTTTTTGCAGGGAGGGAGAGGCCACTGGGGCTTGGGACTGGACAGGAAATAGCAACACGAGATTCATCTTGGAAAAAATGTTGGGAACACACATCTGCAGTGAGAGGGGAGAATCCAGAGCATGTCGGGCCATGGACTGGAGCCCCCTCCACCCCAGGGAACCTGGGGAATGGGCTTGTCGCATGCCAGCTTGCCCCGCTTGCAGCCCCTACCCCACAGTCTAAGGCTTTGGGGTCAGATAAGGGCCTGCAGCAAGGGACAAGCCAGCAAGAGCTGAGACTTCACTTGCAAAAAGCTGAAGATCAAGAGGTTTTAGCAGCTGTATTTCACATCTGGAAAGGGAGATGCCGCCAGACCAGAAAGAAGCTTCCAGAAAGAGACCCAGAGTCTGAGACTTGATCATTGAAGGGAATTTGGATTCAGACCTGGAAAGTCTGGAGTCTACGTGGGGAATAAAAAGAACCAACATTCATTGAGCGCTTTCTACGCGACAGGCACTCTAAGGATTCTGTAGGTGTTAACCCAGGTTAGGGGTCAGGTAGCCCCGCTGTAAAGACGGGGACATGTGAGCAGAGTCAGGAATGTGGGCAGAACTGGGATTTGAACCCTGGTGGTCTGGCTCCAACATCTAAGCCCTTACCACTGTGCCACACCACCTCTGCAGCCAAGGCTGGGGAGGGAGTGAACCCACCGAAGTCACTGAGCGTCACTCCCACAAAGCCTCTCAACCACACTGCAAGTCACAGTTCACAGAGCATTCCTTGGCCGCAGAGTCACTTGACCCTGACAGTGACCCCCTGAGAGGGATGAACTGGTGTGAATGGCCCCCACTGGCTGGCAGGCTTAGACCCAGGACCTCGGAACGCCCTACCCCAGCCCCTGCTTCCCAGGAAAGGAGGTGGGGCTGCAGCTGGGCCTCCAGGCCGGCTGGGAGGGCAGAAGCAGCGGGCAGAGCCAAGAGGTTGGCCGGCCTCCATCCCCAACGGGACCAGCTCCCAGGGACGCCTGAACCGGCAGTGGCCTGGACGCATACAGTGGGTGCTTAAGGTCCCAACAAGGGCCGCCAGTGGCTGCAAGGTCACAGGCAGAAATAGAGCCCAGGTTTCCTGCCCCTGAGCCTGTCTCCGGCTGGAGGGAGCCCTGCTTCCTCCCAGAGGAACCCAGCACTTCAGGCGGGCATTGCAGCCGGATGGCGGGGCCTGAGAGGAGGGGTCCAGAGGGCAGACCTGGGACTGAGAGGAAGGAGTCAAGCAGAGAGGGGGATTTTCCAGACTCTGCAGGCGAGGGGAAGTTGGGGGGGTGCAGCTGACTCATTCTGGCCAAGGACTATTCTGGAGGGCTGAGAACAATTTCACGGGGTGGAGGTGTGGGCAAGTGCACCCCGCAATGGCCAGGCACTCGCTGAACACAGGCAGGGTGAGACCAGACAGGTGGTGCATCAAACAGGCAGAAGACTTCTGGGAGACCACCACCCCCAGAGGCAGGCCCCCTGTGCGGATGCGGTCACACGTGGAGCTCCAGGTCCAAGTCCTGCAAAGGCCCTGGGGGACAGGGGACAAAGGCTGGGCCTTCCTCTCCTGGCCTGGGTGGGGATGCCAACCAAGGGAGGGAGCCAAGGATGTCTGGGGAGGGTGTGGGAGTGGAAGGTCAAGCCATGGCAGAGGGGCACCGAAGGCAGAGATTTGTGGCACCAGGGGAGGTCCTGATACAGATAGAGGATGTAAGGTGTGGGGGTTTTAAAAAGGAGTTTTTAAGTGAGGATTACAGGATCTCGCAGAGGTCACGTGTATAGAAGAAAAGTTTCTGGTGCTGCTAAAATCCAAGCGGTAGGAAGCTGGTGGGACGGTCAAGAGATGACAGTAAGAACGGTCATTGTCCACTGAGGGCTTTCTTGATGTTAGGCCTTGTCCTAAACGCTGCCTGTACCACCTCATTAATCTTCACAGCAACCCAGGGTTTGGCGGGGCGGGGAGCGGTGGCTGGCATTACAGGGCTCCTATCCCGCATCTGCGATAAGAGAAATCCAAGGAGCTCTGACACCCAAGAGTGGGATTATTTTTCTTTTTTAATAAGTTTGTAGCAAGCTCTTTTAGTGTCGAGTCCTGACCTAAATCGACATGAAGCTATGAAGAGCTTATTCACTCCACGCAGGATGAACAGTCACAGGTTTTGCTACAGCAATAGTCATGTGTTTGAGTGTGGGGTATTGCCCCAAACTCTACTGAGGATGTCACATCCCAGCTGAACCACTCTACGTTACCGTTCTCGAGTTCAGAGACTTCTGAATTCCAAGACATGGCTGACTTCGTGGGTCTTGATTAAGAGACTGTGAATTTACAACTGTTATTTCCATTTTGCAGATGAGGAAACTGAGGCTCAGAGAGGGTCATCTGTGTAAACGGGATCAAGCAAGTAAGGCCCTCTGTCTGGTACCTTGTATACAGTAAGTGCTCAATAAGCAATAGAATTAGCATCATGCAGGGGGTACAGGGTAGAGGTGAAGAGCTGAGAAGTGATCAGGGATGCACAGGAGTGTGGGATGTCTGGGATGAAGGGAGGCGTCTGGCTCCTCTGCCCAGGCCCCGCGCTGGCTAGCTGGGCAGAGCCTGGCTGAGCAGGAAGCTTGCTTTGAGGGTTCAAGTTGCCCGCTTGTTCTGAGGCTGATTCTGGGAGGACTGGTTGGGGGGAACTTCTCCAGCGACATTCCTCACAGGTCTTGGGCAGCCAGCCCACCTCCCACCCACTCTCTCCGTGGTCCAGACCTGGGGCTGAGCCCTCTACCACCCCCCACAGCTGGGCAGGAAGGTCTGAGCACCACAGTCCCCAGGGAGGCTGAGCCGCCCAGGGCAAGGCTCCAGGCATCTGGGCTGGAGTGAGCTCACTCCATCAAAATCCAGAGACAGCGGAGGGGTGGGGGACAAATGAGCCACCGCCTGCCCACCTGCCTTCTGCCAGCACAGATTCTGTCCCCTCCCCCATGTACAGCGGAGGGACCAGCAGATGCTGTCCCCCAAGCCCCCCCAAATCTCCAGCGAGGGCCCCGAACTCAGACAAGTTCCCCCTCCCACTCTGCTATGATGCAGGCTCCCTGGGAACCCCATCACACAAGCACCACCCCCACATACACACTCTGCTACAACCCCAGCCCCGGATGCAGGGGCCAAGGTGCCATGCCCCACCCCCCGGCCACCGGGCACCCTGTCCGTGGGCAGCAGACGGCAAAAGGGAAGGAATCTGTCAGGGCAGCAGTTTGCTGTGCAAACTGCCAGGGGCGGGAGGGCCCGACACAAAGGCCAAAAGGCCTTTAATCCCCTGGCAGGCTGAGAGGGGCGCCGGGCCGGAAAGGAGGTGGCCGCAGCCTCCTCGGGCATGCCTGCACCGCCCGTGCCACGTGGGAGCCCTGCCAGCTTCCCACACTCAGGCTCCCAAGGCAGCAGGACGTTCGCCAGCCAGGTGGCCAGGAAGAACACCGATGCGCCAGGTGAGGAGAGCGGTCTCCGCTCATCAAGTGCTTTCCTGTGCAGGAGCTGAGGGAAGGTCGAGGCGAGGCTTATCGCACACAAACCCACAGCCTCATAAGCACGATGTGGGCGGCTCCCCCACTTGAATAAGGAGAGACTCAGAGAGGTGAAGTCACTTGCCCAGAGTCACACAGCTCAGGCAACAGAAATCCAGCTTGAAAGTTGGGCCCCTGTGCTAGCTCAGAGGCACAGCTGCCAGCAGGCCTTTCCCTCTGACCCCTGCCCTCTGAACCACGGTGGCCTGGAACCTAGAAAGGCAGCATTCCAGCCAGGGCCCCAGAGGAGCACTGGGGCCCGGTCAGGGCCTCTGACAGAGGCCAGGGGAGGGGAAGCTGGTGCCTGGGGCCTCTCATTCCAGCCCTGCCCCGAACTCGCTGCGTGGCCTCGCACAAGCCCTTTGACACCCTTCCCGTTTAGCAAACCGCAGCCATCTCAGTGAGTGTGGACGAATGTCTCGATCACTGGTGCATCTTCAAACCAGACAACACGGAGGAGGTGTCCAGTTAACGTCTGCTGGTTGAGTGGCATGGTGAATGGATGAATGAATGGGCAACCTTGCCCAACAAGCCTGAGGGAGGAGTTAGCCCACCTGACAAAAGAAAGCAAAGTTCAGAGACACAGAGTGAGGGGACCTCCCTGGTGGCCCAGTGGTAAAGAATCCACCTTCCAGGGCCGGGGGTGAGGGTTTGATCCCTGGTCAGGAAGCTAAGATCCCAAATGCCTGGTGACCGTAAGGACAGAAACACAGAACAGAAGCCATATTGTAACAAATTCAATAAAGACTTTAAAAATGGCCCACATCCAAAAAACAAGCGAAAAAGGGAAAGCAAGGACTTGCCCAAGAAGACACAGCTAGCGTGTACCAGGATGATCACTGGGCTTCATATTTCCCCCTTGGGAAAACTGAGGCCTAACACCTCACCCCAAGGGAAGGAGCAGGACTGAGTCCCACACCCTGAAATCCATCCTAGGACACCTTGCCCTTGGGTGACAAGCCCTCCAGGTCTCAGTTCTATCTGTGATAAAAATGGGAGCAAGAACCTGCTTTGCTTCTCTCCTTCCAGGGCTGCTGGGGGGACACAAGCAGAAGGAGGGGTGACCTGCTTTGGGAAGTGTGGCCGAAGGCCCCGTATCTGTCTGGTCCTTTTCCAAGTGGACCTGACCTGGGCTCTGCCTTGAAGGCCCCTGTAGAGTACCTGGGGTGGGCGCCCAAAAGGACCTGAGACTGCCATAGCTGAACAAGAACATTCTATCCCTGAGTCTCAGAGAGAGGCGACTGGTGGGGCGGAGAGGGTGGGCAACCCCAACTCCAGGCCACCTTGGTCACTTTCTAGCTGGGTGGCCTCAGCTTCCTCCTCTGCTTTAAAAAAAAAAAAAGAAGAATCATCATCCATCAGACCTGCCTCCTAAGGTTCAAGTCAAGTCACTCTGACCTCTACCTGCTGAGCACCGACTAGGTGCTGGCCCTGAGGAGAACAGGAGGAAGCAGATGGTCACAGAGCTCTGTGTTCCTAGGGGAACACAGACCATCAAACTGAGTGATGACAACACAGTGAGAGGAGGCCTCTGCAGAGGAAGGAAGGGGGCTGGGGAGAGTCCAGAGGAGGGTCCCCCATTTACTTAGCAAGGCTGGTGGGGCGGGGCGGAAGCTGGGGCGGGGCGGGGGGGTGGAACTGGGGAGGGTTTCCCAGGGGAAATGACAGCTCAGCTGGGTTTGAAGGTGATCGTGCCTAAGCAGGATGGAGAAGGGACACAGCGTGCACCAGGCAGAAGAAAGGTGGGCTGAGGGCCGGGAAGACATTTGGTGCAGTGGGACACGGTGAGCCGGGCGGCGGAGGACCCTGGAGACCAGCCTGAGAATGGGCTTTTCCACTTAAAGAGCAGCGCCTCCACGTGTGCCGTTGTCTTGGGGCAGGTCACGGAGCCTAATCCTCCCGGTCCCCGCCAGAGTCCCCACTCTCTCCTCCTGCTCCTCCACCCCGAGTCCACTTTCCCCCTGGTGCTGAGCGCGCTCCCCGTCATTTACAAGGAGGCAGCTGGAAGCTACCGGGAAACATCCCTGCCTCACCGAGTGCCAGGTGGGGCCAGAGCAGTGGGAGTGGCCCAGCGGGAGCAGCTTCCGGGCTGGGCGGCCCAGCAAGAAGGTCCCCGGGGGCTGAATGTCATCCACCAAGCTTCTGCTGCTGCCAGCAGTGCCTGTGGTGTCCACGTGCCTGCCTGCTGCCCACGGCCCGGCTCAGTCCTCAGATTCCCTGGCTCCTGGGTGGCCCTGCTGCCATGGAACACTGAGGCATCTGTGGGTCTCCAAAGCCACACCAAGCGGGGCGGGCGTGCCCATGCCTTCCGGGGTCACGACCCACAGACTTCATGAATGGAGTTTGTAGCACAGTTCCAGACCTATGAAAGCATGGGGGAAGTGCTGCACGCACTTTTGATGAAATGAGATGCCACTAATAAACGACGAACCTGAACCGACTAGGTTGGGCCTTTCCACGGCTCTCGACTCATCAGAAGTGAAAGAAAGTAAAGTGTTAGCCACTCAGTTGTGTTTGACTCTTTGCAATTCCATAGACTGTGTAGCCCACCAGACTCCTCTGTCCTTGGGATTTCCCAGGCAAGAATACTGGAGAGGGTCGCCATTTCCTTCTCCAAGGGATGTTCTCGACCCAAGGATCAAACCTGGGTCTCCTGCACTCCAGGCAGATCCTTTACCATGTGAGACACCATGGAAGCCCAAGAACTGGGGGGCGGGGGGAAGCCCTGATTATGGCCAACCAGGTCCTGTGTGATCCACCCACACACACACGTATACTTATACATATCTCTGCATCTCACCTCCTACTGGGCCCTCCCCACTCTCTGCCACATCTGTCTCAACAGTTCTCAGACGCACCAAGCGCCCTCCTGCCTCAGGGCCTTTGCATTTGCTATGTCCCCTGCCTGGGACACCATCCTCAGGTGTCTACTCTCCTCTTCCTCTGGTTTTGCTCAAATGTCACCTTTAGAGAGCCCCACCCTGACTACACCCCAGGTCCAGAATCCATCACCGTTGGCCGTCACTTCCTTTACCCTGCTTCAGAGCACCTCGCCACCTCGACTGGACATACATGTACATGTTTACCATCTGCACCCCCAACGGAACATCAATCAGCTCCATGGAGGCAGGGCCACTGTCCATTTTGTTCACTGCTGAATCCCCAGCCCCTAAAAGTGCTCGGCATACGATAGATGCTCAATAATTCTGTTAAATTAATGAATGAATGGGATTTACAAATCAAGAGGCAGGCTCAGAAAGGTGACTTGCCCATGGCCATAGAGTTGGAAGAGCCAAGACTTTGAAGGCAGGCCCCTGGTTCCAGAGTGGGAACTCTGTTCCACCTGAGCCCTCCTCCTGCCGTCTCTGACGCCCGGAGCTTTCCAGCTAGGAGGCCCATCTCTGGGGGGACAAGAAGCTGCCCATGGTCACCGGGGAGAGACCTGCCCGCTGCCCAGACCAGCATCCCAGGGAATAGGCGGCAGGTCTCAGAGGGAAGCAGGCCCACAGCTCCGGCTCCAGGGCCTTGCGCAAGGCAGCCAGGGAGCCAGGCCTCGGTGACTCCATTCCTGCTTGCTCCCGTGGGCATCAGCAACAGGAAAAAACAGGCTAGAACGGGAGCCCAACAGCTGCGGCCAGAAAGGCCGGCTCCCCCCACCCCTAGGGCTTTCCTCATCTGTTTCCTGGAAGGGGGAACATGTTGGGGGGTGGGGGGCGGGCAGGCAGGGCCGAGCCCAGGGTTGAAGACAGGCCTGTGTGCAACAGAGCTGGAAATAAGAGGAAGGGCCCCTTCCTTCTAAAGGACCCCAGCCCCTCTCCTTATGACTAATGTCCATTCTAGCGCACAGTAATTCTGGACAGGAATAGGTATGGGGGAAGGTCGTGCAGACAAAGACCTCTGGGAAAGGCTGGCTACACAAAGCTTAGCTGGTTCCTAAAGTCCTAAACGTTCCCAAACACCACAACGAGAAAAGGGGCGGTAGGGGGAGGGGGACAACTTGAGTGTTTCTCAAACTTGCTTAATTTGGAACCGTTTCTCATGCAGATGTGATGAGACTACCATAGAACACACTTTGGGAACACCCACCCCAAACATTAATCTTTCCCTCAGCTTAGCTGCCAACTAGCTCTGCCCAAGGGAGGCTTCAGAGGTAAGCTGTAAGCCACCACAGGGGTTTCAAAAAGGGGGTTCCTGAAGACAGAGAAGCCCCAAGGCCCCATGAGATGTGCCAACAAAGTAAAACAGAGGTGACCGCTGGCTGGTGGCTGGAGGATACGAGAAAACCCAAATAGGAGCTGCCCTTTCCCGCCCTGGCCATCAGCTGCCCTCTCAGAGGACGAGTCCCTCCGAGGGGACAAGGCGGGTGGCCCAGCACCTGATCACGGCCAGCGGCCTAGGACCAAGAAGAAGGGCCAGGTTCCTATGCCTGGAGATAAAGGGAGCTGAGCGTTCGAGGGAGGGCCCAGCTGCTGAGTGCAGAGATGGGGTTGGGGGATTGCTGGGGGCAAGGGGAGGTGGGAGGGGCTGGGGGTCCGCCAGATGGCATGCAGGCGGAGAGGGATGCAGAATGGATTTCCAGCTCACCGCGCTGTCTCGGGCAGCCCCTTCCGTCTCTGGGCCCCAGGCTCCCTTCTCAAATGATGCCGCAAGGCCTAGATCGCTAGTTTTCCAGTCTGTCCTCAGCAGACTCAGGGGCCCCTTTAGAGATGGGGTGAGGCTGTGGTGGGGGACAGGGACAATACTCACCTCAATAAATAACAAATTCACCTTTTCCCATTTTTATATTCTGACCTCCTACATAATATGCCTGGGGCAGTCCCTGATTAGCTGTACGCAAGTCACTTCACCTCTCTGGGTTTCCTCCTCTGTAAAATGGGTATGATTGTTTATATTGAGTATCTACCTCCATAGGGTTGTTGCAAAAATTAAATAAAAGTGCAAAATGCTACATATGGTACTAGCACATGGTGAAGGCTCTGTGTTTGTTGTTATTTATAAAGTAACAAATTTTATAAAATTTATAAAAATAGAATAGTATTTAATCAAAATACTATTATTTTGCCCAGGAGGTGCTAGGTGCTTAGTCACCCAGTCATGTCTGACTCTTTGCGACCCCGTGGACTGTAGCCCTCCTTTCTCCGGGGGGGTCTTCCCAACCCAGAGATCTAACCCATATCATGGCAACCCACTCCAGTATTCTTGCCTGGAGACTGCCCATAGACAGAGGAGCCTAGCAGGCTACCATCCATAGGGGCGCAAAGAGTTACGACTGAAGCAACTTAGCCTGCAGCATACCACTATTATTTTAATAGAAACAAGGGTTTCACTGCTTCATAATAAGTTTAAAAATTTTCAGCTTAGACGATCCCAGACGTTCCTTCTGGCTTTGTCATTTTATGACATCAAGATCCAGAGATGTTAGGATTCCTAAAATTCTGGACTGTGACTCCCCCCAGCATAGAGGGCGGGGCTCGCACAGGGAATTACAAAGTGAGAACCAGTCAGAAGGCACAGACTTCAGGGAACTGACCAGCAAAGGGTTACCATGTTCATTATCATCGTCTATCTGTTTATACCTCCCCCTCACCCTGTTCCAGAAAGACTCAAAGCAGCTTACAAAGATGTACACAAGACAGCAAGAGAAAAACCAACTCAACGTGCGTAAAAAAAACCTGGGTGCAGCAGACAGGGCTGAACGGGAGGGAGTGAAGAGGAAGAAAGTGTGTCTGGGAAAGTGACGACGGATTTGGTTCTAAGTTTTCCAGTGGCCAGCGGGAAGAAGGAAATCTGACCAGTCCTTGGATTCCGCGTCCCAGGAGGTGAAAACAAACCTGTTGCTTAGAAGAAGCACGACTATTCCAGATGCTGAGACCATGAATGTCCCGAGGGAAAAGGTTTATCTGTTATCTGGTACCCTTCTTTGTCCTTGACGGTGGGACCAGCATCAACTGACCACGACCCTTTGAAGCTGAGGCCAGGGGCAGAGGCTATAGTGATCAAAGATGCGAGAAGCTGGAATGGAGGTCCAGGGAGCGCCCCCAGCATCCTCGGTCTGGGCAGGATTACCCGTCCCTCCCCATCCCTGAACACAGTGCCCAAAATAGCCAGAGCAGGGGAGGGTGCCAGGAGGCCCGGGACAGGGGACCTGGCTAGGCCCGCCCACAGCGGAGGGCCCCCGTGGGCCAAAGCACACACATCCCTGGGGCACAAAGGAGCATCTTCACTTGGGCACCCGGCCCTCTCTGGGAGTCCCCCACCCGCCAGGCACCCCCTTGGCTGCACGTTGCTCACGCAAGAGTCCAGGCAGCTGCTCCACCCTTTCCACAAGGCAGGCCTTCCTGCAGGAGCCAAGTGGAAAAGTCTTTGCAGAAACACCACCCGCACCATATAGGGAAGTGCTCGAAGAACTCCTCCTTCTCCCCCACCTCCAAGATCAGCATCCCTTCAGGAGTCTTCTGGACTCCCCCAGGTGCAGGCCAAGACAATAGGGGCTATTCTGGGCTGCATGGGGGTATTTTTACAGCTCTGGCTGGGCCTCATTCCTGGGGATCGAGAGGCCGTGACCTCCACAAGACCTTCCTGAAATTGTTGCTGCTCAGACTGTGGTGGCTGGGTCCCAACCTCTTTGGCCAGGCCTTAAGGCCCCGAGGGATGCCCTACAAGTGCCTCCTCCTCCAGGAAGCCCTCAGGGGGCCACTGCCTAAGCCCCTTGGAAGAGCTGGGTCCTGGCCTCTGGTCAGCTACTGATCTTCTCAGTCTGCCCTTTCTGCATTTTTGTAGTTTTCTCATCTGCAAAATGTGGATAATACCACCAGTACGTGTAGAAGTACCTGGAGGCTTCTGTGGTTAAAAGGAAGTTGTGTCTCCCCAGCTACCATGTAGGGGAGAAGGTAAGCAGAGTGGGAATCTTTTCTGCTTTGTTACTGCTCTTTTTTTCCGAGCACCTGGCACACAGTAGGTGCCAAATAAATATTTATTGGCTGATATAAATATTTATGGACTGTGTCTGGAACCCCTACAGAACCACCCACAGTGCTAAGTACACAGGTGGCTAATACTCTTTGGTGATAATACTGCCAGATCTCATTTTGGGCACTTGGCCCATGCCAGGCCTTATGCTAAGTACTTTACATTGATTATCTCATTTAATCTGCCAAACACTCCCAAGCAGTAGGTCCTGTTATTGTTTTACAAGCAAGAAAATACGAGTTCCACTCCAAGTGGTTCACGAGCTGGCCTGGGGTCCTAAAACTACGAAGCAGCCAAGCTGGGAATCAAGCCCAGGAATCCTGAGGTCTCTAGCATCCTGCACAAAAGCACTCCCCCCAACTCCAAAAGGCAGCGAAGTGAGCACTGAGCTGGGAGCCAGGCGGCTGAGTGCAGCTATTCAGTAGCTGTGTGGCTTTGAGCAAGTCTCTTGGCCTCTCTGGGACTGTTTTCTTTTCCATGAAAATAGGAGCATTTATTTTGACCCCTTTGTGTCATTGGTGAAATCAAAGAAATTCAGGGAAGTGACCGCGTCCCCCAGGTCAGCCCCTCCCTAGGGTCATCAGCCATGGAGGATGGTGGGAAGATGTCCTGGAGAGGGTGGGGGTGCCCAGTACTGGCTCTGGAACAAAGCTCAGCAGCTGCCGACAACAGCTGGTAAGAACTCTGGGCCTGGCCCAGCAGGGAGAGAGGGACAGGCTGAGAGGTCACCTCTGGCCCTCCTCTGTCACCCTTCCCTGCTGACAGCTGCTGGGGCCTTGGGGCCAAGGGCCCCGCAAGCAGGAGGGGTGGGAGCCGGCTGGCTGGGGTCATCTCAGTTCTCCTGCGGCCAACAGCTTGAATCCCAGGGTGCCTGGCCCCCACTGGCCCCACTGGCCAGGACGCAGGCCTGGCTGCCCCACCCCGTAGCCCTTTCCCCAGTTGCCGAGGGAAGTCTGGGTTGAGGGTAGAGGGGCTGGAGCAAAGGTCTGTGGGTTGAACAAGTCTTGCCTGGAGCCTGGAGCCCCAGAGACCCTGGCAGGACAGGGATGGGAGGGGCTGGCTAGGAAGGGGGTCTGAGGAGAGGTCTCGTGGTTTTCTTGGCGACTGGCCGGGGTTGCAGGCCCTTCGAGGAGGCTTCTTGGAGCCTGGGAGCTCAGCCTTGCCCGGCCGCACCCCAGGCCCCTCTCGGCCCCCTCAGATCCACTCCCAGCTCAGTGCCAAGCCCTTTCAGTCCGCTGCAGCCCACGTGGCTCTTGTTCCTCTGAACTCCTGCACACCCATAATTACCACTGACCATATTTTCCGAAGCAAACAGGGAGCACATTTTAGCAAAGGATTCTTGGGCCGCTTCCGGGAGTCAGAGGCAGCCTGGGAGATGTAGTTTGGATTTCATATTCTAGGACATGTTCACGGTGTTTCAGAAAGACTAATTTTTTTTTTTTTTTTTTGCTCCTCTCCACATCATGTAGGGTCTTAGTTCCCCAGCCATGGATTGAACCCACAGCTCCTGTGGTGGAAGCTCAGAGTCTTAACCACTGGACTGCCAGGGAAGTCCCTGGCAAGACTATTATTGTATTATTCGATTCATAAATCGAAGCTATCCTAGGAACTGTGTGCTGGCCACAGGCCACCTCACACCACTTAGAGATGACTGGACACCCCCAGCCTGGCGACTTCTTACCTGTGCAGCCCTGAGCAAGTCACCTGACCTCTCTGAGCTTCTGATGCCTCATCTGTAGAACAGGAATAAAAAGGGCCGCCTCACAAGCCTGCTGTGAAGATTCGGCAGGACAACCCTAGAGCTTAACCCAGAGTCAGGCATTTCACCAGGTAACAAGTGTCACTTCTTGCCTTTCTGCTCCTTCCTACTCCTACCCATCCAAGATCTTACACGCCGAGAGTGAGCTCCTCAGAACCCCAGAGAGAATAACTTCTGTTCTGCTCCCTCACAGGCAAGATAGGGCTCAAGGAAGAAGAAAGTAGAAAGAGAAGTTGCTCAGTCATGTCTGACTCTTTGCGACCCCATGGACTGTAGCCCGCCAGGCTCCTCTGTCTTTGGGATTCTCCAGGCAAGAATACTGGAGTGGGTTGCCATTTCCTTCTCCGGGGGATATTCCCGACCCAGGGATCGAACCCGGGTTCACCGCACTGCAGGCAGACGCTTTCCCGTCTGAGCCACCAGGAAAGGGCTCCAGGAAACCTACCCACATAAGGCTCCAGTGGAGCCCTGGGTCCTGGGCTGTCACGGATCACCGAGCCCAACAGGCTGACTGATCAGAAGGGGAAACCGAGGCCCAGAGAGGGAAAGTAAGACCATCAAGGAGGCCCCGCCGGTGCTAGTGAGGCTGGAGCTCACACCACCTGTGCCGGACCGCACCTGGGTGATGTCGCCTCGGTGGCGGCGTTACAAAGTGCAGCTGGATTCTACGTATGTAGAGTTCTGAGAGCAGTGCTGGGTAACTCAGAGAGGACGTGGCAGCTTGAAGAAGAGAGGAAGAACCCTCCCTGCAAGTTGATGGCCGAGGCAGACTCAGGACCCAGCCATCCTGGCTCCTAACACGGGGATCCTTCATTACCCATGATGCCTCCTCCCCGAGGCTGGGGTCCAGGTCACACAGATGAGGACTCTGGGAAGGCGGTGACAGGCGGGGTCTCTGTGGTGGGCTGATCAAGGCCTGAGACCCCCGACTCAACCCCTGGGACTAAGAACTGGCCCCTCCGGCCCGTCCCAAGCCCCAGGCAGACAGGCCCAGAAGAGGAAATGCAAGACAGGCTGGCAAGCCAGGGGGTGCGTGTCCTTGGCGGGGAGAATTCACCTCCCAGGGACTTGGGTTACTGGGTTACCGGAAATGATAAATCTCCCGCTGCCTGCCACCTCCGACCAGGAATGTCGGCTGCCTGGGGCGGGAGGAACATCCTGTCCACCAGCGCTCGGCTGGCCAGAGACAGCCAGGATCTGGCCCACTCTGCTCCCAGCCCCACGCCTGGGGCCTCGGCTTGGGCTCTGGGGCTCCCCAGACAAAGGGCACCTGTCATTCTGGGATAGTTTTAACTGACCAATCCCAGGAGGAGAAGAGAGGGCTGGACGGGGGACCCCCAAAACATTGAGAGCCATCCCTAAACCTGATCCATTCAATCCTGTCAAACACGGATTCTGAGCCCCAAGCTTAGATGAAGGCACCGATCTTGTTAACCCAACGTAGGAGGTGGCACAATGTAAGCTCTGGGTTAGGGCTAACCTGGTCGGAGGCCCAGCGCTGCTGCATGCCAGCTGGGAGGCTTTGGGTAACGGACTGCAGTACCTCTCGCCCCTCATCTCTGACATGGAACTGACAAGGCCGTGGTGGGAACCCTGTGGCTTTCTCGGAGCTCAGCTGTGACACTCAGCACAGGGAGGGCCTGGCACATAGCAAAGGCCCAACGAAGAGGGCCAGTGGGTGTCAGGAAGGAAGAAGAAGGGAAGATAACCAGAGACTGCCATGAGAGCAGGTACTATGAGCCAAGCAGGTTCTCTGCCCTTACGGAGCAGCTGGATCATAAACCAGCACTCGTTAAACAGTGAAAGTACTGGAAGGGAAAATCTAGCAGGGTGAGGGGGCCAGGGAGCGGCTGGGTGGAGGCTGCAGGTCATCGGGGAAGCTGGCACGGATGTGTGAAGGGAGCTGGTGCCTGCATATGCGGAAGAAGAGCTCTCTGAGCACAGGGAACAGCAGCTGTCAAGCCCCTTTCGAATGTTCTGGAAATGTTCAGGAGGCCAGTTATCTAATCCTCATGACTGCCCTGAGAGTGAGGTATGATTATCCCCATTCCCCAGAGGAGGAACAGGAGACTCAAAGAGGCGTGCCAAGATCACAGGAGAAGTAAGCGGCAGGACTAGAATTCCAAGCCTCCTTCTCACCAAAGGGGCCAGGGGTTACTGCCCTCGGAGCTCCATGGGGAGAGATAAAGCAAGAGAAAAGAATGCAAGCTGTTCAATTGAAGACCAGATCCCTCCAGACTGGTCATGGATCTCAGAGAGGTTTCATCTCCTGCCGGGGCCCCCTGTCCGTAGCACTCACGGACCAGCGATGCCTGTTGGTCCACCTCCCAGCTGATGAGGGAGGGGGCAAAAGGAGGGCAAGGGCGAGAGGACGATGCTGGGAGGTGACTTTGAGCTCTTCCGGGCACCTTTGATCCAAAGCTCCTCCCCACAGGTGTGAATGCTATGTACAGACCTGCACCACCTGGAGAGACCCTCCTCCAGAGCGTGCCCCCTGCCTATGCCTGCCTGGCCTTGTCCCCACTCAGCCCCAGGACCCAGCCCATGAAGAGCTCCCTGTGTCCCGGACCAGGCGGAGGCCCAGGATGGGCCTTGGTAACCAGGGGTGCCAAAGCAGGCCAGCCTTCGCGGGCACCAGGCCAGACCCTGAGGCCCGGCCAAGTGCAAACAGCATGCTTGGCGCCCAGATACAGGCGCGTTAGAGCGGGCAGGCTGCCCACTGCCCCCGTCACAACAAACTATCATCTCCGCCCTGCTTGAGGGGCCCAGGCAGCCGGCACCTCCACTGGGAGCTGGGGACTGCCAGGGGAGGCCTCCTCCCCCTACCCACCCCGGCCACGGGCAGTGGGAACCTCCGAGGCGGGACGCGGAGGGGCCAGAGGCCAGCAGCTCAACAGGGAGCTAAGCAGAGGGGAGTGGGTGGGAAATTGAGTGGGGAAGGGTGGGCTGGATGGAGCCAAGTCACGAACTTTCCAGCATGACATGCAAATTTGGGCAAGGGAGAGTGAGACCTCCCCAGTGCTAAGGAGAAGGTGGAGATGGCAGCGTGGCAAGAGGCGCAATCCTGTCTGCCTCCATCAGGGGATCCAGGGGTCTCCCAAGCCTCCACTGTCTGGGGCTTCCAAAGGGGCAACAGTGATTCCTTCCTGCCATAAGCCACCTGGTGGCTACCGAGTACCTGGAATGTACTGGTGCACTGAGAGACTGGTGTCACTGAAAAACTTTGATTTGCTTGAATTAAGTCTTAAATGGAGGGCCACCTAAATCCGGCCACCTGATGTGAAGAGCTGACTCATTGGAAAAGACCCTGATGCTGGGAAAGATTGAAGGCAGGAGGAGAAGGGGACGACAGAGGATGAGATGGTTGGATGGCATCACTGACTTGATGGACGTGAGTTTGAGAAAGCTCCAGGAGTGGGTGATCGATAGGGAAGCCTGGTGCGCTGCTGTCCTTGGGGTCACAAAGAGTCGGACACAGCTGAGCGACTGAACTGAAATTTAGGGACTTCCCCAGTGGTCCAGTGGTTAAGAGTCTGCCTTGCGATGCAGGGGACGCAGGTTCGATCCCTAATCAGGGAACTAAGATCACACCTGCCACGGAGCAACTAAGCCCACAGGCCACAACTAGAGAGCCCACGTGCTGCAACGGAAGATCCCGCGTGACACGAGATCTTGTGTGTCGCAACTAAGATTCAACACGGCCAAATAAATAAACATCTTATATTTTAAAAAATCTTAAACAGTTACACGTGACTGGCGATCACCATATCGGGCAGTAGAGATTTACAACATCACCAATCCCTAAACCAAGCCTGGAGGGAGGGTGGTTTTCATTTGACACAGGAGGAAACTGAGGTTTGCCTAAAACCACACAGCGGGTGAGCTGCCCAGAAGAAATCAGAACCCAGGTCTGGCCCCTCCATTGTACTCCCATCCAGGGTCATTGTCAACCCTGGCACAGACTTAGGGAAATCATATGTGCGTGGGCGATAAGGCTGCCCAGTTAATCAAGACATCAATCTCCTGCTTTTGGCCTGAATTCTGTCAGCTACACCGGTTATCACACGCTGACCAGACGGGCCATTTATAAAAGTCTTTGATTTCTCGACATAAAGAAAAGGCAGAATGACGATGGAATAATCTCGGTGGTTGAGGAGCCAAGTCTTTGAGAACGCTGGGAATCTTCAGTGACATACAGCTGGGCTTGGCCTTCCCACTTCATCGCCCCAGACCCCACGCAGCCCCCCAAGGCTCCTGAGACCTGGACGACACTCTCACACAGCACGCCTTCCTGCCTCTGAGCTTCTACATATGCTGTTCCCTCCTCTCAGAATGCTGTTCCTCTGTCTCCCAATCTAAGCTGCTCATCCATCCTTCAAGGCCTGGCTTAACTACCACCTCCACTCTGAAGTCTTCCTGGACCCCCCACAAAGACATCTTTCTCCACCACACATCTGTAGGACTTAATTTCTACCTGTTAGAGGGCTAGAGATTTGGTCTTAATTATGGTGGGCTGCCATCTATGAGGTTGCACAGAGTCGGACACGACTGAAGTGACTTAGCAGCAGCAGTACCAGCAGCATAGCCATTTGAGTAAATGGTTCTACCCTCTTGTTAGAACCAAAGTTCTTTGCGGATAAACACCAGGTTGAGTTTTTTCCACCATATTTATATATGATAAACTATATATGTGTATATATATATTTAACCCTTAGACACTTCCCAATACCAAGCAGAGGCTAGAGGATAATAAACAACATTTACTAAATTGAATTGAATAAGTGGCTTAGGCTTCCTTAGTGGCTCAGATGGTAAAGAATCTACCTGCCAATGCAGAAGACCCAGGTTCAATCCCTGGGTCAGGAAGATCCCTGGAGATGGAAATGACTACCCACTCCAGTATTCTTGCCTAGGAAGTCCCATGGACAGAGGAGCCTGGCGGGCTACAGTCCATGGGGCTGCAAAGAGTTGGACACAACTTAGCAACTAAACGGCAACAGCAACACAGTGGTTTAGAAGTTTGGGGGATCAGTTTCTTACGGCTCTGCCCCAGTCTGTGATCCTGATGGGCAAGTCCCTTCCTTGCTCTGGATCTCAGTCTGTACAACTGTAAAATGGGGCAACGAGAGTGCTCACCTTTGGGAGGAGAGTCTTACACTTATTTGACAAATACTATGCGCCAGACACTTGACAAATATTTCCTTCTTAACAACCCCATGATATAGGTAATAGAAACACAAGCTGGAATCAAGATTGCTGGGAGAAATATCAATAACCTCAGATATGCAGATAACACCACCCTTATGGCAGAAAGTGAAGAGGAACTCAAAAGCCTCTTGATGAAAGTGAAAGTGGAGAGTGAAAAAGTTGGCTTAAAGCTCAACATTCAGAAAACGAAGATCGTGGCATCCGGTCCCACCACTTCATGGGAAATAGATGGGGAAACAGTGGAAACAGTGTCAGACTTTATTTTTCTGGGCTCCAAAATCATTGCAGATGGTGACTGCAGCCATGAAATTAAAAGACGCTTACTCCTTGGAAGGAAAGTTATGACCAACCTAGATAGCATATTGAAAAGCAGAGACATTACTTTGCCAACAAAGGTCTGTCTAGTCAAGGCTATGGTTTTCCCAGTGGTCATGTATGGATGTGAGAGTTGGACTGTGAAGAAGGCTGAGCGCCGAACAATTGATGCTTTTGAACTGTGGTGTTGGAGAAGACTCTTGAGAGTCCCTTGGACTGCAAGGAGATCCAACCAGTCCATTCTGAAGGAGATCAGCCCTGGGATTTCTTTGGAAGGAATGATGCTAAAGCTGAAACTCCAGTACTTTGGCCACCTCATGCGAAGAGTTGACTCATTGGAAAAGACTCTGATGCTGGGAGGGATTGGGGGCAGGAGGAGAAGGGGACGACAGAGGATGAGATGGCTGGATGGCATCACTGACTCGATGGACGTGAGTCTGAGTGAACTCAGGGAGTTGGTGATGGACAGGGAGGCCTGGCGTGCTGCGATTCATGGGGTTGCAAAGAGTCGGACAGGACTGAGTGACTGATCTGATCTGATCAATATCACGCTCCCTATTTTATAGAGGAAACTGAAAGTGAAATTAAACAGATAACAGAGTGATGCAAGTCAGGTGCTTAGTACAGAATGTGGAACATGGTAACTGCTAAACTGTACTTCCCTCGTGGTCCAGTGGTTAAGAATCTGCCGGCCAACCACAGGTTCCCTCCCTGGTCCGGGAATATCCCACATGGCGTGAAGCAACTAAACCCGTGTGCCACAACTACTGAGCCCGTGCTCTAGAGTTTGTGCTCCACCATAAGAGAAGCCCCTGCAATGAGAAGCCCGTGTACACAGCTAGAGAGTAGCCCGCACTTGCCGCAACCAGAGAATAACTGCACGGCAGTGAAGACCCAGCACAGCCAATGACAAGTTAATCAATTAAAAAAAAAAAAAAAAGGAAGCTGTAGCAATGCTTCTTCCCCCCTGTATAATGAAGACTCTAAAGAATTGGGAGAAATTTAAGATATTTTCCCAGGGTTGGGAAGTTGGTGATGGACAGAAAGGCCTGGCATGCTGCAGTCCATGGGGTTGCAAAGAGTCGGACATGACTGAGCGACTGAACTGAAGTGAACTGGGTGCACAGATGTTCCTCCAAATATTTGCTGCTAGGCTGACTCAGTCCCAAAAGTACCAGTGATAGAAAGGGTGACCCTAACCGAGGCCAGGGAAGCTCCTATTCTAACCCCGTGCTCCCCAGTCTGCCAGGCGGTGGCCACAAACACAGCAGAGAACCCTTTCCTGCTCTCACCTTCCTCCAAGGACGGAAAGTGTGGAGTGACTCTGCAGAGATGGCTCAGGGCCAGCAGAGCTGACCCCATGGGTGCATGGATTGAGTCTCAAAGGCGAGGGATGCTCCTGGCATTCTCCAGTCCTTCTAAGAGCGTGGACACCCCATTCCTCTCCCCAGGCCCAGTCCAGACCAACAGAGGGGAAGGGAGAGAATAGAAAAAGAGTCCACAGTGATAGAGTTTCTATGTTGGCCATCTCTCCCAGTTTCCACAACTTTCAAATGAGAACTCCTACATCATGGGGGTGGTTTTCAAGATAAAATGAGATAATGCATGTCACGTGGAACTTTTTCATCTTTAACACGTAGGGGACTCACTGGGGGATCTTGTTAGTGTACAGATTCAGGTTCAGTAGTTAGTCTACGGCCATACCACCCTGAGCACGCCCAATCTCGTCCCATCTCAGGTTCAATAGGCTTGGGTGGGGCCTGAGACTGAATTCCCAAAAAGCTCCCAGGTGAGGCCCAAGCCGCTGGCGCGTGGACCACCCTCTGGGTTACGCGGACCACAAAGGGACTAGAACAGCACTTTGCACACAGCAGTCCTCAGTGAAAGCTAGCTGTACTTTTTCTTTTAAAGATGTATTCCCTAGGGGATCGGGCCGTTATTTCACCCCGGGGACACTGAGGTCCAGCGAGGTTGAGAGACTTGGCCAAGCACAGAAGACCTGGGCTCCAGGCAGAAGCAGGATTCAAGATCCATCCTTCCCATGCATACACCACCCCAAGCCCCCGTACCCCCTCCTCGGGGGCAGCGAGAGAGAGACCTAGGGTGAGGACACATCAGCCCTGCCCCTCTGCCCCGTGGCCGGCCCCTGCTGGGCCAGCCAGGCCTCTGGACATAAGCCCAGGCTCCCCCAGAGAGGCCTTGGGCCATCGCCTCTACTGCCCCGGCGGCAGTCCAGCAGCCTCCCCCTCCATCGCCTTATAAAGCGGCCCCGCGCTGCTCTTTTCCAAGCTGCAGTTTCATTTTATATGGAGTGAACCAACTGCGCTCTCCCTGCAGCCTCGGCCTGACTGCTTCACACATTCCTTCTGGAGCAACATTACCTAATTTAACCATAGTCCCTGCTCTCAACCGCTCAAAATAGCAGCTGCCAGTGGGGGAAAATGCCCTAATGTTATCAAAATAAACAATTCTCCCTCTTCCCCCACTCTGGGCAGGCGCCAGCCCCGGGACCCAGCCCAGGGAAGAGGCAGGGCTGGGAGGACCGAGGTGGGCCTGGGGTAGACAGACGCCCCCTTCTCCACAACCTTCCAGCCCGCTCACGGATGTTCCTTGGACACTCTCTCATACGTGTTCTTGGGGACTCTCTCACGTGTGTTCCCAGGAGCTCCCCATTCCTTTCCCTGGCCCAAAGCCGCCAAATGTTGCCCTGGTTACCCAAGACTGGGATTCAACTTTCACTTTTTCCTAATAATAAAAACTATAGTTGGAAGGATTGCGATCATTCTTCCCCAGGTATTCATTACAAACTCAATACTTCCCACACCTTGGCCCACTGACACCTGCAAAGTAGGGATTTCGTCTTCTCTCGTTTCAGATGAGGAAATGGGTGCTCAGAAAGGTGCAGAGACGAGCCCCCAGCCACAGAGCCCGGAGGTGGCAGAGGAGGGGCTGGAACCCAGGCCCAGCGGCCCCAGAGCCCTAACCATCTGCCACCTTCTAGCTGGGATACCTCTGCAGGGTCGGTGCCCGGGAGAAGAAGAGTGGAGGGGGTTTTTGGTGCTGGATGGGGCCTGCTCACACGGCTGATGCCAAACCCCAGGAGCTGGTTATACGTTGGCTCACGTTCCACCCAGCCTGTGTGAGCCCTAAGTCTGTCCCTAGAGCTCCAGGGGCAGAGGCTGCCTGTCAAGCTGGGATTCCGAGTCCCTGCTGCCTGCTCCCTTCACCCCACGTGCCTCAGAGCAAGGCTGCTACCTTCACGCAGGGGACTCCCAACGGCTGACATACCTCAGGTGCAACCAGCGGTTAAGGAGCTGGGAGGGCGGGCCTCCCCCGACTCCTCCACTCCCCCGTGCTCTTAACACACACAGTAATCATTAACCAGGGCAGAGCATTGCACCCCGCCACGACCAGAAGCTCCAGGCCCCTTCCCACCTGAGGAATTCTGGGGCCACTTTCCCAGCCACACTACTGGGGTACTGAGGCTCCTGGTACAGGGCAGGGGTGACTGGGATAAGAAAGACCTAATCTGATGGCACGAGGGCAGGGGGCCCAGCAGGTGCCTAGGGGGCACTTAGGAGCATCTGGGGCCTCTTCACTCTGAGCCCCTCTTGTCCTGCTCCTCACCCCAAATCACGAAGATCCATCAGTGGAAAGCATTTGGCAAGACGATGGACCTGGGGCTGGGAGCCCCCTCAAAGGACAGGGAGAGGCTGAACAAAACCAAGCCCCAAGGTTTACCCAGGACGAAGTACCAGGGGCAGTCATGAAGGCAGAAAAAGAAAATTCACAAAATAATAGTTCCTGTTATACACCAACTGCCTATTCTGGCTGGAGATGATTTACACGAAGTCTAATCTTCACTATAACCTGGCAAAGACAGTTATTACCATTCCCAGTGGATAGCTGAAGGCTAGAGAGGTTAAGTCACCAGCCCAGGGTCACAGAGCAACAAGTAAGGAACCAGGACAGGACTCAGGGCTGTTCCTCCTGCTCACGACAGTGTCTCAAAGCATAACCTGCAGAATTATTTTTTTTGGCGGGGGGCAGGGGTGGGCTGGGGGGTGCTCTTAGCTCGGCATGTGGGATCTTAGTTCCCAGACCAAACTCATGCCCCTGGAGTCTTAACCACTGGACCGCCAGGGAAGTTCCTCACCTGCAGAATTCACTGACGGGGGGCACATATGGCTTCCCAGTTCTATCCCTGGGTTGGGAAGATCCCTTGGAGAAGGGATAGGCTACCCACTGCAGTATTCATGGGCTTCCTTGGTGGCTCAGATGGTAAAGAATCCGCCTGCAATGCAGGAGACCTGGGTTCGATCCCTGGGTTGGGAAGATTCCCCTGGAGGAGGATATGGCAACCCACCATAGTATTCTTGACTGGAGAATCCCCATGGACAGAGGAGCCTGGTGGGCAACAGTCCACAGGGTTAAAAGAGTCAGACACGACGGAGCAACTAAGCACATAGCACAGCAGGCCACGTAAAGGAGACTCAGTCCTGCTCAGAAACCCAGGGGTGAGAGAGCAGGTGGGGAAGGTAGGCAGGGTGTCCCCCATATCTGGAGGTGCCAAGTAAAGGTGGCCCCTGGGGCTTCCAGCACCCGAGGCCTGTGGGTGGGGGTCGGGGGGGTGGCTCCTGCAGTATTGCAGGGTGGGGGGTGGGACCTTCACTCCGCCTCCTCCAGGAGGTCACTCAGAGAATCCCCTTTGACTACTCAGGTGAAACCTAGGTGAGGCCCCTAGGTGAGGCCCCCGCAGGCTGGAAGCTTTGATCTTATCACACATTCCTGCCCCAGCCATCCCAGTCCTTGTCCCCTCTCCACCTCCTCCCACCCAGGTGAGAAACCAGGCCAACTTAACCCTTTCTTCCCACTGTGTGCTGGTACTCAGTCACTCAGTTGTGTCCGACTCTTGCGACCCCATGGACTGTGTAGCCCGCCAGGCTCCTCTGTGCATGGGATTCTCCAGGCAAGAATACTGGAGTGGGTTGCCATGCCCTTCTCCAGGGGATCTTCCCGACCCGGGGATCGAACCCAGGCCTCTTGCATTGCAGGCGGATTCTTTACCACCTGAGCCACCAGGGAAGCCCTTTTCCTCCCACTGCTTCAAATCAAATCCAGGCCTGAGCTGATCTCTGCCTCCTTCGGGTTCCCCAGAAGAGTTGGGGAGGGAGAAAAGAGGATGGAAAGCGGAAACAGGAGGGTCAGCCCTACTCCTCTCACGCAGCCCGGCAGGACCGCAAAGCTGAACCCCAGTGGCAGCTTCCATCTCTCCGGAAGCAAAATAACCAGGCACTTCCCCGGTGGTCCAGTGGCTAAGACGCCATGCTGCTGGTGCAGGGGGCCTGGGTTCGATCCTTGGTCAGGAAACTAGATCCCACATGCTGCAAGTAAGAGTTCGCACACTGCAACTAAAAGATCCTGCGTGTCCCAACCAAGACCTGGCAGAGCCAGACAAATAGACAAAAATAAATGAAACAATATAACCAGGCTCAGTATAAATAAGCCTGGCTGTTCCCCACATCCATGAGCTCAGCTGAGACTCAGGGCAAAAGCAACCTGCTCTCCTCTCTGCATCTTCTCCCCTGCCCTAGTCCGGAGGTGGGGGGTGGGGGGTGGGGCTGTCTCCCCAAGACCCCTCTTCCCACAAGCTACCTGGAGGGAAACAGACAATAACTAGAATAACAAATGGGGACAGAGACAAAGTCACAAAGACCCCCGACGTCTCCTAGAGGTCGTGTGGCCCTAAACAGCTGCTCCTGAGCTTGTAGAAGACTCTGCCTTGAAAAGCAGCCCTCTTTATTGGCTGACCCTCCCTTTATTGACTAATCTCCCTGATCAAACTAGAAGCTCCTTCCAACCACGCTTGCTGTTCATACCTAACACGAGGTTGGGCATAGAGCTGGCACTCCATAAATGTTTGCTGAATGAATGAATGAATGAAAAGTCCCAGCTTGCATCTGGGGAAATCAGGCTCAGAGAAGTTACACGACTCACCCTGGATCACAGCGACAGGGCCAGGAGTATAGGAGTCCTATGACCCCTAAACAGACATTGACAGGGTCCCTAGATTTTAGCTCAGCCGCAGCTGAACTGATGTGGGCTGAGCACTGCGGGAGGGACCCCAGATCCACAAGGGAGGACAGGAGAGGCTCAGGAAAGTCTAGGGGAGCAGGGAGCCTTCTCCATCTCCTAGCCCAGGGCCCAGCACGTGTGGGCAGCGAGTCAGTGAAGGGAGACACGAGATTGGTAAGATGCCAGGCTTTACCACCAAGGCTTGAGGACAAGGTAACCGTTTTCTCCAAGAACTCAACTTCCCCTTCCTCTGAGTTGGCAAGTGGCCCAAAAGCAAGAAAGGAGCCCATTTCATAGGTCGGAAGAGTGAGATCCAGGGAAGAGGGTCAGTAGTTGGCTGGCAACCAAGCTGAAGACCAGGCCTTGGCCTCTTGCGTCCTGATCTGACCAGTCACAGGCAATGGACTGGAAGGCATGTCACCTCAGCTATGTTGGTGACTTCCTCGCATTCTTTCCCAGCGTTAATGATTCCAACAGCAGGCCGGGGCCTTCCTGCTCACACGTTGGACAACAATGCGAACCCAGGGACGATGGGGACAACTTCTGGCCCCCTGCCCCGAATGCTTTCCTCCTCCACTGGCCAAATCCTCCTTGCTCTTAAAGCCCCACTTCCTCCAGAAAGTCTTTCCAGAGAACTCATGCCAAATTGATTTCTTCCCTGACAATCTGCTATTGTCTAGACTGGAGTTGTGCTAGGTAATTATGACTCGTGAGCCCTACCTCTCCAACAGGACCCGGAGCTGCTGGAGAGTAGGGACCACGATGCTAAGCTCTTCCAGCAGGACCGACAGAGCTGGCTTCAATGCCCACCTTCCTCTGCGCCTGGCTGTGTGATCTTGGGCAAGTCACTGCTCTCCTCTGAGCTTTTTCTCATCTGGGAAATGGAGGCATAATCCCAGCTACACAGGAAAGCTGATAATGCAGACAGGACACTAGCACAATGTCTGGCGCACGGTCGGTCTTGAATGGGTGAATCAGTGAATGCATGGATGAATTCTTGATTTCTCTGCTGTGCAAAGATGGTCAGACGACAGAGTTTGGGACTTGTCTATAGATTCTGCTCCCAGCTGCGTCCCTAGAGACGTGGGCACAGGGTTGGCTCAGAGCAGGCCCCACTCAGCAAAAATCCACTGCACTCCAAACACAGGGAAACCTACAGACCTCAAAAGGAGCTTGAGACCCAATCGAGAAGGATCCGGGTTCCAAAGGGTCTTAGTCCCCAGGAAAGTCAAACCCACCTCCTTGGGGAATGTTGTCACTAAACTGAGCTGGAGGCCCAGGGGCAAAAGGCACTGAAGTCTGAGAATGGGAAGGAGCTGGATAAGCCCACATGGTAGATACGCTGCTTGCTGTACCCTCTGCCAAGGCTGGTCTGGTCCACCTCCTCCAGGCAGCCTGCCGTGACTATGCCAGCCCTCCCAGATCGTCCTCTCTCTCCCCAGAACAGGCCAGACCCACTCTGGAAGGGGTAACAAGTCTGGAGTCACACAACATGGGCTCTGTTCCCAGCTGGGCCATGTACTGAATGAATGATTTGGGCCAGCCATGCCCCCTCTTGGTGCCTCAACTTTCCCTTCTGCAAAATGGAGATAATAATGGTAATATCAAAAAGACTGCTTCGAGGGGACAACCCTGGCAGTCCAGCGGGTAAGACTCCACGCTCCCAATGCAGGGGGCCGGGGTTTGATCCCTGGTTGGGGAACTAGAGCCTGCACGCTGCAACTGAGACACAGAGCAGCCAAATAAACTTTAGAAAAAGATTAAAAACTGCTGTGAGGATTGGATTATATACGATAATGTCGGAGACAGCCCGGGCTTGGCTAAGAGAGGGTGGCAACTTTAATTAGAAGGTGCACTGGCTGAGGACCTGGGTGACTGAGGTCCCTGGGGAGGGCACCCTGGACGTCCCGGGGCACAGAGACTGGTCTGTCCTCAGGAAATCATCAGTCCCTGTTCCTCTGGCCGAAGGGTCACAGCATGGCAAACGGCAGCAGGGGAAGAAGAGCTGTTAAGTGACAGAGGCCACTGGGGCTGCGATTTATGGGGCCAGAATTTCAGAGCATCTAGCCCAGCGAGGGATCCAAGAAGAGATATGATCCCAGTTCCCAACTATTTGAAAACTGGAAATGCCAAACAAGGAGATGGATGAGTCAGCTGGGGTGAGGAGGGGAAGCCAAGACCTGGGGCGGTGGAGAGGGGGCAGGGAGGCAAGGCTGGCTCTTTGGGGGTGAGTTTGGGGAGGCGGGGGGACAGAGAAGTGGGGGCAGGCACTCGGAGGTGGGCTGGGAAGGGGCCAGAGGCAGCTGGGAATTCCCAGCCCCACCCCAGGAGAGCATCTGTGGGGTCATCTTAGGCCGCCTCTCAAGTCCCCCCGCCCCCTGCTCAGCCCCAGCCTGTCTCCCCACCCCCACAGCCTGGAATGGGGAAAAGATGCCAATAGTAAAAAATGAAACACCTGGATGTGCCCCCCCCAACCCCCTCCAGTGTAGAAGGGGCAGGTCTCTACCCAGTAGCCCGAGGCTAAAGGCTCAGGGAGGTGGGGAGAGCTTCTCTTTAGTCCTACTGTTTCTGAGAGGCCAGGGGAGCCAGATTTAAAGTTGTGCAACCCCAACCACCCTGGCAACAGACCTGCTATAGGATTCCCCAGGGCTCCCTGGACAAGGTCCTGCCCCCTCCAGTGGGTCTGGGCGGGGGTGGGGTGGGGGGTGGGAGATGGAGTCCCAGGGAGCCCCCCCTCCACCATTCCCATTAAGATGCAGGAACATCCTTTCTGCACCCATGGGAGCCACTTGGCCACACCTCCTGACGCTCAGAGCCCACCAACTGCACACATCTGTGAAGGGGACAAGGCGTCCACAGGCTCCAGCCTTTCCCAGGCCACACCCTGGGGCGTGCCCCGCTCCTTCTCCCCTCCAGGAAGGAGCAATCAGGGTGAACTCTGTCCTGCAGCTGCAGCCTCAGTGGGGGAAGGGGGGGCCGGTGACCGATCAGATGCAGCTACATCCGGGGCTCAGGGACTGAGAAGGACAGGCAGAGGGAGCAGGGATGATCCCTTAGCCTGGTCATTCATTCAACAAGCCCAGAGCAGGCTCTGGGTCAGGAGATGGCAGTAGCTGTGATCAGGAGGAGGTGTGTCAGGCTTGGCACTGGGTACCTCGAGTCAAATAGCACTCCGGCTGTGCCCTCAGCAGGAACTGGGCTAATAAAACAGCCACCAACTGTCAAACACTCGCGCGTTCCAGGTAGGCATCTGCTTGGTCTCATAAGCACCTGGGAAGCAGACATCATGATCCCTATTTCTGACCTGGGGCTCAGAGAGATGAAGGAACCTGCCCGAGGTCACACAGCCAGGCCTGAGGCTCAGAGAGATGAAGGAGCCTGCCCGAGGTCACACAGCCAGGTAGGGGTGAGCCAAGACTCGAAGGCTGGACGCCCTGAGCCCACACATTTCCCTTGACCACGTTGCCCAGAGAAAGGGGCTCTGAGTCCAGCAAGAGCACAGACAAGGGAGGATGGCCAGGTGGGCGCTCTGGCTTGTCTACACGTTTCAAGTCTCAGCTGAGAGCGGCAGCTAGGAAGAAGAGTCTTCCTGCGTCCAGGGACCAGGAGCAGCCCCTTCCCAAGTCTATTAAGGAGCTTGAGTCTTCTTGGCCTGCTGGCTTCTTCAAGGCCATTCATTCATTCACTTGATAAGCGTTCACCTACTATCGTCCAGCAGCCTAACACCAGGCAAGCTGCAGTGAGCAAAACTGAGTGTCCGCCCTCATGGCACTTCCATTCCAGGCGGGGAAGACCGTGAATTCTCACTAAACACATAAATATACAAGCTCTGAACTTAGGCTGGGGGGTTCCCAAGGATCAGTGTCTGTAGCTTTGTTCAGCAAGAACCCCACCCCTGTCCCTACAGGCCAGTGCAAAGTGTCCAACTGGGAGCGGGGGCAGGGAGATGCCCTAGCTGCAAGTCCAACACTGTCCCCACCCCCATGGTCCCCTCCATCTCCTGCTGGTCTCCATCCTCCTCCCAAGCCTGCTCCTGAGGGAGTCCTCCCACCTCGGTTAGTGGCAGCTGCATCTTTCCGATGCTCAAGCCAAAACTTACGGAGACATCCAAGGCCTCTCTTTCTGTCCCCTTCCCACCCCCCCAAGCCCAGTCCATCGGCAAATCCTGTCAATCCTATTTTCAAAATACACTCAGGATTCAACCCCTTCTTCCCACCTCCCTGGTACAAGCTCCCATCGCCGAAAGGCATCACTGAAGGGCTGGGCCTCCCTGCTTTTGACCTTGATGCCCAACGCTGGCTTCACATAGCAACCAGAGGGATGCCTCCTCTCACCCCGAAGCAAACCCGGAGCCCTTCTGGTGGCTGACCTGCCTACCAACCCTCACTCATGCTGCTCCCGCCACATGCGTGCGTGCAAAGTCGCTGCAGTCGTGGCCAACTCTTTGCAACCCTATGGACTGTAGCCCTCCAGGCTCCTCTGTCCACGGCATTCTCCAGGCAAGAATACTGGAGTGGGTTGCCATGCCTGCCTCCAAGGACTCTTCCTGACCCAGGGATCGAACCTGTGTTTCTTGTATCTCCTGAGCTGGCAGGCGTCACCTGGGAAGTTCCTCAGCGTTTTGTGCAGATACATCCAGCACACCTCTGGGTCTCTGTGACCACCACTCCCCCACCTTCCTCTAGATCCCTTCGGAATCACAGCCTTATCTGCAGATCACTCTCTGTCCTCTTCCCTACTGTATTCTCTCTTCCAAACACATCTCCACCTGCCATATATAGTTATTGTCTGTCTCCCTGCATTCGCTACAATGCAAGTTACTCAAGGGGAGAGAACCGGACTCTTGTTCTTTGCTGCAACCTCGGCAGGTACCCTGGTCAGGTACTTAGAAGATGCTCAATAGGTATTTATGCGATGAATTTTGAGTCTAACACTTAGGGATGTCAGGTTACAGAATACTGAATTGCATACATCAGTGTCCATTCATTCATCAACATAGACTGCCAGACTCTGTGTGCCAGATACCCCCGAAAATCCAGTGCAACAGAGAAACGGGGTGCCCTCCCCCGTGGCTGAGGGACAGGGCTCCAGCAGATGGCCAGGAGCTGGTCCTCAAGACCTCTCATGATGTCACGGGTCCCCCAACCCGGGGTGATCTAGGGATCCCTGCAGCTCTGGCACAGGTGGGCATCAGGGAAAGGAGGGGAGGGTGGGTCCTAGGGGCGGCTGCGACTTGAAGGCCCCACACGGCCTGGCCTCAAAGAGCTGCCTTGTTCCCAGGACTTTCATGACGGTGCCCCTGGCCCAGCCACCCCTAGCAGCCATGAGCCACTCCCTGCTCAAGGCCACTATTGACATGGACCTGACGCCACCAGGCTGGGCAGCAAAGCTGGCGGCTCCCCGCGAAGTGAGTTCCACACATTCTTCTGGGTTTCAGTCAGCCAGCTCTGGGCGCTGGGGCGGCCAGCAAGCCCCAGCCAGGCCCTAGGAGCAGGAGGGGGCCGCAGGGGCCATGACCGGGCTTAGGGCAACATTCCAGCAGGGCCGGGACCCTCAGCCCAACCTCCTGCTTCCTGGCAGGAGGGAGATGAGGGGAAGGCCAGGGCGGGCCCCGGGAGCAAAAGTGGTGGGTTCCGCAAGCAAGGGAGGTGGGCTTCGCAGATCCCTGGGAGGCTGCTAGGGGACGAGGACACGTTCGCCCCTCCGCCTCCAGCTTGAGCTCTCACGGCTGCGAGTGGGCTGGGGTGGGGGGCAACCGGCCAGCGCTGGGAGTCAGTTCTTCCCACATGCCCCCACTGGTCTGAGGGTCCAGAACCCACATGCCTGGCCTCCAAGTGGCTTCTGAATCATCGCTCCAGATCTTTCCACATCTTGGGCGGCCCCTCACCCTCCCTCCCCTCCCAAGGCCAGGCAGCCCTGAGGCCTCTGCAGGCTCACCCAACACCTTCAGCCCCCCGGGGAACACCTAGCGTAACCCAGTGAGGGCTCCACGCAGGGCACTGAGCCATTCTCCCCCTCACTTTCCACACAGAGAAGGGCCCAGCCTGGCCCACTTGAGGCCTTAAGGCCTTGGGCTTAATTCAACTGTAGGGTCTCAGGGACTACTGGTGGGGAAATTAATTAACAAACCTACGAACACACAGGTAAGCCCACACATGACTGTCCTAGAGTGAAGTCTTTCTCGCTCCCGCCAGGACAGGTGTCCCCAGGAGGCCCCGGGGACACTCCGGCACATCCATCCTGAGTGCCTCTGTCCGCAAGCCAGACCCCGTTCTTCCTTGCCCGAGGAAGCCCCCGCACCACCCAGGACCTGAGTCCTTTTATCAACCTCAGTGATGGCAGTTTTATTAATACCTACTGCCTGCCTGCCTGCTCCAAGCAAGCAAGGACGCAGGCAGCGCATGTTGTTTCAGAGCCTGGCTCGTGGGGCCACCGAGCAGAGTGTGTCCGTGGCGGAGCAAGTTACACAATCTCTCTCTCTGCCTCAATCTTCTCTGCTTGGAAAATGGGGGCTGTACTAGTGGCTCCAGCTTAACTCATCCAACAGATGTATTTACTGCGTATTTACCTCCAGCCAGGCGTTAAGGATACAGCAGCAGTGAACAAGAGCACAGAAGGCTCTGCTCCTTTGAAGATTAACCCAGGGGGAGCGGGGAAGGTAAACGGGTAAACAAATACATATCGGAGAGCGACAAGGAGAAACAGAGCTGAGGAAGTGGGCAGGGTAGTCGGGGACTGGAGAGAGCGAGGCACAGGGTCACACAGATATCTGCAGGACAAGCATTCTAGGCAGAAGGAACGGCAGATGCAAACGCCCTAAGGTGGGAGTGTGTCTGGAACGGCCCAGAAACAGAGACTGGTGCGGTTGGAGGGAGCGAGCAAGGGCGAAGCGGGGCAGAAGGAGAGAGTCGAGAGGCAGTGGCGAGGGGTGCAGGTGGGGGCTAGATCTGAAGGGCTGTGGGGGCCAGATTAAGTCAGGGGCTGGGTTCTGACGTGAGCAATGTGGGGAGTGTAGGGAGGTCCTGATTGAGGGGACAACATGCGATGATCTGTTGAGGAACTTCATGCCTGGCGGATGACAGAGGGCATGGACAAACGTGAACAATATCTGCGTGATTTCATCTGGCCTGGTAATAACCCCCAGACCACCCTCCCCACTGCTGCAAACCCTAAACCCAGTTACCTCCTGCCACCTTCTTTCCATCCATCTCCCGGGCCGGCCTCAGGCCCGCAGATCCCAACTTGCCTGCGCTCAGCCTGCGAACAGGCCCAGGCTGAGCCAGCTGGGGGCCAGGACGCCCCAGACACCAGGAGCTCGGCCTGGGACGTGTGAGGTGGGGTGGGGGGGGCATACATCTCTGCCACACCAGCCTCCACCTCCCTCTGCGGACAGACGTGCTCTGGAAAACTCCAGGGCACACTCACAAGCCCCTCCTGGTGGCAGACCTGGAGCAAGTGGGGGAGGACAGGGCAGCCAGTTTTGTCAAGGGGAGGGTTGAGGTAACTCGGGCCCTGAGGGCGGGGGAGGTTCCTCCAACCCAGCGGAGGCAGGAAACAGGTATCTCAGAGACTTCCCTCCTGAGTGCTGGAAAACACCACAATCACCCTCAAGAATCCTGTCTCTTGGCAGGGCTGGCCCCACGAAAGGAAGGGCTAAGGCCCCAGGAGGAAGGAAGGGGGTCAGCAGGCCAAGGCAGGCCCTGAGTCACCGGGGCCTGGCCCCCTCCCCCAGCAAGCCTCCCCCACTGCTCTGAACTGAAATTACTCCCACGCTTAATCACAGACCACTGCTTCCTCTGTCTCCTGCCCCCAGTGAGGTCCTGAGCTCCTTAAGGACCACCTCCCCCTCCCCCTGTCCTACCCTCACCCACTCACTATGGGCGTGCAGACAAGAGCTGAAAGGCGCCAGGAGAGATAAAGGGCAGGAGACAAGGAGAAGCCCAAGGCTGCCTAGAGCACAGGGCTAGGAGCCTGCCGTTGCTTTACACTTACAACAGACTTCTTGCCCCCATTTAACAGATGTGGACACTGAGGCTCAGAGAGAAGAACTTGTCCCAGATCACACAGCTAGGAAGTGGCAGAGGTGAGATTCAAACTTGAGTCCATCATAAGACTCCAGAGACCAAGCTCTTTGAAGTCCTTCGACCCCCAGCCTTGGGTGGGACCGTGAAGATTTCCACGTGGCTGCAGAGGAGACTGTAATCTCACAGGATCAGACAGCTGCCTGTGCACCCGTCTCGGTTCTGGGGAGGTGCAGAGAGCGCCTGGTTCTGCTCACCCATAAACTCCCAGTTTACGGTGTGCTGGTGCACAGGAGGTGCTTTAGCGAGAATCTACAGAATGAATGAACCCTGAACTCCCGCTCTCTGTAATGGAATATTTAAAGAAGACGCTTCAATGTTTAAATGCTTAAAGAAGACGTGGTGAATGAACAAGTGACTGCAATCCGTGAATTTCTGTGGAAATTCCTCCCCCTCACAGCAAACAGCTCCTCCCCGCCCCCACCCCCCGCCATCCCCACTCCTGTCACAGTAGAACCGCTGATCAGGGGGCAGAGTTGGGCAAGGGTCAGAAAAGGAACATTCCTTGTGCTAGGCTGGTGCCTACTTTTTTGGAAAAGTAAAGGTCAGTGTTGGGAGGTGTAACCTCAGGTCAGGACTGGGGAGCCACTGGATGGGCCCTGATGGATGTTTGTGGGTGAGAGGCTGAGACAGAAAATTAAGGAAGATGCCCAGATGGGGATTGGGGAGGAGAGGTGCTGGGGGTGGGGTGGGGCAAGAGAGGTGAGGGGTCAGGTTTGGGGTAGGGGTTAACGAGTGACTCAGGAGGGCAGAGGTGAGAGGAAGCCAGCAAGGTGGGGACAGGGAGTCAGTCGCTGGATAAACACAGGCCAGCTTAGAAAAGTCCCTCTCTTGGCTCTGAGAACAGGGGACAGGGTTGGCTCAGGGACCACCTGAAAGAGGCTGGGTTGGCTCTGTGGGTTCACCACTCAGGCCCAGCTCCCCAGATGTGTCCTCAACCACCTCTGCCACCAGCTCCCTGCCCAATGACCCCGCCCTGCCCTTCTCAGGTTCACTGGGTCCTGAGAGCTGATCTGGGACAAATGTCCTCTCTCCCTCGGCTTGGGCCCATCCAAGCTCAGAACAGGGGAAGGGGCTGTAGGAGCAGGCCTCCCCCGCACCTTGAAGATTTGGGAAGAAAGCTGGGGAGACAGATCCACTGACTGTCCACCACAAACTGGCCCAGCAACAAACATTTCTGCACCTACTCCGCCCAGTCCTGCTCTCTGAGGCCCTGTATTCTGAGTTCCCCTTAGGCATGTGGGCTGGTCTCAGAGAGGTTAACAGCTTGCTGGGAGGTCACACAGTTGCTCAGTGAAGAGCAGAGATTGATTCAAATCCCTGAGCTGTGGGACTCCAGGGCCTGTGGGTATTTCGCTGAAGACTCAGTTCAGTCCAGACTGGTCCTTTACTTGCGCCTGCCTGGTGACCAGCTCCCCAAGAGGACAGACGTCGTGGTAAGAAAAAAAAAGTTCCCGTGAGGATGGATAGAGTCCCCATCACCACTGAGTGCCCCTGTTCCAAGTTGGCACAGAAAGGTGTGTCCTCGCCCAGCCAAGTTCCCACCCTGCTCCAAGTTCCTCAGCCTGCCTACCTCCCCGCCCCCTCCTCCAGGAATGGCAAGGCCGGGCCATGCCTAGCGCGACTCCGAGACTCGGCAACGTGGCCAGGAGACCCACTGGACTCCCACGAGGGCCGGTCCAGCCCCCGGACCCTCGCGGGGTGCCCTGGGTGGCCCTTCGGGAGAACGCCATGGAGGAGGGTGGCGGTGGCCTGTGCCAGCCCGGGGTCCCTGGCGGGCGCCGCCGTCCTGAGCCAGAGTCCCCAGCCGCGCAGCCTCGGCGCCCCCGCCAAGTTGGCTGGCGCGGCGAGCCGGGCCCGGGGCACCTCCCGCCTCTCCGCCCCGCACACTCACCGCGAGCAGCAGCCCGTGCAGCAGCAGCAGCGTCAGCAGCAGCGCGCCCGCCGCCTGCCGCCCCATGGCCCGGCCCGCTCCACTCGCTCAATCGCTCGCTCGGCGCCCGCCCGCAGCCGCCCGCTCGCCAGCCTGCCGAGACCTCCGGACGGCGCGGCCGGCTCTAGCCTCCCCGGCCCCTCCCGCTACAGCCCCGCCCCTGCGGCCGCCCCGCCCCGCCCCCCCCCGGGGAAAGGCCACGCCCCCGGGACTAGGCTCCGCCCTCGGGACAGGGGCCCGCTCCCCGGGACGAGGCTCCGCCCCTGGGATGAGGCCCCGCCCCTGGACGAGGCCCCACCCCCTAGACGAGGCCCCGCCCCGGACCGCCCCCGGATTCAGGGCTCCTCTCTCCCCGGCCCGCCGCGCAGCCAAACCCGGCCTTCGTCTGGGCCCCCAGGCCCCCCCAACTACTCCGCGCGGGCTGCAGCCCAGCGCGGCTCCCCGCCAAACCCGGCCTGGAGTCAGGGATCGGACCAGGGCCGGCGCCCTGCGCCCGGGATCGCCCTCCCTCCACATGCACACCTCTCTTGCACGCCCCCACCGACTCTGGGACCCCCAAATCCATCCGCTCTCGCCGTCACACCCCGCAGACGTGACTCCGCGCAGGCCGCTCTCCAGGACCTTCCAGAACGGCACGCGCTCACCCCAGCGCCCTTCCTACACGGGTCACACACGCTCGAGCCAACGTGGCCTCCTGAGGTCACCTGCACACTCACAACTTCACGCACTAACGCGCTCGGCCACTGTCCGTGAACGCTTGCTCACGCTCACCTGCGTCACCCAACTTTCAGGCGCTGACAGTCCTCACCCACTCAAAAGATCCTTCTCTCCCCTGAAAAGCCACACCTCTACAGGTGATGCACTGGACACAACTCACACTCTCAGTTGCTCACGCTCACAGTCACGTTTTCACACACGCACAGACGTGAATCCCAGTATAGGAAGCTAAATGCCGTCTTCACGCTCAGGTTCCCCTCAAGGTCTCACAGTTCACATATAGACCAACGTTTCTCACATGACCAGTTCAGTTCAGTTCAGTCGCTCACTTGTGTCCGACTCTTTTGCGACCCCGTGAACCGCAGCACGCCAGGCCTCCCTGTCCATCACCAACTCTTGGAGCTTACTCAAACTCATGTCCATCGAGTCAGTGATGCCATCCAACCATCTCATCCTCTGTCGTCCCCTTCTCCCACCTTCAGTCTTTCCCAGCATCAGGGTCTTTTCTAATGAGTCAGTTCTCCGCATCAGATGGTGCACAGCGCCCGCATTTTTTATCTCACACACTAACCACAGTGCCTTACAGAAGACACTCTATATGAAACTGAGTTTCCCCTGACACACCATTTTCCTGTCACTCACAGATCAACTTTGATTCACATAAATCATAACCCTGGTGCCAGAGACACACCAGCCCAGGCCCAGACACAGACAGACACTGCCAAAGCCCCAATCACAGATGCTTGGGACTGACGGCAGTCCCTGATGACACAGACCCACAGACAGCACACGCAGCCCTGACACCAGGCCTCCCCAGGCCGTGGGCTCCTCTGCCTGAAAATTTCCAGCGCAGCCCAGGCTATTGGGTGGAGAGAAAACTGGGATGTGTGAGTGTGTGTGTCACACAGAGGAAAACATTTTGAGTAATGATAGAGGCAGTAGAATAAACCTGAAGTTTCCATTGTTTCCTATGAGAGTTGCTAGGTTCCAGAGACTCGTGGCTGGGTTTTCAGCCAGAATCGAGGTGAGTTGTGGACAGAAGGAAATGCCCAGCTCACTGGGTGGCACCAGGCCTGGCTCCGGAAAGCGTGTTCCCTGTGATAGGGGCCTGCAGGATTCCAGCCTTCCATCCAGGAGATGAAAAAACACTGGCATCCTGATTGGCACCTGGGGGGTTGAGAAAATATTGGCATTCTCACTGCCAACCTTGATAAATGCCTGTCTCCAAAAGACTAGGAAGCTCCACCCTGTGGGGTGTATCCAGGAGATCAGCTCAGAGCTGTAAGGAGTAGACAGGACATCCACAGTGGTCTGGCAAACTCCCTGGCCCCAACCCAGATGCCAGACACAGCACTGAATCAAGTGTTTCTGCTCAGATAGAAAGGTAGAGGTGGACAGAGGAGGGATCCCTGATCTTGGTGCTTGTGTGTGTGTGTGTTAGTTGCTCAGTCGTGTCCGACTCTTTGCCACCCCGTAGACTGTAGCCTGCCAGGCTCCTCTGTCCATGGAATTCTCCAGGCAAGAATACTGGAGTGGGTTTCCGTTTCCTTCTTTAGATCTTGGCGCTTGCTGCTAAGTCACTTCAGTCATGTCCGACTGTGCGACCCCATAGATGGCAGCCCAGCAGGCTCCGCCGTCCCTGGGATTCTCCAGGCAAGAACACTGGAGTGGGTTGCCATTTCCTTCTCCAGTGCGTGAAAGTGAAGTCACTCAGTCGTGTCCGACTCCTAGCGACCCCATGGACTGCAGCCTACCAGGCTCCTCCATCCATGGGATTTTCCAGGCAAGAGCATTGGAGTGGGGTGCCATTGCCTTGCGCTTGGTGAACCCCTAATCTACTGAAGGGAAAAGGGAAGATACAGTCCCTGTCCTCAAGTTTTTCTCAGTCTGATGGAGAATTCTGTCTGTACCGCCTTGCTGTGCAGTCTTGAACACATTTTTCAACCTTTCCATGACTCCAATCCATCATTTGGACAAGGCAAATAACGTTAAGACCTCAGTCACAGTGCCATTATGAGGATTCAAATGAATTAATATATTCATTTTTAAAAAACAACTGTTTCCTGGGACTTGCCTGGTGGTCCAGTGGTTAAGAATCTGCCTTCCAATGCAGGGGATGTGGGTTCCATCTCTGGTCGAGGAACAAGGATCCCCCATGCTGCAGGGCAACTAAACCTGCGCATAACAACTAGAGACTCGGCGCACTGCAATGAAAAGATGGTCCCACCTGGCACAGTTAAGACCCCACGTGCCACGTCTAAGACCCAGGGCAGCCAAGTAAATAATAAAATTAAATACTTGGAAAAAAAATCAGTTTGTGGCACATGGTAAGCCCTAAATAAGCAGCAACCATTTCTTTTACCGCTGTTTCTGGGGGCACTCCCAATCTGAAGAGGGAGACACGACTCTGCCCTCAGGGTGCTCCAGTCTGATGGAGGCGCAGTCTCTGCAGCCAGCGTTGCTCCCAGCCTGAAGGCCGGGTGTACCTCTGCCCACCAAGGACTTCTAAAGTCTGATGGGGGAGTCCAGCCTTGCACTTGGGAACTCCCTGTCTGATGAGGAAGGCTACAAAACTCCAATGACTTCAGAGCTGGCAGGTGGCCAGCCTCGGTGGCAGGATTTTTCCAAGGCCTTGCCTGGTCCGTGGAGGGTCAGCATCTGTGACAAATCCCATTTTGTGAGCTGCCTCAGTCTCCGTTCCCTACCTCGGGCCCTTTAAGTCCCAGAGCCTTGGCTTCTTGGGTGATTTGCTCATAAGCAAAGGAAAAGGAGAACAAGTAACTCTTTGTAGATGTGCAGTCAAGACTAAATCTCAGCTATAAGTCTTGCTTCCTAAAAGAGGCTGGGGAAAGAGATGGTAAAGCTGACTAGACTGGCAGGAAGGGGGCTGACGTAGAGGGCAGGAAACGTGGCCTGTCGAGAAAGTTCCAGGGTAACTCCACCTACCGGAGGATTGGTCATCCCCCTATTTATTCTGCATCCTCTCCTTCCCACTAAGGGATTTGGCTGGCTCTGTTTTATTTTTGCTGTCCTTGGTATCTTTAGTAAATGTTCTCAAGTTGCTTTGTCTACAGTCTGGCTATCTCCTCATATGGCTTTGAAGAAGAACAAAGGCAAGGCCTTGCAGACGCTAGTTGAGCCAGGGAGGCACCTATAATCACACCGTGTATGTACTCATAGCTCTGGGCACTGGCCACACTCTCTGGGACGGAAACAAGTCAAGTCTCACAGAAAGTTCCTTAGATAAGGAAAGACTACCAGAATCTGGAGAGGCGAGAGCAGCCAAACAATTTGGCTTCTGAAAAACAGGAGTCTGATCTAGGATCTCTAGTCTGATGGGGGAGTACAGACTTCGTGGGTCATCCGTCTGCCACTACAAAACCAATAGAACTCAGCTTCCCCTGGCTTCCTCTCCCACTCCAAATCTTTTCTCTGCCTCAGAGCTTCTCATTCCTCCTGTATTTCTTTATTCATTCAGGGGTGCCATGGACGGTGGGGCGGGTTGTTCACTGAACAAGTGTGTGCAGCCAAGGGAGGCCTGGTGCTAGATCTGCCCGGAGGGGATACCTTTTGAGAGCATGACCAAAGGCACCATATGGCCTAGTGGTGGTGCCTCTCATTCAGCAATGAAAGTAAAGATCTACTATGCACAAGTGTTCCAACGCCCGTGTCAGAAAGCAGATGCCGGCAGGGTAAGGATGTGTACTTGGGTGAGAATGTGGAACTGGAAATTGGTGTGAAAGGGAGTGAGGATGGAAGAGAGGGGATGAGATGATGTGGAGAAGAGGAAGAAGATGGGGGAGGACATGGTTCTAAGCAGGCAGTGAAAGATCATGGAGACAGAGGGACGCTTGCAAGGTGGGAAGATGCAGTCCAGGCCAGCTCTCCAGCCACTTGCCTCACCCACTGTGGTCTTTGCACACGTCCTTCCTTGTCCTCCGTAAGTACGACTCTCACCCAAAACCCACCCCCTCTCACCCTGCTGCTCTCTCTCTGTTTTTCTTTTAACTTTCTTTTAGGGTTCAGCTCAAACCTCATGTCACCATAGAAGCCTCCCCAACCTCCCAGACTAGATCGCTCTGCTTTCCCACAACCTCCGTCCCCCATGCTTCTCCTTCTTAACATTTTTGACAATTGCGATCTCTTGGAAGACCATCTAATATGAAGAGTGAAGAGACAGACATAAGGAGGGCAGAGAGCATGACTATCTGGTCTCCACCTTGTTCCCCACTGCATCCCCCAGGGCACAGTGCCTGGCTGAGCGGGCCCTTGTAAACTTTCACCTGAATGAAAGAACAAGTTGGTTCAAGCATGGCACAAGGCGTAAATGTCCCCTTTCTGGTTGTGCTCGGGGCAGAGATCGACTCCCTTCACAGTCTGATCAGCCTTGAATCTCTTTGAATCACAGTCCCAGGCTGTAGGCAAGTGAGTGTATTTCATTACCGCCCTTGGCAGACAAGGAAACTGAGGCCCCAGAGATGAAGCAGCTTGCCTGTATCACACAGTCAGGACAGGATGGAGCCAGGATTTGCGTCTGCGTCTGTCTGTCTAGAACCCGCATTCTGAACTGTTCCCATTTCTGCTTCCCACTGGGTTGTTCTCAGCTCTGCCCAGGCTGAAGTGTGAGGCTTCTGAAAATGACCTTGGGTTTGACCCCCTCTTTCTCCCTCCTATTATTTCCCCATCACCCTTCATCATTATCAATTGCTTTGTTTGCTAAGCTTCCACCTTGGGGCCCAGGCCCAGAGGAGGGTTCCCACGCTGTACCTCACAGATCACTGGCCCTCTGAGACGCTCTTTGGAAAGGGTGTTCCCTGGTCAAGAAGTTTGGGAGCTCTATTCTCTTTCCTGCACCGTGGCTACCCCAAGGGACCCAATACAAGAAAGTTTCTGAGCAGGCCTCCAGAAAGTCTCCTGTCCAACTCTGCTCAACTCAGCATTCCTCAACATATTTGAGAATGGAACCCACGTGTTTTTTGGAAAAACCTTTCAACATCTCGCAAGATGGTTGTTTCTCAGAACACGCCTTGCAGATACTGCCCCAGAGTCTGGCTCCTGAGCTGACCATAAATGGTCTCTGTAATTTGAATTTGTCCCTGGAGCCCCCACACCCCTCCAGCCAGGCTGGAATTCCTATGGCCTACAGACACCCCCTCACATTCCTGCCCGTGCACCCCTGCTTCAGCTCGAGATGTCTGTGCGGGGGCTGAAAGTTGGAACTCCATAAATGTTCATTTTGCTTCCTTTGTCACCACACATACGGGCGTTTTCACCCACTGTGATCGGCATATGCTAAAGATTTCCGGTCTTGCTTTTCTCACTTAACATTTTCATTAAACACAGTTCGATGTGTCAGTCAAGACCAGGGCTACTTAAAAATGGCTCTGTGGACCGGTGCCAGTCCCCAAACTGTGTATTACCAGTCTGAGACAAGATAAGAAGCTTGCTCAGAGTGTAACTCGACTATGTCAGTTAAGCACTTTGTTTGGCTCAGCTGACACTATTTTTTTCTTGAAATACTTGGTCCGTTTTGGAAGCAGCACATAGATTTACAATCTGGTATAAGCTCTTCATTGCAGATGGTAATTGTTAGCAATCTGTGGGCCAGCGACTCTGAACTGACTTTGCACATAATATTTCTAATACTTATTTGACATCTTGTCTCGTCACCACACCATCGTTCATTAACCCTATCCCATCATTGGATACTTGGGCTATCTCTAGGTCTCTGTAGAGCTTCCCCGGTAGCTCGGATGGTAAACAATCTGCCTGCAAAGCAGGAGACCCGGGTTCGATTCCTAGATCAGGAAGATCCCCTGGAGAAGGAAATGGCAGCCCACTCCAGTATTCTTGCCTAGAGAATTTCATGAACAGAGGAGCCTGGTGGGCTACAGCCCATGGGGTCACCAAGAGTCAGACATGACTAAGCGATTAGCACGCACACACCAACACCAGGTCTCCGTGATTCATAAAGTGTTGCTATGAGCAGATACGTACACGTCTGTGGGTTTGCTTTTTGCAGTTCCTTCGGGAGCTTAGGGACCACAGATCTGAGGCCAGAGAGGTGGGGCAGCCTGCGCAGGGTCACGAGTGGCAGCAGCCGGCCTCCCGCTCAGGCCTCCGGACCCCGGCCCCTCGCCCCCTCCCCCGGCCTGCACTGCCCTTCCCACTGGGCAGATTTCCGTCCCTTTCACGCTTTTCTTTGCTGGGCTCTGTGCCCTCTGCAGTGTTCCCACATGTTGTCTTTGGGAGCTTGAGAGAAATCCTTTTGGAATGTCCTGTGCCTTCTCCCTGAGTTCCCGGCTTTGTTCAATTGTTGATGAGAAATTCCTGCCTTGTTGGGAGGGGCCCAGGAGGCTGTTAAAAGAGTTTGCCAAAAATGGTGGTACCAATTCGGGCAGAACACACATTGGGGGCTCTGCCTCTCCCCATATTTCAACTTAAAAAAGGACCATGTGGTGGGGAGGGTGTTGCCCACTCCTATTTCCTCTGTAGAGCAAGCAGCAGTAGAGCAATGCTCAGACAGAAGAGATAGGGAGGGATAAAGTGGGCCTCAGGAATGAGGGCTGGGTGGGCCAAGGCTTAGAGGGTTAGCGTCAGAGATGAGGAAAGATAAGGGTGGGGTGAGGTTAGGAGTAGGATGAGTGTGTCTCTCCAACACGCATCATGGTAACACAATGCATTTATTTTCTAGAAGCATAGCATCGTTCTATCAAATGATCTGTTTGAAAAGGGCCACATTGGATTGTTTTAAATAAACAAAAGGAATTCTAATATCATGCAACTATACTTGGTGTTACCAAAGGATGCAGGGACCAGTGGATTAGGCAATTGAGACCACAGGTGGGCTTTCAGGAAATTTCTCCCTTTACTATTTCCTGGGAAGAGCAAGTTTCGGGTGAATGCTCCCCCTGTTCAGAACACTGGTGCTGGGAGCAGCCCAAACCTCCGGGGTTAAATACCATCTTTGCTTTGTCTAAATTTCTACATACTCTGAAGGCTATGATTTCCCCCTCTTTCTCCTGGAATCTATTCAATAAATACTAAGAAAGAAATTGTACTTTGGATGGAAAGGGCATTATGTTGAGGGACTGAGCCCTGGGGTGGAATCCCAGCTCTGCTATTTACCAGTTGCTGGGGTTTGGGCATGTCATTTCTCTCTCTGAGCCTCAGTTTCCCCCTCTGTCAAATGGGTACTAACCTAGGCTCGCAAGGAAAAGAGTTCTGTGAGTCTATGTTTTAGGTCTTGGCGGCATGTCTGACAGACGGTGTGGGTGCTCAATGATAGTGACATACGTCTGTAGGTGTGAAGAACTTTCCTGGGCCACCCTCAGCCTCGGAGACACCTGCGCCGCTCCGTACACAGCCTGGACGGCACGGCAGGCTCCTGCGTTGTTCTGCAACTGGTATGTGACTTCCTGTTTACATGGTTCCTACAGAGGCATGGCTTGAGCAGTGGGCCTGGGGGACTCTCTGTGGCCTCTGCATGGCCACACAGAGCAGAGGGCCTTCTCTAACTAAGAGCCTTCTTTTCTCCGGACTTGGGCTGAGTGACTGCTGGGATAGAACCCTGAGTACTGAGTTTCTACCCTGAGTAACAGTAAGGCCAGCACAGAGATCCTGTCCCTTTCGGGTACCATCCAATGCTGAACCTTCAAACTTGAGCACCCACTATGTACTGAGCTCTGCACTGACATCTCTCGTTCATTGATCACCTGTTGTATACATTTGCAGAGCACCTCGTTCTTACAAGATGCTGTAATCCTGAAGATAATTACTGGGTTGGACACAAAGTTAGTTTGGTTTTTTTCTATTAAGATGTTATGGAAAAAAACCTGAATGAATTTTTGTGGCCAACCTAATATTATTATTGAGTGCCTGCTTGGCACATAGTACTCTCTAATCAAAATGATCATTCTTTTAAGAGCCCCTGTGTTCTATGCCTATAACCATCTTCATCATAATCATTTGTACCTGACCACTCTGCGCCTCAGCTTCCTCATCTATATAATAGGGGCAATTCTTCCTTGAATGATCGATGAGATGATTGAGTTAATACACACAGAGCATTTGAAACGATGCCTGGAGTATATTGAAGAGCTTAATAAATGTTGGCTGTCATGATTAATATTATCAGTTATTGAACATCAATTATATGTGGGACACTGTCATTATTCTGAAAGTAATAATAATTAAGGTTTTCAGTTTCAGTTCAGTTGCTCAATCGTGTCTGACTCTTTGTGACCCCATGGACTGCAGCATGCCAGGCTTCCCTGTCCATCACCAACTCCTGGAGCTTACTCAAACTCACGTCCATCAAGTCAGTGATGCTATCCAGCCATCTCATCCTCTGTTGTCCCCTTCTCCTCCTGCCTTCAATCTTTCCCAGCATCAGGGTCTTTTCTCGTGAGTCAGTAGTACTAATAGGCTCCTCCATCCATGGGATTTTCCAGGCAAGAGCACTGGAGTGGGGTGCCATTACCTTCTCTGATAGTTAAGGGTACTGGACACCTATTGGGCACGAGGCCTTGTTGTTGTTGTTCGGTCGCTCAGTCGTGTCTGACTCTTTGCCACCCACGGACTGCAGGATGCCAGGCTTCCCTGTCCTTCACTATCTCCTAGAGTTTGCTCAGACTCATGTCCATTGAGTCGGTGATGCCATCCAACCATCTCGTCCTCTGTCGTCCCCTTCTTCTCCTGCCCTCAATCTTTCCCAGCATCAGGGTCTTTTCCAACGCCTTTTCAATTACGAGGCCTCATAATCCACATCAATATAATAACTGAGGCCCACCTGTGAGCCAGAACTGGACTAGATACTGGAGACCCCAAGAACAGAGTCCTGGGCAAAGGCATTATAATCTGACAGGGTGAAATTGGACAGTGTTGAAGGTGGGCATCTCTGGGAGAATCAGAGGTGACTCTTAGGCAAATATGGGCTTAGACCAAGAAGGGGAAGCCTTGGAGTGGCCAGACATATGGTTTAGGAATCAGGACACCCGAACTATCTCTTGAGCTGGACCTAAATGGAACCCAATGAGCTATATTCCTTTGAATGTTCACCTGGGGAATGGGTTACTGGGGGCCTGAGAACCCACCAGATAAAGGCCAAAGTCTTCTTCTGGGGAGAGAAGGGATGCAAGAGCAGAGGAAAGAGTGGCTGCCCTGCTGAGCTTTGGAGCCCGGGGGGATCTTCCTGGTCCTCCAGAGATGGAACAAAAGTGGAGGTGAAGTCAATGGGCTAGGGGTTCGGTGCCTCCTTGCTTCCTCTGCCCTGGGACCACTGTGTCAGTCTCATGGAGATTCATACTTGCCGCCTTGTCTGCCTGGCCACAGGGCTCAGGCACAGCCAGCACCTCCTCTAAGAGCCATGGAACCTGGTCAATCTCTGGGTTCTGCATTATTTCAAGGTTAGCCCACTCCATATTCTTAGTTGCTTTTATTGGCCCTCAACTCCTGCAAGAAGGGACTGGGCCTGAAATTCAGAGTCACAAAGAAATGGGGCCTGAACAGCCCCTGGGCAGCCTGGGAAGATGGTCAGGACTGAGGAATTCTCGGGTGGAGGCACCCTCAATTCTCAGCTCGGGAAGCTCCAGGCCTGGCTTGGGCCTAGGACGAGAGAGTCAGAAATATCTAAGTCTGAGGTCCCTTAAGAGACCATCACAACAACCCCACTCATGTTACAGAAGGGGAAACAGAAGCCTGGAGAGGGGAAGTGATGTCCCCAAGGTCTCAGGGCAGGCGGGTGGCCAAAAGAGTCTGGAATCCAGTCTCTAGAGTGCTTTATGCAGGAAGATGGTGAATAACTGGGCGCCTTGTGGGGCCTGATTCTTCAGCACCCAAATCAACTGAGTCTCTGAAGGTTTAGAGCCCTGAGTGGCCCAGAGAACGTTTTCCCAGACAGTGCCACCAAGAAATTTGGGACTACCTCATTCTGACCCTTCCAGCCCTTACCTGGCCTTACAGACCGGTCTCTGCAGAGTATCCCAGGAGGGGGACGCCCATTCACCTGCAACCGTCCCTGCTTGACTGTTCCAGTGCATCTCACATTCGCCATCAAGGTTTCCTCTACATCCACCCTGGACCCTGGTCATTAAAACCTCATCTTTAAAAGAACAAAAATAGAGGCTTCTCTGGCAGTCCAGTGGTTAAGATCCATGCTTCCATGGCAAGGGGCACGGATGTTAGCCCTGGTCAGGGAACCAAGATTTCTCATCCCGCATGCCTCAGTCCAAAAAAAAAGACACAAAAGAACAAAAAGACAGAAAGCACTTAGAACAGCGCCTGCCACGTTGTAAGTGCTCTGTGAGGGTTTGCTATCATCGTCCTCATCTCATCCTTACTACTGCTTCTACCTTTCTGCTCACATGGAGCTGTGCTAAAATCAATGACAATCCTGAAAGAAAAAGAATATGAATAGGGAATCAGCAACAATCCTTTAAACAAACAAACAAAAAAAGAATGTGAATAGTGGTTGGGAATGAACAGCCTCAGCCAAGGCTAGGAAGCTTCCTGGCCTCACTTCAAGTGATTCATTCAAGATATGAACTAGAGATCCCAAACTCAGATCTGTGGGCCTCACACATTCAGCCTGCAAACGCTCTTGTTCAGCCCTCAGAACACTATATTTTTGTTTTCGTTTTGTTGTGTTTTGGCCATGCCACATGGCATATGGGATCTTAGTTCCCCAATTAGGGATTGAATCTGTGCCCTCTGCAATGGAAGCGTGGAATCTTAACCACGGGTGAAAGTCACTCAGTCGTGTCTGACTCTTTATGACCCCACAGACTATAGAGTCGATGGGATTCTCCAGGTCAGAATAAGAGTGGGTAGGTGTTCCCTTCTCCAGGGGATCTTCCCAACCCAGGGATTGAACCCAGGTCTCCTGCATTGCAGGTGAATTCTTTACCAATGGAGCTATCAGGGAAGCCCCTTAACCACTGGACCACCAGGGAAATCCCAGCACCGTGATATTTTCAAATCTGTTGCTAACATATAGAAAACCAGATTCCTGGGTTCTCTTGAAAAGGCAACCACCTGTTTGAGAGCTGGGTTTAGATGAGGTATCCCCCTCTCCACCTAGTGGGTGGTCTCCACCACTGCCTACCACCCGCCCCCTTCACCCATTCACCTTGACCTTCCCAATCTTGTAGGTCCTTAAGTGTATATCCCCTCCATCTAAATGGCTTCCCCTCACCCCAGTGGAGGCTTGGAGGAGCATTTTGCCACAATTTATTTTCCGCAACCGCGACCGGATGGACATGTGCCCTCTTCGCGGTTGGTGTCGATGTCACCACCAGCTGGAGGGCTTAGAGATGGGCTCCGGGGCTCTGCAGCCCGAGCGGATTGCTTCCCAGAACTTGGGCAGGCGACCTAAGGAAAAGATCCCGTTGCCGAACAGAGGCAGCTCAGGCAGCTTTATCCCCGGCCTCTGGGGCAGGATGGGAGTGAGGTTCCGGCTCTGAAACCCGCGAAAGCAGCTCGTGTTGGCGGAGTTATCCACGTACTGCACAGCGTTGACAGCCCTTCCGGGCGGCACCACGGTGGTGCTGCCGCAGGGGTAGTCGAAGGCCGCCGCTCTGCTGCTGTGGTTACAGTAACTGCGCGGGCAGGCGTGGTCCAGATGGTCCAGGTGGATGGAGTTGGCGGCGCGTTCCAGATAGTTGGCTGCAAGCCTCGGCAGGTTCAGGGACTTAGGGGAGTTGCTGTAGAAGGCATTGGTGGATCTGTCGAGGTAGCTGATACCTTTGATGAGCTGATCCAGGAAGGTGGGGTTAGAGGGACCCAAGGGACGATCTGTACAGAGCAGGCAGTGGGGGTTGCTGCGACACATGGGCTTTCTGGCCACCTTGGGGCCCTTGGCCAGGTGGCTTGTCTCCACGCACTTGGAGTTGTAGGGCCGGCCCATGCAGATTCTCCTCAACGGCAGTCTGGGGGAGCCCGGGGTGTCGGTGGGCTCTGAAGGGTTGCTGCTGGCCTCGGAGCCGCTCGGGGTCCGAGAGCACTTGAGGTTGCTTGCCCCGGTCATGCTGGGGCCGTGGGGCCAGCCTGGAGTCTGGGCCATGAAGGACACATTGCGGTTGCCGGTGCTGGGACGGCCCGCTTGGTGTCCAGACATTGTCGAGGGCAGGCGGACGAAGCTTCGTGGTACAGAACTGCTGAAATCTCACCTAGAGGCTGGTTCCCTGGGCCTGACGGGGAGAGAGCTGGGTCAGCTCTCCTCGGCTCAGGTGTTCCTCTCCCCATCTTCCTCCCAGGCCCAGGGATTTTTCAAACGAGAAAGCAGGCCCCATGTTCTTCAGAAAGCACAAAGGGCAAGAGATGGGGAGGAAGGCAAGACACTGAGAACAATGGAAATCAGAGGACCCCCTAGAAAAAGTGGGGCAGTCTGCTTTTTCCTTTCTCTGTAGCCCACATTCTGAAATTCCCATTCACCTTTTAAGCAGGGACTCCAGAAGACCACAGAGTCAAAGAACTAAGTCTCTAATGGTGAAATTCGAGGCACCAAGACACACATTCTTTGGAGTAACATCAGACAGTTAATCACCCACTACACCGCACACCCTGCTACTGAACAATATGTCTTAGAAGCGATGCGGTATATGTGCTTTTTCTTTGCCAGTCCTTTGCTTGTTCCTTACTTGTGAGTCTTAACTACAAATCCAGAAGGCAGTCATTATTCTATTCCTATCTGACAGATGGGGGAAACTGAGGCTCAGAGGGTTGACGTGACTTGCCTCAGATCACATAGCTTGTGAGTGGTGGGGGCCAAGGTACTATCTTGAGTGTATCTGATGACCCCTAAAAGATGATGCCGTGTTGTTGGGGGTGACTTTGTCCTCACCAGCAGTCTACTGAGGAAGAGTTCTCATCTCACCTGTTGGATAGGGGCACCGATCGGGAAAACCAGATGGGGAGGGGTGCTTGCTAACCCTGTAACTAAGTTGATCTTGACTTCACGAACCCCAAGGGGAGGGGCAAGGAGATGCTGTAAGTCTACAGTGGGACTTGTGAGACAGAAGTTTCCAGAGTACAGTATTTGGTCTTCATCTTCTCTGATGAAGGGAGATGATCTCATCCACCCCACAAAAGAAGGGTTCTTGGGGTTCCTCCCGGTCTGAAAGTGGACACTTCACAGGGACTAGGGCCTGACCAGGCTCTGGCCCAGGTCACCCTGCTTCCTGTCCTGGGGCCTGCCCAGGTGGCAGGAGCCCCAGCCCCATTCCGTTTGTCCCCCAGGTCCCCAGTACCCCCCGTTTCCAGAAGGAAGGCTCTGATTTCTGTCCCCCAGACTGCCAGCTTGATGCTAATTTTCCACTTCTGCCTGGTGAGAACGGAGCAGTATTTGAACCTGTCCCACCCAGGAAACAGCTGCCCACTCCTCTCCCAGCCCACAGCCCCTCAGCTGCCCTTGTCCTTTGGGTCTGAATCGCGTGGAATGCCCAGACTCTCGCTTCTTCCATCCCAGGTCGAGCCCCACCCCAGCTCGTCCTCCGGATGTAGGGGAGACACCAGCGGGCTGCCCCCCATGGGCCCTCCCTTCTGGGCGGGCTGGGCCCTCTCCCCGGCTCCCTCTACCTTCAGGAGGTAGATGACTTAGCCCTCCTCTTGCTCTTCACTGGGGAATACCCTGATGCCGCCATTCCAGACTCCTGGCCATGTCATAGAATCACAGAACCCTGGAGCGAGGAGGGCCTCCAGGGGTCAACCTGGTCAGGCTCCTGCCTTAGAGCTAGTGCTGCGTTAAGCTCTCCAGGACAGATGGGCCCTATTTTTAAAGTGAGGCTGGGGTGGACGTTTTCCAGTGTCCCCTGTTGTTTTTCTAGCGTTTAATTATGCTGAGAGTCAGGGAGTTCTTTGCCGGGCCTGATATAACTCTCGTTGGCTGTGGTCAGCATCAATTTTCTTTTCTCGTTGGGTCAGCAAACATTCGCTGAGTCTCCCTAAAGAGCTGTCCCTTTGAATGACCCAGAACATGGCAGCACTTGCTTTTCTCCCTTCTAGCCTGGTCCTCATACAGTCAGCCCTTCTGGATTGAGTCCCTACTCTGCAGTGGGCTACAGCCTAAAGATTCCTTTCAGAGCTCCTGTGACCTCCCCTCCCTGGTGCATACCAGGCATCTTGTACATATCTGTCGGATGCATCGACAAGATCCCCCTTTGAGAACTCCTGGTGCTCGGCCTCCATTGTTTCCTTCCTGCAAGTAACGAAAATACCCTCTTACTTTCTATTTTGAAAAACATTCAAAAATATTCACTTACTGAAAACTTACAAGATAATGAAGTCCCATAGACTCTTCATTCCAATCTACTAATTATTAATTTTCATCACATTTAGCACCATACACACGTGTGTGTGTGGATTATTATTATTTTGAGAGTCAGTTGCAGACAACAGCAGCCTTTACTCTTGAATACTTCAGCATGTATCTCCTACAAGCTGAGAGAACAAGGACATCTTCTTACATATCCAGTTATCAAAATGTATCCAGTTATCCAGTTATCTCACGTATCCAGGATAATTAACATTGATACAGAGCTATTAGCTAATACACAGTCCACAATTTACCAATTATTTCCTCCGATGGTCTCTATGGCAGCTATGTCCCCAGTCCAGAAGCCAATACGTGATCAGACATTGACATTAGCTTTCAGATCTCTTTGGTTTCCTTCAGCCTGGAAGTCCCTCAGTCTTGATCTTTTATGACATGAATAGCTTTGAAGAGTGCAGGCAAATTGTTTAGGAGAATGTTCTCCCATTTGGGTTTAGCTGCAAGATCGCAAAGCACATACACACAAAAGCCTCCCTGGGACGGTCCCGGCTCATAACCTCTGAGAGTGAAGGGCCTTTTGCTCTGGGGCGGGGTGGTTATAGCCACGGCAACAGGGAGCTGGGGGGGAGGGCTCAGAGGTACCCCCCAGAAGGAGGAAGAGGGGTGTAGGGAAACTCAGGGGCAGAGAAGCGATGGCAACCGTTCTCTTGTGGAGCCTCAGCCAGATCTGATCCTGCCCTGGGCCGGGGGCTGGGCAGGCGGGCAGACGGCCAGTAAGCGGGCTGGGCCTCTGCGTATTTGTCCTGAAGGTACCCAGGCGCCGAGATCACTGGCCATTTCTGGCCTGGGCACTAAGAGCCTCTGGAAATAGCTCTAGGACAATTATTTCAGGAGGAATGTGCTATTCCCCCATCTTCTCAGAAAGCCAGGCTGGGTCCCATAAGATCAAGAATGTCCGCCTCTGGCCTCCCCGAACTCCAGGGGATCCTGAGGTCCCCTGGGAGCCACAGTGGTCTTCAGAGCTGGGGAGGCTGGGAGGCCAGGATGGGGTTGAGCAGACGAAAAGCGCCCTTCCCCATGCGGGGAGGGGTGGTTCTGTCCTCAGATCCTGGGCTCTCAGGGCCCAGCCTGGAGTCAGGCTTGGCCGGTGGGGGTCCAGCTGACTCTAAGCCCTGGGACACAGGAAGGGGAGGGGAGGGGAGCTGCCCACCCCATCTTCTGCCCAGACCCACCCCTGAGAAACTGACGTGGTAGAGCGCTCAGAATGTGCCAACGAACCCGACGTTGTCAGATCCCGGTCATCACATCCACCCTGTCATCTACTCCTCGTACCACCCCTGGGAGGCAGGGGTTTTGCTTTCCAGATGACGTCCTTGAGGCTCAGAGAGAGCAACAGGTTTACCCAAGCTCACCCAGCAGCCAGAATTAAGACCCAGTGTTTGGACCCCAAAGCCGACAGGTTTGAGCACTAAACAAAGAAGAGGGTGGGCCACCCACTCAGTGAGGACTCGGTAAGTGACCCTGAGAGCTGAGAGGTGTTGGGAGGGGTCCAGCCTGAATTCCCAGGCTGGAGGGACGCTTAGCCCTGTCTCTCAGTGAGCCTCCGACGTCCACCCCCCAGCCAAGGCCAGCTGCCTCTCTCTCCCTAGCACTGCGGGATGGATGCCAGGGTCTCAGAATATCCTGCCCCTCCCTGCACCGTCTCTAGACACAGTGGCCCCTACCTTTGCCCTATCTGGGCCATCTCCAACCTTGGCTCCTTAGCTGCATTGCCAAATCGACTGCAAATCATGAACTTTTCACAAGCCCCTGCCCCTCCCACTCTGTCCTCTTTCACCTGAACGCCCCTCTCCGCATCCCTACTCTCTCTCCTCCGGGTCCCACCAAGACCATCGGAGGCCCTTCCCCCACCCCATGTTCAAAGAGTTCAAAGGCATCTCCTTTCCCTGGACTCCCCAAGAGTGGATGGAACAGCCCCCTTCTCCAGAGACCATAGGACCCTGCCCCGTTACTGCATAGGTGGCTTAATAGCCCCTCACCTGTCACCCAGAATTCCCCCTCCACGCCCGACCCCCAGACAGTGGGAGGAGGATCTCCTTATTGTTTCAGGCACTTGGCAAGGAGGAGGCACCACAGACATGGAGGAGTCCATCTCAGTCCAGGGGAACAGCTAGAAGCAAGAGCCAGGGCTCTATTGCCACTGTCTCACCCTGCCTGGAGGACACTTCTCCCAGCTTCTGGCAACCCTGAGCACAGTGACTCACCTGAGCCTTTATCTGGCTTGGGGCCAACATGCCCACAGGGCTGAAAATCCCTCCTGGGCCGGGCTCTGGCCCTCTCCCAGCAGCAGTCTTCCATCCACCCAAGCATAATGAGTCACAACCCTGCCTCATCCCCTAACGCCCTCAAAGATACCAGCCCTCTGCTCACCAGCCGCCAAAACAGCATTTCCCCAGGCCCACGTGCGGCAGGTACAAGACGGGACAGATCTGTGCTCAGGAGCGCTGGGGCAGGTGTGGCTTGGCAGGAGCCCCGACTGCAAGAACTGCCCTCTTGCCAAGCCACCTCAGGGTTTTCAAGGAGAAGCAGCCAGTGTGGGAGTGGACAGGAATCTCATCTTTATGAGCCCTGGGAAATTCCCTCCAAGAAGGGATGGGGATGATGGTCATGTATAAACTTATATTGTTGTTGTTGTTCAGTTGCTAAGTTGTCTTTTTCCAAAAGTGGTGCACTCAATATGCCAGCAAATTTGGGAAACTCATGAGTGGCCACAAGACTGGAAAAGGTCAGTTTTCATTCCAATCCCAAAGAAAGGTAATGCCAAAGAATGTTCAAACTACCGCACAATTGCACTCATCTCACACGCCAGTAAAGTAATGCTCAAAATTCTCCAAGCCAGGCTTCAACAATATATGAACCGTGAACTTCCAGATGTTCAAGCTGGATTTAGAAAAGGCAGAGGAACCAGAGATCAAATTGCCAACATCTGTTGGCTCATCGAAAAAGCAAGAGAGTTCTAGAAAACACGTACTTCAGCTTTATTGACTATACCAAAACCTTTGACTGTGTGGATCAAAACAAGCTGTGGAAAATTCTGAAACAGATAGGAATACCAGACCACCTGATCTGCCTCTTGAGAAACCTATATGCAGGTCAAGAAACAACAGTTAGAACTGGACATGGAACAACAGACTAGTTCCAAATAAGAAAAGGAGTATGTCAAGGCTGTATATTGTCACCCTGCTTATTTAACATATATGCAGAGTACATCATGAGAAACACTGGGCTGGATGAAGCACAAGCCAGAATCAAGATTGCAGGGAGAAATATCAATAACCTCAGATATGCAGATAATACCACCCTATGGCAGAAAGTGAAGAAGAACTAAAGAGCCTCTTGATGAAAGTGAAAGAGGAGAGTGAAAAAATTGGCTTAAAACTCAACATTCAGAAAACAAAAATCATGGCATCCGGTCCCATCACTTCATGGCAAATAGATGGGGAAACAGTGGAAACAGTGTCAGACTTTATTTTTGGGGGCTCCAGAATCACTGCAGATGGTGAGTGCAGTCATGAAATTAAAAGATGCTTGCTCCTTGGAAGAAAAGTTATGACCAACCTAGACAGCATATTAAAAAGCAGAGACATTACTTTGCCAACAAAGGTCCATCTAGTCAAGGCTATGGTTTTTCCAGTAGTCATGTATGGATGTGAGAGTTGGACTATAAAGAAAGCTGAGTGCCGAAGAATTGATGCTTTTGAACTGTGGTGTTGGAGAAGACTCTTGAGAGTCCCTTGGACTGCAAGGAGATCCAACCAGTTCATCCTAAAGTAAATCAGTCCTAAACATTCATTGGAGGGACTAATGCTGAAGCTGAAACTCCAATACTTTGGCCACCCGATGTGAAGAGCTGACTCATTGGAAAAGACCCTGATGCTGGGAGGGATTGGGGGCAGGAAGAGAAGGGGATGACAGAGAATGAGATGGTTGGATGGCATCACCAACTCGATGGGCATGAATTTGGGTAAACTCCGGGAGTTGGTGATAGACAGGGAGGCCTGGTGTGCTGCAGTCCATGGGGTCACAAAGAGTTGGACACGACTGAGTGATTGAACTGAACTGAACTTTTTCCAAATTTGCTGGCATATTGAGTGCAACACTTTCACAACATCATCTTTTAGGATTTGAAACAGTTCAGCTGGAATTCCATACCTCTCCTAGCTTTGTTTGTAGTAGACCCACTTGACTTCACACTCCAGGATGTCTGGCTCATGTGAGTGATCACACCATCATGGTTATCTGGGTCATTAAGACCTTTTTTGACACCTCTTCTTAATCTCCTCTGCTTCTGTTAGGTCCCTGCTGTTTCTGTCCTTTGTTGTGTTCATCTTTGCATGGTATCTCCATTTTTCCCTTGGCATTTCCCTTGGTATCTCCAGTTTTCTTGAAGAGATCTCTAGCCTTTTCCAATCTATTGTTTTCCTCTATTTATACATCCTTATATACACTTCTACTGGGAGGAGGACAGCAAGTAACTGTTTATGCTGTGACCTTGGATAAGTATTGAACTTCTCCTAACCTCTGCCTCCTGTTCTGTAAACTAGGAGTAAGGAAGGTGCCCAGTGAACACTGCTGGCTCAGCTGACTTGCAATAATCGCTAATGTTTATGAAATATCCCCATGCGGCAGGCACAGTGTGCTGTAGTGGTACATGGGAGCCAGCTCATGCTGGCTCTCAAAAGCCATTTTCGAAATATTCTAGAATCTGGTGAACTTGTTATTAAACCACTACTAGCTTGATATCAGCCATTTATACTACAGTTCAGTTTAGTTGCTCAGTCGTGTCCAACTCTTTGCCACCCCATGGACTGCATTACTCCAGGCCTCCCTGTCCATCACCACCTCCTGGAGATTACTCAAACTCATGTCCATTGAGTCCATGTCCAGTGAGATCCAACCATCGCATCCTCTGTCATCCCCTTCTCCTCCCTCCCTCATTCTTTCCCAGTATCACGGTCTTTTCCAATGAGTCAGCTCTTCACATCGGGTGGCCAAAGTACTGGAGTTTCAGCTTCAGCATCAGTCCTTCCAATGAACAGTCAGGACTGATTTCATTTAGGATGGACTGGTTGTATCTCCTCGCTGTCCAGGGGAGTCTCAAGAGTCTTCTCCAACAACACAGTTCAAAAGCAGTTCTTCCAAGCTCAGCTTTCTTTATAGTCCAATTCTCACATGCATACATGACCACTGGAAAAACCATAGCCTTGACTAGATGGACCTTTGTTGGCAAAGTAATGTCTCTGCTTTTTAATATGCTGTCTAGGTTGGTCATAACTTTTCTTCCAAGGAGCAAGCATCTTTTAATTTCATGACTGCACTCACCATCTGCAGTGATTTTGGAGCCCCAAAAATAAAGTCTGACACTGTTTCCACTGTTTCCCCATCTATTTGCCATGAAGTGATGGGACCAAATGCCATAATCTTTGTTTTCTGAATGTTGAGTTTTAAGCCAACTTTTTCATTCTTCTCTTTCACTTTCATCAAGAAGCTCTTTAGTTCTTCACTTTCTGCCATAAGGGTGGTGTCATAAGCATATCTGAAGTTATTGATATTTCTCCCAGCAATCTTGATTCCAGCTTGTGCTTCATCCAATCCAGCATTCTCATGATGTACTCTGCATATAAGTTACATAAGCAGGGTGACAGTATACAGCCTTACGTACTCCTTTTCTTATTTGGAACTAGTCTGTTGTTCCATGCCCAGTTCTAATTGTTGCTCCTTGATCTACATACTGATTTCTCAAGAGGCAGCTCAGGTATTCTGGTATTCCCATCTCTTTATGAATTTTCCACAGCTTGTTGTGATCCATACAGTCAAAGGCTTTGGTGTAGTCAACAAAGCAGAAGTAGATGTTTTTCTAGAACTCTCTTGCTTTTTCCGACAGAAGATGATCCAATAGATGTTGGCAATTTATCTCTGGTTCCTCTGCCTTTTCTAAAACCAGCTTGAACATTTGGAAGTTCACAGTTCACATACTGTTGAAGGCTGGCTTGGATAATTTTGAGCATTACTTTACTAGCGTGTGAGATGAGTGCAATTGTGTGGTAGTTTGTTTGGCATTGCTGTTCTTTGGGATTGGAATGAAAATTGACCTTTTCCAGTCCTGTGGCCACTGCTGAGTTTTCCAAATTTGCTGGCATATTGAGTGCAGCACTTTCACAGCATCATTTTTCAGGATTTGAAATAGCTCAACTGGAATTCCATCACCTCCACTAGCTTTGTTTGTAGTGATGCTTTCTAAGGCCCAGTTGACTTTGCATTCCAGGATGTCTGGCTCTAGATGAGTGATTACACCATTGTAGTTATATCTAGGTCATGAAGATCTTTTTTGTGTAGTTCTTCTGTGTATTCTTGCCACCTCTTCTTAATATCTTCTGCTTCTGTTAGGTCCCTACCATTTCTGTCCTTTATTGAGCCGATGTTTGCATGAAATGTTCCCTTGGTATCTCTAATTTTCTTGAAGAGATCTCTAGTCTTTCCCATTCTGTTGTTTTCTTCTATTTCTTTGCATTGATCACCTAGGAAGGCTTTCTTATCTCTCTTTGCTATTCTTTGGAACGCTGCATTCAAATGGTATATCTTTCCTTTTCTTCTTTGCTTTAGCTTCTCTTCTTTTCATAGCTATTTGTAAGGCCTCCTCAGATAGCCATTTTGCCTTTTTACATTTCTTTTCCATGGGGATGGTCTTGATCCCTGTCTCCTGTACAATGTCACGAACCTCTGTCCATAGTTCATCAGGCACTCTGTCTATCAGATCTAATCCTTTGAACCTATTTGTCATTTCTAATATATAATCGTAAGGGATTGGGTTTAGGTCATACCTGAGTGGTCCAGTGGTTTTCCCTACTTTCTTCAATTTAAGTCTGAATTTGGCAATAAGGAATTCCTGATCTGAGCCACAGTCAGCTCCCAGTCTTGTTTTTGATGACTATATAGATCTTCTCCATCTTTGTCTGCAAAGAATATAATCAATCTGATTTCAGTATTGACCATCTGGTGATGTCCACGTGTAGAGTCATCTCTTGTGTTGCTGGAAGAGGGTGTTTGCTATGATCAGTGCATTCTCTTGGCAAAACTCTGTTAGCTTTTGCCCTGCTTCATTCTGTACTCCAAGGCCAAATTTGCCTGTTACTCCATGTATTTCTTGACTTCCTACTTTTGCATTCTTGTCCTCTATAATGAAAAGGACATTTTTTGGGGGCGTTAGTTCTAGAAGGTCTTGTAGGTCTTCATAGAACCATTCACCTTCAGCTTCTTCAGCATTACTGATTGGGGCATAGACTTGGATTACTGTGATATTGAATGATTTGCCTTGGAAATGAACAGAGATCATTCTGTTATTTTCGAGATTTCACCTAAGTACTGCATTTCGGACTCTTTTGTTGACTATGAGGCCTACTCCATTTCTTCTAAGGGATTCTTGCCCATGGTAGTAGGTATAATTGTCATCTGAGTTAAATTCACCCATTCCCATCCATTTGAGTTCACTGATTCCTAAAATGTCAGTGTTCACTCTTGCCATCTCCTGTTTGACCACTTCCAATATACCTTGTTTCATGGACCTAACATTCCAGGTTCCTATGCAATATTGTTCTTTACAGCATTGGACTTTACTTCCATCACCAGTCACTTTAAGAACAGGGCGTTGTTTTTGCTTTGGCTCCATCCCTTCATTCTTTCTGGAGTTATTTCTCCATTCATCTCCAGTAGCATATTGGGCACCTATTGACCAGGGGAGTTCATCTTTCAGTGTCCTCTCTTTTTGCCTTTTCATACTGTTCATGGGGTTCTCAAGGCAAGAATACTGAAGTGGTTTGCCATTCCCTGCTCCAATGGACCACGTTTTGTCAGAACTCTCCACCATGACCCATCCGTCTTGGGTGGCCCTACACAGCATGGCTCATAGTTTCATTGAGTTAGACAAGGCTGTGGTCCATGTGATCAGTTTGATTAGTTTTCTGTGATTGTGGTTTTCAGTCTGTCTGCCCTCTAAGGGAGAAGGATAAGAGGCTTATGGAAGCTTCCTGATGGGAGAGACTGATTGTGGGGGAAACTGGGTCTTGTTCTGATGGTCGGGCCATACTCAGTAAATCTTTAATCCAATTTTCTGTTGATGGGCAGGACTGTGTTCCTTCCCTGTTGTTTGACCTGAGACCAAACTATGGTGGAGACAATGAAGATAATGGCGACCTCCTTCAAAAGGTCCCATGCAGGCACTGATGCACTCAGTGCCCCCAGCCTGCAGCACGGCACCACCAACCCACGCCTCCACCAGAGACTGCTGGATGCTCACGGGCAAGTCTGGGTCAGTCTCCTGTGGGGTCACTGCTCCTTTCTCCTGGGTCCTGATGCACATGAGGTTTTGTTTGTGCTCTCCAAGAGTCTGTTTCCCCAGTCCTGTGTAAGTTCTGGCGGCTCTATGGTGGGTTAATGGAGACCGCCTCCAAGAGGTCTTATGCCACACCCAGGCCTGCTGCACCCAGAGCCCCTGCCCCTGAGGCAGGCCACTATTGACCCATCCGCAGGAAACACTCAAACACTCAAAGGCAGGCCTGGCTCAGTCTCTGTGGGGTCTCCTGGGGTGCACAAGGTTTTGTTTGAGCCCTCTAAGCACCTCTGGTGGTATGGGATTTGATTCTAATCTCAGTTTCACCCTTCCTACCATATTTCTGGGACTTCTCCTTTGCCCTTGGACATGGCTGTCTGTTTTTGGTGGGACCCAACATTCTCCGGTTGATGATTGTTCAGCAGCGAGTTGTAATTTTGGAGTTCTCACAGATGAGCACACGTCCTTCTACTCCGCCATCTTGGCACTACCTTGTTCTTTATCCAGACTTAACCTCTGTTAAGTCTGTTTTGAACCTCTGTTTCCTTGTCCATAAAACCATAATAATGATGATCTGGATAAATTGAAATTTTCCTGGGTTCCAGCAGCTGTGTGTCAAATTTTATGCATCCACTAGACTGGGCCATGAGATGCCCAGGTACCTGGTGTGTCTATAAGGATGCATCTGGATGAGAGAAGCATGTGAATTGGTGGATTGAGTAAAGCAAACTGGCCTCCCCTTGTGTCTGGGCATCCTCTAATCCGTTGAGGGCCTGAATAGAAGAAAAAGGCAGAAAAAGTTGAATTCACTCTCTGCCTGACCAGTTGAGCTGGAACATCCATCTTCTGCCCTTGATGCTCCTGGTGCTCAGAGCATCAGACCTGGGTTGGAATCTATACCATCAGCTGCCTGGTCCTTAGACCTTTGAACCACCAGCTTTTCTGGAGTTCCAACTTGAGGACAGGAGATTATATGACTTCTCAGCCTTTGTAACAGCATGAGACAACAGCTAACAATCAATAGTAAATAAACATATGTGTATATATAAGTATAAAAATAATACAGTATATATACATACATGTACACAACATATATTATAGCATATAGTATTATATATATTGCTATATGCGTGTGAGTGTGTATGTGTATAGAAGTTTGTGCCCCCCCAAAAATTTGTATATTGAAACCTCATCCCCAGATGGGATTTAGAGGTGGGAAGTGATTAGGCTTAACTCCAAAGAATTGATGCTTTTGAACTGTGTTGTTGGAGAAGACTCTTGAGAGTCTCTTGAACTACAAGGAGATCCAACAAGTCCATCCTAAAGGAAATCAGTCCCAAATATTCATTGGGAGGACTGATGCTGAAGCTGAAACTTTAATACTTTGGCCACTTGATGCTGGGAAAGATTGAAGGCAGGAGGAGAAGGGGACAACAGAGGATGAGATGGTTGGATGGCATCACCGACACGATGGACTTGAGTTTGAGTGAACTCCAGAAGTTGGCTATGGACAGGGAGGTCTGGTGTGCTGCAGTCCATGGGATGGAGAGTCGGACACAACTGAGCGACTGAACTGAACTGAACTGAAGTGATTAGGCCACTGAGGGTAAAGACCTCATGAATGGGATTAGTGCCCTCATAAAGGAGACCCCAGAGCATCCTTGCCCCTTGCCTTCTTTGGGAATGCAGTGAAGAGACAGCCATCTCTCACCCAGGGAGTGAGCTTTCACTAGATACTGAGTCTAAAGGTGTCTTGATCTTAGACTTCCCGGCCTTCATAACTCTGAGAAAGAAATGTTTTTTTAAGTCAGTCTATCGGTTTATGGTATTTTGTAATAGTAGCTCAAACACGAAGATATAGAAGACTCAGAAATATGCATATATCATTTCTTATTGATTCCGTTTCTCTGGGGAACCCTGACTACTACTCCGTACTGAGTGCTTTACATATATTCACTCCTTTGCTCCCCACTACAACCTTACAAGGGAGATGTTAATAGCATCTCCATTTTTTTAGACAAGAACTTGAAAGGCAGAGGTGAGTGAACTCACCTAAAAAAGTGTGGCCAAGACATGAACTCGAGCAGCGTGGCTCAGGCCTGCCCCCTGCCCCCTGCCCTACTGCCTCCAGGGCCATACTCACAGGTTCAGCATCTCCTGAGTGGAGCCACTTGGCTAAGGGTTTTCCATACGCAACAGGTGGACCTGAAGCCCTCCAGTCTTCTGTGATTAGCTTTTCCTTTAATAATCAAATCAAAAGCTCAACCCTCCATTCCACGTGCCGTGCGAAGTCCAGAGCCTCCCCCACTATTCCCGAGGAAGGCCAGGGGGCTGCTGCGGCCTCTGGTCCCTCCCCACTCTGAGTCCCTGCTTCTGGGCCGACTCTCAGCCCCTCTTCGTGACCGCCTCTTGGTTTGTCCTCGGCCACACAGTGCAGCTTGCAGGATCTCAGCTCCTCTACCAGGGATCGAACCCACTCCCCCTACAGGGGAAGAGCAGAGTCGTGACCACTGGCCCTCCAGAGAAGTCCGGGACTGTCATCTTCCGTCAGCAAAGCTGTGCCCTTCTCCCACCCCAGTGACCTCTACTGCCTCCTCATCCGTGCCCCAAGCTACCTGTGACAGACTTGGCCCGAGGCGCTGGCTGACAGAGGGTGACAACACCCAGCACAGGACAGAAAGGCCTGACGTGGAATAGATGGCCATCACCCCGTCCTTCACGTCTCCTGGTCTCCTTCCTCCTCAGGCCTGAGCCGCCCACTCCCACCATGATGCTCTCAGGAGGTCCTTTTCCATCTTAGCTCCTCCCCCTGCCTCGCCCTGGGGCACCCCACCCCAACCCAGGCCTCCCCGTCGGGGGCTGCTGAGGCCGAAGTCGACATTTCCGGTTCCTGGTTGACCCTTCAAAGTGGCTCCCGTGATTCTCCCCTGGGGTGGGTGGGGGATGTCACCTTCTACATGACGCTGCTTTGACTTCCCTGGTGGCTCAGGTGGTAAAGCATCTGCTTACAATGCAGGAGACCTGGGTTCGATCCCTGGGTGGGGAAGACCTTCTGGAGAAAGGACATGGCAAGGCACTCGAGTACTCTTGCCGGGAAAATCCCATGGATGGAGGAGCGTGGTAGCTTACAGTCCATGGGGTCGCAAAGAGTTGGACACGACTGAGCGACTTCACCTCACTTCACTTCCTCCCGCCATCCCCACTAGGGTGTGGAGCAGCCGCTGACAACGTTTCCCTTCCTGTAAATATGCTTTAGGTGACCAGATCCTTTCAGTAACATTGTGAGGTAGATCCTTTGTCTTCCCAGAGAGGAACTTGGCCCTGAGATTCTGCTTTGTGCTTTTTTTTTTTTTTTTTTGGGTGGGGGGGCAGGTTTACTTCCCTTATCTGAGTCTCAGCTGCCTTCTCTGGAAACTGGGATAGGAAGAATACTTGCACCCAAGCTTGATCCCTGGCGTGTTGTAAACTCTCAGTGTTGTTGTTTAGTTGCTAAGTCGTGTCTGACTCTTTGGCGACCCCACGGACTGTAGCCCACCAGGCTCTCTGTCCACGGGATTTCCCAGGCAAGAATACTGGGGTGGGCTTCCGTTTCCTTCTTCAGGGGGGTCTTCCTAACCCAAGGATCAAACCTGAGTCTCCTGCATTGACGGGTGAATTCTTTACCACGGAGCCACCAGGGAAGCCATAAATCCTCGCTGTTCAGTGTTTGACAGATGAGGAAATTAGATTGTGGGCCCAGCTGTGTTCTTTCATTTTATTTATTTTTTGGCTGCAGAGCTTATGGGATCTTAGTTCCCCAACCAGGGATTGAACCAGGGGCCACAGCAGTAAAAGCACCAAACCCTAACCGCCAGATTGCCAGGAAATGCCCCCAGCTGTGTTCTTCACACGCTGGACGTGGGCCTCAGTTTGCCTAACTGGAGAGGAGATGGTGGCACTGAATTGTCCCTGAAGACTGTCCCAGTCCTGTCCTTCTGAATAATGGCATCCGTGAGTCTTCACCAGGCATGCTTAGAGCCTTCTGGACCTCGCCCTGTGCCTGTCTTCGCCTCTGAGCTCGCTGAACTCCTTTCTAATTTTTTAAATTAACTTTTCTGGGAGTATTGATTTACAAGCAATGCTTGATTTACAATGTTGTGCTACGTTCCGGGGCACAGCAAAGTGAATTAGTTACATATACGCTCATAGCCACTCTTTTTAAAAAATACTCTTTCCGCATATAGGCCATTACAGAATGCTGAGTAGAATTCCCTGTGCTGTGCGGGAGGTCCTTATCAGTTATCTGTTACACAGTAGTATGAATATGTCAGTCTCCCAATTGCCCCCAGACATCCCCTGAAGGCCCCAAGGACCATAAATTTGTTCTCTATGTCTAAAACTCTATTTGGACTCCATTAACTGGTAATCCCTTATGATTATACAGTGGAAGTGAGAAATAGATTTAAGGGCCTAGATCTGACAGACAGAGTGCCTGATGAACTATGGAATGAGGTTCGTGACATTGTACAGGAGACAGGGATCAAGACCATCCCCATGGAAAAGAAATGCAAAAAAGCAAAATGGCTGTCTGGGGAGGCCTTACAAATAGCTATGAAAAAAAAGAGAAGCAAAAAGCAAAGGAGAAAAGCAAAGATATAAGCATGTGAATGCACAGTTCCAAAGAATAGCAAGAAGAGATAAGAAAGCCTTCCTCAGCGATCAATGCAAAGAAATAGAGGAAAACAACAGAATGGGAAAGACTAGAGATCTCTTCAAGAAAATTAGAGATACCACGGGGACATTTCATGCAAAGATGGCTTCGATAAAGGACAGAAATGGTAGGGACCTAACAGAAGCAGAAGATATTAAGAAGAGGTGCCAAGAATACAAAGAAGAACTGTACAAAAAAGATCTTCACGACCCAGATAATCACGATGGTGTGATCACTGACCTAGAGCCAGACATTCTAGAATGTGAAGTCAAGTGCACCTTAGAAAGCATCACTATAAACAAAGCTAGTGGAGGTGATGGAATTCCAGTTGAGCTATTTCAAATCCTGAAAGATGATGCTGTGAAAGTGCTGCACTCAATATGCCAGCAAATTTGGAAAACTCAGCAGTGACCACAGGACTTGAAAAGGTCAGTTTTCATTCCAATCCCAAAGAAAGGCAATGCCAAAGAATGTTCAAACTACCGCACAATTGCACTCATCTCACATGCTAGTAAAGTAATGCTCAAAATTCTCCAAGCCAGGGTTCAGCAATACGTGAACCGTGAACTTCCTGATGTTCAAGCTGGTTTTAGAAAAGGCAGAGGAACCAGAGATCAAATTGCCAACATCCGCTGGATCATGGAAAAAGCAAGAGAGTTCCAAAAAAACATCTCTTTTTGCTTTATTGACTATGCCAAAGCCTTGGACTGTGTGGATCACAATAAACTGTGGAAAATTCTGAAAGAGATGGGAATACCAGACCACCTGACCTGCCTCTTGAGAAATCTGTATGCAGGTCAGAAAGCAACAGAACTGGACATGGAACAACAGACTGGTTCCAAATAGGAAAAGGAGTACGTCAAGGCTGTATATTGTCACCCTGCTTATTTAACTACATGCAGAGGACATCATGAGAAACGCTGGACTGGAAGAAACACAAGCTGGAATCAAGATTGCTGGGAGAAATATCAATAACCTCAGATATGCAGATGACACCACCCTTATGGCAGAAAATGAAGAGGAACTCAAAAGCCTCTTGATGAAAGTGAAAGTGGAGAGTAGAAAAGTTGGCTTAAAGCTCAACATTCAGAAAACGAAGATCATGGCATCCGGTCCCACCACTTCATGGGAAATAGATGGGGAAACAGTGGAAACAGTGTCAGACTTTATTTTTGGGGGCTCCAAAATCACTGCAGATGGTGACTGCAGCCATGAAATTAAAAGACGCTTACTCCTTGGAAGGAAAGTTATGACCAACCTAGATAGCATATTGAAAAGCAGAGACACTACTTTGCCAACAAAGGTCCATCTAGTCAAGGCTATGGTTTTTCCTGTGGTCATGTATGGATGTGACAGTTGGACTGTGAAGAAGGCTGAGTGCCGAAGAATTGATGCTTTTGAACTGTGTTGTTGGAGAAGACTCTTGAGAGTCCCTTGGACTGCAAGGAGATCCAACCAGTCCATTCTGAAGGAGATCAGCCCTGGGATTTCTTTGGAGGGAATGATGCTGAAGCTGAAACTCCAATACTTTGGCCACCTCATGCGAAGAGTTGATTCATTGGAAAAGACTCTGATGCTGGGAGGGATTGGGGGCAGGAGGAGAAGGGGACGACAGAGGATGAGATGGCTGGATGGCATCACTGACTCGATGGACGTGAGTCTGAGTGAACTCCGGGAGTTGGTGATGGACAGGGAGGCCTGGAGTGCTGGGATTCATGGGGGCGCAAAGAGTCAGACATGACTGAAGTGACTCAGCAGCCGCAGCAGCAGGTCAGAAGTAGGAGAAGGCAATGGTAACACACTCCAGTACTCTTGCCTGGAAAATCCCACTGACAGAGGAGCCTGGTAGGCTGCAGTCCATGGGGTCACTAATAGTCGGACACGACTGAGAGACTTCACTTTCACTTTTCACTTTCATGGGTTGGAGAAGGAAATGGCAACCCACTCCAGTGTTCTTGCCTGGAGAATCCCAGGGACGGGGGAGCCTGGTGGGCTGCTGTCTATGGAGTCGCACAGGGTCAGACACGACTGAAGCGACTTAGCAGCAGCAGCAGCAGCAGGTCAGAAATACAGGGGTAGGAAATTCCCTGGCAGTTCTGTTCAGTGGCTATGACTCTGTGCTTCCACTGCCAGAGGCCTGAGTTTGATCCCTGGTGAGAATTAAGATCCTGAAAACTGAGCAGCCAAAAAACAAAAAAAAATTGTACTAGGGTAGCCCCAGCCACTGGTGTCTGAAGTGGGGACAGTCTTACGGAACTAAGCTCTATCACTTATGGGAGATACCCGGGAGACAGTGCTAGAAATGAACTGTTGGGCACCCAGTGGGTGTCAGAGAATTGCAGAGTTGGTGAGTGTCAGAAAACAACTCACAGCTCCTTTTTTAAAAAAGCTCTCACTGGAAGCCCATGAAAGAAACATGTCCCAAGAGACAAGGAGAGGCTCTGATTGATTCAGGCTGGGAAGGGAGGTGCCAGAGACCACTGGGAAGATGTGACAAAGCTTGGTGATGTGTTCCCAAGGGGAAAAGTACTAGTCTTTAAACTTTTCTGTATGCTTGAAATATTTCACAACTATCAAGTTTAAAAAAAAAAAAAAAAAAGGCAGGGATGGGATGCAGCAGAAAGAGGATGGAGTCCGGGGTCCTGGGGGCTGGCTTCAGTTACGCCCTCGGACTACTCTCTGACGTGAGCAAGTGAAGGCCCCGCTCCAGGCCACAAGCGCCAGTCTCCAGCAGCCCCGCCAGTGCTGGCATTTTATTAGATGTTTTCATTTTGTTGTTGCTGTTCAGTCACCAAGTAGTGTCCGACTCTTTGCAACCCCATGGGCTGTAGCCCCCCAGGCTCTTCTGTCCATGGAATTTCCCAGGCAAGAATACTAGAGTGGGTTTCCATTTCCTTCTCCAGGGGATCTTCCCGGGCCAGGGATCGAACCCACGTCTCCTGTCTTAGTCCAGACATGTACTGAATGTCTGTTGGGTGCTTGCCTATTTTCATGTCTGACCTCCCGAGCAGACGCTGGGGCCCGGGAGGGTAGGGGCTGTCTCCTCACCCCTGTGTCCTCTGGGCCCAGCACGGCCCCCAGTACCTACTGAGTTATTTGAAGGAAGGAAGAACAGACTGAATGACCCCCAGGCCAAGTTCTAGGACACCTCCACCCCTAAAGTGTTTGGAGCCTGCAGTTGGGGTGGAGCTCACTGGGTGTCCATCCACGTGCGTGTACCCCTGGGCGCCTGCCCTGGGGTGGGAGTTAGGTGGGAGTTGAGCGTGGCCGTGGGAACAGGAGATGAGCCAGCTTGGAGGTTTGGAGGCCTCCACTTCCTACAGCAGACCCTGCCCAAGACTGGCTCCAGCCCTAACCTCTGACCCCACTGGGAAAGCACCAGGAAACAGGCCGGAAGGCAGGAAACTTCCCCTGGGCCTGGTCTGGGCCCAAGCTGCTACCAGTCCTGGGGCTGAGCCCTGAGTCCGGTGGGCCAGAGCCCAGCTCCTAGCCCAACCTGCAGAGCTCAGCTGCTCTGATTGCAAGCTCCGCAGCACCTCCTGTGTCCCTGGGGCCACCGCCAGCCACTCGATAAACACGAAGCAGCCTATGTGTGCAGGGAAGACAGCTGGGGTCAGCAGACCTGGGTTCAGTTCCCAGCTCTGCCTCTCAGGCTGGGTGAGTACGGGCACTTTACCTGCCTCCCTGAGCCCCAGTTTCTTCATCATATTTGTTGTGGAGATCAAAGCAAAGATGGTCTGCTTTTTTCGAGGAACTCCAAAACAAGTCCAGCTCAGGACTTCCCTGGTGGTTCAGTGGCTAAGACGCCGTGCGTCCACTGCGGAGACCCTGGCTGGGGAGCTGAGATCCCCAATGCCACATGGAGCGACCAAAAAATAAATAAGTAAAATAAAAAGCAAGTCCAGTTTACAAACACCGTTGAAGCTACCTGAAGCCCTGGTCAATCCTACTCCCTCCCTGCTCGGGGGGTGTCACCAGCCTGATCGCGTTGATCCTCACCATCAGTTTATCCCATCCCCACACATTTCTATCCCACACATGACTGATTTGCCTGGATCCGAATGCTATCTATATTACGGTATATTGAATATATTATTCTGTAATTTGCCTTCTTACTGTATGAAATGCTTTTGAGAACTAGCCATGTTGACACATGGAGACTGAGTTACTGTTCATTCTCTAGTGCTGCTTTCTACAAATATGCCATGATTTATCCACGCTCCCGTCGATATACATTTGTTTCCAATTATGTTTGGCTATTTCAAGCAACACCGAAATAGGTATTCTTTTATGTATAAAAAATGATTTATGGGACTTCCTTGGTAGCACAGTGGATAAGAATCCTCCTATCAATGCAGGGGACACAGGTTCAACCCCTGGTCCGGGAAGACTCCATGTGCTGCACAGCAACTAGGCCATAGCCACAACTGCTGAGTCCATGCTCCAGAGCCTGCCTGCTGCAGCTCCCGAAGCAAGCGCGCCCAGAGCCTGTGCTCAGCAAGAGAAACCCCTGCACAGAGACGTCCACGCTGCAACGCAGAGTAGCCCCCACTCGCCGCAACTAGAGAAAGCCCTCACATAGCAACGAAGACCCAGTGCAGCCAAAAATAAATAAGCAAAATTATTTAAAAAATGATTCATGCAAAGATGAATGTTTTCGAGGAGCTTACATGGACTCCAGTAGTGTTTGACTGTCATTTAAATGACACACTCTCCTGAACCCCAAATCAAGGCAAACAACCATGAAAGAGAACATTTGAGGTTGGGACCTTCTGGAATGCAAGGGCAGTGACTGTCACCTTCTCTTCAGTGCTCCTCCCTAAGCGCCAAGCCCCATGCTAAATGCCCTACCTACCCAGATGATCAAAAAAAAACCTGTGAGGGAGCTACTGGTATAACCCCAGCTGAGGGAACCAAGGCGCAGAGAGGTCAGGTATCTTAGTTAATGGTTAAATGAACTGGTTTGAATTCAAACCAACCCTGTGTCTGTCTGACTCCACTGCCCCTGTGTAGCCCAACAGACCAGGGGTCCCAGATGCGGCAGCAAAAAGGCAAGAAGGACCGATCCCAACCACGGGCTCAGGGAGCCCTTCCCAAGGAAGGTGCCAGTCCCTCCTGGCCTAGAAAAAAGGGGAGCGTGGCAGTGTCAGCAGTGGACAGCACGCAGGAAGGTGGCACTTCAGGCCCAGGCGCCAGGACTAGCAGGGTAAGCTCTGCCTTCGCCCCTCGCCTCTCCTGCCACACAGCTTGCTAGCCTTTCTCTCGCTCTTCCCATTCTTTCCCAGTCTATCTTCTGTCCAACTTTCTCTTTCCAACTCTCCTCTTTTTACCTTTTATTCTTCTCTATTTACCTTTTTTTTCTCTCTTTTTTTAATCTTTCCTTCTTGGGTCATCTCGCTCTCATTCCCCTAATCATCCATCCATCCATCCATCCATCCACCTATCCATTCATCTGACAGGAACTGGGTACCAATGCCGTGTCTGGGCCTTGGAACTTGTGTGATGCTGGCCCTAGAACTGCTGATGAGCATATTCGTGTCCCTCAGTCAAACTTCCATGAGGAAACTCTGAGACCCATCCTCTCCCTCAAACAACCAGAGACAAACACATTTTTACACAAACCTGGCAACCAACTAGGAAAAAAAAAACAAACCTGGAGATACAGTCATGGCTCTCGGGCACCCCCTGCTGGTAACTGGAGAGATTACCTCCTGGGCTAGAGAGTTCATTCACGACTCCAGGTGGGGCTAATTGGTCTCTCCGACTTCCCTCCACCTGCCCTGCAGCTTCTGCCAGTTCCACTTTAGGAGCTCCTCAGGGTGGGGTTCTTTTCCGACATGTTTAATTCCACAGCCATTGAAAGGCTCAAGCCAAAGACCAGAGGATGAAGCAGTGAGAGAGGTTGCTACGGATTGAATGTTTGTGTCTCCCTAAATTCTTACACTGAAGTCTAACCCCCAGTGTGATGATAGAGAAGGCGGGGTCTTTGAGAGGTAACAGGTCAAGAGAGACTAGGGCTCTCATGAAAGGTATCGATGCCCTTGTAAGAAGAGACATGAGAGCTGGGTTTCTTGCTCTCTGCCCTCCACCATGAGAGGAGACTATTGTTCAATCACTAAGTTGTGTCCGATCTTTGTGAGCAGATGGCCATCAGCAAACCAGGACACGGGATCTGCCGGCAGCTCGTTCTTGGACTTCCCAGCCTCCAAAACTGTCAGATATAAATGTCTGTTGTTTAAGCCACTGCGTCTATGGCATTATGTCACAACAGCCCAAGCAGACTAAGACAAGTGCTTGTTTTAACCAGGAGAAGCATGCACTCCCCAGTGTATATGGAATCAAGCATGTGTGTGCCCTGCTGTGTGTCTACTCAGCGGTGCGGGCATCGGGGAGCCAAGGTGCCTGTTCCAAGCACGTGCTTGCATACCATGCCGCAGGCACGATGGAGACATGCGTGTGAGTGATCCTACCCTGTACACAAACACACCACGGTCCTCAGGGAATGGGTGTCGGAAGACACGCTCACAGCCTCCTCACACAGAAGTGGAACAACCCAGAGACCTTGGCCCCCAGAGTTCCTGGTGGCTTGGACCCCAGCTGTCCGCTAACACATGCCATGCTAACTTCCTTACCTTCTCGGTCTCGCATCTCTGCTCCCCTACACGGGCTTCTTGGGATCACCTCCAGAATAAACTGCCTGCATTCAAACCCTTGTCTTGCTCCTGCGACAGTGAAGGAGGCAGCCCAGAGGAGAGAGCACCTCGCAGAGGCTGGCAGAGCACGAAGATGGCAAGAGTCCCCAGGGGCGTCACAGTGCCTCTGAGTTTACTGAATGGCAACTGGCCTGCCTCTCCATCCCCACCCCTGCCTCCTGGTTAGGTGCTGCTGCTGCTACTAAGTCGCTTCCGTCGTGTCTGACTCTGTGCGACCCCATAGACGGCAGCCCACCAGGTTCCCCTGTCCCTGGGATTCTCCAGGCAAGAACACTGGAGTGGGTTGCCATTTCCTTCTCCAATGCATGAAAGTGAAAACTGAAAGTGAAGTTGCTCAGTCGTGTCCGACTCTTAGCGACCCCGTGGACTGCAGCCCACCAGGCTCCTCTGTCCGTGGTATTCTCCAGGCAAGAGTACTGGAGTGGGCTGTCATCGCCTTCTCCACCTGGTTAGGTGAGAAAACCATCATCATTTCAGCCTCTTTTCACGGCGTCTTCTGTTCCTGGTAGCCGAAAGCCTTCCAGTAAGATGCACTCTTCCATGTAGAAGGCAGGTTGGCAGCCAGCTGAGGACGAGCCGCAGTGGGTCCAGCACGGTGGAGTGTGTGTGTGGCTGCCTGTGTGTATACCCACGAGGGGCGTGGAGAGAGTGCCTGCTGTGTGCCAGGCCCCGTGGCGTGGCTGTGTACCCGGGACGCAGAGCTGGGCTGGCCTGGCATGTCTGTGCCTGTCCCTGTGGCCCTGTCAGTTCCAGGCTTTGTCTCTCTTGAGCGCTCACCTTTGTCCTCTGCCCACCTGCTTCTCTCTGCCCTCACCCTGGCTACCCGGACAACCTCTATGGAGGCCCAGCTATCTCCCCGATGGTATTCTTGCTCAGAGACAGAGTCTAAAAACATGTTGGATCGTGTTGTTCCCTTGGGAGTTCTTTTGGGCACTCCACATGGCTCGCAGAATCTTAATTCCCCTGACCGGGGATCGAACGCGGGCCCCTGCAGTGAGAGTGCCAAGTGCTGACCACTGTACGCAGGGGACTCCCATGTTGTTCCCCTGTTACAGACCCTTCAAAGGGCCCCACGGCTCTAGGGCACCTGCCCGTAGAGGTCTCCAGTCCCATCTCTCCTCTCCCTTCCCATTCCCTCCCACAAAGGCTCCAGACTCAGGTTGGGTCAGGGACTGGGGGACTGACTCCTGCGGGCTTGACTTCCCAGGCACACAGCTGGGTTCAGCCAGTGGGAGGCGCCGGTGGGAGGTGGGGAGGAAGAGAGAACCCAGGGTCTTTCTCCACGGCACGTGCTCCACGGCTCCCTGGACGGACCTGGGCCGGGCCCGCTCCTGCTGAGCAAGCCCAGCTCCCCTCGCTCCTCCGTCCCCCGTCCTGGAAGGCAGTCGTGACCACACTCCAAGCCCTGTTGTCTTCTCAGCATTCCCCTCACCCGCAGAACCAGTTCCCTTCGCTTCAGATACTTGAGATTCCTGTTTTCTGGCTTGACCCGGACTGAACTGACACCCGCAGCCATCCATCTTTCCAGCCAGAGGAGGAAACCAGCGGCCTGTATAGGGCTGAGCCCTGGGAACAGGAGAGGATGGACCCCTAACCTGGGTGGACCTCCCCCGCACTCCCCCTCGCAGACTTGAAGTCAAGTCCTGAGAGATGGTAGAGCTCCTGTTTATCTTAGGCAGGGTTTCCTGCTGCCGCTGTCTGAAAACATTCGTGGTACTCGGTGTCCCCATGTCTCTTCTCCCTTTCTTTCCCGGTAAGAGGCATTTTCCCTGTGCCAGGACGTTTCCCAGTCTCCCAGGCAGCCGGGGGGGAACCACAGGCTGGTTTCTGAGCATGATCAGAGGAGACGGACACAAATTCCAGGCTGGGTGCTTAAAGATAATGCGTCAGCTTGCCCCTTCCTGTTTCTCCATCTGGAATGTGGTGTGGTGTGGTGTAGAGGCCATTGCAGGCTGTGTTAGTCTCCTGGGGCCACAAACTGGGTCATTTAAACACCAGAAATGTATTCTCCCAAGGGTCTAGAGGCTAGAAGTCTAAAATCAAGGGGTCAGGAAGGTAAGTTCCTTCTGAGGGTTTTTCCAGGTTGTAAAAACCTGGCTTGTAGGGGGCTGTTTTTCTTCTGTGTGGGTCTCTCTGTGTCCAAATTTCAGCTTTTTATAAAGATCCAAGTCATCTTAGATTAGGGCCCACCCAAATGACCTCATCTTAACTAATTACATCTGCAATGACCCTATGCCCAAATATGGTTACTTTCTGAGTTACCAGGGAATTCGGACGGGGGAATACACAACAGAACCCATGCCTTGAGGATGAGGCACATTCCTAGCGATGGACTGAGAAATAGAAAGAGCAGATGACTTCCCAGAGCAACACCGCAACGCCAGCCTGCGACTCTGAAGCTGCATGTACACGTGCTCAGTTGCAAAGTCGTATCCGATTCTTTGCGACACCGTGGGCTGTAGCCCGCCAGGCCCCTCTGTCCCTGATGTTTCCCAGGTAAGAATATTGGAGTGTGTTGCCATTTCCTCCTCCACGAGGTCCTCTTGACCCAGGGATCGAACCCACGTCTTCTGCTTTGGCAGGCAGGTTCTTTACCACGGAGCCACCTTGGAAGCCCAGACTTTGAGGTTAGAGGAAACTACGTTTCTGTCTTATTCACGCACCATTATTTGGGTTCTCTGTTATATTCAAACAAAAGTGTATCCCGGTCAGGGTCCGGGAAGGGAACAGGTGTCAAGCCCAGGAGGTAACTGAGGGACATTTAATAAAAGTGCAGGTGGGGCTGGAGAAACTAACAAGGAAGGGTGGGGGCATTTCAAGACCACCCCCAGGCCTGAAGGGGCAGAGGGAGAAGGCAGCTATGGAGCCCTGAGGAAGGAGCTGTGGGGAAAGGAGGCAGACCCCTGACAGGCGCCAAGGCCTTTGATGGAGGGACGCAGGCCCTGGAATAGACACCCCGACCGCTCCATCTTCCTGTCCTCCAGTTTCTTGCTGGCACCTTCCACTGACTGAACCAAACCCAGAGGACCAGGGATCCCATGGATGCTTCCAGCAGGCTGGCCAGCAGGGCAGGAGACAGCTGGTGAGGAGCAGAGACGGTCCAGAAGAACGGCTGACACCCGGTTCTTGCTGCCGCACTCCGCCTGCTGGCTGTGGGCTCAGGAGGCTGTGTCTCCTTTGCAGGAGCGTCCCTGGTGATGGGTCAGTGCCTGGAATCTAGTAGGTGTTTGACAAATATTTGTGGATGTGTACGTGCCAGGAGGGCAGTGGAATGAGAGTGGGGAGGGAGGGGGCTGCCTGCCTCCCGCCCCTCGGTCAGCACCGTCCCCCAGAGCACTGCGGGTGGCAAGGGGTGCCGCTCCTGCCCACCAGGAAGACAGGCCCCGGCCCGCACCCCACCCCAGTGCCGCTGTCCAGCAACCTCCCCGGGTCCCAGCTGAGACAACGACTTCCTCGGACAAGAGCCGCCCACCTGGTGGCCCAGCCCTGGGTCCCCTCAGCGGCTTCTTGGTGCCGTCGCAGGGCCGATGGGGCCCCTGCCTCATCTCAGAGGCTGAGCCGTCCCACCCGAGAGGGACGCTGGGCAACGAGGCATCAGAGTCTGGGATTTAAGATCACCTGTGTCTGACTCTCCATGAACACTGGCACCTTCCAGATTCCAAGAAGTCCTACAGGAGACACCCGTGTGAACTTTGTTTAATCTCCCATTTCCCAGTCCCACTGACCCTCTGATTCTTTATTGCATGCCCACGGGGTTCTGGGTGGGAGCTGAGCTCCCAGCAGAGAACACAGCAGGGGCTCCATTCTCATGGCTTGTTTGCCACAGGATATGGATGAGCATCCTCCAAACACTGCCCTTCAGAACCACCATTCAAGGGACCACGAGCAGAGGGGCCGGCCTCCAGCGGTGCCCCTCCTGAGAGTCAGGGGAGGAAGAGTCGGCAGGCATTGACGCATCTTCAGCTTCATTCAACTGGGAATTCAAAGATAAATCAGAAACTAGAAATAATGAAAATGCCCCCCCACCCCAACTAAGAAAAGGCTCCCCAGCTCCCTCGTACCGTCTCCAGACGCACCTCCGAATTCTCTGTTAGCTCTGCGCCTCCCATTCAGGATGCTGCTTGCTTGGCTTTAGGCTGAGCCCTGCTGTGGACCTGGGCCCTGCAGCCTCCCTGCCAGTTCCCTCTTCCCAGGGGAAAAGCTCCAGCTGCTCCCAGGCCGGAAAATCCCAGAGGATTAATCAGCAGCACCCTGGCAGCGTGTCCGCTAGGCCTTGAGGCTAAGGTGACCTGACAGGGTTAGTGGTGGGGCGGTCCTGGAGGTCCATCTCCCTGGGGGCAGAGCAGAGGGCCAGGGTGGCCACACACCCACCTGCAGAGCCAGCAGAGAGGCTGGGACCCACTCAAGGCCACCCGGATAAAGGCTGGGGTGGCTTATCATGTGACCCTGCAGGGAGCAGGCAGTGATAAACTGGGGGGGCACCTGAGCCAGTCCTCACTGTTCCCTGGGTCTTCATTTCCCATCTGTCAAAAGAGACGGATTAGATCATCTTTGAGGTTGTGTCTGTTTCAGACGCTCTACAGTGGGATCCGGGAAGCTCTGACCTGCCTCTCTTCCTCCCCAGCCACGTCTTCAGTTTCTCCCCCTTTCTTCCTCTGCTCAGGGTCTGGGAAATGGCTCTGAGCTTCAAAGCTGAGCAAACAAACACATCCAGGCCCATTGGGAACAGGGGTAAGGGAGGGCACGGCTATTTTTATCACGCTTTGAAGGATTTTCACAGCTGCTTCTGTTGTTGTCCACACACTTGCCACAGGCTCAGTCTGTTGGCGTCGCAGACATCACTGTAGGGGGTGCTCGGAGGGGCTGCACCCTTGAAAGAAACCCTGCCTGCTGATGCCTGGCATTCCATCACAAGGGATCCGTTTAAAGCAGCCAAGCGTTGCCCTCCTCCCACGCTTCCGAAATGTAGCAGCCCCCAAAGAATGGCTCTATGATCTATGACACCAGCAGGAAGGAATCTGGCCATCCTTAGAGTGCTGGGTGTGGAGGACAGGCGAGTGTTGCTCAGTCAAGTCTGCAGAGCTCCTTTGCCTTATTCTGCAAACGTGCATTGAGACCCTGCAAAATGTCGGCCCTGGGCTGGGAGGCTGTTTCCAGCAGCCAACAAGGATGTGCCAAGTCTTTTCTACAATTAGAATAATGTGAACTGAGTTCACAGATTTAGTGCCAGACTCAGTGCTTCACAGGCTTCCCTGGTGGCTCAGATGGTAAAGAATCTGCCTGCAGTGCAGGAGACCCAGACTTAATCCCTGGGTCAGGAAGATCCCCTGGAGAAGGCAATGGCTATCCACTCCAGTATTCTTGCCTGGAGAATCCCATGGACTGAGGAGCCTAGCGGGCTACAGTCCATGGGGTCAGACACAAAGAGTCAGACACGACCGAGCAACTAATGCTTTCATTTTCTGTGCTTCACACTTCACTGAAATGGTCTCATATCGCTCTGTCTCCAAAATACCTCCTGATCCCACCCAAATCTCTCCATCTCTGTCTCTAGCACCCAACCCGCACCTCCCATACCCCATCTTCGCCCAAGCAACTGAAATAGCTCCAGCTGGTTCCCTTCACTCTCACCCCACAACCCTTCATACAGTACCCAGGAAAGAGATTTTTTGAAAGTGTGAGATCCCAGGTCCTTCTCCTACTTAATCACCACTCCTGCCCCCATGGCTTTCTCCTTATGCTTGGAATTAAAGACCCAACTCCTTATTAGCCTGACCTGCAAAGAGACCTCATGGGGTCTGGCCTTCACCCACCTCTTTTTCTCTCTTTCTCTTTTTCTCTCTCTCTACATCTGGATTTCAGGTAACAGAATTAGTTTAATCAAATAGCGTGAGTCCACTCATGGGCCACTTTTACTTATTAGACACATAGTTGTTTTAAATAAGATAGTTGCTGCTTGCAAAACCACATCTAACATAACGACACATGTGATTTACAGAAGCATTATGCTAACTGAAAGATGCCCAGACACATAAGATATATATTATATGCTTCCATTTATATGTAAAGGTTCTAGAAAAGGCCGGACTAGAGAGACAGAAAGCAGATCACAGGTTGCCAGGAGGGCCAGGTGTGGAGGTGGGAGGGTAGGGGCGGGGGCTAGAAAGTGACTAGGTGGGAGGAAAATTTCTTTTTGTGTGTGTGTGTATTTATTTTTTTGCCTAGGGCTTCCATGGTGGCTTAGACGGTTAAGAGGCTGCTTGCAGTGCAGGAGACCTGGGTTCGATCACTGCGTCGGGAAGATCCCCTGGAGAAGGAAATGGCAACTCACTTCAGTATCCTTGCCTGGAAAATTCCATGGACAGAGGAGTCTGCTGGGCTACAGTCCAAGGGGTCATAAACAGTCAGACACAACAGAGTGACTTCACTTTCTTTCTTAGTGGCTGCTGCTGCTGCTGCTAAGTCACTTCAGTCGTGTCTGACCCTGTGCGACCCCATAGATGGCAGCCCACCAGGCTCCCCCATCCCTGGGATTCTCCAGGCAAGAACACTGGAGTGGGTTGCCATTTCCGTCTCCAATGCATGAAAGTGAAAAGTGAAAGTGAAGTCGCTCAGTCGCATCCGACTCTTCGCGACCCCAGGGACTGCAGCCTACCAGGCTCCTCCGTCCATGGGATTTTCCAGGCAAGAGTACTAGAGTGGGTCGCCAGTGTCTTCTCCATTCTTAGGGGCAGACACACCATCTTTGATGCGTCATGCAAGATCTTTCGTTGGGTGCGTGGGCTCTCTAGTTGGGTAATGAAAATGTTCCAGGTCATGATGGTGGCGGTGGTTACCTGCCTGTATGTGTGCTTGTAAAAAACTAAATTTTACAATTAAAACTGGTGAATTTTATTGTATGTAAATTAATCTTCAATAAAAATATAAAACTAAAGCAAAAACTACCAAAACAAAGCTAGAAGCTCTCAAAACATCTGACCTATCTTCTTTGCCTTCACCCCAGACTTGAAATGCACATAAGCCCGAACCCTAGGTTCATTGTGCCTTTGCTTGCCTTTTTATGCAATTTTATTCACTTATCTATATTTTTTAAAAGGTATGTTTTTTAATTTCAGTAGTTTTTAATTCTCCAAAAAGAGTATTAAACAATATTTCACTTTCTGGGGCCTTCTTTTCCTTCTTGCTTTTTACTCCTAGGGATTATCTACAGTGTGGCATGTCATGGTGATTCATTCTTTTTGACTGCTGCTTAATATTCCATTGTATACATAGACTACACATATTCATCCACTTGCCTTCATGGACATTTCTGTTGTTCCTAGGCTTTCGTTACTGAGGAGAGAGGACAGGGATACCAGGAAAATTCTTGGGGCATGCCTCCTGGAGCGCATGTGCATGATTTTTTTGAGAGGTCAGAGGAGTGGGATTGCTGGATCAGGTGTGAAATCAGCTTTAGGCTTTGACGCTTCAGCCTTACTGACCTCCTATCCTTGGACAAGCCTCCAGACCTCTGCACTTGTCCTTCCACCCTTGGGGAGCTTTTCCTTCAGGGCTTCCCATGGCTGGCTTACTTGCCCTTTAGGACTCAAATCAAACACTATCTCTTCAGCCCAAATGTCACTCTCTCTGGCCCCCCATCTAAATGAGTCACTCCCATCCCCACCTCAGTCCCCTACATCTTATTCTTTTCATAGCATCTTCCAGCACAAACAGAAACAGCCTTTCTATATTTTTGCTGATTTGTCATTGTCTTCCCTAGTAAGCAGACTTGCCTGGAGAATTCCATGGACAGAGGAGCCTGGTGGGCTACATGTCGCAGAGTCAGACACAACTGAACAACTAATATCCTCCAAATCCCCTAGTAGACTAAAGCAGCCCCAAAAAAGCTGGGACCGTTCTTGTTCATGGCTGCATCCCCAAGAACATCCTGATATGGAGAGAGTGCTCAAAAAAAATATTTTTAATTGAGGTGGAGAGTAATATTAATCCCACATTAGAGATGAGAAAGCTGAAGAGATGAAGCTCAGAGAGGGTAAGCCATGTGCCCAAGGATGCAGAGCTTGGGAGTGGCAGAGCCAGGATTTGAACCCAGGTGTGAGCTGTCCCAGAGCCTATGTTTGCTCCTGGAGGAGGCTGTCTTATTCTAACGTGAACTTTCCTCCCCCCTCCCCTGTTATCAGCTTGCCATTCCGGGCCACCTGTGCAGCCACACTTTGGAGAGCACAATCTGGACCCTGTTGTTGGCTGTCACCGCCCCATCTGCGGTGGGTGGGGATGTGGCCTTGGACCATGGGAGACCTGGTGTTCCACCACCTGTTCCGGGAATGGGGCACAGTAGGGCCCCCCCACCCATCTTCTGCCCTATATTAAAGCCTTGGGCTATGAATCCCTTTCTTATCGTCTCAAAAGTCATGATGATCCAGCTGCTGAGTTTTCTCCTATTTGTGGCCCTTGGTAAGACTCCAGCCTGTGCTGCCCTGGACCAGGATCCCTTGAAATCTACCACCCACCCTGAGTCTCTCGAACTCAATGCCTCTCATAGGAGAGGGCTCAGCTTGTAGCTGAGGATGGCTGTGGAGGTTTTCAGCTCAGTGCTGGAGCAGGAGAATCGAGGGGAAGCTGTGGGTGATGGACCAGCTCAGGGGGAGGACTGGGGGACCCAAACCTCTGGGTGGGAGTCCTTGACAGACCTGTGGTAAACAAAGTGTAATGGTAAAGAGTCTGGGCTCTGTGGTTAGACTGCTTGGGTTTGGAATTTCTGTTCCTCGGCTTAACCCTCCAACTCTCCTCTCACACTCCCCTTACATATCCTATGATCTAGCCTTTTCCTGGTACCTCTGCCATATTACAGTACAGCTCAGGACCACCTTCTCCAGGCAGCCTCCCTAGACTAGCAGTAATGAATGGTAACAGGTCATGTTTACTGAATGCTTACTATACGCCCGGCAGAATGCTTGGGGTTTTTTTCTTACATTATCTTCTGTAATCCTCGCAGCAGCCCCATGAGGTCTGTACTATTATCATTCCCATTTCGCAGATAGAGAAACTGACCCTCAGAGAAGTAAAGTGGCCCATCCTAGAACCAGGGGCAGAGCTGCACTTTGAATCCAGACAGCCTACTCCAAAGCTGCCCCTCTTCATGACAATAGCTGTCGCCCTCGAGCCCGCTTTGGGCACCAGGCGCTGTTCTAAGTGCATCAGGTTTACTCCTGCCCTGAAAGGAAGCCACGTGTTCATCACCATCCCAGACTCCCAGGACTCCAGAAATCCCTGCTCTTGTCCAAACGCTCACTGTTGATACGTGGCTACCGGGGTCAGAGAGCGGAAGGAGTTGTGTGGGATATCACAGCCTGTCTGGGGCCCAGACGTCCTCTTTGCTTTGGGGGAACCTTGGGACTGACTGACACTTCTCCTGTCCCCTCTAGCCTCGGGCTTCAGCCAGCCTTTCTCCCGCCCCTCCTCCAGAGTTGTCAACGGCGAGGACGCGGTCCCCTACAGCTGGCCCTGGCAGGTAAGAGCAATACCCGCTGCGCTGTTTCCCACCATGGGCTCTGCGCCCCGTGCTCTGATTGCAGGGCATCCAGTCCGGACCGCACTGCATGCTTCCGGTATCCACTTCAGTTTCCCAAAGGCCAGGAAACCCTTGGATAATCACCTTCATACAGAAGTTTTGCCCATTTAACCTGTAATTCTCACTGGGCTGTTTGTAAGTTAACAGTAGATGCTGGGGAAAGAGAAATGTTTAACCCAAGGGTCAGTGCATTAATGGTGGAAGTTCAGTGCTATGTTTAGGGAGGGATGTGAGGTCTTATTTCCCAGGCCAGGGACCAAAGCCTCGCTCCCTGCATTGGAAGCACAGAGTCTTAACCCCTGGACTGCCAAGGAAGGCCTGCCACCATTTTCTTTAAACTGATACACTTTTAAAAGCTGAAATGCCTACATCAGCCTCATTTCAGCAATACTGGTCAAGAAATCATGGATTTGATGAGCTGATTATACATTTTTTCCCCTGATACACATTATGCTGCTGCTAAGGTGCTTGAGTCGTGTCCGACTCTGTGCGACCTCATAGATGGCAGCCCACCAGGCTCCCCCATCCCTGGGATTCTCCAGGCAAGAACACTGGAGTGGGTTGCCATTTCCTTCTCCAATGCATGAAAGTGAAGTCACTCAGTCGTGTCCAACTCTTAGCAACCCCATGGACTGCAGCCCACCAGGCTCCTCCGTCCATGGGATTTTCCAGGCAAGAGCACTGAAGTGGGGTGCCATTGGCTTCTCCGTATACACATTATACAACAGGGCTATAAAGTCTGAGAGCAATAAAGGGATGAAGGGCTTTTATGGAGGTCAGTGGAGGGAGGCAGAGAGGACTAGACTCATGGCAGTGACACAGTAGCCACTTGTCACACGTGGCTATTTAAATTTATGTACTCATTTTAATTTTTATTGGAGTGTAGTTGATTTACAAAGTGGTGTTAGTTTCAGGTATACAGAGAGTGCGTCAGTTATACAGAAACATGTCCACTCTTTTTTATAGACTCTTTTCCTGTATAGGCCTAAATTTAAATTCATTAAAATTAAGTCACATTTGAAATTCAGTTGCTCAATGCTGACCACATTTTATTGATTGATTGATTGTGCTGGGTCTTTGTTGCTGCACGCAGGCTTTCTCGAGTTGCAGCTAGTAGGGCTACTCTTCACTGCTATGCATGGGCTTCTCACGGCTGTGGCATCTTTTATTGCAGAGCACAAGGTCTAGGGTGCCCAGGCTTGTTGCCGCTCTTAGGTTCAGTAGTTGTGACTCAAGAGCCCCAGAGCACAGCCTTAGTAGTTGTATGGCTTTAGTTGCTCCAAGACACGTGGAATCTTCCCGGACCAGGGATCAAACCTGTGTCCCCTGCGTTGGCAGGCGGATTCTTATTCACTGCGCCACCAGGGAAGCCCACTAACCACAGTTTAAATTCTCCATAACCACACGTGGCCAGTGGCTGCCACGCTGAGTCCTACCAAACACTTCCATCACAGAAAGTTCCGTGGGATGCCATTGGCCTGTATCAGGTGTCCTCTGGCTCGTTCTGCAAAGGCTGAGAGAGGAAAGTTTTAGCCTCTGTCGGCCCTGTGGTTTCCATTGCGGCAACTTAATTCCACCGTTGTAGCTCGAAAGCAGCCATGGAAGGTCCAGTTGTGTGTGGGATGGGCACTGCCCCTTTCCAGAGGATGCCATTCTGTGTGACTATTGCCCTCTAGAGTTGTGTAGGGCACAACCTATACAGCCATGGGTAGCAACCCCCACTGTGGGGCCCAGACCACTCAGAAGCCCCCTCCCTTGCCGCCAGGTCTCCCTGCAGTATGAAAAGGATGGAGCGTTTCACCACACCTGCGGCGGCAGCCTCATTGCCCCTGACTGGGTCGTAACCGCAGGCCACTGCATCTCGTGAGTTCTCTTGCTTGCCCCTGTCCCTGCGTGAGACCCAGGCGGGCTGGGGCCGTGGAGGACAGTGGGAGGGGACGAGGGAGGCCGCTCAGGCCTGGGCTGACGTCACCTCCGCCGGCAGGACCTCCCGGACCTACCAGGTGGTGCTGGGCGAGTATGACCGCTCTGTGCTGGAGGGCTCCGAGCAGGTGATCCCCATCAACGCCGGGGACCTCTTCGTGCACCCTCTCTGGAACTCCAACTGCGTGGCCTGCGGGTGAGTGATCTCTCAGGCCGGGTACCCAGGGGCTCCTCTGTGGGCCCCTCTAGGACCCGACACTGATGCAGAGAAGACTCCCAGGGGCAATGCACCTGAAGGTCGGAGCCAGGAGAGCCTCTGGGGATCACCCCCCCCAAACCTCTCTCCCTACAGAGGGGACAGCGGGGCCCAGGCAGGGGCAGGAACTCCCCCAAGGCCACTTGGCTCCTTGGCTTCAGAAGAGGAGTGCCTTAGGAACCCCAAATCCCAAGGTTCCTCCATTCAGTGGACGCTCCTCCAGAGCCTCCTGGGTTCCCGGCATTGTGGGCCAAGGGAGGGGCGCTGGACCGAGAGTCAGGCTCCAGCACTAAGTCGCTGTGTGGCCTGGGCAAGTCATCAACGTTCTCTGGACCCGAGTGTGACCACATGTCAAAGGTGACCTTCTGGGCTTCCTGGGCGGTCATGACGGTCAAGAAGGCCATCACTGGGTGAGAACACGGAGTAGGCTTCCGTGCGTATGCAGAACTGTATGTCTGGGTGGCTTCGCTCAGCATTTTTCCGGGGAGAGGATCAAAGGAGGGTGCAGAACCCCTGTGAGTGCAGGAGTGAGGGACCGTGAGGATCAAGACCTGGACCCATCTCCACGGGGCTCCTGGGGCAAGCAGAGAGAAAGTCAGACCCAGATGCGATGACCTGAGTGACAAACAGGCAGATGAAAAGACAGCGCTGGTTTTCCGAGTGTGGTCCCCAGGCCGGCAGCACCTGGGACTCACTAGGAAGGCCAGTCTTCCGGGCCTCCCAAACCCACTGCATCCGAAACTCTGGAACTAGCTCTGACAACCCGTGTATTAACAAGCCCTCCTCTGATTCTGACACGGATGACGTGTGCAAACCCCTGGTATAAAAGCCGAGCACAGTTACTGAGGCCAAGGGTCATTGTGGGCTGAAAAGGCCAGGGGAGCTTCCAGAAGTTGCTCAGCAGTAAGAATGCATGGGATCCAGAGGGAAGCATCGGGGGCATCCCGGAGGTGAAATATCCTGAACAAAGCTAGGGCCTGGAGCTTAGTCTGGCTGGAGGGCCAGGCTCCTCCCAGTGACTCTTCCCTCCTCCCCAGCAACGACATCGCCCTCGTCAAGCTCTCGCGCAGCGCCCAGCTGGGAGACAAGGTCCAGTTCGCCAACCTCCCTCCCGCCGGCGACATCCTGCCCAATGAAGCCCCCTGCTACATCAGCGGCTGGGGCCGTCTCTACAGTGCGTGCTGAGTCCTCCAACTGGCCACAGGGACGGTGGGCAGGAAGACAGAGCCTGGGTCGAGGGCTGAGGGCAACACCCAGAGCATCCTTGCACTTTTCTTCCACTCCTCCTCCAGCGGCCGCCTTCTCCCCTCATCCTCCCAAACACGAACGTGTGCAGCGGGATGGTTTTTAGTGTCTCCTTTGTGCCCGTTGCCGGGATGTTCTGATGGACAAAGCAGGCAGGACCACACGACCTGGTGGGAGGAGACTTCCCCTCACACTGGAGGAGCAGGCTTTCCTCGTAGCCCCACACCATTCTGGGGCTCCCAGCTCTGACTCAGACCCTGGCCTGGGCTCGGCAACCCCCCCTCCCCAGCCCCGGCTCACTGCTCTCTGTCTGCACAGCTGGCGGGCCGGCCTGGGCTCGGCCCCCCACGGCCCCGGCTCACTGCTCTCTGTCTGCACAGCTGGCGGGCCGCTGCCGGACAAGCTACAGGAGGCGCTGCTGCCCGTGGTGGACTACGAGCACTGCTCCCAGTGGGACTGGTGGGGCATCACCGTGAAGAAAACCATGGTGTGCGCCGGCGGGGACACCCGCTCCGGCTGCAACGTGAGTCAGCTCTCACCCGCCCGCAGCGGTTCGGGGCTGCAGCCCCTCTGCTGGGTGTGCAGGGCCTGGGAGCCAGAGGAGGAATCTTGCCCATTCAGCCTCCAGGCCAGGCGGGACTTGGAGGAAGTCAGCACAGCCCAGACACACAGCCCTGGTCTGTCACGCTGACTTGATCTGGAGCAAATCACTGTGCCTTCCTGGTCCTCGGGAGTCCCCTTCAGTACATCAAGGAATGGGGCTTCCCTGAGAGCTCAGTTGGTAAAGAATCCATCTGCGATGCAGGAGACCCCAGTTTGATTCCTGGGTTGGGAAGACCTGCTGGAGAAGGGATAGGATACCCATTCCAATATTCTTGGGCTTCCCTTGTAGCTCAGCTGGTAAAGAATCTGCCTGCAGTGCAGGAGACTTGGGCTCGATCCCTGGGTTGGGAAGATTACCCCAGAGAAGGGAAAGGCTACCCACTCCAGTATTCTGGCCTGGCAAATTCCATGGACTGCATAGTCCATGGGGTTGCCAAGAGCTGGACACCACTTTCACTTCACTTCACTTCACACCAAGGAAAATAGGCATCGTGATCTCTAAAGTCACCTTCAGCTCTGGGGTCCTGAAGTCATAATTAAGCAATATTCTCACTGTACTATAAGTGAATATGAATGATACTAACTGTGGGAATAATAATCAGAACTACTACTAGCTTGCTTCCTCTCTACCAGGCATTGTGCTAAGACTGTAGGCTTGTCATCTAACTGTCACCGTATCTTATAAGATAGGCATAATTGGTATCATTCCCCATCACAAAGGGCTTCCCAGGTGGTGCTAGTGGTAAAGAACCCGCCCACCAATGCAGGAGACATAAAGTGAGGCGGGTGGGATCCCTGGGTCAGGAAGAGCCCCTGCAGAAGGAAATGGCAACCCACTCCAGTACTCTTGCCTGGAGAATCCCTTGGACAGAGCAGCCTGGTGGGCCACAGTCCGTAGCGTCACAGAGTTGGACACGACTGAAGCAACTTAGCGCACACTCACGAACCCATCACAAAGGAGCAAACTGAGGCCCAGAGAAGTCAGGCCATGTAAGGCTTTCTCGAGCTCCCCAGAGTCAGAACCAATTCCTTGGAGCTCAGATGGGGCTCAGTCCCCCACGGCTCTCTGACTGTTCCAGGGTGACTCTGGAGGACCCCTCAACTGCCCAGCAGCAGATGGCTCCTGGCAGGTCCATGGCGTGGCCAGCTTCGTTTCTGCCTTTGGCTGCAACACCACCAAGAAGCCCACGGTGTTCACACGAGTCTCAGCCTTCATTGATTGGATTGACGAGGTGAGCGGGGCAGGGTGAGCGGAGAGGGCTCTGGGGGCTTGGTCGTCTGAGAGGTGCTGGGGGGATGGGTGAGAACAGCAGATCCTGATCCCAGGAGATCAGTAGTTGGGGCTGGGGGTTGGGGACCTTCCAGAGGGGCTTGAGGATGTTTTCTGCAGCCTCAAGGGCTTCTGGGTAGAGTTCTGAACACTACTGAACTTCCTTATTTCAACAAGTGTTTAGGAAATGCCTCCTCTGGTCCAGGTCTTTTCTTGTCATGAGAATAGAGTGATGTGTGGTTTGTGGGAAACAGATGACTAAATGAGCAAACTGATGAAATGGGATGGACACTGTGATAGGTGAAGCTCAGGCCCCAGTGACAGTGCCAGCTTCACCTGGGAATGAGTGATCAGGGAGGATTAATATTGTTCATGACAAGAGTATTAGTCACCATCTATGGACTCTTAAACATATGCCAGGAACCGTGATGACACCTTATGTGTTTAATTTAAAACCCACATGAAGTAAGTATTATGATCACTCCCATTATACAGATGAGAAAGTTGAGGCTAGAGAGGTCAGTCACTCTCCCAGGGTCATACAGTTAACGAGTGACATGGCTGGAAGTTGAACTCAGTTCCATATGGCATTAGAAGCTGTTCTCCTGACTACATTCTGGCTTTCCCCCCCTTTTTTTTTCAGACCATTGCAAGCAACTAAGAACCAAGGCCAAGGTGGCAGTGCCCATCCACACTCTTTGTGAAAAATAAAAGCTCTCTCAGAAAATTCCAACTTGAGTCTTTCTTCTTTGACTCACCTCTCTCTTTCCAGCCCACTTCTAGAATCTTAGATGTTATATGTAGAAATAAGACTCAACCCTCTCATATTAGAATGAGAGAAAAATGAGGCTCAGATAGAAGGGAGTTGTTGTCAAGTGGCCAAGCATCCCCGTTTGCCTGGGAGTGAGGGGATAAGAAAGGACGTGGCATGGTTAAAACCAGGTGAAGGAATTCCTTGGTGGTCCAGTGGTTAGACTTTGTGCTTCCACAGCAGGGAGCACGGGTTCAATCCCTGGTCAGGGAACTAAGATCTTGCATGCCACGAGGTGTGACAGAAAAACAAACAAAAACAAACGGAGTGAGTTCTGGGAAGCTGGACGCCTTGCATAGCCACATGCGCAATGACTGGCTTTTCAGTGCAGGCCTAAAAGCATGGTAGAGGCTGCAGAAATACCGTCCTCACCAGCCCCTTGGGAAGCTCATGGTGGAGGGGGCATGGGCCGTGTATTTTCTGCTTCCACTGATGGGCTGGGGAAGGAGGACCGCAGTCATTCATTCATTCAACAAGCATTCATTCCTTCAACCTGAGGATGCCCACAGGGAGAAGACAACAGGGTTCCTGCCCTGAAATGGCTCAACATTTAGAAAGAAATGAGCAGAGCATATCAGAGTCACTCAGTAAACATTTACTGGGCAACTTCTCTGTTGACAGTTCAGGGCTGAGAGAACAGAGGTGAGCCGGACAAGCTCAGGGAGAGCTCTGGCTGCAGTGGGGGGCGGATGCAAACACAGATGGACATGCGAGGTGGAAGCCGAGGTCAGGGCCCAGAGAGCCACTGCTGACGTCCAGAGGACACAAAAACAACTCAACTCTTTGACTCCTATTTCTCCTGAATACCTTGAAACACGGTTCCCAAAAAGACACACAAATATAATTTTCAATATTAACATTGCTCCCTTGCCCCTTCACTTGAAAAATTACACTTCTAAAGATTAAAAAATAAAACAAAAAAACTACACTTCTAGTGTTTAAAAGACACAACATGATGAAGGTGAAGTCGCTCAGTCGTGTCCGACTCTTTGCGACTCCATGGACTGTATCCTGCCAGGCTCCCCAGTCCATGGAATTTTCCAGGCAAGAACATTGGAGTGGGTTGCCATTTCCTTCTCCAGGGGATCTTCCCAATGAATAATATATAAAACACCCACATGGCTTCTCTCCACAATAAACAAATTTCACGTTTTTGCTTCATATTTTCTAAGATAATAATTGTAGTTCAGGTGGAGGCCCTTCTGTACTCTATCCAAGGGTCTTCATCTTCACACTTGTGGGGTTGCCCACCCAGTATTACTGGTTTTCCCTTGGGGCTAGCAGAGTTTTGTGCAGCAGAGCCTCTCCGCTGCCCCCTGAGGGACATGTAGTAAGTGTTAGTTGCTCAGTTCAGTTCAGTCACTCAGTCGTGTCTGACTCTTTGTGACCCCATGAATCGCAGCACGCCAGGCCTCCCTGTCCATCACCAACTCCCGGAGTTCACCCAGACTCACGTCCATCGAGTCAATGATGCCATCCAGCCATCTCATCCTCTGTCATCCCCTGCTCTTCCTGCTCCCAATCCCTCCCAGCATCAGAGTCTTTTCCAATGAGTCAACGCTTCGCATAAGGTGGCCAAAGTACTGGAGTTTCAGCTTTAGCATTATTTCTTCCAAAGATATCCCAGGGCTGATCTCCTTCAGAATGGACTGGTTGGATCTCCTTGTAGTCCAAGGGACTCTCAAGAGTCTTCTCCAACACCACAGTTCAAAAGCATCAATTCTTCCGGGCTCAGCCTTCTTCACAGTCCAACTCTCACATCCATACATGACCACAGGAAAAACCATAGCCTTGACTAGACGGACCTTTGTTGGCAAAATAATGTCTCTGCTTTTGAATAGGCTATCTAGGTTGGTCATAACTGTCTTTCCAAGGAGTAAGCGTCTTTTAATTTCATGGCTGCAGTCACCATCTGCAGTGATTTTGGAGCCCCAAAAATTAAGTCTGACACTGTTTCCACTGTTTCCCCATCTATTTCCCATGACATGATGGGACCAGATGCCATGATCTTCGTTTTCTGAATGTTGAGCTTTAAGCCAACTTTTTCACTCTCCATTTTCACTTTCATCAAGAGGCTTTTGAGTTCCTCTTCACTTTCTGCCTTAAGGATGGTGTCATCTGCATATCTAAGGTTATTGATATTTCTCCCGGCAATCTTGATTCCAGATTGTGCTTCTTCCAGTCCAGCGTTTCTCATGATGTATTCTGCATATAAGTTAAATAAGCAGGGTGACAATATACAGCCTTGACGTACTCCTTTTCCTATTTGGAACCAGTCTGTTGTTCCATGTCCAGTTCTAACTGTTGCTTTCTGACCTGCATACAGATTTCTCAAGAGGCAGGTCAGGTGGTCTTGTATTCCCATCTCTTTCAGAATTTTCCACAGTTTATTGTGATCCACACAGTCAAAGGCTTTGGCATAGTCAATAAAGCAGAAATAGATGTTTTTCTGGAACTCTCTTGCTTTTTCCATGATCCAGCAGATGTTGGCAATTTGATCTCTGGTTCCTCTGCCTTTTCTAAAACCAGCTTGAACATCAGGAAGTTCACGGTTCACGTATTGCTGAAGCCTGGCTTGGAGAATTTTGAGCATTACTTTACTAGCATGTGAGATGAGTGCAATGGTGCGATAGTTTGAGCATTCTTTGGCATTGCCTTTCTTTGGGATTGGAGTGAAAACTGACCTTTTCCAGTCCTGTGGTCATTGCTGAGTTTTCCAAATTTGCTGGCATATTGAGTGCAGCACTTTCACAGCATCATCTTTCAGGATGTGAAATAGCTCAACTGGAATTCCATCACCTCCACTAGCTTTGTTCGTAGTGATGCTTTCTAAGGCCCACTTGACTTCACATTCCAGGATGTCTGGCTCTAGGTCAGTGATCACATCATCGTGATTATCTGGGTTCTGAAGATCTTTTTTGTGGAGTTCTTCTGTGTATTCTTGTCACCTCTTCTTAGTATCTTCTGCTTCTGTTATATCCATACCATTTCTGTCCTTTATCGAGCCCATCTTTGCATGAAATGTTCCCTTGGTATCTCTAATTTTCTTGAAGAGATCTCTAGTCTTTCCCATTCTATTGTTTTCCTCTATTTCTTTGCATTGATTGCTGAGGAAGGCTTTCTTATCTCTTCTTGCTATTCTTTGGAACTCTGCGTTCAGAGTCATGTCCAACTCTGCGACCCCAGGCACTGTAGCCTGCCAGGCTCCTCTGTCCATGGGATTCTCCAGGCAAGAACACTGGAGTGGGTTGCCATTTCCTTCTCCAGGGGATCTTCCGGACCCAGGGATTGAACCTGGGTCTTCCGCGTTGCAGGCAGATTCTTTACCATCTGAGCCACCAGGGTAGTCCAATGCAGGAAACTTACTCTTGGGACGTCCCTGGCAGACCAGTGGGCAAGTCTCCCAGTTTCTACTGCAGGGGGCATGGGGTTTGATCCCTGGTGGGGGAACTAAGATCCTACATGCCAAGCTGTGCGGCCCCTCACAAAAAAAAAAAAAGAAAGAAAGAAAAAAGAAATATACTCTTGTTATAAGTATATATTATAAGCTGCTTGAGATTTTGGGTGGTTGTTACAGTGACATGGACCTAACCTATCCCCTCTCCTGACTGATAAATGGAGTTTGGTGCTTATCCTTTTACTCCTTATTGTTATATTTAGATCATAAGTATAACTATCCATAAACCATATATTACCTTATTTAGTTTTAAAAAAAATACATGCATGGCATCTTGCCATACTGATTTTCCATAACTTGCTTCCTTCACCAAATATTTTCACCCAGTGGTTTTGAGGTCTAATCTATGCTAGTTTATCTCTCTCCAGTTCGTTGCTGCAAGATTTGTAGAGTATGCTATTGCCCAACAGCAGCAGGTATTTATCCTTCCCCCCTCCTGAGGGATGTTTAGAACAGGGCCAGTTTCTCCTATTTCAAACAGTGCTTCAGTGAACATCCTTGGACATATCTCCAGGCACGCACGAGAGTGGTCCTAGGGCATATTCCAAGAAATGGGATGGCTAAGTGGGAGAGTGTGCTCGTTTTCAGCTTTTCAGTTCAGTTCAGTGCAGTCGCTCAGTTGCGTCCGACTCTTTGCGACCCCATGGACTGCAGCACGCCAGGCTTCCCTGTCCATCAAATTGTTCTCCAAAGTGATTGCATCAACAGTATCTGTTAACATTCTTGTTTTCCTTTTCCCATCTACTGGCTCCACATATTACAACTCCCCCACATTTTTCTCCTAAAACCACCCCCGGAATCTCAACCATTCCTCCTGAAACCCTCTCCTCCAGTCACTGTCCCCACTCCATGTCCTACAAAAGCTCAGGAACTGGTCTGGGGAGGCCAGAGTGAGGGCAAGGGAGGAACTGAGTCCTCCCGTGGACTCAAAGACCTCCACAACCCAGGGGAGTGGGGAGGATGGGAGATATTCTAGAACCAGGATATGATTATCATCTGTATGGAGACAATGCTGGATGATATATGCAACTGTCAAATGTTCCCAGGCCACTGTAGTATCTCTTCTTCCCAGTGGATCAGGGAAGGCCCTCAGACAATTTTCCAAAAATAGTTTTAGGACAAAAAGTAGTCAAACATGTAAAATTCCATCCTGCGGCTGGGCAATGAGCCCTCAAGGGCCCTCCACCCAGCTTCAGGAGGAGGCTGAGGGCTATGACAGCCTTCTCAGGTATGTGACCAACAGGGAGTTAGGACATCCTGCTAACTATACCTTTCAACCATACGGAACTAAATGTTTTTGTTAATTCAAAAAGAAAAAAAAAAAAAAACAGCTTAAAACATTCACTTTTTAAATCTTCAGTTCAGTTCAGTCACTCAGTCGTGTCCGACTCTTTTCGACCCCATGAATTGCAGCACGCCCGGAGTTCACTCAGACTCACTTCCATCGAGTCAGTGATACCATCCAGCCATCTCATCCTCTGTCGTCCCCTTCTCCTCCTGCCCCCAATCCCTCCCAGCATCAGAGTCTTTTCCAATGAGTCAACTCTTTGCATGAGGTGGCCAAAGTACTGGAGTTTCAGCTTTAGCATCATTCCTTCCAAAGAAATCCCAGGGCTGATCTCCTTCAGAATGGACTGGTTGGAAGAGTCAACAATTCCATTATCTTTTCCTTTTTCAGAATATTCATATCAGCTCAGGTTTAGAAACTTCCACTTTGGGAAAGATTTGTAAAAATCACCTACATTCCCATCTCTCTTCCACAACTGCTTCCATCATTTTGATATGCTTTCCTCCACTTTTTTTCCCCCCTCATCCACTTCTTTTTCTTCCCATTTAGAAAACCTATCAACAGGTAGATTTGATGGGCATGGACTGAGCGCCTACTGGTATTCTGTGCCAGGCATGAGCAGAGGAGAATGAACCTAACTTGGGTCAGGTCCTCTCAAGCCCACAGTCTGGACGGGAAGCCAGGGTGGAGACTTGGCCTGGTGTTCTAATGGAGGCCCAGAGGGGTGCAGGGCCCGGGGAGCTGGGGTCACACTGCAGGAGGGAGCCTGGAGTGCTTGACAGCCCTCAGATCCCAGTGCTGAGGCAGCAAGGCATTCCTATCAAACATGAAGCTGTCAAGTCTTCTGTTGCCAATTATCACCAGAGACGGTGTTGAGAAACCCTGTTCTCTAAAAGCAGAGACGGGCAGAAACTTTGAGAACAGAGCATCCCTCTCTGGTCTGGAGGGTTGAAGCCAGACTTTTTGTGGAGAAGCAGCGGGGATTACCAACCTCAGTACGGAGCTTCAGATAAGGGGTTTCTGGACGCAATAGTCTATATCGATCTTAACTTTCTGCTGTCCAAGGAAACAAGACCAGGGATTTGCTTCTCAGTCCAAGTCAAATGTTAACCCTTCTCCACACAATGCGGTTTGCTCTGAGCCCGTCAATAGGGCTTCAGTTCATTTTCACCGAAATTCCACTCTTCTCCCTAATCTTATGATAAGCCAGTCTCTTCCTTTGTTTGGATCCTCTGGGTGTTGTCTCCCTTGCTGCATCAGGTTAATAAACCAACCTAATTTTGTTAAATGTTCCCACTGGTCTTTATCAGATTAGCTTGATCATAGAATCTAAGACTTCTCTGTACATTCAGTTACGCATTGATTCATCCAGTCAATGTTTAGCCAGCCTATTCAGTGGACGTGCTGGAGGCATGGTGAGAGAACAGTCAAGGTCCTTGGCCTTGTGGACCCTGCTTTTAGTGGAGGAGGTAGAAAAATGAACAGGTAATAAAAACAGGGTAACAGGGCTTCCCTGGTGGTCCCGTGGTTAAGAATCTGCCTGCCAATGCAGGGGACATAGGTTTGCTCCCTGGTCTGGGAAGATTCCATAGGCATCGGGACAACTAAGCCCGAGTTCCAGAACTACTGAGCCTGCACTCTAGAGCATGAATTCCACAAGAGGAGCACTGCAGTGAGAAGCCCGCTCGCTGCAACTAAAGAGTGGCCGGAGAACAGCAGTGAAGACCTAGCACGGCTATAAATCAATAAAAAGCAATAAAACCAAAGCGACAACAACAATGAAAACAGGGTGTCGGCTATAAAGGAACTGGATGGGTGCCTTTGGAAGGGCAGGGAATTCCAGTGGTTAGGGCTTCACCCTTCCACTGCATGGGGCATGGGTTTGATCTCTGGTTGGGGAACTAAGACCCCACATGTCGAGAGAAAAAAAAAAAAAAAAAAAACCATAAGAGGAAGAAGAATGGCAGGGCAGTGAAGGCTGCTTTAGAGAGGCTACGTTTGAGCTAGAACCTGGATAAGCAGATCTCCAAAGAAAGCACTACAGGCAGAGATCAGCAAAAGAGGTGAAGATGAGCTTGTGTGAAGATGAGATTGTCAGGTGCACAGAATAACAAGAAGGTCAGTGTGTCCTATCTTTTTATCCTTTTGTACAGTTCGGGAGGTTCTCACGGCAAGTATACTGGCGTGATTTGCCATTCCCTCCTCCAGTGGGCCACGTTTTGTCGGAACCCTTCACTATCACCCATCCATCTTCAATGGCCCTACATGGCATGGCTCATAGCTGCACTGAGTTATGCAAGCCCCTTCGCCACGACAAGGCAGTGATCCATGAAGGGGTAAAAGAAGCAGAAGAGATCAAGAAAAGAGAGCGATAATACACAGAACAATTGAACAAAAAAGATCTTAATGACCCAGATAACCATGAGGCTGTGGTCACTCATCCAGAGACAGACATTCTGGAGTGTGAAGTCAAGTGAGCCTCAGGAAGCACTGCTGACAATAAAACTAGTGGAGGTGATGAAATTCCAGCAGGGCTATTTAAAATTCTAAAAGATGATGGTATTAAAGTGCTGCACTCAATATGTCAGCAAATTTAGAAAACCCAGCAGTGGCCACAAGACTGGAAAAGGTCAATCCTCATCCCAGTTCCCAAGAAGGTCAGTACTCAAGATTATTCAAACCACCAGACAATTGCACTCATCTCCCATGCTAGTAAGGTTATGCTCCAAATCCTTCAAGCTAGGCGTCAGCATTATGTAAACCAAGAACATCCAGATGTTCAATCTGGGTTTAGAAAAGGCAGAACCAGGGATCAAATTGCCAACATCCACTGGACCATAAAGCAAGAGAATTCCAGAAAAACATCTACCGCTGTTTCATTAACTAGGCTAATGCCTTTGACTGTGTGGATCATAACAAACTGTGAAAAATTCTTAAAGAGATGGGAATACCAGACCATCTTACCTGTCTCCTGAGAAACCTGTATGCAGATCAAGAAGCAACGGCTAGAGCCTTGTATGGAACAACTGACTTGTTCAAGATTGAGAAAGGAATACAAGGCTGTTTATTGCACCATGCTTATTTAACTTATACACAGAACATATCATGCAAAATGCAGGGCTGTATGAATTACAAGCTGAAATCAAGATTGCCAGGAGAAATATCAACAATATCAGATATGCAGATGATACCACTCTGATGGTAGAAAGTAAAGAGGAACTAAAGAGCCTCTTGATGAGGGTGAAGGAGAAGAGTGAGAAAAGCTGGCTTAAAACTCAGTATTAAAAAAACTAAGATCATGGCAACTGGTTCCATCACTTCATGACAAATAGAAAGAGAAAAGGAGGAAGCAGCAACAGATTTCCTCTTCCTGGGCTATAGAATCACTGTGGACGGTGACTGCAGCCATGAAGTCAGAAGATGACTGCTTCTTGGCAGGAAAGCTATGACAGACCCAGACAGTGTGTTAAAAAGCAAAGACATCATTTTGCCAACAAAGGTCCATATAGTCAAGGCTATGGTCCTTCCGATAGTCATGTATGGATGTGAGAGCTGGACCATAAAGAAGGCAGAGTGCCAAAGAACTGATGCTTTTGAATTGCAGTGCTTGAGAAGACTCTTGGACAGCAAGGAGATCAAACCAGTCAATCTTAAAGGAAATCAATCCTGAATACTCATTGGAAAGACTGATGCTGAAGTTGAAGCTTGAATAGTTTGCCCATTTGATGCGAACAGCAGACTCATTTGAAACAATCCTGATGCTGGGAATGATTGAAGGCAGAAGAAGAGGGCAATAGAGGATGAGATGGTTGGATGGCATCACCGATTTAATGAGCATGAACTTGGGCAAACTTTGGGAGATGGTGAGGAACAGGGAAGCCTGGCATGCTGCAGTCTATGGGTTCACGAAGAGTTGGACACGACTTGGTGACTGAACATCAGTGTGTCAGCTGATGGAGTGAACAGGAGGGTGGGGAGAGATGAGGGAATAGGGTAAAATACAGTTTAAACTTTTCTCTCAATGACACAATAATTGTATGCAGAACCACAATGTACATACTTTTCTTATAAACCTATAGAGTTGGAGCTGCTCTGGGACCCAAAAGGGCTGTCCCCCTTCCCCCTCGTCCCTCTTACCTGAGAAGTTTTCTGAAGCATTCTCAAAGAACCTAAGAACTGAAGCGGGGAATGACAATTGGAAGTTTCTAATGCAGATGGTGATTGCAGCCATGAAATTAAAAGATGCTTACTCCTCGGAAGGAAAGTTACGACCAGCCTAGACAGCATATTAAAAAGCAGTGATATTACTTTGCCATCTAGTCAAGGCTATGGTTTTTCCAGTGGTCATGTATGGATGTGAGAGTTGGACTGTGAAGAAAGCTGAGTGCCGAAGAATTGATGCTTTTGAACTGTGGTGTTGAAGAAGACTCTTGAGAGTCCCTTGGACTGCAAGGAGATCCAACCAGTCCATCCTAAAGATCACTCCTGGGTGTTCATTGAAAGGACTGATGCTGAAGCTGAAACTCCAATACTTTGGCCACCTGATGCGAAGAGTTGACTCATTGGAAAAGACTCTGATGCTGGGAGGGATTGGGGGCAGGAGGAGAAGGGGACATCAGAGGATGAGATGGCTGGATGGCATCACCGACTTGATGGACATGAATCTGAGTGAACTCCGGGAGTTGGTGATGGACAGGGAGGCCTGGCGTGATGCGCTTCATGAGGTTGCAAAGAGTCGGACACGACTGAGCAACTGAACTAAACTGAACTGAACTGAATCTGGTTCAACCCCCTCATTTTGCAGATGGGAAAACCAAGGCAAAGAGGAGGTACATGTGGAAACTGTAGGACCGCAGTCACTAGGGGAGGTAGGGGTAGGGCCATGGCAAGGAGCCCTGGTTCTCCAACCTACTTGAGTACCTAGCCATCTAGGAGTTTACGGAAGACAATAGGCGTATCTTCCCTTCCCCAGGGACATTGGGTCCGGGGTGATAACCCAGCAGGAGGCACTGAGGCGCCCCTCTTAATTTCCTAGCTCATGCCATCTAGATAGGAGAATGCAAAGCCCAAGTTCCTTCCCTACAGGATTAAGAGAGAACTGGGAAGGCTGCCTTGGTTAGCATCTCTGCACTTACTCTTACAGGCTGTGCTATTTAACCTCCGTGCCCAGACTCAAAAACCGCCTTAGTAAAAATCTGAAATTTCAGTTCCTACGGCATTACCAACTCAACGGACATGAGCTTGAATAAACTCCGGGAGTTGGTGACGGACAGGGAGGCCTGGCGTGCAGCAGTCCATAGGGTCGCAAACAGTCTGACACGACTGAGCGACTGAACTGTACCACTGCAATTGGGAAGGTCTTGAGGAAGAGACACACAGGACTAAGATTTAGCCTCCTACGCACAAGGGGTCTCCCCCAAGAGGGACTGCCAAAGCCCCACGGGCACATGCCGCACTCTCTGGGTGGGTCTAAGCGGGTACATGGAGACACCTAGTAGCCTGCGCCCTCTGTCCATCTGGAGCGACTCCACGGGAAGCCATACCGACCACTGTCTCCCAGCACCAGCCAGCCAGCCCTCTAATTTAGTTTCTTTGCTCTGGGTGGTGCAAAGGATCAAGGGTGTAACCTCAGGGTGGGGCGCTGACTCAGCCGCGGGCAGGCTCGAGGAGTGTCTCAATTCCTGCTGCATCCTCTTTCCATTCTGTTGGGCAAAAAACTGCTGGTCAGAAAGGCAAAGGCCTCCCCTGCACTGGAAGAGCTCCTAGGCCGGACGCACCTCTTCGCTCAGTCGGGAGGACTGGGGACCGGGGGAGGCCAAGAAACCAGCAGGGGTTAAGACCATGGAGCTGCAGGACACTGCCAAGGCCTAGAGAGACCCCGCCTCCCCGCCCCCCCACGCCTTGGAACCCTATTTCCCCTTCCGTTTCCAGCTTCCGGGCGGGGCGCGACTTCCGGTTCCGGTGGTGGGCTACAAAGCTCGGCGCCGAGCAGCTGATTTCCCTTTCCCGGAGCCGGTGGCGGGGCTTGGCGTCTCGCTCCTCTCCTTTCCCCGTTCACCCGGCCTTCCGAGGGGCACCTGCGCAGGTGAACTCCCCTCCCCGCCTCCTGCACCTCCCTCCTCCGCCGCGCACCGCTGGGTGGGAGCGGGCGGCCGGGGCGGCGGCCCTGGGAGTGGGGAGGCCTTTGCCTGTGGGGTGTGCCGTCTGGTCTGCCTGGCGTGGCCTTGGGGCTCAGCTAAATGTCCCAGGAAGGAGGACGTCCAGTTCTGGATTCCCCAGATGCGCCTTTTCCGGCCGGATATCGGCCGTCTGAACCGCGCCCAGGTAGTGGGAGGAGTCGGACCCAGGTTCCTGCAGAGACGCCGGGGATTTTTGTACTGGGCTGGGTGGTCCCGCCACTTCCTAGCCTTGTGACCTTGGGCAAGTCCCCTTTCCCCGAGCCTCAGTTTGTTTATCTGTGAAATGGAAATGACAGTAACGGCCCTACTGGGTTCTCGGGCAGGACTCGATGACGGAAAGCTACTAATTTTACAGGACCCTGTGGCCTGTAAAATTCAAAAAATGGAGCGGTGGAAGCTGCTTGTTAAAATGGAGACAACTGGGGCGGTAGAGAATCTTATCGAGAGTTTAACCTGAGTCGCTAAGAGAATCACGTACAGAATGTGAAACGCACAATATCAGATAGGAGATAAGAGTTCCCTAAGCTGGAGTTATTGACTGGTGAGGATAAGCAGTCTGTATGGCAGGTGGCCTTCTCAAACTGATTGGGTTTGGAAGCTGGGTAAATCATGGAGCTGATCATCATCTTCCAAAGCCAGCTTTGAAAACTGGCCTGTTGACAGTTGAGTTTGGGAATGAGAAGAATTAGTAAAAGGGTATTTTTCTAAGTGGATTAGGGGTTTTCTCTCAGAACAGTTTTGAGCTGGAGGGGAAAGCCTGAAATGTTTTCTCCCTCTTGAGTTGTCATGAAAGTAGCATGCTGCTGCTAAGTCACTTCAGTCTTGTCTGACTCTACGACCCCATAGACGGCAGCCTGGGATTCTCCAGGCAAGAACACCGGAGTGGGTTTCCATTTCCTTAGATGTAGTAAAAAAGAAGACAGTACAGAAAGGTATAAGAAAAATGTTTCCCACTTTTACTGTTCTGCTCCTCAGAGGTAAAAAGAATTTCTTTGATAACCTTCCCGGTACCTTTATAGATACATCAGGTCGTATATGCTTACCTGTATGTGTTTTTAGTTTCCCCAGATGAGATTACATTATACCTATTGATCTGCAGCTGGGGGAGGGGTGCTATATTATGGAAAACTTTACACATCGGCTCTCATAGGCCTCTTTCATTTCTTCCAAGGCTGCATAGTATTCTGCTTAGTGGCTGACAGTACTTTAATCACTTCCCTGTTGATAAGGGCTTCCCTATGGCTCAGTGGTACAGAATCTGCCTGCAATGCAGGGGACACAAGAGACACAGGTTCAGTCTCTGGGTGGGGAAAATCCCATGGAGAAGGAAATGGCAACCCACGCCAGTATCTTGCCTGGGAAATCGCTTGGACAGAGTAGCCTGGTGGGCTACAGTCCATGGGGTCTTGAAAGAGGTGGACACAACTTAGCGACTAAACAACAGCATCTTAACCACATTCCTGTTGATGGCTTAAGTTGTTCCCAAGATTTTGCTATCGAACAGTGTTTCATCCAACCTTTCCTTGACTATTTCCCTTTTATTCAAGGCACCCCTGAGTTTGGGGGGTATTCTGCTTTTGTCCTTATCACCCTGGGATAACTTATTTTGAGGCATGAGCAACACCCTGTTGATTGAACAGAAACCCAGATAATAAGGGAAGTGATATATTCCAAAAATACCTGCTACCGGGTCTAGAATCAATCCAGAGCTCCTAGATGGACTTTCCTGGTGGTCCTGTGGCTAAGACTACTCCCAGTGCAGGAGGCCTGGGTTCAATCCCTGGTCAGGGAACTGGGTTCTACTTGCCATAACTAAGAGTTCCCATGCTGCAACTAAAGATCCTACATGCCTCAAGTAAGACCTGGTGCAGCCAAATAAATAAATATTTTTTAAAAAGTTCTAGAAAATCAGTGAACGTTTAGAGACCAGGTGTTAGGAGCCAAGAACAATTTAATTCAGGGCAGCTGGTCAGTGTTAACAATTGTCGGCTTCTATAAGTTGTTACCTAGGGAACAGATTTGAGACTCTTTGATGTAGGGAGGATTTTAAATCTCAACGCTTCTGCAGTGTTGATACAGTAGGAAAGAACTGATCCTTGGGGGAGGTGGTAATAACAAAAAAAAGGTGATCTTTGTAAAGTGACTTCATAGGGATTATAATCTTTGATTGGACATCCCTGCTGTGACAATATAGTCATTTCTATACTGTTATCTTAAGTCTTTTTTTTCTTTTAAATTAACATAGAATGTGGTTTTCCTGTAAATAATTCCTCTTTGGACTGGGCCCTAGCCTAAATGAAGCAAAACCTTTTTTGCCCCAGCCTTTCCTATCAGACCCCCCAATCTCCCTTCTTCCCACTACAGCTGGTTTGCTAATCCTGGAGCTCTCAAACATCTAACGAGTCAGAAATCCATGCTGCAAGGATTCTTAGAAATTCAGTTCCTCATACTTTGAGGGAACTTAGGATCTTGATCTTAATAGAAAAGCTTTTTTCCTTTTTTTTTAATTGCCATAGACTCCACCCTGATGGTAGCTCCTAAAGTACTTTTTTAACACTTGCTATTCTTTCATCATAAAAGACCGGAGGAGATAGAAAAGACGACAGAGTATATGAAAATGAACAGACTTTTCCCCCCTCTGTTTTAGCATTTCTTCATAATTTGCTTTTAAGTATAGCAAATACTCCATAAAAGTGGTTGGAGGAAGCAACCATGATTTTAAAGACTTCCCCTCCCTCCCCCACAAGTCATGTGCATGTATGTTTGTATTGGGCGGGGGGTGGATGGATGAAAGGTTTTTCCAGCTAGCAAGGCCAACATTCTTGACTCTTTCTGCTTTGAGAATCTACTACATCTTACATTTTGGTAAACTGTTGACAAACTTTCTCAACTGTGTCCATTGATCCAACAAGAGGAAACAAAAGCGGAATTTCTCATAACTTTATTAAGATTGAAAAGTTGTTGGAACCTAGGTCTCTCCTAGTTGGTGGACCAGATCCTTCAGATCAGGGAGGTTTTAACATCCTTTAAGGTTTGTTTTTGTTGAGCCTGACTTTTCTCTTTGTGCCTAGGAGTCTGAAAAATCCTTTTGCAGAGTTCTAGGATGGAGACTGAAGGGTATCCAGAGATGCAAAGAGATGGAGAAGTCCAGAATGATGAAATAAGGTCACCACCAAATGAGAGGATGGCTGAGGAGCCAGAAGGCATCCTGATAGCACCGCCCCAGGTCCAGGTTCCGCCAGAGAGCCTGGATGAAGACTCTGAAGATGACCTGGAGACCGTGCCCCGAAGGAGTCCTCTCAACCCTGCAGCCTCCAGGCAGAGGTTCCGGCAGTTCCGCTATGAAGATGCGGCTGGGCCCAGGGATGTCCTGAGACATCTCCAGGAGCTTGCTGGACAGTGGCTGCGACCTGATATTCACACGAAGGAGCAGATTGTGGAAATGCTGGTGCAGGAGCAGTTCCAGGCCGTCCTCCCTGAGGAGCTCAGAGCTTGGGCACTGAGGTGTCAGCCTGGGGTCAGAATCACCGGCTAAAATCTCACTGCTGCTTTTTCAGCCTACATATGAGAAGTGACCAAAGGCTCTCTTTGTTGCAAATCCAACTATAGTCATGAGAAATCTGAACCTTGATTTTCTTTGAGCTTGCCTTTGCTAGCTATAATAAGAATCAAATGAAAACCCTTTTTTTTTTTTTTTTTGCCTGAAGCAGCTCTATTTCCTGGCACTGTGAACTCCAAAATGAGTTTCCCTGCCCTCTTGTAAGGACAATCAGTCTGCTGCTTGTTTTTGCTCTGCTGAATGCCTCCCTTTTTGCACTTTGTGACACGCTTTAATATATAGTTTTTATGTATCCAAAGAGATGATTGCTTCAACTTTAATATTCTTGATTCTCACTGTGGTGGCTTGAATGGAAGCTTCTGTAACCCCACCAGTAACTCATTTGGGGTGTCCTTGAAATATTAAAGTTTGATTCTTAATAAAAATGTCCTGTGGTGATTTGCCAGTCGACTCTTAGTTGTCAGCATTTGAGAAAGGTGGGATAATTATCAGGAGTAGATGTGAGCTGCAGGTAAGAACTATGTGGCATTTGCTGAGCTGGCAAATGGGAACAAGCCTGGCCTTTGTTTCAGAGTCAGCATCTAAATTGGGCAAAACTGAGAAGGGGGAAAGGGGTCAGAAGAGGTAAGTAACTCAGGTGGGGCTGTTTGATTTGCTCTTTGTCCATTTCCTTATCTTCCTCAGCTCATCTTCCTGCAAGAGGACTAAACCATCTGAGATTCTGTTCTTCCTGGAACAGAGGTCATCCTGGCTTTTTGTGTGTAGAATCCTGTACTTTGGTTTGCAGCTGAAATAGCAGTAGCTGTGGCTGTGACAGGTAGAGGAAACAGCAGCTCCTTCCCCAGCATGACCCAGTCTTGAGGAACCTTTCTGCCTCTGCAGCCTGGCTTTTGGGGTAGGGGTGGGGCTTGAGTTCGATTCTGCTGATGTTTATTGAGTACTTATGTGCCTCTGGGACTCTTCTTGATGCTAGAATCCCAAGTGGCGCAGCAGTAAAGAATCTGCCTGCCAGTGCTGGAGACACAGGTTCAGTCCCTGGGTGGGGAAGATCCCTTGGAGAATCCCATGGACCGAGGAGCCTGGCAGGCTACAGTCGATAGGGTTGCAAAGAGTCAGAAGTGACTGAGCACACACAAATATAAAACCCAATTTCAGGGAATCGCCTGGTGGCACAGTGAATAGGAATCTGCCTGCCAGTGCAGTTCGATCCCTGATCGGGGAGGATCCCACATACCTGAGAGCAACTAAGCCCCTGTGTCGTAACTGCTGAGCTCATGTGCTGCAACTGCTGAAACCTATATGCTCTAGAGCCTGTGCTCTGCAACACGAGAAGCCACTGCAAAGAAATCTGCACAGCAGCAAAGAGCAGCCCTCACTTGCCACAGCTAGAGAAGGCCCTCAAAGCAATGGAACCCCAGTGCAGCCATAAATTAAAAATATAAAGCCCAACTTTAAGGAAATGTGTTGTTTCTAAGGAGAGGAAGAAGCCATCAAAATACATTGTTAGAAATGCTGGAGTAAAACTAGTCTTTTTTGGCATACGATTTTGAGTCAGCACTAAGAAAACACATTTTGTGGGTTTTTTTTTTTTTTTAAAGAAGAAATAGCTGAGTCAGGGAAGTGACATTTTTATTGAACTTCAGTAGGAGTCAGAGATCACTGGACAGAAGGGACACCTTTTGTAAAGGCCTTTACAATGGGAATGGGAGGGCGTACAGTACAGTATTTGGGAAATAACTTTCGTTGACTGGGTTAAGCTCTCTTAAGTAAAATTTAACGTTGGCAATGGAGTAACAGTGATACTGTCGTAGTATCTTCAGTACTCCATTTGCTCAAAACATTCCGAAGGTATTTCCTTTAGTCTGCAGGGATTAGGAACTCCTGGTGTTAAAGAATTTCCTGACCTGCTCCAGTTTCTCAGATGCTTTGATAGCCTAGAATTTAGGATGCAAGTAAAGGACCAGAGTTACAAGTGGACTGAAATGTTTTCATCTGTGGCATTTTAAAACAGCTGAGATTTCCTGAATCCCTTAGCACAGATTTTTCAACCTTGGCAATTTGGGTCCAGGTAATTCCTTTTTGTGGGGGCTTGTCCTGTGGATTCTAGGGTATTTAACAGCATCTTTATCCTCTGCTCACTAGATTAACACAAGCTAGGTGTGACAACCAAAAATGTCTCCTTTGCCCCTGGTTGAGAACCACTGACTTTTGGTAAGAGACTTCATCCAGACATGTCCCAGATTATACTTTGGTCCACGGTCTCTTAAGCTTAACGTTGGATTGAGAAGCTGTTGGAAGACTGGTGTTACTGGGCTTTATGGTTCCTTTTTTTTTTTCGCTTCAAATTTTCTATTGGAGGATAATTGTAAAGCACTCTCCTGTGTGTGAGGTATTTCTTTGGCTTTTTTCATCTTTATCTTGAAAGTGAAAGTCGCTCAGTTGTGTCCCACTTTTTGCGACCCTGTGGACTACACAGTCCCTGGAATTTTCCAGGCCACAATACTGGAGTGGGTAGCCTTTCCCTTCTCCAGGGGATCTTCCCAACCCAGGGATTGAACCCAGGTCTCTTGCATTGCAGGCGGATTCTTTACCAGCTGAACCACACAGAAAGCCCAATCTAAAATAACATGTCTTAGATTCATTTGACAAAAAGTATGAAAAAAACAAGCCTGGTCCATACTCTCACTTCCTAGGTAACTCCTGTTGACATTTTTAACGTTATACAGTTGCGTCCTGTGCTGCCTGCCAGTCTCCTCTTTCTGCCTCCCCATAAAATGGTAAGCTCTGTGAAAGCAGGTTTGGCATCTGCTTTGCCCTCTACCCAAGGAGTTCCCAGCCTTCAGGATCTAATGCCTGACAATCTGAGGTGGAGTTGATATAATAATAATAGAGATTAAGTATACAGTTAGTGTAAAAAAAAATTAATTTGCATGTGTATAGAAAAGTCCAAGGATATAAGAGGAAAATGTAAAGGCTGTCTTCACATTAACAGTTTTGCAGATAGACATGTATGTGCCCACATAGGCATATATCACCCTGCCTTTTTTTTTTGACCATGCTGTGTGGCATATGGGATCTTAGTTCCCCGACCAGGGATTGAACCCATGGTTCCTGCAGTGGAGGTACAGAGTCTTAGCCACTGGACTGCCAAATTGCCAGAGAAATCCTTTTTTATTTACACAAAATACATTATGAATGTTTAATATATTTTTCTTGCACAGTAAGCCTTAGCAGTCTTTTGGTATCAACATAAAAAGGTTTATTAAAAAAAAAATTTTTAGCAGTTGCATAGTATTCTGTATGGCTAATACCTAGCCTTACACTTTCAGTAAAAAATGCAAGGTAGGGGGTTTAGATACGGAGGTGAACCTCCAAAGCACAAGTGAGGCTTACAGAGGTAAGTTAGCCAGAACTCAAACCGAAACTGGTAAAATGCCCAGCAGTATCTCCCAGCAACCTGCTAGTACCAACACTTTTTCATGGACGTGAACTTGTAGATGCAAATCCTTACCCCAAACAAATCCAGTAAGAGGAGAAGCTCGAGTTGATCTCCATTCCGTCTGGCCCTAGTCCCATGCCCTTGCCAAGAGGTCACGCTGCCTGGTTACTAAAAAATAAACCAAGGATTTCACGGGCCCTGTGGAGATTTGGGAAGACAGTCACTCCCCGTCTCTAGTGCCACTCCTCCAGAGGTGGTTCCCATGCTTTCTCCACCCCGTAGAGTAGTTCTCACCACTGCCAGTCATTGTCATTTCTGCAGTCGATCTAGATGCCAATTCTAAAGAACCCTGTTCATTTCTAATGTTTATCTGTTGGCTGCTCTGGGTCTTCGTTGCTGCCTGTGGCCTTGCTCTAGTTGTAGCAAGCAGGGGTTGCTCTTCGTTGAGGTGCCGACTTTTCATCGCCGTGGCTTCTCTTTGCAGAGCACAGGCCCTCGGTGCACAGGCTCAGTAGTTACGGCGCACGGGCTTAGTTGCTCCAAGGGAAGGTGGAATCTTCCTGGATCAGGGATCAAACCAGCGTTCCCTGCATAGGTAGGCGGATTCTTAACTGCCAGACCACCAGGGACGTCCAAGAATGCTTTGAATTCTGCGAATGATGGGGCAAGAGGAGGGACCATGTAGAGGAGCTGGAGGGGAGCATTTCTAACATGTCTCGTGTCTGACTTGCCCTCTGTGATTATTTTGACTCCAGTTCCACAGTTTCATCTAGTCACTGAAAAGTGCTCCTGCCAGATGGCTGCTGGTGAAAAGCAGTGTACAGACCACAAAGTAATATGAGATTCCTAGCAACTGGCTGGAGCCATGGAAAAATGTGTCATCTGTTGGGCAACTACACCCTGAGCAGTGAGTGGGTGCCAGGCCCTGGTTGCTGGAAAGGAGGCCAACTCCAGGGGCTGGCGGGGGCAGAGTCCCCCACTCGTGGTGGTGAGAATTCAAGCGCATCTGGCCTTCCTCAGAGCACCCCGTGTGGTCAGTCTCCAAAGGCAGCTCACTACAACGCTCTTGACAATGAGTTGACTATTTTGCTAAACATTTTCCACCCACCACAATGCATTTATTGGCCATTTTCCCTTGGCCTGAAATGTCCCACCCTCTGCCTCCCTCGTCTTTGCCAGCCTACTCCCGTTCATTGTTTATGACGCAGGTAGCCATGGTCACCTTCACGAAGCCTTCTTTGCTTTCTGCCTGGAGTCAGCATTTGAATCCCTCTTGTGAGCTCCTGTAACACCTTCCCTCTAGTTCTGCATCCCTGCTCATTCAGCAATATGCACTGTGTACCTGCTATGCCAAGGCCTGTGCCCAGGATCACATGCAGTGTCTAGTTTGTATCCCCAGCGGATTGTGAACCCCACATAGAGGGAATCTGTTCTTGGCCTCCAACACACGACCTGCACATGACGTCCTCTGGAAATAGTTCATTTTGTAGAAGACACATGGTTGCTGCCTAATTTAAAGTGCTTCCTTCTTAGTGAACACAAATGACTGGAATTCATGGGAAACAAGGGAGTGAGATTATTAATTCCTGTTTAGTTGGAGATTAAATTGTTTAATTGGAGATTATTATTGTCCCTGTTTAAAATGGAGATGATGGTGAAAATAAACCCCTGAAGAAAAGAGGAAGGTTTCACTCAGTCTTCACTGGGGTGGCTGGCTTCCCTCTCCGTTTTGCACCTGATGTTGCAGTGAGGTGAAGTTAAAACAGCCCTTGGCTGGCTCTGTTTGAAAGCTCCAGGGTCCTCTGGGTGCCTAGCAACAAGCTGACTGCCCAGAATAGTGATTTTGAAGCTGGGTGTGTCTTCTGGGCAGGAAGCCACCACCACCACCAAAGCAGCCAGGGCCTCCCCTTCACTTCCTCTGGGCCAAAGCTCCGCCTTCACTCGGGGGCCAGAGCTAAGTGTTTTGGAGCCCTGTCTTAGCACAAATGGGATGTTCCTAGCAAAGGTAACTCCCGCCCTTTCAAGGTGTGTGATCTCAGACAAGTCTTGTCACCTCTCTCAGGTCCAGTTCCCACACCTGTCTTGTTTCATATTCCCAGCTAGGGTCGCCCTCGCATGGCACAGAGACATTCTGTATATGCTATGTTCTATGCTAGCCTATATCGTAGCTGAATCTACTTGGTAAAGGGAAGGTTCATCGAGTGATTCCTTCTCAGCTGTCTCTTTGATCTTTTCCTTCCTCCTGAGCCCATTTCTCAAACAGCTCCATCTCTGCATTCCTCATTTCTCTACCTAAAATTCTGTTTTTATCTTCTCACTCCTCCCCATCCCTCCCCTCATTTCTTATCTTATCCTCAGGCATTAAACTTCAGCGTTGAAAAAAGCCTACACTTCTTTAAAAAAAAAAAGCACAAGTGTGTTAGTTTATAGGCCAATGCTAGTGTGTCGTGACCTTTAATTTTTAAGATTTAGATATAACAGGCATCCTGTAAAACACACAGATCTTAATTGCATGACTCAATGAATTTATCCAAAGTGTGCATACTCCTCTCACCACCTTCCAGATGAAGACACAGGATTTAACCAGCTCCCCTGGAAGTCTCCCTCATGCTGTTCTCTAGTTATCAACCCCCTGAAAGGTAACTGTTATGCTTTCTATCGCCCTGGAGCAGTGTTGCTGAAGCTAGTGGGCAAAGACAGTGTATACTCTTTTGTGTCTGGTTTCTCACATTCGACATCATGTCTCTATAATTTGTCTGTCCCCTGAGCATCCTGCTTTTCTGTGCCTGTGAACCTGGACACGCCTGTTCTTTCTGCCAGGAAGCTTCTGTTCTGTTGATACGCCCTATCCTGGCCTGACCAGTCTGTGCAAGTCCTCTAGACTCAGAGCAAATCTCCCTCCTTTGGGAAGTCTGTGGTCAGCTCTGGATTTGAATCCCAGAGCTTCCATCTACCGGCTGCATGATTTTGGCCATGGGTTACTGACCTCTTCACTCCTCACTTCTGTTGAAGATCATGGTTTCTAGAGTTCTTATGAATTTCAAGTGAGGTAATACATATTAAATATTTAGAACAATAGCTGGAACTTAGGAAATACTTGGTAAATATTACATATAACTATTGTGAATACTCTTCTTGTGTCCGCAGATTCTTGTATGCCGCCCATCTTAACACTTACCTTGATTGTTGCTTGTTCCACTGTGTGACCTTAGTTCTTTAAGTGGGAATTGTATCTTCATTCACGGTGTTTTCTGCAACAGTCATTTATGAGTATGTCCTACATTCTAGCGCTGAGGGTACAGTGGTGAAGGAAATCTTTGCATTTACTTTTTAATGGGAAGAGACGGACTACAAGAAAAATAAAGAGGTGAGATCATTCTGGATAGTGATCAGCTCTAGGAAGGAAGTAAAACCGTGTGGTGTGAGAGTGGGTGTGAGGTGCCACTGAAGCTGCAGGGGTGGGGGGAAGGGAGGAGGTCTTGAAGAGGCGAGATTGGAACGGAGCAGGTACATGCAGAGCAGGAGCGAGAGTAGCAAGTGCAAGCTTCAGAGGGTTTCACAGGAAGCTCAGATGTGTCTGAGGAACAACAAAGACAGCAACATAGCTGGAGCCCAGTGAGTGAATGCGTGGTCCGTAGAAGGCCAGAGGATGGGCAGGAGCCAGGAGAAGCTACTGAAGTTAAGTGGGGGGACGGTGTTCACCTTTGCCGCCAAGGTACCTGGTACATAACGGACACGACTACTTGCTGAATACGGGTAGCAATGTGCCCATGACCAGTTAGGCCGCACAAGCAATTCTTGGATCATTTTCAAGTTAAAATCTCATCTTTGTGCCGTATGCTTCTGAGCTCTTACCAAAACCGACCAGATGGGGAAGGAGATGCTCAGGTGTTGACAGATTCTTCTCTTCCCTATCCCATCTCATCCACTCTTCTTCAGTGACCCAGAATATCTTCACCAGAGATGTGTAACAGAGATGAGGGTGGCAAGCCTGGGCCAGTTAGAGAAAAGGCAGGTAGGAAACAGGTTCGGTCAGTTTCTCTCCTTTCTCTGACTCCAAGAGGGGTCCAGGTCCCTGGACAAGCGTAAGGATGTGGCACAAAGTGGAGGAGAGAGGCTGAGCAGCGGGGGGACCGCATAAAGGGTGGGAGGAGGGTGGTGGCCCTTGGAGGTGCCTGCCGCTGCGGCAGCTCTGGCCCCTTAAGGTGCGGCAGTCTCAGCAATAAAATGGGGCTGCCGGCAGGGCCTGGGGCCGCGACCAGCCTGAGGAAGGAAAGACCGGTCAGCGAACCAGAATGGAAGGAAAGGTCTGAGTCTCAGTGATAGGAATTTATTTATTTACTTGGCTGCACCAGGTCTTCCCTGCAGCATGCGGGCTCTAGTTGCGCCATGTGGGATCTAGTCCCCCGCCCAGGGATCGAACTTTTGCCTCCTGCGTTGGAAGTGCGGAGTCTTAGCCACTGGACCACTGGGGAAATCCTTCCATAATAGGAATTTGTACAACAACATCAACCTTCTAGTAACAACAGTGAGAGTTTGTTTTATTTAATTATTTCTAATTTTAATTTTTATGAAATATTAAACGTGAGAAAAAGCACAGAAAACAAGTATACAGTACAATGAATACGTATAAAGCAAATATCCAAGTAATCATCACCCAGGTCATGAACCAGAGCATTGTCAACATCATCCCCCAAGCCCAGCACACCCCGATCCTTTCCAGATTACTATCTCAGTTAGAGGCAGCCAGTAGCTGGATTTTTGCAATAATCACTTCCTTGATTTTCCTAATAGTTTTATAACCTATGAATCACACGGAGAGTCTTAAATTAGGACTTTCTCACATAAATCCTAAGGCTGAGGAATGCAAAGGAGAGCCTCTTTAATATAGATCCTTCTCCAGTGAATCTTGACAGGCTCTGGGGAGATGGTAGCGGATTGGAGGCTTCGGTATTTGTCAGGGAAAGTGGTGTCGAGGCTTCTCTCATTCAACCAGTGTTTGAGTGCTCACCACATCTGAAGCTCCTGAAGAGCACTCTCAGGGGCATAAGATGCACCCCAAACTGATCCTGCACCTGGGAGCTTACAGTCAGGCAGGGAAAGTGTGGATAAGCACGACAGAACAGGGTGAGGCCTGGGGAAATCCTCAGATAAGAGCTGCGGGAATTTAGAAGAGGCAGGGACCACTTTGGGTGGCAGGGGCCAGAGCAAGCCTCGTGGAAGAGGTGGATGACGCTCATTCATGCATTGTTTATCAAACATTTCTGAAGGTCGGCAGAGTGCCAGGAAATTAGGTAAAAGGAAACAAAAATGAATACGTTAAGGTCCCTGCCTGCTCATGGCCGAATGGCATTTTAGCAGATACAAATATGGCATGCTTTAAATAGAGCATAATAGGAATAATTGGTTGTGTGGAGTTGTCAGGGAAGCATTCACAGCTGAGATCTAGGTTAGTCCTTGAAGAAAAGAACAAGAGTTTGCCAGACTAAGAAGGGAACCACTGAATCTGCCTAGTTACAGAAGTGGGAAAGGACACAAGGTCCATGTTGGCAAAAGGAGCAGTTCAGAATGGGAAGGAGAGTGGGACTTGAGAGGTAGGAGAGATGAACAGGATGGGTGTTGTTGGTAAGTGGAACAGCATTAGCAGGACATAGAGACCAGAAATCATGGTACCTGCGTGCACAGTACTAAGTAACTTACTCTAACTGCAGCATAAGGGGGTGGAATGAAAGCTGTGATGGTTAATTTTATATGTCAACTTGACTGGGCCGTGCGGTGCTGAGATATTTGGTCAAACATTATTTTGGATGTGTCTGTGAGAGTTTCTGGATGATATTAACATTTGAGTAAAGCAGATTGCCCTCCCTGATGTGGTGGGCCTCATCCAACCAGTTGAAGGTCTGAGCAAAAAGGCTAACCCTCCCTTGAGTAAGGAAGAAGTAAGTCCTGGCTTTGGACTCAAACTGAAATGTTGACTTTTCTTGGGTCTTGAGAGGCTGGCTATTGGACTGCAATGGAAACATTGGCTCTTCTGGTTCTCAGGCCATCAGACTTGGATGGGAACTGTACCAGTTCCTGCATCTCTACTTGCCAACTCACCTTGCAGATCTTGGGGCGTACCAGCCTCCATAATCGTGTGAATCAATTCCTTATAATAAATCTCTTTAGGTAGAATTGGAAATATAGATACATATAAATATATTAATAAATAGATGTAGATCCATCTATCCATCCATCAAATCTCCTATTGGTTCTGTTCCTCTGTAGAACTAATACAGAAGGGAAGGGGAAATAACTTTGGAAAGGCAAGTTGGTGCCTGATTATGGGGGACAGAGAATACCTGGCTAAAGGACTTAGAATTTTATTTTGAAGACAGAGAAGAAAGCACTGGGATTTCCTGAACTGGGCAGTGTCTTAATCAGAACTAACACCTAGGAAGATGAAGGCTGTGCTGTATAAAATGAATTCAAACAGAGCTTCTTTTTGATTTCTTAAATTTTTTAGCTGCACCACATGGCATGTGGGATCTTAGTTTCTTGACCAAGGATTGATCCAGCGCCCTTTGCAGTGGAAGCACAGAATCTTAACCACTGAACCATCAGGGAAGTCCTAAAAGAGAGATTCTTAAAGGAAACCTCTAGAAGCTGGGTATTAATTTGTGGGCATAGGATCTACAATGCAAAAAAGTTTGGGATCCCTGGATGTATGAAGGTTCAGGGACCCGAAGCCGATCTAGGCACCGCAGAACCTGAAGCACGGGGGAACTGGAAGATGATTTCTGTGGTGCTGATGAGATTTGTGAGTAGCTGGAAATTTGGAAAAGGGGGTGAGAAGGGGTTAGAGAGGGTAGAGATTTGGGAATCATCTACATAGAGGGTGGTGGCAAGTACCACAAGGGGCAGACACCAGGGTCAGGAGTGTCAGAGTGATGGTGCATCAAGAGCCTTGAAGTTGCAAGTAACAGAAACCTACTCCACCTGGCCCAGGCAGCAGAGGGAATTTATTGGCTAATGTGATTGCAAATTGAAGCAAGACTGGATCCAAGGGCTCAGTCATGCTCCTGAGACTTGGTTTCACTGTCCTGTCTCTCTGCTCTGTTCTCCCCTCTGTCTGGGTCTCATTCTCAGGCCGTCGCTCGCCTGACGGTGAGAAGAGGGCTGCCAGCAGTGCCTTGATTCCATGCTGCTCTCAGAAGATGGATTCATTCAACTGGAAAGTTCTGACCAAAGGCCCGGAATCGGCTCTCCTGGCTCTCGTTGTGTCACGTGCCCACTGCTGGCATGCTGTGGCCAGAGGGCCCTCTAAAATGCTCTGATAGGCCAAGCATGGGCCACGTGTCTAGCCCTGCAACTTGGGGAGAGACTCATTTCCTCTCAAGCCACAGGGGTTGAGAACTGGGGGAAGAGCTGCCCAGGAGAAATGGAAATGCTGTTACTAGAGGAAGAAGGAATAGACACTGGGCTGGTAATCACAGGGGAAGGAGAAGTGGAAACCCACAGGCTGGCCCTCCTGCAAAGGTGAAGCAGCTGCCGCCAGTGAGGCAGTGGGGAGGGGCCACCAGGAGGTGGAGGTCTGGGCTGATAGCAAGGGAAGGGCTAGACTGGGTCAAATAGTAACACTGTTGCCTTTGCTGCTCCTGCTGCTAAATCGCTTCAGTCCTGTCCGACTCTGTGCCACCCCATAGATGGCAGCCCACCAGGCTCCCCGTCCCTGGGATTCTCCAGGCTAGAACACTGGAGTGGGTTGCCATTTCCTTCTCCAATGCAGGAAAGTGATAAGTGAAGTCGCTCAGTCTTGTCCGACTTAGTGACCCCATGGACTGCAGCCCACCAGGCTCCTCCGTCCATGGGATTTTCCAGGCAAGAGTACTGGAGTGGGGTGCCATTGCCTTCTCCACTGTTGCCTTTGGGGCGATGTAAATGTTGGGAAGGTTCTTCTGACAAAGCCCTGACAACATAACAGACAAAGTGCTAAGTGAGTTCTTGTCCTCAGGATAAAGGCAGGAAAAATCGAGTGGGCTGGGTGACACCCCATCAGGATTTTGCTGCTGATGGAAAGGGCAGACATTGTCTGGGGACACTGATGGGAACTGTGAGACGGGATGGAGGAAAAGTCACTGCCAACGGGTCTTGGCGGAGGGAGAAAACAACCAGTTTTCCTTCCAGTTTAAGAAACTAAGCTCATGCATTTTTCCAACAGTCAAAAATTTACAGTAACCAAAAATAACCTAAATTCCAACAGTAGGCGATTGATTGGATAAATATAGAAATGCCTGAATAATGAAATGCAGCCTTTAAAAATGACGCGTGGGGACTTCCCTGGTTGTCTAGACCTCGGCCTTCCAGTGCAGGGGGTGTGGATTTGATCCCTGGTTGGGGGGTTGGTTTCCCTGGTGGCTCAGAGGGTAAAGCGTCTGCCTGCAATGAGGGAGACCCGGGTTCGATCACTGGGTCAGGAAGATCCCCTGGAGGAGGAAATGGCAACCCACTTCAGTATTTTTGCCTGGAAAATCCCATGGACTGAGGAGCCTGGTAGGCTACAGACCATTCGTTCGCAGAGTCGGACACAACTGAGCGACTTCATTTTCACTTTGGGGAGTTAAGATCCTACATACCTTGAGGCAGAAAAAAAAAATAAAACAAAACATAAAACAAGCAATATGGTAACAAACTCAATAAAGACTTTAAAAACGGTCCACATTAAAAAAATACTTTATATTTTTTAGTATATGATGCTTTACTTGACATGGAAAGATGTTTGCAATGTAGTTTTGAGAGAGAAATGCGGAGTACAATCTGTTTTTGTGCAATAAATGTGTATGCAATATATTCATAGATATACATCAGATCAGATCAGATCAGATCAGTCGCTCAGTCGTGTCCGACTCTTTGCGACCCCATGAATCGCAGCACGCCAGGCCTCCCTGTCCATCACCAACTCCTGGAGTTCACTCAGACTCACGTCCATCGAGTCAATGATGCCATCCAGCCATCTCATCCTCTGTCGTCCTCTTCTCCTCTTGCCTCCAATCCCTCCCAGCATCAGAGTCTTTTCCAATGAGTCAACTCTTCGCATGAGGTAGCCAAAGTAATACACACATATATCTATGAATATCTGGAAAGGTGTACACCAAAATGTTAATAGTTGGTATCACTAGGGGTAGGGCTAACAGCTAAAGCTTATCTTCTGATTTCATTTTAATAAATCTGCTAGGTAGTATGTAGGTACTACCTACTACCAACATACTACCTACAACTACCTATATACTATCTGCAATTAGGTAGTATGTAGGTCAACTGGCCTCTTGGGTTTAAGTGCTAGTTCTGCCACTGCCTGGCTTGGTGACCTTGGGTAAGTCCCTTAACACATCTGAGCCTCTGTTCATGCATCAGTAAGTGGGGGTAAACTTTGTGCAGTGGCAGTATCCTAGCCTATGAAGTTTATCCCAGATGTGATTATGGCTGATTGAAAAAAAAAATAAGTGGGGGTAGTAGTTCTTAACTTCTAGGGTGGTTGTGAATTTTACATTAGCTACTATTACATGCAAACCTGTCCAGTTCAGTTCAGTCGCTTAATCGTGTCCAACTTTGCAACCCCATGAACCGCAGCACGCCAGGCCTCCTGTCCATCACCAACTCCCAGAGTTTACTCAAACTCAGGTCCATTGAGTCGGTGATGCCATCCAACCATCTCATCCTCTATTGTCCCCTTCTCCTCCTGCCACCTATAGTAAACACTCAAAAATGTATTTTTCTTGTGTAATTAAAAAGTCCAAAAGAAACTCTTAACTATTAAATATATTGGAAACAAATGTTTTTCTTGGCCAACTAACTGGTGGTCATCAACAAAGGAGCTATTACTAAGATAAGCTATTTTCCTGGAACACTGGGAAACATCTGAACAAGACGGAAGGTTCCTATTCTCCTGAAGTTTGCACACTAGCCAGGAAGACAGATGATAAACGGGTGCTGTGAGGATAGCAAGATCAGGAAGTCGGTGACATTGAAAGGCTGAGAGCCAGCAGAAGGGCTGAAGAGGAGGCAGTGAGCGCGGGTGGTGGGGAGGAAGTCTCTAAACCAAGAGATGTGGTTTGAGCGAGGGACAGAAGGGTCTAAACAGAGATGAGAAGCGACCTCAGCCCTTAAGCCAGTTCAGTTCAGTCACTCAGTCGTGTCCGACTCTTTGCGACCCCATGGACTGCAGCATGCCAGGCCTCTGTCCATCACCAACTCCCAGAGTTTACTCAAACTCATGTCCATTGAGTCAGTGATGCCATCCAACCTTCTCATCTTCTGTCGTCCCCTTCTCCTCCCGCCTTCAATCTATGGTCTTTTCCAGTGAGTCAGTTCTTCGCATCAGGTGGCCAAAGTATTGGAGTTTCAGCTTCAGCATCAGTCCTTCCAATGAATATTCAGGACTGATTTCAGGACTGGCATGGACTGGTTGGATCTCCTTGCAGTCCAAGGGACTCTCAAGAGTCTTCTCCAACACCACAGTTCAAAAGCATCAATTCTTAGGACTGGTTGGATCTCCTTGCAGTCCAAGGGACTCTCAAGAGTCTTCTCCAACACCACAGTTCAAAAGCATCAATTCTTAGCTCAGTTTAAGGCGGACTGAATACAGGCCAGGGGGAGTCAGGAGGCCGTCCCACTTGTAGTGTGGTCTTGGGCAAGTCACTGTCCATTTGAGTAACCACTGTCTTCTCTCTGCAAAATCGGGATGCTAACGCTTTGTAAGGATGCCAGGATCAAAAGACATGTTAGGGGTAGCGCTTTGCAAGCGATCGTTTGTGGCATAAATTACAAATCCAGGAAAAGAACTGCAGAAAGAAGTGCAGAGAGCAGCCACCAACTAGCGACCGCGGTGACGCGCGTGCGCGTTAGGCGGCCCGAACCAGGGGCCTGGCGGGAGGCGGGGGAGGAGTTCAGGCCCCGCCCGGAACCGCTCGGCCTCTTTTCGCCTCCCGTCCCCTCCCATTTCCGCGGATAACCCAACCGTGCGTCGCCTGCGTGCTGACGTCAGGCGCGTGCCCCTGTCCGGCAGCCGAGGAGACCCCGCGCAGTGCTGCCAACGCCCCGGCGGAGGAGCTGAGGTGAGTGTGGGGCCCGAGGTTGCCCCGCGGGAGCGGCTCCCCCCTCACACTGTCCCCTTGCCCCCGCCGCGCCGCCCCTGGCGTCTCCCCGTCCGCGGGGACCTCCCGCTCTGCGACCCCCGGGGGGCGGGCGCGGGGCGCCGCGGGGGGAGGGGTGCCGGGCTCGCGCGTCGCGGGTCCGGGTTCTGTCAGGGGGCCTGAGGGGAGGGGGTCGCGGAGGGCCCGGCGGCGGCGGCGGCGGCGGGGGGCGCGGGTTCGCCCCGGAGCGCGCGGCCGGGGCGTGAGGTGCCGGGGCGAGGGCGCGGCCAGGCTGTCACCGGGCAGCGGCGGAAGGAAAGGGTCACACCCATCCCGGCCGCCCGGCTCCCCTCCCCCGCGGCCCCGCGGACGCCCACCCCCCCATTCGCCGGGGCGGGCGGCTGGGCCGGGGCGGCGAGGGCCGCAGACCCTCTCCCAGACGCCCGCGGGCTGGCGGGGCCGGGGCTCCCCGGGTGGCCGGCAGGCCCCCAGCGCGCGCCCCGGCTTCGACTTCCTGCTTCGCCGCGGACATTTTGCGGCCGGCGGCGGGGGAGGGGAGCGGATCGCGAGCGCGGTCGGGGAAGCGGGCGGCCCGCAGGGGCTCGGCCCTGCCGCGCGCCTCCCTCGCTCTGCGGCGCGGCCGCCCGACGCCTCGTCCCGGGCCGGGAGGGTGGGCTGGGGGGCGGCTCGGTCGCCGCTTCTCTGGTCTCCTTGATTCCTGCCTTAGGTCGAGTTCCTCCCAATACCGTTTCCGTTTGGCTTCTCCCAACTCTTCTCCCTCCCCGCCTCTTCAGTTGAAGCTTCCCTTGCTGGGAGTTAACCTAAACACCTCCCGAAACTGTCGTTCTGCTTTTTGCCTGATTCCTCTCTTGAGGGGGAAATTTTTCTTTGTTCATTTGCTTCCCACCCTCCCCCCCTTTCCCTTTAAGTCCTAGAGAAATGCAGTGGGGAAGATTACGTCATTGCAATATAAGGGGTGAGAGTTTTTAACTCCTGCAAGTCAGGGGCTCGCTAAATTAAGACAGCATTTGGTAGCCTCTGTTGGGTCCACCCAGTGGCATATCCTGCCTGTTTCCCAACTACTGGTATTCAGAGATGATCTTTTGAAATCCTGGCTGTCTCATACACGTCTGAAAGCCAGGGAGGTTTAAAATCTCAAGATGATCTTAATGCCAGGGGAATAAAACGTAAGACAACACTTTTCTTTAGCCACTTGGCGTGGGCAGTAACTTTAAAGATCCCTGTGACTGTATTGGAATGAAGTTAATTTATTTGTGGAAGCCTTTCTTTGTTCCAAAATAACATTCTTAGATTATTTAACTTTAATAAGTGTGTCTTATTGATTCAGAGTAGGTACCTGAGTCGACTCACGTGCTCTTTTGTGGCAAGGGTATGGTGAAAAGAGAATCAGGTCATTTTACACCTGTTCTTTGCTTACTGGTTAGTTTTGTTAAAATGAGTTTTGGATTTTTAACCAAAAAAAAAAAAAAACCACCTTACGTGAATAACATTTTCAGACTTTGGAGATCACAGTATTCATTCTTCAGAATCTTAGGCACATCTTGAATTGTATATCCTTCACTGACTACAGGGTACAGTAGCACAGAAAAATATTAGCATTGTAAAGCGAATGAGACCCAATTGTGTAATGCATTGTTATAAGGGTAGTTCATGTTGGAACAAGTACTTTCTCATTGTTTCTCGTTTCTATAGAGAGAACAGATTGCTTGTTAAACACTTAATAGAAGTGGTCGATTTAAAGCAGCTTTTGGGAGTTTGTAGGTGTTGGTAGATGATTATATAGGTGTGGAGCTTGGATCTTCTGAAATACATTTGCCATAATGTATCTCTTTTTAAGAATATGAAATTGAAGTACTTACCTGCCATATTTCTCGACTCTTCTGTACATAAGAGCTTTAAATACACACATATCAATTGTCTTCCCTTTTAAAAGTATGGCAGAATAGTTTGGATTTACAGCTTTTATGGGTCAGGAAGATCCCCTGGAGAAGGAAATGGCAACTCACTCCAGTATTCTTAGCCTGGAGAATCCCATGGACCGAGGAGCCTGGTGTGGGCTACAGTCCACGGGGTGGCAAAGAGTCTGACACGACTGAGCGACTTCACTTTCATTTTCACAGCTTTTATACTGAGGCAAGGAGATTGGTGATTGAGTATTAAAAATGAGCTCTTTCTCAGTAATTTTTTCAAGACCCCAAAGGTATCACAACCTCTTAAAATGTTTGTATATAATAACACCTGTACTCAGTTGAACTTAATTTTGGGGGCACCCAAGGCAGGTATTACAGCCTAGGGTGGTGGTGGTTCAGTTGCTAAGTTGTGTCCCACTCTTTGTAACCCTGTGGCCAGGCTCCCCTGTCCTCCACTGTCTCCTAAGGTAGTCAGGGGCTGAAATGAAACATCAGTGAGATTCTTTTAAAGCCCACCAAACCCACATCTTGACTTTTTTGTAACTTAAAGATTTTTTTTATTCGGGTACTTTTTCCACTTTTAATTTTATGATTTATTAGAGAAGCATTTCTAGTTACTTTAAAAATGGTTCACTTACTGTGCCTGTCTGGGAGTAGTATTTATAGCCATTCTTGGAAATAAAAGTCAAATTGTACTTTTTATTTTAAATGCATTTATCGTTTTAGGGTCTGTTTTGAGAGGACAAGGAATGCTTAATGAGAAACACTTAAGGCCACAGAGCTTCCTCTGCTGGGGGAAGGGGGGTTGATATTTTGTTAACTTCTGTCCCATAAAGACCTATATATTTTCTATTAAAGGTTGCATTCTAGGTTTTCAATATTTGGTAGTCTCTTCCAAGTCTATTAATTTCACCCACTAGAATGTAAGTCTGTGAAGGCAGGACTTTTGACCTAGTATGGTCACCCTGATCCCTGGCACCTAGAATAGTAGCAAACCATGATGTATCTCAAGAAATGTTTGTCAAATGAATGAATGTGATGTCGGAGGGTTAACATTTTCTCTTTCTGCATATTCTACAGGCGTATGTACTTTGTTTCCTGAGATGACTTTTGTGCTTGGTCAACCATATGCATATTTGGGCTCATTGAAGTGATGATTACTAATCTTTTGCTTGAACATATTCATCTGTTTACTCCTATATTTGCTGCAGGTGTACTATCTGAACAATTAATAGTTGCTTAGAAAATCTTTCCTGATGACTGGTTTTTATTCTCCTAAAAATTATTCAGACTTTAATGTGTTTCCTTCCCCAGTTTCTTTTTTGAAATAGCTTAATTATGCGACTTCTTTCCCTCAATTTAATGGCATAAAATTGTTGGTCATGTTATGTTTTTTCCCTTACGTTTCTACTTTTAGTTACTCATCCCTTCAGTCCAAAATATTTTTGCTAAAGCAGATCAATTTTCATTACTTGTTTTGGCCTTCACTTCTGTTATAAGTCCTGGATGTCAGAACTCTTCACTAGTTGCCCATGGGACATTGGTCTCAAATTGCTCATTCCATGAAGTGAAACCCCAGTTTTGCTACTAAAATGGTGTCCTATTAAAAAAATTAGAAACATTTTTTTGTTAAAGTATTTAGCTCTTATGCTGAAATCCAGAACAGTTTCTAACAGCAAAAATCTACATATTAAGTTATAGTGTTTACCAAGCGTCAGTGGTCAGTCACCTGAAGAGAACCTCGGTTGCTCACTCTGTTCTTTAACACTTGACACTTGCATCATTTTCTGTAAGAGTGAGCCATTTTGATTTGCTATTGCTGTGTGTTTTGAGAGAGACACTGTGAGTATAGTGATTAATAGTGTAGACTCTGGGATCAGACTGCTTGGATTCAAATCCTGGCTTTGGCATTTATTAGCTCCATGAGCCCGAGTAACGTCTATGTGACTGGATTAACCTTCCATAGCAAAGGACTAGCAATAGTCTCTACCTCACAGTGGTGGTGGTGGTTGGTCGCTAAGTCGTGTCCAACTCTTGCGACCCCATGGTATGCTCCTCTGTCCATAGGATTTCCCAGTCAGAAATACTGGAGTGGGTTGCCATTTCCTTCTCCAGGGAATCTTCCCAATTCAGGACCTAGGAATTGAACCTGTTTCCCGGGCTCTGCTGGTGGATTCTTCACTGCTGAGCCGTTAGGGAAGCCCCACAGTGTTGTTAGGAGTATTCTAAATGAAATACTTAAAGCAATTAACTGGGGCACAGCAGTGCTTTGTAGGTGTTTGCTCTTGCTATTATTACAGCCTTGCTTAATGCCCCTATTTTTGAGAAGTTATATGCATTTCTTTCAAACATCAACAGTTTAATAACAATCCCTCCCTCAGATTAATCTCATGAAATCATAAAAATTAAATGAAGTGAGAATTGGTGTCTGCTTTAAGTTTATATTCATTATCTTAAGCAGTGTCATAGAGCTAAGGGTGTAAGTTCTCAAGTGTGAAGTATGTAGTCCTGTGGACTAGCAGCATAAGCCTCACCTTGGAGCTCCTTAGGTATCTCAGGCTCCATTCCAGTCCTACTGAATCAGTATCTGCATTTTAATTCGATCTCCAAGTGATTTTCATGCACATTGAAGTTTGAAGCACCCTCTGAGTTATAGTTTCCTGCCTATTGTGTAGAATCACCTCATGTCTGTGCTCATCATCAGGAACTAATATGTTTAGTTTCTAAAGAGTCATTTCCCACTTAGTAATAACTAATCTTAAATTCTAGTTTTAGAACTGCTTGAACTTGAGTTCGGTTACACATTTGAACTCAGTGACTTTTTATGGAAAACTAATTGCTGTTATGAAGAGCATATGATTAGGATCATTCACATAATTGTTGGTTATGAAAACAGGTTAAATACAAAGTTGGCATTTAGCTGATCAGATGTAAAAAATGTTTTATGCTTTTTTGGTACTAAACCATATCTCCAGTCTCAGGGGAAAATGTTAATAACTAAAATCTAGTTTTATTTAACTACCATCGTGAAAAAATTATTGCTATTTTTAAAGGACTTGATTAAATATTCTCTGGTTTTTCTTAATACTGATTGATGTAGAAGAGATTCACCAGTAATATCCCTTTGCAGTGTGTGCTCTGGAGCAGTGTTGCGTGACCTTTTTCAAATCAATGGAGACATAAAAAAAAGTATGGTATCCCCCCCACTGGAGTAAAAGGATAAAACTACTCTTGGCTGGCTGGAGGTGCTGCAGCCCTAGGAGAGCTGGGAATCAATGTCTCAGGCAAACCTGTGTCCGTTCTGTGTGTCCCAAGGGGCATTTTGAAGCCATCTGCTGTTAGATATTAAGCCACAGCCATCATTTTCAGCTAAAAAGATTATCACTTTTTGTTACTCCTTGTGTAAACAGAAGAGATTGAAGATAACAGGTCAAATGAGGAGTAGGTGAAACCAGGGGGAGAAATGAAGGTGGAATTAAAGAATATTGTAATTAGTGTTAAAGACTGTGAGATGATAAGTTTTGTAGAAGAAAGCATAAGCAAGATTTGAGCTACAATCCATTTACTTTGTTGGTAGGCAATTTTAGGATATTTGTAATTTTTTTGTTTTCATTGGGTTTACTTTAAATCTGTCTAAAAGCAGATGAAGAGGAGTAGGATGCGAGAGTCAAGTTTCTTAAGAAAGATATCTTTGTTATATGTGATTTCAAGGATTTTCATCCTAATACAGCTTCATGGTAGCTTCTAGTGTTTGTAAAACAGCTGAAGGCTATTTGAGAGGAGCTCAATTTTAGAATCTTTTGAAGTGGAGTTAAACCATCTATATTATTTATTACTTTGCCAGAAAACCATATTTTTATTGTGAGGTTTAAGAATAACAGTACAACTTACTTAGATTTTAAATATAAAATTTTCATTTTTCAGTTAACTAGGAATGAATGGATAGTTCCTGTGAATATTGAGTGCTGGGGCTTTAAATGTGAGTGCTAGGGCTTTAAATCAGTATCTAATACTCTAATTTGTTTCAGAAAGTGTATAAATAGTATACATAGTATAAAATATAAGCTGTGAAAATGTTTGAATCATTTTAGGTTGTATGATTTATTTGTTTAAAGGGCCAAAGGAAATGTTAGTTCATCCTGCTGCTGCTGCTAAGTCGCTTCAGTTGTGTCCAACTCTGTGCAACCCCATAGACGGCAGCCCACCAGGCCCCGCCGTCCCTGGGATCCTCCAGGCAAGAATACTGGAGTGGGTTGCCATTTCCTTCTCCAGTGCATGAAAGTGAAAAGTGAAAGTGAAGTCGCTCAGTCGTGTCCGACTCTTGGTGACCCCATGGACTGCAGCCCACCAGGCTCCTCCGTCCATGGGATTTTCCAGGCAAGAGTATTGGAGTGGGGTGCCATTGTCTTCTCCCTAAGCATTTATAAATCAGTGGAAATGGGGATAAGGAATACTTTAAATTTTTTTTTTAATTTTATTTTATTTTTAAACTTTACAATATTGTATTAGTTTTGCCAAATATCGAAATGAATCCGCCACAGGTATACCTGAACCCTCCTCCCTCCTCCCTCCGGGTCGTCCCAGTGCACCAGCCCCAAGCATCCAGTACCTTGCATCGAACCTGGACTGGCGACTTGTTTCATACATGATATTATACATGTTTCACTGCTATTCTGCCAAATCTTCCCACCCTCTCCCTCTCCCGCAGAGTCCATAAGACTGATCTATACATCGGTGTCTCTTTTGCAGTCTCGTACACAGGGTTATTGTTACCATCTTTCTAAATTCCATATATATGTGTTAGTATACTGTATTGGTGTTTTTCTTTCTGGCTTACTTCAAAGAGGGATACTTTAAATTTTTAAGAGTGGGAATTTTTCTGGTGGTCCAGTGGTTAGAACTCTGCCCTTAGAATACTGGGGGCATGGGTTCAATCCTTGGTTAGGGAGCTAAGATTCCCCCGTGGCATGCTGTGTAGCCAATAAATAAATTAAAAAATATTTTTTTTTAAGAGTAATGCCTATGTTAATTCTCTAGTGTGTTTCAGAATAGCTGGAAGAGGTTTCCATGGGGATGGGTTGGAACCCCTACTTAATATATCCCCAGTTTGGAAATTTATGATATGTAAGTTTGTTAAGGGTTCATAGAAGTTTTTTACATTTGATCACAGATTGTCAGAATCTGTTTAATTCAGTGTTGTTTAAACTTGTTTGGTGATGGCCCTATCTCCCCAACCCATGGAACACCCAGTTCCACCTTTGAGATAGTAGACTGGGAGATTGTGGTGGTTGGTGGCTCCATTAGGTTCAGGGGCTGTTGGTGTGGCTTTGCTATGGGTAGAAAAATGGAAAAAACTTGAAGTTCCTGAGGCAAGTGAAAGGTAGAGGCTTTAGCAGAGGTCACAGATTATCTATTCTTGCTGTAGCCTAACGCTGCTCAAGATCTTTGTACAGAAATTGCTAATATGCACTTCCTTAGGATGGAACTTGGCATGTTATGTATAAAACACATCTTTGGGGTACCGATGGGGCAGTTAAGTATTCATTGGAAGGACTGATGCTGAAGCTCCAATACTTGGGCCATCTGATGTGAAGAGCTGACTCACTGGAAAAGACCTTAATGCTGGGAAAGATTGAAGCCAAAAGGAGAAGGGGACAGCAGAGGATGAGATAGTTAGATAGCATCACCCACTCAATGGACATGAGTTTGAGCAAACTCGGAGAGAGATTGGAGGACAGAGGAACCTGGTGTGTTGCAGTCCGGGGTTGCAAAGAGTTGGACACAACTTGGCAGCTTAACAGTAACAACATGGGGGTGTAGCTCCATCTCAATTTAAAAATCAGGCAAGGTATTGGAAGGGTTGCAATCCATTATTAGGGACTGGGAAAGTGATTCTCTAGTGGCTGCAAAGGGAATCTCTGAAATGGAGTCTCTGTCTCCAGTTTTCTTTGTTCTTGGATCAGTGATCCTAGTTTGAGTATTATTTTCCAATATTCTGAAAAGCTTGCAGCAATTTCAAAGCCATTTTTTAAAAACTCTGAAAGTCATGTAATTTTAAAAACTACTTTATTTGAGATCCAAAGAAGTTTTATGTTTAAAAAATAATTGTAAACTTACACAAATTTTTTAGGAGTTTGTGGCAGTAATCTGTAAGTTCTTCATATTTTATAATTTGACATCTTTCTTTTGCTTTTTCTTGTCATACATACTGCCCAATCCACTTCTCCTTTCTCACAAAAACAAAAACCTGGCCCAGATACCATCTTTTACGTTGATTTTTTTTCCCCCCCTAGTTTCATATATTACATGGAAATGAAGATATATTCTCCTAAAAAATTGTCCTTGGTTCTAGTTCAGAGCCAGGAATAGAAAAAATCATTTTACTTACTGTTGGATAGTTGACCAAGAGAGGTGGGCTCTTTTAGTTTTTTTTAAAAAATTACTATTTTTTGGTAGTGGGGTAATTTTTCTTTAGGCTCACAATTCATGTCTTGGATGTGATATATGTTGAAGATAACAAAAGTTATTTCTGTTGACATCAGATTTTTTACCTCTGCTACTTTCAGTTTGAGAAATTGGTATCATTTCTGCTTTTATAAAACATAGATCTCTCATGCTCTTTTTTAACAATACAAAGATGAGGTGATTCTTTGCAAATATTAACACACACTCTAAAAGAAACGTAAGACTTAGAAATGGCTTTTAAAATAGAGCTAATCAATAGCAAAGATTTTTGTGAAAACCTAGATTCTGGAAATAATTTTTTGGCAGTTCTGTGTTTCCTTAAGTATACTATTTTAATTGATGTTAAATCTGAGTGAATTGTTCGAAAATTAGAAGCACATTTTAATTATAAAGCTAAGGAGTGTAAGATTGGCTACATAAACTATTTCACTGTGATACAGTTAGAAACATCATGTGGTATGCATTCTTTATAGGGATCTTGTTTTTTTATAGAAAAGTATCCTTTTTTGCTAGTTTAAAACTCAGTAGAGTTTCCCTGCTGGTCCAGTGTTTAAGACTCCGGGCTTCCAATGCAAGGTGGGGGGATCCCTGGCCAGGGAATTAAGATCCCCCATGCCACATGCCACAAAAAGAAAAAAAGCAGAATTGTGCATTCCTAGACTACAGTTGCTCATGATGATTCAGGGTGTTTATTCCCCAAAATGATACTGGGTGGCTTTTAAACACTTAGATGTTAACTACTATAGCTAGTTTGGGCTGTGGCCTTGACTTAAGCTTTAGGAATAGGATTCTTGTCTTTCAGAGGGAGTTAAAAAAAATTTTTTTTTTCTTCCTCCCTCCCTTCTTTTCTCCAGATAGTAATAGATGAGGGTTAAGAGCTTAGAGGATCGACTAATGGGTATATTCTGAGTTCAGAGAACAAGTGTTTTTTTTGTTTTTGTTTTTTTTTGACTGGCTTCATCTCTAATGCATACTGTTTTATTAATTAGTGATTTCAGCAATCCTTTGTGTGCTCTCTGGAAATGACAGTTCTAGGTGTTGGCGATAGAAGTGAATGCAATAGACCAAAACAGATCTCTGGCCCCATGAAATTGACACACTAGTGTGTGGGTTGGAGATAAGTGGCTAAAAATGAAGAAGGGGAGGTAGGGTACAGTGGAGTGTTTCAGGGTTTGTAGAACTTGTGGTGCAGTTTAAGATAAGGTAATCAGAGGAGTTCTCACTCCAGAATGACATTTGAGCAAAGACCTGTAGGGGATATGACTGAATGAGTCATCCAGGCCAGAGCATTCTAAGTAGAGGGAACTACTATAGTCAGTCTTAAATCAGTGACCAGTGCTGTTGCACCTAATTTTATATGAAGTGTTTAAAAATAGACATTAAACAAATTAATTTTTTTCTTTATTTAGAAGTTTATTTTTTAATAGAAGGATAATTGCTTTAAAAGAAGTGTATTATTAATGCATCTTGAATACTAGTATAGGAGCTTAGCTTCTCAAAATGTGGTATGTGTATATAATTTCCATAGAAGGAATTCATAATCAGAGTAGAAGTTTGTGCTTTAATGGTGTTATCTTTGGTTGCAAAGTGTGCTCTAAAAGGCATATTTGTTGCCGGCACATACTGGTTGTTTTTCAGTCTTTGTAACTCTTATTTTTGTCGTTTTTGTTTCTCTTGATCTCTTAGTGGATAGAACTATACTGTTACCTCTGTGCAGCCAGGCTGAAACATCTGCAGTCAAGCCAGCTGTACTGCCTTGACATAGAATTTAGTGCAAGTGTTACAATGTCTTTATTCTTTGTTGAATTATTTCTTCAGGTGCATAGCTGAGTGCTTCTGTAGAAGTTCACCCTGTTAATTTTACATCAAAATTGGTAGACTGCTTTGATTCAGAATCTTGGTAATGTTATTTAAAAAAAAAAAAAAAGGCTTGTAGTTTGTAAAATAGATTGTTGAGTATCTGCATGTAGGTACCTCTGCCTCATTAGCTGTAACAAAATTTAAATGATCATGGTTGGCTTCGTAACCATGGTGGCCTCTCACCTGATAACCTGTTCAGAGAAAGGCTTTCAGTTTGTCGCTCATTTTATGGTGTGTGTTTAGGTTATATAGTAACATTTCTTTTCTTTTTTTTTTTTTGCTTCAGACTTTTTTGCTGCAAATGTATGCTTGTATGTGGGACTTCTGATACAGACTGGCACATGATTTCATCCTTGATGGACTTAGGACCAAATTATTGTGTTCTGATTCTGAAAAGGCTATTCTTTTGCGTGTTTTCTTAAAAATGAACATAATAGCTTGACCTTAAGATTTCTTTTCCAACTTCTCCATTTGTCTGTGTTACACATCTCTCCTGTAATTTCCCGAACTAAAAAATTTCCTCATAATTCACCATCTCCTTAAATAAACCCATCCTCCACCCCCAAACTGGTCAGCTGTTTCTTTACTGGCATACAGCCACTTCCCTAGTTCAGGCCCTTGGATTATTAAAGTACTTTCTTAGCTGAGTTCCTGTATTTTATCTGGTTACCTTTGACAGTTCACCTTGGAGTACAGATACAAGAGTAATATGCCTAAAAAAAAAAAAAAAAAACCTGGTTCATGGATCAGAAAGAAATGGCACCCATGTTAAATGAAAGTTCCTGTCCTTAGCTTTCAGAGTCTTTGTGACATGAACTCAGCTGTGTGTGTGTGTTTCTTTCACTTGATAGGCTAGCGCTTCTTGTGCCCTTTCTCCTGACATTGATTCTCATTCTTGACCACTCCCATGTTTTATTACTTTTGAAAATCTTTGGAAGTTGTAGTAGACTATTGCAATTGTATTAGTCTCTTCTGCTTATAACCAGTAAAGTATACAAGGTGATGTATGTCAAGCTCTCTAGCATAGTGTTTGACACAGAGCAGGCATTGAGGAAATTACTAAATTTGTTTTGAAGTCAGGATTTCTGCCTTACCCAATGTAGTGCTATAATAAGCACTTAAATATCTTGCTGACTTTTACAAAATGTAGAGTTGTTTCTTGGAAGAACGGAAGTGTAACATGTTCTAGATTCTAACTTGTGTCCCGATGCAGTGAAGATTGAAGAAGCTCTGTTGGGCACTTGGTTCTTGTTCATTAAGTAATATACACACACACTCACTCACTCTAGCATAGCTGTTATTTTCTTCATTGTTTGCTCTGTTGGTATTCTTCATAACTATTTTTAATATGTATTGCATGTCATTCTCTGGTGTGTTGTTACTTAATCGTTTTTTTCTGTTGTAACGTTAAGGTATTTCATTGTTTCTTAATAAAGTATTTTCTTTATTTTGGATAAATTATCTGAAGTGGAATTATTTTTTTAAAAACAAGAATAAAAGTATTTTAATTGTTGAAATACATTGGTACATTTTAGTGCTAAGTGGATGAAGGGGGTTATTGAGGCAAATGAGTGAATATTTATTGGCTCTTAGAATACAGTACGTTAAAAAAATGCCTATGCTCATGAAGTAGATCACAGATTTTTATGGGTTTGGTTTATTGGTACTTGATATCTTGTAGACCAGGTTTGCTCATAATGTTTTCCTTACTTGTTGAATGTCTTATGGAGATCTTTTCATTTTAATAGATAGTTTTGTTTTTAAAATACTATGCACATGATGAGAGCTTCAGTAGAAAAGAGAATATGATGAAAAATATGTCTGCCCATTGCAGACACACCTGTATCCTCTTCCCAGAAGCAGTCACTTGTCCAGCAGATGCATTTTTGTAGAGAGTCTCTGGACCTGTCAGTATATATATATCCTCTCCATTAAAAAAATTTTTTTTTTTTTTTAAATTTTTTTAGCCCAAAAAAATAAAGTCTGACACTGTTTCCACTGTTTCCCCATCTATTTCCCATGAAGTGATGGGACCAGATGCCATGATCTTCGTTTTCTGAATGTTGAGCTTTTTTTTTTTTTTTAAAATTTTTTATTCCTTTATTTCTCATGTGTTCCCCATCCTGAACCCTCCTCCCTCCTCCCTCCCCCTACCATCCCTCTGGGTCGTCCCAGTGCACCAGCCCCAAGCATCCAGCATCATGCATTGAACCTGGACTGGCATCTCGTTTTATACATGACATTTCACATGTTTCAATGCCATTCTCCCAAATCTTCCCACCCTCTCCATTAAAAAATTCACTTGCGTCAATTGCTATATTATGCACACTCTCTGCACTTTTCTTTTCAAAAACAATAAATTTTGGAGATCTTCCACATGCACTGTATTGGTAGTGTTTGCTAGGGTTACTGTAACAAAGTACCATACTCTGGGTGATTTAAACAGCAGAAGTTTATTTCCTTACAGTCCCTGAAGGCTGGGAGTTTAAAATCAGGGTCTGGGCAGGGTTGGTTTCTTCCGAGGGCCTCTCTTAGTTTATAGACGGCCGACTTCTAGTGTCTGCACTTGGCCTTCCCTCTAAGTGTCCCAGTCTTGCTATAAGGACACCACGTTAGATTAGGGCCCACCAATATGATCTCATTTTACCTTCATTATTTCTTTAAAAGCTCTGTCTCTAAATATAGTTGTATTATTTAAAAAATTTTTAATTTAAATTTTTAATTGGGGTATAATTGCTTTACAATGTTGTGTTAGTTTCTGCTGTACAACAGTGTAAATCAGCTATAAAGTAAAGTAAAAAATCACTCAGTCGTGTCCGACTCTTTGTGACCCGTGGACTGTAGCCTATCAGGCTCCCCCGTCCCTGGGATTCTCCAGGCAAGAACACTGGAGTGGGTTGCCATTTCCTTCTCCAATGCATGAAAGTGAAAAGTGAAAGTGAAGTTGCTCAGTTGTGTCTGACTCTTAGCGACCCCATGGACTGCAGCCTACTAGGCTCCTCCATCCATGGGATTTTCCAGGCAAGAGTACTGGAGTGGGGTGCCATTGCCTTCTCCAGTAAATCAGCTATATGTATACATATATCCCCTCCCTCTTGAGCCTCCCTCCCAACCCCCTCCATCCCCCCCTCCAGGTCATCATAGAGCACCGAGTGCATCTCCCTGTGCTCTACAGCAGCTTCCCGACAGCTGTCTGTTTTACAAGTGGTGTATATACATGTCAGTGCTACGCTCTCAATTCACCCCAGCTTCCCCTTGTGTCCAGAAGTCCATTCTCTACATCTGTCTCTCTTCCTGCCCTACAGATAGATTCATCAGTACCATTTTTCTAGATCCCATATGTATGCATTAATAGACAATATTTCTTTTTCTGACTTCACTCTGTATGACAGACTCTAGGTCCATCCACATCAACAGATGACCCAATTGCGTTCCTTTTTATGGATGAGTAATACTCCACATATGTTCAGTTCAGTTCGGTTCAGTTCAGTGTCTCAGTCGTGTCTGACACTTTGCAACCCCATGAACTGCAGCACGCCAGGCCTCCCTGTCCATCACCAACTCCCGGAGTTTACTCAAATTCATGTCCATCGAGTCAATGATGCCATCCAACCATCTCATCCTCTGTCGTCCTCTTCTCCTCCTGCCCTCAATCTTTCCCAGCATCAGGGTCTTTTCAAATGAGTCAGCTCTTTGCATCAGGTGGCGAAAGTATTGGAGTTTCAGCTTCAACATCAGCCCTTGCAATGAACACCCAGGGCTGATCTCCTTTAGGATGGACTGGTTGGATCTCCTTGCAGTCCAAGAGACTCTCAGGAGTCTTCTCCAACACCACAGCTCAAAAGCATCAATTCTTTGGCACTCAGTTTTCTTTATAGTCCAACTCTCACATCCATACATGACCACTGGAAAAAACATAGTCTTGACTAGTAGCCTTGACCTTTGGTGACAGAGTAATGTCAAGTCAGCCACTGTTTCCCCATCTATTTGCCATGAAGTGATGGGACCGGATGCCATGATTGTAGTTATCTGAATGTTGAGCTTTAAGCCAACTTTCTCACTCTTTCACTTTCACCAAGAGGCTTTTTACTTCCTCTTCACTTTCTGCCATAAGGGTGGTGTCATCTGCATATCTGAGGTTATTGATATTTCTCCCAACAGTCTTGGTTCCAGCTTGTGCTTCTTCTAGTCCAGCCTTTCTCATGATGTACTCTGCATATAAGTTAAATAAGCAGGGTGACAATATACAGCCTTGACGTACTCCTTTTCCTATTTGGAACCAGTCTGTTGTTCCATGTCCAGTTCTAACTGTTGCTTCCTGACCTGCATACAGGTTTTTCAAGAGGCAGGTCAAGTGTTCTGGTATTCCCATTTCTTTCAGAATTTTCCACAGTTTATTGTGATCCACACAGTCAAAGGCTTTGGCATAGTCAATAAAGCAGAAATAGATGTTTTTCTGGAACTCTCTTGCTTTTTTGATGATCCAGCATATGTACCACATCTTTTATTCATTCATTTGTCAATGGATGTTTAGGTTGCTTCCATATCATGGCTTTTGTAAATAGTGCTGTAGTGAACACTGGAGTATACATGTTGATTGTGTCAATTTACATTCCCACCAACAGTGCAAGAGAGTTCCCTTGTCTCCATGTCTGGTGCAGCATTTATTGTTTGTACATTTTTTGACGATGGCCTTTCTGACCAGTGTGAGGTGATACTTCCTTGTAGTTTTGATTTGTATTTTTCTAATAATGAGTGACATTGAGCATCTTTTCTTGTGCCTCTTGGCCATCTGTATATATTCTTTGGAAAAATGTCTGTTTAGGTCTTCTGCTATTTTTGATTGGATTATTTGTTTTTTGATGTTGAGTTGTGTGAGCTGCTTGTATATTTTGGAGATTAATCCTTTGTCAGTTGCTTCATTTGCAGATATTTTTTCCCATTCTGAGGGTTGCCTTTCATCTTGTTGACAGTTATATTCTGAGTTACTGGTGTTTATGATTTCAGCATATCAGTTTGTGGGGTGGGCACAATTTAGTCCATAACATTCACTATAGGTCATTCTTTTTAAATAGTTGCATGATATTCCCTTGTAATATAACCTGTTTTACCATTTCCCTGTTGGTGTGCATTTTGCTCCTGCAAGCAAGGCTGTGGTAAATATGTTTGTGCCTTCCTCTTTGCATACGTGGAGAACGTTTTAGAAATGGAACTGCCAGATCAAAGAATGTATATATTAAATTTTGGTAGGTACTGGCCTAGATGTGGGAGTCTTGTTCCTTATTGTTACTGATATTTTTTGAAAACAAAAATTTGCTTTGTGTATTATGTCATAATGTAAAAACCACATTTTATTTTCAAGGGTATATCATTGACTTTCACTTTACATTTTGATGGGGTATAAACACAACCCCCTATAGAAGACTGCTTAATCAGATTCTGAATTAACTGCTTATCTGGGTCATTTCAGGGCTTCCCAGGTGGTGCTAATGGTAAAGAACCTGCCTGCCAATGTAGGAGACAAGAGATGTGGTCGATCCCTGGGTTGGGAAGATCCCCTGGAGGAGGGCATGGCAACCCACTCCAGTATTCTTGCCTGGAGAATCCCCATGGACAGAGGAGCCAGGTGGGCTACAGCCCATGGGGTCACAAAGAACTAGACACCACTGAAGCGACTTTTGCACACAGCACACTGGGTCACTTCACAATGATAAAAAACATTCATATAAGTGCTGTACAGAGGAGTAACTCAGTTAATTATTACAACCTGTGGTGTAAGTACTATTTCTGTTTTTAATGGAGAAACAAGATCTTGAAGAGAGGTTAAGCTTGCCCAAAGTCACACAGGAAGGGAAATGTAAAATTCAGACTGAAAGTGAAAGTGTTAGTCACTCAGTTGTGTCCACTCTTTGCAACCCCATGGACTGTAGTCTACCAGACTCGTTTGTCCATGGAGTTTCCAAGGTAATAATACTGAAGTGGGTTGCCATTCCCTTCTCGGGGGGAATTTTCCTGACCCAGGTATGACACTCAGGTCTCCTGCATTGCAGGCGGTTTCTTTACCAGCTGAACCACCAGGGAAGCCCCCCAGATCCCTAGTGGGCTGCTTGACTTGAAAGATTTTGTGCCTGCCTCCTCTGTATTGCTTTCCTGGCTATGTTAGAGTCTTGCTAAATATTTGCTGCATGATTAATTGTTACTTTGCCAACAAAGGTTCGTCTAGTCAAGGCTATGGTTTTTCCTGTAGTCATGTATGGATGTGAGAGTTGGACTGTGAAGAAGGCTGAGCGCTGAAGAATTGATGCTTTTGAACTGTGGTGTTGGAGAAGACTCTTGAGAGTCCCTTGGACTGCAAGGAGATCCAACCAGTCCATTCTAAAGGAGATCAGCCCTGGGATTTCTTTGGAAGGACTGATGCAACAGCTGAAACTCCAGTACTTTGGCCACCTCATGCGAAGAGTTGACTCATTGGAAAAGACTCTGATGCTGGGAGGGATTGGGGCAGGAGGAGAAGGGGACGACAGAGGATGAGATGACTGGATGGCATCACTGACTCGATGGACGTGAGTCTTGAGTGAACTCAGGGAGTTGGTGATGGACAGGGAGGCCTGGCGTGCTGCGATTCATGGGGTCGCAAAGAGTCGGACAGGACTGAGCGACTGATCTGATCTGATCTGATCTGTCTCTTCTTTAAGAAAAGGCTGATTGCAGCCCTTTCTGTAACATTCAAAAGCTCTTGCTACAAATGTGACATTGGAATTTAAGGTACAAATGTGGCATTTAGTTTAAGATGTTCTTTGAGATCAGAGTGAGGGGATTTCAGAAAGGAAATCCTAACCTTGTCAAGTAGAAGCAAGGATTTTTCTTATATATAGTATTTAGATGGTTTCATTTCACAACAGTCGTTTCGATCTTTTTCATATGGCCATTTTGGTTTTTGCAGATTATAATTGGGGATAAAAGTAAGGTGCCAGATTAGGTGTTTACTCTGTACCAGGTGATAATCAATAGTTTTATACACATTGCTTTGTTTCTCTTGGTGGCAGTTTTATGAGTTAGATGTTATTGTAGAGAAAAGATATAGAAGTGAAGTAACTTGCTGGGATTACATACATTAAAATTTTGAATTCTAGCTCAGTACTGTATTAAGTGCCTTGGGAAGGAGATAAAAAAGTATAAGCCTAGGTTTTCCTCTCAGAGAGCTTAAGCTCTTTTAGAATAAACACAAACTTATGTGAATAAAAACAACATAATTAAGTGCTCAGTTGTGTTTTACATTTGTTCAGTGAGTATCTACTGTGTCCAGTATTGATCTATGTTCTGGGAATACAGCAGAGTCCCTGCCTTCACAGAGATTTCCTTATTTTTTACCTGTCTTCCTTTACTGCAATATAACATAAACAAGATAATGATAGATTATGACTATACTATAATGGAAATAAACAGGATAATACAATAGAAGTAAGGAGGGAGAGGGCTGGATAGTACTCTACATAGTGTATTTCGGGGAGAATTTTCTGAAGAGATGATTTGAGCTGAGATGTGAAGGATGAGAAGTCAAATGGTGTTGTGAACAGGGGAAGGACTATTTGGCAAGTATAAAGGCCTGTAGGCAGGACAGGACTTGACATGTTTGAGGAATATAGGGAGACATGTATAGCTAGAGCATGAAGAGTGAAAGGGATAGAGTATGAGATAGGAAACTTAAGAGCTAAGAAGGGCCTTGCCATGGAAGTTCAGAGACTTCGGGCAGTTTCTGATAGCTGCAATAGTTAGGGACTGTGTTTCAGATAAGGTGGGAATTGGGGATGGGAAATTAGGATAGAAACAGGATGAGTTGTAAGGCTAGACATCCAAGATTTGGAGAGATTTTATGGATAAAAACATAGACATTGAAATAAGCACCAAACTGTATTAGATAATTTAAATAATATCAGGCAACACGCAATTGATTAGATGGGCCGAGTAAGACGCAAACTTAGGTGAACAATTTCAGTCCTGTTTTGCTTAGGTTGCCAGACCTCAGAGCTGTAGCAAATTTAGACTTGAGATTTGGGATCTGTGAAATGCTGTCTTTTGTTATCTGATCTTTTGCAGGAAACTGAGGGGAGATTTGAGTGTGTTTTAATATCTCCTTAATTAAGAGGAACAGAATGCTGCTGCTGCTGCTAAGTCACTTCAGTCGTGTCCGAGTCTGTGCGGCCCCATAGACGGCAGCCCACCAGGCCCCGCCGTCCCTGGGATCCTCCAGGCAAGAACACTGGAGTGGGTTGCCATTTCCTTCTCCAATGCATGAAAGTGAAAAGTGAAAGTGAAGTCGCTCAGTCGTGTCTGACTCTTAGTCACCCCATGGACTGCAGCCTACCAGGCTCCTCCGTCCATGGGATTTTCCAGGCAAGAGTGCTGGAGTGGGGTGCCATTATAGGAAACTGCATTTAAGGGTGTCCGTACTAGTAATATTGTGAGGGAGGCTGTGCGGTGTCGGTGCTGATTTCCTTACTGTCTGTGTGTGCCACTAGGGTTATTGTCCCAAGCGGATGTGAACTTCGTTCCAGGCATGGGGGGCATGGCTATGTATAGGACAGTGCTCAGCACTTATTAAGTGTTTGTTGAATGAGTGAATAAATCTACAAGTCTTGAATATTTTGAGGGAAAATCTTACTGTAATTTCCCTTCTTTTCTAATCAGATTCTTAGTACTCTTATACATTTTTGCATACTCTTCAAATTTTCCGAAGTGTTTTGAAATATATTACACTCAGAAATTATATAGCTTAGTAGATACTTACTAATTGGACTACTTTTTTTTTTTTTTTTTTGAGTCACAAAGACAGTAAAAAATGATTACTTTGGCTAGCATCCCTTAATTTTTGGTAGTTTGAGGAAGGAAAACTCAGCAAGGTTCTAAAAATAAGGACTCCTGTTCTTACTGGATCAGACATTTCTGAATGAAGTCATTTTCAGAAACGAAGCTGACACAGCAGACTTGGAGCCCTGCTGAAAACATCCTTTTACCACACAGGATCATCATCTTTCATTGTATGAGTGCTGCTGTCAGCACTTTCCCCTGACAGTTGGTTTATTTGTTTGTTGTCTCAAGGACCCAGAGAACCTTAATTTGGCACCCGCTTCTCTACTGTCTCATGTAGGTTGTAGTTTCACAATATATATCAATTTCTTTCACAACTGGTAGAGAATGGAAGAATTGAGTAATTGCCTTAATGAATGCCTAATGTTTGCTTTTCAATACTTTGCATATGCTAATGCATCTAATTGTCAGCTGGAGAGATTAGAAATTTTGCAGCCATTTTGTGGGGGAGAGATACATGAAGAATTTGAGATGTTTTTGCCCAAAGATTCTTTTGTTTTATGTAACATCTGGAAAGTACATTTAGGAGAGGGGAGAAAAACCCATTATCTTTTCCAGCAATCAAAGGCTTTTGTAGTGTTACCACATTCTGTCCAAGTCTGTTTCCCTGATTTCTTTGACTAATTTTGGTGCGAATTTTACATATATCTGCCAATATCAAGTTAAACATTTGAGAGGAAAAAAGCAACAACAGGGCTCTCAGACATGTACCAGGAGACTTCATCCTTTAATTTATGGACTTAATTTTAGAGGTGAATAAGTAGAATTTGGGGGGAAAATAAGCGTACTCACAGCTATTTAGGGGCTTCCTTGGTGGTTCAGACTGTAAAGAATCTGCCTGCAATGTAGGATACCTGGGTTTAATCCCTGGGTCGAAAGATCTTCTGGAGAAGGGAATGGCAACCCACTCCAGTATTCTTGCCTGGAGAACTCCATAGACAGAGGAGCCTGGCGGACTACAATCCATAGGGTTGCACAGAGTCCGACATGACTGAGTGACTAATACTTTGACTTTCACAGCTATTTAAGGATAGGAGAACAAAATAAAGTTTGGTTTTTGCAAAAATAGCAGATTTATTAGCTTTATTTAAAGCAAAACAAATACGTTCTTATTTTTATTTTACCACCTTTCTTGATAAAGGATTCTGGCCTTCACTCATTTCTTCCTATTAGAACAGACACCTGGAAGATGGAACATAAACAATTGAAACAACCAGTCAGCTTTTAGGGAACATGTACTGGCTTGAGTGAGGAGATCAAGGTGTAAAAAATTTTGATTATTTCAGGAGGGTTTTCTGTAAAGAAAACTTTTGGATACTGCATAAGATATGAGACCTGGTAACCTAGCCTCTACTCTGTTAATTATTCTAAAAAATCATCTAATTGCTCTGTTATTTACTTCCACGACTTAAGTGCACAACAAAATCATTCTCATAGAGCTCAGTCAATTAAGTAAACAGGGTTGGGGATTTTATTTTACTCCCCTTAAAAGCTAACATGTTAGCCTTTTATTGTTTTACAGACGCTGGCAGAAAACATGGGTCAGAGACAACGAATATAATTAAGCCATAGCCAGCAGCAGGAGATGAGAGTGTTGTGTGCCACATCGTTTACCCCTAAGACTTACAGATGGGCTGTGCAGTGGGTTTGAGTCATAGCTGAGGAGCACCGAGCTTGGGGAACCTACTATCCAGTAGCATGCAGAAGGCCACCTTGCTCTTTGTCCCTGAGGGAGACTTTTCTGTACCCTTCAAGGTTGTTGGCTGCAAACATAACCCTGTGACATGGTCTGGATAGAGTGATCAGGGCCTTGCATCCTTAGCATACCTAGAAGATGCTTCGGACCACAAGAGACCTGTGAGGACTGTCTCTCCCTACACAGGGTTGTCTGCTTTTTACTAACAGAAAGTTACTTTATAGAATTCTGGTTTTAATTTATTGTTCAAATTGGAATGCACACATTTATTATTGAAAACTGAAGCAAACCATGTGATCATATTAAGCTTCTTTTGGATTTTGTTAGAGCAGATAAGTTTGAGCAGTAGTTGAATCATTTTGACCTTTTGAATGAGCACCAACGTTTTCTAAGATGATTCCTTGTTTACTTAGGACACTGAAAACAGATTATCAAGTTCAAAAAGAACTGTATTTATGTGACTTGTTATGTATTTGCCTGAATTCTGAAGAGTTGGGAAAGACAATGAGGCTACATGAGTGTTAACTGTCTGGCACTGGGGCACGTCCTTTGCGTTTAGGCCAGAATTATCTGCAAAATGATGGGAGATTCAGTTCATTAAGGAATATTCCAATTTTGAAGGAAAATCATATTCTTTATTTGGGTTCTTTTAAGTAATATTGGATGAATTCCTAAATTTAGTTTGAAACTGAGTGTCCCTTTCAAGGTCTTACAGTATATTGCTTGTTTTGGGGGAGAAAGGCATCTAGGGCGGAGGTGCAGTAGAGTTTCTGGGCAGATCTGCGAAAGGCTGTATGCACCATATTCTCCAAAAGCGACTGGATGTGACAGGAGAGACAAGTGGCACCAATTTATTTATTCTGTCTAATCCTGTAACCAGAGCAGCTGTGTCATCAGATATGTAAGGAAGGCTTGTTATTCAGGATTCTTATTCTCTTGATTCTTGATGCCTCTTTCCTGTATCTTAAGTATGAAAATGGGTTGCTTCAGGGAGAACTGTATTTCAGATGAAGAGTATTACTTTGGGTGTATTTTGTGTTAGTGTGAATGTAGTATTTTTTTCTGATATCACTTCTCTCAATTCCATTCTAACACTTAACTCCCAGAATTAGTGTAGACCCCACAGCTTAAGGGCTCAGCCCCACAAGACTGCCTCAGCTTCAGGCAGCAGCTGCAGATGGGGTGTCGAGGCTATCCACCCTGCTGCCTGGCTGATGGCAAATTTGGGATATGGGATACAGGTCCTCTCCAGACAGGCACTCTCCAGCACAATGTGGTGACTAACTTGGAAGCTCTCTTAAATCTTCTTGTTCAACAGTTTTCACAGATCTCAGTTTCTAGTGCCCTCCTCCCCATCCCCTATTGCTGAGGTTGACAGGTAGGGCTGAAAATTCTAACCCTCTCATTGCATGGCCTTTCTGATGAGCAGTCCCATCCCAAGGCTATCCAGGGGCCCCTTCCTAGTCAGTATTAGGACGGAGCTTATTATGAATGACAAAAGATAGTGCTATCATTTAGGGGAACTTCAAGGGTTTAGGAGTTCTGTGACAGGAATCCTGCACAAAGACTATTTTTACCACAGTGAATAGCAAAAATTAGACGTGGGTTTTATTCACACTGTTTACTGTTAATATTTCACATCGTTTTATAAGGGATATAATAATCTGAGAATACGTATTTTTTGCAAAGCATGCTTATTAGCAAATGCTCTTTGTGCCTTATGCCTTATGCCTAGAATGAACGATGGTGCATGGGAAGACAAGGCATCTGTGGCTCGGAGCTTTGTTCCCTTCCCCTGTGTGAATTCTTTTCCTCCGGGATTGCATTGTCTGGTGGAGTTTAGTTGGCATCTAGCTAATAATGGGAGAAGGCAATGGCACCCTACTCCAGTATTCTTGCCTGGAAAATCCCCTGGACGGAGGAGCCTGGTAGGCTGCAGTCCATGGGGTCTCGAAGAGTTGGACACGACTGAGCGACTTCACTTTTACTTTTCACTGTCCTGCATTGGAGAAGGAAATGGCAACCCACGCCAGTGTTCTTGCCTGGAGAATCCCAGGGACGGAGGAGCCTGGTGGGCTGCTGTCTATGGGGTCACACAGAGTCGGACACGACTGAAGTGACTTAGCAGCAGCAGCAGCAGCTAATAATGATGCTAAAGAGAGAGTTCCAAAGTCTCTTTATTTTTATTTAAATATTTATTGATTTGGCTGTGCTGGGTCTTAGTTGCAGCATGTGGGATCTAGTTCCCTGACCAGGCATCAAACCCAGAATCCCTGCACTGGGAGCTCAGAGTCTTAGTCACTGGACCACCAGGGAAGTCCCCCATTGTCTCTTTAAGTCTAGATAGAGCCCAGGAATCCCAGAAAACTAAAGGGACTTTAGTTTAGAGATTCTTGAAGGGTAATTTGAACTGCCAAAGCATTTAAGAACCTAAGAGAAGGGTTTTGGTGTGGCTGTCAGGAAGAGTGATAGATACTGGGAAGGAATGTAGATCACCTTATTTCACAATTTTTCTTCCTTAGGATTGGCAGTCATTTTTTGTGCCTAAGGTTGCTCAACGCCAACCAATTCCAAGTTATGGTACAAATGAACTTCATTATTAAAAAGAAAATAGTATTTAGCTGTTGGTGCAAAATGACTTCTAGCCACTCTGGATAGCAGAATGGTAAATTGGTACCACATAGCCTCTTTGGTGTTACAGTGATTTGACATGGCTTAAATAGAGAGTTAGCATAAGATCTACCAACATGTCTGGCCGAGTTTGCTCCATGTTGTTGAAGCTGCCATTATGTATGTTGCAAAAACAGTCTCTCCCCTGGTCCCTTACTTCCTTCCCATCTGTGGGTCATCTGGTGACATTTTAATACATGATAATATTACATGTCAAATGCTTTGCAGAATAGTCCTAATTAAGTTGGAACTTGACTCTGAAATGACCACCTTTGTAATGATAACTCTAAATTTGACTACATTTGTAGTAAAAACTTCACTCATTTAAGACTAGGTGTAAACATTTACTAAGCATTTATTGGAGGCCAGGCACTTTTACTTCTTTACATATATTATCTTCTTCATTCAACTTTATGAGAGTGGTATTATTATTTTCATTTTTTAGATAAGTGAAAACAGCAGTTAAATAGCTTGCCTAAGGTAACATAAGCTAGAGTGGTAGAGCCAGTCTGACTTCTCAACCAGTGCTCTTAGCTGGGGTCGCACAACCGGTTTCTGATAGATTGCTGAACTGTCAGGTTAGGAAGCCTAAGAAAAGGAAGATTTGTGAGTATAGAGATAGAAAGGGGAAGAGCGAACTCTATCTTACAAATTCTCGCTTCCTTTCTCCCCAGTAAAGATTGAGTGGTTGTCTGCAGGGTGAAGAAATAGGAAATGAACTTAACCCCGCTTCCTTGCTCCTCCTCTAGCTTCCTCTGCCTAATGCTGGCAACTGTCATATACGTGCCACTTCATTTGTAGTGATCATGTTTGTTTTTATTAATGTCACCTCTCAGGAGAAATTGGTAGAGTGTATAGAGTTTTAGAGCAGAACCTTGACAGGCTGCTTGGGCTTAAATTCCAGTTCTGCCATTTACTCAGAGAAGGCGATGGCACCCCACTCCAGTACTCTTGACTGGAAAATCCCATAGATGGAGGAGCCTGGTAGGCTGCAGTCCATGGGGTCTCGAAGAGTTGGACACGACTGAGCGACTTCACTTTCACTTTTCACTTTCATGCATTGGAGAAGGAAATGGAAACCCACTCCAGTGTTCTTGCCTGGAGGATCCCAGGGACGGGGGAGCCTGGTGGGCTGCCGTCTATGGGGTCGCACAGAGTCGGACACGACTGAAGCGACTTAGCAGCAGCAGCAACCATTTACTGGCTCAGTCATCTTGATCTAGTTACTTAACTTCACTGAACCCTCCTTTTCTTACCTGTGAAACAGTGATGTATAGTACATACCTCAGAGTTGTTGAGAGGATGGCATGTACAGATATGTGTAATATGTTTAGAACAGTATGTGACGCAGAGTAAGTGCTATATAAGTGTTGGCACTGGCACTGTTATTTGAGAACACTTAGGTTGAACCAGTATTAAAGCACCTCTGAAGTATCTTGGTTCATGATCTCTCAGTATCCAACATGAGTTTTGTGTTACTAAATACCTGGTTGATACAGATAATTTACAGTGATTAATTTGGATTCTACTTTTAAGAAACTCACTTCTTGGAGATTTAAATGCCTGTAGTGTTTATTTTAGTTTGCATTCTTTTGTTACTGGTAGTTTTTGTCTGGTTATCATATGTGGTTGTGGTTCTCGGACTTCTCTGTATATGAGAGTTAAATAGGGAGGATTGAGATCTGGTTTATAAGATTTGAGGTGATGGTCCAGGAATCTGAATTGATAACAAATTCATTTCGGGTAATCCTGACTGTGATTGCTTGAGGTAATAGTTTTGGAATTGCTGATTTAGAGGCTGAATTCAAGTATAACAGTAAAAAGAGATTATATAAAACATATTAACAGTGTGAACATTGATAAACAGAAACCTCATTTAAGCTGGAGTCAGGCTTCCCAGGTGGTGCTGAATTGAAGTGGAAGTCACCTCTTTGTGACCCCATGGACTCTACAGTCCATGGAATTCTCCAGGTCAGGATACTGGAGCAGGTGGCCTTTCCCTTCTCCAGGGGATCTTCCCACCCACCCCAGGGATCAAACCCAGGTCTCCCATATTGTAGGGGGATTCTTTACCAACTGAGCTTTCAGGGAAATCCCAGGTGGCACTAGTGATAAAGAATCCACCTGCCAGTGCCGGAGATGCAAGAGACACAAGTTCGAGCCCTGGGTCAGGAAGATTCCCTGGAGTAGGAAATGGCAGTCTACTCCAGTATTCTTGCCTGGACAATTCCACGGGTAGAGGAGCCTGGTGGGATACACTCCGTAGGGTCTCAGGCTACAGTCCATGGGATCGCAAAGAGTTGAACACGACAGCACGTACTGCAAGGAGATCCAACCAGTCCATCCTAAAGGAAGTCAGTCCTGAATATTCATTGGAAGGACTGAAGCTGAAGCTGAAACTCCAATACTTTGGCTACCTGACATGAAGAACTAATTCATTTGAAAAAACCCTGATGCTGGGAAAGATTGTAGGCAGGAGGAGAAGGGGACGACAGAGGATGAGATGGTTGGATGGCATCACCGACTCAATCGACATAAGTTTGAGTAAACTCCAGGAGTTGGTGATGGACAGGGAGGCCTGGAGTGCCGCAGTCCATGGGGTCGCAAAGAGTCTGACACGACTGAGTTACTGAACTGAACTGAGCACAGCAGCAGGTGAGCAGAAGGGGGAGCTCTCACACCCTACCACTAGATTTTAATTGTCCACCTGGAAATTACTTTTGTATCTCCAGCAGGGAGAAGGTAAAATAACTGGCTGTTTTATTGTTTTAGATGAACAGTTGTCAGATTTTCATCAGTTTGCATGTGGGCAATGATGATTTGTAATCCCAGGGGATCTTCCTGACCCAGGGGTGGAACCCAGGTCTGCTGCATTGCAGGCAGATTCTTCACCATCTGAGCCAGGAGGGAAACCTGACTGGGTCTGTTCCCATACCAAAATTATATTGTTTTGTTTTAAAACTCCATTAAAAAAATTATATCTATTTGTGTGACTGTGCCAAGCCTTGCCTGTGGCATGTGGGATTGTGTGATCTTTCATTGTGGCATGCAGGATCTAGTTCCTCGACCAGGGATCAAACCCAGGCCCCCTGCATTTGAAGTATGGAATGTTAGCTGCTGGATCACCAGGGAAGTCCCCTAAAATATATTGTTAACACCTGTTAAGTAACTTGGTTTTAAGGACTGCTCTGTAAATAGAGAAAAGTGCAGGAAATACAGAAAGAAATAATATGGGAGTCTTCAGGAGAAGAAGAAATATTTGGGTGGATTTCCTGTTGTTTTGTGTGTCATTCGCTATTAATAAATAACAGCAAATATAATCAGTTTATTTTAGCCTGTTTTTGATGTGTGTGTTTTGGGTAAAGTGTGAAAAGTTTTGGTTAGGTAAGGCAATGCCAAAAAATGCTCAAACTACCGCACAATTGCACTCATCTCACATGCTAGTAAGTCAGTTCAGTCACTCAGTCACGTCTGACTCTTTGCGACCCCATGAATCGCAGCACGCCAGGCGTCCCTGTCCATCACCAACTTCCGGAGTTCACTCAGACTCACGTCCATCGAGTCAGTGATGCCATCCAGCCATCTCATCCTCTGTCGTCCCCTTCTCCTCCTGCCCCCAATCCCTCCCAGCATCAGAGTCTTTTCCAATGAGTCAACTCTTCGCATGAGGTGGCCAAAGTACTGGAGTTTCAGCTTCAGCATCATTCCTTCTAAAGAAATCCCAGGGCTGATCTCCTTCAGAATGGACTGGTTGGATCTCCTTGCAGTCCAAGGGACTCTCATGCTAGTAAAGTAATGCTCAGAATTCTCCAAGCCAGGCTTTAGCAATATGTGAACCGTGAACTTCCTGAGGTTCAAGCTGGTTTTAGAAAAGGCAGAGGAACCAGAGATCAAATTGCCAACATCTGCTGGATCATGGAAAAAGCAAGAGAGTTCCAGAAAAACATCTATTTCTGCTTTATTGACTATGCTAAAGCCTTTGACTGTGTGGATCACAATAAACTGTGGAAAATTCTGAAAGAGATGGGAATACCAGACCACCTGACCTGCCTCTTGAGAAATCTATATGCAGGTCAGGTAGCAACAGTTAGAACTGGACATGGAACAACAGACTGGTTCCAAATAGGAAAAGGAGTACGTCAAGGCTGTATATTGTCACCCTGCTTATTTAACTTATATGCAGAGTACATCATGAGAAACGCTGGACTGGAAGAAACACAAGCTGGAATCAAGATTTTCAGGAGAAATGTTAATAACCTCAGATATGCAGATGATACCACCCTTATGGCAGAAAGTGAAGAGGAAGTAAAAAGCCTCTTGATGAAAGTGAAAGAGGAGAGTGAAAAAGTTGACTTAAAGCTCAACATTGAGAAAATGAAGATCATGGCATCTGGTCCCATCACTTCATGGGAAATAGATGGGGAAACAGTGTCAGACTTTATTTTTTTGGGCTCCAAAATCACTGCAGATGGTGACTTCAGCCATGGAATTAAAAGACGCTTACTCCTTGGAAGGACAGTTATGACCAACCTAGATAGCCTATTCAAAAGCAGAGACATTATTTTGCCAACAAAGGTCCGTCTAGTCAAGGCTATGGTTTTTCCTGTGGTCATGTATGGATGTGAGAGTGGGACTGTGAAGAAGGCTGAGCGCCGAAGAATTGATGCTTTTGAACTGTGGTGTTGGAGAAGACTCTTGAGAGTCCCTTGGACTGCAAGGAGATCCAACCAGTCCATTCTGAAGGAGATCAGCCCTGGGATTTCTTTGGAAGGAATGATGCTAAAGCTGAAACTCCGTACTCCAGTACTTTGCAAAGAGTTGACTCATTGGAAAAGACTCTGACGCTGGGAGGGATTGAGGGCAGGAGGAGAAGGGGACAACAGAGGATGAGATGGCTGGATGGCATTACTGACTTGATGGACATGAGTCTGAGTGAACTCAGGGAGTTGGTGATGGACAGGGAGGCCTGGCGTGCTGCGATTCATGGGGTCACAAAGAGTCGGACACGACTGAGCAACTGAACTGAATTGAACAGTCTACTAAAAAGAGAAGAAAGTGCAGTGCTAGTTTTGCGCCTTTGGATGAAAACAGGTGTGATGGGATTGATTTAACTGGCATACTTGGTAGAGGAATTCATATATATTGAGTATGTGCTAGGAGCCAGGTTCTTTAATATTACTTAATCTTTATAACTTTGCAAGGTGTTGGTTTAAATTATAATTAGTTCTGTTTTTAAATGTGAAAATTGAGGCAAAAAGAGATTTAAGAAATTTGCCCAGGTCACTAGTAAGTGCTGAGCAGAGATTAAAACCGAAGGTTTTTCTGATTTCAGAGTTAGGAAAATTATTGTCATTCTATATATTAAGTTTATGTAGCTTGGAAATTCTTTCTAGCTTACTAAGCAGGACACGAAAGAAGGGCCTGATTGGTTTGGGGGCTGTTTTTCCTGCTCAAAAAAGATCCAGACTTCTACAAGTTCTCAAAGCAGTAATGTTTAGTGATCTGGCCAAACTATTTGTGATCCCATTTCTCTCACATGAATTCCAGTCTCCATTATCTTTCAGTGGAAAAGCTTAAAGATCTTTCTCAGATAGTGATTTTGTTCTTAACAATGCAGAGGTATTTTTAAAAATTATATTCAGAGGATAAGCCTAATTAGCCAATTTGAAATGTTGTTACCTTGTTTCTAAACTTACACTGTAGACTTACTCTAATACAACTTGTGTTGTATGTTTTGCTCAACACTTACGTTTCCTGGTGGGCATTTTTAGCATTTTCTTACACTTAATGGTATCAGAGACAGCGGTACCACAATTTAGGTTTTCACCATACAAAGAAGGCTTCCCAGATGGTGCTTGTGGTAAAGAAGCTGCCTGTCAGTGCAGGAGACATAAGAGACACCGGTTTGATCCCTGGGTTGGGAAGATCCCCTGCAGTAGGAAGTGGCAACCCTCTCCAGTATCCTTGCCTGGAGAATCCCATGGACAGAGGAGCCTGGCGGGCTAAAGTCCATAGGGTTGTAAAGAGTCAGACACAACTGAAATGACTTAGCATGCATGCAGTATATAAGAACCAGTATCCTAAATCTGTTATTTGTGAAATGTCTGTCCTGAAGACAGTTCATTTTGATAAATTTCCTGATATACCTATAATAAAAAAAGAGGAATTCATCTTGAATTAGATTTAAATGTTTCTCTTTTAATACATTTATTAATGATAGCTTCTTTTTTCTTTGGAATATTGTAGGCCAGCTTTAACCTTCTCCGTCATAGCTTGTGATAGTTTGTGACTTAGCAATGTGGCAGTGGTATTTGTGTCTTTAGTCATGGAAACTTTTTCTTTATTTCTAGAGAATTTTAGTGAAAATTTTAAGAAATGTTAGCTCTTCCTTTATGAGAAGTTTCAAGTTTAGAAATGGCCTGATGATTTTGTATTTGCTAGGTTGTATGAGTTATAAGTCTTAAAAGTGAATACCATAGGTAGACTGAAGATAAGGATCATCATATTTAAGGATGACAGTTTTAACCACAGTTAAAATTTAACAGTAACATTTATATTAACAATAGTATTTATCTTAGCTGTTTTTAAGACAAAGTTCAAAAGTGGTCAAGTTTACTATAAAGTTACTTGATAAATCCAAATATTACTATTTTAGTAATTGTAAGACTATATTGTCTACACTTAACATCTCTAATTTAGGATGTATTTTAAAAATTGTTGTCTTAGGGTCTGTGAAATACGGAGTTTAAGGTTTCAGTTCTGCTGCTGTAACTGAGAAGTCCAAAATACTAGGGACTTAATGAAGGCAAAGTTTCTTTCTCCTGTAAAAGTCCTGGAAGGTAAAGTCCTGGAAGGTAATGCAGGGCTGGCCTCTCCTATGGTGTTACTTATCCTTAGCTATAATTTCTGTCTTCTGGTTCACTGTGACTGCTTTCACATCTGTTATGATGTATTCTAGCCTACAGGCCAGGTGGGACAGAGAAACTATTTCCCTTGTTTTTAAGGCTGGTCTTGAAAATTACATGCTTTGCTTCCATCCCCATTTGCTTGAACTTTGTCACATCTAACTGCACAAGAATTTAGGAAATGTTGTCTTTACTAGGAGCCATGTGCGCCAGTAAAATTCTTTTACTAGAGAAGAGAAGAGCAGTTGCTAGCAGTCTCTGCCACCTTGCTCAAACCTTACTTTCTGGCCTGTGTTTATGATTAAACTCTATGTAAAATGAAATTACCCATAATGGTCATGAGACATGGAAGATGCAAGAACTGAACTTGAAATTTATTTTTAGGAAGATAATTCTGTAGGATGATCAGAAGTCTCTGCTTACCTTTTTTTCCTTCACTCTGAATTGGAAATAAATTTTACAGAAGACCTTGTGTTTTAGCAGTCCCTGGTAGCTCAGCTGGTAAAGAATCTGCTTGCCATGCAGGTAGACCCCAGTGTGATCCCTGGGTTGGGAAGATCCCCTGGAGGAGAGCATGGCAACTCACTCCAGTGTTCTTGCCTGGAGAATCCCCATGGACAGAGGAGCTTGGTGGGCTACAGTCCATGGGGTTGCAAAAGAGTCAGACATGACTGAGCAACTAAGCACAGCACATCCTGTTTTTCAGAGGTGGATTGAGGAACCATGAGAAGACAGCTATTCCTGTTTTCTCTTCTTGCTTTTATTAATCAGTAGAAGACATTCTTCTAGAATAATTCTCTAGAATTAATTTAGTACTTGGTGTAGTGTGATTATTTCGATAAATAATTTGATTTAGTTTAGGAGTCAAGATCCTTAACCTAGTATGAGTATGCTAGTGCATTGTTCTCTAGTGCATTACAGGGAAGAGAGAAAGATAAAAAAGGAGGTTAAATACAGAGAAGTGCAGTCAAGATGATTTTGGTGAAGAAAGGAAGAAGGTATATTTCCTGTATGTTACCCATTCCTCATATATATACAGAGATACTAACAGGCAGAAAGTGAAGAGGAACTAAAAAGCCTCTTGATGAAAGTGAAAGAGGAGAGTGAAGAAGTTGGCTTAAAGCTCAACATTGAGAAAACGAAGATCATGGCATCCGGTCCCATCACTTCATGGAAAATAGATGGGGAAACAGTGGAAACAGTGTCAGACTTTATTTTTCTGGGCTCCAAAATCACTGCAGATGGTGACTTCAACCATGAAATTAAAAGACACTTACTCCTTGGAAGGACAGTTATGACCAACCTAGATAGCCTATTCAAAAGCAGAGACATTATTTTGCCAACAAAGGTCCGTCTAGTCAAGGCTACGGTTTTTCCTGTGGTCATGTATGGATGTGAGAGTTGGACTGTGAAGAAGGCTGAGTGCTGAAGAATTGATGCTTTTGAACTGTGGTGTTGGAGAAGACTCTTGAGAGTCCCTTGGACTGCAAGGAGATCCATTCTGAAGGAGGTCAGCCCTGGGATTTCTTTGGAGGGAATGATGCTAAAGCTGAAACTCCAGTACTTTGGCCACTTCATGCGAAGACTTGACTCATTGGAAAAGACTCTGATGCTGGGAGGGATTGGGGGCAGGAGGAGAAGGGGACGACAGAGGATGAGATGGCTGGATGGCATCACTGACTCGATGGACGTGAGTCTGAGTGAACTCAGGGAGTTGGTGATGGACAGGGAGGCCTGGCGTGCTGCGATTCATAGGGTCACAGAGAGTCGGACACGACTGAGCAACTGAACTGAACTGAACTGAAAGTCATGCTTAAGAGTTGTGGAGGTTACTATAGGAGCATATAGGCCTGGCATCTAATTCTGTTGACATTTTTATGTTAATAAGGTGGCATCTCTAGCTAACAAGAAATTGTAATCCCTTCAGATTTATAAGAAAAAGAATTTAATCTTAAAAATAGATATATAGGTAGTGCTGTTCTTTATTCTTTCAGAAAAACTTAAGATTTTCACTAAGATGTCATATATCCCAGTTGCATAGATGTCAACATGTTGGGGTAAAATGGCTGGTAACAAGTGTAAGGAACCTTTGGTAAAGATATGTTCTGATTTTAGAAATGCTTAAGTTTAAAAACAAGCATCTCAGAATTGATAAAATTAATAAATCTTGGTGTATTTGTAATTATTAGTGTCTTAGAATGGAGGACTATAGTAAAAGAAGCTATAGTAATTCTATCTGTTTATAAGTTAGAATGCTTTAGAGTGATCATTTTAAAAGTCTAGATTTTGATCTCTTTATGCCATAAATATTGAATTAGTAGCTTGACAGCTTGGTGCTGAAACAGCCACTGAGACCAGGGATCACCCTGATCTTTGTCCAGTTCTTCATGCCTATCTATCATGTGGGGCAGGTGATGGTGCTCTGCTGCTTATTGGTTATGCCTGAGTAACCATCTTCGATGGGGTAAAGGGACCATTCTTTGAAGCAGTGGCCTTTTTTTTGCAGTCTAGTACACATATATGTGTATTCACGCATGTGGGGCCACATACAACTGAAGGAAAAGTTGCACAAAATAACACTTGACATATTAAGTGGGATTCATTCTGAAATAGCATCTTCTCTTTCATTATAAAAAGAACTGTGCTGCTGTTTATATTCTTTTTGATTTTTTAAGAAAAACACTTAAGTCAAAACAACCAAGGATCAGAAACTTAAGAAAATTGACTCCTATTTGCAAAATCACTGTTTCTCTTCTTTGGTTCTCCTAACGCTGGTAGTTGAGGTGCTGATTCTATTATTGCTCTGAATGTGTGAGTCTGTTGCTAATTGAAGTAAAACAGTATATATGTAAGTACAAATAATTGAGAGAAGTATTTTTAATCTTTTTGTAGGTCATCATCAAATTTGAAATATTTAAAGTGGATACAAAACTGTTTCAGCGATGCAGACAATTAAGTGCGTTGTTGTGGGTGATGGTGCCGTTGGTAAAACATGTCTCCTGATATCCTACACAACAAACAAATTTCCATCTGAGTATGTACCAACTGTAAGTATAAGGCTTCCATCTGTTAGTGAAATGTATTATAATTTGATATCCTTTTGAAAACTTTCTCTGTGTGTACTGAAATTTTTCTGTTGTCTGCCTTTGTTTCCTGTTTTTAAAGATCTTGACTTCTCATGGGTAAATTATGTACACTTTAAAATTAAACAGCTGAAAAATCAGTGGAAAGTCAGAAGGGGTGACAGAAGGGTTTGCAAGAAGTGCTGGGAGGCAAAACTCCAGTAGACAAGCTTCTAAAGAGTGGTGGTCTCAGTTTGGAGAAGTATGCACTACATCTTGGAATGAGGTGACTTTTTTTTTTTGATATCTTGGCCAATGATTAATCAGTGCTTGGAGTTCTTTGGGATGATTTTGGGGGGGGCCTTGTGACTTCAGGGAAAGTAGTGTGTGTCTGTGTATTCTCCTTAGGGAATAGAAGGAAAGCTTATGGAGCTGTTGTCCTTGCAGTAATGGTGCTCTAGATTGGCTTTTAGAGGTAGAGAAGACCTGTTTTTCTTAGGAGAACATCAACAGAAGCCTATGGAGGTTCTCTCGCACATAATGCTTTTTATCAGCTCCTTAGAAGAGTAGAAGGAAAATGGGGATAACAGAGATCATGAAGTTGGAGAGAGTGAGTTATTTAGAGTAACACTCATTGTGAATATGTTTGGGGATCCAGTTTTATCCCAGGTTGGTTGACCAATCTAGTTGTATAATTATGTTAAAGATAGATGTCCATTCTGTGATGAGAGAGGAGCTAGTGTTGGTTTGGCCTGGCAGCAACCACCTCTGTTAAGTGAGCTATTTTAGAGGTTATAGAGCACCTATGTATGATTAATATGGGATTAGTATTGTTTGGAAGTGAAAAGGAAGAAAATGTACGATTACTTCAGATTAATCTTCGGAGATGAGAGTATTTTTCAGAGGGTGGTGACAGGTTAAAGGTTTGGTAATTATATTTGATTGTAATTGACAGTCTGTAATGTCCCAGGGCAGATAGTGATTGAAGTAGGCCCAGGTTATAGGAGGAAAAACTAGGGTTTCTTGAAGGGGGAGAAATCATATTTATAAACATGAATATTTTTGAGTTGGCCCATGTGGAGATATCTGGAAGTAAAAGAAGTTCTGAGGCTGAAAGGGACTCTTAGGGACCATTAGAGATAGATCAATTTTGTGGATCTTGAGTGAAGGCTATCAGAATGTTTGTGTTCCAGTTTCCATTTAAAGTTATTTTCATACAAACGTGATTTCTGAGTCTAAGTGTTTAAGGAGAGCTTGTGGGTGTTTTATGTATGTGTTTGTGTGTAGATCTCTGGAAAAGGATTAGGTATGACTTAACCTAAATGAGAGCTTAACCATATTCTTTTTACTTCCTTGTTCTTGTTGTCAAGAACTGAGTTTCCTTTTAACTGCTACCTCTCCCAAGCCCTTTTTTCCAGTCTATTCTTTTTTTTTTTTTTTAACATTTAAACAAGCTCCCAACAATCCAGTCCGCTAAAACGTGAATCAGAGAATTGGTGTTAAGCAGAGCTGATATTAAAATGTACCATCCTTCTCTTGGCTGGAAAGCCTTGCTTTTCAATCGTAAATTATTAATAATTCAGAGGAGTCCATGAATTAGTGTTGGGTCTTTTTTCATTTCATTCATTTTTTCATTTTTCATTTGTTGGAACTTTCATTTAGTTACCTCTCATTTTTACAAATTACTTAGTACAGCCTATATATATATATTTGTATATACTGAGTTTGTTTGTTATGGCTTTTGCAGTCTATTTACAAGAGGTATACCCTATTCAGTTTCCTTAAGTGTATACACACACACACACACACACCTGTATACTATCCTTAAGTATACTCAGTTCAGAGAAGGTATCTCAGGTCATGTGGTGTGTACCCAGTAATGTGAGTTTTATTCGTGAAGTCCCAACAAAAGACCTGCCAGCCTTTTTGGACACTTTCCTTGAGTAACTTGAGGGGACCTATATTTTTCTCTAACTGGGCATATTTGCAACAAGGCTGCTCTTGTCTTGAACCCTGAAAGGAAAAAGATTATCATGGATCTAGGAGATTTTAATTCTATATTAAAAGGAAATGGCCTGTGAAGAATAATTTCTTAGAAATTAGATTGAAAATTTAGGTAAACTTTAAATTACTGTCTGGAAAGTTTCAAACTTGAATTGTATCATTTCGTATAGCCAGGGGACTCCACTCCTGTCATACCGCTAACCCTTTTGTGGCTTTTTATCTGGGCAGTTGGGGTAGAGCAGACATACCAGAATGCATCTTCTGTCACTTTTTTTTTGAAGAAATGTTAGGTCATGCAAGGGCTTAGTTGGCACGATTGGTCATAGAAGAAACATGGACTGAGAGAGGATTGAGTCTTGGGAAGGAAACTTTGTTTTAGCTTGAGTTGTCCTGTCCTGTTTTGACCATCCCCTTGCACACTAACAATGTCATATTTTTCTGTTTTAGGTTTTTGACAACTATGCTGTCACAGTTATGATTGGTGGGGAGCCATATACTCTTGGACTTTTTGATACTGCAGGTGAAAAATTGATGTCTTTTATAATGTTTTTGTCTGTAACTGTAACACTTGGTGGTTGTCTTTTTTCAGATATTTTGGGAAACTAGAGTATTAGCAAACCATTTCCTTTTGTTGATAGCAGGATTGAATATTATGGTGGTCAATGCTTGTCCAAGAAGCAGTCCCAGACCTGGAATGGCAAATAGGTGTCTGGAGTACCCTGACTGGATGGTGTGGAAGGAGGCCAAGTGGGATGAGAGCAGAGTCCATTAGACGGGCTCTGCTATCACTCTCATATTTGAAGACTTACTTAGTCTTTAGTATATGTGTCTGTATATTATATATATAGGTAGCTTCTATATTATCATATTATAGCTTGTTTTATATTACATTTGAAAAATTTTTGGGGGCAAACCGGTGTCTAGCTCACAGTATTGATATTTGCAGTCAGCTTTTCAAATTTAAGGAATAAATTTCTACTTTATTTACAGTTTCTCAGTGTTTTTTCCTTATTTTAACAGTAACTGCACATCTAAATCTCTGACTTGTATTATTTCTGTTATCAGTTCAGTTAGGCGAAAGAAACATTCAGAAATTTGTTTTGGTATGTAGGAATTCTAGCCTCTTGGCTTTTTATGAGTTATCCTCTCACTGCCTGCTAGATGACATATTGCTCTTACAGAGTATATCATACTGCCCACTTTCAGGAACTGTCTAGATTTAATTGGGAGGGTGAAATGGAGAGACAGTAGTAAACAGTTAAGTTTAGAGACTTTCTAATGGTGTATTAGACCTTGAAAATTTTTATGAATTAAAAATTCGAAGAGTAATGGTATATTAGAGGAGACTTGGAAGATGGACAGAGTAAGATAATGACCTACATCTCATGGTTGGTGAAGGATTTTTTTGTTTTTGTGTGCTTTCGGAGGCAATCTGTATACAGAGAAAAGACAATTTATGGCTATCTGAGGTTGAAAATTAATTTTAAACTTTATTTTCAAATTTCAAAACTTATTTTTTATAAACCTTTATGTCTTAATCATTTTTTAAAAATCTTTTTTGAGGTATAGTACAATAGAATTCACTCATTTTAAGTGTTCAGTTTGGTTATTTTTGCTGACTATAGTTGTGGTGGTGGTGTTTTTGCTCAGTCTTGCCCGACTCTCTTGCAACCCTATGCACTGTGGCCTGCCAGGCTCCTCTGCCCATGAGATTTTTCCAGGCAAGAATACTGAAGTGGGTTGCCATTTCCTTCTCCAGAGGATTTTCCTGACCCAAGGATTGAACCTGCCCACGACTCCTGCATTGGGAGGCAGACTCTTCACTGCTGAGCCACCTGGGAAGCCCATCTAGTTGTGTAACTGCCACAATAATGAAGATATGTCATTCTAGGGTTTCCTGTGCCTTTACAGGCAGTCCCTTCCTTACAGGCAGTCCCTTCCTTTGACCTGGCCCCAGGCAACTGCAGATCTGCTTTCTGTCAGTGTGGTTTCTCTTTTCTAGAATTTCATATCATTGGAACCATATGATCCGTAGCCTTTTGTGTTTTACTTCTTTCACGTAGCATACTTTTTTTGAGATTCATCTGTTATGTTTATCAATAGTTTGTTTCTTTTGTATTCAGTTTATAAATATAGCACAGTTTGTTTTATCCATTTATCCACCAATAACAAGTTGATGGTTTGGGTTCCGTTTTTAAGCTATAATGGATAATGGTGCTGTGAACATTTATATATATATGTCTTTGTATGGTCACAGCTTGGAAGTGAGTAAGCCTTTACATTTATTAATAGTTACACAACTTATTACTTCTTTTTATTAAAACATCTATTTTAACAAATCATTCTCACGGTTGCCCAGGGTCCTTTGATTAATATTGGTTTATTTAACTTGGGTTGGTCAGACTTTAATCCTAGTCAGCCTCATTTACAACTGTTAAGTTTCTTCTAGCACTTTAGATTGCATGTATAAACTTAAAATACTCAGCTTTTGTTTTAAGTGATTCAGTTTGCTTGACATGACAAGTGAAACATTCCCAAGTGTTTACGTACATAACTGGAATAAACCTGATAACTTATGATTTTCTGTATTTGTTTTAATTTATCTTTTAAACAGTATTATTTACAACTTTCATAAAGTTCTTAACATTTTCAACGAAAACTCAAGATCACTTACGCTGTAACACATTTTAAATTGGAACCAGAAAACTAATCTATCATGTTCTTTAACATGGTGATTATTTTAAATATTATAGACACTGAGTGTTAAGTAAGAATAGGTTATTCCCAAATGTAATTGAAAATTAACAATAATAATGTTTGATTTATTTCATTTCTATATTAGATTCTGAATCTTTATACGGGTTGAAAGACATTTATTAAGGAAATTATTTTACTGTACTGGGCAAGTTGCAGAGTCTTCACCTCAACTGGTTAAGGACACTGTAAGCCTAAGATATTTTTTGACAGGTGCTGGAGACCTGGGATATTTGGCATCCAGACTGAGTCTCCTGTCTTTGATACACTTAAGAGGAGACTCTGTATCCTTCTCCAGAGGCCTTAATCTCAGAATCCTGGTTGGAGTCACTCATTAACTCAGTGTTCTTTCTGCTAAAGCTTTCCTCCATGCCCAGATAGCCTCTGATTTCGTTTATTTGTTTGGTTACTTTTAACCTGTCGACTATGTTATTTTGTTTTGAATTCTTTAATTCATTTATTCTTTTTTTTTAGACTTTTTAGAATTGAAGTATAATTAATTTTTAATTATTAATGTTAGTCATTGCACCCCACTCCAGTACTCTTGCCTGGAAAATCCCATGGACGGAGGAGCCTGGTAGGCTGCAGTCCATGGGGTCGCTCAGAGTCGGACACGACTGAGCGACACTTTTCACTTTCATGCATTGGAGAAGGAAACGGCAACCCACTCCAGTATTCTTGCCTGGAGGATCCCAGGGACGGGGGAGCCTGGTGGGCTCCTGTCTATGGGGTCGCACAGAGTCGGACACGACTGAAGCGACTTAGCAGCAGCAGCAGCAGCAGCATGTTAAGTGTCAGGTGTACTACAGAGTGATTCAGTTATTTTCACATATATATATATATGTATTTCCTTTTTCAGATTCTTTTCCATTTTAAGTATTACAAGGTATTGAATATAGTTGTTTTGAATTCTTCTTATACTATTCCTATCTTTGGCTACATCTCTTACAGCTGTTTTAAAATAATACTGTTTAAGACCAGAGATAGGGCTCTTCCTCTGTCTCATAGCTTTATTTCTGCTTCGGTGGTCACAACACCAAATTCTTGTTTAATGAGTTTCCAGTTATTTTGTTCTTTCTTTTTTTTTTTTTTTTAATGCTTTTTACTCTTGTGTTTATAGTTCTATTTTAGCTTTTTTCACTTAACATATTTTATCATAGTCTGTTTTCCATATTAAATAATTCCAATTCCACCACCAATTCTTTTCTATGTCAGAATTTAAAATGTTATTCTTTATTTAGAGATACAGGTTTTTCCTTATTACAGGAAAAACAGAATATAGATAAGCAAAAGGAGAATATGAAAAACCATCTATATATGGAGACAATCACATCTTAGTGCATGTTCAAAACAGAGCTCTTCCTGTACCTTCACTGTATTTATACAGAGGGAAAAGAGAAGGGTGCTCTCCCCTCTACCCCTTTCTCTGTACCTGCCTTTATCTCTTTGTAGAGAAGTGTGATGATCTCTCTCAGGGTTGTGTTTGTGTGTCACAGTCTTCTTGGTTACTCAGTAGTCTGTTGTATGGCAGCTCACACCACAGTGTAACATCTTCTGTTAACATAGGAGTCCGTTTGTAGTTTTATGTTTCCTATAGAAACACTTTAGTATTTGGATGCACATTGTCTTTTATCACTTTCTATCCTGATTTAACTTCAGGTTTATAGATAAGTTACTAGTACAAAGAACTCCTGACCAGATTCACCAGTTATTAACCTTTTGGGACATTCTCCAGCTCTGTGTGCATATTGCTTTTATTTCTAAGCCATTAGTAGAGTAGGTTGCATACCTCATGCCCTTTTGTTTCTAATGTTTCAGTATGCAGTTCTGAAGAGCAAGGGTATTCTCTTACAGTGCACTTAACCAAATTTAGGAAATTTAGCATTGTGTGTGTGTATAATATTTTAAACTTTGACCTGTTGTCAACTTTCTGATTTTGTCAGTTGTCTTAATATTGTTCCTTATAGCAATTTTTCTTCTACAAGTTCTGACCTAGGGTCACACATTGCATGTAGTTGTCACTCTCTTTGGTTAATATCTTTTAGTATAGAGTCTCAGTCTTTAATACCATCGCCTTTTTTTTTTTTTTTTTTTTTAAGAAAACTGGCCATTTATTTTATGGAATGTTTCTCAGTTTGAGTTTGTCCATTTCCTCATGAGTAGATTCAAGATAACGCGTATTTGGTTAGTAAACCAGGTTGGTAAGTATGTCCATCTCAGGGTATCACCATTTGGTAAAAGTAATTTTGATCACTGGATTATGGTGGTGTCCAGTTTTCCTACTATATATTTAGAATATTTCCTTTTATAATTGTCACTTTGTGAGGAGATACTTTAAAATGGTATAAACATTCTCTTGTCTTTAGCACTCCATCTATTTCTGCTTTATTGACTATGCCAAAGCCTTTGACTGTGTGGATCACAATAAACTGTGGAAAATTCTGAAAGAGATGGGAATACAAGACCACCTGACCTGCCTCTTGAGAAACCTGTATGCAGGTCAGGAAGCAACAGTTAGAACTGGACATGGAACAACAGACTGGTTCCAAATAGGAAAAGGAGTACGTCAAGGCTGTATATTGTCACCCTGCTTATTTAACTTATATGCAGAATACAAAATGAGAAACGCTGGGCTGGAATAAGCACAAGCTGGAATCAAGATTGCCGGGAGAAATCTCAATAACCTCAGATATGCAGATGACACCACCCTTATGGCAGAAAGTGAAGAGGAAGTAAAAAGCCTCTTGATGAAAGTGAAAGAGGAGAGTGAAAAAGTTGGCTTAAAGCTCAACATTGAGAAAACTAAGATCATGGCATCTGGTCCCATCACTTCATGGAAAATAGATGGGGAAACAGTGTCAGACTTAATTTTTGGGCTCCAAAATCACTGCAGATGGTGACTGCAGCCATGAAATTAAAAGACGCTTACTCCTTGGAAGGAAAGTTATGACCAACCTAGACAGCTTATTCAAAAGCAGAGACATTACTTTGCCAACAAAGGTTCGTCTAGTCAAGGCTATGGTTTTTCCAGTGATCATGTATGAATGTGAGAGTTGGACTATGAAGAAGGCTGAGTGCCAAAGAATTGATGCTTTTGAACTGTGGTGTTGGAGAAGACTCTTGAGAGTCCCTTGGACTGCAAGGAGGTCCAACCAGTCCATTCTGAAGGAGATCAGCCCTGGGATTTCTTTGGAAGGAATGATGCTAAAGCTGAAACTCCAGTACTTTGGCCACCTCATGCGAAGAGTTGACTTATTGGAAAAGACTCTAATGCTGGGAGGGATTGGGGGCAGGAGGAGAAGGGGACAACAGAGGATGAGATGGCTGGATGGCATCACCGACTCGATGGACGTGAGTCTGGGTGAACTCCGGGAGTTGGTGATGGACAGGGAGGCCTGGCATGCTGCGATTCATGGGGTCACAAAGAGTCGGACACGACTGAGTGACTGAACTGAACTAGATTTAATAATCACTGATAATTTTTGCCTGAATCAATTTTTCCTACAATGTTGCAAAATGGTAATCTAAGTCCTAGATGTACTTATTGTTATAGAGCTCTGGACATAGATAAGAAAGTAGAACAGCTATAACATGGTAGCAACTTGTTTTGCACCAAAATGACTTGTCCTGAACCACATTGACTTGTCTTGAATATATTATTCCAGCTAGGGAGGGAAATATTAGCATGTTTAATTTGGATAGTGAGTTTTTGTTGATAACTCCAAATTCAGTCCAATTCAAGCTGTTGTCTTTGCCTTCACCAATTCCATATTTTCATCTCCATGTCTTCTATAGGTAGATGCTAAGTCCCCAAAAGATGAGTAAAATGTTTTCATTTTCACTTCTGTAACACACATAAAACAATTTCAGAATTTTATACCATACCACTGTGAAAAGCAAATATGTAATAAGAGTTCAAGATTGGTTTGCAGTACCTTTTTCCTTTGGTCTAATAGCATACAAAATTCCTTGGATTTTGTCCCCCCCGCCCCCGTGTGGCTATGTTATTTGGAAGACAGTTCAGTTCACTTATGTTCACATTAAATTTGTTTCCCTCCATTCTCATTTGTTTTATTTATGTATTCTTTATTTATGCATTCTCAATTTTCAGAAGATAGCTTCATTTTTGAATTCTAATAATTGTAATTAGTCATTTCAGGCACTACCATAGCAATAAACAAGAGAAAGATTGGACTTTGATGCTAGATAGACCAGTTAGCTAGATAGTTGGGAAGTTACTTAACTATGTGGAGCTTAATTACCTTGGTGTGTAAAATGTTTAAAATATTTTCCTCAGAGGTGGTGTGAAGATTCAGTGATAGTTTAATGAATACATATGTAAAAACTGAGGAGCTGTGCATTTATGGTTCATTGTTGTTTATCACTAAGTCCTGTACGACTCTCTGTGACCCTGTGGACTGCAGCTCGCCAGGCTTCCTGTAACTTCACTGTCTCCTGGAATTTGCTCAAATTTATGCCCAAATTTGGTGGTTCAGCCATCTCAGCCTCTGTTGCCCCTTTCTCCTCCTGCCTTCAGTCTTTCCCAGCATCAGGGTCTTTTCCAATGAATCGGTGCTTCACATCAGGTGGCCAAAGTATTGGAGCTTCAGCTTCAACATTAGTACTTCTAATGAATATTCAGGGTTGTTTTCCTTTATTGACTGGTTTGATCTCCTTGTAGTCCAAGGGACGTAAGAGTCTTCTCTAGCACCACAATTCAAAAGCATCAGTTCTTCTGCACTCAGCCTTCTTTATGGTTTAACTCTCACATCCCTACATGACTCACTTTACTATTAAAAAAAACCCAGCACAATGACTGGAATGTGTTTGGTGCACAGCTAATATTATTCTCTTTCTTAGCAAAAGAATAATATTCAGAACAAGCCATAGTGATGTACTTTGACCTGGTTTAGCTGTTGGTGTTCTTGATTCATGTTGTTGTACAGCAGAAGCTAACACAACATTATGAAGCAATTATATTCCAATTAAAAAAAAACTTTCATTGAGGTGTTTTCTAGTATCTGGCTGTCTTCTGTAGTTATCGATCAGTTACTTTGTCAGGAATGGCAATAGTGTCCACAGAGATATTTATAGCCACTTTGGTCTCTGGTGTTACTGTAGAATCTTTCTTTGAGTCTTCAGTAAGTTCTGCATTAGCATGCAATGTTATATATAAGCTGGTATATATATATATATATTATATATATATAATCTCAGGTTCCAGTGTCCCCATTTATTTTTGGATTTGTTTTATCTCATGATGTAAAAGTTATGAAATTATTTAGGAATAATCTCCGTAACAGGCTTCCCAGGTGGGGCACAGTGGTAAAGAATGTAATGCAGGAGATGTGGATTTGATCCCTGGGTTGGAAAGATCCCCTAGAGGAGGAAATGGCAGCCTGCTCAGAGGAGCCTAGTGGGCTCCAGTCCGTAGGGTTGCAGAGAGTCAGACATGATTGAGTGACTGCACACTACACACACACACACACACACACACACACGCTCCACAGCATGGATGGAGCAGGGATCACTAAATGCTGTTGAATTTTGAGAAATTGTGTGTAGAAAAAATGTTTAAGTTTTAATTTGTAGTTGTATATTCTCTGAAATGTTTAATTTGTCTTTATTTGTAATGTCTTCCTGGAATTCTCTGAAAATTGTTTTTTAGCCATATTCTTATTTTTCATACCATGAGAACATTTCAGATTTTTCATGTGGACCAGAGTCCTCAGTTCAAGCTGACTTAATTCCACTTGAATTCAAATTTTGAATATGAGATTGTGAGCAAGGAACAAAACCAGCAACCCATGAGATGTACCCTAGCTTTTTGTCAAGTGTTAAAAATTAAGTGGTGAGCTGGTGTGCTGCTAAATATAATTTTAAGACTTGTAGTCAAAACCTGTCTTATACAGTAGAGGGAAATTTGATTATGTTGTGTACCTTAAAGGATGTTAAATGATACTGCTACCTCTATCTTGAGTGAATAATGGCTGTTTGTGACAAACTCAGAAAATAGATTTTAGCTGGATAAATTATGCTTGGATATTGAAGAGACTTGCTCATCTAAGGGATCATACTCACTCTTTTTCCTTAAATGTAGCACTTGAAGCAAATGTAGATGTAAGGTAGCCTACATTTTGTTTATTGAACAATTTTACTTTTGAATTTTTTTTCTCCTTAGCAAAGGAAAAGAAAGATTTATAGCTTTGAGGGCTTGTTATTACAAGTAAATGGACAGACCAATACCTCTTTGGGTCTTGTGTTAAAAAACAGTGACTGTTACTTGTTTTCTGCGTCCAGTCCATCTGAATTGAAGGTTGGTTGCATGTAAAACATTGGGCATTTATTTAGATGCTCCCGGTGGTGCTTTGGAGTCTCTTTTTGATGCAGGGGCTGGATGACTAAAAATGTAGCCTTTTCTAGTCTGTGTCAGCCTTAATTTTCATGAAATATATTCCATTTGAATAGGGACTAGGGCTAAGAAAAGGTGTGTGAACATCTGTACTTTTTATACAGTTTGGTTAACTGTATCATCCTCTTATTTTCTAAATTTAGTTTTTGTTTTATTGTTCTTTTGGAGCTTTGGTTGTGATGCCTCAGAGCTCCAGCTAGTGTAGAGCTCAGGCAGTTAAGATTGAGAGAATTAAAGAGTTTGGCTGATATTTTTTCCCCCCATTCTTTCCTTTTTAATCCCTTCTGTGTCTACAGTTGTATTATATAGTTACACACCTTAGTGCATACCTTTGAATTGTTTTGATTCTAATCCTAGCATATTGCTCTAGTAAGTATTTAGGTTGCATAGTGGCTTGCTATAGTATTTAAGTATTAGGTTAAACACTTTAGTGCATACCTTTGACTTTCTTTGATTCTAAACGTCAGTAATTGCTAGAGGTACTGAAAGTGATTTTATTGTTTTGTAATTGTTGTTTTGTAATCTTTATTTTGACTTCTTAAACCTTATTCACTTGCTTGCTGTATTCTCCTGACAATACATTTATTGTCTACTTATGTATTATTTCAGTTCAGTTCAGTCTCTCAGTCATGTCCGACTTTGTGAACCCATAGACTGCAGCATGCCAGGCTTATTACCATGTTTTGATAGCTACCCTAAATTCTTATATTCTTTCTCATTGGTGGCAAAAAAAAAAAAAAAATTTCACTGGCATAGAAAATATTTAGGGTTCCCAGGTGGCAGGACATGACTGAGCAACTGAACAACAACAACAAAATATTTAACTTTTCCTTTTTTTCCCCTAAAATATTTTTTATTGTGGTAAAATGCATATAACATAAAATTTACCATTTTAACCATTTTTTAGCATCCAGTTTAGTGTCATTAAGTACTTTCCTATTCTTTTTTTGGTTTGTTTGTTTTGTGGCTGCATGATATGTGGGATCCTAGTCTCCCCTCCACTGGGATTGAACCCTTGCCCTCCACAGTGAAAGTGTGGAGACCCAACCTGGACCGCCAGGGATTCCCTTTTGTTTTTGTTTGTGAACTGTTCTTGTTAATACATAGGATTGTTGTAGTTCAGTTTTGAAATTGGATTATTAAATCCTTCCTCTGTGACTCTTCCCTTTCCTTCACAGTTTTGGAAATGTGTATGGGTATTTTAAGATCACTTTTTATCTGGAAATAATTTCAAGCTTAAAGAACAGTTGCAGAAATAGTGCCAGCAACCCACATATATCCTTAACAAAATTTACCAGTTGTTAATGTTTTATCTGCTTTTTTCCTCTTTCAACATATTTGTACATACTTTTTTTCCCCCCTGAACTGTTTGAGAGTAAGTCATCATTATCCTTGAATTAGGGCTTTCCTGGTGACTCAGATGGTAAAGAATCTGCCTGCAATGCAGGAGACCCAGAATCAGTCCCTGGGTGGGGAAGATACCCTGGAGAAAGGAATCACTACCTCTCCAGTATTCTTGCCTGGAGAACTCCATGGACAGAAGAGCTTGGTGTGGGCTACAGTCCATGGGGTCTCAAAGAGTTGGACACAACTGAGCGATTAACACACACAGCCTTGAATAAGTGAATTTCCTAAGGATAGAGATATTTTTGTATAATAGTAATCAACTTCAGGAAATTTAGCATTGATACTGTACTCTAACATCTATATTCCAGTTTGTCAATTGATCCAAGTCCAGTTTTTTTTTGCTTTTAGTACAGGACCATGTATTGCATTTAATTGTTATGTCTCTTTAGTTTCTTGTAATTTGGATCAGTTCTTCTGCCCCCAACCCCTTTTTTGGTGTTTCATGACATTATAATATACTACAGACCCAGGAATCCTCACCCTCCTCCCCTCATTTTGGTTTTGGTCTCTTTTCTCATGATTAGATACAAATTATGCTATTTTGGTTGGAATATTACCTTAGTGATTAGGCATATGACATTCATCTGCCACTCACTGGTGATGGTAATCTTGATCACTCGGTTAAGGTGATGTCATTTCTTCACAGTGTGGTTATGTTTTTTCCCCCTTGTGATTTGTAAATAATCTTTAAGACCATATAAATATTCTCCTTTTCACCAGAGTTTCCTCCATATTAATTTAGCATCGCAGATTTTTGTTGAGTTCTTTTTTTTCTATGTGTTTTCAGCTTCAAGTACTGGTGTCTTACACGTACCCATTAACTAAACATGTGAGCCTGATTTGGTAGTCATGAGCAGTGGATTTTGTCAGCTGGGTTTTACTGAAGTTTTTGTTTGCTTAGGTCAGCAGTCCCTAGCCTTTTTGGCACCAGGGAAGATTTTTCCATGGATTGGGGGTAGGGGGGTGGTTTCAGGATAATTCAAGTGCCTTACATTTATTGTGCACTTCATTTCTAATCTAATGCTGCTGCTGATCTGACAGGAGGTTCTGGCTCATGGCTTGGAGGTTGGGGACCCCTGCCTTACACAGTTTCACTGTCATTGTTTCTTAGATCTGAGTAGATCTTATTTTTAATCATTTTTGGCAGCAGTTTGTTGAAAACTGTAAATTGATAACAAGGGAAATAATACATAACAAATTCATTGCTGTTCTAAAGCAGTGAAAACAGTTTTTCCATTTTTTTTCTTTATTGATGTATAGTTGACTCACAATATTATATTAGTTTTAGGTGTACAACGTAGTAATTTGATATTTTTATACATATCATGCAAAGTTACTAAAATGTTACTGACAATATTCCCTGTACTGAGCACTACATTCCTGTGACTTACTTATTTTATCACAGATAGTTTGTACCTCTTAACTAGAATTAGCTGAGTTGAGAGTATTGCTCAAATATTCTATTACAAAGCCATGCATTTTATTAGATAAGTTACGTTCTCATTAGTAAGTGTGCTGTTAACTACATGCTTAATTTGTTGACTGCTTGTGATTTTAATGCTATTAGGCACCAAGATTCACTTGTTGATTTCTCTGATTTTCTTCCCCTTAGGGCAAGAGGATTATGACAGATTACGACCGCTGAGTTATCCACAAACAGATGTATTTCTAGTCTGCTTTTCAGTGGTCTCTCCATCCTCATTCGAAAATGTGAAAGAAAAGGTAAGTTAGTCAGATATTCTGTCCTTGAAAAAAAGGTTATCGTAGAACTTCTGTTAACTTGTAAATCGCTTTGGAGGCTTGTAGATTAATGCAGGTGTACTTTTTTCTTTTTTTAAAATATCTTTTCTCTAGTGGGTGCCTGAGATAACTCACCACTGTCCAAAGACTCCTTTCTTGCTTGTTGGGACCCAAATTGATCTCAGAGATGACCCGTCTACTATTGAGAAGCTTGCTAAGAATAAGCAGAAGCCTATCACTCCAGAGACTGCTGAAAAACTGGCCCGTGACCTGAAGGCTGTCAAGTATGTGGAGTGCTCTGCACTCACACAGGTGAGGACTGTGTGGAGCCCCATGTCTATTAACAGTGGAACGGTTTGAGTAGCATTTAGGACACGGGTTGTTTCTGACAGTGGTCTGTAGCGCTCAAGAAAGCTGCCCAGGAAGACTGTTAGAAGTCTTGTTAGAGGTCTCCGTTTTTATGAAGAAAATTATTCATCTCTAAATAAAGTGCTTGTGTTGGCGAGCTCCCTGTTTTATGTATCATTTGTAGTGGTCAGGGATTGTGTTTATTTTTTTTTTTATAATTAATGGTAAGGTCCAGATTAGCACATATTTATAAGAGTATGTGAATGATTCCCCTCTTCCCCCTGCCCCCAACTTAAAGTTTCATCTAAGTAAATCTCATCTTTTATCAGTACTGACAGCTGATGCTATAGTCTCCTGGGGTAATTCATCTGAAATTGGGAATTGGTCGTAATCATTGAGACTTTCAGAGAAAGCTGCCTTGGCCATTTCTCAAGTTTGCCTTTATATATAGTGTCTCTATTCCTAGATTTTGGGAGGCATTCCTTCCTTACACTGTTCACTTTTCTTTATGAATGATTTAATTGGAACTCTCTTCATAGTTTGATGGGAAAATTCAGATTCTGAGGATAGCAAGCAGTGTTGAGAGTATTTTGGGTGAGAGTTACAACTGACTTGTGTGATTTCACCTTCTTTACCTTCATGGTATCGCCAACCTATTCTCCCGTTTGAGAATTGTTCTGTTGGGGGTTGGAAGGAAGGAAGGATTATGGAAATAATTAGCCCAGAAATTTTTTATTCTTTTTTTTTTGACGTTTGAACAGTGAACATATGTGCCTAATTAAAATAAGGCAGGACTGAAGGGTAGAGATTTCTTACAGTTATGTGAAATTCACTTATATTTTTCACATTGCTTTTTCAGATAGGTTTTTTTTTATTAAAAAAGTCAGATTCTTGATTAAATGTATATACTAAGGTAAATGGCATATATAGTTACATATTATACATGTACTAGGTATTTAGTATGTAGGGTGTAGACATAATTTAGTAATCTCCAATTCAGCCCTGGGCTGGATATGTAAAGACAAAATTTTTGTTGGAAGCTGGATATTTCACAGGATAGCTTCAAGGCCTAATTTTATTCTTCCAAGCCCAGTTTTTCTTGGCAGTTCAGTTCTGTTGTATTGATATTGTAGATATTTAAAAGTTGAGATGATTTTATATTTTCTTACATGTACAGCAGAGATTTTAAAAAATGCTTAATTATACAGCTGGCTGAGATTTTAAAAAATGCCTAATGCTTCTGTGTTTTGCTAGCATCCCCAGAAAAATGTGTGTGTGTACTGAAGAAGGATGTGTATGGAACATTTGAGTCAGATAACTGTTGCATATCCACATTCTCTGAATATGGGTTGCCTGTGGGGGAAATGGAGGCAAGTAAGCCGTGTGGACCCACTTTTAGGTCACTAGAGATGCTCATTTTAGAGAACTGGATGCTTCCATATAAGATGTTCTACGTTATGAACAGATTTATTCAGGAAGTCCCTTCTCAGAGAACAGAAATTTGAAAGTCTTAGCAAATATATTTTTCTTATCAGATTTTGAAGTTTGGAGAAATCAAAAGAAGACAGAAAATGGGGTCCCTGGTACAGTTTGGAAGCCGAAGTTTTTAGGACTCCAGAATTTGTTCATTCCTCTAAAACTGAACTCTCTATATAATCAGATAGTGTGATTAAAGCAAAGATTAGGTTTTTCTTGTAGGGGATTAGTTGATCTTTGTCAATAAGCAGGAACATATTTGCTTCTTATTAAGGGATGCCCTAGTTTCTAATTGTTGTCCTCTTTTTTCCCCTTATAAAATTTATTTCCCCTTCATAGCTTCCCTCCTTTCTTTTATGTTTGACAACCAGAATTTGCTCCTAGATATGTAGAAAGAATTTCAGAGGAACCTTTGACTTGTTTAGCGTTTCTAGTTTGTGAAAGACACAGAAGGAAGAAAACTTTTTTTAACCTTTGTTTCTTTTCAAGCGCTTATTGTTATTTCTCATTTATTTTGTACCTAATGGAATATGTGGTGCCAGTCCTCTAAGATAGTAGGTGGGGGCGGTGAGCAAAGTGGGGCCTGCGGGGGCGTCTGGGGCTCGCACATTTGCTACCGGAGCTGTGCTCTGGGGCTTTGGGGGGCATGTTTACTTGGGATCCAACTGACCTAAAGGACATGTGAAACTTGTTTGGGTGGTAAATCTGTGGCTTCAGATTTAGGTTGAGTTTAGGTTGAGTCTATAGACCTGGTACCAGTACTGCTGAGTCATACTGTCACGCTGGAGTTCTGGCTGAGGTGTAAGTGTGTTTCTGCATCTTACTCCTTATAGAGCTGAGAATATTCTTTGTTTTCACTCCATGCTTTATGCTCTGATACCCCATGCGGACATTAAAAGCATTGATCTGCTTGCTAAAACTCATTCTAGGACCCCATTCTTTGTTTTCCTATTGGGTGGTGGTTACTTGCTCTAACACATTACTGAATAACTGAAGTGTATGCTGTTTCTAGAGTCTTTTCTTTCAACTTCTCCCAGTTGGTACTGCTGAACAATTAACACTTTTTCTAAATGCCTGAACCTGTTGTTCTGGAAAACTTGTTTAATCTGAAATCCTGATTAATCCTATCTAGATACGTCATTGAATCTAGAAACATGTAGCATGCTTGTTAGTCTGCTATTTGTGTCCTTCAGTTATTCAGGGGATGAATTCACAGAAGCCTGAAATTGTAATAGGTTTAGTTCCAAACTGTGTGTGCCATTCTTGTCATTAGATGTACTTGGGTATTTTACAAGTACTAATCCTAATTATTTAATGCATGTATCTTGTGTTTATATATCCATTTTATTCCTCTGGCACTGTTTTCATTAATATGTTGTAATGTTAGATTTCAAAGTGTGATTGTTCTAGAAATCAACATGGCATTGTCACAAAAATTGTTTTCTTGCTCAGTTAACCTTTTTTGAGGTAAGATGTTTGTTCAGTTATTTACTCTCTTGATAATGGACTTAAGATCCAGCTTTCTGGCAGTTACTTTTCTAAAGGTGCATTGCTTCTGTGAATTCAACCCATTTAATCCGGACTGCTGTTGTATCTGCTAGTCTTTCTAATCCTCTAACCTGGCTGCTATTCTCTCTCCTCCCCTCTGTCTTGTAGAGAGGTCTGAAGAATGTGTTTGATGAGGCTATCCTAGCTGCCCTCGAGCCTCCGGAAACTCAACCCAAAAGGAAGTGCTGTATATTCTAAACTGTTTTCTCCTTCCCCTCTTTGCTGCTGCTTCCTGTCCCACTACTGTAGAAAGATCGTTTAAAAACAAAGGAATAAAACCATCCTGTTTGAAAGCCTCTGCGTCTTTTTACTCACTACCTTAGAGCAACCTCTGTATTAGTTTTTGATCAAGAATGCAATATCTTATAGAATATTTTTTGTGATCAGTAGTCAAGTTGGACTTGTTTAACTTTCTGCTGCTTGAGTTGCCTGATGCTGAGAGCTTTTTGGTTTGGATTACTATTGCAAAAGGGAACTTGGTCTGGCATTAAGAATGTCCTCTTGGAGAAAATTAAGAGTTTTTAACACTTCTAGATCTTAGTTCTTGATGGAGAAAATAACACAAACATCGTTTTACGCTTGTGACCCATTGTTAATTGTAATTGCATGACAAAATTGATGGGGAGAGGGTGACCTGCTGGTGGAGTGTACTGGGGAAGGGAGGGTTCTTTCCTGGTTTTCCTTTGTGCAGTGAAACTTTGTGTTGCAGTTGCTGTGGCTGTCTGTGCTGTAGTGGAGAGTTTGTCAGTCTGGGTGGGAAAGATACTGATGTACCTGCTACTGCTTTATGAGATCATTTGTTACACTCTTTTAAGAATAGCATCCATTTTAACAGTTGACTGAAGGTTTGTTAATGTTGAGATGTAAAGCTGCCACCTTTATATTTTCCTGCTTCTGATTTTATTGTTGTGAGGGGAAACATACAATTGTGGTTACCTTCAAATTTTGAAATTAAAAATATACAATTGTTTGTATAAATGCCTGATGAAGCTTTTTATTCCTGTTGCACTGACTGGCTCTAGTTTCTCATATGTATAAGGTACCCACATTTCTGCTTCCTTGAACCCCCCTGGCTCTTAATTGGTGGGAAAAAGGGAGTTCAGAGTGAATACCTTTGATGCAGCCACTGTAATCGCTCTCTCCATCTTTGCCTGCGCCTTCCATGTGTTAAGGATGCCTCTGCCCAGTGCCGGACCTCTCACCCCTGTTCCATATTCAGCTGTTTCATTTGAATGCAGAGCTGCTTAGTTGTTTTTATGGAAAATGTTTCAGCAGCACATTGTACAAAACTCATATTGAATGAGCAAATGACACGTGTGCTTGTTTGCTTCTTGTGACATACATTGGTCTGCAGAAAGCTTTCTCAAAGAACTCACTGTCTCACTCATGAATATCTGCTCCTCTACTCCTGAATTGCTGGATCCTTCCAGTGCCCTGCCTGGACAGAACTTGGTGAAGTGAGATAATTGTGTGTAGATTCAGGGTTTTTCAGTGACTCGTTCTTTGCCAACTCTTGGGGGTTTTGAATGTTTTAAATTTGATCTTCAATTTTATTATACTGAATATCAGACTGCAAATTTTTTTCTTTCTACCCCTTTTCAGAAAGGCCTAAAGAATGTATTTGATGAAGCAATATTGGCTGCCCTGGAGCCTCCAGAACCGAAGAAGAGCCGCAGGTGTGTGCTGCTATGAACGTCTCTCCAGAGCCCTTTCTGCACAGCTGGTGTCGGCATCATACTAAAAGCAATGTTTAAATCAAACTAAAGATTAAAAATTAAAATTCGTTTTTGCAATAATGACAAATGCCCTGCACCTACCCACATGCACTTGTGTGAGAAGGCCCATAGGTATGGCCCCCTTCCCCCTCAATACTAGTTAATTTTGAGTAATTGTGTATTGTCAGAAAAGTGATCAGTACTAGTTTTTGTTTTGTCGTTTCAAAAAAACTATTATTATTTTTTTTTGTTTGTTTAAAAGCAAGGCATGCTTGTGATGACTCTGTAACAGACTAATTTGGGCTGTTGAAGCTGTTCCCGGGTTCCACTCTGGCGAGTAATCTGGGATATCTAGTGTTTTTTTTTCTTTCTTTTTTTTTTCGTTTGGGCGGGGGAGTGTGTGTGGGATTTGTTTATATTTAGTCTTTTTTTTTTTTTTAAATCCATTAACCATTGGACAGCCCTTAGGGGAGGAGGACGGATTGATTCCATGTTCCACTTCCTAGATCTAGTTTAGAGAACATGTTCCCCACCTGGTGCTCTTAGGAAGGAGTATAGTAAACGCCTCATTTAATAATATACTCCTTTTTGAAAGTTGCCTTTTCTCTCCACCCTTGAGTAGGTCCAGTATTTGATGAAACTCATGAAAGTGGGTGGAACCTGTCTCGCCCCTCCTCTTTTCTAGGATGCACTATATATGTGACTGTGACTCTCAAGGAAATTTGTTTGCCATTTGCTGATTTTTTTTTTTGAAGTTAATTTCTAACTTCTTTCACTGATAAATGAAGAAAAGTATTGCACCTTTTGAAATACACCAAATGGATTGAGTACATAATTAAAAAAATTTTTTTTTTCCCCTGTCAGTCATTGTCTTAATATGCTTAGGATAGACATGCAGCTTAATAGTGTATGATATGGTGTTCCTAGAACACAGCTGAAGACCTGGTATATAGAGGAAATCCAAGGGGTGGTGCTAGAAGACAGATGCCTGTGGGATGATTCACATCCTCTTCCAAGTCTGAGGATGGAGACCTGCTTCATTAAGAAGCTGAGGGTGGGGTGGGGGTGGGGAGAACCTTTAACAACATGGGGACCAGTCAGGGGAATCCCCTTGTTTCTGTTTTGCATACAAGGAACCCTAGAGCAGCCAGGTGAGGCTCTCTAGTTCAGTAAAAATCCTAGAGAGAGTCTTAGGAAGACTCTTCGTAAGTGTTAATAAGGATTTTATCAGCTTATTTTGGTTGCAGTTTTCAAGTTTTAAAAATGTTAGGTTATCTTCCCCACCTTCCCCAAATCCTAATTCTTGTAGATTTCATTAGTGTTGAACCAATGCTTTCTCATGTCTCAATTCTTTGTATATGCATTCTTTTCAGATGTATTAAACAAACAAAAAAACCCTTCACAAGTCAGCCTGGGGGTTGTTATTTTCCCTCCGCCTCTTAATCTTTAGACATTTAGGAGTGGGAACTTGACTCTCATTGACATCAATTTCTAACAGATTTCAGGATAAAAATTTAGAACATAAAGATTTAATGTACTTTGTTTTTTGGAATTCAGGTTGAGATATTTTTTCCTCTCGTCATATTCAGGTTTCTGCCTTCTCCCCTAAGTTTGACAGGTAGCCTACAAACTCCTTTTCTTTAATATCAAGTGGGTTCCATAGAGAAGTGCTCTGGCAGCTCACTGCTCATGTTGTTGAAATGACAGCGTACCTCCAATCCATGGATTAGTGGGAAAGCAGCCATTTTTTCTCCCAAGTTTTCTGTATCAGTGGTTTTCAAACTTTGCTGCTTTGTAGAGTGCAGCTTGAGCAGGGGATTATTTAGAAGCTTTCAGGTACTTCCATTACGCAGCCAAGTTTGAGAACCACTGCTCTGAAGGTGTTAACCACAAACTGCTTCTATCAAATTATAGATTCTGTGCCTTGTATCTGAATATAGGGCACATTTTCTGTAGGTGCCAAGAATGATTCATTTATTTTTAAGAGCATTGTACTGATCTGTCTGAGAATCTTAGAAACTAAGGGCTGTTAATTCAGTTAATAAGGCTGATGCAGTGTGTAGCCTCATTTTCATAGTTTTCTATGTGGAGTCATGTTTGACTTGATTCTGTTCTGTGCTAGAACTTAGCTGGGCTGGTTGGGAAGAGGTTAAGAAGAAGCAAATCTAGGCTTTACTGTTTTAACCAATGTGTCTTCTTCCGTGTTGGCCGTACCTGGGAGAGACACATGGATCATGTTATGAGACTGGGGAGCAGGAACTCCGTATCCCTTGTTCTTGGTATAGTGGCATACGGGTCCATCCTGATTCTCACTGGATCCCTGGTCTAGAGCAGTGTTTGACACATAAGAGATAGCTCTGAAAATAGTCATTGGATGAGTACATGGTTTCAAGAATGAATAAATGAAATAGAGCAGGTTACATGGTGGTATTGTTGCATTTTTCACACATCAGAAGAACAGTGGTGCTTAAAGCTAACATTGTTTTCTAGTTAAGCATTTTCAATTTGATTTCCAATATCAGAAGAAATGGATGAAACTGACATTGTTTTCTGTTTAAATATTGTTTTTCTATTTGACTTAACAAACTTGTCTGTTATCTTTGGCTTAGTGATACTACCCAGCGTGTGTGATAATAGAGATTGGAAAAGGGCTATTTAAAAAAGTCCTTAGCAGACTTAGCTTATGGCAAAATTTACAACATTTAGCCTAATACAACACCCAATAAATACATCACTGTATTTCTACAATACTGATGTTTCACTGAAGATCTTGGAAGTAGGTTTTGTGCTTTGTTACAGTCGGCATCCTTGGAGCTGGGTTTTCTCTCTGGCTGCACCACATGGTTTGCAGGGTCTTAGTTCCTGACCAGGGATCAAACCCAGGCCAGCGGTGAGAGCACCTAGTTTTGACCACTGGACCCCCAGGGAATTCCCTTTGAGTTGGATTTTATGCCAATAGAAGGACTATATTCATATATTTTAAGGGAATAGAAGGTTGATCATGGAATCAAAGGAATGATTACAATATTTCCTTTATTCTAAAATGTTATATTTCCTTTTTCTGAGGCAGGGCTTATTTTCGTAGTATTGAATATAATCAGAATACCTCTTAAAGTTTTGTGTTATACATTTAGTGTAGTGGTGCTTTTTTCTGAAAAGCTGTCGTTAGATCATTGGTGTCTTCTAATTATCTTCACAATATCTTCATAGAATGGATAAGATACTACGTTTTCTTCATTGTTAGATTTGGACTATTCTCTTGTTTTCCTCCTCTCATTTTGATGTTGTTAGTGGTTATTGGAGGGTGCTGAATGCTAAGGAACTGGTGTACAGGGACCCTGCTTCTTGAGGTTAGTCTTCTCTGGGTACAGCTAACATACATTGAAAATTTGGATGGTTTTTCACCAAGAAGTAGCAACTCTATTATTTTTCAGGAAAGGCTGAGCTCTGCATGGTTAGGATATCTAATAATCTGTGAGGGGAGTGTCTTTGAATCGCATTCCTGATTGAGCTCTCAGTGTTTTCTGTAAGAGTTACCCAGTTTGCCCTAACGTCAGAGCGTGGTGATTAACTTACAAAGCTCAACAGAAGAGTGCACCGTAATATTTTCTTCTTTCCAGGGCTGTTACAATATTTTGTTTATATATTACTTTTATTTTTTTCTGAAGAGCCCCTCCTCCTTTAAAAAAATTTTTATTAACTATTCCTACAATAATGGTACATTACAAACCACTCTAACTCTCAGCTGGCTTTATCCAACAGCATTTATTTTTCTAGATTGTGGGTCAGTTGGATTTTGCCTCCAAGCTTCAGATTGGGCTCAGGTTGGCTTCATGTTTCTTGTTCTGGAGCCTTCCAGAGAGGACATTAGGTGGTGAGCCAGAGTGGGTGCAGGAGCAAGCACATTGAAAATCCCTCACGTTCCATTGTCCAGAGGGTTCCACATAGCCAAGCCCAAAAGCCTGCCACTCAGATGCTCATTTCCCTCAGATTTAGTAATTAAAAAGTACGGTTTTCTTTCTTTCCTTCTTAATAAGGCTCTTGAGGATATTAGCAGAGAATAAAACAGATGTGAGTTCCTGACTTCTGCTTGGAATTTTCTTTCCTTTACATAAAGTTTTGATACCTGCCTTTTTTTTGAATAACCATTTGAGAGAGTAAAACTTTGCTCTGCATGTGTATGCCCATGACATACATTCATTCGTCAGAGCTCTTGTTCTGTACTAGGCTCTGGAGCCATTGGAGAATGACAGCCCTAACTCCGTGTGCGGGCAGCTTCACTCTCCTGGCCCCTTTGTATATAAAATGAGTCTGTACTTAACTGTCATTGAGGTTTCAAGTGCAAGTCTACATAGGTGTGGGGTAGGACCTGGGAATCAATCTAGTTTTTAGATATTCCCAAGGAAAGTTATGACCAACCTAGATAGCATATTGAAAAGCAGAGACATTACTTTGCCAACAAAGGTCCATCTAGTCAAGGCTATGGTTTTTCCAGCGGTCATGTATGGATGTGAGAGTTGGACTGTGAAGAAAGCTAAGCGCCGAACAATTGATGCTTTTGAACTGTGGTGTTGGAGAAGACTCTTGAGAGTCCCTTGGACTGCAAGGAGATCCAACCAGTCCATTCTGAAGGAGATCAGCCCTGGGATTTCTTTGGAAGGAATGATGCTAAAGCTGAAACTCCAGTACTTTGGCCACCTCATGCGAAGAGTTGACTCATTGGAAAAGACCCTGATGCTGGGAGGGATTGGGGGCAGGAGGAGAAGGGGACAACAGAGGATGAGATGGCTGGATGGCATCACCAACTCAATGAATGTGAGTCTGAGTGAACTCTGGGAGATGGTGATGGACAGGGAGGCCTGGCGTGCTGCGATTCATGGGGTCACAAAGAGTTGGACACGACTGAGCGACTGAACTGAAGATAGACCTTGGATTCGTTATGTTTGGGGACCAGTGTGTGCCTCAGTGGTTCTTAACTCTGACTGTGTGAATGGCACCTTTGGAGCTTATTTAAAAGAAAATAATGCCTGCAGCAATTTTAGGCAATCCCTGGAAATAGGGTCTGGGTATCACAATTTTTTTTCAAGTTATTTTTTGTAGGAACATCATGGCTTTAAAGGTCATTTGCTATTTTAATATGCCCCAGGTTTCGGAGCTGTGGCACTAGATTGTCTCTTTAAGGTTTCATTTATATCTGACCTGAGTTTTAGAGTAATTTTGGACTACAGTCTTTACAGCTTTTTTCTCCTTTGAGGAAGAGGCTCTCCATACTTGTGGTCCCAAGCTAGCATTCAGTTCTTCGTAAGCCTTAGTCTTAGAAAGTGCGTAGTCGTGGTCTTACTGGTGGACTGACACTGAGATAGTTTAGGCCGTTGTCTCAGTGGTTAGGTTACTTAGGCAGCAGTTTGAGAAGGGGGCAGGTATTTGAGATGTAGAGTTCAGCTAAGGTTTTCTAAGTTAAAGCTAGAATGTAGAGGAAGGCTGTATTTCCCTGATAACTTCAAGACAAGTGTACTGTACAGATTTCATTGAAGATGGAGATCTTTTTCACTCTTCCAGGAATATTCTGATTCATCTGCAGAGAGTACACAGGTCCAGATTCAAAAATATAAGGTAGTGCTATGAGTATAAATTGAAGTTATTCCAACAGAGTACATTGGACTTGTAGGAGATAAAATCTCTTGTTAACTCATGGTCACTTGTTTCCTCTGCTGCAACTCCACCCCAACCCCACACCCACACCGATCCTGGTTATTTGTCAGACCTTTGGGCAGTGTCACTTGGCTTTTATTTCCTCTTTTGTCAGTGAGTATAGTTGCAAATGGGTTGATTTTATTTTATTTATTTATTTTTTTGAGTGGTTAAATAGGTAATGGTTTCCTTCGTATTAGCCTTATTCTGATACATTAATATTTGGTTGTATGGGGTCTTAGTTTCTTGGTTTGTGGTTTAGGTGTAAGTTGATGCAAAGCCCATGTGACCAGTCCTCTCAGAGGCAGCAACTGGAGTGGAGTACCTGGGTGGGTTTACAGACGTTCATTGCTTTTGAGCCATTAAGTCCGAACTGAAAATTCTTAACTACCTGGTAATGGGCCATTGGCTATTTGGGGTATAGCCTCATGTAAGTGGGAAAACTTGTGCCAGTATCCAGCTATCTCTTTCTTTTAAACAATTTGTTGAGCTATTTTTAACTCTGGACCCTCTCTTCTGTAGCCCATGGATTTCTTGGATTGTTGAGATTAACTCCGCCTCGTGGTGAATTTAAGTTAAAACTGACAGTGACTCTAGGTGTCACTGTATGTGGGTGTATTTTTTTCCTCTGGCTCCTGGGCCTGTGGGATCTTCGTTTCCCAATGAGGGATCGTACCCATATCCCCTGCAGTGGAAGTGTGGGGCCCTCACCACTGGTTTTGATGTTGTTTAGTTGCTAAGTCATGTCCAATTCTTTGCGGCCCTGTGAACTGTAACCCTCCCAGGCTCCTCTGGACCGCCAGGGACCTCCAGTGTAGGGTCTTGATGGCAGAAGGTGGGGAGAAGGCGGTGAGGTAGAAAGGAATAGTGACTGAGCCAGTTCCCTGGTGGATGAGGGAAATTTCTGAATTATCTAGGAGAAGTTAGGAGTCAGAATTTGTACCAGTCAGAATGTAAAAATCTAAGGTGGTGTGTGCTGGTGGGAAATAATTGCCCCAAATTATAAGACTGTACTAGCTGTGTGATTTTGTCAGTGAATGTCTGTTGGCTCCATTTGCTTCATCTGTAAATAGGAATAATGATAAATTCTACATATCAGGTGGTGAGTGTGAGAATTAAATTATGTCATATATGTGACTGTGTTCTGTAAACACATAAGTGCAATGCAAATATTAACAGCTACCAGATTTGCTTTGCACTGGGGAGAATTTAGGTTTATGTGAGGGAGTACTTACTAACACCATTGTGACATTGCTCCTGGGTGTATATTGGAGAGTTTGTGTTTGAGTAATTATAGGAGTACAGATTCACTGTTTATATAGAGCTAAGGCGGTAGAGCTCCAGGTAGTTTAGAGCTTTCTTTAAGAAGAATCTAAGTGCTCGCTTCGGCAGCACATACACTAAAATTGGAACAATACAGAAAAGATTAGCATGGCCCCTGCGCAAGGATGACATGCAAATTCGTGACGCGTTCCATATTTTTTGATTTGGGAGAATGGCATTGAAACGTATAATATCATATATGAAACGAATCGCCAAAAAAAAAAAGAATCTAAGATCCAAGCTTCTCAATTTCATAGAAATACTTCATGTTCATAGGGCGTGTATCCCAGGAGCTAGATATGCTTCGTCTCTGAAGTTGCTTTCCTTCTCAGACACTCGGGAGGCAAGAACACGTTAAAAACCCCCTCTGAAGATCAGGTCAGCCATGCAGCTTCCCTCCGTGCCCCAGAATTACCAGGACTCTTGTCCCAGGTTGGCCAGATCCCTGAAGCTAAGCGTGAAGATTTTGCTGGTCCAAGCCATTTTGTGAATATCAAGGGATAGGAAAATGGCAACCCACTCCAGTGTTCTTGCCTGGAGAATCCCAGGGACGGGGGAGCCTGGTGGGCTGCCATCTATGGGGTCGCACAGAGTCGGACACGACTGAAGCGACTTAGCAGCAGCAGCAAGAACTATTCAGGAACATAATTAAGAACTCAAATCTCCCCCATACTTTTGTTTTGTGTGATGTCAGTTTTACATGTTCATTTAGTACTAAGAGGCCCTCTGTTAGTGGGATGGATACGGATGGTTCTAATAAGAATGAAAGTCAGGGAGGGGAACTGAACACACCAAGAAGAAGAGAAATTACATTGAGCTGTGTGGGTGTGTTGTTGGGGAGAGGAAAGGTAGGAGGTAAAAATGAATCAGGAAAGGCTTCTTGAAAAAGGTGAAAGATGGGTCTGATTTGGACATGCAGAGATACACAAGGCTGGAGGGGTCAGGTGGATGAGTGTGGATTTCTGAGAGGAAGGAAAGGAGACAAAGAAGAGAGGCACCTGGCATGTTGGAGTAGACAGGAGCCCAGGTTAGGGATGGGTGTAGTATGAAGAGAGGTAGCTCTTAGGGGCCCCCACAAACATCTGAGTGTTAGAGAGGGAGCACTAATCACTCCAGGAGGGCTCTAGTTATTGAGGTTCATAAAAGAAATGGAACATACTTTTTGGTAAAAGAATAGCGATGTTTACTGACTACAAGTAGCGATGTTTACTACTACTGTGTGCTTGCACTGTGTTGAACCCACAGTATTATCATATTTAATGCTCAGAACAGCCCTGTGAGATCTATGCTGCAAGTAACTGCTTTATGGGGCTTCCCAGGTGGCTCAGTAGTAAAGAATCTGCCTGCCAAGCAGGAGACACAGGGCAGATAGGTTCAATCCCTGGGTCAGGAAGAGCCCCTGGAGTAAGAAATGGCAACCCACTCTAGTCTTCTTGCCTGGAAGACTTAATGGGCAGAAGAACCTGATGGACTACAGCCTGTGGCTGAGCACACATGCAACTTTGTTTTACAGATAAGGACTCTGAGACTTCAGTATTAACATCTCCAACCAGAATTAGAACTCAGGTCTATCTGATTCTGGAACCTGTGTGCTTAACCACACATACATTGTGAAAATAAAATGTATGTGACCAATTACAAAGCTGAAAAACTGTAGTTCAAGCATCGTGTAATGCGGAGGGCAAGCATGGCAGTATAAAAGGCTTTATCTGTAATGGCAGGTTATTGGGTAGGACCTTCTGGGGAAGGTGACTTTAGGAACAGTTCTGGCTTGACAGAATGATTCCCTTTTCCTTTGCATAGATTTAGAGGATCTTAAGGTGCCTTCGATTTTGTATAGTCTGCCTGTAGTCCCTGCTCAACTGTAGAGATGTGTTTTTGTTTTTTTTTTTCATCATAGCAGCCCTGTGGGTTGACAGAGCAGGGTCTGTTGATGAGAAAGCTGGACTTTAGAGAGTAACCAAGGCCAGGGAGGTGATGGGGGTACCATGAGACCTGGTGCCGTGCTGTGCTAAGCCACTTCGGTCGTGTTTGACTTTGCAACCATATAGACTATAACCCACCAGGCTCCTCTGTCCATGGCATTCTCCAGGCAAGAATACTGGAGTGGGTTGCTGAGCCCTCCTTCAGGGGATCTTCCTGACCCAGGAATCAAACCCATATCTCTTACATCTCCTGCATTGACAGGCAGGTTGTTAACCATTAGTGCCACATGGGAAGCCCATGCTCTTTTTTTTTTTTAAACTAACTCAGAGAATGACCTTTAGAATCACACCATTGTTTTCCATATATCTAGCATGGGCCTGATTAGGAGAAAGGAACTCTATTACTAGATTACAAAATTCTCATTAGCTTGACCCAAATAAAGGAAAAGCAATTGGAATTCTGGGGCTGCATCTCTCCAGAGTTCCTCACTCTGTCCTGAGTTTACGTAGTGAGCATAGACTTGGTCTGTGTTTGTATTAGTGCTTTTACTTGGTCTTTAATGGGACCCCCTAAGGGAGGGAAGATAGATGACATCACTTGCCAGATGGCAGGACTGAAGTACACAGCTTCGGCTCTGTCACTGACTTGACCTTTGGCCTTAGACAAGTACCATAAGCCTTCTGAGCTTTGCATGCTCCTCTGTGAAATAAAAGTATTCTGTTACCTGAAAGATGTGAGGGTTAAATAAAATGCTATATGTGAAGCACTTAGCATGGTCCTGGGCAAGTAGTAGATACTCAGGAGTAAATGGGATGAATTGAAGCTCTCATCACCATTGGCTCACTTTGAACCAGGGCCAGGGAACCCTCTTGGCTTCTGGGTCTTGGGCTGCTGTGAAAGAGGGGGCTTCAGCCCCACTGCCAGGAATAGGAAATCCTTGCAGGGAGCTCGGGCGTGTTGTCCCCCCCACCTCACACCTGACCTGCTCTGGGGCAGGGCTGGCTGGCTGTCCTCGGTGCCAGGTCCACAGTGGAGCCTTAGTGCAGCTTCCTGGACCTCCTTTGTAAAAGCTCGATAAGATCTGCACTGGTCTAATGGGGGAGGGATGTTTGGCTTGATTCTGAGTCTCTTCCTCATTTAAGAACTGCCACCTCTTGTCTGTTGCTCGAGTATTTCACAGCTGGTACTGGTGTCAGGGAGTTCGGTGGACCCCTTGGCAGCTTGTGAGGTGGGCAGGCACCTGCGAGCTCACTTGCCTCATGTGAGAATGACTTCACCCTGGGACGCCATTGATAGTTCTCTTGTCTGCTCCTGTAAAATTCCTCTGTCTTAAAGGCCAATTTCTTTTAAGATCAATCTTTCCTTAACCTGTAAGATTCTTGAACCCTGATAAATGTAATGTTTTGCTTCTAGCTTGCATTATGGTGTTTGATCTTACCTCTTCGTTTCTCCCATGGTAGGTGATATCTCTACTGGGAAAAGCTCTGGATTGGGAGTTGGAAGTGCAGGTTCTAGCTGAGGCATCAGAATTTCCTTGGACAAGTTGCTGTACCTTTTTTGAGCCTCAGTTTCTCCATGTGTAGATAAAATGATGTTCAACTCCTTTTTGGTTTGTATCTTTTTAGCAGTAGGCCTCTTTTATTCCAAGTAAAATATTGCATAGAGCCGTGTTACAGAGACCGAAAATGTATCATGGGGAACAGAGCTGCTGTGACTTAAGCAAGTAATTTTAAAGAGAAACAGTATGGAATAAAAAGAAAAATACATATACTTCGGAGTAGAGGGAACCTAAGTATGAGTTTGACTGTGTCAGTAACTAGCAGTGTTAGAGCAAACTAAGACTTCAGTTTTTCAATAATTACACATTTGTAAGTTGAGCCAATAATACCTGCTGAGTTTTTAGCAGAATTGTCATAAAGATCAAGAATAATGTATCTTCATCCCCCAGTGAATGTTCTGTCAGACAGAAGGACAAAGATTGGTCTGTTACCGAATTACTCTCATAGAAGAGCATCCAATTTTATATTATTCGTGGGTTCAAATGGTAAGTCACCCAGTGTGATTTATTCTTGAGCTTAGGCATTTGTTCACTTCAGGAAACACTTGTTTATATATTGTTCATTTTGCAGGAGGCCATTATAGAGACTCTAGAGCCAGCCTGCCTGGGTTTGAAGCTTGCCTCTACTGTTTACCTGCTGTGTAATCTTGGGCAAGTTATTTGATATTTTCTTGTGGGGATAATAATGCCTACCTCCTCAGGAGTTTTGTTTTTGTTTTTTAAACTATGGTGACAAATTCCTGTCCAGTCCTGTGGAAAGAGAAACGTTAGAGCACAGGTTGGAGGGAGAGTCTGGTGTGTAGCACCAGTGATAATAGCTCAAAATTTAGCAGGTGGCTCGTCTGTCCCCAGTAGCGTATTTCTGCATTCTGGTTGTAGAAATCTTTTCTGCCTCATTCAAACGTGCTGTGTGTTTGTTCAGTTGTTTTTTAAATAAATGTTAGCAGGCGCAGGTTTGGGCGAGGGTCTTGTATACCTAGAAGAAATAGGAAATTAGTCCCTCATTTTACATATGGAGCAGGGGAGGATATAAGCTTCACTAACAAGCCATAGCATATGTGGTGGCAGAACCAACTTGGATCCTATACATCATTCAGGACTTTGTCCCTGTTACACAACAAAGGACTCACTTTTTAGAAAGACCAGATAAACAGTTCTTATTAATGAAAAGTAACAAAACATAGTATTTAATAAATTACAGGGAAACAGGAAGTCTGGGGGTATGGGGTTTTCCCCCAGAGGTTGTGGGCCATTAGATTCTCTTACGTGCTTAAAAGACTGAAAGTGAGGTGGAACTGTCACACAGGACTCAAGTGGTCAGAGTTTTTGAGCCAGGGCTCACAAGGGAGGGGATTTCTGATGTGCAGTGTGCGTGGCTGATGGAATGGTATTCTCAAATGATACACATGCTACTACCTTACCAGAAGTGGGAACTTACTCATCTGACTGGAAATTTAGGCTCAGAGTAGCTAAGTCAGTTGCCCAAGATTCTGCAGCTTCAAAATAATGAAACCATGTTTCAGCTCCAGAGCTGTCTGATTCCAAAAGCCAATGTGTTTCCTACAAGACATGCTTGCCCACTTCAAGTGAGAATGAACATTCTCAGGAGGGTTGAGCTCCAGTTGGAGCCACACCTTTGGAGGACCTCTGTAAAAAGAGAAAGTTCCAGAGCCTGAGGCATGCTGCATTGCCCTGTTTTTCCCCCTAGAGTGAGTGGGTGTGTAGATGTCCACCGTGTGGGTTCCTCAAGGTAGGAAGAGAGTGCATCTACCATTCGGACGCAGAGGCTGCTCCCGAGGGTGGAGCAGAGTTCTTCAGGTGGCTTTTGATGGGACTGGTCTTGATACCAGGTTGCATCTGTTCAGGTCAGGTGATCAGTGCTGGGCTGATAGTGATAGATGACCCTGTCCCCTAAATGACAACTGGAAGGGCCTTTAGAGATTATTTAGACCAACCCTCTCATTGTGTGTGTGCATGTGTGTGTAAATGCAACAATTGAGAGATAATTCACATACTATACAGTTTAAGGTGTACAAATTCGGTGGTTTTTTTTTCCACCTTATTTTGAGATAGAATTAACATAAGGCCCTGTATAAATTAGGTGTGCAGTGTATTGCCTTGACTTACATGCAACATGAAATGATCGCAGTAAGTTCAGTGAACATCACCTCATACAGATAGAAAACATTTTCTCCTTTGTGATGGGAACTCAGGATGTACTCTCCTAACTTTCATATATAACGTACGGTGGTGGTAGTTTTATTTGTCATGCTGTACATTACATCCCTAGTACTTATAACTGAAAATTTCAATGATTTTTATATATTTGTTCAGTTGTGCTACTGTGACCTTTTTATTTGGTTGTTCTACACGGCATATGGGATCTTAGTTCCCTTATCAGGAATCAAACCCACATCCCCTTCAGTGGAAGAGTGGAGTCTTTAACTGGACTATCAGGGAGGTCCCGAGGACGTTTTCTTTGCCTCAGAAAGAAACCCTGAACTCTTGCTATCGCCGCCTGAGCCCTCCTCCTGCCCCCAGTGCCTCCATTTCTAAGCAACCACTGATATTACTTCTCTTCCTATAGATTTGCCTATTCTGGACATTTCATATAAATGGAATCGTACAGTTCTGTGTGCTCTTATTTGATTGGTTTCATCAGTTTAATGTAATGTTTCCAAGGTTCACCCGTATTTTAGCATATATCAGAAATTCATTCCCTTTTATGGCTAATATTCCGCTGTATGGACATTTTGTATAATTCATCCATCACTTGATGGACTCTTGTTTCCACCTTTTGGCTATTATATATAATGATTTTGTGTTTGTGTAGATGTTTTGTGTGGCTTCTCAATTTTCAGGCAGAGAGATTGAGTAGGGTGATTTTCTCCATTCCCAGTGCTTTGCCCATTGTGTTCTGTGGCTGGAGGAGGCTGCTGTACCATCCACTTGACCAGGATGGTAATTAATTGTGAGGAAAAAGTCCGTCTAGTCAAGGCTATGGTTTTTCCAGTGGTCATGCATGGATGTGAGAGTTGGACTGTGAGAGTTGGCTGAGTGCCGAAGAATCGATGCTTTTGAACTGTGGTGTTGGAGAAGACTCTTGAGAGTCCCTTGGACTGCAAGGAGATCCAAGCAGTCCATCCTAAAGGAAATCAGTCCTAAATATTCATTGGAATGACTGATGCTGAAGCTGAAACTCCAATACTTCGGCCACTTCATGCAAAGAGTTGACTCATTGGAAAAGACCCTGATGCTGGGAGAGATTGGGGGCAGGAGGAGAAGGGAACGACAGAGGATGAGATGGCTGGATGGCATCACTGACTCGATGGAGATGAGTTTGAGTGAACTCTGGGAGTTGGTGATGGACAGGGAGGCCTGGCGTGCTGCGATTCATGGGGTTGCAAAGAGTCGGACACGACTGAGCGACTGAACTGAACTGGAGCATATAGGGATTTATGGAAGAATTGAGATTATTTTTAGTTTTAGGGCCTTCTGTTCCTCCCTTCAGGTGGACTATAAAGTGGCATGATACTTTCCACTGACCCTTAGCGTAACTCTGGGCAAATGACTTGACTTCTGTAAGCCTGCGTTTTCCTGTTTGAAAAGTAGAATCAATTCCCACCTTGCCGTGTTAAGAACAGCAGTATAGATAAAGTATCAGCATAATTCCTGGGTGTCTTAAGTGGTACCATTATTTGGGAAGATACTGGAGGGGCTAAGGAAAATGGCCACAAGGGGGACCTGTAGTGCTCCAGAGCAGCCACTAGATGGCAGAGAAACAGCAAGAAAAGTTTGGTTGGTGACGCAGCTGAGACTTCGCAAGGTGTCTTGAGTGGAAAGAGTACAAAGTCTCGAGCTGCTGAAAACAGAGCCCACTGCCCACAGTGTCTTGCCACTTGTACCTGCAGTCAGTGCTTCAATTCTAAGACCCCGTACTGCCCTCCAGAGCCAGTGATCTTGCTTCTCATATCTCAAAATAACTGAGTATCTTTCAGTTAACCTTCACCCAAGCATCAGTCTTCTCCACCCACCCACTCCTTTTTTTTTCTTTCTTAAAATTGGATCATGAACCGAGCCTTTATGCAGGCTCTGTCTTTGGGGACCTTGCAGACGTGTGTAGATAGATATGTTCTGTGTAGACGTGCTCTGTCTGTACCTACAGCAGCATCGGATTTGGTCTGCCAGAGAGGAGTGAAACATCTGTGTGGGGCATGGGAGCTGGAGGGAACTGGTTTATTTCAGGCCTTTGGGGCTTGGCAGGAATATGTGTAAGCAGAGAACTCCTTAAGGCTGTGTACTGAGACTATTAGATGAGATGACCTCCACATCCTCTTCGGGTTCTGAGCCTAGATGGCCGGAATGGGTGGGTAATGGGAGTTTTCAACTTTTCCCTGGGGCATTCAGAAAGATTTCCTACTGCTTGTTTTCTCCTAGTGACCTTTTCCTCCCAAGGAAGGAAGTTTATATCTAGCGGAGTTGAGGCTCTTCATTTTGGCAGCGCTCACGAGTAGAAGATGGAAAAATCAAGGAGTTAGTGGCAGGTTGGTGGGATCCTGGGGCTGGAAGTAGTCTTGAAAGGTTATATCCATAACGTTGCATACGGGCTTATGAATGTCTGAATTAGAAGGAAGCTGAACTAGTCCTGGGGCCCCTACAGCCAGAGTGAGAGGGTCTTGGGCAGGCCTGAGGCTTAACCAGATCCTGGCCATTTCTCATCAGGCCTGGCCCTTCGGTTCACTGGAAGCCAGTTGGCTCTGTGTCCAATCTTATGTCTCTGTCACCTTTTCTTAACCTGTGTGTGAACCTCTCCTTGTATCCAGCATGGTGTCAAGCACATAGTGAGTTCAGATATTTGAACAGAAGAAAGTCAGGAAGAGGAAGAGGGAGCCAGGAATGCAAAAGAAACCAACAGGGGAAGAAACATGTATGGGGTCATAATATCATCTGTTTGTAAAGCTGTTGATAAAACACTTTCATGTTCATCTTCAGAAAAGCCTGTGAGGCAAGTAGACCAGGTATTTATTTTACAAAAGGAGAAAACTGGCGTAGGGTTGGGCTTCTGTGAGATTGACAGACCGAGTCAGAGTCTTCTGGCTCTGAGTCCGGTGCGCCCTCTCCTCAAGGCCCCACGTCCGCATAGACGATACCCCCTTTCCACTCGGCGGCTCCTGCGGTCAGGAAAGCTAGGGCCGGCGTTCCACTGATGTACGCAGTGGGTGGGGCTCATCCTCAGCACCGCTCACGTCCCTTTTCCCTCGTGAAGCCGCCTTCCCCTGGGATAGGTGGTGGTTGTCACTTGGTCAGACTGAAGTAGAAATGACTCAGGGGAAACCAGGCTGGCAACTGCTGTTTTGGCTTCCAGATTCAGCAGTCTGGGTTTTGCTTCCTTCATGAGTTTTTTCCCTTCAGATGTTAAAGGGTAAACAACCTTGTTTTGAGACTGGGAAACTGGACGATAGGAAAGAAGGAGCATTAAAAGGGTTGCAGGGTGGTTTTAAAATTAGCATGGAGGCTGTAGGCGTTGAAGTAAAACACATCTAGGTTTCAAACCATCTGCTATTGAATACCTGTGACTTTGGACAAGCCCATTAGGCCACTCTCAGCTTCAGTTTCCTCTTAAAATTGACCAACGCCCTTGTTAGAGGGCTGGGGAGGATCGGAGATGGGGCATGGGGAACGGCCTGTGTGCTTCCCCAGGACAGATCCTGGGTTGTCTTCTGCTCTGGGAAGCTGGGAGCAGGAATCCCAGGCCTGGTTCTTGGGAAGCTCACCCCAGAGGTATAGAATCTGTTGCATTTGTCCTTTCCCAGGAGAAGGGGGAGGATGTCTTTAAACTTCTTGCTGGCTGCTGGGCCCTGGGACAAAGGGGAGACAAGCCCCAGGGCTGAGACAATCATGTCTTTATTATCTCAGATGTCTCAGGCCTGTCCCCCGCCTGGAGATATATGGCCAGGAAGGCTAGCTGCATGGCCTCGGCGCGATTCCAGGTTCTCGGAATGTCTGGCTGTTTTATAGCAAACAAGATCACGCACAACAGCCCAGCATCCAGGCATCTCCGCCCCAGCAAGTTCTTTCTCTCTGCCAGCTTGTAAAACAGTGGGACCTACAGCAGTGTGACACAGGCCCCATGCCTCTTGGGGTCCCAGCAGCCTGGTACAGGGCAGCAGTCCTGGGCAATGGTGAACCCATCTAAGACTCTGGGCACAGGGCCAGCAGTGCAGGCCTGGCCATACCCAGGGACAGTCTTTCAGGCCAGGCCCCGCCTGGCTCAGTCCTCATTTGGAAGCTCTGGGCTGCCCTGATTCTAGCCCACTTCTCTCCCTTTTGACCCCTGGGGAGCAGCTGTAGGGAGCCACTGAGAAGGCTTGTTTACAGATGCATTTGGCACGGGCTGGGGAGACCAGCAGTGATGAGTCCTTGAGTTCCAGCTTCCAGCTGCTCCCAGGTGTTGGGGAGCCTTGCACTCTGGGCCCTGAAGAAAGAGTCCTCAGTGTTGTGTTTGGCTGAGGCTTCGGGAACTTGGAGATGAGGAGACCAGGAGACAGTGGGTCAGATGGCCGTCAGGGCATCATTTATAACAAAGCCACGTGGGCTGGCCCTTTGGGAGGCCTTGTGCAAGAACCAGGGCTTGGAGGGCCAGGCCGGGGCTTTTCTTGGGGGCCCTGAAAGGGGAATGGGCTCCTGCAGTCCTGGGTACTGGTGGATGGAGATGCTTTAATCTACTCTCTTAACTCCTTTGTGCTGGAGAAGGAACCGAGAGGAACAGCCATAAATCTGTAGCTTTTCAGAGCTTCCAAGGGTTCGAACCCACTGCTCTGCTGTCCTTTATCAGGCCAGCAGCCCACTGTGCGGCCGTCTAGGGCTTGGCAGATGTCTGCGTTGCATTTTCTTCTAGAATGCATGCCTCGGGTCACTTGACATTTATTCAGTGCTTTCTGAAACCCTCCTGCCCCATGCCACATAAAATAGAAGATCCAGATCTCTGCCTGAATCAGGAGCTCACAGTCTGAGGGGGAGAATGTGAGCATTAGAAGCAACAGCGTGTGTGACACAGTGGATCTGCACAAGGGGCACCCACCCGTTCTCTACTGCAGCACGTCCCCTGCCAGCTGCAGTCTGGGGTGTGCACCCTGATGCACCCCGCCCAGCGAGTCTCCGCCTGGCGAGCATTCTCTGCCGTTAGCAGCAGTCGTGATGGCTCCTGGCTGAGCACCCGCTGTGTTGTGTGGCAGGCAACATACTAAGTGCCTACGTGCTTTACCTTCACAGCGGCTCAGTGGATCCCTGAGGAAGCAGGTGAAACGACTTACGCCAGGGACACAGCTGGGACACGGTGGAGCTGGGATTTATTTGACTCCAGAGCTTTTGACCATTAGACTTCCCTGGAGAGGAAGTATTAGAATAGCCAGGGGACAAGTGGTGTATGTAATGTGAAGTGCTTATTTAAGTCACAAGATTTATTTTGAAATGTCAGATAGAACTAACAAAGCAAGGGTGTTTTGTTGCTCAAAGGCAGGGGGCATAGGTTAAAGGTTGGGAACCCCTTTCTTGCTAATGATCTGAGCCCTCTCCTGGGTGAACTGGACAGAGCTGTTACCCTTGAGGGCAAGTTGGAGGGGAGTCACCTGCCTTTCCCCTCGCCATGCTGGGCTCCTGCTATCAGGTGAAGCCTGTCAGGCTTGCAGACAGGTGCCTGAGCAGCCTGGAGCCCAGGAATCATGTTCTGTACTGAGCTTCCCCTGGTGCTGAGAGAGGGCTGAGTGTGTGTGTGTGTGTGTGTATGGCGGGGGTGGGGGGTGGCTTTGGTACCTGGCCAGATGGGAAGGGGAGAACAAGCATCCCAGGTCACACTGAAGGGAGTGTGGCAGAGAGCTCACTCACTGGACCCCAACCTCCATCACGGTCCAGTTCAGTAGGCTCTGAGACGGCACCGATGGGGAAGCTGAGATTCTGGGGCTAGCGTCTCTGAGGCCGCCCAGCTAGCGAGAGGGCTTGAAGACGATCAGTCCCAGGCCTGTGTGGCTCCAGCTCAGGCCCTGTCCACCGCGCGGTAGCTGTTCTCTCGAAGCATGATTCTGAAGTCACCCTTACTTACCCCCTTCTGAGTCGAATGAGTGCTCTGCCCCCCGCCTCCTGGACTGAAGCAGCCTCAGTTCATCGCAGCAGCCTTGCGTCCTCCTGGTCACTTCTCTGGACCCCGTCCAGTTCTGTGATGAATCAGAGGTGCAGCAGCGCACCCTGTCCTGGCTGTTACAGCCATCAGCTATTCCTGAAACTTCCCAGGTGGCTCCAGCCACAGTCCCAAGAAGGAAGAGGAGGAGGCCCGGGCTGCAGGAGGTGCTGAAAGGTGGGAGGAGGAGGGATGAGGAGACACCCAGGGGATTCTTGTGTCGTCCGAACCTGATGGCACCGGGAACCCACAGTGCCATCCCCTGCACCCCAGCAAACGCCCTTCCTCATTCTTGAAGAAACAGCCAGGGTGCTGGCCGAGGAAGACCCTCGCATCCTTTGTTGCCCTTCCCAATCCACAAAGCGCTTCCCCACTCACTGCTTCCCGAGGGCCACGGTGGTGGGGGCACGGGGCGGGAGGCTGTACAGGAAAGAGGCTTTGGAGTTAGCCATGAGTCTTGCTCTCTGCTACAGGTGAGACGGAGAGGTGACTAACCTGCTTCAGATGCCACAGGCAGCCAGCCGTGGAGCTGGAATGAGAGCTCCATGTCCCGGGGTCTAGAAGGAGGCCTCACGAGACCAGAAGGGAGAAGCAGCATCCACAGGACTCTGGTTCAGTGCTGGTTAAAGTCTTGTCTAGGAATCTGCTTGTTTCTGTGTACTTGTAATCTGTTTATTTTCCTTCCGTTTCCTAGTAAAAGATCTTCCTGAAAAATACCTCCCTTTTTGGCTGAAAAGGGGAAAAGGACTCATCTATACCTTGGTCCAGGCTAGAAGCTCTAGAGCCAGGTGTTGGAGCAACCCATTGAGTTCAGCGCTGTTTGTGGTGGGCAGGATGCTGACAGGCTCTCTGGCAGGCTTGGAGCCAGGCCTAAAGTCTTCAGCCATGCTAGCCAGGGCAGGGGGTAGTGGGCCAGGCTGCTGTTTCCAGCCGTGGCTTTGTCAGCCCTAGCAGAGTGACACCATTCTGTCCTCAGAGTGACACCTTCCTCATTCTCTGCCCCAGAGAAAGCTGTCTACAGAGCAAAGTGTAGCTTCCCGGCAGAGGGGCAGAGTTGAGCTGAGCCCAGCTAGAGACAGATAGTGCTGTTTTGTGGGGAGGGGTCGGCCCAAGACTGAGGCTCTTTGGCACAGAAAGCACCAAAGGTGGGTCTAGGCCAGCAATGGGGATGAGGAAAGATGAAGAGGCTTGCGGGTGGAACCGGAGGGGTGCCCGGTGACACAGTATATCCTGCCTGGGAGCCTGGAGGTCTGGTCTCTGGCTGTGGGCACGTCTTCCCTTCTGTGGGCCTCAGTGTCCTTGTTTGTAAAGTGGGGATAAATCCTGCACTTGCCTCCCAGCTGGTTTATCTGACAGGAGGTATTCTGTTGCGTTATTCGCTTGTGACCGTGACACATGGGAGCGCTGGTAGGCTGTATTAGTGGGGGCCTGACTGCAGCCAGGCAGTGTTCAGTCGGTGGCGATCGTGTGGGGTATTGGTGATACGCAGAGCGTCCCAAGGGGCCTGGCCAGGCCATGTCACTCCCCAAGCTCCGAGGAGGCTGTGCTTTCCTGATTCTACAAAGTCCCTGGGTACCTGGGGGATGCAGAACCAAACTGAGGATAGAGGGGTTAGCTCAGAGAGGAGACGCTCCCAGGCCGCAGGCTGGTGAAGGTGGAGCTGGGCTGGAAAGAAGCGAGGCTGCAGGAGTAGGGCCTTGTCTCCGGGCTCACCCAGTGGCTGCTGGCTTGAACCAGGACCAGTCTGTGCCAAAGCTTGGTCTGGATCCCTCCTGCCTCTCTTGGCGCCATCTCCCCATCTATCAATCTCTGGGCCTCAGGTGGCTTCTTCTGGGTCCCCATTTGCCTTTTCAGTTGTGGGGTTTTGCCATGGCCTTGCCAGGCTGGGGGAGTGGCCGATGGGGCTGGAGGCTGGCCCTGCTCTAAGGTCACATGCAGTCGGTTCTCTCCCTAGACCGGGAGTCCCCTGAGGGCAGGGTCCAGGTGTGAATTGTCTCTGGTCTCCCATGTCCATCGCGGAGCCTGTAATCCCTGCATCCCGACCAGAGGGCTCAGCCCCTGCTGGCCTCGGTTGTTGGGCTGGCAGAGTTGGCCCTCCTCCCTCACAGGTGGCATGGGTGGGAGTGGGGGTGGGCACCGAATCAGAGTATATGGCTCCTTGTGTCCAGCTTCCTCTTCCTGGCTGGCCCAAGGCTTGGGAACAGTGGCTGCCTTTCTGGGGCAGCTGGGGCACCTGGCCAGAGTATGCTCTGTCGGGCACTGTCAGCTCTTCAGCAAGCCCCGGTCCTCCTCTTAACCTAGAGAAGGCCCCGGGTTATTGGTGTTGTTCTTGGCGGACCACCGGGCCCCTCAGCAAACAGGGAGGCGAGTGTGCACCCGGCCTGGGCCTGTTTGTGTTGGCCTCGCCAGGCGGGGGATTAGCTCAGCTGGGCTGCTAATTGCCTCCGAAGTGCCGGCCGGGATGCTGACAAGGGCTGGGCCTCCAGGCCCCTCCTCCCCAGCAGGCACGATGCCAGGCCTGGGGGCCTGGCCCAGAAGGGCCCCCTTCTCTCCCCTGTCAGCGCCTGCTTGGCCTGGACCCTTGAGAGGCGGGCAGGGGGTCAGCAGGGCTGGCGGCTCAGGAAGGGATGGGGGGAGATGCCTATGAAGTCATCGCCTGGGCCAGGCCAGGCCACCCTGCCCCCCTCCCCCACATCCCGTAGACCTTCTTGAGTCAGACGCCTTCTCCTGAAGCTCAGCATTTTCTCGTCTTACTAGGAAGCTGCTGGAGTCCTCTGCCGAGATGCCTTCTGGTCCCTCAGCACCTTCCTCTCTCCTGGTGTCTTCTGTTACTGTGTCTGCCCTCCTACCCTCTGCCTTTTCCTCACTCAGCCTTTCTCGGCTCCTCTCAGTTGCTCAGAACTGTATACTTCCTTCTCTTCATTTTCCTGTGTTCTATGGCTCTTAAACCCTGCCTCTGGTCTCCCCAAGACTTCCTTGGGCCACTGGCCGTCCAGAAAGAGCTGAGAAGGAAGTCTGCTTTAATCACAAGCTTTCCAGAACGCTTCAGGCCTGAGTCTGAGGACATCGTCAAGGATGGATCTGGACATGGCCTCTGTGAGCTGACCGGGCCTAGGATTCCTGGAAACCTTCCATCCTCAGAGGCGGAGCTGCTGGGCCCCACTGCCTAAGCTTCCTGCAGCTCCGACATGCTCCCCTCCACTCCTGACTGCCCTCCTTCACCGTCCTCCCTGTTCTAGTCCCGCTTCTCACCCTTGTTGGGACCTCGATCTAGCCTCTTCTCCTGGGGCCCAGGGGCAGTTTTACCACTGCTTAACTGCTCCAGGCTGTCTCGATCCCGCTTTCCTGCCTGGGAATCTCCAACCTGAGCCGGCCGCCGGCATCTGAGCTCTGAGGGGCGGGGCCGAAGCAGGACCAGGACCCTGGGACACCTGCCTTCAGTGCTTGGCCTGATCCACAGTCTGCGCTCCTCCTCGGCTCATCCTCTGTCTGACCCCGTCAGTCTCAGAGCTACCTTAACTGCCCATGGCATTCCTGAAAAGGGAGTAATATTTATAGTAGTCACTGCCATTTGTTGAACTTTACATGGTTTATTTGACATCCTCAAGAAACAGATTCTATCATTATTTCGTCCTATATGATGAATGAAGCTGGGGCAGGGGGAACAGCCCCATATCACAAACGAAGGAAATGAGTTCCAGAGAGGGGCAGTGCGTTGCTCAAGGCTCCATGTAGTGAAAAAGTGGCAGTGCTGGGATTCCAACCCAGGTCACTTGGATGGCAAAGCCTGGGTCCTTTTCCCGCTTCTAGAGAGTGCTTGGGCAGGGACATCTCCACTGCTTTGCTCCACCATCTTGGACCCTCTATCACCAAGGACTTGACCCTGATGTGAGCATGTGTCCTGTTCTGGACCCAGTCCCTTCCCCCAGTCCTTCACCAGTTTGTGTGTAGCCCTGCTATCCTGAAAGCACTTTGCTTCGGCCCTCTTATACCCACTGAAGTTTTGGAAAGCCAAGCACATCGTGGCCTCACTGTTCTCCAGGCTGGTGTGGATTCGCTGCACAAATCCACACCAGGGTGGGGATGGGGGTGGAGGACCATGGCCCCCTTGGTAAGGATGAGGACTTCATCCACTGGACGTGGGTTCCTGAGAGGCCGCCTGGGGCCTCGCCCACAGCTGTGACAGAGTTCTGTGGGGTTTTCCGTCCAGACTCCTCATCCTGACTGGGCTCCAATCTTGGAATTTACTTTTAGCCACAGCCCTTGAATACTTGTGTCCTTAGGCGGGAGCTAACTTCTTTTCCATTTGTCCCCCACCTCCTCAATCCCCAGCACTTCACCAAACCCTCCTCTGACCCTCGTATCTGTCCCTCCTTTTCACATCAGTGCCCAAGAAGGGTTCTGAGACCTTGGATCAGGCCAAGGTTTGAACAGTTGAGAGTGGCTCAGTGAAATGCAGATACAGCCTCTGGGTGTTAAAGGTGAATTCCAGATAGCAGGCAGGTAGGTCCTTAGAGCCATCCAACCACTTATCCAGGAGAGGGAGCAAAGAGGGTCCCCATATCTAGAATTGGCTACTGTGTATCCACTTTTCCCACGTCCTTCCCCAAGTCTCTCTGCTCCCTCTTCTACAAAAAAAAAAAAAAAAAAGTCACTGCCACAATTGCAAAATAAAGAAATAATCATTTTATCGTGCACCAGACTATTTCATGAGGATGTCACAAAGGCAAGGAGCCTAGTATAAAAGTCGGGGCATGGGGTGGGGCAGCAGCGGGTAGCAGCATCCAGAGCTGGGACTAGTCCAGCCCGAGGCCTCAGAGGACACCTTGCCTTGTGATCAGACTAGTGGGGAGGGCTTCGGGCAGGGCTTGGGCCCTCTGGCCAGCTTCCAGAGTGGGTGACTGTGTCAGCCCTCTGCTGGTTCCTCTTTATTTGGACAATTTGGAGCTGGATGTGTCCAAGGAAGCTCCATTTTCCTGCAGTCATGGAGCCCTTTGAGATGCTGGTGGCAGCAGTGGTAGGGCTGGGCAGAAGTTGCTAGAATCTCGTCTGCTTCACTGAGGCGACACCCTTCCAGAGCCACAGGAGGATCAGCTTTGAGGAACCCCCCGGTAGGTGGAAAGGTGAAGCAGACCCTCTGACTTCTCCCTGGGGCAGTGCCCATCATACCAGCATCCAGCCAGAATCGACTATTCCCCTGCCTCTGGGGACGGGACCTGGGGTGGGGGAGGGGTCTCCACCGCTTCCTTTGTGTGGGTCTGGCCCATGCCAGTGAGGGATAGTGTTTTTCCCTGGCGCTGAGCAGACAGCTGAACAGAGCCCGCCAGAGGAGCAGTGAGCCCAGCTGGGCAGCTAACCGTGGGGATACTCAAATCGGCTCAGCTTTCATCCACATCAGAGCCTGCCTGCCCCAAGATTATCTCTACATTTGAATGTGGGTCTAGCATCTCACTTGGTTTTGGCCTTCTTCTCGGATGGACACTGAGCGGAGAGCTTGGCTAGGGGCCAAGGGTGTTGACCCTGTCTTCGTGAGGGAGCCAACACCAGGAGGCACAAACCTCAAGGCCCGGAGAAGCGAGTCTAACAGGCCAGAGCCTGTGTTGTGGATCTGGGGCTTTGAATTCAGATACTGAACCTTGGAGCCAACAGCTGGGAGTCTGAGAACCTGCAATGGGGAATCCCGAACCTCAAGACCTCAAACCAGGAGCAGAAAGCCTCAATGTTGGAGCAGCTTGGAGAGCGGGCTGGGAGTGAGGTCCCCGGGGGCTCAGGAGCCCACCTGAGAAGCAGCTGGGTCAGGCCGAGGCTTGCTGTGTACAAGTCCTGCCCACAGAAGTCTAGGCTGGACTTCTGATGGTCTGACGGGTGCACAGGGCCAGGCCTAGGCCGTGGGGCTGGCTCTGGGGGTGCTGCTTAAGGCCCTGCGGTACCTGGGGGCAGGGGTGCCTCCGTGTTGAGACCTCGCTTTGTCAGCCTGGCTGCTGGCCCCCGCTTCCCTCTGAGCCGGCTCTGCCCTCCCTGGGGAACCACATGGGCTCCAGCTCGGCCTGTGGTCTGCGGCTCCCGCTGCTGGAGTCCCGTCCCTGAGGCTCCGACCCAAGGGGGCCCTACAGTCTCTGGGACTTTGGGAACAGGCTCCCAGGAGGAGGCTTGGCTGGAGGGCTCTTTTTGCTCTGTGTTGGCACCTACGGGTCCTAGACCCAGGAGCTTTGCCCTTTGTCCTGTGAAACGAGCACAAGTGTGCGTCCCTGTCTGGTTGGCCTCCCAGGACTGCCGCGGTCATCCAGTGAGACGGCCCAGGACAGGGCCTAGGACAGTGTTTGCTCAACAGACGTGGTTGAGAGAGTGAAATGGAAGTTGGGTGCGGGCTTTTGCACATTGCCCTTCCCGTGTATGACATTAATGTTCTCAGTTTCATGGAGGAGCAGCCCCGTGAAGAGTCACTGTGAAGGCCGAGCTGGGGTTTCTGATCCAGGCTGCAGCCGCATTCCTGCCTGGGAGGGACTGGGAACTGGGGGGAAGGGGGGCGTCACCCTCTCTGAGGGTTGGGGTGCTGCAGCCTGCACTGGTCCTGGTCTTATCTGCTGCTCTTGCCTAGAGGGTCCTGCAGAGATTGAACTGCCGGCTGCCCATGGAGACCTGGTATGTCTACCCACTCCTTTTCCAGGGGGCTTGAAAGATGATGAGGCCAAAGCTGCCAGGGGCCCCCGCGTAAGTATGGGGGTGCGGCTGCCATCAAGATGGCACTGTTCCCTTGCCACCCCTCTCCCTGGACGGCAGGGTCAGTCGGCACGGGTGGCTGGGACACTCTTTGTTACCCACCTGAAGTCCGCAAGTAGAAAAACGGGTACAGATAACAAGTGAGTGGTCAGCAGTGGCCACATGTGGACAGCCGGAGGCGCGAGCAAAGTCCCTTTGGTCAGTGGCAGCCACAAAGGCCCCAGCTTCAGGGTGGGCCCAGGGTTGGTGCCCTTGGGGCCGCCCGCCCGCTTCGGGCAATAAATAACACAAGGGACCCAAAAACCAAACCAAAACAAAAAATAACAACCAGTATCTTTTGGGGCGGTGGTGGCTGGCGGCGGGGGGACTGTTTAAATTATCGGCCTTCCCCGGGGCCACGAGGCGGTCGCTGGGTGCTGGGCCGGGCGGCGGTCACCGGCACGTGTGCAGCTCCACCAGCCGCTGGCACTGCCGGCATTTGACAAAGCAGCACCAGTGGAACTTGCAGCTGCAGCGCTCGGCCAGCTCCACCTGCGCCGTGTGGAAGCCACGGCCGCAGCACAGCAGCTCGCAGCCGTCGATGGCCTTGGACGTCTTGTTGCACGTGCGGCCCCGCGTGCCCAGCACGCCGCTGCGCACGTCCTGCTCGCAGAAGTCCGGGCTGGGTTCCAGGTACACCAGGTCCTCATCCGTGTGCGGCTTGAACTGCGCGTTGCGTGGCACCAGGGCCCTGGAGGAGCCCACGCGGCGGGGCTCCACCTCCGTGGCGCCGTCGAACTTCTCCTTCAGGGCGTGGCCCACCTGGCGGAAGGGCGGCACGGCTCGCCAGCACGTCTTTACCTCGCAGGAGCCCGACACCCCGTGGCACTTGCACTCCACCCGCATGTGTGTCAGGATAGCCTGCGGGGGAGCGGGAGGGGAGAGGGGCTGTCAGGAGCTGTCGGGGGGTGGGCTGGGGGCGGAGCTGGGGAGGGGCCGCCGGGGTTGGGGGTGGACCGCGGAAGGGGGCAGGCGAGGTTGGGATGCCGCAGGATGGGAGAAAGGGTGGAGCTTCCTCGGTCTTAAGCCCTTTCTGTATGCCACAGGAGCTGCTCAGCTATGTGGGGAACAGTCCAAGATACTGTCCTTGGCGTCGGGGCCGCACGGGGTTGATGGAGGAGGGACCTTTCAAAGGGCAGTGTCATTGGAAACAGTGACAGCTGGTGTGGGGGGAAGGACAGGCTGCGTTGCACCTGCTACTCAAGGACCCTTGAGGAGTGGGTACTGAGACGGCAGACGGTGTCACAGTCAAGGCCACGGTCCTGGCAGGGACGCAGAGCAAGGGGTGGGTGGTGTGTGTGTGACGGAGGGATGGAGACACACCTGTGTGCACATACGCGTGTGGATGGCCATGCACAGCTCCGTGAGGCCCGCTCACCGGTCTGCCCTCTCGGCGTGCCCCCCGCCCCACAGGAGGGGCCTGGCATGGAGTGTCTGGGGCCATTGCCGAGCCTGCCCTTTCCCGGCGGGGAGGGGGGCCCACGCTACCTTCCTGCCAGCCTCGTTGTTGTGGAGGTTCATGAGGGCCCGGCTGGACGAGGCCCCCTTGCTCCTCTCGCGGACGTCCACGAATGACTGGGAGAAGGCCACCCCATAGGCGATGTTATCTGAGCATCCTGACCACTGGAAGCCTGGGTGGGTGGCGGGTGGGGGGCACCCGAGACCACGGGTGAGTGAGGGCCTGGCCCAGGCGCCCCACCCATGCACCCCTGGCCACCCACTCATGCCCTCCCCAGCGCCCCCACTCACCCTGCGGGCTGACCCCGTGCACGGTCCGGTCACAGCCACACTTCTCCAGCTCCCCGCTGCTGCACGCCCGCGTCACCGCAAAGGCCACACCTGCCGAAGAGATGGCGTACACGAAGGCCGCCTCCCGAGTCCCTGTGGGAGGCAGAGGTGGGCAGGGCTGGGTCCCAGCGCTTCTCCCCCTCGGCACCCTCCTTTATGGGGTGGGGGTAGATGGTACCCTCCTGGACGATGGCGGCCAGGGAGAGAGACAGCGAAGCAGTGACTCTGTGGAGCCACGAGTCATGCTGAGCTGACAGTCTCAGCACACCAACGACGGGACACAGTGACACCCGCCAGGCACTGCTCTGTGGTCTTCACACATGCCAGGCATTTGTCCGCCCCACACCCGTCAGGTAAGTACAACTGTCACCCCCATTTTCAGAGAGATGAGCCAACTCGTCCCAGGCCACGCGGCTCGTGGTTGAGTGGTGCCGGTCCAGCTTCAGTGCTCTGAGCTCCCCCCAGATCCTGCTCTCATGGCCTCTCCGGGAGATGATGATGCTAGCGTCCTTTTGTGAGCGACAAGGCAGGCAGGGAGAGGTGCATTAACGTACCGAGACTGCAGGAGTCCCAGGCAGGGCCTGTCCTCCTGGCTCTTCTTGCCTCTTCTAAAGTCTCCGAGGGGGTCCCCCGCCCTGTGAAGCTGCCCTAGCCCCTCCCGCTGAGGCTGGGCCCATTTCTGAGACCACCTTGGTTGCTTAGACCTTTCAGGGTAAATGGCAGTGGCGATGGCCCCACCGCTTACCGGGTAGGACCACTGCCGGCGAGGGGGCGCCCTCTACCTCCGGAGAGCTGACCATCTCACAGGCGGCCAGCGCGGGTTTGGGGAGGGGAAGTGGGTCCCAGTCGCCGGTCAGGAAGTGCCAGAACCAGGACCCAAGCCCCGGTCAGTACGCCTCTGCTCCCCATCTCTTCCCTTCCGCCCCCTGACTTCTTGGTGGTTCTATTTTGGTGTCTGCCTGGTCTCTCGCCTGAATGGGTGTTTTTATCCTCCTAGGAACTGTGCCTCAGGGGGTGTAGCTGCTGTGTAGGCTCTTTCTGGGGGTGTGGGTGGTGGGAGGGGGGTGTATTTGTGTGTGTGTGTGTGTGTGTGTGTCTGTGTGTGTGGTGCGTGTGTGCACGGCTGGCTGGGTGTGTGACTGGACAGGCCCTGCACCTCTCCTGGGCCCTGTGAGGGCCTCTGTGTGCCCGTGACTGTCCCTCTGTCTCTTGCTGGAGTGTCCGTGTCCGCAGGAGTGGAGGGGGCAGGCTTTGGCCTCGCGGTTGGCAATTACCTCTGCGACACCCAGGCCTGTGCTCCCGGCTGCCCCGGGAGCAGTCGCCGTGGTCAGGCGGAAACAATCACCTCCTGTGTGCCCGCGTCTGTGGGCAGGGGTGAGGGGCAGCCCTGGCCCCCGTGGCTCAAGACGCCCTGTTCTCAGTCCGGCCCTCGAGTGAGGGATCCTGCCCGCCGCCCACTCCCCATGGCCTGTCCTTTACCGTGGTCTGGCCACTCTGGGCCGGCATGAGGGGGCTTGGCCAGAGCCACGGGGGCCTTGACAGCCTGAGACGGAATCCTCTCCAAGTTAATCGAGGTTAATAGCAGGATCATGTTGGTTGGTTTTGTGCTGTGGCCGCCCAAAGAGAGACGACTTTAGTTTCTGGTATTTCTGGTATTTCCAGGCCTGAACCAGCACAAATCTTTGCCCCAAAGACCAAGGGGGAAGGGACGACAGGAGATAGGGTAGAAGGGACTGGCAGGGTGGCCCCAGCTCCTGGCCAGGCACGGTCCTGGCTCCTCCACTTCTCTGGGCCCTCAGGCAGCCCCCAGCCCGCCCCAAGCTCTGGGCCTACCTCCTCCCCTGTGTGCTAGTCGCCTTGGGTGCAGGGCGCCCCGTGAGGTGCTCAGGGAGACCCCCGCCTCATCCCCAACCAACACCTGTCTGCCAGAACTTCAGGCCCCCTTGTTCTGGCCTCGGGAGCAAGGGCACTATGGTTCTCTCTGCCTGGGTGGAATGAAGAGGTTCTGGAATGAAGATAATAGCGTGAGCTGAAGCTTAGAGAGAGCTCAGTCTGTGCGTGCAGTGTCTGAACACAACATCCCTATGAAGTAGAGACTTTTACTCCCCATTTTACAGATGAGGTAACTGAGGCACCGAAGGGTGAAGCGACTGGCCCAAGGACACCCAGCCAGGAAGCGGGGGAGGCAGAATTCAGACTCGGTCAGCCTGGCTCCAGCATTTCAACCTTGACATGGTCCTGCCCCCTGGGGCCCAGAGTCCCCAGGAATAAGCAGCCCATCTCTTCTCACCTCCGTGTACGAAGCCCTGAGCTGTGGGACCTGTCCAGTTCCTTTTATGGGTTCTTTCTGGGGGGATGGTGAGCAGTGCTCAGCACAGGAGTACCCCACCCCGCCCCCGCCCCCAGGCCTGGAGAATGTGACCAAGCCCCTGTGTCCTGAGAGCTGATGGCAGCGGCGGCCGCCTTTTCTGAGCAGTCCTGAGTCCCCGTCCCTTGACTCCAGTGCTGTGGCTCCTCCCAGCTTCTCCCCTGTGTCCTGGCTGGAGCCTTGCTCACCAGTGGGACACCGGGCAGAAACCACTGAGACCCAGAAAAAGGACTGCGGTGCAGCGGTGAGGGCTGTGGAAGGGAGTTCCCCAGCAGCCTGGTAGATAACTGCTCCCTGGTCTGAGGGTTAGCGAGTGCCAGCTGCAGGGGGAGGACAGTCCGGGCTTTGTCCTCCAGCGAGGGGAAGGCAGAGCTCTCGAGAGCGCTAGCAGCTGCTCGCAGCTCCTGCCGTTTCCATAGCGCGGTTTGCTCCATTCCACATCCAGCCCCTTCCTGCTCTTTCCTGTACCTCCTTCCCTGGCTCCAAGAGTCTAAATCCTGAGCGTCCTCTGGGTCCCACCTCACTGCCCTCTTTTCCAAGGTGCGAAGGCTGCCTGCAGCTGGGAAGTTCAGAGTTGTCCTCGGGATCCAGGGATAACTACCCTTTCTGAGGGCCTCCCACATGCCAGGGCCTGTCCCTGTGCTCATGATGACCTGAGCCACCCAGCTCTCTCCAGCTCTGCCCCTGGAGGGAAAAGTGAGGCTGGGTGGCTGTCTGGGGTCCCTCAGTCAGTGGACAAGCAGGAACCGGGGCCTGTGCTGTCCCGAGCACATCACACACACTGTTTCCCCAGATGTTGGAAGGAAGGGCATTTGAGCAGGAGGGAAGGTTTGGAAGAGAGGCTGAGTTGGGCTGGAAAGGAGACCGCGGGCACGGGGATGCCCCGGGGCACCAGGCAGGTGTCCTGGTGGCACTGGCATTCCGAGCATAACTCACGTTTCCAAAGCGGGCCCAGCGGGAGTCCTGGGAGGAGGGGCAGGACCGCCTGGCCTCTGAGAGAGTCCTGACCTTGGTTTCTCCCCACCCCTGCCCCTCGCCTGCCTGTCCAATTTCCTTTGCTATCTTGTCGGCAAAAGCTGTTTGTTTGTTTGTTTTCCTTGAAACCTCCTCCAGGAGGCCTCTTTGGATTTACAGCACAATGTGGGACAGGGAAGGGGTGAAGGCGCTGGAGTTGGACAAAGCCGTGTCGTGCCCTTTTCTAGTTCTAACGTGGGGAAGATAATGCTGCCCCGGGAGGCCAGGCCCTGACACTTCCTCCCACCCACCATCACGGATTCCCGGGACCCTGGGTGCCCTCGCTGGCTGGCTGTCCACTCTGTTTCGTCTTCTAAGCGTCTTGTGTGGCTTGTCTGCAGCCAGACGGGAAGCTCCAGGGGCCATGCTATCCCTCACCTCCTCCCAGGACAGAGCTGGCAGTGACAGGCCTTTCCCAGCTCCCTGGAAATGGAAAGGGGTTATCGGGAGGAGCATGGATGCTCAGCCAGGCAGGCCTGAAGTCTCATCCCGGCTTGGTCACTTCCTAGATGTGAGATGTGAGATTTTGGTTTTCGTGTCCAAAGAACAGGGCTGACATCGTCCTGACCTCTTCAGGTGGGTCTGGAAATCTACTGACGTCAAACACAGGAAATGCTTAGTCACTGGCCCAGAGTAGGAGCTTGAGACAATAACTACCGTGAATGTTTCTGCTGGGTGAAAGTAATGCCATTTTATTCATTCCCTAACAAATATTGGGAGGGCAGTCACACCCTGAGGGCCGCTTGTCCGCATATTGGCCATTGGGCCAAAAGCTTCCTTAGGGTGGAGGCACCTCCTCCTTCACCAGACAGTTACCTGCTGTGAGCCAGGCCCTGTGCCAGCGCCAGGGAGGCGCAGAGGAACCTGTCCTCAAGGAACCCCGAATGTGGAGTGTCTCCGGGGTGCCCCCTCCCTAGGCCTCCTGTGACTTATCTGATGGCACCAAATGCTGTCTCGAGAGGTCCCCTTCTCTGGTCCAACGTGATGTCAACACCGAGGAGAGGTGAGAGCACAGGTGTCAGTGAGTCGCAGCCCAGAGAAGCGTCTGCTCCCACCTCCAGCCTGATGCTGCCGCCAGGAAGCGGCACCGGGACTGCTCTGGTGGTCCCGTGGCTAAGACTCTGAGCTCCCCATGCAGGGAGCGTGGGTTTGACCCCTGGTCAGGGAACTAGATCCCACATGATGCAGCTAAGACCCAGCACAGCCAAATAAATATTTAAAAAAAAAAAAAAAAAGAGGCCCTGATGTTCGAACTCGGGGACTAGAAAGAGAGCCTGGGCTGAATCTTCACTTGGCTGCGACTTATCACCTGTCCTGTCCAGGTAGCAGCCAGGGCCTGACAGGGCCTCAGAGCTCAGGGAGTCTGCTCTCTCGGGACCGGGGTGCGGTGGAGCTCACAGAGCAGGGTGTGAAGAGGCAGGGGGGTCCCCGGCATCCTCCACAGAGGAAGGAGCCGGGAGCCAAGGAGTTGGCGTCTTCCCCACCTTTCCGCATCCTGCTCGGGCTAGCCCCGCTCGGAGACCCCCGCCCATCCTGTTCAGGGTAACCCTGAACTTTCACCGGACCGCACGGCCTTTCCTTCCCTGCTCAAGCCCTGGTCATTCGTCATTCCTTCCACAAATGTTTATCAGTTACATGCGCAGATGCTGCCCCAGGCGCAGGGATCCAGCAGTGACCAGACCGCACAGAGGCCATCCCACATCTGGCCCCAAGTGCCTGCCCCGCCAAGAACCTCTGCCTGCCCCATTCCTGCTGCCCGCCACCGCCTGCCAACTTCACCAAACTTCTGGCATAGTCTCAGCCCAGAGCACATGGCTTGGCCCTGACTTACACACTGTCTTCATGGGTCACCATCTGTCTTGCCTCTGTAGGCCAGGAGCAGAGGGGGTCCACTGCCCGGGGGTGGAGGGGGTGCAGGATTAGAGCCATGCTGCCTCGGGCAGCGCTGGCGGTAAGAGAGCCGTCCCTGCCCCTGGGAGTCATTCAGGCATTTGGAAACATCATCTCTGAATCCTGACGGGGGGGCAAGGATTGCCCCCTAGCTGCCTTTCCAAGGGATATGCCGCTGAAGCTTGGACAGGGGATGGACTTTGCCCAGGGTCTCCTGCCTGCATCAGGTCTGGTTCTGGGTGGGTTACACCCTCTGCCTGCTGCACCACTTTTCTCAGCTATGACGTGGGAATAATACTACATGCTTGCAGTTGTCGTGAGGGTGGTTGGATGTAAGGCAGTGCCCTCCACAAATGGGGCTCTTTTCTCCTCCAAGAATGGCCTGGCTCTTGGAGGGATCTGTGACCTATTACCTTTCCAGGTCTGAGGTCATGACCCCAGCCAGGCAGCTCATGAATCTGGGAACCGGCCAAGCCCCCTGACCCCAAAGCCTGGGAACTGCGAGAGAGGCCTGCCCAGGCCAGTTGCTGCCCCAAATCTCAGCATCTGATGACGACGGGTGGCTTTTCTGGGGCAGAGGTCCACCCTAGATGGTGACGCCCTACGAGTGAGCGCAGGGGAGGGGCCCACTGGCAGGTGAGGACGCCGAGGCTCGGAGGGCCGTCCCTCCCCAAGGCCACACCGCCCACGCTCTTTCCCCAGCGTCTCAGCCACCCTGGGAGGGACGAGTCCCTTCTCTTGTTCAGTGGGGATAGAGTAAGGCTTTCCCAGGGGGCATTTTACTAGGGAAGAAAACGGAAAATGCAACAGTGATGAGATGGACGGGTGGGAAGAGCTCAGACTCCTCCAAAACATGATGGCCCTGGCCTGGTGTGGCTGCCCGGTGTGATGCCCTGGTGTGGCTGCCCGGTGTGATGGCCTGGTGTGATGGCCTGGTGTGGCTGCCCAGTGTGATGGCCCGGTGTGATGACCTGGTATGGCTGCCTGGTGTGATGCTGTGGTGTGGCTGCCCGGTGTGATGGCCTGGTGTGATGGCCTGGTGTGGCTGTCCGGTGTGATGGCCTGGTGTGATGGCCTGGTGTTGCTGCGCTGGTGTGATGGCCTGGTGTGGCTGCCCGGTGTGATGGCCCGGTATGATGACCTGGTATGGCTGCCTGGTGTGATGCTCTGGTGTGGCTGCCTGGTGAGTGCCTGCCCTGACTCAGCCCCAAGGAGACTGGACGCTTGACCGAGTCACCTGGACTTTTAGTCCCGAGCAGGTTCCAGCCAAACCTGGTCGGAGTCTCGGCGTCTCCCTGAGCTTGCTTGGGAGGGCTGGGCCCCCTCCCTGGTTCCTGGCACAGACACAGGCGAGGAAAGCACTTCTCAGCAGGGTCCCTCACCGGCCTCAGGCTGCACCGATCTGCGCCTCCCCTCCTCTGCCCCTTGAGTCTGTGCCCTGACTTGCTCTCTGCCATTGGATGGCATCCATCGACTGTATCCTCCATGCCAGGCTCGGCCGTGTGCTGGGAAGCCGGTAAATGAGACATCTGTCTTGCCTTGAAAGAGTTCACGGTTTAGGGATGAGGGTGGGGGTGGGGTGGGGGAGAAGGCCAGCACAGGTCAGTGTGAAAGGTGTACTGAGAGCCATGTGGGCACACGAGGTTGAGACAAGAGTGTGCGTGTGTGTGTGCGTGCGTGTGTGTGTATTAAGGGAGTGAGAGAGTGAGAGAGAAATTGATGAGTCAAGTGGGTTAAAATGTAAATAGCTGGTGAATCTAGGTAAAGAGCCTATGGCAATTCTTCATAGGAAAAATAGAACTCATACATTCAGAGAACAAATTGGTGGTGCAGAGGCAGAAGCAGGGGTGGAGGTGGGCAAAACGGGTGAAGGGGGTCCAAAAGTACCAACTTCTAGTTATAACAATAAATGCATCGTGAGGACGTGATGTCCAGTGTGGTGACTATAGATAGTAATGCTGTACTTCACGTTTAAAGGTGGATAAGAAAGGAGATCTTAGAGGTTCTCACCACAAGAAGAAAATGTCTACATCTGTGTAGTGATGGATGTTAACTAGACTTTCTGTAGTGATCACTTTATAATATATACACGTTATTGAATCATTATATTATACCCTGAAACTAACATAATGCATGTCAATTATTCCTCAGTTTAAAAAAAATAGGAAGATGAAAGCTGACTGAATAAACCCATCACGTAGAAACCTTTTTATAAAGAGTACATGGTGGGGCTTCCCTGGTGGTCCAGTGATTAAGACTCAAGGGTCGTGGGTTCGATCCTTGATCGGAGAGCTAAGATCCCACATGCCTCAGGGCAGCCCAAGATCCAAAACAGAAGCAATATGGTAACAAATTCAATGAAGACTTAAAAAATGGCCCATGTCAGAAAAAAGTCGTTAAAAAAAAAGAAGAGTGTATGAGAATTCCTTGTACTATTGTTGCAAATTTTCTCTAAGTTCGAAATTATATAAAAAAACAATTACCAAAAAAGGGGGAAAAAAACCCCCAGCATGAACAAAGAGCTCTGGAGCCCCGAGGAACAAAGCAAGCCCCCTGCCTGCAGGAGCTGAGAAGACTGGAGGAGGGGGAAAGAGAAAGACTGGCGGAGAAGGAGGGCTGGGTGCCTGGGTGGAGGAAACAGCACGTGCAAGGCACGGGGGTATGAGAGCGCCTGGCGTGTGAGACCCTGCCCATCTATTCACCAACCCACCTGAAACCCAGAACACCTGTTGTGTGCCAGGGGCCTCCCAGGCCCAGGGTCTGCTGCTGAGCCTAGGATCTGGGCCTCAGCAGACAGACAGACACCCTGGTCCCGGGAGGGCCTCGGCTCCCCAGCTGCACCCTGGGGCTCTGCTGCTTCCACGAAGCAGCAACTTTTAGCTGGGCCAAGCACGATCGTGCCTTCTTTGGCCACTGCCAGCTCTCGGGAGAAAGGCTTCCAAATTTCTATCGCAGTCGGTTTCCAACAACATCTAAATGGTTTGCCACAAGCCCGGCAGCCCCAGCCTTCCAGGATCACAGGTGCCAAGACAAAGGTTGGCCCAGGATCGCCCTCCTGCTGCCCGGGCACATCACGGGGCCCGTGGACAGTCGGTGGCCTGGAGTGTCAGTTTCACGCTCAGGAAGTAGTAGAAGAGGAAGCTGGTTCACAGCGCGCCCTGGAGGACAGCAGCTTGACCTGGTGCCCTCCTGGGGAACCTTCCAGTTGCCTGGAGTGTCCTCTATGCCCTGGCCCACCTTGCTCTGGCTTGAAGGCCTTCTCATACTCCTGGTGTCAGCTGAGGGCCCACCTCCTCGGGGAAGCTTTCCCCCTGAGCACCTGCCCTGGCTGGGGCAAGGTCCACCCCGGGCTCCTGAGGCTCCTGTGTCCCCTCACCGTGGGTAAGACAGAATACTCCCTGGAGCTGGACCTCGTGGGCTCAAGGCCTGGCTCAGCCGCTTTTAGTTCTGTGACCGTAAGCAAGTGACTTAGTCTCTGGGTGCTGCAGTTTCTTCATTTGCAAGATGGAAGCCTATCTCAAGGGGCCAGATGAGTTTGTATCACTTAAAACACTTCAACAGTTTGGTCCCTTGCCGGTGCTATGGGTGTGACGGCCACTGCCCCAGCTGGACTGTCAGCACTGACCTTGACCATGAGCCTGGGAGGACAGGATCCAGGTGGTGGTCTTCCCCGGGTCTCCGAGCCGGGCATGGTCAGGTTCCCAATAGGGTTTGTCAAAGGTACAGACAAAGGAGGAGGTCTTGCCTACGGCAGACTGAGAGCTAAGGTAAGAACAGGGTGGGCTGGAGGGCTGGAGGCCCCGGATCTGATTTCTGATTCTGCTGTTCACCCTCTGAGGAGCTCCAGGCAGCTCCATTCTTTCCCCTGCCCGAGTCTTGGATTCTGAGTGAAACAGGATGATGACCCCAGGACTGAAGATGCTGCCGGGGATATTGCACTACAGTGTCAGTGAATGAAGGCCCTCCTGCCTCCAACCCCCGCCTCCGCTGCGTCCTGCTCACTCCCGGGCCTCCTGTGATGAGTGATGGACCAGTCAAGCCACTCCTAAGCACATGACTCCCCTTCCCGCCCCCCGAGGAGACGGCACCCCCACGCGCCCCGCCCTCACCTTGCGTCACCACCTTGCCGAAGACCGGCAGCGAGTCGAGCGTGGAGCAGTTCCAGCGCCGGTTCCGGAACTGGTACTGGCACTCCTCGATGGCGAGCTGGGCGCCGCGGCGCACCGAGTCCATCACCTCCAGGTTCCGCTTGCACATCTGTACCTGCCTCTGGATCAGGCCCTTGAGCTTCTCGCAGGTCTCCTCCTCGGAGATGCTTCCCACCGACGACAGCTTGGCCAGGTACCTGGGGAGAGCAGGGTTGGGTGGGGGTGGGACACCAGGCAGAGCGCCTCCCCTCCTCCTTCCACGCCCAGGCGGAGCCCCCCCTCCATGTCCAGGGCTCTGGGAGCCAGGTGTCCCAGCAATGAGCCCCTGGCTTCTCTCTGGATCCAGGGACAGCCCTCCTGCCTGGGCGGTGGAGGGCAGAAGTGGGGAAGGGCTGTCTTGTACAAGGCCTCGATCTCGGCTGGAGTTAAAGGAAGCCCTAGGAGAGCCGCTGACAGAGCCTCCGTGGGATCCCTCCCCGCCTGGGGGGCCCCTGGGCCATGGGCATCTCAGCCCCGATGTTACGCCAGACCTTGTCCACTCCAAGCCCTGCATGTCGAGATGCCCTCTGTCTGGGAGCCTTGGAGCCGCCGTCTGGTCTGCTGTGTCTCTTTCCCTCATCCCCAGGCAGGGACCCCCGCGACCTAAGCCCACCTTCTGGCTAACAAAGGCCGCAATCCTCATTGCCAGCCATTTCCCAGGCCCCCAGGCAGAGACCAGAATCACAGCGGTGGCACTCAGGACAATGTGTGCAGTGAGGACTGGGGGCTGGGGACGGCAATGAGGGCGTGTGAGCTTTGAAAACAAAGTGTGCCAGGCTCCCTGCTCAGCCTCTGGATTCTTCACCGCCCGGGGATGAGGCATCAGCACTTGCCCCACCTCACAGGGTTGGAAGGGGATCCCAGGCCAGATAACACAGCTTTCTGTCAAGGCACTCTGCGACCAGGTACATGTGAGAGGGGGCTTCATTGCACCCATTTCAGCGGAGGACAGAGCATGACTGTTTTGACTTTGTAATCTTTTGACCACACCACATGGGACGTAGGACCTTAGTTCCCCAACCAGGGATCAAACCCACTTCACCCCCAATCTATGAGTTGACAATTATTGTGCCCATTTCATGGACTCCAACATGAAGGCTAAGAGGGTGACACGCCCAAGGGGATCCAGGTAGCAAGTGACAGAGCCAAGCTTCAGACCCCTCCGACCCCATGGGCCTTTCCCCTGCCTGTCCTCCTCCGTAAGGGCTCCAGAGGGCTCTACCCTGTCTGATGACGATGATTTTGTGATCTGGGCCAGGATGCAAGGGGCCCTGGAGCAAGATACAAGGACGCTCACTGGGGTGGGAGCAGAGCTGGGGAAAGACCCTGTGAGGAAGAAGAGCGGTTTCCCTCGCAAGGGAAGAGTGAGCACCTACTAAGTGTCAGGTCATATTTCAAAGCAGGGAGGTGGCCATCAGAGTCACCCGACTTGTAAGGGAGAGCAGGCCTGCATTGCGTCTGGGTCTGGATGACCCCGAGGCTTGTGCTCCAAACTCGGCCCCTCAGCCTGTCCCCACCCACCCATCCGAGCATCCTTGGCCAAGGCCAGTGCAGATAGTAGGCACGCAAGTAGCAGTCTGATGGTGGAAGGAGAGCTGAGTGGGGACTCTGGAAGGCCTCCCTTTCTATCTCTTCACTGGGAGGTGCACCTGCCACCTCTTAGGGCAGGGCTGCCAGGTGCTGCCTCCCAGGTTCTTGGAGATACAGCAGAGTGCACAGAATCACAGCCTTCAGGAATGAGACAGATGGTCTGGTCCAGACTCCTTATGTTACTGGTAAGCTCAGAGAAGGAAAGGGACCGTCCCACCAACTTCCCACAGGAGACTCAGACCCCAGCTCTACCTACCCTCAGGCTCAGCCCCAACCTCACAGATCAGGGGCTCTGAATATAAAGAGAGGAGGTGTCCTGCTGCACCACACTCCACAGTGAACCAACCCAGCAACCCAGGTCTCCTTGATGCGGGAGCAGTGGTTTTCCGGGGGTGGAGGTGAAGATGCTGGTGCGTCTCACAAGGGAAGCTGCACAGATTTCTATCAGAAAAAGGATAAAGGGGGAAGGTCACCGCTCTGGGACTCAGTTTTCCCACCTGTAATGTGAGGGGGTGACCACCAGTTGTGGCCAAGTCAAGGAACCGTTGTCAGGCCATTACAGAGATCCTGTATGTGAAAGATGGTCTGAGCCAGGGCCTCAGACGATGGGGTGTGAGTGTGACATCTGTTTGCCAAGTGAAGGAATGAATAAATGCACGGTACCCAGATAGAAAATCACACAGAAATCCTAGTAAGACAAGGGAGATTTTTATGACAATGGCAATAAGAATAACTAATTTGAAGGCTGAATGCCGAAGAATGGATGATTTTTGAATTGTAGTGCTGGAGAAGACTCTTGAGAGTCTCTTGGACTGCAAGAAGATCAAACCAGTCAATCCTAAAGAAAATCAACCCTGAATATTCATTGGAAGGACTGATGCTGAAGCTGAAGCTCCAATACTTTGGCCACCTGATATGAAGAGCCGACTCGTTGGAAAAGACCCTGATGCTGGGAAAGATTGAGGAAGGAGGAGAAGGGGACGACAGAGGATGAGATGGTTGGATGGCATCACTGACTCAATGGACTTGAGTTTGAGCAAGCTCTGGGAGATAGTGAAGGATAGGGAAGCCTAACATGCTGGGGTCGCAAAGAGACACGACTTAGCGACTAAACAACAACAGCAACGGCCCTTAATCAGTAAAGCCTAACACTTTACTTACGTGATTGCATTTAATCCTCAGCAAGCCAATGAACTCCCATTTTACAGAGGTTAAAACTGAGGCACAGATACTTTGCCTTGTATGCCATGTCACACGGCAAGTAAGAGGCAGAGCCAGGACTTGACCCTGGTTTTGCCTGACTTAAAAGCCTTTGGTGGAGACAATATTCTTTTAAGTGGCTCAAGGACTTGAATGTCACCGGTGGGCAGAGGCTGCTGGGAGCTGGGTTCGTTGGACCTAAGGACACGGGCCAAGGTGTAGATAGACAGTGGGCTACCTGTGGGTTGCCGAGCTCTCCCCACTGGCAGCGTGCCACCAGCAGCTGGATTCTTTTTGTCGGGCATGGGGGCTGGACTAGAGTGATGGTTCTCAAACCTAACTGTGCAGGAAAATATTTGCGGGGGTTTGCCGAGAGCGCGGGTGTCTGGGCCCCACTCCAGGCGGAGCTTGGTGGGTGTATGGGCTTTTGAACACATTCCCCGCAGCAGCTGTGAAGCCAGGCTGGCACCCACCTGGAGGCAGCTTTAGGGGAAGCCCAGGGTGACCACAGGTGGTGTTCCCTCCCCAGTCCCCCGGGAAGCTGATTCTGGCGCGCTGTCTCCTCCTCACGGCTGCACCGGTGCCCTGCTTGCTGGGCCTCCCTGCATCTGGCTTTCCTGATCCGGGAAGTGGAGGTAGTGATTTTGACCCCCAGGCCGCTGGGAGAAGTTAACCTGCTGTGGCATGGCTGTTGCGTCTTGCTCTCAGCTGATTTTTGGGTGCGCCGTGATGCTGAGGCTCTCGCCCTTCCCTGGCAACTCGGGACTCGGGAGGTGGGGATGGGTGATCTTGGGGAGAGGCAGCACCCCCCTCACACTCCCCCCATTGCCTGCCTCCCAGGAGGCTCCCAGTCTTTGCCCAGAGGAGGCACAGAGGCTTGGTAGCATCCCTGTGAGGCCTGGGCAAGGCCTCCTCAGAAGGGAGACGGGGGTGGAAAGATGGCTGAGGGTCCGCGGGAGGGTGCCTCTGCAAGGGGAGGGGGCCCTATCTGGGTCCACGGTACCCCCAGCCCAGCTGTGGGGCTGGCACCACTTGGCGCTCCTGGCCTGCAGGGGGCGCCAAGAGCCTGGCTACTGGCCATGGGCCAGGTCCACGTTGGGAGGCCGCAGGGTGATGGGGGACTAGGAGTTGGGCCTACAAGTTGGATCCTTTTCTGCTCAGATGCCAGGGCTGGCTTCTAGGAGAAGGTGGGGGGGCGGTGACACGGGGGCACAGAGCTGGCCGGCCCCCACCTCCGCTCTGCCCCCCTCTCGTGTCTTGCCGAGGGGCTGGGGGAAGGGGAGGGCAGGTGGTGCAGAAGCTTGGCCTCTGTTCCAAGGTGGGGGTTCTCCGGGCAGGGTGAGCAAGCTGGGGAGGCCTGGCGGAGCCACCCGCCTACGGTGCGACCTTGGACCAGTCCCTGCCCTGTTGGAGCCTGTCTCTTCAGGGTACTACTGCAGACGAAAGGGTCAGAGCCCGCAGGATGGAGGGGTTTAAGCCGCAGAGGCCTCTGGCCCCATCCCACGCAGGCTGATAGAGGGAGCCCCTGCCGTTGAAGACGGGGGAAACGGACCAGAGGAGCCCTCTACCCTCCGCCCGCCCCCCGCCTACCCCTGCCGCCGCTCAGAACTCAACGAGGGACACAGGCTGAAATAACAGTAGAAGGGATTTAGGGGTGAGCTGCTGGCCTGCCACGGCCGTGAGTCACCGGGATGGCTTCCAGAAAGAAGCTGAGAAAGCTCTTCTGTTGAGGAGTGTCCCTGCCCCCCAAGGCTGGCACCAATGCCCACCACCCCCAGCCCCTGCTTTCGTCTGGCCCCTCAGCTGACCCCTTCCATGGTAAGAGCAGCACAACCCTAAACCCTCCAATTCTCTCTTGCCTGGAAAGGGCGGGACGTCAGAACTGAAATGGGACTGGGACTGGAGAAGGGGCGGGGGACTTAGGACCCCAAGCCTCATGGGCCCTGGCCCGCACTGCTTCTTCAGTTAGGATGCCTGGCTTCGTTTTACAGATGAGCAAACTGGGGCCCAGAGAGGGGGCGTGACACCCCAGAGTCACACAGCTAGTGAGCAGCAACGCTGGAATGCAAACCCAGCTCACACTGGGCCCTTTTCTCCCCTGCACTCCGGCTGTGGATCTGCCTCGCTCGACAGCTGCAGGGCGTCACGCCCCGCTCGGTGTGTGTCCAGCCTGTGGCCTCCCCGACGTCCAGCACAGGCTGTGACCGTAGAAGGTGCTCAGTGAATGCTTGCAGCATAGATGGAGGGCCCTGTGCTCATGAGGTCCCTTCAGCTCCCCTCCTGCAAAGTGCTCAGGAGAGGGGAGGGCGGGGGTGACCGAAGAACCTGGGGGCTCCTTGGCTGTTGGGCCTGCGGAGGACTTAGAGAGCCCAGGGGGCAAGGCCAAGCTGGCCCCAGGGGCCTCAGGAATGCCCTCCCCACACCCTCAGGTGGCTCAACCTTTCCCCCAGAAACACGCGTGCTGCTCTCTGACCTGGGGCTGGGCCTGGCTCAGATGTCAAGTGCACAGGCCATTCCTGGGGGAGACACGGAGCATGGGGCCACCCCTGCCTCTTCCCTCGTTGGGGTTGCATCGCCCCTGTTTAGGCTGCTTCCGGCCGCTGCTGAGCACAGTCTTAGCCATTTGCCACCTGCTGCCCAGGGCCACCCAGGACTCCAGCCACAGCCGTGCCATCGATCAGGTTACCCCCCCACCCCCCCCACCCCAGGCCGCCCCGCTGCCAGCCAGCGCGTGCCCGTCTCCTCTCGCAGGGGCTCGGGGTCGGCCAGGCTCCTCCCAGGAGGCCCTCCCTGCGGCCCGTGCCTGCTGCCTGCGAGGCCGGAGGGCCCTTGGCCCTGCCAGGGAGATCAGATCCTCTCAGCCACCTGCTGTTTTCATTAGAAACTAAAATTAGCTGGGCTTGTCCCAAGCTTTTCCAGGTTTGCTGGCTTTTAAAAAAAAAAAAAAAAAAATATATATATATATATATAAATTCCTAAAGGAAAATCTGCACCTCTCTGCCTCCTGCCCCGGCTCTGATCTGCGCAGTCATGAGGACCGGGGACGGGAAATTGCTGGAGCGTTTGGGAGGCCGGGCAGGTCAGTGCCCTGGGTCCCGGCCCCGGAGGGGGGCAGGTGGGGGCTGGGAGGCCGGCCTGGGCCTCTCTCTACCCCCTCCTCCCTCGGGCCTCCCTGCTGCCCAGGCCGCATTTAGAGCCTCCCGAGGAGCGGTCGTGCCTGCCGGGCTACACCAGGAAGGAAGGAGGCCAAGAGACTGGGAGGAGGAGCCCGAGGGAACCGGGTGCCTGCTGATCGGAGAGCTGCCCGCCCGGGGAGATGCAGCCGGGTGAGGGACAGAGGGTCTGCGACCCGTCTGGGCACCCCCGGCACTCCTGGCAGGTGGGGAGTCCCTGGTTTCCCAGGAGCCGTCCACATCCCCAGCTGTTTTCAGGCCTTGGAGGGCTTCTGTACCCACAGTCTCAGTCGCCGTAGTAGCCCTGTCCCGAGATTCTCATCCCTTCCCGTGGCAGGCAGCGCTAGGCACTGCCCAAGAGAGATGGACAGACTGGGTCTGCATCCTGTCTCCATGTTACTGGCGGCAAGAGAGGGGCTGTGAGCCTCCGTGTCTTCCCCTCTAGGGTGGGGAGAAGAGGCATTCAGATCTCCAGAGGCTGAGGTGGGTTAAACAGGCACACAGCAGGCACTCCTGTCCTGTTGGCAACACGATTATATATTATCTTTATTCCTTATCATTGGTATGCTCATCAGCAGCGTCAGCATCCGTGCCCTCCCAAAGCCTCTCCTTAGTCCGTTGAGCTGCGGACTCTTCCGGGGGACCCCAGGCTGGTCGGCTCATTTGTCTTCTTTGGCTTGGCTCCGTCCACTCCCTCCCACCTGGGTTCCCAGCCCTTCTTTCAACTGAGCCTCCCAGAGGGCAGGACACGTACCCTTTGGGGACAGTGGATCACCTCAGCCTTGATCCCAACTGTGGATGGTTAACGGAGTCTCCCAATGGAGTCTTCAGTGGTTCTGGCCCGTCAGGTGGGTCCTTTAGGAACGGGCGGTCTGAGGACTCGGGGGATGGTGCTGTTAAGAGATTTGGAACTGGGGACCCAGGCATGAGGATGGCAGAGATAGTGGTGTGCCCAGGGCACCTGGGAACCATTCTTGGGACTAGATGACAGGAAGAGGGACCTTACACCCCTTGTCACTTTGCTCCTCAAACAACAGTCATGTGCTCCACTATATCCTTACATGGACACGTGTGTGCTAACTCACTTCGGTCATGTCCGACTCTTTGTGACCCCATGGACCATAGCCCACCAGGCTCCTCTGTCCATGGGATTCTCCAGGCAAGAACACTGCAGAGGGTTACCATGCCCTCCTCCAGGGGATCTTCCTGATGCAGGGATCAAGCCTGCGTCTCCTGTGGCTCCTGCGTTGCAGGTGGATTCTTTACCACTGAGCCACCGGGTAAATTCATGCAGGATTCTCCAGGTGGGTATCATCCCCTCCGTTTTACAGATGAGGAAACCAAGGTTCAGAGAGGTGCGTGTTCAAGGCTGTGCAGCCACTCAGGGGTGGTCAAGACTTGAAAACAGGTCCTTCGGCTTCTAAACTTGGGCTGGCTCATCAGGCTCCAGCGACGGCCCAGGGCACAAAGGACTTGGTGGTTTGGCATCAGTGGGCACCGGTCTGAGGAAGGCAGTCTTATTCTTCCATTGATGGGTCTTTCTAGAGACCTTGTGTCTTTCCTGCCTGACCGTGAAGGCGTCTTTCAGGGGCGAGGGGTGCTGGAGAGGACGATGCCTTGGAGGTTACGTGGCCGCCTGGACAGTGTCTGGGTCTGTGACCTCTGCAGCTTCTCAAGTGGTGGAAGGAGTTGCGGCCATTGGCCTGAAAGCCCTTCAGGGGTAGCCAGTGAGGAGGGGCTAGCCCTGGAGATGCCCGCAGGGGCCGTGGGGTGGTGGGCGCTACCTCCATGCCACTCTTCCCCCAGACGGAGTTTAGCTCCATAGAGCTCTCAGTGCCCACATCAAGCTCTCTTTGCCCCAAGCGCTTTCCCTCAGTTGCGAGCGGAATGACAGCCTCCCTGCAGCCCAAGTCCCTGCTCCTGTGCCTTAGGGTGCTGTCTGCGCCCCCCCATCTCCTGGGATCCCTGGCTCCCTTTACTCCCCATCCTCAGAAGCTTCAGCACCCCGATCTTCTCTCTTTTTATTTTTTTAAATGTATTCAAGAAACATCTATTGAGCAAGGGGTCAGAGCAAGCACACAGAACAGGGTGGTCTAGCTGAACATGTGTGACGAATCAGCATTGAAGTATTTTGCATGTTTCTTCATCTCTACCTCAATGAAAAAAAGATGGGTTATCGTTGCAGTGTTACAGTCCCAGAATTGTCTGTCTCTTCCTCCGTTTCGACGTCTTACTCCCACCCCCACGTTTCCCCCACTTCCCTACCTGCCATTCCTGGCATCCCGCCCCCCTCCCCATTTCTTATTTCCCATCTCACAGGATTTGTTCCCGGGGGAGCTGGTGGCTGACTCAGGGCCAGCAAATAGCAGCTCAGACCTGAACCTGGCTGGTTCCCGAGCTGCGCCAGGCGGGGAGAAGTTTCCTTCTCTCTCTAGGGGAAGGTGTGGCTGTGGGCCCAGTGGGCGTTGAATTTAAGGCACTTCCTGACCGTGGCTCACCCCCGAATTTGCCAGCAGAGAGCGTGTCCCTTGCAAAGACCCATCCGAGCCTCCTCCCTGGAGTGCCTTGCCTGCCTTGGAGCCATCACACTGTTGAGTGGTTCTCCCCAGCTGGGCTGGGGAGGTCCTGGGGGAGGGATGCCAGGAGGGATGGGGAAGCCGCTTGAGCTGTCCAGGGGGCAGTGTGGGCTCCCTGGAGGGAGGCTCATGCCCTGTGTCTTTGGGTTTCTAGCGAGTTCCTCGGCCTTGGTACACCCTTGCTAAAGGCCCAGGCCTGGGGGAGCCAGCGGCTAAGCCCACACTCGCACCCCAACAGGGCTGGCGGGAAAACCTGGGCTCCTCCCTTGTCGCCTGTCACCTCAGCAGGGATGCCGGGCAAGGGGGGTGGGCTGCAGGCCTGCTTTACCTGCCGCAGGGAAAGGTCTGGAAAGCAGTCAGAGACCTCGAATGGGGTTCCAGCTGTACCACTGCTGTGCCCTGTGACCCCCAGGTGCCTAGCATGGCACCTGATGGAGAAGCTGGACAAGGAAGTGCTCGCTGTCATCAAACAAGGCTCGCCAGGCACTCGCCCTCCTGCTTGGAGGCTCGGTGTCCCTGGAGGAGGCTGACTTGAGCACTTCCAAGAACCTCTGACTCTGATGGCTGAGATTTCATCCTCTCAGCCCTGGGGTGCCAGGACAGCCTTGCATCCCTGACTCAAGGGGAGTACCCTGCGGTCTCCAGTCCTTGGAGAGGAGTTCCTGAGATCCAGTTCTGCAGTGACTTGTGTGTGAACACAGTGAGAAACGGTCCCAGAGGACTGTTCGGAGTCACAGCGGCAAAGAGGCCCTTCTGGTCTCATCGGTGGTGTCATGATGCTTCTAAGGGGCCTCTCCAAGTTCTCTTGTGAGCCGAGAGCTGTCGGGGTGGTTCCCTCCCTCCTTATACTCCCCGCCACCCCCCGCCCTTCGCCTCTTTTCTCAGACCAGGTCCCCTCTGCTGCGGGGGTTCTGACTTGGCCAGGGAACTAACAGAGTTTGGTTTCGAGTTTGCCAGGAGACGGGGGAGGCAGAGAGGGGTTGGGAGGGGGAGAGGGGGAGCTGGGGGTCACGTCAGGGAGCGAGCCTTCTCCCGGCTTTGGCTGGATCACAGAAGATGCAGCTCAGGACTCAGAGATAAAACCTGGCAACTCCTGTGGAAATCTGGACAGCAACCATGGGGTCACAGCCCCGCCTCCCAGCTGAATCCGCTGAGTGGTTCTTGCAGGCTTGTTTGTAGTGGGGGTGATGGGGTGGGCAACTGTCACCCTCCACACCCCCTGTCATCGGTGGCTCCCTGGCCAACTCCATGCCCGGTTGGCTCAGACCAAGCCCTTCTTCCCAGAGCGGGGGACGAGAGGATGAGGCTTGGTGCAAACGCTCAGCTCTCCCAAGGCACCCACAGGGCCCGAGCTGGGCGAGTTTCAACAGGTTTGGGGAGCACTGTCTTGTCAGATGCTGAGTTGCTCAATTGCTAATCCAGGGTTGAGGGAAGAAAGTCAAGCCACGGCAGACAGCTGGGCCATGATTGCTGCTTGAACAAACCCCTCAGGCAGGCCTGGTCCCGGGGCCCCAAGAGGAGGGTAAGGGGAGAAAGTGCTCTCAGCTTGGCTCTGAGTGGGTGCCCTGGCCCAGAGCTGCGGGCCAGAGCCGCGCATCTGCTGGGTGACAGCCACGCATCCTGACACCCACTTTGGCACATCTGAGCATCACCCGTGGCTCGGGGCAGTAGGGCAGAGCTTCCCTCCCACTCATAGCGGGAGGGCCCACATCAGATGGGGCCTGATGTGACAGCAACTTACAAGCCTCAGGAGCGAACAGGCCTGTCCTTCCTTTGTTCGTGAAATGTTGACTGAGAAGCTACTACAGGCCCGGCATGTGCCAGGCACTGAGGCTGCTGGGAGGCGTTCATGCCACAGCCTTGGCCTCCGGAGGTTTCTCACCTTGCAGAGGAGCCGCATTATTTGGAAATGGCAGCCCACTCCCCTATCCGTGCCTGGAGAATTCCGCGGACAGAGGAGCCTGGTGGGCTACATACAGTCCATGGTGGGTCGCAAAGAGTGGGACACGACTGGAAGGCTAAACAGCAACATGTGACGGGAAACAGTTCTCTAAGGAGAGGATGGAAACCCACGAGGTCTGGACATCTGAGAGCAGGTCAAGTACTGCCTCTGCCATGCAGGATGTCCCTTGGGGAAGTCACTGCACCTCTGGGCCTTTGAAGTGGGGTTGAATATGGACTCCCTCCTCTGAAGGGGAAGGGGCAGAGGTTATATGGTTCTTATAAGGAAATGGGTGTGAAAATGCTTCGTAAGCCATTGAGTCTCAACCAGGGGTGATTCTGCCCTCCAGGGACATTTGACAACGTCTGGGGACATTTCTGGTGGTTCCCTGGCTGGCGGGGGTTGGGGGGGGGGGGGCTTGGGCGGCAGGGCGCTACAGGTGTCTGATGGGTAGAGAGGCCAGGGATGCTGCTAAACATTCAACAACGCACAGCACAGGCCCCAAGTACCAACGGAGAGAAATCCCAGTGCAAACTGTAAAGAGCCATGGGCGTGCCAGCGATTGTAATTCAACGCCCAGGGCCGTAGGAGGGGACCCACGGGGGTGCGCTTTTGCTCTTTAGAAGGGAGCGGGGGTTTCAGCCACAGACTAGGGGGACACTTCCTGGGGCAGACAGACCATGCCTTTAGCTGCGGGGCCGGCACTGCATGTCTTGGCTGGCTCTGGCTGCACGGGCCCAGCGCGCCAGGCGTTACTCTGCTTGTGGGCTCTCTCTGTAGCCTCAGCACCCTCACGTGTCTCTCCCATTTTACAGATGAAGAACCCGAGGCTCAGAGAGGGTAAGTACCTTGTCCGAGGTCACCCCTCTGGTCAGGGGCAGACCTGGGATGGAACTGTATGCCATCTGCCCTTGCTACTCTGCTGGACGACCTGTGAATGTAGCACAGGCCCCCTGGCTGTGCCTACTGGGCCTCCAAGGGGGCCCCAGCTCAGCACATCATCGCCTTTCTTCAGGAAATCCACCATGATAAAATATTAGTTTATCTATTCTATCTTAGTTTATCTGTCTAACTCTTCCAGTACTTCTATCTGGGGTTCAGAACAATCTGCTGAGGATTGTGGCCCAGAGGGAGAAAGAGGCCATCCCAGGCCACCCAGCTCTGAGGACCAAGTCTCCTGACTTCCAGCATGGCCCCCGTGCCGGGGGAAACACGCAGAGACTTTTACAAGCCCAGGTCTGTGGAAGATCCAGGCTTTCCACTGATGGACCGTTTCATCCATCCCTCCCTCTCTCCCTCCCTCAGTGGTGGGAGCTGCCACAAGCTGTCAACTCACTCCTGGTGCCAGACACAAGTCTAATCAACAGCTTCTAGCTTCTCTGGGCTTGCCCAGGCCTCAGGCTACAGAGCCCTCCCAGCTCCAAGCTCCATCCTGCCCAACAGCTGCACGCAGCGGGACACCTGGCCTCTCTGCCAGGCCACCCGCCCTACGGAGACAACAGACAGCATCAGCTCTTGCAACCGGACAGCCAGCCGGCCCTGGCCGGAAGCCTGATTCCAGGTACTGGAAGGGGAGTGGACACCCCGGCCTTGCCCCTCTGAGAGTGCTGCCAGCCATCCTCTTGGGGCCAGACCTCCAGCATGGCTGGAAAAGACACAGTGCCAGCCATCATGCCTGGACGGACATCTGCCTGCCAGAAACTTTTCCTTCTACAGGCAGCTTTTGGGTTAGACGCCTCTGCCATTTACCAGCCAGGTGACTCGGGCCATCACCTCCGTGATCCTCAATTTTCTTATCTGTAAAATGGGATTCAGATTCAGAGGATCTATTCTAATGATTACTGTCAGGATTCTACAACCTTCAGGCCAAGTCCCCTCCGTGACCGCTCCAGCTCACACTCATCTCCTTCCTCTGACAGCTACCGCACGTTCACGGTCTCATGCATCCGTGGTCTGCTTTTACCTTGTCTTCCTCCAAGCTCCTTGGAGGCCCGGCTGTGACATCTATTTCCCCCAGAGCTGGCCCAGTCCCTCACCTGGGGATGGACCCAGTCTTGGAACATGCCCAGAGATCTCTTCTCCATCACAGCCTTTCTGGATTGGCGGGGGTCCTGGGAAGCCCCTTGTTTCTCCTGCCTTGGGCCGAACAGAGACCCTTGGCTTGAAGCCCGGGCTGGAGCAGGAGCGAGCTGGGTCATCTGGAGACCTGCTGCATGGCAACCTGAACCATCGCGGCTGCAGAGAACAGGTTTGCCAACCTCTCTTCTCCTTCTAGGCCGCCCCTCTTCACCCCACCCCACTTGGAATTCCCCACGGTTTGCATGACCCAAAGCTGGAGCAGCCTCCCTGGTTGGGATTTGGGGCTTGGATGTGGCTGAAGGTGGGTAGTGACACTACCTGGGCCACTCTGGCTTAAGTTTGGGACGGCTTCAGGGAAGGAGGTATGTCACTGCCTGGAAGTCAGAGCATCTGGGATCAGTTCTCTGCTCTGAGATGAGCAAGTAGCTGCCCCTCCTGGGGCCTCGGTGTCCTCATCTGTAAAATGAGCCCAAACACTAGATGCTCTTGAAGAACTCCACTGTGGATGTCTCGCTCTTCCCGGAAGGCCTGGGTCAGACCCTTGAATTGTCGCTTCCTCCTCTGCCTTTTTGTAGCCCTCAGCCCTGGGCCAGTCATACCAGTTCTTGCTCCTGCTGGCTTTGGAGACCCTGGCTCTGAACCCATGCTTTCCAGGGACCATGAACTTCCCCACGTCCCAGTCAGCCCCTCTCCTTGGCTCTGTGACCCCCAGGCCCCACTCGGAGCGGGGAGGGGGGGTGGCCTGCTGAGGGGTAGCAGGAGGAGGTGGTGGTACCCTGGTCTCTGTACACTTTGCCACTGCCCCTGAAGTGTTAATCAAATTAAGTCTCCAAGAAAAACAAAAGCTCCACAGCCACTTTGGGCTGCCTTGGAGTCGCTCACTCTCGCTCTCAGAACAGCTGGGAGAATTCCACATCACCTCCGTCCCCCAAGCCCTGGGTGGCTTTGACCCCAGCAAACGCACTCCTTCCAGCCTGCAGGGCCCCAGCGGCCGCAATGACCTCATAGCAACAGCCATTGGACACTCGGGGCAATTTCATGGGAGATATTTGTTCTTTGGTCTTGATGCAGAGAGAATTTTTTCCTCTCCCGCTGTCTCCATGGAAACCCCAGCTACACTGTTGGCTATCCCCCTTCCCACCTCATGCTTTTCAGATCAATATTGGAGCTTGGCTCCCCACTGGCCACAGCGGCCGATGGGGGCAGAGTTCTGGGCAGAAGCAATGGGGACCAGGGTGAAGCCTGGGGCAGGGGTGAAAACCATCACTAAGGGGGATGAAGAACGGGTCCAGGGCCCTCTTGCTTCCTTGCTACCCACTCATGGAAGCTCATCCGTTTAGAATCCCCCACTGCCCCCAGCAAACCTTCAGCCCCAGCCCAATAAGGGAGAAACAGGTCACAAGCGGTCACTGCCCCCTCTTCTTAGGTGAGACTTAGGGAGCCGGGGGCTGCTGCCTCTTAAAGCTCTGGACGGAGTTTCTTCCTGCTCCAGGGAGAACCAAGGCCGGCCAGCGCCAGCTGCCGGAGGCCGGCCGGCCGGTCTCTTCCCTGCTTCTATCCCGACTCCTGGGCCCCCAAGCAGGACAGGTCCCTGCACGCCTCCGGCCCAGCCGGCAGCGCCGCGCGGGCAGCTAGGCGCGGGGAGCTCACTCCTGGACTTCGGCGGGGATTAACCTGCTATTAGCAGCCAGGGTCCTCGCCCGTCATGCGCTTGCTCGGCGACCTGTCAGCCCAGCCCGGGCTGCGCCCAGCACCCGGCACCCCGCCCCTGCCGCCGTCCCGCGCTCGCGCCCCTTGCGCTCCCGGGCTCCCCACGCCGCCTCGGGGTGCGGGCGGTCGCCACCACCCCTGCCGCCCCTGAGCTGGGAGCCGGACGCGGGCAGAGGGGTGTTCAGAGGGAGGCCGGGGCAGTGGCGGCGGCGGCGGCGCACAGGGCGGTCGAGCCTCGCGTCCCGCGGCCAAGACACCTGCCGGGCGCCCCCGCGCCCGCTGCCCCCCGCGCCGCCTGGCACCGGCCGCGGCCCCCGGGGCCCGCCCCGCCCCGGCACCCACCCGGCCCCGCCGGGTCCAGACTTACAGCCAGTTGCTCGCGGCGGCCGAGAAGACGGCGAAGACCAGGAGGCGCAGTGAACGCAGGCACCAGCGGGGACTCATGGTGCCGCCGCGGGCGCCGGCCCCGGGCAGCGGCTGCGGCCGCGGGGGCGGGTGTGGGGGGACCTCCCGTCCGGGCGGCAGGTGGGCGCCCCGCAGGCGGGCTGGGGCGCGGCGCCGGGCGCGGGCCGGGGCGCGCGCGGCGAGGCTCTGCCTCCGTGCCTGCCGGCAGCCCTGCCCGCTGCTGCGCCCGCTGCCCGGCGCGGACCAGACTGTCAGCGCCGCCCCAGAGCCGGGATGCGGCGGCAGCGGCGGCGGCGACGGAGGCGGGCGGCCGGGGGGGGCGGGCCGGGGGCGGGCCGAGGATGGGGTTACCTGGGCGGGCCCAGCGGCCCGGGACACCCCCCCCCCCCCAACCCCCGGGGGCGGGCCAGAGCGGCGGCGCCCGTGGACGCCCTGGCCCGCGGGACTGGCTTCTCCCCGGCCCTCCCCGGCCGGGTGCCCGGGAGTCCTTGGGGCCGGAGCCCGCTCTAGGCACGCCTGGCTGCGCGTCGCCTGGCTTGGCCGGGCGAGGGAGCGGCGTCCCGGCTGCCCGGTCCCCGACCAAGCCTGGGGGACAGACGGGCACAGCTCCCCCAGCCCGCCGCTGCGGGCACTGCAGCGCCGCCCCCCGCCGCACCCCTCTGCCGGAGCTTGGGAGCCCTACCCCGGCCCGAGCGCGGCTGTCGCTCGCGCGCACCTAAGCCGCTGGCGCTCCGGGCGCCCGGGCCGAGCACCCAGGCTGCGCACCCGGGAGGTGGATGCCACCCGACTCCCCCTACTCCCGTCCCCCCACACCCGCCGCCAGGCCCCTCCCTGCCTCCCGGCCGGCGCGTCCTCTGGCCCGGCCCCTCCCTGCCCTCACCTCCCTCCAGCCTTCCGGGAGCTGGACGGGGCCTCCCCATGCTTCGGGCAGCTTGGGACAGTGGCCGGAGACTGCCGGAATCTGAAACCTCGCTTCTGGCTGGCCACAAGATCTGGGCACGCCCTAAGCGGCAGGGTGTTGACCTAGCCCCTTACCTCTCCGGTCCTCCGTTTTCTCATCTGAGAAATGGACAGGAGACTGGAGGGTTGCGAGGATGGAAGGAGATTAGAGGAGGTCTCTTTTGAGCACCCTCGCCAGTCTTTGCCTTGCCTTTCGGTTTTCTGCGTGCCTGTTTGATCCTCCCAGGTCCGGCAGATCAGCCCCTAGCTGGCACAGCGTGGGTGGCTGCAGTGTTTGTGGAATGAATGGACGAGATGACCTGCTAGTGCAAAGTGCTCAGTTCCACACCTTGGTAACCCGAGAGTTCGCGGCCCATCGCCAGGTTACGCCCTCCCCAGGTCCCGGACCTAATTGTGCCCTACCTCACCCTGCTTCAGCCTGGGTACCAGGGCCTCTTAGGGCGAATGGAATCTGTTGTTTAAACGGGGAGACTGAGACCCAGAGAGGGCAGGAAGCCGCCTGCCTCACTAGGGTTGGGGCAGAGCCATAGACCAGGTCCACGCCACCCCTACCCCCACCGGGCTCTTCACTGGTTTAGGAGCACCAGGTGTGCTCCCACATAGATGGTCACATTTGGGTGCCGGGAGGGCGCCCTTCACCCCATGGCGTGCCCTGGGCTCAGCGCGGAGGAGGGGCTCAGTAAACATTTGGCATTGAGAGTGGGCAGGAGGTGGCAGGGATTTGCGGGGCCCAGGGAGAGTGCAGATGGAGGCTCACATACCATATGTCTAAATATTTGCAAGTTATAAATCAAGCTAACAAAATGTGAACTAAAATATGTTCTATTCTCCTACCTTGACAAGCACACTTTCATAGCAACCTGGAAGGCCAGCTCTGAATGCAGACTCCTCGGACTCCTCAGAGCCCGCACTGGAGCTTGGTGGGGCAGGGGCCCCTGTGTACACGTGTGTGGACACCTCAGCCCGCACATGCCAGCTAGGCGCACACTGCCCTGCTCCCGAGAGAGCCGCCCCCGGCCACCCCTCCGCCGCCGAGCTGGGCATGTCAGTGGCGCCATCTGACCTCCAAGCTTGGATCTGCAGAAGAGACCCTCCCAGGTCCTCCTGGTATTGGGCTTGGGGCCACCTGGGCATCCAGAGTGATCTAGAGGGGGCACAGACTTCAGGTGGCACATCACCTTGGCCCCAGGGTCTCGTCTCCCTGTGGTGAGAGCTTAGCTGGAGGACTAGAGTTTGAGGTCCCCAGGGCAGGGCTCACGTTCACCCAAGGGAGGTACTGAATTACTAAACTGTTCTGAGTCAACGTATATGATTCTTACAGTCTCAGTGTGGTAGGGTGGAAAACAATAATAGTAATAATAATAATAATTTAAACAGCTACAGGCAATTATTTTAGAGTGTCCATATAATGTTTTTCCAAACCGAGACATTTTTGAGAGTGACCAGGGTCTCCAACTGGAAGATTTGCCAGGAGTCAGGCATAAAGCAGGACTCTGCCAGGCAAAGTAGCATCTCTCCTTTTGCTAAAGTATTGAGCCCGAACGTGCTAGGTGTTGTTCTCAGGATTGTCACGCATTCAGTCCTCACAAGAGACCTGCTGCTGCTGCTGCTAAGTCGCTTCAGTCGTGTCCGACTCTGTGCGACCCCATGGACTGCAGCCTTCCAGGCTCCTCCATCCATGGGATTTTCCAGGCAAGAGTACTGGAGTGGGGTGCCATTGCCTTCTCTGCACAAGAGACCTGGGAAGGTCTTTTCTCTCCTTTGACAGATGAGGCCATGAGGGTTAGAGGCGTGACTTGCCGAAGGAAGTGGTGGTCCTGGGACGGCAGAGCCATAGCCTTGGTGCCTGCTGCTGCTGCCCAGGGCCTGGGCTCTGGGGTTTGGGCTCCTGCCCTGAGGCACATGGCCCTGACATCTGGGGGGCCCCTGGACCGTCAAGTGGGACAGTGTTACCCGGCCCATCTTCTGGGGCTGTTGGAGACACACATGGAGCGGTGGTGTGAGTCCTGTGAGCTGGGCAGGAGGACAGAGGGAGGGAGAGGCCCAGCCAGAAAGGCCCGCCCAGCCGCGATAAGGGCGGGGGAGGAGCCCTCCACTCTGGGTCAGTGGGAAGTCTTCATGCGAAAGTCTCTTTGAGAAAATGCTCTTCTATCTCTCAAGATTCAGTTGTGAAGATATAAATAGGAGTGAATCAACAGTTCAGTCTTCAATAGCTCTCTCATCTCTAATCACATACAGTGATGGCAACTGTGTCACGACTGGCTTTCTATGTGCCAGCCACGGGTCCAGATGATTTGCTTACGTGAACTTATTCCATCCTGGCCACGGCCCTGGGAAGTGTGTGTGTGTGTGTGTGTGTGTGTGTGTGTGAGCTGTTGAGTCGTATCCGACTCTTTGTGACCCCATGGATTGTAACCTGCCAAGCTCCTCTGTCCGTGAAATTCTCCAGGCAAAAATACTGGAGTGGGTGGCCATTCCCTTCTTCAGGGGAGTCTTCCTGACCCCAGGATCAAACCCAGGTCAGCTGCATTGCAGGTGGATTCTTTACCGTCTGAACCACTAAGGCAGCTCAGGAGGTACATAGATGCTGTTGTTATTCCCATTTAGAGGTGGTGAAACCCAGGCGCTGCTCTAATGTGCTGTGAGATAGATCCGTGAACCTCTGGCATTGGTACTGTTGTTACTCCATTTTACATACTGAGAAACTGAGGCACAGAGTGCTTGCTTAAACTCACGCTGCAGGTAAGTAGCACAGCCAAGGTTTGCACGCAGATGTTCTGGGTGCTGAGTCACCCACTACACTGTTTAGTAGACAAGAGTCCTCCACATGGAAGGATTAAATCCGGGCCCAGAAGAGGAAGGTTATGGGGTTTGTCTAGGCTCCTCCTGGCGGTTACTAGAAACCTCCCCGGACTGAGGTGGGGGTCTCCCCTCCGTCTCTCCTCTCTGTGCCTACTGTGTTGAGCGCCCCACACAGACGGAGTCTGAACAAGTGTTAGTTGTTTCCTGATCCTTGGTTGAAGGAAACAATTCCTTAGCTCTTGGAGTGTCCTCTTTTCTTCTTTTGATTGAAGCACAGTTGATTTAAAATGTTGTGTGAGTTCCTGCAGCACGACAAAGGGACTCAGATGTGTGTAGTTGCGCGTGGTCTTCTTCCACGTTTTCTGACGATGGTTGTTGTAGCGTGTTGAGTGTAGTTGCCTGTGCTGTGCGTTAGGACCTTGTTGTCTCTGCTTTGCACACAGTAGTGTGTGTCTGCTAAACCCAAACTGCCGACTCATCCCGCCTCCACCCTCTTTCCCCTTTGGTGACTGAAGTTTGTTCTCTGAGTCCGGGAGTCTGTTTCTACTTTGTAAATGAGTTCGTTTGTGGCTTATTTTAGGTTCTGCACAGAGTCATCTCTTATGGTATTTGTCTTCCTCTCTCTGACTTCCTTCACTTGAGCATGATAATCTCTAGGTCCATCCACGTTGCAGCAAATGGCATGAGCTCATTCTTTTTTATGGCTGAGTAGTATTCCACTGTATGTATGTACCATTCTTCATCCATTCATCTATTGATGGGCACTTAGGTTGCCCCCATGTCTTGGCTATTATACACAGTGTTGCTATGAACACTGGAGTATCTTTTCGAGTTATAGTTTTCTCCAGATACATGCCCAGGACTGGGATTGCCGGATCATATGGTAGCTCTAGTTTTAGTTTTTAAAGGAACCTCCATCCTGTCTTCCATAGTGGCTGGACCGATTTACAATCCCACCGAGAGTGTAGGAGGGTTCCCTTTTCTCCTGGAGCGGCCCCCCTTTCTATAGTGAGTTCTCCTTTACTGCTACAACAATGAAAATTCACCAAGGATGGGAAACATGGCCAGGTTTTTAATCAGAAAGAATCACAGGCTGTGTGTCTAAATTATCACCAACTCATGACAAACTCAAAGCAATGTGGTTGGCTGCGTCTCCAGCCCAGTCTTAGACACACCGAGTAACAGAGCATGTGCTCAGCTGGTGAGCGGGCTCTCCTGTCCAACTTCCCAGATTTTTGAGATGGAGAAACCGAGGGCTTAGGCTTGTGGTCTAGAACATTCTTAAGCCTATCCATACATTGTTGAAGGAGATAAAACGTGGAAGGTGCCTTTGCTCTGCCACCATCGCAGGCTTGGCTGGCTGGATCTCACAGTCACCTTCTCCAGGGCAGTGCACTCTGGGGTCTGTTCCAGAAGGCCACAGGAAACCTGCTGGGTCTCTGCCAGCCCAGTGTGTTTGGTGGCCACAGGCAGTGCCCTGCCTCTCTCTGGGTCTGCCATTTGTTTCCAAAAGACTCTTCTAGGAATCTGGAGAGGGGGATAGAGTAGAACTTTGAGTTCTCAAGAAGATCTATATTTGCTTCCAGCCCTGCCAGATCTCTTGGCCAATCCGAGCCTCAGTGTCCTCATCTGTGCAGTGGGGATCGTAAGGGAGACTGTGAGCAATCAGTGCTGTTCTCTGTGTAAAACCTTCTTCTACACACAGGGCTCAGCATCGATGCAGGTTAGCTCTTCACTTGTTCTATGGTTTAAATCAGCAGTCACACTCCAGTGGTCTGCAGGTGTGTTTTGCTTGGCCCGCCCAGTGTTTTTAAATATATGAATTTGTTGACAGCATTTCAAGATCGGGAGATTTCACATAAGAAGCGGGATCCCCAGCTTCTCTTGAAAAATGGGAAGATTTGGCAATAGGGCACCCACATTTTCTGGCAAAGAAAGTGACCTCTACACATCTTTAACGGCTCGCACGTGTCCCTGCAGCAGCCCCGCAGAGCCCTGGGGGAAGGGAGGAAGCCAGGATTTCCTGAGCATCCTACTGTGTGTCAGGAGCTGGGCCTATGAATTGCAATTTAATTCTCACCATGGGTCATTCCTACCCTTGTTTTGCCAACGAGGAAACAGGAGCTCAGAGAGTTGGGATGAGTTGCCCACTGTCAGCAGATGGTACAGATTGGACTTCCAATCAGACCCCCTGTTGCTCCTCTCTTCTGGGGGCTCTCCTTCCACCCTCAGCCTGGCTGAGGGTCCATGGAGACATCTTGGTTATGACCTGTTGATGGATTGATAGATGGATTTAGGCATGTGATGTCAATGCCTGTGGTTCCCATTCTTTATCTTCAGACCCCTGGGGGCTGTGGAGTTAGGGTAGGAGTCCAGGAATCAGTGTGCATACCTACTAGCCTTGGAATAAAGCTCTCTCGCTTATACATATCAGATGCTGCTTTCGTTTTACATGTTTTATTTTGATGATATTCAAATATACATGGTAGAAGAAAGTCGTAGTTTAATAAACTCCCATGTATCCATCACCCAGATGCAGTCATTGTTAACATTTTGTTCCATTTGCTTCATTTCCCCTCTTTTCTGTTGTCTGTTTCTCTTTTTCTTTAGGGCATTGTTTGGACACACAGTCCAGATATCTCGTCGTGTAGGCTGCACATAACTTCAGCGTAGATCCCTAAAACCAGTGGAGCATCGGGGCCAGCTGGTCCTGGCTGCGGAGGGCTGGCTGATGGTGTGGCCTCTTCTGGGCTTGGCATTCCATGATGTCAAGCTGGTTGCTTGAAATCAGCTGGGCTGGGAGTCTTTACACCACGGAAATGGACAGACGCTACAAACCACAGCTCCCTTCACCCCACCCCTGGGAGTTGGTTGTTAAACATGTACCAGTACACCACCATGGAAAACATACAACGCAGACGTTTTCTTACACAATCACCACGCTATTATCTTCCCTAATGAAATTAACACTCACATCCTAACCACATGTCCTCAGTAGTTTCAAAAATGTCTTTTCACAGATGGTTCATCTGGTGAGGACTCAGTTCAGTTCAGTTCAGTCGCTCAGTCGTGTCCGACTCTTTGCGACCCCATGAATCGCAGCACGCCAGGCCTCCCTGTCCATCACCAACTCCCGGAGTTCACTCAGACTTATGTCCATCGAGTCAGTGATGCCATCCAGCCATCTCATCCTCTGTCGTCCCCTTATCCTCCTGCCCCCAATCCCTCCCAGCATCAGAGTCTTTTCCAATGAGTCAACTCTTTGCATGAGGTGGCCAAAGTACTGGAGTTTCAGCTTTAGCATCAGTCCTTCCAAAGAACACCCAGGGCTGACCTCCTTCAGAATGGACTGGTTGGATCTCCTTGCAGTCCAAGGGACTCTCAAGAGTCTTCTCCAACACCACAGTTGAAAAGCATCAATTCTTCGGCGCTCAGCTTTCTTCACAGTCCGACTCTCACATCCATACATGACCACAGGGAAAACCATAGCCTTGACTAGACGGACTTTTGTTGGCAAAGTGATGTCTCTGCTTTTGAATATGCTATCTAGGTTGGTCATAACTTTCCTTCCAAGGAGTAAGTAAGCGTGTTTTAATTTCATGGCTGCAGTCACCATCTCAAGACAAGGTCAAATATCTACCTGTGATGTTTATTTTTTGTATTTTTATTTTTAGAAGTATTTATTTATTTGGCTGCACTGGGTCTTAGTTGCAACATGTGGGATCTAGTTTTTCTGACCAGAGATCAAATCCGGGCACCCTGTGTTGGTAGCATGGAGTACTTAGCCACTGTACTCCACCAGTGAAGTTCTACCTACGATATTTAGTTGCTACATTTCTTAATTTTCCTTAGTCCAGAGCCCACCGCTTTGTTTCCCACCTGAGTTTCCTGGTTTTGTTTTATGGCCTTGATTGTTACAGACATCAGGCTGATTGACCTGTAGAGGGTCCCCATTCTGTGTTGGCTGTATATCCTGTCAGTTCATGTGCTAAGAGATTCAACTCAAGTTTTTGGTTGGTTCGTTTGTCTTTTTGGAGGGAAGGAAGCAGAAGACTTCATAGACGGTGCTGGGCTGTTTGATAAACTGTTCAATGCTTATAGATAAGTTTGTGATGAATGAAATGCAAAGTCACGGAAGAGCATTAAAACATTCATGGTGTGTGCTAAGTTGCTTCAGTCGTGTCTGACTCTTTGTGACCCTAAGGACTGTCTGCTGCCCAGCTCTTCTGTCCATAGAAATCTCCAGGCAAGAATACTGGAGTGGGTTGCCATTTCCTCCTCCAGGGGATCTTCCTGATGTAGGGATTGAATCCGCATCTCCTGTGGCTCCTGTATTGCAGGTGGATCCTTTAGAGATGATTCTGTGGTGAATGAAATGTAAAGTCATGGAAAAGCATTAAAACATTCATGGTAGCTTCTCGCTATGCCTCCATCAATTAGATGACAAGCACACCCACTATGGAATCTTCGGCTCTGAAGGAGGGGTCGTCAGACTCAGGAAAGCTGGGCCCCCCTGATTGGGCCTCACGAGTCTGGGCAGGTCTTTCTACATTCCTCTCTCAGGGGTGAAGAACTGCCGTCGGGAGTTCATTCCAGGATGCTGTCACTCGGATGGTCAGCCATTCCTATCTCACGTCTAACTGCGGTCTCTCCTGCTTTAGGTCAAGCTCATTTTCTCTACTTGGAACCCTGGAATTTCTTAATCTCTGCTCTCAAGTGTCTTCTTGAAAGCTGAGGAGAAAAACAAACCCCAAATACCATGTGATTCCAGGAATCTAAATCCTATGCCTGAAGCGGTAGTTGTTTCACCCTGGAGCGGTTCTAACTTTGCTGCGCCCTTTGCCCCTGCCCAGGAGAAGCTGTGCATACCTTCTCCACTCACCTGCAGGAGGGGTCCTCAGAGGTCAGGACAGGGGATGTTTTCCTTTGCCCATCAGTCTGGGGTCCGCTTGCACTCTCTGGCTGGCAGACCTTAGATCCTGTCCACCCACCCAGCCTTAGATTGTATTTCTGGTCCCCAACAGGGCTCTTGTTCTGGTCTGCTCTTCCCATTTGGACTGATGGAAGCTGATTCCTCATCACCTTCATCCTCTGGTCTGCTCCTTCGGGCCCCAACCCCGCCTTACTGAGTCAGCAGGGAGCTTGCTGTTTCTTTCCAGAAGCAGGGCTGGGGTGAAGACTCTTCTTGTGGCTGAGCCTTCTGTTAGACTCTGGAAGATGGCATGAGCAAGAACTCAACCCAAGAAACAACCCCTTCCGGGGTGGGACAGCCGTGTCTGACCCCTCCCTTCCACTTTGTGGAATTTCAAAGCAGTTCATTGGCCTGAAGGGAACTTGGGGTGGGCAATATGAACTTGACTTTTTCTCAATTCACATTACCAACGAGTCCTTTGACACCTGTAATCCTAGAGTCTTAGAAAAAAAGAGGTTTGATTTGTAGAGAATTATCCAAGGTAAGTTAGAAGAGCCATTCTGTTAGGGTCACAGTAACAGGGGGTGTCACCGACAGCTAAGGATGATTTCATGGGGTGCCAAGTTGCTCTTGAACGTTGACTTTTCCTGGCTTGTTTTTACTAGGACTGAAATGGATGGCTAAGATGTCTTCACCAAGGACTTAATTTTCTCAAACCTTCTCTAGTAAAAGGTGTGTGTGTGCAGTCGCTCAGTCGTGTCTGGTTCTTTGCACCCCTATTGACGGTAGCCTGCCAGGCTCCTCTGTCCGTGGAATTTTCTAGGTAAGAATACTGCGAATGGGGTGCCATTTTCTCCTCCAAGGGATCTTCCCAATCCAGGGATGGAACCTGAGATTCCTGCATCGCAGGATTCTTTACCAGCGAGCCACCTGAGAAATGTCTCTAGTAGTAGAAATGATACTAATCTGTTTGTCATGTTTCTCTCCGAAATCTGATGTTCTGGACAAGGAGGTGGTAGTGGAGGCAGCCCCTGTGCTGTTTTCCTTCAGCAGCAGTCTGCCCTCGTGCTCGGGGAGGCATTAGCAAAGGCCCTGGGGCTGACTCATCTTGGGATCTGACCTAGGCCTGTCCCTCGCTGGCTGTGTGGCTTCCAGCAAACCATCAATTTTGTCCCTCCGTCTCCCCTCCAGGCCTTCGCGTGTGCCATTTTGGTAGCTGGAATGCTCCTCAACTTGGCTTTTACTGGGCTCATTCCTTTCAGGTCTCGGCTTACATGTCATGTCCGAGAAGGCTTCCTTGGTCTCCTGGTTACATATTTTCTCTCAGCCCTTTGGACTTTTCCTTTGAAGCCCTATCCATCTAATCACAATGGTTATTAAATAGATTTGTGTAAGATTATCTGTGTAATGTGTCTCACAGCGGATTATGATCTCCAAGAGGATGGGGAGCACGCCTGCCATGTTCCTAGTGCCACTGTATGCCTGGCGCATGGTGAGAGCTCAGTCAATAAGTGCTGAATGAATAAATGAAGTGCACGTCCCCAAGGCTCAGTTTCTTCATTCAAAAAAAATGGGCCAATGAATATCTTTTATTTACTTTACAAACCCACATCCCCTGCATTGCAAGGTGGATTCTCAACCACTGGACCACCAGCGAAGTCCCTATCTTTCTTTTAAATGGGAAACCCAGGTCTCCTGCAGGCAGATTCTTTACCATCTGAGCCACCAGGGAAGCCCAAGAATACTGGAGTGGGTAGCTTATCCCTTCTCCAGTGGATCTTTCAGACCCAGGAATCAAACCAGGGTCTCCTGCATGGCAGGCAGATTCTTTACCAGCTGAGCTACCAGGGAAGCCCTTTAAATGAGAATAGATATACCAGACAAACATCAGTTCATTTTCTATTCTCATGGCATGCAAAAAAAAAAAAAAAAAAAAAACAACTCAGAAGAAGTAAATGATCTTTTAAATTGTTTGCCTGAAAAACCCACAGCTTAAGTTTCATAAACTTGGAACTGTAATTCTGTAGTCTTTTTTTTTGGCTTTCCTATTCAGCTTAGGATTCCTTGGTGGCACAGATGGTAGAGTCTTTCTGCAATGCAATAGACCTGGGTTCGATCCCTGGGTCAGGAAGATCTCATGGAGAAGGAAATGACAACCCACTCCAGTTCTCTTGTCTGGAAAATCCCATGGACGGAGGAGCCCGGTGGGTTACATACAGTCCACGTGGTTGCAAAGGGTCAGACATGACTGAGTGACTTCACCACCACCGTGCAGCTTGTGGGGCTTTACTTCCTCGACTAGGAATTGAACCCAGGCCATGGCAGTCAAAGTGTGGAGTCCGAACCACTGGACCACCAGAAAACTCCCTGGATGGTAACTCTGTAATGACTGGGGCATCTCTGGTTTCTGCCACAGGGCTTGGACGAAATGACTCTCTTGGATCCTGAGGTGAAGGAACTTTCTCTCCGGGTGATGAGAGAGCTGGTTTGCCTGTGTATGCTTCCCTGCGCTGCTCTCCTCCTGGCCGAGACGATGTCTAAGTTCAGGCTTGAAGGGTGAGGAGGGTTAGCTCAGCCAAGGGTGAGAGGATGACTATTCTCGACTGAGGGGATAGCGGATGCAGAAGTCTGGAGGGGAGAGGGCATGACGTGCCTGAAGAATGGAAGCAGCTCAGCGTGGTGCGTGGGCAGAGGTGGAGGAGTGGGTCCCGTGAGGAATGTGGAAGTGGTCAGCGCGGGTCAGGGTGACAGCTGAAAGAGGAGACCCCCCCCAACATGTGAGGGATGCCCTGGAGGCGACGGCAGCTTGCAGGACATGCTATGTGTGTGTGAGCGTGTGCCTGTGGGCACCCGTGTGTGTGTATGTGTGTGAGTCTGCAAGGGGGCAGTTGAGGGGGGCCGGGGCAGCCCCCATGACCTCTAGCCAGGATCCCTGCACGCAGATGCCCAGTCAGCATCCCCTGCAAATGCAGACACCCCGGCACTGGAGCGTCGGAAACCCGCCGGGGCAGGAGCAGCTGCTTCTAAATCAAGGCCAGAGAGGCAGCCGAGGGGCCGGGCTGGGTCTGGTTGGCTCTGCCCTGAGGGCTGATGTGGGGGCTGGGGAGGCAGGGGGCTCTCCATGAGGGATTCTGGGCCAGAGTGAGCCCGGCTGGTTTGGGGGAAGTTTATTTTGGAAGCTGGGATGATGCAAAATTAAGTGGGGAGCAAAAAATAGATGAGGCGGCGGTGAGGGTCTGTCTGTGGCCGGCGGGGCTGAAAGTGTCCAGCTAGCAGAGCGTTGTTGGGTAAACAGATGGGGGTGGCAGCTTTGCTGCATGTCCGCTATAAATACCCGGCAGCTCGGCCGCCCCACTGGGGTTTCCTGGCATCGTGGGTGCGGAGATCAAGGTGCAGACACAGGGCACTTCCGGGAGCAGCAGAGGGTGGCCAGGGCCCGGCTCGGATCCGAGTCCCCTAGGGGGCGGGTGGAGGGCTGAGGCTGAGGCCCTCCGCCGGGGCGGGAGGCGCTGCTCACTGGCTGTGGGCCTCTGTGTTTCCTCCCTGTTAAGACGGGGTGAGAAAATGTGGCAAAGGCAAGTGTTGCTCCTGGTGGCGACCGGCCTCCTGCAGACCCTCAGAAATGCCCTCTCCCAGGGCCAGATCTCTTTAGGCATACGTGACCTAGGAGAATTCTCTCATTGAGCTGACCCTCAGTTGTCTCACTGAAAAGATGAGAAGAACCACGGTCTGGGAGGCGGAAATGGACTTGTGAGTGCAGCAGCAGACTGCCCTCTGGTCTCTCAGGGCTAACCGTGGGCGGGGCTGGAGCACCCCCCCGCCCTCCAAGCCCCGGGGCGATCGCTCTCATCTCTACCTTAGGAAAGCCCTTGGTAAAAATCATAGCGGTGATGCCAACAGCCGTGCCCACTGCAGGTTTGTGATATGCAGGAACTTTGCAGACTAAGGTCTATGTTTCCTGAGTTTGTTTCCCCAAACTCCCATCTTACAGATGAGGAACCTGGGGCGCAAGAGAAGGGACTGCCAGGAGGAACAGATCTGGGATCCATAAGATCCTCTCTATTTGGTCGCAGTGAAGATAAACCACATGCAAGGTGCTAGAGATGTAGAGGGTCTGTGTGTCCATGGAGCTCAGAGCCTGGAGGGGGAGATGGGCTATGAATCAGTGAATAAGTGACGCACAGATAAGTCTCCAGCATCTGAGATGACCTGGGACCTCCTGTTCTCCTGCATCTTTAGCGGGTGTGTTTGGACTCCTCCCAGGACCGAGGGGCTTTGTCATCCAGTCACCCAGAGTGCTGGCCCTGGAGTCGGCAGGTACCTGCTGAAACGAACCAAGAACGAATCAATTCAGTTCATGCAAACTTTGCCTGAACACTATTCTGGGCAGGACTTGTGCTGACAGCTGGGGGTCCAGGAATGACGGGCCATTTGGGGAGAGGGCGAGGGTGAAAGCAATGCCTTGTACACATCTGTGTGACATGTCACGATGAAAGAAACATTTCCATACTTCTGAGAGCTCGGGGAGTTAGGCAGGGCTGTTCCTCATTTCACAAAGTAGGAAAAGAAGGTTCAGGGAGGTAAAGGGACCCGCCCAAGGACCTTCATTTGAGATATGGCCACAGGGCCTGGAACCCAGGGCTGTCCAGCTTCAAGTCCAGTGTCCTTCCCTTGCAGATGGGAAGGGGCTCAAGGGCCTCCCAGGCCTGAACTCCCTGTTTGCGTGCAAGTTCAGCAGCGGGACTCCGACCTGGGGAAGGGCAGGCATTTCACCCTTGCTCCTTGCATCCCATTTTGAAGATGCCTGCCTGCAGGTGGAGGCAGGAAAGAACTCTGGAGAGAGTGTCTGGAGACCTAGCTTTGCTCTTTACATGCTGGGCCGTGAGAATCCAGCTCACCTTCCCTCAGCCTCAGTTTCTCTCTGTGAATGAAAGTGTTGGACTAGATAACCTCCAGGAACATGAGGGCTTCCCTAGTAGCTCAGTTGGTAAAGAATCTGCCTGCAATGCAGGAGACCCCGGTTCAGTTCCTGGGTTGGGATGATCTGCTGGAGAAGGGAAAGGCTACCCACTCCAGTATTCTTAGGCTTCCCTGATGGCTCAGCTGGTAAAGAATCCGCCTGCAATGTGGGAGACCTGGGTTTGATCCCTGGATTGGGATGATCCCCCAGAGAAGGGAACGGCAACCCACTCCAGCATTCTGGCCTGGAGAATTTCGTGGACTGTATAGTCCATGGGGTCACAAAGGGTCGGACACGACTGAGTGACTTTGACTTTCATTTTCAGGGAACATTTCAGCTTGTGCTTGTTGTTCAGTCGTGTCTGACTGTGTCCAACTAAGTCGTGTCTGACTCTTTGTGACCTGGCAGCACGCCAAGTTTCCCTGTCCTTCACCATCCCCGGGAGCTTGCTAAAACTCGTGTCCATTGAGTCAGTGATGCCATCCAACCATCTTGTCCTCTGTCGTGCCCTTCTCCTCCCACCTTCTATCTTTCCCAGCATCAGGGTCTTTTCCAATGAGTCGGCTCTTTGAATCAGGCAGCCAAAGTATTGAAACTTCACCTTGGATGCCCTGTACTCCTCTCCCAGGAGCCCCATGGCCCCCACAAGGGCATAATTGGGAATGAAGGTCCCAGGACATTCGTTTGAAACTGGACCAGGAAGGATTTATACTCCAGCCTCTAAAGCAGGCATGGGCTCACAGCTGATTCTGAAGTCTCCCCCTGCAGTAGGCAGGGCCGAGGGGCTGGGGAATGAAGATGCTCAGGGAGGTGCCACCAGGGCCCTTGTTCTCTTTCCCTGCCCTACCTGGTCGCCATCCCACTAACCCTGGGGACAGTGTTCCTGGGCAGCAGGAGCAGGGCACGGCACGTGTGGTGGCCTTAGGGCTATTCACAAACCCCCAGGGTTCCCTCTTTCTAGATCTGTGGTGGGAACGCCCTGCCCATTCCTTTAAAGTGAGGCATAATGTTGTGACAGGCTTTGGCCAACGAGATGGGCCAGCCCCCAGCGGCCAGCAGGACGGTAGTGGCTTGCGACCTGCGTGAGGACCGCAAGGAGCAGAGCTCCCACCGGCCCACAAGCATGTAGTGTGAACAGGAGCTAAACCTTCGTTGTTTGGAGTCACTAAGGTTTTGGAGTTGTTTGCTGCCGTGACATAACCCGTGTATCTCACTGGATGGATTCTGGAGCGGGGAAGCGATGGGACAGCAAGAGGGACTGCAGCCTTGAGATGAACTGATTGATCCTTCTTCCTTCCTTCTTTTATTTCTCTAGCCCTTCCTCTGTCCGTCCGTTCACTCACGGACCCATCCACCCACCCATGTGTCTATCTGGCCCATCCTTCCCCTCAGCCATCCATCTAAGGATCCGTCCGTCTAAGGATTCAGACTCAGGTCTGCTTGGCCGTGAAGACTGATCTTGTCCTTCGGGCTAGGGTGCCCCTTTGGAGGAGACGTGCCCTTCTCTCTACCTGCCCCAATCCTCTCTGTCCACCCTCCCTCCTCCAATAAGCCTTCCCCGACCTGCTCCCAGGCCTAGCCAGCGTGTCCAGGGGGCTGGAGCGACCACATGGCCTTGATTACCATGACTGGCCCACACATGTCAACTGAATCACAGCCTGGAGGCATAACTACATTTTCCGAGAGAGGGCTGAAGCATCCCAGGAAGTTGGCTGTAGTGGCCCCAGGACCCCGAGAGCCACAATGGCCCTGAATGAAGGGGGACCCCCGTCCTCAGCAGGCTTCATGTGTCCATTTTGGATTTGGCAAATGTGATCACTCTAGAAATGTGCCCCCCATGACAGCTCTATTCTCAGCCCCTCCAGGCTTCAGAGTGGGCTCGGGATCCACCTTGAAACATAGGTCTTTTTTTTTTTAAGGAAAAAAAATATGTAAGGGGTAGTCCTTGATGGAGGGAAATTGACTTTTAGTGAAACTGTCACATGCTGATTTGTTAGGGGAAACACTCAGGCCTTGCAATCTCCTGAGGAGTTTCCCCAGCTCCTCTTGCTACAGCAATCAGAGAGAGGAGGCTTCCCTCCACCTGGAAGCCAGGGTAGCCTAGCAGTAGAGGCCTGGGCTTTGCAGGTGGATTTTGAGTGGGATTTGAGTTCCTTTCCATCTCCTTGTGGTCCCTGAGAAGAAAGTTCACATCTCTGAGCCTCGGTTTTCACATCTGTTGTTCAGCCGCTCAGTCGTATCCGACTCTTTGTGACGACACAGACTGCAGCTCGCCAGGCTGCCCTGTCCTTCACCATCTCCTGGAACTTGCTCGAACTCCTGTTCATCGGGTTGGTGATGCCATCCAACATCTCACCCTCAATTGTCCCCTTCTCCTTCTGCCTTCAATCTTTCCCAGCATCAGGGTCTTTTCAAATGAGTCAGCTCTTCACATCAGGTGGCCAAAGTATTGGAGTTTCAGTTTCAGCATCAGTCCTTTCAGTGAATATTCAGGACTGATCTCCTTTGGGATGGACTGATTGGATCTTCTTGAAGTCCAAAGGACTCTCAATAGTCTTCTCCAAACCACAGTTCAAAAGCGTCAATTCTTCGGTGCTCAGCCTTCTTTATGGTCCAACTCTCACATCCATACATGACCACTGGAAAAACCATAACTGTGACTATAGAGACCTGTGTTGACAAAGTAATGTCTCTGCTTTTTAATTCGCTGTCTAGTTTTGTCATAGCTTTCCTTCCAAGGAGCGAGCGTTTTTAAATTTCATGGCTGCAGTCACCATCTGCAGTGATTTTGGAGCCCAAGAAAATAAAGTCTTTCTGTTTCCATTGTTTCCCCATCTATACGCCATAAAGTGATGGGACCAGATGCCATGATCTTAGTTTTTTGAATGTTGAATTTTAAGCCAACTTTTTCACTCTCTTCTTTCACCTTCATTAAGAGGCTCTTAAGTTTCTCTTCACTTTCTGCCATAAGGGTGACGTCATCGGCATATCTGAGGTTATTGATATTTCTCCCGGCAGTCTTGATTCCAGCTTGTGATTCATCCAGCTTGGCATTTCTCATGATGTACTCTGCATGTAAGTTAAATACACAGGGTGACAATATACACCCTTAATGCACTCCTTTCCCAATTTGGAACCGGTCTGTTGTTCCACGTTTGGGTCTAACTGTTGCTTCTTGACCTGCTTACTGATTTCTCAGGAGGCAGATCAGGTGGTCTGGTATTCCCATCTCTTTAAGAATTTTCCACAGTTTGTTGTGATCCACACAAAGGCTTTAATGTAGTCAATGAAGCAGAAATAGATGTTTTTCTTGAATTCGCTTGCTTTTTCTATGATCCAACAGATATAAAATGGGCTGTCACATCTGTAAAATGGGCTTTTCCTTGGCTTGAGGAAGGGTCATTCTGAAAATGATGGGACAGTGACGGAAGTGCCTGCCACATAGTAGGTGGGCCATGAATGGTAGCCACTATTGATGATGGCACCTGGAGAGGGCCTTACTCGGTGACAAATGTGCAGAGCCTTGCTGGCAGAAATGAGGCTGATGGTGGTGATGTATTTTTGAACGAAGTCCAGTTTCTCTTGTGGAGGAAGCTTAGTCCCTGGGGTTAAATGTTAAGAACCAGGATAATGGGCACAATTCAACGTCTATTTATAAAAAGAAGGGAATGTTTCTTTTCTAAAACTCCTGCTGGACTTCCCTGGTGAGCCAGTGGTTAAGAATCCGCCTACCAATGCAGGGGATGTGAGTTCAATCCCTGGGCCAGGAGGATTCCACGTGCCACAGGGCACCTGGGCCGAGGGACCACAGCTACTGAGTCGGCACTCGACCGTCTGCGAGCTGCAACTACTGAAGCCTGAGAGCCTGGGACCTGAGCTCCGCAAGTGAAGCGCTGCAGTGAGACGCCCGAGCACCGCAACTAGGGGCAGCCCCGCTTGGCGCAACTGGAGAAAGCCGCCTGGAGCGACACAGCCAGCCAAAAAATAAGGCACCCTGCGTGTTGGGTGCCCAGGCAAGCAGAGCAGGCGCCTGGCTTCTTGGGAACCTTGCATGGGCTTTAAGGGGGACTAGACCCACTCTAGTGCGTAAGGGGGACTAGACCCACTCTAGGCTTCCCTGGTGGCTCAGACGGTAAAGCATCTGCGTGCAATGCAGGAGGCCTGGGTTCGATCCCTGGGTGGGGAAGATCCCCTGGAGAAGGAAATGGCAACCCACTCCAGCACTCTTGCCTGGAAAATCCCATGGACAGCGGAGCCCGGTAGGCTACAGTCCATGGGGTCGCAAAGAGTCAGACACGACTGAGCGACTTCACTTCACTTCAGACCCACTCTACAGATGATGCAACTGAGGCTCCGAGGCCAAAGATCTGGTCACGGCCACAGAGTGAATAGAAGACGGCAGACGATTCCAGCCCCAGTCCCGTCCGCGCTCCTTCTCGCATAAACAGTAGTACCCAGGCCTCTGGGCTGGTCCCTCTGTCCACTGCCGGTCAAGGTCGTGTAATGGCCCCGGCAGCTTTGCCTAAACCTCTCATTATCCCCGCAGGAGGCCGCCGTGTCCTGGGGCTTGGCTTTGGCGGCCACCCTGGTGGGAATGTGGGCTCAGCTCTGCTCTGGGTCAAGCTCCCCAGGGGCCTGTGGGCAGGAAGGGGGCAGGAAGTGGGCGGCTGGGCAGCAGGTGCTGTGGTGCTGGGCAGTCCGCGCTTCCCGACACTTCGCTCCCAGGGTCCTTCCCTCTGCTCAGGGCCACCACCACCTGCATTCCGGAGCCGACGTCCCTCCCCCTGGTCAGAGGAGAGTCCGCCTGGGGCCCCCGCACTTGATTCAGGCCACGGCCCCCACCGTGAGCAAACTGAGACTCAGGGACAGGAAGAGAGACTAACCCCAGTGGCAGAGGCAGAGTTAAGAGAATGTGGGCTCCAGGAGCCCCGCCCAGGGCCCCTTGTCCTATGGAACTGCCCCACCCCCCGCCCCCCGGGATTCTCCAAGCAAGAATACTTTTCCTTCCCCAGGGGAATCTTCCTGACCCAGGGATCGAAACTGCATCTCTTGTGCCTCCTGCATCGGTAGGCGGATGCTTTACCACTGTGGCACTTGGGAAGCCCCAGGAAGACCCTACTGTCCAAACAAGTCACAAGCTAGTTCCCATGGGAAACGGGAACAAATGATCTGACATCAGAATAATCACGGAAAATCTGAGACACGAGTCAGCACAACTAAACCCTTGAGCCTCTCCTCTTGCATGGTAACCCCCCCTGCCCCCCACCCCCTCCACTCTCAGGGGCTAAATGCACGGCTTCTTCCAGGAGTCAGAGTGCAGAGCAATGCTTAACCCACATCCCCAGCTTCTCGTGGTGAGATTTCAGGCAAGGTGGCACACGTGGGCAGGGCAGAGATTTTAGAGGGGACATTTCTAGCTGCCCTCTTTCTAACTCCATGCGGCATTCGGGAAACCTGAGCAGAGCCCGTGAGCCAGGCCGGGCCTCCTCAGAAGCCCGTTTCTGTGTCTTCCTGTTGTGGTTTTGACTTTGGATAAATGCTCTGGCCTTGAACTCATCAGGGGCCGGCCCCATGTGAAGCTCGAAGTTTGTTCAGCCGTTTTGGGCTCCTGGTGGCAAGCGAGCTCGGCCTTAAGCAAAGTCCAAACTGACCGCAGGTTTCCAGGGTGACTCTGGAGCGGACGGGCCTATTTATATGTGGTGGGCATTGTATCACCACTTCCCTCCACGCTGAGTTTGTGAAGGTTTCTCTCTCGGGGTGGAGCGTGCTCTTCTTTCCACCATCGTTCTTGCTTTTCCTGGCTTCTCAGAGTTGGGAGGCCCACAAGCCAAGGGAGACAGTACAGCGAAGTGGAGAGGGGGAGGATGCAGAAAGACTTTAGGTCTCACTTCAGATGTCACCTCCTCCAGGAAGCCTTCCCTGCTGTTTCTGCCCCTGTTTTACTGTTCTCACAGTATTTACCACCATCTGGATGGTCTCGTTGTACATCGATTCATCTTACTGTCTCCCCCACCAGGATGCAGCTCCTAGGTCAGGGGCTGTGTCTGTTCACAGATTTATCCTCAGGACCTAGGGCAGTGTTGGGCCCCCTGGAGGTGCTCTGTCAAAGATTTCTGAATCAGTGTAGGAATAGGGTGTGTTCCCTCCAACAGTGGTTCCCAAATGTCGAGGTACATCAGAGCTCCAGAACTCTTCCTCACCGTGATGACTTGGGTCCTGCCCCCAGAGAATGGGATTAGGTGGGTCTGGACAGGCAGCAGCAGCAGGTCTGGGGAGCACCATGCTTTGAGAAACACTGGCCCCAAGCAGAGGGCCCAGAGCACGGCAGGATGGGTGCTGAGCTGGGGGTGTGGCCCCGTGCTTCCCGTCCTGGGGGGTCTCGAGAGGCAGCTGTGTAACAGGAGCTGCCTTGGACCCTCAGAATGGGCAGCAGGGGCTTCTCTGATGGCTCAGTGGTATAGAATCTGCCTGCCATGCAGGAGACCTGGTTTGATCCCTGGGTTGGGAAGATCCCGTGGAGAACGACATGGCAACCCACTCCAGTATTCTTGCCTGGAGAATCCCCACCGACAGAACAGCCTGTGGGCTACAGTCCAAAGGGTCGCAAAGAGTCGCACACGACTGAGCGACTGAGTGACAGCAGCATGGGGAAGTAGAGGGCGGACCGTTCTCCCTGCGGGTGAGGCCAGGCTCTCTCTTCCCTCAGGCATCTGTATCCTGGATCGCTTCTTACTTTTGTCTTCTTTTTGGCCGCAGTGTGGTTTTCCATGCGATACGTGGAGCTTCCCCGACCAGGGACTGAACCCATGACGCTCGCAGTGGAAGCACGGAGTCTTAACCGTTGGACCACCAGGGCGCCCATGGATCCCACTTTCCAATACTTCCTTGCTTAATGTCTATTCTCTCTGCTAGACTGTAAGTGTCCCGAGGGCAGGGTTTGAGTCAGGTTTTACTGCCCGTAGACCTAGGTTAGCCAAGTCCTGACCTTGCTCCTGCATCCTGCTCTGGTCCTCTGCCGTCCACACTCCATCCCACAGAGCGAGGGGCCAACGGGAATGTGCCCGCTCAGAGCTCATACTGTATTTCTTGGTGGACTGTCCTCTGGATGCTGGAATGCCTGCCCAGCTTGAAGAGCCCCGAGCCTGCTCTCGAGGTCTCTGGGGGCCCCTTCCCCGGGACGTGTTCTCCCGAGGATGGATTGCACTGCAGCTATGAGCCCTGCTAGGCCGAGATGGCCACAGAGTGGATGTCTGGTGGTGGGGTGGGGGTGGTGGTGGACAGAATTTGGACGTACCGGCTGGAGTGTCCACACTGAGCCCAGGGTGGGAAGAGAAGGGGCCAGGCTGGGCGGGCAAGTTGCAGAGCTTCATCTTGTGCCTACTTGGGTCCCAGGGCTGCTCCAGGCCTGGCCACTGCTTCCTTCACTTCTCCCTTCTCCCCGGCTTCTCTGGTTTAAGCCTGCACCCTCCTTAGACAGCAAGCAAGGGAAGGGTGGCTGGATGAAAATGTGTCATTTCCTTGCCACGTATATTCATCTCTTATGTAGGGCCTGCCGTGTCCAGAGCTTCTTTAAGTTTCCATGTTTAATCCTCAGGGTGTCCAGGGGGTTAGGTAATGTTTTCCCCGTCGTATGACGTTCAGAGAGGCGAGGGGACTCATCCAAGGCCACACGGTAGACACCCGTGCTGGCTGACTCCAAAGCCAGGGTTCACAGGTTGGGGAACATCTTTTTTAGGAAAGGGCAGAACTCTGGGGAAATCGGGTGTGTGTGTGTGTGTGGTGTTTTTGGAGTGCTGACAGGAGGTGGGTATGGTTCTGAAGATCCTGAACGGGCAAGGACGGGGCCCAGTCACAGAGGCAGCCATGAGCAGTGTCCTGGGACAACCTGGGGGCTCTTCAGTCCCCCATCCCACCATTAGACGTCCCAGAGCCTCCCCCCAGATGACACAGGTGGAGTTAATACAGGGTCCTGGCTACACAGCTCAAACTCGCAGGTTCCCTTCCAACCAGGTGCGTGTGTGCATGCTAAGTTGCTTCAGTCGTGTTCGATTCTTTGCAGCCCTGTGGACTGTAGTCCACCAGGCTCCTCTGTCCATGGGATTCTCCAGGCAAGAATACTGGGGTGGGTGGCCATTTCCTCCTCCAGGGGATCTTCCCAACCCAGGGATCGAACCCGCATCTCTTATGTCTCCTGCACTGGCAGGCAGGTTCTTTACCCCTAGCGCCACCTGGGAAGCCCTCCTCCAACTAGGTGGCCACCCCGAAAAGCAGGATTTACCACGGGGTGAGACAGGACTCTCCCAGCACAGCATCCCCCGCCTCCCAGGAAAGAGCTGACTCTCACTGTCCCCCAGGAAAGGGCTGAGCCCCTGGGCCAGGGCCCCTCCGGTCCGTCAGTGTTAAGTCGCGTGCCGGGCACTTTGCCATTTCATTGTCACAGTGGCTTAAAAGGGGTGGCTGCGCTCAGCATCCTAGTGCTACGCAGGGAGAAATGGAGGCTCGGGAGGTGGGGCTCCTGGCTCGAGGCTACAGAGCGGCAGGTGGAGAGGGGATTGGGACCCAGGTCTCTGTGCCTCCAGAGCTCAAGGATTTAGCCTCCGCCATCTGCCTGGTGTTTGCCGACGCCTCGGGTGGTGTGACCGAAGGAGCGGGAAGAGGTGAGTTCTGACCGTCTCTCCCCTTGGCTCCCAGACAGGCCAGACTGAGTGTGGGATGCTCTGGGAGCCGTGGGGAGCTGGGGGGGAAAGGAGCAGTGGTGGGTGGGGGAGGGCGGTGTGTGGACGGATAGGAAACCCAGCCTGGCAATGACAACCTCAGCAGGAAACACCTTTGCTTGTTCGGCCAGGCTGCGGGCAGAGGGCAGCTGTGTTGGGTGCCCACTGCCGCAAGCCAGAGATGATTTCTAAGGGCAGAGGGTAAACAGTCGCCGTGGCTACTTGGGTGTGCACCTGGGTGACAGGTCAGCTCTGGAACATTCCGGGAACTGAAGGAGGGAAGCGAGAGGCCTCGGGTTCCGAGAGTGTGGGGGCGGGCGTGAGCAGGAAGGCCCAGGGGGAGTCTGCTGGCCCAGAGGCTGGCCCAGCGGGGCTGGGAGGGTCTCCTCCCCCGGGAGCAGGGCCCTGGAGTTGGGACAGCAGGGAGGTGCTTCTCTGCTCAACCTGGCTGCATCTGTGAGGTGGGAGAGGAAGAGGACCCTCACCTTTCTTTTTCGTTTTAAAAATTTTTATTAAAGTCGAGTTGATTCACAATGTTGTGTTAGTTTCAGGTGGACAGCACAGTGATTCAGTTATATATATATGTGTCTATATATATAAAGTTGGAACTTTATATATCCATATATAAAGTTATATATATATATAAAAATCTTTCTCAGATTCTTTCCCCTTATAGGTTAATTACAGTATTTTGAGAGTAGTTTCCTGTGCTGCACAGCAGGCCCTTGTTGGTTATCTATGTACATCACTTTCTTTTTTAACACTCACACATACATACGTATATATGCATGCGTGCATGCTAAGTCGCTTCAGTCCTGTCTGACTCTTTGTGATCCTATGGACTGTAGCCCACCAGGCTCCTCTGTCCATAGGGATTTTTCAGGCAAGAATACTGGAGTGGGTTGCTGTGCCCTCCTCCAGGGAACCTTCCAGACCCAGGGATCGAACCCGAGTGTCTTCTGTCCCCTGTGCTGGCAGGTGGCCTTCTTCCCAGAGGAAGCCTGTATATATCTGGCTGAGCCTGGCCCTCGGTGCAGCACGGGGAATCTTCGATCTTCATTGCAGCCTACGAGATCTTTAGTTGCGGCACGTGGGATCTTAGTTTCCTGACCAGGGATTGATCCCACATCCCCTGCATTGGAAGGTGGATTCTTAACCACTGAGCATCCAGCAAAGTTCCTGGACCCACTTCTGAGACCTCATTCTCTTGAGGAAGAGGCACAAATACCTTGTTCGTGACTGAGAAAACAGATATTCAAGGAGCAGTTCAGTTCTAATGGTGATTGGCGTCACAAAGTACAGAGTGAGGTCAATAAAGGAGGGAGTCTGATCAGGTCTGAGAAGTCAAGGAAAGCTCTCCGGAGGAATTAGCCTTTGAATAGGGGTTTGACACAGAAGTAGAAGTTAACCAGCTTTGAATGGGAAGAGGGTCGCAGGCAGAAGGAGCAGAAGGCTGTGAAGCTGGGTGCAGAGCGCTCTGGGGAGGGGAGGCTGAGAGGGTCAGCCCACACGGCCTCTGTGTGGAGGCAACAGTGAGAGTTCTGGTGCTTCCTTGAGAGCAGTAGGGAGCTGTTGGAGAGTTCTAGCCGGGGGTGAAATCACTGAATACACGTTCTATGAAGATCCCTCTGGCTACACTGCGGAGAATGACTGAAGGGGACAGGTAGGCACTGAGGAACGGTTGGCTATAGCACAAGCTGATGGTGGCGCGAATGAAGGAAGTGACACAGGAGATAGGATGAATGTGCAATGCATTTTGGAGATGAACAAAATTTGGGACTCGCCTGAGTAGGGGAGGAGTGAGAGGAGATAAACATTTGAAGGACAGTTACAGATTTCCGGCTGACACAGAAACCCATGGAGTGGGGATCATCAGCTCTCATTTAACTGCTCTGGAAACTGAGGCTCAGAGACAAGAGACAACTTGCCCAAGGTCACACAGCACATGAGCTATCAAGCCTGGATTCAAAGTCTGCCTGTCTTCCAAACCTGTGTTCGTCTTCTCCCTGGCCTTTCTCGGCAATGATCTCTTCCATGAAGGTTTGAGAAATGGGGAGCAGGTTTATAGATGCTTGGGGAGCTTAGCTTCCTCCTGGTGCAGCATCTGCAATGAATTGCCTGAAGCTTCTAGAACGTCCATAGTCAGGAGCTCAAGTCAGAGGGCTAGACCAAGAGAAGCCTAGAGGAGGCGATTCTGGATGAACACAGCCTCCTTCACCCATGACAGCCAGGATGTGCACAGCCAGGGGGCTGTCAGAATCTCAGGGTGAGCAAGGTCCTGGAGACAGGCCTGGGGATTGCATTCCAGCCCCCATAACTTCTGAACTCTGTCTCTAGGACTCAGGTTCTTTGCTTGTAAAATGATGTCTACATTCCTCCCCATGCCTGCCTTGCAGGGTGATTCCAAGACAGATGAAGACAGATGAAGGCTTGCCACTGAGAAGGGGTATAAATTGTTGCTATTAAAATTCTCTATGCCAACCCTGGGGGTTGAGCAATATCAAGAGAGTCATATAGGCTTTCCTATTTGGGTTTCTGGGATAGGGATTCCCTGAGGTGAGAACATTGCAAAGACAATTCCCCAGGGCACAGGGGGGAAGTGGCTGGCACCAGTGGCCAGCCCACACACCTTGAGTTTGTACCCTGACTCTCCCTGCTCTGCAAAATTTGTTTCTCTCCAGCCCACCCCAACCCACAGCACATCTCCCATCCTCCAGGCCAGGAATTCTCAGTGAACTTGTACCTGATGCGGCTGTCTTCTTGCTGATCTGACCTCTGCAGGTGATCCCTCAGCTTCCAGAAACTGAGACCAGGGAGAGTTGCCCAGCCAGGTGAGTGACATGGATTGGCTTAGCCTTACTGTCCGTCTGTTAACTCAGGAATCCAGAAGCAATAAGACCATCTTCCCCAGAGTGTATTTACGGATTCAATGAGATAATGTATGTGAAGTGCCCGTCACAGCAAAATACAGTGCTTCTCATTGGGTTGTGTTTATTGGTTTGTGCCTGTGTCTCTTTCTAGGCCATGAGCCTCACAAAGACAGCAGGGTTCATATCTCACTCACCTCTGAGTACTCAGAGTCTGGCAGGATGCCCGGTGCATTGTAGGTTGCAGTTAAGTCCTGTTACATACATGTACCCCTTTTTTGGAGTTCCCAGAAGTGCCCAGACCATTATTAAGAGGCAGGGTGGGGTACAGGAGAATGGATTTTGGGGTCAGATTTTTGAGTTCATATCTTGTCTCTGGGCTGGATGAAGCACAGGCTGGAATCAAGACAGCTGGGAGAAATATCAATAACCTCAGATATGCAGATGATAGCACTCTAATGTGAGAAAGCGAAGAGGAACTAAAGAGCCTCTTGATGACAGTGAAAGAGGAGAGGGAAAAGCTGGCTTAAAGCTCAACATTCAGAAAACTAAGATCATGGCACCTGGCCCCATCACTTCGTGGAGTAGAAGGGGAACCAGTGGAAGCAGTGACAGGCTTTATTTTCTTGGGCTTCGAAATCAGTATGGATGGTGACTGCAGCCGTAAAATTAAAAGACACTTGCTCTTTGGAAGGAAAGCTATGACAAACCCAAACAGCATATTTAAAAGCAGAGACATCACTTTGCTGACAGAGGTCCGTATAGTCAAGGCTATGGTTTTTCCAGTAGTCAGGTACGAATGTGAGAGTTGGACCATAAAGAAGGCTAAGCGCTGAAGAATTGATGCTTTTGAACTGTGGTGCTGGAGGAGACTCTTGAGAGTCCCTGGGACTGCAAGGAGATCCAACCAGTCAATCCTAAAGAAAATCAACCCTGAGTATTCATTGGAAGGACTGATGCTGAAGCTGAAATTCCAGTACTTTGGCTATTTGATGGGAAGAACCGACTCATTAGAAAAGACCCTGATGCTGAGAAAGATTGAGGACAGGAGGAGAAGGGGATGACGGAGGATGAGATGGTAGGATGGCATCGCTGACTCAGTGGACATGAATTTGAGCAAACTCTGGGAGATAGTGAAGGACAAGGAAGCCTGGTGTGCTGCAGTTCATGGGGTCGCAAAAAGTCAGACGGGACTCAGTGACTAAACAACAGCAAGAACAACGACAACAACAATCTTGTCTCTGACTCAAAACCGCTGTGATGCTTCAAGTCACTTCATTTAACCTGCTTCCTTCTCTGCAAAATAGAATGAAAAGGTCACCTCCCAGGGGTCAGTGATGATCTGTTACATCGCATAACTCATGCGTGTGAAGTGCTTAATGCAGTTCCCGACAGTAGCTGCAATTATGGTGATTAATCAACTCGCTTTCATGTATGTGGCTGCTCACTGCAGTGGGCCCACTTGCATGGCTTTCCCAGAACTCCTCTGCCCTCTCAGATGGCCTTGATTTTGGTTTCGGGAGCCGTGTAATTGCACAGACTGGTTCCACTTCTGGTGCCAGGCTGGAGCAGGGCTAAGTCAGTAAGTGAATTTCAAACACCTGGCTCAGTGACTTGTGTAGTGTTGGGCATGTGATCTAGACCTGTCACTTCAGAGTGAATCTTAGGACTTTTCCTGGTAATTCTGGAACAAAGATGCTTCTCTGATACCCTCCTGATCACGAATGAGGGCAATCTTTTTCTTGGGAACTGCTGGGAGGTGTCTTGGGACTGTAAGGGAAGCTAATCTTGAAAAAGGCAAGTAACTGGGTCCTTGTTAGCACTGTTAAGCTGCTGGATCAAGCCTTTCCTGAAGGACTTTTCAAAAAATGTGAGCCAATAAATTGCCTTTATTATTTATGGCTGTTTGAATTGAGTTTTCTGTTCCTGGTAACCAAAGTCACCCATACGGATACAGCACATACATTTCTCCACCTTGTGCAGCTGTCACTTCCTTTCTGTGGGTGTGGTGACATCGGCTCAGGCCACATTTCCTCCATGAGCGCATGGACTCTGTGAGAACCAGCTGACGCTGCTGCCTGTCGGAAACCAGACCACCCAGGAGCCGAAAGATTATGGAAACATAAAGAAAACCAGAGCAGGGAAAAATCCAAATGAATGCTTCCAGAATAACCAAAAAGAAAAAAAAAAGTGGTGGCAACTCTAATAGCAAAATAATTGACTGCCACACTCCTGACTGAGGAGGGCGTATCCCAGTCCACACCACCTGAAGGGTGTGTCGTCCCTGGGGGAGTGTTCCTCGCTTCTGGCTGTCAGCATCTCCTCCCCTGCAGGCCAGGACTCTGGTTTCCTTTCCTGGAATTACGGCAGGGGTCCCACCTTTTCCCGAGCCAAAGGTGGGCTAAACACAAGCTCCTTTACTGAGATCAAATCTTTAGCTGAAAAGGCTGGCCCACCATCTCTGCGTTGGGGTCCTCACCTTAGTATTCTAGCTGTGAACGTGATGTTCCTTTTGCTATCTAACATCCATGGTATCCTTGGTTCCCAAGCCTGGGACTCTGGCCCCCGATGGATGCTGTGAGCTCCCAGGAGCTGTTCTTCCAGTATTTTTTTCCTTTTGCTGAAGCTAACAAGATTCATTTCTGCTGTCTACCCCCAAAGACTCTCAGTGATACACCTGCCGAAGAGGCTGCAACAAGGCGGAACAGGCGTCTGTCACTCACTGAGAAGCCTTCTCAAGTGCAGGGCTGGGTGAGTCCCCACAGGGCTCTGTAGATGCGCCGTACGGGTTCCTTCCTGGACAGCCACGCTGGTAATTGTGAAGGCTGTCCTCATAGTGCACTGTCAGGCATCACGCGCTGTCTGCAGGCTGAGTGCTGCTGCTGCTAAGTCACTTCAGTCGTGTCCGACTCTGAGCGGCCCCATGGACTGCGGCCTACCCGGCTTCTCTGTCCATGGGATTCTCCAGGCAAGAGTACTGGAGTAGGGTGCCATCGCCTTCTCCGGCAGGCTGAATACATGTATCTATATAATGATGCAGAACTGATTAATACAAGTTTGTTTCAAGTCATTTCTGAATTTACATTTTAAAAAGCCATTAGGTGGGGTATCATCTTCTAATCAGTACTAAATATAAAAGCTGGAAAAATATTTACGTGGCAGTGGCGTGCTCCTCTTGAAACTGTTAGAATCACAGTTGTGGGGGTGTGATGAGCAGAGGGTGTGTACTGTGGGACTCTGGTGGTCACCTGCCCTTCCTGCCTCCAGACCTCACTTTTTCTTCCTGCGGGACTGCACTCTGATAGAGCTCTGGGAGATTGGCTCCTCCCACTGACTCCAGAGATGGCGTGTGACTCAGATCTGGCCAACCAGAACATTGGATTTCCCTGGAAACGTTGATTGGCTCAGGGATGGGGAGGTGACCCCCTCCCCCCCCAACCTCCTTAGACCCAATGAGATACAGTGGGTATCTCCTTGAGGCTTCTGGGAAAGAGCTGCCCACTATGACCTGAAGGATTTAAACTTGAAGGTGCAGTGGTCTGCAGTGATGCGTTTGGAAGGGAAACTTGTATGTGAGTGGGGCCGGCATGCAGGAGAGGAGAGCTGAGCTGGAGAGAGGGGAGCTTTCAGAGCTGGGTTTGAGCCTCTGCTGGGGCCTCATAGAGCCAGCTCATCCCTGGATTCCTCAATCACTGGAGCCAAAGAATTCCCCCTCTCTTAAGCTGTTCAAGGGTCCTAATGGGCACACAGGAGAGGCGGTTCTGGGATTCTGACACAGCTAGTTGTTATCACCCCAGAGAGACCAGCTTCTCCAAAAAGGCACATTCCCTGTAATTCAACTGAGATTTATCAAGGGACTTGCTTTCTTGGAAGAGTGAGAATTCCAATTGGGACCCTCCTCACCCAGGGGACTCATTTTAGAGCTATCAGATTTAACACATAAAAATGCAGGACAGCTCCTTAAATTTGAATTTCAGATAAACAGCAACTACTTTTTTTTTTTTTTTTAAGTATATCTCATGCACCATTCAGAAAACTAAGATCATGGCATCTGGTCCCATCACTTCATGGCAAATAGATGGGGAAACAATGGAAATAGTGACAGACTTTATTTCTTTATTTTTTTTTTTTTGCAGACTTTATTTTTTTGAGCTCCAAAATCACTGCAGATGGTGACTGCAGCCATGAAATTAAAAGATGCTTGCTCCTTGGAAGAAAAGTTATGACCAACCTAGACAGCATGTTAAAAAGCAGAGACATTACTTTGCCAACAAAGGTCCGTCTAGTCAAAGCTATGGTTTTTCCAGTAGTCATGTATGGATGTGAGACTTGGGCCATAAAGAAAGCTGAGCGCTGAAGAATTGATGCATTTTAACTGTGGTGTTGGAGAAGACTCTCGAGAGTCCTTTGGACTGCAAGGAAATCCAACCAGTCTATCCTAAAGGAAATCGGTCCTGAATATTCATTGGAAGGACTGATGCTGAAGCTGAAACTCCAATACTTTGGCCACTTGATGCGAAGAAGTGACTCAGTGGAAAAGACCCTGATGCTGGGAAAGATTGAAGGCGGGAGGAGAAGCAGATGACAGAGGATGAGATGGTTGGATGGCATCCCTGACTCAACATACATGAGTTTGACTAAGCTCTGGGAGTTGATGATGGACAGGGATGCCTGGAGTGCTGCAGTTCATGGGGTTGCAAAGAGTTGGACACGACTGATCGACTGAACTGAACTGATGCACCATTTGGGACCTACTTTTACTAAATAATTGTTGTGTATCTGAACCTCAAATTTAACTGAGCCTCTTGTATTTAACCTGCCAAACCTACCCCAGACTTCCTCTGAAGTTCCTCTGAACCGATTCTTTCACAAGGTGAGGAGGAGGAGACAGGCATGGTACATGGTGCATGGTAAGCTGTCAGTGGAGGGGCAGGGAGCCTGGAGATGTGAGAGGTGACTGGGGAGACTGAAAGTGGGGGAGAGAAGAGAGCAGAGAGGAGTGGAGTCACTGAGGGTGTCAGCAGATGGGGACCTGGATGCCCTGCAGGGACATATACTCAGCATGGCCGTCACTGCACCTGCAGTGGTCATGACTCCAGGAAGAGGAAGCTCTCCCATCCTCACCCCTGCTCAAGGAGTTCATGTTTCACCCCATGACCCTCCAGCCACAGTGATTTGGACAAGAATGGACCCAGAGCCAAAGGCAGCCAATCCAGGGCCAGTCTTTTGCTGTGACTTGATGAGAGGAGCTGAACTGACCTGAGCAGATCCCATACTTGAGCTTTGAGATGAGCAGAGGCCAGGGCAACCAGGAGAGGGGTCTGAAGCTGGAGGAGGTAGAGAGAGGCTGAGAGGCCATGAGGGGCTGTGCAAAGGGGAATCATGAAGGAGGGAAGCTGTGTGAACGAAGAGGATCAGAGTTCAGGAAACTAGGTCCTAAGCTAGCTTTGGGGGCTCCAGAGAGAACCTCACTCTTGAGGCCTCCCGTTAGATTCCAGTCTATTAGGATCAGACCCCTAAGGAATGAAGACTGGGCCTCAGTGTGCAGATAGGGAGATGAACAATATGCTTCTGGGACTGAGAAGAAGAAGACTTCAGCTCAACCTGACAAATTGAGGAGGGTTACCTAGAGGAGGTGGCGTTTGAGGAGGGCCGTGAAGGATGAATAGGAGTTTGCTGGGAGAGAAGGCAGGAAAGGCATTGCAGGGGAAGGCTCTGAAAAGTGTGTGACGTGTTCCTGATATGATGAGGTTGGGTTAGAGACGAGGACCCCACGGAGAGAGCACAGACCAGGGCCACAGGCTGCTGCCTTTGGCACATGAGTAAGCTAAGTTGATCAAATGTGAGAGAGAATTTTTTTAAAGAGTTTCTTTCAGCCCATTTATTTATTTAATTAAAAGATTTTGACTGTGCTGGGTCTTTGTTCCCACACACGGGCTTCTCTAGCTGTGGCCTACAGCCTGTGGGCTCCGGAGTTTGTGGGTTCAGTAGCTGTGGCTCGTAGGCTTAGTTGCTATGCAACATGTGGGATTTTAGTTCCCCGACCAGGGATCGAACGCGTGGCCCCTCCATTAGAAGGCAGAGTCTTAACCACCGGACCACCAGGGAAGTCCCTGAGAGGGAACGTATGGCTTTGTGGGTCTGCTTCTCTTTCCAATTTTTAAAAGGGCAGGGATCCAATAATTGCTCTCTAATTATTAATAAAACAAACCACAGTGAAATGATGAAGCACAAATGTCCCCATGGCCAACTGGAAAGCCCACGGTCTGCCTAAAACAAATGAGGCTACCCACCAGAATCACCAGGGGCATTTTACAACATAGGGTTCCTGGACCCCATCCCCGAAGAATCTGACTTAATTGGCCCAGGGTGGGGCCTAGACAGCAAAATATATTAGTAGCTGCCCAGGTGACTCTATGGTTCTAAGGTATAGCCAGCACAGAGAACCACAGGTCCAGGAGCAATGCCAGTTGGTGCCTTGCAGGAATGTGTCTTCGCATATTTTTGATTTTTCAAGAAAAGTCAGAAATCTGGATTTTTCTGTGAAATGTCCTTAATTTAAACTGTTGGCTTAACTTAAAAAGGCACAGTTTGCTAGTACTTACTGTGGGTGGCTCTGAGCTCCTTTTCCTTACAGCGGTTGGGTGAGGCGTCCGCCTCTGCTTTGGCGGGTGAGGAAGCAGGCGCGGCGAGGCTGTGTACTCACCCAGGGGCAGGTAGCTAGTCAGGGCCGGAGCAAGAGGCCTGCCCCGGCCAGTCTGCTTCCCGAGTCCCTGTGTCTGTCCATGGCAGCCAACTGCAGGCTGCACCTGGCCCCTGACTCAGAAGCTTGTGACCCCTGGGTGAGCAAGGGAGGAAAGGGCCTGGAGCTGAGGAGAACGAAGGCAGAGGGGGCAGAGGGTGGGTGAGCTGCACGGTGACTGCCGTCAGACCCTCCTCAAGCGGAAGGGAGGATGAAGCCCTTTGCGTCTGAGATGGCCTCCAGCACCTCTGAAGTCCCAGGTGGCCCTGCCCAGGGAGTGGAGCCCTGCGGTTCTGCTTCCTGTGAGGCCTGGAAGGTTCATTCTTTAGTCTTCATCAAGTGCCCTGCCGGCCCTGGCAGTGTGGGCAGCCCTGGCTCTGCTGAGATGCTGCAGGTGAACGGACTCGCCTGGTGGCGGGGCCGTTGCCGGGGGGAGCTGCGGGCTTTGTTATGTCTGTGACTCAGGGTAGGTCACCTTCTGGCAGCAGCCACAGCACCTCACGCCGTGGGCTCCAGGTGAGGGGGGCGCATTCTGAGGCTGGTTGGACCCACCTAGCGAGCCTCCTCCAGTAGTCATGGGGGGGTATGAGGGGATGGGATCTCCCCTGGCCTTGAGGATGGGGCCTGGGAGGTGGTGGGGTGGGCATGCTGGATAAGATGAGAAAATTCACCCAACCAGTGGGGCTGATTAAGGAAAGAAAAGCGCCCATTTCCTGTGGATCTGCTGTGGTGTTGGACTTCCCCGGTGGCTCGGTGGGTAAAGAATCCACCTGATGATGCAAAAGACACGGGTTTGATCCCTGGGTCTGGAAGATCCCCTGGAGAAGGAAATGGCAACCCACTCCAGTGTTCTTGCCTGGGGAATCCCACGGGCAGAGGAGCTTGGTGGGCTACAGTCCATGGGGTCACAAAAGAGTGGGACACGACTGAGCAGCTAAGCGACTATGTGCTGCATCTTGCTAGGGGCCTTTGCATCCAATTTCTCTCTTTTTAAAAATATTTTATTCATTTGTTTGGCTGTGTTGGTCCTAGTTTTATCATGCGGGATCTTTGTTGGAGCACATGGGACTCTCTAGTTGCAGCTCTCGGGTTTAATTGCACATGGGATCGTAGTTCCCAACTAGGGAAGGCATGGCAACCCATTCCAGTATTCTTGCCTGGAAAATCCTCATGGACAGAGAAGCCTGGCGGGCTATGGTCCATGGGGTCACAAAAAGTCGGACACGACTAAGTGACTAAGAACACAGGGATTGAACCAGCATCCTCTGCATTGCAAGGCGGATTTAAAAAAAAATAACTGTACTTACTATTTTTGCTTGTGATGGGTCTTCATCCTTGCGTGGGCCTTTTCTCTAGCTGCAGAGAGCTTGGGCTGCTCTTTGTTGTGGCACACAGGCTGCTTGTGGCGGTGGCTTCTCGTTGCAGAGCATGGGCTCTAGGGCATGAGGGCTTCCGTAGTTTCGGCACGTGGGCTCAACTGTTGCAGTTCCCGGGCTCTAGGGCGTAGGCTCCACAGTGGTGGCACGTGAGCTTAGCTGCCCCGAGGCATGTGGCGTCTTCCCAGACCAGGGATCAAACCTGTGTCTCTTGCGTTGCAGGCAGAGTCTTTACTACTGAGGCACCAGGGAAACGCACAGGGCAGATTCTTAACCACTGGACCACCAGGGAAGGCCCTATGTCGATTTCTTAATATCTGCAACAATTCTGAGGGGGGTCTATGTTGTTATTCCCGTTTAACAGACGAGGAAGTTGAAGCTCAGAAAGGTGGAGTGATTTGGCCGAGTTTTCATGCTTGTAAGTGGAGCTGTGATTTGAATCCAGATGGTCCCCTGGCCATTCATCTTCTCTAGATAATGCCCTGAAGCCCCTCCTTAGGGCCCATCCCAATCCCACTCACTCCAGACCCCAAGGCTCGATTGTCCTGCCCTCCTGGGTCAGGGCTGTGCACACCTCAGTAGCACATTCACAGGTCACAGGCATCTTGGGCAGACTGGACCGAGAGATGACATGTCTATGCGGATGTGTGGGCGTCTGCACAGCTCAGTTGCAGAGAGATTTGGAGCTGGCGATTGTTAACACACCGATCAAATCACACAACACATCTGTGGCCACCAGGCAAAGCATCATCTTAGTTGTGTTAAAACTAAGAACAATATTGTATGTCTTTAGATAAGCAGTGGTTAATTTGCTTTCCAGCTCACTCTCAGCTTCATAAAAGTAGTTTAAAAATCATCACTGTTGTTTTTACATTTCTGCTCAGTGCCCCCTGCCTCCCTTTCTTTAGACAGGCTGGCCTCTGGGCTTGTGTCTTTTGCTGCTTGTCTCCTCGCTTGTCTGTTCAGCCCTTCCAGCCACCGGAATAGGCTGCATCTGGATGAAGGCCTCACTAGATGGAGGGTATGAACTTGGGTGATGGGGAGTTTCCTAGAAGAGCCCCCCACCGTGGTCCAGGCAGGAGCACTCACTAGGAGGGTCTCATTTTGTGGGGTGGCTGGAGCCTGGGCCTCACTGGGATGGAGGAGACCGTGCTGAGCCCCAATGGCTGGCTGTCTTGTCTCTAGCGAGAGGCCAGATTAAAAAAAAAATACTTATTTATTTTTTATTTATGTATTTGGCGGCTCTGGGTCTTAGTTGTGGCACGCGCCATCTTCAGCCTTCCTTGCGGCGTGCAAACTCTTAGCTGTGGCATGTGGGATCTAGTCCCCTGACCAGGGATCGAAGCCAGGCCCCCTGCATCGGGAGCATGGAGTCTTAGCCACCGGACCCCGAGGGAAGTCCTGAGGCCAGCGTTTGACCTGGGGTTCCAGGCCTTTCCCACTGGCCCTGATCCACCCCTCCAGCCTCGTCCCCTGCCCAGCCTCCCTAGTTTCCAGACAGGAGCTGCTCAGCAGTCACAGTCAGTCACGCCTCTGTGCCTTTGCACAGGCTGTTTGCACTCCTAGGATTGCCCTCCCTTACTTGCAAGGAACCCCATGTGAAAGAGGCCAGCGCTGTGTTCAGCGCATCGTCAGTGCTTAAAAGCACGCCTTCTGTCCCCCCTGTCTTCTCCCTCTCTGTCTCCAATGTGGAAGCACAGCCTTCCTGCTCGAGGGGAACTCTTGGTATGATGCTTGAGGTGTTAGTACCAAGCCAAGGAAGCCTCTTCTGCGTGGATGGAAGAAACAATGTCTGAAGCCCCTTGTCGAAGCAGTTGGTTGGTTTGGGCCCAGCCAGCACCCAGAATCCCAGGGATCCTCCTGTGCCTTCCTAGACCACTGTTTTGTGCGCCTCTTCCCCTGAGAGGTGGACCTGGGCACTGCCTGAACCAGCCTGGTCTTCGTGTTCCTTCAGCCACAGGCATCGGTCCATTCAGAGCCAGTGGGACATGACGAGATGTCCAGGGACATGATGGTAGGTCCAGGGGCAGATGGACCAATCCGAGCCTTCCTTCTCTTGACTTGAGTCTGGACCTGGCTCACCAGGTAGCCCTTCACTCTGTGAGCTATCCCCTCCTACCCTCTCAGTAAACACCCTGCAAGCTTAAGGAAGCCAAGTTGGAGTGCGTTGCTACCAGTGAAGGGAGACACTCTGCAAAGCTACAAACTCCTGGGATAGAGGAGCAGAGAGCCAGGGCCCCAGCGGGGAGGAGAGGATGGGGGTGGATGGGACCACAGCAAGCAGCTGTTCAGTCCCTGGATGGTGCCCAGAGTCCACCCCAGGGGTAGGCTGAGCCAGGCAGCCAGGACTTTAACCTCTTGGCCCCACACTCAGTCCTTCCTGCTGACACCTAAGGGTGGGGATGGTGGGGTGCGGGGGAGGGAAAGGAGGAGCTGTCCCTTCTAGACTGGCATCATGACGATAACCATGTTCCGGGTGCCCAGAAGGGAACCCACGAGTGGGGAAAGAAAAGAGGCCCTAAAGCGGGCAGGAGGTAGAGGAGAGAGGCAGGCACAGGCCTTGTGGGCCGCCTTTCCTCCCCAGCAGAAGCGGGGGACAGTGAGGGCCCTGGGGGAGGGGAGTGGAAAGAACAGTGACCTGGAGCCCGACGGGTCTAGGCTTGAATCTACAGTTCTGCCTAACCAGCTGCGAGAGCTTGAGCAGATCATCTCAGCGCTCTGAGTCTCAGTTACCTTGGGTCTAAACTGGGATTATTGTGAAGATTAAACAAGGAATAGTTCAGTCAGTCCGGTCGCTCAGTCATGTCCGACTCCTTGTGACCCCACAGACTGCAGCCCGCCAGGCCTCCCTGTCCATCACCAACTCCCGGAGTTTACTCGAACTCATGTCCATCGAGTCGGTGATGCCATCCAACCATCTCATCCTCTGTTGTCCCCTTCTCCTCCTGCCCTCAGTCTTTCCCAGCATCAGGGTCTTTTCAAATGAGTCAGCTCTTCACATCAGGTGGCCAAAGTATTAGAATTTCAGTTTCATCATCAGTCCTTCCAATGAACACCCAGGACTGATCTCCTTTAGGATGGACTGGTTGGATCTCCTTGCAGTCCAAGGGACACTCAATAGTCTTCTCCAACAGCACAGTTCAAAAGCATCAATTCTTCGGCGCTCAGCTTTCCTTATAGTCCAACTCTCACATCCATACATGACTATCCAGTAAACAAGGATAAATCATCTAAAGTGTTCACACTGCTGCTTGGCACAAACAGTTCACCAACGTTTGCTTTTATTGTTATGAAGAATACAAGCCTGTTGCTGCAGACCAAGCTGGGTCAGTTCCCTCGAGAGCTGGCCTTGGTTTCACTCCAGTTCGGAGCAGGTGGACCTTGGGGAACTGACGATGGGCTTACTCTTCAGGTATCAGTTTGCTCACCTGTGAAATAGGAATAGTAGCAATGTCTATTTCAAGAGTAGACATGAGGATTAAATGACAACGACAGAAAGTGCTTGGCATCGTGCCGGGCACACAGTAGGTGCTCGGAAATGTCAGCTCCCTCCTGCCCGCCTCCCCACTTTGTACCGGACGTGGAGCAGTGGCTGGTATGTGGAGCTGAGAAACCCCAGACCTGGAGTCAGAGAACTAGGTTCTGCCCCAGGCTTGGCACTAAATTTTCTGGGCTTTCTGTAGGTGAGATACTGACCTCTGGGTCTCAGTTGACCTCTCATCTGTTAAAAGGTGACTTTGGACTTGATGGTCCTGCTTCTGACTTGAAACTTCCATTCTGTTAAAACCCAAAACATTGCTGCTTCAGTAAAGGGTGAGCAGCTGCCCCTTGCTTGAGATGCGGCTGTCAGGAGAGGGCTGCGCTTTCCTTCAGAAAAGCCCTTGAAGGGCCCTCTTTGGTTATGAAAGGGGAGGGTCTGCCCACCCCACCCCTCATGAGGCCTGGTTCCAAAGAGGAAGTTCCTCAAAAAGTGAAGGACCTGGGTTAGGGTCTGTGTCAGTTCAGTTCAGTTTAGTTCAGTCTCTCAGTCATGTCCGAATCTTTGCAACCCCAGGGACTGCAGCATGCCAGGCCCCCCTGTCCATCACCAACTCCCGGAGCTTGCTCAAACTCATGTCCATGGAGTTGGGGATGCCATCCAACCATCTCATCCTCTGTCATCCCCTTCTTCTCCTGCCTTCAATCTTTCCCAGCATCAGGGTCTTTTCCACTGAGTCAGTTCTTCGCATGAGGTGGCCAAAGTATTGGAGTTTCAGCTTTAGCATCAGTCCCTCCAATGAATATTCAGGACTGATTTCCTTTAGGATGGACTGGTTGGATCTCCTTGCAGTCCAAGGGACTCTCAAGAGTCTTCTCCAACACCACAGTTCAAAAGCATCAATTCTTCTGCGTTCAGCTTTCTTTATAGTCCAACTCTCACATGCATACATGACTACTGGAAAAACCATAGCTTTGACTAGACGGACCTTTGTTGGCAAAGTAATATCTCTGCTTTTTAATATGCTCATAATTTCTTCCATGGAGAAAGTGTCTTTTAATTTCATGGCTGCAGTCACCATCTGCAGTGATTTTGGAGCCCAAAGAAATAAAGTCTGTCACTGTTTCCATTGTTTCCCCATCTATTTGCCATGAAGTGATGGGACCAGATGCCATGATCTTAGTTTTCTGAATGTTGAGTTTTAAGCCAACTTTTTCACTCTCCTCTTTCACTTTCATCAAGAGGCTCTTTAGTTCTTTTTTACTTTATGCCATAAGGGTGGTGTCATCTGCATATCTGAGGTTATTGATATTTCTCCCAGCAATCTTGATTCCAGCTTGTGCTTCCTCCAGCCCAGCGTTTCTCATGATGTACTCTGCATAGAAGTTAAATAAGCAGGGTGACAACATACAGCCTTGATGTACTGATGTACTTGATGTACTGATTTGGAACCAGTCTGTTGTTCCAACTTCAGTTCTAACTGTTGCTTCTTGACCTGCATATAGGTTTCTCAAGGGGCAGGTCAGGTGATCTGGTATTCCCATCTCTTTCAGAATTTTCCAGTTTGTTGTGATCCACACAATCAAGGGCTTTGGCATAGTCAATAAAATAGAAGTAGATGTTTTTGTGGCACTGTCTTGCTTTTTCGATGATCCAGCAGATGTTGACAATTTGATCTCTGGTTCCTCTGCCTTTTCTAAAACCAGCTTGAACATCTGGAAGTTCACAGTTCACATATACTTGAAGCCTGGCTTGGAGAATTTTGAGCATTACTTTACTAGCGTGTGAGATGAGTGCAATTGTGCAGTAGTTTGAGCATTCTTTGGCATTGCCTTTCTTTTGGATCGGAATGAAAACTGACGTTTTCCAGTCCTGTGGCCACTGCTGAGTTTTCCAAATTTGCTGGCATATTGAGTGCAGCACTTTCACAGCATCATCTTTCAGGATTTGAAATAGCTCAACTGGAATTCCATCACCTCTACTAGCTTTGTTCGTAGCGATGCTTCCTAAGGCCCATTTGACTTCACATTCCAGGATGTCTGGCTGTAGGTGAGTGATCACACCATGAGGAGCAAAGTTTGGGAGTCATCTCTGGGCCTGCAGAAGAGAGACTTTGGGAGGCCCAGGACTCAGAGAAGAGTGGGGGTGAGCAGTTGGTTCCTTGATAGAGAGGAGCTTGGGAATGTGGAGGCAGCCAGAGCCAGGGAGTGGGCTGGCCAGGAAAGCCCTGGAACCTTCCCAACAGTAAGTGAACCAGTCACTTTGGGTTGCTGCCAGCTGGGTCCAGAAATCTGTCTCCTTTCCCTGACCCTTCGGTGAGGTCTGTTGCACACACGGCTTTTGGGGATGAGGAAATCAGGGTGGTGGGTGTGTGTGTGTTAAAGACAGCAGGATGCAGTGGAGACGTGGCTCATGCCAAGGGTAGAATTAGGAGTGAGAGGAAACAGGAGCCATACACCTTCTCAAAAGGTCCTTAAAATTTCACAAATGGCTTTGGACTTGCCAAACTATGGGGCATAGGGTTTTGAATGATTTTATTTTGAACCTAGATGGCGTGGTGACATTGGGGGTATGGTTTAGGTTTGTATGATTTGGACCGGCAGAGAACAAAAGCCGTTCCTTAGTAGGTAGGGGTGGGGCTGGGGGAATGGTGTGACCTAGGCCTGGAGTTGAGAGGCATAGGGTTGGAGTGGAGGACTCTTGGATGGTGTGTTGGTGCTGCGGGCAATGAGTTTGGGCCCCACATGCCTGGAGTGCTAGATGAGAACTTCATTCTTAGTGTAGTCGCTGGGGAGCCATGGAAGGCTTTAAAATAGGGGAGGGACAAGAAGCAAATTGGCTGTGGGAAGACAGCTTGAAAAACGTGGAGAGGAACTGGGGTGGGATGGGGACAGGTGGGGAGTTGGGAGTAAGTGTTCTGTGTTGAGGACCATTGACCGTGCAGGGTTTGCTGTGGCGGGTGACCACGGCGGGTGTGATACAGGGCTTGTGAGAGGGGGCACCTGTGTGACGGTCCTGGCGGCAGCCTGAAGTCACCCGCATCAGCCTCCAGCTCCCTCCTAGCCCTTTCCCTGTGCCTCAGTCCCCCTAAGGTGAGGACCCAACGCAGGTAGGCGAGTTTTTACTTATGCTAAAATGATCTTATTTCGTTATCTGGCTGTGCTGCATCTTTGCTGCTGCACGAGCTTCTCGCTGTGGTGGCGCCTCCTGTGGAGGACACAGGCTCTAGGTTGTGGGTGCCCCGGGAGCTGTGGCGTGTGGGCTCAGGAGTTGCAGTTCCCAGGCTCTAAAGCACAGGTTCCATAGCTGTGGCACACGGGCCTAGTTGCTCCAAGCCATGTGGGATCTTCCCGGACCAAGGATCGAACCTGTGTCTCCTGCATCGGCAGGCAGATTTTTTACCACTGAGCCACCAGGGAAGCCCAGGAATTTTAAAAGTTATGTCATTTTGGAGGTGACTCAGTTAAAAGGGCAGGGCTGGGGGAAGGGGATCTCTCACCCCAAGAACTTTTGTGTAGCCCCCAAATCTTCATGGGTCACAGCTAATGTCCAGTTACCACGCCAGCTGATCTCATTTAATGGATGGGAAAACTGAGGCGTACAGATGGGAAGGGACCTGTGCCCACTTGAGTGGCCAGAGCGAAGGCCCAGGTCTAACTCAGTCACTTTCTGTGTGATTCTGGGCGGGTCCGTTCTCTCTGGGCCTCTGTTTTCTCATCTGTAAAATAGGGGGCAATGCAGTCTGTCCTAAAAACTCCGTCTCCTCTTACCCTCCCACTTTGCTGCCCGCCTTCCCCTCACCAGAGACGCTGTCCTTGCCCAGACCTTTGGCCCTCCCTGCAGGTGTTGGGGGCTTTACAACTCACAGGTGCTCCACCACCTCCTCAGCCTGACACCAGCTCCCCGCCCCTCCTGGGACCCTGCTTCCCTTGGGCACACTCCTCCCTAGCCCTGCCATGCTCTGGCAGGCTGGGATCCTCCTCACTGCTATCTCCCTGAGCTCCCTGCCACCCTCCACATTCCCTGAAGGCTTGGTTCATGCCCTCCCCTTACCCTCCCACCACCATCCGGCCCCCAGGTTGAGACCTTCTCATGGGTGATGGCTGCTCCCTCCACTGTCTTCTGGATGCTTCTTCTCTCTCATCTCCCCTGGGGTCTTGCACCTTCAATAACTCCCATTCTCTCTGACCCCTTCACCCCACTTTTCTGGTTCAGTCCTTGTAGTCTGTTATTATGTTTAACTCCTAATATCTCAAAATAAAGGACCCTTGATCCTGTGTCAAGCTCATCCCTTTACCTGGAACCTCCCAAGTCTGGTCACTAACATGCCTTCATTTCCCTTTTCATGCTTCAAGGCATTACCACTTGCCCTTCCCCTCATCCTGCAGAAGGATGTCAATAACCTCATTGCTAATAGGTTGACTCGTTATGCCTTATCTAATTTATCCTGTGATTTCTTTTCCTTGCTGGAAAGTTCTCCCATCTGTGTTAGAGCCTGTCAATGGCCTCCCCTACAGCTGTCCTCTTCTGGTTCCTTACTGTTAGCAGCCAGATTTTGTTTCGGAAAGTAACATGCTCTGACGAAAGGCCACATTTCCCAACCCCTTGCACCTAAGTGTAGCCAATGAGATATAAGTGAAAGCCATACGATGGGGAAAGGTTTTCAGGAAAGCTCTTTTTCAAAGGAGGCAAGGAGGCAAATTTCCTACTCTTGCTTCTTCCTCCTTCTTGCTGCTGGAGCATGAACACGATGGCTGGAGCTGCAACAGCAATCTTGTGACCATGAAGTGAACTTGAATGTGGAAATCAAGGCTAAAAATAGCAGAACAAGAGACAGAAAGTCTTTGATGATGGTAGGCTGCCTCCCTCCAAACTTCTTTTATATAGGAGAAAACAGAACCTGTGTTTTGATAAAGCCTCTGATTGGATTTCCTGTTGCTCATAGCAGAATCTAATCCTAGGCCATGCAACTTCAGAATGGTTTCCTGGCTTTCCTGTCTTTCAGACTGTTACCAGTTTGTCTCCATTTGTGGGAGCCTTTGTTGTCATGCTCCTAAAACGTGGGGAACCCCAAGTCTCTGTTCTGGGTCTTCTTTTTTCTGTATCACATACTTCCTAAGTAATCTTGTTTTTGCTCATGGCTTCACATCACATGACAGTGACTTGCAACACAGACCTCCAGATTCCAGTGTTCAAGTACAACCTCAAGTCCAATGGCCTCCAAGTCCTTCTTCCTCATGCCAGTTTCTCCTCCCAGGGCGCTAGCTTAGCTGATGGATCTTTATTCACTCATCTGGCCAAGTTGCACACCCAAGAGTTATTCTCCTCTTTCCCCTTACCCTCCTGCTGCCTCAGCTCCTCCCATGCAACCATTCATCACAATCTAGTGGTTTACCACTTTATACGCAGTAGGATGGCTGTTATCAGAAAACCAGAAATAACAAGTTTTGGATGGATGAATGGATAAACAAATGTGGTATATCTACACAACGGGATATTGTACAGCCTTATAGAGAATTTGGAATCTTGTGCATTTCTGGGTGGGAATATGAAATGGTATAGCCACTGTGGAAGACAGTATGGCAATTCCTCAAAAATTTGAACATAGAATTACTATATAATCCAGCAATTCCACTTCTGGATGTATACATCAAAGGATTAAAGCAGGGTCTTGAAGAGATATTTGTACATCCATGTTCATAGCAGCATTATTCACAGTAGCATAAATGTAGAAGCAACCCAATGTCCATTGATGGATGAATGGCTAAACAAAAGCTATACAATGGGATATTGTACAGCCTTAAGGGGAAAGGAAATTCAGATACATGGTAAAGCACAAATGAACCTTGAAGACATAATGCTGGGTGAAATAAGCTGGCCACAAAAGAACAAGTGGAATCCTATGATTCCACTTAAACGAGGTACCTCAGTTCAGTTCAGTTCAGTCGCTCAGTCGTGTCCGAGTCTTTGCGACCCCATGAATTGCAGCACGCCAGGCCTCCCTGTCCATCACCAACTCCCGGAGTTCACTCAGACTTACGTCCATCGAGTCAGTGATGCCATCCAGCCATCTCATCCTCTGCCTCCCCTTCTCCTCCTGCCCCCAATCCCTACCAGCATCAGAGTCTTTTCCAATGAGTCAACTCTTCGCATGAGGTGGCCGAAGTATTGGAGTTTCAGCTTTAGCATCATTCCTTCCAAAGAACACCCAGGACTGATCTCCTTTAGAATGGACTGGTTGGATGTCCTTGCAGTCCAAGGGACTCTCAAGAGTCTTCTCCAACAACACAGTTCAAAAGCATCAATTCTTCAGCGCTCAGCTTTCTTCACAGTCCAACTCTCATATCCATACATGACCACTGGAAAATCCATAGTCTTGACTAGATGGACCTTTGTTGGCAAAGTAATGTCTCTGCTTTTGAATAGGCTATCTAGGTTGGTCATAACTTTCCTTCCAAGGAGTAAGCATCTTTTAATTTCATGGCTGCAGTCACCATCTGCAGTGATTTTGGAGCCCCCCAAAATAAAGTCCGACACTGTTTCCACTGTTTCCCCATCTATTTCCCATGAAGTGATGAGCATAGTCAAATTCATAGAGACAGAGAGTAGAATGATGGTTGCCAGGGGCTTGGAGGAGGGGGAGTGAGGATTCAGTATTTAATGGGTGTAGTTATGGAAGAAGAAAATGTTCTGGAGACAGATGGTGATGATGGTTACAAACAATAGGAATATGGGACTTCCTTGGTGGGTCCACGGTTAAGAAGCCACCTTGCAATGCAGGGGACACAGGTTTAATTCCTGGTCAGGGAACTAAGATCCCACATGCCATGGGACAACTAAGCCCTTGTGCTGCAACTGCTGAGCCCACTTGCCACACCTTGGAGAGTCCTTGCAACGCAACAGAAGAGCCTGCATGCCACGACTGTGACCCAAGGCACCCAGATAAATAAGTAAAAGAAACAAACAGAAATAGGAATGTACTCAATACCATGGAACGGTACACTTAAGAATGGTTAAGATGTAAATTTTATGTATGTGCTGTGTGTGCTTAGTCGCTCAGGCGTGTCCGACTCTTTGTGACTGCATGGACTGTAGAACGTCAGGCTCCTCTGTCCACAGGGATTCTCCAGGCAAGAAAGCTGAAGTGGGTTGCCATTCCTCCAGGAGAACTTCCCCATCCAGGAATTGAACCCAGGTCTCCCACATTGCAAGCAGATTCTTTATCAGCTAAGCCACCAGGGAAGCCCAGGAATACCAGAGTGTGTAGCCTATCCTTGCTCCAGGGGGTCTTCCTGACCCAGGAATCGAATCGGGGTCTCCTGCATCGCAGGCAGCTTCTTTACTAGCTGAGCTACCAGGGAAGCCCTATATTATTCATATTTTACTACAAAAAATCTAGCAGTTTTACTTTCTAAATTGTCTTCAATCCATCCCTTTTCACCTTCATACTTTTGATTTTCCATGGGGCCACTGCAAAACCTTCTCTCTGATCTCTCTGCCTTTAATTTCACTCTCAGTATCCACAGCTCGACCCCCTCCTAATCAGAGTGTTTTTTTTCCTGAATCTCAAATCTGTTCATGTCAGTTCCTCCCACAGAGCCATTCGGGGTCCCTAGTAATTCTAAGCCCCTTAGGCTGGCCTCCGAGGGCCTCCCTGCTCTGCCCCCGTCTCTCTCTCTAGGCCACACCTTCCCTTTTTTGGTTCGGCGGTTCCTCGAGTGCCCCGGCTGGCTCTTACCTCTGTGCCTTTTGCAGGTGCCCTCTGCATACTCACAGTGGCACTTGCCTTCCCCCTTGTCGCAGCCCATTCATTCATCCTTGAAAACACTGCTCTGGAGTCCCCTCCCTTTTGTGATGGCTTCCCTGGCCTCCGTACCACTCCTTTGCCATCTGTATCTGTTACCCCACACCCCGTGTGGCGCTGTGATGATCTGTCTTCAGGCAGCCCTTCAGCTTCTCTCTTCCTCCAGCAAGTCCTTTTTGACTCCTCCAGCCCACGGCGCCATCCACCTTCTCTGTGCTCAGCATCTCTCACAAGTCCCTGGATGCCCCATTTCAGCATCTGATTGGCCTCTGTCTTGACCTCAGTTCTCTCATGAGGATTAGTCTCGCCTCTGGTGAGCTGGTAAAAAGTGCTCCTGGGTTGCAGGGATCGTGGCCTTAGTTCTCCTGGCCCCCACCCCCCAAGTATGGAGCCGGCTGCCTGGAACAAAGACAAGAGTAGACATTTAGGAAGCAGTTGGTGCCAGGTCTTCCAGCACCTATCATGTCATTTTATCCTCCTGAGGACTCTGAAGTGAGCATTAGTGTTCCTGTTTTACGGATGAGGAGGCTGCAGCTCAGAAGGTCAAGGGGCTGGGATCACCCAGCGTGGCAGCGGGGGAGAAAGGGTTTGATTGCAGGTGGGTCAAGCTTGCGCTCTACTCCTGGCCAAAGTCTGGGCCCCAGAAAGACTCCCTGGGTTGGACTGGGTTGAGTGAGCCTGTCTCCCGCACATGTGGCTGCGTTGGGTTTTCCAACAAACTCAAGTACCAGCAAGTTGGAGGCGGCACCCAGGGGAAACAGCTTGTGTTGGTCCTGGCCCCAGGGTTGGAGATGCGTCCAGGGCTGCCCAGGCTGGGCGGGGGGTTGGCTGGCTTGGGGGCCATAAGTGAGTCTCCGGGCTGTCCCAGAACATGACCCTCCTCTGTAGTAACAGCTCCACATATTTCAGGATTTCATTTCATTTATTTATTTATTTTGCTAAGATTGTGGGCAGCTCCTGTCACCTCTCTGGCTCTCGTTTTCCTCATCTAAAACAATGGAAATTAAAATAGTGTCTCCCCTTTAGATTTCTGGGGACAGGTCCTTTGCAAGGGTGGTTGTGGCAGTGCCTTGATGCTGAACAAAGTCCCATGGGCTCTGAGAGACGTTGCCTCCTCTCAGGGGGCCTATGGCACAGAGATGGGGGTTGGGTCAACAGTCCTAGTTTACAGATAAGAAAGGCAGGGCCTCCAGCCATGGACGGACTTGCTCTCTTCCCATGAGAGAAGGAACTGGGACTGCTCAGGGTTTTGAATCAAGTTCAGAGCCTTTCTATGCAGGAGACCCCAGTTTGATTCCTGGGTCAGGAAGATCCCCTGGAGAAGGGATAGGCTACCCACTCCAGTCTTCTTGCCTGGAGCATCCCATGGACAGAGAAGCCTGGCGGGTTTCAGTCCATAGGGTCTCACAGAGTCGGACACACGACTGAGCGAGTGAGCAGCATGGATAGATGGAAGTCAGAAGATAAGAGGCCACATCGTTGGCATTTAGGGCTGGGGGATGGGCTGGAGAGTTTAATGCTGAGGGTGTGAACCCTGGAGAAAGATTACTGCACTACCAGTTTAGAGGACCAGAGAAGGAATGTTAGCTGGCCAAAGTCACGGAGCAGACTGTTGGAGCTGAGTGCAGAATTCAGCTACAGTGACAGGGCAATACAAAAAAGAAAAGAAAGAAAAAAGGAGAACAACAACAAAAAACCCCAACTGTCTCTGTTTTCTGTGTCTGTTCTCTAAGGTAACAGACGCTCTCTCTGCACTAACGCAGTTAGTCCTCCCACGGCCTGCAGCCTGTACCTCTCCGATTGTTTTCAGATGTAGAACTGGAAACTCAGTGAAGTGCTCTGAATTGTCCAGAGCTCACCCTGGGTTCATGGGAAGCCCACGTTTGAGCTCAGGTCGGACCCCAAAGCTGGTGTCCTCAGCCACTCTGACCCACCTCCACACTTGCCCGAATGTGAGTCTGTAAACTAGCCTATCAGTCAGGGGCTTTGAGGCCCCACGGAGCTGGGTCAGGGCACACAGCCAGGCTGGTTGCTGGGTGCCAGCTGTCAGGCACTCAGCTCGTGGGCAGCCAGGTGTGCAAGGACTCCATTAAAAGGAGGTAGGGTGTGGGAAGTGCCCCCGTCAGAGGATCAGGAGGCTCCCCACCCAGGCCTTGGTTTCCCCATCACCAAGGGTGGATGTTCTAAGGTGCTTCCCACCCCCACATTCCTGGCCTCCCCGCTCAAGGGGGTTTGGGGTTAAGATTTGGTGGGGGTCGGGGCAGGGGGAGCCAGCCGAGCCCCTCCTCCTCCACCAAGGTGTGAGCCACCAGGGGAACGTGGGGCCGGCTGTCATGGCAACCCTGTGTTGCGAAGTGACGTAATTGGAGTTCCAAACGTGTGAAATCAAATACAACATCCACAAACACAGCCTGGGGGTCGGCATGGCAACCGCGGGCACCAGGATGGGCAGGCGCTCTCTGCCTGGCAGCAGCCAGCCCATCTCTGCCACGAGGCGATAGAGCACCCTGCCCCCTCTCCACCCGGGGCCGCCACCTCCATCTCCTCGTCTTCCTCTTTTGGTTTCTCTGGGAAGCCGTGCTGCCCAGTGGTCAGGGAGTTGATGCCAGCATTAGCCAGAGCTGGGTCCGTGTTCTGACCCATAGCAGCTCTGAGGTCAGGCAATGGGCTTTACCTCTTGACACTTGCCTTAGCTGTGACTACTATCCCATACTTTCCCTTCTTTCTTTCCCGTTGTTGTTCCTGGTCCTGCCTTCCACCCTCTGGGCACCTACAGGCCCCAGGAGTGACAGTGGCCCAGGAGCCTAAACCCCTAGGCTATCAGTCAGGCCCTATGTGGCTTTACCTCTGATCTCAAGCTTAAATCTTCCCTTCCTTGGACCTGGGTCCTCTCCTGTAAAATAAGGTGTGGTGCACCTGTCTCTTTCCAAGCATAGGCATCTGCATCAGCATCACCTGGGCGCCAGGTTGGACGTACAGGTTCCTGGACGGTTCCCCCTTAATATTTTGATCCAGTAAGCCCTGTGGTGCAATCTAGGAATCTATTTTAATTGGCTCTCCAGGTGAATGGAGACCTAACCCAGTGTGAGAATCCCTGGACTAGATAGGTCCTTGGATCCTATGCCTGGCTCTGATTGCCCTTCAAGAACCAAATGCCTGGCTCTGATTGGCCCCCAAGACCCAAATGCCTGACTCTGATTGGCCCCCAAAACCCAAATGCTCAGCTCTGATTGGGCACCTTACAGGATCCTCTTTTTATTCGGTAGCCCTGTTGCTGCCAGGCCGAGCAGCCTTCCTTTGGTTTCTGTCTTGTTCTCTCCTATTCTTTCAAGCAACAGGTGTTCTTGTGCCAGATACTTACCTTTCCCGCACGAGTGAGGAGCTGGGCCGCCCTGTGTGTCTGGGGGTGGGACTGAGAAAGTAGGGACGGACAAGCCACTCGCCTCTCTGTGACCCAGTTTCTTCGAGTATAAATGGGGATAATGATTCATTAATGAGTGTTCAGGAGAAGGAAATGGCAACCCACTCCAGTACTCTTGCCTGGAAAATCCCGTGGACGGAGGAGCCTCGTAGGCTGCAGTCCATGGGGTCGCTAAGAGTTGGACACGACTGAGCGACTTCACTTTCACTTTTCACTTTCATGCATTGGAAAAGGAAATGGCAACCCACTCCAGTGTTCTTGCCTGGAGAATCCCAGGGACGGGGGAGCCTGGTGGGCTGCCGTCTATGGGGTCGCACAGAGCCGGACACGACTGAAGCGACTTAGCAGCAGCAGCAGCAGCAATGAGGATTCTGCCCTTTCTGAGCTGGAATGGGGCTTGGGGGCAAGGAAGACGGACACATTCTTTGCGAAACTGTGGCATGCCTGGCACCGTGCTGGATGCTCTGCATGGCTAACTCGTTCAGTGCTCCCAGGAGTGGGGGCTCTTTATCCTTACAGTTGAGGAAACTGAGGCTCAGAGAGGTGACGACGCATCTGAGGCCACTCAGTAAGTAACCAATTTGGATTTAAACCATCTCTTGACATCATGCTCTTCTCCAGTTACTTTTTTTTCCCTTTCTTACCTCTAGTCTCCTCCCCCTTCTCCCTCTTTCTCGTCTATTTTCCATCAAAGGTCTGGAGAGTCTTCTGCATTCACGATCAGTCTCCGTGTCTTTACTTGCCACTCCTGAAATCTATCTACCCACCTTCCAGTCCCACCAAGGAGCATCCTGGGACAAAACCCCATGGTCTTGACGTCTCTGGAGCACTCTTCCTGGAAGTCCACTATCCTCCTGGACTTTTCTGTTCCACCCATCTCTCCTGGGTTTCCTTCAGTTCAGTTCAGTCACTCAGTCGTGTCCGACTCTTTGCAACCCCATGGGCTGCAGCACACCAGGCCTACCTGTCCATCACCAACTCCCGGAGTTTATTCAAACACCTGTCCATTGAGTTGGTGATGCCATCCAACCATCTCATCCTCTGTCGTCCACTTCTCCTCCTGCCCCCTGTCTTTCCCAGCATCAGGGTCTTTTCCAATGAGTCAGCTCTTCGCATCAGGTGGCCAAAGTATTGGAGTTTCAGCTTCAGCATCAGTCCTTCCAATGAATATTCAGGACTTATTTCCTTTAGGATGGACTGGTTGGGTCTCCTTGCAGTCCAAGGGACTCTCAAGAGACTTCTCCAACACCACAGTTCAAAAGCATCAATTCTTTGGCGCTCAGCTTTCTTTATAGTCCAACTCTCACATCCATAAATGACTACTCATAATTTAAAGGGTTAAAAAAAAAACCCAAACACCTGTTGGGCACCTGCTACATGCTGCTCTGTGCTGAGTGGGGCGATGTGTGGTCCTCGTTCTCCTGAGTGGGGAGCACAGCGAGGAGCATGGTCACTGGTCTGTACCTCCTCTTCCTGCTTTTGGCTGGTGGATGCTCGGCTGGTTCTCCCACTTTCCTCCTCTGCCAGCTGCTCCTGTCTGTGCACTCTTTCTTCATGGTTTTGTCTGTTTCCATGGCTTTGGCCTCCACCTGCAGCCTGGGGAGTCCCCAGGCCCTAGTCCAAAACATTCTGTAATGAGCTCTGACCTGAGATGTCCGCGGACCACCCGGATCCCATCACCTGCCCCTAATTGTTCTCTGACTCCAGATGTCCCCTCCAGTCCCTGCCCCGCTGAGTTGCCATGGTGCTTTCTCTGTGACACTAGTCAGACTGTGACTGGTCAGTACCACAAGGTGGAATCCTCACTCTTTGATCTGTCCCACTCCTACGCATCCTGTGAGACTCAGCCCAGACATCACCTCCTCTGGGAAGCCTTCCAGGACTGATCAAGTGACTGCTCTGTGTGTCCCCAGTACAGAGGCTTCCCTCCAGCCCTGTGGGATCCTTGAGCCTGGGGTCTGGCATGGAGTAGGGCACCCGTGAATATGCCTTCAGTAGAGCCAAGTGACTGTAAGAGCTCACAGACACCTAGTCCAAACCTCTTGTTTCACCAACAGAGACATGGAGACCCGAAGTCTCAGATGGAATTAACAGCAAAGCTAGGACTCAGCCCCAAGTGCCTGGATCCAGTTTCAGAGTCTGTCCCATCAGACATGGCCAGGGTGGTGAGAGGCTCGTAATGGGGCAGAACTTGGCACACTGAATTATCCCCTGACCCCGTCATAAGTGAAGTTGCTCAGTCGTGTCCGACTCTGCAACCCCATGGACTATAGCCTACCAGGCTTCTCCATCCACAGGGTTTTCCAGGCCAAGAATACTGGGGTGGGCTGTCATTTCCTTCTTCAGGGGATCTTCCCCACCCAGGGATCGAACCGAGGTCTCCCACATTGCAGGCAGACGCTTTACCCTCTGAGCCACCAGGGAAGCCCGTATTCTGGACTTATTTCTCTCCGGAAAGAAGCAGTTAGTTCTTTATGCTTGTCCAGTGAGACGTGCCTCATGGTGAATAGGTGGCTGTTCACGAAGTGCCCACTGTGGCCTGGCCCTGTCACAGATGTTATCTAGCTTCTGTTGTCTTGGGGAAGGAGCCAAGAGGGGTGAGGAAGACCGAGCGTTTCCTCTGAGGCAGGATCTCGTGTGAGGCGCCTTGACCTCTTCCCCAAGTGCTGGGTGCACAGTGGGTGTTCGCTGAGCTTGGCACTGCACAGAGGACATGCTGGTTGGACCTCAGGGTGCCTAGCTGAGTTCGATCAGAGAGTAACTGGAGCCGGTGAAGATGCAGAGCTGAGTGACTGCAATATCAAATGCACTTGACGCCAGACCCCAGGCCTGGGGTCTCCTTCTGAGTCCCACGTGGGTGAGCCCCTCTAGGATGGGGTGTGAGGCGGTGAGACGCTGCAGTACCCAGCACAGTCTGGGTTCTCAGGAGGCCCTCACACATGGACGCTGGGTGACCTTAACACCCAGGTGACCTTGGGGGTGGCTGTGTCTCTTGGACCTCAGGCTCCTGGTGACAAAATAGGAGTCCTTACTCTTTCCAGTGGACGTGGCTTGAAGGCCTTAAGGGTGAACACTTCCTGTGTGTCAGGCCCTGCTCCAATACTTCACAAGTACAAACTCACTCAGTCTTCACAACTACCTTTTGCGGTTGGTGCTATTTCAAGCCCCATTTACAGATGGGGAAATGGAGGCCCAGAGAGGTTCAGTAGCTCACCCAGGGCTGTGCAGCTGGCGGACAACCCCTGAGCCCCGTGGTTAGGAGCCTGGGCTCTGGAGCCAGATGGCCGGGGTTTGCCCATGCTTCTAATCACTGGGCTCAGTGACCTTTTTGTTCAGCTTCCCATTACCACGGGATAAAATCCAGCTGCCTGATTGTGGGCCATGGGTGCTGGGCGACCTGGCTCCTGTCTGTCTGGGGCCTCCCACGTCTGCCCCGTCACCGTCCCTATAAGCCTGGCTCTTAGGTGCTGTTTGTTGGATGAGTTAAGTGTACAAATGAGTGGGAGAAACTAGTATCAAAATCACTTAGGAGGGAACATAATGAAAGTAGACAATTGAAGATACAGCAAAACCCACTGAAGTCAGCTGAGACCCAGTGTGTTGGGCTCTGTCACACAGGTTTCTCGGCAGTCAGGGGCTGAGCTGACAGGAATCACCAACGAAGTCAGAGTGACTTTATATTTTCCCTCGTGTGTCTCAGTTTCCTCACCTGTAAAATGGGCATATAATAATGCTTGTGCGTGTGTGCTAAGTCGCTTCAGCTGTGTCCAATTCTTTGCAACCCCATGGACTGAAGCCTCCCAGGCTCCTCTGTCCATAGGATTCTCCAGACAAGAATACTGGAGTGGGTTACATGCCCTCCTCCAGGGAATCTTCCCCACCCAGAGGTCAAACTGGCATTTCTGTGTCTCCCATATTGAGAGGCAGATTCTTTTTTTTTTTTCTGTTATTGGTTTCTAGTTTAATTCCATAACAGTCAGAAAATACACATTGCATGATTTCAATTTTTATATGTTTCTTGAGCTTTATTGTATGGCCCAGGATATAATTTATCCTGTTGAATTCCTCTTGGAGCGTGGGGGGAAAAAGTGTGTATTTTGCTGTTGTTGAATGACTTCCCTGTAGTTTTTAAGTTTTTGTTTATTTATTTTAATTGGAGGATAATCCCTTTACAGTATTGTGATGGTTTTTGGAAAGGCGGATTCTTTAGCACTGTGCCACCTGGGAAGCCCGTAATAATGTTTACCTCGTAGAATTACTGAGAGGATGAACTGAGTTATAATTTGTGAAGCACTTAGAACAGTGCCTGGCATGGAGCTGATGCAATGTAAGAGCTGCTCTTGTCATTATTATTCCTAAAGGGTAGATCCCCTTGTGTGGGTGGAATTAGAACCTCATTTCTGGGATCTGGTTCAAGGAAGGAGGTGGAAAAAAAAGAGGGCCTGGGGTATATCTTAGTTTGACCAAGGATTTGCAAAGGGCAAATACAACTAAGACATGGATCTAATCCAAATGTAGTATTTGTTCTGATCTTGTCCTCTGATGGGCACAGAACTCAACTCCTCTTCTGCACTCTTCCATGGGAGCGCTGGGAACCAGCTCACAGCCCAGGGTAGCAACTCTTCCAAGGGGGATGGCCTCATTCAGACTGGGGCGCCTGGGAACCCCTCAGCTGCCCAGAAACCCCTCAGCTGCCCAGACAGGGCTCACTGCCGCCTGCTGTCCTGCCGTGGCGGCTGGTCCTTGGTGGACAGTGAGGGAAACAGGGGCATTGGAGTGGGGGAGTTGTCAAGGCTGGGCCATGGTAACTGTTCCTGTCCACCTCCAGCCTGCTCGTTTAGGCATGAGACGTGATGGGCATCTGGGCAGAAGAAGAAGATGCCCATGCCCATGATCTAATCCTTCCCAAAGGCCCCATCTTTTAGTGCCGTCACATTGGGGGTTAAGATTTCAATACGTGAATTTGCGGGGAGCACAGACATTTAGTCTGTAGCAAGTAGTACAAGGTCCTCTAGTTTGCTCCTCTTCACATCTGACTTGGCTATTCTTGGTTCTTTGCATCCTAATTTTAGGGTCAGATTGTCACTGCACATATGTATCTATCTATATATACAAAAAATCTGCCAAGAGTTTTATTGTGATCTCTTTGGGTTTCCACATCCATCTGAGGAGAATGGACATCTTTCTGATACTGAATGTTCTAATCCATCATGCGTGCACGTGTGCTAAGTTGCTTCAACTGTGTCTGACTCCTTACGACCCTAGGACTGTAGCCTGCCAGGCTCTTCTGTCCACCAGGCTCCTCCATCCATGGGATTCTCAAGGTAGGGCTTCCATGCCCTCCTCCAGGAAGTCTTTCTGATGCGGAGATTGAACCTGCATTTCATATGTCTCTGGGGTTGGCAGATAGGTTTCTTTACCACTAGTGCCACCTGGGAAGCCCCTAACCCATCATACTTTGTTTTAAAAATAAAGTTGATTTTGTATTTTCCTTTATAGATGTGATAAAGCAGAAAAATTGGAAATGACATGTTGATAGAAAGTCATTTTCTAAGAATTTAATGCTAACATCATGGTGGGTCTCTTTATCGTAGTTTTTCTGCAGATTTTGTTTAATATACAGCCCATAGGGTTGCAAAGAGTTGGACACAACTGAACGCACGATGGATGGATGGATACTTCGTGGACGTTTGTGTATTCAATTTTATACTTAACATTAGAATATAAAATTTTCATGTTATTTCAAAATCTTTATAGATGTAAATTTCAGGTTAGAAAGTAAATTATGAGTTGATAATCTATTGTCTAACTATCTAATCCGTAATTTAGAAATGGAATATTGGGTCAAAGCTATACAGCTACTTGAAGGCTTTATCCTTATCATGGAGCCAGCCAGTGGCAGAATCAAGACTGTGAGCCATAACCCTGACCTCGCCTTCAAAGTCCAAGTCCACTGGCCTTAGGGCCTCCAGGCAGTGGAGGAGACATGGCCTCCTTCCTCCTGGCCCAAGGTCATTCTGAGTGGCTACACCTCAGGTTTGCCTGAGATATTCTGCCCTGGGTAACCATGACCCAGGGTGGTGGATGAAGCTGCCCTCTCTCACCGATTAGGGTTATGGTGGGAAAAGACAGCCCTTTATTGGGCCCCCAAGGAGTAGGGCTGAAGGACACCATTCCTTTTAGTGAAACTCTGCCAAGGTTTTCCGTACACTTTCTATGTGCTGGGCAGAGTAGGGGTAGTTAGAAGAGGTAGGGTGTGGGAACAGAGGATCTGAGGAGGAGTTCTGGTCAATTCTTTTTTTTAAGAGTGAATGCTTTATTTATTTTTGCCATACTGTGAGGCTTGTGGGATCTTATTTCCCCGACCAAGAATTGAATCTGGGCCCTCAGCAGTAAGAGTGAGGAGTCTTAACCACTGGACCACTGGGGAATTCCCCTGGTCATTAATACTTGTGTGGCTGTGAGCTTGAGGTGATTTCATTTCTCTGAGCCTTGGTTGCCTCATCTGTCACTTACAGATGCATACACCCACCTCCCAGGGCTCTTGGATGTTTAAAACAAGATGATGTAGAAGAAAGGCCTTCATAAATGGCTCGGTCCAGGAGCTTAAACACAGGTATTCAGTGTGAAAAACCTCATAGCCAAAGAAGAGTCTTTTATCAAGTTCTCAGACTCTTCCTTTCTTTCCACCAGTCAGAAGGTCCTCCCTGGGATCGCCTAAGGGTCTGTGGTCATGGTTCTTTCTGCCTCCAGGCTTCCCTGTGGTTCTCTGACCAGGCATCAGATGGACCCGTTTCTTTCATCTCTGATGACTCTCAGGCTCTTGGCAAGAATTGTATGCCCTAAATTCAGGCTGCTATAATAAAAATACCCTAGACTGGGTGACTTAAACAACAGAAATTTCTTTCTCTCCGTTCTGGAGGACAGGAAGTCTGAATCCAGGGTGCTGGTATCATCAGGTACTGGCGAGGGACTGCTTCTTGGTTTCCAGCTGGGCCATCTTCTCACTGTGTCCTCGTGTGGAGGAGAGAGATCATCTCACGGTGTCTCTTCTTCTAAGGGCACTAATCCCATTCGTAAGGGTTCCACCCTCATGACCTACCAATCTCCCAAAGGCCTCACTTACAAATACTATGACCTTGGGATTAGGGCTTCAGTGTATGGATCCTGGGGGAGCACAGACATCCCATCCACAGCAAGGCTTCAGGTCAGAGCTTGGTGGCATTTCCCAGCTGTCCTAGGCATTTCCCGTTTGTCTGAGATTAACTTCACAGTCAGCACTCAGGACGACTGCCATCCACTCCAGTCCTGACCACCACCCAAGGGTGGTCTTGGCAGTTCCCATAGCAGAGGTCACCTCTCCATGAACGGGGCCCTTTCAGTCCTGGTGATGGGAGGTGACTACTGGACCTTACACAATCATGGGCTTCCTACACTGGAATAAGTGGTGATGGCGGCACAAGCTGATATTTACATCCTGCGTGTCTAGTCTATTTGGTACCATGGTAACTGGGCAGAGGTCTGATTTCCACCCTAAGCCAACTTTCTGTTCTGCACATGAATCCACCTATTGGTACTGAACCAACCTGAGCAGGATGGACTTTTGCAGACAACTTCTGGGTTTCCAGCACAGAGATGGTGAGCAGGAAGAGCCCAGAGATGACTGCACAAGTAGCATCTCCGTACGGAGGATGCAGGTCTCTGTTTTGATCTACTGGAGGGACCTAGATGCAGAGATGTGAATGGCAGGAAGCTGAGCAGGAACTCAAATGTGTGTCTGTTTCAAGTACTGGTAGTTTCCAAGTCCTGGGCACCCTGAGGGGTTTCTGACCCCCTGTCCACTAGTCCAAGCTTGACCCTCCCCTTTGCCTGCCCATTGTGTGATGTTGAATGGTGAATGCAACTTCCTTAAATGTTAGTGTCCTCTTCTATAAAAGAGGGTAAATAAAATATCCCTCCTTAAAATGAGGGTGATAATAATCTCCCCAAAATAGGAGCAATAATAGTCTGCCCATGTAGAGATTTTCTTTTAAATTAATAGACTTTGTGTTTTAGAACCGTTTTAAGTTTATAGAAAAATTGAGCAATTGTACAGAGTTCCCATACACACACACGCACACACACACACACAGAGTTCTCTTTTTGTTAACATCTTGCTTTCGTATGGTACATTTGTTGTAATGACATATCATTGTATATTATTATTAACTAAAGTGTATACTTTACATTAGGGTTCCCTCTTTGTGTTGGCAGTCCTGTGGATTTTAACAAATGCATGACATCACGTGCCCACCATAACAGTATCATGCAGAATTGTTTCACTGTCCTAGAAATTCCCCGTGTTCCACATATCCCTCTCCCTTGCTCCCCACTGCCCTGGCCACAAGAACCCCTGGCAACCACTGATCTGATAGTGTCTCCACAATTTTGCTTTTTTCAGAATGTCACACAGTTGAGCTATAGAATATGTTGCCTTTTCAGACTGACTTCTTTAAATTAGCAACATGCATTGACATTTCCTCCAAACTTTTCATGGCTTGATGCTCATTTCTGTTTGTTGTTGAATAACAGGAGAAGGGACGACAGAGGATGAGATGGTTGGATGGCATCACCGATCCGATGGACACGAGTTTAAGCAAGTTCTGGGAGTTGGTGATGGACAGGGAGGCCTGGCGTGCTGCCGTCCATGGGGTCGCGAAGAGTCAGGCATGACTGAGTGACTGAACTGACTGAACATTCCACTACATGTATTTGCCTATCCATTCATCTTTTGAGGGACTTCTTGATTTCTTCCAGTTTGAGAAAAATATCAGTAAAGCTGCTATAAACATCTGTGTGCGTGTTTTTGTGTGGACAAAGTTTTCAGCTCATTATCATAAATACCTGGGAGCATGATTGCTGGATCGTATAATAGACTATGTTTGGCTTTTTGAGAAATTGCCAGACTGTCTTCCAAAGTGGTGATACCGTTTTTTACACTGCCATCAGCAGTGAATGAGAATTCCTGTCGTCCACAACCTCATCAGAATTTGGTGGTGTCAATTTTATGGTCATTAGCTATTCTAACAGGTATGTAGTGATATTTTATTATTGTTTTAATTTGCAGTTCCCTAATTACTTTGCCAAGAAAGATCCGTCTAGTCAAGGCTATGGTTTTTCCAGTGGTCACATATGGATGTGAGAGCTGGACTGTGAAGAAAACTGAGCACCAAAGAATTGATGCTTTTGAACTGTGGTGTTGGAGAAGACTCTTGAGAATCCCTTGGACTGCAAGGAGATCCAACCAGTCCATTCTAAAGGAGATCAGTCATGGGTGTTCTTTGGAGGGACTGATGCTAAAGCTGAAACTCCAGTACTTTGGCCACCTCATGCAAAGAGTTGACTCATTGGAAAAGACTCTGATGCTGGGAGGGATTGAGGGCAGGAGGAGAAGGAGATGATAGAGGATGAGATGGCTGGATGGCATCGCCAACTCTATGGACATGAGTCTGAGTGAACTCCAGGAGTTGGTGATGGACAGGGAGGCATGCTGCAATTCATGGGGTCACAAAGAATCAGACATGACTGAGCAACTGAACTGAACTGAACTGAACTAATGACATATGGTCACTTGCTGGATCATCGAAAAAGCAAGAGAGTTCCAGGAAAACACCTATTTCTGCTTTATTGACTATGCCAAAGTCTTTGACTGTGTGGATCACAATAAACTGTGGAAAATTCTGAAAGAGATGGGAATACCAGACCACCTGACCTGCCTCTTGAGAAAGCTGTATTCAGGTCAGGAAGCAACAGTTAGAACTGAACATGGAACAACAGACTGGTTCCAAATAGGAAAAGGAGTATGTCAAGGCTGTATATTGTCACCCTGCTTATTTAACTTATATGCAGAATACATCATGAGAAACACTGAGCTGGAGGAAGCACAAGCTGGAATCAAGATTGCTGGGAGAAATATCAATAACCTCAGATATGCAGATGACACCACTCTTATGACAGAAAGTGAAGAAGAACTAAAGAGCCTCTTGATGAAAGTGAAAGAGGAGAGTGAAAACGTTGGTTAAAGCTCAACATACAGAAAACTAAGATCATGGCATCTGGTCCCATCACTGTATGGCAAATAGATGGAGTAACAGTGGAAACAGTGGCAGACTTTATTTTTTTAAGCTTCAAAATCACTGCAGATGGTGATTGCAGCCATGAAATTAAAAGTCGCTTACTCTCTTGGAAGGAAAGTTATGACCAACCTAGACAGCATGTTAAAAAGCAGAGACATTACTTTGTCAACAAAGGTCTGTCTAGTCAAGGCTATAGCTTTCCCAGTGGTCATGTATGGATGTGAGAGTTGGACTATAAAGAAAGCTGAGCACCGAAGAATTGATGCTTTTGAACTGTGGTGTTGGAGAAGGCTCTTGAGAGTCCCTTGGACTGCAAGGAGATCCAACCAGTCCAATCTAAAGGAAATCAGTCCTGGGTGTTCATTGGAAGGGCTGATGTTGAAACTGAAACTCCAATATTTTGGCCACCTGATGCAAAGAGCTGACTCATTTGAAAAGACCCTAAAGTTGGGAAAGATTGAAGGTGGGAGGAGAGGGGGATGACAGAAGATGAGATGGCTGGGTGGCATCACCGACTCAATGGACATGAATTTGGGTGGACTCCAGGAGTTGGTGATGGACAGGGAGGCCTGGAGTGCTGTGGTTCATGGGGTCGCAGAGAGTCAGACACGACTGAGCAACTGAACTGAACTGAACTGAATGACACATGACATTGAGCACCTTAAATTATACGTTATGGCTGCACTGGGTCTTTGCTGCTGCATGCGAGCTTTCTCTAGCTGCAGTGTGCAGGCTGCTCACTGCGGTGGCGTCTCTTGTTGCAGAGCACAGGCTCTAGGGCACGCAGGCTTCAGGAGTTGAAGCGTGTGGGCTCAGCAGTTGTGGTGCATGGGCTTAGTAGCCCTGAGCCATGTGGGATCTTCCCGGACCAGCGATCAAACTGGTGTCCCCTGCATTGCAAGGTGGATTCTTAACCACTGGACCACCAGGGAAGGCCCGAGCATCTTTTTATACACATATTTGGCATTTGTATGTCTTCTTTGGTTGAAGTACATTCAGATCTTTTGCCCATTTTTTAAATTCTATTTTTTGTTTTCTTACTATTGAGTTTTAAGTGTTCTTTGTGTGTTTGGATACAAGTCTTCCATCAGATATGCATTTGCGAATATTTTCTCCCAGTCTGTTGCTTGTCTTTTCATTCTCTTAACGGTGTCTTTCACAGAGCAGAAGTTTTAAATTTTAATGAAGTCCAGATTATCCAGTTTTTCATGTAGGGATCTTGCTCTTGGTGTTGTATCTAAACATTTCTTGCCAAACTCAAAGTCACCTAGATTTTCTCCCAGTACTTTGGTTTTCTGGAAGTACTTCAGTTTTGCATTTTACCTTTAGGTCTATGGTACCTTCTGAGTTAATTTTTTTTGAAAAGTAGGTTTATGTCTAGATTCTATTTTATCCCATGTGGATGTCCAGTTTTTTCAGCACCATTTGTTGAAAAGGTTATGTGTTTTCCATTGAATTGCCTTTGCTTCTTTGTCAAAGATCAGTTAGTTGTGTTTACGTGGGTTGATCTTGGGGGGTTCTCTGTTTTGTTCTATTTATCTATTTGCTTAATATTTAGCAGATACACTGTCTTGACTACTATAGCTTTGTACTATGCCTTGAAGTCAGGTAGTGTTAAGACTTTTTTCTCATTCAGTTTTGTGTTGGATATTCTGGATCTTTTGCCTTTCCATGTAAATTTTAGAATCTGTTTGTTGATATCCACGAATAACTTGCTCAGATTTTAATTGGGATTGCATTGAATCTATAGTTCAGTTCAGTTCAGTCGCTCAGTTGTGTCCGACTCTTTGCGACCCCATGAACCGCAGCACGCCAGGCCTCCCTGTCCATCACCACCTCCCAGAGTCCACCCAAACCCATGTCCATCACGTCGGTGATGCCATCCAGCCATCTCATCCTCCGTCGTCCCCTTCTCCTCCTGCCCTCAATCCTTCCCAGCATCAGGGTCTTTTCAAATGGGGGAAGTTGGAAAAAACTGTTATCTTAGTAATACTGAGTATTCCTATTCATGAACGTAGACTCTCCATTTATTTATTAATAGATATTTGATATTTTCAGTTTTGTAGTTTTTGTCATATAAATGTTATTTTTTTGGTTAGATTTACACCTACGTGGTCTTTCCAGGTGGCGCTGGTGGTAAAGAACCACGTGCAAGTGCAGGAGACACGAGAGCTGCAGGCTCAGTCCCTGGGTGGGGACGATCCCCTGGAGGAGGGCATGGCAACCCACTCCAGTATTCTTGCCTGGAGAATCCCATGGACAGAGGTGCCTGGCGGGCTACAGTCCATAGGGTCGCAAGGAGTCGGGCACGACTGAAGCAATTTAGCACATATGCATACCTAAGTATTTGATTTTTGGTGCTAATGTAAATGGTATTGTATTTTTAATTTCAAATTCCAATTCTTCATTACTAGTACATAGGAGAGCAATTGACTTTTGTATATTAACTTTGAATCCTGAAACCTTGCTGTAACCCCTTGATAAAATAGTTCTAGGAGGTTTTCTTGTAGGTTCTTTGAGATTTTCAGTATAGACGATCATGTTATCTGCAAACAAAGACAGCTTTATTTCTTCTTTCCCAATCTGCATACCGGCTACATCCTTTTCTTATCTTACTGCAGGGCTTCCAGTATGATGGTGAATAAGAGGAGTAAAAGGATTCATCCTTCCTTTGTTCCCAACCTTAGGAGGAAAACATCTAATTTCTCACTATTAAGTATGATGTCAACTATAGGTTTTTGGTAGTTCTCTATCAAGTTGAGGAACTTTCCCTCTATTTCCAGTTTGCTGAGGGTTTTTTTCTTTTTAAATCATATATGGGTATTGCATTTTGTCACATGTTTTTTTCTGCCCATTTAGGGTTTGGAGAAGATGAAATGAGCTAGTGCGTATGGAGCACCCGGCACAGCATATGGCAAATACTCAATGTATGTGTAACTGAAAGGTAACAAACATAAAAACTTGCTCATTGTTGATGTACAGGAGAGCAGTTGACTTAAGTGAAGCCACTCCGTCGCGTCTTACTCTTCGGGACCCCATGGACTGTAGTCTACCAGGCTCCTCCTTCTCCTTGCTATAAACCCCTGCTATAATTGTTTCCAGAGTTTTTTTGTCAATTCTTTGAGATTTTCAACAGACTCCAGAGCCAAATTGCCTGGGTTCAAATCCTGACCCCACCATTTACAAGCTGGGTGACCTTGACTAATTTGCTTACCCTCTCTGTGACTTAGCTTCCTCATCTGCAAAACAGTGATGATAAAAGGGTCTTCGTTATAGAATTGCTCAAGGATTAACTCAGTGAGCATTTGTAAGATGCTTATTGTAAAAGCACCCGGCACCTATACAAGTGATGTTATACAACTGATATTGACCACCGTGGTCCTCTCCTATCAGCTGTAGTCAGATTCTCCATATCAGAGAAGCTGTTGAGAACAGATAATCAGATGGTGTGGATTTGAGTCTCAGCTTTGCTGCTTACTAGCTGTATGACAGTGGACAAGTGACAAACTCTTTATGCCTTGATTTTTTTCATTTGTAAAATAATAACAGTATCTACTTTATGAAGTTACCATATGGATTAAATGTGCTATATATATAATGTGCCTAGGGAAAAATATGTGGCCAAAACCTGTCAGTTATTACTGTTATTTTCAGAGGCCAGCTTTTCAAGTCCTGGTCTCTAGCTGGCTTGCTCTGAGACTATGGTGGGAGAGACACATTAGACCCAGGATGCATAGCCAATCTAACCATCAGGGTGGCCTTAGGGGCTGAGGAGGAGGTGGTGAGTTCTCCGTCACTGGAGGTATTCAGGCAGGGATTGGGGTTTTGGCTGGATGATCTAAAAACCCCTGTCTAGGCCAAGTTTCTGGGAAGTCTTAGTTTGGCTGAGTGAAGATGGGGAACAAGGTTCTGAGAAGGTGTCTAAGGAGGTTGGTTGGGGTCAGCTTTCTCCAGGTTTAATTAGAGCCATTCCACATGCATCTGTTTTATTTATTTGCTTTAAAAATTAATTTTTATTGGAGTATAGTTGCTTTACAATGTTGTGTGAGTTTCCACTGTACAGTAACGTGAAGCAGCCGTATGTGTACATATCTCCTCTCTTTTTTGGATTTCCTTCCCATTTAGGGCACCGCAGAGTGCTGGGCAGAGCTCCCTGAGCTGTACAGTAGGCTCTCGCTAGTTCTCTACACGTAGTATGGTGACACAGTTGGTAAAGAATCTGCCTGCCTGTGTGGGAGACACAAGAGATGAGGGTTCGATCCCCGGGTCGGGAAGATCCCTTGGAGAAGGAAATGGCAATCCACTCCACTATTCTTACCTGGAAAATTCCATGGGCAGAGGAGCCTGGCAGGCCAGTCCGTGGTGCAGCAAAGAGTGTGAGCAGGCACATACACATCACCCACTTGCGTCTGTTTTATATTTTGAGACTCCAGAGACTTTTGGGGGGGCTGGGAATGTCCGGTTCCCTCTTTTCCCTTCGCAGCTGGGGGAAACTGAGACTCTGAGAGAGGAAGTTATGTACCAAGGCCAAGCAGTGAGCCCCAGAGTCTGGAGCTCCTGACTCCTAGTCTCATGCTCGCTTGATCCCATCCCTCTGATTCTTCCTGGTACTGCCACTCCAGCCCCTGATGGGCACTCTGCCTCTCAGTTCCCGCGTTGATTGATGACCTTGGCCCTGGCTTTGCTTGAGCTCAGCTCCCTGGAGTGGAATCTGCACAAGCTGCTCTTCCCCTAGGCCAAAGCTTTAAATTAAGTCTCCCCCTCTGCACGTGGGTGGGCTCTGGGTTGCTACAGTATACTCATGGTGATGAGAGTAGCCTGCCCCTGCCACCAAGGCTGTATTCATTTATTTATTTTTTATCCAACCAACAAATGGATACTGAGTTCCTACAATATGCAGGGCTTAGGTGCTAAGCCCTGGGGATTTGGTGCTGTGTGAGACAGACAAACTCCTGTTCTTACGTATCTTACGGTCTATGGGGGAAGGCAGACAAATAGCAGTTAATTCCATTTCAGTATTGCCTTACTCAGGGTAGGCTAACTGTTGTAACAAACAACCTTAAAATGTCAGTAGCTTGATATTCGGGCTTCCATGATAGCTCAGTTAATATGACGTGGGATTTCTGGTCACGTGACTCCCTTTAGATACTCTCGCCTAAGCAGTAGCTCAGAGACCCAGGCCTTCGGTTCTACCCGAAGGTAGAACCTCTGCAGGTCCTCAGCATCCTTTTCATTCAGCTGGAAAGAGGGGGAAAGAGAAAGCACCTGTAGAATTACATGGGAAGTGAAATCAAGGCCAGAGCTGGGATGGCTTCCATCACTTCTGCCCTTCTTCCATTGGCCAGAACTCAAGTCACATGGCTCTACCTAACACCAAAGAAGACTGGGAAATGTAGTCTGGCTCTGTACCCGGAAAGAATAGGAAATGGGATTTGCTGAACACATGGCCGTCTGTGCCACTGTGTGATCATTTCAGTGTAAGGGGAAAGCCCAGGAAGGCTTCTCAGGGGAGGTGACATCCGGTCCGAGGCCTGAGGATGAGTAAGAGTTGGCCAGGGCAACATGGAGGGAGAAAGCTTCTCCTTGTATAGAGAAGGATTCAGCATGATGTGTTTGAAGAATAAACGATACTCTGGTTAGAACTGAAAATGGGAGTTGAGGCGGGTAGTGAGTGATGAGCCTGGACAGTGGGACCCAGAACCTGAATGACCTGTGCTCAGGACAGCAAGAATCAGGAGAGGGGAAACTTAGATAGATCTCTCAGTAGCAAATGGGCTGGAAGGGCATGAGGCTGAAGGTGGGGAGCTGCTGGAGAGTCCAGGTGGTAGGTGATGGGGCCGGACAAGGGCAAGGGCTGTGATGTGGGAATGAGGGGCTGCTGTTTAGAAGGGAGATTTGATAGGGTCTGGTGACCCATCAGATGAAAGGATGATGAGGCAGAATGAAGGACACAGCTGAGGTTACGTAGTACCTATGTGGTTAGTTCAGCCAGAGGGTTTGGCTGAATATATCCCCCTGTTTTGTAAACAGAGTTTTATTGAACACAGCTCTGCCCATTCATTTATGTATTTTCTGTGGCATGGTTTACACTACAGTGGCAGCTGAGTAGTTGTGACAGAGACCGTATGGGCCTTCAAGACTACAATATTTATTATCCAGCCTTCTACAGATCGGTTTGTGGACCCTTGAGCCACACAGTTGCTCGTTTCAGTAAACTGGAAAAAAAATCAGTTAAAACAGTATTATGACTTATGCATCATTTCCCATCCATCCATCCGCCCATCCATAGGCTGGTTCCTGGCCCCTCTTCGATGATGCTCGACTTGCCTGCCTATATCCCGTAGCTGGTTTGTGAGGCTGGTTGGGTTGCCGGGGACCGCAGTCTCAGAGGCAGGTGTCCACTTTCACGCATCAGGACACGAGGGCTGTGGTGGGATCTGCAGCACATCTGGATGCTGCTGCCCTGGCCCAGATGTGGGGTCCACCTGGGCCAAGCTGGCCTCTGGAGCCGGGCCGGTCAGGTAATGGGCCTTCGGGAGTAATCACATTTACACAAAGCTTTCTCACACACGGTATCATTTACTCCGAATGGTATTGCTTGAGCTCAGCATTACCACACCTCCATCGTGCAGACCAAGAACCCAAGAGCTGGAGAAGTGATTAGCTCAAGGCCAGGGGAAGACACAGGCGCATCTCTTCCTGGTTGGAGCGGAAGATCCAGTCGGCGTGACTTGCAGTCTCGATTCCTTCTCCCCTGAAGACCTAGGAGGGCAGGGCAGGAGTGGCCCCCTGGGCCAGAGCCCCTGGACCCCACAGCCATCTGGCACCTCCTCGGCTTTCGTCCCAACAGGGGTTACAGATGTGAGCTGGACAGTGTGGGAATGCAGCTTCGCAGCAGTAATTAGTTTATTCCTGAGGTCAGCAGTATAAATAGTAGAAAAATGTATTTCCTGTTCCAAGCCAAATAAGCAAGTGGCAGCCAGTTGGCCAGGCGCCATTGATGGGATTTCAGCCGTGCGTGTGCCTTGCCTTTGGCCACGAGTTTGGGCGGGAGAGCAGAGAAGGAATGTTCCTCCGCAGGCCCAGTCCTGCCCTTGCTTGGTGACTTATTGGGATGGCTCCAATAGCCTGACACCTACCCAGGTAATTCTAGGTTCCTGCTGTGATCGTGGGGGCCTGCAGAGGTGGGTGGATGTATGAAGTGGGTATCACCAAGTCTGGCTTTTCCCATCGGTGATCCCTCCATGTGTCTGGAGAGTGGTTGATGATCAAGGGATGTTGTTGAATGGGCAAATGAGTGGGATTGTGCCCAGCCTTTGCATGGAAGGGAACTGGATGTGGGACCAAAGGCCACCTCCGTGGATGAGGGGACAGGACCGCTGTCTCCTTCCTATGGTGTGATGATGAAACTGGAAATCAGAGTCCTGGGCTGTTCCATTTGGTGCTGAGATAACTAAATGCTTTTTCTGTAATATGTATGCCTGTATCCCTTCTACTTTTTGCTCATTTACTTGCTTATTTATTCTTTTTCTTTTGTAGAGGACTATATGATGGTCAAGAAATGAAGGAAGCAAGGAAGATGCCTTGTGCCTTTGCCAATCCCAGGGCCCCGCCTCTACCCTTTGACCACCCTCACTGCTCTTGGCTGCCTCCTCCTCAGCTTTCAAGCTGAGGTCATTGTTACTAGAAGGCTCCTTGACTGTCCATACTGGTCCCCTTTTCTGTGCTTCCAAGCCCCGGTGTGGCCCCTGGCAGAACTTTCATCACAGTGGTAGATCCTTGTCTGGATCCTGGAAGCAAGGGCCTGGTTTGGGTTCTTCTCTGTGTCCCAGGAGTGAGTGCTGACTTAAGGTAGGCACTCAATAAATAGCTGTCATATAAATGAATGAATGGATGAAGGACAGGTCTCACATTCCCAATCCATAGCTTTCATCCCTTCTCTAAACCCTTGCTAATGAGATAAACGCTGCCATTTCTTTGTTACAGGGAGAGACTTGTCTTCTTCTTCCTGAATACGGCTCACCAAGCTCTGTTCTAAAAGGCATTCACCCTTATAGGGCAGGAGACTACTTCTTTAAAAATTTCTTATTTTATTAAAGTGCAATTGATTTACAATGTTGTGTTAATTTCTACTGTACATCAAAGTTATTCAGTTATACTTATATATGCATTGCTCTTCATATTCATTTCCATTATGGTTTATCACAGGATATGAATATAGTTCCCTGTGCTATAGAGTAATAGGGCTTCCCTGGTGGATTAGCAGTAAAGAATCCACCTGCAATGCAGAAAATGCAGGAGATGCAGGTTCGATCCCTGGGTTGGGAAGTTCCCCTGGAGGAGGGCATGGCAACCCACTCCAGTGTTCTTGCCAGGAAAATTCCATGGACAGAAGAGCCTGGCAGGCTATAATCCATGGGACCACAAAGAGTTGGACACGACTGAAGTGACCAAGCACGAGCACATGGTCTAGAGTAGGACCTTGTTTATTCATTCTACGTATAATCACTTGCATCTGCTAATCCCGGACTCTCAGTCTGTTCCTTCCTCATCCCTCCTCTCTTGGCAACCACAGATCTCAGAAGAACCCTTCTTAATCCACCCTCTCCCTCTTTACGTTGTTCACCCTGTGAACTAAAAGCCCTGAGAGAGTGAGCAATTTCCCTAGGCTCACACAGCCAGATTGGAGTGAGGTTGGAAGCTGGATAAAGCCCCGCTGATCATTCCTGATGTGAGAGCTGGCAGTTCAGGAGTGAGCTGACCCAGGAGTGAGCAGGCACTCTGAATGCTGCCTTGTAGTCTCTGACTCCCTGTTTATGAGCAGAGCTGGACACTTGCAGCTCGAACCAAAGATGTGACTTAGGCCTAAGCAAAGGTGTTCTGAAAAGTCTGTGGGGCCAACTGGGCCCATAGCGAGGGGTCCTTCCTTGCCCCACTCGTCCACCTCCTGAGCAGGGCGTGACTCTCCCCGTTTCAGGCAGGCTGCCCCTCTTTCTCAGCCTCTTCTAGAATTCCACCTGGAACCCACAGTGATTTCCTACAGTCTACATCATGGCACTTGGACAACGGTCCCTTCTAGAATCTTCTCCCTGGCATCCACCCAGCATTCCAGCATCTTTGGGTTCATCTGTGCTGGTTCGGGGAAGGCTCACCACCATTCCCATGCTGGGGGTCCCCATCAAGCTTCCTCCTGTGACTGTTAAAATGACGGTAAACATCCATTTCCTTCTTCTATTTCTTTTATTCATGAGACGTACAGTTCTCTTTGCACCTGAGTGGGTCTGCAGTGACTGAAATACAGAGTAATTGAGACCACCCTCAATTTTGTCTCCCTGCTGTTGCCTTCCCATCTCTGTCTGGTTTGGACCACGTGACGCTAAGGAATCGAGATGTTGTAAATTATGGTTGGGCCTGAATGGAGGCAAACGCAAACAGGGACCAACCGCAGGCAGCGCTGGGGGAAGCCCCCCGCGGCCCCCCGGCCCCAGTCCTGTCCAGTTTGGTAGTGAGGGCTTTGCTGAGAAAGCAGCAGCCCGGAGCCAGACGTGCTGGGAGGTGGGGCAGGCGGCTGGGCTCCTGAGTCCTCCTGCCTGTCTCTGTCTCCTGGGTGGCAGTGGCAGCAGCCAATCCAGGGGGCATGGCCCTGAGCCAGGCCTCGAGCCTGCCAGGTGTGCTCATCCGCGGCTTTGGGCAGCCGGGAGCCGGTGTTTTCACCGCGTCCGTCTCAGCCTCTCATCAACTGCGCTAACAGGCCCATCTCCCCAAGTCTCCCAGACGCCTCCCTGCACCAGGGGGGCCCTCACTTGCAGACCATGGAGAAGCGCCGAGCTGAGCCCACGGCCAGGGGGCGGCTCTGACGCGGTCCCCGCTGTCTGGCATCTCCTGATCCGGGAGGAATTTGCCTGGAGAGCGGGGCTCGGGCAGCTGGCGGGCTGCGCGTCCTGAGCTGTAACCGAGACGCAGCCGGTTGGCACGGGCTGGGGCCTTCTGCTGGGGCCTCTGTGTTTGGAAGCTCCAAGTACTCAGCTCTCCTGGAACAACGGGGGATTCAGGATGCCGATTCCACTGAAGATGAAAAAGCCTCGGGCTCCCAGACAAGCCGCCCCCCTAGCCTCCTGCCGCCCTGCCAAGGGGCGTTTGGCTGAAATGTCATCGGATCTGGAGTCAGTGGCTGGGGACAGTGGTGCGCGGGGGTGGGCAGGTCTCTAGTCTGTGCAGCCAACGCTTCCTAGGGGCAGACTTGGGAGAGGGGCTGAGGCAGGAGGGGGCAATCCTAGAGCGCCGACCCCTGGCCAGGCAGCATTCGCAGGATGTTACTTCTCTGTAAGCTCACTTGATCCCTACAGTCTCCTTTCAAAGTGGGTTTTACTGACTTTCTCCCCATCGAGGTAACTGAGGCCAGGAGGGGCCGAGGCTTGGCCCGAAGGCCCTAGAGTGTTCAGGAACCATCCATGGTCCAGGCCAGTCCCTCTGCCAAAGCTTGTCTTTGACGGGGTTTTGTTATGAATCCCAGCCTCCCCCTCGCAGCCTCCCCAGGACCTCCGAGGATTGTGACAAATTGAAAATCCTATTAGTGTTAAATTAATGGGCTTTTCTTGTGGGGCAGCGGGCTGGAACGGCGGCAGAGGGTTGAGAGCCTTCACTGGCAGGAGCTGTGGGCAGGGAGTGGTGGTGGGCCCGCCTGTCCAGGGCCCCCCTCGAATCTTTTATTAACCAGCTCATCTCTCCGGCTGAGCGGCCTTTCATCTGGGAAGGAGGCAAGGGCTCTTTGAACCTTGGAATTAAATTCTGTGGGGGCCTGGGACAAAGGACGGAGCCTAGAGGCCATCACCCCCACCCCCCTCCTCTGCCCTGACCTGGAAACAGCCAGGGGCTTTCGGGTGGCGGTGGGGATGGTTGTCTCAGGTCCAGGACCCCAGTGGCAGGGGGCATGTGCCCAGCAGGGATGGAGGGGGGACCTTTGTACTTTTTCCAAACTGTGAGAAGGCTCAGGAGGTGGAGCCCCAGGGCTGCCAGGAGCTGGCACCAAGGGGCTTCTGAAGACTTCTCTCCCCCTGCCCCACCCACACTGCTTCTCTCAAGCTGGTAGGTGGGTCCTGGTCCTCTTTGTTAAACTGAGTACCGACTGTGGCCAGGTGCCATGGAGTGTGGGAACAGCTGTGCACCAAACAGACGCCCTCCTGTCCCACGGAGCCAACGTCCCGGTGAACCAGGATGGAAGGTTGACAAATGAATGATCAACGTACCACACACCAGGCTGTGCTACGAGCTACAGAGAAGAATGAAACAGGTCAGGGAGAAAGCCAGAGACGTGTATACAGGTGGTCAGGAAAGGCCCCTTTGAGGAGCTGACACTCTACAGCGGCCGGAATGGAGTGAGCGAGGGAGTCAGGCAGACTTGGGAGACGGGAGGAAGTGGGTGCTGGGCAGAGGGAACAGCAGAGACAAGAGCTTCAAGCCCAGGGCGTGGCTGGGGAGTTTGAGGAAGATCAAGGAGACAGGCCTCAGTGGCTGGAGTGAAGGGAGTGAAGGGGAAGAGACAGAGCAGGAAAGACTAGGGGGGCCAGCCTTACCCTCACATCTTTAGGGGCTGGGCAGGAAGGAGCCTTCTTCTTTTTATAAAATATTCAGTTAATTAATTGATTTTACGGGCTTCATTGCCCCTCGCCCTGTGGGATCTTAGTTCCCAGACCAGGGATGGAAACCCATGCTACCCCTGCACTGGAAGGCGGATTCTCAACCACTGGACCACCGGGGAAGTGCCGGTAACCTTCTTATTAAAAAGTTCCAGGGTGAGTCAGGGAATCTTTCAGGGTCATACAGCCAGGTCGTGCAAGTCTGGGACCAAAAATGAGTCTCTCAGTGTCCAGCCCAGGGTGCATGCTACCACTCTTCAGGCAAAAATGAATAATAATCAGAAAGCCATAGGGTGATTTATTGAACACATATTCCACACCAGACTCTTTGCCAAGCCACTTATATTGGCTCACATGTTGTATGTTTCGCTTCCCTTGTATCTCAGCTGGTAAAGAATCTGCCTGAAATGCAGGAGACCTGGGTTTGATCCCTGGGTTGGGAAGATCTCTTGGAGAAAGGAACCGCTGCCCACTCCAGTATTCTTGGGCTTCCCTTGTGGCTCAGCTGGTAAAGAATCTGCCCATAATGCGGGATACCTGGGTTTGATCCCTGGGTTGGGAAAATCTCCTGGAGAAGGGAAAGGCTACCCTCTCTAGCGTTCTGGCCTGGAGAATTCCGTCAACTGTGTAGTCCATGGGGTGGCAGAGTCAGACACGATTGACTTTCGCTTTCATTGTTTGTTTCACACGGATTAACCTCAAGGGAGTTGTGACACACCCATTATACAGATGCTGCAGCTGAGGATCAGAGCTGTGGAAGGCCCTGTCAAGGCCAGCGGGGTGGGTTGAGCCCAGCCTTCCTGATTTCAGGGCACCACATATATACTCCCGGCTCTGTAATCCCTCCTGCGAGGTGGCGATTCCGGGCCTGTGGGGATCACGAGTCCAGTTCTGCTGCAGCCAGGCCTCACGGTTTCCTGTGGACGCATTTATCTGCTCATATCCCCGATGAGACTGGGAGCCCCTGGAGGGCAGGGCGTCAGCGGTCCTCATCTCCGCCCCTTCATTGGAGGTCGGCATGTAGGGCTGAGGCTCAGAGGAGCTGGCGCCTCTCAAAGCCCAGCGTGCACTGGCTTTACCCTCTGACCTCCCTTCCCACACTGTGGCTGCCTCGTGAGGCCCACCTTGTCTGCTGGAGGGCGAGCAGCAGGGAGGGGTCAGCGGGACCAGGGCTGCCCTCTCATTTCTTTTTTTTTTTTTAAATAAATTTATTTATTTTAATTGGAGGCTAGTTACTTTACAGTATTGTAGTGGTTGTTGCCATACATTGACATGAATCAGCCATGGGTGTACATGTGTCCCTCATCCTGAACCCCCCTCCCACCTCTCTCCCCATCCCATCCCTCAGGGTCGTCCCAGTCCACCGGCCCTGAGCGCCCTGTCTCATGCACTGAACCTGGACTGGCGATCTATTTCACATATGGTAATATACATGTTTCAATGTCTCTCAAATCATCCCACCCTCACCTTCTCCCACAGAGTCCAAAAGATTGTTCTTCACATCTGTGTCTCTTTTGCTGTCTCACATATAGGGTCATCATTAACATCTTTCTAAATTCCATATATATGTGTTCAGTTCAGTTCAGTTCAGTCACTCAGTCATGTCTGACTCTTTGCAACCCCATGAATTGGAGCACGCCAGGCCTCCCTGCCCATCACCAACTCCCAGAGTTCATTAAACTCATGTCCATCGAGTCAGTAATGCCATCCAGCCATCTCATCCTCTGTCATCCCCTTCTCCTCCTACCCCCAATCCCACCCAGCATCAGAGTCTTTTCCAACGAGTGAACTCTTCTCATGAGGTGGCCAAAGTACTAGAGTTTCAGCTTTAGCATCAGTCCTTCCAAAGAACACCCAGGACTGATCTCCTTTAGAATGGACCGATTGGATCTCCTTGCAGTCCAAGGAACTCTCAAGAGTCTTCTCCAACACCACAGTTCAAAAGCATCAATTCTTCGGTGCTCAGCTTTCTTCACAGTCCAACTTTCACATCCATACATGACTACTGGAAAAACCATAGCCTTGACTAGACGGACCTTTGTTGGCAAAGTAATGTCTCTGCTTTTGAATATGCTATCTAGATTGGTCATAACTTTCCTTTCAAGGAGTAAGCATCTTTTCATTTCATGGCTGAAATCACCATCTGCAGTAATTTTGGAGCCCCCCAAAATAAAATCTGCCACTGTTTCCACTGTTTCCCCATCTATTTCCCATGAAGTGATGGGACCAGATGCCATGATCTTTGTTTTCTGAATGTTGAGCTTTAAGCCAACTTTTCCCCTCTCCTCTTTCACTTTCATCAAGAGGTTTTTTAGTTCCTCTTCACTTTCTGCCATAAGGGTGGTGTCATCTGCATATCTGAGGTTATTGATATTTCTCCTGGCAATCTTGATTCCAGCTTGTGCTTCTTCCAGCCCAGCATTTCTCATGATGTACTCTGCATATAAGTTAAATAAGCAGGGTGACAATATACAGCCTTGATGTACTCCTTATATGCGTTAGTATACTGTATTGGTGTTTTTCTTTCTGGCTTACTTCACTCTGTATAATAGGCTCCAGTTTCATCCACCTCATTAGAACTGATTCAAATGCATCCTTTTTCATGGCTGAGTAATATTCCATGTGTGTATGTACCACAGCTTTCTTGTCCATTCGTCTGCTGATGGACATCTAGGTTGCTTCTGTGTCCTGGCTATTATAAACAGTGCTGCAATGAACACTGGGGTACACATGTATCTTTCAATTCTGGTTTCCTCTGTGTGTATGCTCAGCAGTGGGATTGCTGGGTTGTATGCTGCCCTCTCATTTCTATCTCTGCCACTCTCAGTGGCAAGCCTGGGGCCCAGCTCAGACTTGGTACCCAGTGCTGGTTCAGACAAATGAATCCTGAGTTGGATGAGTTCTTGGGAGGAGATTAGATGCCGACGAGAAAGGCGAGGTAGAGAGGGACATACACTGAGATATAAAGAACAAAGAGAAGGACTCCGGGCTGACCTGAGACTCAGGTGAGGCGGAGGGAATGGGGAGGACTTCTCAGATGCTGATGGAAGTGGAAGGGCACAGATGGGACCTGCAGGGAGGTGGGGAGGCAGAGGGAGGCGGACACGAGGCCATTGCTGGCTTCCTGGCAGCGGGGGTCTGCGAGCCGGCTTTTCAGGAAGACCTGGGCATGGACAGGGCTGGTCAGGAAGAACACAAAGGAAGCAGCAAACGGGGCTTGTCTGGGGAGGGGAGAACGCAGTATAGGGGTGTGGCTGGGAAGACCAGGGGGCTTGGGATTTGGAGTTCGTGTCCGTATGTCTCAGTGCCCTGGGTTGTGACAGTCTCTGGTCGGGAGTTATCCATAGATCTAGGGTCAGGCTGAACACACGGTGATGGCGACAGGGTCGGGGTCGCCCGGCAGGAGGGCCTTTCTGATTTCTTGCCTGTGTGCCTCCACGGACAGTGTGGCCACTGAAGTCAGAGGGACTGTCTTACCGTTGCCCCCGGTTCGGCCTCTCTTCTCTTCCCTGTTGTTGTTGCTCAGGTTCCAAACTTCCTGTTTCTCATCTGGGCCCCTAGAAGTGTCCCCAGCTCTTTCCAACTCCCAGCCGCTTCCCCCAGGCCAATCTCTACTCTGCAGTCAAAAGGGTCTTCCAAAACCACAGTCTGACCATGTTACCTCCCTGCCTAAAACCTCCAATGACTGCCTAGTACCCTCAGATCCTATGTGGCTTGACCTGTCCACCCCTCCAGTCCCAGTCAGTCCGATCCTCTGCACCCTCAGCTTTGGCTCTGGCCACACTGAATTGCAGGTCAGCTTTGTCCTAGCACATCACTGTCATTCTTTCTATAGAATGTCCTTTTCTCACCTTGTCCATTGGGGACCTTCTAGCTGAACTTCAAGACAGGGTTGTAATGTCTCTCCCTCCAGAAAGTCTTCTCCTACCCCTACCACCATGTGCGAGGGTGTCCTCAGCCCCACCTCTCTGCTCCTCGGTCTCCTGTCCCCCCCGTGGCACTGAGAAGTCCATGTAGTGATCCCTGGGGCACTTGCTTTTAGATGCTCAGTCTAGAGGGCAAGGGCTATATGTTTACTTGGGTATCTGAACAACCTGGTATGGTTGTGTCCGACTCTTTGCCACCCCATGAACCCCAGCATGCCAGGCCTCCCTGTCCATCACCAACTCCCGGAGTCCACCCAAACTCATGTCCATTGAGTCGGTGATGCCATCCAACCATCTCATCCTCTGTCGTCCCCTTCTCCTCCCACCTTCAATCTTTCCCAGTATCAGGGTCTTTTCAAATGAGTCAGCTCTTCACATCAGGTGGCCAAAGTATTGGAGTTTCAGCTTCAACGTCGGTCCTTCCAATGAACACTTAGGACTGATCTCCTTTAGGATGGACTGGTCAGCCTTTCCCTTCTCCAGGGATCTTCCCGACCTAAGAATCGAACCGAGGTCTCCGGCCTTGCAGGCAGATTCTTGACCACTGAGCAGCTTAGTGCAAGTCCTGGTGTAAACTGTGCTCTTGGGAGATGTTTGAATGAATGGACTGCTGGGCTGCAGGAGGCTGACTGGGATTGCCGCTCCAGGCTGGGGGAAGTGGGGGTCCTAGAGCTCCTAGGCTGGGCACTGGGATGGGCTGAGACAGGAACTCAGCCTGCCCCTGGGGAGGTTATTTTGGTCATGGCAAGTAAACCGCTTTGGAAAATGTGACCAGCTTTTGACCCTCGTGTCTTCACTCCGGACGCCCTCCTTTCAGTGTGTAACGAAGGCAGCAGCCTCCGTTAATAAAGAATAATTATGGGGTTGGCTTAGGGAGATTATCAGGAACAGGTGGAGCCCCTGGCCCCCTCCCTGTCCCATTCTGCCCGGCGGGCGGCGGCAGGGATGAGCTCACACTTTCCCCCTCTCTGGGGAGGATGTGCCCCCCCCGAGGTGGGGGGCCTCCCGGCATGGCTGCTAATCCTCCGAGGATGGGAGAGAATTCTCCTGCCGCTTACTTCCTACCAAGTCCCAGGTGAGATTCCAGGGGATCAGCGACAAAGGTCCCTCCCCAACACATCAGGAGGCCCTGACGCTCCTTCCTACCAGCTTTTTAGAAAGCCAGAAGACAGAGAGCATGAGGGTGTTGGAGGGGAAGACCCCACTGGGGTGGTAGCCTGTGTGATCCTCATCCTGGCTCAGTCCCGGGCACAACCCCGGATGACCTGGGGCCATTGTTCCTATTTCGGGTTCACCCTCATCTGTCCGGCAAGGCAGTTGGACTACACCAGGCTGTCCTGGTGGGCTGCAGCCTGGGCTCTATAGAAATCAGTTCCAATTTTTCAATCTATGAGAACTCAGAGAATGAAAGTCCCATGACCCCTTCTTAAAGATGAACTTGAAAAGGAGAAATTGTGGCAAAAGGTCTAAAGACTGATGGAGAATTGAATTCATTGTCTTTGTCTCTAAGATTAAAACCAAATGGGGGTCATGATTATGGAACAGAATGAAACACAGAGAAATGAATGAAATTGTGTAGAAACTAAATAACCGATAAATGTTAGGAGAGCAAGGGGGAAAGACAGTACAAAAGAATGTGAACACACAGATCTGCTCATCTTTTACAGCCAGAGGACCAAAGACATAATTTAAATACGAAAATTAAAGTACTAGATATATTATAGATATGAAGGTAAACATTAAAATACATAAAATAATAATTCTGGGTCATGGAGGGAGGGAAAGTTATGACCAAACTAGAGAGCATATTCAAAAGCAGAGACATTACTTTGCTGACAAAGGTCCGTCTAGTAAAGGCTGTGGTATTTCCAGTGGTCATGTATGGATGTGAGAGTTGGACTGTGAAGAAGGCTGAGCGCCGAAGAATTGATGCTTTTGAACTGTGGTGTTGGAGAAGACTCTTGAGAGTCCCTTGGACTGCAAGGAGATCCCACCAGTCCATTCTGAAGGAGATCAGCCCTGGGATTTCTTTGGAAGGAATGATGCTAAAGCTGAAACTCCAGTACTTTGGCCACCTCATGCGAAGAGTTGACTCATTGGAAAAGACTCTGATGCTGGGAGGGATTGGGGGCAGGAGGAGAAGGGGACGACAGAGGATAGATGGCTGGATGGCATCACTGACTCGATGGACGTGAGTCTGAGTGAACTCCGGGAGTTGGTGATGGACAGGGAGGCCTGGTGTGCTGCGATTCATGGGGTCGCAAAGAGTCAGACACGACTGAGCGACTGAACTGAACTGAACTGATGGAGGGAGAAAATGGAAGGAAGAAGAAATAAACTGATTCTCTCATTATTTCTAATTATGGTTGTCTGTGTGTTAGTCACTCAATCGTGTCTGACTCTTTGTGACTCCATGGACTGTAGTTTGCTAGGCTCCTCTGTCCATGGAATTTTCCAGGCAAGGATACTAGGGTGGCTTGCTAATTCCTTCTCCAGGGGATCTTCCCAACCCAGGGGGTGAACCCAGGTCTCCTGCATTGCAGGCGGATGCTTTACCATTTGAGCTACTAGGGAAGTCCTTAGCTCACAATTGAATACAACAAGAAATAAAGAGCAAATGATCAAATGTCCACACTTAAACATCTCTGGCATCAAAACAGAAATCGAAACAGATTGCAGAAATCCAGAGTCCAGAGAGCTGAGTTAATAATAGCAACCCCTAGGAGAGCTATGAAATACCACTAAAGCAGAGATCAGAGATAAGTTCACTAAAGCAGAGATCAGAGAAAAGTTCACAGCTCTAAACACTTTTGTTAATATATAATAAAGATTAAATTTTTCTAAATTAGATATCCAATCTAAGAATGTAGAAGCACAGCAATAAAATAAATCTAAAGAAATCACAAGAAAAAATGTATAAAGATAACAGTGAATATTAATAAATTAGAAACCAGAAAAATACTAGAACTAACAAAGATTATTTTTCAGAACCAAGTAAAATAGATAAGATGTTAGGTAATCTAATCCAGAAAAAAATGAGAAAACACACATTCATGAAATAAGAAATGGTTATGGAGAAATAACCTTAATTTCAGAGGAAATAAAATAATACCTAAATATATTTGAGAAATTAGTTGAAATGGATAATTTTTAAAGAAAATATAACTTATAAAAATGTACCTAAAGGTACATTTAGGTACTAAAATCTAAACACATTAATAACCATGGATGAAACAGAGATAGTTTCCTAAAAAAAAATCACTAGGTACAGATAATTTCACAAGGAATGCCATCAAACATTTAAAGAATTATTTAAGTTATTTAAATTGTTTAAATAGGCCCAGAGCTAATTTCCTTCATATATAAGGTACTCTCGTAAATCAATACGGAGAAGGCAATGGCACCCACTCCAGTACTCTTGCCTGGAAAATCCCATTGATGGAGGACTCTGGTAGGCTGCAGTCCACGGGGTCACTAACAGTCGGACACGACTGAGCGATTTCACTTTTTCACTTTCATGCATTGGAGAAGGAAATGGCAACCCACTCCAGTGTTCTTGCCTGGAGAATCCCAGGGACAGGGGAGCCTGGTGGGCTGCCGTCTATGGGGTTGCACAGAGTCGGACACGACTGAAGCGACTTAGCAGCAGTAGCAGCAGTAAATCAATAATAAAGGGCCAAAAACTCAATAGAAAAATAGATGGAATATATGAACAGACCACTCACAGAGAAGGAAAACAATGACTCTTAGAAATGACTGTGGGAGATGATCAACCCGACTCAAAATAAGAAAACTGCACATTAAACTATAGTGTGATGCCATTTTTCCCCCATCAGAAAAAGATTGTGAAACCAGAGAAATCACCAGGTTAGTTCATAGGGAAAAAGGAACATAAGTTGCTGGTAGAAATGCAAATTGTTACAGCTTTATGAAAAGCAACTTGGCAATATCTTTGCCTTTGACCCAACAATCTTACCTCTAGGAAATTTTTTGCACAAATAAGCTCACATTTGTGTGAAATGACATTTCAGCAACATATCCGTGACAGCAAGAGGTGGGACACAGCCTGAGTCTGTCAGGAGGAGAGTGGTTATTATATACTTTCTATCCCAGTGGAACATTATATAACCATCAACAAGGGAGGAGGCAACTCTTAATGTACCAAGACAAACTATTGCCAAGATCCGTTGTTAGCTGAAACAAAAATGAAGTATGATATGCTATTTACCTGTGCTAGAAATGAACTTGTATATATATTTATTAGTATACACCTAGAATAAATCTGCATGCACACACCAAAAGGTAGTAGTAGGGGCTTTCTTTGTAGTGATCATCTGGATGACTGAGGACAACAGCTGGAGCTGAGCTGATCTTTCAGTGTCTGCCTTTTTATACTTTTGAATTTTATACCACATAAATGTAGGACCTTTAAAAAACAGAAATGATCAAGAATTTTAAAGATGAGTGGGAAATAATTGGGTAAGAAGGGACTAGGGGAGTAAATATATGCAAAACTGCTCAAATTTGCTAGCATCAGGGAAGTAAAAAAAGTTTTTTTGTTTTTGTTTTGGCAAAAGTGAAAATGAGGCATAATTTTCAGAGCAGAGTATAAAGTTTACCCCAAGAACAATAGGAGCCCTGGGTGGGCTGTGAACAGGGCAGTGGGGATTAAGTTACAGGGGCTGAGGCTGAAGGTGGGAATGTCAGGAGGAAGGCTGTGTGGTCATCAGGCTACATTTAGGCACTGGACCTTGGGCAGGGGCAGCGGGGAGGAGGTGACTGAAAAGATTTTCGAGGTGGGGTTGATAGCCATAGAGCTGAGTGGATAAGGGGGCTGGGGAGAGGAAGCTGGTTAGATGAGGTCCAGGCTTCTCCCATGCGTGCCCTGGTGTTGGTTGAGGTTGGCCAGCAGGCCAGAGACTAAATGTTTACTAGAAGACAGGCCATCACCTCTCCTGCTTTGGGACAGCTCTCCTCATGCACTAAGATGCTCTTGCACCATCTATTCATTCACTCAAGCTACCTTTGTGATGAAGGTGAGGCTGGGGCTGGTGGCTTTGGGGTATCCTATTGTTCAGATGAACAAACTGAGGTTCAGAGAGGGTGAGTGACTTGCTGCAGTCTCTCCAGCAGATCTCAGTCAGGCTCACCCAGGGTACCTCTCAGCCTGCCCTAGACCTCATTTTTTGTCCCCTCGGCCCATGACAGCTTTGGACTGGAGTCTAAAGTGTCCGCCAGAGCTCAAAGCAGACTCATAGTTGTTACTGTCAGTTACCAGGGACCCAGGAGTCTCCCTGGATGCTTCCAAAGCTGGCAGAATCCTACTAATGACATCCTGACCCGAGTAGTCAGAGATCTGGACAGGCTTGGCTGGCTTCTCGGCTCAAGGGATAAGGCTGAAATCAAGGTGTCAGCACAGCTCAGCTTCTACCTAGAGGCTCTTTTAGAAAAAAAAAATTTTTTTTTAATATGTATCTATTTAATTTATTTTTTGGCTATGCTGGGTCTTCACTGCTGCATGGCTTTCTCTTGGTGTGGCGAACGGGGCTTCTCTTCATTGCAGCACACAGACTTCCTGTTGCGGTGGCTTCTCTTGCTGAGGAGCACAGGATCTAGGACTCTTGGGTTTCCATAGGTGTGGCTCCCGGGCTTGAGAGCACAGGCTCAGTTGTTGTGGCACGCGGGTTTGGTTGCCATGTGGCATGTGGGATCTTCCTGGACCAGGAATCGGTCCTGGGTCTCCTGTATCGACAGGTGGGTTCTTTACTACTGAGCCACCAGGGAAGCCCTATCTAGAGGCTCTTGAGAGAATCTGTCTTCATGCTCATTCAGGTTGTTGGCTGAATTGAGTTCCTTGCAGCTACAGAACTGAGATCCCCGTTCTTGCTGGCAGTTGGCAGGGGTCACTGTTAGCTTGTCGTGGCCACTCTTGTGTGGCCTCTTTCAGCTCAACAATGGACACGTTTGCTTCGCCGGGTCAATCTCCTTTTTGCTGCAAATTGCCCTGACTTCTGCTTGGCAGATGGAAAAAAAAAAATCTCTGATTTTAAAGGGCTCATGAGATTAGGTTTGGCCACTTGCATAACCTCACTTTTGCCATGGGATGGAACATAATTATGGGCATGATATCTCATTGTATTCACAGGTTCTCCCCACAGTCAAAGTGGGGTGGGTTATACAAAGGTTATTAGAGATCATTCTTAGAATTCTACCTACCACTCAGATGGGTACCCTATTCATGTGTAATAGGAATAAAAACATGTATTCATTATCACGGTTTAAGTTCTAGGCGCTTCGATATGAAGAGTATCACTTGCTTCCCAGGAGCATATGTGGTTGTTCCTACTACTATGATTATCCTCAGTTTACTGATGGTAAGTAAGGACTCAGAGGAGTTAAGTTACTTGTCCAGGGTGACTCAGCTAGGCAGAGCCAGGGCCTGACCCAGAACGCAGGTGTCTGAGTCTGAAGCCAGTGTTTTGGTTGCCTCATTCACATGCGCCTGAGGACCACTCATCTGTACACACACACACCTGGGCGTCGATATTCCTGTGCCCAGGTACTCAGGCACGCTCAGGAGGGTTCACACACTGATACGCATGCACCCCCCTGCCTGCCTGGTTTGTTGGGGCCTGGAGTTAGTGAAGGGGCACGCAGGGCCCACGCAGAGCAGCCACGGGCAGAGATGAAAGGTGGGGTGTGCCTAACCGCTCTCCGGGGATCCGGTTACCCACGGCTGAGGCTCCTCAACCAGGAGATTAATTGCCCGGCACTGCCTCAGCCCGGTCAGCTCCCAAGGCCTCCTGCCCTCTTATTAAAAACATCCCTTGATGTCATCCCGCCAAGGAGATCAAGGGCAGCCAAGGGGAGGGGGGCGCCTGTGAGGGGACGAGGGTCTCGGTGGCCTCTCCCTAGGGCCACCTACCTCCCTGGCTGCTTAGTATCCTGGGAACTGGCGGGGACTGATGCGCCCAAAGAGACTGAGTCCTGAGTCCTGCCTGACTGTGGCTCATGGGCGGCTGGGCTGATGAGCGAGTTTGGAGGAGACCAGAGGACTTGAGCCTCTGCTTTGGGGCCTTGAGAAGCTAAGAAGAAGGTTCTGGATCCTCCTTTGGGCTCCAGTCTTCTTCTGGGTGTCCTGGCATCAGACTCTCTTGGGTTTGAATCTGGACCAGCCTTGCGACACTGACCTCACCAAGCCTCTGGCTTCTCTCGTGCGGAGAGGGAAAAAGGGACATTTCTTGCAGCTCTTGAAGGTCAGCCTGACTCTCAAAACTCCTTCTCCTCTTGGCTTGGGGGCCCTGCACACTCCTGTTTTCCCTCCTGTCTCTCTGGTTGTGCCTCTTCTGTCTTGACTCACTTCCAGCCAGCACAGCTCTGAGTGTGACGACCGGGGCCCAGGACCCAGAGCCACCACTTACAGCCAAGTGAAAGCCTGGCTTGACAGCGCTTGGTGTTCACAGAGGATCATGACAATTTTCATGTTTATGAGTCTAAGTATTTTTTTTTCCCTTGGCAGTTGTTTTTTTATTCTTGGAGATTTTCACAAATAGCTCTTGGGATTAAAAAGGGATCCATTTCCTGGAGCGTTGCAAAACCCGTGTCCATTCATGCTTCTTCAGGCTGCCTCTTCTCCCTCTTCCCTGAATCTGCTTGCTCATTCTGCTCATTCCCACACAACTCTGAAGCTGCCTTGGGGTGCATGGCACAAACACAGACACAGCCGTGGACAAGAACATCAGCAGGCACAGGACCCTGGCGGATTGGGGATGGTTCTCTTCTTCAGTGATGGGCTGGTTTTATCAACAGGCTTTCTGGAAGAAGAAAGGCCTGATTTGGCATTTGCCGGTTTCCACGGTGTAGTGGCTCAGTGATAAGAGTCCACCTGCAATGCAGGATACGTGGGAGAAGTGGGTTCGATCCCTGGGTTGGGAAGATCCCCTGGAGGAGGAAATGGCAACCCAACCAGAATTCTTGCTGGGAAAAATCCCATGGACAGAGGAGCTTGGTGGACTGCCGTCCATGGGGTTGCAAAGAGTCAGACACCACTGAGCAATTGAATTGTGGGCATGGATATAGGGACGCACTTCCGTGAACGGCAGGCCTGGGGGTGTGAACCCAGCAACTCCGACAGAGCACCAGCCACAGCTGAAGCTCAGCCTTTCTCACCTTCACGCCTACACACCGCGGCACGCCCGCGGCTCACTCATCACCCCACCCTTCCTGGTCCCCCCGCACCCCCTGCAGGCATCTCCCCCACCCCGCCATACCCAGGGAAGCTGGCCGGGCTGGGTTGGTGGGTGTGGTGTTTGGGAGTTAGAGAGGAATTCCAGGCGGGCCCCTTCTGCTCCCCTGGCCAATGTTAAGTGCCTTCAGACTGAAAAGAACCGTCCAGAGAGGCTTTTCCGGCTAGAGATTAATGTCACTGAAAAATGTGGGTCCCAAGCGATTAGCGCAGCCTTCTCTGCCACACATTATGCAAGTGCACTAAAGCGAGAGGGGACTCATTTTTGGCATGTCTTTAACCTGCTTGGCTCAGAGTGAAAGAAGAACTGGAGAAGAGCCTGGGGCCCAGGAACTCGAGGGTAGGAGGCTGGGGGGGCACCGAGAGCCCCAGAGGCCAGGTAGGGTGAGGCTGGGTCAACCCGGTCCAGGGCCTGGCGGGTCGCAGCCGAGTCACCGCAAGACTCGGAGGGGAGGTGATAGTGGGCCCGCCGGCGGTCCCCGAGCTCCAGGTGGCAGAGCTGTGGAGGTGCGTGAAGGTTCCTGGCTGTGCGGCGTGGCCAAGGCACCCGGCCCTGCCAAGCCGTCTCCTAGCACAGTCAGGACCCGGATTCAAACACCAGCTCTCCGGAGTGACCTTGGGCACAGGACTCCAACTCTTATGGCCTTGGTTTCTCCATCTGCAAAATGGCCATGAAGCCGTGTCTCCCTTACAGGGTTGTAATGAGGCTTAACTGAAATCAGGTGCCTCTCGAGTGTCTGCTAACACAGCACCCCACTGAAGTGTGGTGGCAGTGATGGATACATATGCGTGTGTGCGAGCGGGTGTGTTTGGCTGATTCTTTGAAGCAGATGAACCTGGGTTTGGGTCCCGTTATGTGACCCTGAGAAAATGATTTGTCTCCCTGCGCCTCGGTTTCTTCACCTGAAAGTGTCAGTCGCTCAGTTGTGTCCAGTGCTTTTCGGCACTGTGGACTATAGCCTCTCCTCTGTCTATGGGATTCTCCACGCAAGAATACTGGAGTGGGCTGCAGTTCCCTGCTCCAGGGGATCTTCCCCACCCAGGGATCGAACCTGGGTCTCCTGCACTGCAGGCAGATTCTTTACTGTCTGAGCCACCAGGGAAGTGTGACCTTGAGAAAATGATTCGTCTCCTTGAGCCTTAGTTTCTTCACCTGAAAAATGAGGTTCAGTAATATTCCTGGGACTTCCGTGATGGTCTGGTGGTTGAGAGTCCGCACTCCAAACACGGAAGGGGCAGGTTTCATCCCTGGTCAGGGAACGAAGGTCCCGCATGCCACATGCTGTGGCCAAAAAAAAAAAAAAAAAGATTCCTGTCTCCAGGGTACTGTGAGGACTAAATATATATGATGCCTGGCACGGTGCCCAGCGCCAACCAGAGGCCCTCAGACATGGGAGTGGTGGTAAGTGGGCCAGAGATGGGGCTAGTGTGAGGATTCTGTCTACAGTAATGACCTTCCTCCGCTGCCTGGCAGCTGTGCTTGGAGTCAAACTGGCTGAAACTCACATTCTCTTTTCTCAGTCCCAAGAGCTGGATGAAGAGGTTGTTAACGCAGGAGGAACAAATAGTGTGGGGTGAAGGAAGCGCACAGGAGGCTCCTTGCCAAGGCATTGGCAGGGCAGGGGAACGGCAGCCCATTTCGATGCTCTGGGAGCCTCTGCAGAGGGGCGGGGAGAGGAGCTGGGGTGAGAGAGCTGCTGGGAATGGTCGACTGCATGCCAGGGGTCAAGGCAGGCGCTCCGTGTCTTTCCCTTGTCGGTTTCACCCTGAAGCCCTGGAGGGGTGATCGTGTTCAATGGAAAACTGAAGGTGCAGAGCAGGTAAGCAACCTGGCTCAGGTCACACAGCTAGGAAGTGGTCAAGAAGCAGGTTCCTCTGGAGCAGATGGCACCTTGGCTGGGCAGCATTCTGAAGGCAGCCAGGAACACACTGAAGAATCTGTTGCTCACATATTTAAAAACACAAAACGGATCAGGTTATCTCTTGGCTTAAAACTCACGAGCATCCTCAGCTGCTCACAGGATGCAGCCAGAGGGCCCGGCCTGGCAGCTGTGGGGTCTGGGCCCCGTCACCCCTCCAGCCCTGCCTGGCACCACAGTGGCCCTCATGTCCGAATTCCAGCTGCAAGTCCTCTCATCGGTGCCAGGTTCCCCACCTCCTCCATCCCTGGGCTGCACCCCTGAGAACCGGGCCCCAGAGAGCCTTCACCTTGCTAAGACCAGGTGCCCGGGTTGAAACTCTCACGGCCTTGCAGCAATTCTCACAACGTAGAGTGATAACTGAGCTGTTTGCAGTTTGCCTTCTCTGCCGGTAGGTCAGCTCGGGGTGGATGGAAGCCATGGTCGTTGCGTCTGCACAGAGCCTGGCACGGATGCTTCAGAGGGTGAACTAAGGGATGGACAGGCAGGCTGGCCTCTGGGCTTGAGCTGGGTCCCCACAGGACTTCAGGCCCCGCACGTTCAGAGCCTCGGCTCCCCAGGAGGCCAGTTGACCGGAAGCAGGATTGATGGGCAGGTTTGAGCCCCTGTTGCCAGGGAGGAAGGGAAGTTGGTGGTTTTTCTGTAAGATTTGCCTGACTTACACTGAATGTGCTAAAGGCTTTGGCTCAATTTCACACCCAGAATTATAAACTCGGTGCCACGAGGGAATGGAATTCAGGGATAAGGGAGTTCTCCAGATGGAATTCAATCCTCAAAATGGTTTCAAAGTGAGCACCTCTTGTTATCCTGATTTTACAGAAGAGGAGCTTGGGGCTCAGAGAGGCTCTTGACCTAACAGGGCCCAGAACCTGGGTCTGTCTGTCTCTCTTCATTGCTGACTGAGCTGAGGGAGTGGGCAGGGAACAAGGAGGTGGCCAGGGAATAGGAGTGGGACTACTGGCCTCATTTGCCAGGACCAGGGAGAGAACCTGATGCAAACAGGAATTGCAGCTTGCTGTGGTTTTAAGATATGCTCACAGGCTCTTCAATATTTCTCCCTTCGTTTTTGTTGTTTAGCCGCTAAGTCGTGCCCAACTCTTTTGTGACCCCATGGACTGCAGCCCGCAAGGTTCCTCTGTCCATGAGATTTCCCAGGCAAGAACACTGGAGTGGATTGCCATTTCCTTCTCTCAGGGATCAAACCCGTGTCTCCTGCTTTGGCAGATGGCTTCTTTACCACTGAGTGCCCTGGGAAGCCTCACTTCTCCCTTCGAGAGGTGGTTTAATTCTCTTCACCTTGAACATGGGCACAGTGACCCCCCAATGAGTAGAATTCGGCAGGAGCGCGTGGCTTCCAAGATGAGGACATAAAAGCCATTGCAGCTTCCTCATCACTCTCTTCTGCATCAGAAGCCAGCTGCCGTGTTCTGAAGGCACTCAAGCAGTCTTGTGGAGACGGAGGCCTGGCACCTAGTGAGGACCCGGGGCCTCCTACCCACGGCCATGTGCGTGAACTGTCTTAGAGGCAGGTCTCCCAGCCCCAGACAAGCCTTCAGATGAGGTCTAGACTGCAACCTCGTGAGGGACCCTGAGCCCAAATCTCTCAGCTTTGCTGCTTTCTAATTCCTGACCCACTTAAACTGTGAGATATTAAGATTATTGCTGTTTTGAGCTGCTAAGTTTTGGAATAACTTATGCAGCGATAGATAATTAATACTCTCGTTTTGGCAGAAATGACTCCAGTGACCATTGACTATGTTCATTTTGGCAGAAATGGTCGAGTGACCATTGACAGCAGACTTGATGGAATACTGTAGGGCAATAAGAACGAACCGCCACCACAGGCAGCAACGTGGGTGAATCTCACAGACGTGCTGAGTGCAAGGAGGCAGACCAAAGACAGCACACACTGTGTGACCCTCCTTCTTATCAAACACAAAGCAGGTGAGACTAACCTCCAGTGAAGGAAGGCAAGAAACTGGCTCACCCTTGCAAGGGTGGGTGAGCGGGTCTGGAGGGGCTCTGGCAGTGGGGGGCTGGGGAGAGTTGTCTCCTCGGTGCTGCTGAGATTTCTCTATGTGGGATGCATCCAGATTGTAGAACCTCACTGAGTTGTACACACATGACTTGCTGTTGCTGTTGTTCAGACGCCAAGTCATGTCCGACTCTGTGACCTCATGGACTGTAGCAAGCCAGGCTTCCCTGTCCTTCCCTACCTCCTGGAGTTTGCTTTAACTCATGTCCATTGAGTCGGTGATGCCATCCAACCATCTCATCCTCTGTTGTCCCCTTCTCCTTTCCCAGCATCAGGGTTTTTTTTTTTTCCAATGAGTCAACTCTTTGCATCGAGTGGCAAAGACTTGTCTTGGACTTGTATATGGTTGACTTGTATACGGTTTTATATGTTGGACCTAAATCAAAAGTAAAGCAATAATAACAAAGTGCTGTCCATCTGGAATGGGATGCTGCAGGGTGGACTGGGCCCACTGGGAACCCATCTGGCTGTGAGAGATGCTCTGGTTTAAGGGGTTGAAGGCCCGGAAACCTCCAAGCAGTGAGAGCAGAGAGGGCCAGCCATCTGGGTACGAGGTGGGCAGAAGAGGCTGGGGGTGACTGTATTGGGACCTCCCACCCCCAAGGCTTTGGCCTAGCATCTCGCTTCCACAGACCCTGTGCTGATGGACAGGAAGGGACAAAGGCTCAGGGCTGGACCAGAGCTGGGGTCAGCTGAGGGGCCAGCTCAGGGGTGGCGGTGAGGGCAGGGGAAATCCTGCCTGGCTTTGTGCCTGACGGATTTGCCATAATCCCAGCCCTTCCCTGCAGCCTGTCTAATCCCCACCCGTGGGGCTGAGCCTTTTCAAGATCTGACTTTGGCCTGAAAGGCTCCCAGAGGGGCCTGCATTCCTGCCTGTAGCATCCTTGCTCCTAGGAAGGCACTGCTCAGGATCTTGCCCCTCCCCAGATGGTGCGCCTCTTCCTTGGAGGAAAAAGACTTGATGGCTTTCCTAAGTTCAGGAAAAGTTAAAACGGCCATGTGAGAATCTTGTCCACCCTTTTCCTCGAAGGAGACTGTGGTCTCTGCCCACAGGGTCCTGGGTCTCGTTGGGCCATTAAGGAAACAAGGGAAGGGATGCTGGCGAGAATGGAGACCTGCTGGGGAGTTTAATGACTTCGAAGGTTCAGCATGAACCTCTTCTATAACCTAGTCACTCACTTGACAAGTTCCAACTACCTGGACCTTTATGTTCTAAAACCTAGCAGCCTGACCCCTGTCTCAGGGCCTTTGCACAGATGTCCCCTCTGCTTGGAATGTTTTTCCCCTGATCCTTGCATGGCTGCTCTTGCATGAAACTTGGGTCTCAGCTCAAATATCACCTCCCCTGAGAGACCTCCCTAGAGGCCCATAGTCACACTCAGTCAAAGCATCCTGTGCCTTAGTCTCATTTATTGCCTTTCCTGGGTCTGGCTCCCTCACTCCCCTGCCGCCTAGAAGGTGAGACCCTTGAGAGCAAGGGTCTTGACTGCTGCAGCCCTGGCCACTCTCCTTCTCAGAACAGTGCCCAGGGGGTAGGGGGCTCTCAGGGTTTATGTGCTAAGTGAGTAAAGGAATGAAAGTGAAAGAGAAGAGTTACTCAGGGAAGAGTGAGGAAAAAAGTCCGGGGAGGGGTGATCTTGCTCAACTAAAGTATCATAGATGTATCTCCCTGAATACTTAAAACTGTCTGAGGAAATCACTGCTATTACCCTACTTTTACAGGTAGAAGTTTAATAACCAAGCCCATAGGTGTTGACCCCATCTGGTGACGATGGCTTCTATGACAGAGGATAGGCGTGCCAGCAAAGAATCATTGCTGCACTTGGATTTCAGCTGTTACTCGTACACTGAAGCTCTTAGCACCTGAAATTTCACGCTTAGACATGCATTCCTTCTGCTTAAACATTGCGCTCATAAGGATTCCTGTCTTTTCACCTTTTGTCTTAGTAGTCAGAGAATGTTGCCTGAATGAATGATTTGCACGGTAGCTCTAGAAGGAACATCGTAAGCTGTATCCTAACCTGCCAGTTTTACAAGTAGAGATACTGAGGTCCTGAAAGCAAGAATAGCTTTTTCAAAGTCACCTAAAAGGTGCTCACGAAGTGCTTGTTCCTAGAATCAACTTACATATATATCTTTTTCTAACTGTGGTGCTGGAGAAGACTCTTGAGAGTCCCTTGGACTGTAAGGAGATCCAACCAGTCCAAGCAGAAGGAATGCATGTCTAAGCGTGAGATTTCAGGTGCTAAGAGCTTCAGTGTACGAGTAACAGCTGAAATCCAAGTCCAGCAATGATTCTTTGCTGGCACACCTAAAGGAAATCAACCCTGACTAGTCATTGGAAGCACTGATGCTGAAGCTGAAGCTCCAATACTTTGGCGACCTGATGCAAAGAGCCAGCTCACTGGAGAAAACCCTGATGCTGGGAAAGACTGAAGGCAGAAGAAGGGAGTGACAGACGATGGGACGGTTGGCTGGCATCACTAACTCAATGGACATGAGCACGAGCAAACTCTGGGAGATGGTGAAGGACAGGGAGGCCTGGCGTGCTGCAGTCCACGGGGTTGCAAAGAGGTGGACATGATTTAGAAACTGAACAAGAAGAAGACAGCGGGAGTGCGGCTCGTTTGCTGAATCCCGGGTTAAACCGTTCCGACTGTCAGCACACGCACACCGCTTCGTAGGACCCCAGCGCGAGTTCCTTTACGTGGCTGCAGGCAAGCACTTTTACTATCCTTCAGCTGATGTTTCCACTGGAAGCATTTTCCTTTTTTCCTTTGTAAATTTATTTTTAATTGGAGGGTAAAATAGTAGTAAGTATTTAATGTGTTTAGATGCTCAGTCGTGTCTGACTCTTTAGGACCCCATGGGCTATAACCTCCCAGGCTCTTCTGTCCATAGGGTTTTATAGGCAGGAATGCTGGAGTGGGGGTGCCCTTGCTTCCTCTAAGGCATCTTCCCTACTCAGGAACTGAACCCTCGTGTTTTGCGTCTTCTGCATCGGCAGGTGGATTCTTCGCCGTGAGCACCACCAGGGAAGTCCCTGTTCTCCATTCTGCAAGCAGGGCGAGTAAGGCCCGGAGAGGTGGAGCGCTTTGTCCAGGGTTACAAGTAAGGCCCGGAGAGGTGAAGCGTTTTGTCCAGGGTTACACAGCGAGTTAAGAAGCGGAGCTGGGATTTGAATTCAGCTCCGGAAATCAACCCTGAATACTCATTGGAAGAACCGATGCTGAAGCTGAACTCTGGTACTTTGGTCACCTGATGGGAGGAGCCGACCCATTGGAAAAGACCCTGATGCTGGGAAAGATTGAGGGCAGAAGGAGAAGAGGGCAGCAGAGGATGAGATGGCTGGGTGGCATCACCGATGCAATGGGCACGAACCTGGGCAAACTCTGGGAGATGGTGAGGGACAGGGAGGCCTGGCGTGCTGCAGTCCATGGGGACATTGACCCAGGAGCCGGGGCTGGCCCTGGGCTTGTTCAGCAGGGTGTGTGTGCACACACGTGGAGAAAAGGGTGGTGGCCTCGCCCTGCTGCTCTGAGAAGGATTCTGGTGGCTGCAGCTCGTGATAGGTGTGGGGCACAGGCTGCCCAAGGAGTGTCCGGGGGTCCCGCCCGCCGGCTGCCACCCCCGGCCCTCCCTGTCCCAGCAGGCGGGCCGCTCCTACGTCGGGACTTGCCAGAACCTTCTCATCAGGCGAGGCTGCAGGTACATTCCTCCTCCTCGGAATCCTCCAGTGTCACCGGGGGGCCCAGCACGGACTAATTCTATACAAATTGGCTAATATTCCAAAGAATGCCATTCTGTAAGAAAGCAAATATTTAAATACTCGAGGCTGGGCCCTCTCCACCCCTGCACCCTAGCCTTGCCACCTGCCAAACTCTGGCACAACCTCTGGGAGGCATCTTGGGGCTGAACACCCGGCCGCTTCTCCCGGAGCTCAGCAACCCTCTGGACTGGGGTGGGGGGCTGGCAGATAGATGCACCTCCTGAAGCAAGACCACCCCCCAGTGGGGGCTGCCCTGGCAGGGACCGGGGAGGTGTGTCCATAAGGGGTGGGGAGGCTTGGTGAGCATAGGAATGGGGTCAGAACCCCAGCCTGGGCACTTTGCTGGGTTACCTTGTGCCCCACATGTTAGCAATTTGGGCCTCAGTTTCCCCATGCATACTGAAGGGTGTGCAGCCCAATCAGGGTTCCCCATCCTGGTCATACAGACCCCCGGGAGCCGAAGCTGAAGGGCTGGAGCCCAGGAACCTGTGTGCTATCACCCAGCCTGGTGGGGAGCAGCATACAGCTGGTGAAGCGCCCTCTGCTCGTCCATGGGTCACCCTGGGTGGAACTCAGGGCAGGCTTCACTCAGCTCTAGGAGAAGGGAAGGGCACTCTTGCCGAGGGAGGGCATCAGCAAGACCAGGAACCTGAGTGGCCTCTGGGAAAGCGGTGGGAACCTGGGGTGTGGGCTGGGGCTGCGGGTAGGTAGGCAGGTCGGGTGCAGATGGTGACGGCTCCCACCCCACCTTCCCAGGGCTCAGGAAGCCTTCCTGATGGTCTGACTCCGGCCTGAGAGCCTTTCCTCATTTCTGCCTCAATCTTGGGCCACCTGCTTCCTTCTTTGACTGCAGGGCGCTAGCTCCTTCCCTCTGTTTTACAACCAAACTGTCAGTGACCTGGCCCCCAGTTTCTGCTCCTCTGGATGCCCCTCTCTCTTCACAATGACCACGACCTGTTCTCCCCTTTGTTGAGAGCTGTGTCCAGCCCCAGGGCTAACCCCTTCTCTTGCAGGATCTTGCTTTCCATAAGAGCCCGGTGAAATGAGTTTGGTTACCGCTGCCACCTCACAGAAAGCTCAGTGGAGGTGCAGAGTGATTCTGTAGCTTGCCAGGAGCGTGCAGAGAGGGTATGCAGAGCTAAGCTTTCACTCGGGGTCTGCCCACCCTGTGGCCTGGACACGGACCACACATCTCTGCCGTCTTTGGTAAATTCCTCCTGGGGGTGGAGGGGGGAGTGTGGCTACTCCTCTGTGTCCCCAGCACCCAGGATGAGGTGCGGCACATGGGAGACCGTACCCAGGGCCAAACATGTGGGTCCATTGTGAATGTTAAATAGTTATTCCCATATTACAGGCAAGGAAACTGAGGTACAGGAAATTGACAGGCTTGTTCAAGGTCCTAGAAAAGGCAAATAGCAGAACTGGTTGTCTTATATGTTGTGTCCCCTCAAAGCAGAACCTGAGTCAGGATTAGAGTGCAGACAGTTTACCTGGGAAGCAACTTCTGCAAGTCTAGGTAGATAAATTGGAAGAGAGGAAAAGAATGAAGCTGATAGAGGTGTGTCAAAAAGCATGGAGCGGGGTGCGGAGCAAGTGGGGCTCAGTGCCACCAGGGGCCTCTGGGAGAGTGTAGACTATGCCTTGGAGTTGTCCCCCCAAGGGGTGGGGGGGTGAGGGGGTGAGGGGTGGGGTGTTTGTCCTCCCCATCCTGTCTGTCTGGCTGAAGGCTGTTTCAGGCCCTCTTGCCCAGCATGTTCCTGCAGCTGGAGAGGCAGGGCCACAGGGGTTTGTATGAGAAATTCATGGCATGGGAATGCTGAGGGAGCATGCAGGGCCACTGACAGCATCTGCAGGAGTGGTCATAACTTGGCTTTTTAGGCTCTAAATCCATCTTTGTCCGTGCGTGTATGCATCCATCCATCCCTAATCCTTCCACCCATCCACCCATCCATCCTTTCATCCTACATTCACCCATCCCTACCCATCCATCCACCCCCCATCCATCCATCTATCCATCCCCTCCATCCATTCATTCACCCATCCATCCATCCATCCATCCATCCCCCATCCATCCATCCATCCCCATCCATTCCTCCATCCATTCATCCCTCATCTGTCCATCCATCCACCCCCATCCATCCATCCATCCCCCATCCATTCCTCCATCCATTCATCCCTCATCTGTCCATCCATCCATCCCCCATCCATCCATTCTCCATCCTTCCATTCCCCATCAATTCATCCCTATCCATCCATCATCCCTCGATCCCCCCTGGGTGCCAAGCACAGTTCCAGGACCTGGGGATCCAGAGACTACTGACCAGGCTCATTATAGTCCCTCCCTCTCTCCAAAGGTGCTGCCTTTCTCGCAGAAGCTGTGAGGTGAGCAGACAGAGTGGGAGTGGGCCCTGCAGTGTGTCTGGGTTTGAGGCCCTCCAGTTCCTTTAAGGCTCCCAGAGACAGCCAGTGCCACTGTCATTCCAGAGGCATCACAGCCCCTTCCACGGATCGGCCGCCTGTAACCCTGGAGCCCTTCCCTCATGTCCAGCCCCCTGGTGGATCTGAGGACATGCGCTGGGTCTTTGCTGGGCATCCTTGAGAAGCAGAGCAGTGCCATGGATGCTCTATCAGCTTCCCTTTTCATCATTTTGGTGTCCAGAGAGGCTGCTTGCTTGGATCAAGATTGTCCTGGACTCACATCCTGGAGAAGAAACAGGGACAAAAAGCCATCACTGAGCACTTACTGGGTGAATGCCCCCTTGCAGGATGGATTTCCCTGAACTCTCATGTCAATGACAAGAGGTGGGCATTCTCACCTGCGCTGTACACTCAAGGAGACTGAGGCTCAGCGAGGGGACGTGTCCTGCCTGAGGCCACACGGCTGGAGAATGTCAGTGAAGGCACGGGGCCAGGCCCCTTGTCTGGGGTCCCAGTTACGGCACAGCTGCAACAGCTGTTCTGGGTCCTGTCTTCACTAAGAACATCCCTCACCCCCATCCCCTTCATCACCACCACCCCCAGACACACATGTGCTGAATGGCTCTTTCCCACCCAGGCAGCCATGGTTTTGGGGCCCAGGCCACGAACACGTGACAGAGGAACCAGGGGCATGTGTACACTTGAGACACTGCAGACTGTCCCTGGTAGACGGAGCACAGGTTTGGAAGAGGACAGGCCTGGGTTCTGGTCTTGGCTTTGCTGCTGCCCTGCTTGGTGACCCTGGGTAAGTTACCTTACCTCTCCAAGGTGTCCAGTTTCCTCATCAATAGCTGGAGAGAAATACACACCTATCCTGAAGAAAGGACACAAGTGGGAAACGGGAGAAAATGTGCAAAGTGTCACACGCTTCGTGCCTGGTCATTTATGCCCCAGAATAAGTGCAGAGGAATAAAGACTTAAATTCGGCCTGCGTCTTAAGGCAAGGAGGTACTAAGTCTAAGCTAGCATTACTTGATTATTAAAGTGGTCTCTTCCCCTGCCCAGAGAGACTTTTAGAGCCTGGCCTGGTGGTTTTCACGGAGCCTGGGGGCACAGATTTCTTTCTCTAAATGAAACCACATCTCAGACTTCAGTCTAGAAAGCAAGTCACAGCGCTCCTCCATGAAAGCTGGGGGACTGTTCCGTCTCTTGTCCCCCCTTCAGCCCTCCACACCTTGCTTCTCCTTGGCAGCCCCGAAGGCACTTGTGAGGACCCCCAAGAAGCCAAGAAGCACAGCCTGAGGGCTCCTGGGGCCCCAGGCCTTGGAAGGGCATGTGGAAAGGAGGGATCGGTTTGGCAGACATTGGAAAGGCCTCCCCAGGCCCGACTCTGAACGACAGAGTGAGTGTGTGTGTTTTGTGCGTGTACGGCTGGGTCTGGTGGCAAGAGGGGAAGCCCTGCCACTCCCTGCTTGTTGCAGTCCTTTCATGCCCCCCACCCCCCATCCTTACTCAGCCAGCTCCCTGCTGCCCCCTAAGGGTGTGGCGGGGGTGGGGATGTGGTGCACTCTCGGGTCGTCTCTGGGTTTTGTAACAGTGATTTAGCAACTGCCAGGTGGTGGTGGGGAGTGACGCGTTGCCCAGGCCCGAGTCTCTGCCAGAGAGTTTCTTCACGCACCTCCGGCTCCTCTTCCAGCTGTAGCTTGCCGTTGGAGCTCCTACTCTCTCTGAGCTCCCCACCCCATCACCCACTGGCAACGATCAGAGAGGGATAAGACTTGTCTGTGGTTGCATAGCACCTCAGTGCCAGGCCTGGGTTTGGGGGCTAAAGGCTGGGTCTGGGTTGTCAAAGGGAGGCCTGGCAACTGGGAAGGAGTGCTGGAGAGTTCCATACTAACTCGTCCCAAGTCTAGGGGGACATTTGTTGTTCAATGGCTGAATTGTGTCTGACTCTTTGCGACCCCATGGTCTGCAGCACGTCAGGCTTCCCTGTCCTTCACTATCTCCCGGAGTTTGCTCAAACTCATGTCCATTGAGTCAGTGATGCCATCCAACCATCTGATCCTCTGTCATCCCCTTCTCCTCCTGCCTTCAATCTTTCCTAGCATCTGGGTCTTTTCCAATGAGTCGTCTCTTTGCATCAGGTGGCCAAAGTATTGATGCCTCAGCTTCAGCATCAGTCCTTTCAGTAAGTATTCAGGATTGATTTCCTTTAGGATGGACTGGTTGGATCTCTTTACGGTCCAAGGGACTCTCAAGAGTCTTCTCCAACACCACAGTTCGAAAGCATCAATTCTTCAGTGCTCAGCCTTCTTTATAGTCCAACTCTCACATCCATACATGACTACTGGAGAAACCATAGCTTTGACTAGACGGACCTTTGTTGGCAAAGTGATGTCTCTGCTTTTTAATACACTGCCTAGGTTTGTAATAGCTTTCCTTTCAAGGAGCAAGCGTCTTTTAATTTCTTGGCTGCAGTCACTGTCAGCAGTGATTTTGGAAGCCAAGAAAATAAAATCTGTCACTGCTTCCACTTTCCCCCCTCTATTTGCTATGAAGTGATGGGGATCATTGGGGCCTCATAATGTGGGGCCCGCATGATCACATTTGGGGGTATATCTATTCATTCCACAGTCACTGAGCCCTGCTGTCTGCCAATGCCTGTGCTGGGGGTTGAGGACTCAGAAACGGAGCTCATCTTGGTCCCTGGGGAGCTTTCCACATACAGGAGGTCAGGGCCAGACTTCTATCTGCCCAGCTGCTGGGCTGTGTGACCTTGGGTGCACCCCCTCAAGCCTGGGCTCCTCTTCTGTCTTGTCCAAAGCAGTTAGCAGTATCCCGCCTCCTGGGGTCACAGTGAAATTCCCCACATGGTGCCCCCAGTGGGGTAAGTTCTCAGTTGATGCTGGTTGCTGTGATTGTGACTTTTTGCTGTCATTATTGTCTGTGCCAGACACTTTGCATATTACCCATGTGTTTCACCGTGACTCTGAGAGGTAGGATTACAGAAGGGGAAGATGAGGCTGAGAGGCGCCATGCTCAAGGTCACACCTCCAGGGAGTGGGTGTGAACCCAGCTCTGTCTGCCTATATCCCACTGGCACCCCCTCATGCCACCTCCCACCTCTGCCTGGGCAGGGCAGACCTACCCTTGCGGGGCAGCCCAGGGCCCACTGGGTGGACCTTGCCCCTCAGGGCCCACCAGGGTGCCCAGCCCCCATGATGGACGGGTCTGGGGGGTATTTGCTTCCAGAGAGGCTGCCAAGGCCAAGGCCCTGATAAGGGTCTTCTCTGGCTTTGGTTCCCCCTCCCCCACCACTTTCCCCAGGGGGCTATGCTAGGATTGCCTGGGCCTGTCTTCCCCCTCCTCTCTCATAGCTTACATTCCTCTAGAAGCTTCTCCCCCGGGCTGGTGGGCGGGTCAGCACCTCCCTGTGCATGGCCCTCCTTCCCGCTCTGCTCCCAGGTCTTGGCAATGGGTCCTAGGACTCCACTGGCTCCCGTGGTCCCGTCCAACTTCTGCCTGGCTCTCCTGGTCTGTCCAGGGGCCTCCCCTCACTTCCTGTCTCTCTGCTGCCCAGGACTTGGCCTGGACAGGACAGCGCTTAACCCAGAGGATTGGAGGCCCAAAGCTCAAGTCACAGGCATAAGAGTAGAAAATGCAAGTGGAGCATTCTTCCAACAATACCAGGAAGGCATCTGTCCACCTGTTCTCTCTAGAAGGCAGTTCTTGGGCAGTGTCTGTTCCCACATAGGAAGGTCACCATTCAACTGGCAGTCCTGGCCAGGCCTCAGTTTCCTCATCTGAAAAATGGATCCACAAACATCTGCCTTGCAGAGTCCTGAGGATTCAATGAGATTCTAATGAACTTGATATAGTAACTTCAGAGAGAGGATTTAAAAAATTGTATTATATAGATTATCGAGGAAACAGCAGAAGATTGCCAAGAAGAAAGGTTGCTGGAAAGGGTACTGCAAGCAGAGGGAATGGCTATCACAAAGGCAAAGAGCTGTGACACAGTATGATGAAGAGTAAAACTGGTGCTGAGCTGGAGGTGGGCTTGACTGGCTCCTAAGAACTCAATGCTAAATTCTCAGGAATGTGTGCACTGGTTGTTGGCAAAGCCATCAGCAAAAATTACCCTACAAATTTACAGCTAAACAAATCACATTGCAAAGAGAAGTAATACTCAAAGCTCACTTTCTCCCAAATTATTTTGCTATTACCTACTCTCCGAAGGTTGTTTACTTCCATCTGTACGGTGGAAACATTGTATAACAATGTGTTACTTCCCCTCTGGTCCCAGCTTCCTGTTCAGAGTGTCCTATTGGTAGCCTGGACTTTGGTCACGATGAGAGTATTTGTATCATGGAAATTGGTCAGTGCTGCAAACCAGGGCCTCCTGCCCAGAGCCTGTTGTTGGATGCCTACCAGCACTCCACGGGCTGATCTTGAGCAAGAGTTTCCTGCGAGTCAGCTGTGCTCTTGTCTCGCTCGGGCACATGTTATGTCATCTCATCACAACAATGTTACGAGCTTGGCACTGTTGCTGTCCCATTTTACAGTCATGGAAACTGAGGCTCGGGGAGTTATTTGCTCAGTCATACAACAAGCAGCAGAAGCAGAAGGGTTCCTGGAGTCGGGGGTGTCTGATGAGTGTTGTTTGGGGACATTCTAAGTCCTGACCTTTCGCTTGTCCTCTTCGCCCTACGAGGGCAGCTGGACTTGATATTTGGAGAGATGGAAGCAGAAAGAGCCTCCAAGGTGGACCAAAGGGTTCCCTGTGACCCAGCCCTGCCTACTGCCTCAGAACCGGAAGGCTAGGGGGCCAGGCATCCTGAGAGGATGGGAATGGCTCTGCCTGGCCTGCCCTGTGGAACGGCCCTCCGAGTGTCACCTGCCTGCCCGTGGTGGCTCTGCTTGGCTCTTGGCCTCTGTAGCTCAGATGGTGCCAGTCTGGGCTCCAGTACCAGCCTGGGAACCACCTCTGTGGCCAGCCTGCCAGGCTGTATTTCGCAACCATCCTGGGCTGCAGCTTGGCTGGGTGGCGGCTGGTTTGTAAATACATGTGTTTTTGGCAGCTTCTCGCTATTAGGCTGTGTAATCGCTTTGCACCACGAGTGGCCGACACGGTCAAAGAGGGTCCTGCTGACTCTGTACCCAGCCCAGTGTCTCCCAGGGTGGGGTCAAGCCCCTTTTGAGCTAGTGCCCCTCCTCCTGGGGTTCTGGGGCCCGGGGACCTCGAGATCTCTGACCCTCAGGGAGTCTCGATTGTGTGCAGGAGACTGCCCATTCTGAGAGGTGGAGTGGAGGGCTGTGACTTCATGCAGACCAGAAGTTGTGTGGTCTGGGCAAGTGACTTCCCTTCTCTGACCCCCAGTTTCCTCATCTACAAAAAAATAGGCATGATAACAGTTCTTGCTGTTGTTTCAGGGAGGATACAGTGGGGGTTATCTACAAAGTTCGGGAAGGAGAGAGAATGAACCTAGAGAGCCCTCTCCCTCCCACTACACAGATGAGAAAACAGACCCAGAGAGGGGCAGCCGCAGCCCAAGGTCGCATGGCACTTTAGCCAGGGCTAAATGCGCTGCATTTCACATACCTTCACTGTTACAGGGCTGACGACTATTTCAGAGGGGAAATAGAGCAAGGGGATGCTGAAGCTGAAGCTCCAATCCTTTGGCCACCTGATGCAAAGAGCCGACTCATTGGAAAAGACCCTGATGCTGGGAAAGATTGAGGGCAGGAGAAGAAGAGGGTGACAGAGGATGAGATGGTTGGATGACATCACCGAGCCAATGGACATGAGTTTGAGGAAACTCTGGGAGATGGTGAAGGACAGGGAAGTCAGGCGTTCTGCAATCCGTGGGGTTGCAAAGAGTCGGACACGACTGAGCAACTGAACAGCAACAAATCCTCACCATTTAAAATCAGTGAGCAGGACGGGGCTTCCCTGATGATCCGGTGGTTGAGACCTCGCCTTCCAACGTGGGGGCTGCGGGTTCCATCGCTGGTAGGGGAGCCAAGATCCCACATGCCTCGGGGCCAAAAACAAAACACAAAACAGAAACAATATTATAACAATTTCAGTAAAGACTTTAAAAATGGTTGAAATCAAAATGTTAAAAAAAATTAATAAATGAAATCCATGAGCATGGAAACAAGCCCCTTGTCTGGCTTACTATGGCTTTCCGTTATTGTGGAACCAGCTTAGGGTGCTCAGGGAGGTTAAGGTACATGCCCCTGGTTACACAGTGAGGAGAGGCTAGTCCTTTAGGTAAAGGTGGTACAGCCCCAAACCAGGGCTGGAGAGACCCAGACTGTGGCCTTCCTGAGGGATTTGGGGCAGGTGACATCCCCTCTCTGGGCCTTGGTTTCCCACGGGGCTGGGGAGTCTTGTCCCCAGGCCACTGCAGGCTGGGACTGGGCCCTCCTCTGGGCCTCCACCCACCCTATCACACACCCCACTGGATTAAAGCCTCCATTTACATGTACCCTCCCTCACCAGACCCTCTGAGGGCAGGGGTGGAGTCCCTGTTGGTTTTGGCATCCCCAGTGCCTGGCACAGGCCTGGCAAAGAGTTGGTGCCCAGGAGGGGTTTGCTGAATGAACACACATCGGTAATGGGCCACACCCTGCCATCTGATCTCCACTTGTCACCATCAGGGCAGAGTACCTGGGGATCCTGGCTTTGCTTTCCCAGGAGCCCAGGCCCCACGGGGCCTGCTCTTGCCCACCCACGAGGGTGGGTCCTGGCCCCAGATGGCCCCTGCCTGCCTGAGCTGTTGCTGCAGAGAGAAAGCTGGAGCCCCAAGCTTTCTGGGGCTTCGGCTGAACAGGCATGGCCAGGGCAAACCCAGGGCGAGGAGAGGGCTCCTGAGTAGCCCTCCGGTTCAGTCTGAATTCTTCACCTGCACTTTGCTCTTTGCTCTTGTTGATGTCTGCCAGCAACCCCCCGGGGAAGGAGCTATATTATCCCCATTGTACAGTCGTATAAACTGAGCCTCAGATGGCAAGCACTCTGAAGTGGGCCAGAGGGGCTCATCTATCCTCTGAATGCTCACTGCCTGAGGGCCAGTCAAGGGGTGTGTGTGTGCTGTGCTCGGTCGCTTCAGTCGTGTCTCACTCTTTGCGACCCTGTGGACTGTAGCCCACCAGGCTTCTCTGTCTGTGAGATTTTCTAGGCAAGAAAACTAGAGTGGGTTGCTCTGCCCTCCCCTGGGGGATCTTCCTCACCCAGGGATCGAATCCGCATCTCCTGCCTTGGCAGGTGCGTTCTTTACCACTGAGACACCGGGGAAGTCGAGAGGTAGAGGAAAACAAACGCAGGAGGGTTCGGGGACAGTAGAGCCCGCGCAGGCCTCTGGTGCCCACCCAGGCCGCGCTCGCTCGCACGCCCTTGGCTCAACAGGCGGCCACGGCCCTCGCCTGCTCTCTTGTCTCTGGTCCATGGTCTCGTGGTCATGGTCCCTGAGGGTGCCTGAGCTTCCCAGGTGCACTGCCGTCTTCCACCCCTCGCCCCATCACACGTGATGTCCCGCACTCACACCTTGCACACGCATGGGTGTTCATGTCCATCCCTTCCTTTCTTTTCTCAAGGCGCGGGACACACCCTGAAACACTCCCACCTGCAGGCTGACACACCCGTCCTCACCCACACTCGCGTTTGCTCTCACACACTTTCATGCACACGCTTGTGACCACACCCTGCGTGACATGGGGACATGCTTATACAAACACCCTCCTGATGCTCACATGCTCGGCCGGTAGGTCCTGCCTCTCAGATCGCCAGCCCGGTACCCCTCTCCTTGACGGCCACCCCTCGAAGGGCCCAGAGCTCCTCGGGCGACGGAGCTGGTTCTGTCAGGAGGGGCAGTGTCTTCAGCTGCTCGGGCTTGCCCCAGGGTGGGGACGCGGCCCTGGCCTGGGGTGCAGGGCTGGGCAGCAGCTCTGCGGGCCCAGCTGGGGTGCCCACACCTGTGTTGATCTGTCTGGGACTGGAGCCAGCACGGTGGCCGCTCCCTCTCCCCGCCAGCCTATCGGAGGGCAGCCCATGCCAGGCTTGCATGCCATGCTCACATTCCTGGAGCGTCAGGGAAGCCCAAGGTGGGGCAAGGTGGGCAGGCCTGGGCTGGGCCTGTCTCTCTCATTTCAAATCCCAGTTTCCAGGCTGTGATTTCAGGTGTGTGTGTGATTTCAGGGTGCTTGTTCTGAACCCCAGCTTTCCCCTCGGGAAAATGGGTATGATGACAATCCCTGCCTGGTGGAGTCACGTGTGAGAGACCAAAATAGTTGTTCGGTTGCTCAGTCATGTCCGACTCTTTGCAACCCCATGGACCGCAGCATCCAGGCTTCCCTGTCCTTCACTATCTCCCGGACGTTGCTCAAACTCCTGTCCATTGAATCGATGATGCCATCCAGCCATCTCATCCTCTGTCGCCTCCTCTCTTCCTGGCCTCAATCTTTCCCAGCATCAGGGTCTTTTCTAATGAGTTGGCTCTTTGCATCAGGTGGCCAAAGTATTGGAGCTTCAGTTTCAACGTCAGTCCTTCCAATGAATATTCAGAGTTGATTTCCTGTAGGATTGACTGCTTTGATCTCCTTGCAGTCCAAGGGACTCTCAAGCGTCTTCTCCAACACCACAGTTCAAAAGCATCAATTCATCGGCGCTCAGCCTTCTTTACGGCCCAGTTCTCACGCCCGTACATGACTACTGGAAAAACCGTAGAGAAAGAGGAGAGTGAACAAAATAAGATATTGTGAAATCTAGGGCTTGGTTTTCCCACTAAGACCTTGACTGTGTCTTTTTCTCTCTCAGCTGAAATTGTACTTCCTCACCTGCTCTTTAAAAAAATGCTTTATTGAACTGCGGTTCACATTCCATAACATTACTTGTTTAAAGTATAAAATTGAATGGCTTTTAGTGTGTTCGCTGGTAGCACAATCATCCTTATGGCCAACTTTAGAACATTTTCATCCCCATAGAGACTCCAGATCCTTTCACTACCCTCCTCCATCATATTATACACCTCTCTCCCCACCCCACATCTCCTAAGCAACTACTAATTTACTTTCTGTCTCTATAGACTTTCCTATTCTGGACATTTTATGGAAGTGATATTATATAATATGTGATCTTCTGTGACTGGCTTATTTCATTGAGGATAATGTGTTCTAGCTTCATTCATGTTATAGCAAATTTCAGTGTTTTCTTCCTTTTTATGGTGATTATATGGATATTCCATGTTTTGTTTATCTGTTCATCTATCGGTGGATATTTGTGCTGCTTCCATGCTTTGGCTGTTGTATGTAGCTGGTGCCGCAGTGAACATTCATGTCGTACCTTCTACCTGATTCTTCCTCAGAATCACTGCAGCCTCTGACATCTCCACCAAATCCGAGGCAGGAAGGCCAGTGTTAGAGGATAATCAGACAGTGGAAACTCAATATCTGAATGGGATTCTGGAAGCTGATGGGAAGAAGTCGTCGGCCTTAGCGGGGTGGGGACCCCTCTGTCTTCCCCACCTGTTACCATTTGCACTTACCTCCCCTCTTGTCCTCCTCCCACCCGTCCACTTGGCAATGATATACCAAGACCTTCATACACAGAATGTCAACAGATCCTCAAACAGAAAAGCAAACAATGAAGTGGATCCGACGTGTGTGCCCAGTTTACAGATGAGGAAACTGAGGCTCAGGGAGTTGAAGTGATTTTGCCAGGTCATGCAACTGCTGGGGCAGGGTTTGAACCCAGATCTGTCTGGGGCTTGGAGGAAACGGACCTGCCCTCCTCCTTCCTGCCTCTCTTGCCACTTCGGGTCTGAGTTTTGCCCCAGGGCCACATTTGCTGATTCAGCCCAATTCCATCCAGTTTCTCTGTGCCCAGGTACATGCCAGGCCGGAGCTGAGGAGGGTAAGGGGAGCTGCAGTGGGAAGACCTGGCTGAGATTTATTTACGTGCCGACCCTGACGTGGTCCCCAGGACCCAGATCTGAACACAACGCTGTCCCTGGGAGCTGGACATCAAGGTTGGGGAGGGGCTGATGGGAGAGGCTTGGGGGGAGGGGCGGGGGTGGAGCGGGAGCCTGACCCAGCCAGGGTGAGAGAGTTCAAGGCAGGCTTCCTGGCACTGCAGGGCAGCAGCTCCCGAGGAAGGGTGTTCCTGGGTGAGGGCACAGCATGAGCAGAGGCATTGGAAAGAGAAGGAGGCAGAGGGAGCACAGTAGCTTTGTCACCTGGAGTGGTTCTGTGGATGGGAACCCAGCATGCAGTGGAAGATGCTAATGGATGAGCCTTAGCGATGTTGAGGGCCTGGGCCTTGAAGGCCTCGATGCCAGCAAAGAAGCTCAGACCTTCTCCTGCGGGCAACGGGGAGACCCTGAGGGGCCTAGAAGGAGAGCACCTTGTGCATTTGGAGAGCTGCTCTGAAGTGGAGGCAGGAGGCTGGGTGCCTGGGTGATGGGCTCATGGGAAGAGGGGAGGAGGGAAGCTTCCAGGGGAGGAAAATGTTCTCTGTCTTCATGACAGAGGTTCCTCATGTGTAGATACCCATCAAATCCCATCAAACTGTCCATTTAAGATGCATTTTACTGTGCATTTTACTGCAGGTAAATTATAGTTCATGAAAAGAAGAGCAAAAGCTTCAGTAGCTGGGAACTGGTAAAAAGCAACACAGCTCTAGGGTGAGTCTGAGGAGGGGGGTGGATCCTGGTCCCCAGGGGAAGCCTGGGGCAGATCCTTGGCCCCCCTGGAGCCCAGGATGCCCCAGCTCTGACCGAAAAGTCTGGAGGTCAGGCCGCCCTTCCCTGGGCGCCCGGCCTGTCCCTGCCGCCCGCACCTGACGCCCTGCTCAGGCTGCCGCCTGCAGGACGAACCCCGGGCAGCCCCCTGCAAATCCTGAATTAATGAATCCCAGGAATCTGCCACTGGTGAACAGCCTCTTCTTTGGGGTTTTGGTGAGAATGCCGGGGATTAGGGCCTGGCAGGCGGAGTGCCTCCTCCCGGCGGGCTCAGTTTTCATCCCAAGAGAAATCTGAACTGGACCCCCAGCCCCACAGTCTCGCTTCCCATTTGCAACAATCCCTTGTTCTTACAAGAAGCATTATCTGTCTAATCCCTGCCCGCCCCGGCTGGCTCCTGGGGGGTGGGCAGGAGCAGGCAGGGCCCAAGCAGCCCCACTCTCGGCTACTCTCTGCCCTGGGTGCCCAGGGGTGGCTGAGGGGGGCTGGACCAGAGAGGTGGGTAGGGATGACCACGGATGGCCTCAAGAACCACGCCTGGCCAGCAGCTCCCTGCATACAGACGTGGACACACATGTCCACACACTCACCTTCACTCTTACACTTCACAGGGTTCTTGGGGTTGGCTGGCAGGAATAGAACAGGGGGGGTGACTAGCTCCTCTGTAACCCGAACTCCCACCTAGCTCTGAAGGGCTCAGCCGTGCAAAGGGCGGGACCAGTGACCTCAGCCTGGTGGTGGGCAGGTGGATGGACTGGTGGGCAAACTCTGGGTATCCTTGCCGGGCAGGCAGTTAGATTTGGCTTTGAATACAGACTTCCATCTCTTGATGGCCCCTTGACCTTTGTCCTTTTCCTTTGCTCTCAAATGGGAATAAAGAGAGTATTCCACCCCCCACCCCCACCCCAGTCCAAGGGAAGGGAGGCTTTACATGCAAGACAGAGTTCTTAGAGTCAACGCTCAATAAAGGGTGGTGGTTTATTTTTATTAAACAGTTATGCCAGGCATAGCCTGCCTCTCTGCACACCCACCGACACCCACAGCCCAAGCAGGTGCCTCCTGGGTGTCCCCATGTGTGCCCACTGGCAGTGCATCAAAGTCCAAAGATCCCCTCATGTCAAGCCATCGAGGACGGGGCTTATTCCTTGGTCTTCCGAAGGCTGCGGTGTCTCCCTGGGGTCATTCTGGGTCCTTGCCGGCTGTGATCACCTGGGCATGGGGTCCCTGAGAGCCTGGGGAGGATGTGAGTCTGTGCTGAGCGGGGTCGTTAGGAGGGTGAAGCAGATGGGGGCAGGACGAGGGAAGAGGTAGGCAGGACCCAGACAACCTTCACCAGCCTCACAATTCTGCTGTGGGCTGGTCCCAGCTGGGGCCCGGGGGTGATGGGAGAGAGACCCCTTGGGATAAGGCCAAAGGTCGGGGTGGCTCTGACCTCTGCCTCCGGCCGGGGTGGCTGGGGTTGGCAGCTTTGGGAGAAGATGCTGGGCTGGGCAGGGTGGGGATTTCTTCGCTTCCAGAAGTTCAGAGGGATGACGCCAGGGTGGTCCTCACTGAAAGCTCACTGCTATTGGTGGAGAGACGCTCGTCCCACCGCTCTGGAAGGCCTGGAAGTGCTCATTGCCCTGCAGGAGTCTGGACTCCAGATACAGAAGAAGACTCTCCTTGTCTCTCACTGTCTTCAACCGCAGAGACCGGATGTCGGGGCCTGGAGCCGGGCTCACCCCGCGTCAGTGCTCAGGTTGAGCCAGCCGCGCCCTTCAGACGCCCTCAGGCTGGCCCAGGAGCCCTGGAGTTTGGTCCCCGCTGTGTGTGACCTCAGGCAGGTCACCCCTCTCTGGGCTTCAGCATCCCATTGCTTGATGGGTAGGGGGCACTCAAGTGCCAGAGTCCCCTGGGCTTCGCTTGTGAGGAGGGCTCCTTGACTCCAGTTGCCTATTGTCCACCTGAGCCCCCTGCTCTGGACCATGGAGCCCACATGCTGGGCGGCAATCGGGAGGCTGGGGATGAGGCTCTGCCTCTTGGAGCCTCTGTTTCCTGCCTGTGAAAAGAAGAGGCTGGGCTCTCTTAGCCAGGGGGCTAGGGCCGCCAGGAGTCGAGGGCCGCCAGGAGTCGAGGTGCATGGGAAGGGCGGCAAGGGAGGGCCGTGGCCGGGCCGGGCCAGGGGGGTGCGGTGCGGGAGTGGCTGCCCTCTCCCGTCCGTCCAGGGCTCACAAAAGGGCCATGTGTCCTCCCTGGGCAGCGTGGGGGCGGGCTGGGCGGCCGCTTTAGAGATGGGGATTTGGCTTCAGAGTGAGGCTTTATTATGTTTCCTTTTTAATTACGACGGTCCTGGCTCCTACAAGGGCAGCTTTTGTTGGGGCAGCTTAGCAGAGGGAAGGGAAGCAGGGCTGGCCAGTCTGGGACCAGGAAGGGGGCTCCCCAGGGAGGGGCCGCATTCAGACCACCCCCCCATAACCAACTCCTTGGGATGGGAGGTGTGGGGGCAGGAGGCAGAGGGCAGCTCCCCCGGGCGGAGGGAGGGCGGCAGAGTTTGAGGCAGACAGACCCTTCTCCCTGCTCCACATCGGTGCCAAGCTCCAGATTCTGAAGCATAACCCTGCGGACACCTGACCAGCCCCCTTCCCTCGGATGGCTCTTGGGGACCTCAAGTTCAACATCAAGTCCCCCTAAATTGGCACCACACCCTGGGTTCTCCATCTCAGTGAGCTCATTCACTCAACAAATATTTACTGAGCAGCTACTGTGTGGCATGTCCTGCACCAGGTGCCTGGGCTACAACAGGGAACAAGCAGACCCACGTTTCCTGTCCTGCCCGGCGCTGACCAGACAGTGCTCGTCTCTTCGTGGTTTCTCCTCATGGTCTCCAAAAAGGTGGGGTTTGCTCCGAGCCCACCCAGCACTCCAGACAAAGCTTGGCACACAGTAGGCTCTTAGGAAAGTTTCCCTTAACGGAAGACGGAAAGAACCATCTGGAAAGCAATGGTGCCTGAGGCTTAGAAGGGTGCAGGGGCCTGGAGAAAGGTGTGGAAGGAGATGCACAGCCCGCTAGCATGGTGGGGAGGCGGGTAGAGGTGGGAGATGACTAACTGGTCTTCATACATCTCGCATCACCCTGGGTCACTTGTTTCAAGATGCCACAGTTGCTCTGTGTTTTGAAAAAGCAAATGAGAGAAACTTCAGATAACAAAGAGGTTAAATAAGCAACTGCTTTAACAACAAAGACAACCAATCCCAAGGATAAGATTTTAAAAATTGCATTCATCTTTTCTTCCCCCCCGAAAAAAACAAAGCGGTATGTTGTGGACTCAGACAGCCGCCTCTACTGTTTCCCAGATGTGTGACCTTGCGGAAGTCACTTAGCCTGACTGAGTCAGCCCCCCATCCGTCAAGTCACAGGACTGAAGAGAGGGTTGAATTTGGCAAATGCCCATGCAGTTCTGAGTGTTATTTCATTCTTTTTTTTTTAAGATTTTTTTTTTGATATGGATCATTTTTAGTCTTTGTTGAGTTTGTTACAATATTATTTCTGTTTAACGTTTCGGTTTTTTGGCCGCCAGGCATGTGGGATCCTAGCTCCCCGAATAAGGATTGAGCCCAAGCCCCCTACTTTGGAAGGTGAAGTCTTAGCCAATGGACTGCCAGGGAAGTCCCTGCTAATTTTTATTATTTATTTATTTTGACCACACTGCATGATGTGGGCTCTTGGTTTGCCCAGTCAGGAATCAAACCCATGCCCCTGCAGTGGAAGCACAGAGTCCTAGCCACTGGACCACCAGGGAATTCCCCGAGTGTTAGTGCAGTAGTGGGGTCCCTGGAGTACTGGGGGCACGGCCCCCAGTAGGAAGGAGCCCTTCACCTTGGGGCCACCCACCACAGACGCCTGAACCCCAGAAGCTCCAGGGTCCCAACCCTGTAACGCAGCTTCGAGGCTGGCGGTCTTCATGTCATGACCCCCTCCTCACTCCCCAGGCCCAGGTGAGACGTCCCCTGGGGCTCCAACTGCTTTATGTTATCTGAGGGCTGGAGTTAGGACTCCTGGGCAGTTCAGGCCCTTGGACCTTGGTCTCTCCAGAACCTTCTAGGTGCATCTCTCTGAATTGCTGGGTCCGGGAACTGCTGAGGGGAGTGACGGAGTTGCTATTAGGCTGAGTTCAGTTAGGGGCTGGCAACAGAAAACTCAGTTCTACTCCTAGAGCTCTGGTTTGGGGAGGGGCTGTGGTTTCCCTGGCCCCACCCATGACCTCCACCTCTCTGGTCCAGGGTGGGGATCCCTGCTGAAATCCTCAGAGGTCTTCCTTGGATCACCCTCAATAAAACAGCACAGCCCCTTCTTCCTGGCTCCCCAGAACCCACTGACATATAGCACATGGGCTACAGACACGGGCTCTGGAACCTGACTGCCTGGACCAGGGTTTGCTGACCGTGGACCGCAGACTCCTTGAAGATGAGGACTTTTTCTCTTCACTGCCGTATCACAACCTGCCTGGACAGCCCCAAGCACTTTCTGCGTTTTCCAGATGGGACAACTGCAGTCCAGAGAGGGCAAGTGACTCTCCCAAGACCACACAGCAGATCCATGACTGCACAAAATCTCAGAGCTCGTTGTTACCTCTGGCCTTGAGACGGGGTGGGGGTGAGGAGGGGAGGGGCTGGTGGAGGCAGTGCAGAGGGTGAAGCGCCTGCCACCCTGCCAGGCGCCCCATCTGGACAGGGAGGCTGCAACCCGATCTGCGCTGTGGGCCGGAGAGCTGGGCTATTTCGGGGGTGGCACTGGAGGCCCAAGCACGCTGACTGGGGGAGGAGGTGTCTCCTGCCCCTGCTGCAGGCGTGGCATGCAGGTCCTGGCCCACTGGCCATTCCCGAGGACTGGGGCGAGGCCACGGGAGCAGGGACCCTCCTGGTGGCACTCTGTTGGAAGCTCTAGCAGCAGGGCCTGTGACCCAGACGGATATTTTTTTGCTCAGGGGACTGGAGGCTCCATGCCACAGGTGTGGAGAGAGGAACCGCACGGCTGGGTCCTGGTCCCAGCTCGGCCACCACCTCACTGTGTGACGTCCGGGAGAGTCGCTCACCCTCTCTGGGCCTCGGTTTCCTCAGCTGCGTCCCTTGGAGACCTCAGGTCCTATCCAGTTCTGGGCTTCTATCCTTTTGGAGACAGAAGAAAAGTCTCATGTTTTAAACTTCTAGGGAAGAGGGGGGATGGTTCCAATATTCTCAGATTAAAGGGAGGATTCTAGCTTTCTAGGGATCTAAAATAAAAAGAAGCATTCAAATGTTCTGGATTATAGGAAGGGATGATGATAAAACTAATATTCGAAAAGGAAGCTCCTTGGGTCCCCGGCAATAGCAGTGCTGGGGTTATCGCTATCACTAGAGTGATCCAGAAGGCATATTTGACCCTAGAGCACAGCCCCAAGGAGGGGCATGGAGGGGGAGGGAGACTAGGGGGTCAGCACAGGTCCCTGGAGGTCACGACTATCACAGGCAGGCCTAAGGGCTGGCCTTGATCTGAAGCCATGGAAACAGCGATACCCCGTCTGCCCTGGTTTTTCTGCTGGGATGCACCCTGCTGCCGTGAGGCTGCTGTCTGTGGGCAGTGCCTGCTTGGGGCACAGAGTGAGAGTGCGAGCGTGGGCATGGGAGCCTGTGAGGTCAGCTGGGCTCCTGCCTCTCCCTGGCAGCCTGCTGGGCAGGTGCTGGCTGCCTCTTCTGGCAGGGTCCGCACCCTGGGAAAAGCTTCCTTGGGCACACTCTAGCACTCAGCGCTGCTGAGCCAAGGCTTCTGGGAAGAAGGCGAGACAGGATCTACCCTGGGCAAGACCTGGAGTGGGGGCAGATGGGAGAAGCTCCCAGGCTGTCCACTCCACCCAGGCGCCATGCCCCAGACGTATGGCATAACACTTCTGGAACCCCTGCTTCATCCGTGAAAGCACAGGGATGAGGCTCCTGCATTAAATGAAATAAACAGTGGGCAGTGCCTTGAGGACCTAATGTTCAGGAAACATTGAGATGGGAGCAGCTCAAACGGAGAGGGCCACATGTTCTGTGGGAGGCAGGGGCTTCCCAGTTCTCTTAGAACTGAGACCCCAGGGCCTCCCGCAGAGGCAGTGCTGGGGCTCAGGTCTCCTGCCCTGTGGCCCTGGAGTCAGTCTAAAGGCCCCACAATGGCCTTTCCTCTCCCCCAGAGGTTTTAAAAATAAAAGTTCCCCAATGATTAGTCAATGAAGTGTTAGCTCTGGGGCTTGGTGCAGGAAGGAGGCTGAAGATACAACTCAAGGTCTGGAGGTTAGGGGAGGACAGTCTCAGGAGAGGAACCTGACTTTATTCAAGTTCGGAGACCCCAGGAAGCAGAAAGCGATGCTGGGGATTGGTGCCTCCCCAGGTTGTCTCTGGACCACATTATCTCAGGGGTGTGTGTGTGTGTGTGCGCGCGCGCGCTCTTGTGTGTACAAGGTTCTTATTTTAGCTGAATCCATATCAATCCTATCTATCGTCAATGTATAGTTTCTTTATCTCTAATCTACTTTACTTCACAAAGAGTTTGATGCAGCACTAAGAAACATTTCTAATTCAAAAGAATAAAGAAAAATGTATAAGTTTCTACAGTACACATGAACTTTTGAAATATTTAAATCAGGCCTTCTGACACTTTGGGAAATGCAGGAATTGTGAGCAAGTCACCGCACCATCCCGAGCCTCAGTGTCCACATCTGGAACGTGGGAGAATAGTTCCTGCCTGATGGTTGTGATCTGGGGATTAAAGGATGTAGAGTTTGCAAAGAACCTGGCCTGGCACCAGGCATGTGGACGATGCCCCAGCTGAGGGCAAGGGTTCACGGAGAAGGTTTTTGCAGTTCCTGCTTGAGTTGTGCTGGAAATGAGCCATCCAGACAGGCTTCCTGGAGGAGGTGTGGCTTTCCATGGTGTTCTAAGATAGAGTCCAGGTGGGAAGCAGTGGTAGCAGGTCAAGAGGAGGTACCAGGGGCAGTAGATTCCTGGAGGTGGGTCCTCTGGGGAGCTCAAGGAGTTGCTGAGAGAGCCCTGAGGATGAGACAGAGGGAGGTGATGTGGGTATAGTAGGATGGACTTCCTGGGATTGTCCAAAACCAAGGAGCTGGATGGAGGGGAGAGGAGAGGAAGGGAGCCTATGATCTTACAGCAAGACACATGGGTGACCCACTTCCACAGATGGGAAGACGGAGGCCCACAGAGGGCTCTGGGGCAGCCCTTTGCCCTGGTTACACGTAATGAAGGAGAGCACAGAGATGGTCACACTGCCCTGAGCGGTGTAGCTTGTGGTGAGTTGGGCTTTCCTGCAAGCACAGAGTGAGAGTCAAAGTCATTCAGTCATGTCCGGCTCTTTCCGAATCCATGGACTATACAGTCCATGGACTTCTCCAGGCCAGAATACTGCAGTGGGTAGCCCTTCCCTTCTCCAGGGGATCTTCCCAACCCAGAGATTGAACCCAGGTCTCCCACATTGCGGGCAGATTCTTTACCAGCTGAGCCACCAGGGAAGCCCACAAGAACAAACTGAAATTTAAAAAACCGATCATCACTCAGTCATTAAAAGGAACGAATTCAGATCTGTTCTAGTGAGCTGGATAAACCTAGAGCTCATTATACAGATTGGAGTAAGTCAGAAAGAAAAAAAGCAAATGCCATATGTCGACATTCTAGGAATCAGCGAACTGAAATGGACTGGAATGGGTGAATTTAACTCAGATGACCATTATATCTACTACTGTGGGCAGGAATCCCTCAGAAGAAATGGAGTAGCCATCATGGTCAACAAAAGAGTCCGAAATGCAGTACTTGGATGCAATCTCAAAAACGACAGAATGATCTCTGTTCATTTCCAAGGCAAACAATTTAATATCACAGTAATCCAAGTCTATGCCCCAACCAGTAACACTGAAGAAGCTGAAGTTGAATGGTTCTATGAAGACCTACAAGACCTTTTAGAACTAACACCCAAAAAAAGATGTCCTTTTCATTATAGGGGACTGGAATGCAAAAGTAGGACGTCAAGAAACACCTGGAGTAACAGGCAAATTTGGCCTTGGAATACAGAATGAAGCAGGGCAAAGACTAATAGAGTTTTGCCAAGAAACTGCACTGGTCATAACAAACACCCTCTTCCAACAACACAAGAGAAGACTCTATACATGGACGTCACCAGATGGTTAACACCGAAATCACATTGATTATATTCTTTGCAGCCAAAGATGGAGAAGCTCTATACAGTCAGCAAAAACAAGACCAGGAGCCGACTGTGGCTCAGACCATGAACTCCTTATTGCCAAATGCAGACTTAAATTGAAGAAAGTAGGGAAAACCACTAGACCATTCAGGTATGACCTAAATCAAATCCCTTATGATTATACAGTGGAAGTGAGAAATAGATTTAAGGGCCTAGATCTGATAGAGTGCCTGATGAACTATGGAATGAAGTTCGTGACACTGTACAGGAGACAGGGATCAAGACCATCCCCATGGAAAAGAAATGCAAAAAAGCAAAATGGCTGTCTGGGGAGGCCTTACAAAGAGCTGTGAAAAGAAGAGAAGCGAAAAGCAAAGGAGAAAAGGAAAGCTATAAACATCTGAATGCAGAGTTCCAAAGAATAGCAAGAAGAGATAAGAAAGCCTTCTTCAGCGATCAGTGCAAAGAAATAGAGGAAAACAACAGAATGGGAAAGACTAGAGATCTCTTCAAGAAAATCAGAGATACCAAAGGAATATTTCATGCAAAGATGGGCTCGATAAAGGACAGAAATGGTATGGACCTAACAGATGCAGAAGATATTAAGAAGAGATAGCAAGAATACACAGAAGAACTGCACAAAAAAGATCTTCACGACCCAGATAATCATGATGGTGTGATCACTGACCTAGAGCCAGACATCCTGGAATGTGAAGCCAAGTGGGCCTTAGAAAGCATCACTACGAACAAAGCTAGTGGAGGTGACAGAATTCCAGTTGAGCTATTTCAAATCCTGAAAGACGATGCTATGAAGGTGCTGCACTCAATATGCCAGCAAATTTGGAAAACTCAGCAGTGGCCACAGGACTGGAAAAGGTCAGTTTTCATTCCAATCCCAAAGAAAGGCAATGCCAAAGAATGCTCAAACTACCACACAATTGTACTTATCTCACACGCTAGTAAAGTAATGCTTAAAATTCTCCAAGCCAGGCTTCAGCAATACGTGAACCGTGAACTTCCTGAGGTTCAAGCTGGTTTTAGAAAAGGCAGAGGAACCAGAGATCAAATTGCCAACAACCGCTGGATCATGGAAAAAGCAAGAGAGTTCCAGAAAAACATCTATTTCTGCTTTAGTGACTATGCCAAAGCCTTTGACTGTGTGGATCACAATCAACTGTGGAAAATTCTGAAAGAGATGGGAATCCCAGACCACCTGATCTGCCTCTTGAGAAATTTGTATGCAGGTCAGGAAGCAACAGTTAGAACTGGACATGGAACAACAGACTGGTTCCAAATAGGAAAAGGAGTACATCAAGGCTGTATATTGTCACCCTGCTTATTTAACTTATATGCAGAGTACATCATGAGAAATGCTGGACTGGAAGAAGCACAAGCTGGAATCAAGATTGCTTGGAGAAATATCAATAACCTGAGATATGCAGATGACACCACCCTTATGGCAGAAAGTGAAGAGAAACTAAAAAGCCTCTTGAGGAAAGTGAAAGAGGAGAGTGAAAAAGTTGCCTTAAAGCTCAACATTCAGAAAACGAAGATCATGGCATCCGGTCCCATCACTTCATGGAAAATAGATGGGGAAACAGTGGAAACAGGGTCAGACTTTATTTTTTTGGGCTCCAAAATCACTGCAGATGGTGACTGCAGCCATGAAATTAAAAGATGCTTACTCCTTGGAAGGAAAGTTATGACCAACCTAGATAGCATATTCAAAAGCAGAGACATTACTTTGCCAACAAAGGTCCGTCTAGTCAAGGCTATGGTTTTTCCTGTGGTCGTGTATGGATGTGAGAGTTGGACTGTGAAGAAGGCTGAGCGCTGAAGAATTGATGCTTTTGAACTGTGGTGTTGGAGAAGACTCTTGAGAGTCCCTTGGACTGCAAGGAGGTCCAACCAGTCCATTCTGAAGGAGATCAGCCCTGGGATTTCTTTGGAAGGAATGATGCTAAAGCTGAAACTCCAGTACTTTGGCCACCTCATGTGAAGAGTTGACTCATTGGAAAAGACTCTGATGCTGGGAGGGATTGGGGGCAGGAGGAAAAGGGGACGACAGAGGATGAGATGGCTGGATGGCATCACTGACTCGATGGACGTGAGTCTGAGTGAACTCCGGGAGTTGGTGATGGACAGGGAGGCCTGGCGTGCTGCGATTCATGGGGTCGCAAAGAGTCGGACACAACTGAGCGACTGATCTGATCTGATCTGATGAAGACATATATATGGAATCTAGGAAAATGGTACTGATGAAGCTGTTTAAAGGGCAGCAGTAGAGAGGCAGACACAGACAACAGACTTGTGGGCACAGGAGGGGAAGGAGAGGGTGGGACCAGCTGAGAGAGTAGCATTGAAACATATTCATGACCACGTGTAAAGCAGATAGCCGGTGGGAACTTGCTCTATGGCACAGAGAGCTCAGTCGTGCTCTGTGACAACCTAGAGGGATGGGAGGTGGGTGGGAGGTTCAGGAGAGAGGGGATCAACATATGCCTATGACTGACCCAGGCTGATGTGTGGCAGAAGCCAACACAACATTGTAAAGCAGTTTTCCTCCAATAAAAAATAAATGAATTAAAAGATAATACAGCAATAAAGAAAATCAATCACTAAAAAGCCACCAGGGGCTTCCCTGGTGGCTCAGACGGTAAAGAATTTGTCTGCCATGCAGGAAACCCGGGTTTGATCCCTGGGTCAGGAAGATCCTCTGGAGAAAGGAAATGGCAACCCACTCCAGTATGCTTGCCTGGGAAATCCCATGGACAGAGGAGGCTGGGGGACTACAGCCCATGGGGTCACAGAGAATCGAACACTACTGAAGTGACTAACACTCACAGATTAAAAAAAAACCCAATCATTTTAAAAAGAAGGAACTGCAACTCAGAGAGCTGAAACGGCCAGCTGAGGAGGCAGGCCCAGGACCAGGACGGAGCGATGCTGGAGGTGGTACCCTGGTTTGCATCTCAGGGCGACCTGTGCTCCTTCTCCCAGGCGGAGTAGGGCGCCCCTGCCCAGTGGCCGCCTCCCCGGCCCTCCTGGAGTTTACTGGGTCCTTAATGGGCTTGCAGAGACCTGGCACCTGCTGCCTCTTCTGTTCTAATAAAAGGCGGGTCCTCTGGGGGGTGAACGGGGCGAGGGGGGTTGGCGTGTGGGGGGCTCTGGCTCGTGGCCACTCTGGGCGACGCATTCCTGGCTCCTGACTCACAGGGAGACGTCTTCGTGTCTCCTCAGCACTTATGGACCCTGCAGCTGTGGTCGCATTCCTCCTGCTGGAGCCCCCTTCTCCGTCCCCACCCCCACCCCCAGCAGCCCGAGCTGCAGCTGATGGCACAGACCCATCCTGGGCTGTGGAGACTGAGGCTGCCGAGGGCCCAGCCCTGGTCTCCCAGCTGCGGCCAGGGCAGGGTTGGAGGGCAGCCATCGTCTCACATAGGGGACCCTTAGGACCAGACACTGGAGACGATCTGGGGCCCAGCCCTTGTGCTCAGAAGTCCCAAGTTTAGTACGGGAGACAGACAAGGACCCAGTGCCATCTTGGTCCCTGGGTCAGGGGGGCTGAGTCTGGAGCTTGGAGGTTGGACCCGTGATGCTGAGCAAAGCGCCGGGCCTGCCGGCTTGGGGTGGCAGGGAAAACTGGGGAAGGCTGGGTCCCCGCTTTGGGCCTCGGTTTCATCCTCTGGCCAGTGCTGACCTGAACTGTCTTAACTCCCCAGGTCTGTTGAGTTCTCATAAGCCAGGATTCTAGACTCAATTCCTGCGCCGCGTGGTGGTGGGACCCGGTGCACCCAGGCAGGGGTAGGCGAACTGAGGCCAAGCCTGCCTGTCGCCTGTGTTTGTTAGAACGTGTCACTGGCACACACTCACGTCCGTCTGTTTACAGCTTGTCTGTGGCTGCATCAACAGACTTGAGGAGCTGCGACGATGTCTAGACGTCAACCCCTAAAATATTTTCTATCTGGCCCTTTACAGAAAGAGTTTGCGCTAAGGGATGGATTTCAGGCCTAACCCATTGGCTGGGGCTGGGGAGTGGTCGGCGGGGGTGAGGATGGTGGGGGGGTGGGAGGACGGGAGGTGGGAAGTGGTGGAAGGACCCCTCATTTTGGGGAGGGGGAGGGGTGGGAAAGGCCTATCTTAAAGGAGGTTCTTTCCAGAGCCCAGGTCCGGCTCTGGAACCCAGATTTCGCCCTGCAGCCTCCGTCCCCCGCCCGCGTGCGGACACGGAAGTCGCAGTGCCTGCCTCGCAGGGCGGTGCAGGGGCCCAGCGTCCCGCGCAGTGAGAGGAGAGAGTCTCGTGCCCAGGCCAGGCAGCCCGAGCCGGGTTATTTATGGGTTTCCGCCCAGAGGGGGGCCGCGGGCCGCAGGCCGTGTCTGACCTGAATTCTTACACTTACAGGAAATTAGAGCCCTTGGAAGCAGGTGCGCTGGTGATCCCAACGCTCGGGTGGCCGAGAGGGTGATGTGGCTGAGGCAGCAGGAGGGGGCGGGGGCTCGAGGGGGCCGAGGGCTGGAGGAGGGGCCAGTCCTGAGCGGACAGGGTTCCTGGCCCGCCTTCCTGCAGTCATGGAGGGGGGAAGATAGAATGTCACGAGCAGGCTCTGGGTTGTCCCTGTGCCGTACTGGTGTCTGCTCAGTTAATCCTCACCACACATCTATGAGGTAGGATGATCACCCCCATTTTACAGATGGGGAAACTGAGGACCCAGGATGTTTCCGTGAGCACGGAACAGGTTTTTGTTAGAGACAGGATTTGAACCCAGAAAGAACTGTATGTAATTCCAATTCTCATGTCCTCTAGTCAAAGCCAGCTGCCCTGGGCCAATGGGAAGATCTTCACGGCAAGTCCAGCAGGCGGTTCCTTGCTGAGCTGGTCCTGGGGTGTAGAGCATCCTGGAGCTCGCTGTGGGGCAGGAGCCTGGGAGCGAAGGAGGGAGGCGGTTGCCCTGAGGCCAGGGGTGGGTGGTGCCCAGCTTGCTGCCCACCTGAAGTGAGCACGAGTGGGCAGGAGGAGAGGTCATCTGTCCCCGAGTGTGATGCTGCCTTTGACTCATGACCAAGTGGGGGTGTGGATGTGTGTGCAACAGCGTGAATGGGAGAGAAAGCGGGAGTGACTGTTGGGTGGAACCTCTGGGTGTTTGTAGGGGCAGGTTTGGGCATGGAGAGGTGAAAAATGAATTCAATTTTGGGGACCTCCTTTATGACACAGAATGCAAAGGGTCTAATACCAAAGGGTCTTCAAAATGAGAAGGAAACCACAACAAAGGACACAAGTTTTGAAGCTGACAAACACCAGGAATAGGACCAGATCCAGAAAAATGTTACAGTATTTGTATCATTAACTTCCTGGCTCACTTCTGTAGTGCTGATTTTCCTACCGGTAGTTCTTGGCTTCAACATCATGTGAGTGAATACGTTGCTAGGCCCTTTCAGAGCCTGGGAAGAAGCCTGCAGTGTAAGCCTGGGGCTGTGTGAGTTTGTGTGGGTGACTAGGGGGGGTGTGTGTGTTTGTGTAAGGATGTGACCAACAGAGTGAGAGATGGAGAGTAAGGCTTTCATAGCAGACTGGCTCCATGAATGTTTGTTGGCTGAAATAAAAGAGAGTGTCACACGTGTGTGTAAAAGTGTGTGCAGGACGCATGCATGTGTTTAAGAATGTGTGCACACACATGTGAATGCATGAGTGTGCAGTCGTGTCTGAGAGGACAGAATGGTGTGTGAGTCTGTGTGAGTTTCCTTGGGTGTCTTTTCTCTGGCACTCCAGTTTTGGGGAGCCTATCCCTGTCTGAACCTTCAACCCCTCCCATCCCCTACCCAGAGGCAGATGGGCACAGACACGCCGTGGCATTCAGTCCAGGCCTTGCGGGGACAGACTTGGTGTTCGGAATTCACAACTCCTTCTCTGCCCCGCCTCCCTTCCTCCCACCGATGAAATGTTGGTAATTCAATCCAGGGAGAAGTTCAGTGTCCCAGGGAGAGGCTGGCACAAGCCTTCCAGACTGTGTGCGTGTGTGCAAAAGTGAGTTCAACAGTGTCCAAGCCCCCCAAAGAGCTTGCCATTTATACCCTTTCTTGTATAAATGGAGAAACTGAGGCTTGGAGGTAGAGAAGGGATGTGTCTGATTAAATTATGAGAGCAGGTTGGGGCCAGAACTCAGATCTCCCAGGTTTGTTGTTGTTGTTAAGTCACTAAGTTGTGTCCGACTGTTTGCAACCCATGGACTGTAGCACGCCAGGCTTCCCTGTCCTTCCCTATCTCCAAGAACTTGCTCAAATTCATGTCCATTGAGTCAGTGGTGTCATCCAACCATCTCATCCTCTGTTGTCCCCTTCTCCTCCTGCCTTCAATCTTTCCTGGCATCAGGGTCTTTTCCAATGAGTCAGTTCTTTGCATCAGGTGGCCAAAGTATTGGAGCTTCAGCTCCAACATCAGTCCTTCCCATGTTATTCAGATGCGATTTTCTTTAGATTGACTGGTTTGATCTCTTTGCAGTCCAAGGGACTCTCAAGAGTCTTCTCCAGCACCACAGTTCGAAAGGATCAATTCTTCGGTGCTCAGCCTCCTTTGTGGTCCAACTCTCACATCCGTACATGACCACTGGAAAAACCATAGCCTTGACTAGATGGACCTTTGTCGGCAAAGTGATGTCTCTGCTTTTCTGATTCCAATTCCGCTAACAATTGTTAAGTGCTTGCTGTTGGTCAGGTATTGGGTCAGGTGAAGGGGTGGAGGGTGGTTGGATGGATAGAACCATCTCTGACCTGGAGATGCTTCTAGAAAAGCAGTAGAATACCTGAGGGCATCCTGGGAAGGGGCAGGGATTTGCGTGTATGGTGAGTGGGGGGAACAGCAATGAGAAACAGATGGAGCCACATCGTAGGGGTCCATGGTGCCAGGCTGGGGAGGGTGCTGTGCTCCTGAGGGAGCAAGTTAGAGGGCTTGGGCCTGGTCAGGTGGGGCAGGTGCGGATTTGTGTTTCAGAAGGAGAACCTGGCTTCTGGGGGGTGGTGGTAGTGACCACCACGGAGGCTTGCGCCCCAGCTGGGCAGGAGGAGTGGGTCTGATGGGGGTGGGGAGACAGGGTTGCCAGGCAGAGGTGACCCCAACTCTGGCCTTTCTCACCATTCACCCCTGTTCCCCATCACCTTTCTGCTAACAAACAGGTCTTAGCCCGACCATATCCAAGAAAGGCCCTCCACTTGAGCTTGGAGGAGGAGAGGTGATGGTCGGCTGGGGTGACCTCAGATAGCTTCCTTCCGTGTGGTCGGGAGATGAGTGCCTCAGAGCAGACCTGAAAGGGGAGCAGATCTGGGCTGAGGCCAAGCAGGAAGATTCTGGAGAGCCAGGCTGATGCCTAAGTTCAAATGCTGATCCATGTGGATTTGATGCTTAACCTTTTAGGGCCCCAGATTCCTCCTGAATGGAAGACAAAGTGAACTCGAGCTCAGGTGCCCAGCATAGTGAGACTCCACGCGTCTTGGCTGTTCTTCTAATTATAGAAATCACATCCACCGGGACCTCCCTGGTGGTGCAGTGGCTAAGATTCCGCACTTCCAAAGCAGGCTCGATCCCTGGTCAGGGAATTAGATCCCACCTGTCACAGCTAAGAGGTCGCACACCGAAACTAAAGCTCCTACGTGCCGCAACTGAGACCCGGCACAGCCAAATACATAAATAAATATAAAAAGAAAAAAAAAAAAAGGAGGGAGAAGTCACATCCAAGACAGAGCAATTTCTTCTCACCCTTGCAGCCTAGGAGGGCTTCACGCAGAAGGCTAGCCATGGGGCGAGACTGGGGCTTGGATCCCTGTTTTGTCCCTTGGCCTGTGTGTCCTGGGCGAGTCATGGACTCTTTCCGAGTCTTGGTTCCTTTCCTGTGAGGAAGGAGAGCCACAGTCAACCGGTCCTGAGACTTTCCTATCCTTCTAGCCAGAGCCCAGTGCATCAGGCCTTCTTCCATCCTCACAGCCACCCCGAGGAAGTCGGGGGCGACTTCACATAAAGAAATGGAGATTCAGGAGGCCTCCCTGCGAGTTCTTGCCTGAGCTCACACAGTGTGGAAGGCGGATCCAGGGCTGACTCAGATGATCTTCACCATCAGGTGTAGTCCCGTTCATAGTTATTCAGTTGCTGTCGTGTCTGACTCTCTACGTCGACTGAGGCACGCCAGGCTTCCCTGTCCTTCACCATCTCCCTGAGCTTGCTCAAACTCGTGTCCATCGAGTCGGCAATGCCATCCAACCATCTCATCCCACACATACTTGGTGTGAGTAAATAGCTGTCATTGTCCACGAACAGTGATTATATCAGATGGGTCTTCCCAGAGGAACAGGGTTCCCCAGGGAGCAGAGGGGAGAAGGGAAACCTGGACAGGGCAGGCAGGGCTGAGCAAAAGCAGGGAGAGGGAAGGGTCTTCTTTCCGCCTGCACTTAAAAAAATTATTTATTTTAATTGGAGATGAATTACTTTACAGTATTGTAGTGGTTTCTGCCATACATTGACATGAATCAGCCATGGGTGTACATGTGTCCCCCATCCTGAACCCTCCTCCTACCTCCCTCCCCATCCCATCCCTCAGCGTAGTCCCAGTGCACTGGCTTTGAGTGCCCTGTCTCATGCATCGAACTTGGACTGGTCATCTATTTCACAAATGGTAATATATATGTTTCAATGCTATTCTCTCAAATCATCCCACCCTCACCTTCTCCCACAGAATCCAAAAGTCTGTTCTTTATATCTGTGCCTCTTTCGCGGTCTCGCATATAGGGTCATCGTTACCATCTTTCTAAATTCCATATGTATGCGTTAATATACTGTATTGGTGTTTTTCCTTCTGACTTACTTCACTCTGCATAATAGGGCTCCAGGACTTTTTATCTGCTGCAAGGGAAGGGCTTGGAGCCCTTCCCTATCCCCCACTACATGTGACCAGGGGTCTTGGGGAGACCCCTGAACTTTGAGCCAAGGTTAAGGAGGAATTTCATAGCCATAGTAGGCCGTGGTTGAGCTCTACCCTGCAGAAGGAGAAACCCTGGGTCTGAGAGCCTCCCCCCTGCCACCGACTCTGTCTGTGTCCTCCTCCTTTCCTGGTTGGGTCCTGCCAATGGCAGGGTAGGGGCAAAAGCTGGCTCCACTCTGCCGAGTGCTCTGGGCTGGCCACCATCCTCTGCAGCTCTGTCTGAAGCCCACCGTCTAAAGCCCACTCCCTCCCATCTCTTTGCCCTTTGGGGGGCAGTGCTGATGGCTCCCCACTGTTGCCAGTCCCTGGGTGCGGCAGCATCCCTTGGTCAGCTTCCTCGAACCACACCCTCTCCTCCCAAAGTCCCTTTTCTGGGCGTCTCTCTCCTGCTGGGGTCCTGCTGCGTGTCTCCCCGGCTGTCCTGCCCTTCCCTCTCTCTTCTGACTTGGGCTCCTGCCCTCTGCTTAGCTGGGTTGAGGAATGTCACTTTCAAGTCCACAGTGGGGGCCTGGGGCTCGCAGGAGGGGAGCCTCAGAGTCATTTCAACAAACACCAAACTCAACAGCCTCAACTTTAAATAAATAAGATCTGACTGGAGGGCAGCTGCTCGCCCCGGGAGCTTTGGGGAGACCCTTGCTCCTGTCCCCCCAAGTCTGGTCTAGTCACATGGTCAGCTTGCCCCGGTTCTGGTGTTCACAACTCCCTGGGATCTTCTGGCCCCATCCTGTGCTTTGGCCCCGCTGAGAGGCTGATTCCCAGCCTCCCTCTGCCCACCCACTGCAGCGGGACTGGAAGCATGGGAGACTGTGTAGCTTCTCCCAGGGCCGCTTCCGAGATGTTCCTTCCTGTCGTCGGGAGGTTCTCACATCCTGCCATATCCTCTCCCGCTTTGCATCCATTTCTCCTCGTTTGGTCCATTTGCAACTTTCCTCGTAGTGAACCCCAGCCACCTCCAACCACTTGTAAGGGGAAGGAACACGCTGGCTGCTATGAAACGATTGCAGAGATTCAGGGCAGAGGCAGGGGGACCGGCCAGGATAGTCCAGGCAGGCGAGGATGGGGGCCCGGACCAGGGAGGCAGCAGGGCAGATGGTGAGAACCAGGAATTTCAGCCACCAGACCCCCTACGGTGAACATCATACAATGCTTCAGCCAAACTAAAGCTCTTGAATTTGTTGTTGGTCAGTCACTCCGTCATGTCTGACCCTTAGCAACTCTGTGGACTGCGGCACACCAGCCTTCCCTGTCCTCCACTATCTCCTGGAGTTTGCCCACATTCATGTCTGTTGAGTCACTGATCTTGAATTTAGGTTCTGAAAATTTGCATCTGGCCCCTGCGAGGAGGCCCCCCTCCCCATTATTCCCTTGGGATGGGTGGGCCAACGAAAGCCAGGAGAGGGCTATGCCGTTTGGTGTGTATTTTCTGATTTCTAAAAACTCTGTGCAGGTCACGTGCTCAATGGTCCCGTCCTGGTGCTTCTAGCCCCTTAGAGTGTCGCAGGTCACTGTGTGAGAGGTTTCTCCCCCTACCCCATTCTGCCCCCACCAAAAAAAAAAAAAAAAACTTGCTCCTTGTTTGCCTTCTTCCCTGCAGGATCTTGAGAGCTGGGACAGGTGCCTGGCACAGAGTCAGTAATAAATGAACACCTGTCCCATCTCAGGCACACATTATCTCATTGAAATGCCCATCCACCCCAAGAGCTCGCAGTGTTCTTAGCCCCGTGTACCCAAGAGGACACAGAGGCGTGAGGACCTGTGCTCAGAGTCACCGTGCTGGGAGGTGGCAGAGCTGGCATCTGAACCCAGGCTTGCCTGACTCCCAGCCCTGCCCCTGCCCTCTCTCTCCCCCGCTCTTCCTCCTTCCCCTTCCTGCCTGGCCCCCCTCCCTCCAAGCTGGGCTGAGCCAGATTCAGACTGGGGTTCCAAAGACTTTCCTCCTTCTCAGTCCAGAGATAAATATTTGTTTCTCCTAGTGTAAATACCCCTCCGTGTTTAATGAGGCAACCCCAGGCCCATTTCCTGACACAGCTCAGTGCCTGGAAGTCTCTTTCACTCTGGGAGGAATGGGCTTAGAGTGAAAGCCGCTAACAGGGGACTAGGGATCTCTCAGGAGTTCCTCCCATTGACCGACAAGGAAGCGGCTGCTCAGAGAGGGGATCTGACCTGTCCAAGGTCACACAGCCAGGATTCCAACCTGCACAGCTCAGCTCTGTTGTCTGGGCTCTGCCGTCTCTGAGCGGTAGCTTGGCACCACTCCTGGGCACTTCCCTGGTGCTCCAGCCGCTGCACCCTGGCCTATGACCCGAGGCCGGTGCTCGTGGGGACGGCCCTGTCCCTCCTTCGGCATCTCCGGTCAACATGGCACTCACGGCCCCCTGGGCACGGACCGCCTCCTGCCATCCCCACTTAAAGTGATACTTTAATAAATTATGCTTTTATGTTATTACACGTGGAGCTATAAAAGCAGAGAGTGTGCAGTGGGGCTGAGGTAAGGCGTCCGAGACTTTGCAATTTCCTGGACTGGCCCGGCGGTGCTGCGCGCCGTGAAGTTCTCATTAATGTGCACAGGTGACGCCATGGGGGCATAGGCAGGCCAGGTATGCTCCCGTGGCAGCACGGACCTCGCTTGGCCCTGGCTGGGCCGGACTGGCAACGCCGGAGGGCTCACTCTGACGACGATTAGATGTAACCTCACTCTAGGGGCTCAAGATCAGCTCTGGATTCCCGAAGTGAGTGATGAGGGGCGCGCTGAGTCCATGTGGAAGGAAAACCTGGAGCCAAGCACGCGGCTCGTGCCAGACCCCCGGCCCGGCGTTGGACACGCATTACCTCATTTCACCCTCCATGAGCCGTGAGCTCAGTGTTACGGGCCTTCCTGGGCAGGCGAGGAAAGTGGGGCTCTGCTGAAAGGGGGACAGTGCCAGGCCTGCGCCCAGGCAGCCTGACCCTAGAGCCCGTGTTCAGTGCTGTGCGTTCCTCATTTTGGGGGTTGGCCAAGAAGTTCGTTCGAGTCTTCTGTACTGTATTATGGAAAACCCAAACAAACCTTTTGGCCGACCCAATATTTCTCTCCCTTTCATCTCCTCTCCTGTCCCACAGAGAATAAAAGAACCTTAGAATTTGATGCCACATCTGTGCCCATGTTGTTTCCGGGCTGGCCTGCCCTTCCCTCCCTACCACTGGGCTCAGGAATTCAGGCCTCCAGCTTCCGAACCCCCAGCTCGCCTTTCTCTCCTCCCATCCTCTGTCCATTGACCAACATGAAATGTGAATCCCTGGCCCCAGCTTGTCAGAGGTGTGTCAGCCTTTCCATCTGTGAAATGGGGCTAAGGAGCCCATGGAACACAGAGGGAAGTGGTGGTTTAGTCACTAAGTCATGTCTGACTCTTGCTATCCCATGGACAGGCTCCACTGTCTAGGATTTCCCAGGCAAGGATACTGGAGTGGGTTGCCATTTCCTTCTCCAGGGGATCTTCCCGACCCAGGGATCGAACCCAGGTCTCCTGCATTGCAGGCAGATTCTTTACCGTCTGAGCCACCATGGAAGCCCAAGAATACTGGAGTGGGTTGCCATTTCCTTCTCCAGGGGATCTTCCTGACCCAGGGATTGAACCCAGGTCTCCTGCATTAGATGCAGATTCTTAACCTGACTGAGCTACGAGGAAATCCAGTCTTTATTGAATTTGTGACAATGTTGCCACTGTTTTATATTTTGGGTTTGGGGCATGTGAGAATCTTAGCTCCCCAACCAGGGATAGCAACCCACTGAAGCTTATGTGATCTTCCAGTCGTTCCAGAAGCTTCTAGAATGAGAATGGCAACAAGAAGGCAGGCATGCTGGATGGGTAACTGGATAACCCGTGTGTATTCTGTAAAGTGGGTCCAGGAGTCTGCGTGGGGGTCAAATGAGAACAGCTCTGCCTTCGAGTGTGCAGGCCCAGTCGAGGCCAGACTTCCCCAGCTCTTCTGGGAAATCATTCCAGAAGCAAATATGAAATAAACACTTGGGGTCCAAACACCCTACAGTTCTGGGCGAGCGACTCTCCTCTCCAGCCGCCGGCTTCCACGCCAGCCCCAAGTGCAAACAAGAGGCAGCAGGGTGGCTGGGGCCTCTCTCAGAGTTAGCTGAGGGCTAGAGCCCAGCAGATGTCCCCTCTCCGGACTCGGTGACTCACTTGCCTCCCTGGTGGAGAAGGGATCCAGCCGGGCCTGAGGCATCCTGGCTGATGGACAATGAGACGTGGGGCAGAGGTCGGCGTAAACACTCGCAGTCAAGGCAGGAGGTCGAGAGGAGGGGTAAGGATGGGAAGGCGGACAGAATATTTCCCTTAGGCAGAAGGAAGAGTTCTCAAAGGCCCAAGGGCCAGAGGAACTTCTGAAGAGACGGGGCGGGTCTGGGCCCTGAGGTGCAAGTGAGACCCCGAGGACCCCCTGAAGGCTGGAGAACTCCAGCTAGCATCAGGAGGATCCCAGGGAGGATGCCAGTTCAGGTCCCTCAGCAAAGGGCCCGCCTGGAGAGATGGGCAAACATCCCCTGTAAAGGACCACAGAGAAAATATTTTAGACTTTCCAGGCCATGTGGTCCTGGTTCCCACTACTCAGCTCTGCCCCTGTGGCGTAAAAGCGGCCACAGACAGCTCGAAAAGGCTTCCCAGTTGGTGCTAGCGGCACGGAACCCGCCTGCCAAGGCAGCAGACAGAGGAGACGCTGGATTGATCCCTGGGTTGGGAAGACCCCCTGGAGGAAGGCATGGCCAACCACTCCAGTGTTCCTGCCCGGAGAATCCCATGGACAGAGGAGCCCGGCAGGCTGCAGTCCATCGGGCCACAAAGAGGCAGACACAACTGAAGCGACTTAGCATGCAGCTCTGCCAATGAAGCTTTATTTTTTAAACATTTAATCGTTTATTTATTTTTGGCTAAACCTCATGGCATGAGGGGCTTCCCTGGTGACTCAGATGGTAAAGAATCTGCTTGTAATGCAGGAGACCTGGGTTCGATCCCTGGGTCAGGAAGATCCCCTGGAGAAGGGAATGGCAACCCACTTCAGTATTCTTGTCTGGCGAATCCCCACAGAGAGAGGAGCCTGGTGGGCTGCAGTCCATGGGGTCGCAAAGAGTCGGATACGACTGAGCAAGTAACACTTTCATGACACGAGCCATCTTTTTTCTTAGTTGCAGCATGGGAGACCTAGTTCCTTGACCAGGGATAACCCAGGTCCCCCACATTGGGAGCATGGAGTCCTAACCACTGGACCACCAGGGAAGTCCCAGAAAACTTGATTTACAAAGACAAGCCGTGGGTCAACCTCTTGGAGCCTATGGTTTTGGGGCCTGTGGGTGGGGGTTGGGCTTGTGGATTGGAGGCCTCTGACTTGCTCACATGCACTTGACCCTCGGGAGGTGCCCCTCCAGCTGGCTGGTCTGTTCTGTCATTTCCTCTCCTTCTCCCTTCCCATCTATTCACTCACTCCTCTATTTGACCACTGACTTCATTGTTTCAATGAATCTCTGATTCATGTTCTAGCTCACTGACTTACTTGCTCACTAACTGGCTCACTTAAGAATTCATCCAGTCACTTTTTCACCAATTTATCTATTCTTCTATTGGAAATTCAGGGTTCGAAGAATTCTAACATGGACATGCTACAGGAGTGGAGATTGTTCTTCCAGGAGAGAGTCTGGAAAAATGTTAGAGACTGGTTATTATCTTTTAGGCTCTGTCAAGTTGATATGGCTTCGGGTCCCATCACTTCGTGGCAAATAGATGGGGAAACAGTGACAGACTTTATTTTTTGGGGCTCCAAAATCATTGCAGATGCTGACTGCAGCCATGAAATTGAAAGACACTTGCCTTTAGAAGAGAAGCTATGACCAGCCTAGACAGCATATTGAAGAAGGCAATGGCACCCCACTCCAGTACTCTTGCCTGGAAAATCCCATGGACGGAGGAGCCTGGTAGGCTGTAGTTCATGCGGTCGCTAGGAGTCCGACACGACTGAGCAACTTCACTTTCACCTTTCATTTTCATGCACTGGAGAAGGAAATGGCAACCCACTCCAGTGTTCTTGCCTGGAGAATCCCAGGGACAGGGGAGCCTGGTGGGCTGCCATCTATGGGGTCGCACAGAGTTGGACACGACTGAAGCGACTTAGCAGCAGGAGCAGCAGCAGCAGACAGCATATTAAAAAGCAGAGACATTACTTTGCCAACAAAGGTCTATCTAGTTAAAGCTATGGTTTTTCTAGTAGTCATGTATGGATGTGAGAGTTGGAGAATAAAGAAAGCTGAGCGCCAAAGAATTGATGCTTTTGAACTGTGGTGTTGGTGAAGACTCTTGAGAGTCCCTTGGACTATAGGGAAATCCAACCAGTCCATCCTAAAGGAGATCAGTCCTGAATATTCATTGGAAGGACTTATGCTGAAGCTGAAACTCCGATACTTCGGCCACCATGTGAAGAACTGACTCATTGGAAAAGACCCTGATGCTGGGAAAGAGTGAAGGTGGGAGGAGAAGGGATCGACAGAGGATGAGATGGTTGGATGGCATCAGCGACTCAGTGGACATGAGCTTGAGTAAGCTCCGGGAGTTGGTGATGGACAGGGAGGCCTCGTGTACTGCAGTGCATGGGGTTGCAAAGAGTTGGACACGACTGAGCGACTGAACTGAACTGAAGTTGTATGAATAAGATTCTGAGTAATTATTCCTTTATTAATTAAGTCCTGAATTGTTTCTGAACACAAAGCCTCCTTTATTTGGGTTCTGTACTTGGAAAGACATCATCCTTGTCCTCCAGGATCCCGTGTTCCAGCCTAGACACCAACTTCAAATGGATGGGTTATTTCAGGTGGGGAGGACAACACGGCAAAGACCAAGAGGTGAGACAGAAACAAGTACGTTTCCGGAGATGCAAGTTCAGTCCATCTGGGTTGGAGCATAACGTGTGTGTGTGTGCTCATGTGTGCCCCTCTCTGGGCCTCCGTTTCCTCATTCCTGTTATGGTTCTGGCCTCACAGGGCTGTCACAAAGATGACAGAACACTTGATTCAGTGCTTGGGCTCAGCACTTGCTGGTTACAATCAAGGGCTAATAAATATTGTGTGCGTGCGTGCTCAGTCACATCCGGCTCTTTGTGACCCCATAGACTGTAGCCCTTCAGGTTCCCCTGTCCATGGGATTTCCCAGGCAAGAATTCTGAAGTGGGTTGCCATTTCCTTCTCCAGGGGATCTTCCCCACCCAGGGACTGAACCTGTGTCTCCCGCATTGGCAGGAGGATTCTTTACCACTGAGTCATTTGGGAAGCCCATTCATTAATAATTGCTAGTTGTAATAATTGTGTTGGAGAAGACTCTTGAGAGTCCCTTGGACTGCAAGGAGATCCAACCAGTCCATTCTGAAGGAGATCAGCCCTGGGATTTCTTTGGAAGGAATGATGCTAAAGCTGAAACTGCAGTACTTTGGCCACCTCATGTGAAGAGTTGACTCATTGGAAAAGACTCTGATGCTGGGAGGGACTGGGGGCAGGAGGAGAAGGGGACGACAGAGGATGAGATGGCTGGACGGCATCACTGACTCGATGGATGTGAGTCTGAGTGAACTCTGGGAGTTGGTGATGGACAGGGAGGACTGGTGTGCTGCGATTCATGGGGTCGCAAAGAGTCGGACACGACTGAGAGACTGAACTGAACTGAACTGAATAATTGTCAGGTGAATACAAAAATGAACCAATAGATGAAGATAATGCTGGTGGCCTGGCAGGTTGGACTGCGGGGAGAGGTTGGAGTCAGGGACCAGTTAGGGCTGTTGTAAACTCAGCCAAAATATAAGAGGAAAATAGTAGGGTTAGCGGCTAGCGCCTGCTGGCCACTTATGAGCTGTGCTGTTTGGAGCCGTGTCCTCCCCTCTGTGAACGTCAGGGTTTTCTTCTATGAACTGTGGGTAACAGTGGGCCCACCTCTCAGGTTGCCATGTGAATTAAGTGAGAATGCACGCTGAGGGCTTGAATTAATAAACTGTCACTAACTGTTTGAGAATTAAAACTATCTCCCAGGGTGCTGTGGGTCTTGCACAGCTGGATCGTTACCACCAGCGCGTTGGTGCCCATTTGGCAGCAGAGCTGACCAAGGCTCAGAGAAGAGGGGTGCTGAGGTCTGGTTCACACAGCTGCCTGGGCCCAGGCAAGAGGAGGGATGCGTGGGTTAGAGACGCCTAAGGATGAAACACTGACCGCCCCGCCCCCGCCACTCCTGCCTGTCTCCTGTCTCAACCCTCATTCCTGGCAAGTTTCACGTCCCTTCCGCCACTCCGGGGAGTATCTGTTCCCACGCTCTCTGGCCTGCCCCTCCTACCTCACTGGGCTCCTGGTGCCCTGAGTCTGGAAATTTCCCGGGCCTGGGAGAGATAAGGGGTGCACTGCCCAGCCGTTTTGATCACAGACCAGATGCTTCTGCCGGCCCAGCGGTGGGAGAAGCGGCTGCAGCAATAGGGGGCAGGCCCAGGGAGGAACGGGGGGAGGCCTGGTATCAGTCACCTGAGGGGCCACCTCCCGCTGACACCATAGCAACAAGCGCCCATCCCTGCAAACAGGAAGCTGCTCCCGCATGGATAGTGGGATGGGCAGGCGTTCCGGAGACCCAGCTCCTTTCATCTTCCAGAGGAAGTGGTCTAGGGGATGGGGCCTGGTTTGGGTCACCAGCCGTCAGTCTTCCCAATGAGTGTAGGGGGTGGGGCACAGGAATGATCCCCCCAAAAATGCAGTTGCCTGAGTCCTTACTGAGGATGGATAGTGAAAAAAAAAACTCATGCCCACAGATCAAAGGAACCGAGCAGACGTCTTTCGTAGCAGGCTTTCAACCTGGCTGCTCTGGGGCTTTGGTCTCCTGCTGAACAGGAGGGTGGTGGCACTGGGTCCAGGCAGCCAGTCAGACCAGGTGCTGAGGGCTTCACGACACCCTGCTGAGGGGGCCATGAGGGCAAATTGCAGTGGGGTCTTCGCTCTTGGCTGGGTAACCTCGGGTGAGTTCCCATTTGCTTATCGGTAAAATGGGAGGGCATGGCAACCCGCTCCAGTATTCTTGCCTGGAGAATCCCGTGGACAGAGGAGCCTGAGGGTGGCAGGGTTACAGTCCATAGGTCGCAAAGAGTCAGGCATGACTGAAGTGACTTAGCACAAAATGGGGAATACAGACGCTTCTTCACAGGGCTGGCGTGAGGGGCCAATGAGATAGTCCAGGGAACATGTGTAGGTCCAGAGAAAGACACTATTAGGGTTAGTGTCCGGCCCTCTGGAGCCCCAGTCCTGGAAACACTACCTTCCTCCCGTCCTACCTCCAGTAGCCATGCTGGGGATGGGGGGCTGGCAGGCTGGAGGGACTGCCCCCCTGCCAGGGGCCAGGCCCTGGGCTGGCCACGTCCCCTGCTGTTGCTCACTTCATCCTTCCATCAGTCCTGAAAGTCAGGGACATGATGCCCATTTTACAGACCGGGAAACTGAGGCTTCAGTTCCAAAGAGTGAGGGGGCTTTGCCCTCTGAGTTCTCGCCTTGACATGACTCCTCCGTGAGTCCTCAGAGTCCAGGATGGAGGTTCAGCACAGCTGCCATGGAACATGTGGGGACTCAGTGAGATCACATCAGTCACGTGGTGGCCCCGTTGGTTGGGAGCAGCCAGGGCAGGAGGAACGTCCCTGGGACCATCCGCGACCTTGAGTCAGTTCTGTTCCAGCTTTCTCTATTGGCCACACCATCTTGACATGTGCTGTGCTTAGTGGCTCAGTTGTGTCCAACTCTTTTCAACCCGTTGGACCATAGCCCACCAGGCTCCTCTGTCCATGGCATTCTCCAGAAAAGAATACTGGACTGGGTAGCCTATCCCTTCTCCAGGGGATCTGCCCGACCCAGAGATCGAACCCGTGTCTCCTGCATTGGCGGGCGGATTCTTTATCATCTGAGCCACCAGTAAAGCCCTCTTAGACCATCTGAAGTGGGAGCAAACCACGGGGCCACACCATTGTTACTAAGCCAATTTCTTCCTTCAACGTGGAGCTTCTAGAATGCGCCAGGCTCTCTGCTTAGAGAGTAGGGTCCAGAGAGGAAGAAGATAGGGTTCTGCATGGGAGGAGAACAGATCCTCGTGTGTGTGTGTGTGTGTACACACATGCATGCACACGCAGGGGTGCAGAGAGTATGTCAGAGTCGTGTGGGTGATGAGCGGACAGAAGAGTTGATGACTGCGACGGTGCTGATGGAGCTGGAGCAGTAACGGGGAAGGACAGCGGTGTTTGTGAGGATGGTGGTCTGGGAGACAGTGATGCTGGTCTCAGATGCTGCTGGTGACAGCGGCACTAATGGCCGAGTGAAGCGGTGTGACACGCCCGCCCTCCCTGGCTCCCTTTGGTTTCTCTCTGGCCTCTGCCTCGGCCTTGCGGGCAGCACCTGGCTCACCCCTGACCACGACAGCTCCCTCACGGCAACACCGCCTCTGCCTGGGCCAGGATCACCTGGCAGACCATCTCGGGCTGCATGAGTCCAGGCTCTCAGGAATGGCCAACCAGAGAGGGTGGGGGACCGGCTGGAGGCCACAAGGGGGACCCAGGACTTCTGGCACCTGGCCCGGCCTCTGCGTGCCCTCCCTTCCCTTTCTCACACCCACAAGCATGTTTTCTGGGGCTGTGCTCTGTGACGGGTGCTGCGGTGAGGGTCTGAAGCGGGTACACACGCATCATCACACTTTCTGCCCTCCAAGACCCCTGTCCAGTTGGGGAGGCAGACTCTGAAACCAACAAGCATAACAGGGAGATGAGTTCAGGCAGAAGGTGGTGGGAGCCCCTGCCAAGAGGTGTTGGGGATTCCTGACTGAGGCCTTGAGGGATGTGGAGGAGTTCGCTGTGGGCCTTGAATGAAACCTACATGATTCCTGATCTCACAGGAGCGTGTAGCTAGTTGAGGAAGTGAGGAGAGGGCCCCGGAGGCAGAAGGCACTGCAGGTTCAAAGGCCTGGAGGTTTGGGAATGTGCAGTGTTTTTAGAGAACTGAGGTGGCAGGTGTGTGCGTGTGTACGTGTGGAGGAGGAAGGGCAGGGACTCTCGGTTGCAAAATAATCAGAGACTGCCCCACCCTGAAGGGGGTCCCTTCTGCCCCTCCTGAGAGTCACAGTACCACCCTTCCCCCAAGATAACCGGAATTGTTTGAAAATGCTCAGCAAGAATTCAGCTCAGCAGGTTATACTGGTCAGGGGAAGAGCTGCAGCTGAGTGGGGAGCTGGGCAGGGGGGCACTGAGTGGGACTTCCTGGGAGAAGGCGAGAGGTCCTGACCTCAGGCCGGGGCCAGCGCCCCTGTGAGCACTGATCCGGGAGCAGATTACAAGGGAGACTGGAGCCAAATCAGCTTTGAAAAAGAGCTGGTGGAGTCTCCCTCCCCGCTCAGTGAGGTCACCTGGAAAAGCTCCTCTCCCTGCCCAGGGAGGGGTGTGGAGCGGGGGTGCAGGGCAGAGTGGAGTGCTGGTGAGGGGCTCTGTGTAAGTGGGCACGTATGCAAGGGTGTGGGTGCGTGTTCTGTAGGTGAGCGTATCTGTGTGTGTGTATGTGTGTGTGTGGCCTTGGGTCTCAGCACCCGCGTGTATGTGTGCACATGTCTGCGTGGTCTGACGCGTCCGTCTCGGTGACGCGTCCATCTCGGTCTATTTCACGTCTGTTTCTCTGCTTGTCCCTTTCCTCCTCTTTCCCTTCCTCTCCCCTTATCCTCAGCACCACCTCTATGTTAACCAGCCTGCCTTCTGCCTTCCAAAATATTTATTGAGGGTCCACCACGAGCCAGGCACTGTTCTAGGCCCCGAGGGTGGACAGCAGATGAACAAAACAGAAGAGATTCCGGATCTCACGGGAGTGCATACCCTCCTGTGACGAGACGGACGTTAAACAAATAAGGAAATCTGTACCGTGTCAGGTGGTGACCGGTGCAAGGGAAAAATTAAACAGGGTGAGGGGCAAGGTGCTGTGAGGCTGGGAGGGTTGTTTCAGATGGTTGGTTCAGGGAGGGCCCCGGGGATAGGATATTTGAGAGAGACTTGGGGGACGAGAGGCAGGAGACGTGTGACTGTCCAGGCTGGGGGCACAGCACGTGCAAAGGCCTTGAGGTGGGAGCGAGCTCGGGGCGTGCTCGGGCCAGCAGAGGCCAGTGTGGCCAGAGGAGGGGGGAGGGGAGTCAGTGAAGCCACAGGGACGTGCAGCGGGGGCTCTGGCTCCTGCTCTGGGGGACAGGGGACCCCTGCAGGACTTTGAGCAGGCTCACTCAGGAGTCAGGGGGAGGGAGGCAAGGGGCCCAGTGAGGAGACTGCGGCAAGAACCCACTGGGAGCAGGAGAGGTGGGAGAAGCCCCACTTTTAGAGATGTTTTTCAGTTCAGTTCAGTCGCTAAGTCATGTCCGACTCTGCAACCCCATGGACTGCAGCACACCAGGCTTCCCTGTCCATCACCAACTCCCGGAGCATGCTCAAACTCATGTCTATTGAGTGGGTGATGCCATCCAACCATCTCATCCTCTCTTGGCCCCTTCTCCTCCCACATTCAATCTTTCCCAGCATCAAGGTCTTTTCTAGTGAGTCAGTTCTTTGCATCAGGTGGCCAAAGTATTGGAGTTTCAGTTTCAGCATCAGTCCTTCCAATGAATATTTACTGAGAATTAAAGATTTACTGAGCATGGCCCTGCCTATTAGAATAAGACCAGTTTCCCCCTCAGTCAGTCTCTCCCATCAGGAAGCTTCCATAAGCCTCTTACCCTTCTCCATCAGAAGGCAGACAGACTGAAAACCACACTCACAGAAAACTAATGAAACTGATCACACAGACCACAGCCTTGTCTAACTCAAGGAAACTATGAGCCATGCCGTGTAGGGCCACCCAAGACAGACCAGTCATGGTGGAGAGTTCTGACAAAACGTGGTCCACTGGAGAAGGGAATGGCAAACCACTTCAGCATTCTTGCCTCGAGAACCCCACGAACAGTATGAAAAGGCAAAAAGATATGACTCTGAAAGATGAACTCCCCAAGTCAGTAGGTGCCCAATATGCTACTGGAGATCAGTAGAGACGTTGAGTTTGGTATAATTATTGGACCACAGGGATGTGATCACTGAACCCCGGGATCAGAGATGCAGATTTATTATTTGGAGAGCACTTAGAGCCAAGTGCACCCGGAGCCACACTGGACATTTGCTCGGGTGTGCTCATGTGTGCACATGCCCCATGTAGCTGAAGGACTGAAGCAAAGCGTCCAGGGACAGGCCGGGCCCCAGGGGAGGCATCAAGGATGGGATGAACACAGGCAGAGCGGAGCCAAGGGGCCAGTTCTGGGGAGTGATTAAGGGCATATGGATATTGGTGTCAGACAGCTGGGTTTGGATCTTGGTGCGACCTTGGACAACCAAGGCCAGCTTCAAACTCCGAGCTGCATCCTCTTGTCGGCAAAGTGGAAATCGTAACAGTACCTCCTTGGAGGGGGAGCTGCGAATGAGTCGGTGCACGTACGAGTCTGGACTAGACGCCGTCCCCGCCGTTGCCATGCTGGCTAAGCCCGAGATGTGACCAGAGTCCTTCTGGATGACTCAGCTTCTTCCTCTGGTTGGGGCTGAAAAAGCGATGTTTCCTAGGTGCCTGGATCCATCTACAATTGATGAGTGGGGCAATTGAGGCTCAGAGAGGTTAAGGGACTTGCTCAAGGGTGCACAGCAATGGGGAGGCTTGCACTGGACCTGACTCTGCCATGGTCCCCCCACCCTTGTCTTCAGGCTGCCATGTGCCCAGGAAGCTCTGCCCAGAGGTGTGACGCCTGCGGCCCGTGTGGCCTTGTGGTCTCTCTCCAGCCCTCTTCCACGGGGCCCTGGAGCTCATTTCACTATGATTTCCATAGAACACGTGCTGGCTCCCAGGGAGAGGATGTGGAGAGACCGTCCCGTGGAGCACAAGACCCCAGGCACAGGGCCTCTGAGATGCCTTAGTTTGGGCAGGGATGCTGGAGGTGGGCAAAGCTACACTCTCACCCCGAAGAGGGTGTGTGCGGCCCCTCAGCCCTTTGCATGTGCGTCTCCTGTGTATGATCGCCTGTGTCCACGTGTGTGCTGTTGGGTTGAGAGGGGTCGTTCAGACTTGTGTGGATGAAAGCCTAATCCTGGTGGCGGGGGCGGCTTCAGGGAGCCAGGCTGGGATGGGACCTCCTGGGGGTCCTTGAACCACATCGGAGTGGCTATGGGAAGGCTCCCTGGTGCGTGGCGGGCAGAGAGGGAGGCTCACGCTAGTGATTTATCAGCTCCTCCTCCTTTTGATCTCCTTGCTTCCCTGGAGAGACTCCCTCCTCCACACCTGGGGGCTGTAGCCGGAGGCCTGGCGAGGGGGGTTTCCAGCTGGCCTAGGGCTGTGGGGTTTGCTAACGCTGGGATGCGTAGGAAGCTTCTTTCTCTCTTGCGTGGCCTTGCTGGACTTGTTTCCTAGTCCATGTCTAACTGGCCTGGCTCCCCTGCCCGAAGGTGCTGGGCAGGCTCCAGGGCACCCTGTGGCCTCCTGGCCCAGCTCTGCCTCCATGATTCTGGACCAGCTCTCCCGTTTCTCCATCCTCTTCATGCCTTGACCTACAGGCTCCTTCTCTCTTCCCCCTGCCTGACACGCCTAGACCCGTTCCAGGTGTGTTAAGGACCCGGGAACCCCAACAAGTTCACCTTTTCCTCTGGTGTCGTGGGGTGAAGAAGCCTGGCTTTCAGGCAGGCGCTGGGCATGGCTGGTCACGCTGCACAGGCCCAGAGGCAAGAGGCGGGTCAGGCCAGCCAGAGCTGGGCTCGAAACCTGGCTCTGCCACCTCCCAGCTGTGGCCCCGTGTGAGGGGGCCCTGAGGTGCTGGAAGGCCTCCCGGCGGGTTCTGGAAGAACAGCAAGTGTCAGGCTTGTCTGTGAGGGGGCCGCAGCTCGGGGACAGGGGAAGGACTGCCCTCAGGACAGGACAGTGAGCAAGGCCCCGGGCGGCTTCGGGTCAGGGCCGGGAGGGACAGGCGCCTTCCCCAGGCACCAGGTTCACCTTCTGTGCCATCAGGAGACTGAGCGGGAGAGCTGCGGGGCTGCCCTGGCCAGGCCAGGCCTCTGACTGGGCCAGCGGGACCGAGAAAGGGGCTGGGAGGGCTCGATCACTGCCCCTGGGGTGTCTGTAGGGCCTGGCCGTGGAACAGGACAGGTTATACAGAGGAGACAGGAGTGGCCAGGGCAGGGACGGACTGAGCAACGTGTGGCAGGGCCCCGTCCGTTCATCCGTGTCCAGGGGCCTCACGGGCCCCGGGGCACCACTGGCTGTGCTCCTGGTGGCCATTGCTTCACCCCTCCACGCCCTTTGCCCCCTCTCCTGCTCCAGGCTCCTCGAGGCTGAAAAGTGAAAGTGAAAGTCAGTCATGTCCAACTCTTTGTGATCCCATGGACTATACAGTCCATGGAATTCTCCAGGCCAGAATACTGAAGTGGGTAGCCTTTCCCTTCTCCAGGGGATCGTCCCAAGCCAGGGATCGAACCCAAGTCTCCCACATTGCAGGCAGATTCTTTACCAGCTGAGCCACCAGGGAAGCCCAAGAATACTGGAGTGGGTAGCCTGTCCCTTCTTCAGGGGATCTTCCCAACCCAGGAATCGAACCGGGGTCTCGTGCATTGCAGGTGGATTCTTTACCAACTGAGCTCTCAGGGAAGCCCTCAAGGCTGAACGTTAACATATTTAAATTCAGTTTTCTCCTTTAAGATTTGGTCACCTGCTGAGGCAGGGCTTCCCTACCCAAGATCATAACGCTGCGGCTTCTTAGTGCTCACAAGTCTCTTCTCGAGGCTCGGCTACTCTTCGCTCTGTCCATTGATCTTTTTCTGGTCTGTTCCTGAGCCAACACTCCGAGGTTGACCAGTCGTCTGCCCTCTCCCTCCAAAGCAGAAGCTCTTTGCTGCCAGGGTTCCTGTCTGTGCTGTGCCACGCTGTGACCCTGGCGGTGGATGTGGTGCCCGGAAGGTGTGCGCCACACATACACTGGACTCAGCCCCAGGGTGCGCACCCGGTGCTCCTGGACTCAGGACTGAGACGACGCTTAGCAGAGAAAGCGCTCACCTCATCTCTCCTCACCCCATACCTTCTTCCTGGCATCGCTTCTTAGCGCTCCATCAACCTCTCTCCTTCTTAACCAGGGATGGCTGGAAAAAAAAAATGATGACGGAATCTGCTCAGCAAAGACATGTCGGGCGCCTGCGGGGCTCAGAGTTGGGGTGTAGGAATGGGGGGGCTAGAAGGACAATACCCTCTGTTCTCCCCGCCCCCCAGAACCACCATGCAGCCCACTAAGACCTAAGAAGGGCAATAGACAGCCCGTCTGAGAGATACACTTCAGTCCTCATGACTCACATGTAATTGGCTCCCAAATGACGACTCAGGAGCTCAATCCTGTGTCAGTAGCCATTAATTTCCATTATAATTGCTGGAGGGGAGCGGCAGGGTTTCTATTAAGGGATAAGAAAGTTCCAGCCTCAAGCTGCTAATCAATAAAATGAGTGTGTAATTATACACCACAGAGCTCCACAAACTCACTCATCATGCTAATAAAATGACACAATTCCTCAGGCAGCAGCAGGGGCATGGTTTCGCCCGTTGTTCTGCGGTTGCGCAAGTCGAGGCTGATAACAGTCACCCCAGAGCGTGTTTGTTGTGCCCCAGGAGCCGCGAGACAGTGGGGAGGGCCCAAACAGCCTCGGGGCCGTTTGGACGGCGGTTTGGTGGGGAGGGAGGCATCAGGGATAGTTCTGGGGGTCTGCTCCAACCGGACAAAGACGGACGACCACAGCCAACACGGATCAGAGCAAGATGGGCCCAGCAGGGGTGCCCAGGGGCAAAGATGAGGCCTGCCAGTGGCTTCTGCGCCGCCCCCTCCCCTCCCAGCCTCCATTTCCTCATCTGTTGAGTGGGATTCCGAACCTCCGCCTCGATGGCACCTCTGAGAGTGTGAGCTCACGTTGAAAAGTGAGCCCGTCAACAAAAAACGCATGGTCGAGTCAGTTCTGTGTGACCCACGTTAAATGAACGTGGCCTGCCCCAGGTGTGCTGGGCTCAGGGTGGGCCCTGGGCCACGTGGCTGTGACCGCGTGGTCTCGCTTTTCTAAGAAATGCGATGAAACCTTCTTGGGGATGTCGTCAGGCCCCAAGAGGGCCTGGATCCTCCCTGCCGGGGACAGCAACCCCCCCTGGACTGACGGACACCAGGTACCTTCAGTCCGGCACCGCTGTGTTCCCTGCTAACCAGCTTGGGAGAAGCGGCCCTCAGCAAGACAGTCACGGATGCCCGGAGATGCTGTCAGCGTGAGGAATCGAAAATTAGTCCAGCCTTCAGGACTCCCCTCAATCATTCGTTCACTCATTCATGTGTCCACTCATTTGGTTATTTATTCATTCACTCATTCATTCATTGACTTATTCACTCGTTCATTTACTCATTCATTCATTTATTTATTCACACTCTCATTTACTTATTTACTCTAGTTGGGTAAGACCAGGAAAAAAAAAAAGGCAAGAACACAGACAAACAAAACTAGAATAAATTACCTAAATATTACGGAAAAAAAACCCACAAAGGGGCTGAGATGGCAAATAACGGGGTCCCTCCTTGGGATGAGGTCATCCGGAAAGTCTTTCTGGGGAGGTGACAATCCAGCTGAGACCTGGACGATAACCAGGAGGGTGCCACGGGAAGAGTGGAGGGGCGGGGATTCCAGGAAGAGGAAAAGCGGTGGCCAAGGCCCTGAGGTGGGAAGAGCCTGGTGTATTTGCGAAATGATGCAGCTGGAGTGGGGTGAGGCAGAGCAGAGAGATGGGTTGGGGGGCGGGCAGAGGATGGAGCAGCACTGAGGTGAACTGGACGTGTCGCCTCCTTCTGCACCAGCGGGAAGGCCCCAGAGCCAGCCTGTTCACTGGCTCCTGGCTAGAGCCAGGCAAGTCCATCTGGGAATCCAGGAACCTGTCCCCGGGACCCCAGGCTTCCAGACAGGACCCGCAGGGCCAGGGTGAGGGGAGCCATACCGTGCCAGCTCCAACTTGCCCTTGGCAAATGCCCTTCCGGGTCTGCTTGGTGGAAGCAGAGCCAGAAACCGCTGGAGGGAAGGACAGCTGCAGGCCTGAGGCCACCTGGAGACGGCTTGTGGGCGAAGGCGCAGCCGGGAAAACGAAGCAAGAAATCCCCCCTCAGACGCACAACCAAAATATTTCACAGGAACGCTGCCCCCCCCACTCCACCCCCTTTTTGTCAAGTCAAGGATCCACACGGCCTTTCTACTTGTAACCTGGCCAAGAATAATTTGTGGCAGGAAAGTTTGAGCATTTGTAAAAATAAAATAAAAACGTGAAAAAAAGAGAGAGACAGAGTACTTGAGGGTATACATTCGTGTGAAACTAAACAGAGGGAAAGTTATTTAGGTGGTAAAATGTCTTGGCGTTTCCCACCCGCCCCCTGCGCCCTGACACTTGGCCCCCTCCCCAAGTGTTGAAATTGAGATTGCACGGGTATTTGTTTTGTTAATCTCCTGCCGAGGCCAGGGGGCTGCAGGCTGGGTTTCTTCTGGTTCACGTGGGGCTCCGGCTGCCAAGTGCGCCTCTCCCTTACCGAGCCCGGGGCTAGGCGGCTGCGCACCTGTTCCCTACCCCTCTGGCAAGGTGGCGGGGCCAGGGAAGCATGTGTGCCCTCCTGAGAGAGGGTCGCCTGACCTCACCTGAGACCTGCCCCCCTCAGCTCCTTGAGGGCCCCAGATATGAACACTCACCACCTCACAACCTCTTGGAGCTATGGAGGTCTGGCCTGCATCCCTGGGTGCTGCTGAGACCTCGTGGGAGTACCAGACTCCAGATGGGGGTCTGGTCCAGGTAGAGATGTTCCCCACAGCTGGGTTTCAGTCTTTGCGCCTCAGTTTCCCTCTCTGTAAAATGGGCATCATGTCTCTTGTCCACCACAGAGCATAGTTTATGAGGCTTCAGTGAGTTAGATAAGCAAAATCCTTAGCCCAGTGTTGGGCACATAGTGAGTGCTCATTAACTACTCGCTGTAGCAGTGTTGTGTGTCCGCTCTGTTGTCATAAAATGTCATTTTGGATCCACAAAGAAGGAGACAATGCTCACCAGCAGTTTCCATCGACCACGACCGTCCCAGGCCCTTTTCCATGAGGAATCTTGCTTCAGGCCCATGATACATTTCCACACAAAGCTTACTGGTCCCATTTTGCAGATGAAGAAACTGAGGCTTGGGTGACTTGGCAGGCTAATGACAGAGCTGAAGGTAGAACCCAGGCTTTTCTGATGCCAGGTCAGGAGATTTCTTCGAAGGCTGAGCCCTGTGAGGGGCTGGACCAGGCCAGGAGGAGGGGTTAGAAGATGATGATGACGATGACGATACTTTTGTGTGATGGATGCTGTGAAGCGCATTACGTACGGTATTGCCGTGGGCTTTCCCAAAACCCTGCCAGGGAGGTTTATCGTCCCTAAGTGTTCTTGCCTGGAGAATCCCAGGGACGGGGGAGCCTTGTGGGCTGCCGTCTATGGCGTCGCACAGAGTCAGACACGACTGAAGTGACTTAACAGCATTAGCAGCAACAGACAGATCAGGAAACCAAGGCACAGAAAATGGGGGAAGCAGCATCCATTGACCCCGAGCCTCTGGGGCATCGTCTGCCTTTGGCTGCTCCATGTCGCCAGCAGAGAAGCTGGCGCTTAGCGTCTGGCCCTTAGTCAAGGCCACAGACAGAGTCATTCCTGTGTTGATCTTGCCTTTTTCCCCAAGAGATCAGTCCATGAGTGCTGGAAGCCCGAACTCAACGCTCAACTCACTTGTTGGATAGATGGAGAAACTGAGTCTAAGATGGGGGAGGAACATGCCTAAGGGCAGGTGGAGAGAACCTGATCTGACGGTCGGTAGAGGCCCAGACGGGGGTAGAGCTGGGACAAGAGGTGGCCTGGCCCAGGGCAGGGCTATGGCTTCGCAAAGAAGGTTAGGGGGAGTGGGGGAGACCAGCCAGGGAGGAGGAGACGCCCTTCCCATCTTGGCTGCCACCCCCCCATCCAGAAATCTCAGGCTTCCCCTCACCCCCCTGCCTGTCCCTCCTCCCCAACAGGAAGCTCTGTGGGCCTGGGAGCGGGGACCTGGTCCCAGTACCCTCGGGACTGGGGTCAACCCCTCTCTCCTCTCAGGACAGTGGACCCTCCTCCCCCTGGAGGCGTGAGGACAGATGAGGTAATGCAGGTAAAAGGCTGAAAGCTTGACAGAAATGGGAGTTGTTGTTATTTTTATTATTACTCCATCAGATAACTGGTTGGACTGCATTTTTCCTCCATTGCCAGCCCCCGAGCACCACACCACCCCCCCATCCTCCAACCAAGCCGGAGCCCTGGAGAAACAGCTTCAAACTGTGCTGGCGATTGCTGGAGTCGAGGAGATCCCACCCAGCTCCCGCATGGCTTGTGGGGTGCTTTGGACAGCATCCTGCTCCTGATCCTCTCAGTCTTCATCTCTGCTGACATATTCTGTCTTGGTTTCTGGAGCTTTGTAGATGGTGACTCAGCCTGGCGGGGTGTGGGGAGGCCACCCCCCGCCAACCGAACCAGAGCCACGGGGAAGGAAAACCCAGCAGAAATGGGTCCCAACAGCCCCCCGGGTGCCTAAGTCAGTGCTTCCAGGTTCTGACTGTGGACGTGAGTGACTGGGTCCTTCCTTCCCCTCTACAAACACTTTGGCGAAGAACTGGCCCTTCCTGAGGTCCCGTAGTGGTGACAAGTATCAGCGTGGGGAGAGCCCATTCAGGGGGACAGAGGCTGACCTGGGCCAAGAGACTGGCAGGCAGAGGAGGCTGGGAGAGGGAGAGAAAAGCCTTTCCGGGCGAAGGTGGACGCCTGCAAGGGCCAGAGGGATGGAGTGTTCAGATCGCCACCTAGGCCCCGAGGAGGGTGGTGCAGGCCCAGCCGGGCTTCCTCTGGGTGCCGCCCACCTGCCCAGGGCCCCACTGTGTGCCTGGCCTGTGCTGGGGCCTGAGGACAGAGTGCGATGTCCACTGACCCACCACCCCAGTCTTCAGGGTGCTCATAGCATGCACGGCGGCCAACCTTGGAGTGGAGCTTGGTTTCCCATCCCTGCTTTCTCACTTGTCAGCTGACTGTGTGACCTTGGGTGGGAGACTTAACCTCTCTGGGCCCGATTTCTCCTCTGTGAAAAGGGTGACTGGGAGCCTGCAGCAGGACATCGCCTTGTGAGTTACCCAGCCCAGGGTCTGGTGCATGCTGAGTTTTTTTTTCAGTGGTGGGTTGATTTTTCTTTCCTTTTTCTTTTCTCTACAAGTGAAGTCACAGGATGCTGGGAGGGCCCTGGAAAACAAGCAGGGCTCCTGCTTGGGGGAGTTGGGGAAGACTTCATGTTGAGCAGAGGGTATCAGAGTAGGGTTTTGAGGAATGAATAGAAGTTTCCTGGGCATACCAGGGCTCTGGGAAGATAGGACCCATGTCTGCTTTGGATTTCCCTTGTTTCCCCAATGCCTGGTGTACAGTAGGAGATCAATAAATATGTCTGGATGGGTGAACAGCCTTCCAGGAAGCAGGGACAGCATAAGCAGAGGCATGCAGGCAGGCCCAAGTCTGGGGTCACTGGTGGACAAGCCATGTTGTCTATGAAAAGCCATGGCATGTGTGAGTTCACCTACCCGTGCCCCTGGAGGACTGTGGGCACCCCAAGGGCAGGCTCCTGTTGCTTTTGTCTTACTGTCCCTATGGCTCAGCCACGGCCTGGCCCAGAGGACTGGACCCTGGACTCCATGCCCAGCTGGACCGAAGGCTCCCTTTTAGATAACTTTCAAAGTCCTCGTTTGGGAGGTAAGTGGTGTGTATGTGCTGTGGAGGCTGCTTGCCCAATTGTCTTCTCCTCTCTTCTAGGGACCCAAGGTTAAGTCCCAACATTTCATCCCACCTTACTGGGCCCTTCCCAGTTGGCCGCGATCCATTTCTCTGGTCCCATAAATCTTTGCCAGATTATGGCTCTGTGCTACGAGAAGAGTTGTTGTTTAGTCACTCAGTCGTGTCTGACTCTTTTTCAACCCCATGGACTGTAGCCCACCAGGCTCCTCTGTTCTTGAGATTCTTCCGGGCAAGGATTCTGAAGTGGGTTGCCATTTCCTTCTGCAGGGGATCTTCCTGATCCAGGGATCGAACCCGTGTCTCCCGTACTGGCAGGCTGATTCTTTACCACTGGCCCTCCACTATGAGAATAAAGCTGGGCAAAGGGAGGCTGGAGGCAGAGACTGCTGTTTTAGGGGGGGTGGTCAGTTGGGGTCCTTTCTGAGAAAGTGACACTGGAGCAGAGAGCTTCTCCTTCATCAACCACTGCTTCGGACTCTGGGAGCAAAGCCAGTCTGACCCTGCAGCCTGGGTGGGGCAGTCCCCCTCGCCCCTGCCTCCTCCAAGCCACATCTCATGGCCTTTGACCACCCATTCTCCTTGTCTCCAGGCTGCCTGGCCCAGCCACCTTTTAACCATGAGAACTTGGACAATTTGATTAGCCTTTCTTTGCCTCGGTTTCTTCATCTGTAAAATGGGAATACAATGGTACCAGCTTCCAGGCTGGCTGTGGGTATTCCCTCTGTTCTCTCCTGTATGGGCTCAGGACAGCACCCGGCGAGTCCTTGGTGTGCCAGAAATGGGTCTGCAATCGTGATCAGCATGACCACATTTTGTTGTTTTTCAGTCTCTAAATCACGTCCTACCCTTTGTGACCCCATGGGCTGCAGTACACCAGGCCTCCCTTCCCTCACTCTCTCTTGGAGTTTGCCCAAGTTCATGTCCATTGAGTTGGTAACGCCATCCAACCATCTCATCCTCTGCCACCCTCTTCTCCTTTTGCCTTCAATCTTTCCCAGCATCAGGGTCTTTTTAACAATATATGATAATAAATTATCACATTTATTTTATTCTTATTTCTTTGTCCCTCCTGACTCACTGGCCACTGAGTCTTGTCCAGTCTTCCGGAAATGGAAGTGGGAGGAACTTCCCAGGGAAGCTTGGGCAAGACTTGGGAGTGAGGAGAGGGCTCTGCAGTCTTTCCAGCTGCTGACCGGGAGTGGTGACTAAGCAAACCGTCAGCTGCATGCCAGAACGGTGCTAAGTCTTTTATGAGCCTTATCATCTCATACAATCCTCCCAACACCCCTGAAAGAGCCCCACCCTGCAGATAAAGAAACCCCTGACTCGGGGGATGGTAACCTGGATCTGACTCCCAAGGGACTGAGCTGGGATTTGAACCCAGGTCAGCCTGACTCTACACTAAGCTGGAGAAATACCTTCCAGCCCACGTCACTGTTATGCTGACTGAGGGCTCCATCCGCCAAGGAGGCCAAAGGCTTATTCAGCGGATTGGAGTTGGAGCAGAGCTAAGGGAGAGCGTGTGTGGGCAGCCCTGGCCTTTCTCGAGAGAAGGAGGCACAGCCTTTGGACAGCTCGTGTCCCTAAGTTCAGGTTTACTCCTTTAGGACTGATAAGGCGATAGGTGATAAAGAGAGAGACGGGGTAAATCCGCACGGAGGCCCGTCTGCAGCTGTCTTGCCATCAACTGTGTGAGTTGGGCCTGAAAGCATCTGCAAGTCTGCAGGCAGCCTCATTACCCCAAGGCCCTCGAGCAGTGGTCCTGCCGTGGGATTTTCACACTACCCAGCCTCCGAACAAGCCAACTTGTCGTCTGGTGGCCAAAGAAAGAACAAACCACACAGAAGACAAAACTCATTGGCTGGAGATGACGTGCTGGCCCCGAGGCAGACCGAGCATCCGTGATCATCACTGCATGGGCCCCAACCTCAGCACAGAAGTCCTCCAGGTGAGGCAGCGAGGGGAGAGAACACCAGGCTGAGATCACCAAACCAGAGACTGACCCCTGCTCGGGCCTCCTGTGACCTCGGTCAAGACCCTTCCATTTGGCCCATTTCTGGGGCCTCGCATTTCCCCCTTTGGGGATGGGATGGTGACAAGAGAGAGTGATCTCGCTTCCAGTTCTGACGCCGCACGAAAACCAGCAATGCATTCATTCAGCGGATGTTGATTGAGGCCTGGAGGAAGAGGTTCGTCATGTGAGGATTGGTAAGAAGAGTGTGTGAAGCATAAGGGTGACAGGTGCAAAGACCCTGGGGTGAGCCCGAGGTTGGCAGGACTGGGGGGCAGAAGGGAGGCCAGAGTGACTGGGGTGGTGGGCAAGGGGGCATGCTGTGTGAGATGAGGCTGGGAGGTTGAGCAGGGCTGAGGATTCTCAGCTGGGGGCTACATCCTGCCCCAGGGAGTGTATTTTTGGTTGTCACAGGATTGGGGGCCACTGGCATTTAGTACCAGGAGGTATAATAACTGTCCGAAGATGGTGACTGCAGCCATGAAATTAAAAGACGCTTACTCCTTGGAAGAAAAGTTATGACCAACCTAGATAGCATATTCAAAAGCAGAGACATTACTTTGCCAACAAAGGTCCATCTAGTCAAGGCTATGGTTTTTCCTGTGGTCATGTATGGATGTGAAATTTGGACTGTGAAGAAAGCTGAGCGCCGAAGAATTGATGCTTTTGAACTGTGGTGTTGGAGAAGACTCTTGAGAGTCCCTTGGACTGCAAGGAGATCCAACCAGTCCATTCTGAAGGAGATCAGTCCTGGGATTTCTTTGGAAGGAATGATGCTCTTCTGAAACTCCAGTACTTTAGCCACCTCATGCGAAGAGTTGTCTCATTGGAAAAGACTCTGATGCTGGGAGGGATTGGGGGCAGGAGGAGAAGGGGACGACAGAGGATGAGATGGCTGGATGGCATCACTGACTCAATGGACGTGAGTCTGAGTGAACTCCGGGGGTTGGTGATGGACAGGGAGGCCTGGCGTGCTGCGATTCATGGGATTGCAAAGAGTCGGACACGACTGAGCAACTGAACTGAACTGAACACAGGAGTCCCACATAACACTGATATGTCCTCCACCAAGACTAGACAGACTCCCACCTCATACTTATCAGCATTGTTGGTCTTTAGTCACTGAGTGGTGTCCGACTCTTTGAGACCCCATGGACTGTAGCCCACCAGGCTCCTCTGTCCCTGGAATTCTCCAGGCAAGAATAAGAAATGGGTAGCCATTCCCTTCTCCAGGGGAGCTTCCTGACCCAAGGGTTGAACCTGGGTTTCCTGCATTGCAGGCAGATTCTTTACCGTCTGAGATTATGTTACTTGTATTTTACCACAATTGAAAAAAATCCAAAATGTAAGATCATATTTTCTCTTTGGTCAAGAATTTGGATATTTTTCTAGGAGTAATGAGAAGCCCCTGAAAGGGATTACTATAATGATTATATATATAATTATACCTACATACACATATATATATATATATGTATATATAATTTGCTTTGTTGAATCATTCTGGCTGCTCTGAGGAGTAAGGATGCTAGAGCAGCGGGGATAAATGCAGGCAGACAGAGGAGGCTGGACGGTCATCCAAGGAGGAAGGGTGGCTTGGTCCAGCCAGCAGCCATGGATGTGGTGAGAAGTGCCTAGATCCAAGAGCTGTCATGAAGGAGAGTCCATGGGACCAGCTGGGGAACTAGACGGGGCTGTAAGAGGACACGTTCCTCGTGACTGTCAGCTCCCTGGGCAGGCGCTTTCTGAGCTTTTTTTATATGCTCAGCACATGCTGGGGAGATGACAAGGGCTGGGGGACCAGTCCTCTGGGAAGTTAGTCTGATCACAGACAACTGAAGGCATGGAAGGGTTTTGAAACATCTTCTTGTCCATCTTCCTGCCTCCAGACCAGGCACAGATTCATCCTTTTCCCCAAACCCCATCTCTAGGAGAGGACGCACTGGGGAATCCCAAACCTCCCCCAGGTGTCCACTCGCTGAGGGGGGTCGGATCAGTACCTGCACCCTTGTTCGATGCTTTATTGTTTCCAAAGACTTGTCATGGCTCTAGTCCATTTGATCAACTTAGCATCCCCAAGAGGTTGGCAGGGAAGGTCTGCCCTCCTTGTACAGTTGAGGAAACACCGAGTCTCTGCCATGAGGAATGCGTAGCTCTCTTGATGATGCGTCCATTCTTGGCTGTGCAGACAGAAGAGAAGGGCCAGCAGAGGGTTACAGAGGTGTCCCTGGCCACAGGAAGCCAGGCTGGGGTACTGCATGATGTGAGGGGGAGGCAGGGTCGTTACAGTGATGTAAGGGGACACTGGCAGCTTTAAAGGGACAGCTGAGCCGTTCCCTGAGCAGAGGGCAGGGGGTTTCTGAGCCTCCCATTTGCAGCTCCCCCATCTCCGAGGGGGCACTAGGAACCACCCCAGAGTCCTGGCTCTGGGATGTTGCCTTCTTCTGACCACCTGGGAGCCACTGGCTCTCTCTCTTTCTCTCTCTCAAAAACTGCCAAACCCAGGAGTCCTGGGCAGTTTGGGCTGTGATCGTCTCCAAGCACGCACAGCATGGCCCCCTCCTGCGTGAGGAGTCACAGACAGATGTGGGAATCGGAGGTGCTCATAGATGCCTGACTCTCATCTCCGCCCTTCCAGCCAAGTCCAGGAATGTGTCTGGCTGCAGACAATTGGCGTCACGGCTGCAAAGCGGATGGAGACTTCCAGGGCTGGGAGTAACCGAGGGGTCCTCCCATCCATCCTCTCCCCTTCGGGGGGGTGTCCCCCCCCACCTCCTCCAAAGGCCAACCCAGCCAAGGGGAGCGCTGGCTTTCCCCCACAGTGTTCCTCTCCTCTCCCTCAGGCCTTTCTTCCTGTGAGGAATGGTTTCCAGCCGAAGATCTGCCTGCCCAGCATAGACTCCCACCCCTCCCCACCAGCACCTCCGGGAGCCTCTCCCCCTGCTCTCTAGGGTCACTGGTTTGGGAGGGGTTTACCTGCGGTGGACGCCTGGCTGCTGAGAACTCCACATTCGCCTTGTCTGAGGATTTTCTTAGGGGTGTGGGACACGAGACTGAAACAAGGCCGATCTGATTAAGTTCTGGGATTTCTGCTGCAATGCTGAGGAGAGAGGTGCTCTCTTTCAGCTGCGATTGCTGTAAGGATGGAAGCCTACAGATGCCATTGTTTGAAGAGAGATGGATTCCTGCCAGGAGCATCTGGGCACCTGGATCCAGCCACACCTGAAGCCAGAGACCCGTGGACATTTTAGTTACATGGACTAATGAATTCTCCTTCCTGCTTATTGCTGCTACTGCTGCTAAGTCACTTCAGTCGTGTTCGACTCCGTGCGACCTCACAGACGGCAGCCCACCAGGCTCCCCCATCCCTGGGATTCTCCAGGCAAGAACACTGGAGTGGGTTGCCATTTCCTTCTCCAATGCATGAAAGTGAAAAGTGAAAGTGAAGTTGCTCAGTCGTGTTTGACTCTTCGTGACCCCATGGATTGCAGCCTACCAGGCTCCTCTGCCCATGGGGTTTTCCAGGCAAGAGTCCTGGAGTGGGGTGCCATTGCCTTCTCATAAATTGGATTTCTGTCATTTGCAGTGAAAGGGCAGCAAACCCACGCCAAGTCCTTCTCTTTGCTTGCCCTTCGTCCTTCCCTGCAGTGGGACCAGTGGGTCCCTGTGTCCTGCCCCAGCAGGAGACCCCTTCACCTCTCGGAGTCAACAGGCCAATCGTTGCTCAGCGTGTCTCCACTTGGACCCACCCTTTTCCTCTCACCATTTTCTCCTTGGTTTAATGTGACTTGAAATTCTTTCCATTATAAATGAGTGCCCCACATCACACCAGCTTGAGTGGAAAGGGAACCTGATGGCCTGGGAAGTGGCCCAGGGGTCCGGAGCCAGGCCTCAGGGCGCCTGGGTTCTCTGTGTCCGTCACTCACCTCTGCTTGCCTCTGCTTCCCTTCAGAATTGGCCTCGTCCTCTCCTTTCTAAGGGGCTTCCCTGGTGGCTCAGATGGTAAAGTGTCTGCCTGCAATGCGGGAGACCCGGGTTTGATCCCTGCATCGGGAAGATCCCCTGGAGAAGGAAATGGCAACCCGCTCCAGTATTCTTGCCTGGAAAAGTCCATGGACGGAGGAGCCTGGTAGGCCACAGTCCATGGGGCCACAAAGAGTCGGACACGACTGAGCGACTTCACTTTCCTTCTTTCTCCTTTCTATGTACTTGGCCAGCAGCTGCCACATTTGGCAACCCCGACCCAAAGCAAGAGAGCTGTCTTCTCCGGGATCTGTGTCAGTCCCAAGGAAAGACTTTGACTGCTCTTGTTTGGGTCACGTGTCCACTCTTGGACCAATCGGTGCTGTCAGGGAATCGGGGTATAGTCACCGATCAAGTCGGGGTCGTGCGGTTTTAGTAATTGATGAAGTCATGTTGGAGGAAGGGCAACTTCCCAGGGGAGATGGGGTGGCTGATATGGGACAAAGGATGTGATATGGGGGCTGTCGGGCAGAAAAGAGCAAGCGATATCCACCTCAGCCACCACCACCATCACCACCATCACCGTCTGCAGTATTTACTGAGGGCACGTGTGGGTCAGGTTCCGTGAGGAATCCATTCACTCACTCACTCATTCATTATCATGTATCAACTCTGCACCAAGCCCTGAGTTAGAGGTACAATGATGAGACAAGTGTTTCTTTTCTCAAGTCCTAGTTCAGCCTAGAGGGGAACAGCATTAAATGAGCCCTTATATTTCCCTGGGTTCAGAGCATCTGTAGGGGAGACTCAGGTACTCAGGAAAGGGCCAGCTAATGCAGTATTGGCTGGGTGGTCAGGGAGGGCTTCCAGGAGGAAGCAATAGCTAAGTGGAGAGCTAAAGGAAGAGTGGGAGGTAGCCAGGTGAAGAATAAGATGTCCCAGGAGAGGTGATACTGGGAAGACTGGAGCGTCTGTCCCATGGAGGTCACGTGGTGTGGGAATAAGGGCATGAAATCATCCATTCGTCTCTCCCTTCCTTCACTCAGCTGGTCCCAACTAAACACCAAGAATGGCCATGGCACCAGGCTGGGTGAACAGCCACGGCCCCTTCCTGCAGGAATTTCCATTTCGCTGGGGTGGCAGGTGTGGGCTGTGGGAGGTGGTGGTCAGGGAGCAGCTTGCTTGGTGGGAGGACGGTGAGGGGCTGGGGGAGGAGGTGCTATCCACGCTGAGTCTTGACGGGACGAGGTCACAGGTGGAAGCGAGACCACAGAGCCCCGGTTCTCAGAGCGGGCGCCTCTAACCGCCATCTCCAGAACCACCCGTGAGTCAAAGTGGAAGTGTTCGTTGCTCAGTCGTGTCCGACTCTTGAGACCTCTTGGGCTGCAGCCTGCCAGGCTCCTCTGTCCATGGGATTCTCCAGGCCAGAATACTGGAGTGGGTCACCAGTCCCTTCTCTGGTGGGGGCGGCGGGGGGGACGTCTTCCCAACCCAGGAACTGAACCTGGGTTGGGAAGCCAATGTGGGTCTCCCACATTGCAGGCAGATTCTTTACCTTCTGAGCCACCAGGGAAGCCCTAAGCACGTGTGGGGGTTGCAAACAGCACCCTCTTACGACCTCTCACCCCTGGGGAAGCCTCACACCAACATCCTCGTGTCGGGATAGGTCTTGTTCTCCCTCTTTGCTCCTCAAAGGTGTGGGAGGAAAGATGCCCCGAATGCTGATGAGAAGGACAGGAGGTAGACGGACCTGGGAAGGGAGTCCAGGACACGTGACTGAATCTGGATTTGAAGTTCAGAGACAATCTTCAGGTCCTACTTCGGCCCCAAACACCTCGTGACCTTGGCTGTGCGACCCCGCCTCTCTGCGGGCCTCAGTGGACTCCTCCGTCTACACGGGAGGAGCCCACGCACGGGTGTGGATAAGGTGTCATCCCAGTTCCCACTTGGGCTGGTTCCTGGGTCTCCGGCGGCTGCGGCGCTGGCGGACGTCCCCGTGGATGCCGGTGGTGAGGCTGCGCCGGGGCTCCTGGCTCTCAGCCGCGCCGCCTGCCGCCTTCAGGTCCTGAGTCATCTTCCAGGCAGCGTGTGACCTCTCCGTAGCCCTGTCTCCCCCCAGCCCCGTGACCCCGGGCGGCGCGCAGGACCAGGCCGTCCCAGGCGGGCGGCACGGAGGAAATCACAATATTGACCCAGCACGCAGGAAGTGGGGAGGACAGGCCGCTGGGGTTCTGGGCCTGGGGGAGACAGCTTGCTGAGTGATGAGCTTGGAGCCAAGCTCTGCCTCCCGCCTGGGTCACCGCTGCTGCCCGCCCGCCAAGGCTATTCCTCCCGGCTCCAGGGCCCCCTCCCCGGACCTCCCTCCTCCACATTCCCGGGGCTCAGGCCCTGGAGCAGAGAGGGTGGTGAGCCCTGCAGCCTTCTCAGGCCCCCAGCTTTCCTTCAGATGAGGTTCAGGCTCCCCTGGGCTTCCCAGAGTCTGCAGGGCCAAACCAGGACCGTACCCCGATGGGATGTGGGTCTTTAGCATCGTCCCGCCTCCCACTTAAAGGATGGAGAAGCAGGCTCAGAAAGTTACTAGCCAGTCACTTAGGAGCCAGGATCCAAGAAGACCCCAGTCCCCGAGATACAGCCGGCCCCAGGCAGACCTGCCCACCTCCAGAGCTCTGCCCAGCACCCAGGAGTCCGCTCCCCTTGGCAGTGACAGTGGTGTGAATGACAGACCACTGGCTGGGTGAAGCTTTTGGTTTCAGGCTTCCCGACAACGCCATGAGGGGCTCAGGCACTCACCTGGCTTTGCAGGTGGGAGGAGTAACTCGCTCAGAGGAAGTGACATGACTGCCAAGGACACAGCTCACAAGAAGCAGGGTGGGATTTTCAATTGCGGTTTGCCTGATCTCCAAAAAAGTGAAAGTGAAAGTCGCTGAGTCGTGTCCAACTCTTTGCGACCCCATGGACTCTAAAGGCCATGGAATTCTCCAGGCCAGAATACTGGAGTGGGTAGCCGTTCCCTTCTCCAGGGGATCTTCCCCACCCAGGTATCGAACCCAGGTCTCCCGCATTGCAGGCGGATTCTTTATCAGCTGAGCCATCGGGGAAGCCATTTATGCTTTGTCTGTCCCTCCAAGCTCTGGGGCAGGAAGGCCCCTTCTCGGTGGTCTGCTCCACCACCAAGCCTCAGGAGCACATTTGGGATCTGAGTTCCTGTGGATACTTGTATCCGCAAAGGGGTTCCCTGGGGCAATTGAGCCCAAAGCCTCGCCCTCTGGTGGCCTGGGGGGCAGCGCCCCGGGACTTTTGGAGAGGACCACCAGCCTGGTGGTGAACAGCGAGACCCACAGGTTTGCCCCTTGGGAGGCAGTGAGGGCATCTGGGATACCCCCGGGCCGGAAGGTGGGAACCTGGGGCTCCTCCTGACCTCCCACGGTCTCTTCACCTAGAGAAGGGCTTGGGGGCCGTTTGAAGGTCTACACCCCAACCCCAGGCAGTGAGGAGGAGGGTGGGCTCTTGTCACTCACTCCCACACTCTTCTCACGGGCCAGGGGTGGGTGGGGACCAGGCTTCCGTGTGCGGTCGTGAGACTGGGCTTGATTTTATGTCCTGGGCTTGCTCTGTGTGCAGTCAAAACCTGCCATTGTGCTTATGCCTGGCTGTTGCAGAGGATGTTGTCTGACTTACTGCATGGCCCCCCGTATGAGGAACCACAGGAAGAATTCACTTAGAATTCAGTGTAGGCGATTTGCATGAAGCCTGAGAAACTGGTATCATTTTGAATCATAGACACTGATTGTGCGTGTGTACATCTGTGTGCACGCCTGAATGTTTACTTCTTTGTTTTGCCCACCGTGAAGCTCAGGGCTAAAACGGTAACACGAAACAGTGCAGGACTCCCCGATCCTGCTTAATGCCCCTGCTCTCCTCCACTGGCTCCAAATTTAAATAGTTATCTATTGAGCGCCTGTTGTGTTGCAGGTAAGGTACAACCCTCCACTAACCAACAGTCTCCTTTCGTTTCTGCTGAGGTAGAACCTGAGTCTCAGGACATGGACGATGCATATCACAGATGGCCTTGACGAGTGATGTCTGCTTCGGGCCAGGAAGGGAAGGACTGGTGCAGATGCCTCATCTCTGCCTTTCTCATTCGTTCAGTGTATAAAATCGCACGTATGTATGTATCCTATTTGACTTCCCCGGTGGCTCAGACGGTAAAGCGTCTGCCTACAACCCGGGAGACATGGGTTTGATCCCTGGGTTGGGAAGATCTCCTGGAGAAGGAAATGGCACTCCACTCCAGTATTCTTGCCTGGAAAATCCCATGCACGGAGGAACCTGGTAGGCTACAGTCCATGGGGTCGCAAAGAATCGGACACGACTGAGCGACATTTACTTTACTTTATGTATCCTATTTAACCACAAGATATTTCCTATTTTGCCTTTGTTGAAGAAGACTTTGTATAGGGACTTCCCTGGTGGTTAAGAATCCGCCTTTCAAGGCAGGGGACGTGTGTTTGATCCCTGGTTGGGGAACTAAGATCCCACGTGGCTGTGGAGCGACTGAGCCGCTGTGCCAAGGCTAGAGAGTCTGTGCACTGCAGTGAAAGATCCCCATGACAGCAAAGATTCCACGTGTTACCACTAAGACCTGATGTAGAAAAACAAATATTAAAAAAGACTTTATATAATAAATAATGATAATTCGTTGCAAATAATGATTAACTGCATTCACATAGGTTACATGACTAAGTCCTCACCATATTCCTGTATACAGGGAGAAAATGGGTGGGTCATGACAGAGGCAGAAACTCAAGTTCAGGGTCAGGACCTCTGTGAGCTCGTAGAGCACCTTTGTGTGTGTATTAGAAGCATGTGCCCCTCTGGGGGATGACTGCTTGGTAAGCAGAGCACACGATGGATTCACCTTATCACCCCAGATGCCCTTGTTCGGTACACAGTCTGAACCACCCTACACAGCAGTCCCGTTCAGCGTCTGGCCAAATCCCGCAGTTACACCCCACTCCCCAACTCTAAATCTAGCTCTCGTTTGACGGCCCACAGCTCACAGACCACATTCTGGGTCCTGGACACCCGTTCAGGCTTCTGGACAGATGGTGTTTGGTCTGAGGCTGCGTGAGGGGGTGGAAGGAAGAACAGCCTTAACAACTCAGCCAGTGTTTGGACCACAAACAAGCAGGATCCCTTCTGGTGCCAGCCCCCTGCCTGCCAGGTTCCGGCAAGGATCTGGGGCTGTGAATAGCCCCAGTGAGGCCGTCTCAGAGGACCTGCTGGACTCCCCAGAGACCCCATCTTCGGCCTCCACCCCCAGTGCACGGCTGGAAAATCAGGACTGAAGCCTCCTCTTTGGCGCCTCCATCCTGCACGTTTCTTCCCGCTCGTTTTCCGCCCGGGATTACCGCTGGGGTTGGGCTTCTGCACACTGCTGTCGCGGAGGCCCCCGCACGGGAAGCTTGAAAAACATCTTTCTGAAAGCAGAGAAAGTGTGAGCCTTCGAGAAGGAGGGTGTGGAAGGAGAGACGTCCTCGGAGGAGGGGAAATTTACAGCGTTCATTTGGCCAGTTCTGAAGACATGGTGAAACCCACATGGACTGCCTTCCGGAGCTGAGCGCTGCTATTTCACTGCTTCTAATCAGATGTCAGCACCCGGGTGCCTTTGGAGAGTGCCTCCACCACCCCCTCCTTTGACAGATGAGGAGACTGAAGTCCTGGCCAGAGGGTGACTTGCCCAAACCCTTACTGTGGGAGAGAGCCCGGGCGCCAACCAGGCAGGCAGGGAGTATGTGCTGAGGTCTCTGGTCATCCCATCAGAGGGCTGAGAAGAGGAGCAATATCAGGGGCTGCGTGGCTTGGCTCCACACACCAGCAGCCCGAGAAGTGCCAGGCTCTTTATTCAACGCATCACAGATGTCCTGTGAGGACAGAACAGAGACTGAATCACGGGTTGAGAGTTATGCAGCCCCATGGTGAAAGAGGAAGCAATATGCCATAGTAGTTGAGAACATGGCCTCGGAATCCAACATTCTGAGTTTTGTTAGCATCACCCACTGGCCCCGTGACCTTAGTCAAGTGACCCGTCCCTTCTGAGCCTCAGTTTCCTCATCTGTACAATGGGGGTAATAACTATAAAGCTGTTAGGAAGAATCGGTAGGATAGCACATGGAAGGTCCTTAGCAGCATCTTGGGATGTCTTATATTCAATATACATTCCTACATCAGTTTGATGGTCACTGCCTGTGTGATTAGGCAGCTATAGCAGGCGTTTGTTGGGTTGGTTGCCAGAGTCCGACCTCTGCATTCCTTGGGGCGAATGGCCCTGGCCCTCCGTGTGTCATCCTGGTGGTGAAGGGGGCAGTGGGAGATAGTCCCTCTCCCAGAATAGAGGGGGCCACCGCCATCCTGTCCCTTCCCCGGTGCGCCACACAACCAGAGTTGACCACGTGACAGTGTTCCTCTGAGTCTGTGAGCCTTGAGCAATGGTTCCAAGCCAGTCAGCCGCAGGTGGGGCCTTTCCTTTCTTTTGTATCACGGTTGTAGCCACGTCCTGAGCTGCCGTTGCCTGAGAGCAGGCACTCATTTATTTCGCCTGTGGCTATCCTGGAAGCACCGCCCTGCACCGGACGCTGAGCTGGGGGCCCTGGGAACAGTGATGCTCGTGGCCAGTGAGTCCTCAGCCTTCCTGAGCCGCCCAGGGGCCTGCCACCCCCGAGCCCACATCTCCAGCCTCCCGTTGGCTCAGAGCGACCTGTCCTCCTTCCTGTTTCCCCTCTGTCAGCCTGAGCTGACGTGCCAGAGCCTGGCTAATTCTGGGCACTGGTGGGACTGCCCTTCCAGCCTGTCCCCAGAGTCTGGGGGCTTTTCCTGGCACCTGGCACCCTTCTGCTTCCTGGAGGCCCTGGTGACCTCGGTGCCTGAGCCCTGGCAGCCTTCAGAGTGCCTTGGGAAGGACCGACCAGGCCACAAGATTCATCTGAGAATAACAGGTTATGACCAGGCCTTTGAGAATGCTACCAAACTGCCCGACATCAATGGTTTTCAAGCTGTATCTGAGAGTGTTTGACGCTTGGTAGAGGTACCTCAAGGGAATGGCTGGAGGGCAGCGGGGTGCGTAGGCTCACCTTCCCTCTCTGCTACCTTGCCTATTTTAGCCAGAGTGGGTTTATTTTATGGTTGTTGTTCAGTTGCTCAGTCGTGTCTGACTCTTGGTGCTTTATTTGGGGGTAATATTTAAGAAGCATGGGCTCCGGAACAATGCTGCCTGGGTTTGAGTCTTATCCCTAGGACTTGTGAGCTGGGTAACCTTGAACAAGTCATTTAATTCTTCTGAGCCCCAGTTTCCCCATCTGTGAAGTAGAAGTGATGATACTTCAGAGAGTTGCTGTGAGGACTGAAGGAGCGTGTGCCGCAAAATGCTTGGTGAGGCACTAGCCTGTGGTGAATAGTATCTTTCATAAAACACTAGTTACTGCTGCTGCCTACTTTACATATGCCAATGCAATATTCCGTAAGGAAAACAGAGGCCCTTTTTGATGCTCAAGGAATGGTTGAAAATATCTGCGCCCTGTACTCACCTGGGCATGATCCCCTACAGTTGATCTAGAGTCTCTCTGCAGCACGGTTCTCCTCCTTGGAACTTTCCCGACCTCACAATCTGCTCTGGATCATGTGAGGAGCCCTTCCTCGCTGATGCTCGTGTTCTGAGCCACTTCGGGGTGTCCAGCCATCTGACCACGCGCAGTAGCAGGTGGCAGCTGCCCTGCGGTGGGGTTGAGCGCTCTGGGCAGCCGGGTTCTGGGCTTTTTTCTGCAAGAAGGCCCTTTGGTGCAGGTGTTTGGGCAGCTTCCTTGGATCCAGCTTCTCGGCCCTCAGCGCTCTGCTCCCTGCCCCCATATCAGGAACCTCCCCCTAAACCTTGGAGGAGAGAAGGACTCTCACTGACCCCTGCCTGGTGAGGTCCCCTCTCCCCAGTTTGGTCTTGGGGAGGCAGGTTTGGACAGCAGCTCCTCGCTGATAGAGAGCAATAGAGCCTCTGTTTTCCTCAAAACTCACCTTTTCCCTCTCTCTGGCCAGAAATCGTGGCCAGGGAGGGGTTCCTGGTGGTGGGTTAAAAAAATTCCTGCCTATGTCCTACTGAGTTGAGGTGGACATCGCTGAAACTTGTACTGACTTCACTGAAACTTTAGGGCATCACTGAAATTTTAGGCCACAACCTAATTTGTTCCACGAATTGAGTGGAAAGGTCTGGAAATCTGAGCATCTTGTCCTTATCCCAACTGCTGTCCCTTGCTGGACTTCTGTTCTCCTGTCTGAATTCGTTATGCCTTTGGGAAGCAGAGGTGACCTCTCAGCTTGTTCTGAGTTCGGTGTGAGGGGCTGGGATATAAAGATGCCCCACTTGGGGCACGTGGAGCAGAAATCTGACATGCAAATGCATCTCTGCCAAGGACGGTGGCTTGGAGTGCAACTGTGGACCTGAAAAGGAGAAAGAATCCAATGTAGCTGTCAAGCATCCTGAAGAAGGGTGGGAAGATGGGACTTTCTAAGAGAAGGTCTCACTTTTTTTTTTAGGATCTAAAAATAATCACTGCTGCTAAGTCACTTCAGTTGTGTCCGACTCTGTGTGACCCCATAGATGGCACCCACCAGGCTCCCCCATCCCTGGGATTCTCCAGGCAAGAACACTGGAGTGGGTTGCCATTTCCCTCTCCAATGCATGAAAGTGAAAAGTGAAAGTGAAAGTGAAGTCGTGTCCAACTCTTAGCGACCCCATGGACTGTAACCTACCAGGCTCCTCCATCCATGGGATTTTCCAGGCAAAGTACTGGAGTGGGCTGCCATTGCCTTCTCCGAAAAATAATGACAACATATTTTTATTTTTAATGACTTATGTATTTAATATTATTAACTTATTTGACTGTGTTGGGTCTTAGCTGTGGCACATGGATCTTCATTGCATCATGTGGGATCCTTCTTTGGGGCACACGGATTCTCTAGTTGTGGCATGCAGGCTTCATAGTGGCAGCAGGTGGGCGGAGGTGCTCTGTGGCAAGAGGGATCTTAGTTCCCCATCCAGAGATCAAACCCACGTCCCCTGAATTTCAAGGTGGATTCTTAACCACTGGACCACCAGGGAAACCCATTTATTAATTTTTAATTGGGTTATAATTGCTTTACGATGTGGTGTTAGCTTCTGCTGTTACAACAACTTGAATCAGCTATACGTATATGTACATCTCTTCCCTCTAAAGCCTCCCTCCCACCCCCATCCCACTCCTTTATGTCACCATAGAGCACCAAGCTGAGCTCCCTGTGTGATGCAGCCTCCCACTAGCATCTGCTTTATACACAGTAGTGTATATACGTCAGTGCTACTCTCTCAATTCATCCCACGCTCTCCTTCCCTCTCTGCAGCCACAAGTCCGCTCTCTACATCTGCATTTCTATTCTTGCCTTGCAGATAGGCTCATCAGAATAGTTTTTTTTCTAGATTCCATACATGTGCATTAATATACAATATTTGTTTTTCTCGAGAAAGTCTCACCTTTAATGCTGAGGAGTCAAGAGATAATCTCTAAAGTTGACACACGAAGAAATAGAAGTATTATATATGGGTATTTCTGCTTTATTGACTATGCCAAAGCCTTTGACTGTGTGGATCACAATAAACTGTGGAAAATTCTGAAAGAGATGGGAATCCCAGACCACCTGACCTGCCTCTTGAGAAATGTATATGCAGGTCAGGAAGCAACAGTTACAACTGGACATGGAACAACAGACTGGTTCCAAATAGGAAAAGGAGTACGTCAAGGCTGTATATTTCACCCTGCTTATTTAACTTCTATGCAGAAGACATCATGAGAAACGCTGGACTGGAAGAAACACAAGCTGGAATCAAGATTGCCAGGAGAAATATCAATATCCTGAGATATGCAGATGACATCACCCTTATGGCAAAAAGTGAAGAGGAACTAAAAAGCCTCTTGATGAAAGTGAAAGAGGAGAGTGAAAAAGTTGGCTTAAAGCTCAACATACAGAAAACGAAGATCATGGCATCTGGTCCCATCACTTCATGGGAAAGAGATGGGGAAACAGTGGAAACAGTGTCAGACTTTATTTTTCTGGGCTCCAAAATCACTGCAGATGGTGACTGCAGCCATGAAATTAAAAGACGCTTACTCCTTGGAAGGAAAGTTATGACCAACCTAGATAGCATATTCAAAAGCAGAGACATTACTTTGCCAACAAAGGTCCGTCTAGTCAAGGTTATGGTTTTTCCAGTGGTCATGTAGGGATGTGAGAGTTGGACTGTGAAGAAAGCTGAGCGCCGAAGAATTGATGCTTTTGAACTGTGGTGTTGGAGAAGACTCTTGAGAGTTCCTTGGACTGCAGGAGATCCAACCGGTCCATTCTGAAGGAGATCAGCCCTGGGATTTCTTTGGAAGGAATAATGCTAAAGCTGAAACTCCAGTACTTTGGCCACCTCATGCAAAGAGTTGACTCATTGGAAAAGACTCTGATGGTGGGGGGGATTGGGGGCAGGAGGAGAAGGGGACGACAGAGGATGAGATGGCTGGATGGCATCACCGACTTGATGGACGTGAGTCTGAGTGAACTCCGGGAGTTGGTGATGGACAGGGAGGGAGGCCTGGCGTGCTGCGATTCATGGGGTCGCAGAGAGTCAGACACGACTGAGCGACTTTACTGAACTGAACTGAACTGAATGACCAGAAGAACCAAGACAAGAAATACTGATAATCAGTCCCACCGAGTGTTCTCCACATACCAGGTGTTGTTCTAAATGTGCAGGGATTCACTGAATCCTTAAACAGTCTTATGAGGCAGACACCATTATCATCACCCTCATTTCATGGAGGAGGAGACTGAGGCACAGAAATGTTAAGTGACTGTAAAGGGTGGATATTGACTCTAAATCCTAGGATGTCTGACCCCCAGAGGCTGTAACCAACTCTCAACCATCCAAAATCTGGACTCTCAAAACTTCCAAAAAAAATGTTCTGGATAATGTAAGTGGGGTGGGCTGAGAGGGAGAGACTTTCTTTTCCTTCTTTCCTCTTTGCTACTAACATATTTGTTACCATTTGCATGAATTACTTTGTTTCAACACATACACAAGTAAACAAGGAAGCGCGAAGAATGCTAATTCTGAAGTCAGACAGTGACAGTTTCTGTCCTGGCTTTGCTGTTTCCTGGTTGTGTGTCTTGAAATAAACTACTTGGCCTCTCTGCCTGTTTCTTCCTTTGGGAAATGGGGATGAAAATAAAAAGCTGATAAAAGTGGGAAAATCTTAGGAAACTCCTGGATGCAAATCACTGAGCACAGCGTCTGGCCGCCAGCGAGTCCTCGAGAAACGTCTGCTTCCACGAGGCACAGAGCCTGGGGTTCCCTATGGAGGGAACCTGGGGAGGCTTCTCAGAGGAGGTGGGGTTTGAATCGGTTCTTGAAGGATGTATAAGAGTGCTCTAGGTGGAAGGGCAGTTCAGGCAGAGTGAGCATGGAAGTTTGGGGTCGTGTGTGGGGTGTGGGGACCCACATATCATTCAGGAGGCCTGGAAGGTCAGATGGGAGCTGATGGGGGAAGCGTCTGGGGCTTAGACCTGGGAGCATTGCAGGGCCTGGTCATGTAGCACCTTGAAGAGTTAAATTTATCTTGAGGACAGCTGGGGCCCGTGGAATGGTTTGAGCAGGGGAGTGACCTGGTTGGCTTTAAGAGGTAGAAAGAGCACTCAGCTGTTCCAGGGAGAATGGGCACAAGGGGAGACCCGGGAGCCCATAGCTGTCATCTGGGTGATGAGGCCCGGAAGAGGGAGATGGGGTGTCGGTGGCACCCTCTGACCTGCACCAGGCAGCCTCCGCCGTGGTCCCATCTGTTCAGGGTGGCCAGGATGACCTCTGCCTCACAGCTCAAGGCCGCCGCTCTGAAGGCCCGTGGAGCTGGCTGGAAAAGAGGCTGGCTCCAGCCTGTGAAGGGGAAGCAGAAATATTTGCTCAGCTGCAAAGACAAGCTCACAAGGTCCATCCTTCCACACAAAGGGGGAAGACACTGGCCTGGGGTAGGGTGTCCATCACGTCCTGCCCTCGATCTCCAGGGTGTGCCCCTCCCCCATCAAGCCTTGGAGCCAATCAGAAAGCATGTGCTTCCTCCCCCGGCCAAGCCCTCTGAGGTCTGAAGTCAGTGACCGTGACCCCTTTCCTCCTCTTCTTCTCTCATCACACCCTCCCCCACCCCAGTTCTTTCATCTTTCCTCGTGTGACGACGACTGACCTTTATTTTTATTTTTAGAGAAAAGTCCAGATTCAGCAGTCATCGATTCCAACCTTTTTTTTTTTTTTTTAAACTGGCTGACACAGACGAAGCATCATCAGAGTTGAGAGCCAGGACTTTGATGTGAGGTGGCCTGAGCTTGAATCTCAGTTTGGCCGCCTCTCTCTTGCGTGACCTCGGGCAAGTCGTGGAATCTCTCTGAGTCTAAGAGATCCTCAGAACCCTTTTCTCAAAGGGCTGTTATAAAGATTAAATGAGGGATTGCCCTGGTGGTCCAGTGATTACAAACCCACCTGCCGATGCAGGGGACACCAAGTTTGATCCCGGGTCTGGGAAGATCCCACGTGCCAAGGAGCATCTAAGCCCGTGAGCCACAGCCACTGAGTCCATGCTCTAGAGCCTGTCTGCATCGAGAGAAGAGCTGCAATGGGCAGCCCGTGCACTGAAACTGGAGAGTAGTTCCCCTCGCTGCAACTGGAGAAAGCCTGCACATAACTGAAGACCCAGTGCAGCCAAAGAATAAACAAATACATTTTTTAAAAGATTAAATATTTCTAAAGCTCTAGGACAGTGCCTGATGCCCAGTAGGTGCTCAGTTAATTCTGGTGAAATTTTTCTGTGTCTCTGGACACCTCAGGATTGTTTCAGTCTCCTCAAACACCGTGGTTCCTGGCAGCTGTCCACTCGTCGATTGTGCCCTTGACTTCAGGGTGGGGAAACACCGAGATGGCCTGGGTGATTCTGGCCTCCTGCTCTCAAGGCCTTAGGTCCTCCTCTCCCCTCAAATGTACTTGCTTCAAGTCAACCAACTACAGCAGAGGTGATGGGAAGTCACCTCCATAATTATGTTACATGAGATCCTCGCTTGCTTCTTGCTAGACTCTCTGGCTTGCTAGCTTGGACGGAGCCAGCTGCCATGTTGTGAGCTGTCTAAAGAGAGGCCTGTGTGGTGAGAGCTGAGGGTGGGCTCCACGGCTGGCAAGACAGTCCAGATGGAGCTGAATCCTGCCCAACAACCCCATGAACTTGCAAGTGGATCCTTCCTCTGTGATGAGCTCCTTGCCTGGCCCACATGATGATCGCAGCCCTCCAGGGTACCCAGCTAAGCCATGCCCAGACTCTGACCCACAGAAACACTGAGATAATAATTGCGTATGATTTTAAGGGCACTACATTTGTGGTACTCTTGTTAATGCAACAATGGACAACTCACACAACTTCTGAAGGTGCGTTAGGGCAAAACCACAGTGGGCTGGCCGGATTACAAATTCGTTAAAACAGCTGGTGTGGCAGCGGGGGTTCACAAGGTGGCTCCGCTGACAACGATAATTATCAAGGACTGACTGTTTTCCCTGTTCCTTGCTCTGTGCCGAAACTTTTACAGGTGCTGTTTCATCTCGTCTTTACCACAACCTTATGAGCAACGACTATGACCCCATTAAACAGATGGCAAAACTGAGGTTTAGAGCAGTTCAGCCGCTTGCCCAAGACCAAGGGTAAAAGTCTCAGAGACTGGCTGACCTAGGATGGATGACTGAGACATAGAAAGCTCCCTGGGCCCACCCCCGACACTGTAACAGGGTCTGAATTCTGTGTAGAGGGCTGTGGCTGCGGCATCCTGCCAGACCTGGCTTTGTGTGGCTCTGTAGCTTCTTAGCTAGGTAAGTTTGGGCAAGCCACTACCCCTCTCTGAGACCTTTTCTTCCAGAAGGTGAAATTAATGATATCATCTTGATGGTTAGATTTGTGCAGGAGACCACTAGCTGTTCCTCACCACTCCCAACTCTTTTCCCTTTATTAATAGACTTCCCTATTTGGCCAAATGCACATATGCACATCTAAGACTACATTTCTTGGTCTTTGCAGTGAGGTCAGACCATTGAAATATGAGCGGAAGTGAGGCAGGAAACCTCGGGATGCCTTCTGCCCTCCTGCCATGCTCCCTGTCCCCTTCCTGGTGGCTGGAAGCTGGAGGGAGGCTCATGATGGTGGGCAGCTTCTACCATGTTGATGAGGGTGACTCCCTGGGAAGCGGAGGAGCAACAAGACAGAAGGTGTCGGGAACCGAGATAATCCTGGGGAGCTGGCCCATACCCCTTGCGCCCTTTATCTACCTTTGGACGTGAGAGAGAAGCAAGCCCCCTTCCTGCTGGCCCACTGGACGTCAGGGCCTTTTTGTTTCGGTGGCAGAGCCTGTGCCCAGACTCTTACAGACGACAAATGCAAAGTCCTTCGTAAGTAAACAGAGGCTGCTGCCCTGCGTCCTGTGACCCTCCTCTTGCCACCTCCGAGGGTAGGAAATGGGGGTTCTCTTAGAGCGAGACCCACATCCCCAAATTAGATTCACGTTCTGCTCAGGGGCAGTTTTAGCCAGTTTCTCCTGAATTGTTTGGGTCTTACCCTAAAGCAGTGCAGAAGCAGAGACCCACAGGTCAGGCCTTCAGGGGGGTTTCAAGTAGAAACCACCCCCATCTCCCCAATTCCCTTCATTTCTCCAAACCTATTTGATTCCCTGCCACACACACACACACACGCACGGTTTAAACACACTAATTTATTGTGTCAGTTCTGGAGGCTGAAGTCCACGCTTAAGCTGTTGGCAGGGTCTGTTCCTTCTGTGATGTGAGAGGGAGATGTTCCGTGTGTCTCTCCTGGCTTCGGGTGGTTTGCTGCCCGTCTTTGGCGTCCTTGGCTTACCGAGCATCACCCTGATCGCCGCCTTCATCTTTACACCGTGTTCTCGCTGTGTGTGTGTCTGCATCCAGATTTCTCCTTTTTATAAGGACAGCCATCATATTGGATTAGGGCCCGGCCCACTTTAGTAGGACCTCCTCTGAACCACTTGGAATCTGCTGGTCAATGCAGCAGATGCAAGAGACTCGGATTAATTCCCCGGGTTAGGAAGATCCCCGAGAGGAGGGGAAGATCCCCTGGAGGAGGAGATACTGCTCGAGTATTCTTGCCTGGAAAATTCCATGGACAGAGGAGGCTGGCGGGCTACAGTCCATAGGGTTGCAAAGAGCTAGACACGATGGAGCGACTGAGCACACACACATCTTAACCAGTTACATCTACACTGACCCTATTTCCAAATAAGGAAACTGTGAGAGTTAGGATTTTACCAGAGGAATTGTGGGGAGAGATACAATTCAAATCACAACACTCTCTGCAGGCTTTCCCTGTGGCTGGGGTTTCTCACAGCATGGTGGCTGAATTCCAAGAGGGAGCAGCCCCAGAGCAAGTGTTCAGAGAGACACAGGTGGAAGCTGCAAGGCTTCTCTGGCCTACTCTCCGAAATCATAGTGTCCCTTCTGCTGTATTCTGTGGGTCAGAAGTGAGTCACAGGCCAGCACAGATTCAGAGGAGGGGACCACGCCAGGGCATGCATACCGCGAGGTAGGAACGACATTTGGAAATAAGCCATCCCAGTCCCATGGCAAGCATATGCATCTCCCGCACCCCAGATGAAAGTGCCTTCTCGTATCTGTTTTTGTCCAACCTGGCAACTCATGGGGCTTGGCACAGAGGTAGTGGCTTAATACATGTTTTAAGCCTATGCCTTCTCCAGCAGATCTTCCTGACCCAGGAATCGAACCAGGGCCTCCTACATTGCAGGCAGATTCTTCACCAACGGAGTTATCAGGGAAGTCCTTTATTTGGCTGCACCGGGTCTTGACTGCGGCATGCAGACTGTTTTAGTTGCGGTGGGTGGGGTCTTTGGTTGCGACATGAGAACGCTTAGTGGCTGCACATGGGATCTAGTTCCCTGACAGGGATAAAACCCAGGCCCTCTGCATTGGGTGTGTGGAGACTTAGCCACTGGACCACGAGGGAAGTTCCAGTTGTTTAATAAATTGTTGTTATGCTGAATTGTATTGTGATGGGGGTGGGGAGGCTCTGCTCTATCAGCTGGAAAATGACAGGGATCAGCCTCTTCCATGGCTCCTTGTTCCCTGCAGGCCCCTTTTCCTTGGGAATTGGAGGCTGGTAAGGGTATGAGGGTAGAGGGGGGATCAGGTCCTGGGACCAAAAGGACTTGAAGCTGGAGCATACCTGACCACTTTTTCCTGCCCACACATCTGGGCCCTGGCACTCAGGGAAAAGCCCCCCTCCCCCAGGCAGGGGATGTTTGCCTAGCCCAGAAAGAGGGAGAGCTAACTTGAAATGCTCTCTGAACCCTCCATGTAGAGGTTCTGCAGCCCCCGCCCCCCACCCCTGCCCTAGGGAGAGAGGAAATGCAGTCAGAGGAAGAGAAGGAGTGGGTTTCCAGTCTGTTTATATTTCAGGCTATTTTGAAACACCCTGAAGGCACTCCCACACACAGGGGCGCATTTAAATGCACCAGGAAGTGCCCCGGAATGGAAACTGGAGTCAGAGGAATGCAGGGGCACTGCATCGCCTGTTCTGGTGCTCTGTCCCTCAAACAACCACCAATTCAGCCCTTTCAGTGCCCAAGGCAGAGTCTCTCTGGCCCGAAGGGCTCTTAAAGGTCATCCCTTTCCTCCTTTCTCTTTCTTCCCTACCAAACATTTACTAAATATCTCAGCATCTTCGTTTATCAATTATAGGACTCTTTTAGCCACAAGAAATATAAAACATACCTAAACTGATCTAGATAGAAAAATCAAGGGACGTCCTATGACTCAGCTGATGTGAAGCTTAAGGAGACTTTGGCTTCAGATGTGGCTGGATCCAGCCATTCCCACCATGCTGCCAAGGCCTGGTGTCAGAACATCCCTTGGCTCTGCTCCCTCTACTGTGGCCACATTCTCAACATTATAAGGTGGCAAGATGGTTGTCAGCAGCTCCAGACCCTCATCTTCAAGTCCCACATAAGATCTTAAGATGTGATCTTCCAGTTGGCCAGGCTTAGTCACATGGACCCCCACTTCTGGTCCAAGCTGGGAGTAGAGTCAACTCTGCCTGCAGTTTAGAGGTACAACGTCTATACAACCCTTATCCCAAACACCCGGACATAGACCATAAACGTGTTCTCATCCCAATAAAATGGTGCCTGCATTCTCCATCTATACCCCTTCAGTGATAAAGAGTTCACCAGCATGGAGGCAGCCCTGTCCTTTGATAACTAGCCTTCTAAAATATCTCTTACTCTAGTTTAATGTAATTTGTTTGTTCACCTCTCTCCCTTATCAAATTCCTTTCTTTCTGTTTCTCCAGCACCTACCACAGGGCCTGGCACACAGTAGGTGCTCAGTAAATGTTCATCAAATGAAGACATCATGTCTCCTGTGACCAAGCACCTACTGTGTGCCTGGTGTTTTATACCCATCATCTCATTTGAGCCACAGGACCACTGTCTTAGGTAAATGTCATTGTCCCTCTTTTATGTGTAAAGAAACTGAGGCTCTGAGAGGTTAAGAAACCACCTTAACCAAGGTCACTCGACAAGACAGTGTGAGGCTGGGATGTGAGCCCAAGCCACAGACTTCTACTTGAGGCGGGGGGTGGGAGAGGCAGGGTGAGAGGGCAAGGAGAGGCACAGAAGGAGACTGGAGTGTAGGGAGAGAGGAGAAGTAGGGGCAGAAGAAAGGTGGAGTGGGAAAGCTTTGAGTGTTAACAATTCTTACCTCTGATGATTACTCTTAACTTGCTTTCTGGTAGCTGGTTCCTTCAAGAATCTGTTTACAGTTAGTACATTTTAATGCAGCAATGATTAAAGCATTATGTATATGAAAACATTAAATAGAATTAAATGCTATCCATACCAATAGAGCACATTACATGTATAAAATTTTGTTTGTTTAAAAAGAATTTCAGCTAGGGGCATTGATGCTGGAGCTAATTGATTCTTTTCTGACATTTCAGCAGAGGTTCATACTCTATTTCTGGTTGCCAAGGACAAATTTTTGTTACACTACTTGATAGACTCCACACCTTTTTAAGTCTGATAATGGTATTAATAGAACAGTTAGTGAGAAATGTAAGAATGAGCTGAGTAACTAAGGACAGTACCTTATTATAAAATTACAAGTACACTTACATTATACAGTGTTCCTGATTCGTATCATTGTCACTGGATTTGCTTTTAAAATTCAGAGCAGATGTCAGGTTGGAGAGTGGGCTCTTGACCTTTGTTATGCAGCGTCTGAAGTACGAACAACTGTGGAAAATAGGATGCAAGTGCTGGGTGACAAGCACACACGCAGGGTCTTTCTGTGTGTAATTTCAGGACTTCCAAAGAACCCCAAGCACAAAAAGCGGGAAGAAAGCTTCACCATCCTCAAAATCAGATTGCTCAAAATTAATGGTAAGGAGAAAATCTTAAAAGTAGCCAGAAAAATAGACCCGTACTGTACAAAGAAGCAAAGATAACGATGACAGCAGATTTCTTGTTAGAAACGATGAAAATGAGGAGTCAGTGGAACTACATGTTTAAAGTACTGAAAAATAATCAAGCCCCCAAATTGTCTGTCTAGACTTCTATTCTAAGAAAAGAAATACTTTTCAAACATGAAGGTGAAATAAAAGACTTTTTAAGATATACAAAATCAAAATAATTCCTTACCAGCAGATCCACACTACAAAATGTCTCAAAGCGTCCTTCAGGTAGAAGAAAATGATACCAGATGGAATACAGACTTAAACAAAGGAAATAAGAACCCTGGATATGGTAATTCTGAAGATTGAAATTCAAGGTATTTTTCTTATTATTCAACTCTTTATTTTTTATTTTTATTTTTTTTTCATTGGTAAACAATTGTGTTTATTTTATGTAGTTTATTTTGGCTGGGCTGAGCCTTCATTGCCGCAAGGCTTTTTTTTTTTTTTCAATTTTATTTTATTTTTAAACTTTACAATATTGTATTGGTTTTGCCAAATATTGAAATGAATCCACCACAGGTACACATGTGTTCCCCATCCTGAACCCTCCTCCCTCCCCCTCCCCATACCATCCCTCTGGGTCGTCCCAGTGCACCAGCCCCAAGCATCCAGTATCATGCATCGAACCTGGACTAGTGACTCATTTCATACATGATATTATACATGTTTCAATGTCATTCTCCCAAATCTTCCCACCCTCTCCCTCTCCCACAGAGTCCATAAGACTGTTCTATATATCAGTGTCTCTTTTGCTGTCTCGTATACAGGGTTATTGTTACCATCTTTCTAAATTCCATATATATGCGTTAGTAAAGCTATGGTACATATACACAATGGAGTATTACTCAGCCATTAAAAAGAATACATTTGAATCAGTTCTAATGAGGTGGATGAAACTGGAGCCTACTATACACAGTGAAGTAAGCCAGAAAGAAAAACACCAATACAGTTTATTATTCAACTCTTTAAAAGTTAACTGACCATGTAAGAAATTATAGAAAGGCAATGGAGAATTTATAGCATATATAGATGTAAAATGTCTGAAGAACAATACATTTTACATCTATATAAACATGTGGGATGCTGCTAATGTAGTACTTAGATAGAAATTTGTATCAATAAGTATGTGTATTAGAAAAGGAAAAAGGTCTGAAATCCATGACCTCAACTTTTACCCAAAGAAACTAGAAAAAGAAGATCAAATTAAAACCAAAGTAAGTAAAAAAAAAAAAAAGAAGAAAATAATAAAAACAGGAAAGGAAGAGAAATACAGGTATACTGTTTCAGGTTCCTATACTGTTCATGAAATGTATACTATTGCTTGAAGATAGAATGATAAGTTAAATATTAATATGTATACTATAAACCCTAAAACAACCATGAAAATAACAAAAGTTCTAGCTAATAAGCAAAGAAGATAAAATGAAATCAATTAATCAAAGAAGAAGGCACAAAGAGAGGAGAAAGACAACAAATAACAGATGGAACAATTGAAAACAATCTATTATGGTAGGTTTAAACCATATCAACAATTACATTAAATATAAATGATCTGAATCTCTCAGTTAAAAGACAGACTTGTTAAACTGAACAAAAAAGCAGGACCCAACCATGTGCTGCCTACAAGAAACCTACTTTAAATATGAGGACACAAATAGATTAAGAGTAAAATTATAGAAAAGGCAGAGGAACCAGAGATCAAATTGCCAACATCAGTTGGATCATAGAAAAAACAGGAGAGTTCCAGAAAAACATCTACTTCTGCTTTATTGACTATGCCAAAGCATTTGACTGCATGGATCACAACAAACTGGAAAATTCTTCAAGAGATGGCAATACCAGACCACCTGACCTGCCTACTGAGATATATGTGTGCACGTCAGGAAGCAACAGTTACAACTGGACATGGAACAACAGACTGGTTCCAAATTGGGAAAGGAGTATGTCAAGGCTGTATATTGTCACCCTGCTTATTTAACTTATATACAGAGTACATCATGAGAAACGCTGGGCTGGAGGAAGCACAAGCTGTAATTAAGATTGCCGGGAGAAATATCAATAACCTCAGATATGCAGATGACACCACCCTTATGGCAGAAAGTGAAGAGAAACTAAAAAGCCTCTTGATGAAAGTGAAAGAGGAGAGTGAAAAAGTTGGCTTAAAGCTTAACATTCAGAAAACAAAGATCATGGCATCTGGTCCCATCACTTCATGGGAAATAGATGGGGAAACAGTGGAAACAGTGTCAGACTTTATTTTGGGGGCTCCAAAATCACTGCAGATGGTGACTGCAGCCATGAAATTAAAAGACGCTTACTCCTTGGAAGGAAAGTTATGACTAACCTAGATAGCATATTCAAAAGCAGAGATGTTACTTTGTCAACAAAGGTCCGTCTAGTCAAGGCTATGGTTTTTCCAGTGGTCATGTATGGATGTGAGAGTTGGACTATAAAAAAAGCTGAGCACTGAAGAATTGATGCTTTTGAACTGTGGTGTTGGAGAAGACTCTTGAGAGTCCCTTGGACTGCAAGGAGATCCAACAAGTCCATCCTAAAGGAAATCAGTCCTGAATATTCATTGGAAGGACTGATGCTGAAGCTGAAACTCCAATACTTTGGCCACCTGATGCAAAGAACTGATTCATTTGAAAAGACTCTGGTGCTGGGAAAGATTGAAGGCCGGAGGAGAAGGGGATGACAGAGGATGAGATGGTTGGATGGCATCATCAACTCAATGGGCATGAGTTTGAGTAAACTCCAGGAGTTGGTGATGGACAGGGAGGCCTGGTGTGCTGCAGTTGATGGGATCACAAAAAGTTGGACACAACTGAGCAACTGAACTGACTTAAAGTTATATAAAAAGATACAGCATGTAACATTAATCAAAGAAAGCTGGAGTGGCTATATTATTATCAAAGTAGATTTCTACACAAAGAATTTGACCAGGGATAAGGAAGTTCATCTCATAATTAAAAAAGGTCAATTCACCAAGAAGACATAATTTTATGTCACCTAGTAAAAGATGTTCGAGAAATAAGAAACAAAAATTAATAGAGCTGCAAGGAGAAATAGACAAAAATCTACAATTATAATCAGATATTTTAATACCTCTCTTTTGATAATTGATAGAACAGATGGACAAAAGTTAGTCGGGACATAGAAGGCTTGGACTTTTTCAGTCAACTTGACTTTGGTGACTTTGATAGAATGTTTCGCCCAAAACAGCAGAATATATCTTCTTTCCAAGGAAGGTTATAAGATAGAGTATATTCTGGGCCATAAAACAAATTCAAAATTTTTAAATGATTTAAGTCATACAAAATATGCTCACTGACCACAATGGAATTAAACTGGAAATCAATGAGAGATCTCTGGAAAATCCCTCCAACATCTGAAACTAAATAACACACTTTTAAAGAACCCAAAGCTCAAGGAAGAAATTAAAAAGGAAATTATAAACTATTTTTTAACAGAATGAAAGTGAAGACATAACATATAAAAATTCATGTGATATTGCTAAAGCAGTCCTTGGATCAAAATTTGTAGCACTGATAATCTGTATCAGAAAAGGAAAAAGGTCTGAAATCCATGACCTCAGCTTTCATCTAAAGAAGCTAAAAAAGGAAGAACAAATTAAAGTCAAAGTAAGTAGAAAATGGGAAATAGATGGGGAAACAGTGGAAACAGTGTCAGACTTTATTTTTTTGGGCTCCAAAATCACTGCCGATGGTGACTACAGTCATGAAATTAAAAGACGCGTACTCCTTTGAAGAAAAGTTATGACCAACCTAGATAGCATATTCAAAAGCAGAGACATTACTTTGCCAACTAAGGTCCATCTAGTGAAGGCTATGGTTTTTCCAGTGGTCACGTATGGATGTGAGAGTTGGACTGTGAAGAAGGCTGAGCGCCGAAGAATTGATGCTTTTGAACTGTGGTGTTGGAGAAGACTCTTGAGAGTCCCTTGGACTACAAGGAGATCCAACCAGTCCATTCTGAAGGAGATCAGCCCTGGGATTTCTTTGGAAGGAATGATGCTAAAGCTGAAACTCCAGTACTTTGGCCACCTCATGTGAAGAGTTGACTCATTGGAAAAGACTCTGATGCTGGGAGGGATTGGGGGCAGGAGGAGAAGGGGACGACAGGATGAGATGGCTGGATGGCATCACCGACTCGATGGACGTGAGTCTCAGTGAACTCTGGGAGTTGGTGATGGACAGGGAGGCCTGGCGTGCTGCGATTCATGGGATTGCAAAGAGTCAGACACGACTGAGCAACTGAACTGAACTGAACTGAAGTAGAAAAAAAGAAAATAATAAAAACAAGAGAGGAAATAAATGAAATAGAAAACAGAAAAGAAGAGAAATATTAATAAAACCAAAAGCTGATTATTGAGAAGATCATTACATTTAATAAGCTTCTAGTCACATCCATCAGGAAAGAAAGACACAAATTATCAACAACAAGAATGAGAAAGATGACACCTAAAGTCTACAGATATTTAAAGAATAATAAGAGAATGTTATTAATAACTTTGTGACAATAAAATCAATGACTTATGAAATGCACAAGTTCCTTGAAAGACACATGCTACCAAAGATGTCTCCAAAAGAAATAGATAAGAAACAAATGTAGCCCTAAATTTATTTTAAAAATTGCAGTATAGTTAGAAACCTTCACATGAAGAAAATCTCAGCTTTCACGGGTGAATTCTACCAAACATTTAAGGAAGAATAACATCAATTCTATACAAACTCTTTGAGAAAATTGAACAAGAAGGAATACTCCTCTACACACGCTATGAAGCCAGCATTATTCTGATGCTAAAACCAGAAAATGATATTAAAAGAAAACTACAGCTAATATCCTTCATGAACAAAGATGTAAAAATTCTTAACAAAAGTTTATCAAATTGGATCCAACTATTGGGCTGGATAAAGCACAAGCTGGAATCAAGATATCCAGGAAAAATGTCAATAACCTCAGATACACAGATGATACCACCCTTATGGGAGAAAGCAAAGAGGAACTAAAGAGGAGAGTGAGAAAGCTGGCTTAAAACTCAACATTCAAAAAATTAAGATGATGGCATCTGGTCCCATCTGCTGCTGCTGCTGCTAAGTTGCTTCAGTCGTGTCTGACTCTGTGCGACCCCATAAATGGCAGCCCACCAGGCTCCTCTGTCCCTGGGATTTTCCAGGCAAGAATACTAGAATGGGTTGCCATTTCCTTCTCCAATCTGATCTCATCACTTCATGGCAAATAGATGGGGAAACAATGGAAATAGTGACAGACTTTATTTTCTTGGGCTCCAAAATCACTGCAGATGATGACTTCAGCCATGAAATGAAAAGATGCTTACTTCCTGGAAAGCTATGACAAACCCAGACAGCGTATTAAAAAGCAGAAACATTACTTTGCCAACAAAGGTCTGTATAGTCAAAGCAATGGTCTTTCCAGTAATCATGTATAGATGTGAGAGTTGAACCATAAAGAAGGCTGAGCGTTGAATAATTGATGCTTTTGAACTGTGGTGCTGGAGAAGACTCTTGAGAGTCCCTTGGACTGCAAGGAGACCCAACCAGTCAATTCTGAAGGAAATCAACCTTGGATATTCATTGGAAGGACTGATGCTGAACCTGAAGCTCCAGTACTTTGACCACTTGATGTGAAGAGCTGACTTACTAGAAAAGACCCTGATGCGGGGAAAGATTGAAGGCAGGAGGAGAAGGGGACGACAGAGGATGAGATGGTTGGATGGCATCACTGATTCTATGGACATGAGTTTGAGTAAACTCCAGGAGATGGGGAAGGACAGGGAAGCCTGGCGTGCCGAGTCCATGGGGTTGCAAAGAGTCAGACAAAACTGAGGGACTGAATAACAGCAACAATATATAAAAAGGATAATATATCATAATTAAGTGGGGCTTATCCCTGGAATACAAAGTTGGTTTAAGATTTGAAAATTAGTAATTTAATTCACAATAGTAACAAACTAAAAAAGAACTCTGTAATCATCCCAACAAGATGCAGAAAAAGCGTTCGACAAAAATCAACACCCATTCTTCAGAAAAACTCTCAGCAAAGTAGGAATAGAAGGGAACTTCCTTATATCACTTCTGTTCAACATTGTACTGGAAGTTCTAGTTAGTGAAATAAGGGAAGATTAAAAAAATAATGACAACTTGGTTGGAATGGAAGAAGTAAAACTGTTTCAGAAAACATGATCCTGTATGTAGAAAATCCAACCATGCACTAGAACGAGTAACTGAATTTTGAAGGGTACAAAGCCAATATACAAAAATTATATCTACATATTAGCCAAGAACAATCTGAAATTGAAAATTTAAAATAGCATTTACAGTAGCATTGAAAAATTAAAAATACTGGAAAATGATGTGCAGGACCTATACTCTGAAAACTATGAAACATTGCCGAGAGAATGCTAAAAGTTAAAGAAAACCCAACCAAATGGAAAGATGTATTATGTTCATGGTTAGAAAACTCAGCATTGTTACAATATCAATTCTCCCCCAGTTGATGTACAGAGTCAGTGCAACCTCTGTCAAATTCTCAGCAGGCTTTTGTGTAGAAATTGATAAGCTGATTCTGGGATTCACAGGGAAATGCAAAGGACCTAAAAGCAATTAACACAATTTTGAAAAGCAAGAGGACTTACACTGCCAGATTTCAAGCCTTTTATAAAGCTGCAGTAGCCAACACTGAGTGGCATTGGCATAAAGACAGATAAATGGATCAGTGGGATAGAAAAGAAAATTCAGACACACACACATATATGGACGACTGACTTTGCAAAGGCAATTCAATGCAGAGAGAAAGTCTTTGTTTCAAATAGTGCTGGAGCAATTGAATATCAGCATGCTGGTAGACGTAAGGAAGGCAAATAAAGAAAAGAAGGCAAAAGTCTCATATTCCCATACAAAACCTGTACAGAAACATTCATAGCAACCTTATGTATAATAGTCCCAAACTGGGAATAGCCAAATGTCCATTAACAGATGAACTGATAAGCAAATTATGATCTATTCATTCAATGGAATATTACTCAACAATAAAAAGTTACAAACTCTGATATATGAGACAGCATGAATCAATCTCAATATAATTGTGCTGAGTGCAAAAGCCAGAGATGCATACTCTATGATTCCATTTATATAAAATTCTAGAAAATTCGGACTAATCTTTAGAGACAGAAAACAGATCTGTGGTTTCCTGGTTGTTAAGAGAAGGAGGAATCACAAGGCGATGACCTCATTTGTAGAGCGGGTTTCACAAGTGCTGATCAAAAAGCTGATCAAACTGTACACTTTGAATAACTGCAGCTTATCATAGCTCAATACAGCTGCTCTATTTTGTTTTAATTTTTAAAAATCATTTCTGTATTATTTTTGGCTTCCCTGGGTCTTTGTTGCTGCATGCGGGTTTTCTCTAGCTGTGGTGAGTGAGGGCTGCTCTCTCTTTAGGGTGCACAGGCTTCCCGTTGCAGTCGCTGCTCTTGCTGCAGGGCAGGGGCCCTAGGTGTGTGGGCTGCAGGAGTTGTGGCATGAGGGCTTCGCTGTCCCTTGGCATGTGGGATCTTCCCGGACCAGGAATTGAACCTGTGTCTCCTCTTAACCATTGGACCACCAGAGAAGTCCATCATAGTTGATTTAAAAAGCCATATTCACTTATTGTCCAGCTACTGTTTATGAGCAGTTACCTACCATTTACAAAGCACTTTTGGAAGTAGAGGTACACTAACTCATTCATGCAACAAGAATTTTTTAAAAATTAATTTTTATTGGAGTATAATTGCTTTACAATGCTTAGTTGCTGCTGTACAGCAAATTGAGCCAGTGATACATGTACATATATCCACTCTTCTTTTAGGTGTCCTGTCCATTTAGGTCATCAGAGATCATCGAGTAGAGTTCCCTGTCAACCAGCAGCCTATATGCAAAGGTCTGGGAATACGTCAGTTCACGAAACAGTCCAAGAAAAGTTCTGATGTCTTAGAGATCACGTTCTTGGTGGGCGGAGCAATGGGTGGGGAGGCAAATGCCACCAAGTAATTTAATATTTAATATGTCAGGTGATGACAAGTACTATGCAGGGGAGAGAAGCAAGGCGAGAGGGCAGGGAGCGGGGGTGGGGGTGGGGTTGCAGTTTTAAATGCAGAGGTCAGGGAAGGCCTCAGCGACATTTGAGGCGAAATCTGAAGGAGATGAAGAAGTGAAGCATGTCACTGTCTGGGAGAAGGACTTCTAGACAGTAGGAAGGGTATATGCAAAGGTCTTGAGGTGGAATATGCTTGGCAGATCACGAAGTAGCAAAGATCTGATAGCTTACAGTGAACAGTGTTGGATTTGTGATCTCGGAAGGAGAAAATTGTGCTTTGGGGCCGAAAGACGTGGCATTAGTCACTCAGAGTTTTGTGCAGCAAAAGTTTTATTAAAAGTGGAAAGGGATAAAGCTTCTGACATAGACATCAGAAGTGGGCAGAGTGCCTCACTCTCTAGTCTTACCAAGGCCTTATATACTTTTTCAATTGGTTACTAACAATAGAAGGGTCTTACCGGATCCACTCCCACAATATACATCTTAAGGAGAAACATGTCCTTGAGCAAGATATATTGTTGTTATATAATCATTAGTGCAGAGTTTAAGGAAAAACATACCCTTAAGCAAGATGAGTTGTTTTGTTGTGTAATCATTAGCTCTGGGCTTAAAGAAAGTTAGTCTTAGAAGAAATAGATTGTTGCCATAACAACTCAGAGCTTAAGGCAAAAACATCTTGACTAAGACAAAGGAATGTGGGAAAAAAAAAAAAAAAACAACCCATCTGTCCCTGTTTCCTCCTCAAGGGTCCTGGTATCCTTATCAACCTACCTAAGAATAAGAGATGGAGAAGGCAGTGACAACCCACTCCAGTACTCTTGCCTGGAAAATCCCGTGGGCGGAGGAGCCTGGTAGGCTGCAGTCCATGGGGTCACTGAGGGTCAGACACAACTGAGCGACTTCACTTTCACTTTTCACTTTCATGCATTGGAGAGGGAAATGGCAACCCACTCTGGTGTTCTCGCCTGGAGAATCCCAGGGACGGGGGAGCCTGGTGGGCTGTCGTCTATGGGGTCACACAGAGTTGGACACAACTGAAGCGACTTAGCAGCAGCAGCAGCAAGAATAAGAAAATTCAGTCCTAAAGGAAATCAGTCCTGAATATTCATTGGAAGAGCTGATGTTGAAGCTGAAACTCCAATACTTTGGCCACCTGATGCAAAGAACTTACTCATTTGAAAAGACCCTAATGCTGGGAAAGATTGAAGGCAGGAGGAGAAGGGGACGACAGAGGATGAGATGGTTGGATGGCATCACCGACTCAATGGACATGGGTTTGAGTTAGCTCCGGGAGTTGGTGATGAACAGGGAGGCCTGGCATGCTACAGTCCATGGGGCCGCAAAGAGTTGGACACGACTGAGCGACTGAACTGAACTGAACTGAAAAGAATAGCTCTCTCAGACCGCAGTGTGTCTGGAGCAGAGTGAGCAAGGAAGCAAGCAGTAGGAGATGAAGTCATGGTTGGGGCAGGTCAGGCTCAGCCACTGGAAGCACTTTGGCTTTTACAAACAGGCAGGGGATGGGGGGCTGCCCCTAGGAGAAGGGACAGGCTACGGGCCAGCATTTTCTCTGGACCTCCGTGTGCCCCCTTCTTCAGCAGTCAGAAAGGCCAGAGCATCCTGCTGCTTTGGACGGGCTCAAACCAGGACGGCACCCAGCACCGAGCCTGGCATACAGCTGACGTCAGGACGGCACCCAGCACCGTGCCCGGCATACAGCTGACGTCAGGAAACATAAACTATAATGACTGAGCTGAGAGAGTGGGTCGGACAGGCTTCCTGGAGAGAGGCTCTGAGCTGGGCTGGAAGGATTAATAGAATCTAAAACTCTACAGTTGAAAACCATAGTTTTTGGAGAAAGCCTGCAGGTTATGAGTCCCCTGAGGGTGAGAAACTTGTTTGCAGCAGGACCTCAGCACGTTTGTTGCATAAATAAAGGCAGGGAAAAAGGGAGAAGGAATCCATGGCAGATCTGGGGCGAGCCAGACACTGACCTTCCTTTTCTATCTAAGGACTGCCCAGAGCCTTGTAAGACCCCAGGTCCTGGAGTCCGAGAAGCTAGTATTCAAATACTATCTCTACCCCTTTTCCTGTGACACTGTTGGAGGTCGGGCCACTTGACTGCTTGAAATCTGTTGTGCCTTCAGTAAAATGAGGGCAAAGAGCACGTCTACTTCACAAGATGCTTGTGATGATCAAATGAGATAATCAACGTAATACAGGCCACATCGAGAGTACTCAACAGGTAATAAACATGGCTTTTATTGAGTGCTCCCAGGTGGCAGGCTCTATGCTGAGGGCTTTTCATGTGTTAACTCCAAATGTAAGCATTAAAACAACCCTGTGAAATAGGAGTCTTTATTCTCAACCCATCTAACGTATGAGGACATAGAAGCTCAGAGAGCTTCAGCAACTTGCCTAAAGTTACCCAGCTAGTGCATGGGGCAGCGGGGACTTGAGCTGAGTTGGCTATCCTGCAACCAGGGATAGAACCCTCGCCCTCTGCAGCAGAAGCTGGGAGTCTTAACCACTAGACTGCCGGGGAAGTCCCATAGCTGCTGTTCTGTTAAGCATCTCTACCTCTCTGCCTCTGGGCTTCCCTGGTGGCTCAGATGGTAAAGAATCCGCCTGCAATGTGGGAGATTCAGGTTTGATCCCTGGATTGAGAAGATCCCCTGGAGAAGGGAATGGTAACCCAGTCCAGTATTCTTGCCTGGAGAATCCCATGGACGAGGATCCTGGTGGGCTACAGTCCATGGGGTTGCAGAGTCGGACACGACTGAGTGACTAACACACACACACACATACACACATCCTTCTGCCTCTAATCAGAATGAGGCCTGGGGCTTTGTTCACTGGGCGAGGCGCAGCCCTCACAGCTCTGGGGGAAGAGCAGGAAGATCTGTTTCCTCGAGGAGCCCATGACTGGCTGTCTTTCTCTGTGCCATCCCAGCTGGGCTTTCTATAAGCTTGAAGGAAGTTGGGGATCCCGTGCCCTCCAGATCTAGGTCGCCTCTGTGCTCAGACAGGAGCTGGGAGTGTTTATAGAGTTCCTGGGGGAACCTTGGGGGTCCATAGCTTGCCCCCGAGAGGTACTCTTCCTGGCAGTGACCTGCCTGGGCAGGGAGGAAACCAAAGAGGTGCCTTGGGCTGGTCGTCTGGGCGGGTCTCATGGCAACTGTAATTGCTGGGCACCAGAACCCAGGCTGGGCCCTTTTATGGAGACATTTATAGCTAGCCCGGCTGGGGGACCATTCAAGTGGTTTTCTCTCTTTTGTGTCCCTTTAATAAACGAGAAGAAGAGACATCAAATTAAAGCTGATTCTGGAGAAACTTGGCTTTGTTGCCAGGCTCTGGGGAGGTCAGGGGAAGGTTACTCTGCTCTCTGACCCAGAGGCCTGGATTTCTTACCACATGCTTTTAAAATGTACAGACTCAGATGTCAGGGCTAGTCGGGCCTTTGAGGTCACCCAAACCAACTCTCAGCCTGTGCAGTGATCCTTGCTGGCGTGTTTGCAGCCTTCCAGGGATGGGGAGCTCACTACCTTAAAAGCAAACAGCTTGTTGACAGGCAGCTCCACAGAGCCTTCTGCTGGGGGAGCTGAAGAAACAGACAGACGCGGGGGAAAGTCCCGTGCTCGCCAGCATCAGCATCAGTCCCTGATCAAGGGCTCTTATCTCTGAGAGTTTCCTCTTCTGTCAAAAGTCATTCGTTCATTCATTCAACAAGTATTTCATCTTAGCCTGTGCTTCCCCAGAAGCAAACTCAAGACAAGGGTTTGAATGCCAGCAGTTGAGAAATGATCCCGGGGAAAACCTCAAGGAGGGGGTCGGGGTGATTGAGACAGAGAAAGTGCTGTGGATTGCATTGTGTCCCCGCCAAAACCAATGCTGAAGTCTTAAGTCCAGGTGCCTGTGAGCGTGACCATCTTTGGGAACAGGGTCTTTGCAGCTGTAATGAAGTGTAGACGAAGTTGTACTAGATTAGTGATCTAATGCAACCTCTGATTCAGTGATTGGTGTCCTTATGAGGTGAGAGAAATGTGGGCACGTGGACACACACCGAGGGAAGATAGCTCTGTGAAGACACAGACACACACAGGGAGAGCCAGGCGCTGACAGAGGCAGGGATCAGTTAGGCCCCCACACGCCAAGGATCAGCAGCAGCCACCAGAAGCTAGGAGAGGGGCCTGGAACCGACTCCCCCTCTGAGCCCCCAAGGAGGAACCAACCCTGCTGACATCCTGATTTTGATCTCTGGCCTCCTGAGCTGTGAGACGATATACCGCTGTTGCTTTCAGACACCCAGTTTGTGGTATTTTGCTATGACGGCCTTAGAAACTATTAATAATACAAATAGGAAGGGGAGGAAATAATAAAAAGCAGCATGCTGTTCAGCAGATTGCTGCTGTGGGGAAACTGAGGCGGAGTCCTCTGTGGAGCTCAGGGAAGCAGTAGGTAACATGTACCTGAGGAACCCCAGCCAGCCAAGGGAAGGAGGGCAGGGTGCTCATCCACCAGTGTCATCTGTCCTTGCCAGAAGGACGCTTCCCCGGGACACTGACACCCCTCCCTACGCTGGATGCTCGGGCCTGGCCAGTGTGTGGGCAGGGAAGGTTCAGACAGCCAGAAAAGCTCCTGGATGAGAACTGCAGCTGGTGGGAGTTGGAAGTGTTGGGGTTAGGACTCACAGAGAGGGGATACTGGGGGGTGTGGGTGGGGCACCCACACTGCCTGCCAGATCTCTGTTGTGTGCAAGGTACCATTCCAAGTACCTGGAAAGGAGTGCCCTAGTCAATGGGCCAGGTCTGGCCCTCTTGGATGGACCCAGACAATAGTATGTCCCATCGAACAGCAGTAAACCAGTATGTCCTTATACCCGATAAAGTGGGAAGGGTTGCACAGTGATGGGGATTGGCCAGGGTCATGGGGTAGCCCTCGTTGAACCCGAATGGTCAGAGCAGGCCTCTCTGAGGAGACCTGAATGTTGAGAAGATCTAAAGTTCAGACATGTGGTGGAACAGCATTCTAGGCAGAGGGAACAGCCGGTGTGGAGGCCCTGAGGAGGCGGCGGCCTGCTGTGAGGATTAAAGCAGCAAAAGGACTCAGGCCAGGCCTGGAGCAGAGGAGGCTGGCAGTAACGAGCCTCACTTCCCGCAGTTCATGTTTTTTTCCTAGTTCTGCCCTCTGGTCACCAGAGCGGAAATTCCATTCCTGTTCCAGGGGAAACCCCTCAGGAGACTCCAGACACAGAGTCAGGTGGAAGGACCCAGGCTCCCCAAACCCCACCCTTCACAAGCTCTTTAACCTTGGATGAGACCTTCAGCTCTGAACCTCATTTTCCTTCTCTGTAAAATGACAATAACAGTGTTCACCTCACAGGGTTGGTGTGAAGTTTAAAGGCTGTTTTTCCCAGGCAGGGAAAAAGGGGACCCTGATACTCATAAAACTCCATCTCAGTCCTTTGGGGCCAGATCTCAGCCAGCAAGCACTCTCTGTGGTGAAGGAGAGTCATTGGCTGTCCAGTTAATTGGAAGAGCATTTTTATATATCCTTGCTGCTAAGTCGCTTCAGCCGTGTCTGACTCTGTGCGACCCCATAGACGGCAGCCCACCAGGCTTCTCCGTCCCTGGGATTCTCCAGGCAAGAACACTGGAGTGGGTTGCTATTTCCTTCTCCAATGCATGAAAGTGAAAAGTGAAAGTGAAGTCGCTCAGTCGTTTCCGACTCTTCGAGACCCCATGGACTGCAGCCCACCAGGCTCCTCCATCCATGGGATTTTCCAGGCAAGAGTACTGGAGTGGGGTGCCATTGCCTTCTCCGTTATATATCCTTATATATCTTCAATTCATCAATTTGAAAAAGAAAACCCTGGAGGGGAGTTTGGGGGAGAATGGATACATGTATATGTATGGCTGAGTGGCTCTGCTCAAATATAAAATAAAAAGTAAAACAAACAAACAAAAAACCTAAAAATGCACAAACTCTGTAAGAAAGAATGAACAGGGAGTGAGGGATGGGTGGATGCTGGATTGAGCCGTCTCTGTATATTTGCCCTCTTAATCCTCACAGCAAGAATGAAGTGGAGAGGGGGGCAGCAGATTTTTAAATTTTTGATTTATTCATTGCACAATTAATACAGGCTTATTGGTTTCAATTTTTTAAAAAATTTAGGACTGTATAGAGTACGAGATAAAAAGTGTCCACCTCTCCCCCTCCAATGCCTCTCTGGTACGTGTTTGGGTGTTTCCTTCCAAACTTTTCTGTGCACAGCAAACATAAAATGCAAGTTTTTCTTTTTAACAAATACAGGAACATATTTGCCCTTTGGAGTTAAGGTACAGTGGGTATCTTGCCATTTTGTGCTATTAATCACCCTGAGGTAGAAATTATGGGCAAATTACGGGCAAAAGAACTCAGCTTGGACAGGTGGAGTGTTTTGCTCAAGGTCTCAAACGGGTGTGTGAGCGAGCAGGACCTGGGACCCAGGCCTGTCTGAATCTGGAGGAGTGGGCCTTTCCGTTGTGCTGAAATACTGTCATTAGCCAGTCTTAGCATCTCAGCAGGACCTGGAAAGAGGAACAGCCTTCGGAAGGCAGAGGGCTGAGAGGAGCAGACGGTTCTCGGGGTGGCAGGTAAGCGGGTATAGGGATGGTTCAGCAGGAGGGCACCAGCCGGGGTGGCACAAGCCGCCTTCGGCTCTGACAGGCAGGTGCAGGGGTGCCAGGCAGGAAGGGGCTGGGTGCCCAGGGCCCTAGCCTAATGGGCCCAGCTGCCCTGGCTGTCTCTGTCAGGCCCCTACAGACACACTACATTTTTTTTTTTAATTAACTTATTTATTTTAATTGGAGGCTAATTACTTTACAATCTTGTAGTGGTTTTTGCCATACATTGACATGAATCAGCCATGGGTGTACATGTGTCCCCCATCCTGAACCCCTCTCCCACCTCCCTCCCCATCACCTTCCTAATGACACGCTGCTTGCTTTCCTGTCTCTCGGAGCCTGCCTGAAGCTCTGAGACCTCCCCAGCTGCTCAGCCTGGCGCATAGCATCTCTCCCATCCCATCTATGGCTCAGTGGTCAGAGTCTGCCTGCCTGCCATCTCATGTCAACGCAGAGACCTCAGGCCTGCCCCCTCCCTGAAGGAGGCTGGGATCCCATGAATTACTGCAGCCAGGATTTGTTCAGCTTCGGCTTGGATGACTCCAGGGTTTGGGGCGGCTCATGACCTCATAAGGAAGCTGGTTCCATCTTGGATCATTATCTGGGTTGGTTGGACAGTGGAATGAGTTTTGGGGCCTGGAGGCAGACCTAGGTGCTTCCGGGGAAGGTAGAAGAAGAGACTATGATGACAAAACCTGTTCCAGCTGTATGCGGGAGGAGGGCTGAGGGAGCCTCAGTCTCCCTTCTGGCTTCCTTTGGCTCCTGTCTATCTAATTGCAGGCTGCAAACTGGGACTACATGCTGACTCAGTTCAGCACGCTGTCCCAGCACTTCACAAAAGGGATGGAAGAGTAGGATGGACAATATCGACTTGCATCTCGAGCAGCTAGGATCAGCACGGGGGCAGCACGCTGGTGAGGTGGGCACAGGGGGGCCGGGGCACGCCGAGAGGGGGCAGGGCTCTCCCACGGCGCGAGGGTGGCCTGGAGGGGCTCCCAGGCTCGGGGGCCTCTTCCTGCCCAGCCTGCACCAAGCGGGGCCCCCGGGGTGGTGGGAACAGGGAGATCCTCTCCGCTCTCCCTAGTGCATCCACTGGGTTGTGAGCAGCCCCATAAATCGTCTGCCCGGAGTCAGGGGCATAGAACTCCCTGATTTATGCCCCGCCAGGCCCTCCCCCTCCGCCTCCCTCCCGGGCTTTGTGGGGCCAAGGCCTGGCAGGCTGCTGGCTCCAGACAGCCCCTGTGGTTGCCGTGACGACCGGTTCAGGCTGGGCCATTATCCACGATCTGGCCCTTCCCTCCCTCAAGCTCTCATCCGGGTTGGCTTTTTAACACCACCAACCGGTCTTCTCCTCCATTAGCCAGGCTCTTCTCAAAGGGTGCCCGCATGCCCAGTGGGCCCCCCGCGTTGGCATCTCTTTGAAGCTCAGATATAGAACCTGCTAAGACAAGGCAGCTCAGGCTGCTAGGTTACTGCCCGGGCTTTGAATCCCATTGACAAGGTTTGGAATCCAGCAACTCCACTTCGAGGCCAGCGATCCCAATGCCTACCTCATGCTCTTGCCAAGAATCAGCAAGATGGGGCTTCCCTGGTGGTCCATTGGCTAAGACTCCGCACTCCTGATGCGAGGGACCTGGGTTCAATCCCTGGTGAGGGAACTAGTTCCCTATGCCACAATTAAGACCCAGAGCAGCCAAGTTATCAAAGGAAAAAGAATCAGCAAGAGTCAAGAGGGAAAGTGCAGTGCTGGGCCCTTTCATTGGCACTTAAACCTCTGTGAGTCTCCACTGCCTCATCTGTAAAATGGGTATAATAACATCTCCACACACTGCTCTCTCCCAGGGTCTGCAACAGTGTCTGAATGGATGTGCTCCATAAATGTGAGTGAATAAATGAATCTCTTGGGTTGTACACATCCTTGTTGCTTCTGTTTTCAGTCGCAAAGTCGTGTCCAAATCTTTTGTGACCCCATGGACTGTAGCCCACCAGACTCCTCTGTCCATGGTATTTCCCAGGCAAGAATACTAGAGTGGGTTGCCATTCCCTTCTCCAGAGGATCTTCTCGACCCAGGGAGTGAACCCGTGTCTCCTGAATTGGCAGGCGGATTCTTTGCCGCTGAAGCATCAGGGAAGCTCGTCCACACCCTTGCTCAAGAGCATAAATATGGTGGATTAAAGATGGTCACACACCCTCCGACCCTCCTCCCACTGAGATGTGGGAGTTCAGCTCTCCTACCCAGAATCTGGACCGGACTTGGTGCTCACTCGTAGCAGGAGTAACATGGACAGCCTTCCCAAGCGGGTCGGAAGGAGCCTTGCTGCTGTGCTTAGGTCTCAGTAAAGCCCCATCATTCTGAAAGAAATCTGACCACTCTGGGTGAGCTGAGCTAGAGAGACCTCATGGTCCTGAGCCTCCACAAAGAGAAAGTGAGACTCCTGGCCTGCCCCCAGCCCTTCCTGCCCCAGGTGTTGCTGGCATCCCAGCTGAGACGGAGATGAGCTGTCCCCACCGAGCCCTACCCAAATTGCAGAGTCATAAACAAAAGAAATAACAGCTCTTGTTTTAAGACATCAAGTTTTGGGTCCATTGGTTTTGCAGCATGGAGTTTGGAGAACAAGATATAAAGTCCTGCTCTCATGCATAATAACAAGCACGCAGCCAGTGCTCAGCGAAGGAAGCGGTCACTGAAGCAGTCTTGGTCTTAGCAACTGTCCTTGTTGTTGGCAAACAGCAAAATAGCCTAACTCTTCAGAACTGAGGTTCTGGAGGCAGATGGCCTGGGTCTGGATCCTGACTGCTGACTCCTTTCACGCGGATGGTTCCTTTCCCTCACCAGGCCTCGGTTGCTTCATGGGTGTGAGAGCAAGATGACAGTGACTACTCTGCAGATCTACCGTGAAGCGTTAATGAGATGGCGTACATAAACCGGGCATGGTGCCTGGCACACAGTGAATGCTGGCACCGGAGAGTCACTACCATCAGCATCAATGTTGGCATCGCTATCTTCCCTCTGACATTCAAAGTGCATGCTCTCATTTTATGAGACCTTAAAAGGGTCAGAGCTGGACGGAATAAATCCACTGAGTGCAACCCTCCATCATTCAGATGGGACTGGGTTGCTGGTGGGAGCTTTGAGTTATGATATTTTTATCTTTAAAAAGAACTCTGGGTGGCCCATCTAAAAGTCAAATAAATAATAACTATGACAATGGAGGAGAAGGAGGAGGAGGAGGAGGAGGATTTGCCTAGTGGAGCTCACCTACCTCACTGCTTCTAGAAACAGCTCAAGGGATTTGTTCTTCACCAGTTGCTAAATTCAGTGAGCTTCTGGGGTTGGGGGAGGGCAGTTGGGAAGCTTCTCACGGCTTTGAGGGATTGGTCAGCCTGCTTGTTTGTTGGACACATCAGGACCTTCCAAAGCAGCTGGCTCGTCCTCTCGTTGTACATATGAGGATCCAGAGAGGGGCAGTGACTTGGCCAAGGTCACGCCGCACAGCACAGCAGGGGCAATGCCGGATCAGAACCCAGGGCTCCTGTTTCCCAGCCTGTAGCTTTCTAGGCTCCTTCCAGCCTCAGAAGCAACACATGTTGCAGGGGGCTTTACTTACAAAGCTTTCAGGGGTGGGTTTTACCCTCTCTACCGTGGACTTCCTTGCATTAAAATTCTCATCGTGGGAGTCTTAGCTATTATTCATTTCTATCCAGATGGAATGCTCGCATCTGACAAGGAGCCTCTGGGGAAGACGGCATATGTTATCTGTAAGCTCATCTCCGGCTCCAGCTTGAACAGAAAAGGGATGGTTTTCTCATTCCCTTTCAGGAGATGGCGAAAGAAAGGTCCAGAACAGGGAAATGAGCCTCTGCTGTCTCAAACGCCGCCCTACAGTCTCTTTACAAAACAGCCAGCAGACAGCCATCTACATGGCACATTTAGAAGGCCTCTAAGATTGCTGGAAACCTCCTTGCTCAGAAAACGGTCTTCCTCATTCATTTTCTATCATGCCTAAAGCCCACCTTTGTAATTTACTGCTTTGGGGTCAGGAAGGCATTAATGGAGGTGGTTCTGGTGTCCATGCTGCTGAACTGACAGTAATGGGATTAGATGGAAAAATACAGGATTTGAAGTCACTGAATCTGGGTTTGCCACTCATTGCCTGTGCGATGTTGAGCAAGCCATCTTACCTGTGAGCCTCAGTTTCTTCATCTATAAAGCGGCATCACCACTGAATCTACCCCACCCCATGAAGGTGAAATGTCATGTTCTAGTTGCCTGTAGCCATGTAACAAACCACCCTGCAACTTCATGGCTTGAAACGCAACGGCAGGCTTTTGTTTTGCTTGTGAACGCGCAATATGAGCAGGGCTGGGCAGGGACTGCTGGAGCTGGTTGACTGGGTCTGGGGGATCTGCTTCCAAGACGGGGCCCTCACATGACCGATAGTCAGTTTCTCCTCATGGGGACCTCTCCATGGGGCAGCCTGGGCTTCCCCAGACCGGCCTGGTTCCAAGAACTGGGAAGTTGGCTTGGGCCTGGAAAGAGTTGCAGTAACACTTCTATTCCTTTGAGCAAGCAATCCCAGAGCCCAGAGAAGGGACACAGGGAATAGCATTTACACAATTGCAATGAAATAGTTATTTGTTACTGACCCTTCTCCTCCCTCCAGCACATTATCTTGTTCATTGCTGTTTTCTCAGGGCCTAGAACAGTGCCTGCAAGATAGAAGATTTATTAAAGTTAATAAAAATATTTAATAATAATATTAAATATATTTAATATTATTAAATATATTGATCAATGAATGAACTAATGCACCTCCCCTGACACTCCAACCCTGTATCCCGGTTGCTCAGGCTGGGGTCGGGGGACAGGGGTCATGGAAGGGGCCCTGGCTTTAGCATCTGAGGCCTGGGTTTGGGCCCCGACTCTGGCCCCAGGGTGCTGGGTGAACTTGGGCAAGTCACAGACTTCTCTGTGGGTATCAGCAAGAGCCAATAAAACCAGACCCTGGCTTTTTGACTTGTGTCATCAAAATCCCTGCGTATGACTTGCTTTAATTAAGATAAGAGTGCGGTGAAATGTTTGGACTTGCTTGTTCATTCTTTGATGTTTGGCCTTTTCTGTTGTTGTTTTTGATGTCCCGGGGCTTGAAGGACTAGACTTGGGTTCTTGGCCCTTGCTGGCGGGCTGCCTGCCGTCTGCTGTTTGCCTTGTTAAAAGCGCTCATGATCTAATAAAGCGAGATGGATGTGGCCTCTCTAGGGATGAAACACTTTCTAGTCCCCTGTTTACTGCGCTTCTCATGCTTTCTGAGTATAAACTACATCCTAAGCCCTGGGATAAGTTTTGTTTAATCTTCAAAACAACTCAGTGAATGAGGTGCTGCTGTAGTCCCCATTCTAGACAGGAGGAAACAGAGGCTCAGAGAGGCTTGCGGACTTGCCTAAAGACTCTGGAGAGAAGGCTGAGAAGTAGAGGTGCCCAGATATGGAGCCAGCGTGACCTCCTGTGGGCTGCTGGGGGCCCTGGCTTGATGGAAAGCCAACAGGGAGCCTAGCCCTGGGTGGGATAGAGAGTGGGTGGAGTTTGGCCTCTGAGTTTGTTCAGTGTCCTTGTTAGGCATCGGAGAGAGACGGCAGGTCTATGAAGCAAGGTTTCTCCCCATTTTACAGGTGGGAAAACTGAGGCCCAGAGAGATTGTGCACAAAAGATATTGGCTGCAGGAAAGGACAGGAGATTTGGGGACCATCCGCCCCTCTGCTTGTGTTGTTGTCCAAAGTTGGTCACGTGTGTGAGACAGAGGCTGAACTGACTTTGGCGTCTAACGGGCCAACAAAGACAGTGGACGGGGCTGTGCCTCACTGCGGGGCAGCAGGTTCTGAGTGGAGGGGTCCTCGGGAAGATGAAATGATGCGTCTCACATGCCAGGTTCCCCAAGCGGAACCAGGAGGTGCTGATGCAGAGGTAGGATGGTTGCAGAAGTTGGTTCTCTCTCCCAGTGCTAGCTGAAGCTGCGGGTGCCCCCAGAGGAGCAAATAGCCCAGCGATGTCCCCTACCTATAGTCTATTGCAGTGCCGGAAATTCCACTGTTTACGGCTTCTCCTAGGAAAAGCACATGCTGCGGTGGGGTGGGAGGTGGAGGACTTGCAGGACGGTTGAGGAACTTAACTTTCCTTTTCTGGGAAATGGAACAAATACCACCGCCACTGGGTGTGAAAGCTCTCAGCACAGTGCCTGGCATCCCAGGGGGCAAAAGAGACTTGTTCATTCTGAACGGACGGTCAACCCAATAGACCCCAAGCACCTTGGCTCGGTGGACAGCAAAGGAGGGTGACCATTCATGGGAGCCAACTGTCTCCGGGCCTCTCAGGCCTGCAGGTACCCATGAGATCACCGTGACATCAATACCCAGATGAAGAAGGTTCTTAGACCTCATCTCCCCATCCACCCCCTCCCCACCTCCACCTGGAAGACCACTTACTTCCAGCACTTTCCAACAAGGTGCTCTGAGCATCGCGTTCTGTAACAGGTCTGCTCAGACTCTTTCTTGCCACAGCTACAGGTGCTCCTGCGAAAAAGCCTCTCCAGGTGTGCCCACTGCCCATCCTGGGCACCCTGAGTGTTCAGGTGCCAGAGCTGCTGGGAAGCTCACAGTGAGGTGGCCACGGGATGGGTTGAGGCCAAATCTAGCTCAAGATTTGTCACTGTGTCATACAAGAACCGGGCCCTGGTCTTTTGTGGTCTCCATGACAATAGCTTGAGCAGTTTCTCTTGCCGTTTTTCTACCAAGGCTTAAACCCACTGCTCAGGCAGAAGCCACACCTTTATCCCAATGCCCCTGCCTTAATCCCAAGTACCCATGCCCCTTTATGAGTCCCTGCCTAGAGCAGACCTTCCAGGGCCACCATCGGCCAGACCCTGGATCCAAGCACGGGTCAAGCAGCACAGTCTGCTCCAGACAAAGGGAGTCTGGCCAGCCCTCCCGCCGAGTGTGGGGAGCAGCCCGGCTGAGGGTCCGGCCCGCCTGCTGCGTGCCCTGGGCCAGTCCCGATCCTCCCCTGGGGAGGATAGTGCCCAAGGTCCCCTCCAGCTCAGAGAGTCTGAAGCCCGGGGCCTTCTCCAAGCCTCTGGCAGCCAGTGGCGCCAGGGCCACACGACCGGTCCCTCTTTTCCATTCTGGCCAGGCCGCCAGAACAGCCCGGAGGCCCTTATCACACACAGCTATCTTCATTGTTTGCATAGCGCTGGTTTCCCCTCGGCTAAGAAAACATGTTTGCAAAATCAGATTTCTCTGCAAAGCCGGCAGGTTGAAAGGATAGGAAACGGTTTGAATTCTCTGAAGCAGGGATCAGAAGGCAGGGATTGACCTCTGGCATGGCCCCCACTTCTCTGGGTCCCCTCGATTAGAGCAAGCAAGGCCATATCCCAAATTTCAGCCCCTAAGGAGCTCCCTATACTTCCCCCAAGTCTATTCCAGACCCACAGGACGCTGGGGCTTAGACAGGCTTAGAGCTTTTCTCAGGCACTCAGAGTGGAGACTCTCCCTCTCCAGAACCTTCAGTGGCTCCCCATTGCTGGCAGGGGATGCCCACACGTAGCCTGGCCTTCACGGTCTTCCTCTTCCTGTGTGTGACCCTTTAGTTCTAGATACCTCAAATCCTCACTGTCCCAGATGGGCTCATCTCGGCCACAAGGAAACCTCCTTCAACCTCATCTATATCTGCTAGATATCTCTATCCAACTCCCTCTTACTTCTCAAGGCCCAACTGAGATTCTGCCTCCTCCAGGAAGCCTTCCGTGACTAGACCTGCTGCTCTCTGAGGGGCCCTGGCCACATCACAAGCATCGTGGGGTCACTTCTCTTTTGCACCCACCCTTTCCAGACCACTGTCACCACTAGGGCCAAATCCTGGGTGTGCCTAGCTGCCTTCTCGTTCAGAGCCTGGTTCCCACTCCCCACAGGAGAGAACTAAAGGGTTTCCAAGGGGGGAAAATGACACCCACGGTGGCAACTGGCTGCCTAAGGGCCTCACCCTGGGGCTTCTGCTAAAAAGTGACCTTTTCTGATATTAAAAATGAACAGATCATGGGTATAGTCACACACACGCCACCGTGCAGCTGTTAACAAGATGAAGCAGTGTTATCTGTGCCTGTATGGAAAGCTGTCCACCATGGAAAGGCAAGTTGTGGGAAGAAATGCACATATGATCCCACTTGGAAAAATAAACACCTCCACCAGCTCCCAGGCTGGTCTAAGAGCTATGTATGCATTAACTCATTCAGTTTTCTTAATGATTCCACTCTATAGGTACTGCCGTTGCCCCATTTTACAGATGGGCAAACTGAGGTTAAGAAGTGGGATTCAAGCGCAGGCTGTGGGTGAGGGCAGCCTCCCCCATGCAGCCTGCTCTGTGTTCTCTGCGCAGTTCCAGGTTTATGTACGCACATGGCCCAAGGCACAGGAAAGCTGGGGAGGATGCTCCTCTAGACCTTAAGTAGAATGTGGGTTTGGAGGGAGAGGAATGGGAAGACTTCTATTTCCTCTTCTTATATCCTGTATTATTTGGTTCCCACAATAATATAATTTAAAATTAATTTTGAAAATAGAAAAAGCAGCATATCCTCATTGTAGCGAAGTCAGGAAAGAGAAGAGAAAGACCCCAGAAATCAGAGTCAGACTGGCCTCTTGGAGCTGGCAGGGAAGCCTACCCAGGGCCATGGGATTCTGAAAAGATCTCCACAGAAAAGGGTGAGTAAATGGGATTATTCCAGAGCCAGGGACATCAGCGTGGGGAGCAGATTTCAACTCAGTGTAAGAAGCACCAAGTAGAGCTGTTCCACCATGAAACACGGCAGCTTTGTTCAGTAGTGAGCTGCCTGTCAGTGGAGATATGCGAGTTGGTGCCAGATGCTGGGTCACCACTGCGCTGTTTGCTAAATAATAGCGTGTGTGAGTCTGATTTCCAGCCCTCGATGTCCACCTTTAATCCAAGCTGGACAGTAAGAGAACGTACCAGCCAGGATGGAGTGAGGTCCTGATTGGTTAAAAAAATAACAAGCAACTATAAAACAAAGATAAACAGCCCTACATAGATAGAGCAGTTCACAGCTCGCAGAATCCGTTAGTCTGGTTTGATGTGATTTCCTGTGCCTCCCAAACATTATAGGCAGAAACCCTTTATAGAGGAGGAAAACAGACTCAGAGGGCTACGAACTTGGTCAAGGTCACCCGAGGTCACCCAGCTGGTCCAGAGGCTCCGACCCTGGCCTGGCGTGCCATCCCACACCTGGCACTTCTCGCAGCAGTTGTTCATCTCTCTTGCGGTGTCTGGCCCCCGCTAGGTGCTCAGGCAGGTCCTGGGTTCTAGTCCAGCTCCGGTCCCGTGTACCGGTTCCATGTGTTGATTCCCCTCTAGTTCCAATCTGTCTGCTACCTACCCAGTTCCTCGATTTTCTTAGATTTTCCCCAGACGGCAGGCCCCAAAGAGTCCTTGGTGGAACCGGGGGAGGAGAGGGCCAGGGGAGCGTTGCACGCCCCGATGCTTGGACCCTTCTCCTATTCTGTGCAGATTTATAGGCGTGTGATCCTGAACTTTCACTCTCTGTCCACAGTCCAGCACATGGTCTAAAAACAACAGATCGGAAGAAAAAGATCTCACCCGCAGATGAAAGCAGGAGGGAGACCGGCCGTCCCACAGCCCTGGCCTGGCCCTGGGCCCGCCACACACTCTGGTCAAGGCCACGTCAGAGCTGCGCAGTCTGGAGAGGCCTGGAGGAGGCCCCGCCCATCCAGGGGTCTGCGGCCTTGAGGGGCCCCGGACACTAAGCCTCGGAAGAGGTACTGGGGGAAGGCAAAAGAAAACGGAGACCTAAGGCCTGTCCAGGGGCAAGTGGACTCGCATGCTGGAAAGTTGGATTTGTGGGGGGGGGCCCTAATCAGACAACCCTGGTGGCTTGGATGGTACAAAATCTGCCTGCAAGGCAGCAGACACAGGTTCGATCCCTGGGTTGGGAAAATTCCCTGGAGAAGGCAATGGCAACCCACTCCAGCTTTCTTGCCTGGAGGATCTCCTGGACAGAGGAGCCTGGTGGGCTACATTCCACAGGGTTGCAAAGAGTTGGACTCGACCAGGTGACCAACACACAGAGTCAGACACCAGCACAGCATCACCCAGGATGGGGATGCATGACCCTAGGCGCCTTGCTCTCCCCCGCCCCAGCCCTGTCTGGCCGGTCTCTGCTGCTTACTCTGCTCCAGCCACTCTGGCTTCCTTTCCATTTCTTGAAACTCATGAGCTCACCCCCCACCCTCCACCTCAGGGCCTTTGCACGTGCAACTCCCTCTGCGTGGAACACTCTTCTCCCCACCGCTCCCAAGGCCTCTTATCTTTCGGGTCTTTGATTAAATGTTACCTCCTCTGTGCGGCCTCCAACTGGTAACCTAATCTGTTCTCCGGCCCAGTCCAGTCCTCTGTCTTCCTAATGGTACTTGGCAGAATTTATTTACTTATTTATTTAATGATTTAGCTGTAAGCTCCTTGAGGATGCTCCCTTCCTATGAGTTACTCCTCTAGGTAAGGAGGCCCACTCTGGCATCAACGCACTGCCTTGGCAGTAGGCATCAGCTCCCTTGACAGTAACAGCAAACAAGATTTGGCTCTTGTCGCTTGTAAAAGTGCTTGCCACACGTGAACCCATTTAGTGCTCATAGCAATTGAACCAGGCTGGGATGAGTATCGTCCCCAGCTCACAGATGAGGAGACTGAGGCTGGGCAAGGTGAATGCTGTGCCTTGGCTAACACCATCCTCTATGCACACAAGCCCTCCTTGGCTACTCTGTCCCCCGTGGGCCTTGCTCACCTATGGGACCCTTGGGCGCTCCGTGTGTGAGCACCACAGTGCAGGAAATCAAACTGGTCTTCAGAGGTCTGTGCACTGGCATTTCCCTCTGGATGGGAGGAGAGGGAGCCCAAGCGTTAGGGAGGCTGGAGCAACTATGGGGAAAGGGATGTATAAGGGGAGGTGGGGGAGGTCTGGGTTCTCCCTGTGCAGGTCCCCCCCTCAGGGACCCGAGGACCCCTTCCTGGGCTGCGGGGCAGGACTTCTGGTGTCCCCAGGAGGAAGGAACCAGACCCTCCCTAGGGGTGCAGGTAGGCGGAGGGTGGTGGATGGTTAACCTTGCTCTGGGGGATGCTGCTGGGCGTTAGGAGCCCGATCTTCCACACCCTTCGGGCTCCCTTGGTCCAGACAATTCTCTGAGAAAATGATCCGGGCCAACCACAGCGGTGTCTGGACAAGCGGCTCATCCACACTTACTACCTAAGCCCTGTACCCGCACCATGGGGGTGTTTGTGCTGTTCTCTCTACTTTAGTATACACTGAATTTTTAATAAGAAAAAGGAAAAAGGAAACAAGGAAGGTGGGAGTGAAGGAGGGAAGGAAGCCGTATGCTTCACACAATCCCATTTTTAAATTAAGCAAGTTCTATACATATGCGTGTGGACTTCACTGGTGGCTTAGATGGTAAAGCGTCTACCTACAGTCCCGGAGACCCGGGTTCGATCCCTGGGTCGGGAAGATCCCCTGGAGAAGGAAATGGCAACCCACGCTAGCACACTCTTGCCTGGAAAATCCCACAGACAGAGAGCCTGGTAGACTACAGTCCATGGGGTTGCAAAGAGTCGGACACGACTAAGCGACTTCACTTTCACTTTCATACATGTGTGTATACATAAAGAAAGTCTAGGAGCGTACATACAAAATGTTAACAACGGTTCTCTCCCATCAAATTACGGATTATTTTCTTTTTCTCCATTATACTTTTTATGTTTCCAACTGGGGTGAAAAACCCCACGGCTATTAAGGAAAGAAAAAAAACGGGATGCTTGAGTTCTAACTCCCCTCCGCCCACTCGGCCACCCTGTGACTGTTCCCCCACGTCCCTCACTGAGCCTCACCTCTCCTGGCTACCTGGGGGGAGACACAGGATGAGGTGAGGCCAGAGAGAGCTGTGCCTGGGGTCGCTTGGGGGCCTGCCTGCCCCCCAAACACACTCAAGTCCCCAGAGATGACGCACTAAGCCCTTGCACACCCGCAGACCTGCTCAGGGGACATCAGGTCCCGGCAGGACAGCCAGGCACACACCGCCCCAGACACCAGCACCCAGGTGCCCATGTGTGTGCATTCACACAGACCTGTGCACGCGCACACACACACACACACACCCTGTAACCTGCGTGGGGCTGGGGCGGCCTGTGAGCCGCCCAGGGGGTGAGAGGAGAGAGCCCCATCCATCTGCAAGATAAACACAGGAAGTGAGGAGCCCGCAGTGTCAGGGCGAGGTTGGGAGCCATCCTTAAACGCCGGGTGGGGGTGGGGGCGGGGGAGTAGGGGCCCCTCCGGAAGCGGGAGGGAGAGTGTGGGAGTCTGGGCCCAGGCCTGAGTTTGACATCGGCTGTCTTGGGTTCAAACGTCAAAAGTTGAAACGGTGACTACACTCTAGGGGCTTGGTCTGTCTGTCTGTCCGTCTATTTGTGACAACACCTCCCACCCACCCGCACCCCCACCCAGCTCCACCTCGTCTTCCCCTCCCTGGGCTCAGGGGACCCTGGGTCCAAGCCTGTTGGAGGCCCCCCCAGCCCTCTGGAAGCCAGACACTGTGATCAGCAGCGTGGATGAGGGACTGAATGCCCAGAAAGAAACAGTGTAAATGCCAGGGTGCCCTGAGCCAGTGCACCTCCATGGCCCAGCCTGTGCCCTACAGGCCATCCCCGGCACTGCCCCCGCGCCCCTGGTTCTCCTCCCAGACTGCTGCTCGTGCTCGCCCCGAAGCCCACGGGGTCCCAGGGGAGAGTGGGGTGGCTTCTCTGGCTGGACCCTGGGGGGCAGGGCACAGGTCTGGCCATGGAGGGGCCGCTGCAAACGTGATTTAGATTAAATGAGTCCTCACGGTGTGCCGGGTGTTCTACACCAGACTCGAGTCTTTTTTTGGAACCAAGTGAGGACGGCGCGGGGAGAGAAGGGACGTCTTTTTACTCGCTCTAAACCGCCCAGCCGTCCTTGGTTTGCTGTGAGGTTAGCAGTTGTTGGTTCAGCGCCACACGCTCAGAGGCAGCTGGGTGTGATCTGAATCCTGGCTCTTCATCCAACCTTCACGTTCCCTGACAAGTGGATCCAAGAGAAGAGGGTGCCTGGGCGCTGGCCCCCGCCTGCGGGCCAGGAGGACAGATTCAGTTCAGTTCAGTCGCTCAGTCGTGTCTGACTCTTTGGGACCCTGTGAACTGCAGCACGCCAGGCCTCCCTGTCCATCACCAACTCCCAGAGTCCACCCAAACCCATGTCCATTGAGTCAGTGATGCCATCCAACCATCTCATCCTCTGTCGTCCCCTTTTTCTCCTGCCCTCAATCTTTCCCAGCATCAGTGTCTTTTCAAATGAGTCAGCTCTTTGCATCAGGTGGCCAAAGTATTGGAGTTTCGGCTTCAACATCAGTCTTCTAATGAACACCCAGGACTGATCTCCTTTAGGATGGACTGGTTGGATCTCCTTGCAGTCCAAGGGACTCTCAAGAGTCTTCTCCAACACCACAGTTCAAAAGCATCAGTTCTTCAGTGCTCAGCTTTCTTTATAGTCCAACTCTCACATCCATACATGACCACTGGAAAAACCATAGCCTTGACTAGACGGACCTTTGTTGACAAAGTAATGTCTCTGCTTTTTAATATGCTGTCTAGGTTGGTCATAACTTTCCTTCCAGAAGGACAGATGAAAACCTTTATAAAAGCATCCTGTGATCTGCCATTCGATCAGTTGACTATATCGCTTCTGAGTGTGACTGACAGCTCACCTCTTGTAAACCTCCAGCCCCAGAGCTGGACCCCCACCCCCACCTGGCTCTAGCCGCTTCCGGCCCACCTGGATTTCTTCCGCTTCCAGCAACCTCACCTGTGCGCGGCTCTTTACTAGCATTATTTCATTTGTTCCTGTAGTGACCCAGGAGATAGAAAAACTCATTTTGCCAGCGAGGAACCAGAGGCCCAGGGAGGTCATGGGAGCCATGGGAAGCAGACCCCAATCTAGACTCAGGTTTGCTGCTTTCTTCCAAATCCGACTCTTTTCTTCTGGTCCCAGCTCCTGCTTCTGCTGAGGCTGCTGGTCACCAGGGGTGACAGTACCAGGGCTATGGCAGAGAGACCCCCAGAATCGGGGGTTCCTGTTGGCCTTTGCCCTCCTGCCACCTCTGCTCCACGACCGGCTCAGTCTCAGGCCCCAAGCTCACACCAGTGGTGGCCCATAGGGACCAGCATAGCTCGCCTGCTTCCTCAGGCATCTCTCTTCTTACCTTTTTCTCCACGCCCTTCAGCCCCGTGTTTCTTCTTTTGTATCCGCAGACTTCCTCTTCTTTCCCACCCGAGGGATCTTGCTGCTACTCCTATTTTCCTCTTTTAAAATGTTTATTCACTGGATAGATGGGTGAGTGGGTGGTTGGAAGGGTGGATGAGTGGGTAGAGGGATAGATGGCTGGATGGAGAGATGACTAATGGGTGACTAGGTTAGGTGGGTACATGGATAGATGCTCAGTGGGTGGGCGAGTGAAGAGGTGATCGGGAAGGCAGGCGGTGTCGTATAGGTGGATAGATGCTCAGTGGGTGGGCGAGTGAAGAGGTGATCGGGAAGGCAGGCAGTGTCGTATAGGTGGACAGATGGCAAGGTGAGCAAGTGGACAAAGGACCCTGATGGGTAGGCAGGTGGATGGACGGATGGGTGTTTGGAGGGATGAGATGGAGGGATGCTGCTTCAGTTCTGCTGAGACTCCATCCTCCCCGTACCACCTATGTGACCTGGATGTCTAATTTTCACTCCCAGCCCCACGAGGATGCAGGGGGACAGTGGGAGCCTGCAGCAACCCTTCCCTTTGGTCCCAGTCTCCCTTCTCCTCAGGGATGTCCTGACAGCTCCCTTTAGGAATGAAACAGATCAACCTCCGGAGGGTGGGAGTCAGCTATGTCCTCTGTGTAAAATGCCCAGACAGTCCCAGCCCCTCTGGAACTCTGACAGTGGCTCCAGCTTTGGGGATGAGGGGTGCTTTTTATGTCTTCAGTTGTCTTGAAATAAAACAAAACAGAAGATGTATCTCAACAATGTGACTTACATTCAATTCTACCCCAAATTTTTGATGACTAGATCTTTGTAAAAGAACTAGACGTGTTGTCTTAAAGAGCTTCAAAGTAATTAAAATAAATTTTCAAAGGAACTCCCCCCCCAAACCAAAACACTAGATAGTTAAGAAATACCGTGCTTGTTAATTAGCCCCTAATTCAGCCAGAATGTCTTTAGACGAATTAGCTACACAATCCTCAACACTTGAAGAATAAAATGGAGCAAGCAATATGAAATACAGTGAAGAGAGTAGGGACGAGGGGGAACAGGTCTTTGGGTCAATAGGACTTTAGGGAGCTGTGCCAGACCCCTGAATCCCTCCCTCCTGAGTCCCTTCCCTGACTCTGAGAGGTGGGAACAAGACCCTGAGTCCTGAGCCCCTGCCCAGCGGGCTGTGCCGGGGAGTCCTCTGTGAGCCCCTGAGCTCATCTGTCCATGAAGAGGTGACTGTAGCCCTCTCCTGTCTGTGCCCTGGGCTGAGCCCTGCCCACCAGCACTTCACTGTGTCCTCACACACGCACACACACACCATGGGGGAGGCGTTATGCTGACTCTCAGTTCCCAGACGCAGAAACCGAGGCTCAAATCCAGAAATCGGCAGATCCAAAAATCAGAATCTGCTTTTCAGAGCGTCTGTCTCAGGTCCCCATGAAGCAGATGAAGAAACTGCCGTTCAGAGCGGCCCAGGCCACGCAGCCAGTGAGGGTAGAGCTGGGTACGGCAAGTGTCAAGTAAATAAGATGGACCGTGGATGCTGGGGGCTTCGATGGATGGATCCGTTCCTTTGGGGGTGGTGGGAGAGATTTGAGGGGGAGATGAAAGAGACCGGTCAGGGGGGCTTCCAGAAGGAGGGAGGCATTAACCAACCCCAAGGACCTGGCCGGGTAGTGTCCTCCTGAGTTTCCATGGAGGTGGAGAGAAAGCAAGCGTCCTTCTCTCTCTCTGTTTGAGCTTTCTTACGAAGCTGAGTCACTGGAATAGCCCCTGGCCCCCCAACTTTGGGAAAAGCTCCCAAAAGCTGGGCCAAGGGGGCAGAAGCAGCCAGCAGCCTCTCGTCAAGGCTTGACAGGAGTTGTCACCAGCAGAGTCAGCGAGTGGGGGGTGGCGGGGGGCTGTCTGGCCCCAGCCCCAGTGTTTACCTGTCTGGACTGTTGCTGGAACCATCCATCTGGATGAAGGATCACACAGCCTCCCTCCGCCCTCCGCCCACTCGGTTCCCCCATCAGGCCTCCACGTCCACAGATCTTCACACCACTCCAGGCCCCCCTGAATGCCGCCTCCCTGCTCCGTCCTGGCGGCCCTTGGGCAGGCTTCCAGCCCTCGCCCCACTCACCCAGACTCTCTCCCCTGCCCCGAGGTACATGCTTCTTCCTGTTCGAGTTCCACTTAACTGAAAGATGGTCCGAGTGCCCATCGACAGCATTGGCAGCAAAGCAGTTACTGCAGTCCTGCTGTGCGCCAGGCCCTGTGCTGAGTAAGCACTTCACGTCCACTGTTTACTGACTCCTAACGTACATGGTGAAGAACCCGCCTGCCAGTGCAGGAGACATGAGAGATGTGGGTTCGATCCCTGGGTCGGGAAGATCCCTTGGAGGAGGGCATGGCAACCCGCTCCAGTATTCTTGCCTGGAGAATCCCATGGACAGAGGAGTCTGGAAGTCTGCAGTCCATGGGGTCACAAAGAGTCGGACATGAGTGAAGTGACTTAGTACGCACGCAACTGACATGATATCTGCCATGTAAGAGAGAGGGGGAATTTACATAAGCTGTGATCATTAGACCTCAGATGGTGGAGCCACAGATTCTGCCAAAGGAAGTTGGGGAGGATGTGGAAGCTATGGAAGAGGATGCATCTCTGATACCCTTGCAGGAGAGGTAGGTGTTCCCAGGTAGACGAAAGCATCCAGGCAGACCTGTGACCATGAGCACTGGCACGCAAGCGCCCCACAAGGGACATGCAGTTAGAGTAGCCAGGGTGTCTATGAACAGGAAGAGACTAGAAGCTTCTTTAAGGCTTTTGTTGAGTAACCTAGGAGCCTTCCCTGACCACTCCGGGCATAGACCCTCTCCTACCCCCATGTCCTGCTTCTTCATTTTATCTTCTCCACAACTTCCACCCTCCCCCTACCCCTTGATCTGCAATTTCTCCCACCAGAATGGGAGTTCCTGGAAGACAGACACTTCATCATGGACTCATCACTCTATCCTCAGGACCCAGGGCACTGCCTGGCAAGCGGTAAGCGCTCCATAAATATCACTGATTAGTGGCCCCGGGACTGCGTCATCTCATTTAATCTTTAAACCACTTTCACAGTAGCTAGAATCAGTCTCATTTTGGAAGTGGGAAACTGAGGCTCCAAGAAGTGAAAGGAGTTGGTTAATTTACAAGCCCAGTGTGGACCCTGATTCCAGCCCACTTCTTTCCGCTCTTGACTGCAGGCCTGGCTGGGCGTGATGATGTCCAGTGATCACTTTAATATAAGGAAAGAAACAGATTAACACTTCGATTTGTGGGCTTCTGCTACCCCCTCCTTCCCCAGGCAGGTCTGTGCAGGGTTTTGGTTTTTTTTTGGTGGTGGTGGGGGGTGGGGGTGGAGCACAGGAAGAGACTGGGGAGAGGGTTGGTGAGGACTTTATTTCATGAATTAAGTCTATTTGTGGGAAACCCCTTATGTTCCAGCGTGGGGCTCCTGCCTCACCCTTTACAGGGCCAGGTGTTAAATGGAGACCTTTTTTGAGGCCAGCAGTGGGATCCCGGGAGCGGGGAAGGGCAGGACACAGGGGCTAGCCTGAGGCTCGTGGGCCCTTTGTGTCCTAATCTTGGCCTAGCACTTTTTGGATGCGGCTTGTGTGCGCCTGGCCCTGCTCTCAGCCCTGGCCCAGCATCATCCTGGTGAATCCTCAGGCCATCCCAGGGGATGTTCCTGCCCCTCTCCCCCACTGTGTGGATGAGGAAGCCGAGCCCAGGAGAGGCTGAGCCACCTGTCCAAAGGCACACAGCTTGGAAGTGGTGAGCCAGCAGTGGGCCCCAAGCCCCGGACCCCACCCACCGACAGCTCTTGCACACCCAGAGGACAAGATGGAATTTGGAGCTGGATTCCAGTCCCGCGGTTCCGCTTGGGCCACCTGCTTCGTCTCTCTGAGCCTCAGCTTCCTCTGCTTGGAGATGTGGGCTACGGTTCCCACCTGGCAGCGTTTCTGGAGGCACTCAAGGAGGAGAGAAGGTGGCTTGTGCCTGGCACAACGTAGGGGTGTCACAAATGGCATGGCTGTTGGGCTTCACATGCCTGGCTCACAGTGAGGGTACTATAATTGATATTTGGTGGCTCAGATGGTAAAGCGTCTGCCTGCAATCTGGGAGACCCAGGTTTGATCCCTGGGTCAGGAAGATTCCCTGAAAAGGAAATGGCAACCCACTCCAGTACTCTTGCCTGAAAAATTCCATGGACGGAGGAGCCTGGTGGGCTACAGTCCATGGGGTCGCAAAAAGTCGGACACGACGTAGCGACTTCACTTTCTTTCACTTTCTTCATTGTCTAGAAATATGGAGTCAGTCACAAATCCAGCCACCATCCCATGTCAGGCTCCAGTCCTTTCTCCACATCATGGTCGGTGCCTGAAGTTCACTGGGGCAGCTTTCCTTCAAATGGAAAGCTTTGCTCTCAGAAAATGCAGCTTCCCATGGGCAGGGGTTTGGGGCAGGGGTTAGGGGCAGGGAGAGGGCTACACAGTAGCTGCTGGTAATCACTTTCACTTCCACATAAATGAAGAATCCAGAACTGGGTGCCTGGGTAAAGGGGTTCCTCAAGAAACAGTCACAAAGGGGGCAATTGCCAACCTTTTCGTTTCCTGCCCATCAAGGGTCAGCCTTGGATTACACATCAAGCCCCGTTTGGAAACTTGCCTCTGCAGGGCCAAATTTAGGATCCTGGGTACTTTGCTTTCTACCCGGGATAAGACGAATATTATTTTAAGTGAATATTAATAATCTTGCTGACATTGGGCAGCACTCTCCAGTTTATTCATGCTTTTAGTTCCATTATCCTGCGTGAGCATTACAACCCCTTTCACAGATGAGGAAACTGAGGCTCAGAGAGACCAGTTGGCCTGGGGCATTGCCAAAGCCCAGGCTTGGGAGCCAGGTGTGGGGCCTTCTCTGGGGCCTGGGCCTGGTGGGCCTCCTCAGGGACCACCCCTGTCTCCCTGCCGCAATCCTTCCCATCAGAAAGGCCCAGACCCTGGGCCAGGCTGGGAACGTTTCTGGGGGGCGGGGTGGGGGGCAGCCCGCCGGCCCGCCCGCGTCAAGGCCGTGTGTAAGTGTTTTATTGTTTGCCCGAAGAGGTGTGAATGAAGTAATGGGCCTTCTCCGGCACGCCATCCGTCTAGGACTGACAGCCGTGCTCCGAGCCCGGGGCTGCTCTGTGTAAACGCTGTCACCCTGCCATCCCCGAGCAGGCAGCTTCCTCCGGGAAACTGTAATCAGGGCCTCCCGCACCCGCAGCTGGCCCTGTCCGCAGCTCGTAAATCACGGCTGCCTTCCCGGAAAACAGGGCGAGAGACAGACAGGGTGACGGGGAGACAGACGAGGCTGGGCGAGGAAGAGACGACGCGGACAGGCCGGCGGAGAGAGAGGGAGGCAGTGGGGCTAGGCACCACGGAGGGACCTGCGGCCAGGGACAGACAGGCACAGCAGGCAGAAAGGCTGGGGGAAGAGAGGGAGGGGAGGAGGAGAGGCAGGGTGATGGGGGCTAGAAAGGAGGCAGGAAGACAGAAACAAAGGGAGGCTCATGCGACGGGACGCACAGAAGGAGAAGGAGATGGAGACAGAGGGAAAGGCTGGAAGTGAGGCTGTGAGAAGAGGCAGGAAACAGCAGGGAAAAGAGCGGAGGAAAGAAGAAAAAGCAGGGAGCAGCACAGAGAGACAAAGGGTGCAGGAAGGAGAGGCAGACGGAGCGGCACATGTCAGACAGAGCGCTCAGCTAGGAACCAGGGCAAGGGTCCAGGCACGGGGCAGCCGGTCCAGACCATTAACTGGGGGCTGCCCCATCGCGGCTCAACAGGGTCCCCCAGCTTCCCCTGCAGAAAGTGAAGTCCGACTCTTTGCAATCTCATGGGCTGTAGCCCGCCAGGCTCTTCTGTCCATGGAATTTCCCAGGCAAGAATACTGGAGTGGGTTGCCATTTCCTTCTCCAGGGCATCGTCCCGACCCAGGGATCAAACCCAAGTCTCTTGCATTGCAGGTGGATTCTTTACCCTCTGAGCCACCTGGGAAGCCCGAGGCAGGAACATACCCACTGTATTTGAAGGTCAGGAAGAAGGCCAGTGCGGCTGCAGCAGAGTGGGCAAGGGGAAGGCCGCTGGGAGGTGAGGGACGAGAAATGGGCTATCAGGTGGAGTAGGATCGTGATGGCCATTGAAAGGACTCTTCAGTTCAGCTCAGTCCAGTCGCTCAGTCATGTCTGACTCTTTGCAACACCATGTACTGCAGCATTCCAGGCCTCCCTGTCCATCACCAACTCCTGGAGTTTACTCAAACTCATGCCCATTGAGTTGATGATGCCATCCAACCATCTCATCCTCTGTCGTTCCCTTCTCCTCCTGCCTTCAATCTTTCCCAGCATCAGGGTCTTTCCCAATGAGTTAGCTCTTCGCATCATGTGGACAAAGTATTGGAGTTTCAGCTTCAGCATCCGTCCTTCCAGTGAACATTCAGGACTCTTACTATGCGGGAAATGGAAGAGTTTGGACTTGAGGTTGATCTGATCAGACCCATTCTCAAAATGTCCTCTGGCTGTTGTTTTGAGGACAGGCTAAAGTGGGGCAAGGTGGGGAGACCTGGGAGCGGGGGCAGGTTCTTGAATTCATCCACATGAGAGATGATGCGGCTTGGACGGTGAGCAGCAGCAGACGTGTCGTGAAGACAGAGAGGGGGGATTTGCTGATAGACGGGATGTACGAGAAAGGGAAATCAAGGGCAGATTCCAGGTGTGGGGCCAGAACAACAGGAAGGATGGAGCTGCTAGTTAGGCCGATGGCAGAGATGAGTGGGAGTAGGCATGGGTGGGGTGGGTTTAGGGAGCATTCAGGGTGAGGGCCTGTTGCAGTCAGAGGAGAGGTGTTGAGTGGGCACTGGGGGTGGGGCGCCATCCCAGCTGAGGACGTGGACTTGGGAGCTGTCAGCAGGCAGGTGGTGTTTAAAGCTGTGAAGCTGGAGAAGGCTGCCTGGGGAAAGAGTGAAAACAGTCCAAAGGCTGGGTCTGGGGCCTCAGGCCACCCTTAGAGGTTTGAGAGTAGAGGGGAGTGCGGTGAAGGTGATGGGGCAGGAAGAGCCCTCGAGGTGAGCAGAGAAAAAAGAAGCAGTGCATCTCCCAGCCCCGCCGTCGGGGAAGCCACCCAAGAAGAGAGGCCTGATTGGAGGTCCTGCCAAGAGGCCAGGAAAGGTGAGGCTGGAGGAGAATCAGAGACTGGGTTCATCCCCAGGGAGGCCCCTGGACACCTTGACCAAGCAGTTTAGGGGCTGTAGGGGGTGTGGGTGGCGGAGAGACCTGACTGGCACATGAGTTCACGAAAGAATGAGGGGAGTGGAACCGTAGACGGTGAGACTGTTATGGGGAGTTTCGATAAAATAGCAGAAAAATGGGATGGAGTGTGGAATCGAGAGAGGTTTATTTTTCAATAACCTTTTTATTTTGGAATAGTCTTAAATTCATAGGGAAGTTGCAAAGATACTACAGAGGGTTCCCATATCCCCTTTATACAGCTCCCTTTAGTGCTAAGGTTCCCCATAAGCACACTTCAGAGACACCTGTGCACCCAACTCCGGCAGCGCAGTGGCTTGCATTCCTTGCTTCTATTGCAGGAGGCGTGAGTTCGATCTCTGGTCGGGGAAGTAAGATCCCGAATGCCATGGGGTGGGGCCAAAAAAAAAAAAAGTCACACTTCATTTGTCAAGACTAAGACACTGATCTTGTACCAGACTAGTAAGCAGACTACAGGCGTTACTCAGATTTCACCAGGCTTTCCATGAACGTTCTTTTTCTGTTCTAGGATCCAGTCCAATCCCTAGGATACCAAGTTGCATTTGGTAGAGAGGGTCTTTTTGCCTTTTTCTTTTGTAAAACGTGGGGGCATCCTGCCTGTGTGAGAGCTAATGGGAAGGGCCCAGCAGAGGGGAGGGGACTGGTGAAGCAGGTGAGTGAGGTGTGATGGTCATTGAAGGGATCTGCTAACAGGAACAAAGGAGAGGGCACCAGGACACAAGGGGTCACACTGATCTGGCTGCCCCTGTGGGCTGGAGGACAGAAACAAGCATGGCCCCTCGAGGGTAAATGATGCTCCCTGCTTACAACCGCCTCCACTTATAATCTCATTTTGGAACCCCATCCCCCAAGAGAAAAACAGCCCCTGGGGCATGTGGAGTGGCGGAGGAGAGGGGCTCAGAAAGGAGCAAAGACTTCCCTGAGGCCAGGCAGTGTCAGAGGTGGAGCCTCACGGGGCTTGACTTCAGAACCAGAGCTGTGACTCTGTTTCTCCATTGTAGCTGGTGTGTTCTGGGAATTCCAGATGGCAAGCCAGCAAGGGCAGGGCTGCGAACACAAAAAACTAAAAGCTCTCAACCCTGGCGTACCAGCCCTGTCTACCCTGGCGCACCAAAGCTGACCCCTCCTGGTACAACAGCCCTGTCCACTCCTGGTACACTCGCTCTGGGACTTGGAGGGTGTCAGGTGGGCGCTGTGGAGCACAGTCCGACAGCAAACGAGCAGGTAAAGGCAGGCAGTCAGGAGGGGTCAGGCAGGAGGACCGGCCAGGTGGTGGGTGGGCTACCCCGGCCCCCACAGCAGCCTACTTCCTCTGTGCGTTACTTATAATTTGCCGAATGTGTAGAGTGAGCTTTGCTGTTTGCAACTAATCATGTTGAAGCTCCAAAATAAATGAATGAATCCTCTTCTGCTATTTAGGAGTCAAACCTAAAGCCAACATCTGGATGCCTGTTGCAGAGGTCAACTTTGCTCTTGGCTGGACATTGGCACCCACATCAAGCCTTTATACACACACACACACACACACCCCTACCCTCTTCTGGAAACTACGACTTCACTATAGTACGAGTCCCCAGTCCCTTCTCTGAAACCTTGGGGACCACATGAGTTTCAGACTTCGGAACATTTCACATTCTGGAAGGGTAATTCAGTGCACATACCACAGACGTAATAACCCCCGAGGGGCCTGAGCAGCACTCTGTATGTAAACACATTAATATTTCTGCAGTGAATGTATGAATATTCACAGTAAAAATAAAGGCCATAAATAGCCTCCTGACCGTTCAAGTTGTGTTTTACAGACTCAGGACTTAAGTGAAAACTTGGCTTTTGGAGCTTCTTGGATTTCAGGACTACGGGTGAGCAACAGGGGACCCCTTGGGAGGCCCCCAGCAGGGTGGACGGGTCTGCCCTCACACATGGGGACCCACACTGTGCTCATTCGTGACGGATGTCGGGAGCGCTGGTCTCCTCGTGGGCTCAGGTGAGATGGGTGTGCATGTGTGCGTGTGTGCAGGCAGGTACATACACCATGGGCGTGCATGTCTTGACCCTCTGAGTCCTTGAGTCTCTCTCTCTCTCTCTGGGTGCTGGAAGGGGCCTCAGAGGCATCTCTTGAATCCTCCTGACAACATCCCCACCAAGTGGGTACCCAGCTGCTGAGTCCTCCCTGACCCCCTTCTTTCCCGCCACCCCCTCCTCTATCCCAGCATCACCTTCCCACAACCTTCCTCTTCCTCCCGCTTCTCCCTCTCACTCTTCCACCTCATTCTTGAGAGGCTCAGAGTGGTACCAACCCAAAGCTCTTATTCATCAGCAAATTTCCTCAGTGGAAACTGCTGGCATTCTGTGAACTTCAGCCACTTCCGGTTTTAATAGAAGGAGCCAAGCCCCAGCTTCAATGTATATGCAGTCCTGGCCAGTGAGTTTCCTTAACACGCAAGGCTTCCTTGCCTTCTGCCCCCTCAGGAAGAGACGAATCTAACGAGGCCTGTATACACATCTACCCTCTCCTTCCCTTGCAGTCCTTTCTTTTCTACTATTATTATTATTTTTGGTGAAGCATTTAAAAATGTTTAATGGTATTTTTTGCCCAGCATTTTGAAAAAGACTAACAGTTTTTTTTTTTTTCTCTTATTCTGAGATCATTGAAGCCTACAGAAAAGTTTCAAAGATAGCACCACAAGCTCCTGGGTACCCATCATCCATATTCATCATTTTTCACATTTTGCCAGATTTGCTTTATCACTCTCTCATACATATATATCCGTATTCATACTTTTTTTTCTGAACCATTTGAAAGTAGGCTGTGTGATGCTGCTCTTCGCCTTCATATTCCTGTGTATATTTTCTAAGAATAAAGATCTCCTCTTACATAACCACAGAACACACAGTTACACAATCCAGGAAATTTAACATTGATACAAAGCTTTCATCTAATCCATAGCACTCCCTGGGGGTTTGAAAGTCACTTTCCTCCCCAGTTTCTTGGACAGTTCGGCTGCATTTGGGGGTAAATTCCTGGTGCTGAGCAATGCGTGTCCCAGGCACGGCTCCCCTCGGTTCGTCTGGACTTCAGACACGACCGATGCTGGCGCTTCTCAAATCATGTGCCCTAGGGGTTCCGCTGACGAAGGGAAGGCAACTCTTTGGAGTGGGGTTTGTTTGAAGAGAAAATTCTACTTTAAAGAAAAAAGGTGGAAAACCACGGAGAGGCCCGTCTTTTCATCTTATATTCGAGAGCAGGAGCTTTAGAGGGGGTAAGCCGGCTGCTCTGGGCCACAGTGGGATTTAGCGGGCAGTCAAGCCGGGATCTGAAACCAATTACTCATTTAACCAACGTTTCTGGAACACAGCAGTGGGAGGGGGCTGTGCTGCACCCCAGAGTCACAGAGATGATAGATGCCAGGCTCGTCTTCGAGAAGCTGCCCAGCTGGCACGTCCCCCGTGCAGTTCTATTGAGGTGGGTTCTGAGCCTCCATCCTGGTCTGGGGACCTCAGAGGAGGGAAGGCAGCCTGTGAACTGGCCAGAGCTTTTCCAAGAACAATAGTGTTCTTTTAACAAACATTTGTTCTATCCGTAAACTTTTGAACATTCAACAAACATTGGTCCGTTTGACAAATATTTGTTCACTTGTGCATGTTGACTCAATTCCTGCCCTGTGCCTACCGAGGGCGGGGATCTGGCATTAGCAACAGGGACACCAAGCACCAGGGAGCCAGGCCAGCCCCCCGCAAAGGACTCAGAGTGGCAGACTCTCTCCTCCCACCTCTCTGTCCCTGCCTCTGCTGCCCTGTGCCACAGCAGAAGGGACGGGACCACCCCAGCCCCCTGCTCCCAAGAGCTCGCTCCCAAACTCCTCCTTTATACAGGAAATCCTCCAGGGACTTCCCTGGTTGTCCAGTGGCTAAGCCTCCGTGTTCTCACTGCAGGGAGTTGGGGTTCGATCCCTGGTCCGGGAACTAGATCCTGTGTGCTGCAGCTGAAGATCCCACATGCCCCAATGAAGACTGAAGAGCCCTCGTGCTGCAACTAAGACTCAGCACAGCCAAATAAATAAATAAATACATAAAAAAAGAAAACAACTGCACAAAACTGAGTGAACCTGCTGGTCCCTGGCCAACATGAGCATACCCTGCTTTCTAGAGGGCAGCCTAGCAAGAGTTACTGAAAATCTCTCTGATGGGCGAAACCTCGAGCCAGCAATTCCACTTCTAGGAATTTAATCTAAGGAACCCATCATGGGATGCTCCGAGGTTTAGCCTTAAGGATTGTTTGTTGTTGTTCGGTCGCTTAGTCGAGTCCGACTCTTTGCAACCCCATGGGATGCAGCACGCCAGGCTTCCCTGTCCTTCACCATAAAAGAGCGAAGATCATAAAAGTCTGCTTGGGGAGGAAAATCATGGCCCATCTTAGGCCTGACAAAACGAGGCATCCTGTGACAAGAGTGGGCGAGAAGATGTGAAATGGCAGGCAAGACATCTCCCAAGATATTAAGGAAAAAAGTTGTCAACATAGGATTCATGGGACAAACCAAGTTTAAAACAAAATTATTTATACATATATACATACACACACACACACACAGAAAAACGTCTGATAGGATGTACTTTGGAGAAATTAAAAATGAATCATCTCTGTATGCAGCATTACAAATGATTAAAAAAATTTTTTTGTTAATTATGTGCTCCTGGTTTTCTACATTTTCTGTACTGAAAACGCATTAGTCGTATAGTTAGAAAATAATGCACAGAAATATAATTTCTCCATTAAATTCCGTGGAACAGTCACTGTTAAGCCTTCCCCTGTGCTCAGCTGCAAACCTTTAGTACAGATGTGACACCATTTCCAGACACTCGCCCAAGGAAAACATATGACCCTCAACCCCAAGAGGTGGTCCTGATGACCACATCTGCCCTGCTGGGTCGGGGGCTTCATACTCCTGTGTGTTATGTGTACCTGCGTATGGGTGTGCAGACGAATCTACACACAGATGTGTTTCTTGGGGCCGGGCATGGGGCCAGTGGGTAGCAAAATAGGGCCTGGGACGGTCTTCTCAAACCCAGAGGCGAGAATCATCTTTTTAATTTTTTTAAAAAAGATTATTTATTTTTGGCTGCACTGGGTCTTCGATTCTGCTTGAGGGCTTTTTCTAGTTGTAGCGAGTAGGGGCTACTCTGTGTTGTGGTGTTTCTCATGGCAGTGGCCTTTCTTGCTTCGGAGCGTGGGTTCTAGGCACTCGGGCTTCAGTAGTTGCAGCACAGGGGCTCAGTAGTTCTGACACGCAGGCTTAGTTGCTCTGAGGCATGTGGGATCTTCCCGGACCATGTGGGATCAAACCCGCGTCCCCTGCATTGGCAGGCGGCTTCTTAATCACTGGACCCACCAGGGAAGCCCGAGAATGATCTCTGACTATTGGCGTCAGCTCTTAGACTTGCTCTCATCATTTCCAGGAGCTTGGGCTCACTCGGCCTACCTCCCCACCCCTTCCCCACCCCACCCCAGATGCATGCTCGCGCATCCAAGAGACACGCACGCCAGCACGTACTCCTAACAGCAAGGCAGGGCTTCTCTTTGCTGGCAGAAAACCAGAGGCAGAAGGATTAAAAGATATCTGTGATGACCTCGTATGTCTGCAGAATCCCCCCGGGGAGCAGTCCAACATCTGCTCATCTGAAAGGTGTGCGTCCCAGTACGCGGCATCTGTGTTCTTAGCACGCATGCGTGCTCGGCGGTCCATGTGCCCATACATGTGGGCAGCGTGGAGCCGCGAAAAGAGCCAGACGTTCAGCTCCCAGGTCCTGCATTGCTGTCCACCAACCTTGTGAATTTGGGCGAGTCGCGGCCTCTACAAGCCATTGATTTCTTCTGGGATGTGGGAGGGATGGGTGTGGACGTGATTTATAAATTGCAAAATGCTATCCACGTTGAAAGGCTTGTGATTCCTATGTATGCACATGCTGGTATTTATTAGAATGATGGTAAATACTAACAGTCAGGGAGTCTGCTTCTCCTCTCCCCCTGCCTGGAAGGATGCTGTGACTGGACACCTCTGCTCTGCCACTTCCCTCCTCAGCACCCGTGTCAGGCTCATTGGAAAATCTTAGCATCTTTCAAATCTAGTTCAGGAAAGGCTTCTAGAAGTCACCTGGTCAAAGAGGCATGAAGGATTTGTATCCCAGAGAAGGGCCCAGCCTCAACAGCAGGGTGCACACCAGCCCTACCCACTGAGGAGCATGTAGCTTCAACCCTGTGGCTTCAGACAGCCTGGGAAGGTCACTGGCTCTTAGCTGTGGAGCCAGAGCAGGAGGCTCAAGCAGAGGGAATCAACAGACCCAGGGACTCCCACTAGCTCACCCCAGCGAGGGGAGGGGCCTGGCCCAGGGGCCCTGCTGGCTGAACTGGCCAGGCTGGGATTTATGGGCCCCTCTTGGACACGTTAAAGATCACATTAAGTGCAATAAATGTAGATCACGCTCCTAAATAAGCTGAGATTTATCCCCGGATCCTCTCCGCAGGGGCCAGCCCCATAAATCCTGCCCGAGCCTGTCCCCTGGCCAAGGGATGGGGGAGGGGAGAAGGAGGAGGGGAAGCCGTTCCAGGTACTGAATGACTTGGAGCTGACTAGGGGCTCTTGATGAAGGCTGGGACAAAGACAGGGTCCAAGCGGTCTGCCCAGCTCCGTTCTCTGCCATCCCCTTCCTTCGCCCACCCTCTTGTGGTCCCAGCCTGCGTATGGTCTTACAGACGTGAAAACAATGATGACTCTTCTAAATGGAGAAGCTCAACCCCAGCTAAAACCGCCTTTGTCCACAGTGTGGGAGGGCCCTCCATTAAGAAAAATGTATTATAGGAAAATGCAAATTTACAGGCCAATAAATTACAGGATGATTAGTCACGTTGCAGCCTTTCTTCAAAGGACTCTTTAAAGGCTGCGCTCCTTCATTTAAGTGTCTGTTTATAGCTCAGTAACTTCCAGACTGAGAGGCTGGGAGGCCCCACGAAGGGCAAGGGAAACTGGGAAGATGCAGAGAAGAAGAGAGCGCGCCCCTTCTTAACCAGCCTGGCGGGGTGGAGGGGGGGCGGGAAAAAATCCCTGAAAGGGCATCAGAGTCATCTGGGTTGTGTTGATGTGACGCATGCTTGCCCAGCACCTATTCTGCGCCAGGTACAGTCCCAACACAGGGGTGGCAACCAGACAGGAACCGCCTGGGTCCTCATCGAGTTTCCAGGGTACGGGTGGGTGAGAAAATTAACATCGATCAGATTCACCCTGCTTCCAGATCGACTCAATGCGGTTTACAGGCAAGGACTCCTGAGCACATCTATCGCCAGATGTCAGGGACAGTCCACGTGCGCGGTGGCGGAAGGAAGGGTGAATCAATAGATGGAATTTTTGAAAAGGAAAAACAAATACAAGTGTTATGGTTTTCCGAGCTTTTCCCAAAGAACAAATACGAAGTTTGGCCTTCTTTGAACCAATTGTCCCAGAGTCCTTTGCTCTGTGACCTGGATCAAATCCCTCAGCCACTCAGCACCTCAAGCGCCATTGACCACAGGCAGACAGGAAGGGATGAGCTCATGCCCTGGCTGCTGGAATCACTGAGGAATCTCTTCCAAGGGTGAGAAGAGCCTGCTGGAGCCCCTCCACCCATCACTTGGAGACACATGGACTTTACACTCTTTCCCAGGCTCTTTCTGACCCCATGTCTTGTCTCCTGCTGTCCCCTTTGCCATAAGGCCCCCTCCCCTGAACTCTACCTAGCAAACTCCTATTCATCCTGCAAGATCCAACTTCTGTCAAGGACTTACTGCCTTATGTTGGGATTTAGCCATTTGTGTGTCTGCTGCCCCGCACCCCACCCGCCACCCCCGCAACTGGATTATAAGCTCCTTGAAGGCAAAGTTAAATTTTGTTGGTACGATTCTTAGAGGCAAGCCCCATGGCTGGCACATGGCTTAAACAATGCTCCATAATCATCTGCAGAATGAATGGCTCAAATTAATTGGGTGTACAAACGGCCTTGATCATCCCAGTTACAGATAAAGAGTGTTGAACACTCACTGAGGGCTTAATGCCTCGCCTAGCATAACCCTGAGAGGACCGTTTCACAAGAGGAAAAGATTGAGCCTGGGAAGTCTGAAGGTTAGTTCAAGATCAAAGAGCTGGTAAACATTTGGACCCAGGTCCACCTAGTGACCTATTACAGCTGTATCAGTTCTCTTTTCTAAATTATAGTCTCTTCTGGGGCAGGTACTATGTTGTATTCACCTCTGGACGTGTCCTCAGGGCCCAGCATAATAGGTGCACAGAACAGAATGGCAGTGAATGAAATCTGAATGACATTCGTTGACAAAATGACATTTGCTTTGTTTTTTAAGTCAACAACCAGTGAGCTAAATTCCAGTGGTTTGCCATGGCACAGAAGAACCTGAAACAAAAAGAGGAAAGTATATACATACTCTCTCTTTTTCTCTCTATGTATCCAGTTACATAAATTTATTAGTTAATTTTTCTCGATTATTAAAGAATATTGAAAAACGAAAAACAGGTTACTAAAACTCACGTTATTTAAGTTTAGATATTTTTACTTATACCCAAACCTGAATTTATTATGCTATTGCCTTCTCAGCTTGAATGGAAGCAAACCCATCAATACAAATCAAAATTCAAAATCTACTTCACTTGTTTTACTTTCCATTGAAGGATCATAAGTTACAACAAATAAGAGAATACTTTTTGAAAGAGTGTTTGATGAATATAAAGCCATATCAGAAGATATGAATATGCTTCTCAAATATTTAAACTTAATATTGAGAATTTAAAGATATCTGCTTTTCAGTTTTTTTCATGTTTCAACTACTTTAACATTTTGGGAAAGATGTTTCCTAAAAGCAGAACTACTCGAATGGGGCACACATTTTTCTATAAGCTCACAGCAGTGTGTTTTTATTTAAAATGATATTTTGTTCATCATGGATTTTTTTTTGCATTAATTTTGAATTTTGACATCATATATTAAAATACTATTTACCTCGATTACTGAGTTTTTCTTGGTGTTCCCTTAAAATTTATGCACACCCAGTGACTCTTTGTGACCCTATAGGCGATAGCCCACCAGGCTCCTCTGCCCTTGGAATTCTCCAGGCAAGAATACTGGAGTGGGTAGCCATTCCCTTCTTCAGAGGATCTTCCCAACCCAGGGATTGAAACTGGGTCTCCTGTATTGCAGGCAGATTCTTTACTCTCTGAGCCACCAGGGAAGCAGATACAGCTTACCTGCAGGGGAAACTGATACGCATCAAGAAAACATTTAAAGGTTCCTTTCCGTTGGCCAATCCTAATTCCATCTCTGGAGATTTATCTCGAGAATTCAAGAGATACAAAGTCTTTTGGACCAAGATGTTCATCTCCTTGTTACTTATAATAGTGTAAAGTTGGAAATAACCTGGTTGCCCAACCATAGGCGATTTGTTTAAAAACTCTGTTTATCCATGTGGAAAAATGTCATGCAGCTGTTTTGAATCATGTTTTTTTCAAAACGATGTTTTTGAAGAATATTTAATGACATGGGAAAATATTCAAGATGCCTTTTGTGGAAACCCACAATGAAAGCTGTATATCCCACGCCATTTCATTTTTCAAAAACAGATTTGTTTTGAAAAAACTGTAACACCGGAAAATGCTAATGATGATTGTCCCTGGATGATGGAAATATGAGTGGACTTTTTTCTTCCTTTTACTTTTTTTGCATATATCTACTTTCTACTTTCTACTTTCATTCTATTTTAATTCCAATGAATTAGATTTGTATTAGGAATTAGATTTCTTTTCTATTTTTGATTGAGATGTAATTAACATATAAAATAATATTTTAAGTAAATTCGTCTTATAAACCTATACTTTAGAAGGTGTAGAAGAACAGGGAATATGCCCGGTTCATTCCCTGTTACATTCCTAGCGCTCACAGCAGGGCCTGGCGAGTAGAAGGTGTTCAACAAACATTTGTTGAAAAACTGCTTATGAATAATTAGTTCAAGCACTCCTTTTATTAATCAAAATTCTTTTGGTTGAAGAGACAAAAGCATAACTCAGTTTAAGGGAAAAAGGAAATGCGTTTTATTGACAGGTGAGACTCCTGGTTTTGAAGGAACAGTTTTGGGGAGCAGGGTCAAAGCGTCTGCCTCCCATCCCCACTTGGCTTGCCCAGTTTCAGCATGAAGATGGCCACTGACAGCTCCTGAACCACTTCCTCCTAGCCCCACTTGTTTCTCAAAGGACAGCTCCTGGGTAGGCCCAGTATTATGCAAAACTTCAACTCTGCCAAATCCAGCATCTTAAAAAAAAATTTTTTTTTTTTGCACACCCTCTTTTCATAGGATAGGATTTGTAAAGCTTGGAACAGACGTTTCAGTAACTTAAGAATTTCTAAAGTGAAAGGTCAGGTGGTCCCCAGGATAATTAGACAGCAATGGCTACTGGACAAAGAAATTCCCTGAAGGTTTCTGTTCTACCCCAACCTGCTGGCCAGAACTGTTTGACATTGACGTTTACCGTTCCTGAAGCTCCCAGTGACAGAGGCGGGAGGGATCAGCTACCTGGATGACAGCCACAGGTCTGACATAAGTAAGCCATTGAGTTCCCCAGGCAATCAGATTTCTGTACCTGGGGAATTCAGTAGGTTGGCAATATTTGTATCCTTTGATAATTCCACTGCAAGAGCTGAATTTAAGTCAGAGAAGAGCTAATTGTTACAGGCACTCTGATGGATGACTTCATATGCACAACACTTACAATAAGGCAAAAATAAAGCACATAAGGCAATAATTATAATGATCCTATTTTACAGATGAGGAAACTGAGGCTCAAAATAGAGAGGTCACACAGATGCCAAATGGCAGAGTTGGGCTCTAAACCCAGGTGTTCTAACTCTAAATCCTACAATCTTTCCATGCCCAAGTGTTTCCCAAGGGATGTAAGAACCACCAGTTGGGGAAATGTTGCAAACTATTTCTCCCTCTTGGAAAGTCATAGTAGTCCTTGGCATGTTAAAGCCTTTGAGAAGCACTACATGAAAGAAACTGGATTGATTTTGTTGAATCCAGTTTTTGCCTGAATTTATTGACCATGTAACTCTTCTTCCTCTCCAAGATAACTATGTCTTATGGAACACACTCTGGGAACTGCTGTATTATGCCCCCAAACTACTGTGTCCATTCATTATAACAACAGCTTCCTGGTCCTTGCACTGGCGTTTGATGATCTGTGGGAGGTGTCTCAACTAATTTTATACTTTCAATGGTGTAAACATCAAAGTCACTGAGATTCAAAAGGGATTCAAGGTTGTGGCTCTCATTCACTCTTGGGCAGTTTCTGGAGTGAGAGACGAAGGTATGGAGTTATCATGTTAGCCCTGGAAATCACCCATGACTCATGACCTCTCTGTGCCTTAGCAAGGACATATTATTGGCATCATGACCTGTGTGAAAACAATTACAGTCCTTATGAACTGCTATTTTTATAGTAATTGCTATTTCCTTTTCAATTGGAACCAAGGATAACTTTGGGGGGAAAGGTGCAAGAGACAGTTTTTGCTTTGTCTCCCAGATTTCCAGACCACGTGGTTCCTGTGGAAACATCAATCATAGTGACTTCTGTGCCTGCCACCTTGCCAACTTTGGGATCGACCCCGCCCCCCTGCCACCTTCCCCGGACATAGCAATGGGCCCAAGGGGTGGGTAGTTTTTCCAAACACAGCCAATCAGATTCCTACTGAGAGGTCAGATCTATGGACTCTGTTAAGAGCAGCCTAGTATATCATAAACTTTTTGGAGCCATCTTCCTCACCCTGTGGAGAAAAGCTTCTCTGAGATATAAGCTAACACTCATTTCTCAGAGCTGAAGGAAACAGAGCTGAAACTGTAGAGAGAGGGATAGACAAGGACAGCCAGAGTCTTGGTGACATCACTTGTATCCCTGGGTCTAGGCATGCCTGACACTGTCCCAGCCCCAGTATTCTTAATTATGGGAGCCAGTGTTCCCTTTATGCTTAAGCTCACTGGGCTGTGTTTTTGGTCATTAGCAACATCTAAGAAAATATCAATGTATTCAGAAATTGGTACCTAAAGTGGAGTATTATAAAGGCGGAATTAGCTGGATTGAAGGGGGTGGTAGGTAGGAGTGTAATAAATAAGGAAGAAGATGGTAAGAAATTAAGTCAATGAAGCAGGGAGATGTCAGATCTGTTTGAAGCTTGTAGACCAAGCTCAGTGTTTGGGGTATTATTCCAAGTGCAATGGACAGCTTCTGGGGAGTTTCAAAAGTAAGACAGTGACCTAATGTGGTTTATGGTTTTAAAAGATCACCCCGGCAGGGTTTTTTTGTTTGTTTGTTTTTATATTTTTTGGCCATGCTGCACAGCGCGTGGGATCTCAGCTTCCCAATCAGGGAGCAAACCCCTGCCCTCTGCATTGGAAGTGTGGAGTCTTAACCACTGGGCCACCAGGAAAGTCCTGTTCTGGTGGTGAGATGCAGAATGGCTGGTGGAGGCAAACGTGGAAACCAGGAGACCAGCTTGGAAGGAGGCTAGTTTAGGCAACGGTAGTGGTGCGCCTGGACTAAGATACGGGGCTGCTGTGGTGAGATGCCCCCGTTATGACCGGGGTACCCTGGGGAGGCAGGTCTGCGCATGTCTGCTGATGGGCTGGGTGTGAGAAGAGATGGCGGTGGGGGGGAGCAAAGCGAGACTGTGCAGTGGCTTCTGTTGGTCTCCACCCAGCACTCAGCCTCTCTGGGGCCCCCACTCCTGTGAGTATAGGTCACTCCCTTGTGTGGGCGATCGCTCTCAGCCAAAAGGACCTGACGCACTAGGAGGCCACCGGTGACAGCCCCAGCAGTAACGGACAGAGGGTTATGAAAGGCAGGCTTCCTCTCCATTTCAAGGTGAGACTAACTGAGTCGCAATTCGCCCTCCAGAGCTCCCTGTGGGTTCGTCGGGCTTCCCTGGTGGCTCAGATGGTTAAAGAGTCTGCCTGCAATGCAGTGGACACAGAGCTCCCTGTGGGATGTGGCTAATGCTGTCTCCAGCTGAGACCCCAGCCCTGACTGATCTGCCCTAACCTGCTCCCCTCGCTCCCTTCCTCCTGAGAGCTCTTCCCCAAGAAACCCTTGCCCAAGGAGCCCTGCCTCAGGCTCTGCTCCCAGGAAAGCCGATCTAAGACTGCATCCATGCTCTCAGCTTGATCACCTGGGTGAACACAGATGCTGTTTGAGATGGGGAGACTAGAAGAGGTCTGTCTACAAGATGAAGAGTTTGATTTTGGACACGTTAAGTTTTAGATGCTTGCTAAAAGATGTCAAGAAGCTATTTGGAATGGGAAAGTGGGAAGGCTCCATTAAATATAAGCTCTGATTCTGTGGTATCATTGGAAGGAAGGTATAAAGCAGGCGGTGGGTGAATGGAGGTGGGGAGCTTGAATAGGGGTGGGCGCTTAGGTGGACAATGGAACAGAGCGAGTGCTTCCTGATTGTGGGAGAAAATTCTGCCTTTGGCACAAACGGATGGCCACTATGGACAATTTCATTTCTGCTTCTAGTCCTCAGTTCCTCTACCTGTGAGAACTGGAGTGATTCTTCTAGTTCTGACACCTCCCCCCAAGCCCTGCCTTCTCCTTGAGGATCCCTTTCCCTCACCTTCTGAGCCGGTTCCCAAACAGTTTGGCTTGGGCTTTCTCCCAACTCCCTGAGTTAGGGGGGCGGTCTATATACTAATTCACACTAAAGTGTTAATGACTAATAAAGATCTCCTTCAGGGGATCTTCCTGACCCAAGGATCAAACCCACATCTCTTACATCTCCTGCATTGGCAGGTGGGTTCTTTACCACTAGCACCAATTGGGAAGCCCAATAAAACGTGGGCTTATATTTAAATATGGGCTTCCCTCGTGGCTCAGAAGGTAAAGATTTGCCTGCAATGCGGGAGACTTGGGCTCGATCCCTGCATTGGGAAGATACCCTGGAGGAAGGCATGGCAGCCCACTCCAGTCTTCTTGCTTGGAGAATCCCCATGGATAGAGGAGCCTAGCAGGATACCGTCCATGGGGTCATGAAGAGCAGACACGACTGACTAAGCACAGCACATATTTAAACATGCACTTAAAACTTGTTTAGTAACTCTATACTGAGCAGCAATAAATGTGCTAAGACTTATGCCGGGTGCTATTATGAAAGATTCCGAGAGAAGGAAGGTCAAGCCCTGCCCTTGGGACTGGAACCCAAGCAAAAGAGATCTCATTGAGCCGCCTGGAGCTTCCCCGTCTTCCAGGGGCTCCCTAGATAGTCTCTTTGGCCCTTCATATTACAAGACAGTTTTTTCTCCCTGTTTGCAGGGAAGGACGGAAGGGAGGAGGGGAGTGACATTGCAACCAGGGTTGTCCAGGTCGCCAGTGTGAGTGCTCTCCTCTGCCTCACGGCCCTTGATTCAGTCTCGAGGCTCTCTCACGCCCCCTGCAGGTGGAAAGGTTTGCTTCTGGGTGTGCCCTTTCTGTGATGGGACTCTCACCAGGAGTGCAGGCTGAGTCAGTAGTTCTGGGATGGATCTGGGCTTCCGTATTTTAAAGATGAATCTACAGCCAGGCAGGTCTGCAAACCATTAATAATGTGCACCCTCTTTCTCCTGGATCCTGAAACAATTCTGCAGTGAGAAGTCTGTTTGGAGTTGTGCAGTCCTGGGAGTGAGTCCGGTTCTGCCAGGCGCTAGCTGTGTGGCCTTGGGCAAGTCTCTTCACCCCTCTGAGCCTGTTTTCTCATCTGAAAAGATACAGACAAGAATACCTGCCCATACGAAAGAGGAGGAAGTTGAACGAGGACGAGGTACAGTGCCTGGTATGAGCAGGCTCTTAGCAAGTTGTCATGGTCACCGATGCTATGGTCACGGCACGTACGTGGCCATCTGGTCCTGAGAACGCAGCCCTCTCCTGCCTCCCACATTCAAGGTAGTCTCTCCCTAGCACTCAGGACATTCATATCACCAGCCCCGGCTTCCCGCATCAGCGGCGAACTCCCCTCCCCTCTCGTCAATGCATCCTGACTACTCACTTCTTCCATGGGGCCTCCCAGCGCTGACCTCACCTCGGGCCCTATCGGCTGAGCCCTGGCCGGCATCTCTCCCTCTATCTCAGCTCCCCACACCCAGCAGGGCCTGGGTGGGGCTGGGCGGGCTGGAGGGGAGGCCAGGCCCTTCTGTCTGCAGCCCAGGCAGCTGAGTTGTCGCTAGCTGGAGGATGCCTTGAGTGGGTCACCTCCCTGCTCTGTGAGTGGGGACGGCAGCTCTCCCTTTACAGGGCTGCAGAGAGAAATCAGTGCAGAGTGGGCAGAAAGCACATGGTCACCCAGAAGTGTCAATGTTAGTCCCTTTCAGAAGCCTGGTGTCTCCCAGGCTAAGGCAATAGATGGAGACTTTTCAACGTAGCTCCACCTAGGGAAGAAGATGTGTTCTTTGCGTGGCCCGGCAGAGGAGGCATCATGAGGGAAGCTACTCTGTCTAGGGCAGAAGACCGTACTGTGTCTCTGCCCATTTTAAATTCTCCAGTGAGACCCCAGACCAAGCCTTGAAGGTCCCCCCTACCCTACACGCTCAGGATCGGAATCCACAGAGAAGAGTGAAGGGGTAGGTAAATAGAGATGAAGGGATGGGAGTGTTAGTGTCAGGAAGGGGAGGAGTTGAAAGGGCCTGTGGGGAGAGAAGGCAGGAGGGAGAGAGCCCGGGAGGCTCGTTCTCCGGGACCAGATGCTGTTGCTGTGATCGGAGCCTGGGGATGAAGAGGCAAGTGGAGAGGCAGCTGCCAAACCTCGATCCCTCGGGGGACTCAGTCCACCTGAACCCATGTGTGATCCCCCTGGGGACGGCGAGGTCATTCTATGATGGCTCCTCTCACTCTGTCTTCCAGGATAGTGAAATAATAACACGCATACCTGGACATGAAGACACAGGGACGTGCACAGAACCGCAGACCCTCACAGCTATACGTGCCCACAGACACACGCACACATGCACACAGACACGCCCCTCCCTAGAGTCACAGGCATGGGTTGGTCGGAAGCTGGGTGGCAGAGAAGAAACCACAGGACCTAGAGAACCTCGGGCACTTGGGTTCTGGCCCCTGGGTCTGCCTGCCAGTATGTGGTGTGACCTTTAGCAAGGTACTTTCCAAGCTAGACCTCTAGTTTCAAAGTTTTAAAATGTAGTCTTTCCAATATATTTAATAAGTAAGCATCTGCAGAGCAAGGGGCTGGGTAAACTGAAGGACTTTAGACCTGGAAGCTTCCTGGGTGGTCTAGACCACTGCCCTCCCTATGAAAGGGGGGGACACTGCGGTGGAGTGACTTTTTCAAGGTCCCGTAGAGAGACCGTGCAGATCAGCACTAGAGCGCAGATCTCCCAACCTGAGCTGGATTTTATCTGATGGCTCAGGTGGTGAAGAATCCGCCTGCAACGCAGGAGATGCAGGAAATGTGGGTTCGATCCCTGGGTCATGGACTGTAACCCGCCAGGCTCCTCTATCCATGGGATTTCTCAGGCAAGAATACTGGAGTGGGTTTCCATTTCCTTCTCCAGGGGATCTCCCCAACCCAGGGATCGAACTCACGTGTCCTCCTTGGCAGGCAGATTCTTTACCAACTGAGCCACCAGGGAAGCCCCTTTAGATGTATTATTAATGATATCTTACTTTCCCTTTTGTTTTAGAATGAATTCAACACTATAGACAAAATCTCTACAGTCTGCTGGAGTTGTGGAGAAAAAGACCTCAGGAGTGTTGCACATGTCACATGCTGCTGTGAGCTCAGTGGTCACTCCAGATGATGGGCCGCCTCTCCGACTGAAGTGGGCAGGTGAGAGGTCCCCTGAACCAGAGGTGCCTCCTGTCCTGGCAGTGGGCATTGAGCTCTATTTTGCTCTCCCTTTGGGCAAATTTCTCTCTTAGGAAATTTTTGGGAAATAATTGAGGATGTGTGGAAAGGTTTAGCTACAAGAATGTTCATCCTAGTATCAGCGATATAACTGCTAAAATCTAGATTCAGTGTAAATAAGTAAAATTTGAGATAAATCCACCTATTGGGGATTAATTATCCCACGGTCAGAATACCATGAAACTTTCACAATCATTTATTTCCTGAAGAACGTTTAATTACATGTGGAAATGACTATGGTGTCTTATGAAGTAAAAAGAACCTGCTTTGTTAAGCAGAGTCAAAGGTGTAGAAAACAGATTTGTGGTTACCAGGGGACACAGGAGGCAGGGGATAAGTTGGGAGATTGGGATTGACATATACACATACTTTATATAAAATAGATAAGTAATAAGAATCCACATAGCACACAGAACTCTACTCAGTACTCTCTAATGGCCTATATGGGGGAAAAATCTGAAAAAGAACGGCCGTATGTAGAACTGATTCCCTTTGCCGCACACCCGAAACTAACGCAACATGGGAAATCAATTACACTCCGATGAAAAAAAGGTTTTTAAGAGCTTATTATAAAGCAGTTCCAAGAGGTGCCACAGCGTGGAGGTGAAAGGCACAGATTCTAGAATTAAATGGGAGTGAAAAAAATTAGGTGGAGTGAAAAAAACTCACCAGCATTTTAACTCTGGTTATTTCGGGATGGTGGGTGGGTTTGGCATTCGTTTTGATTCCTTTCTTTGTGTTTATCTGCTTTTCTTTATTTTGCACAGAGAGCATACATCACTTATATAAGACAGCGCGACCCACTCACCGTGCTCCACGCTTTAAATAGACTCCAGGCTGCGTCACCTGGTCTAGGCAACTTGTTCTGCGCTCCCTGCCCACCCAGGTCGTTCTGCCACCCTGCCTCTGCCTGCCTGTGGGCGCTTCTACCGCTTAGCAGCTGTGTAATCTCTCTGAGCCATAGCTTCCCCATCCAGAAAAGGAGCATGGTCATAGTACATACATCATAAGGTCAACAGAGGAATTAAAGAATATGATGTATGTAATTTGCTCAGCGCAAAGCCCAGCATGTTGCAAGAATTTGGAAAAGCATATCATATATCTGTATATACATGTTTGCGTACATAGCACCCCAGACTCAGTGGACGTGAATTTGAGCAAACTCTGGGAGACAGTGAGGACAGAGGAGCCTGGTGTGCTGTAGTCCATGGGATTGCAAAAAACCAAGCGCAACGTAGCGACTAAACAACAGCAATGTACATGCACACACACACACACACACTTATACAGACACACAGAGATATATATATGTAAACTGGTGGGATATACATAAAATATTAAAAGTGCGTCTCTTAAGATTTTTGGTTTCTCATTTCTTATTGCAACTTCCCTGGTGGCTCAGACAGTAGAGAATCTGCTTATAATGCCAGACACTTAGGTTCGATTCCTGGGTTGGGAAAATCCCCTGGAAAAAGAAATGGTAAACCACTCCAGTACTCTTGCCTGGAGAATTCCATGGAGGGCAGAGCCTGGTAGGCCACAGACCATGGGGTCACAAAGAGTCAGACACGGCTGAGCAACTAACACTTTCACTTTTACTTCTTATTACTTTGGAAATCAGGGGAAACAGAAAGTTATGGAAAAGGAAAGAAAAATGTCACCCCTAATTCGACTGTGTGTGACACAGTGGGCACCCCGGCAGGACAGGAGAACCAGGGCTGAAAGCTGCTAGCTGATGGCCCCCACACGCTGAGCCCACTGATTCATCCTCTGGACCACACATGGGAGGGTGGATGCTGAGGGATGTTGGAGTCCAAAGACGATCACGGCAGATCAGAAGAGCCCGGAATGGCATGTATAGTGTGGATGAAGGAATCAGATTGTAGGGAGAACAAAGAGGGAGGAAATAAGTCAGATATGATCGCCCCATTTTACAGAGGAGGAAACTGAGGCTCAGGGTGGTGGAGTGACTTGCCTGAGGTCCCCTGGCAGTCATTGCCTGAGCCAGGATTTAAACCAAAGCCTGTCGATTTCACAGTGTATAATATTAAGTCCGTTTCTCTTTAGCTGATGGAGTCACACAGAACAGTGGTTTTACAGGTGCAGAAAAGTGCCAGGGCTCCAAGGTGGGTTCTGACTGCCTTGAGGGTTCCCCTGGGTGCAGGAGGTGAGGTCAGTTAGTTGGGTGAGGCGTCGTTGATTTCCAGAGTCTTTCAGCCCCTGGAGCTGTTGGTTCTGCCTGCAGATGAAGGCGTGAAAACTGCTGTCCCCGTGTGCCCAGACTCCTTGTGGTTCTCCTGGCCCAGGAAGGCCAAGCTCTCACAGCCCCCAGCTTCTTCTAATGGGTTCATCATCCGCCCTGTCTTGTCGTCCCAGGCTCAGGCCACCCTACTTCTGCCTGGTGAGTGGCCTCCTTTGAAGATGAGCTGGCCTTTCTCCACCTTTGACAATCAACCCACTCAAAGGTGGGCCTGCATGTCCACATGGGGGGCAGTGTCGTCTCGCAGGCAGATCTCCATCACAGCCGGCAAGTGGATGTGCAGGTGGCTGTCCGTGCGCCCTGGACGCTACGTGTGCCCTTAATGCAGGAGAAGAGACAGCGGGGGCCGGGGGGACGCAGGTCAGAGTCTGTGCCTCGAGACAGCCAAGTTTGCCTCCAGCTCCTCCAAAAAGTGCGTCAAATGAGCTTGAGAAATGCCAAAAGTTTTATCTCTTTCTTTAAATTTATAGCATATATTAATACATTAGTGGGATGAAGGCCCCGAGAAGTCCTGCAGGAAGAAAGTTTTGTTGGCTTTTAGCTGAGAATTTCCATGTTTTTGTCTTTCTTTTCTCCCTCCCTCCCTTCATCCTTCCTTCCTCCTTCCCTCTCTCTCCTTTGTTCAACAGAGATTAAGTTCCTAATATCCAGCAAGGACCGTCCCATGTGCTGGGATACAGCAGTGGGCAAAAAAAAAAAGTCTCGTCGCTGCGGGGCTGACATTCCAGTTGAGGGAGACAGTGAACATAAACAAGTAAAACAGGGAACGTTCGGTGCCCTGGAGGCGGGTGCGATGGAGGAGGAGGCGGTGGGCGAGGAGGACGGGGAGCACTTTGCAGGTATGTTGGTGGGGAAGCCCTAGTCGAGAAGGTGATATTTGATCTAAGACCTACAGGGGGTGAGGAAGCCCAGGCTAAGGGGCGGGAGGTAGGGGGTGGAGAGCATTTCAGGCAGAAGGACCTGCAAGTGAGAAGGTCCTGGGGCAGAGGGAGGTCACCAACATTTGCCTCCCCTCCACCATCCAGGACATACTTTAGCATCTACCAAAGCAGTTAGAGAAACAGGTAGAAAGCTTAAGAACAAGGCTTTGGTCAGAAAGACCCATGCATTTATCCCACGTCATCTCTTCTATCGCATCATCTGTGTTACGTCCCAGTAGTCATGTCCCACTCTTTGTGACCCTGTGGACCATAACCTGTCAGGCTCCTCTGTCCATGGGATTCTGCAGGCAAGAACACTGGAGTGGGTCACCATGCCCTCCTCCAGGGGATCGTCCCAACTCAGGGATTGAACCTGCGTCTCTTATGTCTCCTGCATCGGCAGGCGGGTTCTTTACCACTAGCGCCAGGGAAGCCCCTCTCTTCTACTAGTCTATGAATCTTTAGGCAAATGAGGACACCTGTTAGACTCTCAGCTTCCTCACGTGGCAAAGAGGGGAAACAACATGGATCTACTTCACAGAGCCCCTGGGAGGTACCAGTGAAAGTACACGTGCCCACGACTTCACTCCACCTGGCCCGTAGGAAGTGAAAGTGAAAGGCGCTCAGTCGTGTCCGACTCTTTTCAACCCCATGCACTATACGGTCCTTGGAACTCTCCAGGCCAGAATACCAGAGTGGATAGCCTTTCCTTTCATCCAGGGGATCTTCCCAACCCAGGGATCGAACCCAGGTCTCCCACACTGCAGGCAGATTCTTTGCCAGCTGAGCCACAAGGGAAGCCCTAGGGCCCAGTCCCCGTAAATGTCGGCTCTCGTTGCTGTGATTATTATTATTATGGCTACAGGAGGAGTCGTCTCACCCCTGGTGGACACATCATATTCTCAGTCCCCTTCTGAATCCTCCAGGTGTGAGGCAGCAAGGGCTGGAGGTGAACCTCGGTTCCCGTAGAGGCCAGGGACCCAGAGGAAGGGAGCATGCCTCCCGGGAATCCTGCTGCTGGCCTCTGGATGAGGAGAAGTGAATCAGGGAGAATGCAGGAGAAATGCAAGAAGAATGGCCAAGCCCCCCCAGGTTGAAGCCAGCGTGGACTTGCTGAGTGTCCTCTGTCTGTTAGCCTTTCCTACCCCACTCCAGGCGGTGGCGATCCGCCTGCTAAGACACGGCACCGTTAGGAATTTCAAGTACTCTCACACCCTCCCTTCAAACACATAAATCTCCCTCCTTCCCCCAGCAGGTAAGTTTTCATTGTAAAGCTTCAGGAGCTGTCTCCTTCCTGCTGAGATGTTAAGGTGGTTTATTCGAGAAGTATTTATGAGTACTGACCATGTGCGGCCAATTGCGCAGGCACTCGGAGTACAGAACAATCTCCCTCCTCTCAGGGAGCATTGAGACCACTGGTTCTCAAAGTGTGTTCCTCAGACGTGCAGAACCAGCATCACCCGGGAACTTGCGAGGAACGCAAACCCTCAGTCCCACCCCAGACCTATCGAATCAGAAATTTTGCAGTAGGGCCTGGCAATCTGTGTTACGTTTTCCAGGTGATAATAACTCATGTTAAAATGTGAGATGCAATGGTCTAGAATAGTAGTACTCAACCAGGCATAATTTTTCATGCATGCATGCACACACACGCACACTTACCTCAAGATATTTGGCAATGTCTCGAGTTACTGTTAGTAATCACAGTTTGCAAGGGAGTGGATGGAGACTAGAGATGCTGCTAGACATTCTAGTATGCACAGGGTAACTCCACCCCAAAGACTTATCCGACCCAAACTGTCAATAGCACCAACATCAGCAAACCTTGGTCTAGAGGGAGGGAGACAGACAACGCACACTTACATAAATGAATAAACAGGATTGTTTCAGAGGGTAAGTGCTCTTGAAGCAACCGATTTAAGGTAATAAGAGAGTGGCTGGTAAGGACGGTGACACTGGGTGACCAGAGGGGGGTCTCTCTAAGGAAGTGACTTTTAAAAAATCTTTTTATTAGTATTATTTGCCACACTGTGTGGTATGCAGGATCTTAGTTCCCTGACCGAGGGATCAAACCTGTGCCCCCTGCATTGGGAGTCCAGAGTCTTAGACACTGGGCCAACAGGGAAGTCCCTCTGAGGAGGTGACTTTTGAGCTAAGACCTGGATGGTAAGAGGGACCTACCTGATCATGGAATGCATGGGGAGAAGAAGATTCCAGGTAAAGGGAACAGCCAGTGCAAAGATCTCACGTGGGCAGAAACTTGATATGTTGGAGGTTTTGTGAGGGCGAGATTATGACCTTGGTTTTAAGAAGCTTTCCTCTATCCCCCCTTTCTTCCCATCTTCTCTCCCTTTTTCTTCCTCTCTCCCTTCCTTCAGCAAGTACTTAGTAAGTACCTACTTGTTGCCATGCCCTGTAGTAGATATTGGTCCCTTGCAAAGCACCCAGATGAGCTGGACTGACTCACTGGTCAACAGAGGGGAAGCTGAAGGGCAGAGAGTCCTTGAAACTGGGACAGGAGAGACAGAGTGGGTGTGAGAATGGAAGGGCAGGACCTGGTCTCCAGAGATGAGCTACCCCTCCCAGTACTCACACCCTGTGCAGCGCCTGGCCCGACCCCAGCCTCGCGCTGGCCTGTGACTTGGCTTTGGCCGGCAGAGTGCTGTGGAAGTGATGCCGGCAACATTCAGGCTGAGTCAGAAGCCTGTGGTTCTCACCTCTTAGAAGGCTCACTCCTGGGACACCATCTCTTGGGACCTAAAGGGGCAAACTCCTCCTGTTTCTTCTAGGCACGGCACTTCTGACACCGGACGTGTGGGGTTTTTCCACACCAAGCCATGCTCCAGTTCTTGGAGAAAACCAACAGGTGTCTTACAGTCTAACTCAGTTCAGACATTCACTGCCCAGAGGGAGCACAGACCTCACAGGTTAACAACTCAATCCCCATAGACTGCCCCCTCCCATTTCAGATGCCAACCTCAAGTCTCAGGTGGTGCCCTGTACTTCTGATCAACTGGCTATCCATCAGGGGTTCCCATAACCTCCTCCTCAGTCTGGATAACTTGCTACAGTGGCTCACAAAACTCAGGGAATGTTAATTTGTAGTCACTGGTTTACGTTAAAGGATATCACAAGGACACAGACAAGCAGCCAGATGATGAGGTACAAGGTACAGGGAAGGGGTGCAGCATTCCCGCATTCTCTCCAGGTGGGTGCGCTCCCCCGCCCCACGGCCTCCATATACATTCTCTAACCCAGAAGCTCTCCAAACCTCTCCGTTAGGGTTTTTGTGGAAGTTCCATTACATCAGCGGCGTGGATGATTAACTCATCGGCCATGAGTGATTGACTCAACCTTCAGCCCCTCTCTCTTGCTGGGAGGTCAGGGGGGTGAGGCTGAAGGTTCCAACCCTCTGATTATACCTTGGTTTCTTCAGAAAACATCCCCAGACCTTAGGGGCTTTGCAAAAGTCCATCCTAAAGGAAATCAGCCCTAAATATTCTTTGGAAGGACTGTTGCTGAAGCTAAAGCTCCAATGAAGAGCTGCCTCATTGGAAAAGATCCTGATGCTGAGAAAGATTGAAGGCAAAAGGAAGGGGGATGGCAGAGGATGGGATGGTTAGATGGCATCCCTAACTCAGTGAACATGAATTGGAGCAAACTCCAGGAGATAGTGGAGGACAGAAGAGCCTGGTGTGCTATATCCACGGGTTTGCAAAGAGTTGGACACGACTTAGAGACTCAACAACAACAACAAAAGTCACCTCATTAACATAAGAACATGTGTGATTTAAAGGGAAGCTGGGGAAAAAACTCAAATATTACAACAAAAGATGCTTTATAAAAAGTATTTATTTTTTATGCTCTTAAAAAAATATTTATTGATTTTATTTGGCCATACCAGATCTTAGTTGCAGCACACAGGATCTTCAATCTTCACTGAGGCATGAGGGTTTTTTAGTTGCCGTGCGTGGGTTCTAGTTCTGTGACAGGGTCCCCTGCATTCAGAGTGCAGAATCTTAGCCTCTGGGCCACCAGGGAAGTCCCCCTTTTTATTTCTTAGCAAACCACAGAGGTTTTTAGGAACTCTGGCCAGGAGCTAAGGATGAAGATCAATATATATAATTTTATCATATCACAGAATCCAGCTGCTATGCTGTGAGAAGCCCATGTCTCAGAGGGCGAGGGGAGAGGCAGGCAGGCTCTGTGTTTCACAGCTCCAGCTCAGCCCTGCTTGCCACCAGCATTAGCTACTGTCTGTGTGAGGGCACCATCTTCGATATTCCAGCCCAGGGATGGCTGCAGCCTCAGTCAGCATCACATGGAGCAGAAGAGCCTCCAGCTGAGCCCAGCCAATCCACAGGCACAGGAGAGAGGTCATAAAACTGTTGTTTTCAGCCACCACGTTTCGGGAGGGTGTGTCATGAAGCAACAGAGAGGTGAGACAGGCAGGATTCAGACACTTGTGCGTCTTGTCTTAGGAAAGTCCCATAAATAGGAATTCAAACACACTGATATATGAGAAAAGCTTAGGACAGCTGGAAGAGCAACTGGGAGATGAGCTATGTGGGTTCTGGCTTCTTCCACAAGGCTGCTGTGTGGCTGGGGACCTGTGGTAGGGGTGGTTTAGTCGCTCAGTTCTGTCCGACCCTTGCGACCCCACTTGGACCCCATGGACTGTAGCCTGCCAGGCTCCTCTGTCCATGGGATTTTCCAGGCAAGAATACTGGAGTGGGTTGCCATTTCCTTCTCCAGGGGATCTTCCCGACCCAGGAATCAAACCTGGGTCTTCCTCGTTGCAGGCAGATTCTTTACTGACTGAGCCACCTATACTTATACCTGTACTTCTCTCTAGATATCAGTGTGACATAGAAGACCTCAAGTCCCTTGGTCTCAGAGCACTCTTCTAGCTCTGCCATCCGTGGCTGACTGGGTTCTTGGCTGATCTTTAATCACCTACATATTCCTGCCTTTAAACATCACCTCATGCTGACCACCCCCCACTGGGCGATCCATTGCAGCATGCCAGGGGGGTCCTCATGCACCCTCCCTGATGGTGCCAACCACCTGTGCATTTCTCAGTAACGTTTCCAGAGCACATGCTTCCTGGACCCACCCCACCTGTGCCAATTCTGGCTCTGTCACCTCCTAGGTGTGACCCTGGATGGATCTCTTCACCTCTGTTTGCCTCGGTTTCCTGTCAGTTAAGTAAGAGTACATCTCTCATGGGGGTGGTTGTTCAGACTTAATGAGACAACTCAGATAAACAATCCTGGGCCTGACCCACGTCAGCCGCTGCTCTTAATTGCCCTCATTTCCTGTCTCACACACTTGTGCTCCATTGAGCATATTTAATTTGAGTTTAAACTCTCTCTCCTGATAGGCTTCAGGCTTCTGGAAGGACTGACTCAGGCTGAAACACAGACCACAAGATTTAGCACCAACAAGGAGAGCAGACTCTGCACTGGGAGCCAGATGTCTGCATTCCTTCCACGGGCTGTGGGGTCTGGGCACCCTGCTCAGCTCTTCTGAGATGGTGATTGCCCCCGGGGCTCGGCCTTCTCCTGGGGCAAGGTGAAGATAAACGAGATACTGGGTGTAGAAGTGCTGTGTAAACTGGCTTGTGCACGACACGTACAGGTCAGGGACACACTGGCCCAGGGTCAGACCACGGGCCTGGAAGGCAGTAGGAAAGAGCTGGTTCCTGTTCTGGCTGTGTGACCTTGGGCACGTTGCCTCCCCTCTCTGGGCCTCACTGTTCCCCAAGGTAAAGTGAGATAAAGTCACAAAAATACCTACAGACAGGTAGGTTTCACCCACATAGTAACCTCTAAAAATTCAAATCTATTTGTTAAAGACTTGGAGGCGTTCACATAAAAACTGATGTAATTAGCCTCCAATTAAAATAAATAATTTAAAAATATATATATAGTAAAAATTTAAAGTTGAAAAGTCAGGGGAAAAAAAAGATTTCTAGGTTCTCTCTGAAAAATCAGAACACAGGGCCACACGTCCACCTGGTGGATGCTGAGGGGTGGCGTCCCCTTTGAGGGGGCTTCTGCTCTTCTATTCCTCACGCCTCCCCGCCCACTCCAGGCCTCTCGACCCTCCTGCTGTTCTCCAGGAATGTCGCTGGCGCAGCCCTGAGAGCCACCGGAGCTTGCCAGCCCCACACGAGATAGCCTCTGGGGGCCACTTGTTGTGCTAACTTCCTAAGAATCCCTGCCTGCGATTATTATGACAGTTCTGCTTCCTGGTATCTTGGTCAGCCGGCACAGTTCTGGGAACACAATGGATACTCGGCAAACATTTGGTTCCCACCCCTCCCCGGCTGCCTGGTGACCTCAGTTACCCTCCAACCTGGGAGGTTTGAGATGCATCCTGCAGGGCACGCCCCTCCTGAGCCTGCATCCACGCAGCCAGGGCAACTGAAATCAGGACCTTGTTGAGCTGCAGTGAGTCTCAGAAACCCCCCGGGGAACTGCAGAAGCATCTATCCGACTGGTTCCAAATTGGCAACTCTGCCCTCTCCTGCAGTCTCACCCTAGACAGAATTGAACTTCACCTGTGGGCAGGCATTTGCTCACGACACAGAGAGACGGAGGACATGGACCCTTCCATTACAGACGTGTTTGAAACCCAAGCTCCGTCACTTGGCAGCTGTGACTGCGGTCATATCAGCCTGGGTTTTTCACACAAACAGCATCACTAGGGTATATAGAGAGATGTGCTCAGTCGTGTCCAACTCTTTGTGACCCCCTTGGACTGTAGCCCGCCGGGCTCCTCTGTCCATGGGATTTTCCAGGCAAGAATACTGGAGCAGTTGCCATGTCCTTCTCCAGGGCAGAGATATAGAAGAGGAGATTTATTGTTGATTCATGTGACATGGAGGCTGAGAAGCTCTACAACCTGCCCTCTGCTGGCTGGAGACCCAGGAGAGGGAAAGCTGGTGATGTCATTTGTCTGAGTCTGAAGGCCTGGCCATCTAGGGGACCAATGGTGTAAACCCAAGGCTGAGTTGGAAAGGGCCAAGGACCAGGAGCGCTGATGTCCAAGAGCAGGAGAAGACGGATGTTCCAGATTAAGAAGAGGGAGAGAATTCACCCTTCCTCTGACTCTCTGTTCTCTCCAGGCCCCCAAAGAATTGGATGGTGCCCACTGCCTTATTCAGTCTACTGATGCAAATGCTCATCTTTTCCAGAAACCTCCAGGAATAATGTTTTACCAGTTATCTGGGCGTCTCTTAGCCCAGGCTTCCCTGATAGCTCAGCTGGTAAAGAATCCACCTTCAATGCAGGAGACCCCAGTTCAATTCCTGGGTCAGAAAGATCTGCTGGAGAAGGGATAGGCTACCTGTACCTACTCCAGTATTCTTGGGCTTCTGTGGTGGCTCAGATGGTAAAGAATCTGTCTGCAATGTGGGAAACCTGGGTTTGATCCCTGGGTTGGGAAGATTCCCTTGGAGGAGGGTGTGGCAACCCACTCCAGTACACTTGCCTGGAGAATTCCCATGGACAGAGGAGCCTGGTGGGCTACAGTCCATGGGGTCACAAAGAGTCAGACACGACTGAGCAACTAAAGCACAGCACGGTGGCCAAAGTCCTTAACTTCTCTGATGTTCAGGTTCCTCCAGTGTGAAATGGAAATGGCACCTCCCCTACCCAACCTAGAGGGAGGGTTTGACAGGATTAGAGGGATCTGTCCTTAAAGAACTTAGCCAGCCAGGTAATGAATGCCCAGGGACTGGCAGCTATTGGCATCATGGTCTAGGTCACAGAGGGATATCATGGCTTGTCATTCCCAAACCAGAAGGGGCTATGTCCACAACTCCATCATGGAATCAAGAAGAAATTAGTGAATGTGCCTGAAGTCAAACTGGAATTGGGCGGGGACAACCCCAATAGAAGATCCCTCATAGTTCTTGCCCACCTAGCATCCATATTTCTCTTCTAGCAACCCACCTTTCCTTGGGGAAATGACCCCTCCTCCATGCTCAGTCTATGGGATTTTTGAGGTTGATACCATCTCCCCAGAACCAGGCCTGGCCAATCAGAGCCCTGACTCCTCCAACTGCAGTGATTGGTTCAGAGACCCCAGGCTAGGCCAATGAGAGGCCTCTCTGGGATTTTTGCTAAACTCTTTGGAAAAAGAGGCATCTTCTTTCAGCTGGAGTGGTTAAGCTGATAAGACATCAGCCTGCAACTGCTGGTGGGCATTACAAACAGAGAGAAAAGAAACCAACCTGCCTGAGAGAGAGGCCAACAGAGGAAAGCAGAACCAAAGTACATAAGAAGAATTCCTGACAACAGCTCCAGAACCTGGGTCAAGTCATGACTGGAGCTGTGTGCGTCCTCACCTTTGCACGTTTCAGAGACGTGAGTCAGTACACTCCTTTTTCGACTTGAGCCAGTTTGAGTCACGTTCCTATAACTTGCAATGCAAGTGTCCTAACACAGTCCAGAAGTAAAGTCTGCTACAAAGCTGAGCACCAAAGAATTGATGCTTTTGAACTGTAGTGTTGGAGAAGACTCTTGAGAGTTCCGTGGACTGCAATGAGATCCAACCAGTCCATCCTAAAGGAAACCAGTCTTGAATATTCATTGGAAGGACTGATGCTGAAGCTGAAGCTCCAATATTTTGGCCACCTGATGTGAAGAAATGACTCATTTGAAAAGACCCTGATACTGGGAAAGATTGAAGGCGGGAGGAGAAGGGGACGACAAAGGACAAGATGGTTGGATGGCATCACCGACTCTACGGACATGAGTTTGAGCAAGCTCTGGGAGTTGGTGATGGACAGGGAAGCCTGGTGTGCTGCAGTCCATGGGGTCACAAAGAGTCAGACATGACTGAGCAACTGAACTGAACTGAACTGAACAGACAGAGAGAGATAAGTACATGAGTTAGTGGATGAAGGAGCAAGGAAACAAATGAGTGAGTGAAATATTCCAGGAAACAATCCATTTTTGTTCTCAGATGCTAACACTTTCTGTTCCTGAATAGGCTCCTCTGTGGTTCCAGGTATCAGGAGGACTCAGCTCACGGTATTAATACTTGCTCAGGCAGGATTTTACGTTCCCTCTCAGAGCACGTCCAAACATCCTTCTTAGGCAAACCGGCCTTAACTTCTGGATGAGCCTGAATTTCCCCACTGTGTCTTATCTCACAGAGCTGTCACAGTGGTTAAACGTGATAATGCATTTAAAACACTGGCAGGGGGGCCTGGTGAAGCAATGGCACTGGATACTCAACAGCAGCGATGACCATTATTGTCCTGATGCTTTCAGGCTCGGCTCATAGCCATCTCCACGAAGTCCCCTCTGAGCAACTGAGTCCCTGTCAGCTTACTTCCCCTAGGGCAGAATTCAAGTGGGCAAGCTTGCCACACACTCAGATGCTGTTTTGCTCAAACCTCGGCATATCAGAATCCTCAAGGTAGGTGGATTACGAACGCATGTTCCCAGCCCTGCCTGCTGAGGATCCTTGCCAGAAGGCTACGGTGGGGCCCAAGAATTTGCACTTTCACCAAGTTCCTACCCCTGAGATGATTCTGAAGCAGGTGGTCCATAGACTATGCTCAGGAAAACACCCACCTCCCCACTATCCCATTTGATTAATACGGGTGTGAAAGCTAAGGTCCCTGGGGGTCGGAGATTGTCCGAAAGCCACACAGGAATTCCCCGGCACAACCAGACTGAACCGGAACTGTGCCCTGTAGGCCTGGGCTCGCTCCTCCCTGCTGCTTGGGGCTCCCCTCTGAGGACTGAATTTCTCACCTTTCACGTCTGTTTCCCGGCCTCAGTTTCTCCCATCACTGAGCTGGCTCCTGCCTCCAGAGAATATGTCCACTCAGGGCCCTGAACCTGCTGGTTCGGAAAGAACACCTGACCGACGAGGGGATATTTGGAATTGTAGCAGGACCAAAATATTAGGCAGTTTCTTTTTCTTTTTAAATAGTTCATCACCCTTTCTTTTCACCTGCATGTGTGTGTGCTAAGTCACTTTAGCCGTGTCTGACTCTCTGCGATCCTGTGGACTGTAGCCCACCAGGCTCCTCTGTCCATGGGCTTCTCCAGGCAGGAATACTGGAGTGCATTGCCATACCCTCCTACAGATCTTCCCGACCCAGGGATTGAACCCTTGTCTCTTACGTCTTCTGCATTGGCAGGTGGGTTTTTGATCACTGGCAGCAGCTGGGACGCCCTTTTCCCCCCACCTATTTTTGCTGTTCAGTCGCTCAGTCGTGTCCGACTCTTTGTGACCCCATGGACTGCAGCACACCAGGTCTCCCTGTCCTTCACCATCTCCTGGATCTTGCTCAAACTCATGTCCATTGAGTGGGTGATGCTATCCAACCACCTCATCCTCTGTGTTCCTCTTCTCTTCCTGCCTTCAATCTTTCCCAGCATCAGGGTCTTTTCAAATAAGTCAGTTCTTCACATCAGGTGTCCAAAGTATTGGAGTTTCAGCTTCAGCATCAGTCCTTCCAATGAATATTAAGGACCGATTTCCTTTAGAACAGAATGGCTTGATCTTCTTGCAGTCCAAGGGACTCTCAACAGTCTTCTCCAATGCCACAACTCAAAAGCATCAATGCTCCGGCGCTCAGCCTTCCTATGGTCCGACTCTCACATCTATGCATGACTACTGGGAAAACCATAGTTGTGACTAGATGGACCTTTGTCAGCAACATAATGTCTGCTTTTCAATATGGTGTCTAGGTTTGTCACAGCTTTTCTTCCAAGGACAAGCATCTTTTAATTTCATGGCTGTCACCATCTGCAGTGATTTTGGAGCCCAAGAAAATAGTCAGTCACTGTATCCATTGTTTCTCCATCTATTTGCTGTGAAGTGATGGAATCGGATACCATGATCTTCATTTTTTGGATGTTGTGTTTTAAGCCAGCTTTTTCCTCTCCTCTTTCACTTTCATCAAGTGGCTTTTGAGTTCCTCTTCACTTTCTGCCATAAGGGTGGTGTCATCTGCATATCTGAGGTTATTGATATTTCTAGTAATCTTGATTCCAGCTTGTGCTTCTTCCAGCCCAGTGTTTCTCATGATGTACTCTGTATATAAGTTAAATAAGCAGGGTGACAATATACAGCCTTGACGTACTCCTTTTCCTATTTGGAACCAGTCTGTTGTTCCATGTCCAGTTCTAACTGTTGCTTCTTGACCTGCATACAGGTTTCTCAGGAAACCTGAGGGTATACCAAATGTTTTAGAGGTAAGACATAAAGATATGGGATTATTGCATTTACATAACACATAAAACTTTGGAGTGCAAATTCCATAATGTAATTTTTTTAAGGAGTTCACATTTTAACCTTGTGTTAAAAGGAATTTTTTTCTTTTTTTAAAATAAAGTGGAAGTATAGTTAAAAAATGGAAGTGTAGTTGGTTTACAATGTTGTGCACAGCAAAGTGATTCAGTTATCCCCAGGAATATAAGTATCTATTTTTTTCCCCTTATAGGTTATTACAAAATGATGGAGCATCGTTCCCTGTGCTCTACGGTAGGTCCTTGTTGGTTGTCTATTTGATGTCCTGCAGTGTGTAAGTGTTCATCCCAAGCCCCTCATTTATCCCTGCCACGCTTAGCAGTTTCTTCAGCAAAGGAGATGGATGATATTCTGTTGTTTCTAGGTTTTGTTCTGTTTTGTTTTTTGGCAGCGAGGCATGCGGGATCTTAACTCCTTGACCAGGGATCGAACGTGCATCCCCTGAATTGGAAGGCAAAGTCTTAACCACTGAACCACCAGGGACGTCCCGAGAGTTGGGATGTTGATGGAGCTGCTGTGAACCTGCCAGACTGTCAACTCCGGCGCTGCAGCCCGAATCTGCCATGATCACCTGTATTTTACATTCTCCCTGCTTGAGGTACTGTAGGTGTTCAAGTGATGAGAGAGGAAAATGGAAGCCTCGACCCTGCTTCCCATTCTTAGTTAATTTCTTGTACTAGTGATGTTCTGATCGCAACAAGAATGTACCATCCCTGTAACATCACCACTTCTGTCCCCTGTCCCACCCTTCCAGCTATGGGGTTGGGGGCGTGGAGGCCCACCGGATGCTCCGGGTACCTATCTCGGACCATCTTCTCCAGCATCATGTATCCATGGGATGGAGGGTGGGTGGGGAGAAGGGTCGGCTTCAGTTGCCTGTGGGCAGCTGGGCGTGCCGTCACACCCCCTCCCCTGCCCGACCTGCCCTTTTCTCCATCAGTGCCTTGGCGCCTTGTGCCCTGGCTCAGCCAGGACTGGATTTGATTGATTCTTTATAGCCTGAGGATTCAATGCCTGCGCTGAGTACATGTGGAAGACAAACCAGGGGCAGGGGGAGAGGGAGAGGAGAAGCAAGGGGGAGCTGTGTGGGCCAGACCCCAACCCCTCAAGACACAGGGCTCCCCGCCCCGGCCCAGACAAGGACACCCCTTCCCGCTGCACCCCCATGCCAATGACTCTGGTTTCTAGAATTGTCCTGAACCTCATTTCCCGGCAGTGTCCAATCGAACGGGAATGTCCGAGCCCAGGCCCTTCAAATGGGACAAGCCTGGGCCAAACGTCCTCCCGAAAAAATGTGATGTGAGCATTGTTCATCTGTTATTGATTGAGAGGCTATGAGCTTTGCTTCCAAAATCTCCAATAAAACTGACTTGGAGGAGAATTTCCTGAATCCCGGGTAAGTGGATAAAGATGTTCCCCAGGAGTCCAGGGTGGTGCTGGTGGGGGAGCTCGTGCCCAGTTGGTTTTCTTCTTTGTTACTTAATGAAGAACAGAAAACAATCAGCCTGACTGCTGAGTCCAGAGCCGGCTCCCTTCTCCCTTTGAGTTAATTTCCGGTTGGAGGCAGGGCCCTGCTCAGCCTGCGAGCCCCTGGGAATCTGCCTCTTCTTTTTGGGGGTTGGGGTTGGGGCATCCCGTGGAAGGGCTGTTGCACCTGTGGGTGGCATTAGGTGGGTAGGAGGTTTCTGGGGAGCATGACAGGGCATTTGGGGAGCTGGTTCAGTTGCTGGAGCCAGCCAGGTTACAGAGAGAAAGATCCAACCCTGAGGTCTACCTCTTGGCGGCTCTACCCGCTGTGTGACCTGGGGCAAGGGAGTTCACCTTTCTGAGCCTCGGTTTCCCCATCTGTGAAATGGGTGTTGTCTCAGCTCCCGCATCACAGGGTTGTTACCAGGAATCGAGGAGAGCAGGTTTGCAATGCACTTTGCAGCCTGCCTGGTGCACTGCACACACTCAGTAAGCCTGGGCTCTTATGGTGATTTTCTGACATCACCAGCTAGGACTCTGCTGACTTCATGGTGAGCCCCAGAGACGCCCAGAGAAATGGGATCACCCCTTGCCTGCACATCTCCTTCCCTCCTCCCACTCCCACCGCATGCTCTGGGGCTGGGGATGGAAGGATGAGGGCAGGCCATCTGAGTCAGAGTGCTCGTCATCGGGGTGGGGGGAGTCGCGGGGGGAGAGCAGGCAGGGTGTGGCTGGAGAGGCCAGTCCTCGGCTCCCATCTTGGCTGTGTGGCAGCCTCGTACCTCAAGGTCACTGATCTAGGGCACCCTCAGCCCTCAGAGCTGGCAAGGAAGGTGTGCCCTACCCATAGCCTTTTCCCCGTGCACTTATGTGGTTATGGGCCCCTGGTGCCTCCTCTCCCAGAAGAGAAGGTTGATTTTTGCCTTGTGCGTCACAAAAGTTTGTTATACAGCTCAAATCAGGACAGGGCTCAGAGAACATAACCAAGACTCGAACGACCCAGACAAGTCCTGGCCTAATCTGGAACTACATGAACCCTGGTCAGACCCAAGCCTACAAGGCAAAGGCTCAGAGGGCTGAACCGAGACTTCACACCACCGCCCACAGGGACCATACAGAACGTAGAGCCTGCATCCAGCCAGGTTGCTTGGCTGCTCCAAGCAAAATCTCAAGATTCTCTTAAGACAATAACAACCCAGAATCTACACGACATGACATTCACAACATCCAGGGTGCAATCCCAAATTATCAGCATAGAAAGACTCATGAAGATATGAAGGCCCTTAACCGCATAAAAGTCTAGAACTTTCATAGACATCTATGAAAAGTCTAGAACTAACAACATACTTAATGGTGAAAGATTGAATGCTTCCTCCTATGAGATATATCATGAGCTGTGTATAACAATGAAATAAAAATGAATCATACACCTATATCACGTACATATAAATCATAAAAACACAAAAATTCTAGAAGAAAACATAGGAAATCTTTGGGATCTCAGGTCAGGCAAATATTTCTTGGATTCAGCACCAGTTAACACTCCCCATAAAGGAAGAGATGGATGAATCATCAAAATTGAGTTTATGCTCTTTGAAAGACTCTATTAAGGAAATGAAAAGATAAGGCACGGATTGAGAAAAACCATTTGCAAACCACATATCTGCTGAGACTTGCATCTGCAATCTATAAAGAACTCTGAAAAATAATAAGAAAGCAAACAGCCCAATCACCCCAAAATGGGCAAAAGATTTGAACAGACACTTCACCAAGGAAGACTTAGGGAGAGAGAAAAAGCACATGAAAGATGCTCAAAATAACTAATCACGTGAGAACAGATAATTAAACCTGCAATGTAATACCATTCACGCCTACTAGAAGAGCTAAAATTTAACAGGCTGACCGTATCAAGTATTGTGGAGAAGGAAACTCATATACTTCCAGTAGGAACAGAAAATAGCCTAACCGCTTTGAAAAATAGCAGTTTTCAAGTAGTTAAACATATACCTACCCTATGATCTAGCCATTTCATTCTGAGGTACTTACCCAAGAGAAAAGGAAATACAGGTGTTCATAAAAACTTCAGGGTGAATGTTCATAGCAGCTTTATTCATAAAAGCTAAAAACCAGGACCAAACCAAATGTTCAACAGACAGATGGACAAACAAACTGTGTAAAGACCACTACTCAGGAATCCAAGGGAACAGAGTGTACTGGTACATGCAACAATGTGGATAAATCACAGTAATTAAGCTGAGCGAGAGAAGCCCGACAGAGAAAGAGCACATACTGTGTGACTCTGTATATATAAAATTCTAGAAAATGTAAATAATTTATAGTGACAGATGCCCATCTGTGACTCTGGGATCAGGGAAAAGGTTTCTTATCCCAATTTTAGTGATAATTGTAAATGTATGTCTGCTGCTGCTGCTGCTAAGTCGCTTCAGTCGTGTCCGACTCTGTGCGACCCCATAGACGGCAGCCCACCAGGCTCCCCCATCCCTGGGATTCTCCAGGCAAGAACACTGGAGTGGGTTGCCATTTCCTTCTCCAAGGCATGAAAGTGAAAAGTGAAAGTGAAGTCGCTCAGTCGTGTCTGACTCTTCTCGACCCCATGGACTGCAGCCTACCAGGCTCCTCCATCCATGGGATTTTCCAGGCAAGAGTACTGGAGTGGGGTGCCATTGCCTTCTCCAAAATGTATGTCAAAACCGACTAAAACTGTACAACTAAAATATGAATAGGTTGAAAATGAAAGTGATTGTCGCTCAGTTGTGTCCGACTCCTGGCAACCCCATGGACCGTAGTCTGCCAGTCCTTGGAATTCTCTATCCATGAAATTCTCCAGGCAAGAATACTGGAACGGGTAGCTGTTCCTTCTCCAAGGGATCTATCTTCCCGGCCCAGGGATCGAACCCAGGTCTCCTGCATTGCAGGCGGATTCTTTACCATCTGAGCCACTTCAAATAAAACTTGGGAGAAAAAGGAATAGTTTTCTTGCTATACTGATATTAAATACCCATTCAATAGCACCCGAGGCATCCCATGCATTAACCCAGGCCTCTCGCTAGGAAGCATCTCCCTAAGTACTGCAAAGAGCCCAGTTCCTTGGACCCGTCGTGTTCTACAGCCTGGTGAGTCTAAGGCAGAAGATGAAGAGCACCAAGGATAAAGAACTATGAACCTAGCTTGAACCACAGGAGAAGTAAAACAGCCTGGTGAGTCTAAGGCAGCACCAAGTATAAAACGACTATGAACCTAGCTTGAACCACAGGAGAAGTAAAACCCAGGAGTTAAGGGAGTACTGAGGAGAGGCGAATTCTCTACCAGCCCAGGCTCCTCTAAAGCCAAGCCTGAGGCACAGGGCTCACGTGTTATTAGGTTATTACGAGATGGAATCCCAGCATGATGGCTCATTTTATGTGCCAACCTGACAGGGTTGTGGGGAGCTCAGATATCTGGTTGAACATCTCTGGGTGTGTCTGTGAGGGGGTTTCTGGAAGAGATCAGTGTTTGAGTCAGTGGAGTGATTAGGGCAGATCACCCTCCCCAATGTGGGTGGGCATCATCCAATCTGTTGAGGGCTTGACTTGAACAAAAAGGAGAAGAAAATTGAATTTTCTCTCTCTCTACCTGACTGCTTGAGCTCAGACATCGGGCTTCTTCTGTCCCTGGATTTGGACTTATACTACGGACACCCCGGTTCTCAGGCCTTTGGACTCGGGCTGGAATTACACCACCAGCTTTCTTGGGCTTCTGGCTTGCAGATGGAAGATAGTTTTCTCAGCCTCCATAATGGTGAGAGCCAATTCCTCATAATACATCTCATTATTAAATCTCTTGATCAGTATTTGAGCTTCCCTGGTGACTCAGACGGTAAAGCATCTGTCTGCCTGCAATGCGGGAGACCCAGGTTCAATCCCTGGGTCAGGGAGATACCCTGGAGAAGGAAATGGCAACGCACTCCAGTGTTCTTGCCTGGAAAATTGCATGGGTGGAGGAGCCTGGTAAGCTACAGTCCGTGGGGTCACAAAGAGTCGGACACGACTGAGCGACTTCACTTGATCAGTGTTGGGATAGATGTAATCTCCCGCTGGTTCTGTTCCTCTGGAGAGCCCTGACTGATACACCCAGGAAACAGAAGCGTAGGGGAAGAAGAATGAAGGAGGGAGGGGAAGAGCCACAGAAAGATGTGACAGCAAGTCAGCTACGGGCGAGAATCACCAAATCCACATCTCAAATGCATACTGTCTTCTGAGCTCTAGGCCGATAGACAGCTCTGATCAATGAGCCCCAGGCTGCATTGCCATCCTCCCAACCCTCAGTTCTACTCCCACTCAGCATGTGTCTCCAACACTCAGTTAAAGGCCCCACATCCCCTTAGTTGCTCATGCCAGAAACCGGGAAATCTTCCTGGAATCCCCTGGCTTCCTCTACAACCAGGCATCACCAAGTCTGGTTGATTCTACCTCCTCCAATACTATCCCCAGATACTTGCTGCTCAGAGTGTGCTCCATGGACCTGCCGCAAGCAGCATCAAACTCTCACCCCAGCTCAGACCTACAGACTAAAATCTGCACTTTAACAGCATTGCAGATGATTGCTATGAATATTAAAGTTTGAGATGCACTGCTCTCCAACATTTCATTTTTCTCAACATTGGCTGTATATTGATAGCATCCGAGGGTCTTTAGAAATACTATTGCCTGGGTCCCTTCTCCAGAGATCCTGGTTGAATTGGTCTCGATGTGGTCTGAGCATCTGGATGTTGCAGTGCTATTGTGCAGCTGGGGTTGAGACCTGCTGCCCTCGCCACTGTCCCTCTCAGCCTCCCCGTGGTCCCCACCCTCTGCCGGGCCTCCTTCAAGGACAATCGAGGCAGTCTGCTGCTCAGTCTCCAGAGTAGCCCTGTTCCGGTCCATCCTACACACATCAGCCAGAGTGGCCTTTCATAGCAGGAAAAAAGTCTACCCACTCTAACAGAGATGACCCAAATGCATAGAAATCAAACTTACTTTCTCTAACTGACCCCAGCTTCCTCATGAGTGTCCTTATTCTGCTGACGAATAAATAAGAAAAAGAAATAAATAAATACACAATCTTAATTTTACCAATTCAAGGTGATGCTGTCTCTTTTGGGTTACCTTGGTCCTTTTTTTGTGGAATATGCTCTGTTTTTCCTGGTGGCTCAGAATCTGGCTGCAGTGCAGGAGACCTGGGTTCGATATCTGGGTTGGGAAGATTCCCTGGAGAAGGGAATGGCTGCCCACCCCAGTATTCTTGCCAGGAGAAGTCCATGGGCAGAGGAGCCTGGTGGGCTATAGTCCATGGGATTGCAGAGAGTCAGACACGACTGAGCGACTAACACTTTCTGTCTTTCTGGGGTTCTTTCCAATTCCCACTCTATCTTTCCTTCCTAAGATGATGTGTGCATTCAAGAGGTGCACACGTCATCATGTGTGTTCTGAGGGCGGCAGGAGGTGTTGCTGCTGGCCCAGGCGTGACCTCTGGCCTGCCTCACCAGCCTCACTGACTCCCTTACCGCTGAGCTTTGGCCTCTGTCTCCTCTGACCTGCTGGTGCTGTCCTTGCGTGGCCTCTGGCCTGCCTCACCAGCCTCACTGACTCCCTTACCACTGAGCTTTGGCCTCTGTCTCCTCTGACCTGCTGGTGCTGTCCTTGCGTGGCCTCTGGCCTGCCTCACCAGCCTCACTGACCCCCTTACCGCTGAGCTTTGGCCTCTGTCTCCTCTGACCTGCTGGTGCTGTCCTTGCGTGGCCTCTGGCCTGCCTCACCAGCCTCACTGACCCCCTTACCGCTGAGCTTTGGCCTCTGTCTCCTCTGACCTGCTGGTGCTGTCCTTGCGTGGCCTCTGGCCTGCCTCACCAGCCTCACTGGCTCCCTTACCGCTGAGCTTTGGCCTCTGTCTCCTCTGACCTGCTGGTGCTGTCCTTGGTCCCTCCCGCCTGCAGCTGTGTGCCCAAGCCACTGCTGCTGCTGGTGGGCCCTGCCACCGCCAGTCTCCTCTCTGTGGCCTCTCGTCCTGCTCTTCTCGGCCCCTCTAAACCCCTCTGCTGTGGGAGGCACACAGGGACCTCCAGGACTCGTGTCCATCACCCACGAGCCAGGGAACCAGAAGGGCTCCTTCAGGCTTGCTAGTCTGACTCTCTTGGTATCTGCCTGAGCCAGGAGGGCTGGCCAGAACTGGGCATTAGCCCAGTGTTCTCAGTTCCCCCATCACTCTCATGAAGTGCCCAAGAGACCTTCTATCTCCTCCCCTCCCCCAACATCCTGGGCAGAGTTTCTACCCCAGACTGGTTCCCCACCCCTGCCCCCATAGGAAGGACTCTCTGCTCCTGTCTCCAGGTGAGTGCTTCTCTTTCATCCTATCTGCATTCCTCCTACATAAGAATCTCAGCAAAAGTCTCTGGCCCAAACTGATCAGGCCTGCCTTGTGAATACAAGGAGTTTGGGGTATCTTTTAAAAAAAATTTTTTTCTCTCCATAGGGCTGGCTTTCAAAATCATTATCTCACTGCAGACTTCAGAAAGCCAGTCTGGCCTCTTTGTTCTAAAGAATACTAGATTTCTCTTCTCCTGGGAAGCCTCCTGGACTTCTCTTCATGAAAGGCTCCAGAGCAACATGCTTTAGGGTGGGAGGAGGGGAGAATTAAAAGCAACCTTCTCGCAGTTTAACTGTCCATCAACTTGTGAAAGGATAACCAGATTGTGGTACAGACATACTATGGAATATTACTCAGCCGTGAAAGAGATTTCCCCTGAGACACAAATGGAAAGCTCAAAAGCATTGCACTAAGTGAAAGAGGCCAGACACAGAAGGTTACGTATTGTGTGACTTCGTTCATAAGAAACTGTAAGTAAGGTAAACCTATAGATTTGAAATTAGTTCATTTCATGTTTGCCTGGGCTGGTGGCATACACGGGAGGGGATCAATTGCAGAGGGTCAGGAGGGGAATGTTGGGGGCTGATGAAATATTCTGTCTTGATTGTGGTGCTAATTATACAACTATATGTGCTGTGCTGTGCTTAGTCACTCAGTCATGTTTGACTTTTGCAACCCCATGGACTGCAGCCCGCCAGGCTCCTCTGTCCATGGGGATTCTCCAGGCAAGAACACTGGGGTGGGTTGCCATGCTCTCCTCCAGGAGATCTTCCCAATCCAGGAATCGAGCCCAGGTCTCCCACATTGCAGGCGGATTTTTTACCATCTGAGCCACCAGGGAAGCCCAAGAATACTGAAGTGGGTAGCCTGTTCATTTTCTAGGGAATCTTCCCAACCCAGGAATCAAACTGGGGTCTCTTGCATTGCAGGTGGATTCTTTACCAGCTGAGCTACCAGGGAAGCCCGTAAAATTGCATATCCTTGTTCAAAAGATTGACTTGTACACTTAAAACTGGTAAAATTTAGGCCCATCCATGTTACTGCAAATGGCATTATTTGATTCTTTTTATGGCTGGGTAATATTCCATTAAATATATGTATATATATACACACACACACATATAACAAGGACCTACTGTATACCATAGGGAACTATGTTATCTTATAATAATCTATAATGGAAAAGAATATATGAATCTATACATATTCAAATCACTTTGCTGAACACCCAAATTATATATTTATATCAATAACCTCAGATATGCAGATGACACCACCCTTATGGCAGAAAGTGAAGAGGAACTAAAAAGCCTCTTGAGGAAAGTGAAAGAGGAGAGTGAAAAAGTTGGCTTAAAGCTCAACATTCAGAAAACGAAGATCATGGCATCTGGTCCCATCACTTCATGGGAAAGAGATGGGGAAACAGTGGAAACAGTGTCAGACTTTATTTTGGGGGGCTCAGAAATCACTGCAGATGGTGATCGCAGCCATGAAATTAAAAGACGCTTACTCCTTGGAAGGAAAGTTATAACCAACCTGGATAGCATATTTAAAAGGAGAGACATTACTTTGCCAACAAAGGTCCGTCTAGTCAAGGCTATGGTTTTTCCTGTAGTCATGTATGGATGTGAGAGTTGGACTGTGAAGAAAGCTGAGCGCCAAAGAATTGATGCTTTTGAACTATGGTGTTGGAGAAGACTCTTGAGAGTCCCTTGGACTGCAAGGAGATCCAACCAGTCCATCCTAAAGGAGATCAGTCCTGGGTGTTCATTGGAAGGACTGATGTTGAAGCTGAAACTCCAGTACTATGGCCACCTCATGCGAAGAGTTGACTCATTGGAAAAGACCCTAATGTTGGGAAGGATTGGGGGCAGGAGAAGAAAGGGACAACAGAGGATGAGATGGTTGGATGGCATCATCGACTCAATGGACGTGGGTTTGGGTAGACCCCGGGAGTTAGTGATGGACAGGGAGGCCTGGAGTGCTGTAATTCATGGGGTCGCAAAGAGTCAGACACAACTGAGCGACTGAACTGAACTGAACTGAACACCCAAAACATTGTGAATCAACTATACTTCAGTAAAATAATAAAAATTTTTAAATTTTATTTTATTTTTAATTGTCGGATAATTGCTTTATAATATTGTGATGGTTTCTGCCATGCTGCTGCTGCTGCTGCTAAGTCGCTTCAGTCGTGTCCGACTCTGTGCGACCCCATAGACGGCAGCCCACCAGGCTCCCCGTCCCTGGGATTCTTCAGGCAAGAACACTGGAGTGGGTGGTTTCTGCCATACATCAACATAAATCAGCCACAAGTATACCTATGTCCCCTCCCTCTTAAACCTCCTTCCCACCTCCCTCCCCACCCGTGAATTTTAATACCTGTAAATTATACTTAAATATGTTTGATTTTTAAAAAAACTTTTAAAACACCAGTGTTATATTTTAGAACGTCAACCTCATTTCATGTCTAAAATTGGCATTCTGTCCTCTGATTCTCAATTTAAACCTCCCATTGCTCTTGGTGTCTAGTTTAAAACCTACATGCCTCTCTCCCTTCCTTCTTCGGCTAACTCAGATTTACTCTTGGACTCTCCCCTGCAACCTCACCTCCCCACACAGGCCCTTCCTGACCCCCAAGACGGGGCTGGGCCTCCCCGTGCGGCAGCCCCCCGCAGTTCCCACCGCTCCTTTGCACATTGTGATGGCTTGTTTATTTTTCCCAGAAGACTGTGAGTTTGGTGTCCCCAGCTTACAGCAGTACTCAGTACCCAGCCCAGAGTAGAGCGTCCAAGAATCCTTGCTGACTGACTATTTAGGTTCCCAGTGAACATCTATTGAATGAAAGGGCAGAAAAGCAATGAGCAGTTTTGTGGGTCGGAGGTGTTGTGTGCATAGAAAGAAAGGGATTGAAAAAAATGGAGCGGAGATCTAGGGAAAAGCCACATGACCAAGGCTGAACCCTGAGAGGCAGAAGGAATTAAGAAAAGAGAAAGGACTTCCCTGGTGGTTCAGGAGTTAAGACTGTGCACTTCCACTGCAGGGGCAAGGGTTCGATCTCTGGTTGGGGAACTAAAATCCTGCATCTCGTGCTGCATGGCCAATAAATAAATAAATAAAAGATCACATCACTAAAAAAAAAAAGAGAGAGAGAAGGTGGGAAAAGATGTTCTGTGATTGGAGATCGGCCCCAGAGAAGGCTGGAGTTGACCCCATCATAGTGTGCTGGGGTCGGGGGGCGCGGTTCGAGGAGAGACTGGCTGCTTCAAACCAGGCTCAGACACCATTACTGAGTATTCACCGAGAGCCAACCCCACGCCCAGAGCCCTGGGGGAAGTTTCAGGGAGAACGGGCTGTTCCCGCTTGTCTCCATACCACATCTCACCGTCTCACACACTAGCCTCTGCCTTGTAAAGATCAGTTCTATATCGACAGTTTCTGTCTGCACACCGACAGGCAGAGAAAGCAACCCTGCGGGAGGAACCTGACCCAGACGACTGGATTCACAATTGCATCTCGAAGAATCCAGGCTGCCAAAATGCATCGGCCTTGCTGTGGCTCCCAGCACGCCGAGACACACGGCTCCTGGTCGGAAAAGCGCAGATGGGTCCAGGAGAATCGGCTGCGTCCAGCGAAGCAATATTTACTGATGTCTGCACCGTGCCAGCCTCTTGAGGATATGGAAAACAGTTAAAACATCATTCCTGCCATGTGCCGTCCTTAGACCAGCCAACACACATTACCAAATGCCTTCCATGTGTATTCAATAATGTTTGTTGAGTTCTAGTTATTTAACAAACACTTACATAGTGCATACTAAGTGCCAGGAAATGTTCTAAGTACATTACAGAGATTAACTCAGTTAATCCTCATAACAGCCATTCTTAGTCCCATTTTACCAATGAGGAGACTGAGACAGACAGAGGGAGGTACGGAAACTTGCAGAAAGTCACATCGCTGGGGAGTAGCAGAGACAGAAGACAAGCTCAGACAGAAGGTTCCAGAGCCTGTGCTCACAGTCTTGATGTGGCGTTGTGCTTATTTTTGTAGCTGTGGAACTCCACTCATCCATTCAGCAAATGTAATGAGTACCTACTATGCATCAGACATGGAGTGAGATGCCAGGGATGCGGGAGTAATGTCTCCCATCAACATTTAGGGAGGACCTACTAGGTGCCTCAAGGACAGGACCCTGTCTCTCTCACCTCTGTGCCAGGCATAGGGTTCAGCACACAGCAGGAGCTTGGTCGTGTTTGTGGAGTGACGGAAAGTGCCAGGTATCAGAAAGAGTGCTGAACTCGGAGCCTGAGAACTTGGACCCCTCCTGCCAGGAAGGAAAGTGTTATGACATGTGCATCTGGATTCAGGTATGTTATATATCCCCAGGGGCTTATATTGAAAGAATGGAACTGAGATAAGGCAATAATATCTTCCAAAAGAATGAAGTATTGGTGGTGGAATTTCAGACATCCACAAAGAAGATCATTTGATGAGTGGGTGGTCCCCATTCACATGGCCTGGGAGTGGGACAAACAGCATCTGCTAGGAGGTGCCAAGCACTCTACTCGGGCTGTGAGTCACTGGCTGGTCACCCCGGACCCTGCTGAGGAGGCGGGAGAGCAGGCAGAGTCATCCTCGGGGACAAGGCAGGGTCTGACACTCCACGCCATCGGAGGAGGAAGCAGCCAGCGGCCCTGGTCTTATGCCTGGTCTGGGACTGGCGTGTCTTCTCGGAGCCTGCGGAAGCTGGGTGGGGCCTCTCAGGAGGGGATCGGGGCCTGGGGCTGGAATCTCTGGTCACCTAATGTTCTCCCTTGGTCCACCTCTAGAGCTTGGACCCCAGGCCCTGAGGCACAAGGGCAGCTGGCCGGGGTAGGCTCTGCCCAGAGCCGCTTGGCTCAGCTCAGAAGGGGGACAGAGACCGCCATAAGAGCCTCCTGTCCGCATGGAGAGGACCCTCACTGACAGTTACAGCTGCGCCCAGGTGCCCCGACACAGGATTTCTCATCTCCATCCTCGCCCCAGCTCGACAATGTCAACTGCTTCACTCCCCTTTCACAGAGGAAGAACCGAGGCCCGGAGAGTGGAATCTGTTCCCAGGGCGGCTCAGGAGGAGCTGCGGCCAGCTGTGAACTCATCCCATCCAAGCCTGGAGCCCCACCGCAGAGCCGTGGTGCCCTGGAACCTCCCACGAAGGGAGGAGGGCCTCTCGCCTGCCTCCCGGCGGCCTGCCCCTGCCCCGGGTCTGGACTCCGGCATCCGTGGCGGCGTCCACGCTGATCCATGGTTTGGCCGTCATGTCTGGCACTGAAACCCCCACTAAAAGCTCTCATTGGATCTGAACCATTAAGCGCAGCTCGTAACAGAAGTCACTTAGTCCCCCTTCCACTCCAACATACGCGCGCGCGCGCACACACACACACACACACACACACACATGCAGGATCAGCCCTGCCCTCTCCTGGGTCTCTCTAGCCTCACTCCTTGCTGACTGCACTCCTCACTTCCTGCCTGGCCTTCGCCCTCCGAGGAAGCTCCCATTCAACTCCCTGGGACATTCTTAAAGACATTAAATATTAAGAAAATAACAAATATTAATACCTCCCAGCCTTCTCCGAGGCTGATAGGTGGTGCCTGTGGCTGAACTTAAATCAGGTGTAGTATTTCGAGCGAAGCTTGCCCTTTCTTGCAATGTGGCACACCTTGCTTCTCCGCAACACGTGGGATGAGGGTATCAGAAACAACCTCAGGGACAGCTCTGCTCCCTGCGGCAGAGTGGTTCCTAGATGGGCAGTGAGAGAGAGCCTGAGAGGCCAACTGGCCCCACTCTGTCCTTAGCATGTGGGCAAACGAGGGGTCAGGGATTGGCCCCAAGGTACCTCTAACCCGGGGCTGAAACCCAGCTCTGTCTAGCCTCAGTCTGGCATGCTGCTTCCTGAAGTCGAGTCTGCTGAAGCTAGCAAGGACCTCGGCATCCCCCAGTGCAGACACCCACCTCTGGGACCCCTTCCCTGGAGGGCAGCTCCTGACACTGACCCTCCTGTCCTGCCCATACCCATTCCTGTTCCTGGGTGCCTGCCCGCTACGCCCCTCTCCCTCTGGGCCAATCACCAAATCAAACATTTTCCCATACTTCATCACCAAACAATAAAAACACTTTAATGGAAGTGTTAATTTATTCTCTATCATGCCGGCCAGCTTGACTAAGATGAGAACAGCCAAGCTGAGCACGGAGGCCAGACAGGCAGCAGTTTTCCCGAGACCAGGGAACTGAGGTGGCTTCACATTCATCAAGATTGCTGTGCTCTGTCCAGCCCAGGAGACAGGAGAGGAGGGGCTCACACCACTTTCCCAGCTGAATTGCAGCCAGTGGGCCCCTGTCCTGACAGTCCTCTGGATGGAAGACACGACTTTTCCGCAGGGCTATGGTGGGGGCCCGGCCCAAGGCAACACATTAACAGTGATAAAAATCCCAAGGTTGAAAAAAAAAAAAAAAAACCCTGGAGCATGCCTGGTCCTGCCAGCTGGTCAGCATCCAGCCATCCGGGGCTGGGCCAGCTGTCTTGGGGTTCCATCACGGGTAGGCACGTCATCAATTCAGTTCACTCACTCAGTTATGTCTGACTCTTGTGACACCATGAACCATAGCACACTAGGCCTCCCTGTCAATCACCAACTCCCAGAGTTTACCCAAACTCATGTCCATTGTGTCCATGATGCCATCCAACCATCTCATCCTCTGTCGTCCCCTCCTCATTCTGCCTTCAACCTTTCCCAGCATCAGGGTCTTTTCAAATGAGTCAGCTCTTCACACCCAGTGGCCAAAGTATTGGAGTTTCAGCTTCAGCATCAGTCCCTCCAATGAACACCCAGGACTGATCTCCTTTAGGATGGACTGGTTGGATCTCTTTGTAGTTCAAGGGACTCTCAAGAGTCTTCTCCAACACCACAGTTCAAAAACATCAATTCTTCGGTGCTCAGCTTTCTTTATAGTCCAACTCTCACATCCATACATGACCACTGGAAAAACCATAGCCTTGACTAGATGGACCTTTGTTGGCAAAGTAATGTCTCTGCTAGAAACACATAACTCAACAGAGAACTTGTGTAGCTCTAAGAGCCCTCTCTCAACTCCCAGCTGTCAGTCATTTTCAATTCCTCATTCTTCCACTCCTCACCAACAAGCCATCCATCAGAACCCCAAGCTCTGTCTTCCAAGTCTAACTGGGATCTGACCGCTGCTCACCATCTGTACTATTACTTCCCTGGTCCAAGCCACCATCATCGCTCACTTGCATTATGAGGAGAGCTTCTCACTTGCTTTCTTGCCTCCCTATGTCAATCCTCCACAGAGCATCCAGAGAGATCTTTGAAAATAGACATCAGATCTCTTTCCTATCCTGCTTAAGCCCTCTGATGGAGAACAACTTCAGGTCCTCACGGTGACCGTGACCTACAAGGCCCCTACTTCATCTGCCACCACCTGTCACTCTAACCTCATCTCCCATGGCTCTCCCCCTTGCTCGTTTCACACCAGCCTGTCTGCTGCTCCCTAGCCTTGCCCAACACACTCCTGCCTCAGGGCCTTCGCACATATTCTTATGATATTCCCAGGGCTCACTCCCTCTCTTTATTGAGATCACTTTCAAATAACTCCATCTCTGACTCTCCTAAAACGGCACTCCTTGCCCTGCCCCTCTCTGTCCCTGCTGTTGTTTTCTTTCAAGCACTAATCACTTCCTGACATCATATATATATTTTTTAATTTACTTACTTATTTATTTGGCTGCACCAGGTCTCAGCTGTGGCATGTGGGATCTAGATCCCTGACCAGGGATCCAACCAGGCCCCCTGAATTGGGAGTGGGGAATCTTAGCCACTGCACCCTCTGGGAAGTCCTCTAACATCACATTTGATATCACTGGTTAATGTTACTCTGCCCCTCTGGAATATGAGTTCTGTGAGGGCAGAGGCTCAATATGTCTTGTTTCATCTGTGTCCTTAAGGCCTAGCACAGTACCTGCCTGGTGCGTAGGAGAGGCTCGGTAAATATTTGTTGAATGATAGAGAACAAACTAACGGATGCAGCTGGGGAAGGAGGGCATAGGACAAACGGAGAGAGTAGCATATTTATACACACATTATCATGTGTAAAACAGAGAGCTAGTGGGAAGTTGCTGCACAGCTCCGCGAGCTCAGCCTGGTGCTCTGTGACCACCTAGAGGTGTGGGATGGGGTAGGAGGTGGGAGGGAGGTTCCAGAGGGAGGGGACACGTGTATACCTATGGCTGATTTATGTTGATATACAGGCAGAAACCAGCACAACATTGTAATGCAATTATCCACCAATTAAAATTTAATATTAATTTTAAAAAGAAAAAAATTATTGAATGAATCAAATTCTGTTTATAAAGGCTGTGTTTGTACATATAGCAAAGCTTCCCATAGAGACGCTGTTACTGAGGAAAGGCATTGTGTACCCCAAACGCGATTCTCAGAGGGTTGTCCAAACTGCCTGCAAAAATAGCGGTTTTGTTGGCGTAAGTCAGGGACGGCAAGAAATGGCATCCTGCTTCAGTTCTTCCCTCCCACCCCATGACAGACATCATCAGCAGGTCATGATTAAGCAGGTTTTTCCCAAATGAGGGTTTAAATCTTGGACGGGAGATGTATGGACTGCAATTTGTCTCCCTTCCTCCAAATTCGTGTGTTGAAATCTTGACCCCCTCCAAGTCGGGGAGGGGTCTTTGTGGGTAATTGGGTTTTGATGAGGTCACGAGGGTGGAGCCCCATGATGGGATTAGTGCCGTTATAAGATGAGAAAGAGATCGGAGCACTCTTTCCACCAGGTAAGGATACGTCAAGAACACAGGCATCTTCAAACCAGGAAGAGGGTCCTCAGCAGACATCAGACATGTTGACATCTTCGTCTTGGACTTCCCAGACTCCGGAACTGTGAGGAGTATGTATCTGTTGTTGAAGTCACCCGTTCTATGCCAGTCTGTCATAGCAGCCCAAACTAAGGCAGGTGGGGTGCTGCTGGGGCAGCCTTCATCACAGAAAGCACCCTGGTCACAAAGTCTGGATATTTTCTTTGACATGACTCATAGCAGGGAGAGACCACAAATGCGGCAGAGGACAGCATGCCCAGAGGGGCTGGACTACTTAGTTGAAATTGACATAATGAAGTTCAAGCAAGGTCAGTGTGGTCCTTCATTTAAATTCATGAAAATCAAGCATGACGACTTATCCTAAGGAAAAAATATGGAATGTGGGTAGAGATTTATGTCTGAAACCGTTTATCATGACCTTACTTGTCGTAGTGGAAAACAAGAAACAATGCCACTTCCAACAGGAAGGGACTGGGGAAGTGGAATCTTGTAGATCTACACGATGGACGGCTACTGAGCAGGGTTCTCCACCTCGGGACCATCAGCACTGGGGGCTGGGTGATTCTTTGATGTGGCATCTGGTCTGTGCTTTGTGAGATGTTCAGCAGCCAGTCAGAATGCTCCCCACGTCAACCAGCTGTGATGACCAAAAATGTCTCCAGACATTGCTAAATGACCCCCAGGGGGCAAAATCACCCTCAGTTGAGAAACACTGCTGTACGTTCAAGAAAAATAATACTTCTTAATGCCATGGGAAATGCTTTCATTGTTGTGCAGGGTTGAAAACAAAAGATGAAACATGTATCTTCAACTATATCCACACATAAAATAGGGAAAGGGCTGTGTTCATACACAAAGTGCTGCAATGTTCTTACTGACGAAGGGCACTGTGTACCCCGAAGGCACTGCGTACACCTTGCGAAGGAAACATACCAAGATGTTAACAATAATCTTTGGGAGATGGGTAGAATTGTGAAAGATTTCCTTTTACTTCCTTATTTTTGTGTTTAAACATTCACTCACTCATTCATTCAACAGGTATTTCTGGATTACCTACCACATGTCAAGCATTATTTTGGGCCCTGGGGGATGGCTGTGTGCAAGACAGACGCAGATATTACACTGAACTCTCCCTCCACATAGGTTAATTTCTAGGGTAGGGGGATGGGGCTAGGAAGGACAGACATTAAACCCAGCACTTGCGAAGAACAACACTCGAACACAGTGAGAGAATCAATTCAGTTCAGTAGCTCAGTCATGTCCAACTTCTTGCGACCCCATAAATCACAGTATGCCAGGCCTCCCTGTCCATCACCAACTCCCGGAGTTCACTCAAACTCATGTCCATTGAGTCTGTGATGCCATCCAGCCATCTCATCCTCTGTCGTCCCCTTCTCCTCCTGCCCCCAATCCCTCCCAGCATTAGAGTCTTTTCCAATGAGTCAACTCTTCGCATGAGGTGGCCAAATTATTGGAGTCTCAGCTTCAGCATCAGTCCTTCCAATGAACACCCAGGACTGATCTCCTTTAGGATGGACTGGTTGGATCTCCTTGCAGTCCAAGGGATTCTCAAGAGTCTTCTCCAACACCACAGTTCAAAAGCATCAATTCTTTGGCGCTCAGCTTTCTTCACAGTCCAACTCTCACATCCATACATGACCACTGGAAAAACCATAGCCTTGACTAGACGGACCTTTGTTGGCAAAGTAATGTCTCTGCTTTTTAATGTGCTATGTAGGTTGGTCATAACTTTCATTCCAAGGAGTAAGCGTCTTTTAATTTCATGGCTGCAATCACCATCTGCAGTGATTTTGGAGCCTAAAAAAAATAAAGTCTGCCACTGTTTCCCCATCTATTTCCCATGAAGTGATGGGACCAGATGCCATGATCTTCGTTTTCTGAATGTTGAGTTTTAAGCCAACTTTTTCACTCTCCCCTCACTTTCCTCAAGAGGCTTTTTAGTTCCTCTTCACTTTCTGCCATAAGGGTGGTGTCATCTGCATATCTGAGGTTATTGATATTTCTCCCAGCAATCTTGATTCCAGCTTGTGCTTCTTCCAGCCCAGCATTTCTCGTGATGTACTCTGCATAGAAGTTAAATAAGCAGGGTGACAATATACAGCCTTGACGTGCTCCTTTTCCTATTTGGAACCAGTCTGTTGTTCCATGTCCAGTTCTAACTGTTGCTTCCTGATTTGCATATAGGTTTCTCAAGAGGCAGGTCAGGTGGTCTGGTATTCCCATCTCTTGAAGAATTTTCCACAGTTTATTGTGATCCACACAGTCAAAGGCTTTGGCATAGTCAATAAAGCAGAAATAGATGTTTTTCTGGAACTCTCTTGCTTTTTCGATGATCCAGCGGATGTTGGCAATTTGGTCTCTGGTTCCTCTGCCTTTTCTAAAACCAGCTTGAATATCTGGAAGTTCACGTATTGCTGAAGCCTGGCTTGGAGAATTTTGAGCACTACTTTACCAACGTGTGAGATGAGTGCAATTGTGCGGTAGTTTGAGCATTCTTTGGCATTGCCTTTGTTTGGGATTGGAATGAAAACTGACCTTTTCCAGTCCTGTGGCCACTGCTGAGTTTTCCAAATTTGCTGGCATATTGAGTGCAGCACTTTCACAGCATCATCTTTCAGGATTAGAAATAGCTCAGCTGGAATTCCATCACCTCCACTAGCTTTGTTCGTAGTGATGCTTTCTAAGGCCCACTTGACTTCACATTTCACGATGTCTGGCTCTAGGTGAGTGATCACACCATCGTGATTATCTGGGTTGTGAACATCTTTTTTGTACAGGTCTTCTGTGTATTCTTGCCACCTCTTCTTAATATCTTCTGCTTCTGTTAGGTCCATACCATTTCTGTCCTTTATCGAACCCATCTTTGCATGAAATGTTCCCTTGGTATCTCTAATTTTCTTGAAAAGATCTCTAGTCTTTCCCATTCTGTTGTTTTCCTCTATTTCTTTGCATTGATTGCTGAGGAAGGCTTTCTTATCTCTCCTTGCTATTCTTTGGAACTCTGCATTCAGATGTTTATATCTTTCCTTTCCACCTTTGCTTTTCGCTTCTCTTCTTTTCACAGCTATTTGTAGGGCCTCCCCAGACAGCCATTTTGGTTTTTTGCATTTCTTTTCCATGGGGATAATCTTGATCCCTGTCTCCTGTACAATGTCATGAACCTCCATCCATAGTTCATCAGGCACTCTGTCTATCAGATCTAGTCCCTTAAATCTATTTTTCACTTCCACTGTATAATCATAAGGGATTTGATTTAGGTCATACCTGAATGGTCTAGTGGTTTTCCCTACTTTCTTCAATTTAAGTCTGAATTTGGTAATAAGGAGTTCATGATCTGAGCCACAGTCAGCTCCTGGTCTTGTTTTTGCTGACTGTATAGAGCTTCTCCATCTTTGGCTGCAAAGAATATAATCAATCTGATTTCGGTGTTGACCACCTGGTGATGTCCATGTGGAGAGTCTTCTCTTGTGTTGTTGGAAGAGGGTGTTTGTTATGACCGGTGCATTTTCTTGGCAAAACTCTATTAGTCTTTGCCTTGCTTCATTCTGTGTTCCAAGGCCAAATTTGCCTGTTACTCCAGGTGTTTCTTGACTTCCTACTTTTGCATTCCAGTCCCCTATAATGAAAAGGACATCTTTTTTGGGTGTTAGTTCTAGAAGGTCTTGTAGGTCTTCATAGAACTGTTCAACTTCAGCTTCTTCAGCGTTACTGGTTGGGGCATAGGCTTGGATTACCATGATATTGAATGGTTTGCCTTGGAAACTAACAGAGATCATTCTGTAGTTTTTGAGATTGCATCCAAGTACTGCATTTCAGATTCTTTTGTTGACCGTGATGGCTACTCCATTTCTTCTAAGGGATTCCTGCCCGCAGTAGTAGATATAATGGTCATCTGAGTTAAATTCACCCATTCCAGTCCATTTCAGTTCGCTGATTCCTAGAATGTCGACATTCACTCTTGCCATCTCCTGTTTGACCACTTCCAGTTTGCCTTGACTCATGGACCTGACATTCCAGGTTCGTATGCAATATTGCTCTTTACAGCATCGGACCTTGCTTCTATCACCAGTCACATCCACAACTGGGTACTGTTTTTGCTTTGGCTCCATCCCTTCATTCTTTCTGGAGTTATTTCCCCACTGATCTTCAGCAGCATATTGGGCACCTACTGACCTGGGGAGTTCCTCTTTCAGTGTCCTATCATTTTGCCTTTTCATACTGTTCATGGGGTTCTCAAGGCAAGAATACTGAAGTGGTTTGCCATTCCCTTCTCCAGTGGACCACATTCTGTCTGACCTCTCCACCATGACCCGCCCATCTTGGGTGGCCCCACGGGCATGGCTTAGTTTCATTGAGTTAGACAAGGCTGTGGTCCTAGTGTGATTAGATTGACTAGTTTTCTGTGATTATGGTTTCAGTGTGTCTGCCCTCCGATGCCCTCTCACAACACCTACCGTCTTACTTGGGTTTCTCTTACCTTGGGCGTGGGGTATCTCCTCATGGCTGCTCCAGCAAAGCGCAGCCGCTGCTCCTTACCTTGGACGAGGGGTATCTCCTCATGGCCACCCCTCCTGACCTTGAACGTGGAGTAGCTCCTCTCGGCCCTCACGCACCTGCGCAGCCGCCGCTCCTTGGACTTGAGAGAATGAAACACAATAAAAGCAAGACAGAGGAGAGAGACCTGGCCGGGCCCTTAGTACCCACTCCATGAAATAAAGAGTCCTTCAAAGCTTTTACATAGGGAAGCTAAATTACCTGATTTCCACTTAAAAATAATTTGTATAAAAAGTTTTCTTTTTTTTTTCATAAAATTTATTTTCCAATAATTTTGTTTGGGATTTTTTTCCTGGTCTTTTTAAAAAAATTAATTTATTTTTAAAGTATTTTTTATTGGAGTATCATTGCTTTGGAAAGATAACACATGTCTGTGCTTATGCAAATTCAAGCAGCATCAAGGAAAACGTAAGAGAGAGTAGAAAAAAATCATGAAATGCAGCCACACAGGGTAAAGCCACAGCCAATACGTCAGTGGACATCTTTTCCAGCACGCTTCTCACTCTCCTCTCTCTCCCTCTGTTCCTGCCTATCTCTGCCTCTCCTTATAAATATATAAAAACGTTTTATGCAAGTGGATCCAAACCATTCATGCTGATTTGTAACCTGCTCTTTTCCTGCCCTTTGTAATTTTATGCTCATTGTAAACTTTCCACAGTGGGCATATATTACTTTTATAATCCGGAACATTAAAAAAAGCAAAAGACCACAAAAAATAAAGTGAAACCCACAAATACAGGATGAGGGATTGCTGGCTGTGCAATAAGACGGTGAAGAAAGGCTTTGGGGTTTAGGTGACCACAAACTCAGCATGAGTTGACGGCATAATGTGGTTTCTAGTTTCAGTTCAGTTCATGTTATCAGACAATTCTCCAGCTCCGAGTCTGGGAAAAGCAAAGGGCATGATGAACAGACTTCTTTGGGCTCAGCTCAGGGGAATTCAGTGTCTGCTCAGTCCCCCTGCCTCCCAACTTTCAAAGCACCTACTACCATGTGTTAAACCAACATGATACCAGCTAATGTTTAGTGAACGGAGTTTGGTGAACTCTGTGCCAGGCACTCTTCTAAAAGCTTTAGGTATATTAATGCATTTAATTCAACCAACAACCTCAGGACAGGGAGGCCATTACTATTCTCATTTTACAGATGGAGAAATTAAAGTGCAGAGAAGCTGTGTAACGTGCCCGAGGTCCCACAGCTTACTAAACACAAGAGGAACAGGGTCTGCCCTCAAAGAAGAAAGAAAGTGAAGTCGCTCAGTTGTCTCCGACTCTTTGCGACCCCATGGACTGTAGCCCACCAGGCTCCTCTGTCCTTGGAATTTTCAGGCAAGAGTACTGGAGTGGGTTGCCATTTCCTTCTCCAGGGGATCTTCCTAACCTAGGGATTGAACCTGGGTCTCCCACATTGCAAGCTTTACCATCTGAGCCACCATGGAAGCCCCAAGGAGCAGACAGTCAATAAGACAACTACAACAAACTTACATTAATTCATTCCACGAACATTCACCACGTGAGGGGTCCCATGAATATATCCTCTTGGTCTGGCCTCAGTGGTTGTTCTTTTCTTTCAGTCATCCAACAGATGTTTGTTGAGCACCAACCATGTGTCAGACACAGCGGTAGACCCTGAGGAGACAGAGGTGAACAAGAAAAGTCCTCACAGTCCAACACACAGTTGAGTGGGTGATGTTGGTATTGTTGTTCAGTCACTAAGTCATGTCCGACTCTTTGCGACCCCATGGACTGCAGCACGCCAGGCCTCCCTGTCCATCACTATGTCCTGGAGCTTTCTCAAACTCATGTCCATTGAGTCGGTGATGCCATCCAGCTATCTCATCCTCTGTCACCCCCTTCTCCTCCCACCTCCAATCTTTCCCAGCATCAGGGTCTTTTCCAATGTGTTGGCTCTTCACATCAGGTGACCAAAGTATTGGAGCTTTTCAGCATCAGTCCTTCCCATGAATATTCCGGGCTGATTTCCTTTAGGATGGACTGGTTGGGTCTCCTTGCTGAGTGGGTGATTGATAGAAACACTAACCAAGCAAACAAGTACATGATTTCCTTTAACACGGGAGTAAATCCTATGAGGGAGAATCAAGCAAGGCGAGGGCTGGCATGACCAGTGTGGGGGTCTGAGCAGGAAAGCCAGTGTAGCGCATTTAGAGAAGTCTGTCAGGGAAAGCCTCTCTGATAAGGTGGCTTTGGAAAAGGGATCTGAATGAAGTGAGGGAGAAAGTGTTGGGAACAGGTGGGACGGTGCAATCCAGGCATGGAGAATGGACGTGCAAAGCCCTCGTGGCATGAACAAGCTTAGACAGGCCAAGAACACCCAGGGGACCAGTGTGTCTGGACCAGAGTGAGTGAGGCAGGATTGTAGGAGAGGCCGGCTGAGAGGTGGTCAGGCGTCGGAACACGCATGGGGGATGTGGCTGCTGGGTGGGACTATATCACATCTAGGCTTCAAGTTTTAAGCAGGGAGGTGACAAGACCTGATGTCCACTTTTGAAAGATCACCGGGCTGGAGGACAGGAGGGAAGGGGGACAGCAAGGGAGCTAGCACTGATGGGTCAAGATTGGGGTGGCGGTGAGGGGCCCGTGAGAGTCGATTCATCATTCCAATCAGCACTGACCGGACCTGCGGATGGGTGAGACGCAGGATGCGAGGGAGAGAGAGGAAGCAGGATGGCTCCGGGGGGGTGAGGTAAGCAACCAGGGGTGACGTCTACTTAGAAGCAGAAGCCTGAAGGCAAGTGGGTTTTAGGAACTTGATCTGCTTTGAGATGTGGCCAGACTCCTCCAGGTGGGAAGCTGGAAGTAAGAGTCTGGGGCCAGAGTCAAGGCTCAGGTGTGGAGATGGACATCTGGGAGGTGTCAGCATGTAGGGACTCTGTCCATAACCTCAGACTGGCTGAAACCCCCTCAGGAGAGGGTGGGGAAGAGCTCTGGGTGCTCCGACACTGATGGTTTTGGAATAAGAGACAAATCCCAGGAGGGAACCTGAGAGGTGTGGCCGGGGGAAAAAGGAGGGAAACCAAGGGTGTGGAGTCTTAGAAGCCAGTGCTTGAGACGGGAGGGAAAAAGCAGCTTTGACAAAGATTGCTCGGAAGGTGAGGGAGATGAAACCTGAGATCGCCCGCTTCGGCAGCTGGTTGCCGCTATACGTGAGGCATCTTTGGCAGCCGCAGACCGAGGATTCCCAATTCCTTGTTCCAGCCACAGACCCGCCGGCAACAATAATGACCTCTCTGCTCACCCAGGTGTCTGACCAAGGATCATAAGAAAGTTTTGGCCAGTGACCTGGCACCGCCCTCCAAGACCCCTCCAGGCACAGGGTCCCTCCTGGCCAGCAAGAGCTGAACCATACATGCTGCGGTTTGCCACAGGCCCTGGCCTGCAGCGTCCGCCTCCTCCATGCCTATTCACCCCGCGGCCTGGGATGATGGCCCTGCACCGGGGAAGGGGTAGATCACTGGGAGGGTTCAAGAACCTCAGGAGAGTCCTTGTCCACTCAAAGGTGGCAGAAGGCACGTTCTGTACTGCAAGCTCTGATCTTGGTCATCAGAAATGAACTCCTCCTTCCAACTGCTTTCCTCTCCTTCCTGCTCCTCCAGGACCAAACTCAACCATCCATTACCACGCCTCCTGCCCCACCTAACATAGTCCATCTCCCTTTTCAGGGGTCTCTTACAGTTCACAGTGCCTCTAAGTCTGCCAGCCGTTCTCCCTTTTTCCTCATCCCATGCACTCCCATTGTCTGCTATAGGAGATAACAGGGAAGGAGGAACAGAAGTTGGAGATACTGATGGGGTAATGATGATGAATATCCATATCCCTTACTGAGCATCTCTCCATGCCTGGCCTCGCAAGACTTGTCATATAGATTTCCCAACAGCCACCGAGGTAGGTGCTCTCATGGGGCAGTGGCCGTCCCCGACACCTGCAGGACAGCAGCAAAACCCACTATTTGTTAAGCATTTTTGATACATCAGGTTTGGGATAAGCACCTTATGTTTACTCTTCTTCCAGCCTAACGTTAACGGTAGGAGACACTCTTGCAACATCCGTTTTGCAGGTGAGAAAAGGCTGTGCTGTTAAGGGAAAGAGTAAGTTGTGGATCAGAGTTCAACACTGGATTGCAGGGAGCAGGGGGACACAGGGGCAGAGAGACTCCGGAAATTCCTAACTGTTGTTGCCACCCTGAGAAATGCGGGCGCAAGGGTGCATTGGACATTGGGTGAGGGAGCAGGTAAATAACACGACCCGCTTCCCTGTAAGTTCTTACCCTGGAGGAGGGATCCGTGAGTCTGTAACCTGTGGCACTGGGTGGGCTGCTGGAGAGAAATGAGGGGCGTGGCCACCAGGGGTCCCGATGACTTGAATGTGTCCCCAGAGGAACAGGGGCAGCCCTTGCATTTTTGTGGCCTGAGGTGGAAATTTGAAACAATAAGGAAGGGAGAAAAGTGACAGAAACAAGAAAGAAAAAGCAAGGAAACAATAAAATGTTACCATCTTGCAGGCGCCAGGCTGGGCGATGAAACCGCTAATGAGCCCGAGGTTCGCAGAGCCCAGCATCTAATTCAAACCAGACAGATAACAGCCCCAGAATGTATAAGAGCAATGGGGGAACGTGCCCTTGAGGAAGAGCTGGGGTTGGAGTCTCCCACACTCGCTGTGCTGCCCATCCAGCACAAGGTTGGGTCCAGCCAGGGTGGCGGGGAGAGACAGGGTAGTGAGAGTGTACCCATCTGGTCCAGCAAGCCGTCCTGCTGTCTCCTCGCAGGGAACCATCCAGAGCATCACTGGAGGCCAGCCCACCCGCAGCTCCACCCCTCCCCATCGCAATCAGCATTTCATGTCGGGGGATGGAGATCCTGCTACACTTTTTTCCCCCCTATTTTGCCTTCTTTTGAGTATTTGAAAGCGTTTTATTTTAGCTCACTTTTCATCAAGGTACTTGTTCATTTGAGTAATCTGTTATAACTGTATCTTGATCATTATACTGTGACTTGACTCCTTTCCAAGCACTTTGAGTTCTTTTTAGGTGTCTGGGAAGCAGGATAATGTAGGGATGCTGGAGGGCAGCCTGGGTTTGAATCCCAGCTCCACCAGTACTAGCTGTGCCATTTGGACAAATAATTAACCTCTCTGTGCCGCCGTTTCCCACCTTTGAAATGGAGACAACGATAGTCTCTACCTCCTAAGCTTGTTGTCAAAATTAAATGAGATGATACATGTGCAAACCATTGGCATTGAGTAAGCACTCTGTGCGCTTAGGTGTTTTGTCTACTTTGATACTTTTTATTTATTTGTTTACTCAAGTATTATTTGAGCATTTCCTGAAGTCAGGTGATGGGTTAGGAACCAGGGAGGCAATAGAGAATGTGACAGGTCCCTGCCCTCATGGTGCCCCCTGTTCAGTCGGAAAGGCAGACCAGCCAAGAGTGATTGTAACACAGCGTACTGGGGGTGAGGGAGCAGAGACCACAACAAAGGCACCTAGGGAGTCATAAGCAATCAGAGGAGGCTTCCTGGAGGAGGTGACATCACAGTTACACCTTGAAGGACACGCAGGCACTAAGCAGTATAGAGAGACTGAGTATCTCAGCTGGAGAGAGAACAGGGTTTGCAAAGACTGATGAGCATAAAATGCCTAGATTCTCTCAGAGAACTGCAAACAGCGCTGCAAAGTCACGTGTGACGGGGATGAGGCAGCTGATATGGCTATGGAGGGAGCCAGGTGCCAGGCCCAAAGGGGCCCCCTAAGCCTTGGATGCTGGGCTGAGTTTGAACACTGTTCTAAAGTTGATTTAAATCTTGCTTTTGAGCTTCTGTTCCTCATTTATAAGCCTAGGATATCGTGCAGAGCTGTTAGGATGAAATTATACATGTCCTGTGCTTTGCACCAGGTCTGCCACGTAGCGAAAGTCATGCTAGCTGTAGTGAATATTGTTATTCTGATCAAGCAGAATTCTTGGGAGACTAAATGAGATAAGGCAGGGAAAGTTCTCAGTACTCAATAAAAGAGCATGATTGTTAAGAATTCGAGTTCTGGAGCCAGACTGCTTGGGTTTGTATCCTGGATCCACCACCCAAGAGTGGGCCAGTTCCCTCACCTTTCTGACCCTCAGTTTCCTCATCTGTAAAATGGGGGCAAAACTCCATAGCCTTGTGAGGAAGAAGAATGCATGTAAAGGGCCTACCTATTCCTGGCAAATGCTAACGCCTCAATGAAATTAAAAAGTTGGCAATTATTAGTGGTTACTCATTTTAAGTAGTATCTTTGCATCCTCCACCGGTTAGTTACACACAACCTCCACAACCTCTGATTATACACGAGATTATTTGGATACATATTAATAGTTTATTAGCAGCCAGGTTTCTTTCCAGATGGTCAGATCAGATCAGATCAGATCAGTCGCTCAGTCATGTCCGATTCTTTGCGACCCCATGAATTGCAGCACGCCAGGCCTCCCTGTCCATCACCAACTCCTGGAGTTCACTCAGACTCACGTCCATTGAGTCAGTGATGCCATCCAGCCATCTCATCCTCTTTCGTCCCCTTCTCCTCCTGCCCCCAATCCCTCCCGGCATCAGAGTCTTTTCCAATGAGTCAACTCTTTGCATGAGGTGGCCAAAGTACTGGAGTTTCAGCTTCAGCATCATTCCTTCCAAAGAAATCCCAGGACTGATCTCCTTCAGAATGGACTAGTTGGATCTCCTTGCAGTCCAAGGGACTCTCAAGAGTCTTCTCCAACACCACAGTTCAAAAGCATCAATTCTTCAGTGCTCAGCCTTCTTCACAGTCCAACTCTCACATCCATACATGACCACAGGAAAAACCATAGCCTTGACTAGACGAACCTTTGTTGGCAAAGTAATGTCTCTGCTATACATCAAATTCACATTCTACTGCTTTTTCAAGTTGGATGACGTTCACAAGCCACTTAAAGTTACTGTGGAATTAACAGGTAAACAGAGAGACCTCTGCTAAATGCCATGTCCTTGACATTCAGTATCAATGTTGTTTGCTGTTAGTCACTAAGTCGTGTCCGACTCTGTGATCTCATGGACTATAGCCCGCCATGCTGCTCTGTCCTTGGGATTCTCCAGGCTAGAATACTGGAGTGGGTTGCCACTTCCTTCTCCAGGGGAATCTTCCCAAACCAGGGATCGAGCCCATGTCTCTGATTTGGCAGGTGGATTTTTTTACGACTGAGCCACCAGGGAAGCCCCATCAGTATCAATAGTCCGTGTTATTAACAACAAGCACCTGTCCTGCACCACACATGTAACAGAGAGCTTTGGTATCTATCACACTTCGAAGTGAGGCAGCACTTTGTATAATGGAGATGGAGACTTGGAGAGCTCAGGGGGAAGCCAGCATTCAAACTAAGGTGTGTGTGCGTGATGTCACACATTCGAAGTGTGATGGATACCAAAACTCTGTTACATGTGTGGTGCAGGACAGGTGCTCGTTGTTAATAACACAGACTATTGATACCGATGGGGCTTCCCCGGTGGCTCAGTGGTAAAGAATCCACCTGCCAAGCAAGAGACGTGGGTTTGGTCTCCCGGGAAGATCCCCTGGAGAAGGAAATGGCAACCCACTCCAGTATTCTTGCCTGGAGAATCCCACGGACGGAGGAGCCTGGGGGGCTACAGTCCATGAGATCGCAGAGTCAGACCCGACTTGGTGTTCTGAGTCAGGTTGTGTTTTCTCAGTGGTCCCCTTTCTGAGCTGAGTGCTGACGTCTTGGGTAGGCATTGGCTCTTATCCACCCCCTTACCAGCCTTCCTCTCCCCACTGGGTCTTCTCTGCGTAAGGAAGATCCGTTTCTCCAGGTTTCGCAGAACACCAGCCTTTCCTCCATATTCTCCATAGAGCCTCCCTTTGGGGATAGATGAAGTATTGCCTCTCCTCAGATTCCTGCAGAAGCTGCAGTGACCTGTAGATCAAAGAGCTGGGTAGGCTCACCTACTATCCAGCTTTGGGGGCCCTTGTGCCTCCCACAACCAACTGGAAATGTTCTTCCGAGTGTGTGAGGTGGGTGCTAGAGTCCACAGTGTAAGGAAAGTGACCAAAAAAAGCAACGGACTGAGGGCTAACTTCTGACCTGCCGTGAAAATCACTGCCCCGTTCTGAGCACCGGTTACCCCATCTGGAAAATGGAGAACGTGGATGAGTTGCCCTGCCTTCCTCACAGGATACGGTGCTACTGTGCAGTTTATTATAAACCTCAAGGAACAACGTGCAGAAGGTCACCCAGCTGACTGAACACAGATAATAAGTATCCACTCAGTGGGGACAATATCGTAAGAATTTCTTAAGCACTGAGAGCGAAAATTCCTCACATTTCCCAAGCCACCACTGATCCGATGCTTCAGTTCCGTTGCATTCTTTTGATTGTGAGTGACAGATGATGAGGACTGAAAGGAAGAGGGACAGACAGAGACCAGCAAATCCTAACAAAAAGAAAAATGCTTCGGGCAAAATGATGAGACCGGAGGGAGATGGAGAACAGAGAGGTGCCTGTGACAATTAAAGGGGCTGAAAAACCAACGCAGAAAGAGTGAAGGGTGCCCGGACGGAGAGTGAGGACTGGGCGGGGCCGGAGGTGAGGACCGGAGAGGCTGCGGCTGGGGAGGGCGGGCGCAGGGCAGGGGGCAGTACACCCGACACCGCCCAGGGCTGGGCCACAAGGGCCCCGAGACATGAGTGACGGATGGGCGAGAATCAGCCAGTGAGTGGTCACAGGACCAGGGCCGCGTGATTCCTCAACTGCATGGCTCTGAGTCGGGTTGACGAGACAATGTGTGCTCCCCAGACCCCACCAGAGAAAAGCCCATCTTGTTTGGTTCCTGATGCCAGAGCCTCCTATCAACCCCCAAAGTCCAGTCCAGAAGACCAGTGTCTGCTGACCACTCAGATATTAACCTTTGTACGTTAGATCAAGGATGGCTAGAAGGTCACAGGAGCGTGGAAACTTGAGGCCTGCTTGTCCAACCCTACCGCTCTCCCTGTCTGCTGTGAAATTTATTCAAGGCTCAGAGGGGAGGAGACCTGTTTAAATCACAAAGGGAGATAGAAGCTGCCCAGAAGCATTGCCTGAACCTCCTGGCTTTGGAGAAGTACACAGAATGGGTGGGGGTGGAGAACGAGGGGCAAGAGGGAGGCTCGAAAGAGGAAGGAGGCGGGTGAGAGGATGGAGGATGGGGAAGCAGGGGCAGGGGGTGCGGAGGGCAAGGAGGAAATGGCGGGGCGGGGGGGGGGCACCAGTCCCCTATGCCCGAGCCGGTGTTCACGTTCGCAGACGGGTCCCCAGCGCCCAGAAGAAGGCCCGGCACTTGCAGGAATTTGATAAACATTTGCTTCAGATCTTGAAGCAGAGGAACGCCTTCTGGTGACACTCCTGCCCTCGGCCAGAGTCTACCGTGGCCACCCTTAGGACTGGGGTGAGCTGGAGCTGAGGTTAGCACAGGGTGTGGCGGAGCTGGGAGCGGAGTTGAGGCCTGGCCTAGGAGAAAACTGACATCGGGTTGAACCATGGACAGGGCCAGAGTCAGGGCAGGGGTGCGTGGAGATACTCAGAGCCCGGGCTGGTGCTGAATGGGATTTCGAGGTGGGTGCTGAGGTCCAGCCTGAATTGAGCTAGTGCGGGAATGACCTGGAGATTTGGGCTAAGGCTGGTTCTGAGGCTATTGGAGGGATAGGACCTGGGGCCCCTTCCTTCCCTTGCCCTGGTCCCACGCCTCTCTCCACCAAGGCGTGCCCAGTGGGTTCTCCCCAGAGTCCTGCCTGAAGCCCCCTGGAGCCCAGGTTCCATTCTGAGAATCAGGGTTGGAGCCTGAGACACGGAGGTGCCCCAGGGTAGGGAGGGAGGAGGGGAACCAGCTCCCACCGAGATGGAGCATCCTAACAGCTCTGCTGGACCGGCCCGAAAGGAGCAAGGCCCTGCCACTGACTGCCTGTTCACAAGTGGAGCACACCGAGTGAGACTCTGAGGCGACCGTGAACATGCATCAGTGTTGCGGCTTCTTCAGTCCCTGATTTTTAGGGAACCTGCATTGCAGGGCAGGATTCTTCCCAGAAGCTGCCCCGACCCCTGAGCTCATGGGTTAATGGGAGCCTGGTTTCTGCTGCACAAGGCTTGGCAGGGAGGTGTTGATAGAGCGGAGAGCAGAGATCAGAACTCTGTAACTGGGAAGACCCGAGATCCACCCTCTGAGTCTCTGTTCCCACCTCTGTAAAACATCATAGGATCTGCTGTCAGGCAAACCTCCATTTTATTTTTTTTTAAATAATAATAATTATTATTATTAATTTATTTATTCTAATTGGAGGCTAATTACTTTACAATATTGTAGTGCCATACACTGACATGAATCAGCCATGGGTGTACATGTGTCCCATATCCTGAACCCTCCTCCCACCCCCCTCCACATCCCATCCCTCAGGGTCATCCCAATCCACTGGCCCTGAGTGCCCTGTCTCATACATTGACTCTGGACTGGCGATCTATTTCACATATGGTAATATCCATGTTTCAGTGCTATTCTCTCAAATCATCCCACCCTCGCCTTCTCCCACAGAGTCCCAAAGACTGTTCTATACATCGGTGTCTCTTTTGCTGTCTCACATACAGGGTCATCATTACCATCTTTCTAAATTCCATATATATGCATTAGTATACTGTATTGGTGTTTTTCTTTCTGACTTACTTCACTCTGTATAATAGGCTCCGGTTTCATCCACCTCATTAGAACTGATTTAAATGCATCCTCTTTAATGGCTGAGTAATATTCCATTGTGTATATGTACCACAGCTTTCTTATCCATTCATCTGCTGATGGACATCTAGGTTGCATCCATGTCCTGGCTACTGTAAACAGTGCTGTGATGAACATTGGGGCACACGTGTCTCTTTCAATTCTGCAAACCTCCGTTTTAGTCTTAGCTCTAGAACCTGTAACTCTGGGCTCAGAGAGGTTAGGTTTAAATTTCAGCTTTGCCACTCATTATCTGGGGGAATCTGAGCAAGTCACTTTGCCTTTCAGGGCCTCCGTTTCCTCATCTGTAAAATGGGCAAAATAAGAGTATCTATCTCATAGGAACACATTGGTCAGAGGAAACAGTTGCAAGCAACAGAAGCGGACTCTTTCTCCCCTGAGCGCAAAGGGGATTTATCGGAAGGACCGTGGGAGCCCACAGAATCCACAGGAAGCTGAAAGACTAGGCCTAGAGAGTAGCCAGAGAGCAAGGAAAGACGCAGGACAGGGCAGAGGCCCGAGCAGCCCAGGTGCAGTGACGACCCCGACCGTCCCTGGACCCTCCCATCGCTCGTTCTCAGTGCTCATGGCCCCGCCTAAGCGATGGGACAACGCCCTGCCCATTTCTTCGGTTTCCATAGTGGAGGAGCGTGACTTCCTACCACTGCAGAGTCACCAGGGATTCCCCAGGGATCATCAGGTACTCATGAGAAGGGAGGTTGGAGCTAACAGCAAAGGTTCAGGATCGGGGCCTTTGAGGACAAGGTAAGACATTGCTCGTGGTTCCCTGATGCCTGGCACCAAGGAGCGCTCCTAGAATGGCAACCGTTAGCTGTGGTGGTGCCTGCCTGCAGAGACCCCTGGACGGTATTAACAGCGGCAGACACCACAGAGCGGGCAGTGGTGCTCGCCAGGAAACTGTCTACTCATCAGGCAGCCTGGTGTGAAGAAACGAGCCCTTGAGGGACTTCCCTGGTGGTTCAGTGGGTTAAAAATCCAACGGCCAATGCAGGGGACATGGGTTCGATCCCCAGTCCAAGAAGGCCTCACATGAGCGAGGCAACTAAGCCAATGCGCCACAGCTACTGAAGCTCACACACCCTCGAGCCGCTGCTCCGCAAGAGAAGCCACCACAATGAGAAGCCCGCGTGCAATTAGAGAGGAGCCCGCCTGCTGCAACTAGAGGAGGCCCACCTGCGGCCGTGAAGACCCCGCAGAGCCAGAAGGAGAGGAAGGGAGGAAGAAACAGGCCCTCGGCCAGGAGTCCGACTCTGCTTCTCATCGCTCCCCTGGCACCAATTAGCAACACAGTCCTGACAGGCCCCTCACCAGCCCTGAGCTCCCAGGTTCTCAGCTGAAAAAAGCAGCATCGTGAGGCTGGTCCCGGTGGCTGTGTGACCGGAAGTTGGGAGGAGCATAGGAGCTAACACAGGGGAGTATTGTTTTGAAATGTTTCATGTTTTCTAATAAATCTAAAATCTTTTAAAAATGATTCACATCCCATAAAATTTACCCTCTTAAAGTATACAATCCTATCGTTTTTATTATAGTTCCAGGGTTGTGCAACCATCACCACTAATTCCAGAACATTTCATCACCCCCTCCCCCTGAAAGAAACCCTGTACCCATTAGCAGCCACTCTTCATTCCTCTGGCTCAGCCCCTGAAAACCACGAATCTGTCTGCCGTCTCTGTGGATTTGCCCGTTCCGGGCATTTCACATAAATGGGAATCATGCGATACGTGGTCTTTTAAATCTGTTTTCAAGGTTCATCTGTGTTGCAGGATACATAGATATCTCATTCCTTTTTCAGGGCTGGACAATATACCATTGAATCAATGTATCGTGCTCTGTTTGCCCATTCACGCAGGACTGTTTTAGCACGCACAGGCCTGGGGCCGGGGCATCCAGTGTTCTCAGAGTGAGAGGCCAGTGCAAACCAGGAGGAGCGGCCTTGTCTGGATGCAAAGGTGTGCAGCAGCCTGAGCAGATCAGTCTCTGGCCCTATACACTCTTCAAGTACCTGAAGTCATTCCAGAAATCCCCTGGATTCTGAGCATAAAGACTTCTTGCTACCCAGGCTCTGAGATTTCTAGCACCTCTGCCTCAAACCCCAGGCTACTGTGTGCACTACAGTGGGGACTTGCTGAGGATGAGGTAGCAGACACAGTCCTGGACCAGGCACGTGGTCAATACTCAACATGTACTTGGATGGATAAATGGATGGATCGAGATATATGGATGACTGTGTGGAAGGTTGCAAATAGAGGTGAATAGGCAGAAAGATGTGTGGGTAGAAAGATGGATGGATGGAAGGTTGGATTGCTAAATGGACTGGTGGGTAGTGCTGGCTCTGCATTCTTGCCAAGACCTACCTTATGCAAAGGAGAGAGAGACACTTCTTACCAAGAGAGAAATCCTAGCCCAAGACATTCTTGACCTAAAGGACCTATCTATTATTCATGGACTAACTCCTATTCAAGAAGGACTGAATGTCAAATCTTTGGAAGTTTAAATCAAAATGATCTTGGTTATGCTCAGCACATAGTAGGTACTTAATACCTGGTAAGCAAATGGATGAATGAGCCAATGGCTTAAACAACTGAGCACCTCTCTTCTCCCCCCATTGTATGTATCTAGAGAGTGACACTCATAAACTAGTAAAGTGACACCTAAGGTCATCCAGCAGACCAGGGGCAGAGAGTGGTGTGGAATCCAGGCCAACTAGAAGCCCAGCATTCTTTCCCCCGTACCTGGCATGTCCTAGTCCCTGATCTCAGCGGGGACATCTCATACAAACCAGACAAGACGTTCCATGCCTTGGAGTTTGCGTTCTCGTACTTGTGACAAGGAGGTCACTGAAGTGACCACATGTCTATTTGGTGTTTGTTTAAGAGCGGTAGTGTGCGCAGACTCAAGAATGCAAAGGCAAATACCTCTTGTCAGGAGCTTCCATCTTCCCGTTGTCCAGCTGCAGCACATCAGGTGTATGGGGCTCTCGAGATAAGCTGGCTTTGACACATCACAGATGCCTTCCCACCTCACAGGGAGGTTGTGACGGCCCCTTGTGACAGGGACACTGACATTCAGCATCTGGGTAGCATCTTATGTGAGCCAGTGACTCCGCCGGGCACACAGTAAGTGCTTAACGAATGGTGGCTGCCTTCATTAAATAATAACACTCCCTGGGGCCCAGGCTTCCTTATCAGGCTTCACAGTTTTCAGCAGCATTGGACTGGGAGTCAGGAGGTCTGGTTCTAACCCCAGCCCTGCTACACACTCTCAGTGTGACCATGGCTGTCTAACCTCCCTGGGTCTCAGTTTTTCCGTCTGCAGCATGGAGATAATCACACCCTCCTCTCAGGGCTGCTAGGGAAACAGCAGGAGAGACAGCCTATGAGGGTCCTTTGCATGTGGTATACTAAGCTGCTGCTGCTGCTGCTAAGTCGCTTCAGTCGTGTCCGACTCTGTGCGACACCATAGATGGCAGCCCACCAGGCTCCCCTGTCCCTGGGATTCTCCAGGCAAGAACACTGGAGTGGGTAGCAAAACACCAAGAGTCAAATCTGGCCCACCACCTGCTTTGGTAAATAAAGTTTTACAGGAACACAGTCACACTCCTTCACATGTGTATTGTCTGTGGCTTCTTTTATGCTACAACAGCAGAGTTGAGTAGTTACAACAGAGACTGTAAGGCCTGCAAGGTCTAAGATATTTATCATCTATCCATTTACCAAAAAAAGGTGGCCAGCTCCTGCCACTGAGCAGGGATTCCCAGGTCTCAGCTGCACAGATTTCTCCCCCATTCTTGGGAACTTGTTAGAAGCATACTCTCAGGCCCGCCTCAAGGCTGCCATTCAGTAGCTCTCGGGCTCGGCCTGTGTAACTCCTTTTTGACAAGTGTTTCTAGTGATTCTGATAAAGGGAGGTTCCCAGTCCAGATTTTGAAACAGACTGGGGTAGACAGAGCTGAGATCAAAACCCTACTTCTCTGCGTCCTGTCTGTATGACGGGGCACAAGTTATTTAAATTCTCTGAGTCGGCATTCTCATCTACAAAATGGGGATGACAATGCCTGTCCCTTAGGGCCCCTGGGGAAGTTAAACACAAATATCTATGAAGTGCTCAGTTGGGTCCGGGTCCTCAGTAATTGACACTGTTCTTTTTCTTTGATGGGGACAACTTTTAAAGTGTTTGTTGAATTTGTTACAACCTTGCTTCGGTTTTATGTTTTGCTCTTTTGGCCCCAAGGCTTGTGGGATCTTAGCTCTCCCAATAGGGATCGAACCTGTAGCCTCTGCATTGGAAGCGGAAGTCTTAACCCCTGGACTGCCGGGGAGGTCCCGACAGTTTTCTTTCCTTCCTGCATCCCGATACCTTCTCTTTTAACCCCTGGGCAAGCTTCTTCTCAGTTCTCCCAGAACTCTCCTAGGGCCCACCCCCCAGCCCTGCTGCAGCTTCGCTGAGGGATCCTACTCCCCCAGCATTTTGTAAGAGGCAGCATCAGGGGGCTGGTCTGCTAGAGCCTGGAGCTCTCGGCCTGTTTCTGACACTGAAACTGCTGCCAGCTGTGTGTTTACACATTTACTCTCATAATATTTGCTTTCCGTGGCCATTATTTGCCTGACGTCAGATGAAAATGATCAACTCCCCACGAGGGCTTTCAAAAAGCAAGGTCAGCACCTCCCTATCCCCCCTTCACCGTCCCATCCCTTCTCTCCGTTTCCTAAACTAACCACCCTCCAGGCAACGAGTAACTTAGCAAAATGTGTTGACACGAGACCAAGAGAACAGGTACATTCTGATCCCTGCCTATCACTGACTTTGGCAATCCTGGGCAAGTCTGGTTCTTTCCCTGAGCTTCGGTGCGTCATCTCTGCCCTGAGAGGTCTGGCTTATCTGGTCTCTCAGGAGCCTCCCCGCACCACGGTTCTGTGACTCAGGGACCCTAAGATCCTTCTAGGTGGGAAGATTTCAGAGTTTACCTGGCTCTTCCCTCCCAAGCTGATGGAAGGATAGGAAGAAAAGAGAACAGCGATTGTGAAAACAAAGCCACACTTCTCTTTATCTTCAACCTTGCAAACAGCACAATCTTTCTCTCATCAAGATAGAAAAGAAAAACAGAAAAACTACAAGCTCTCCTATTAGATCATCTCCTGGAGGCATGTTCCTCCATTACAGCAAATACTCCGCACCCCCAAATATCTTGGGGAGACTGGGGAGGGACCATAAGTTGAGCTTCTCCCACCCATCTGCCACTTACTCATGCTTGCTTAAGTCACAGGTGAAGCCAACTACTCCCCAGGGCCAGCTCTGTTTCCCAGGGAGGAGGAAGGGTTACACTCAGGTTCAAGAGAAGAGAAAATTGCCAAAGTCAAGTCAGGGAGTCCCTGATCCCAATGACACGTCCGTCCGTATCAAGTACGCAGTGAGAATGCAGTGAGGAGGGGACCCACACCTCCAGAGGACTAAACAAATCTTCACCTGAAACCTCAGCCTGAAACACTGTAGAAAGACGCGTGGAACCCCACGCGGCCGGGCACAAGGCAGGCGGGATCGGGCAGTGGTCGAAGGAGCTTCGTGAAGTCAGACAGACCCCGTGCAAGCTGCGTCATCCTGCCGGCATGGGCTCTGCCAACTGTGAAATGGAAATTGCTTAGGAGTTATCCCTCGTGGGGCCATTGGAATTTCAGGAAGGTAGTCAGGGGAAGGGCCCAAGCCAGTTCTAAGTTCACCTAGGGCTTTATCAAACGTTCTTCTCCTGCCTGAAGAAGTGTTGCTGAATGATGTTCTGAGGGTATTGTGTGTGTGTGTGTGTGTGTTAGTCGCTCAGTAGTGTCTGACGCTCTGTGACCCCATGGACTGCAGCCCGCCAGGCTCCTCTGTCCATGGAATTCTCCAGGCAAGAAGACTGGAGTGGGTTGCCATTTCTTTCTCCAATGTGAGTTTTAGTAGTAGTAGTTTAGTTGCTAAGTTGTGTCCAGCTCTTGCAACCCCACAGACTAGCCTGCCATGTTTCTCTGCCCATGGGATTCTCCAGGCAAGAATACTGGAGTGGGTTGCCATTTCCTTCTCCACTGAGGGTAATGATACCTTATTCAGGCATACAGAACGTCCGAGTTCAGAGAAGCACTCACACAAGCGCTCTCATTACAGCGTCGCTTACCACCGGCCCACAAAGCAGACACCATTGTTCCCATTTTACAGCTGCTGAAGCGGAGGCTCAAAGAGGCGAAGCCGTGTCGAGAGCTCACCGTGATTCAGCAGCAGGCTGAGGGCCGCGGCCTGGCCTCCGGTCAGGGCTCTGGCACGTCCTCTCACAGGGCAGGGCCTGTGTGGCCTGAGGGGGTCTAGCTGTGCTCAGGGGCCCACCCCCAGGCACTAGCCCCCGGCCTCCCAGATCCTCTCCGGCCTCAAGTGGACGTTCTGGGCCGTCGGCGGGAGGCTCATGGAGAACTGTGAGGACACAGCGCCCTCAAGTGGCTGCTGTGCAGCAGTGCGAGAAGCTGAGGTCGCAAGTGCGTGCCTGCGCAGTCAGGAGTCTGACGCTTTCAGAAAAACCTCAGTTTCAAAGGGCTGCAGCCCAGATGAGGCGCACAGCCCCATGACTGCCCGCACCTGTCCCAGCTGAGTCCCTGGGTCACTGGCTCCTTGACACCCAGTAGTCCCTCTATCCCAAGGCTCTTAGAATTTCATTATTTTAACCTGGGAAGAAACTTAATCACCACCTAAACTAACGATTTCTTTGCACAAAGGAAATTCTTTTTTTTTTTTTTTATGTATTTCATTTTTAAAATTTTATTTTGTTTTTTAGGCCTTGCCAGGAGGCACGTGGGATCTTGGTTTCCTGTTGTTGTTCAGTCGCCCAATCGTGTCTGACTCTTTGTGACCCCATGGACTGCAGCATGCCAGGCCTCCCTGTCCCTCACCATCTCCCAGAGTTTGCCCAAGTTCATGTTCACTGCATCAGCGATGCCGTCCAGCTGTCTCATCCTCTGACGCCCTCTTCTCCTTCTGCCCTCACTCTTTCCCAGCACCAGGGTCTTTTCCAATGAGTAGGCGGTTCGCATCAAATGACCAGAATACTAGAATACTTGAGCGTCAGCTTCCGCATCAGTCCTTCCAGTGAATATTCAGGGTTGGCCTCCCTTAAGATTGACTGGTTTGATCTCTTTGCTGTCCAAGGGACTTTCAGGAGTCTCCTCCAGCACCACAGTTCGAAGGCATCAATTCTTTGGTGTTCTGCTTTCTTTATGGTCCAGCTCTCACAACCATGCGTGACCACTGGGAAGACCATAGCCTTGACTTAGTTCCCTGGCCAGGGGTCAAACCAGCGCCCCCTGCATTGGGAGCATGGAGTTTTAACCCCTGGACCTTCAGGGAAGATGCCAACACAGAGGAAATTATTGAACGCAGAGTGGAGATGGCACATCCAAGGTCACACAGGAAGTGAGTGGAGACCAGAGCCCAGATTGCCCATCTTTTCATTCAGACCCGGCCGGAAGTTCAGAGAAGCTGGGCTCACCAACCCTGCACCTGCCTCCCACCTGCTTCCTTTCTCCCCTCTGCCCCCAGGGTTGCCAGACACACCAGGCAGAGTGGGGCAGGTCGAAGAGGCAAAGCGTCCGCAATAGGCACTCACACTCTTGATGACTGTGTGACCTTGTGCAGGTTACTTGACCTCTCTGCGCCCCAGTTTCCTCCTTGGTGAAATGAAGAAATAATAAAATAATAGCGCCCACGTCAGGGTCGCTGTGAAGACCAAAAAGATGCCAAGCAGAAAAGACCAGCGGCACATTCCTGGTGGGTAGTGGCCAGCCCCCAAACATGTAACCCCTGCCACAATTTTTATTTTATATCGTTGGTGCCCTTAATTCACTGGCTTACTTCTAGGGGGCTAAAAGGTCTCCCAAGTACATCTCTCCTCCTCCCTTCTCTCGCTCATTTCTTCTCCTCAAACCTTAAAGTAGCAAAGGAGTCCCCAGCCCCTGAATTTCACATCTCTCCCATGTGGGGTGCTGCAGACGAGGTGGCCTGGGTGGGAACTGAAGCGTGCACACTGCTCCCTTGCGGGTCATCAGGCCACGGTGAGCTGGGCTGAATTTCAGAGATGGGCTGAAACCCCTCAGGGTTCCTCTGGGGCCAAGAAGACACGAGCACAAGCAATACCTTCCAGGGTTTCTGGAATGATTCGAAAGGGCCCAGCTCTATCAGTCAGATGTCACCAGGCTCCGCTTTCATGATGGAGCCTTGAAAATCCCTCCTTGTTTTTTTTTTTTTTTTTTTTTTGCTTCCCAACAGGCTTGGAGGCAGGCAGATGTAGGGTCAAATCCTGGCCCTACTGGTCACAGAGCTGTGTGATGTTGGGAAGAGACTTGACACCTCTAAGCCTCAGTTTCCTCATCTGTAAAGTGGGGTGATGACAGGATTGCACAGAGCTGTTGGATCTGGAAGAAGGTGGACAGTGCAGTACACAAAGTGTGGCCCTTCGACTCGCTTTTGAACAGCAACTCAGGATAAAGTCAGTATTTTGCCCCCAAAGTCTCATCTTTCTCTTGGAGTCCCTGTCCTGGTAGGTGGCAGCATCTACCCAGTGACCCAAGGACACGAGACTCATGTCCTCCTACCTCGCGTCAGCTCGGTGAGTGAGGAGGTCAGTTCATCACGCCTTCCTTGCCGGCCGACCCTGTTCAGCCTCTTCAGCCACTGCTCTTGATCCAGAATTAGGTTCTGACGGTTCCTCCTTCCACATAGCATGAACAGTAGCTACTCAACAGATGGAAGTGATTCTTTTTATTCCCACGCCCCGCCCCCCGCACAAGATGCAAATTCTTCGAAGGCAAGATAGATCTTATTTGGGCTTCTCAGGTGGCGCTGGTGGTACAGAGCCTGCGTGCCCATGCAGGAGACATAACAGACATGGGTTCGACCCCTGGGTCGGGAAGATCCCCTGGAGGAGGGCATGGCAACCCACCCCAGTATTCTTGCCCAAAGAATCCCATGGACAGAGCAGCCTGAAAGGCTATGATCCATAGGGTCTCAAAGAGTCAGACACGACTGAAGCAACTTAATACGTACATATCTTATTTATCTTTGTATCCCCAGAAAATATTATGGGCCCTGGCCATAGCAGAAGTTAGTAGACTTTTTTAACGGAAGGATGAATGGATGTGACTGAAAGAAGAGAAAAAATATGTAAGAACTGCCATTTATCTGATAAGGAGGCAGTGACAGAAACATGCAGGGCACTTTACAGAGTGATGTCTTTGAATTCTCACCCCAACCACGGAAACAATTTCTTTCTCCCTAGTTTATAGGAGAGGAACCTGGCTCAGAGAGGTGAAGACACCTGCCAGAAACCATGGTGATGATGTTGGTGACACAGCCCAGATCCAGGGTCACTCCTCTCTGGCTGTCCAGAGAGATATCCACTTCTCCACACTTCTTCCTAAGAGGGGGGCAAGTCAGAATAGCAGCCAGCACCTGAAGGAAATAATAAATGCATTTATTTAGAGCTTGTTAAAGTTGTCAGGGGACTTCCCTGGCCATCAGGTAGTTTATACTCCACCCTTCCAATGTAGGGAGCACGGGTTTTATCCCTGGTCAGGGAAGTTCCATGGGGTGTGGCCAAAATATGAATTAATTTTTAAAAGATTAATGAAAAAAAAAGCTTGTAGGTGCTTCACTTACTATCTCATTTAATCCTCACAAGAAGGGAGGCTGCTATTTATCACCCCCATTATACAGATGAGAAAACTGAGGCAGAGAGAGCTTGGGTAACTGCCAACAGATGCCCGACTCTTTACTGCTACATAAGCCATTCTGTCCCCCAGATGCTCGGGGTACCTGATGCAGCACAGAAGGACAGACCTGGAAGGGGAGTCTTGGGTCTGAAAGTCAGAAGCAGTATAGACAAGGACGCACAAATGTCTCCAGGCGTTCAGGACCAGGGTATTAGGACGCCCAGGAGATGCTGCTGTTATTACTGGCATTAGTAACATACTCTGTTATTACAGATGCTATGTAGGAATATCCTATCAAATTACTTACACTGTCCTGGCATGTTACAGTCTTCACAGCCCTTTCGCATGCACAAGCAATTTTTCCTCACCAAAGTCCTTCAAGATATACAAGGCAGGGGATAGTATCACAATCTTACAAAGCAAATAGCTTCTGGTAAAGAGTCCGCCCGCAATGTGGGAGACCTGGGTTCAATCCCTGGGTTGGGAAGATCCCCTGGAGAAGGGAAAAGCTACTCACTCCAGTATTTCGGCCTGGAGAATTCCATGGACTGTATAGTCCATGGGGTCACAAAGACTCAGACACGACTGAGTGACTTTCACTTTCAGAGGAGTAAGGCGAACACCTTAAGGTCATGCAGCGAGGAGGTAGTCTTATGGATCCGGACCTACGGTGTTCTAACTCATCTGTGTGGTTTCTCACGTACCTGCAGCCTCTCTGAGACCCTACATGGTATGGCACAGGTCTTGTTTAGAAAGTTGATGGCGTGTCAGCAGAGGAGGATGGGAGGAGAGAAAGCAGGACCATTAGGGATCTCAGGAGGGCAGCTCTGCCCTGCACTGCGGCAACTGGACAAGACAGAACAGGAAAAGACAATCCGGGCCTCCTGGGGCCCCCTCCCAGGGTCTTAACCTCTGCTCTGCGCTGCACGCCATCCTGGCAACCCAGAGGCTGACGCAAGGTGGCGCCCTTGGCCAGGGAGCTGACTGGAGTGAGCCGGGGCCCGCAGACAAGGCAGCCGGTGTTTCCGCCCAGCGTCTGATGAGCCAGCTTTCCATTCGAAAGGCTCTTCCAAGCCTCCTCTACTGAAATCCTAGGTCAGTCCTCTCGAATCCACAGATAACCGAGCCACATGCTTAATCAGGGGTGGTGCACAGTTACGGCTAGCCCGGTGCATCCAAACAAGGGCGGATGCAGATTTTAAGGACCGTCCAGCGGGTTTCAGCAGATAAATCTTTCTAACGTTTATTGTGCACTTCCAATGGGACAGGCATGATGCTTCCTCTGCATGTAAGGTTGTCAGATAAAATTCAGGGCCCCCACTTAAATTTGAATTCCAGATAAACAAGGAATCATTTATTAGGATAAGTATTTCCCATTTACTGCACAGGGCATATTTGTACTAAAAAAAAAAAAAAAAATCCCTGCTTATCTGGAATTCAGATTTCACTGAGCATCCTATATTTCTCTTTGCCAAATCTGACAACCCTATCTGTATTATTTCATCCTTACAGCCACTGAGGAGGAAGATTCTGGAACCATCTTCACCTCAACCTGCATCGTAACCAAGGTTCCAAGTCACTTCTGACTTGCCCAGATTGCTGTGCAGCAGGTGAAGTGTGGGGCTGTGGTTCCAGCTCTGCCTGATGTCCAAATCTGCACCAGTTTCCTCTCTGATCAACACAAGGGGCAGAGGGGGAAAAAAGACTGCATTCCTCTGTTCTGTCCAGGAAGTGACCAGTTAACATGGTCTTTGAAGGCGCCAAATGGAAATGTTCTCCATGTGATAATAATAGAGGTTCCATTGTAAAACGAGAAAGGGTCTTAGAAATCATCCAGCTGAGTAGGCAGTTGAGATTTGGGGCTAAAACGTGGGCTCTGGAAACAGACTGGTAAAAGCCAAGCTCTATTCATCATCAGCTGGGAGACTTTGAGCAAATGACCTTGCTTTGCTTTGCTTTCACTGTTAAGAATATGAGGAAATGCTATCATGGTAGGGTTGTTTAAGGATTAAATGAGCTAATACATATACAGCACTTATTTTTTGTTTTCATTTTTTAAAATTGGAGAATAATTGCTTTACAATGGGGTGTTAGTTTCTGCTGCACAACAAGGCAAATCAGGCATATGTGTACATATACCTGCTCCCTCCCGAGCCTCCCACCCTACTCCCATCCCCCCAGGTCATCACAGAGCACCGGGCTGTGCTCCCTGTGCTGCACAGCAGCCTCCCACCAGCTGGATATCTGCACTTAGAACAGTGCCTTGTGCTTGTGAAAGTCGCTCAGTCACGTCCAGCCTTCTATGACCCCATGGACTATACAGTCCATGGGATTCTCCAGGCCAGGAGACTGGAATGGGTTAGCCTTTCCCTTCTCCAAGGGATCTTTTCAACCCAAGGATCGAACCCAGGTCTCCCGCATTGCAGGGGGATTCTTTACCAGCTGAGCCACCAGGGAAGCCCAGCCAGGCACTTGCAAACACCCTTATATATATATATACACACTTACATAAATATAAGCTCTGTATATATGTAGCCCACCCACTTTACTTCACAAAGGGGATCACTGGAGCCCAGAGAGGGGGCAGTCTTGCTGGGGCCACACAGCAGGTAAGTGGCGAAGCCAACCCTCAGTCCCAGGTCTCCACACGGAAGGTGAGGATGTCCGTCTCAAAGGAAGGAGAAGAATCAACATCGCGCAGCAGGGAAGAGTCCATTTCTCGACCTTCCAACCCTGGTTTCTCCCATGACAGCTGGTACAATGGGATCATTGACACATCTGAGATCATTGACACAGCTGAAATCTTCTGGTTCTTTTTCTCCAATACAGTAGCGTAAATTCACTTTATTCCCTCCACGAACATTTACTGGAGAGGGGGCGTTGGGGTGGGGGGGGGGGTGGGGCTGCCACATGCCAGACACTGGGTTAGGCACACAGGACAGAAAAGCGAGTATATACTAAGAGACCCTGGTGTGATTAGTAGCAGGAGTGGGGACCCCAAGGCCTGTGGAAGCCAGAGGAGGGCCATGTGGCCAGCAGATGAGAGTGATGGAGAGGCAAGTGAGAGCTGATCTGAGCCCCTCAGGACAAAGGTGGCTGGCCAGGTAAAGAAGGGGCAGGAAAAACCTTCTAGGTTGAAGGGACAGCACAGGTGAAAGCCTAGTGAAGTGAAAGTGCAATTCGCCCAGTCGTGTCTGACTCTTGGCCATCCCGTGCAGCATACAGTCCACGGAATTCTCCAGGCCGGAATACTGGAGTGGGTTGCCATTCCCTTCTCCAGGGGATCTTCTCAATCCAGCGATCGAACCCAGGTCTCACATGTTGCAGGCAGATTCTTTACCAGCTGAGCCACAAGGGAAGCCCAAGACTACTGGAGTGGGTAGCTTATCCCTTCTCCAGCGGATTTTCCCGACCCAGGAATTGAACCGGGGTCTCCTGCATTGCAGGAGGATTCTTTACCAACTGAGCTATCAGGGAAGCCCTGGTGAAACCCTAGAGGCAAACCCCAAAACATGCCATCCTCTGCCGGGCCCATGACAAAGAGACTGGGGTTATATGCAAGTGAACCAAATGCTCCCCACAGTGCCCTGAGCGGGCAGGGTAGCAAGCTCCCTCCAGTGGGATGGCTGCCCCATGGTTAAGAAAAAAAAAGGCCAAAAAAGCTTTCATGTCATAAGGAAACCACTGTTCGCCCAAACTGCCAAGCAGGACCCAAATCAATACACTTAAGGAGGGACTCTGCCTTGGAGACAGGCTTGGGTTTGCCCTTGGTGCTGTTTTGAATATAAATTCATCCACCATGGAATGGAGGCCAGGTATCACAGCACATCCTGAGAGTCACCAGAATCAAAGCTGGGTGTTGGCGGAAGGTAGAGCTTCGGCAAATCTCCATCTGTCTCATCCTGACTTGTTCGACCGACGCAGAAGCACAGTTCTGATTGCTACCAGGTCGGAGAAGCAGGCAGCTTTGCCCTTTGCATTTGGTGTGGCTACAGCCCCTGGGTTCCGGACTTTCCCCCCAGATGGCCTTGTGCTCACTTGGACCTTCCTCTGAATGTCATCGACACCAAGGTCATTGGCAGCACTGCATCTCTGAGGGGCCAGGGGTATTTGCTGGTTATTGGATGATATTTCTTCCTGGGTCCTAAGGGAGCCTCCATTGTGTGAATGCCAGGAAGTCTGAAATCCTGCATTGCTAAAACCATTGACATCATCTATGCCCAGCAGCTCCCTCTCCTGCAGGTGCTCGCCGTTCTGCTACTGGGCACGAATCTTTAGTCAGCGTCTCCTGGCCTCACCAGGGCGACCCCAACATCATTCTCACAGGCTTGAGGTTTCATCTCTGGCTGAAGGCAGGTTACAGCCACAGGCCGTAAATGGCCACAACCCACCAGCTGTCCGAGTCAAAATGATGGGGGACCATCTCTGACTCTTGCCTGTCCCTCAGCACCCCCTTGGCCATCAAGTCCTGCAGCTCCTTCCCTCCCAAGCCTCTCCCTGCCCACTTTCTCCACCACCCCTCATGACCACTCTGGTCAAAGCCACCATGATCGCAAGCCTGGGCACTCTTAGCCACCTAGTAGCCTGTCTGGCAGCCTATGGTCCTAGGTGATCTATTTGCTGTTCTGCTGCTAGAGTGACAATTCTAAAATTAGAATTGGATCTTCCTGCTTAAAACCCTTCCAGTCACTCATTCATTCAGTCAGCCAGTTATTCACCTCTTCAATAAATATTTTGGTCTACCACATGCCAAACATTATTTATTATATGGTTAGGAATACGTCAAGACGGACGAAACCCCTGCCTTCATAGATTTACCGTCTAGTGCCTGTGTATTGAGAAATATACATGGAAACGGGTGAAAGTTGTCAAGCAGTGGTAAGCGCTAGGAATAAAAATAAACCAGAAAAGGAGATTTATTGATGGAGGAAAACGCCACGCTCTCTAGGGTGGTCAGGAAGGCCCCTCTGAGGATTGTTTGAATAGAAACCTGAACGCAGTAGGGGCCCAGAGCTACATGAGATGTGTCCTGGGCAATAACAGGATACTTCATTCCATAAAAAACAATATCCCATAGCAAACAGTATAATATTTTCTGAGTGCATAAAACTTAGCCAAAGAGAACTGGTTGGTCATCTTTGCAAAAACCTAGGAGATGTTTAGAAAAGCTTTCATTAGCTATATAACCTTCAGTAACTGACTTACCAGGCTTCTCTGGTGGCTCAGATGGTTAAAAAATCAGCCTGCAATGTGCAAGACCTGGGTTCAATTACTGGGTTGGGAAGATCCCCTGGAGAAGGAACAGCTCAGTATTCTGGCCTGAAGAATTCCATGGACAGAAGAGCCTGGCAGGCTACAGTCCATGGGGTCGCAAAGAGTCAGACATGACTGAACGACTTTCACACAACGGACTTTCCATGCCATTTCTGTTTTTCATCTATAAAATGGAGATTCTATCATTAATACCCACTCATCAGGTTGTTCTAAAGATGAAATGAGTTAATGCATATGACGTGCTTTAGCATGGCTCCTGGTACTTGTCAGCTATGATTCGGATCGTCATGTCATCACTTGTTAATGGGGATCAGGATCCCTTTGAGATTATGAAAATGCACACGTATACACACACAATTCAACCTACCATTTTGGATGTTTACAGATTCCCTGAGGTCCATCCACAACTCTCCCCAGTGGTGGGGGAGGACCACGTGTCCAGAACTCCAACTCCAGATTCAACCAGAGAAGCTCCATGTTAACACGTTTTACATATTTGCATATTGTGTTTCTACATGTGATTTCATTGGAAGGAAAATATGAAAAGGGCTCTTTTCCATCTCATTTTGCAGATGAGGAAACTGAAGGCCAGTGATGGGTAGAAACACAACCCAAAGTCACAGAGTAAATTAGAGGCAGAGTCAGAAGGGAATCTAGATCTCTTGTCTTCCAAGTTAGTGGGGAATATGAAAGGGAAATTGGCAGAGGCGTCACTGGGTAAAAATGGTCCCGCTGGACTGGGCATAGCTTAGTGGACGAGAGCATGGGTTTGGAAGACAGGCCTGGGTAATGAATCCTGAACTGGCCACTTATTCACCTTGAGTAAGGTTCTTAACCTCTCTGACCATCAGTTTGTCCTAAAATGATATTAAAAAATACTCAAAAGTCTTTATATTGTGAAGGGGTAGTGCTGAATGTGGGATGGAAAAGCAGTTTATGTAAACATGTTTGACATCAGGTTCAGATATGTCTCAAAGTCCTTCTGACCACGCATGCCTGCATTTATTCTGGATGAAAGTGATAAGATAGTCACTAAAAGAATCTGTGAGGTGGAAGGGAACGAGCCTTTGTCGTGCAGAGAGCATCAGGCCTGGGTGTGGGTCAGGGAACTGGAGAGGCTCTCCGCGGGGCTCGGCACCTGTTCCAAGTGCAGTCCTCAGTGGTGGCCAACTCTGTGACCCCGTGGACGGTAGCCCGCCAGGCTCCTCTGTCTATGAAAGTCTCCAGGCAAGGATACTGGAGTGGGTTACGGTTTCATTCTCCAGGCGATCTTCCCCACCCAGGGATCAAACCCAGGTCTCTGGCATTGCAGGCAGATTCTTTACTGTCTGAGCTACGACATGTAGCTGTGCCCTGTATGCTACTTCCTGGAAAATTCTACCTGGGACAAGATGGTTCTGTTGTTGCATTTACTGCTCCTCAACTGCATGCTTAGGGGAAAGAAATTTTGAGACACACTAATAATACCCACGTCATAGAACTGTTGTGACATTTGGAAAAGACAATGGATGTAACAAGTTTCACTCTGTGCTTGGCACGGAGTAAACTTCTGATGAGCGTGTGCTGATTTTAGAAACGTGAGGTCACTGTCACTGTTGAAAGCAAGAACAAAAAATGATGGGGTGTGGTCCGTGTCATTTATCACAGAATCCCTCAGACTTGGCACAATGCCTGGAACACAGTAGGTGCTCAATAAATTTGGGAAGAACGACTATAGACTGGGTGGAAGGATGAACAGCAAAATGGAAAAATGCTTGTTGGATTCATTATAAAAAATATAGAAGCATAATGGAGAAGCCTTTACAAAACTCTTGAGAAAATTCCTACCACGCAGTCAGTGCACATTTAGTGAGCACGTTCTCTGTTCCAGGCACTGTTCCCCGTGTGGGGACTGAACCATGAACAAAGCGGGCTGTTTTGTTCCTTTGGTGTCTCTGTTCTCATGGAGCTCACATTTAAGTGTGTGGAGATAGCTAATAAATGAATAAACGTGATTTAATAATTGGGGCCATGAAGGAAAATAAAGCGAAAGAAAGGATCTAGGGAGTAATGGAGATGCTGTTATAAATAGTGAAAATCTCTCCAAGAAATGACATTTGAGCAGACACATGAGTGAAGCCATGTGGATATCTGAGGGAAGAGCTTTCCACACTTGAAAACAGTTGAAAAGAGAACACATGCGTTTTATCCAGTACCTAGGCCTCATTCTCAATCGACTTAAACAAAATAAAGACTCTTTGTAGTGCACTGCCTAAAAGTTGAACAGAAATCTACTCCACATGAAAGGCAAACCTTTAGTTAATCTGTTTTTGTTGTTATTGAAATCTTAAGTACCTCCTTTATCGCAGATGGCTCAAAACCTGCAGGGAAAGAGATGCTTTAGAAACACAATTCCAAATGAAAAACAAAAGAACCCAGCAATGATAATGGCCTCACAAGAAATAACTTCAAATTGTGAGTGCGCTGCTTGATGAGATTAAACAGTTGGAGGCAAATGATGCAAGCCCCAAAAAGGAAAATATTCCTATGAATCACTTCACAAATCCCGTGCTGGAGCACATCAAACTCAGCAATTTTCTGTTTGGGGAATAGTCATCCACTTACTCAAGAAACATTATAGAACATCCAATTATTGTGCTTCATGGCTTGAAAGATTACTTGAACCCAGATTTAGTTTATAGAGCTTTCATCTTGCCCCAGGTTGGCACATATTTATTATTTTTATTTTATTTACTATTATTTTATTTTTCAATTTAATTTTTGCTTTTATTTCCAGTCCATTCACCTTTCCCCCGTAGGCCCTGTTCTCAGGTTCTCGGTCCATTTTATTTATATGTATAAATTCATTCACATAAACAAGATGTGATGTTGCTATGTGTGCATATTAATGTACGTAAGTGATATGTTGCTACATATCTGACTCTGCTTCTTTGAGATCTATTCATGTTGATTAACGTAGAGCTAGTCTTCTTTTTGATGGTAGCCTTATATTCCATCATTGACACGTGTTTTATTTAGTTATCCCTTACCAGGGCTTCCCTGGTGGCTCAGAAGGCAAAGAGTCTGCCTGCAGTGCAGGAGACCTGCGTTCAGTCCCTGGGTCGAGAAGATCCCCTGGAGAAGGGAATGGCTACCCATTCCAGTATTCTTGCCTGGACAACTCCATGAACATAGGAGCCTGGCAGGCTACAGTCCATGAGGTTGCCAAGAGTTGGACACGACTGAGTGACGAACACATACTTGGGAGTTTAACACATACACACTGCCATATTTAAAATAGATAACCATCAAGGACCTACTGCATAGGCAGGTTTTAACAGAGATTTAACAGAGAACTCTGCTAAAATTCTGCAATAACCTAAATGGGAAAAGAATTTGAAAAAGAAGAGATACATGTATATGTATAACTGAATCACATTGCTGTACACTTGAAACCACCACAACTTTGTTATTCAATGATACGCCAACATAATACAACATTTTTAAAAGACAAAAAAGAACATTTAAGTTATTTCTAATTCTGTTAGTATAAACTAGTGCTGCAATAAACATCCTTGAATATTTATATCTCTTAATGTACTTAATCAAGAATTTCTCTGGTGTTTACACTCAAGACAGGATTTTCAGTGTACAGTGATATGCATTGTGTCCATATCACTAAATATCCCCCAAATTTCTCTCCTAAAGGCTGTACCAATGTTCACTCCCTGAACAGTGCCTAAAAGTTGCATTTTCCCCACATCTTTGGCACTTTGATATTATCCCATATTTTCCCTTTGGCTGTAAAGTGGCATCCATTTCTTTTTGGCTTTCTTTGATCATTAATAAGGTTAAACATCTGTATCTGTATATTAGCCATTCTAGTCTCTGGTTTCCTTTTCTATGAATTGCTTGCCCATACTTTCTTCTTTTCACATTTTTATATAAAATTCTCCTCCTCCTTTTTTTTTTCCTATGTTGTACATTTAGGATATTAAAGTCAGTCATATATGTTGAAAACATATTCTCCCAGTCTGTTAATTGCCAGTTAACTCTGTCTCTGGTGCTCAGTTTTTTCCGTTCTTAATTCAAAAAACAAACTCTGATTTTAATTGGACACCAGGCCTCCTGGCATAAAGACTACACTTTCCAGCATACTTCGATGTAAGAGAAGGTATTATGGGAAATATGCAGGAAATATTCTTAAAGAAGAAGAGCTCCATTCTGTCCTTTTCTCCTTCTCACCAGTTGGAGTACCGGGTCATGAGTTGGGAGCCACCTGCTAAGGATGGAAAAACTGTGATGGAAGGACCAGATTCATGATGCCAGGCCCTGGACTGCTTACACATCTCAGAGCTAAACCTAAATCTAACTGATACAAGCAAAGTCTCCTTCATCAAATCCATCTGTTTCCTCCTTCAAGATATTCTTGCTGATTTCAAAGTCATGGTGATATTTGCCTACACTTTTCTTCTAATAGTTTTTGTAGCGTTGCTTTTTCACATGGTTCTTAATGGTTTTTTTAAGGGAATGAGGTTGCTCCTTCCCACTCCACCCTCTTCAGCAGTGCAGCTGAAGCGCCCTCACCAAAGAGCTGAGCTGCGGGAGGCAGCCTGGGGTCCACCCCAGCACCCTCAGCACAGACTGTGGTCTGGACCTGCCCAGTGACCCAGTTTGCTTTCTGGTAAAAGAAGGCAGACCACAAATCAGACTGCCAGGCCTCAGTTTGTCCATGGAGGGACTTGGAGGGCCTGGTAAAAGTTCAAGAGAGTCCCGGAAATCTGGAAATATTCTGATTTGTTTCAGGAGGCTACCTTCATTTTCTTTACAATATGAGCCAATTCTCCCCCCACCACTTATTCAACAGTAATTGTTTCCTCACTGAGCTGTGATACCATCTCCACCATTTACCAAGACAGGATTTTCAGTGTACAGTGATACGCATTATCACTGGTTCTCAGCTCTACTTTGAACAATAGTGATATTGGGAAGTATATGTCGCATACATGTGGTATACAGAAGTAAATGTGTGGTTTCCATGTTAAGTGGATATCTATTTTTTTTTTAATATAGTGTCTGCTGGCTCAGTGGTAAAGAATTTGCCTTCTAATGTAGGAGATGTGGATTCAATCCCTAGGTTGGGAAGATCCCCTTGAGAAGGAAATGGCAACCCAATTCAGTATTCTTGCCTGGGAAATCCCACAGACAGAGGAGCCTGGTTGGCTACAGTCCTTGGGGTTGCAAAGAGTCAGACAGAACTTAGCGACAGAACAACATCTTTAACATTAGATCTTAGTTTCTCTTGTCATGTCATCTTTATCCCATGGATTATTTAGAGAGATGATTTTTAATTTTCAGACACACGTCCATTTTCCCTTTGTTAGTGATTTCTGCTTCTATTGCATTTGATTTAGATAGTTGTTCAATATGATGTCACTTCTTAAAATTTATTAATCATTCCTTTGTAGCTTAATATATGATTCCTTTTTACACATTTCATGTGATTTTGAGAATAATTTGTATTCTGGCTGTGTGGGTATATATAAAAGCTTAAACTCATAATTGTTCAAAAATTCTTTGAACTTTTTAAAAAATTCTGCCTTCCTTATCAGTTTCTGAGAAGTATATGTTAAAATCACCAGCTACTGTTGGAAATTCACCTACTTTGCCTTGTAAGTCTATCAGATAAAAATATTTCTAAGTTATATTATTAGGCGCATATATGGTTATACTTGTTATGTTTCCTCAGTGTAAAGTTCTTTTTACTGATATTTGTGGCCCCTTTTAGTCCATATAGATGCCTTGTGGGTCTAGCTTTCTTCTAACTTGTATTTGCTTGGTATATACTTCTGATCATCTAGGTTTTAACTTGCTGAGTAAGGAGCATGTTTACATGAAATGATGTTAAAAGGCATACAGTGAATAGTTTTGCTCGTACCCAGTTTCCATCCACCGTATGCCAGTCATCAATCCATTGTCTCTCAGCTCTAAATGCATTCTTTTTTGTGTTGCTTTGTGATACTAGAACTAGACTCTGTAAACATTCCTCCTGTGGCAGATGGTATCACGCTACACCTTGTCAAGCAGAGAGGGCTGAGGGAAACTGCAAGAGGAAAGGGCTTATCTTCTGATTCTGATGCTTTTCTTTCTGGCTTTTATAGCGTGGCTGCCAGCAGATGGCTTCCTTGCTAGCCAGTGGCTTCTCTGTCAGAGATGTGCAGGAAACAGTGTGCACACGCTCCAGCATCCCATGGCCCTTAGAGGCAGCAGCTTACTCTCTATACCTGTGTCCTATATAGTAGCCAGTTTCCAAATGTGGGAACTTAGATTCAAATATAATTAAACTAAAATCAATTTTAAAATTCAGTTCTTCAGCCTCACTAGCTACATTTCAAGTCTTTCACAGCTGCATGTGGCTGGTTGACTATTGCACTGGACAGTGCAGATATGGAACATGTCCATCGTCGCAGAATGTTCACCTGGTTGGTGATGCTTTAGCAGCTTCTCTATTTCTCTTAGGAGTTAGTTTCCTTTATTAGCTAGTAATTCTTTACATTGTTCAAATTAATTTTATACTAGTTACATTGCTGTGCTGTGCTTAGTCACTCAGTCGTCTGAGTGACTCTTTGCAACCCCATGGACTGTAGCCGGCCAGGCTCCTCTGTCCATGGGGATTCTCCAGGCAAAAATACTGGAATGGGTTGTCATGCCCTCCTCCAGGGGATCTTCCCAACCCAGGGATTGAACCCAGGTCTCCCGCATTGCAGGCCAACTTTTCACCATCTGAGCCACCAACAAAGCCCAAGAATACTGGAGTGGTAGCCTATCCCTTCTCCAGGGGATCTTCCTGACCTAGGAATTAAACTGGTATCTCCTGTATTGCAGGCAGATTCATACTAGCTGAGCCACCAGGGAAGTCCACTAGTTGCATTACCAACTAATAATACTTTTTATTATTTCCTGTTCTAATTTCCCTGGTTTCTGGCTGCTGGTTGGCCCATGAATGATACACATTCTATGTTTCATATGTAACTTACCAATATGTTTATGCAAATATGAGCAAATACAAATATATATTCCTTTTTTAAGCTTTTTATTTTGTATTGGGGTATAGCCAATTATGGGTTTCCCTGGTGGCTCAGAGGGTAAAGAATCTGCCTGCGATGCAGGAGACCTGGTTTTGGTCCCTGTGGTGGGAAGATCCCCTGGAGAAGGGAATGGCTACCCACTCCAGTATTCTTGCCTGGAGAACTCCAGGGACAGAGGAGCCTGGTGGGTTACGGTCCATGGGGTCGCAAAGAGTCAGACACAACTGAGCAACTAATACATACACATAGCCGATTAACATTGTGATAGTTTCAAGCGAACAGCAAAGGGATTCAGCCATACAAATATATATATCCTTTCTTCCCCAAACTCCCCTGCCATCCAGGGCGTTACATAACATTGAGCAGAGTTCCATGTGCTATACCGTAGGTCCTTGTTGGTTATCCATTTTAAATATAGTAGTGTGTACATGTCCACCCCAAAGTCCCTAAGTAATGCTTCCCCTCATCCTTCCCCCAACCCCGAAACCATAAGTCCATTCTCTAAGACTGTGAGTCTTTTTCTGTTTTGTAAGTTCATCTGTATTAACAAATATATATTCCTATCTCTATCCACTCCAACACATACACTTATTTACACAAAGACAGCAAACTATGTATATAGAGCAGAAGTCTGACAAACAACTGCCAGCAGGCCAAATCTAGCTAAATCTGTCCACACCCATATGTATTATCTGATTGCTTCCAGGCTACAAATGGCAAGTTGAAAGTCAAGCAGCTGCAACAGATATTGCATGGCTCGCAAAGTCAAAAATATTTACTGTCTGGTCTTTTACCAAAAAAAAAAAAAAGTTTGTTGATCTCTGTTCTTCGTCTTGCTTTTTAAATTTAGTAATATATATAGGAGTTCTTTCTCTGTGAGAATGTTAGTGCTTCCTCACTCTTTTTGAAGCTGTATACTATTCAACTGAGTGGACACATCACAACATACTTAAGTTTGTTCCTTTGGTTTAAATCCCATCTTTTTTTCCTATTTCAAGGGTTATTTCAGTGAATAACTTTGTATATGCATCATTTTGTACATCTGTAGGTACATAGACAAAATAAGCACCTGGAAGCGAAATTATTGATCAAAGGGAAAATGCATTTGTAAAGTTTGATAAAATTTGTTAGTCTTGGGACTTGTCTGGTGGCCCAGGGATTGAGTCCACCTGCCAATGCAGGGGATGTGGATTTGCCCCCTGATCTGGGAAGATTCCACATTAGCTACGTAGTGACTAAGCCCATGTGCTAGAGCCCACAAGCCTCAGCTACTGAAACTCGCACGCCCTCGAGGGCTGTGATCCACAGCAGGAGAAGTCTGCACACGGCAACTAGAGAGCAGCCCCCACCTGCCACAGCTGGAGAAAGCCCGTGAGCAGCGACAAGGGCCCGGGGCAGCCCAGATAAGTAAATAAATAAAAGTCTTAAGTCCACACAGGAATGGTACTAATCTACATTCCAATCAGCGATGGAGTGCCTGTTTCCCATCTAATTGTCAAATTTCCAGAATTTTTTGAAATTTGATAGGTTTAAAAAAAAGAGATATTTCAGAGTAGTTTTACTTTGCATTGTTCATATCATGAACGGGTTGAGCACATTTTCGTGTGTTTATAGGCCATCTTCATGTCTTTTTGTCTGAACTATCTCTTGATGTCTTTTTTTTTTTTCCTTTGATTTTTAGAAGACTTTCAGTCTTGTTCTTATTAATTTCTAGAAGCTCCTTTAGGGAAATTAGATCTTCATCTATACTATCTGTGGCAAATAAATCCTCCCAGGTTGCCATTTTTGTTTAAATTTTATTTATGAGCCTTTTAAAAACTCTGGCTAAATTGATCAATCTTTTCTTTTTCAGTTTTTAGATTTTGAATCAATTAGAAAGTCCTGCAGTACCTCAAGGTTATAAGGAAATTTGCTCATTTTTTCCTCTAGTACTTTAATGTCTACAATTACATAGCCTTAGTTCTTTGATCTATTTTTAGTTTATCCCAGCATAACATGTGAGGTATAGATAAAACTCTTTTTTCAAATGATTATCCAGTTATCCTCAAACCATTAATTATAAAGTTTAACTTTACTCTTATACCTTTAGAATATATTAAACTTCTGTATGAATTTTGGTCTAATCTTGGACTTTCTATTTTATTCCATTGGTCTGTCTGTTTATGTGCTAATTATTCACTGTTTTAATTGTTGAGGCTTTACAATGCAATTTAATATGATAGGTCTGGTTCTTCATATTCTTTGTTGTTTATTTTTTCCATAAGTAATTTAAAATCACCTTGTCCACTTGCAGAAAAAAAAATATGTTGTTGTGTTTGCTGAGAATTAACATTTTTATATTTAGTCTTCTTGATATTTAAGAAATGATGTATCTTTCCTCTCAAGTTTTCTGTTGTATTCTGCATCAATATTTGAAGTTTATACTTAAAATTAATTGATAATTTATTTTTTGTTACTATTGTATGTATGGTCTTTTCTTCTATTATCTCCTCTAAGTAGTTTCTGTATAAAGTTTATTCATCGGTATATCAGTCAGAGTTCTTCAGAGAAACAGAATCAAAAGGATACATATAGACATGAAAGAGTTTTATTTTGGGAATTCAGTTCAGCTCAGCTCAGTCGCTCAGTCATGTCCGACTCTTTGCGACCCCATGGACTGCAGCATGCCAGGCTTCCTGTTCATCACCAACTGCTGGAGCTTGCTCAAACTCATGTCCATTGAGTCAGCGATGCCATCCAACCATCTTATCCTCTGTAGTCCCCTTCTCCTCCTGCCTTCAATCTTTCCTAGCATCAGGGTCTTTTCTAATCAGTCAGCTTTCACATAGCTCACCTGGAATTCCATCACCTCCACTAGCTTTGTTCCCATAGTGATGCTTCCTAAGGCCCATTTGACTTCCATTCCAGGATGTCTGGCTGTAGATGAATGATCACACCACCATGGTTATCTGGGGCATGAAGATCTTTCTTGTATAGTTCTTTTGTGTATTCTTGCCACCTCTTCTTAATATCTTTTGCTTCTGATAGGTCCATACCATTTCTGCCCTTTATTGTGCCCATCTTTGCAAGAAATATTCCCTTGGTATCTCGAATTTTCTTGAGGAGATCTCTAATCTTTCCCATTCTATTGTTTCCCTCTATTTCTTTGCATTGACCACTGAGGAAGGCTTTCTTATCTCTCCTTGCTATTCTTTGGAACTCTGCATTCAAATGGGTATATCTTTCCTTTTCTCCTCTGCTTTTTGCTTCTCTTCTTTCCTCAGCTATTTGTAAGGCCTCCTCAAACAACCATTTTGTCTTTTTGCATTTCTTTTCTTGGGGATGGTCTTGATCACTGCCTCCTGTACAATGTCACAAACCTCCATCCATAGTTCATCAGGCACTCTATCAGATCTAATCCCTTAAATCTATTTGTCACTTCCACCCTATAATTGTAAGGGATTTGATTTAGGTCATAACTGAGTGGTCTAGTGGTTTTCCCTACTTTCTTCAATTTAAGTCTGAATTTGGCAATAAGGAGTTCATGATCTGAGCCACAGTCAGCTCCTGGTCTTGTTTTTGCTGACTGTATAGAGCTTCTCCATCTTTGGCTGCATAGAATATAATCAATCTGATTTCGGTGCTGGCCATCTGGTGATGTCCATGTGTAGAGTCTTCCCTTGTGTTGTTGAAAGAGGGTGTTTGCTATGACCAGTGCATTCTCTTGGCAAAACTCTATTAGCCTTTGCCCTGCTTCATTCTGTACTCCAAGGCCAAATTTGCCTGTTACTCCAAGTATCTCTTAACTTCCTACTTTTGCATTCCAGTCCCCTATGATGAAAAGGACATCATTTTGTTAGTTTTAGAAGGTCTTATAGGTCTTCATAGAAACATTCAACTTCAGCTTCTTCAGCATTACTGGTTGGGGCATAGACTTGGATTACTGTGATATTTGGTTTGCCTTGGAAGCAAACAGAGATCATTCTGTCATTTTTGAGATTGCCCCCAAGTACTGTATTTTGGACTCTTTGTTGACTATGAAGGCTATTACATTTCTTCTAAGGTATTCTTGCCCACAGTAGTAGATACAATGGTCATCTGAATTAAATTTGCCAATTCCAGTCTATTTTAGTTTTCTGATTCCTAAAATGTCAATGTTCACTCTTGCCATCTCTTGCTTGACCACTTCCAATTTACCTTGATTCACGGACCTAACATTCCATGTTTCTATGTAATATTGTTCTTTACAGCATCGGACTTTACTTCCATCACCAGTCATATCCACAAATGGGTGTTGTTTTCACTTTGGCTCTTTCTCTTGATTCTTTCTGGAGTTATTTCTCCACTCTTCTCCAGTAGCATAATTGGGCACCTACCGACCTAGGGCATTCATCTTTCAGTGTTCTATCTTTCTGCCTTTTTATACTGTTCATGGGGTTCTCAAGGCAAGAACACTGAAGTGGTTTGCTATTCCCTTCTCCAGTGGACCATGTTTTGTCATAACTCTTCACCAGGACCTGTTCATCTTTGGTGGCCCTGCACAGCATGGTTCATAGTTTCATTCAGTTAGACAAGGCTGTGGTCCATGTGATCAGTTTGATTAGTTTTCTGTGATTGTGGTTTTCATTCTGTCTGCCCTCGGACTGATAAGGATAAAAAGTTTATGGAAGCTTCCTGATGGGAGAGACTGACTGTAGGACAAACTGGGTTTTGTTCTGCTGGGTGGGGCCATGCTCAGTAAATCTTTAACTCAGTTTTCAGTTGATGGGAGGGGCTGTGTTCCCTCCCTGTTGTTTAACCTGAGGCCAAACTAGGGTGAAGTTAATGAAGATAATGGTGACCTCCTTCAAAAGGTCCTGTGCATGCACTGCTGTACTCAGTGCCCCAGACCCTGCAGCAGGCCACCACCTCTGCACCCTGTACCCACACCTCTGCTGGAGACTCCTGGACACTCACAGGCAAGTCTGGGTCAGTTTCTTGTGGGATCACTGCTTCTTTCTCCTGGGTCCTGGTGCACATGAAGTTTTCTTTGTGCCCTCCAAGAGTCTGTTTCTCCAGTCCTGTGTAAGTTCTGTAATCAAATCCCACTGGCCTCCAAAGTCAAATTCTCTGGGGGTTCTCAATCCCTTTGTCAGATCCCTAGGTTGGAAAATCTGTTGTGGGTCACAGAACTTTCTTACCAGTGCAAGAATTTATTTGGTGTAATTGTTCTGCAGTTTGTGGAAACAGTGAGAGATTGTATTTGGGGGCGGGGGGTGGGCTCCAAAATCACTGCAGGTGGTGACTGCAGCCATGAAATTAAAAGACGCTTACTCCTTGGAAGAAAAGTTATGACCAACCTAGATAGCATATTCAAAAGCAGAGACATTACTTTGCTAACAAAGGTTCGTCTAGTCAAGGCTATGGTTTTTCCTGTGATCATGTATGGATGTGAGAGTTGGACTGTGAAGAAGGCTGAGCACTGAAGAATTGATGCTTTTGAACTGTGGTGTTGGAGAAGACTCTTGAGAATCCCTTGGACTGCAAGGAGATCCAACCAGTCCATTCTGAAGGAGATCAGTCCTGGGATTTCTTTGGAAGGAATGATGCTAAAGCTGAAACTCCAGTAGTTTGGCCACCTCATGCGAAGGGTTGACTCATTGGAAAAGACTCTGATGCTGGGAGGGATTGGGGGCAGGAGGAGAAGGGGACGACAGAGGATGAGATGGCTGGATGGCATCGCTGACTCGATGGACGTGAGTCTGGGTGAACTCTGGGAGTTGGTGATGGACAGGGAGGGCTGGCGTGCTGCGATTCATGGGGTCGCAAAGAGTCGGACATGACTGAGCGACTGAACTGAACTGAACTGAACTGAAGTATGGTGAAGTCGCTCAGTCATGTCCTGACTCTTTGCGACCCCATGGACTGTAGGCTACAAGGCTCCTCCATCCATGAGATTTTCCAGGCAAGAGTACTGGAGTGGGTTGCCATTTCCTTCTCCAGTGGATCTTCCCAACCCTGGGATCGAACCCAGGTCTCCCGCATTGTAGGCACCTGCTTTTACCATCTGAGCCACCAGGGAAGTCACACGATACACTAATTAAAAGAGATCATAATAACATACAAAAATCAGTATGCTTCTAAACACTAACAAGAAACTATTAAAAAAGATAATTAAGAAAACAATCTTATTTACAATGGCATCAAAAAAATAAAATGTGTAGGAATAACTTTAACCAAGAAGATGAAAGGCTTGTACACTGAAAACTAAAACATTGATGAAAGAAAATAGACACAAATAAAGAAACACATCTTGTGTACATGGATTGGAAGAATTCATGTTTTTAAAATGTCCATATTATTCAAGATAATCTACAGGTTCAGTGCAACCTTTTTCAAAATTTCAATGGCATTTTTTTTTCAGGAATATAGAAACAATCCTAAAGTTCATATAGAGCCACAAAAGTCCTCAAAGACCCAAAGCAATTTTGAGCAAGAAGAACAAAACTGGAGGCCTTACGCTTCTTGATTTCAAAATTTCAATGTATTACAAAGCTACAGTAATCAAGCAGGATGGTAGTGGCATTAAGAAAGACATATAGACAAATGAAACAGAATTGAGAGTCCAGAAATGATAACCTCTTCTAATAAGTGATGTTGGACAAACTGGATATTCACATGCAAAAGAATGAAACTGAATCCTGTCTTATACCATATACAAAATCCAACTAAAAATAAATTCAAGACTTAAATACAAGACCCCAAACCATGAAACTCCTAGAAGAAAAGAAAAACATAGGAAAATTCTTTTCTTGAAATTGATCTTAGTGATGATTTCTTGGGTATGACAACAAAAGTGAAAGTACACATGTGGGATTATGCCAAACTAAGAAGCTCTGAAGAGCACAAGAAATACTAACAGTGAAAGACAACCAATTCTACAGAATGGGAGAAAACATTTGCAAACTATATATATAATAAAGGGTTAATAACTGAGCTATCAGGGAAGCCCATACAACTTAATAGCAAAATAATAATAACAACTACCTGATGTTAAAATGAGATGCAAGAATTTTGTCAAAGAAAGAGATACTACTGCTGCTGCTGCTAAGTCGCTTCAGTCACGTCCAACTCTGTGCGACCCCATAGACGGCAGCCCACCAGGCACCCCCGTCCCTGGGATTCTCCAGGCAAGAACACTGGAGTGGGTTGCCATTTCCTTCTCCAATGCATGAAAGTGAAAAGTGAAAGTGAAGTCGCTCAGTTGTGTCCGACTCCTAGCGACCCCATGAACTGCAGCCCACCAGGCTCCTCCGTCCATGGGATTTGCCAGGCAAGAGTACTGGAGTGGGGTGCCATTGCCTTCTCTGGAGAAACTCTGAAAGTATAAACCAATAAAAACTTCCTAGAACTAATAATTATATTAAGGTTGCAGGATACAAAGTTAACATTAAAATGTCAATACTTTACAACATGCCGTCAATGAAAAGTAAATTTTGAAATTAAAAATACAATACTACTTAACAGCCCACAAGATTAAATACTTAAGTATAGACCAAACAGAATATGTTTTAAGATCTTTATGAAGAAAACTACAAGATTCTGGTAAAACATAAAAGTAAATAAATGGAGGACTATGGGGCTTCCTGGATGGCTCAGACGGTAAAGAATCTGCCTGCAATGCAGGAGACCCAGGTTCGATCCCTGGGTTGTGAAGAAACCCTAGAGAAGGGAATGGCAATCCACTCCAGTATCCTTGCTTGGAGAATTCCAAGAACAGAGGAACCTGGTGGGCTACAGTCCACGGGGTGGCAAAGAGTAGGACATGACTGAGCGACCAACACTTTCACTTTCATTCCATGTTCATGGATATGAAGACCAAACACTGTCAAGATATCAGTTCTTTCAAACTAGATCTATGTACCCTATGCAATCTCAAGGAAAATCTCAGTAAATAATTTTGTGGATTTTGACAAACTGATTCTAAAGTTTTTATGGAGAGACAAGAGACCCAATGGCCAACACAATATTGAAGGAGAAGGACAAAGTTGGACACTACCCAACTTCAATACTTACTATAAAACCATGGAAAACAAGACTGTGGTATAAGCAAAAGAATAAATCAGTAGAACAGAATAAAGAGCCCAGAAATAAACCCATATAAAGTCAACTAATACTTGACAAAAGTAGCAAAGGTAATACAACGGAGTGAAGATGGTTTCAACAAATGACACTGGAACAACTGGACATCCACATGCAAATAAATGAAGCTGGACACAGACTTTACTTTTCACAAAATCAATTCAAAATGGATCACAGACAGAAATGTAAAATGCAAAGCTCCTAGACAATAACATAGGAGAAAATCTAGATAATCTTGGCTATAGTGATGACTTTTTTGGATACAAACCAAAGGCAGAATCCATGAAAGAAAGAATCAAGCTGGGCTCATTATAATTAAACTTTCTGGCTCTGCAAAACACTATGTTAAGAGAATAAGAAGACAAGCCACAGACTGGGAGAAAATATTTGCACAAGACATACCTGAAAAGAACTATTATTCAAATTATACAAAGAACTCTTAACACTCAACAATAAGAAAACAAACAACCTGATTTTAAAATAGACCAAAGACCTTAATAGATCCCTCTCCAAAGAGGATAAACAGATGGCAAGTAAGCATATCAAAAGATACTCCACAACATGTATCATCAGGGAAATGCACATTAAAACAACGGGATACTGCTCTATACCTCCTAGAATGGCCAAAATTCAGAACACTGACAACACTAAATGCTGGTAAGACTGTGGAGCTGTGGGAACTCGCACGCCCTGCTGGTGGAATTCAAAATGGTACCGCTACTTCGGAAAATAATTTGGCAGTTTCTTACAAAACTAAACAGATTTTTCTTATATGATCCAATAATTGTGCTCCTTGGTATTAACCCAAACAAACTGAAAAGCTATGGCCACACAAGAACCTGCACACAGATGTGTATAATACCTCTATTCATAATTGTCAAAACTTGGAAGCAACCAAGACGTCTTTCAATGGGTGAATGGATGAGTAAACTGTGGTACGTTCAGAAGATGGAATATTACTCAGTGCTAAAAGATAATAAGATACCGAGCCATGAAAAGACATAAAAGAAACTTAAATGTATATTACCAAGTGAAAGAAAGTAAAAGTGAAAGTTGTTCAGTCGTGTCTGCCTTTTTGCGACCCCTTGGACTATACGGTCCATGGAATTCTCCAGGGCAGAATACTGGAGTGGGTAGCCTTTCCCTTCTTCTCCAGGGGATCTTCCCAACCCAGGGATTGAACCCAAGGCTCCTGCATTGTGGGTAGATTCTTTACCAGCTGAGCCACAAAGGAAGCCCTAAGTGAAAGAAGCCAATCTTAAGAGGTTATATATTGCATGATTCCAGCTATGCAACATTCTGGAGAAGGAGCAACTATGGAGACTGTAAAGGCCAGTGACCTTCAGGGGTCTGGGGGCAGGGAGGATGAATAGGGAGAACACAGAGGACTTATTTATTTTTCAAGTTTTTTTTTAGCTTTATTTTTTATTTTTTAATTTTTATTTTATTTTTTAACTTTACAATATTGTATTGGTTTTGCCATATATCAAAATGAATCCACCACAGGTATACATGTGTTTCCCATCCCGAACCCTTCTCCCTCCTCCCTCCCCGTACCATCCCTCTGGGTCGTCCCAGTGTACCAGCCCCAAGCATCCAGTATCGTGCATCGAACCTGGACTGGCGACTCGTTTCATATATGATATTATACATGTTTCAATGCCATTCTCCCAAGTCATCCCACCCTGTCCCTCTCCCACAGAGTCCAAAAGACTGTTCTATACATCAGTGTCTCTTTTGCTGTCTTGTATACAGGGTTATTGTTACCATCTTTCTAAACTCCATATATATGTGTTAGTATACTGTATTGGTGTTTTTCTTTCTGGCTTACTTCACTCTGTATAATAGGCTCCAGTTTCATCCACCTCATTAGAACTGATTCAAATGTATTCTTTTTAATGGCTGATAATACTCCATTGTGTATATGTACCATAGCTAGATGAATATAATTTTTAAATTATAAACATAGCATATGAACACATTTATTAGAAAAACTCAATCATTACCAAATACATAGCAGAAAAGTGAAAAGCCATCTGCAAATCTCAGGCTCTGCCTTATATACAGATGTCAAGCAGTTAGGTAGGTTTACAAATTTTCATTTTTACAATACTTTTTGAATAGGAAATATATGCTAATAGTTCAAAATTCAAAAGTTACCAAGTAGTTTATAGGAAAAATTGTCTCTTTCCCTGTTTTCAGCAATTAAATTCCCTCCCTTGAAGAAAATCCTATTAACAGTATATATATTTGTGGGCTTTTTAAAAACTTTTTATTTTATAATGGGGTATAGTGATCTCTGGAGAAGGCAATGGCACCCCACTCTAGTACTCTTGCCTGGAAAATCCCACGGACGGGGGAGCCTGGTGGGCTGCCATCTGTGGGGTTGCACAGAGTCGGACACTACTGAGCGACTTCACTTTTGCTTTTCACTTCACGTATTAGAGAAGGCAATGGCAACCCACTCCAGTATTCTTGCCTGGAGAATCCCAGGGATGGGGGAGCCTGGTGGGCTGCCATCTATGGGGTCGCACAGAGTCGGACACCACTGAAGTGATGCAGCAGCAGCATAGTGATCCCCGGTGGCTCCGTGGTAAAGAACCTGCCTGCCTGCCAATGTAGGAGACCCAGATTCAATCCCTGGGTCACTGAAATCCAGTGGAGGAGGAAAGATCCCCTGGAGGAGGGAATGGCAACCCACTCCAGTATTCTTGCCCGGGAAATCCCACGGACAGAGGAGACTGGCTGGTTACAGTCCATGGGGTCTCAAAAGAGTCGGGTACGACTTAGCGACTAAGCAACATTTGTGTTTTTTTAACACTTTTTATTTTATATTGAAGTATAGGTAATTAACAATACTGTGTTAGTTTCAAGAGTACAGCAAAGGGGTTTTAGAGCAGTGAAACTACTCTGCATAATGCTGCAGTGGTGAATACATGTTATGTTGTTGTCGTTCAGTCCCTAAGTCGTGTCTGACTCTTTGGGACCTCACGGATTATAGCTTGCCAGGCTCCTCTGTTCATGGGATTTTCTAGGCAAGAGTACTGGGGTAGTCAATCCCTGGGTCAGGAAGATCCCCTGGAGTAGGATACATATTATGCATTTGACCAAACCCAGAGAATGTACACCACCATGAGTGAACCCTAATATAAACTTTGGGTGATAAGGGATAGAGGAACACCAGAAATTTATATATTTTCCTCTCAATTTTGCTGTGAACCTAAAACTGCTCTTAAAAATAAAAATATTCTATATCTTGATATAGTGATGGTTACATGAGTGTATGTACTTGCCAAAATGCCACTTTAAATGTGGAGAAGGAAATAGCAACCCACTCCAGTATTCTTGCCTGGAGAATCCCATGCAGGGTATAGTCCATGGGGTCACAAAGAGTTGGACGCAACTGAACAGGCACACATACAGGCACTTTAAGTGAGTACACTTTTTCTTTTATGTAAATTATATTTAATAAAGTCCATTCTCGATGAGATGACAGATTACACTGGCCTCAGTCTGCAGAACAAAGTAAAGGATAATTTTATTTTAATAAAACTGCAGGAGGAGGATAGGTGAGAGATAAAATTCATTCAAACTTTGGCCATGGAAACAGAGTATATTTAGAGGTAAAATCAACAAGACTTGGTGACTAGTTGAGGGTGAATGACAAACGTGTCAAGGACAATTCCCAGCTGTCTAACCCAAGCGATCAGGTAGAGAGTGATGGGTGGGCTGTTCTCGCTGAGCTCAGGAGCTGCAGGGGAGAAGCAGACTGGGCTGGAAAATTACAGCTTCTGTTTTGGATTAGATGGATACGATGGGCCTGTGAGCCATCTCCAAAGATGTTGATTCCGTGAGGCTGAATGCAATACAGCCTCTTGTCTCAGGAGAAATTGAGATTCACGATATAAGACATAAGCAGACCAGACCCCACAGAAGTACCCTCGACTCTTACTGGCTGGGAGCCCCTTTGGAGCGAGGTAGTCTCTCCCTTCTCTTGTTTTTTTTGTCATCTCGGATGGATGAGCAAGCTGACCTTTCTGAGTCATTTGGAAAATTCCAACAGCATCCTCATCTGAGACTCTCTGGCCTCCACTGGGCAAGATCTGAAGACAAGCTTCGTTTGGATTGAAGAAAAGGGTAGTGGAATTCTAACACTTAGAAAGCCAGGGAAAAGAAGGCTAAGGCCCAGATACCTACTCTAGCAGATAAAAAGCATATGCTGAACCTCTAGCAAACTTCACTTCTACAAATAACACCACCGCCTTGGGGAACAGCAGAGACATTTGACCAGGCAGCAGCTGTGCAGAGAGTGCTATTTAAAGACACAGCTTTTGCAGCCCAAGGACTCTGGGCTTAAGATTTGATTGGAAGGCGGAGAGAAGACTGAGGAAAGAACCAGATTTGGGGAAAAACATCACCAGGTGGTTGGCTGCTGATATGAACTCTGAATATGTTAAATGAGCTCATTTTAATAAAATTATGTCTATCCATCTCTTTCTGAGTAAATTAAATGTGTTAATTCACAGAAAGCAGTCGGAACAGTGTCCAGCTCATGGTGCTTATTGAAAAGAAACTGTCCTTATTACCGTCATTATCTCCCCATCTACGTACCTACATATATTTGTTCAGAGATGGAGAAATACTCATCTATAATGATATGTTACTGCTAAGTGGTAGGATTTAGACTGATTCTGTTTCTAACTCTCTTCTTTATATGTTTCTCTAATCCTTGAACTCTTTATAACAAACACATATATTTTGTAAAACCCACATGTCATTATTCTGGGGGCTGAGGGAAGTGAAGGCTCTGGAGTCAGACTTCCTAGGTTTTAACCTCAACTCCACTGATTAATCGCTGTGTAACCTTGAGCAAATTATTTACCTCCTCTGAGTCTGGTTTCTCCTCTTTAAAGGAGGTAACGATATTACTTACCTCGTTTGGTGGCTATGGGAATGAAATGAGATAATCTAGGTAGAACGTGGCATGGCACCTGGCAGCAAATAAGAGGGAGATAAATAGTGACTGTATTATTAGTGGTAGCAGTGGTCCTGGCTGTGTTATCTCCTACCGGGGCAAGGCTGATGTTCTACTTACCTCAGTGTTCTTGGCCTGAAGTAGTCATTCTGGAGACAGTTGGCAGTTTAACTGGGGCAACCTCAGGCATCGGCCTGGGAACATTTTCTGTTAAGGTAGAAAAGAGAGTGAAGAAACCTCAAGCACCTTCCCCCTGATGGTCAAGAGCTAGGTCCTTTTTGGTGATTGAGAAGTACAATTTCTCAAAGTTATTTCTCCAAAACTCTTGAGACTCTCCCAAGAGAGGAGGTCCTTAGAGAATCCACCTTTGGCTTCTTATTCTCCCATATGATGGCTGGCCAGAAGCCAGGAACAATGCTCTCCATCCCTTTATGCTATTCTTCATGGGCTGTAGGCAAGTCATTTTCATGAGAATTTCTAATAATACAAAACATCAAAGGAACAATTATGGGGGAACTGCTGCCATTTTCCATTGACCATGTGTGAGTATGTTGGGGAATTGCATTCATTGTTATGTCTAAAGCAATCCTTCAATATACAGATGACCAATGGGCACATGAATTCCAGCTGATCTATTTAAAATCCTAAATGATGATGCTGTTGAAGTGCTGCACTCAATATGTCAGCAAATTTGGAAAACTCAGCAATGGCCACAGGACTAAAAAGGTCAGTTTCCATTTCAATCCCAAAGAAAGGCAGTTCCAAACAATGTTCAAACTGTCATACAATTGTGTTCATTACAAATGCTAGCAGGGTCATGCTCAAAATCCTTCAAGCCAGGCTTCAACAATATGTGAACTGAGAACTTCCAGATGTACAAACTGGATTTAAAAAAGGTAGAAGAACCAGAGAGCAAATTGCCAGGATTTATTGGATCATAGCAAAAGCAATGGAATTCCAGAAAAACATCTACTTTTGCTTCATTGAATACTCAAAAGCCTTTAAATTGGTGGATCATGGCAAACTGTGGAAAATTCTTAAAGAGATGGGAACACCAGACCACCTCACCTGCCTCCTGAGAAACCTGTATGCAGGACAAGAACCATCAGTTAGAACTGGACATGGAACAACAGAGTGGTTCAAAATTGGGAAAAGAGTCTGTCAAGGCTGTATATTGTCACCTCCCTTATTTAACATATATGCAGAGTACATTATGCAAAATGCTGGGCTGGATGAATCACAAGCTGGAATCAAGATTGCTGGGAGAAATATCAACAACCTCAGATATGCAGATAATACCACTCCAATGACAGAAAGTGAAGAGGAACTAAAGAGCCTCTTGATGAAAGTGAAAGAGGAGAGTGAAACAGCTGGCTTAAAACTCAACATTGAAAAACCATGATCATGGCTTCTGGTCCCATCACTTCATGGCAAACAGACAATAAAAAAGTGGAAACAGTGACAGATTTTACTTTCTTGGGCTCCAAAATCACTGTGGATGGTGACTGCAGCCACAAAATTAAAAGGCACTTACTTCTTGGAAGAAAAGCTATGACCAACCTAGACGGCATTTTAAAAAGCAGAGACATCACTTAGCAGACAAAGGTCCATATCATCAAAACTTTTTTTTCCCCATTTTTTCACACTTTTCCTGTGGTCATCCCTTGTGGCTCAGCTGGTAAAGAATTTGCCTGCAATACGGGAGACCTGAGTTTGATTCCTGGGTTGGGAAGATCCCTTGGAGAAGGGAAAGGCTACCCACTCCAGTAGTGGGGTCACAAAGAGTCAGACACAACTGAGTGACTTTCACTTTCACACTTTTCCTGTAGTCATGTACAGATGTGAGAGTTGGACCATAAAGAAGGCTGAGTACTGAAGAATTGATGCTTTTGAACTATGGTGCTGGAGAAAACTCTTGAGAGTCCCTTGGACTGCAAAGAGATCAAACCAGTCATTACTAAAGGAAATCAACCCTGAATATTCATTGGAAGGACTGATGTTGAAGCTCCAATACTCTGGCCACCTGATGTAAAGTGCTGACTCATTGGAAAAGATCCTGATGCCAGGAAAAATGGAAGGCAGGAGGAGAAGGGGGCAACAGAGGATAAGATGGTTGGATGGCATTAGTATCAGTTATCAGTTCAGTCGATCAGTTTAGTTCAGTTCAGCGACTGAACTGTCAGTCGCTCAGTTGTGTCCAATTCTTTGTGACCCCATGAATTGCAGCACACCAGGCCTCCCTGTCCATCACCAACTCCCAGAGTTCACTCAGACTCACATCCATTGAGTCAGTGATGTCATCCAGCCATCTCATCCTCTGTCATCCCCTTCTCCTCCTGCCCCCAATCCCTCCCAGCATCAAAGTCTTTTCCAATGAGTCAACTCTTCGCATGAGGTGGCCAAAGTACTGGAGTTTCAGCTTTAGCATCATTCCTTCCAAAGAAATCCCAGGACTGATCTCCTTCAGAATGGACTGGTTGGATCTCCTTGCAGTCCAAGGGACTCTCAAGAGTCTTCTCCAACACCACAGTTCAAAAGCATCAATTCTTTGGTGCTCAGCCTTCTTCACAGTCCAACTCTCAATCCATACATGACCATTGGAAAAACCATAGCCCTGACTAGATAGACCTTTGTTGGCAAAGTAATGTCTCTGCTTTTGAATATGCTATCTAGGTTGGTCATAACTTTTCCTCCAAGGAGTAAGCGTCTTTTAATTTCATGGCTGCAGTCACTATCTGCAGTGATTTTGGAGCCCCCAAAAATAAAGTCTGTCACTGTTTCCCCATCTATTTGTCTTGAAGTGATGGGACCAGATGCCATGATCTTCGTTTTCTGAATGTTGAGCTTTAAGCCAACTTTTTCACTCTCCTCTTTCACCTTCATCAAGAGGCTTTTTAGTTCCTCTTCACTCTCTGCCATAACGGTGGTGTCATCTGCATAGCTGAGGTTATTGATATTTCTCCTGGCAGTCTTGATTCCAGCTTGTGCTTCTTTCAGCCCAGCGTTTCTCATGATGTACTCTGCATATAAGTTAAATAAGCAGGGTGACAATATACAGCCTTGATGTACTCCTTTTCCTATTTGGAACCAGTCTGTTGTTCCATGTCCAGTTCTAACTGTTGCTTCCTGACCTGCATACAAATTTCTCAAGAGGCAGGTCAGGTGGTCTGGTATTCCCATCTCTTGAAGAATTTTCCACAGTTTATTGTGATCCACCCAGTCAAAGGCTTTGGCATAGTCAATAAAGCAGAAATAGATGTTTTTCTGGAACTCTCTTGCTTTTTGCATGATCCAGCGGACGCTGGCGATTTGGTCTCTGGTTCCTCTGCCTTTTCTAAAACCAGCTTGAACATCTGGAAGTTCACAGTTCACGTATTGCTGAACTATGGACTGAGGTTCATGACATTGTACAGGCGACAGGGATTAAGACCATCCCCATGGAAAAGAAATGCAAAAAACCAAAATGGCTGTCTGGGGAGGCCTTACAAATAGCTGTGAAAAGAAGAGAAGCGAAGAGCAAAGGAGAAAAGGAAAGATATAAGCATCTGAATGCAGAGTTCCAAATAGCAAGAAGAGATAAGAAAGACTTCCTCAGCGATCAATGCAAAGAAATAGAGGAAAACAATAGAATGGGAAAGACTAGAGATCTCTTCAAGAAAATTAGAGATACCAAGGGAACATTTCATGCAAAGATGGGCTCGATAAAGGACAGAAATGGTGTGGACCTAACAGAAGCAGAAGATATTAAGAGGTGGCAAGAAGAACTGTACAAAAAGATCTTCACGACCCAGATAATCACTATGGTGTGATCACTGACCTAGAGCCAGACATCCTGGAATGTGAAGTCAAGTGGGCCTTAGAAAGCATCACTACGAACAAAGCTAGTGGAGGTGATGGAATTCCAGCTGAGCTATTTTAAATCCTGAAAGATGATGCTGTGAAAGTGCTGCACTCAATATGCCAGCAAATTTGGAAAACTCAGCAGTGGCCACAGGACTGGAAAAGGTCAGTTTTCATTCCAATCCCAAAGAAAGGCAATGCCAAAGAATGCTTAGTCGCTCAGTCGTGTCTAACTCTTTGTGACCCCATGGACTGCATCATGCCAGGCTTCCCTGTCCATCACCAACTCCTGGAGCTTACTCAAACTCCTGTCCATCAAGTTGGTGATGCCACCCAGCCATCTCATCCTTTGATGGGGTCACAAAGAATCAGACATGACTGAGCAACTAAGCACACATACATGCACTTCTATGTTCACAGGAGCAGCATTTACAATAACCAAACATGGAAACAATCTAAATGTCCATTGACAGATGAATGGATAAAGATGTGGTGTATGTGTGTATACACACCACACACACACACGTAGCAATGGAATACTGAAAGAAAGTGAAAGTGTTATTCACTCAGTCGTGTCCAGCTCTTTGCCGCTTCATGGACTGTAGCCTACCACACTCCTCTATCCATAGAATTCTCCAGGCAAGAATACTGGAGTGGGTTCCCACGTCCTTCTATATCCAACTGAATACTTGCTTGTTTGCTAAGTCACTTCAGTCATGTCCGACTCTGTGTGACCCCATAGACGGCAGCCCACCAGGCTCCCCCGTCCCTGGGATTCTCCAGGCAAGAACACTGGAGTGGGTTGCCATTTCCTTCTCCAATACATGAAAGTGGAAAGTGAAAGTGAAGTTGCTCAGTCGTGTCTGACTCTTAGCAACCCCATGGACTGTAGCCCACCAGGCTCCTCCGTCCATGGGATTTTCCAGGCAAGAGTACTGGAGTCGGTTGCCATCGCCTTCTCCAAATTGAATACTACTTCACTATAAATAAGAATGAAATAATGCCTTTTGCAGCAACATGGATGGATCTAGAGATTATCCTACTAAGCAGAGTAAGTCAGAAAGAGAAAGACAAATACTATATGCTATCAGTTGCATGTGAAATCTAAAATATGACACGGAGGAACTTTCTATGAAACAGAAGCAGAAAGAGACTCACAGACTCACGGACATAGAGAACAGACTCGTGGTTGCCAAGCAGTGGAGTGGGGGTAGGGGTAGGCATTGGGAGTTTGGGATTAGCAGATGCAAACTATTACATATAGAGTGGATAAACAACAAGGTCCTAGTGTAACGCATGGGAAACTGTACTCATTATCCTATAATAAAGCATAATGGAAAAGAACATGAAAAAGAATATACATCAGTATTTATAACTGAATCTCTCTGCTGTACAGCAGAAATTAAGACCACATTGTAAATCAACTATTCTTCAATAAAATTTTAAAAAATAAACAAACTTTTAGGTGGAAAGAGTTCTTTCTATATTTTCTATACTTTACAACAAACGTATAGTCCTTAAAATAAGAAACAAAAACTTATTTAAAATCTCATCCTATTCTGTATAACCATAATCCCAGGAATTCAACATATCCACATTTCTCTTGCTTTCTCCTTCTTGTCTCTGTAGGATTAAATCTTAAATAGGGAGCATAGATTGTGTCTGCACTTATTCCTGTTGCTTGAGAATAATAAACCTCAAGCCATCCACATTTCCATACAGTAACTCGGGAATAACACTGCTCTTTAACAATTTGACTGATTGGATAAATATTTTGACAGCACCTACTATGTGCCAAGCAGCACTCTACGTGTTTGTTAAATCTGACAATGTGGTATTGAATGCTCCCACCAAAGGAGAATGCAGAGATCGTGAAAATAAGTGATTAGGAGACACAATAGCTATAGGTGTGAGTCTAGTGACTACAAAAGTGACTGTCATCTCCATTAAATTTGACTCTTAATGTGACAGTTCCACATGACTATACTAGTGAAAGTGACTAAGTGGGCAGGAACGAGGACCCTGCACACCCAGTTGTGTGTGTTGGTCTCTCCGTCGGGTCCAACACTTAGCAACCCCACGGACTGTAGCCACCCAGGCTCCTCTGTCTATGGAGTTCTCCAGGAAGAATACTGGAATGGGTAGCCATTCCCTTCTCCAGGGGGATCTTCCCGACCCAGGGATCTAACCGGGGTCTCCTGCACTGCAAGCAGATTCCTTACTGTCTGAGCCACCAGGGAAGCCCACCTATCCAGTTGGGGTCTGTAATTGTTGACTGTGTGGCAGTGAAAGTAGCTGAGTGATAATGATGCTGAAAACAACTGAAAGGGTGACAGCTGAGCACACATTCCAATTGCTACACTGCACAGGAACTGTTAGAAGTTTGTGGTCACAGAGAGGGGAGGCCGCATACTGGACAGTGACTGTAGAAGATGATGAACTGGATGGTAGCAACAATGCAAATGACAGTTTTGCCCAGTAGATTGAATTTATGATTAAAAAGGTGACGGGAGTGGGTCCAACAATGACATCCTTCAGAACGACTGAATTTTGACACTGGGGATGGAACAGCTGTAACCGAAGAGGGAACTCGGCCTTGTACTGAGACAACTAGATTCGAGCAGCATGACTGGCAGAAAGAAAAATCTGCTGCCTGTCAGTGACAGAATGACATTGTGGGGTTCAGTGGGCTGGCATCGATGTGACTTAATTTATCTGACACTGTTTGGATATGATTTCATCTGTCCAGCTGGCACCCCACTCCAGCACTCTCGCCTGGAGAATCCCATGGACGGAGGAGCCTGTTGGGCTGCAGTCCATGGGGTCGCTAAGAGTCGAACACGACTCAGCGACTTCACTTTCACTTTTCACTTTCATGCATTGGAGAAGGCAATGGCAACCCACTCATGTTCTTGCCTGGAGAATCCCAGGGACTGGGGGAGCCTGGTGGGCTGCCGTCTATGGGGTCGCACAGAGTCGGACACGACTGAAGCGACTTAGCAGCAGCGGTTTGGATATGATTTCATCTGTCCAGCTGTGTGAAGGTGGCAAGAGGAGCCCCCAACTGGAATGCATAGGGTGCGACAGCATGTTAACAGAAAAACAGAGCAAAAGCAAAGTTATCACTTCACCCCCAAACCCATGGATCCTAAAATGGCCTCTTAACGTCCGAGTCAAGCTTCTCCACCAACAACGAGGCGTTTGGGGACTCGGCTTGGGTCACGTCTCTGTCTTGCAAGTGAACTTGTTGTCTTTGGAAAAGTGGAAAGAAACCTTTGGTGCCTAATTCTCTCCGTGGTTTGAAATGAGAGAACCTTAGCGCGGCCTCACCCAGGCTGGTGGAAACCCGTTAGAATTTCCTCAGAGAGTGTGGGGAGGGGGGCGAGGGGTCAAGGGTCAGAGGTCGGAGAAGGAGTTAGCAACCGGCGGGTCCGAGCGAGTTTGTATTGGTAGAGTGCACGCGCGCGCGCGCGCGCGCGCGCGCGCGACGCAGGCCACGCCCCCCGTAAGGCCCGCCCCTCCCCCAGCACGTGACTGTGGCGCGCGAGGCAGGCCGGGCCGCCCCTTCCCCCTCTTCATACGCCTTCAGCGCCGGCCTCAAGATGGCCGCCCTCTGGCGTCTCTGGCGCTGTTGAATGGAGAAAGCTTTATTGTTCCCTTCGGGTAGGAGTGTTCGTGTCCTCTATGGCGCTGTCAATAAAGAACGGCAGTTTGAATCGGTCCTGAACAGGTAACCATAGAAACGGGGCCGGGACTCCGCGTTGGAGACCCCTTTTGCCGCTGAGGGCCGGGAGGCTCCCCAAACGAGGGGCGCGCAGAGACCCTTCGGCCTGGCGAAGCCCGCTGCGCCCTGCCGAGTTTCCCAGCCGCCTGTTCCCGCCCCGGGGGGAACTTGGAACTCCCCTACCGCACCCCCGGAGCGGCCCACACTCCTGAGCGCAGGCCCCGCTCTCGTCTCAGGCCGAGGGGTTTGCCCCGGGGTCCCGGCCGGAATGCTCGGCCGGGCCTAGGCCCCGCTTGGGGCCCGCCCTCCGCCGGGGACTTGCCCTCGCCCCGCATCGCCGACTGCTCGGCGTGATCCGAGGCCTCCTCGCAGCTGCTCCTCGCACTTTTTACCCCCGCCCCCCCTAAAATCCCTACCCTTCTCCGGGCCTCGGCAAACTGTGCCCTTGGCCCAAAGCCGCCGCTCCCCTCCCTTCCCTTTTTTTTTTTTTTTTTGTCTGCCGGGAGCTAAGAAGGTTTTACTTTTTTCTTTTGTACTGGTTGAAGGAGAAAGTATTTCGCATAACTTGTGACAGTTAACAGGAAATCAAATTCCGGTGTCCATCAGTGAAGTTTTCTTGGAACACAGCCGTGTTCGTAGTTTCTATATTTGTCCATGGCCGCTTTCCTCGTGCAAGAGCGAATTTGAGTAGTTGCAAGACTTAAATCTGATGCCTTGATCCCCAAAGCCGACTCTGTCTTTGGCCTTTTCGCAGCAGTGTGGCAGGACCAGCTGTAGACACAAGTAGGCTGGGTTAGTGTTGTCCTTCAGGCTTCAGGGACTCCTCAGGCCCCTTCCCACCCGAGTGGGAAACTCGAGTTACAACTGCCCTGTGCACCCCAGAGCTCTGTAGTTAACCACACACTCTGGCTCCCATTACTTCTGGTTTTATTGGTTTATTATTCAAAATGGAATTGTTTCCCCTCCTTTGAATAACAGTATCATCTACTGAGCACCTGCAGCAAGCCAGATACTTATTTATATTAATGCACAGCGCTTTTGTGTCAGCAACTTTTGTCCGTCCATGTGTCCGTTTTGCGTGGGTTGAAAGCCCAGGTTCTGAGAGGTTAAGCTGTTTTAGAGCCTCATAGATTACGGGTCTGGCAAGTTGCTCCTGGGTGCCACTTGCCTGGGGACCCATCTCATTCTGTTCAGATTTTATTCTTTTAGATCTGTCAACCTGGCACTATTGATTCTTCCTTGGAATGGAAGCCAAATCTTTGTATGGTTTGTGGATTTTAATTACAACCTCAAAATGAAAATTTCCTCTTACTTGGCTAAATCATCAAACTTCTGCTGCACCCCCACTTTCTAATTTAGACTTTGTTCTTTTATAGGAGTTGTTCCCAAACCCAACTATTCATCACTAGTTTAACTAACAAGTAGACTCAGAGTACCCAATGCTTGTATGCATGCATTAGTTAAGCATTCAGTATTTGTGGAGTGCCTACAAAATACTAGCAATGATTCAGACTCCTGGAAATAGAAATACAATGGTGAACAAGATCAATGTCATCTCTGCCCTTCCGTGGAACTAAATTCTGTAGAGGCTTGGACAGATGGCATACAGGTAATCAAAGATAATTTCATATACAGCTGTCATAGCGTCTTTATAGTCAAATTAATAGTTAATTTTTATTGACTGATTCCTGTGTGCCAAGGACTGCATTATGTGCTTTATTTCCATAGCCTGTCATTTACTCCTCACACCAACACTATGGCATAGGTTGTATTGATAGTCCTATTTTAAAGATGAGGAAGCAGTTGGAAGAGATGCCCAAGGTTCCATAGCTAATGCGTAAGGGAGCTGGGGTCTGAACCTAAACTGATCACACTAATCACCCTGCATTACCCATCTGTTTACTAAATCTTTCCTACTGCTTGGGAGGTCTTCAAGGGCAGGTGCCACACCTTGCTTGTTTTTACATCAGCTGCTAGCCAGTGCCCACAACCTGGCATTTGGTAAATATTAAATAAACACAGGTCATTCATTGAGCAAATATTTGCGTGGCTGCTGTTTACCAGACAGCAGTGTGCCTGGGATTACCAGGATGAAACATGGACTTAAAACCAGTGTCTTAACACATTAAAAGAATAGCCAAGTCATTCCAGGTTGTGGCAGCTGCTGTAAAGGAAGCGAAGCAGTGCTGACTTGGGAGACCGCCTGTCCCCAGAGGCCTCTCTTCTGGGTAGTTTAGGCTGAAACTTGTGCAGTGACTAGGATCCAGTTCAGAAGAAGGGAAAGGGGAAGGAGTTGAGGAGGAAGAACTTTTCAGCAGTTCAAGCACTGTGAGACGGCACCAACTTGGAGAGCACAGGGCTGAAAGAAGCTGGTGACTGTGCTGGGTCTCACAGTCCTGTGCTCTGAGTCCTGGCCCTGTTCCCAGCGTTATTGCTGAAAAAGGGGCATCTCTTGGGCCAGTTACAAGTCATCATCTTATCTGATACATGTGGATAATGGATAATGGTACCAGAGGACTCTTGTGTGTGTTTTGTTACATATGTTGCTGAATTCCAGTTAGAACAGCCAAGTTTGGCCCCAAATGGAAACTTACTTAAAATGCTGGAAAGTGAAAGTCTTAGTGGCTCAGTCCTGTCCAACTCTGTAACCCCATGGGCTGTACTCCACTGGCCCTTCTATCCATGGAATTCTCCAGGCAAGAATACTGGAGTGGTTAGCCATTCCCTTCTCCAGGGGATCTTCCCGACCCAGGGATCAAAGCTGGGTCTCCCGCATTGCAGGCAGATTCTTTACAGTCTGAGCCACCAGAGAAGCTCACTCAAAGTGCTAAAATAATAACAAAAATTCAGAAGTGCGTTACAGTTGAATTTGAGGGTGTGTTTGTGCATGGGTATATGTGTGTGTGTTTTTATCTTTGCGGGAGGGGACAGGTCTCATTTTTTTCTTTATGTTAAGAGGGGAACATTTCCAAATGGGGTTTAATTTTTTTAATAAAATTGCACAAGTGTCTGTAGAGTGTATTTCATCGTTTTGGTGTTTTAAGCTTGAAAATATTTGCATTCCTTCATTCTAAGCAAATGATAGGCTTATTCTAGTTGGTAGTAATTTTAGAATTTGTTTGCAAATGATTTGGGGTTTCCTCTAAAAGTTTTCAAAATAATGTTGCATACTATAAGCAGAATGTTGAATGCTTTGAAGCAGGTACATTTTTTGCACAGGTAAAGACACATGATGATGTTTGGGCTCATAAACAGGAAAATTCACAGAGGCAGTAATACACCAAGCAGAGTATATAGGAAGGTCAGCAGTGTCAAGTTTTACTTTTACTTTCACTCTCTCCAGTAAGCGTACTGCGTAAGTCACCAGAAGATGGGATCCAGCCCAGCAAATGGAGCAGGGAACCCAACAGAGAGTGGCGTGTTAATGCAGTGTTAACCAGCAAGCCCTGAATTAAATTGCTATTTTAGGTTTGGGTGGGACCTTCGCATTTAAACTCTTGCAGTTTTACTCTGTGAGTTGGGTCTGTTGGGTTTCAGTAAAGAGTAGGTGGTAACACTATTTGAAGGATAATATAAAACTGCAGGAAAAGCCAGGGTATACCAATTTGTTTTTCAATCTATTTTATTTCAGTTCAAAGCATCATTGCAGACAGGCAGTGCAGGGAACCACGCCACACTTGGGCAGTCCTCACCTGCTTTTGGAGATTGAGGAAGACTGAGTATAACCAAAGTGTGGCTTGTTTTCTTGGACTATCTGTCTGCAAAGATGCTTTGAACTGAAATAAAATAGATTGAAAAACAAATTGGTGTGCCCTCTTGCCTTGTACTGAGTATTTACATTACCCTTCTGGAGTACTGCCTGTGCCAGCACCCTAGGGGGAGGCGGTGACCCTTCAGCCTCTTTCAACTCTTCAAGAGCGTGAGCTCTTTGATTTTCACGAGGAAATTGAATTGGGATATGTGGTTTTTCTGGATCTCCAATAGCCTGCCTTCTAAAGCCATCATCCTAATAACGTGGGGAAAGCAAGCTATAACCACAGAGAGGAAAGAATTAAATATTAAGGGCATTTAAATTCAGAGATGAGGTTGTCACTTCCTTTAAGTTGTGCAGTGGGTGTGGTATTTCATTCACACAGAGTGCAGTTTTAAGACTCCTACAGCTCTCAAGGGAGAGAAGGGTAGGGAAAGAAAACTATCTTTCCTAACATTGCCCTAATAGTGTTATGTAACTGCATATCCTCAAAATCATGACATCAAGTATTTCATTTCCATAGATAAAGTAAATATGTTACTGCTGATCCGCATCAACTTGTTAATCTGGGGTATCTGGTCAGGTTGTAGGGGACCTATGAAGCCTTTGAATTTGCCTGCAGACTTGTGTAAATGCCATTTTTAATTCTGGGAAAAGAGCCCATTACAGGCATAGCGTGGAGATACGGCAGGTTCAGTTCTAGACCATTGCAATAAAGTGAGTCACATATATTGTTTGATTTCTCAGTTTCTCAATTTTGATTTCTTAATTTCTCAAACATGACATGTAAAAGCTATGTTCACACTATACTAGTCTGTTAAGTGTGTAATAGCATTATGTCTAAAAAAAACAATGTACATACCTTAATTTTTAAAAAAACTTAATAAAAAAAATGCTAACCATCATCTGACAATGCATGATTACCACAAACCTTCAATTTGTAAAAAATGCACTGTCTTTGAACCACAATAAAATGAGGTATGCTTGTACTTCAGTCAGATCTCTTAGGGGTGGGTCCTAGACCCCTCCAACGGTACAGAGCCGACAATGAACATACAATACACCACTGAACTGAAACAGCGAGGAGAGTCCCCCTAAAACCAGTACTTTCTGTTTTTCTTTGCCCTTGACCTCAAAGATGGAAAAGTATCTTTTCTGGCTTTGTTTCCTGTCTAAACCGGTTGAGCATAGTTGAATGTTTGTGCAGAAGCCTTTACCCAGCGAAGTGCTTCAGAGATGCTTTAGAGATCCTTGCTGTTGTTTCACGCGAGGCTGGTGAGTGGGGACATGTTGTCTCGGCTGCCTGGTAAGCAGATAAAACAGTCATTTCTTCCGACAGGTAAAGGGAAGAGCATAGAAGCCCAGTACTTTGGCTCTAGGCATCAACTTTCTGAAGATAGAGTCAGTTTCTCAGGGTTAGAAAGCAGGGATAAAGGGGAGAGAGGAGGAGAAGGGTAGATTCAGAGGGGCAGCACAGGGGGAGAGGGCACTGCCCTGCATTTGTCTTGGGGCCCCCCTGTGACAGCAGAGCTGCTCTCTGAAACCAGACTCATCTCAGACTTTGTGGCTCAGACGGTAAAGCGTCTGCCTGCAATATGGGAGACCCAGGTTCGATTCCTGGGTCGGGAAGATCCCCTGGAGAAGGAAATGGCAATCCACTCCAGCACTCTTGCCTGGAAAATCCCATGGATGGAGGAGCCTGATAGGCTACAGTCCATGGGGTCGCAAAGAGTCGGACACGACTGAGCGACTTCACTTTCATCTTTCACTTTTCATCTCAGACTTTAGCTAGTGTTAGGACCTCTGAAAAAGCCAATTTGTGGACATGTTTTCTGGTTTTATTAGTACCCAAAGCGGGGTGGGGAACAGGGAAGAAGGAAATATCTTTTACATCTTTATGTTCTGTGTGTGCATGCTCAGTCGTGATGACTCTTTTCGACCCCATGGACTGCAGCCGGCCAGGCTCCTCTGTCCGTGGGATTCTCCTGGCCTGAATGCTGGAGTGGGTTGCCATTTCCTCCTCCAGGGGATCTTCCCGACCCGGAGATCAAACCCGCATCTCCTGCATTGGCAGGTGGAATCTTTTACCACTGAGCCTCCTGGGAAAGCCCATCTGTATGTTAGGATATATATTTATTTAATGGGACCTTAGTAGAAAACAGTTTAAGCCAGAGTTTGGCCCATGTAGCATTTACCAATTAGTTGCTTACTTTTAAACATCAGAGATTTTACGTCTGTGACCCCTGAAGGTGTTTGCATGGGTGACCTCTGCTGTAACTAGAATCTGATTCTGGGACATACCATAGAGTATGTTTTGTGAAGGAAAAGACCCAGGAATGTTGAGGGAGATGAGAAACAAAGGATCACAAGGCTAAATAGCTTTTTAGGCTCCAAATACTGGTTGGTTGACTTTTTAAAAAATATAAAATCATAAGTGAACAGTATATGGTTCTGTTTCTGACTTTGAGAAAATTTTACTACAGGTAATCTAACTCTCCAGTTCCACCTGTTTCCCATCTTTCTAGGACTGTGGCCTGACAGTTGGGTCTTTCTTCTTGACTTCCTTAGCTCCCTGCCCCCACAAGGGGCTCCATTCTCCTTGCCATTCTTTCATCTGCCACTTCTCTTGGGCTCCTCGTCTCCGTGGATGGCGCCACAGTGTTGCCAGAGGTAGAAACCCGGGAGTTGTCCAGTGTTCTTCCCCTTCTCTTCAACTCTCCATCCCCTTCTACTCCCCATCTACAAATGGCACCCACTTATTTAGACTACAAGCCCATTGAAATCCCCTTTCTCTTTTGGCCAAAGCTGCTGTACTCTCTTGTCTTGAATTACTGCCACAACAGTCTTCTAGCTGGCTGGCCAACTTCCCAGCTTTGTTTCTCTCCAGTCTATTTGTACATTGTTGCTTGTGATCTTTATAAAGCACAGATCTGAACATGTTACTCTCCAGGCTAATCCTCTGCACGGTTCCTTGGCATGGCTTGGGCTGCCCTCAAACCCTGGCTGTGCCTGTCTCAAGCCTCAACTCTTAGCACTGTCTCCACTCACCTCTCACCCTTCTACTTGAGCATCAGTCATTAACACTCAGTGGGCCATGCTCTGGGGCTTTGGGGCTGTTCGTTCACTCTGGATTTCTCTGGTCACGTTATTAACCAGGCAAGTAGCAATGCTGTTATCTGTACTGACCATTAGATTGCTGAATGTTTTAGTTTTTTATATGGTTTCTTTTGTCCTTCAAATATACACTATTTGAGAAGGCAGTGGCACCCCACTCCAGTACTCTTGCCGGGAAAATCCCATGGATGGAGGAGCCTGGTAGGCTGCAGTCCATGGGGTCACTGAGGGTTAGACACGACTGAGCGACTTCACTTTCACTTTGCACTTTAATGCATTGGAGAAGGAAATGGCAACCCACTCCAGTGTTCTTGCCTGGAGAATCCCAGGGATGGGGGAGCCTGGTGGGCTGCTGTCTATGGGGTCACACAGAGTCGGACACGACTGAAGCGACTTAGCAGCAGTAGCATCAAACACTGTCCCAAAGTCTCTTGATATAATTATTTTCTCTATGTGGTTATGCCACCAACTTGATAATCAGACTGATTTTTGTTTTAAAATTTAAGAATTGCCTTGTAAAATTTAATTTTGTCTTTTTAACTATGAAAACCATGTACATGGTTCCAAAATCAGAACTGTGTAATAGGGGACATTCACTGAAGTTTTTATTTCCTGCCTGACCCTTCTTTTCTTTTTCTCTTAAGTCTTGCTGCCAGAGTTTTTGGGGTTCTGTCAATCTGATAGGTAAGAAATAATATTTCAGTGTACTTTTAATTTGTTTTCTCCTTTTATGAGTTCAGAATATCCGCCCAATGTCTGTGGTATAAGTTACAAAGGTATTTTTTCCGGTTTGTCACGTGCCTGACTTTTACATATGTTGTGTTATTGCTGTGAAGTTTTACATCTTTATATAGTGCTAATTATCAGCCCTACAGCGTATTACTTTAGATTTTGAGTCAGAGTTAGGAAGTTTGCACCAGTCTCAATTTATGAGGAATTCATTAATGTTTTCTTCTAGAAGAATATATGGTTTCACCTTTTTTAAAAAAAATCTAAGAGTCTGATCCATTTGGAATTTATCTTGGCATTTGGTTTGAGGAAGGATCGAGTCCTATATTCTTTCCAGTGGCCAGCCATTTATTGTAACACTACTTATTAAAGGCTCTTATCCTTTCTTCACTGGTTTGAGATGCTGTCTTTAGCAGATACTACTAAACTCTTATGTGCGTTTGGGTTTCCTACCGGATTTCCAGTTTTGTTCCATTGGTTTGATTGTCAATTAATACGCCATTACAAAACTATCTCAATTTTAGTGGCTTGTAATTTGTTTTGCTATCTGGAGGGATTAGTTTTTCCTTGTCAGAGTTTTCCTGGCTGTTTTGCTTGTTTATTCTGCCATATGAGCTTCATAATAAGTTTGTCTAATTTCCAGATGAAACACTCGGTGGTATTTTTATTGAGATTATGTTTTAATTTATAAAGTAGCTTAGGGAGTACTGCCATCTTTATGAGGTTGAAATTTTCTATCCAAGGATCATGGTCCATATTTCTATTTCCTCAAGACTAATTTTGTGATTTTTCAAGAGTATTTTATGTTTTTGCTTATATAAATTTTGTTTGCTTCTTGCTCAGTTTATTATACTTTTCATTCTTTAAAAAAAAAAATTCATTTTAGAATCCCTCCAGAACTTCTCAGAGAAGTTGTATACACCCACATACTCAAAAAATTTTGCATATCATTTCTGATGGTTCATAGATACCCTCCTCCAAAAGCCCATCTGATTATATTGTCCCCTCAGAATCCCTCCTCTTCTCTCTCTTTCCCATTCTCAGTACTTAGCTCTGTGTCCTACATACTGTAGGCAGTCAGTGCATGTTTGTTGAATGGAATGAATAAAGCAGTAAGGGGAAAGGAAAGAGAATAAAAGAGTGGGAAGGAAGCCTGTAAGACCTACTCTAGGGAGGTTTTCCTTCTACAGATGCTAGATGTCCCTAACATTCAAAAAACAAAGATCATGGCATCCCCTCCCATCTCTTCATGGCAAACAGATGAGAAAATAATGGATACAGTGACAGACTTTGTTTTCTTGGGCTCCAAAATCACTGCAGGTGGTGACTGCAGCCATGAAATTAAAAGGTGCTTGCTCCTTGGAAGAAAAGCTATGACCATCCTAGACAGCATATTAAAAAGCAGAGACATAACTGCCGACAAAGGTCCGCCTAGTCAAAGCTATGGTTTTTCCACTAGTCATGTATGGATGTGAGAATTGGACCATAAAGAAGGCTGAGTGCCAAAGAATTGATGCTTTTGAACTTGTGGTGTTGGAGAAGACTCTTGAGAGTCCCTTGGACTGCAAGGAGATCCAACCAGTCTATCCTAAAGGAAATCAACCCTGAATATTCATTGGAAGGACTGATGCTGAATCTGAAGCTTCAGTATTTTGGCCACCTGATGCGAAGAACTGACTCATTAGAAAAGACTCTGATGCTAGGAAAGATAGAAGGCAGGAGGAGAAGGGGACGACAGAAGATGAGATGGCTGGATGGCATCACTGACTCAATGGACATGAGTCTGAGTAAATTCCGGGAGTTGGTGATGGACAGGGAGGCCTGGCGTGCTGCAGTCCATAGGGTCGCTGTGAGTTGGACATGACTGAGCAACTGAACTGAAGTCCAGTCTTAATTCACTGGTTCTCATTTTGTTCTCCTCTAATCCCCATCCCAGAACTTAAAAAGTACAACAGAATACCATGTTGGTGACGAGAGCTTCCGCTCACTGAACAGCTAGAAAGCGCCAGGCACCGCGCGAGGTGCTTCACCCAATCACTTCCTGTGATCCTCGCAGGGACTGAGCAATAGATGCCGCTATCCCAATTTAAAAATTATGATGGAACTTTCAACCGTAAAAGTCAGCTCCCATATACATGTTCACTCATTTTGCACTTGAGAAAACAGATTGTGAACGGTTAAGTAACTCATGGTTTCAGAGCTAAGGTCAGGCTTAGAACCTAAACTGCAACCAGCCAGGGAAAAGCAGAAGCGAGGGAGACGGTCAAGAGCCACGCTTCTAAACGCCTGCTGGTTGTCGTCTGGTCCCTAAATCATGTCCGACTCTTAATACCTGAGGGACTGTACCCCACCAGGCTCCTCTGTTTATGGGATTTCCCAGGCAAGAGGTTGGAGTGGGTTGCCATCTTCTTCTCCAGGGGATCTTCCCAACCCACAGATTGAAGCCCTGTCTCCTGCACTGGCAGGTAGATTCTTTCCCACTGAGAGCTGATACTGAGGTGGGTTCTGTACCACTTTACATTCTAATTCACATCACAATATTTCACTCAATCCACTGTTTGCCAACGGTAAGCCCCCCTCTCTCTCCCTCTTTACCGCTTCTCTTATGTTCTCTGCTTTTGCCCTGCCTTCTCTTTATCTGGTCTTATTAGTGCAGTCGATACGAGTTGATTTTTAAAGACCTGTCACTGTTTCGAGTACCTAGCTGCTAGCATGATGTTGGGAACATAGTAAAAACTTATAAATTTAAATAACAGTGAAACTTGCTGTTCTTACTCATTTAGCCCATACCCATAAGTTTGGTGCGGTGCTATAACTTTTGAGTGATGCTCCGAAGCCCCGGTAGTCATTAAATCTGACCACCTAGACTCAAGTTGCTCTTCTAGCTGGTACTTATAGCTGCTGTCAGCTGCCCTCAGTTCCAGTCAGATTTAAACCAGAGGGAGATTTTCTAAGGTCAGAGTCCAAGACAGCAGAATAATTGGCCCCTAGAGTTCTGGGTTTTGTTTTTTTTATCCTGGGCAGCAAAATGTTGAGGATGAAATTTTCCATGTATTTCTTTGAACATTTTTGAGAAAATATTATGGAATCCCATAGGCTCTTTACAAAAGTTAAAGGCAAGAGAGAAGTTACCCTTTTTTTTTTTTTTGAGTTAGCTCCTTAAGTTAACCCTCTTCTCATAATCCTTGGTGATGAGTGAGAGAAAGACTGAGACGAAAATAATCGCCACTTCTTAAAAGACAAGAGAAAAGGCTTACAGCACTGAGAGGAGAGGCAAATGGAGTTCATCTATGAAATAGACACAGAGGCGTCAGGTCACAGGGTGGCCTGAGTAGCGGAATAGGACAGTCTTGCAGGAAGTTAGGGCTCCACAGTCTGCTGGGGTCCAGCCTCAGCAGAGTCCAGGGATACCCTCAGGATGAACGGTGTTGGCGAAAGATGACATGGGGAGACCAAGCTTAGGTGAAGCGGTGTCTGCAGCTTTATTTTCAAAAGGAGCTTTTATACCCTGAGTTACACATTTCCAGAAGTGAAAGATGCAGAGTCAGCTCAACATTCCATCAGTTTTGACCTTTATCGAAACCAGGATGTTTTCTGCATACCTTTCCATTTACAAGGGTCTTATGTTATGTACATTATCTTCTGACCTGGAGGCCTATTGACATTTTATGACCCTTTTCTGATAAAGGTTGGTCAACCAGAAAACTTGTTTTCCCTTAAAGTGTTTTTTCTTTATTTTTCCAATCTGTGTCACCCTCAGAAAGTACTAAAGTTACATTCTTATGGAGCAAAGGTGCAGTGGGTTACAACAAAGAAAGAACTTATTAAGGCAAAGGTTCAGTGTTGCTAATGCCAAGGCTACTACTTGTTTTTCCTACATTCCAACTATATTAACTAATGCACTCCCATGCACACAATGGATAAGGGATATGGAGACTTGGCAGCAAGCATTGGCTCAACAATGAAACCCTTCACCAGTACTATTCTAATAATTTTTCACCCCTCGAAGGGCTCTATGCCCGTTAGGACTTTTAGAATGCTTAGGCTTCCTGTGCCTTTCATGGTTGGGAAGTTGTGAACAATCATGTGGGTTAGTTGCAAGAGTATGAATAAACCTGCCAAGCAAGCTAGAATGCCAACAGAGGGGTTAGAATTGAAATACTCCTTTCATGCCCAGGAGACTTATTCACTAGAGCCCTAAGTTGATTTTCTTCAGAGAAAGGTGGTCAGGGATAGCCCCCTGTTAATGTCAGAAGAGTTGGTGAAAGGCATAATATAGTAAACAGTAGACAGACTGACTGGTTTCAGGGTCGATGCTGAGCAGATCCAGGGAGCCCCTCGAGTCCTGATCCGCCTTGCCTGTCAGGTCTCCTCCTCATGACCTTGTCATGGGTGGGATCTCCTGTGCTGGCTCCCAGCACATAGTCTCTTCAGTGTTTCTGCTGCTTAACTACAAAGTAGAAGAAAAGAAGGATCTTAAGCAGAAAGTGGTCTCTCCTTCCCAGCTTTGCCATAAACTCCTTGAGAGCAGGGAGTGTGCTGAACTTCTTACTGTGTAGTTCCAAGCCAGTTAAGGGCCTTTGGCTGAGCTCAGTAAAGATCTACTGGCCAGACAAGCACACACTGTCCACTGACGAGTCCAGGAAATGGGTCTTGGAGCTTCGCTGGGGTGGCATGGGGTTCTCATCCCCCAGTGGCACTTTTACCAGCTATGTGGCCTTGAACAAGTCAGGGGACTAGAGTGATGTGTGTATGGCACTTCTTCAAATAACAGGGAATAAGGGCTTCCCTCATGGCTCAGCTGGTAAAGAATCTGCCTGCAATGCAGGAGACCTGGGTTCAATCCCTGGGTTTGGAAGATCCCCTGGAGAAGGGAACAGCTACCCATTCCAGTATTATGGCCTGGAGAATACCATGGACGCTATAGACCATGGGATCACAAAGAGTTGGACACGACTGAGCGACTTTTACTTCACATAGGCTCTAAATCAAGGTCATCTGTTCTTCCTTAAAAAACCCACTTCATTTGCTGTCTGTCTCTGCACTGCCTCTGAACAGAGAAGTTACTAAAAAAAAGTAGGAGAAGGACTCAAGGATCAAGAGCTTCCATGCTTTTTAAATTCTCAAGCTTGGGCAATATCCAGTGGAAAAGGTTCTGGCTCCAGAGTCAGACAGCATGGGTTCATTTACTGACTCTCCCTCTCACTGGCTTTGTGATTTGGGGCCAGTCATTTTATCTCTCTAGGCCTCCACTTTCTCAGTTAAAAGGGGAGTTAATAATAGTAACTACCTCGCAGGTTTTGCAAAAATTATATAAGGCCACCCATGCAAAATGCTTGTCACAGTGCCTGGGCTATAATCTTCATAAAACGTTAGCTCCCATTGTTAGGTTGCTGCCTTAACCCTTCCAAACTACATCAGTCTTTTCCCTTTTCCATCATGTCTTCCTTGTTGCTTTCCACTTAAAAAATACATATCTGAGTCAGAGGAAACACAAGTGTCTGATTTCTAACATTAGTGAACTGGAAGATCTTGAAACACTTCTCAGGGCCTCAGTTTCTTCATCTACAGATGAGAGAATTGGAGCAGGTGGTTTCAGTTCTTTGTATCTGCTATTAATTTTCAGTGAATTAAGGGCTTTCTGTGAAATCTCTAGGATTACAGTCCAGCATGCTGTTATGAGAGGCCCAACTCTCTCCCTTTCTTAGCTGATTCAGCTGTGAAACTAGCAATGTGATTGTCTAGAAATTCTTTTTTAGAAATTATGTAATATTTGACATATAGCATATAGAAGATACTGATAACATGTGATTTATGTAAGTGATGAGGCAAAGTGATTAAAAACAAGTAAATCTGTGAACTGACCACACAACCAAAAACTGTAAAAAGAATATTTGGCAGGTATATTTTTATGCTTCCTTTTAACATTTACTAAATGTTTACAATGTTACGGGAAAGGCTTTCATGTCTGTTGACTCATTAACAGTGACTTATTAATGCTTGGGCTTCCCTGGTGGCTCAGATGGTAAAGAATCTGCCTGTAGTCAAGGAGACCTGGGTTCTGTTCCTGGGTTGGGAAGATCCCCTGGAGAAGGGCATAGCTACCCACTCCAGTATTCTTGCCTGGAGGATTCCATGAAATGAGGAGCCTGGCAGTGTATAGTCCATGCTTACAGCTACCCCATGAGATATGACTAATATTATCCCCATTTTACATATGAGGAAACTGAGGCCCAGAGGGTTAGGCAACTGGCCTAAATTTGTATAGCTGGTAAGAGAGACTGGGCTGTGATGAATGCCCTGGGCAAGCTGTCTGTCTGTACAGCCTGTGCGCCAAACCTTTGCTGGTAAACACACAGCCTCTGGAGTCACACGGCCTGTTTTGGTGTTCTTTAGCTGCCTGAGCTCTCTTACATTAGATGGGTATCTTTGAATTTGAAATTTGTTCCTGAGTGGTCCGGACTTACTCCCTACTGCAGAAAAGTGTATTCTCATAATCAGATTGACAAAAAACTCAGAACTCATCCACATTTTCAGATCAAGGTAGAAGCACAGTGACAAAGCCGAGGGTCCTCTGTAACACCTAAGAGGTTGGCTGTGAAAGCGCTGAAGTGGTGATTGCTTGTTGAGACTCTGCAGGCTGGGAGGGTCGGCATTAGATGTAATGCAGTCACAATCCCCAGTCACTCATTCGATGGCCATGTTGCTCGGGAGATTTTGCAGTTGGGCCTGTGAAGAGTCATCTTGGGTGAACTACTGGATCAGAGCAGCATGGCCCAGAAAGGCAGGGGAAAGGCAGATAAGCCTCTCAAAGCTGCCTTCCATTACAATAGCCTTGGAAAAAATCACTTGTTTCTATGAATTAGACAAAAGATAAGAGGACACAAGCAGTTTGTTATGCCGAACAGTTGGATGTTGTATTTTACAGAACATCTCAAAAATAGAGTTTCATTAGAGATTGAGAGAATCTGGAAAAAGAAATTAGTTGAATGTAATAGTTACTATAGGCTTTAAGAAGCAGATGCTAGCCGCCAGTTTGAGATGTAGAAAACAGCCTTTCCAGTGGTCCTTAGTCTTCTGTGTCTCTGCCTCCTTGAGAGTATGCTGGTGAGGTGGTGGTAGTGATGCTGACAGGGAGGCTGATGCTGGCAGCTAATTTATTGAGCACCTACTATGTCCCGAGCGTATAATGCTGGTGCTTTAGCTGTGTTAATTCTTTTGATCTTCCAACAGCCCAGTGAGAGAGGTACTGTTATCACCGCTATTTTGTGGATGAGGAAACTATGCTGCATGGAGTTTAGGTGATTTTCCCAAGATCACACAGCTTGTAACTGGGTGTTCAGGCTTCACACCTAGGTAGTCTGGCTCTGCTTCCAGCCTGTAAGCAGTGAGCTACGCTGCTGCTCGTGACTGTCTCCCAGAAAGTGTGCAGCTGAGCGGTGTCGTGTGTCAGGTGATGTAAAGACCCTATGGATGCCTCTTCGCCTTCCTTGTCCCTGGACTTGGGCTCAAACCCCACACTAGACATATGTCCCTTCCTGTGGGCCCTGACGTCATTTCATTTAACTTGCCTGGTACACGGTGGTGGTGGTTGCAGTTGTTTAGTCACTCAGTCATGTCTGACTCTTGGCAGCCCCATAGACTATAGCCTGCCGGGCTCCTCTGTCCATGGGATTTCCCAGGCAAGAATACTGGCATGGGTTGCCATTTCCTTCTTCAGGGGGATCTTCCCAACCCAGGGATTGAACCCATGTCTCCTGCATTGACATGGGAACTCTTTACCACTGAGCCACCAGGAAAGTCCTGGTGCTTGGTAGGAGATAAATAAATATCTAATGAGTGTATAGTGTGTCAGAAGTGACACTAGCTTTGAAGCCAGGCAAATATACCTGGGTTTTTTTATTTGCAGATTATAAAAATAATTCATGTTTTCTGTAGAAAAATTTGAACTATGTGAAGAAGAAAATAAGTCCCCCATAGTGACACTACCTAGGGACAACCACTGTTAGCATTTTAATGTATTTTCTGTCTTTTTTAATGCATATGTATATATGCATTTACATATATTTTAAAACCACATTGCAATTATATATACAGTTGCATGCTGCTTTTTTTCCTTTTAGTATGTTGAAAGCATTTCACCATGTTATTAAAAATCTTCAAGAGCCTAATTTAAAAAATTTATTTAGATATAATTCACATACCATACAATTTACTGTTTTAAAGTATACAATTCAAAGCCTGTGTAAGTATCACCACTTTCTAATTCTAGATCATTTTCATCACTCCAAAAGAACCCCCACACCCATTAGCATTCCCTTCCCAATCCTTCCTCCTCCCAACCTCCAGCAATCTCTAATCTACTTTCTGTCTCTGTGGATTTGCCTATTCTAGACATTATATAGAAAAGGGATCATGCTCTGGCCTCTTGTGTCTGGCTTCTTCAACTTAGCATAATGTTTTCAAGGTTTTCCCCTGTTTGTAGCACTATGAGTATTCCATTCCTTTTAATGACTGAATAATATTCCACTGTATAACTATACACCATTTTATTTGGTTATCAGTTGGTGGACGTTTGAGTTGTCTCCACTTTTTGGCTGTTTTACATTCTGCTACAGTGAAAATTAGTGTGCGAGTTTTTGTATAGACATATCTTTTCGTTTCTCTTGGGTATATACCTAGGAGTGGGATTGCTAGGTCATTTGGGAACTCTGTCTTTAACTTTTTGAGGAGCTGTCAAACTATCCTTCACAGTGGCAGCACCGCCGGACGTTCCTGCCAGCAGCGTGCAAGGTCTGCAGTTGCTTCACGTCCCCGGCGATGCTCAGCTTTTCTGTCTGCTTTATCACAGCATCCCAGCGGGTGTGCAGTGACGTCTCGTTGTGGTTTGATTGGCATTTCCTCTGTGACTACTGATGTGGGGCATCTTGTCATGTGCTTCTTTGCCATTTTGTATGTCTTCTTTGGAGAGATATCTATGCAAATCCTTTGCCCATTTAAAAATTGGCTTATTTGTCCTCTTATTGTTGAGTTGTTATGACTTCTGGATACTTTGTTCTGATATGCTATGTTTATATATTCTGGGTACCAGACCCTTATCAGATATATGATTTGAGAATATTTGTGCCTATTTTGTGGGTTGTCTTTTTACTTTCATGATCATGCCCTTTGATCCACAGAAGTTTTTAAATTTGATGAAGTCCAATTTACTTTTCCTTTGATTACTTATGCTATCTATAGGTATCATATACTGAGCCTGATTTTTAATGGCTGCATACTATTCCATAGTATGCCTGTATACCATATTTACTTTAAAAATCTCATACATCTAAGTTTCTAGTTTCTTTACCATTAAATCTATTGCTCTGCATAAATATTTTATTATATCTCCAATTGTTAAGTATGTCGTTATAGATAGATTCCTAGAAGTAGGTCTAAAGGAATAAACATTTAAAAAAAAAAACCTTTTTTCTTCTAATATCATGGGACTCATTCTTTTTTTTAATCTGTAATTATATAGCTGATTTATATTACAGATATATTCTGTAATATATCCTGGTAAAACATTCCCAGTAAAACATTCAAACAATGCATGTAAAGTATATTCTCCCCAGTCTACCCAGATTCTCATGGCTCTCTCCAAGGACATTTTTTATAGCTTTAGATGAGCAGATTACTTACTAGATTACATCCCTAAAAGATTTTTACCAGTTTAAACTTCCATCAGCACTGTATGGGTACCTGCCTCATTGCTCCTTCCCTCTGTTACACGTGCAAATATTATTTTTATCATAATAGGTAACACATATTGAGCGTTTACTGTTGACAGGCACTTTGTTAAAACATTTCAGATGCATTGTCTCATTTCGTCTTCACACCAAAACTGTAGGGATGTTGAGGCTCACAGTGATTGAAGTGAGTTGCCCAGGATCACTGATTGAGTGTCCAAGTTAGGCTTCAAACTGAAGTCTAAATCAGAGTCCATGGTCTAAAACCACTGCTTCACACTGAAATACTATCATCGCAAAACTTTTCCAAATTGATTGCCCCTAAATAGTATTAATGTTTTAATTTGCATTTCTTTGTTCATCAGGGTGAACTTTTCTGTTGGGTTGTTAACTGTTTATTTCTTTAGTGAATTATCTGTTTTTCTTTGTCCATTAAGAAATATAAATGTTGAGATTTTTCTTATTTTTGTATCATCTTTCTATTCTAATATTAACTGCTTAGTTTTCACTTCATGTGATATGAAGTGTTTATTTATGTTTTAATTTTGCTAGTGCTGATTTTCTTGGAAGTTTTCATTTATATGTAGTCAAACCTATTGATCATTTTTTATTGTTTCTTGTATGCATAGAAAGGCCTTCTCCACCCTGACCTTAGTTAAGTATTCATTAATATATCTTTAAAATATCTTAGTCACTTAAAATTTTTTTGTTTTTTGTTTTTTCTTGTTTTTGTTAAGTCACAAATCCACCCTACTACAGCTCTCCCTTGGGCAGTAGATTGGGAAATTTGCAGTTATGTATCCCCTGAGATACTTTTGGGCAGTTCTGTGGCTTGAGAATAATTATTTTCTCATTGTTAGAGCTGTCAATGATTGATATTTAAATCAACATTCGAAGAAAAAAAACAGTAAACCAAATAACGTACCTACTACTAGCAGCTGCCAGTCTGTCAGATACACAGAAAGCCCCCCCGCCACCCCGCCCAATGAGGGCCTGTCTGTATACACTTAGGAGTCTGGTACTTGGTTCACGTGCTAGCTTGAAAACCTAGAAACCTAGATCCTGGCTCTAACCCTACCATTGCCTGGATAACATGACTTGGCAGGTCACTGAATTTCTATCCATTTCTTCACCTGGAACATGAGACGGCTGAATTACATAGTCTCTACAGATAATTCTCATTGTAAAATTCTCTGATTTTTTATTATCCTTCTGATCAGGAATCATTCGTGTTTGTTATATATATATATATATATATATATATATATTTTTTTTTTTTTTTAAGTTTTAGTGGTTTGTGGCAGAGTGGTCTGAAAGAATGCAGAATAATAGGTGAACGAAGTGCATGGGAGGAAGGAGGAGGTGAGTGGACCAAGGGAAAGGGAGTAAGGACTGAATCTGGTTCAGCGGTGTAAGGCAGATGACCCAGATAGAAGTTAGAAGGTGGGTGAGTTCGAAGTTGAGCACTTCCTTGGGAATAGCCTCCTTGAAGGAGGAGTAGTTCTGATCTGCTACGGATAGAGGTTTGGAGCATCAGAAGAGAAGCCTGTGGGTGGGAGCAACCAGAGGGCACTCCCTATGTTCTACAAGACTGAAAAATTAGCCCATGGTCAGTGCTATTAGATACCTGCACAGGGTCACCTCAAAGGCAAAGCTGAGCTCAACTGTATCGGAACAGAGGCTAGAGCCACAGTAGAAACCAGGAACTTGATAGTGGAAGGGACAAGCCAGAATGTCAGTGGCCATGCAGTGGACTCTGACCCCCAGACTCTACCTGCCTGGTCTGGGGGCCACACATTTACTTCATCGCAAAGACAGATAGGCCAGGCCACCACTGGATGTTGAGAGATACAGTGTCTTCTGGGATTTCTCATTGTACTTGACCTTACTGCTGTAATTCTTTCACAGATGACTGCAAAGAGTAGGCATATTTCACTAATAAGTGAACTAATAAATTGACTTTCTGATTTATATTTCTTCTCTTGTAAGTTTAGACAGTGCTATCCAAATTCTCAGATGCCTTTGAACTGTGGTATTGGAGAAGACTCTTGAGAGTTCCTTGGACTGCAAGGAGATCCAACCAGTCCATCCTAAAGGAAATCAGTCCTGAATATTCATTGGAAGGACTGATGCTGAAGCTGAAACTCCATTACTTTGGCCACCTGATGCGAAGAACTGACTCATTGGAAAAGACCCTGATGCTGGGAAGGACTGAAGGCAGGAGGAGAAGGGGACGATAGAGGATGAGAAGGCAGGAGGAGAAGGGGACGATAGAGGATGAGAGTAAACTCTCAGAGTTTACTCAAACTCACGTCCACTGAGTTGGTGATGGACAGGGAAGCCTGGCGTGCTGCAGTCCATGGGGTTGCAAAGAGTCAGACATGACAGAGCGATTGAACTGAACTAAACTGAACTGATCCAAACTCCCCAAGTCTGATTAACTTTGAGACCTAGGGTGTTTGTATCTGTGCGGTTGATAATCAGACTAGACCTTTGGTAAATGAAATTCAAACCATCGAGGGGAAGTCCCTTGTCAGTCTCTTCCTGGCAAGCCAGCTGGTCTGTTCCAACCTCACTTTTTCCCAGATACGAATTTCCATCCATCTTTTAGCAGAGATCACCAAAAGACAAGACGTCTCAAATTCAGGTGATCCTGTTGGACCTTCCAGCCTGTGGGAGGGGTTGAGGAACAGTGTCATTGAGCCCAGAAATCCTCTCAAGACTAAGGTAGTAATTAAGAACAGGTGGGTCTGCGTTTGAGCTCTGCTCGGACCTGTATGGTCTTGGACAAGGTCTTGCATAACCTTGTTGGGTAGTTTAGTTTCCTCTGTGTGTTAGGAATAATAATGAGATCTACCTCATCGGGATGTTAGGGGGATTAAGTGGGAAAGCCTGTGGACAGAGCTTAGAACAAATGCTGGGTGTCCTTATCGTCATAGAGCAGTTGATGACCTTGCCAATTAAGAGGTTCAGGGGTAGAGAAAATGGCAAAGACCAGTGGATTGGGTAAAAAATAAATAAATACATAAAATGGTTTAATCACTTCCTCTTCACCCTGTTGAGGAGGGAGGGATTCCTACCCTAGGGTTGTGTGGATGGCTGAGCACACAGCAGTGGACACTGGCAGATGAGACTGACGGCATGTAGAAGTCACTTATACTAACAGCCCAGGGAGGACACAGTGGGTATACTCAGGAGCAGAGTGAGCAACCAAGGCTGTGGGAGGCAGGCTTGTAAGTATCAAAAAAAAAAAAAAAAAAAAAATTGATTGCTTTTCGGTTATGCCAGAGGATGTGATTGGCTTGTTTGAGTAATTTTGGGGGCTGGCAGGGAACTGAAACCCACTGCCCAGGAATAAACAGAAACAGTACCTGCCCTCTTTGATAAGGAAGATTGTTTGGCTAGGGGACTGTGTCCACGGGAGCAAAGTGGGTATTGGAATTTATGGTTAGGACATTTGAGGCCCTCCTGATTTTACCAGATGTCAAGGCAGCACAGATTTTTAAGCCTTGATCTTTAGACTTGATACCATAAAAGAGAATATAGGCCTTGAAATGTTGTTTGATACAGCTTTCAGGGGATTTGAGTAGAAGGCTGTGGAAGACAAGCACAGTTGTCTGGTTCAGTGGGGAAGACAGATGGGCAAAGTAGTCAGAATGGAAATGTCACAGTAGGTCACACATGGTGTCATGAGCCCAGAACTGTTCACTCTGTCCCGTTCAGCCTGCATTTATGGATTGGCTGTACCATCCCAGGACATGACAAGGCTTAGCCAGGTTCAGTTAATCACTTCACTCTAGATCAGGAGCAATTTGACTTCCATTTACTTTGGCAGCAGCCAAGGAAGCTTGTCTATCCCTGAAAGTCCAGGTCACTAGAATGCATTCTAAAGGAGTTTGGGTTGGTTCCAGGCCACAGAGCTGTTCTCCTAAGGTTATTAGAATCCTCCATGTTTTGCAGGTTTTATTCTTAGAGCTGTCCTGACTGGAGAAAAGGGCAGGTGCAGAAGGGAAGGTTTTGAGGATGACTTAGAACTCTTTAAGGATGAAGGGTTGCATTAACATATTTGATAATTAGATGTGAAAAAATGTGATGTGAGAAAAATGTAGTATAGTGTTTTGCTAGTCAGAGAAGATTCCTTGGGCAAACAACATCTGAATCAATTCAGAGCTTATGAGAAATTCAGAATTCAGATCCCATCCTAGGCCTTCTGGATCAGAATCTTTTTTTTTCTTTGCAAGATCCCAGCTGATTCTTACGTACATTGAAGTTTGAGAGACTGTTCTAATGGGTAGAAGGGCACGAGCTTTAAAAGGCTCAGGCAGACTGGATTAAAATGTCAGTTCTTCCACTGACTTGGCCCTGTTGCTTGACCTCTCAGCTCTTGCAACTGAATTGTAAATTGGCTTTAGCTATCTTGCTGGGTTATTAGTTATTAAAGAGGGTAACATGTAAAACATGCTTAGAAGCATAGTAAGGTACTTTATTAGCAGCTCTTATTTGTGGTTATTTGATAAATAATATCCTTGTGAAATTTGGTAAAATATGAAAAGAGAGAGCAGGTACCATCAGAGCTAACTCTGTTCATGAGACATGCATTGGCAGTTTAGAGAACACGGTCTCCTGAGCTGACAGGCCAGTGGCTGTGGTGGGCTCACTAACCAGTTCCCCTCAGGGCGCTGCAAGTGTCCTTGTTAAGTAACCAAGAGTTGATAGCTATACTTCTTAATGGCCACTGAGCTCTTAGAAGGGAGAATAATCTGCAGAAGTGGTAGCTAAGTCTTGGCCTCCAGAGAGGCCTTCACATTATAGAGAAAAGAGCTATGTCTTGAGAATAGTTTTTCTGAAGAGACCTGGGCTCATTTATGCCCCTTGTTAGCTGTGTGGCCTTCAACAAGCCATTTGACACCCCTGAGCCTTAGTCTGCATCTGTAAAACAAAGATAAATGGAGTGTCGAGGTTCCCAGTAGACAGCAAGATCCTATCCCTGCTTGGTATGTACCATAGAGCTCACTCGACAGCCTCCCAAATCCCCGAAGGTGAATCTTAGGCCTGATTCAGCTGCTTTAGAATCTTCCATACAGTAAATCCCCTACACGCAAACCTTCAAGGTGCAAACTTTCAAAGATGCAAACGTATGCCCCTGTATGCCAGCTGTTGTACAGTACTACTGCACTTTTCAAGATACTGTACTGTGTGATTAAAATGTTTTATTTTTTGTGTTTGTTGTGTATTATTTGTATGAGAAGTATTATAAACCTGTTAGAGTACAGTTCTATTATAGCCAATTGTGTTAGTTGGGTACCTGGGCTAACTTTGTTGGACTTACAAATTGGACTTGTGAACATGCTCTTGGAATGGAACTCATTCAACTGTAGGGGACTTGCTGTACTGCAGTTCTTCAGAGCTGTTCCACATCCACACCCGGATCTCCCAGTAACCAGATTGTGCCTTAGGAAAGCACACAGGCCATTCAGGCATTGCCACAAAGCTGAAAGGTTGGAATAGTAGTAGACTAGCATTTGGGATGGATTGATGATGGTAGTGATGATAATATTAGAAACAGCAATGACAATATGTATAAAAAGATACTGTCATGAACCCAGGAGTGTCAAATATAAAATCTCCATCCTTTACACTATATATTGCTGCCTTTCAGGCCCTCAGTGTAAGAAGAGACCAAATGACAGCTGCTTTTGAACTCGAGAAATGTGGGCCTGCTAAAAGCTACAGTCACCCTTCTGTAACCTCACCAATCCTACTTGCGTTCTCAGAAATAATTGCTAGTGGTTTTCTTTTAACTTAGCTGATTCCTTAGATACCTTACATTTTAAATCGTCTTTTTGTGTGTAGCAAATGCCCCATTTCTTGTCTCTGAATGTGTGATCTTTGCTCTAATTATGTTGAGAGTGCCTGTTATTTCACCTGACTCTGGTTGTTTGTGAGATACTAAATAGCCATGGGGTTCAAGCTGACTTGGATCAAAGAGCAGCTCAGCCTCCCAGGACCTCAGTTTCCTCCATTAGAAAGGGGAGGGATTGAACTAAGGTCATTTGGGCGTGCAACAAGAGTACGTGAAAGATAAAGTAATGAACTTGTGTTTGCTGAAAGCAATAAATAGGGCTCTCCAAGGTCCCTTTCCAGCTCTCTGGTTCCAGCAGAGCCCAGAAATTGAGACAGAAATAAAGATTTTATTCTGGAGATGGGATTATCAATAGCAACAGTAAAAGCAGAACTTTAGGCAGATAAGGTTGCTTTGAGCCAGACCAGAGAGAGAGATCTCAGACCGTGAGAAAGGTGTTCCCCAAAGAGAGTGCAGAATGGTTAGGAGAACCAGAATATAGGACCTTGACCAAGTCTTAGAATGGCTTTTCTTTCTTGGGTATTGGGGATACAGAAATCCAGGCAGAGATGGGTCCAACTTGTGTTCCATGGAACTTTCTTTACTGTTAGACAATATATATAGCATCCGTGTTCTTCCTTCCCGTTGCTAGTCACTTTTCCCTCTTAGACCGTGCCGTCTGTCGCTGGAAAAGCTCTGCTTTAGTTGTGCTGTTTCTCTTTCAGAAGCTTCTCCCTCAGTGCAGGTTAAGTTCGCCTGCTCCTTTTCTGGCCTCCCTAGCCTAGGCAGTCTGGTGCTCCACATTTCCTCTTACATATGGAGACCCACCGCAGCTCGTGTCCTAATGACGACGAGTCCCTGGAGGCCTTTCCTGGGGGTGCAGTACCAGTTGCCTGTACGCACACATGATCCCAGAATATTCTCCGTCCCTTCTCACCCTTGCCTGGTGAAATTGTACTTAACTTGCATTTACCAACTCCAGGCCTTCCCTTTTCCTTTTCATTCACTGAGATCAATCTGTTTTTTTCCCCCTCTTCTCTCTTTCCCTCTTCTGTGTCTGGTGGATTGAGTCTTTTTAAGGTTTCCGTTTTCAGTCATTCCAGTTGAAATAAGCTGTCAACTTTATTATAAACTCCCTGTGGACAAGGACCTTGTTTTATATTTCACTTGGCTTCCACATGGCACCTAACAGTGGCCTGAGTAAATGGTAGGCAGTTGACCCATAAATAGTTGTTGGTTGACACGTGTATTGCTGGCTGAAGACCTACTGAGAAATAAGTGCAGTGAATTGGGGAATGGCATGTCCGGTTCCTGAGGCCACAGAAGAGTCTTCCCCTCCAGCAGTGGCAGCGGAGGCCTTGGTTTGAGCCTCACGAAGGACGTTGCCATCAGTTGTGGATTTCAGAACATCTACTTTAATTAAATGATGTGTATCGAGACTATAAGTCTTTAGTGTTATATTCTTTTTTTTTTTTTTTTTAGTGTTTGTTTAGTTGGCTGCACTGGGTCTTAGTTGCGGCATATGGGCTCTAATTTCCTGACCAGGGATTGAACCCATGGGCCCCTGCACTGAGAGACTGGCGTCTTAGCCGTGGGACCACCAGGGAACTCCCTTTAGTGTTGTATTCCTTCTTGTTCACTGAAGGGGTTCCATGTTTCTTACCAGCTCTAACTTGGCTCTCACTTGTGTTTTTTCAGTTGTCATTTTTTTTTTTTTTCCCTGTGTGTGTGACTGTTGTTTCTTTGTAACTTGAAGAATTCTCAAACTTTGAAATCCTTTTTTTGGAAGTAGACAGAATAAAAATTGAAATAAATAAATAAATATTCTTTGTGCTTCTTTTAGAAAGCTGGCCTAGTTTCTACTTTGTGTTGAATTCCCATTTGTGTTTTGGGTCATTATGCAGCACTTGGTTCAGTCAATTAAGTGTTTTCTTTCCAAGTATCTTCTATATCAGGAGTCTTTTCTTGAGGCTTTAGTATTGTTCCTTTGAGTAACATCCATCTCTCTGGTGCTTTTTTGTTGCTTAAGTGTTCTTCCCTTGGGACCTCTGACAATTTTCCAAAGCCCAGCAATTTCAGTAAGTACTTAATAACATACCCGAGGTTGCCTCTATACAGGGATCTATAAGACTTCACTCACACAGTTCAGCGTTCTGTGTTCCACTGTAGTTTCTTAACTCCGAAAAGCACACTTTGATGGCATTATATTTAGTGCTGTATTCTCTCCCCTCCATTTGACTTCCTTGCAAGCGGAGTCAGGAGGAAACAGTGAAATACATGTTAAAGGCTTTTACATTTTACTTGTGAGGTTGGCAGTATAGTTCAGCCTCTCCCTATATACACGTCAGTAGCCCCTAGTGTATCCCTGATGACTATATATAACATTATTTAATAACAGTATTCTGTACTTGAAAGTGATCTACAAAGATTATATAGTTTAATTGTTTATGTACAGATATGTACTTTAGCTGTCATGTCAGATGGGTAGTTTCAAAACTATTTAATGAGGAAAGTTCAGTCTGTCTTGCTAGTAATAACGCAGCTAACACATGTAGTCTTTACTGTGTGCTAGGCACTGTTTTAAGTGTAAACACACCCACACATTAATTCTCTGATAAGCAACGTATGCCTGTGTTTTTTTTTAAAGACTCCAATCAGAGAGTTTCTGCCTTAAGAAGGAAGTTTCATCTGCTTCTTCACTGTGATCACTAATACATTTGGGCTTATTTCTGCCATCGTAAGTTGCTGTCTGTTTACCACACTTGCTTTGCCATTCTTTCCCTCTTCTCTACTTGCCGTTGTGTCTAATCAGTCGTTTCGGTCGTGTCTGACTCTTCGAGACCCCATGGACTGTAGCCCACTGGGCTCCTCTGTCCATGGGATTCTCCAGGCAAGAATAATGGAGTGGGATGCCATTCCCTCCTCCAGGGGAATCTTCCCAACCCGGGGATCAAAACTGGGTCTCCTGCATTGCGGGGCGGATACTCTACCACTGAGCCACCAAGGAAGCCCACTTACTATTGTAGTAATCACATTTTCTTAATTCATTTTTACGTCTCTTATTTGCAAATATTTGTTCAGGTTTTATTCCCTTATTTCCTTACCTATTAACAGCCATCCTTCACTTAAGCCTAGGGCTAAAGTTAATCATTGTTTTTGTCATCCCCTTGGCCCTTAGAGAGTTCTAACTCTCATTCTTCTTCTCTGATCTTCCATGTTCTTACTGATTTTTCATTTCAGAGAGACTGTGGATTTTTGTGAATGTAGACCTTGGAGCCAGACTGCCTGAGTTTGGAGCCCAGATCTGCCACGTGCTAGTTGTGTGACCTTAGGTAAGTTATATAACCTCCCTGGGCTACAGTTTCTTACATATAAAATGAGGATGATAAAGAGTACCAACTTTACAGAGTTGTTGAAAAGACTAAATGAATTAACAGATGCAAAGCATTCAGAACAGCACCTGGCACATGAGAAGCATGTAGAAAGTGGTGGCTCCTGTGGTTGTCATTATTCTACTTCATTTTTAACCTCCCCTTCCCTATCTGTTTTTAAATAGCTGGTGTATTTTAGGTATGCCAACACATTTCTTAATTTCTTTTTTATTGAGATAGAATTAACACACAGTATCATGAATTCTACTTGAAGAGTTTTTGACCAATACCTACTCTTTAACCACCACCCAAAATAAGACATAGAACATTTCCATTCCCTGGGAAAGTTTCCTCGTGTCTCTTTCTGTTTAATTCCCTTCCCCCACACCAGCCCCACAACCTCTGCAGCTGCTCTCTGGTTTCTGTCACTGTCAATCAGTTTTGCCTCTATGTCTGTTTCCTATAGATTGGGTCATATATATGTACCCTTTTATGCCTGGCTTCTTTGATTTAACTTACTATTTTTAGGGTTTATCCATGTCATTACTTGTATCAGTGGTTAATTCTTTATTATAAGAAACCTCCACACAGTTCTTCAATGCAGTTGTAACATTTTTTACCTTCACCTGTAATGTATACGAGTTCTAGGCATTCCACATCCTCGCATATTCGGTGTTATCAGTCTTTCTGGTTTTAACTTTTAGCAGCTAAAGAATTGGAGAAGGAACCGGCAACCCACTCCAGTGTTCTTGCCTGGAGAATCCCAGGGATGGGGGAGCCTGGTGGGCTGCCGTCTATGGGGTCGCACAGAGTCGAACACGACTGGAGTGACTTAGCAGCTAAAGAATATGTTGAGCAGTTTCTTTGCTTCTTGGTGTTTTGTCTTAAATTCAGTACCTCCTTTCCCGTGCAGTATCCTTCTTACCGTAATTCTTTCTCTGAGCCTCTTACCTTTGAAGGTGATTTTAGTTCGATCTGTATATAGATACATGGTTAATTTTATTTTCCGTAATATTTGAAACTGTTAACTCCATTTTATTCTGATATCTGTTGTTATTAATGAGAAGTCTGTATCAGCCAACTTGTCACTCTCCTGTTAATAATCTTTTCTTTTGGTTTGCTTACAATTTCTTTTTCTCCGTGTTGTTGATATTTTCAAGTTTTTATTCTAAAGACTCACATCTGACTTTAATTCTTGAACAGTCTCAGGAATTACACATTCAGATCGCTTCTCCCACACGTTCCTCGGTATTCCTGCCAGGAACTTCTGTTTAGATGCATGTGACGCCTTCCTATTCACTTTCCATGTCCTTTAACCTCTTTCGTATTTCTGTTTTTTGGTTGTTGGATTTTTTTTTTTAACTTTGCTACCTTCTGAGTCATTTTCTCACACTTCTTTTCCTAATCAGTAATTTTCTCTTTCAGTTCAGTTCAGTCGCTCAGTCGTGGCTGATGCTTTGCGACCCCATGAATCGCAGCATACCAGGCCTCCCTGTCCATCACCAACTCCCGGAGTTCACCCAAACTCACGTCCATGGAGTCAGTGATGCCATCCAGCCATCTCATCCTCTGTCGTCCCCTTCTCCTCCTGCCCCCAATCCCCCCAGCATCAGGGTCTTTTCCAATGAGTCAACTCTTCGCATGAGGTGGCCAAAATACTGGAGTTTCAGCCTCAACATCAGTCCTTCCAAAAAACACCCAGGACTGATCTCCTTTAGGATGGACTGGTTGGATCTCCTTGCAGTCCAAGGGATTCTCAAGAGTCTTCTCCAACACCACAGTTCATAAGCATCAGTTCTTCAGTGCTAGGCTTTCTTCACAGTCCACCTTTCACATCCATACATGACTACTGGAAAAACCATAGCCTTGACTAGATGGACCTTTGTTGGCAAAGTAATGTCTCTGCTTTTGAATATGCTATCTAAGTTGGTCATAACTTTCCTTCCAAGGAGTAAGCGGCTTTTAATTTCATGGCTGCAGTCACCATCTGCAGTGATTTTGGAGCCCCCAAAAATAAAGTCTGACACTGTTTCCACTGTTTCCGCATCTATTTGCCATGAAGTGATGGGCCCAGATGCCATGATCTTCGTTTTCTGAATGTTGAGCTTTAAGCCAACTTTTTCACTCTCCTCTTTCACTTTCATCAAGAGGCTTTTTAGTTCCTCTTCTCTTTCTGCCATAAGGGTGGTGTCATCTGCATAGCTGAGGTTATTGATATTTCTAGTAATCTTGATTCCAGCTTGTGCTTCTTCCAGTCCAGCGTTTCTCATGATGTCCTCTGCATATAAGTTAAATAAGCAGGGTGACAATATACAGCCTTGACGTACTCCTTTTTCTATTTGGAACCAGTCTGTTGTTCCATGTCTAGTTCTAACCGTTGCTTCCAAACCTGCATATAGGTTTCTCAAGAGGCAGGTCAGGTGGTCTGGTATTTCCGTCTCTTTCAGAATTTTCCACAGTTGATTGTGATCCACACAGTCAAAGGCTTTGGCGTAGTCAATAAAGCAGAAATACACAGTCAAAGGCTTTGGCATAGTCAATAAAGCAGAAATAGATGTTTTTCTGGAACTCTCTTGCTTTTTCCATGATCTGGCAGATGTTGGCAATTTTCTGTTTAGCTTTATCTAATCTGTTTAATTCATTGATGGGTGAATTTCAGTGACTTAACTTCCGTTCCTAGAAGTTCTTTTGGTTCTTTTTCACATCTGCCTTTTCTTTTTTCATATTATCTTTTTCTTTCTTTATGACTTCCCTTCATTTTGCCTGTTTATTAAAACTAAACAGTTGATGGTGTTTCCATAGTGTTGTGTAGTTTTTAGGGTTTTCCGTTCTTGGGGTGCCGTTTGGGCTCTTTCTCGCATCTCACGTCTTTCCATATGGCAGTTCATTTCCTCATGTGACTTGTTGTTTTTACTGTTTGCCTTTTAGGGGTGTACAGAAATCCTCCTCATCTGTGACACTCTACATCTGTCTGTCTTGGTAAGGCTCTTCGTGTTTGATTTTTTTTCCCTCCCTAACCTCCAACCCCTACTCCCATTTCCCTCCCGTTTTCAGCAGCCCCTCTAATGTATTTGAAATAATGTCTTTGGCTGCAGTGCAACTTTATCTCATTTATTGTTTTGATTATGTGTTTTTGACTCACATACATGGTATTACGCTCTAGGTCTTGTTCTGTTTGTAATTTTTTCCACTCACCTGGGTATTTATTCTGTCTAATAGCTAGTTGTTTGCTTCTTTCTAATGCTGTCTATTGCGTAGTATATATTCTGCATGTGTGTGCATGCTCAGTCAGTCATGTCCGACTCTTTGTGGCCCATGGACTGTAGCCTGCCAGGCTCCTCTCTCTCCATGGAATTTTCCAGCCAAGCATACTGGAATGGATTGCCATTTCAGGGATCAAATTCAGGGATCCCAATTCAAGGATCAAATCTACATCTCTTATGTCTCCTGTGTTGGCAGGCAGGTTTTTTAGCACTAGCACCACCTGGAAATCCCATATATTCTACATATCTATCTGCATATCACTAAATTCTTTTAATGATTGACGTCTAAATTACCTCCTGTTTCCCTGCTACCAAAAACAATGGCTCAGTGGTCTTTCTGGCAATGTTTTCTTATGGACCTGTGAGAATTTTTGAAGAAAATGTATCCAGGGATATGATTCTTAGGGCACAGGGCATACATGCACAGTAAATTTCACTAAATATTAGCAGCAGTTTTTTCCAGAAGAGCTATATGAATTTATATACCACCAGTTTTACCCTGGGTTCAATTCTGTGTTCTACTATTTGTTACTGTAAGACCTTAGAGAAATTACTTACTGTCTCTGGACCTTAGTCTCCTCATTAGTAAGAGGGAATAATAATAGCATCTGCATCATTAGGTTGTTAAGAGGATAAAATGAGTTAATATATGTAAAGCATATTCCTGAATATAATAAGTAGTCCCTGAATGTATAATAAATATTACTGCCTTTACTGCTATTACAGCAACTACTATTACTTGTTAGCCAGTTAAGTAAGCTTCTCTTCTGAATTGCTCAGTTATATCATTTGGCCATCTTTCTCCCCATTGAATTTTTTTTACTCAAGGTTTCCAGGAATTTCTTGTATATTGTAGTAATTAATTCCTTGTTGTCTTTAAGCTTTGCGAACATCTCCTGGTTCTACCATTTGTCTCTTGTCTGTTCATCATGTCTATAGACGAGAGTTCTTTGACAAAAACCTTTAATATCAATATAGTCAAATTCATTTTTTTTTTAAAGCTTTTGGGGCAGTGTTTAAGAAGTTTCCCTACTCCTGCTTCAAAGATACCGTTTGATATCTTTTACTGTAGCTTTTATAAATCTACCTTTCACATTCAGGTCTTCCTCATATGGTTTGTCATCGTGAGCTCTTTTCTGTCTGTTTTTCTTTTTCCCTGTGTATATCTGTGCTCTGGGTTATGAAAGTATTTTGGTTTTTTTCTCCCACATGTCAAAGACCAGATTTTGTGTAAATTTCTCAGCTCAAGACTCTTGTGTGATACAGAATGTAAATTTGGATCCTTCACCCTTTCTGTCATAGGCCTACATTTTAGATTTCTTGTGAGTGCCTTTTCCACTATTCAAGACCAGATAATTAGCAACTTTTATTGCCGTTTCCCTGAGCCAGTGAGACTTTTCAGACTGCAAATCAAGGAGGAATAGGTATTTGAGGCTCTGGGCTTTGTGCAAGGGTCTCAGTTCCGACTCCCCTAAATTCCACCTGCCTGAAGCTGCATTTCCGACCTCCACGTGAGCGTTAGTGCTTTCTCCTCCAAGCCTGAGTTCTGATTTGGAGTTTAAAACCCTACGGGCCACCATGGTCTCAAATCCCCCTTACTGTTCCAGCTTTGATTTTGATGTTACTTTCATTTCAGGTGCCTGGGGATTTCCTTTTTTTTTTTTTTTTAAGTTTGACTATATATGTTAAAAGCATTTTTGTTATGTTTTATCTAGCGTTTCTGTGTGTGAAGTGGGAGGAAAAGGTCCATTTACATCAGCTCAGTGTGCCATTTGGCCAAAAGTCTTTCCTTAATTAGTATTCCTATTAATCTCAGTAAACTTTCAACTTTACCAACTCATATTCATTAAGTAACCTTTGATCACCCTTGAATTCATTCTGCCTTAACTATCCCCATTCTCCTTTTCTTGCTCAAGTTTATAACCATGTTTTTAGTGTCTACTGAAATAGACATAAATTGGTTCAATTTTTTAAACCCTGCTCAGTTCCTTTTTCTATTACAGTTATTTTATTATTTTCTTATCTAATTCAGTTGTTTACAAAAATATGAAATAACTGACCACAAAAATCCTGTAGTTCATGCTCGAAATACCTCCCTCTGGATCACTGGTGGCTCTCTGTATTTTTTAATCTAATGAAAGACTGACCAAAAATGACCAGAAGAATGACTTCCAAAGCACCATTTTAAATAACTTTTAGTTTATCCTAAAAATATAATCCTAGTAACTTGTTCTTTATTAATATGTTTGTTTAAACAGATTTATGTCTGTATTACTTTCGACGTATTATAATCCATAGAGCCTATTTCTTGCCTTAGGAAGAAAATCACATTCTCTTAATATCATTTGTTCTTTAGAAAAACCACATCATGTTTGGTAGTTTTTACTTTGTTTTATTTGCAAATCAAATTCTGTTTTGACTTTTTTTCTCAGATATTAAAATAATTTAAAGATTTTCAGAATTAGCTCCCTTTTTTTTTCTCTAAAGATAGCTCCTACTTTTGCCTGTTCTAAGTCTTACAAATTTTTTTTTTTTTTTTTTTCTGTTTTCCTCAAGAATCAGGAGATATTCCGGACCTATTCCTGCTGCTACTACTATTTCAGCAAGTCAGTTAGCTCCTATGCCACAGTTTATCTGTCTTTACAAAGTATGTGTTCCTGTAATACAGATGTTCAGACAAGCTGTACACAAGCAGTATGGCTAGATGTTCTCAAGATGCTCTTTGAATAAACTTTTTTAAAAAATTATATGAATTCATGAATGTTCTACAGTGTTAGATACAACATAAAGTTTGGGGTGATTAATACTGAAAAATTTACATTCCTAACTGGAAATTATTTTTTAAATAAAAGAGCTTTATTTTTTAGAGCAGTTTTTGGTTCACAGCAAAATTGAGAGTAAAGTACAGAGAGTTCCCAAATAACCCTGTCCCCACACAACTTCTCCCACTATCCTGAAACAGGGTGATGCATTTGTTACAATCAGTGAACCTACATGGATGCATGATTATTACCAGAAGTCCTTAGTTTGCATTCAGTTCAGTTGCTCAGTCGTGTCCGACTCTTTACAACCCCATGAATCACAGCACGCCAGGCCTCCCTGTCCATCACCAACTCCCAGAGTTCACTTAAGCTCACATCCATCGAGTCGGTGATGCCATCCAGCCATCTCATCCTCTGTTGTCCCCTTCTCCTCCTGCCCCCAATCCCTCCCAGCATCAGGGTCTTTTCCAATGAGTCAACTCTTCGCATGAGGTGGCCAGAGTACTGGAGTTTCAGCCTCAGCATCATTCCTTCCAAAGAACACCCAGGACTGATCTCCTTTAGAATGGACTGGTTGGATCTCCTTGCAGTCCAAGGGACTCTCAAGAGTCTTCTCCAACACCACAGTTCAAAAGCATCAATTCTTCAGTGCTCCGCTTTCTTCATAGTCCAACTCTCACATCCATACATGACCACTGGAAAAACCATCGCCTTGACTAGACGGACCTTTGTTGGCAAAGTAATGTCTCTGCTTTTGAATATGCTTTCTGGGTTGGTCATAACTTTCCTTTCAAGGAGTAAGCGTCTTTTAATTTCATGGCTGCAGTCACCATCTGCAGTGATTTTGGAGCCCCCAAAAATAAACTCTGACACTGTTTCCACTGTTTCCCCATCTATTTGCCATGAAGTGATGGGACCAGATGCCATGATTTTCGTTTTCTGAATGTTGAGCTTTAAGCCAACTTTTTCACTCTCCTCTTTCACTTTCATCAAGAGGCTTTTTAGTTCCTCTTCACTTTCTGCCATAACGGTGGTGTCATCTGCATAGCTGAGGTTATTGATATTTCTCCCGGCAATCTTGATTCCAGCTTGTGCTTCTTCCAGCCCAGCGTTTATTATGATGTCCTCTGCATATAAGTTAAATAAGCAGGGTGACAATATACAGCCTTGACGTACTCCTTTTCCTATTTGGAACCAGTCTGTTGTTACATATCCAGTTCTAACTGTTGCTTCCAGACCTGCATATAGGTTTTTCAAGAGGCAGGTCAGGTTGTCTGGTATTCCCGTCTCTTTCAGAATTTTCCACAGTTGATTGTGATCCACACAGTCAAAGGCTTTGGCATAGTCAATAAAGCAGAAATAGGTGTTTTTTTGGAACTCTCTTGCTTTTTCCATGATCCAGCAGATGTTGGCAATTTGATCTCTGGTTACTCTGCCTTTTCTAAAACCAGTTTGAACATCTGGAAGTTCATGGTTCACGTATTGCTGAAGCCTGGCTTGGAGAATTTTGAGTATTACTTTACTAGTGTGTTAGATGAGTGCAATTGTGTGGTAGTTTGAGCATTCTTTGGCATTGCCTTTGTTTGGGATTGGAATGAAAACTGACCTTTTCCAGTCCTGTGGCCACTGCTGAGTTTTCCAAATTTGCTGGCATATTGAGTGCAGCACTTTCACAGCATCATCTTTCAGGATTTGAAATAGCTCAGCTGGAATTCCATCACCCCCACTAGCTTTGTTCATAGTGATGCTTTCTAAGGCCCACTTGACTTCACATTCCAGGATGTCTGGCTCTAGGTGAGTGATCACACCATGGTGATTATCTTGGTCATGAAGATCTTTTTGTACAGTTCTTCTGTGTATTCTTGCCACCTCTTCTTAATATCTTCTGCTTCTGTTAGGTCCATACCATTTCTGTCCTTTATCGAGCCCATCTTTGCATGAAATGTTCCTTGGTATCTCTAATTTTCTTGAAGAGATCTCTAGTCTTTCTCATTCTGTTGTTTTCCTCTATTTCTTTGCATTGATCGCTGAGGAAGGGTTTCTTATCTCTCCTTGCTATTCTTTGGAAGTCTGCATTCAGATGCTTATCTTTCCTCCTTTGCTTTTTGCTTCTCTTCTGTGTTTTTTTTTTTTTTAGTTTTATTTTATTTTTAAACTTTACATAATTGTATTAGTTTTGCCAATTATCAAAATGAATCCTCCACAGGTATACATGTGTTCCCCATACTGAACCCTCCTCCCTCCCTCCCTCCCCATACCATCCCTCTGGGTCGTCCCAGTGCACTAGTCCCAAGCATCCAGTATCGTGCATCGAACCTGGACTGGCATCTCATTTCATACATGATATTTTACATGTTTCAATGCCATTCTCCCAAATCTTCCCACCCTCTCCCTCTCCCATAGAGTCCATAAGACTGTTCTATACATCAGTGTCTCTTTTGCTGTCTCGTACACAGGGTTATTGTTACCATCTTTCTAAATTCCATATATATGCGTTATTATACTGTATTGGTGTTTTTCCTTCTGGCTTACTTCACTCTGTATAATAGGCTCCAGTTTCATCCACCTCATTAGAACTGATTCAAATGTTTTCTTTTTAATGGCTGAGTAATACTCCATTGTGTATATGTACCATAGTTTTCTTATCCATTCATCTGCTCATGGACATCTAGGTTGCTTCCATGTCCTGGCTATTATAAACAGTGCTGTGATGAACATTGGGGTACACGTGCTTCTCTTCTTTTGACAGCTATTTGTAAGGCCTCACCAGACAGCCATTTTGGTTTTTTGCATTTCTTTTCCATGGGGATGGTCTTGATCCCTGTCTCCTGTGCATTAGGGTACAGTTTTGGTTTCATGCATTCTATGGATTTTGGCATGTGTCTGATATTTGAAGTCACCACAGTTCCATAGAGGATAGTTTCTCTGCCCTAAAGACCCTCCGTACTTCCCCCGTTTATCCCTCCCTGCTCCTAACCACTGGCAACCACTGATCTTCCGCGATCTCCATCATTTTACGTTTTCCAGAGTATTGTATGGTTGTATACATATAGTAGCCTTTTTCTGTTGGATTCTTTCACTTATGCATTTTAAGTTTCCTCCACGTCTTTCCATTGCTTGATAGCTCATTTCTCTTTGCACGGAATCATATTCCATTGTTGCGATGTACCACCGTTTATCCATTTACCTGATAAAAGATGTTTTGATTGCTTCCAAGTTTTGGCAATTACAAATAAAGCTGCCGTAAACATCTGCACGCAGGTGTTTGTGTGGACGTAAGTTTTCAGTTTGTTAAATACCAAGGAGCACAACTGTAGGATTGTATGATAAGAGTATGCTTAATTTTATAAGAAACTCCTAAAGCGTTTTACAAAGTGCTGTACCATTTTGTATTCTTGCCAGCAGTGAATAACGCTTCCTGTTGCCGTCCATCCTCACCTGCATTTGGTGTTGTCAGTGATCTGGGTTTTGGTGTTTCTAATAGGTTTTCTTTGCAATTCCCTTATAACATATGAAGTTAGACACCTTTTTATAGTCTTAGTTGCTATGTAGCTCTTTCTTGGTGGGATGTCTGTTAAGGTCTTTGATCTATTTTTTAATCAGGTTGGGTTTTGTTATTGTTGAGTTTTAAGAATTCTTTGTATGTTTTGGATAACAGCCTTTTAACAGATGTGTCTTTTGCAGATATTTTTTCCTAGACTGTTGCTCTGTGGCTTGTCTTCTCTTTCTCTTAACATAATCATTCACAGAGCAGAAGTGCTTTAAGTTTAATGAAATCCATCCTATCTGTTATTTCTTTCAGGGATCATGGCTTAGGAGGTATATCTAAAAAGTCATTGCCATACTTGAGTTCGTCTAGGTTTTCTGCTGTGCTATTTTCTGGGGGTTTTATAGTATCGTGTTTTTGCTTTTAAGTCTGTGATCCATTTTGAGTTAAATTTGTGAAGGCTATAAGGTCTGTGTCTATTTAATAGATTCTTCTTTTTTTTTTTCACATACGGATGTCCAGTTGTTCCAGCCACATTTGTTGCAAACGCTGTCTGTTTTCCATCACACTGTCTTTGCTCCATTGTCACAGAGCAGCTGGCTGTACTTTCGTGGGTCTCTCTGTTCTTGCGCTGGTCACACACCGTTTAGGTTGCTGTGGCTGAGGATTGAAGTTGGTACTGAGGGGTGTTAGTCCTCCTACTTTGTCCTTCTACCCTGACGTTGAGCTGGCTATTCTCGATCTTTTGCCTCTCCATATAAACTTTAGAATCCGTTTGTCAGTATCCACAAGATAACTTGATGAGATTTTGATTAGGATTGTTTTGAATTTATAGATCAAGTTAAGAAGAACTGAAATCTTGACACTGAGTCTTCCTGTCTGTGAACATGGAATATCTCTCCATTTACTCAGTTTTTCTCTGCTATCTTTCCTCAGAGTTTTGTAGTTTTTCTCATATACATGTTATATATATTTTGTTAGACTTATTCTTAAGTATTTCACTTTTTAAATTTTGCTTTTTGGGGGTGCAACTGAAATGGGAATGTTTTAGCTTCCAATTCCACTTATTCATTGCTGATGAGGAAAGCAATTAACTTTTATATTTATCTTGTATCCTGCAGTCTTGCTATTATTAGTATTTTTTGTCAGTTCCTTCAGATTTTCTATATATCCTCTCATCAGACAGTCATATCATCTGTGAACAGGCTGTTTTGTGCCTTCCTTCCCGTATGTATACCTTTACTCTCTCCTGGTATGGTGAGAATGATATTGAAAAGCGATGGTGAAATGAGACACCCCTGCCTTGTGACCATTCTTGGGTAGAAAGCTTTGACTGTAATCTATGTGCATCTTTAAGTGGGTTTCTTGTAGACAACGTGAGATGGGTCTTGTCTTTTGGTCCACTCTGACAGTCTGTTTTTCATCGGTGTGTTTAGAGCACTGAGGTGGTGAGGCGTGAGGAGGAGGAAGTGTGTTTTACAGACAGTCGGTCTCCGTCCTTTGGCGCCTGCGCCCCCGGCCTGTGAGCCTCCCCAGCGCTTTTACCCGCCCCTGCCACACCTTTGAGTGGTTCAGGATGACTGGAGTGGGCTGAAGTTGAAATTGGGTATTTCCCCTCCTCCAATTAGGTTAGACTCTGGTGAAATATTTTCTGATTCTACACCTTGTTGAGAAGAACAGAATGCTTTGTCATATTTTAGAATGGTTACTTTCTCCTTCCTCCTGCCAGAACAGAAGGGAATTTTTCTCCAGGATATGCTGTTAGAACTCAGTAGAACTCTTGGAGTTAACACTCACAAAATTATGACTCCACCCCTCTGGGGTTTTTAACTCTCAGGCTTGTCCACCCTGAGCCTCTAGCAGTTTGTCAACTTAAGCTCAATTTTCCTGTTCTGGTGCTGTTTCCCAGGGACTTGTGTTGGTGGCTTTCTCTCTGAGAAGCTGTGAGTCTCTGCCTGTCTCTCCAATTTTGGGGGCAGTGCTTTTGCCCCGTGACTTCACTTCTCTGACAGAGCTCAGAAGCGTTGTTGATTTTTCCATTTACCTTTTCACTTGTTGTCAGGGTAGAATGGTGACTTTTAATCTCCTTACATGCCAGACGAGAAACCTGGAAACCAGAAGTTGGAAATATTTTCATTTCTATTTGTCAATTTTAAATGTGGGAAACTATGGAAATAGTTGTAGAGTGATAAAGTAGTCATAATCCTTCTAACAAAGGCAACCGTTGTTATTTTGATAAATGTCTTTCCATCCTTTTTGTAGCTTTTAAAAAATTTATACAAGTGAGATTATATAGTTTTGCTATCATCATAACATCCTCAGACCCAAAACAGAAGTAGATGTCTCGTTCCCTAAACTCTTTCGTGTTATCTGGATCATTTCGGATAACTCACTCACCAAACCAGGAACCTGGGAATTGTCTCTGACTTCCCTCACATCTCTTCAGATACTAAGTCATGACGTTACACTTTCTAAATTATTTTTTGCTACCTCTCTCTCTCCCTTCTGTTACCACTTCTCCTGGTCAAAGCCCTCAATGACTTACCCCTGAACTTCTGCAGTAATAGAGCCTGACTCTAGCATTATCCCCTTCATATTCTGCACAAGTGTCGCTTGGATGGTATATTCCCAAATGCATATCTGACATGCGACTGTCCTAGTTAAAGTCCCTCAAAGCCGTCATTGACTCCTCACTGCCGTTAGGCTAAATCCAAGCCCCTGAGCGTGGTCTGTGTGCCTCTCTGCGGGCGGAGCCTTGGCCTGCCTCTCCAGATTCGTGTCCGGGCGCTCCCTGTCCCCTTCTTTATGTCCCACTATCACTGATCTCCTGTGCTCCCCCCTCCTAAACTCCTTCCTGCCACCGTGTGACGTGTTCTTATCTGTGCGCTTCCCGCGGGCTTCCCTGCTTGGAATGCCTCTTTCCCCTCATCAGTGCCTACTCATTTCTTAAGGCAGGTTAGCTGTTAGCTCCTCCGCAGAAACCTCACTTTGACTTTTGGATATCCCTGTTCCCCAAGCTGGGCTTCCAGGTACAAATCTCTATCGATAATTACATTTCCTCCCATTCATTTATTCATTCCACCAACTAACCAGCAGTGTTCGTGTTGGGCAGAATTTTAAGCACTGGGATACAGCAGACAATGAGGGGAACAAAGCTCGTCTTCTAACGGAGTTTATGTCCTAGTGAAGGGAGGTACATAATAAGTAAGTAATAAAAACGTGTCAGTAGCTATGATGAAAAATAGAATAAGAGGGACGGAATGTTCTGAGGTTGGAGAGGAGGCTACTGTTTAAAGAACATGGTCAGGGAAGGCCTCGTTGATCATGTGGCTTTGAGCAGAGCCCTAATGGCGGCGGGAGTGAGCCACACACACATGTGAAGAAACCTGCGCACAAGTGTGCTTCATGTGTTCCATGAGCAGCCCGTAAGGCCTGGGGCTTTCAGCACATGGGTGAGGGGGAACAGGGGGAAGATGAGTTCTAGAGCTAATGACAGCCAGAGTCAAATTCTGGCATTTGGCTTTTACTCTGAGATCAGGAACCACGGATTCTTTTGTACAAAGGGACGGTACCTGTCTGTGTCCTAAAAGATGACGCTGACTCCTGGGTTGAAGATAGAGAGAGTAGGGTAGAGAGAGGTAGGGCTCAGAAGGGGCAGAGGCATGGAGACCAGTTAGGACGTCGTTGCAGTAACCCGGATAAAAGGTGATGGTGACGTGGGCTGACCGAAGGAGAGCCAGGGGAAGTGGTGATTAGTGATTAGAGTTGGGATGTATTTTGAAGATAGAGCCAACAGGATTTATAAAGCCTTGGATAAGGGACATGAGAAAAGCAGGAGTCCAGAATGATTTCCAGGTTTTGTATCTGAACAACAAGAAGGGACAGAGTTGCTGTGAAGTGGGGGGAAGGTGGCAGGGGAGTTCGGATTTAAGTTTAAGAAGCTGATTGGGCCTCCAGTTGGAGGTGTTCAGTAGGTAGTTCCAAGTGTGCGTCTGGAGTTCAGAGGAAGGGTCTGAGCAAAAGATATAAATCTGAAAGCTCTGAGCATTTAGATGTTTCAAAGGTGTGGAATCAGATGAGAGAGAAGATAAGATGTGAGGTGACAGTCCTGGAGCAAAGAAAACTGTGGAGGCCAAAGAGGTGCAGAGGACCCTGCAGAGGAGCCAGAGTGCAGGCGCAAGCGAGAAATGCATCTTGGAGGGCGGGGAATGGTGACCTATGTCCAGTGCTCCAGGCAGGTCAGGGTTGTATTGTAGACCTGTTCATATGTGTTTGTCTCCTTCAGTTGGCTGAGAACTCGGGAGCAGACACATTTAGCAGTGTTGTTACTTACAGCTTTGAAATCAATGAGACATGGGCATGCCATTTAATGGCTATTTTTCCTTAGGCTGGTTCTCTCAGTCTCTTTGAGCTTCAGTCTCATCTGTGAAATGGGAAGGTTAGAGTATCTTGTAAGGATCAAATGAGATCGTCCAGATGGCACACAAGCAGACTCCCTTTCATGCAGTCAGACCCATGCCAGTTATCTTCATGATTAATTCAGTGCACCCACCCCTTGCTATTCAGCAGCATTTGCTGAATGAACCAGTGAATTGCATGTTCATTTTAATATTTCATTCAGGGCATTTCCCTGTGTGCTTGTGAAGCGTTAACATGGCATTTCTGGGGGTTCCTCTAGGACCGTGTGCTGACCCTCACCAAGCGTTTCTGGAAGAAGAGAGGAAGGGGAGTCCTCGGACAGAGCTGAAGTGATGGAGCTCCCCAACTACGGCCGGCAGCTGCTGCAGCAGCTCTACACGCTGTGCAAGGAGCAGCAGTTCTGTGACTGCACCATCTCCATCGGGACCATTTACTTCAGGGCCCACAAGCTGGTCCTGGCTGCTGCCAGCCTCCTGTTCAAAACCCTGCTGGACAACACAGACACCATCTCCATCGACGCATCTGTCGTGAGCCCCGAGGAGTTTGCCCTCTTGTTGGAAATGATGTACACAGGCAAACTGCCTGTGGGCAAGCACAACTTCTCCAAAATCATCTCCTTAGCCGACAGCCTACAGATGTTCGACGTGGCCGTTAGTTGCAAAAACCTTCTGGCCAGCCTCGTAAACTGCTCTGTCCAGGGTCAGGTGGTGAGGGACGTCTCCACACCATCAGAGCCGTCCAGGAAGGAGTCGGAGAAGCCTGAAACGGAAATCCTTTCCTCCGAGGGTGCTGGAGAGCATCATACTTCCCCGGAGGTCTCCACTCCCCCAGAGGGCCCCGTGAAAGTGGAGGTGAAGCACGGGGTCCATACGGCAGTGCAAGAGATGAGAGTGGATCCTCCTGCTGCCCAGGAGGTTCAGGGGCACACAGACACCCCGGGGTCTCATTCAGCTGAAGTTTGTCCCTCCGCCCCTGTTGTACAAACCTTTAGGGAGGCCAAGGAAGCAAGCACAGAACAAGGTAATGCTCACTTAATCGTTGTTTTGTAACCTGTCCTTCTATTACTGGACTCAGTGACCTTTATGAGTTTTTTTGTTTCATTGATAAACTTGTCAAAGACCACTGTTAGATTGGAAACCAAGATCCAATGCAATAATTGTACTAGGGCATTCGTCTTTTAAGCTCGTCTGTGGTTTTAAGCGTTGGAAGCCTGAAGGTGAACCACAAAGCAGAAAGCAGTATTGTATTGGAATGACCGTGTACTGGTTTTATTTTTACCCGTTATCTTAACTAGGATGAAGATGACACAGAGGAGGAAGCTGTGAGAAATGGTGTTTCTGCTGCTCATAGTTGATATGTTAGATACCATTTATAAATGCAGTGCATGACCTAAAAGTTCTCAGCTTACACTTGTAAAAATCATTTCAAGTAATCAGCCACTGATTTTTTAAATTTTGTTTTGTTTTCCATTCAGAGTATGAGGGGAAACATTACCAGCTGAATTTTCTTCTAGAAAATGAAAAAATCTTTTCAGATGCACTCTTGATTACCCAGGATGTTTTAAAAAGACTAGAAGAGTGTTCAGAAATTAAAGATGTGCAGAAGCAGGTAGGTACCATGAGTTTTATTTGTTAGCTGGTTTCATGTTCTCAGGATAGATCAGGTATCGGGGTCTCAATTTTTTTCAAACCTTAAGCTTTTTTTGGGTGGGGGGACATTTACCCCCTAAAAGGACAATCTTGCAAAAGTGCTAGGCAAGGTATTTTCAAAACAAAAACACGTTTTGATCACTAGGTGAATCCCCAGTTTTGAACCAGAATACTTAACTGAGGTTACCATTTCCTCCTGATTAATCAGGAATAAAATGAGGCAGAAGGCAGTCACAGATAACCCCAAATCATAGATCAAATAATAGAAACAAAAAACAAAATAACCATAAATACTGAAAACATGATACAAAAAGGATTTAATACAAACTTACATAGTAAATTGCATCCAGTTTTTAGGAATACAGTTGCTATTTTCAGACAATAATGGGGAACTTGTATTAAATACTTTACCCGTGCTATGCTTGGTACATATGTTAGTTATCTCATTTAATCCTCACAAAAATCATTGAAGTGGATACTATTTTATTATTTTATATCCCTGTTTTACGGATGAGAAGAAGTATCTCAAAGAAGTGATATAGCTTGGCCAAGGTTGCGGAGGTCATGAAACTAAACTCTGAGCAAGAAGTCAAACCTGAGCGTTCTGATGTTAGAGCTCTTCTCTTGCACTGAGTTATTGCCTCCCAACGGGGTAAAAATGATACGTGTATGTCAGGGTGTATAACTGTTCAGTGTTGTCTACAGAAAACTGGCAAATGCTTATCATCTCTGTTACTTGGTTGATGTTTTCTGTTTTTCTGTCATCTCAATGAGATGCGTCCCCACCAGTGGGCTCCCTCACTACCCAGCTCCTCACGCTTGACGGTGCAGGGCTGACCACACGGCCACTCTAGGACTCCCTCGCTTCCCCTTTCTCGTGGCCTCGCCTCTTATTCTGAGGGCTGCTGGCAGAGTGAGCGGGCGCTGCCCTGCAGGCTTGCTCATCTGACTGGCAGGTCCGGTGGGGAGGCCTCTGGTGCTGTAGGCAGTTTAATGGCTGTTAGTTACTGCTGGTGACTGAGTTGGTAAAGAATCCGCCTGCAGTGCAGGAGACCCCGCTTCGATCCCTGGATCGGGAGGATCCCCTGGAGAAGGAAATGGCAACCCACCCCAATATTCTTGCCTGGAAAATCCCATGGACAGAGGAACTTGGTGGGCTACCGTCCATGAGGTCGCAAGAGTCGAACATGACTTAGCAACTAAATCACCAGTTACTATTCATCCAAGCAATGCATGCCTTCTACTATTTAAATAGTTCCCTAATTCATAGCAAGTTACTTTTTATTTTATTGTTTAATTTTTAATTGGAGGATAGTTGCTGTACAGTGTTGTGTTGATTTCTACTGAAGAACCCAAATCGGCCGTAAGTATGTATGTTTGTGTGTATCCCCTTCATCTTGAGCCTCTCTCGCTCTGCCCCACAACAAGTTACTTTTTTGAACAAATAAATTCAAGGTCAAGTGTTTACCGCAACCATAGTTTACTGACAATTGGCTGTAAGTTGTTTTCTTGAGAGAGAAACTGTTTACAAGATGGCGTGGACCCTGATGGCTCTCCTAGGGAAGGTTTCAGACTGTAAATCCTGGCACTCTTGGCGCTGATTATGCAGAAGGACATGATGGTTTTATATTTTTGCACTTGGGTGTTTTCTTAACGGTCCAGTCCATCATGTCTGTCACTAGGTTGTTACCTCGCCAGCTTACAGACACCCGTCTTCGTTTTCTCTCTTACGACTTCCTGCCCACTTAACTTGGGCTGCAGAGGGGCATCGTCACTCCTTAGACCGGCAGTCCTCGGGTTACCGGTGTCACGTGTGTACTCACCCACACTGTGTCTGACGCGTTTTCTTCTCTTAACACTGGTACCTAAAAGTGTCTGGCACATAACAGGTGCTCAAAAAATATTTGCTGTATAAGGATTCATTCAGCATTTCCCCCCTTCTCCTTGCCCTAATCCTTTGATGGCAACAACAGTAATAGTACTTTGCAACAACACTGATTCTCCGTGGGTGATCTTTATAGGATTATGTTATTTCTTCCTCGGTTTTAGAGGTCAGAGTAAGAGCTCTACAAACACTTGGTGGCTACATTTAACACTGATTCTGTTTTATTCTATAATAAATTGTTCAGCTACAGAAAGAAAAAGGCAAAAATACTGTAAGAACATAAGATTAAATTAAACATAGAGTTGGAGGAGGAATTCCTTGGTGGACTTGCCGCTTCCACTGCAGGGGTCCCAGGTTCAGTCCTTGGTTGGGGAGCTAAGATCTGGCAAACTGTTTGGCAGGGCCAAAAAAATATGTGTATATATGTAGAGCGAGCAAGCAGGAGAGAGTTAGGAGTCCCTGCCTTGTGCATAGGCCCTGTATACTTCTTTCTCTCACTTTCCCTCACGCTCTCACTTTCTTTCAGACAGCTTGAGGTATGATTGACATATAGCAAACTGCACATATTTAAAGGTTGCAGTTTGCTAAGTTTCAAAACCTGAAATCATCATCACAGTCAAGATAGTGACCGTGTCCATCCCCCCCTAAAAATATTTTCACATCCCTTGGCAATCCATCCATCCTCCCCCTTTCCACTCGCCCTTCCCCAGGTGACGCTGGTCTGCTTTCTGTCTTGATGAATGTGCATCTTCTCGAGTAAATACATAAATGGAGTCCTACAGTCTGTGTTCCTTTTGGTTTGGCTTCTTGCATTCAGCATAACTATTTTGAGGTTCACCCAGATTGTTGCATATTCATTCCTTTTTATTGCTGAGCGGCGTTCCATTGTATGTATATACCATTTATTTATCCAGCTCTACTATTCACTAGCTCTGGAGTAGAAAATGGGACCCCACTCCAGTATTCTTGGCTGGAAATTTCCGTGGGCAGAGGAGCCTGGTGGACTATAGTCCGTGGGGCCGCAAAGAATTAGACAGGACTGAGTGACTGAGCATGCGCACACACACCCCCCATTTACTAGCCTTGTGACCTTCATCGGCTTACTTTCTATAAGTCTTAATTTCCTAATTTGTAAAATTTGGGAGAGTTATCACCTACATCATAGGGTCATTGTGAATTAATTAAGATTTATGTAAAACTCATACTAAGATGCCAGCCACATAGAAGGAGCCCAACAGGGGATGACTGCTGCTGTTTGCTGATACATTAACTCGGTGTTTTTGGACTCAGTCAGCCTTGAAACTCCTTTTTCACTTAATGCCTTATAATATCCTAGTACTGTGGTCACTTCCTTTGACACGAGATGGTTTACTGTTGATGTTTAAGCTTAATTTGCAAGTCATGCTTTCAAATGGGTGCCATTACCCTTGAAAGTAGTTTTCTGAACTGCCAGTGTAGTGTCTCACACAAAGCCATCAGTCTCTAGAGTAACAATTCAGTGTATATAAAAATGATCTTGTTAAAATGTACGCCTCCAGACCACATTTCCGGAGTCTGAATCTTACATTCTGGTAGAGCTTGGGAATCTCCATCTTGAATGAGTTCCCCGTGGATGGCTTTTTTGGTACCTCTAGACTACATTTGGAGAAGCATTGCTGGAGAAGTTAACGGCCTACAAAATTCTTAATGTGTGATGGCAGATGTCACAGCATCTATGCTGACAGCTCTCAGTGTTTTGAGGAGTTGCTGAATGCCCATTTTCCCAAGTGTTATTCTTTGCTTTCCTCTTGATTCAGCAAATATTTACTGAGCAACTGGTATGTGCCAGGCATTGAGCTGGTTGCTAAGGGGAAAAAAAAAAAAACATAAATAAGGCTGGATCCCTATCCTTATAGAATGTCTTGACAGCAAAGAAACCCTGGCACATAGGCACTCTACATTTCAGCTACAGTTTTAAAGGTTGTTTGGGGAGTTTGTTTGGTGGTGTTGTTTTATTTATACATTTCTAGCTCCCAGATAGCTTTGACTGTTTTTGGTAGTAGTGGTGGTTGTTTTTGGTTAATCATCATCACATTTAAAAAAAAAAAAAAATTAGCTTGGGCTTCCCTGGTGGCTCAGTGGTAAAGAATCCGCCTGCCAGTTCGGGGGACACAGGTTCGATCCTTGGTCCGGGAAGATCCCACATGCTGCAGAGCGTGTAACCCTGTACGCCGCACACTCGGTAGTGTGTGCTCCAGAGCCCAGGAGTTGCAACTCCTGAAGCCTGTGCACCCTAGAGCCCATGTTCCACAAGAGAAGTCACTGCAATGAGAAGCCCACACACCACAGCTGGAGAGTGGCCCCTGCTCGTCACAACTAGAGAAAAGCCCACTCAGCAGCAAAGAGCCAACACAGCCAAAAATAAATTAATAAAATTATATAAAAAGAGATAGCTCAATGTTAAAAATAATTTACACTTAGATGTGTAATTTTGAGGCCTCTTAAGGCTTATAGTGATATTCTGATTGAGATGGACTAGTCAGTTCCTTTTTTTTTCCCCTAAAAAACGGATATGAGATAGGCCGTTGGCCTGGATTGAGTTAAGGAGGACACATGAGCCAGTGTCCTGACTGTTTTATTTCCTGAGATGAGTGATGAAAGGTGGCAAAGCCATTGCCTGAGCAGCGATTGCAGCAACATGAGAAGAGGCTGGGGGCTTGAATTGTGTGAAACCAAAGCCACAACTGATTACAGAGAAATCTCTGGGGTGTTGGGATGGGACAGTGTCTTCCGCTTGTCTTCATCTCAGTGTAGTATCTCTGACCCATTAGAAAAAGCAGGTACTGACCTAAAGGGCTTTCTGGCTGAGCTGAGTAAAAGAAAAGTGTGAAAGTGTTAGTTGCCCAGTTGTGTCTGACGCTTTGCGACCTCAGGGACTGTAGCCCCCCAGGCTCCTCTGTCTATGGGATTTCCCAGGCAAGAATACTGGAGTGGTAGCTATTTCCTTCTCCAGGGGATCTTCCCAAACAAGGGATCAAACCTCCGTCTCCTGCAAGGCAGGCAGATTCTTTACCACCTGGAACCACCAGAAACTTATACTTTTTTTCAGCTTTTATGCTAAAACTTTTAATTTATTCCTAGCCATGGCCCTGCTTTTTAAATCATTGTGTATATAGCAAAGTGAGTCTGACTAGAATAAGGAGGTATCTCTTTCCACTATTGATTTCCTTGCTGTTTGATCTACTTTTCACCTAAAGTTCTAGAAAGACTTCCCAAACCAAAGGCCTGGTAGCATCCTTTTTTCCTTCACCTTTGTTTCAAAGGCAAATAACATTGAAGGCTCTTATGTGAACCTGATGTTTTCAACTGTGTCATGACCTCAAGGGTTTGTTAAGAAGTGCAGGTCTGTGTTTTGTGGGCTGTGCTCACTGACAAAGTAGGGTAACTTTCTTGAGAAGTGAAGGGGTAGGATTCACTTTACAGATCTATGAGAGATAAACAAGTTGGTTTTTCAAGTCTCTTCTAATTATCAAGTCTAAGATATGCAGCTATAGCTCAAAGGGCTGGTGGTCTTATGGGAAGGGAATTTCATTCAGTTGAACAAACATTTATTAAGCACCTATTGTATACTGGTCTCCGCACTAATCATTGAGACCAGGAGGAATGGTATAGATTGTCTGGAGGCTAACCAGTGTTCCATCTGATGTTGATTCTAAGAAGTCCAGTAAAATCCAGTGAAATGGATTTGGTTACACTCAAAGTCTGGAAGATGAACCTCACAAAAGAGGCGCCAGGAGCCGGCATTTCATCCTGGTATTCTGCTCACCAGCCATGCAACCTTGGGCCAGTTACTGTGCCTCTCTGACTCTCCTTTAGGTGGTCGTGGTAGCGCCTGCAGGGTCTGGCGTGGGGGGTGAAGTAGACGGCACATATGCACAGCGTCTGGGGTGGCGCTGAGCTGTCGTGGTCCGTCTCGTTGTCACCCTTGTCTGGCCCTCAGCGTTCAGGGAAGGTATGAGCAAACAAGAGTGTGGTGTGACCCAGACAAGTCCAAAGGCCGTAGGCGGGCAGTTGGGAAAATAAGTAAATGCCATTAAAAGATCTGAGTGTAAAGGAAAGATGGAGTCATTTTTTTCACAGACAACAGAGGGAAAGAAAACTGTTCCGTCTTGAAATATATTGACCCGTATTTCACTCATAGATAAAAGTACTTTGAGTATTTGTGTGACCATGAATTGGTACGAATTTATTGAAGTACTTTTAACTCTAAGAATCAAAGGGGTTCTAAATGTCTGGTTGAAGAATAAAAGTCTGTTTTGGTTCATTTCCCTAAAGTTCTGTTCCGTGATAGCAATCAGTGAGTTCCAGCCTGTTGCAATATGTGACACCCTTCTGTTTAGGCAGATTCCCTATTTCCAGAAAAGGGCTTACTCCGCTGTGGAGCCCCAGGCAGCCTAGGGCGCTGATGGAGCTAACAGTTAACTGTGCTGGCTCTGATGCAGGTCCGCAGTAGGTTCTGGAAGAAAGAGCAGGGCGCAGGGCCGTCCCGGCAGCTGACTGCTCACTCCTGGCCCTTTCATCAGCCCAGCCCTGCTTCTCTTCCCAGATGGCCACCCTGGTGTCACTGCTGAGCAATGAAGTTAACAAATGTTTTAATTTCACTGCTGAGCAGTTCGGCAGAGGAGGAGATGGCGGTGAGGATAATGAGCAGCACATCAGATCCCACCGTTGATGAAAGCTCCCCTCCCCACTGGCTCAAATGATAATGCAGACAAATTGGATACTGAGAGAGGCGGACCTGGGATATCCGGAGAGCTTTGGAGAACGAAAAGTGGCCTAGGATACAATGAGATAGCTGTAGGCTGTTATCAACTAAGTGCACAAGACGGTCAGAGGGAGGGAGGAAGGGAGGGAGGAAATGGAAAATAAAGAGGAAGAAGCAGGTTTAAAACTAAGGGTATGAGCAATCATGGGTCTTTAGGAGATACCTATTCCCATGGTCCTACGTTGAACGGATTTCTCTTAAATTTTAGCAGCTTTAAAGAACAGGCATCTATGCTCTCACGGTTTTTGGGGGTCAGAAATCCAGGCACAGTTCAGCTGAGTCCCTGGCTCAGTGTCCCTCACGGAGCTGCACTCAGGGTGTGAGCCTGGGCTGCAGACACGCCGAGGCTCAGCTGGGGACGTCTCTTCCTAAGCTCACTCATCTGTTTGTTGGCCAGGGACTGACTTCCTTGCCACGAGGGCCTCTCTCTTGGGCCCCTCCTAGCATGGCAGCTTGCATCCTCTAGAGCAAAGACGCTGAGAGAGTCCACACAGGGGTGAGATGGCAGCCACGGTGACCCAGCCTCACACTTGCCGGCCCGCTACCTGTCCCCTATTCTTTTTCTTAGAAGCGAGTCACGAGGCTCAGCCCAAGGGCGTGAAAACCTGGAGGCGGGCATGCTAGGAGCTGTTTCAGAGGCTGCCTGCCGCAGGTCCCTACTGCTGTCAAAGAAGAGGCATTCTAAGGAGACTATAGGCCAACTGCTGAAAGCCAGAAAGCCCGAATAAATGAGACCAAAGAGAATTAGGCGTTCAACTGATATCTTTATTTATTTATTATTTTTAAAATAGAGACAAAACGATTTATCTTTTGTTCATGAAAGTTACTTATTCCAGTAAAAGCTTAGTGTGGATTATGTATTTTATCTCTGTTTACTTTTGGAGATGGCCGAAAAACATAGGAACCTTTTTTTTTTTTTTAAGTTAGCTTTATACAGTCCTTTCTGATCAGGAAACAAGCTCGAGCAAACTCAAGAAACACAGAGTCTGACTCATTTATAATCCTGTTTATTTGGGAGGCAAGGAGATCAAGTCTCTCTAAACAATAATTTTAAACATGTAATTACTGTCAGAATATGTAATAACTGGGTGAACTTTGCCAGTGTACATATTCATGAGATCCTTTTGTGTTGTGTATATTGCTGTGAGTGTGTGTGTGTCTAGAAAACCTTAGATTTTTGTTCTCTAAAGACTCTCCTTAGAAAACTATTTTCCTTTGTAGTATCAATACTAAAAAGCATCAGAGGTAGGTTGTAGTTTTGCCAAGTAGGAATATAAAGATTATGTATAATGCTATCCACATGAAGTTAAGTTTTGATTACCAGATTTTTCATTACTGCTGAGATAGAAATATTAATTCTGCCTTCCAGTTGGCCTTCCTCCCATCTGCATGAGACACTCAGTTGAATGCTAACATTGTTTATCTTCCCCCTGGAGTTGTTGGCATTTTAGTGCTCTAGGTTTAAACAGTCATGGAGGTGAGTTGGGTGTTAGGCATGTGGTGCTGAGACCCCTGGAGGATCAGGTACATCCCACAGACACTGTGACTCTTGATTGAAACAGAGTTCAGGATGAGCACGCTGGTTTTCAGGGCTGTCTTCATAAAGCGACGTGTGTGAGAGCTTTTCAAAAGGAGAGTGTATAAGGGAGAAAAAACAGAGTTGAGACCAGTCTCAGGTACTGCTTTTGGTTACCGATTTGAAAGAAGAGCCATCGAGGAAGGCAGAGAAAGAGTGGCCAGAAAAGCACTGGACTTTGGACTTCCCTGGTGGCCCAGGCGGTAAAGCGTCTGCCTGCAATGAGGGAGACCTGGGTTCGATCCCTGGGTTGGGAAGATCCTCTGGAGAAGGATATGGCAACCCACTCCAGTATTCTTGCCTGGAAAACCCCATGGACAGAGGAACCTGGTAGGCTACAGTCCACGGGGTCGCAAAGAGTCGGACACAACTGAGCGACTTCACTTCAGTTCAGAAAGGCAAGTTCTTACCAAAACACTTCCGTGTCAGGAAGTCAGAGAATTGTGTTGCAGAAGCGATAATACCATCAAGTGTCATAGAAAGGTCATGTCAGCAGGGACCATACTGTTGAGGGCCTGCTTGTCCAATCCAGGGAGCATGGGATCCCTGACTCGTCTCTTTCTGGGCACTTGTGTTCCGCAGACCATAATGGGATGCCTTGAGGGTGAAGGACAATCAACATTTCAGAGAATCCTGGATAAAGTAAAAAGTGAGAGCCTGGGTGTTCAGACCGTTGTGTCCCTGTTGCGGCTGTACCAGGATTCCAGTCCTGCAGTCAAGACAGCACTGTCAGACAGAAAACTGGAGGCTGTAGAAGTAGTGCAGCCAAAAGGTAGGAGAAACCCCATCCACCTGAGTGACTGCGTTTTGTTCTGGGAAGATGCTACAAAGCTTGCTTGAGTGATCCCATTTTTTTCAGTGGTTTAGTTATTATTAAGTGATTTGCACATAAATTTCTACCTATAGTTCCAGAGGCTGCGTGTTAACATATACAAACTGAATTTGAGTCTTCATTTCTGCCCCCTAGTTAGCTAAATCTGACACCTTGAAGTTGCAGAATATCATCCGTGTTCTCCTGCCCTTCAGAAGCCACACGTCCAGATCAGTGTTTGGCGTGCCCAGGGTGGACTGGTTGCTGACAGCACGTAAGGGCTGAGCTTTTTCTCGTTTGGGCACAAAGCGGTGGCCTTGCCACGCAGACGCTAACCTCTGCTGGCTCGACTGCTTTGTGTTTCGACAGATAAATGAAGCACTTTGCCTTTCATAGAAGAGTTTAAACGGAATGATAAAGTATTTTCCTCTCCAAAAAGAGATTCTGCGTTCGGGTGCTCAGAATAGGCTGCGAATCACTTTACTATTCTGTTAGATCTCTCTTGACAAACCACACTGTCATTTTCTTCAAATTGACTAGCTTCTCTTGTCCGTCTCCAGCTCTTTCTCCCCCAGGGAGCACAGAGGAGGGAAAGACCTTGTCTGTTCTGTTACTGGAACACAAAGAGGACCTGATCCGGTGTGTAACACAGCTGAGACCCATTTTGGAGTTCCTGGAAACAGTGGAGGAGGAATTCCTGCCTGGCTCTGAGAAAAGGGTAACTGTCCAGTGTCTCTTGCTCCCTCCTGAACTCATGTGACACTTATTTTTAAGCCTCTCTTGTGGCACAGAGCACCTTTCCCCTTGCAGTATTTCTTCACATGCTACACGGAAAGCGCCTTGAAGCTCGGGTTCTTACTTCATGCCTCCTGTATCCCCTGCATCCTTAGATGCACGGACGGATGGCTCTCCCTGCTCTGACTCTGTAAGATTCTGACTCTGTAACTCTTGCCCCCAAAAGAGTTAGGTGTGTGTGTGTTTAGGCACATTTCTAATTATTATGACACTTTTTACATAAATGATAACACTGTTCATCTTTAGTGATGAAGTCACTAAAGTAAGTAGTCACTTCCTAAAGTAAGTAAGTAAGTACTAAAGTAAAGAAGTCACAATTGGGAAAGTAAGCAGAGAGGAAAAAACCTAAACCTCCCAGCATCTCGGCACTCAGAGATCGTCACTGCTAACATTTTGGAGCCTGTGCTCCCACTTTCCTCGTCTAAATCACCCTGGGACGGGAGTATCACATAGTTTTGTGAGTTTATTTTTTTATTGGATATATTGTGCATGTATTTCCATACCTGCAGTATGGATTATGGTAGCTGTATTCTGTTCTAATGGCTGTACCATGATTCTTTAATGCTTTCCTGTTGGGCATTCTTTTCTTATTTTTTGCTTATTCCAGTATTTTGCTATCATAAATGATGCTGCAGGGATCATTTTGCACATAGATCTTTGCATACATCTCAGGTTATTTTCTCAGAGGAATTTCTAAGAAGTGAGAATTTGGAAGAGAGAGTGTCAAGTTTTCCAAGTGTTTGATATATATTGCCAAATTGCCCTTCAGGAAGGTTGTACCAATTTACTCTCCCTCCAGCCAGCTGCTAAAGTCCTCATAAAACTGCTAGCATGACTTCTCAAGCCAACTAGATAACTGTATTTGTTGGTGTTATCGATTTCAACTTTGTGCTAAAAATATTTTGATATTGGAAAGGAAGAAATAGGGAGATAGAACTTTCGTGCCATCAAACTGTGGGAAGTGGTTTAACTGTTCAGGAGAGAAAATGTTTACGAACCATGGGTGTGATGGCTGAGTATTGGACTCACAGTGAGGGAATGGATCCTAGATTTTCTTATTCTTGATGATATTGCATTGCCATTTTTTTTCATATAAAATGGGAAAACTTTTCATCTCAAAATTGTATTTTTAAAATTATATTTTTAAAAATTTAACTCCTTTGAACTTCTTGAGAAAGATGATATATACTCACAGGATAAGATTAAACCCCTATTTTCTCCTTAGACTTGAGATTAAGTGTAATTTTAGGCATTCAGTTTAAGTGAGCTGCTTCTAGCTCTAGAGGTACCCCGTCCTTGTTTAGTGATTTCATTCAGTTACTCATTCAGACCTTTTCCTTATTAGCTAGATTGAATGTGTCCTCTGAACTGCTTCATTATCTTGGTGAAATAGCCCTTATAGGAAGAGCTCAGACTCAGCCTCGTTCCCCGCAGCCCGGCAGACCCCACCGTCATTTTCCTCTGTCACTTTCGGTTTGCTTGACAGAAAGGGCTGAAGCAGAAGAACTTAAATTAGTTGTAAATCACAAAAGCACTTCTTAGGACTGGGGTTCCACCAGAGCTTCATTAAGCTACTCTTTCTCACGAAAATTGGAGGAGCATAATAAGGCAGGAGTGCAGAGAGGGATGTCGAGCGCATAGGCACAGTGTTTTCATACCATCTGGAGCGTGCCGTCTCGGGCCTTTGGAACTTTCTCTCCTCTGGAATGATGCTAATCACAAGTACCACAGTCTGTAAACATACCTTGGGTGCTGTAAGAAGTGGTAAATAGGCATTTCTTTACTTCAGGATTGGAAACAGATACAGAAATAGTAATTACTATAGCTGCCACTTATTTATTGCTTTCTGTGTGCCAAGCAGTGTGCTGAGGACCTTTTAAGCCTTACTAAATTCTACCCTTGTAGTAACTTTATGGGGGAGGAAAAAGTGAAAGTGAAGTTGCTCAGTTGTGCCCAGCTCTTTGCGACCCCATGGACTATAGCCTACCAGGCTCCTCCACCCGTAGGATTTTCCAGGCGAGAGAACTGGAGTGGGTTGCCATTTCCTCTATTACCCTAATTTAAAGATGGAGAAACAGAAGCTTTAGAAGTGTGAGCAGTGCACCCAAAGGCACGGTTGCCTGGGCCAGCACTGGAACCCAGACTTCTGAACACAGCACATCTGGGACTTCCCTGGTGGTCCAGGGGTTAGCATTTCACCTTCCAGTGAAGGGGTGCTGGTTCGATACCTGCTTGGGGAGCTAAGATCCTACATGCCCCGTGGCCAAGAAACCAAAGCATAAAACAGAAACAAGATTGTAGCAAATTCAATAAAGACTTTAAAAATGGTCCACATTTAAAAAAAAAAAAGATCTTTTAATGAATAAGTGAACAAAGCACATGTCTTAACCCCTGTGCATCTTGGTTCCTATTAATATTGGTAACCAGTGTCATTTACTAGCAATCACTTGTCCTAGGAGTTAGGCTTAGCTCTACAAATGGGAACTTCATTTTAGAGAATCCGCATAACAACTGTGCAAGAGTTGGTATTGTTATTTTCCTTTGCAGATGAGGAGATTAAGGTTTAAAGACTTAAATAACTTGCCCAAGGTCACAGAGGCCATACATTTTAGAACTTGGTTTCAAACTAGGCCTGTCTGGCTTAGCAGTTCCTTCTCACTCTTAACAGTATCCACCTGCCTCATTTTGGATCAGGTTATCGCTTAGGATCTGAGAGGTAACATGGAAATCAGAATAGCTTTTAGGTACAAGCCCTTATTTTAAATTATGTCTCATTTAGTAGATAGAAATCAGATATGTATGAGACATGCATATTTTAAGGAAATATACATACTTTAAGGAAAGAGAATGACTGTGTTCTGTACGGACAAGAAATATGACAACTTAATTTATTAATATATATACATGTCTTTAATAGATATAATACTCCTTTTACATATATAAAACCAATTTGGTTTTATACCTGATTTTATTATTTTTTAAATGGGAGTAATTTGAGAGTGGCATCCTCTGACATGCAACAATGACTGATCTGCCTAACTCTTTCCCCTGAGAGCTGGCTTTTTCCCAAGGGAAGCCTCAGGATTCAGTTACTGTGAACCTATAGACTACATGTACTGAAATAATCCCCAAAGTTATCCACAAGAACCAAGTTATATAGAGTGAGTTGCAGCCCATGAAGAATTAGTTCTACTGTAATAGGAAAATAGCTATAAAGTAACTAACTGTCAGGGATTTGACTTTTCAACCTTTGGAGTCCTGTGCCCTGTTGACTCAGAGAACCCTCTAGCATGCCAGGGAAGAACCAGTGGGTAGAACTGTGGGCTGATAGCTGGAACTGGTATCTGTGGCCACTGGGGAGGAGAGGGGTAATGAGGAACGCACAGGGGAAATAATCCGAAAGCGCACTTTGAATCTGGTTGTTTTGGAGACCACAGACAAACGGAGTATCTGGATATTCAAATTGCTGTATCAATAAAGGAAGGAAAATAATAGCGTTGCTCTGAACTCGCAACTTCTGGCCACTTTTTGGATAAAATGGGAAAACACTGTAACCGTATTTATTAATTGCTGGTCGATTTCTCAATCTTAGTGTCTGAACAGACTCAATCTAAAGCTTTGATGTAAACTGCTCGCTCTGTCACATAGGCCTAGCGTAAGAATATTTTCACAAAATGCAGTGAGGTAAAGAATATGCACAGACCTGGAGTTGAAAGAGAAAGATTTTCATAGAACTGTTTGTTTGGAGAATGCTTTGGATTTTATCGAAACAGAATAAGGAAGAGACTGTGACAGCTAGCTAGAGATGAGCAGAGAAGACTTGGAGACGGGGCAGCTGGTAATGCAGTCTTGCTGGGCTTTCCAGTGGTGTGTCAGATACTCTCAGAATTGCCAGTAACTGGTGTCGGGTTGATTGCTCGCCACTGCAGGTGATTCTGAATTGCTGTGAGGGCAGCACGCCCAAGGAGACGATAGAAAAGTTGTTGCACAGGATGTCTGAAGAGAAGACCCTGAGTGCTGAGAGTCTGGTAAAACTGCTGCAGGCTGTGAAGATGACGTTCCCAGACTTGGGCCTTCTGCTGGAGAATTTGCAGAAATTAGCCGCTTTGCCGAGCACCACAGGTATAAGTTAATTATTGACTCTCTGGACTGGGATCACTGTTACAGAAAGTGATAACTAAAAACTCCCCATCTGGCTTCTCACTGGGGAGATAAGACAGTGTTAGGAAAGGCCGTTGTGAAAGAGAAACTTGCTGTCTCCCATCAGTGATTCTCAGCGTTTCTGGAGTTAGGATTGGAAATCCGAGAATTTCTCCTCCATTAAACTCCCCTGTGATGTTCCCCTGGTTCAGGGTTTACGAAAGTACAGCTTTCCTGGGGCTGAACGCCTGTGGAGCAGATGGGCTCACAAACATGAGCAGCAGGAACTCACTTCCTGACGCCCTCACGCCCGCTGGAGTGCCGTCTGCTTCCAGCAGTGCCCAGAGTGGACCACCCCTCGTGTCCAGCCAGTTTGGGTTAATGGGTCCACATCACATCCCTTAGAAAAACAACCCAGCTCTAGCCAATCCCACTCCCACCCGCCCCCCCACCCCATCCCAGAGCATTTGAAACTGAGGTGGGTTTCAGAAAAAGGTATTTGGGAAGTGAGACAACATTTTTACTAGCTGATAGAAATAACATATCCTTCTACAAACCTGAACTGTTCAAAAAATAAAGAAGGAAAGAACCTCAAATCCCACTTGGTTATGTCAGTGTTAGCACATTCTGTCACATTAGTTTTACAGTGTTGAGATACTCTACTACATTTTATCATTTCCCCCACTTAACAGTGTAACCTAAACATTCTCCAGATTTCAGAACACTCCCTAGAGTTCTGGATTTGTTTTTTTAAGGCTGTATAGTTTCCACCATCAGGATACATAGGCTGTTTTACTTGTGCCCGTATCCGGGGGCACGTGTAACCTATCAGTGAAGTCTATCAAGATTCCCAGGGTTTGCATCCTGCCTTCTTTGGTAGCTGTGTGACCCTGAGTAAGTGACGTAACCCTTCTGAACCTCATTCTTTCCTCCATGAGACAGGGGTAAGAATGGTACCTGCTCCTTCGTTTTCATGGCCACTATGCGATAGGATGTAAACACTGAGCACAGAGCTCAGCACAGATTTTGTCCTTGTCTAGTCGCCAAGTCATGTCAGACTCTTTGCAGCCCCATGGACTGCAGCTTGCCAGGCTTCCCTGTCCCTCACCATGTCCCGGAGTTTGCCCAAGTTCATGTCCATTGAGTCGGTGATGCCATCCAACCATCTCATCCTCTGTTGCCCTCTTCTCCTTCTGCCAGCGTCAGGGTCTTTTCCAATGAGTTAGCTGTTTGCTATCAGGTGGCCAAAGTATTGGAGCTTCAGCTTCAGCATCAGTCCTTCCAAAGAGTATTCAGGGTTGATTTCCTTTAAGGTTGACTGATTGGATCTCCTTGCTTTCCAAAGGACTCTCAAGAGTCTTCTCCAACACCACAGTTTGAACACGTCAGTTCATCAGCGCTCCACCTTCTTTATGGTCCAGTTCTCACACCCGTACATGGCTACTGGAAAAACCATAGGCTTCACTATACACAGGATAGGCACTCAGTAAATGTTAGTTATCTTCTTCATCGTCGTCATCTCAAGCTTCTTAGTGGCAAGTATCTTTCTTTAATTGGAGGGTAATTGCTTCCCAGCGTTGTCCTGGTTTTGCCAACACGGGCCAGCCATAGGTATACGTAGTGGCAGAAATCTGTGTACGCAGATTTTTTTTTTTTTTTGCCTTCAGATCATTTCTTAAGGCTAGATTCCCAGAAGTGGAGTTACTGGGCCAGAGAGGAGACTAAATTTTTAAATATCTGCAGAGCTAAAGGGAATGCCTGATAGTTTTGATTTTTCTTTGCTTTCAAATAAATATGACCTCTTGAAAGAGAGCCGCTAACAGATTGGCTCCGAGGGCATCTAAACAGAAGGATGGGTCAGCTTCGCTACTGCACTCGCGACTCGTGCATGCCTGTACTTGGGATCACCACGTGGATGCTTTACCTCGGGCTTGATGGATAATATCCCTTGAATCTGTACATCTGAATCTCTTACAAGTGCAGCCTTCTAATTACCCCCCTGTTGAGCAATCACTAGCTTCTCCCACTGGGCGCTAACTTTCAAAGTGCTGGTGGGTTTCGTGGCCCTGCAGCAGTGAGTGATTAAGTGTAGCCCAGAGGAGACATGAGCACATGTGTGTGAGGCCCCATGCCAGGAGCTGCAGTTGTGCTCCAAAGGAGGCCAGGCTCCCACACCGATCTGCTCCCCACCCGCATTTGTAACTCCCCTCACGTCACCTGGAAGAAGCCCTTAAGGAGGCTTTGTCGCATCAAACATTTTTGTTTTGCTAATATCCTTACAGCCCAAGCAAACCCTGATGATTATGGGATTGAACTATTGAGACGGTATCATGAGAACCTCTCTGAGATTTTCACAGACAACCAGGTGTTACTAAGAATGATCCCACACGTGAAGAGTATAGTCCCTGGAGAAAAAGAGGTAAGAGAGAAGGAGGAAGGGTGGGCATAATGAGACAGAAGGGAAAAGATGAACATATATATATTTTTTTTGTTTAATATATATTCTATATAAGCACCACAGCCATGTTGAGAAATGATAGGCTAGGAAGTCAGCAGAGAAGGAGAAATAGAAGGCGATTCCATTGCTAAGGCAGAGTGACAAGTAGGGTAGTTGTAATGTCTGCAATGATGTGAGGAAGGGCTTTCCAGAGAAGGAATGGAAACCCTTCTCATGCATCAGCATCTCTCAGGTTGAAGGAGGTGAAGGATGTTTAAAAACTCCCCAGAAATATGTTCACTGTGACTCAGTGCCCAGACTTGCAGTTCTGTAGCTGGACCGCCAGCTAGAAAGTGCCTTACGCGTGTGTTTGTGCTTCGTCCTGAAGGTCATGGAGAAGCTCGTGAGACGTGCTGCTGGTTCTCGTGGTGCCCATGCTCTGATGTCAGCAGTTCTAGAGAAGCACACGGTGTCTGCAGCGGCCATCTGGCAGCTGCTTCTGGTGGCTCAGGAGACGAAGCCCTGCCCATTGAGTCTGCTCATGGAGGAGATACGAAGGGAGCCCGGTGCTAACGCTTTCTTCCGGGCAGGTAGGGTGCCAGGGACCCTGTGCTCGCTTTGCCCCTCCAGAGGTTATTGTCAGTCTTGCCAGAAAATAGAGCTCTCTTTCAGTCTTCCACATCCCAACCCATAGAAGTAAGGACTGGCAGTTTTGTTCAAGGAAATGGGAGTTTGTAAACCTTTTAAAGTAAAATATGGGCAGTTATTCTACAGTTCTATTAATAATATCATTTCTCCAGTGCTGTTTGGCATTTCCCCCGGCCCCTGCCAAGGTGGGAGCCAGATAAAATAGATTCTCATGCTGAAGAATTGAGTTGAGAAAAGGTGAAAGGGAAAAATGGAGCTCAGAGTTCTGCTCATGAGTTTTCAATCCTTCTCTGTTCAGTGATGACCCCAGAAAGTGCTGCCTTCGAGACCATCCTGAGGCATCACCGGTCGATCCTAGAGGCCATCCAGCAAACGGCTCAGCTCAAATGCCTGGCCTCAGAGGAGGAGCGGCTGGCGGAGACTGTGAAGGAGGTGCGCTGGGGATGACAACGCAGCTTCCAGGGGAGTCTCCTAGGGGAGGAGCCAGCTCCGGTTCAGCGACTGTTGTGGGCGGCCCCGGGGCCAAACGGCATCTGGCATGCTTTCGCTCTTTTAATCCTCCCCACTCTGCGTGGCGGGTGGTGTCACCCACATCTTACAGATAAGGGACCTGGAGCTCCGAGGGGTCAGTGGCAGATCGAGGATGTGCCAGCCGGTCAGAGAAGCAGCCGGGATTGGAACGCGGGTTCAAGTGACTCAGATGCAGAGTCTGTTCGTCTGAACCTAGGAAAACTCAGAGGGAACCATGATACTCTCCTGTCACACGTTCTAAGAAGCAACTTTTTTCAGAGGAAGAAAAGTAAAATTGGTCTTATTACACGCTCTATTCTGGCTTCTAGAAAGAGCCAAAATAAACATAGAAAGAACAAAGCTTTTGCCCATATGGGGTAGCAAATAGTGCCAACTCATTTTCTGTAAGGCTTCTCGCAATGTGGCCAGCGTCCCAGAAAAACCAGGTGGGGATGGCGGGGGGAATTCACGGATGTTCATCCCAGGATCATGTGCATCTCAAGTGCGAAAGCATCATAAAGGAACATGAAATTTAGCTACAGATTCACCTGTGGTGCTTTTTGCTCCAGATGGGCGTGGCTGTGGTGTGTAGAAGGGCGGTTTCTAACCCTCTACACAGGTGACAGCCCCACCTTGGTCTGGCTCTCAGATGGGCAGAAGATGGCACACGTTTCTGTGGGGCTTCAGAGGAGAGATGCATCTGCTAGACTCTCCAGCATGCCTCGCACTTCAGAGATGGGGCTTCTGCCGTTGATCAGTTTTAGCCTCACTAATTGGTCTCATGCCTGCCTCCAGGGACATCAGGTTTATTTAGATAGACTTGAAAAGAGCAGAAATAAAATATCCCCCAAAATGAAAATTCCATTTGGCCATCTGCGGATGGTTTAGTTTTATTTCTCAGCATACCGATTCTTTCTGCTGATAGCTCTAACATTCTGAGAGGGTGGCTTTGAAATAATATTCTTGGCCTCTTTAAAGCCCCTATTTGAACCTTCTTTAAAAAGCTGAGTTTCTTTATGAAAGAAAATGATGTTTAAAAGGGTACATCTAAGTATCTAAAAATGTGAAGCCTGCACTGATCATGCAGAATTGCTTCCCGACACTGAGACCGTTATATACAATGAAAAATTATCTCAGTCTTCGAGACAGAAATGCCAGCAGCCATGTCCTGTAGCTCTCCCCAAGCATTTGATACTGAGATCTAGAAAAGTTCTTTATGAGACTTCTGCTTTCTGAGAAGATTTCTCGTAGAAAATCCTCAACGATTCCTTGCTTGCACCTTTGTATTTGCACAGTGGTCTTCACACGTGTCTCCTTGTTTAAATTTTGTGAATTTCCCTGCGCTTGGAGAAAAGGGGGGGCCCTCCGCTATATGTATAGCGAGAAACGTGTTATTTATTATAGATGGGGCAATGCCTCTCTGAAATTAGCTTTGTTTTCTAAGTTGAAAACCATAGAAAAAATCTGCTGATGTTAACCACAAACCTTGGTCTCGTGGTATTCATTTAGATTCTGAGCAGCTCCTCTGAGACAGCCAGCCCCGAAGCTTCCCTGGGAGCACTGCTGAGCAGAGCTGCGGAAAAATCCATCTCAGCCACTGAAATATGTCAGCTTCTGTGCAGCATCCACAGATCCTCCCCAGGCCTGCAGCCCGTCATGCGGGAGTTAGCGTGCGCTGGTAAGAAACGGCTGGTGGGGTCCTGTTAGGCCCCAGCTTGTCTCCTTGTTGGAGAGAAGAGGCAGCAGTTCATAGAAGAGTTCATCCATCACTACCTTATTTATTTTGTGTGCTCGCGAATACTTAGAGATATCATAGACCACAGATGTGATTTGTGTTTGTCAGAGAGAAGAGATGACGATGATATTTCATTAGAGTTTGATGAGGGTCCTAAGTAGTTTCCAGTCTCCCCCAAAGAAGGAAAGTTAGAAAGCAAAGTAGAAGCCAGGAGAATTCCCAGAGCCATGCGATCTCTCTCTCCTGCACAGGTTTCCTTACTCAGGAAAAGGGAGAGAAGGAAAGGTGGACAGTGAGTGGTAAATTTTACTCTGAAGGCAAGGACAAAGCAGGTGAAAAGCCAGCTGGAGAAGACTGCCAGCCTGGAAACCAGGACAGTCAAGGCGAGACGGCTGCCTTGCCCGAACAACAGGAGAAAGACACGTCCGCCTCCCCAGACTCTGCCAAGAAGAGCTTCGTCTGTAAGGCCTGCGACAAGAGCTTCCACTTCTACTGCCGCCTCAAGGTGCACACGAAGCGCTGCCGGGTGGCCAGGAGCAGGCAGGTGCAGTGTACGGAGTGTAACGAGACCAAGGACTCCAAGAAGGAGCTGGAGAAGCATCAGCTGGAGGCCCACGGCGCGGGTGGAGAGCCCAGCGTCCCCAAGAAGAAGAAGAAGAGGCTCCCAGTGACGTGTGACCTCTGCGGACGGGAATTTGCTCATGCCTCAGGTATGTTCAGGAAGGCGTGGTCACGGAGGATGATAATTCAAACACAGTGAGTCCCCTACATACGAACGACTCCTGTTCTGAGAGCGCGTGCATTAAGTCCAGCACAGTTAGCCTAGGTGCCCCGCTAACAGGATCAGCTGTGTAGTACTGTATTATTATGGGTTTATAATACTTTTCACACAAACAGTACATAAAAAACAAACACAGAAAACCTTTTAAATCTTACAGTACAGTACCTTGAAAAATACAGTGGTCCAGTTCAGCAGCTGGCATACAGGGGCACGTTCGCATCTTTGAAAGTTCGCAACCCGAAGATTCATACGTAAGGCACTTACTGTGCTGTAGTTTGGATTCCAGGCCTTGCCTCCAGGATACGGGAAGGACTATGTAAGTGCTTAGAAAATAAAGCAGAGGCAGGGGACTGTTTTGAGAAGAGCAGGAGCTTGGGAATCGGCATCCTGAGCTTTCATTTCCCCCTCTGTCAAATAGGTACCCTGATGAACACCCACTGTTTTGGACGTTATGATGATTTAGGGCTTCCCTGGTGGCTCAGCTGGTAAAGAATCTGCCTGCAATGTGGGAGACCTGGGTTTATTCCCTGCATTGGGAAGATCCCCTGGAAAAGGGAAAGGCTCCCAACTCCAGTATTCTGGCCTGGAGAATCCCATGGACTGTACAGTCCCATGGGGTCGCAAAGAGTCAGACGTGACTGAGCGACATTTCGCTTTCATGAAGATTTGAGACAGTGTAGCTGAGACATCTGGTGCAGTGCCTTCAGCAGAGTTAGTGCTCAGTAAACTGTGGCTGTTGTTATTCATAACGATAGCCAGCTCTTTCTCACCTGGTACTCTGGTTTCCAAGTATCGCTGGTTTCTGGAGAGTAAACAAGCGTCCTAGAAACCAGCAGAAGTAGATTGTTTTCCCTTGCCTGAGACCTAATGAAACAGAAAAGTGAGTTCATGCCGTGCTCTCTCTTGAGGCCTGGCCTGGCAGTGCTCAGGTGTGTCTTCCTGCTGGATTCATAGCTCTGATCACTCGTATCTCCGGTCCCTGGCACGGCTTCCCTAGGCATGCAGTACCACAAACTGACGGAGCATTTTGATGAGAAGCCATTCTCCTGTGAAGAGTGTGGGGCAAAGTTTGCAGCCAATTCCACCCTGAAGAACCACCTTCGCCTTCACACGGGGGACCGGCCGTTCATGTGCAAGCACTGCCTGATGACCTTCACCCAGGCCTCTGCCCTGGCCTACCACACCAAGAAGAAGCACTCAGAAGGTAAGGCGTGGAGGACATCTTCATTCTTCCTGCAAGCATTAAGTGTGAGCTGCCTAGAAACCCACTGGAAATTAGGCATGATAAAAAGTCTCAGGTAGATCAAAAGCAGACAGAATCTCCAGGCCCACAGACGATGGGAAGACCTTTGTGCACAGACATGTAAGATGCTTATGGTGAGAGTCTAAAGAGTGGCCAGCTGACATAATATGGTGACTTACGGTTACAGAATTTACATAAAGCCAGGAATCCCATGGGCTTCGAGGTGGAGGTCAAGCATAAGAAAACTGTGGTTGAGCACACGCTGTGGATCAGGCAGTGGCGGGTGCTAAGTGTCTTACCTGGAATCCCTGTGAGCACGGAGCTGATGGTTTCGAGTGTCTCTAGCGACAGAGACCTCAGTGGTGTGAGGTGGAATAAAACCATTACAGGGACACACGGAAGGCGGGTGTAAGGGCTTCTAGTCCAGTGGGAGGGGAGGAGGTGTGTGGTCAGGAAAGGCTTCCCAGAGGAGGCTGCGCATCTTTTGGAGCAGATACACATGAGCACAGATGCCGCCATCATCTCCCCTGGATCACTGTTGTCATGTCCTAACTGGTCTCCGCCTCTCGCCCCCTTTCTCTGGGCAGCTTTCTCTGTGCTCAACGTGCAGGCCCAAGTGAGCCTCTGAAGGCTAAACCGTAGCAGGTCACTTCTCTGCTCAAAGCCCCACAAAGGTATATCACCTCAGTTAGTGTGAACTCTGAAGGTAGCCTGCTAGTCTCCTGATCAAGCCCCCTGATGCCCCTCCGGCCTTATCCCTCACTGCTCGCCCTGGCTCGCCCTGTTGCACCTGTTGCAGTCTCCCTTCGAGGCCTCTGACCGGCGGGGCACCTCCTGCTGACCTGTGCTCTGGCTGTTCCTCTGCTTGGAAGGCCTTCCCTTCAGACGCCTCCAGGCTTCACTTCGTCCCCACCTGCAAGTCCTCGCGCATGCCTCACCTCTCCCGTGAGGCCTCTCCTGCCCTCCCTGTGTGAAGTCTCAGCACTCCAGCCCCCCTGCGCTGGTCTTCTCCATCGAGCTTACCATAGGGTCAGTCTGTCATCTCCCGTCTTAATTTATTTTGTTTATAGTTGATTTTCCCCCTGTTAGAATGCAAGCTGCACGAGGGTAGAGCACTCAGTCTTTTTTTCCCCTCCTTCCGCTGTATCTGTGGAACTTAGAATAGTGCTCAGCGAGAGGAGGCCCTCAATAAACATTTACAGAGTGAATGAGTTTCTTGAGCATCATTCCAGGTACTAGAGATAGTGCAACTATACACACCCTCGTGGAACTTACCTTCCAGTGGGTAAAACTGACCGTATATCAATGCCTAATATAAAGTCAGATAGTAGCCATTTCAGTGAGGGAAAATAAAGCCAAGCAAGCAGTAGCGGTGGGGGTCGGGCCTGTGTGCTTGTGTCAACAGTGAGGGCAGATGAGATCTGAGTAGAAACCTGAACGCAGTGAAGATGGAACCAGTGGAAGATCTGGGAGAAGAACATCATGATGCGGACCACACCCCCCACATCCCACATGGGTGTGAAAGAGGGGCCCGAGAGAACTAGAAGGGGCTGAAGCACAGTCCACAAGGGTCCAGTGTTGAGAAATAAGCTCAGAGAGGTCACCAAAGGCCGGCTCTTACAGGATCTTAGGAGCCAAGGTGAGGACTTGACTTTTAATGTGAGGAGTGTTAGTTTCTATTGCTGCTGTAAAAAATTTCCAGAAACAGTGGCTTGAAACAGCATCAGTGTATTATCTTTTACCATTTTGAAGGTTAAAAATCCAAAACGGGCCTTTCTCGCAGCTGCCGGAGGGGGTTCCGTAGCTGCAGTCTCTGCCTCGTCATCGTGCCCCGCCTTGCCTGTCCTCCCTGCCTCTTCGAAGGACCTTTGAGATTCCAGCTGGGCCTACTGGGGTAACCCAGGGTGCCGTCATCTCAAGATCCTTAGTCGCATTTACCAAGTCCCTTTTGCCATGTAAGGTGACATGCACCAGCCTTAGGGGCGAGGGTGTGGACCTCTTTGGGACGTTTGTTCTGTCCACCACAAGGAGGGATAGGATCTGACGCACAGTTTTTCAGGTTAACTCTGACCACTCTGGACAATAAGGCTTAACAAGGCAGGCGTATAGTGTAAACAAAGAGACAGTTAATCCATTGTGGAGGTGCTGGGCTTTAAAGAGATGGTTAGTCCATTGTGGAGGTGATGGGCTTTTTGATGAGAGCTGTGTTGGGAGAGGTGTAAAAAAACGTTCAAGTTGGGGGCTGTATTGTTGAAAGTGGAAGGGACAGGATGGAGAATGGATTAGATGTGGGATGTGAGGGAATGAGAGGCATTAAGGATGGCTTAGGGGTTTGGACAGGAGCAACCAGGCAAGTGATGCTGCCCTTTAAGGAAATGGGGGAAACTGGAGGGAGAAGGAGAGAGAGAGAGAGAGAGTGTGTGTGTGTGTGTGTGTGTGTGTGGTAGAGAATCTGGAGCTCTGTCTTAGTACATGATAATTTGAGATAACCTCTTAGACTTCCAAGTGGAGAAGGAGACTGGTAGGCAGTGACTGTAAGTCTGGACCTGATGCTCTAAATGTGGGAGCTGTGAGTGTACAGATGGAATGCAAGGCTCCGAGATGAGATCATCCAGAAGGTGGAGGTGGAGAAGAAGGCCAAAGGCTGAGTCCTGGGCTTCTCAATAATTTCAGTTCTTGGTTCTAGAAACCCTTTTCTTTCCTAACAAAATTTTATTCCAAAGGGTAAACATACAAAAAATGAAAATGAGGTTGACCCCCGAGTTAAGGTCGACCCTGCGATCTGGGGGATCTGACCGTAACCTTACAGGTTTTCCCCCTTTGCTGTTGACCCCTGAGGGAGATCGGAGGTACAGTTGTTTTCTAGCTTTTTTTTTTTTTTTTTTTAACAAGTACCAGGTTTCCTGACACGCTCTTTACCAGTGTTTTCTAATACTCTTTGGCAGTCTAGTCTGGTCATTGTATTTCCATCCCATGCGTGAGAAAATAGAGAAGGCAGGAGAATCTTTAGAGCAAGTTGCTGGCAGAAACCTTTGATTCTTCTCTGAAGCCACGTCTGTCATTTCTATATGCGTTTCTCCCCTACGTGTTTGCTAAGGACTCCAGACTCAGGTGTTCCTGGGCTCAAGAATATATCCGTTTCCTGGGAATGGAATAAGCTCTTCCACACTTGCAGTGGCCCGATTAACAGACGGCTAGTTGTGTGGGGAGAACTCTGTCCTTCCCCTCAGGGCAGGGGGACCACACTGCTGCCCTCTCTGCGGTCAGCTGCGTTGGTGAGGTGCCATCTGATCGGATGGCCCAGACCTCGCACCCAGTGCCTTGCACATTCCTGGTGTTTCCCTGTCACCTCCCAGGTTCTCTTTCCCTGCCGTGTGCCTTAGAATGTGAGCGTGTTTTTATGAATGCCCTACGCGTGTACTGCTGGCTCTGATAGACTCCCGTGTATCTCCAGGGAAGATGTACGCCTGTCAGTACTGCGATGCTGTGTTTGCCCAGTCCATCGAGCTGTCCCGCCACGTGAGGACCCACACCGGCGACAAGCCGTATGTCTGCAGAGACTGTGGCAAGGGCTTCCGGCAGGCCAACGGCCTTTCCATCCACCTGCACACCTTTCACAGTATGTACTGAGGCTGCGGACGTCAGGCCCTGGGAAGGCACGCAGCAGTCCTCACAGCGCCTGTCTCTCCACCCTCCTGGGCCCCTGCTCAGCGCCTTCCCCTCCCCTGTCCTCCTGCAAAAAGCTGGAGTCCCTGTTTGCTATTTCCAGAAGAATCCCATTTTAACGTGTCTCTGTGTGATGCCTCATTTCCCCGTCTGGGCTATTTCCTTGTCTTCTGGTTTAGCCCACCTGGCTCTGCTTGGCTGACAGAGGCCAATTATGTTTGAAGGAAAGAGCCTCTGTGACAGACAGGCTCACAGGGCCTCAGAATATTTCCCATTTGTCCACTGAGCTGCTTTCTTCTCCTCCCACCCCGCCTCTCCCCACTCTCCTCCTGTTCATAACCTGCCTTTCCCCCAGGAGCAGCCCAGACACTGTGAATTAATGTGTAATGTGTGGCCCCTCGCCCTGCTCCTTAAAAGCCTGCTGCCAGCATCCTCTTCACTCAGTTAGTGGGGTCTGCCCCGTCTTTGTCCCCTTTGACTAGAACTGCTACAGGTAGAGACACACGTCCGTTCTACACACGCGGCAGGGAGGGAGAGGAGATTTTATGATCCCCCATCATCAAGAAAGGGTTTCTTCCCCTGTGCTCAGTGGGTAAAGAATCCGCCTGCAATGCAGGAGACACAGGAGATGCAGGTTCAGTACCCAGGTTGGGAAGATCCCCTGCAGACGGGCAGGGCAACCCACTCCAGTATTCTTGCCTGGAGAATCCCATGGACAGAGGAGCCTGGTGGGCTACAGCCCATGGGGTCACCAAGAGTCGGACGTAACTGAAGCAACTGAGCACGCACGCACTCATTGTCAAGAGACCATCAAGGAGACATCCTCGGTCACCCCGTCTCCAGCTGCTCTAGTTGTAGCAGGCGCGTGATCAGCACAGTCCGGCAGGGGCTTAAGAGCCCAGGTCTGAAATCACACGGGCCTGGGTTTGAATCTTGACTACTCTGCCATTTACTTCCTCGAGGCCTTAAACAGATTTCCTTATCTCGCTAAGCTCCGCCCCGTCTGTAAGCTGGAGGAAGTGGTCATGCTGCCACACTGGGCTGCTGTGAGAGCAGCAGCGATCTCACACCCAGAGCGTGACGCCCCACGCCTGATGCACAGAAGCGCAGTGAGTGCCACACTGGGCTGCTGTGAGAGCAGAAGCGATCTCACATGCAGAGCGTGACGCCCCACGCCTGACGCACAGGAAGTGCAGTGAACACCACACTGGGCTGCTGTGAGAGCAGCAGTGATCTCACACCCAGAGCGTGACGCCCCACGCCTGACGCACAGGAAGCGCAGTGAACGCCACACTGGGCTGCTGTGAGAGCAGCAGCGATCTCACACCCAGAGCGTGACGCCCCACGCCTGACGCACAGGAAGCGCAGTGAACGCCACACTGGGCTGCTGTGAGAGCAGCAGCGATCTCACACCCAGAGCGTGACGCCCCACGCCTGACGCACAGGAGTGCAGTGAACACCAGGTCGTGTTGGTGACGAGCAGCCGTCTCCGGCGCCATCTGTCAGACCGTCAGAGCCCGTCTCCTTTCTCACGCCCTGCACCTTGCACTCCCTTCTTCCCTTTTCCTTCCCTGCCTGTGTTCCCCACTCACCAGTTTCTAGCTGTTGGCAAATACAGTATCTCACAAACATGTGCTTTCTGTCAACACATTCAGGCCTGTTGTCAGCTGGCCAGCAAGGCACTTGGCCAGAGCCTGCATGTACCCAGCATGTGGCTGGACACTGGGCAGTGCAGGAAAACGTAAAGTGCCTCCCACCCCGACCCCCCGTTCCCCGCAAGGAGTTTACAAGGTTGCCCAGCAGATCTAGTTGCCGTAGACTTGCAGATGGGTGAGATCTGGCTTGGAGCCAGTGCCACAACTTGGAAGTCCTCTCAGCCTCTCTCAGTGGCATTCTGCTCCAGTCACAGTGTCCCAGTAGCGTTACGTGGGGTCAGGAGAGGGGCAGACTTCATTGATTTCCAGAATAGAGTAGACCCTGAACACTCTGCCATGACTTGGTGCGCGTCACCTGCAGCCGGTCCAGCATCCAGGCCCCTCTCTCGTCGACTGTTCTTGCCTGTTTCATGGTCTCCTCGCTGCTTCTGGAGAATTCCGTCAGGTGTCTTAGAAGACAGTGTGAATCTGAGATCTCACGAGCTCATATCCGCAGGGAAACTAGTTAACGATCCCGAGTGCTGCTGCATGTCGGAATTCCCAAGCTAATCTGAATCAGCAGAGCACACAGGAGATTGGCTTGTGGGCTGGGCCTTTCTTGTGGGCAAAGGATTTTATTATTAAAATATCTTACTTTCTGTTCAGAGAATGGACTGAAGTCTCCTGCCACAGGGCTAGCAAATGTAGCCTTCGTCAGTGCCAGTTCTCATTCTTGAGGTTCCCCCGAGGAGTTGCCTTGTCCAGTTAAGCACGCAGTGCAGAGGGTGGCCTTGTTACCCAGCTCCGAGGCATCCTACTCATGCCATTCTCTAAAGCTCGATTTTCCTAATCGGTAAAGTAGGACTGGTCATAGCATCTGCACATAGGGTTACTGGAAGGGTTGAGTGAATGAGGGCATGGAGGGCACTTAAAACTCACCCGTCATTTGGCACTTAGCAGACACAGCTCAGGAAAATGTTTCTGTCGTTGAATCTAAAGTGGGGATCAAGGACTCATTCCTCCTCTTGAGTCATCCTACTGACCGCAAAGGAAGTAGTGATGCTTCAGGAGTGACGTGCAGGTAGTCTCTGTAGAGAGATGCTTCAGGAGTGATGTGCAGGTAGTCTCTGTAGAGAGATGCTTCAGGAGTGACCTGCAGGTAGTCTCTGTAGAGAGATGCTTCAGGAGTGACGTGCAGGTAGTCTCTGTAGAGAGATGCTTCAGGAGTGACGTGCAGGTAGTCTCTGTAGAGAGATGCTTCAGGAGTGACGTGCAGGTAGTCTCTGTAGAGAGATGCTACAGGAGTGATGTGCAGGTAGTCTCTGTAGAGAGATGCTTCAGGAGTGACCTGCAGGTAGTCTCTGTAGAGAATTGGAAAACTTCACAACGCCCACCACCATCCGGGGAAGGGAAGAGCCATGCTTTCTGGAAAATAGTAAAACGAAGTTTGACTTGTAAGATTCGAAGTGAGGAATCGAGGTTAAACTGCTTAATGCTCCGTTCAGTTCAGTCGCTCAGTTGTGTCCAACTCTTTGCGACCCCGTGGACTGCAGCACGCCAGGCCTCCCTGTCCATCACCAACTCCCGGAGTTTGCTCAAACTCATGTGCATTGGGCAGTGATGCCATCCAACCATCTCATCCTCTGTCATCCCCTTCTCCTCCTGCCTTCAATCTTTCCCAGCATCAGGGTCTTTTCAGATGAGTCAGTTCTTTGCATCAGGTGGCCAGAGTATTGGAGCTTCAGCTTCAGCATCAGTCCTTAAATGCTCAGTCTTTAAATGGTGCTTAATCCAGAAGCCTCAGAAGAGCCTCACCACCGACCCAGGACGAAGGTGGAAGGTGGTTGGGTGGTAGATGCAGTGACTCCCGGCCCTTGGATCCGTGGCCCCGCGTGACCTCTGAGCAGTCTTGCCTCTGGAACTGCACACAGCCAGCCGCTTCTCACTGACTGTTGCCTGTGGTGTCTCCCCCGCCCACCAGACATCGAAGACCCATACGACTGCAAGAAGTGCAGGATGAGCTTCCCCACCCTGCAGGACCACCGCAAGCACATCCACGAGGTGCACTCCAAGGAGTACCACCCCTGCCCGACGTGCGGCAAGATCTTCAGCGCCCCGTCCATGCTGGAGCGACACATGGTGACCCACGTCGGGGGGAAGCCCTTCAGCTGCGGGATCTGCAACAAGGCCTACCAGGTGAGCCTGGCCCCTGCGGGAGCCTGCCCAGCCCGCCCCCCCACCTCCGCCCTCCCTCTGGTCTCCCTCGGCCCCCCGGGGCTGGCGGCTTGTGGGACATTCCTCGTCTCCAGGATATGACCGGGCGGCTGGTTCTCACGAAGCATGCAGCTCATGGCTTACTCGCTCCTCTGCCGTGACTGGTCAGAGTGGGGTTGCGGGGAGCTTAATTGGAGCCAAGACTCCTTGCCCTCCTTCTCTTAGAGTTCAGCCTTGTCCTGAACTGAATGCTGCTTTTCCCCTGGATACTCAACATTCTTTGGAACCTATTGATCCGTGTGTCAAGGGATGTGAGGATGACAATAGCTGGAATTATCTTGTTTAGCGGAATTACTGGTGTTTTGTGGGTTTCTTTTTTTTTCCCTTAACTCCTAGGGAAGAGCTCTGTCTCTGTTTTTGTTTTTTTACCTTAGAGTTCGCTGTGTAATTAAGTGAAACCCCATATGGATCTAAAAAGAAACCACATCTATGAAAAGCTCTCTGAGACCACAGAGCAGAGGATGGCCCTTGCTGGCATCTGTAACATTTGGGTACAGAGAAATGCCCAGCAGCTCATTTCAGCTCAACTGAAATGGACAGCTAGCTTTGTTCTGAGCCTTGTGCTGAGACGTTGGATTTGCAGAGCCGGGTGAGACCTGGGCTGAGTCTCTAGGAAACCCTGGAACTGTGGGAAGAGTGTCACAGCGCCGCTCTGGCACCCGGGAAGAAGGGACACTGGCTTTCGGAGCTGGCACAGCAGCCTCTCTCCAGGTTTCCCTGCTGCACCCTGGGCCTCTGAGAGACAGCTGGATGGTGAAGGACAGTTTCTCCAGTCGGCAGGCCAGGGTGTGACTCCTGGTGTTTCTGTTTGCTAATCGTGTGACCTTGGGCACTGCAGAGAGCCTAGCGCCTCCCTCCTAGGCTTACTGTGAGGCTGCGTTTCTGAAGGGCCCAGCCCTGCCCTGTAGTGGCCTCAGTAAATACACGGGCGCCTTGTTCCCATGAACAAGCCTTCCCTCGCCTGTCAACTTTCACGGTGATGGGTAAGAGTGAGACTCCGGTTGACTAAATGGGCTCCCCACTCCTCAGAGCTCCTTTCTGTCTGCTAAGATTGGCTGCTGCCTTATTCAAATCAATTTTTGCTCAGGTAGACTCCTTAAAAAAAAAAGAGAGTGGGACTCCAGATTGTAAGCTTCCCTGGGAGCGCTTGTCTCTCCTGAGTCTTTGTGAACTCTCTGGCTTGCCAGAACATTTAAGACCTGACGCTTGCCACATTCCTTTCAGCAACTGTCGGGCTTGTGGTACCACAATCGGACCCACCACCCGGATGTGTTTGCTGCTCAGAACCATCGATCTTCCAAGTTCTCGTCCCTCCAGTGCAGCTCCTGTGACAAAACCTTCTCCAACACGCTCGAACACAAGAAGCACATCAAAACGGAGCATGCAGGTGGAGCTGGGGTGCCCGGACGGGGAGTGGGGGCTGGCGAGTGGGAGGGACTTGTGGCTTAGCGCCCTGGGCTCCAGCCCCGAATCGCTCCTCCCCGTGCTGGAGCGCGGGGTGCTTCGGTGACTCCCCGTCGTGCCCCGGCACACCCGCGGGTGCCACGTCAGTCAGTCTACCCATGACACTGGCTTGAGTGGCAGAGGTTGTGGAACCTCGAGCAGCGTGAGTCCCACCGTCCCTGGGTGGCACGCAGGCCGGGGTGGGAATCCTGACTCTGCTGTGTGACCTTGGAAAGTGACCCCTCGCTCTGAACCCGTTACCTGCTCTTCAGAAGGTCGATTATTCACACCTGTGTGGCCGGTAAATGGGGCCAGAATGACAGCAGCTCGCACTCAGGGAGGGTTTCCTGAGCACGTGGCATGTTGCTAAGCACCAGTGTTTCCTCCTCTGATTCTGCAGTAATCCCCTTTACATCCAGGCATTCTGGCGCTCTTTACCACACATTTTGCTGGTGTTTTGGGTTGGCCAGCAGCCAACATTGGGCAGAAAAACCAAACGAACTTTTGGGCCAGCCCCTAGCGTACGTGTCGGGCTCCTAGCAGTTGGCAGATGCCCGCCACTGTGCGCCCTCGCCCCAGCCCCGTTACTCCCCAGACTGCGAGCGTCTTCCTTTCGCTCTCTCCGCCATGCCTCTGCTCGTGCGCCACGCAGACGTGAAGTTCCACGAGTGTGACCAGTGCAAGGAGCTCTTCCCCACGCCCGCGCTGCTGCAGGTCCACGTCAAGTGCCAGCATTCAGGTCGGTGCCCGCGAGGCGCCCCAGGGCAGGGCGGCCCGGGCTGTGCCCCTCCCCGTCGCCTTACAGCTGCGCAGCCCAGGCCAAGCGACAGCCGAGTTGTGCCTCATCCACAACACCGGGCCAACGGTACTGCCTACCTCACAGGGTAACTGTGAGCCGAACACGCTAGTGCAGGCCCCGCGCAGGGAGGCATCTCAGCATCACCTGTGATTAGCCTTGTTCCTGCTGTGTCCCATCAAACCTAAATGCCAGTTATTTAAGAGGCACCATTTTTAATGAACCATTAGAAAAACTGGTTATCCTGAGTCCTGCTCTGAGCTCACTTTGACGTAGATTTGTATGCACTCTCATCTGCCATTAAGTAAGTTGATTAACATAAGAACTCGGCTTCCCAGAGTAGCACTCAGGTGAGATTGTTGCCATGCGTGTTATTCCGCACGGGGTTGTCCTCTGCCGTCAAGGGTGCCAGTCAGGGGGCGCATGGTAACGCCTGCGGTTTTGGTCTCCTGAGCATTAGTAGAGCTAGTCTCTTCTGATTCCTCTTTGGGAATGCAGCTGACCGTCCAACCCTGACCTCTCATTTAGCACACATTTGGTTCCTGTGAGTTAGAATCACGCGCCGCTCCGTCTCGGGGCTTTTCTTCGAGGCAGTGGACAGGCGTCCTGCGGGCCTCCATGCTGCCCCTTAGGCGTGCGCTCGCGGCGCCGGTTGACACTCACACCTGACCTCCACGGCTTGCAGCAGTGCAGCTGTCATTGATCCCATTTCAGAGATGTTAAAAGTGACAAAACAGCGTCATTACCACTGAATCGATGAATAATGGGCTTTGGCAGACGCAGGTTTAGCTTGAATCGGATGCTAAGGAAGCTGGACTTGGGGCCTCTCTCTGGCGGGACTTTTCCAAAGCTCTGCCCCCAGTCCTGTGTGTGTAAATTTGTACTCGTTTTCCTAAAGAGGGCTCCCCAAGTTGCTCAAGCTCCAGGCCCCACACAAGCTGAAGAGTTGCCTCTGGACGCCCTGCCCCTGCCCGGCCCCGCCCCAGCCATGCCTCCGTCCCCCTCCCGCAGGGTCGCAGCCTTTCCGCTGCCTGTACTGTGCGGCCACCTTCCGCTTCCCGGGGGCCCTTCAGCACCACGTCACCACCGAGCACTTCAAGCAGTCGGAGAGCACCTTCCCCTGTGAGCTCTGCGGGGAGCTCTTCACCTCCCAGGCCCAGCTGGACTGTCACCTGGAGTCTGAACACCCGAAGGTGCTGGGCACGGAAACCCAGTCGCAGATGGTGCAGGTGACTGTGGGGCCTTGGGTGCGGGGTTGCGGGCCCAGGGGTCTTGAGGCTTCTCTGGAGGCAGCCCCTTCAGACAACTAGCCTTTCTCCCTGGGACTCTCAAGGGGCCCCGTGAGTGATGACTTCATGGCCAGGAGGATCTTGCAGAAATCTCTCTGGACCACCTGGTGGCTACCTGTGAAACGGCCCCTGGGTCTAGAGAGGCTGGAAAAAGAATTCTAAAAGCAGAATGCCCTGGGCCTCTCCTTCCCATTCACACCCTCGCTCACCCTCTGCGACCACCATGGGGTGTGGTCAGGGTTGCAGGAACCCTCGGAGGAGGTGGGTGAGCTCTTTGTTGGGATCACCTTCGGTTGAAAGCCCTAAGCTTGATAGCCCCTGTGGGCTGGGCTCGGAGCATGTTTGAATGTCTGGGCTTTTCTGGGGGAAGCCCCACCTCTTCTCAGGTCTCAAGGCTGTGTTTGCTCCCGCCCCTCTGTGTGTCTCTGGGACTCTTACCGCTTGTCCCATCTTTTCCAGAGAGGGTGGGCAGAAGAGGAAATGAAGCTCCATTCTGTTGATTGACAGTAAATTGCAGATGGACCAGAGAGGGACTGAGCTGGCCGGGCTGCGCCCCGTCCTGTCCCGTTGAGCAGTCCCTTTGGCCGAGTTCCTGCAGGCCCCTGTGCAGTGCAGAGGGCAGGGCAGGTGCCAGGCCTCCGGGTGCTGCTTCTGCTGCCATTTCAAGAACGGCTCTGCTTTTATTTATTTTTTAATATATATATGTATTAGGATTCTTGGTAAGATGTCCTTTGCAGGGGGAAACAGAAAAGAGTCCGTTGCTAAAAGAAAACGGCAGTTTGAAAGCTGCTGTCCTAGATGATTTTTTATTGAACGTCACAGTCAGCCTCTCCCCTCTCACAGCAGAGACGTGGCGGAGCTTGGCGTCCCTGTCTCTCCACTCCTGTCTAGAGGAGGACACTCTCCGCTCTCGGCCACCCCTCAGGAATCAGGGTGGCTGAGCCATCTGTGGGCGCTCCGCATTGACGGCGTCAGCTATTCCGAGCTCCGTGGCTCAGAAGGTTGAGGTTCAGGCAGGAAGCAGGTGTTCTTAAGCAGACTGGTTCTCCCGGTGATGGGGGCGTCATCTCTAAGAGCTGGTGCACATTTGAAAGGGGTGCGTGTGGCCTGTAGAAGCCTGTGCCTCAGCCGGGTGAGCTGTGCGGGGGAGCTGACAGAAGCCACATTTTGCCCGCCTGTTCTTCCTCCTGTAGCCACCCAGCCTCCCAAGTGAGGCCTCCTGCCTGATCAAGGCCCAGACACGCCACCTACGGCAAGCCGAGGCTTCTGGCCAGCCATCCCCGTTTCCCTGGTCCAAGCACGGCATGAACCACCTTCATTCAGTAGCATCTTTCACATGGCACTTAGCTCTGTGGTGTAATCCTTGAGACAGGAAAACCAGTGTGAGAAACTGAGCCCACGTTCACTGGTGTGTAATCATAGAGTCCGGGCGCCCTGAGATGGCGTACTGAGCTAAATTATAGCAATTTAGCACACAGAGTTATTTAAATTGTTTGCCTGCCTTCTCTTTTGCATCACGGGTGTGTTAGACTTGCCTCTTCCCATTAGGCACATGTAATTGCTCTCCTCAGGTGAAAACATAAATACCATCATTACAGTGTGAGAGAAAGACCATGTAAATTCTGGGGAGCCAGCTGTGGACACTGCCCAGCCCTGCCTCACAGTCTTTCCCTTGTAGGTGATCCAGACCCCAGAGCCGGTGGCCCCGACGGAGCAGGTGGTCACGCTGGAGGAGACCCAGCTTGCTGGCTCACAGGTGTTCGTGACGTTGCCGGATTCACAGACAGCCCAGACCAGCTCTGAGCTCGTGGCCGTGACCGTGGAGGACTTGCTGGACGGGACCGTGACCCTGATCTGTGGGGAGGCCAAATGAGTGGCTGCTCATGGCTGGGGGAGGGGGGTCCTGCGTGTACAGTGGAGGAAAAGCTCCACACTTGCCTGTTGCCCCTCCTCCCTGGCACAGTATTGAGCATCTTAGCTTCACACCAACCTAAGTGGTCTCCCTTGGGAAGGGGCAGAAGCATGGCTGTTCTCATAAAACCAGCTTCTGAGTCATTGGCAGCCATCACAACTGCCCCCCGTGGCTGGCAGGCCTGTTCCCCACAGGCCTCCTGCGGCGGCCTCTGTGACCCTGTCCACCCACAAGCGGAGTGTGGCTTCTGAAACAGAGGCTGAAGGAGCAGTGGGGCAAGGGCCGGTGATCAGAGGGACAGGTGTGATGCGCCGGCAGCCCTCAGTATGCGGAGGGGCAGTTCCAGGCGGGACTGTGGCCCGCGGAGTGGGCCAGCACACGCTGCAGGGCCTTCTGGCCACTGAAAAGCAAGAGAACCGCACCGTCAGGCCGTGCAGGATCCCTTTCCTCGCGTCTGGCATCCTCCCAGCCCCTGCACGGCAGCGGTAGGCCTGGTAGCAGCGTGCCCATCAGGAAGCCCTCGTTTCCAGGCCGAGGCCCACCCTGTCGGCTCCATCGGCCCTTCCCATAGCCGTGCGGGTGTCCAGTGTGAGGCCACGTGGCTGCAAACCACACCTGCCCTCCCGGAAACTCCTCATGGTGTTCTGCACTGGAGGCTGGTTCCCACAGTGTTTCCATGGTGCCCTTATCCCCTGTCCTTAATCAAAGCCTCACGCTTCCACCCAGCCTGGAGGCCTCGGCCCCTCCCCTGGTGCCCGAGGCCCCCGACTCCTCCTGCTGCCCCGGGCTCCGCTGCCCTGTGTGTAGCCCCACTGGCAGCGCCCTCCCCGGCCGCCACGGGGAGTGCTGGCCAGCAGGCCTCTGGAGTCTGAATTTCACAGAGCTTTTTTTTGTCTTCAGTTCCCAAAATATAATCTGATAATTAATGGTTTATGGAATCCATTATGAAGTGCAATTAGATGGATATAGGTTCCTGCCGTTCAGAGGGAATAGCTAGCATTTATCTTCCTTTCCTTGATGCCAGAAGGTTGATGTCTGCGAGGGCAGCGTGTCCACGCCCAGCACGGCTCCCTGCCAGCTTGTGCGGCTGACCCCCTGTCTGATCCCTCACCCTCACGATACAGGCCGCCCAGAGACAAGGCCACCCCTTCTCTCTAAGCGCATTTCACATCACCAGGCACCAGCAGGGGAGGGGGTCGATTCGGGTCGTGGTCAGTCCGTTTATCGCCATCACACTTTGCCGGAAGGGCCACGGTATGGCCCTTGCCACTGGCCCACTCTCTGCAGGCAGCTCAGCAGCTCCCTCCCACCTCCAGCCTCGTGCTCGTTTTCTGTGCTCGTTTTCTCTGCAAATCGCTTGAGCTTGTCAATTCAGGGATCTTCCCGTTAGGAAGTAAATGAAGTTTTCAAAGGCCAATGACTGACCAGAAGATGGTGCTCAAACCTTTAAGACTTGGCCTCCCTGTGAGGCCCTCACTGCTTCTGCCAGGGCTGTCTCTGTCTTCTTAAGGTTGCTCAGCCCCGTGAGCTGTCAGACCAGGACTGCTCTTGATCAGCAAGTGACGAGATGACACCGAACCTCCGCTTGGCACCAGATAAAACCCCACTGAGATTACGGAGCTGCCCAACCCGCAGGGCGTGGAGGCCGAGCCTAGCAGATAAGAAGGCACGGGTACTTGGGAATCGCAGCATCATCAAAACTTCTTCCAGCCAAAAAAAGAAAAAATTTAAAAATTAATGACTGCAGACCTGTAGGGGAAAGTGATTTTTTTCTTCTTAAAAAAGTTCTCTGAATAAAGAAAGCTGTAAACTTTCAACCCAACTTTCCGATCCTTTTCGAGTACCGAGACAGCCTTTTCTCAGGTTTCAGACGGAGACCCGGGTGGAGGCAGGACACTCCTTCACCTCAGAATCACTGGACCTGCAGCTCGCTGTGCCGAGAGCAGGCAGGGAAGCAGGCCTTGCTGCCAGCTGCACTCTGAGCCCCGGCACGGCCGGCCAGTGGGAGCACCAGGCCTGTGCTGGTTCTGGTCAGCGCGAGGGGAAGGTCCAGCCGGAGTCTCGTTTCTGCTCCGAGCGGACCTCTGCAAGATGCTGCATCAACAGTGATTTTTACATCATTGCTCCCTGGAGACCCCCAAGCATGGATTACATTGTAGGAAGACTTTCCTAATTCTGTCTGCGCAAGAGATTCTCTGGATTGCCGCCAGGGAGGATGCTGTTACCCAGGTCCCTTTGTCCACGTCACTGGCTCTCATGTGGCCTTTGCTGCTGGGTTGCTGCCCGGACAGTCTCGGGGCTGAACCTTGGGGCACTGGCCATGGTACCCAGGAGTCCGTGGGCTTTTTTGGAACCCTTGGATTTATTCATGAGACCCCACCCCCCTTCTCTAATCCCAGAGCTTGTGAAACACCTGGTGAGGAAGAAAGGGCAGGCAGATTCCAGGCTGGAGTCTGACTCCATGGGAACAGTGGGGGATCCATGATGGAAAGGCATTTGCTCATCACAGGTGAGTGAGGCAGACAGCAAATAGATGCTGAGGAGCGAGGCCCACCCTGGGAAGATGGGCCCAGGCAAGTGTGTGAACAGAGCCTGAAAGGGAGTGAAGCACAGACAATGGTCTGTACTTGTTTATTTGATAAAGCCTGTCTCTTCCATCTCAGAAGCTGTATGTTTGGGAAACTCTGAGCCCAGAAAGTACCACAATGTACGGTGTGAAAGCAGGTTCCCCTGGGGGTTCAAGTCCTCTCTGAGGAAGCTGTCTGACTCTCCCTGCCCGCCCCCCCCCGCCCCTGCCCCGGCCCAACCACGGTGTGTTCTTCAGCTTCATCACCTGCGGAAGAGCCCTGAGGGCCGCGGACCGAGGGCGAAGGAGACCCAGTCAAACAAGGGCACACAAGGAGACCGGGAGCCCGTTCTCTGCCCATGATATAACTAGCACCAAGGAGAAAGGACGGGCCCAGAGTTTCTCTATCCCAGGCGACGTTGCAGCCACCATACCATAGGCTAACTATATATTAGTATGGGTGGGAGGGGTGTTTTATTTCTCATTTCTGAGATCTACGAATGGACCAAGGGTTGGAGGAACTGCCAGCCTTACACAGAACGGTTCCAGGGGACGAGTGGTATCTCTGTGAAGTTGGGGTAGATAGCTGGGCAGCAGCGGAGAAAATCCGGGGGTGCTTTCATCACAGGAGGGCTTGAGCAGCCTCTGCCCAGCTCCACTGCGCCCAGCGTGTTCCAGGGTTCTGAGGAGTCAGGGAGAAAGTGGGCATGAAAGAATGAGATCTAGGGTCGAAGGGAGTATCTTGTGGCCATGGAAAACACGGGGGCTGGTAGGACTTGGGCCCAAAGCTCAGCAGCACAGCCAGAAAGAAGTCGGAAAGTTGCTCCCCTCTGACTCGGCCTGGGAGGAAAGGAGAAGACGTTGTGCTTTGGAGATGACATTGTTGGAAAAAAGAAAAAAAAAATTATCCCCGGGCTAATTTAGATTTCTTCCCAATCAGGGAAATGTTTGATCACGTCCCTTACAAAGGCCAGCCACACCGGCCAACACCCATGGTGAGGGCAGCTAGCCAGCACAGGATGCTGTTGAAACTGGATTACAGACCATTAATTCGCATTCAACTTGCACTACTCTATATAAATAAAATACGTACTTTGGAAAGAATTATGCTGTGTGAGTTTCAAATGGACTGTGATAATAGACCCGCGTTCTCTGTGGTTGTGGGCAGCTGTCAGATGGGACCAGGCTGGACAGGCCTGCTTTCCTAGGGGCTCTTGAACCCGCGGACGTGTGAGCGCGTCCTGGGGGCGGCTAGGAGCTCGCCTGTCGGGTGGAGCCTGCTTTTCCTGAGCCCTCGCTCCCAGAGAGCAGGCGTGGTGTCGCTTTCAGAGACCAGCCTCGGCGCATCCCGGTGCTGTCACTGTGACTCTGTGACCTTGGTGAGATCCTTATCCTCTTCTAAGCTCCCTCCTCCCAGTGCTCATTCACAAATAGAGGAAATTATTGTATTCACCCCACAGAATTGTAGTTCTAATTAAAAGCCTGGATTTAATGAATTTGGTGTTGAAAATTGTAGTTGTTATTAATAAGTCCTTCACATACAGGTCAGCCCTTCCCTGCATTTTCCAGCACTGGGGAGAGCATTCATTCCTGCTGTCTCACCTCTCCCTCTCTCTCTCTGCACCCTTGGGGATCTTGAGAACACCCACCACTTTCCATTTATCTCTTGAACCTCAACTGCCCCCAAAGCGCAAAGTGCTGAGCAGATAACTGTGAAATAAGCAGAAACCTTTCGTGGTGAACAGCTGAAAATGTCACGTTGCTGGCAGCCAACATGGGAACGAGAGGTAGACACGCGGACAGGATGTTCATAATTTCTGCAGTGAGAGTCCTTCGGGGAAGGCGGGGGCATCGTACCCTGTACCCACCTAAGCTCAGGTCTGCCCCGAGGCAGGGGTGGGGGTGGCTGTGCTCAAGTCTGGGGCAGTCCTGACCTTGGCCCAGAGCCCATGAGGCCTCTAGGACGTAGGCCCTTCTGCCTGAGCAGTGTGTTTGGGGAGAGGGGTTGGAGCCGTCAGTCGTATCTGGAGCTGAGATCCTGGGGTGTCCCCGGGAGCTGGGCTCTGGCTGTGGAGGTGAGTGTGTACAGAGATGAAGTCCTGCTCTGGATCAGGAGTGGCTGAGCAGAGGTAGGACAGGGGCCCAGCGATTCCCCGGAGGTGGTGTTACCTTCAGTCTGGGCCAGGGGGTCGGCTGCTGGAGGCAGAGCCGTGGTGCAGCTTCCCATCCCCAGCTCCCAGCTGACCGTGACCTTGGGTGAGTCATTCCTGATGACGGCTGTGAGGGGGAGAGTCAACATCTGTAAAATGCCCAAATGGTACAGATGCTTCGTAGATGACGTCTGTTCCTGATTCTAGTACTTGAACCTGAGGGAAGAAGGCAGAGAAGGGCAGGAAATGCCCTAAGATGGAGGGCCTGGAGCAGAGGGCAGGGGAGACCCAGAACCAGATCCCAGACCCCAGACCCGGACCTGGACCCGGACCTGGACCCAGACCCGAGGCCCCAGATCCAGACCCGGACCCAGAAGGCCCCGTGGAGCTCCCCAGGCCACACTATATACAACAATCCAGAGCCTCTGTCTCAGGCCGGGGTGGACAGCGATAAGAGGGGGACAGGAGCTCCCAGGAAGGAGCCGGGATTCTCGGAGCTCCTTGGCACCGCAGCCTAAGGGTCCGGTCCGAGGAAGGGCACAGATTGGAGCTCTGGTGGTCACGCGTCCAGTGAGAGGGCGGGAAGCGGAAACACCGAGGATGCGATGGTGTCCGGCCATCCCACCTTGCCTCTGGAGCTCTCAGATTCATTGTTCATCTTCCCTTGCACGAGCTGGTACTCAGGCACGTGTTTGGGTAAAACAGAAAGAACTTACAGCTCCACGTGCCTTGTCCTAGACCCTTGTTGGGAAGCACTCCAGGACTCACGGTTTTACCGAGAAGAGAGGATCTAGGACACGGCTGTGGGGGTTGGTGCGGGGGGCGAGCCCAGCTTCCTGTGAATGCTCGCCAGGCCTTTCTCGTGCGTCTGTCCTGCCTTCTGCTCTGCCACCCGGTGCTACCAGAGCGTTGGTCCCACGTCCACTGGACACTTGTATTTCCCACACTCCTGGCACCAGACATCGAGCTTTGGGAGTTTGGCGGGTGCCCCTCCTGCCCAGCCAGGGACCCACAGAGCTCCTCCAGTTGGCCTCACACCCTCAGACAGGACCCACCTTCCACCTCTCCCCACCGCCAGCGACTGGGTCCCCCGCCTCAGTTACCTATGGGCGGGTCCATCAGGACATCCTCCTCTCTCTGTCCTCCGAGAAGAGCCGGGCAGAAGGCTGACAGCAGCTCGCCCAGCCCGGAGCTCCCCAGCTGCTCTGATCAAACACCACTCCTGCCGGCTCTGCGTGCACTGGTTCCCCCAGCGCAGGCCAGAAACAGCTGATCAAACACATCAGGACAAGGTCAGTCCAGGGACCCACAGTCCCCCTCCAGGAGAGATTTCACAGACCTGCCATCAGGAGGGTCTGATAAAAACAGACAGGGGGTGGGGAAGCGGACCCACGGGGCCGGCCCAGGACCAAAGAGCTTCTCACTCTATTTTGAAACCTCTGTGCTCCTCGCAGAGTTCAGGCCAAAGCCCACATTTCCAGACAGGCCAGGGCCAGAGCTGCCTGTGAGCCCAGGGAGCCAAGGGGACGTGTGTGTGCACACAGGACTGTGGGGGTGAGAGAGATGTCAGGTAGGAACGCGTGGGCTTGGGAGCGTGGGACTGTTAGATTGTCACAGGATGACTTGAGATCCTCCCTTGCTAAACTGTGACCCTTTCAAGGGCAAGAACTGCATTATCCTTTTTGTTCACACACACAGTGTTAGGCTGGCAGAGCAGGTGTCCTTTCGAGCTGAAGTTCTGGAGCCCGTGGGGTCCTACTGTGTACACGGCCCCATGCCCGACGCTGTGGAGGTTGAGGATGGATCAGGCTAATACAGCAAGGAGATCAAACCAGTCCATCCTAAAGGAAATTAACCCTGAATATTCATTGGAAGGACTGATGCTGAAGCTGAAACTCCAATACTTTGGCCACCTGATGGGAAGAACCAGGACCCAGACCTCGATGCTGGGAAAGATTGAGGGCAGGAGGAGAAGGGGGGTGGCAGAGGATGAGATGGTTAAATAACATCACTGACTCAGTGGACCGTGAGTTTGAGCAAACTCCGGGGGTAGTGAAGGACAGGGGAGCCTGGTGAGCTGCAGCCCTTGGGGTCGCAAAGAGTCAGGCATGACTTAGTTAACACGACTGGACAACAGCAACAACAGGCTAAAACAGTGTGCGATGCCTGCTCCAATGGGACTGCTAACCTGGTCAGCAAGGGTTGCGTATGAGAAACAGGTATGAAGAACAGCAAGCCAGTGCAGATGGGCAACCTGCTGCCGCTAAGTTGCTTCAGTCGTTTCCGACTCTGTGCAACCCCGTAGACGGCAGCCCACCAGGCTCCCCCGTCCCTGGGATTCTCCAGGCAAGAACACTGGGGTGGGTTGCCATTTCCTTCTCCAATGCATGAAAGTGAAAAGTGAAAGGGAAGTCGCTCAGTCGTGTCCGACTCTTCTCGACCCCATGGACTGTAGCCCACCAGGCTCCTCCGTCCATGGGATTCTCCAGGCAAGAACACTGGAGTGGGTTGCCGTTTCCTTCTCCAGTGCATGAAAGTGAAAAGTGAAAGTGACGTCACTCAGTCGTGTCTGACTCTTCTCGACCCCATGGACTGCAGCCTACCAGGCTCCTCCATCCATGGGATTTTCCAGGCAAGAGTACTGGAGTGGGGTGCCATTGCCTTCTCCGGATGAGCAACCTAAATGCCTATAAATGCTATGTTCTTTTGTCTCCTTTTTTTTTTTTTTAGTTTTGTCTTTTTCACTGGTGGCAGGGGGGATTAATATTTTCCAGAAATGCTCTCATAATTAATAATTGGTGTTAGTAAGTGCTTAGCACATGATGGACACTGGATGGAGAGCTTTATGTAATTTTTACTTCCCCAGCACCATGATGTAGGGGCTGTTGTTGCCCCACATTTCAGGCAAGGACACCTACACCAGGAAAGCCACCTGACGGGTACATGGCCATCGAGCAGCTCAGCTGGGATGTGATCCAGGCCACCTGACTCCAGAGCTCAATCCTTCTTTTAACTTTTTATCTTGTATTGGGCTTTAGCCGATTAACCATGTTGTGACGGTTCAGGCAAGGAGCCAACGGACTCAGCCACACATATACGTGTGTCCATTCTCCCCCAAACCCGCTCCCATCCAGGCCGCCCAGAGTTCACTCTTAAACACCAGGCTACATCCGAGCATTTCTTGCTTGATACCCAGTTAGCAGAAGATACCTGGGCCACCAACTTCTCAGTCCTTGGGCCACTGGTCAGGGCCACCTGGACGGTCATAGACCTACCACATCCCCTGACCTGCTTTCTCCTTGACCTCCCCCTCCGTCTCTCCTGCCTGAGACAGCCAACCAGGCCGGAAACTCTGCTTTTATCAGCTGGAAATGTGTCCAGTAGCAACAGGAGTCATGCCCTTTGCCTTGTTTGGGGACTAGATCGTTTGTGGTCTAGGAGCTGTCACTTTGAGGGGCCCCTGCTGCCTCTCACAGAGTCACCAGTCTTTAGTGGACCCTTGATGGCTCAGCCGGGGCTCTTCCTTCAAATCAGAGGACCATTCAGGCCCTGTGTGAGCTCCCGCTGAGCCCAGCCTGGGGTCAGCACGAATGTGTGAGGGTGCTTCCCCCCCAGACAGGTCAGGGAAGCATCACAGCCTCACTGCCTTCCCCATCTCTCCTCTTATCCTGGGATCCTGAAGGAAGCAGTGTTTCCTAGAACAGCAATCATTTTTTTGGAGAACTCAGGATCAGGAGACAATAGAGAATGTAGTGGCTCAGAGCCCGTTGTAGAGTTACTCAAATCTGAGTTCAGATCCCTGCTGTGTCCCTTGATAGGTGTGTGCTTTGGGCATGTTTGCATGTCTTTTCCTGATTGTTTTTCTTCTCTGTAAACTGGAGGTAATGAAAATCTCAAGGTAATCGTGGAGATTAAAAGGAACACCTTTGAGATTCTGGTATAGGTCATCCGGGTGTCACTAGTGGTAAAGAACCCGCCTGCCAATGCAGGAGACCTAAGAGACACCGGTTCGATCCCTGCGTTTGATAAGATCCCCTGGAGGAGGGCGTGGCAATCCACTCCAGTATTCTTGCCTGGAGAATCCCATGGACAGAGGAGCCTGGTGGGCTCCATTCCACATGGTCGAGAAGAGGCAGATATGACTGGAGCAGCTTTGCATGCACGCATAGGTCATGGTATGTAGGAAGAGCTCCATAAAAATGGTACCATTCATCAAGGGACCCAAAGCCTCGGGCAGTCCTTGTCCCAGTGCAGAGAGCCCACGGGGTGCTTCCAAAGCTCAAGTAGGGTAGACTTCTGTAGGGGAGTGGAAGGTGAAAAAGAGGGCCAGCCGGACAGAGTCCCTGGAGGTCAGGGCCCGGCCTTGGCATCTCTCTGTCCCCCGTTTCCTTGATGTCTGGCATCCAGGGAGCACCTTATGTAAGACTGGAGAGCGGCAAGCCCAGGGCTGGGGTCTGGATGCCTGGAACCGTGCTCCTGATGCTCCTCCTTGCTGTACCTCGGGGCCACCTGGAGCGAGATCCTACAGCCCAAGGGACGGGTCACAGGGGCAAGCAGACTTCCTGGGTAGAACCTGGCCCTGAGGCCCCAGTGGGCTCGCTGTCTTGTCCTGGCATCAGCAGAATAGGTCATCTCGACCCATTTCTGTGCCAACCTGGTCTCTCGGCTTGGAGCAGGAGAGCCCTGGGGCCGGGGGTGGGTAGAGGGGAGGGGGCGTGGAGCACAGAAAGGAGAGGAGGTGGTAGGTGCTTGGCCCAGAGACTGGGCCGCCCTCGTGTTGTGCAGGAGCAGCGGATCCGTAACGCCTTACACTTGAGGAGCACTCTGCTGCTCTCAGATCACTTCCATTTGCGTCACCCATCTTCAGGGTAACGTCAAAGTGTAGAGTCAGTATCTTCACGGTTACCCTTTTCCAGTGAAGGAATTCAGATGCAGCCTCCTCTGAGGACCTAAGGGTCCTCAGCTAGTGAGATGGTTTGGATACCAGATGGAGTCTTTCCCCACCTCGCCTTGCTGCCCTGTGACGCTCTGGTCCCCCCAGTGACATCATGACTTGGAGTCATTTGCTTGCTTGACTCTGGGCAGCATCGCCCTGAGGCTGGAAGGGCTTGAATGATTATTTTGCAGATGAAGAAATTGAGGTTCCAGGAGGTGACGTCACTCGGTCCCGTGGGAAGTCAGTAGCAGAGGTGCAGTCAGAGCAGCTGGACCCGGCATTACCTTCACTTTGCCAGGAAGAGCACACCTGAGCCCAGGTGAGGGTGGGGACTCGGGGCTCAGCCGGAGGCCCCCAGGAGGGACAGGCTGAGCGTCAGTTACCGCCCTCTGCCCTGGCCCGGCCAGGCGTGCGCCCCCCGCCCGGTGCTGGTCACAGGGAGCCCCCTCCAACAGGACTCTCTCTGATGACAGAGGCGGTCTATCCTGCACCACCCCATGTGGGGCCACCGTCAGATGTGGCTTTGAGCACTTGAAACGTGGCCAGCGTGGCCGAGAAGCCGGATTTTAAATTTTAAATGGTCGTGTGTGGCTAGTGGCTGTCATCTAGATGGCAGAGAAAGGGGTGGAGGCTCAGAGGTGATCACTGCACAGGAAGTGGCTGAGCCTGTATTCAAACCCAGGTCCGTCAGGCTCCAAAACCCACCACCTTTCCCCTCCTGTCAGGAGGGAAGTGCAGTCAGCGAGTGGTGAGCATTGGCCTCGAGGTTCGGAACACCTCGTTTCCTGAAGCCTTCATGCTTACACGCTCGGTGTCTCCCCTGCTCTGGGCCTGCCCCGTCTTCATCCTCATCCTAGTCGGCACCCTTTGTACCAGGGGCTCTACCTCCCTGCGGACTGACCCTGATACGTTCTCTACAGTGACAGTCCTGCCATCCCATTTTACCGACGTGTAAGTACGTGGATGGAGAAGGCAATGGCACCCCACTCCAGTCCTCTTGCCTGGAAAATCCCACGGACAGAGGAGCCTGGTGGGCTGCAGTCCATGGGGTCGCTAGGAGTCGGATACGACTGAGCGACTTCACTTTCACTTTTCACTTTCATGCATTGGAGAAGGAAATGGCAACCCACTCCAGTGTTCTTGCCTGGAGAATCCCAGGGACGAGGGAGCCTGGTGGGCTGCCGTCTATGGGGTCGCACAGAGTTGGACACGACTGAAGCGACTTAGCAGCAGCAGCAGCAAGTACGTGAATGCTCCAAAGGGTGGAGAAACTCGTCCAAGCTGGGTGATCTCTTGCTGGAAGAGTCACGCTGGTATGAATACTCAATGCCCAATTCTTGCTCCTGTTTCTCTCCAGCTCCACACCAGAGCTGAACTGAACTTAGAGGGTGCCACGGAGGCAGCCAAGAAGCCCCCTGCCCTTCCCGTCTTGAAACCATGGCACTGAGCTCGCCGCCTGGGCACCAGCCACTGTGCCCCGGAGGGGGCGGCAGGGGCTTCAGTGTGCATACCCTTTGCATGTCTCCTATTGCAGTAGAAGCCACTTGCCTCAAACACGTGTTTTTTTTTTTTTTTTTTAAGCCTACCACATCTCAAATGCGAGTTTTGTTTATCTTGGAACTAGCAGGATTTGCGGCAGCAGGCCAGCACATTTATAATGAGAGTCGTGGGAAAACTAAACTCATTGTCACTCACGAGCCGCGTGACCTTGGACAGGTCTCCTCCGCCCCACCCCAGCGAGCGGGTTAAATGACCGCTAAGGGCCCTTCTCCAACATTCTGTGACTCCTCACAGAGCACAGGCGGTGGAGAAATCAGGATTCGGGGCCCGACTCTGCTACTTCCACATCGTGTGACTTGTCTCTGAGCCTCCGGCTCCTCACCTGGGCTGGTGCTGCCCCTGCAGAGCGGAGGCCTGGGCCAGGCACGGGGCTGCCACGTGGTGAGGGGGCTGGGGTGCTGCTGGTGGGTTTCGGGGGGCTCACACAAAGCCCAACAGTACCTCATCACCCCACTCTCCAGGAAGAGACAATGGAGGAACTCCTGGTCCTCAGAGGGGAGGGGAATGGGTCCCCTTCTGGCCAAGATGCTGCCACAGGTGCTCAGAGCTGTGCCAAAGAGAGGCTCCCAAGGCGCCCTCCATCCGGTCCAGCCCCGCCTACCCCCTCCCCAGTGGGGGCCGCACCCACCGCCTGCACAGCTGGGAGGAGCTGGCGGGACAGGTGACAACAGGCTCTAGGCCTTCCTGGAGCTTGTGGGGAGGAGCTGCCCTGGAGAGGAGGGGATTTTAGCACAGCAGCCCTGCAAGCCAGGGTCTGAAGCAAACCCCGGGCCGGGGGTCACCCCAGGGCTGAGTGGTCAGGGCTATGGGGTCACGTGGTCAAAAGTCAGCCCTGCCACTGCCCAGTTCTCTAGCTCTGGGCAAACCACATAATCTCTCGGGCCTTATTCTCCTCATCTATGAAATGGGGGCTTCCCTGATAGCTCAGTTGGTAAAGAATTCACCTGCAAAGCAAGAGACCCTGGTTTGATTCCTGGGTTGGGAAGATCTGCTGGAGAAGGGATAGGCTACCCACTCCAGTATACTTGGGCTTCCCTTGCAGCTCAGCTGGTAAAGAATCTGCCTGCAGTGCGGGAGACCTGTGTTCAATCCCTGGATTGGGAAGATTCCCTGGAGAAGGGAAGGCTACCCATTCCAATATTGTGGCCTAGAGTATTCCAGGGACTGTATAGTCCATGAGGTCTCAAAGAGTCGGACGTGACTGAGCGACTTTCACTTCACTTCACTTCACTTCACATGAAATGGGGAGGATAATAGTCCTTGCCTGCCTCTTAGGATTATAAAATAACCCCCGTGAAGGCCCTGACCTACCCTGCAGAGCAGGGACTCAGTGAGTGGTTATTAGCTTCCCTGGCCCCTGACCGCAGAAAGGTCAGCTGTTGCAGGACGAGGCTGTGATTCACAGCCGGGACTCTGAGGCCCACAGAGTAAGAGCAGAGGAAGTGCCTGCTAGGAGTTCCACCCCCGACCTCGGTTAGTCTGCGGCTTCTGCAGTGACAGGGAGAGGCCTGAGGGGCTGGGCAGTGGAGACCAGAACCCCAGGTTTATGACGGGCTTCCTTACACCAGCCATCAGGCAGCCTGAGGAGAGGATCCCTGGCTCCCACAGACTGCCCCCATCTCCTGGTCAGAGGCTTCCCCACAGGCCGTCTTGGGGGCTCACGCCCAGGCCCTGAGAGGGGACAAGGATTCAAGGTTCCCAGCATGGGGCCCATGGACCCCAGCCAAGCAGATACTCTGGGCCAAACTCACCTCGGGCCCAAGCTGGCCCCATGGCCCACCCATGCCCTCTGCCGGCCTTTTCCACCCGGCTTCTCCCCACCCTTCAAGGATCAGCCCAAGTGATCCCACTCTAGAAAGCCTCCACCAGTCGCCCCAGAGAAAAGGGTTGGCCTCTGGACTTCTCTGATCCCTTATATGACCCACAATATTAAAGCACTGGATAATATGTGTTCACACCGTCTCTTTTTACTTTTTTTTTTTGGTGGCAAAATAAATATAACATTTACCCTTGTGGCCATTTGTGAAACTTCAGTGGCAATAACTGCTATACTCACATTGCTGCATAGCCATCACCGCTGTCCGTCTCCAGAACTTTCTTGCCTCTTCATACTGAAACTCTGTTCCCACTGAATGTTTCCGTCACCGTTGAAGGCGGCCCATTCCTGTGAGCACCAGCCCTTGGCCCCCTCCTCCTGGACACCACCGTCCACTCCCTGTCTCTGACTGTGAGCACCAGCCCTTGGCCCCTCCTCCTGGACACCACCGTCCACTCCCTGTCTCTGACTGGCTAGTCTAGGTTTATCATCAGTTCAGTCACTCCGTCATGTCCAACTCTTGGTGACCCCACGGACTGCAGCACGCCAGGCTTCCCTCTCCATCACCAAGTGGAAGTGGAATTAGTGAAATTATGTAGTATCTGTGTTCATGGCTTAACCCTCCATGGAGCCCTGTGCCTCTGCTGAGTGACTGGGGAAGAGGGGCAAGTGAAGGAGCAAAAGAACAAGGTGATGATGCCTAAGGCTTCCAAGACAGGCCTGGTCCCCTGCCACGCCCCCTCATACCACGTACCTAGAATCCATTCATTCAACGATGGGCATCTATTAAACTCAGTGTGGCCAAGGCAGGGTTCTCGGTGCTACAGACACCACAGTGAACAGAACAGAACAAAATCCCTGCTCTCACGGAGCTCATATTTTAGTAGGAGAGACTATACATGAGTCAATAGTCTGCTGGATAATGTTGAGTGTCCAAGAGAACAATTAACAAAATAAAATTTTTTAAAAAGAGAGAACGATTATATCGCTAGGGGACAGAGGGGCCTGGCAGAGGTGTGGATAGGAGGCTGGGAAAAGCCTCACTTATTAAGTGACTCCAGAAAAGACCTGATGACTTCCACAGCCTGGCTATGTGAATGTCAGTGTCTACAGAAGAGCTTCCCCAGCAGTGGGAACAGCTTGTGCAAGAACCCTGAGGCGTGGGCCTGTGGCTGGTGCGAGGAGTATGGAGAAGGCCAGTGTGGCTGGAGCAGGGTGAGCCAGGGAGAGCCTAGGAGGAGATCCAGTTAGAGAAGTAGTCAGGGGGACCTCCCTGGTGGCACAGTGTCTGAGACTCCACGCTCCCAGTGCAGGGGGCCCTGGCTCAATCCCCAGTCAGGGAACTAGATCCCACGTGCCCCAGTGAAGATCGAAGATCCCGTGTGCCACAGCTAAGACCCTCGCAGCCCGATAAAAAATAAAAATAACTAGTCAAAGAAAGAAAAGTAGCCAGGCCAGATTACCTAAGACCTTCCACGGCCTTGTAAGGGTTTGGCCAGTGGCGGGTTTTGAGTGAGTGCTGCAGTTGCTGTGTAGAGAATAAATATAGGGAGAGAGAGTGGGTGCTGGGAGATTACTTAGGGGTTATTGCAGTATCTCATCACAGAAGAATTTCATAAAGATTAAAAATTAAAATGAGGCTGCAACCTAAATAAGTTTCTGAGTGGCTCATTTGTTAGCCGAGCAGGGAAATGATGAGGGCCTGGACCAGGGCGCTGGTGAGGGGTGGTCAGATGCTGACAGCAGGGCAGACAGGGTTTGCTGATGGATTAGACGTGGGTTGTGAGAAAAAAGAGAAGACTCAAGAATGATTCCCAAGCTTGGTCTGAAAGTGGGAGCATGAAGTCGCCACAGGCTGGGGAGGGGAGCAGAGCGAGGGCAGGTTTTGGAGGAAAGAAAAGGAACACAACTGGGGGCATGTTAAGCTTGACGTTTCAGTTAAACACCCAAGGAGGCACCTGAAACATGAGTCTGGAGTCAGGGACCTTATGATCACCCTGCCCAGCATTCCTATTTTGTTTTCTGAGGCCCAGCTGGCACCTGGCATCAAGAGAGCTTTCTAGAAACCCAGGTGTCACAATCTGCCATCCTTTGCACATCTGTCCATCTGCCTGTCCATCTATCCATCTATTTATCCACCCACTCATCCATCCATCCATCCATTCATCCACCCACTCATCCATCCATCCATCCACTCATCCATCCATTCATCCACCCACTCATCCATCCACCCATTCATCCACCCATCAATTCATCCACCCACTCATCCATCCATTCATCCACCCACTCATCCATCCATCCATTCATCCACCCACTCATCTATCCATCCATTCATCCACCCACTCATCCATCCACCCATCCATTCATCCACCCACTCATCCATCCATTCATCCATCCACTCATCCATCCATTCATCCACCCACTCATCCATCCATCCATTCATCCACCCACTCATCCATCCATCCATCCATTCATCCACCCACTCATCCATCCATCCATCCACCCACTCATCCATCCATCCATTCATCCACTTACTCATCCATCCATCCATCCATTCACCCATCCATTCATCCACCCACTCATCTATCCATTCATCCATCCATTCATCCACCCACTCATCCATCCATCCATTCATCCACCCACTCATCCATCCATCCATTCATCCACCCACTCATCCATCCACCCATCCATTCATCCACCCACTCATCCATCCACTCATCCATCCATTCATCCACTCACTCATCCATCCATCCATTCACCCACCCACTCATCCATCCATTCATCCATCCACTCATCCATCCATTCATCCACCCATTCATCCATCCATCCATTCATCCACCCACTCATCCATCCATCCATCCATTCATCCACCCACTCATCCATCCATTCATCCATCCATTCATCCATCCACTCATCCATCCATTCATCCATCCATTCATCCATCCACTCATCCATCCATTCATCCACCCACTCATCCATCCATCCATTCATCCATTCATCCATCCATTCATCCACCCACTCATCCATCCATTCATCCACCCACTCATCCATCCATTCATCCATTCATTCATTCATCCATTCATCTACCCACTCATCCATCCATCTGCCCATCTGCCCATCTGTCTGTCCATCCACTCATCCATCCATCTATTCATCTGTTGATCCACCATGCCCTGTACATCTAACCTGTGTCAGACATGGTGTCAGGTGCTGGGAATACAGGAATTAGGAAGACACGTCTTCCCCTCAACAGGCTCACAGTCTTGTTACAAATTCTCTAGGCCTTCCACTTTTCCCTTGGCCTCAATCTCTCCATTAGTAAAATGAGTTTGGGCCAGACAATCTTGAAGGGCTCTGCCAACTCAGATCTCCCATAACCACATGAGGCCAACTTGCCCTCGCCCTCCTCTGAGCTGGGCCCCCCAGCTGGGGTGGATGGATCTAGGCCAGGGTCCATGTTGCCTGCCTGCTCCCATTACACCCACCTGACCTAGCAAAATTGCCCTAACCTCGGTTTTGCCATGTTCATCTTCCACCGAGAAGTGATTAACTCTTGGTGAAGCAATTAAGTCAATCGAGCAAGTGTGGTTTGCAGGCCACGGGACTCACAAGTGACGTGGGTTAAGGTGAAGGGGGATGTGCTCAGTCACTAAGTCATGTCTGACTCTTTGTGACCCCATGGACTGTAGCCTGCTAAGTTCCTCCTTCCTTAGGATTTTCCCAGCAATAACACTGGAGTGGGTTGCCATTTCCTTCTCCAAGGGATCTTCCCAACCCAGGGATCAAACCCACATCTCCTGCATCTCCTATATTGCAGGCAGATTTTTTTACTGCTGAGACAACAGAAAAGCCCAATTAAGGGGGATGATATTTGGCAATTGGGTGAAAAAATCTTACTCTTGTTGTGTATGAAGTGCATAGATAGAGCACATACACAAACATAGAGTGTATCTGTAGTATGAAAATTTCATGAGCATGGAGAGTTAGGGGAGAAGATGTCTTAAAAGGCTCCTTGGGGAGCAATCCTGGAAGAAGGAGTGAGAAGCACCAGGTTAAGAGAGGGAGGGAGGGTCAGAGTTTGGAGCAGACAATAATAGGGCTCAGTCCTCATGCTGGGGACAGAGGTGACCAAGCTCAGAGACTCTTCCCTGCAGCTACAATCTAGTGAGGGACAGGCGGGAAACTAGACAATCGTTACACACGATGACAAGCGCTGTGTGGGGCCGGGGTAGGGCTGGGGGTGGGCCTAGCACCAGGAAGGCTCCAGGGACATTGCTGAGCAGGCAGGGCTGGATGGGAGACCAGGCAGCTCTGGGCAAGGGTAGCCTACTGACCCCAGCTCCCATTCCCGGGGGGCAGAGAGAGCAGATGCCCACATAGACTGATTCCTCTGGGGAAATGGAGGTGCAGGCTGAGAATTTCCTGCTTTCAGAGCCTCCGCTCAAACATAACATCATTGGGAGACGCCCGGATTCCTCCCATTAGAGCTCCATCAGGGCAACTTGAAATATTACTCTTGATGGTACTGGAAAGCATTCCAGACCAGATACCAAAATACCTGACTCCTGGTCCCAGCAGTGCCCCTGGTGTACACGGAGTCAGTGTCCTTGGACAGGCCATCTCCCTCTCGGTCTCAGCTTCCTTGTCTCTAACACAGGAGCTAAGTACAGTCTCTCCCCACACCTACTTCACGGGGTGTTGGATGAGGGAGGCACGCAGGAGCCATGAGTCGCACTACCCAGACACATGAACTCTTCTACTCACATGCCCCCACTGCTCTGAGGAGGAGATTCCTCCCCATTGTACAGATGAGAAGACCGAGGCACAGAGGAGCTAGTCACCTGCCCAAGGCCACACGGAGAGTAAGTGAGGGAGCCGGGATTTGAACCCACTGGCTGAAAGCAGGCACGCATGTGGTGAGAAGACACAGACAGGGATAGGTTTAGGGAGCCAGACGCACCGGGTGTTCTGAGCTGTCCGTCTAAGAGCCACACTCCCTCACTCCCCTGGGCCCCGTTTGCAAGCAGGGCACATGCTGAAGAGACGGCCTCAGATGCAGCTGGAGATCCCAGGCTAGAAAAAGGAAGGCCCCAGGGGCCCTAGAGCTGTCTTCCCAGCCCTTCAACCGTCAGCAGGATCTGCTTACGACGGGGATGGGGTCACACTGTGCCCTGGCTCCAGACCCGCAGAGTGGCCGAGATGAAGTCCTGGCGGCTCAGCCGACAGACAGGGCGCTCCACGACTCATCACTCACAAGTCCCGGCCTCCAACCTCCCTCTCCAGGCTACCAGACTGCCAGCAGCCCTCTAAATGCTGTGCCTGTCCTGCTCCTGCGGCAAGAAGGAAGCATGGCTCCCTGCGCCTCTGCTCGTGGTCCCAAAGGCCAGGGTGCCTGGTCTTCCCTTCTTCCTGGCCGACTCCTGCTTCTGCTGGAAGGCATCCTGAGCTGTGACCAGGATGTCGGCTTTTTCAGGAAACCCTCCTTCATGCCTCCGTTGCACCCTTGCGTTGCCCTGACCCCAGGGGCCACTGTCTTGGGGTCAGCCTTGCTGGACAGGCCTGGGCCAGAGTCGTCATCTGCAGGTGGACCAAGCCCCCCACCGGCCGTCCCAGGAGGCCAGCACAACCTTGTCCTGTGTTATCATCCTCATGGCAGAGAGGACAGAATAGGAACTCAGCCAATGTCACATGGCTACTAGGAGGTGGAACTGGGATTGAAACCCGGAAGTCCAACGTCAAAGCTGTCGTCTCAGCCTTGCAGGAGGAGTGGGCCCCTGGGAGGCGGAGGGCCGGAGCCGTAGAGCCTTTGTAGAACTTTCCAGCACCAGGGCTTTCAGATTCTAATAATATCCACAGCAGCTGAGTATCACTGTGCCGCGAACCACCCGTCCACACGGTCTAAAACAATGTGCCCAGGTCACTCTCTGTCCCTTCACCCTCAGGTTAGCTGTTTTCACCGCACCTGTCACCATCTACATGTTTATGCAGCCTCTCCTCACTGGTCTGTCTCCTCACCTACACAGGAAGCACCGTAGCGGGGTGGGCCCCTGGCCTTCCTGGTTCACTGTTGGGTTCCCGGCGCCTAAGACAGGGCAGGTGCTGAACGAATGAACACTTCCCATGCCTGTGTGCCCACAGGGCCCGAGCCCTTCACATCTCTCACCCACCCACCCTCCCAGCCGTCCTTGGACGTAGGAGGTTTTTTCAAAGAGGAAGGGGGGCCCCAGAGTTGTCAAGTGATTTGCTCAGGGCCTCTGATAGGTGACAGAGCCAGCCAGGGGTCAGGCCCACTGGGTTCCAAAGCCTACCCTTTCGGACTTGCTGTTGTCGTTCAGCTGCTAAGTCGTGTCCAACTCTGCGACCCCATGGACTGTAGCCCGCCAGGCTCCATGGGGTTCTCCAGGCAGGAATACTGTAGCGGGTTGCCATTTCCTTCTCCAGGAGATCATCCCAGACCAGGGATCAAATCACGCCTCCTGCACTGACAGGCAGGCTCTGTACCACTGACCCATTGGACACTAGGCCACTGACAGGGAAGCGGGCAGCAGAGGGACTGACGGACTGGCCTCACCCCCAGCCAGCTTCGCCTTTGTCCTCTGCACAGCCTGCTGGTGGGTCTCTGAGGTCCTGAGGCCCAGACCTGGGCCTGTTTGTAACACTTCTGCTCTGCCTTTTATGAATCGTGTAAGGCCTGTAGCCTTCACCACTGAAGGCTGAGTCCAGAGCTCAGCTTTGCCTTTTTCTCCTTTTTAAATGAGCGCATCCTTCCGCAGCTGTGGTGTCCTTAATTCACTGGCCTGCCCCCATCCTTGGTGAGTTCTGGATACTCCTTTTAGGCTGTGTGACCTGGAGCAAGCCCCAGCCCCCGCCCCCAACCTATACCACGAGAGCTAATGATTCTTCCAGCTCAGATGTTCTGAGACCAGGAGAAACAGAACACAAGCCACACGTGTCACCCTTATAAAAATATCTGCATTATTTATCTATTTCCGCACTGGTCTTAGTTCTGGCTCGCTGGATCTCTAGTCATGGCATGTGGGATCTAGCTCCCTGACCAGGGGTGGGACCCGAGCCCCCTGCTTTGGGAGTTTGGAGTCTTAGCCACCGGACCACCAGGGCAGTCCCCACAGGTGCCATTTTAAATTTTACAATAGCTGTGTTAAAAGAATAAGAAGAAACAGAAGAAATTACTTTAACTATATATATATTTTTGGGGGGGGAGTGTGTGCTGGGTTTTCATTGCAGTGCATTGGCTCCTCTAGTTACGGCGACTGGGGGCTGCTCTCCAGTTGCGGCGTGCAGGGCTGCCACTGCAGTGGCTTTTCTTCTTGCAGAGATGGGCTCCAGGCTCAAGATCCTCAGCAGCTGCAGGCACATGGGCTTAGTCGCGTGTGGAATCTTCCTGGGCCAGGGGTCAAACCCATGTTCCCTGCATTGGCAGGCAGATTCTTTACCACTGGACAACCAGGGAAATCTCAATTTAACCATATATTTTATTTCACCCAGAACATCGAAATTATTCTCATTTTAATGTGTAATCAATATAAAAATACTAACGAAATAGTTGACATTTTCTTCATGCTAAATCATCTCAATTCAAACTACTTGTTTTTCACGGGCTCTGTAGCCACACGGGGCTAGTGGCTGCCTGCGCGACCCATGCCGGGCTGGAGTTCTCATCTCATCCTGCCCCCAGCCTCTGCTCTCACTGACTCCCCAGAGCCCAGATGGATGACAGCTATACAGGGCCTGTGACACCCAGAACTCTGCTCTGAGGCTGGGGGATGGTCCTTGTGGCCTTGAAGGTCACGCAGGGGAGAGGGGCACTGCCTTCCTCTCCCCCAGGAGGGGAGACATCACGAGGAAGACAGATCTCAGGACCCAGGGTCTCTTCCCAAGGGCATGGGTCCCCTTCAGCTCAGATCCAATTGAGCCAGGTGCTAAACCCGTTACACGACTCATCTCATTTACCCTGGCAAGAGCCCAGTGAGAGGTGGGAATTTGGATCCTGGTTTTGCCCAGAGGAGGAAACTGAGGCTCAGAGAGAAGAAGGGACTCTTTCCCTTGCACCTCGATTCCTCTTTCATTCTGCCTCTCCCTTTCTGGCTCCCTCTCACCCATCGTGCGTGTCTGTGTGTGGGTACATGGGGCGGTGGGGAGGGTGGGTTGGCTACAATGCACTCGGGACCCACACACAGCCTTGGCACCAGGCGTTATCATCCTGCTCGCGAGCTGCCCCACGGCTGGGGGTCAGGACAGTGGAGAGAGGTTGGGTTCAGAGCTGGACTCTGGGACCCAGAGACACAGGACCTAAGACCCTCAGCTAAGGTGGGGGCGGGAGGGTGCTGGGGAAGGGAGGCTGGGAGACAAAACTTTCTTCTCCTGCCGCACCCAGCGCCCTGAGCCAAGTCTCACCCCCAACCCCCATTTCCCCTGTCTCGATCTCTGGGACCCCAGGGCCCCCGGGCCTGGCCCTGCGCACCCTCAGTGAAAGAGCGTCTGCCCATAATTCTCGTCCGTCTGTCCGTCCTCCCCGCTCCCTCTCCCACCCTCCTCCTGGCAGTTCTGTCTCCACCTCCCTGCTCTTTCTCTCGCTCACCCCCTGAGTCTGGCTCTTGGCTTGTCTCTCTGTTCCTTCCGTCTCTCTCTGTCTCTTTCTCTCTCCCTCCGCTCATCTGTTTTCCTCTGGGCCTTCCCGTCTTTCCCCGCATGTCTGGAGCGTCCTCCGGGGGTCCCTAACCTCGCCCTCAGCCCCTCCAGCCTCTCCGTCGTCTCTCTCTGTTCCTTGGTGTCTGCTCTCATCGCCCCCCCCCAGCCCCCTCTCTCCCTCCAGCCTCTCCGTCGTCTCTCTCTGTTCCTTGGTGTCTGCTCTCATCGCCCCCCAGCCCCCTCTCTCCCTGTCTCTTGTTTATTCTCCTCCTCCCTGAGCTTCAGTGGAGCCCGGGCTGCCGGCTCCTCCTGTCCCTCCTCCCCGGGAAGGTGGGCGGCCAGCGAGAGGGCCCCAGCGGATGACAGCCGAGCCCCAGCCTCCCTTGGAGCTGTCACCGAGGAAATCACACACCAGCGCCTGAAATTCAAATTAGAGTTTTGCTGAAGCTGCTAAAACTCATCAAATACTATCTTTGAAGTCCCCGAGCAAGCTGGCCATTGCTCTTAAATGAATCTCTGTTGGAAACCGAGGGGCGGGCGGAGGGTTTGAGCCAGGCCACCCCAGACCTGCCCTGCCACATGGGTCCCCCCCCCCGACCCCCGGACACTCCCGGGGTCAGCCACCAGGCTCCGCTGGCTGAGATCCCACTGCCCCACAGGCTCCCCACCCCTCCCCAGGGGATCACCCATGCCACGGTGCAGGGAGGATGACGGAGAGCCGGAGGCAAGGGAATGGGGGGGCGTGACCTCGACTCTGCACAGACTCCACCTCCAGGTCCCTCATCTCCTCCCCAGCTCCCTGCTCCTCTGGCCCCCCAGGCGGGGTGAGAGTATTTACGCACACGGTGTGGCAAGGATTAAATGAGCCATCACATGACTAGGGCCAGCTCACGGCTCGATAAAGAACCACCATCACGAGAACAACAAGAGCAAAAGCGTGGGTAGCCAGGCAGCATCTCGATCACGGCAAACGCACACGCCAGGCCTGCCTCTCAGACCTGGACCTCTGTGGCCTCAGAACTACCCTGGGAAGAGCTGCAGGGATCACCTCCACGTTCCAGAGGAGCACAGCAGCTCGCTCAGGCTCCTCCGCAGGGCTCTCCCCCACCCACCGCTGCTGGCCCCTCAGTGTCCCCGCCCCAGGGCCTAGCGCTCGGTCTTGAGCCTGCCCTTCACCCACGGTCAGAGCTCAGTTTCCCAGCAGCCTTTGGCCCGCCCCTGTGACCAGATGTCTGCAGACGAGGGCGCGTCACCCTTCCCTCCTCCGGCCTGGCCTCCCCTCCCTGCTCCGGGTCTGCCTGCTTTCCCACCATTACTGTCCCCCCACCCATCTGACCTTTCCCACTGCAGATAATCCTTTGCATCTGGTCTTGTCACAAGCTAGGACAGGCAGTTTTCTGCTCAGGAACTTTCAAAGTCCCTGGACTCTGCTTCCGGTTATCACTGAAAGATGCCTCCTGGAAAGGGCAAAAGTTATGAGGCTGAGATGGGGAGACGGAGCCCCGAAGACCTTGGGAGCATGAGAGAGGGGGCCCACTGTGTTTGGAAAAGGCATACCCACGAGGGCATGGCTGGCTTTTGTGCACCAGCCCTGTGCCCGGTGCTGTAGGACAGCCCTCAGTTGAGCTTGCCTATGGCACAGGGTTGGAGCCCTCTGGGCAGGCAGCCCGGGGAGGGGCCTTGGCCCCAGAAATGGCCATGTTTGGCAGGCGCTGAAGAGCCAGGTGGACGCTCAAATCATGAGGTGGGAACCAGTGAGAGGGTGGGAGGGCAGCCAGAACCCACCAACCCTGAGTTTCCCTTGAAGGGGATACCAGCCGGCTCTCCTAAGTCCTAGGTGGCTGGAAAAGGCACCTCGCGTGGACTCGTCACCATGACGAGTGATGGCAGAAGTTCAGGACACTGTGAGTCTGAGGATGCACCCAACCCAGGCGCAGGGAGCCAAGGAAGGCTTTCTGGACGCCTGAAGTTGGAGTAGCTTGAAGTTGAGTTCACCAGGCAAAGGAGTGGGGCTAGGGGAAGAGGAGTGTACCCACTGAGGGACTGGCAGAGGGGAGCCCGGGAGACTGCGGCAGCCTGGGGACACTGAAGCTCAGAGTGGTTGTTGCTTAGCATGGGGAAGGAGGCATGGTGAGACCCGTGGCTGAAGAGGTAATCAAGAGCCAGGATGCAGAACTCTCTAGGTGAGGAATTGATACAGAAGAAGGGTTTTCCAAATGCTGCCTGAAAATTCACTCTTCCAGGATTTGATGGCTGAGTTCAGACTAGCCAGACTACCCTGAGTACCTACAATGTGCTCTAAATGCTATGTGAACAAAAATGACTGTCGACACAGGAACACCCCTAACAGAGCCTCCTTGGTCCTGCAGGCTCTGAGTGTCCACAGCGCCCAGGCCATCATCCCTGGTCAGGCTGCAGGGACCACAGGCCAACCAACATTCACCACATGATTCAGGCGACCATCACAGATGCTCTGGCAACCAGGGCAGCCCGAGGACCTTTCAGTTAATGAAGCTGACACTACAGAGGAGGATGCCTTGGTCACACAAGAAGCCAAGGTCACACCCAAGTTAGTGTCAAGGCCAGAACTCAGAGCCCAGAGCACTCATCCAGCACTTTCAATGCGATCGAGTGAGCCTTAAAGCATGAGGGTCTCGGTTAGGAATTTCTGATGCTGCTGAAACCTAACGCATTCAGCCTACACACATCTCCTCTGCCAGCTGTGTGCTGGGCACTGTGCTGCACGTTTGGAGGCTGTGCTGTGGACAGTGGAGGGGCAGGGATCAGACAGCGTCTGAGCCACACCAAGGCCCTTTCAGAAGCATACAGGAGACAAGTGAGTGCTGTGCAAAGATAAAGTGTGATCTGAGAGGGGAAGAGGCCACGAGGGATGCAGACTATGAAAGGATGCCTGGACCCCCCACCCTGGACCCTGAGGCCAGGGGGACTGCCGAAACCATCTGCCAGGGTTTCCTATTCTCCCCTTCTGTGCTGTTCGCTGCACCTGTGTGCGTGCACGTGTGTGCTCGGTTCACATGTGCACGTGTGACGAGCAGGAGCTGCTGACAAGTGCCCCAGGTGTATTTCGGGGGCCGTTAAAGCTCCGTGTTTAATGGCTGGAGCCACTGTGGTCACGGCTGTCATCAGAGATTTCACGGGCTCGTTTACATCTTTAGCTTCCTCCTTCTGAGACGACTTCATCATCCCCAGCTCCCCCAGCCCCTCGGCGGTGGTGCGGAGAGGAGGTGGGGTTCAAAGCTCTGGTGGGGGAACAGGCTGGCAGAACAAGCCTGAAGCCCAGGCTGAGGGCGGGGCAGGCCCTGGGGTGGGGTCCCGGGTCAGGCTTATCCCCAGCTGCCCCACACAGAGCCAGCGGGCTGGAGGGAGCGGGGGTTAGGGGCGGAGCCAAAGGCAGGATCTGCATATGGACATAGGGATGCGGGACGAGCAAGAGCCAGGATCTGGAAACCAGGAGGTCATAGCTGGGTGAGGTCAGGAACTCCGGAGTCAGTTAAGGGGCTGCCGAAATGGAGCTGAGAGTCCCAGGAGTAGGCTGAGAATTCCTGGCTGCACTGGGAAGAGTGCATGCCCTTCCCTGGAAGTAGCTCAGAACTACTTCTGTCGGGTCCCCAGAGGCTCAGGGCTGCCGGGAGGGATGGTCCTGGCTACAGTCAGACTGCCCAGGGCTGCTTCCAGCCAGAGCTCAGGACCCCTCAGAAGCCCCCAGAAGCCGAGATATCAAAGGTAAGATGTGCACTCGGTCTCCGGGGCAGAACTCCATGGAATTCTCCAGGCCAGAATACTGGAATGGGCTAGCCTTCCCCCTTCTCCAGGGTATCTTCTCAACCCAGGGATCAAACCCAGGTCTCCCATATTGCAGGAGGATTCTTTACCAGCGAGCCATCAAGGAAGCCCAAGAATACTGGAGTGGGTAGGCTATCCCTTCTCCAGTGGATCTTCCCAACCAGGGATCAATCCCAGATCTCCCACACTGCAGGCAGATTCTTTACCAGCTGAGCCACAAGAGAAGCCCAGGATGTGCGCTAGAAGTGGGTAATCAGGAGTTTTGAAGTCTTGCTTCACATAAGCCACTTAGCCGCTGGTGCCTCTGAAGACATCATTCCCATCTGGAGCCCCCCATCCCCTCCTTTAAAAAGTGGGTGATCACAAGGCACTCAAGTATCGTAAGGTGCATGCCACAGATGAACAGGCATTTCGCACACTCTAGGGGGTGCCAGGGTGGAACGAGGCGACGTGAACACAACACTGAGCACAGGCCCTGCACAACTTGAGACTCCTCCCTGTGAGCTGCTGTAGGAGGTGAGGATGAGCAAAGGGGTAAATGCCAGGATGCTGGGGGAGGGGGCACCCTACCTAGCCTTCCGGACTGCAGTTCAGGGAAGGCTTCAGGGAGGAGGTGACGTCCAAGCTTATACCTGCGGGAGAAGTAGAATTGGGCCCCGTGGGGAAATGGCAAGACAAGGGGAGGGTGCACAGAGGCCCAGGGCAGACAGGAGAAGAGGGCAGGGAAGGAGCAGGCGCCAGACTTCGAAGGGCTTCGCTTCTCAGGCCAAGGAGCAGGGCTTTCTCCTGGATCGCGGGGTGCCTGCAGCGGTAAGCAGGGGAGAGTGGTGCTTGAGAAAGGTCACCCTGCCTGCGGTCAGAAGCGAGATTGGAGAGGGGAGAGGGGGCACCCAGGGCAGACACCCGCCCTGGCATGATGGAGTTAAAGAGGGGGTGGATTCACTGGGTGGTCCCAAACCAGAAGAGGGCGATTCCTGGGGCTCCTGGGGAGGAGGCATTAGAGAGGCTGAGAGCCCCTGCGCATCACCGTCTCCAGGCGAGGGGACCAGGCTGTCTCCCTGTCATCAGCACTGCCTCCACAGCCCCGGGCCTGTCACCAGCAGCCCCCAGAAACATCCCCTCGGAGAGGAGACGCGAGCCGAGGCGCCTGATGGACCTGTCACCACAGTGCCACCCCGCCCTGCAGGCCCCGTGCCGGGTAATCTGCTTTCACCAGGAACATCGTCCTTCAGTCTCCGCCAGCTCCCCGCTCAGAGCCGCGAGGGCGGGGCACCCAGGGCGGAGAAGCTGCCTCTCTTCCCCGAACAAATGACCTTGGGCCAGGCTGGGAAGAGCTTGGCCGGAATTCAAACAGCCCAGGCCCCCACCCCGCCCCAACCCCTGGCAGCCCTGGGCTCTCGCTCCCTCCTCCAGCCACCTCCCCGAGAGTAAATCTGCATTTGGGACCATTTCAAACTAAACTGGACTCTTGGGAGCTCTGGCCACTGATGGGTCTCCAGCTCCCACTTGACTCTCTGTCTCTTACTCAAGAAGCCCTTCCCCTAGGGGTCGTCTGGCCAAGAGTGACACACGCCAGTGTGAGCATCAGGTATCCTGGGTTCACATCTCAGCTTGGCCGCTTGCTGGCTGGGTGACCTTGGACAGCTTACTCTCCCTCTCTGAGCCTCCAGGGAGACTAATGTACATGGTATGATACCCTTGGTGTGGGGTTCCTGGACAGGGGAATTGCAGAGCTTCCCAGCAGACACCCCATAAACGATAACCCCCTTCCAGCTGCTGATCTCCCCTTCCCGTGGGGAAGCCTCCTGCAGCCCCACCCCACCGCACCTCTCCCTGAGGCTGACCTGTGATCAAACCCTCGGCCCGGCCCCCTCTCCACATCCTAAAAAACGCTCCATGGTAAGGTGGCCTCATGTGGGGGCCCTAGCACTGGACAGGGGGTGAGGAGATTGGGTGCTGGTCCCAGACATGTGGCTGCTGCTGGCTGTGTGACCTTGGGGGGATCACCTGCCCTCTCTGGGCCTGTGACTCCTCCCCGCCTCCTCCACAAGCGCACCATCACCAACCTGTTTAGCTGTCCCTCCTTTGGGCCGTTCAGCAGCTTGTCGGTATTCCTGCTGCAAGGCCCTGAAAGGATCTATTCTAGCTCTCTCAGACAGGCAGAGACTGGAGGGCCGCTGGTGTGTCCCCCACCCCGCCCCATCATCCTAAACTTCGGGACCTCAGAAACCTGGGTGGAGGGGATGGGGTGGGAGTGTCACAGTGCTCTTGTGGCAGAGGAGCTGGTGTGGCCGGGAGGGAGGGAGAGGGGGATGGGTGGGGTGCAGTGCCCCTCGGTTTGGAGCAGCCGTGCTCACCGAGGCTGCTCAGTGACCCAGCGATGCAGGGCCAGGGCGTCCCCGTGCTGCGGGTCCTGCGGTGACCGCAGTGACGGTGGCGCCCACGAGCGGGTGGGGGTGTGGCCTTGGCGCTGGTCACGACCCTGGGGGGCTCCTGTAATCAGATCCTCCCAGGCAGCCAGGGAGGCCCTGCCCCTCCCATCACACCCTCTGCCTCAGCAGCTTTAATGAAAATCAGACAGAGATCTTTAGAGCTGCTTAGCATTTCAATACATTCGATATTGGGTATTACCAAGTCACCCTCCTAAAGCTATTCCCTACTCTGAGGTGCCATCCCCACCCACCCACCCCCAACAAGTCATGTCACCCAGGCACTCTCATTCTCCTACACACGCACACACGGGGCTCTCTCTCTGAGTGTGTCTCTCTGTCTCTCTGCATCTCTCTCCCTCCCTCCTTCTCTGACTGTCTCCTGCAAACACAGAGAGCTGCTCCCTTCTGTCAGAATACCGATGGGGGCTCATCTCCTCCTGACAAGCAGAATGATGATGATAAGGTTATTTTTTTTAATATCAGGGATATTAATGCTCCTCTTTCTGATAACAAGCCACACTCTGATCACTTCTGCCCACCCCTACCTCCCCAGAGGATGGTCTCAGGGCCGGGCAGGGAACAGAGGCAGGAGGGCCTACTGGGCACCAGGCACCTTCTAAATCATCAGCCCCCCTAAACAGCAGGTGCTGGTGTCCCAGTTTTCAGGCGGGGACCTGAGGCTCAGAGAGGTGAAGTGACCTCCCAAAGACACACAGCTCTGGGAACGGCCCTCACCCCACCCCACCCCCCCCGCCTCTGTAACCCACAAATCATCACCCGGGATAGCAGTCGGCAGCTCCCACTCATCTGACTATCCCTCTCTCCCCTCTCCCCGCCGCCTCACCACAGCGGGAATGCAGGCTCTGAAAACCACAGTTCTGGATTTGAACCCTGGGTCTGCTGCTTCACAGCTGTGGTACCTTGGATGGATCATGTCACCTCACCTCCACCTGATTCTCCTCATTTATAAAGTGTAGATAATAATAGAACTTGCTTCAAAGGGCTGTTATTAAGATTAATAAGAATAGTGAATATCCTGCCACATCATCCCAGATGTCGAGAGCCCGTGGAGACCTCCCCACCACGCTGAGCTGTGCTCCCAGAGAGGTCACGTCATTTGCCTGCAGTCACACAGGCAGGTAGGGGGCAGAAAGGATCTAGCCCCCTTCCCGGGCCTGGGCCAGGCCCTCCCCAACAAAGGGTGCTGGGACCAAGGCAGAAAGTCCTCACAGAGGCGGCCCCACACTGCGTGTTGAAGGTTTGTGTCCAGTGCCAGCCAAGATGAGCCCTGCTCTTGTAGGAACGGGGCAGGTGGATTCCCAAACTGAGCTGAGCTCTGGAGGGCTTTGCTAGAGAGCGGACTTGGGCCGGGGCCCGGGGATGGCTTCTGTGAGGATAACCAGGAGGGGCTGGAGGGTGGGGGGAGGTCCAAGGGAAGGCGCTCCCTACGCAAAGGCTGTGCGTGCAGACAGGGAGGAGGTGGTGCCTGGAGAGGTGGCTGGTTCAGACTACAGGACAGGTCCTGCAGGCATGGTAAGGATCTGGGTCTCTGTCTGGAGAGAGCAGGGGAAGGCTCTGGAAACGCTCTACTCAGGGAAGGAAGGCCCTGGGGCAGGGACCGAGCATGAGAGTTTGTGCTGGCCAGTCTTTCTGGCCGTGGCATGGAGCTCCACCGAAGGGGCTTAGAGGGTGTGGATGGGGGCCAGCCATGTGTCCCTAGAGCTGTCCCGCTGGGGCTGATGGGGGCGCAGCCTGGATGCTGGCGGAGGTCAGGAGCAGAAGCGGTCATGATACATTTTGGTGCCGAAGGAGAGTCACGGAGGGAAAAAGCAAACGTAGGGTTACCAGGGGATTGAGGTTCAGTTCCCTTCAGTTCAGTCACTCAGTCGTGTCCGACTCTTTGTGACTCAATGGACTGCAGCACACCAGGCCTCCCTGTCCATCGCCAACTCCCAGAGTCCACCCAAACCTATGTCCATTGAGTCTGTGATGCCATCCAACCATGTCATCCTCTGTTGTCCCCTTCTCCTCCCGTCTTCAATCTTTCCCAGCATCAGGGTCTTTTCCAATGAGTCAGCTCTTCACATCAAGTGGCCAAAGTATTGGAGTTTCAGCTTCAACATCAGTCCCTCCAATGAACACCCGGACTGATCTCCTTTAGGATGGACTGGTTGGATCTCCTTGCAGTCCAAGGGACTCTCAAGAGTCTTCTCCAACACCACAGTTCAAAAGCATCAATGCTTCGGTGCTCAGCTTTCTTTATAGTCCAACTCGGGGATTGCGGGGGAGGGATAAATTGGGAGATTGGGATTGACACACACACACACTACCACATACAAAATAGGTGATTAATAAGTTTGAGCCAACTCCGAGAGAGACTGAAGGACAGGGAAGCCTGGCGTGCTGCAGTCCACGGCGTCGCCAAGAGTCGGACACGACTGAGCAACTGAACAATAAGAACCTACTATATAACACAAAGGAATTCTACTCAATACTCTGTAATGGGCTATATGGGAAACGAATCTAAAAAGAGGAGATGTATGCATATGTATAACTGATTCGCTTTGCTGTACACCTGAAATTAACACAGCATTGTACATCAACTATACTCCAATAAAAACAATTTTATAAAGACTTGGTGGTAAAATCAAAGGACTTGGAATGTCCTGGATACACAGCTGATGGAGAAGGAGGAAGAGGGTTAAATTCAGGTTCCTGATATGTACAACTGGGTGGATGGTGGTGTCGGAGGAGGACCAGCCACGGGACAGAGAATCACGGAGCGTGCATCTGGGCAGGGGACGTTTGGGGGACTGTGGAGGTGACGATGGACAAGGAGGGACAGAGAGAGTAAAATGTGGAGTCCGTGAGGACAGATGACTCAAGAAGTTTGCTGGGAAGGGGAGGAGAGAAGGATGGGCAGGGGGGACGTGTAATAAAGGGAGGGTTGGTTCTGTTTTTCCAGGACAGGAAAGACTTGAGCATGAAGGATGGAGCAAGCCCAAACCTTTGAGGCTCATCCCAATTTCGTCATCTTTCTACTCCATTCTGCTGCTTGCCACTGGTTCCAAACTGTGGAAGTGATTGATTATATGTAAACAGGAGGAAGCAATTAGTCTGTGCATGCCTGGCCATTAATAAGCCTCTTATGTATTTATAACAACACCTCATTTACCCTCCAACCTGAGAACGAACAGCCCAGAATGAGCAGAAGAGGCCTCTGAACAGCCACGACCACGGACACTCATCTCATATTCTTTATTCACGGGAAGATCCTCGCTTAGAACCCATTGACCACTGACTCTCACTTTACGTACGATGCTAATCAGTGTTCATATTTAAGTCCACAACAGATAAGAAGCAGCAGTTTAGGAGGCAGTTGGGAACTGTCAAAGGCCCAGAGAGCAGAGGCAGCTGACAGCCTGGAGAGAGGGCAGAGAGAGAGATGCTAGCAAGCAGAGAAGCCTGGGCTTATTCCGTGGACAAGGGAAAACAGGCCCACCCACGTCTGCGACGCTGAGGGCACCTCTGTCTCCTATGGCCACGCCAGCAGTGGCTTGACAACTCGTCTCTAGGTCCTTTTCCACATCAAGGTTCACTGATTCTTTGTTCACACCATGACTCTGAGCACCCAAGAAAGGGCTGAGTTACACTCGCTGTGTTCTGCTTCAAGAGAACTTTTTTTTTTTTTTAATATTTTAAATTGTAAATCTTAAGTTTTGGTGCCTATGGTTCCTGAAATATTCCCTTACGTGGAGGGGGATTTTGTAATTGCCTCTTTAATGATCTGCTTCCCCGTTAGACCGCAGTTCTGTGCGGCCCGCCTACCTTATTCCCAGCACCTGGCACAGCCCCACAGGAGGGACTCAATACATCACCGTTGAATTACCGAATTGATTAATAAATTAATATTACACACCGGGCAACATGCCCGCAAGAAATATATTATTACACTTAATTCCACCTCTTTTTATTTTTTAATAGAGCTGCTAGAAAAAAATCAAGTTATACATGTGGCACACTACACTATATTTCCAGCTGACGGGGCTGGCTTAGGCACTCCTGCCCTGGCTCTAGAAGTGCTGAGGCTGCTGTTTCAACCGCTCAGTCATGTCTGACTCTTTGCAACGCCACAGACCGTAGTCCATGGGATTTCCCAGGCAAAAATACTGAAGTGGTGCCATTTCCTTCTCCAGGGGATCTTCCTGACCTAGGGATCGAACCTGCGTCTTCTCCTTGGCCGGCAGATTTTTACCGCTGTACCACCTGAGTTTAAACGCCTTTCCTGTGGTCCGGGTGAATCGCTGCTTTGTCATGGAAGTGACTTCCTCACTTGTCCCCAGGAGGCTGCCTTCCCTCCAGCCTGGGAGCACATCACAGGTAGGGTCCTATCTTATGACCTGGGAACCCCAGCACCAGCCCAGTATGGTGGGGGGCAGCTCCATGCTCCCTTCATGACCATTCAGTTCAGTTCAGTTCAGTCGCTCAGTTGTGTCTGACTTTTGCGACCCCATGGACTGCAGCACACCAGGCCTCCCTGTCCATCACCAACTCCCGGAGTTTACTCAAACTCATGTCCATTGAGTCGGTGATGCCATCTAACCATCTCATCCTCTGTCATCCCCTTCTCCTCCTGCCTTCAATCTTTCCCAGCGTCAGGGTCTTTTCAAATGAGTCGGTTCTTCGCATCAGGTGGCCAAAGTATTGGAGTTTCAGCTTCAACATCAGTCCTTCCGATGAATATTCAGGGCAGTTGGGAAAATGAGTAGAGCCAGCAGGTCACACATGGGGAAACTGAGGCCCTAAGCAACACGGGGCCTCACGTTAGGAAGCGGGATCTTCCTGAGATCTCCAATGGCTCACCCCCACCCCTGGCTCATCCCAGATCCTGGCCCTGGGGAGAAGGAGAGGTTTCTATGCAAATGCGAGGGATTCCTAACCCCTCCGGTCCCCTCACAGAGTGAACCAGGCAGAGGCTGAGAAGGGGCAGGCCTTTCTCTGCAGAAGTCTAGGCCCTGCGTGGACAGCTTGGGGCAATAAGACATCAGGGTAGGGGTCAGGGTGGCTCAAGGGTGAGCGAGGTCTCACCACCAGCCAGTGCCCCCCACATACCCATCTCCTGCTGGACATCTCCTCTCCCTGTGCTCGAAGGGGCACTCTGCAGGGCCCATCCCTCGGGGGCAAAGGACAGCCTGGCTCCCGCCCCCTCCCTTAAAGAACAGTGATGCCTTCCAACCTCAGCTGTCTTGACAGGTCTCCAAGCACATTTGCCCCTGTGAACTCATGTGAGCCTCAGAGCAACCCTCTTTGGTGGCATATCCATCCTCATTATGCCCTTTTCTCCTTATTCTCGTACAGTTGGGGAAACAGGCTCAGAAAGGTGCAGTGAGAAGAAATACTCTTGGGAGGGTATTTCTCCCAGAAATGGAGACTAATGAAGAACGTAACAGTGGGGCTTGCCAGACATTCCAGACTTCTCTCCTCACTCCCAGAAGGAAAAAAACGAGGGTCAGAGCGGGGCCCTGAGCTGGGAAAGGACTGGCTCTGTGGCCTCCCTGCTTGGTCAGGTCCAGCCCTGCCTGCCCCACCTCCATCTTGCTCCGTATAGTAAAGTCCCAAAGCGCCCCTGAGCTGATGGGAGGGCTGAGCGTTGTTCAGATTCACCCCCTGGGAAGAGCTGAGGTCAAGCTCACGTAGCAGGTCCAGTTAGCACAGCTGTACAGCAATCCAGAAAGCAGGATGTTCTGTAAACCAGAAATGACCTTCCAGCAACGATGGCCTCAAGCACTGGGCCAGCAGGGCGTGGGTCTCCATGCATCTGCTCGAGGTGTATTGGATCATTCAGCAAAGGTTCTTGGAGCACCCACTGTGCACCAGGAGAAAGCATCAGGACCCAGCAGGGACCCTGCCGTGGGCGTTCAGAACCCGGTAGGGAGGGGTGACACACTCCACAAGCATCACGGAGTCCGCTAGTGTGCCTCGTCGTTTCCCGCTCCAGCAGTCAACCCTCACAAAACTCACGCTCCTTTTAAAATGGGGGCGGGGGCGGGGAATGCAGGAATTCTATGAGAGAGGGACCCAGGGTCCAGCCTGGGAGGTACACAGTGAAGGAAAGCTGCAGGTGAGCTGAAGATGGGTGGCGGGGGTTGGGATGGCGGTGGAGATGGTCAATGGCTGCTTCCTCCCCATGGGCAGGTTGGCAACTTGCTACTTGGAAACTCGGGACAGGCAGAAGGGAAGGTGTGGGAGGAGAGACCCCAGGAGACGTCATTGTGGGGGTATCAGAAGCTCAGCTAGATAAAAGAAAGCAAACTGCTCTTAGCCCATGGAACACCTGGTGGAATTCTCTCACTTTGCCCAAGAGGATTCAGAATATGGAGCAGGCCCGACAGAGAACTCCCCCTCACTCTCACCAAGTCCTTAGAGGCCTCCCCAGCTTCCTCACCTGCAAAATGGACAAAGCCTAGGTTCAACGGGCTTGGTCTCCACCTGGGGATGGAGAACCCCAGTCCCCTACAAAGCCTCCTCTGCCAGCGAATATTTCTGGGAGCCCTGGCTGGAGTAGGGGATGCCCAGGAGTGCCTTGACTGCATCCTGAACTGCCTGCTTCTTTCTGCCCTGCCTGGCCCACAGCCCAGTGGCCCAGGAGCCAGGTGCCAGCCAGAGACTCTTCTGTCTGAAGGAAGCTCAGAAGGAAGGTCAAGTGTACTGCATCCTATGGACACCTCTCCGAAGATTTCCACACACTTGTAATTAAAATGTTTGCATTAGTAACTTTAAATACTAAAAGCCCAGATATACAGCTTCTCTTGAAAATGCAGAAAACTGGGCTGATACCCCCAGGGCAAAGTTGACTGGAGCTGGGAACACTTCCCTTGGTAGGTTTCATTAGCGTGCCTGCCTGTCTGCCTCTCTGGGTCTAGTCCAGTCTGCTCCCCTGACGCCCAGCCTCCTGGAGCAGTCTCTAGCCAGTGTCGGTTTGAATGCCTCTGGTAACAAGGGGCTAACTACATCTTTGAGGCAGTTGGTCTGAGCCGTTCAAAAAGGGCTCCTAATACAAGCCGTCTTCCCCTTTCTGTAACAAAGAAAGACGCACAGGAAAAGAAGTGGGCTTTGGAGTCCGGCAGATCTGGATCTGAGTACCTCTCCAGCGTTTAGCCAGCTGTGCGATCTCAGGCAAATGATGGCCTTTGTGCGCTTCAGTTTTCTTAGCTGCACCTCCCCTGCAGGGTTGTGCGAGGCTTAAAGTAGAGCAAGTTTATAAAATGGTTAAAGCAGGGTCTGCGACGCCGAGAGAATCCCCAAATGGCCTTTATCATCCTGTGTAACCTCCAGCCATGGGTCCAATTCTTCCCCAGGGAGCAGAATAGTGGAAATACATTCAGAGGGTGCTGAGCAGCAGATGGAAGTCAGAGGCAGAGGTGGAACTTGCCCTGGTGGGCACACACTTGCTGGCCAGCCCCCAGGACTGCAGATCTCTGCTTCCCAGACAGTTTGGCCCACCTGGTGCTCCTGGGGAGAGAGTCAGCTTCAGGAGGGAGCCCCTTTTCCGGTCCTTCCCCAACAGACTGCAGCCTCCCCCCCACCAACCTCCCCCAACCCTCCAGGAGGCGATCCCTAATCCTGGGCCTGGAACTGGAGTGGGGAAGGTCAAGGGAGGAGAAGCAGGGAATGGTAACCGCCTTCAGCCAAGCTGGCCACCTGGCTGTGTGCCTGGCAGACCGCGGGGCACCTTACCTGGGTCCTTGCATATAATTTTCACATCCACTCTAGGACACAGACCCTCTTATCCCTGTTCTACAGACATGGACCTTGAGACTCAGGGAGGTTTAGAAACTTCCTCAAAGCCAGCCCTAAAATGTTGGTCGGGTCCCTGAGTGCCGAGGGCATGATCAAGGGGCTCTAAGGCCTCACCTAAATTCGGGGTGCCCAGTCACTGGGGGGTGGGGCAGGGGAGAGCATTTTTAACTAAAAGCACTCGTGAGTTTGTCTCTAAGCCAGTGTCTGAGCCTCCGTCCGTGAACTAGTGTGTGCACATCACCGCGTGCAAGGCAGTTTGTTGGGGGATGCGTGTGCCTGAGGGTCACGTGTGTAAGAGTGAGCGTGTCCGTGTCTATCCACGCAGGGCCTCCCCCGACCCCAACCGGTGGGTCAGTGTGTTGCCGGGCGTCCGGACCCCTGGTTGGGTGCGCGGCGGCTGAGTCCACGCGGGGCGCGGGGTGAAGGTGCTGGCGCGAGCGTGCGCACGTGGGGCGGGCGGCGGTATCCGCGGGTAGGTGTCCGCGGTGCGGGCTCCGTGTCCCCCCCGCACCCGCCTCGGTGCTGATTGGCTCGGCGGCGCCGTGACAGGCCGGCCCCCGCCCGGGGCGGCGGCAGGGGCGGGCGCGGGTGCCCGCGTGTGCGCTGCGAGCCGGCGTGTGCGCCGGTGTGTGCGCCCGGCCGCCGGGTGTGCGGGAGAGCAGGGAGCGCGCCGACGCGCGGGCGGCCGCGGCCGAGCCCAGGGTGCGCGGCGCCCCCGCCCGCCCGCCCGGCCCGGCCATGGCCCCCGCCCGGGGCCGCCTGCCCCCCGCGCTCTGGGTCGTCACGGCCGCGGCGGCGGCGGCCACCTGCGTGTCCGCGGCGCGCGGCGAAGGTGAGCAGCGGCGGCTGGAGGGGCGGGGGTGGCCGAGGGGCCGGGGGCGCGGCGCGCGCAGCAGCCGGAGCGAGCCCGCCGAGAGGCTCAACTTCCTTCCCCTCGACCCCAGTGCCCGAGGGGCTGGGATCCCTGGATCTGGGTGGGGAGGGGTGGCACCGCGAGACACCCGGGGTCAGGGGACAGAGCGCCGGGGACAGGGCTGGGGGGAGAGGGACCCGAGGGCTTGAGGATGAGGGACAGAGAGGCACGAGGGACAGGGGGACGGGACTCAGGGCTTCGGAGCTGGGGACAGGGAACTGAGGATCGGACACTGGGGATGAAGGGACCGGACCGGAGGACGGCAGACAAGAGAAGCAATGTAGGGGAGAGAGGAGGCAGGGCAGGGCACGCGGTGGGGCAGAGGACAGAGGGACCCAGGATGCAGGGGGAGGTTCAGGGGGCTGAAGAGAAGCGCCGGGCGTCCAGGGATGGGGACCAGGAAGGGAGGCAGGAGGACCAGAGAACAGGACCGGGTTTGGGGGAAGACGGGCGTGAAGGGCAGGGAATGAGGGTCTTGGAAGTGGGCTGGGCTGGAGGGCTGGGGGTGGGGGCGAAGGACAGCAGCCAGCCCCAGGGGAAGCAGCTTCGGTGGGCTGTGGGGAGAAGGGGCCCGGGAGGAGGGGGCTGAGCAGGCTGCAGACAGACTGAGGTGGGCAAGGCCGGAGGGCTGGGTCTTGTCCAGGGACAAGGCTGGGGAAGTCCGGTCACTCCAGGGGGACGCAGGATGAGGGTGTGGGCTGAGCGGTAGAAACCAAAAGGATCTGGGAGGGGATAAGGGAAGCCGGGAGGGGGCATCTGTCAGGCTCCCCCAACACCTAGGGCTGCACACCTACGTGAGTGTACACACACACACACACACACTCACCCCTTAGTCCACCGGGCACCCCAGGTCCAGCTCAGGATGCTGCCCTGGTTTCTGCTCCTCACCCGACCCCTGCCCAGGACCCCTTCTCCTCTTGCAGCTCTGCCAGGAGAAGGCCTGACCCGGGGCTCTGTGCAAATCCTAGGGTTCACAGCCTGGCTCCAGAGCTGCATCCTCAGCCTGGCAGGATGAACTCCCAGATTCCAGGGAGCTCCAGAGCCGGTGTTCCTCATCCACGCTTAGACACACCACCAATCCACCCCTCACACACGAGCAGCTCACAGAGACACAGTCGTACCCACAATCACACATGCACCAGCAGCCACGTGTTGGGATTCACACAGAGAGACACAGGCCCGCAGAGACTCATGTGCGTGGACAGCCCCCACACCCCTATAGTCAGATGCACAGAAGTGCGGCCAGTACACAGGTGCACGCATGTGCATGTAAAGATTCGTGCGTGTGAAAATATGCACATTGTGGGCAGACACCACATGTATGAAAAGACCCTCAAACTCGCATTCGTGTCCCTAGAAATGCATGTGCACAGCACCAACACACACAGATATACATAAACTCAACCACTAATGAAACGGGCCACACAGGGAGCAGGGACCAGAGCACGGGAGCTGAGGGGTGAGTAGGGAAGGGGACACAAGGGGCCTGGGAGGTCTGGGAGCTGTGGCCTGAGCACAGTTTCCTCTGGGTTGGATGCCCAGGGGAATTCTGAAGGGCCCACAGCGAGTGCCTGGGCATTGGGTGGTACAGCCCCAACTCCGTGCTTCAACCCTCTTCTTTGAGGAGGATCCAGCACCCTCCAGAATGCCAGACTGGCAAACCCCAGATCCGCCTAGGAGGGAACTTTGACCCGGCTCCTGAGCAGAGGGCAGACTGTTTTGGCCTGGGAGAGAGGCTGTGTCCGGAGAGGGGCAGCAGCTGGGGAGGAGGCAAGGTCACCAGGAGAGGAAGTGGGGGACGTCTGTCAAGGGTGGGAGGGAGGCAGGCAGGCCTGGTGCCAGGGCCCGGCCACACCTATTTGATCAGCACAGCAGGGCGCCCCTGCCTGGGCACAGGTTACCCTCGCAGGTCCAAAGGTCCTGGGTGGAGACGTGGGGCCTGGGTTCCACGCAGGACAGCCAGGAGTCTGTGCGCTGGTGCAGGGCCAGGACCGGACGGGGGAGACTGTGGGAACTCAGGGAGGGGACTCTTTCCCCAGTGGGGGTCCTGCAGAGGTGACAGTGCCCCCAGGCTACCCAAGTGCCCTGGGCCAGGTCCCTCACAGGGCTGGGGACGGACCCGCACCTGCAGGGGTGCCCCCGAACCCCACCAGGCTCAAAGCCCCTTACCACTCTTGACGTGGATTATCCACCAATTTGGGGTGATCTCCGAGGCATTCACATCCCAGCTGACATCCCCTGGCCACCCCGAATTCTCCAGCCTCACCACCACGCGCCGTGTCCTCCGGGAATGTAAATCAATTTAAGTATTAGTCTCAGCGAAATGGAATGGGGGAAGGTGACGGCACGGGAGGAAAAAAAGAAATCGCATAATACCTTCCTCAGTCAAACAGGAAAGGCTTAGGAATTATCTGTGCTTCTCAGAGGAGGGGAGGGACCCATTTGATCCCCCAGAACAGGCCGGCAGGTAGGCCTGGGAGGGACGCCTGCAGACATCTGGCTGATGAGGAAACTGAGGCACAGAGGGGTTAAGTGGTTGCTTCCCTGAAGGCCCTGAGACACCGAATGTCCAGTTCTCCATTTGCAAGTGGGGAGATGGGCCCAGAGAGGGTCATCGACTTCCCAGGGGTCACACAGACCTATAGTCCAGCAGCGCAAGAGGACAGAGAAAGCCCGGCCCTGGTGAACCAAAGCATTGGCCTCTCCAAGGGGACTCAGGTCCCTGCAGGAGGGGCCTAGCCCTGGACTTCCCTCCAGCCCCGTGAGACCTCCTGTGGGCCTGGAGCCTCCTGTGAGAGACCTCTGTGTCCCCCCAGGAGAAGGGGACAGGACATGGGGAAGAGGGGGACAGAGAGAGAATCAGGGAGGGGATGGACAGAAGCTGGTCTGGAAGGAATTGGAACAAGCAGCCTTGGAATCTGGTCGCTCTTTCTGAATCCAATAGAATCGACTTTTGATTTATCTTTGGATTATCTGAGCCCCCCCTCCCCCGCTCCCCGCCTTGGCTGATTGATCATGGCTGATTGATCATGGGGATTCCCAGAGGGGAGGGAAGGCCTGGAAAGTGGGGGTCTGCAGGCCTCTGCCTCTAGAGTCGGGGTGATCAGGGGGAGAAGTCCCAGCGGCCCCTGGGTGGGTGCAGGTCTGAGTTGTGTCTGGGCGGTGCTGGCCCAGGGGCCCTTCAGTTCCAAGACCCCCATCTGGGATGTGGGATGTGGCGGGGGAGCCCACAGGTCCCTGTCCACACCCCTCCTCCCCACTCCCCAAACTCAGCCCGCTGGTCTGGGGTAAACTGCAGCGCAGCCCCTCCCCCGCCCACCCGCCAGCAGGAGGAGAGAGCTCCTGACCCAGTTTTCTCGCCATTGCCGGGGAGGGAGGGAGGCGGGAAGGCTTCTTTGCCTGCCGCCCTGGCGTGGGGCCGGTTCGGCTTGGGGAAGGGAGATCCTCCTGTGGACGTTGCCTCCATCCCCTGGTCCCACCCGGCCACCCCCCCGCCCCTGGGGGGGATTCCAAGCCAGAGCTCAGAAGGCCCTCCCTGGCTTGGCAAGTCCTTTTTCCAGCTGGCCTCTGGAACACCCCCAGCTGTCTCTGGGTGGGGAGAGTGAGGGGAGGAAGAGGAGGAAAATCAGCGCATGAGAGCATCCGCACTCCCAACATTTCCTGATGACACTTGTCTCCATCACTGAGGGGCAGGCGCAGAGCTATGCAAATCTCAGGCCGGAGGACAGCACCCACCCTCTCTTCGGGAAAGTTCCAGGAAGGCCCATTTTAACCCTCTGCGGCCTTCCTAAGTTAGCAGATCAGGTTGGTTGGAGTGATTGCTGGCTGGGAGAGGTGGGTAGATAGAAGAGAAAGGGAAATGAAAGCTGTGAGACTCGGAGCCCAGACTCCTTTCATCAGATAGATCAAAGGCAGCAGGGGCCCAGATTGGTGAAGGGACTTACCCAAGGACACACAGCAGCCCTGATTTCTTCCCAGTTTGGTGCATCTTTATCACCTTAAAGTGAGTGATGCTCACTGCTCCTAGGTACCAAGAGAGAGGCAGGGGGCCAGGACTCAGGGAACAGGAGCCAGCTTTGGTGAAGCATGGGGTCCAGGCGTGCAGTTTACTGTCGCCCACCCTTATGTATCATTATCCCCATTTTACAGATGAGGAAACTGAGGTGCAGTGAAGTGCAGGTCACCGGCTACCAAGTAGCTGTATTGAGATGTGAGCCCAGCAGTGTCTGATTCTAAAAGCAGGGTTTTTTCTTACCCTGTTCTTGGTACTTTGCAGGATCCCCTTCAGGGGTCTGGCTTAGAGTAAACTTGCCTTTCGGGCCAGCACTCCTTTCTCTGCCACTGTGACAACCCAGAGATTCCTGCTCCTCAGGCTCAAGCTGCCAGGGCTGGCGGCTTTGTCTGTGGTGCTCTGGGTGCCAGCCCAGGAGTCACACCTGTGGAGCTCCAGGCGTCATCCTGATCTTCCCTGAGGCTGAGTGTTTTCATCTGGAAAATGGGCAGAGGGATGAGTACCTTTCGGTGTTGCCGTGTGGGCCACGGATGAGGCACTGCAAGCTCCCCTAGCAGAGCCCAGCATACACTACGTGCTCCCTGTGAGGCAGTGCTTCCTCTTCCAAAGCCCTCCATGCCCAAGGACCTCCTCGCGCCAAGGACCTGCTCGGTGCGAGGTGCCTTTTGAGGACCCTGGTGATGGGAAAGCTGGGTCCAGTTCTCTGGGTGGAGGTTTGACTTACAGTGCAAACATGAGTGGGTGCTTTGGAATGCCACCATGTCCTGTAAGTGGCCCAGGGTCTGGTCATCTTCACAGCCCCCTGTAAGGCAGGCATCACTGTCACCCCATTTTACAGGGGAGGAAGTGGGGGCTCGGGGATGGAGGAAACTTGCTCAGGGACTCACAGCTCCCAGCTGGCAGAGCTGTGATTCAGATCCAGACCTCCCGGACCGCCAAGCCCAGACCTCTGGCATCTCACTGCACCCCCCAATCGAGGCAGCCTAGCACTCGGAGAAGACTTGAGTCTTCTGGGAGGTGAGAAGATTATATTTTGTGGTGGTGGAGGAAGGCTTCAGGAAAGAGCAAGAACTTGAACTGAGCCTTGAAGGCCAGTGAGGTGAGAAAGGACCCAGAAACTGGAGCTGGAGTGTTCGGGGCTGAGAGCAGGCCAGTGTGGCCAGGCCACCCTGGTCCTAGGGGACTGGGGAAGGGGGGCCCAGGGATCTGATGTGCTCTTATCTTCTTTTCTGCAGTGAACTTGCTGGACACGTCCACCATCCACGGGGACTGGGGCTGGCTCACGTATCCGGCTCACGGGGTGAGTGATGGGCAGTGGGGCCAGTGTTGTCCCTCTGTGAACAGAGAGGCCGTGATGCCCAGGTCTTATCATCAGGCAGATCAAAAGAAAGCAGAGGCCACGAGAGGTGAAGGGACTTACCCAAGGATGCACAGCAGTCAGAGACAGAGCTGCTGACTTCTTAAATTTAGCGCATGCAGACTTCTGGAATTCCAGAACCAAGTCCGGGGCTGGCTCCCCCTTCTTCCAGTCTGAGGCCTGAATGTGGGATTCTTACATCTGTGTCCCAGGCCCATCTGGCCTCCATGGTGATGCTGGGCTCAGCCCATTAGATCCCTGTACTCACAGGTGACTCCCTTCTGCCCTCCTGGGGCATTGGCATGGTAACCCCGAATGTCCAGAGCCAAGGATGCACTGCCCGGTCCCCCCGATTCTCTTAAATCTCAGGAAGGCAGGGTGGTAAAGCCAATGCAAGCCCATGAGCTTGGTGGGACCATCCACAAGCTGAGTGTCCTTGGGTCACCACTTCACCTCCATGAGTCTCCGTCTCCCTGTCTGTAGAATGGGATGAGCACGTGGCAACCTCTTGGGGTTTGCTGGGAGGGTTAAGGGAGATGACACGTGGTCTTGGCACCATGCCCAGCACAGGCCTCCATTACATGTATTATTATCATTATCATTGTCATTAGTGTGTATTATGGCTATATCTCACATAAATTTCCTCCTATAAACATGATCAGAAACACACACATGCCCACCATAGACACAAACATGTCTGGTACCCATAACTTCTTTCATGAACACTTCTGCTTCCATGGCTCCGGAGACAGAGTGATCATAATATTAATGATGACAATGACACTGAGCTGATCTTTGAGTATTTCTTTACTTTGGGGTAAGATTGTAATCTGGGCTGTCTGGGGACTGTGACTGGGGTCAGGACAATCCCAGCTCCTCTCTCTCTGGGGGTCTGGTCCCCAGGTGGCGGTAAGCTGAGTCTGTTGTCATCAGTCCCCACGCACCAGGCTTCAGGGAGTTGAAGGGGCAGACCAGGGTCCCCGAGAGCCAGGAGGGACCCCTTCTGTGCCTCAGCACGGCAGCCCTGCCTGAAGACAAAGGCTGGGCCCTGGGAGTGTCCCTTTACCCCCCAGGGCCTCAGCCTCTCCCCTTGAGGGGCTCTTCTGTGTGTCCCGCCTGGCTGTCTCCCGGGGTGCTCATGCGTGTGAAGGGCTTTGGTGCAGGGAACCGGCTCTGCCAGTGGCAGGGGCTGACCCAAGAGGAGGCGACTGCCTGGCTGTGGGCTGGGTCTGCGTCTCCTCTGAGACTCAGCAGCTGGGCAGGAATGGACTTGAACCCCTGGTTGGCGCTGGATGTCTCTGTCCCTCTGTCCCACTCAGAACTTAGGACTTGGTTTTTAGGGTAACAAGAAGTAGGAAGGATTTTAAGCAGGGGTGTGTGGTGAGAAATATGACTGGACTCTGCTGGTGATGCAAGGTTCTTTTGTTTGCGGGATGCTGTGAAGAGTAGCTCGGGGAATTCCCTGTTTGTCCACTGGTTAGCACTCCGAGTTTTCACGGCCAAAGGTGCAGGTTCAGTAGCCAGTCGGGGAACTAAAGATCTTGCAAGCTGTATGGCACGGCCAAAAACAAACAAGCAAAACCCCCTAAAAAAAGAGTGGTTCAGAGTTACTCATTTCGCTTGAGAATTAGAACAAATAACTTATATTCACATAAAGTGAAGTCGCTCAGTCGTGTCCGACTCTTTGCGACCCCGTGGACTATAGCCTACCAGGCTCCTCCATCCATGGCATTTTCCAGGCAAGAGTACTGGACTGGATTGCCGTTTCATTCTCCAGAGGATCTTCCCGACCCAGGGACCAAAACCAGGTCTCCCGCATTGCAGGCAGACACTTCACCGTCTGAATGACCATAGAAGTCACATAGCTCTTAACAATTTGTGGGCGTTATCTCGTTTAATCACCACTACTAATCCTGCAAGTGGTACAGCCATCCCATTTTACAGATGAGGAAGCCGAGGCTCAGAGCAGCGAGAAACATTTTTCCACCGTCAGGCAGGTTTCAAGTGATGGATGCGAGCTCAGATCTCTCTAGGCCTGGAGCCCTCACCGAGTCCCCGTGTCACCTTGTGAAGGGATGGGAACCGATCCTGCATTATTTACTGAAACAGGGACCACCTCCTCTCAGCACGGGGCCTGGAGGTGGGGCTTGCCCAGAGGAGAGAGAAAGCCAGATGAGATCTCTGTTTCCAAGCTCTGGATCTTGAACCCGTGCCAGGCTGGCAGGTGAAACATGCAGGTGCCCCGTCCAGGGGGTCTGGGGAGGGGCCTGGGAATCTTTTGTTGAATAAGTTTGTAGCTGGGTGGAGGTTGATGGTCCCTGCGATTCCATCCATCCTCTGATTCTGGAGTCTGTTAAGCACCCTGGGTACAAGGGTCATCCATGACTGTCTCCAGCATCAGCAAGTTATCAGACCGTCAGGCAGGCCGCATAGCCTAAAGCCAGCGGTGCTGGGTCTGGATGAGCCGGTGCTCTGCAGCCTCTAATCAGCATGACTCAGGCCAGTCCCTTTACCTCGCCTCCACCTCCTCGTTTATAACACAAGGATGATCACAGAACGTGCTCCCTGCAGTTGTCATCTGAGAGATGATGCAGGAAAAGGACATTGTACCAGCAAGAAACCAGATGCTCTGAGAGGTTAAGCGTCTGTGCTAAGATCTGGGGAGTCTGGCCCCAGAATTCATGCTTCTAACCAGGCTGCACCCCTCTCTTCGGACCCCTCCGTCCATGCACTGGGTCGTGCTCCACCTCACCTGGTGAATTAACAGCCACTCGTGAATATTCCTTTTTATTGTCTCTTGATCCTCAACAGCCCCTGGAGTAGCTAAAAGGGGCAGGTGTTAGCTACCTCGGTTTACCTATGAGAAGTCCAAAGCTCAGAGAGGGAATGTGATCTGCCCAGGGATGCACAGCTGGTTTGCTGCTTTCGGTTCCTGGAAGGGGACAGAGTTCCATAGGGATAGTGGGGACGGGGGGCGGGGGTGTGGTATGTGCCAGGGGCCAGAGAGGCAGCTGGGGTGGGCATGGCACCTGGCATGGAGTGGGGGTGCCCCAGGTAGAGAACAGGGCTGATTCTGCCCTTGTACCACCCGCCAGGAATTTGTGCCACTCTCTGTGTTTGCGGCAGCCCCTGAGGCTAAGCCAGGCCTTTGGCCCCGCTCCGGCGGCTGGAGCAGACTGGGATCGAGCTGATTAATTTATCCGGGTCCCTGGCAGGAAACAGACAGTGAGCGGCTGGCTGGCTCTTCGGTGCTCCATTAACTGTGACAACGACTTTAACCCCAGATGTGACACAGTGCTGCCCAGAGCCCCGGCTGCAGAGTGGGGTGCAGCATGGGGGCCCTTCTTGGGGTGGGGGGCATGCAGGAAGCATACAGTCTTTCAGGTGAGGCTGGCACGCCCTGGTCTGCTTCCCCAGGGGTCCCTGGAGGCAGGCATGGGGGGCTGGGATGATGGCAGTCCAGCATCGTGTCAGTCCCCTTCAGGGCCAGGCCCAAGCTAAGCACCGGGCAGTTTTTTTTCCGTTCATCCTCTCAAGTCTCACTGAAGTGGGGCCTTTCTAAGCCCCTCTTACAGATAAGCTGGCTGGGGATTGAGACCATATAGCTGACCAAGATGAAGTCAGATCGAGGGGTTTTTGTCAGGCAAGGAAGACTCAGGATGCCCCAGATCCCCACTCTAGTGCTTGTGGGACAGCTCGGGACCCTGCTGATTCTCAGAGCACAGTGAGGAGTGGTCTTTGCTTCCTCCCCCCTCCTCCCAAACTCCCCTCCCTGACCCCTGCTTAAGCAATAGGGTCCCTAGTTCAGAGACAATACCCACAGAGGCCCAAGCGAGGTCACGGCCCTGCGACTCTGGTGCACCCAGGACAGCGACCCCAGAGCCTGTCTCCTCCGTCCGCCCTTGGCCCCCAGCCCCTCCTCAGAACCCTGAGGAGTCCACTGAACTCAGCCCAACAGCGACTACTCCCGGCCGATCAGCATTCTGCCGCTAAGGAAGCTGGGGCCCAGAGAGGAGTGGCCATTTGCCTAAGGTCACACAGCCAGTTGAGACTGAACCCAGGCCTCTCGACTCCTGTTTCATTTCTCAACTCTGTGTCTTCGGCTTGGCTCTTCTGTGTCCAGACTGGGCTTGCTGAACACTGCTGGCCTTTGCCAGCCTCTGCTAGGGCTCTTCTCTCCCACCCCTGCAGGAAGGTCCAGCCTCAGCCCTACAGGAGGTTTTGCCACAGCCTGAGTGCCCACAGCCTGAGTGCCCACACCCTCCACACTCTATCTGTGAGAATGTGAGGGGCTTGCGGGGAGAGAGTATTTCTTGTGCAGTTCTTTTCATTAGTTCAGTTCAGTCGCTCAGTCGTGTCCGACTCTTTGCGACCACGTGGACTGCAGCACACCAGGCCTCCCTGTCCATCACCAACTCCCAGAGTTTACCCAAACTCATGTCCGTGGAGTTGGTGATGCCATCCAACCATCTCATCCTCTGTTGTCCCCTTCTCCTCCTGCGGCAAAATACACTTAACACAACATTTGCCATCTTAGCCATTTGTGAGCCTCCAGTTCAGTGGCATTAAGTCCATTCACACTGTTATGTGACCGTTACCCCGTCCATCTCCAGAATGCTTTCATCTTCCCAGACTGAAACTCTGTATCCATTAAACTATAATAACTCCCATGACCCTCTCGCCTCAGCCCCTGGTAAGTACCAGTCTACTCTCTGTCTCTAGGAACCTGATGTGAGCGCCTCATACAAGTGGGAGCATATAGGACTTGTCCTTTTGTGCCTGATTTAGTTCATGCAGCATAAGGTCTTCAAGGTTCCCCCACGTTGCATGTGGCACGTGTCAGAGTTTCCCGGTGCCCCACTGTATCAGTGGGCACATTCTGTTTGTCCATTTATCCAGAGGGACATTTGCGTTTCCACCTTGGGGCTGTGATAAGCACGGGTGTGCAAATCTCTGATTGTGTCCCTGCTTTTGTTTCTTTCGGGTACACACCCAGAAGAGGAACTTGTGGTAATTCTATGTTTAGTTTCTTGGCATTCACTGTTTTCCACAGTGGCTGCGCCAGTTAACATTCCCACTAGCAATACACAGGGTTCCAATTTCTCCACATCCTCGCCAACCCTTGTTATTTTCAGTTGCTTTGATGATAGGTAATGGGTGTGAAGTGGCACCTCACTGTGGTTTTGATTTGAATTTCCCTGATGCTTGGTGACGCTAAGCATCTTTCCACGTGCGCTTCAGCCATCTGTGTATCTTCTTTAGAGAAAAGTCTATTCGTGTCCTTTGCCCGTTTTCTAATTAGGTCTGTCTGGTTCTTCGCGTTTCAATTGTAGAAGTTCTTTATATATTCTGGATACTAATCCTGTATCAGATACGTGGTTTGCAGGTGTTTTCTTCCCTTCTGCAGGTTGCCTTTTCACTCCGTTGATTGTGTCAGTGATGGTCACTGGTTTATCTCTGAATCAGTGACGCCTGGCTGGCACCTGACACAGAAGTGATCATACTCAACTTTCCCGCAGCCAGGGCAGCCCGTGGTGGGGGCAGAGGGAACATCACACACAGCAAGGCAGAGGAATCCATCCATCAGACAGTCACTCAACAAGCACCAGTTCAGGGGGGTGCTGCTGAAGGATTTGAGGCCAGGGTACAACATAGCTTCATGCAATTAAAAAGATCTTTCTGGCAGCTGATGTGAAAACTGGAGCGGTGGGCTCACTGACTTCCCCACGCAAGTCACCCCACTCTGGGAGTGACAGAGTAGCTGTGTAGAAACGAGGTCAGAGCTTTGTGGCTTTGGCATCAGTTCCAGTCCTGGCGTCATCACTCACTAGCCATGTGACCCTGGACACACGGCTCTAGGTCTGAACCCCTTGGTTCTGTGAAAAGGCAACAGATAACGCTTCCTCAGGATGTCCCCGGTGGCTCAGCGGTAAAAAATCCGCCTGCAGTGCAGGAGATGGACGAGACACAGGTTTGATCCCTGGGTCGGGAAGATCCCCTGGAGAAGGGAATGGCAACCCACTCCAGTACTCTTGCTTGGAGAATCCCACGGACAGAGGAGCCTGGTGGGCTACAGTCCACAGTGTCACAAAGAGTCGGACACGACTGAGTGACTAATACTCCTTCCCCATAACCACGTGTGGGGTGCTTGGCCTCTTGATGGCTGACAGTCCACTGGAAGGTCAGCCCCTTGAGGCTGGAGAATGTTCAGTCTTCTTTCCCAGACCTCCCTTAGCACTGTGCATGTGGCTTGTGGCAAGAGAGGGCCAGCCGCTGCCTCTCGTTTCAGCCGGCTGTGGTCTCTCTGCCCGCAGTGGGACTCCATCAACGAGGTGGACGAGTCCTTCCAGCCCATCCACACGTACCAGGTATGCAATGTCATGAGCCCCAACCAGAACAACTGGCTGCGGACCAGCTGGGTGCCCCGTGACGGTGCCCGGCGTGTCTATGCCGAGATCAAGTTCACCCTGCGGGACTGCAACAGCATGCCCGGCGTGCTGGGCACCTGCAAGGAGACCTTCAACCTCTACTACCTGGAGTCGGACCGCGACCTGGGCGCCAGCACGCAGGAGAGCCAGTTCCTCAAGATCGACACCATCGCGGCCGACGAGAGCTTCACGGGGGCCGACCTGGGCGTGCGGCGCCTCAAGCTCAACACGGAGGTGCGCGGCGTGGGGCCCCTCAGCAAGCGCGGCTTCTACCTGGCCTTCCAGGACATCGGCGCCTGCCTGGCCATCCTGTCCCTCCGCATCTACTACAGGAAGTGCCCCACCATGGTGCGCAACCTGGCCGCCTTCTCGGAGGCGGTGACGGGAGCCGACTCTTCCTCGCTGGTGGAGGTGCGGGGCCAGTGCGTGCGGCACTCCGAGGAGCGGGACACGCCCAAGATGTACTGCAGCGCCGAGGGCGAGTGGCTGGTGCCCATCGGCAAGTGCGTGTGCAGTGCGGGCTACGAGGAGCGGCGGGACGCCTGCGTGGGTGAGCACGCCTCTGCGCGGTGGGCTGACAGCTGGGCTCAGTCCCGGCAGGGCTGGCGGGGGGTGGGGCTGGCAGGCAGGGTTGGCTCAGTCGGCAGGTGTCTGGGTGGTGCTCACAGCACTTGGGAGGAAGCATGAAGCCCTAGCGCTCCTGGGTCTCCAGGCCACCAGGCTGTATGTGTCTTGCCGGGAGGGAAAAACACCACAGCCAGGTAGCTCCTCCGTGGGTGTTGTGCAGAGCTGCATCTCTGGGCACCTGTGTGACTGCGGTGTACTAACTGGGTACCTACTCGTGTTAGGGACAGCGATGGAACCTACCACAGCCGGCAGTATTCTAAGCGCTTTTCACGTATGAACGCATTTAATCCCCAAAGCTATCCAGTGAAATAGGAGCTTTTATTATCCTGGCTTTAAAGACAAGAATGCTGAAGCCCAGAGAGGGAAAGTAACTTCCCCAAGGTCGCACAGCTGGGAAGTCACAGAGCTGTGATTTGAATTCAGAAGTCTGGCTCCAGAGTCCAGACTCAGAACCACTGAACTGCTACGGTATTGAGGAGGGGGTGTCGATTGGAATCTGGGCTCAGGGTGAGCGCACGCGTGGCGTACAGGGGCATTGTGAAGATAGGCGGGCGGGGACAGCCAGGGTGTGTCCAGGTGCGTTGGGTGTGTCTGCCCGCGAGCAGGAGGAACTCAGCTAGAGATGTGGGGGAGGGCACAGCCGAGAGCCTCTGGGTCTTGAAATAGCACCTGTTCCCACAGGTGTTCTGCTGGGGTTCCCATGTCACAGACCAGGAGCAGGGCCCAGAGTCCAGGCTGTGTGCGTATGTATGTGTGCGTGTGTGTGTGGTCAGCAGACACGCATCTTGGATCGGTGCAGCCAGGCACCCCAACAGCCCAGGAACACCGGGAGGGCTGATGAGCTCACACAGCTGGTGCCCCAGCTGTTACTGGTCCTAGCCTGGCTGCCCTCTGCCATCCCTTGATCTCCCCAGGGGCTGGACACATGGCAGGCCAGCCACTCAGCCCAGCCTGGTGAAGCCTGCCGTGGGAACCACTGGTTCTCCTGGGGAAGGAGATGTTCCTGGGTGGGGATCAGAGAGACCAGGGCCTGTGCCCCAGACAGCCTCGGGGAAGACTGGGATGGGGCCCTGAAAGACACTCAGAATATCCTCAAAGCCCTTAGCTGCTCCTACACAGGCCCCGGGACCACAGTTAGAGGGACCCTCGGGCCTCTCAGCACCATGCCTCTGTCCTAGCCAGCAGGAAGGCCCCTGGGTGCTCACAGGAGCAGGACACAGGCTGGCCATTTCAGATGATGCTCAAGGGAGCTTCAGAGACCACCCCGTCCACTTTAGGAGTTGTCTTGCCCAGGAACTCCAGGACCAGATTCTCCCGTCCAGCCAGCAGGCCCTTTCTGGCCCTTCCCTGGGGCTGTCCGGTTTCCTTCTGCTCAGTCGCTTCCATTGTGTCCAGCTCTTTGCGACCCTGTAGACTCTAGCCCGCCAGGCTCCTCTGTCCATGGAGTTCTCCAGGCAAGAATACTGGAGTGCATTGCCATGCCCTCCTCCAGGGGATCTTTCCAACCTGGGGATCGAACCAATGTCTTTCATATCTCCTGCATTAGCAGGTGGGTTCTTTACCACTGGTTCCGTCTATGAAGCCCTTAAATCTTTTTTTACCCTGCTGACTGCTATAAGTTCACTCTCCTGGACCCTAAACTCCAAAGCATCTTCTAGGACGTTTGCCTGTTTCCGGATTGGTTCTACCCTCTGTGGCCTAGTTTGCCAGGCTCCCCAGTCCTCCAGCCTCTCCCAGTTCCTTCATAGACATCCCTGTACTTCTCAACTTCCCGCTGGGTAACAGTAGCAACAAACGTTGCTATCACCTTTACAGCTTCCAAGGGGATTCCTAGGACATTAATTCATTGGCTTATTGTAGCAAGGCAGGTATTATAATTCCATTTTGCAGGTGGGGAAACTGAGGCCCAAGAGATCGTGTCCTGCTTAGGTCTCACAGCTGATGAGAGGTGGAGCTGATGAGAGGTGGACCTGTAGCAAGTCAGGTCTATCTTGCTCTGAGCTACGTGTAGGCTTTTCACCTCTCCCTGGCCCATCCCGACTGCATTCCCCACTAGACCCAGTTCCCAACATCCCCGTGTTCTGATGGGGATAATAAAATCTCTTAGAGACAAGTTTTCAAGTGTTTGCTATGTGCCAGGCACTTTAACGAGCACTTCATACAGATCATGTCAGTAACTCATCCATGCACAGGGGACAGAGGCACAGGGCATCCCTGTCTCCAGGGAGTTCACAGCTTCTCATCCTTACAATAGTCCTCAAAGCTAGGTATTGTATCCCCATCTCACAGAGGGGAAAACTGAGTCCCCTCAACTTAAGTAGCAGAGTAGGGATCTGATCCCATGTTTTCTCACTCCAGAGCCCTGAACAGCTTCCTCTGTCCATAAAGCCCTCTGCAAAGCCTTGCTTCCCACCTCCCTGGGGTAACATTAAAACAGTTAGTAACCAGGACTATATAAGCTGTAATAGTCGGGTGGGCCGGCCTGTGGATACCTGCTCAAGGTCAGCTGTCTCCAGCCCTGGATTGAGCCAGGGAGAACACCAGGCCACTTGTTTGTCCAGCGTGCATCCTTGCCCTTCGAGGGAGACTGGTCCTCCTGACTTCAGGGTGGGGGCCTCACTCAGAGGTACTGCTCCAGCCTCCTTTTTTGGTGGAGATGGAAAGCGAAGCCCAGAGAGAGAATGCATCTTGCCCAAGGACCCACAGCATGTCAAGGGCAGGAGTCCTGGTGAAAACCCCAACGCTTGAGCAGCCGGACGTCCCCAGAGCTGGGAGAAGTCAAGGCCACTCCCATTTCCTCACACTTCTGGCACATTAATAAAAAATAATAAAGTAATGCCAAAGCAGGGTTAGGGAATTGCAGCCTGTTTTGATTTTTACATTTAAATCACAATACAACATAATTATGCCAGTTGCAAGATAATTACAGGTTTTATAAAAAAAATACTAATTCATCGTGCACTGCAGGCAGTGGGGTTTGGGGACAGGATGCCAGTTTTAAATCACACAGGGAAAGGCGTTTCTCAACCCTGTTGGTGGGCGTGTTCAGTGTCTGCTGGCCTCCTTTGAAGAAGCAGCACAGGTGCAAAACTGAGGTGCTCGCCTAATGGGAGCCCGGGGCCAGCGGCCCTGTGGGGGCCCAGGGACCCCCACCCACTCCTTGGTGGGTAGCCCGCGAACTGGGAGGGCTAGGGGCCTAAAAGGAGCTGGGCACAGACGGCGTGCCTTTGCTGATCTACTTGAGATGACCTCAAAGCTGCAGCCCCAGACCCAGCCTGAGAGGGACCTCCGGAGACCCGTGGGGCCCTGGCCTTCTCCATCGGGCAGTTCTCTCTGAGCAAACAGGGCTGGGCAAGGGGGTCCCGGCCTCCCCTGCCCAAGTGCCCCTCCACCTTCTTTCTAGCGACAGGAGAAGGGACCCAGAGCTTGAGGCCCGCAGCAGTGGCCAGGGCTATGGCGACAGCCGTCAGGCTCCTGTCTCGGTGGTCTCACCCTCGTGGCCAGGCAGCCATTGGTTTTACAGAGATGACAGTAGAGCCCAGGAGAGGGGACCAGCCCAATCACGTGGCTTTTTAGAAGCCTTCCTGAGACCGCCTTCAGGCCTCGGGGACCCACGGAAGCACGTCAGAGCTGGGCGGAGCTAGTGTGGTTTACCAGTGGGGAAAAGGGCCCAGAGAGGCCAAGTGAACATCCCGAGAGCTCACAGCTAGCAGTATTGATTGAATCCCAAATCTCCCAAGCTTCTGACCAGAAAACTCCCCACACCACCCAATTCCTGACCCACTTACCTTCCCCCCGCCACCCACGTGGCTGCGCCCCCCCTATCCCGAATCCAGAGAGTGGAAGGGCCTCTCAGAACATCGCGCAACGCAGCAGCCGCCCAGAGTCCCAAGTCCCTAGCACCGTCCTTTCTGCCACCTGGACGCAGAGTATAAGCCACCCTCTGCGGCCCTAATCATCTTTCTATAAATATCAGAGCATCTCATTTCGAAGGGGCAGCATGAACAACGAGCTCCTTTGCCTTCCTGACTGTGTTTAAAATCTGATTTAGAATTAATTTCCTTTGGTCGGCCACCGGCAGACACCTTATTTGTCAAATCTCAAGCTCTTCGCAGGGGAGAGGAGAGAGGTGGCCGGGGCCCCTGGCAGCTGCCGGCCTGACAGGCGGCCCGGGCAAGGTGCCCTCGGCAGGGGTGGGAGCCCCTCCTGGCCCGCGGCCGACACCAGGCACCACAGACGCCGGAAGCTCCCTGGGTCTGCGGGCCCCAGCCCAGAGCCGCTCCATCTGTCTCGGCCATTAATTCCCGGCTCTGCCTCCAGGTCTCCGGGCTCCCCGAGGCCTGGTGATTAGTATTCTTATTAAAGATTATTTTATTTTCATTGAGCGGATTAATCTAGCCTTGACACTTTATAGCCATATGGGTATTAGCCGAGCGTGAGAGAACCACCCCCCCGTGGACTGGCGGGATGGCGGAGCTGCCTCTAAGCCGAGGCCGGGTGTTGAGAGGCTGGTGGGGGAAAGGCCCCGGCTCCGGAGGCTCCCTCTCAACCCGGGTTTGCATCCTGGCTCAGCTGGGAGCCTGGGGCGAGGCCCTCAAGCTCCCCCGAGCTTCTGTTTCCTCTCTGCCAAACAGTTGTATTCATGCCCACTAAGTAGGGTGGTAGTAACAAGTGCCGGGCACTGTGCTGGCGTGAATTCACATGTATTCACTCCTGTCATTCTCGCAACAGCCCTCAGAGGTAGGAACTATTCTTATCCCCATTTTCCAGATGGAGACACTGAGGCCCAGCAACCTGCCCAGTGTCACTTAGCCTCAGGGAGGGAGGGGACTGCATGAGCAAAGGAGCCCAGCAGGCAGCCTGCTCCTGAGTTTCTGCTCTTGACGGAAGACCCGCTGAACTCTGAATGGTCCGGGACTCCAAACACAAAGGCTGTCCTGGGGCGCTTCCTCAGTGCCATGTGTCACACGGAGATGTCACACCACACGTGGACTGGTCTGCCCCCTCACTGCTCAGAAAGCTCCCTGAAAGCAGCGTTAGCTCTTGTTTGTCTCCAGTTCATCGCAGAAGCTCGGTGAATGTGGGTGAAGGAGTAGACGACAAACAGAATAAGCAGGTGGTTCCCACGACATTAATCGATGTGGATCGGATGATTCCAGTGTGATAGAACGTCATTTAGCTCACCAACAGATAGGATAAATATTTGCTGGCGAAGTGTAAAACCTGTTTCCTCTGCCTGCTTCCTGGGCTCAGAAGGACGCTCTTGGGCTGTGCCCCAGCACTGGGCCTCCTGGGGGGCTCCCAGGAAGAGAGGCAAGGTCACAAGATGTCAGTTAGGAGCCCCCCCACAACTCCAAGCACCTGGCCCCAGTCAGGGGCCTCCCCAGAGGCCAGGGAAGAGGTCTCAAAACTGAACCACGTTCTCCCCGACTCTCCAGCCTTCTGGCTTCACAGTCTCTTGAGTCTGGGAAGCAACTTAAGGACATCATCATGTCTCCTGATTGAAAGTTTCCTCCCAAGTTTGTAGAATTTTCCAAATTAACTGGAGTTTAGCTATTATAATCAAGAGATACAATCAAATCAAATGAAGCTTCTCTCAAGCCCCGAGTTTTCCCAAACAGGACTCGGCAGAGACAGAGCCCAGTGTTTCCTGGTGGTCCCTGTTTCAAAGCATTCAGTTCCACAGGTGGAGCTGGGAGCCGCCGCTCGGGGTGGCATTTGGTCCTCTTGAACTCCTGGGGTCTGTCTCTGCTCAGAGCAGATAATGGAAGGATTAGCTCACTTTGAAAACTCCCACCAGTGTTGGCAGCTCTACGCTGGGCCAGACCCTAGGAACTCTGAGATGAATAAGGCCCTACTCAGAGAGATCATCTGCCCTCGAGGAGAGAGAGTCAGATACACAGATGAAAAAAACACAGCCATAGTGTTGCAGGTGGTCAGACTAAGCAGGGATGCAAAGACAGAGGGGAGTGGTCGCGTCTGTGCCTGTATGTGTTTGTGTGTGTGTGGAGGTGTCCAGAAAGGCTGCATCAAAGGCACAGTGAAAAGGAATTTTGAAAGAATTCGACAGGGAGATGAGGAGAATGGGTACAGAATGTGCAAAGGCCCTGAGGCACGGAGTACGGAGACTGGGTGGTCCTCTAGTTCGACCTGAGAAAGGGGGGTGTGAGAGGTGGCACTGACGGGGGCTTCCAGGGGGCTTTGAATGCCAGGCTTTATTGTTGAGGCCACGGGGAGCCTGCGAGGGTTTGGATTGGCAGTGTCACTCGAGAACCCCCAACACGCTCAACTGCTCTCCCTGTACGGCTGACTTGTTCTCAGGGCCGGTCACTCCGCCCACCGTTTACCGTCTGCCACATCCTCAGCTTTTATTTTCTTCTGGAAATGATCACAGCTGCTTTTACTGAGTCTTCCCCACCTTGAAAAAGGCCAGCTTCTTGAAGGCAGAGACCATGAGGACCTTGTTCAAGGCTGTGTCTCTGGCACCCAGCTCAGAGCCTGGTGTAGACGAGTTGCTCCTGGAAACGGGCAGAAGGAATGGGGTGGGCTGGGGCTGGGGCAGTGGGGCTGGGGGCTGCTTGGCCATCAGGGCAGAGACGCGTGGCGGGTGAGGCAGAGGGCGGAGAGGGTCAGATGCGAGATGCGTCAGTCCCAGCCACGGCGACGGTGACACGGGTTCTGGGAGCGTCAGGAGCCCGCAATTCCCAGACGGTCGGCATCGCTTGGGGCACTTGTAAGACACAGCTTCCCAGGCCACACCCCTCGCTCTCCTAACTCGGTGACTGTGATGGCCCAGGGTCCGTGTTTTCTTAGGGATGTCTCCGTGTCTGCGCACGTCTGGGGACCTCTGGTCTCATCACTCATCTTTTCCAGCCATGTTTCCCGCCCACCCCCATTCCCTGGCTGGCTTTCTTGTCCCCCCCCCCCCCGCCCAACGCAGGACCAGTTCCTGGGGTTTTTTGGCCCCCCTTGGATTCTTCCCTGGTGGCTCAGATGGTAAAGCGTCTGCCTACAATGAGGCAGACCTGGGTTCAATCCCTGGGTCGGGAAGGTCTCCTGGAGAAGGAAATGGCAACCCCCTCCAGGATTCTTGCCTGGAAAATCCCAGGGATGGAGGAGCCTGGTAGGCTACAGTCCATGGGGTTGCAAAGAGTCAGACACGACTGAGTGACTTCAACTTTCTTTCACTTTCTTTGGATTCTTAGCCGTGACCCCTGCCCCTGAAGCTCGTGGTGCCCTGTGAGGGGGACAAAGCCTGGGAGCCTGGGCGGGAGGGGTCGTTGGAGATGAGGGGCCTTCAGAGAGGTTTCTTCCTGAGCCAGCTGTGGGGCTGTTCTCAGGTGTCAGGGTCCCAGCCTCTGCCCTGCCCCTGCCTTGCCGTGCAGCCCTGTGGAAGTCACCAGCTGCCTCTGAGCTTCAGACCCCACACCTGCAGATGAGATAGGAAAGGGGTGATGCTGAAGGTCTGGACCACTGTCCCCTGGGAGCCCTGGGCCTGAGAGCCCCATCCCTGAGGCCCGTCAGCGGGGCCCGGCTGGCTTACCTGAGGCCACCTTCTCCTCCACAGCCTGTGAGCTGGGCTTCTACAAGTCGGCCCCGGGGGACCAGCTCTGCGCCCGCTGCCCTCCCCACAGCCACTCTGCGGCCCCTGCCGCCCAGGCCTGCCGCTGCGACCTCAGCTACTACCGGGCGGCACTGGACCCGCCATCCGCTGCCTGCACCCGTGAGTACCGCCCAATGGCCCCAGAAACCAGGACCCCGTGCCCCCAGGGAGCCAGGTCTCTGCAGGTGAGGCAGGGACAGGTGACTCTCTTGGGCCAGGGATCGGTCTGGGCCCAGGGGTGACTCCGACCCTTCCACCATGCCCTTGACCTCTCTGGGCCCACAGCTTCTTGTCGTCGGTCACTTGCCATCTCTCCAGGGAAATCTTGCCTTTCCTCCCTCGGCCTGTCCTCTCTGCTCTGAAGGGCGGACCAAGAGCTGGACTCCTTCCTTTCCAGCACTGGGTGACCATGGGCATCTTCTGAACCAGTGGTCATGCCAGTGTCCCGGGGGCTGGGGTGGGCAAGCGGTGTGGAGGGGGTTGCCCCTGAGACAAGGCGAGTATCAGAAGATGCCCCCCATCAGTGATGACCTTGATGCACTGGTAGGAGCTCCTGAGTTCTAGGAGCTGCTATTGTGTGGGGGGGACAGAAGATGCCTGCGTAGAGCGTGAGCTGATCAAGTGCTTGTGCCCCCGGGTGTACAGTGCACACACGTGTGTGCATCTGGGTACCTGCAGTGGCCTCCTGAGTTCCCGTGGAGCTCTGTGAGCTTGGCGTGTACACACCTGGCCAGCCAGGGAGACGTGTGCCTGGAGAGCGTGTGCGCATGCCCGTACCTGGGGCACTCTGAGGGACCCGGACCCCGGGCCCGCAGGGCTGTGTGGCTGTCAGTGTTTCTGCCGATGCAGCTCCTCACTGGCCTCCTGGTCTCTGCCCTCACCTGGAGAGGCCTGTCACCCCCAGCCCAGCTGGGAGGAGCTGCAGCCAGCTCAGCCTCTCCCCACTTCGCCCGCCCTGGGCTCTTGGGATGGCGTGAGGGGGGCCTGACACGGCGCTGAGGAGCTTTGCTCTAGAATTTATCCCCCAGCGTGATCTCCATGTCCCCTGCCCCCGCTTCCATCCCCACTCAGCCCCAGGCCCCCTGCAGAGGCCGGTGAGGGCCAGGTGTGCTCATATATCATGCACACACACACACACTCACACTCACACTCATATACCATACACCCACACACCACACCACACATACACACACACTCATATACCATACACCCACACACCACACCACACATACACACACACACACTCATATACCATACATGCACGCACACTCACACTCGTATACCATACACCCACACACCACACCACACATACACACACACACACACACACACCCTCCCTCCACGGTTCCTCCCCTCCTGTGTCCCTTTGCCCTCTGGGGCACCTGCAGGCTCAGAGAGGAAGGCGAGGGACATGGTGACCACTCTGGGCTCCTCAGGCCGAGTGAGCCCAGCTCTCGCTTGTGGACACTTGCATTCAGCTGGCTGGACTCCGATTTCTCCCCAGATCCACGATGCAGTGCCCTCCACTTCTAGGAATGTTAAGCTTGTGAAAGGCTAGACATCTGCCTTCCATACCCTGCAGATTCGAAGGTTTCTCTGTGATTCTGAGATTCTGTTTTCTTAAAATCCAAGATTCCCTGTTTGGGATTCTGAGCCTCGGGGGTCTCCATTACCCCCCCTCCACCTCTGTTCAAACCCCCACCCCCGGGACCCTACCCCAGCCCCCAGCCCCACCCCTTTCCTCAATGTCCTTGTGCTGACCAAGCTGGGGGGGCCCACCCTGGGATGGTGGGGAGGGAGGGGGTCTCGTGGGACACAGGCTCCACTCTCCTCCACCACAGCATTCCGTGTCCTTTACATGGAGTCCAGGCGGGGGTTAAGGAGTGGAGTGTGGAATGCAAGTGCCTGGAGCATCTCACCCGGGGGGACTGCTGTGTGCAGCCTCTCCCCGACTCTGGAGGAAAAGTTTGTGAAGCAGACTTTCTGTGAAGCAGACCCCAGTATCCCTGTGGTCCTGCATGGGGAGGGTGGCTTCCGTGCCCAGACCCTGACACTGCGCTCCTTACTCTGAGGGCAGAGACACCAGCTCTGCCCTCGGGGAGCTTCCAGAGGATCCAGTGGGTGTGCCCTCATCCCGAGGGATCGCAGGGGACTGCAGCTCTTCCCTGATCTGGTGGGGGAAGCTAGACCAGCCCAGAACACCCACCAGGCCCGCTTGTCTCTCTGTACGCCCCAGGGCCCCCCTCGGCACCAGTGAATCTGATCTCCAGCGTGAACGGGACGTCTGTGACCCTGGAGTGGGCCCCTCCCCTGGACCGGGGCGGCCGCAGTGACATCACCTACAACGCCGTGTGCCGCCGCTGCCCGTGGGCCCTGGGCCACTGCGAGACGTGCGGGAGTGGCACCCGCTTCGTGCCCCAGCAGACCAGCCTGGTGCAGGCCAGCCTCCTGGTGGCCAACCTGCTGGCCCACATGAACTACTCCTTCTGGATCGAGGCAGTCAACGGCGTGTCTGACCTGAGCCCCGAGCCCCGCCGGGCCGCCGTGGTCAACATCACCACGAACCAGGCAGGTAGGCGGAGGTGCTGGTCCCCAGTTTCCCCAGCCCTCGCCCTCCACGGCCTCAGAGCTGCAGGCTGCATTTGGGCAAGTGCCCATCTGTCTAACCCTGTCCTCCTGACCAGGACGCCGAGCTACAGGCTTTTCATGCCCTTAGAAAAATAGAACACATGATCTTTGCGACCCTGTGGGCTTCAGCCCACCAGGCTCCTCTGTCCATGAACTTTTCCAGGCAAGAATACTGGAATGGGTTGCCATGCCCTCCTCCAGGGGATCTTCCCAACCCAGGGATCGAACCCATGTCTCTTACATCTCCTGCATTGGCAGGCGGGTTCTTTGCCGCTGGCGCCACCTGAGAAGCTCTCCTGTAAGTGGGAGCGATCCAGAAAGCCCCGAGGTAGACCAGCATGACCATCCGAGGCCTGGGTTCCAGAACTTTCCCCCCTGCCACTGTTTCCTCCCTGCTGCAGTAGGAATAATCATACCTGCGCGATTACTGTCATGAGGCTTAAGTGAAGGAAATAAAATTGCTGAGGCCAGCACCTAGCCCATGGTACGTGCTCAATAAATGTCATTAAAAAATAAAGTCACTCTGATTGTCGTTTTCCAGAACAGCGGCCACTGCTGTCCCTGGGATGGTTTTGGCCACACTAGTTTGGGCAACAGCCATTTAGCTCTCTGTTTCTAGTCAGTCATTGGGCTGAATGTAGCCCCTTTCTTTCCGCATTCTGGTGGGTCCTGCCTGTCAAGCAGCGGCCTGACCCGAGAGCCCTCTGTGGCGGCTTTCCCGTTAACAGTCCCCTGGCACACTCCCTGTGGCTCTTCACCCCTCCCACTTTCGTGTCCTCCAACACCACGCAGGCCTGGCCCAGCGATTCCATTCCCACTGTGTTACCGAGGAGGATGCTGAGGCCCAGAGCCACCCAGGGTCTTCGCATAAAAGTGGTCGAGTCAGGATTCGAACCCAGGTCTGTCTCGCTCCCAGGTGAAACAAGCTTCCCAGCCCAGAGCCCAGGGCACCTCCCTCCTAGAGGCCAAGGCTTCATCCTCCCAAGAGACCCTCATTCTTCTGGCATCTGTGGAGCACCCATCAGATGCCAGGCTCTCCACTCGATGCTGATGACTCAGCGAGGATTACGCCCTGCCCCTGCCTGTGGCCGAGGCAGGTGACCAGCTAGTCGGGGGTGAAGGAGAACCCGGAGTTACTCACACAGCTCAGGGGCTCCATTGTTAAAAAGAACAGCCTCCCAAGAACCCAAACACCCTTCCAGCCACCAGACTACTTCTTTTCACGTGGAAGCTTCCTGAAAAGAACTGTCATGCTCACACACCTGTGTCCTCTCCTCCGCGGACACCTTTGGGCACTTCCAGTTGGACGCCTTTGCCCGCCTGTCCCTAGAAATTCAGCTTGCAGTGGGCACTCCCTCCCCTGCTCTCTTGATTTCCATGCCCAGGCCCACCCCCCACTTTCCATCCACCTGTCTGGCCTGTTCTCCGTCTCTGCCAGCCCCTCTTTTCTCAGTTCAGTTCAGTTCAGTTGCTCAGTTGTGTCTGACTCTTTGTGACCCCATGGCCTGCAGCACGCCAGGCTTCCCTGTCCATCATCAACTCCCGGAGCCTACTCAAACTCACATCCATTGAGTTGGTGATGCCACCCAACCATCTCATCCTCTGGCGTCCCCTTCTCCTCCTGCCTTCAATCTTTCCCAGCATCAGGGTCTTTTCCAATGAGTCAGTTCTCCCCATTAGGTGGCCAAAGTATTGGAGTTTCAACTTCGGCATCAGTCCTTCCAATGAACATTCAGGACTGATCTCCTTTAGGATGGACTGGTTGGATCTCCTTATAGTCCAAGGGACTGTCAAGAACCTCCTCCAACATCACAGTTCAAAAGCATCAATTCTTCGGTGCTCAGCTTTCTTCATAGTCCAACAGTCACATCCATACATGACCACTGGAAAAACCATAGCTTTGTCTAGACGGACCTTTGCTGGCAAAGTAATGTCTCTGCTTTTTAATATATTATCTAGTTTGGTCATAGCTTTTCTTTCAAGGAGCAAGTGTCTTTTAATTTCATGGCCAACAACTCTTCTCTAACAACTTCCAAAAGCTAGAGGACCCCCAACTGGTCCAGGACCCTCCTCTCTTTCCTACTCACCCAGCCCCATCTCCCCTGAGTGAGGACTTCTTCTCAGGGGTCTTCCAACCTTTGGAGGGTGAGCAGCGAGGAAACAGGAAGGCTGTGGCCAGAGGGGGCAGGGGGGACGAGGTTACAGCTCCGAGAGCAGTCCCCTCCATTTGGCTATGGCCGGGTTGACATATGACATTCCCGTCAGGCTCATGTCAGAGGCATTTGCCCAGAATGCAGGAGGTGGGGATGATGTGGGAGGATGAGGGAATGAGCCAGGGGGTGAAAGGGTGATCTAGTGTGGCAGCCAGGGTACTTGAGCTTACATGGGCAGCAGGTCAGCTCATGTCCCTTCTCTAAGTAGCCAGCGCCACCCCACTCACGCCCTCCAAACCCAGGCAGTGAGGGTGCCCATTCCTTTGACTCTCCCTCCCTTCTCCTTTTCTTCCTCCTTCTCTGAGCAGTCCTGAGGTCCTGCCGCACACCCCCCGAGGCCCTGGGCAGGGGCGGGCAACGTGGCAACACAGACGTCAGGGCAGATGAGAAGCGCTGCTCGGGAGGGCTGGCTGGGGTCCGGCAAACTTCCTCCCGGCTTGGCCAGGGAGGAGGCGGTGGAAGTTGGGGTGGTCAGGCCTCATGTGGGTCCAGCCCAGCCCAGCATCCTAGATGGGAGCCAGGCTGCGCTGACCCTGCGTAACTGACCAGGCTACCTGGCAGTCATTTGCCAGGAGGAGCAGAGGGGACTGGTTTTCCTGGGGCAGCGGCAGGACACTTGGCAGGGTGAGTGTGGTCCCAGCTAGCATCCCGGGGCCGTGCCTGGGCAAGGGACACACAGGCCAGTCCTCAGCATCACCCATCTATCCATCTGATCTAACCGAGCCCCCCTCCCCCATCCTCTGCACCCCAGCCCCGTCTCAGGTGGTGGTGATTCGCCAGGAGCGAGCGGGGCAGACCAGCGTCTCGCTGCTGTGGCAGGAGCCAGAACAGCCCAACGGCATCATCCTGGAGTACGAGATCAAGTACTACGAGAAGGTACCACCCACGGGGACGGGAGCAGGGGAGGGCGGCAGGCGGGGGACCGAGGCTGACCGCCCCCCTCCCACGGGCAGGACAAGGAGATGCAGAGCTACTCCACCCTCAAGGCGGTCACCACCAGGGCCACTGTCTCGGGCCTCAAGCCGGGCACCCGCTACGTGTTCCAGGTCCGAGCTCGCACCTCGGCCGGCTGCGGCCGCTTCAGCCAGGCCATGGAGGTGGAGACCGGGAAACCCCGTGAGTGTAGGGAGTGAGGGGCAAGGGCGCGGGGCCAGGGTCGTGGCGGTCAGAGGAAAGGAGCTAGTAGGCGCTGGGGCGGTGTGGGAAGCGATTGCCATGTTCATAGGTGGAAAAAGAACTGAGGCTCAGAGAAGGGAGGTTACACACGCCGGGTGACAGAGCTCATAACAGCCCATCATCTGCGGGCTTTTCCCAAGCATCAGTATAACTGGCAGGATCCTGGTGCTCCTTGCTGACAGGATGACCCTGAGACCCTCTAGGGAGTTGGCAGTGTCCACCTCCCCATTTTTCAGGCGAGGAACATGAGCGTCAGAGCAGTCAAACAGATTACCCAAGGTGACCCAGCAGAGCAAGACTTGAATCTGATCAGCCTGGGGACAGGCTCTGTGCTCCTTCCCCAGTATCGTTCCCCCTCCACCCCCCGCCTCCAGAACAGCGGTTCCCACAGCATCGTCCAGGACCCGCAGTCACCGCAGCCCCTGGGAAGTGTCAGAAATGCTCATTCTCAGGCCCCACCCCACATCTTTGCAATCAGAAACCCTGGGACTGGAGCCCCAGAAATTTTGGTTGGATCAAAACCCTTGGGGGTGATTCCAGCGCACATTCAAGCCTGGGAATCTTCTGCTCACCGCCCTCCCCCCCACCCCCCCACCCCCACCACATCTCCAGCCAACTGGGGTCTTCTCCTGTGCTCAGCACCCTCCAGGGGGCAGTGTTAGGACCGCGGGTTTCCAAGGCTTAGTTGACGCCCTGCCGCTTGCCTGGCATGCCCTGGAACTTGTGTGTCTCAAGTGCTTTTAGGTTTGACACCACGTTGGCACCATCCAAGCAGGAATCCTGCCTGACTCCACGCTGTGTGTCCTTGAGCAAGTTCCTTGAGTTCTCTGGGCCTCAGTTTTCCAGTCTGACAACTCACAGTAATGCTGGGATCTCCCTGGAGAAGCTGTGGGTTAATTGGCCAGAATGCACTGTACACCCAGCTTCGTCATTTACAGTAACAGGCAGGGCAGGTGGGCAGGTTTTGGACTCATCAGTGAGAAAGCTGAGGCTCAGAAGTCTAGTGACTCTGCCCGGGTCGCACCATCCCAGGAAGTGGTGGCACCAGGTTGGGAAGCAGGATATTGAAGTGGCAGGTTGTAGAGGGGAGGGTCGGGGCAGAGGCAGGTGCAACCTGTGCCCCGACTCTCAGAGCTGAGGAGGCTGCCACTGGGCCCCAGGAAGGCTGCCAGACCTCTGAGGCCAGGGGTAAGACGTTAGGCAACACCGCCCCCACGACCCTGCTTTCCCCACGCAGGGCCCCGCTATGACACCCGGACCATCGTCTGGATCTGCTTGACCCTCATCACTGGCCTGGTTGTGCTTCTCCTCCTGCTCATTTGCAAGAAGAGGTGGGTGGTCCTGGGCCCCCGGCCACCCTGAGCTCCTGTGTCTCCGCCTATCTCCAGCCCCCGCCCAGCCAGTGACGCTTTGTGCTTGGGGCGGGCCTCCCTTATGGATAGACCTGTTCTTTCCCTCCTTCCTGGCACACTTTTCCCTCCCGCCTTCCATGCTCAGGCCCACCTCCTGTTTTCCATCCACCTGTCCAGCCTTGTCTTTCTGCATCTCCAGCTCTTTAACCAGCTTCCAAAAGCTGGAGGGCCCCGGCCCATCCAGATCCTCCTCTCTCACCCGCTTACCCTGCACCTTTCCTCAGTGACCTTATCAGGGTCCGCGGCTTTGAATTCCACCTTCACGCTGACATCCCCCCAAGCGTGGCATCCGCACAGGCCTCTCCCCTGAGGTCCAGCTGCCCGCTCCCACCTCTACTCGAATGTGTTTTGGACACACAGCACCCCCAGACCAGCCCCTCCCCAAGCCCCGTCTCAGAATGTGGCACCACTGTTCGTGGCGTGACAAGCCCCAAACCTAGCCATTCTCCTTGGTTCTCGTTCCCTCATGCCATGTCCGCCCACCAGCCAGTCCCACTGGGTCTCCCTGCAGCGTGACCCCCTCCATCTCATTCAATCCTAACGGTGCCCCAGGGATGTATAGATTCTGACCTCGTTCTGCAGGGAGTAAACGGGGGATCAGAGAGGTGAGGCCACTTCAGCTAAATAGGTGTCAGAACACAGATCTGTTAGAAAACTGAAGACCAGGCTCTTAGTCACTCTCCACTCGGTTCCAGAGGGAGGCGGGGTGGGCTTCGGATCCTGCTCAGCGAGAATTGGAAAGATCATCCATAGACGGAGAAACTGAGGCCCAGGGGAGGGAAGGGGCTTGCTGAGGTCACGTGGCAGAGTTGGCATCAGAAGCCTCGTCTCCCAGACCCTCTGCCGGGAGTGCTTTTGTGTAAAATTGAGCCAGGGATACCATAGATTTTGCCGCGAAGGCTGAGTGGACTCAACTGTGTAAACTATACAGTGTTTTTTTACGAAGTATTTTTAAAATGTTTATTTATTTGGCTGCGTGGGGTTTAGTTGAGGCATGCGGGATCTTGCGTTGCGGTGCACAGACTCTCTAGTTGTGGCATATGGGCTTAGGTGCTCTGCAGCATGTGGGACTTCAGTTCCCTGATCAGGGATTGAACCCGAGTCCCCTATGTTCCAAGGCTGATTCATAACCCCTGGACCACCAGCGAAGTCCCATGCCGTGTTTGTGAATGTCAAGGATGTCCCAAGGGCAGTGGCTGGGGTGGCCGGAGCTGACTTGAAAGGGGATGAGGGAAAGAAAGGGGGAATTCGCACGTGTCGCTGATGGGGGTCAGGGCTGAAGCTGAGGACCGTCCTCCTCCACAGGCATTGCGGCTACAGCAAGGCCTTCCAGCACTCGGATGAGGAGAAGATGCATTATCAGAACGGGCAGGGTGAGTGCAGGAGCCCCAGGGTCCAGAGGGGAGAGGGGGGATCAGAGCAGGAGTCAGTGCTGGGCTGGGGCTGAGAAAAGGAGGGAAGGGGAAAAGTGCTCGCAGAAGAGACTAGAGCCCCGGAGAGAGAGACAGCAGCATGTTCCACAGCCCCCAGCCCCCAGCCCCCAGGGGCATGCTGCGGTTCCACTTTGTTGGGTTTGCAGAGGATTCTAGAGATCTTCTCAGAGAACTGCACAGATTTCTGCACTCACACACATGTTCACACACAGGTTTTTTTTTTTTTTGGCGGGGGCGGGGGGGTTGGTCATATACTCGTGGACAAGAACCCTTGCTACAGAGAACTTTTTCAGGATCCTGCAGAGACCTCAGAAAACAAGGCAAATATGAAGATACCTACCTCAACACTCCACTTCTTTGCCCATGGTAGAATCAATCATGGTTCTGATTCCCATGGAGCCTGAATGTGGCCTCAGAATCCTTCTTAACCCAGTCTTTTAGAGAACCACTTTCCATCTACCTAAGTCGGTACTGTGGTGAAACCACTCTTGGTCACACTCCTACCCTAGGAATGAGAAAGATCTTCATAAGGACCTTGGGTTAGTTTGACCAATTGAAAAGGATCTTAAGGACCCTGAAAGTGAGCCCAGAAATATGTCGGACATACAGAATGCACTAGAAATCCCCAGATCCCCTAGAGATCTCAGAGCCATTCCATAGAGACCCTGTTTTCACTTGGCAAGCACTTACTAGACGCCTGCTGTTTGCCCCCCACATCCTGAGATTCCTGAAGACGCTTCTCACCCCACCCTCAGACCCTTCCCAGACTCAGGGAAGGGCTGGGAGGGAACGTCCTCAGGGACCCCAGTGATGTCCCTTCTCTCCTGGCCCCTCAGCACCTCCACCGGTCTTCCTGCCCCTGCACCACCCTCCAGGGAAGATTCCAGAGCCCAAGTTCTATACAGAACCCCACACCTACGAGGAGCCGGGCCGGACGGGCCGTGGTTTCACCCGAGAGATCGAGGCGTCTCGGATCCACATCGAGAAAATCATCGGCTCTGGTGAGCTGCAGGGCTTGGGCATGTGGGGACGTCCTGGAGGTGCCTGGGAGAAGGGCACACCGGGCAGAGGGAGCAGGGCGCCAAGATGCCAGGCATGGCCAGGCACATGGGTGTGCAAGACGGGTCAAGTGCAGAGTTCAGGTGGAGGAGGGGAAGGTCCCACCGTCTGCCCCCTGCCTGCCCTGCTTGGGTCCACAGGCGAGTCCGGGGAAGTCTGCTACGGGCGGCTGCGGATGCCAGGGCAGCGGGACGTGCCCGTGGCCATCAAGGCCCTCAAAGCCGGCTACACGGAGAGACAGCGGCGGGACTTTCTGAGTGAGGCGTCCATCATGGGTCAGTTTGACCACCCCAATATCATCCGCCTTGAAGGTGTCGTCACCCGCGGTAGGTGCCAGGCGGAAAACAGCCTCAGCCTTCAGAGCCCCTCCTGCTGGGGTCAGGGCTCTGGGTCCATCCATCTACCACCCTGCCCTGCCCTGTCCCCCTGGTTCAGGTCCCTGGATGACTTGGCAGGGAAGGGAACCCAGAGCCCAGGACCCTAGTGGAAACCCTACGTTCCCTGGGCCCCATGGTGCTGGCCCAGCTCATGGCAGCTCATAGTGGGGCGGGGGGTGGCATGTTCATGGGGTCACGGCCCTGCAGCCCTGATCCCCTACCAAGAACCACTTCCTCCCTGTTACACCCCGCCCCACCCCCCAGGCCGTCTGGCAATGATCGTGACTGAGTACATGGAGAACGGGTCTCTGGATGCATTCCTGAGGGTGCGTGCCCCACTCTGCTTTCCACATGGGCCGGGAAAGGGAAGTTCAGTCTGGGTGATGGGAGATCATGTGAGGTCTCCAAATACCCCCTCGTCCCCAGAGCTTAGACCTAACAGACTTGGGGAAGGGGGAGCTAGGCGTGGAGCAGGTCAGTCCATCCAAGTGCCTTTCAGCCCCCATCACGTGAAAGCCCCTCTGCTGTGGGTCCTGCCGCCCTCTCGTGCACACAGGCTAAGAGCAGTGGCTCTGTGGGTTCCCAGGGCCCCACCCAGCTGGGAGGCATGAGGTGCGGGCCAGAAACCCCGAGATTCCCAGCCTTTGCCGGGCCATGTGTCTGTTGGGTGGTCAGAGACAGGGCCACACCTCTCTGGGTCTCCCTCTCCCCTTGGGCAAAGTGGATGACCAGTCTTCACACCCCACCTACCTACCTACCTCTCAGGGTTGCAGTGAGGGTAAACGAGACGTGAGAACAAACCTTCGACACTAGCATGCTTCCTAAGCAGGGAGGCCCTTTGTGAACTTCAAGGAGCCTTCCTGAAGCCCGCACCGCATCCCTCTGCAGACGCACGACGGCCAGTTCACCATCGTGCAGCTGGTGGGCATGCTCAGAGGCGTGGGCGCCGGCATGCGCTACCTCTCAGACTTGGGCTATGTCCACCGCGACCTGGCCGCTCGCAACGTCCTGGTTGATGGCAACCTGGTCTGCAAGGTGTCTGACTTCGGGCTCTCCCGGGTGCTGGAGGACGACCCTGATGCTGCCTATACCACCACGGTGCGTAGCCCACGCCCCGCGTGTCGTTAGGGAGGTTGGAAATTTCAGGGTTGCCTCCAGCCTGGGGCAAGTCCTGTCTCTTCTCTGCACCTCTGTTTGCCCCTCTGTCAAATGGGTGCAAGCTTTCCCACCTTTGTGCCACTGGGGAGACACCAGGGCTGGTCCCCACGGCCCCTCACTGGGAGATTTGGGGAGAGTTGGCTTCTCTCTGAATTACACATCTACTCTGCATCTGTCTCTAAAGTTTGGCTAAAACCCCCCAGCATTTTCACAATGTATTCTATGGGGATTTGGGCTTCTTGAAAGGCCCTTCTTGAAAGGGGCCTTAAGTGCAGAGGTCTGCCTCAATCAGAGGGTCAATCAATCAGAGGCTCTTAGGGTCTCACCTACTGAGGTTTCACTTAGAGAAAGGATTTTGTAACCAAAAAAAGGAAGGGGGATAAGGGGAGCTGGAAACCTGCTAGACCACGTTGTCTGAGCTTCATACTTGTTCAGGCATCAGTTCAGTTCAGTTCAGTCACTCAGTCGCGTCCGACTCTTTGTGACCCCATGGCTGCAGCACACCAGGCCTCCCTGTGTATCACCAACTCCCAGAGTTTACTCAAACTCGTGTCCATCGAGTCGGTGATGCCATCCAACCATCTCCTGTTGTCCCCTTCTCCTCCCGCCTTCAGTCTTTCCCAGCATCAGGTTCTTTTCCTATGAGTCAGTTCTTTGCTTCAACCTGTTGAGGCAACCTGTTGACCAGCTCTTACTGACCATCTCCTGGGTGCTGAGCCCACCACCCACTGTCTCTCGTTCAGTCTCCACTCCTGCTCCGTGTGCAGGTCCCCCCCGCATCAGAACAGGTGATCGTGGAAGGTCATGGAGGCCGTGTCTCTCCAACCAGCCTGCAAGTTTCCCAGCCCGGACCCCTGCTCTCAGCTCCCGGTCAGGCTGGGGAGGTGTTCTCAACACGCGTGTGTCCGTCACAGGGAGGCAAGATCCCCATTCGCTGGACGGCCCCCGAGGCCATCGCCTTCCGGACCTTCTCCTCGGCCAGCGACGTGTGGAGTTTCGGGGTGGTCATGTGGGAGGTGCTGGCCTACGGGGAGCGGCCCTACTGGAACATGACCAACCGGGACGTGAGTGCCGGAGCCTGGCTGGGCAGTGGCGTTCTGGGGCCTGGGGGCAAGAGGGCCGCTCCAGCCCAGCGCCGTGTTCCCCCGCAGGTCATCAGCTCCGTGGAGGAGGGCTACCGCCTGCCTGCGCCCATGGGCTGCCCCCACGCACTACACCAGCTCATGCTTGACTGCTGGCACAAAGACCGCGCCCAGCGGCCTCGCTTCTCACAGATCGTCAGTGTCCTGGATTCTCTCATCCACAGCCCTGAGAGTCTCAGGGCCACAGCCACCGTGCACAGGTGCCTGGCACCCACCCCAGCCCCGCCCAAGCCCGGCTGCCCTCCCCGCTTGCCCTGAACAAGGCCCCGGCTTCGTCCAGGCCTCGGGACCACTCAGCCTGGACCCCCGGACCAGACCCAGTCTGGGCCCCTGACCCCTGTTCACCCCTCTCCTTCCAAGCCCTGGTAAACCCCTTAGCTGCTGCCGAACCTGACGGTGGCGGGTGCCAGTGTCTCCAGTCTGCCAGTGTCTCTGGCAGGAGCCTTACCTAGGGCCCCTGTGCCTCAGGTGTCCACCCCCTGCCTTTGCCCGGAGCTGCTTTGACCTCCGAGGGGGCGGGGGTGGCAGCGGGGGCCTCACCGTGGGAGACTGGCTGGACTCCATCCGCATGGGCCGCTACCGGGACCACTTCGCTGCCGGGGGTTACTCCTCCCTGGGCATGGTGCTCCGTATGAACGCTCAGTGAGTGTGGTGGGCCTACTGGGACCGGAGGAGGGCAGAGGGCAGGGGGCGGGGTCAGAGGCGGAGCCGCTGAGCACGGCAGCTCCCAGGAGGGGTCCCAGCCTCCCAGGTCAGCACCGCCTTCCTTTCCAGGGACGTGCGTGCCCTGGGCATCACCCTCATGGGCCACCAGAAGAAGATCCTGGGCAGCATCCAGACCATGAGGGCCCAGCTGACCAGCACCCAGGGGCCCCGCCGGCACCTCTGACCTAAACTCAGCCCCGGGGCCCCGTCTGCCGCCCTCGGAGGACTCGCGAGGTGGGCGGTCCCAGGCCTCTGCCCTTCCGCCTCAGCTGCCTTCCGCTCAGGTGCCAGGGAGACCGAGGATGCCGCCGCAAGACCCGGACTTATCCGGGGTCAGGCCACCTGGGAAGGGGATTTGGCGCCCAGCAGAGGGCAGAGGGCCTTCTCTTTCCCAGAAGCTGGAGCGTCAAGGCCCCTGAGATGTCGCTCACCTGCCTCCGTGTGCGTGCAAGTGTGTGTGTGCGCGCACTCACCTTCTCACGAGGTCGTGGGAGCCCTGGTGAACATGTGTGATCATGTGTGTGTGTGTGTGTGTGCCCATCTTTCAGGTCCCCCATGGATGTGTGCAAGTTCTGGTGACTGTGCTTATTCATTAAGGCTGGGGGCGCGTGTGTGTGTGACTGTGGATAGCGTGTCACAAGCGTGAGGATGTGTGAGCGAGGAGCTCGGTGTGACACTGCCCCTCGAATGTGGGCCCGGGTCCCAGCACCCACAGGGTCTGGGGAGAGGCTCAGCCCCTCCCGCACACCTGGAGGCTGGAGCTAGGGGCTACTTCCAAACCTCACCAGCACCAGGCCCACCCTAGTTCTCCGCCCGGATGGGCCCATCCCCGGCTCTATCTCAGGTCTGAGCCCTCCCTCTAGCTGGTAGGGGCGGGGGTCACCTGCTTCCCCCACCTGGCTCCCATCACTGCTTCAACAGGAAAACAGGGTTCCCGGCCAGCCTCCCTGGCCCCTTTCTGTGCAGGCATCACCAGGGCGCACACGCGATGCCCTCAGCTGAACTTGACTACCTGGCCAGGGACCAGGGGCCACCACCTTCCCCCTAGTCTTTGGTACCCCTCCACAGCCCAGGGCTTCTCACTTGGAAGGGCCTCTGCCAACGTCACTGCCCAGCCCTGGCCTGCGCTCCCCCAGCCCCACCCCCCGGCCCCATGCCTAGGATCAAGGACCATAAGATTCTAGTTTTTCAGCCCCAAGTCCACCCCTCCTTCACCTCCTGGGCAGACCAAGGGAGTGTGTGCCTTGTCCAAGGTCACACGGCAGCTTCAGAGTTTCAGAGCTGCGCCTCAGCCAGGGGCTCTTTCCCCCAAATCCTCCCACACAGACGGATGTGGGTGGGAGGGACTTGGGAAGCCCCCACCCCACCCCCCCCGCCCCCACCGACTCAGTTGACCTTCCCCCTTGCGGCCCACCAGGGTATGTAAATATCTTTTTTCTACCATGTCAGAATATTTTTTTTCCTCACTCCTGACAATGCAAAAATGGTCTTCAAAGCACATAAAAAAAAAACACCCAGGGTGAGAAAGCCCCATCCCAGGGGAAGCTGGCAGGGCCCACGGAACCCCACCAAGCAGGATACTCGGTGAGCCCTGCCAGCCCCCAGGGAGGAACGAGCCCAGCGCCCCCCACCCCGCCCAGCCCTCCCCGTAGCCAGCACAGCTGTCCCGCGGAGACGCCAGCACTGAGCCCCCTCTCCCTCCTGCAATAATTCGGGGAGCCTCAGCCCCGCCCAGGTGCCGCGGCCAGCTCTCTACACCTCTATATATTATATTACTATATCGCCGAGCTGTTCTTCCTTCCTATGGAAGTCGGAAACGTGGTCAGGACACGATCTGGGGAGGACCCTGTCTTCCTCCCACCATCCCACTCTCGCCCGGTTCCTGGACTCTGGATCCTCATGGCCGGGGGCACACAGTGGGCCTGGCACTTGGAAAAGTGTGGCCCCTGCCCATAGCGTGGGGCACCCCAGGGACCTGCCTCTCTGTGGGCTCCATCCTGAACCTTGTACTCGCCCACAAGGAGAATAAATTCTGCCTCATCTTTGCCTGTGTCTCCCGTTTCTTTCCATCCCCACAACTCTGACCTCTCCTGGGAAGGAAGGAGCAGCCTTATGCTGTGCACCTACTGCACGAATCCCATACATTTCCCCCCCTCTCTGGTCTTCATCTATCCTAGGAGGTAGGATTCATGTGCGCATTTTGTTATTAGAGGAGGCTGAGTTATACAGAAGTCAAGTTGCCTAAAGTCAAGTTTATGGGAGTCTGAATTGAAACCCAGGTTTGTCCAACTCCGAAGCACATCCTCTGCTAGGAAGCATCCCTAATTCTCTCTTCTGTGAACTGCAGATGGCGCTTAACCCTGGAGCTTGATTGCCCTGACCTTGCGTTCTCTTGGGGACTCCCCTGGAGGAGGACTGTGTGAGGAAAGGTCTTCCCATGCAAACAGCTGCCCTGGGAACAGGGAGTCCATTGAGACACCTGGGTGCTATAGGGCAGGGAAGGGAAGACAGGATACAGGCAGCTTCCGTAGTTATATCAGGGGCTTAGGACACGCCTCTGCTCCCCGAGAGAGGAAAGAGCGGCAGGAGACAGGCCGGTGGCCTGAGACAGAGCAGAGCCCAGCTGTGTCCATTTGAGTCAGTGGCTCAGATATCTGGGGAAAATACCCCCGGGGGCTTGTTGGTGAGCAAATAAGTGATCTCCAGCTACCTCTCCAGCTGAGGGAAGGGTCTTCATTCCTGCCCCTCCTCCAACTTGGGAAAGGAGGACCAGAGAGGAAACCCATGTAGTGTGTTCCCTACAGTCTCACTAACAATCCTTCTCAGACAGGCCAGTGTCCCATATGGCAGAACCCTCACGTAAGCCAGAGCTGTTTGATCTCAAGCCAGATGTGTATCCCTCTAAAACCCCAAGCTCTGCTCCAGGCTCTGCCCCATGGAACCAGCAGTTTCCTGTGAGGAAGAGTGTGTTACTACACACCTGTCTTCTCTAAGGACCAACCATCAGAGCCTACTGAGCACCCACCATGGACTGGGTGCCATTGGGGATACAAAGATGGACATGCAGCCCCTTCTGTTCAGAAGCTGAGAGCAGGTGGAGGTACAGAGAGCCCAAAAATGGTTCCCTCGATCAGATCCAGGAGGCTATGTCCAGAAAATGGTACACACAGCAGGTTTAGAGGATGTCAAAGGAGAAAGAGAGAGAGGGCGACTGAGCCTGGAGAGCCAGGGCTATCATCAAGGACTTCCTGGAGGAGGGAGTGTTCACCTGGGCATTGGAGGATGAGAAGGGTTTGGAGAGTCATTTCCCAGGCAGCCCCCTGTGCAAGGGTGGAACACAGAGGAGAGAAAGAATAACAGCCATGGGAGAAACAAACTGTGCTCATGGTGAGAAGATTCCCTATTATCAAGTTGGCCAGTAGACTCCAATTTAATCTATACATTTTATACCCAATAAGATTTGAAATGAGGTTTTCTCTGCAGCTTGACAAGGTCATCCCAAAATGCATATGGAATAATAAAGAACCCAGAATAGCTAAGGCAATTTTGAAGAAGAAAGAAGAGGAAGAGGAAGGAAAACTTACCCTGCTAGATCTCAATAATTGCTACAAAGCTTTAAATAATTAAAATTATTTGATTTGGTCCCAGGAATAGAGAAACAGAGAAAAAGAGCAGAATAATGACAAGAACAGATCCAAATGTATCTGAGTGTTTGAAACATGGTAGTCAATGAGTGATGTTAGGACAATTAAATACTCCCATGGAAAAAGATAAAAGTACATCCCCATTCACACCACTCACAAAATAAGTTCCAGGTTGATCAAAGTCCTATCAGTAAGTATAAAAAGCAGAGTACAAAGCTTTTCAAACAAAACAGGGAAATAACTTGAAGATCTCAGAGTAGAAAATAAATAAGACACAAACACAAATGAAAGGAAATGATAAATCTTATTTTCTTAAAGTCAAAAATGTCTACATGACAAAAAAATAAGCAAATTTGTTAAAGCCACAGCTGGCAGAAGGTATTTTCAACTTGGATAACCAACCAAGAGAGAATTAGTCTCCAAAATAAAAAATTTAAGCCTCAAAGAATCAATTTACCATAGACATTCCAAAGCAGTAAGCAAATGGACAAAAGATGTGAACAGACAAATAACAGGAGAAGAAATTTGAACGCCAATAAAGATAGTAACAAGATTCTCAATATCACTAGTGAGCACGGAAATGCAAATTAAAACAAAAATTAGCATATTACACAATCTGATTGGCAAAATTAGTCTATAACACTGGAATAGATGAGTGTGGTGGGTGGGGGCGGTCAGCAATGTTTGTAAACTGCTGGTGGGAACGTAAATTGGTACAACTACTTTGGAGAACAATTTGGAAACCGTTTTAAGATGAGCAAATCTGAGACATAGTGGCTCTGCCTTAGGTTAGGTGTGTGCCTGTCTGAAGTTAGGTCCCCTAAGCAGTGCCCGAGATCCTTGTGCAGGTGGTTTCTAGAGGGAGGACTCTCAGGTGGAGAGAGAGGGTCAGGCAGATAGGGTAGGAAGAAATGTTAAGTGATGGTAGGTTCTCAGCTGGAGATTATCTTCAATCTGACCCCATGGGGAGCTCTGAAGCATTAGTAACGTTGCAGAGTGAATCTGCCTTGAGGCAAAGAGGCCAGGCTTTTGCACCAGTCATTGGCTTATCCATCAGTCATTGACGGATAAGACTTATCCATCAATCATTGGCTGTATCCATCAGTCATTGACTGTGGGCTGCCCAATGTAGGGGGCAGGGTGGTGGGTAACTTATAACTTCCTGAATAAAGAAGTTCCCAAGAAGCTGTGAGCAGCTGTGAATCCCTAGCAGCCAGCACTCACAGCAGCTGGGGGATGAGTTGCACCTGCAGGTCATAGAATCTGGGTGCAGAACCCAGAATGTTTTCCATGCATCCTAGAGAAACTCAGGTGTGCGTGCATGCCAAGTCACTTCAGTTGTGTCTGACTCTTTGCGACCCTATGGACTGTGGCTCTTCTGTCCATGGGATCCTCCAGACAAGAATACTGGAGTGGGTTGCCATGCCCTCCTCCAGGGGATCTTCCCAACCCAGGGGTCGAACCTGAATCTATGTCTCTTCCATTGGCAGGTGGGTTCTTTACCACTAGCACCACTTGGGAAGCCCTGGAGAAACTCATATTCGTGTGCAAAAGGATATGTGGTCAAGGATATTCACCACATCTTAGTATGTGATAGAAAAGTGAGGAGCAGTCTAACTGCCTCTCAGCAAGAGAACAGGAAAATAAGCTGCTTTATAAACACAATGAAATCATCTATCACAGTTAAAATGAACAAACTAGATCAACATGTTCCCAATATGGTAAATCTCCAGAACATAAATATGGAATGAAAAAATAAATGGCAAAGAAATGTGTACAGTATTATACCATTTATATAAACTTTTGAAATATATGTAACAATAGACTTACAGGTTTTGCATGCATAAATAGAAGATGACACATGCCTGGGACGGTAAACATCAGCTTCAGCTTAGTTACTTCTGTGGAGAAAAGGCAAGGAGGAAAGAGGTATTGAGCTGTATTGATCGTGTTCCATCCATTTTCTTTTTTTAAAAAGAGAGAGGGCTTTGAAGCAAATATGACAAAATGTTAACACCCATTTAACCTGGGTGGGCACATACCTGTATGTTACTGTATTTTCTGATTTTCCTGTATGTTGGAACATTTTCTAATTAGAAATTAAAATGTTTTAAAACCACAATGGAGGGTGTTCTGAGGAATCTCGTGTCTGGGAGAAACCCAGAATCAGCCCTTCTGGGAATGAGTGGAGTGCGCTGTCCAGGGTGCTAGACCCCAGTGACTGGGTGCACCTGCAGGTCATAGAATCTGGGTGGGTTCTATCTAACCATTTATTCCACACTTGCCGCCAAGTCTGAGCCACCGACACCCCCTCTCCTCTGGACACCTGTGGGAGCCTCTTCACAGGTGTCCCTTCTTCCTCTCTCACCCCCATAATTCATTCTGCACAAGGGATTCTGGCCAAAGGGATCTTCACAACACAAACCCCTTCTTTTGGAGGGGTTACAACCCCTCCAAAAGTTTTCTATCAAGTTGATAATGACATCTAAAGTCCTCACCTGGCCTAAAGCAAACCTGCTCCAGCTTTAAAGCAACCTCCCTCCACCCAACCTCCCCCTCATTCAAACCCTTCTTTTGATTTCTTGAACACACCAGGTGTTGGCATGAGCTCTTCCTCCTGCCTGGAATGTTCCTCCATGTCTTCAAAATAATCAACCCCTAAAACGACTGCCTTTTCCTGAGTCACTTTCTGCTATGTTACACAAGGTTATTCTTTTTATAGCACTTAAAACCTGTTGAAGTTATACATTGTCTATTTACTTATCTTCTGCCCTTATCACTCAACATACTCCAACAAGCAGGTATGGTATCTAATTTACTCAATGCTTTAACACTAGCACACAGCACACTGGTGGCTTTCATTTGTATGTAAACAGATGTTTGTTGAATGAATAAATGAATGATTGTATATTTACCGAGCATTTCTTATGTGACAGGTCCTTGCTTGAATCTGTGAATTCTGGAATAAATGAGATAATTTTTGCCCTCAAGATGCTCACAGGCTAAAGAAAATAGAGAAGCCAAATTATAGGATCATAGAAAACTGGAATAAGTTCCTTTGCTCTTATTATAAAATCAGAGAGCTTTGAGAGGACCAGTTTGTTCGTTCTCCACACCCTCCATGTTTCTTTCTTTCTTTCTTTCTTTTTTTGGCCATGTGGTATGTGGGATCTTAGTTCCCCAAGCAAGGATGGAACCCCCACCCTTGCAGTGGAAATTCAGAGGCTAGCTACTGGATGACCAGCAACATCCCCTTTATGTTTCTTAAATAGAGAAACCTAGACTTACCCAGAGAGGATTCACCCGAGTTTGCACAGCATTAGAGACGCACCCTGGTTCTGAACCTAGGCCACCCAACTTCTCATAGCGTGAGTTAATGGAAGGCTTCCCAAAGCAGCTTTGGACTCTCTTCCACTTCCTGTACTTGGCATCACCATTCTAGGAACCACCTGATGAAGGAAAACAAATTACCTAGAGGAGCCATTTGAGGAGCAAAAGGAAATTCTCAAATATATAAGGACCCTACCCTTTAATCAGACACAATGTCTGAATCTTCACCATTAGTATCATCTCTCTTTGGAGCAAGTCTTTTTCTACCTGGACTCCTCTGAAGAAGCACAGAAGCACCAGGAAGAATGACCCTCTGGTCCCTCAGTGTGGGCAAAGCTGGCCAAACCTCCTAGTCCTCTGAGGGAACTTCTGGGGAGAGGAAGACAGACGGTGCAGCTGGGGTTTAGAGGAGGCGTGGGAAGAGATGTTCCAAGGCATCAAGCAGAACTTTCTTACCTGGCCCCACCGGTGTATCTTGTCTCATCCCTTGAAACACACAGAGGACCCTCCAGGTACAAGAAATCACTTGCAGGTTCGTAAACACTCTCAGCCTCTTCTGTGATTGTGCTGTGTGTGTTCCATTAGAGGAATATTCCTCTCCCTTCCTCTCTGACTAATTCCTCCCCATACTGAAGTTCTCAAACTCTGGTACCCCCCTCCCCTGACTTAGGGCTGGATGCCTCCTTTCTCTGAGTGCCCACAGACCCTTGCTATGCTATGCTATGCTAAGTCACTTCAGTCGTGTCCGACTCTGTGCGACCCCATAGATGGCAGCCCACCAGGCTCCCCCATCCCTGGGATTCTCCAGGCAAGAACACTGGAATGGGTTGCCATTTCCTTCTCCAGTGCATGAAAGTGAAAAGTGAAAGTGAAGTCGCTCAGTCGTGTCCGACTCTTAGCGACCCCATGGATTGCAGCCTAACAGGCTCCTCCGTCCATGGGATTTGCCAAGCAAGAGTACTGGAGTGGGGTGCCATTGCCTTCTCCGCCACAGATCCTTAGGCTTCCTATGAAAGCACTTACATGGCACTGTGATTAATCACCACTGGTTAAGGCCAAGAATGTCCCTATGTAGCCAGACAACTCCAGTACCCAGCCCAGGGCTGGATCATGGTCAGAATTCAGTGAATGATAGAAGCACAGGCAAATGACCCTTCCTGGGGCCCTGGGCATCTGCTTTGTCTCAGGGTCAGTTTCTTCATCCTCCCTTCCACATGACCTTGAACCCATCACATGGGGTCAATACACCACACACTACACAGGCTTGTCATGAGGATCAGGAGATGATATGAGGGTAAGACATGGGAACAGTGTCTATGACTGGAGGAGGGTGACTGGGCGTCTCTGGGATGGTGCAAGGCTGAGGCAGTTGGTGAGTGTGGGTGAGGCCTTGGAAGCAGGCAAGGGTGGGCTAGCATCCTAGCCCCCAGGGAAGCCCCCTTACCCTTGTTCCCCTAGCTCTCATTTTGCCTAGGGGGTGATGGCCCAGGCCCATGGACGACCAGCTCTCCAACTCCATCCCCAATGCCTAGACACCTCGTTAGGATACCTTCATCTCTCCCACCCTAGGTGGCTGGCGAAGGGTCAGCTGCTGGCACGAAATTCGCAGTCCTTGGAGGGTTTGCATTTCCATGTCTCCTGTGTTGGGACTGGTGGAAGGTGATGAATAAAAGATGGGAATGGGGTGGGGGGAGCTCCTGTGGCTTTAAGAGAAATGTGACGAGCATTTAGAGTGGGGAGATTAGTGCAAGAGCTTCTCTCAGAATACCAAAAGTGAGGGGCCCAGCATCAAATAAAATAAACCAGAAAGCCACCTCCCGGCTTTGAGATAGCAGGAGCCCAAGGGAAGAAGAAGCGGGCTGGAGGCCTTGGCAGGGGTCGAGGTGATGCAGATCCAGGCGAAGGAGGCTGGGAACCATCAGGAGAAAGTTCAAGTGGGGGCATAGCCAAGGTGACCCAAGGGTGGGGGCCAGGGCAGTGAGGGGAAAGGAGCCCGGGGCAGCCCCTCCCTCCCAAAGCGGACATGGTCTTTGGATGCTGAAAGCAACTGTCCCCACCTCCACCCACTTATGTGAAGGGGGCTCTGGGGAGAAGGCTGTCTGTGTGGCATCTAATGGGAACCTACATGGCTGGCTTACTGTTATTAATACTCATGAGTCACGATTTACCACCCTTGTATCATGTGCCAGACATGGTGACAAGCGTTTCCAGGCGTGCTTTCCAGTCCGCACAGCAGCCTTATGAGAAGGTTGCTGTCAGCATCCCGTTTATACCAGTAAAGAAACCAAGGCACAGGAAACTTTGCTCCGAGCTGGTGAGTGGTGAACCAGGACCCAAACTAAGTCATTCTGACCCCTGCGGGGAGGGGCAGTGGTGAGGTGTGCTGGAGGGGGTGGTTAGGGATGTGGACCCTGTCCTAAGATCAGGAGTCACCCAGTCAGTTAGCTGATCACACCTGGGAAAGCAGCCCAGGCTCACTGGACAAGGAGGATGAAGGAAGGGGCAGACCAGGGAGCGGGGTGGTGCCTAATGCTATGGGTTTGTGTTTCAGTGACTCTGAGAGATTGCACAGGCATTTTTGTGCATGTGGTGGCATGTGACTATGCAAAAGGGCATGTGTAACATTATCTCCATGAGGATATATGACTGTTGATTTAGGATTGCGTGTGCCTGGGTCTCTGGAGTATGACTCTGATGAGTAAGTATAAGCCGTGAAAGTGAGGGTGGCTGAAGTTAATGGATGTCTTTGTATGTAGAACCCAGTGACCAAAATACATGAAACATACAAATGTGTGTGATTGGAGCCGGTATACTATTGTATTTGGCTTTCCTGGTGGCTCAGACAGTAAAGCATCTGCCTGCAATGTGGGAGACCTGGGTTCAACCCCTGGGTTGGGAAGATCTCCTGGAGGAGGAAATGGCAACCCACTCCAGTACTCTTGCCTGGAAAATCCTATGGACAGAGGAACCTGGTAGGTTACAGTCCATGGGGTCGCAAAGAGTTGGACATGACTGAGTGACTTCACGTTCAATACTATTGTATATGTGATTATACGTGTGTGTGATATACATGCATTTCCATGACTGTGACATGAATCAGTGTGTGACTGAGCATATGAGTGGTGTAGAGGGTGACAGTATGAGAGTATGTAGAGGGTGGTAAGAGCATTTGTGTGTGTGTGTGTGTGTATGTGTGTGTATGTATGCACGCATGCCAAGCTCAGATGGTCACCTGATTCCCTCCCTCCCCTAGTCTCTCCCCCAATGACAGAACTGCATGTCCGTCAAGATGCTCAGAATAGGAATCACTCGGCCTCAGTGTAAGGATACTCACAGAGATATCCCAGACATGGAATGCCCAACTTCAGATGCACAGCAGAGCCCCAGGAATCCAGTTTAACACATGCATTTGCCTCCTCCTCTGAGATCCTCCCAGCATCGTTCACAGGCCAGGCAGACACTCCTCTCTATCCTCAAGAAAGGTCAAGTCTCAAAAGGATTATATGCCAGGCCTTTTCTATATCTCCATTCTTCTCCCCATCCTTTCACAGCTGGGGAAACTAAGGCTCAGATGAGATAAGACTCTTGCCTCTAACTTCAGGCCCAAATTGCTTTCCCCTCAAGGTCTCCAATTTCTGAATTTATGCTCCATAATTTGGCCCTGACTGAAACCAAGGCGCTCAATCAAGCACTCATTCAACAGTTACTCAGCATTTCCACCCTGCAACCAGATAACTACCGGCCTTGAGCCAGTTGTCTGAGGTCTGGAGCCATCACCTTGCCTGAACTGTGCTGAGCCTCAAACCCAGCTGGACAATCTTTCCGCCAAACCCGGTGGAGCTGTCCTTGGTGCTGAAGCTACATCTGAAGGCGCCTGCCTCTAAGGCCACCTCTGGACTTTGGGAGGGACTGAGGCTGGATTATTGGAAGTACTGAGTTCCTGCCATGCTCCATGCTGGCCTGGCATATCTAGAGACTTACCTCTCTTCTTGTCCAAATACTTTTGATTCAGTGTCTTGTGGACTAAGTGAAGCTGAGGCAGCTTATGTCCTGGTTCAGTAATATTTTCTAGACTGTGCTGGAGGAGAAAAACAAACCCTTGGGTGTGTTAAGGGGAAGATACTATGTTGAAGGGGGTTCTGGAAGCTATGGCAACTAGAAACTGTAGCAAGACCCCAGTAAGGACAGGGGAACATTTCCTATCATTGTCTTCAGATCCTGGAGGGGCTGTCCTGGGAAACAGGCTTGGGCTATTTCCTCCCACAGTCAGAAGGTTGAGGTTTCAGAAAGAGAGATTTCAACTCTACTTAAGAACCCCTTATTAGGGTCAGAGTCCCTTCAATGAAGGATCATTTTGCCTCAGGAAGAAAGGCGTTTCCAGGCAATGAGAATGACAAAACATTCCATTTTTCGGACCAGCCCTTAGGCACAATGGCTGCAATTTACTAAACACCTATTATGTGCCTATTATTGGAGAAGGAAATGGCAATCCACTCCAGTACTCTGGGGAAAATTCCATGGATGGAGGAGCCTGGTGGGCTACAGTCCATGGGGTCACAAAGAGTCAGACACGACTGAGCAACTTCATTTTCACTTTTTTTTTCATGTTATTATGTGCCTGGCACAACCTATGGGCATGGATATCATTAGCCTCATGTTCTAGAGGAAGAAACTGAGGCACAGAGAGAGGAAATGACTTCTTCAAGGTCACATGGCTAGCAAGTAAAGAGCTGAAATCACCCCCATGTATGTGATTCCAAACTGCTGTGCTACAAAGCCTCCCTGGATGCATCCAGAAGGTGTGGAATTATCCTCTCGCCCACATCCCTCCATAGCCTTCTCCCAGCTACCCCTCCCCCACCTCCTCTCCATGGGTTAAGTTTTAAGGAAGAAATAAATTAAAAATGGATGAGATGCCCAGCACAGGGTATGGGGCCTGATCCGATTAACACTGATGTTTCTTTCATGAGGGATGGGACAGTAATTCTCACCTACAGCAACCCAGGGTGGTGGAGGAAGCTGTCTCTAAGTCACCAAGCCACCTGCCTCCCAGCTCTGTGGGTTCTCTGACCTGCCCTGCCCCACCATCTGCCGCCCCCTTCCCCTCCCCCTGTACTGCCCATGGTCCAGTCATGGCTCTCAGAAGCCCCACCAAGCTCCGGCTGCATCTCCAAGCCTGTCTGGGGCAGCAGAACTAGCCCAGGCTTTGGGTTTAAGCAGAATCTAGATCCTGGCTCTGCCTCTCACTATGAGACTGTAGAGAAGCCACCTAGACTTAGCTTTCCCTCCAGTAAAATGGGGAAGAGGCCTGCCTCGCAGACCCACTGTGAGGTGTGAGTTAATGTATCTGGAGTTCAGAACATAGTTTATCTTCTCTCACTGAACACTCCATTGATGGCTGTTACTGCTGCTACTGCTGCTGCTACTACTACTACCATTATATTGATGAATGGAAGCATTTCTTGTCCTGAGCACTTGATGACCTGAAAGAGAAATGGATAAAAATCAAGGGGATGGGAATTGAGGCTCCATTCATGGAAAAGCAGGGTACTCCTTAGGGGAGTCTCAAATTTTTCCCAACCAGCCATGTTCATGGAGCAAAGAACAAGCAACAGTCAGAGTGATCAGGGCTCTGGTTATTGGGGGTTTGCCCACATAACTCTGCATCCAGCTGAGAGGCAGATGGCAGTCCCTCAGATGGAGGCCAAAGGCATCTTGGTCACTGGAAAAGCTGATCCCGGAGGAAGGAAGAGTCCTCTGTCTAAGAGCTGGGAGGTTTCCTATGGCGAACTCCAGGGGTTGGTAGACACACTGCCCAGACACAAGGAAACTGGACCTGCCAGCCCCACTGACTGCTGAGGATTGGTGCCCACCTGGGCTTCCTATGGGCAGCCTGGCTCCCACCACCTCATGCTGAGTCCTTGGCCTAGGTACTTCCCCTCTCTGAGCCCAGTTTGATGCTTTGTTAAACAGAGGTAATAGTAGAACCTTCCACAGAGAGTGGTGGTGAGGGTTAGAGCATACACATGAGGCAAAGGGGTGGCAGACCAGGGCTAGGACCCCTCGCTGGATCTGAGCCCTGGTGACCCAGGGAGGGGTCCAGGCACTGCCCCCACCTTCCAACCATGGAGCACACCTCATCAGCAACTCTGAGACTCTTGCCTTGCGTGCCAGACGCTGCACGTGGCTGGGAGGAGGAGAAGGAGGGGAAGAGGCCGGGAAGCCTGGGGCCCAGGGGAGCACCCTGCACGCCAGACTCCCTCACGCAAGGGGTTTGGGTTTGACACGCAAGAAGAAGACATCCACCAGGCCTCTCCCCTTCCCTTCCCCCTAAGCGCATCCAGGGAGGGTTAGCAACCAGCCTCTGCCCCAAACCCAGCCTCCGCTTGCCATGGCCCTTCAGTCCATCTGTCCATCTGCCTTCTCAACGGGCAGACTGGCCACCTGCCTCCCCCTTGATCTGCTTCTCGGACTGTCACTGTGCCCGTCTGTCTGCCTATGATGCTGTCCGTCTGCCTGTCGGTCGTCAGGCTTCTCGTGGGTCAGGTCAGGTTGGCTGTCCTTCTGTCTGTCAGTCTGTCCATCGGTCTTGCTCTCTGTTTCGCCATCAGGTCTCTCTGTCCGTCCTCCCAGTGGTCAGACGGCCTCCCATCTCTCTCCTCCACCTATTGGTCTGTCTGTTCCTTAACGGTCTTTTTGGTCAGGCCAGCAGCCCATCTGTCTTTCAGCGCCTGTGCTTTCTTCCTATCCACCTGCCAAAGGGTCACTCTTGCCTTCCTCTCTGTCTGCCCTTCCGTCAACCTTGTTCTTCCCACCCCTCACTCCTCTCCATGTGTGGAGACGGCTTTGCTCATCACCAAAACCCACCTCTGTCTGCCGTGGACCAGGGCTGGCTGGCCCCCAGTGAAGCAGAGCAGACAGGCCAGCCAGCCCAGGGCCGCTCCACCCCAGCCCTCCAGCTCCAGGATCCCCACCCCCAGCCTCCACAGCACAGCCGCTCCCTTCTTTTGGCTCCCACACCCCCTCTCCCAGCCCTGGAACGCTATAGAAAGATTTAGCCGAAGGTATTTAGGGAAGACTAGGTTCAAATTAATGGTGAAAATAAGGTTTTATGATTCCATTTCAGTTTTATTCCTCGACCGGTTTTCTCCATTAGCACTGAGCATCAATAGCGGACGGCTGTTCTCTGCAGTATTTATGGTAATGCAGGTTAATGTCTGAGTTCGAGGAGCTCAATTAGCAAATTCGTGGACAAGGGGTTCTGTTCGCACTTCTCTTGTGAAGCCCAATGATTCATTAGCCACAGGGAGAAACTCTGGGTTTCAGGTCCGCATACAGAATGCTGGCCGCCGTCCTCCCATCCGTGTGGTACACCTGGCTCTGCGCTGGTGCTCAGGGAGCCCCTGGGTCTTTGTTCCCTGCACCTGTCGTAGTGCTTGGCACAGAATAGGGCCTCGATATTTGTTTGACACTCAGCATAGGGAATATGGCAGGCACTCTAAACCTTGAACAAATCAATGAATCGCTTTGTCCCCAGGGCCAGGCACAGAGCCTAGAACAGAGGATGTTTAATGTTTGCTAAAGAAATTGACACACCCTTGAGCTCCTGGACCTAGCGTGGGCTTGCCACACAGTCAGTGCCGGATGAGCGTTTGTTGCCTGGCTGATTGCTTAAAACAGAAAGTGGATGAGTGGATGAAGGTGGTCTTCTCCAACAACAAGGCTGCCTAGATCCCCAGATGGCACCCTGAGGGTGACTGGAAGAACCAGGATCTCAGGGTCCTAGTTTGGAGGGTCTAGGGCTGGAGAAGACATGCAGAGCTATTGCCCCACCTTAGGGCCAGACTTGAATAGGTGGGGCAGGCATTTCCAGGTTTGTAGCTTTGGGATATGCTGGGCTGGGCATCGTGGTTGAGTAGAAGTGGTAGGTGGGACCCCCCATCCTCTTCTAGCTCCCCAGCCCTGAGTCTCAGGAAGAAAGCTGAGCAGCGGGGAGGAGCCCCTTCCCCTAGTTCCTCAGTGGAGACTCATCTCTTGATGCCGGGCTGGGCAATTACTCCTGTTTTACAAATGTGGAAACCGAAGCCCAGGGAGGTGAAACACTCTGTCCAAAGTCACACAGCAAGGTAGAGGCTGAGCCAGGATTTGAGCACAGGTTTTCTGTGTCCTTTTCTTTACTTCTTACTGCTGCCCAGCCCCGTTCTTTGTCTCCTCTGGGCCTCTCCCACTAGAATATCAATTCCAGGAGGGCAGAGATGTTTTCTACGTTCAGTAGTGCTTCCCCAGTGCCTGGAACTGGGCTGGCAAATTATATCAAGTGCACAAGGAGGCCTAACTGAATAGTGAGTGAATGAATGGATGGGTGAAAGAATCCCATGCTCAGCTGTGAGGGTAAGAGCTTGACAATTTTCATACATCTTCCTCCTATTAGGTGCTTTCTGTATGTGTCAGGTACTGGCTCTGGAAGATTGTTGCAGTGTCCCCAACAGCCCTGTGGAGAGGGCATTAACCCTCTTCCTATTCTTAGTTCAAGAACCTGAGTTTAGAGACCTGACCCAGGTCATACGGGCTTCCCTGGTGGCTTAGGCGGTAAAGTATCCGTCTACAAAGCGGAAGTCCCAGGTCCGATCCCTGGTTGGTAAGATCCCTTGGAGAAGGGAATGGCTACCCATTCTAGCATTCTTGTCTGGAGAACGCTATGGACAGAGGAGCCTGGCAGTCTACAGTCCACGGGGTTGCAAAAGAGTCGGACACGACTGAGCAGTCCACTAAGCATGCACACACCAGCTCACACAGTTCGTAGGTGGTGGACTCAGGGTCAGGATTCCAGCCCAGTTCATTCTGTCTCCGAGTCCCGAGCCCAAACCTCCTGGACACCTGCCCTGTGCACCTCTTGCTTGAGGTTGAGCCCACCCAACTACCCACTTAAGGCTCCATTTAGGGCCCCTGGACTGAGGGTGCCCCAACCCCAGGTAAGCTTCAGGGCTGTCTCCCAGCGGTGGAAGCCAGGCTGTGACAGGGAGACCAAGAAAGTCTGGGCAGCCCCGTGGAGCGAGGCTGGGCCCTGGGCTGCTCCCTGCCCACTCTGCCCACCAGGGGTCTCAGCAGTGTCAGCAGAGTCCCCTCAGTGAGATGAGGTTGACATTTCCTGCACAGCCCGCCATGGCCGCCTGTCTCTTCCAGGAAGGGGCTCTGGAGGGAGGGGTGTGGCGTGCAAAGCAGACGTGACAGCTGGGCCTGGGAGACAGGCCCTGGGTGCCCTCCTTTTCCAAGTGCTTGACGGAGAAAACAGATGTGGCTCCAGCCCCAGGCTCAGGACCTGCAGGAGTAGCTGCCGGATTTAGGGACGGCCCATGTGTGCCAGGAACCACATATTATCCTTAATCCTTATAGCTGTGCACAAAGGAAACCCGTGGAATAGGCCCATTTTACAGTTAGGGAAACTGAGTCTCAGAGATGGGAAACTGTTTGCCTAAGATCCACATAAATGGGGCGGTGAATGCAGGACCCCAAATTCTGTTCTACCCCAGAGTTCTCACACTTAAACTCCACTCTCAAGGGCCTCAGTTGAAAAATGTAAATCACGTGATCATGGCCACTGCTCTCTGGGAACTTCCTCCTACTGCTTAATGAGACAGGAGAAAAAGCAACCCCATCCCCCACCAGCTGGGAAGCTAGAACACACAGATTTAACCCTGCTGCCACAGACTCCCTCGCTGTGTGACCTTGGGCGAGTCACTTGCCTTCTCTGATCCCCAGCTGTGACATCCTCAAAGTGGAGATTTTTAAAATTTTTTATTTGTATTTATTTATCTATTTGGCCATGCCCAGTCTTAGTTGCCACACGTGGGATCTAGTTCCCCGATCAGGGATTGATCCCAGGCCTCCTGTGTTGGGACTGAGGAATGTTAGCCATTGAACCACCAGGGAAGTCCCCCAAATGGAGATTTTTCTGCACCTGTGTCTGAGAGGGATCATGCTGCCTGTTTGATCCCTGGAGGGCCCTTCCACTTTGCTCTCTGATTTCCTGGGCTAAAGAAGACTTTTCATATTGAGAAGAAAGAGGCGGCCTGGGGGAGTGAGTCTCGGGGAAAACAAACAGCATAGCCTGTAAGAAGGCCCCAAAGTGGGGAAGGGGGCAAAATCGGTCCAACCTTCACCAGGGATCTGACGAGCAGGGAGAAGTGACTCGCCCAAGGTCACACGGCACATTAGCATCCATGAAAGGATTCCCAGCCCGGCACCTTCCCCAGTGTGGCTGCCACCATGGTAAAAGTGTTCAAAGACATTTAAAAGCTTTACCTTTGGCCCTTAATATTTTTTTTTGTTTTTTAAAAATCTTTATTCCTTTTTCTTTGAAGAGAATAGCACATTAGGGTTCTTGGAAACTCTGTTTTTTTTTTTTTTTTTTTGTCCTTTTAAACAAAAAATAAGCAAACCTCAGTCTAGAAAAGACTCTGAAGACAGAGATGGCATCTCAGCTTCCTCCTGCTCCCCCCTCCCCCCACCCCAGAGACCCGGTGGCTGTCTCCCAGAGTCCCTGGTGGCTGGAACCGTCATGGAAAAAGGCCCGGCGGGGGGACTTGCTGGACCAGCTGCTGCATAAACAGCCAGCGACTTCAGACAGACTGGAAAATCAGGCGCCACTTCAAAGGCTCGATGACAGGCGGCCCCGGCAGTGGGAGCACGGAGGTGGCCTCCCCTGACGCCCAGCCAGGCAGGGGAGGCTGGACCCGCTGCTGTGTTCTCACCGAGATGCAGCCGGCAGAAGGACAGGCACCTCCTCGCCCCACCAGCAACGAAGCTCTTACAATATTTGTCAACCTGACGGGTTCCGGGTCGGGGAGGATCATCCTGCTTGGGGAGGAGGGAAGGGGTAGGTGACAGCATCCTGGACCCTGGGGTCCAGGACGGGGTAGGGGGGCGCTGACCCCTCCCAGGGCCAAGGGTCACCTGCTGAGCTGGGGAGGGTTGGGGTGGGGCTGGGAGCCCAGCTGAGATGGAGGAGGAAAGCCCAGCCACCCCCCACCAGCCCCCTCTGGGTGCCGAGCAGGTGAGACCACTCAGCTCCTCTCCTGCTCTATGGGGGAGGGCAGGTTGGCCTCACTGGCCCCAGAAAAGCAGCAGGGAGCCGTACTAGGAAGGATGGAATGGAACAGAAGTGCTGGACGTGTGTGCACATGTGTGGGTGCGGCCACAAGTCTGTCCTCAGCACCACCTCTTTCACGCTCACACCTTGTCGGGCGTACTACCCCGTGGGCTCATCCCCTCTCAGGCCCCTAAGCACCTCCCCCCCTCACTTCTCCTTGTCCTTCCCTCCTCCTCCATATCTGCCCTTCAGGGAGATGTTGAAAATGAGACAACCCTGGTTCCAGACCCAATTCAGCACCCCCAGGGTGCGTGACCTCAGATAAGGGACCCTGCCTGCCTGAGCCTCAGTTTCACTGTCTGTAAAATGGGACAGATTTCTCCACCTTCATGGAGTGGTGGAGGTGTGTGAGGCACTGAGCTTGTGCGGGGTGCACATAAGCCCCTCAACACACACAGGTCCTTCCCCTCCAACCCACAGTCTCTTCACGCCTCTGCTTCTCCAAACATAAAATGGGGATCACGCTGTCTTTCTCCAAGGCTGATGGTGAAGCTTAGGAAAGTATGTTTAAGCAGGGCCTGTGGTTTCATCATCCTGGGGCCATGTTCCTCACCATCCTGTTTCGATGCCTGGCACATAAAGTTGTTCATACTGAATAGGGGAGAGGCATTAGTCTTGCATGTTTAACAGTTTGCACTAAACTGAAGTGTGTAGCAAAATAGCTTAGTATATAGGTACACACCAATGAAAGTGTTATTCGTGTCCAACTCTTTGCAACCCCATGGACTGTAGCCCACCAGGTTCCTCTGTCCCTGGAATTCTCCAGGCAAGAATACTGGAGTGGGGAACCATTCCTTTCTCCAGGGGATCTTCCCATCCCAATCCAGGGATCAAACCTGGGTCTCCTGAATTTCAGGCAATTCTTTACTATCTGAGCCACTAGGGAAGCCCACAGCTCATGAAACTACCACCCAGATAAAAACGTAAGTCATTCTCAGCATCCCTGAATGTCCTCTCTTCTAGTCAATAACTAACCCCACCACCAGAGACAATCAACCACTGTTCTGAATACAGCCAAAGTTTTAACCTAGAAAAGCTACAGATTTTTTTTTCTCTAATGTTTCATTTACTTTGTTTTTCTTTTCTCTTTCAATTGGAGTGTAATTGCTTTACAATGCTGGGTTAGTTTCTGCTGAACAACAAAGTGAATCAGCCATATGTATACATGTATCCCCTCTCTCTTGAACCTCTCTCCCACCGACCGCTCATCCCACCCCTCTAGCTCATCACAGAGCTCCAGAAGCTGAGGATTTAGACCACAGGGAGGAGAATGAATTGGAGCGTGAGGCAGGGGACCAGGACACGTACCTGGGCAAAGATCGAGTGGAGCCTGCGTTTGGGATGGGGTACCAAGAAAACGCTGGCTGTCGGAGAAAGCCCTTGAGCCAGAGGTGTCAGGGGACCCCTCGTCCAGGAGCCTCACTGCCCAGGGGAGAGGCAGGAAGCGTGCCCGGTGGCATGTAGTCACGTGCATCTGGGGCTCTGGGCTGGGCTGGCCCAGCAGGGCCAGAAATATGGGCAGCTGCCGCCCCCGAGCCTTTGATGTGACAGAGATGGAGACACACACACGCCCGACAATTAATTAATTGTGACTTTCACCATGCAGCGGCCGCTTCCTATTGATCTACGCCCGTCTGGAGTGAGGGAGACAATTAGGAGGGAGGACAGCGGCGGCAGCTAATTACCCACAGAGTGAAAAACGTGCCTTTCAATTTATTAAACTTTTATCGCAAAAATAACCTGGCCACCCCTGCCTGCTGAGAAGCCAAGAGGGGTGCTCTGGAGTGGCAGCCCCAGTTAGCCCTCCGCAGAGGCTGAAAGCCTTAGGAAGTCACGACCACCTCATTGCTACAGAAGACCCAGGACCCACCTGGGCTCTGAGAAACCCAGCCTGGAGATGGGGGAACCAGAACCAACCCCCTTGAGGTTTAGGTTCTGAGTAAAGCCAGACAGCAGAGCGAATGAAACCAGGCAGAGGGCTTTCAGGAATCCAGAAGCTTAGTGGAAGGCAGGAGCATTCGAGACAAGCAGCGAAAGCTTTCTGAAGTCACACAGCCCCTCAGGTGACAGAGGTGGCCTGGCAGGTGAGCAGGGCCACTACTTTTCTAGATTAAAAAGTCGGAGTGAGACAAGACAGGGGAAGCCACGTTACCTCTAGTTCGTGTAATTCATCCCACTAGTGCAGGAGTGTTTGGTCACTCTATCTGGACACATTCTTGGGGGGAGTGGGGAGGTTGGTGGGAGGAGGACTCTCCTTTTTGCCATTTTTGCTTCCCTTCAAGGGGAGATTATCTCAACAACATGCTAAAGGAAGCTCCCTATTCTGGAAGGAAGGGGGTTGGTGAGATCAGGCAAGCACTACTACTACTACTACTGCTAAGTCACTTCAGTCGTGTCCGACTCCGTGCGACCCCATAGACGGCAGCCCACCAGGCTCCCCCTGTCCCTGGGATTCTCCAGGCAAGAACACTGGAGTGGGTTGCCATTTCCTTCTCCAATGCATGAAAGTGAAAAGTGAAAGTGAAGTCGCTCAGTCGTGTCCAACCCTCAGCGACCCCATGGACTGCAGCCTTCCAGGCTCCTCCGTCCATGGGATTTGCCAGGCAAGAGTACTGGAGTGGTGTGCCATCGCCTTCTCCGCAGGCAAGCACAGACAATAGTAATGTAAGGTGTAAAGTAATCAGAGACGGACTTCCCTGGTGGTCCAATGGATAAGAATTTGACTGCAACACAGGTTCGACCCCTGGTCCAGGAAGATCCCACATGCTGTGAGGCAACTAACCCCATGGATCACAACTGCTGAAGTCCACTTGTCCTAGAGCAGGGGTCCCCAACCCGGCCCATGGTCTGTTAGTAGCTGGGCTGCACAGCAGAAGATGAGCAGTTGTCTCCCATGAAACCGGTCCTGAAAAGGTTGAGGACAACTGCCATAGAGTCCATGCTCTGCAACAAGAGAAGCCAACGCAATGAGAAGCCCGAGCACCGCAACTAGGGAGTAGCCCCACTCACTGCAACTAGAGACAGCCTGAGCGCAGCAACAAACACTCGATGCAGCCGTAAATAAATACTAAATAGGCGATGTATGGATGTGAGAGTTGCACCGTAAAGAAGGCTGAGCATCGAAGAATCGATGCTTTCAAATCGCAGTGCTTAGAGAAGACTCTTGAGAGTCCGTTGGCCAACAAGGAAATCAACCCTGAGCATTCGCTGGAAGGACTGATGCTGAAGCTGAAGCTCCAATACTTTGGCCACCTGATGCGAAGAGCCAACTTCCTGGACAAGACCCTGATCCTGGGAAAGATTGAGAGCAGGAGGAGAAGGGGGTGACAGAGGATGAGATGGTTAGATAGTGTCACCAACTCAATGGGCATACAATGAAATAGTATTCAGATTTATCAAGGAAGGAAATTCTGACACATGTGAAAACACGGAGGAGTTTGGAGGATGTTTCGTGCTACGTGAAATAAGCCAGTCACGAAAGAATAAATAGTGTATGATGCCATTTACATGAGGTACCCAATGTAGTCAGATTCACAGAGACAGAAAATAGGGTATGGTTGCCAAGGGCTGGAGGGAGGGGGGCAGAGGGTTCCTGTTTAATGGGTACAGAGTTTCAGAGTTCTGGAGACAGATGGTGGCAATGGCTGCACAGCAATGTAACTGTATTTAATGTCACTGAATCGCACACTTTAAAATGGTCAAAATGGTTAAAAAATTTTTGTTATGTATATGTTGCCATAGTTTAAAAAAGAAGAGTGGAGAACGCATTTGAGTCAGTTCTAATGAGGTTGATGAACCCAGAACCTATTATACAGGGTGAAGTAAGTCAGACAGAGAAAGATAAATATCATATTCTAACCCATATATACGGAATCTAGAAAAAATGGTACTGAAGAATTTATTTACAGGGCAGCAGTGGAGAAACAGACATAAAGAATACACTTATGGACATGGGGAGGAGGGAGCAGAGGGTGAGATGTATGCAAAGAGTAACAGGGAAATTTACATTACCGTATGTAAAATAGACAGCCAACGGGAATTTGCTGTGTGGCTCAGGAAACTCAAACAGGGGCTCTGTATCAACCTAGAGGGGTGGGGTGGGGACGGAGACAGGAGGGAGCTTCAAAAGGGAGGGGATATATTTATACCTATGGCTGACTCATGTTGAGGTTTGACAGAAAACAACAAAACTCTATAAAGCAATTATCCTTCCATTTAAAAAATTAAATAAATGTTAAAGAAAAAGAAGAGTGGAGTCTCAAAAGTGGAAAGAGTTAGGAAAAGTGGCCAGGACAGAGGAAGCAGTGAGGACCCAGATTCTAACCCAAAACGGGCTGTGGTGAAAGGCAAGCACAGCTGCCAGGCCATGCTCAGCCGCTTCTGAGCTGTGTGCTCTGAGCCTCCTTTTTCTTATTTGCGAGGCAGAGACAATGCTGGTTATTTCTGTCTTCTTGCAGGGTAGTTGCAAGGGCCAAACGCAGTCATAATAACAGCTCTTCACTGAGCAATTACTGCATGCTCAGTACCAGGCACTGAGTAAGCACTTTACATGTATTAACTTGTTGAGTTCTCACAACAACCCTGTAAAGGTATGTTTTTATTGTGCCCATTTTACAGATGAGAAAACCAGAATGCCTGATTCACCTTACACAGCAGATGGAAGTAGAGGAACTGGGACTCAGACTGGAGTCGTGATGAGAGCCCAGAGTATCCAGAGGGAGCTACTGAGGCCCACCCCCTTCCCCACCCCTCCCAGGTCCATTTCCTCCCCCTCCCCCTCCCATTCCTCCTTTCCCCTCCTCCTCCTCCTCCAAGAAAGTGTCCCAAGATTCCTGCACTGGGGTGACTTGTTTTACCCTTTGGGAGCTCCCACCTCCGGTTTCTATACTCTCTGGCACCTGATAAACCTCTTACTTTGGGAGTTATTTCCACGCCTGCCTCCCCACAACAGAATTTAAGCTCTCCAAAGGTGAATCTGGTTATTTCTCATTTTAGAAACTCTGCAGCCCAGCCTAGACTACACAGAGCTGATGAAAGTCTGAGCAGTGCTGGAGAGTTCAGACGGAGGACAGGACCCTGGACAGCTCAGTGGGCATAAGCGGAAAATGTTGCAGCCTGAAGGGTTCTTTGAGGGTGCTGTCATTGACAATGACAGCCTGAAAATGAAGAGGAGGAAGGTGATTCAGACTACGAGGCTAGCAACAATATTAACATCATATTCTGTGGCAGGCCCACCCTGTGCTGTATGTGCCAGGACAAGGCAGGCACGCTAGAGGAACAACCCACACTTCAGCGTCTCGACAGCACCGAGGTTTACCCATTGCTCCTGCAAAGCTTGTCGTGGTCCAGACGATTCTCCAGGACGGGTGTCCTCCGTGCAGACTCTCAGTGAGCCAGGCCACTTGGACTCTGTGGCTCCAAGCATCGCAGCACGAGGACTCCACAACAGCGGCAGTGGGACAAGAGTGTGTTAGAGGACTTGCGCCAGCAATGTCCCTTCTGCTCACATGTCACTGTACCGAACCGGTCCCAGATCCCACCCAACTGCTAGGATGAGGTCAGTTCAGTTCAGTTGCTCAGTCGTGTCTGAGACTTTGCGACCCCATGGACTGTAGCACGCCAGGGCTCCCTGTCCCTCACCAACTCCTGGAGTTTACCCAAGCTCATGCCCATTGAGTCGGTGATGCCATCCAACCATCTCATCCTCTGTCGTCCCCTTCTCCTCCCACCTTCAATCTTTCCCAGCATCAGGGTCTTTTCCAATGAGTCAGTTCTTTGCATCAGGTGGCCAAAGTATTGGAGTTTCAGCTTCAACATCAGTCCTTCCAATGAATATTCAGGACTGATCTCCTTTAGGATGGACTGGTTGGATCTCCTTGCAGTCCAAGGGACTCTCAAGAGTCTTCTCCAACACCACAGTTTAAAAGCATCAATTCTTCGGCACTCCGTTTTCTTCATAGTCCAACTCTCACATCCATACATGACTACTGGAAATACCACAGCCTTGACTAGACAGACCTTTGTTGGCAAAGTAATGTCTCTGTTTTTTAATAAGCTGTCTAGGTTGGTCATAGCTTTTCTTCCAAGGAGCAAGCGTCTTTTAATTTCATGGCTGTAGTCACCATCTGCAGTGATTTTTGTGCCCCCAAAAATAAAGTCTGTCACTGTTTCCCCATCTATTTGTCTTGAAGTGATGGGACCAGATGCCATGATCTTAGTTTTCTGAATGTTGAGCTTTAAGCCAACTTTTTCACTCTCCTCTTTCACTTTCATCAAGAGGCTCTTTAGTTCCTCTTCACTTTCTGCCATAAAGGTGGTGTTATCCGCATATCTGAGGTTATTGATATTTCTCCGGGCAATCTTGGGGAAGTACAATTCCACATGTACAGAAGCTCTTAAATATCTCAGCAATATGTGACAAACATTTCACATGTCACACCTCATACAACCCTCACGATGATTCCCGAGCACACACAACCCTGGGACAGTCAGTAGAGCCGAGCTCAAGGCCTTGGACTCTGGAGTAAGATCTGAGTTCAGATCCCAGTTCTACTGCCAAACAAGTGATGTCCTGGCTCCATAGGTGGTGAGCTCCCTGTCACACGAGGTATACAAGCAGAAGCTGAAGGACCACCTTGATCATCACCATAATTGTACATTAATGTGAGATGTCTCCCAGAAGATACCTACATTTTATTTAATATAAAATTATATTTTATGGAAATAAAATGTATATACAGTGAAATACACATAATTTAAATGAGCTATTTGGTGAGTTTTGACAAACACGTACAGCTATGCCCCTGACACCCCAGTGTAGACATAAAACATTTCCATCACTCAGAAAATTTCCTCTTGCTCCCTCCCTGCTCCCCTCCAGAATCTTTGAAGGGTGAGGCTTAATTCTGAGCGAGGGCTTAACAAAGGTGGGGTCTCATCAGAGCCTGGATGAGGATGAGCTGGATCAAGTGCCCGGGGCGTGTTTAAGGCAGTGCTCACCCTCAGGATCAGCTCTGCAATCAGACCTACTTGAGTGAATGCCTCCTTAAATTTTCTCCCACGGGGCCCTCACTCTCCTTACCCTAATCCAGGTCCAGAATTTCAAGCAGGGCAGGGGCAATATTACACTGGCCAAAAAGTTCTCAAGATAGTTTTGAAAAACCCAAATGAACTTTTTGGCCAACCAAATAAGATACCTGGAAACAGAAGGGAAGGGCCATTCCTGAAGCCTTTCAAGTTACATGTCACAAGGCTGACTGCACCCCCTGAAAGGTAGACCAGGCACCCATGAGTCCTGCGAGGGGTCGTGGCCTTTACTCGGGAGCACGTGGCCCACATGGACCATGATGCTTTCTGATAAGAGTTCCCACTTGCTGAACACCCGAGTGCCAGGCCAGGGTAGAGGCTTTATGTCTGTCCAGCTCTCCGTACGAGCCTGAAAAGTGTGTCTTTGTATCCCCGTCTTTCAGTGAGACAACTGAGGTTCAGAAAGGTTGGAGTGACTTACCCGGGGTCACATGAGCAAGGACCAGTGGTGGATTCAAAGCCAGTCCTCCCAGAGCCTGTTTCTCCCTCTGCCTCCCCACAGAGCTCCAGACGCAAGGACTCAGGTGTGCAGGGGAGCCCCGAAGGCAAGGCCCCCACTCCTACGTTGACCCCTCGGATCTCCATAAACTTGAGAGGCCAGGCCCCCCAGCAGCTGGGGGGCAGCATCACCCGGTGCCTGTCCCTGCTTAGCAGCTGGGCGCCCCGGCTCTGACAGCCTTTCCCTGGAGCCCGAGGGGTGGTTTACAAACTACCGATGTATTTGCATACTCCTTGGGAAAAGCCTGCTCTTTTCCCACCTGCAGCAAACTCCAGGCTGATTACTTTCTCCCCATGTTGGAGAGTTAATTACTCTCCCGCGTAGCCTGGGTGTTTATTTGTAATCAGCAGAGGGCTGGAAAGCGGGAGGGAACCGGCTGAAGCAGCTGTCATTTGCCCAGATTCCGAAGCCACCCCTCACAACAGACCCGCGCCCAGATCCCGGCTCTGCCCCCAGGCTTGACCCCCTGTTCAGGGAAAGGAGAAGGGAAATTGGACCTGAGGTACTAGAGTGGACAGTTGTGAGCTGCTGGTAGGACAGAGACAGAGACTCAGACTCAGAACATCACCATGAAGAAAGCAGTGTCTGGACCACAGGAGCAGGACATTATCTACCCCAGACACCTCCCAGGACTGCCTTAGGGTGAGGCTGGGGGACACAATCCCACCCCCAGAGACCGGAGACTGAAGCAGCTCTGCTGGGAAAGTGAAAGTCGCTCAGTCGTGTGTCCGACTCTTTGCAACCCCATGGACTACAGAGTCCATGGGATTCTCCAGGCCAGAATACTGGAGTGGGTAGCCATTCCCTTCTCTAGGGGATCTTCCCAACCCAGGGATCAAACCCAGGTCTCCCGCATTGCAGGCAGATTCTTTACCAGCTGAGCCACCAGGGAAGCTCTGCTGGGTGACACCCGAAACTGACTGCCCTCTCTGAGCCTCCATCCGCCCATCAGCTTGCTGGCGCTGACGACAGTAGCCTCACTGGTGCCCTGGTGGGCAGTCAAGTGACCCAGGCAGGGGCTCTGAAAAACACCCATCTCTACTCAGACGTAAGAGATCCTCCTGAAATTCCCAGGCTGGAAACGATCTCAGCTCAGGGGAGATTTGGTGATCTTCCCTCCCTCTCACCCTGGCCCAACCCAACAAGCCTGGACTCTCCTCCTTTGTCCTCCTCTGATCGAGGTGTCTAGAGACCCTTCAGCACCTGATCCCCCACGTGTCAGAAGCAGAAGACAGGCGCAGCCCACGTGTCGAGATGGGACAGACGCCCGGCTGCTGTCAGAGCTCCAGAAAGGTGCTGAACTGCTTGCCTCAGCTCATCCAAGGCACCTATGAAAACCACTGAGTCTCTGGACCCCTCCCCAGAATTCTGTTCAGGACGTAGGAGTGCAGCTTGAGTAATGGTCTCCTTAACCAGCTCCCCAGCGGGACTCTGACCCAGGGAACTACTATTTTGGTTCAACTCCTCCCTCTTTTTTTTTTTTTTTTTTTTTACAAATACGGAAACTGAGGCCCAGAGGGGTGATCTGTCCATGGACACCCACAGAGCTGGGAGTCTGCTGCCTCCAGCCCACAGTGGCCTCTCCTGATGAAAATCTAGGGCAGGAAGAGACGTGGTGATGAAGTGGGGAGGGGGGTCAGAGTGAGGGAACCTGACTGGGGTTCTTGGCTCGCCCACAGGAGCAGGGGTCTTGGAGACCCTAGACAGAGATGAAGACGCCTCTTCCCCTTTGCCCTGGGAGGCAGAGAGGTGCTCACCTTCAGCCCACCCCTTCCAACCAAGACAGGCTTCCTCGTGAGCCGGGGAGTGGAGGGAGAACAGCCACTCAGGCTGCGTGTCCCCTGGAGGCTGCCAGATGAAGCACAGGATGAATATGTATATACTTGGTATAAGTATATCCTATGCATAGTGTTGTTTATCTGAAATTCAAACTGAACAGGCCATCCTCTGTTTTTGTTTGTTAAATCTGGCAATACTTTGGCCACCTGATGTGGAGCGCTGACTCATTGGAAAAGACCCTTATGCGGGGAAAAAAATGAGGGCAAGAGGAGAAGGGAGAGACAAAGGACGAGATGGTTGGGTGGCATCACTGACTCAATGGACATGAGTTTGAGCAAACTGCAGGAAAGAGTGAAGGATCGGGAAGCCTGGCATGCTGCAGTCCCTGGGGTCACAAAGAGTCGGACACAACTGAGCGACTGAACAACAAACAAAATCTGGCAAACCTAGACCCATGAGTCACTTAACCTCTCTGAGCCTTAGTTTCTTCATCTTGAAAGATGAGCCAGTACACCATCCTGTAAGGACACTGTGTAAGTTAAGACGATATATGTAAAATACTTGGCACAGGGGAGGTATGTTTGTGAAGCTGGCAAAGCTTGCCTTCAGAGTCCCTATACCCAGCATTTTCATCTCCACCGTTCCTGTCTCCCTTCCAGAGTTCCTGTTTTAGATCTGCAGGATTCCACTGAACATCTGCAGAAAGCTACCACCTTATGGCTGTGTGACCTTGGGCGAGTTGCTTACCCTCTCTGAGCTTCATCTGTTAAAGGGTCTTTTCATAGTATTACCTCCTTAGGGTTGCAATGACTAAAGTGAAGTCGCTCAGTCGTATCCAGCTCTTAGCAACCCCATGGACAGTAGCCTGCACCAGGCTCCTCCATCCATGGGATTTTCTAGGCAAGAGTACTGGAGTGGGTTGCCATTTCCTTCTCCAGGGAATCTTCCTGACCCAGGGATCGAACCCAGGTCTCCCACACTGTAGACAGATGCTTTACTGTCTGAGCCACCAGGGAAGTCCTGACTAAATTAGTATATAAAACACTAGTATTAAGTCTAGCAACCTTGTAAATGTCCTAAGACACACCTTTAATTTTATCGTTTAATATAACATCCTTTATCCCCAGGAAAGAATGAGTCAAGGTGGAACTTCAGGCCCAGTGATAGGAAAACGAGGGAGATCGTTTCCACAGGGTGACTAGGGGTGAGGATCTAAAGGTGGGGTGGGGTGGAGGCTTTGCCCGGCCCCTCTCCTTGCATCTGTGTGAACTTCTTGGAAGGTCGCCTTAACCAGGCCTTCTGGGAGCCACATTCCCCGGATGTGGGATCGAGACATCCCTTAGGACCCGACCGGGCCTCCACCAGGCAGAGGTGTGTCCTGGATGGCTCCCACAGCCAGCACAAATGTTTTCCAAACTCGCTCCTAATCCTCCTAATCTTTTTACATCTCACCTGCCTGCATGCCTGGTGGCTTCCATTAGCGCCTTTCCAGCCGGATCTGCAATCTCCATGTTGGGAACGTCTCCAAGAGCAGCTCCACCTGGCTCCCGGCAGGCTCGGCGCTTCTCCCTCCTGGGCAGCCAGGATGCTGGTCTCCAGCGGCAGCCAGCAGTTAGGGGAGCTTGTTCGCTTTTTAGCTTTTTTTCCCCATATTTTTCTTTCTCTTCCCCACAAAATTATTTTTGCTGTGTTTGGTCTTCTTTTTACTTCCCCCCCCACCAAACTTCTCAACTGGTCTCCTTGCATGGGCAGCCCTGAATAGCAGGTGGGAATTTTGCTAAGTGCCTGCCATGCACCAGATTCAAACAACACTGATCAGAAGCCTTATCCCAGTCTGAGGGGTCAATGTCATCCCCAAACACGGGCGTTCTTTCCTGCAAGAGCACAGGGAGCAGAAAGGGGGAAGATGCTGAATTTGAATCCACGCTGCCTCCACCTCCACAACAAATTATATGTCGTTTTGCGATCCCCTCCGTTTTTCATAAAACAATCCCCCGAAGCTCTTTTATCTGCTGAGAGAGGCAAAGAATAAAGTCCAGGCACTGAAGACATGTGGCAGTTTCTGACAGTTCCCTCCCCAATTCCCAAACACTCCCCGCACTGAAAAAAGAAACCCTGATCTTACGGGTGGAGGGAAGGAGAATGGAAGGAGAGATTCTGAAGGCCCCCAGAGGAGTGGAAGGATTTCGCAAGAAAGCCAAGATTAAGACAATCTCCATAATAAAGAGCCGGCCAGGAGAAGGAGAAAAAGTGGATCGGGTAGCGTAGGGAGTCTGGAGGTTTGTGTTTCTGATGGAGAGGGAGGTGCGGGGTAGCAGATGAGAGTGAAGGGGTGTCCGTGTCAACGCCAGGTCCCCGTCTTGGGGTTCAGACAGTACCGTGGGGATTTGAACACATCCGTTCACAGGATGGCACAGGGAGGAGGATTGTACGAGAATGTTCTTGGTTTTTTTCATCATAACCGAAAATTTCCATGAAAGGGAGCGGGGCTACACGAAATGTGGGGCACGCACACCACGGAGTACTACTCAGCGATAAAACCGAACCGGCATGCAGCAAAAGCAAGGCTGACTGTCTCGAGCGTGTGAAATGAAAGAAACCAGACACAAAAGACACCGAGTGGTTCTATTTACGTGAAGTTTGAGAACAGGTAGAAGTAACCGTGGTGAGAGAGGTCGGATCCCTGGGCTCTTTGCAGGTAGAAGGGAATGCAGTCGTCCCTCGGTATCTGCAGGGGATCGGTTCCAGGACACCCCTGTATCCCCTTGGAGACCCAAATCCAAGGATGCTCAAGTCTCTTCTATAAAATGGCGTAGTATTTGCATATAACCTACACACATCCTCCTGTGTACTTTTAATCCTTTCTAGATTACTTATAATACCTAATACAATGTAAATGCTATGTAAATAATTGTAAATACAATGTAAATGGGGGTAAATAGTTGCCGGGCGTGTGGCAAATTCAGGTTTTGCTTTTTGGGGAACTCGCTGGAATTCTTTTTCAAATATTTTTGATCTGTGGTTGGTGGGATCCGTGGATGCAGACACTGAGGGCCAATGGTACAGAGGCACGAGGCAAGTTGCTGGGGTGATGGAAATGTTCTGTGCTTTGATCTGGGTAAAGGGTGTCTTCGTTTACATAAAAAGCCATTGAACAGGGGCATTTAAGGTTTGTGCGTTTTACTGTGTGTAAATAATACCTCCGTGTTTTTTAAATGCAATACAAGAACTTTAGAGTTAAATCATATACACATTTGGCTATCTGAGTTTTGCCTAATAAAATTCAGAGAGAAAGAACTAAAGATCCCATTAAAATACGGCAGGGGTTGCTGTCCATCCATGCTGCTTCAGACCCTCAAGGAGCCGAATCTGTAGCGTGTACCTGCGGGCCCGACCCCTCCACCTCCAACCCCCCACCCCAACCAACCCCCACCCCGCCCCACGCCTCCCCCAACCTCCCACCACCGGCTGCCTCAGACCCAGAGCCTCTTGTGGCCTAAACACCTCACCACTGAGTACAGCTGCAGTCTTTAAAGATTTAATTTTTTTAAAAGGGGGTATACATTAGCCAACTGATACTCCGCTGAAGGACTAGAAACCTGTTCTAACGTCAATGCTAAAAGTGACCACATAGAACTATCCCGAAACAGTAATAATGATCTTCAACATGGTGCTTTCCTAAGAATTTTTTCCAAGGGTGATATTGACCACTGACAATTATTGCTTCATATGCTGATTTTGGAATGCAACCCTTGAGTGGGAGGTGATGACTCCATCAGGAAGGATCTGAGTAATTTAGAAATTATTTCTCTGATTACCCCCAGACCCTCGACTGCTCTCTGGGATGGGGCTCCTGGATCCCAACCTCACAAGCATGACAAGGGATTTCCTCTCATCCCTCCACTCCCGCTTCCCCTCCAGGGACCTGAGCTCTGGAGAAAACGAAAAAGACAGCCTCCTCTTCTGAGTGAAGGTGTCCCAGCTGTGACATTCATAGGGCTACTGCTGACCCATTACTTTTCACACTAATGGTATGTTCATTATTATCGATGTCTTTCATTTCTTGGGAAGTGTTTATACTCTTGCAACAGCCTGATAAGTGAAATCATCTAACACTAGGAAATAAGGCAAATAGATAACTGGTGTCCTTTCAAAGTCAAATTAGAGTCATGTCTAACAAGCCCTCCTAAGGATCACCTGACACTCCAGGGGAATGTCACTTTGCTTGACTTATTATTTACTATTGATTAGGGCCCAGGCTCTGTAAAGATAGCTGTTAGCTGGTAGAAAACTGATAAGTTGCCAATTATTTTTGTCTGGTAGAGATGCAAATGATTTCTTTCCAGTAGAGTAGATAACACCAACATGATGATTTTATTGCCCTAAAGAGCATTAACCAGTTTTGTAACTACCTTAGCAACCTAAAAATATTCCAGAATTCTTGGGGTGTTTTTTGTTATAGCTATTTTCACTGAATCTCTCTCACCCTAATGAGGTATATATAATTTTTTTTCTTATATCTTTCATTGACCAAGCTTTGTCCCTTCGTTTATAAACTACAAAAGAAAACTAACACATGCTCCCTACGTATTTCTTTTTAGAAAAATATTTACGTATTTATTTGGCTGCATTGGGTCTTAGTTGCAGCACTTGGGATCTTTGATCTCAGTTGCCGCAGGTGGGATCTAGTTCTCTGACCACTACTGAACCCAGACCCCCTGCATGGGGAGCACAGGCTTTCAGCCACTGGACCCCCAGGGAAGCCCCTCACTCTATATTTCTATATGAATTGTGCATTTAATATTTTGAAAGTTGTACTCTGAGAAGCCTTTCATAGTATTTGTTTTTTCCTCATGCCAACTCTGTCATTTGCTATATGATCTTGGGAAAGTCTTTCTGTTTCTGATCTTCAGTTTCTTCATCTGTAAAATGGGAGCAATCGGGCTGACCGTTCTGGCTCTGACACAGTATTTCTAACTCCTCTTGCAGGGAAGCAAGATTGACGAAATGCAATCAAAGAAGATGATGCTGGAAGGGACGTTACAGACCAGCCTTCCTGCTTTCTCCCTCGTCTTCTCCCTCTTCTTGAGAAAGTGAGGTTCAGAGAGGTTAGGCAAGTTGCCCAAGGTCACACAGATATTATTTATAATGATGACTTATTTTAATGTGGTATTTGACAGTATAACTTCCTTATGTGTGTGCATGCATGTTAAGTCACTTCGGTCATGTCCAACTCATTGCAATCCTATGGACTGCAGCCTGCCAGGCTCCACTGTCCATGGGATTCTTCAGGCAAGAATACTGGAGTGGGTTGCCATGCCCAACTCAAGGGGATCTTCCTGACCCAGGGATCAAACCCTCATCTCTTATGTCTCCTACATTGGTTGGCAGGTTCTTTACCACTAGCGCCACCCGGGAAACCCAGACTTCCTTATGTATTCATATAATCCCTTGGCAACCCAACAAAGGGACTGTATCCTCCCCATTTTACAAGTGAAGAAACTCGAGGTCCAGAGAAGTGATGTGGCTTGCCCAAGCTCATAGAGAGGCGCTAGCTCCCCTGAGCCCCTGAATCCTGAGGAGCAGGAAAGGGGCTGGCAGTAGGAGCTCTGGGCCCCCACCTTTAAGCCAGAGCATCCCCACCTGTACTTGCTGTGTGACATCGTCTGTCACAAAGGTTGCAAGAGAAAGGGAGTCCCAAAGGCTTGGAAACCCTGGTGCTAGACTGCCTGCACCTGCCCAGGTGCAACAACCCCGCTCCTCCTCCTCCTCCTTGTCCTCTCCCCCTCCCTCTGCAAAAGGAAATAAAGCAACGACAGCAATGACAAAGCACAGCCATGGGAAGAAGCAGAAAGAGCAGCCAGCCCAGGCCTGAACACACGGGCTTCCGCTCTGGGGGAGACAGGATCACTCAGTCTAAAGGAAGGCGTTCTTGGGCTGGCAACGACAAAGGGAGCTGGGCTGACAGGCAGTGGGCCCCCCGTCGGTGACCTCGAGCAAGGCTGGGCGATTCCTCCAAATGGTGACAGCAGTTCTCTGGATGGGCGTTTATTGCTGATTTTTAGTTTTTGATTTTTAAATGTTGATAAAAGCTGTTTTTAAGTGTCCAGTGTTTTGTATGTGTATTATGTCACTAAAACTTTATACTGCAAAGTAGAATCTGTTGCTTCCAACTTATGAATGACAACCAAAAAAAGACTGAGGCCCCAGGAATTTAAGTACAGTTCCAAGGACATGCAGCGAGGAAGTGGCAGTCTAGAAAGCTGATGACCGAGCCTCTCACCACTGCATCACTGTCCTTGTTTCTCTGTGCCTTTCTGTATTTCCAAGCTTTTGGCAATGAATACGTGCTGCTTCTGTGATCGTGAAAAAGTCCTACAAGTCACTGATTTGAGAGAAGGTTCCTTCTACCCTGCTGCTCTGTGCCTCCGGGAGTCTCACTGCCCCCCGGGAACCCCTCTTCCGCCCCCATCCCGGCAGCCTCTCGCCTCGCTGTCCTCTGCTTGCACCAGCTGTGGCTGGGGTAGGATGTCCCGTGTTCCAGTCTTGCTGAGGTCTGCTCAAAATGTCCCTTGCTGGCCTCTGGCTCCAGGGTGGTGCCGGGGAAGGGGAAGGAGAAGTGGGAAGGGATGTGAAACTTGGCCCCAGGCCAGCACCGCCCTGCTGGGTGTCCCACAGGGGTCCCCGCGTGAAGGGCCAGAGTATCCAGTGCATTGAAGACTGGACACAGGTGAGGCCACGGCTGGATGGGGAAGGCGGCTGTGATGTTTCGCGAGCCAGGGGAGGTGGCCCAGGAGACTGGACTGGGCAGGGAGGAGGGAGAGTGCTGGTGGCTGGTTTTGTGCCAGGACAGGGCTGGGGGGCAGTGATCCAAGACCCAGAATAAGTAAATGGGGGGACCTTAACTCCAGAGGCTGCGGGGGAGGGTGGGAGGTAGCCACAGAGCCATCAGCTCTAACCAGAATTCCTGGATCCTGGCCCACCACCAAAACACAAGAGGCTGGGAAAAGGCTGGGGTGTCAGAGCCCAACAGAGGGGGCCCACAGAGGGGGCCAGCAGGGGACAGTCAGCCATCTGTCCTCCAGTGGGTGCTAAGAGGGACCGCGTGTGTGGGGGAATTGTGTGTTTGTGAATTCTGGTGTGGATGTGCAACTCTGCCATCTGGGTGAGAGAGTGTTCATTAAACAGGGAGCGGGCACTCAAAAAATATTTATTCAAAGGAACCGATCATCTGTAGGGAGCACATGACTGTGTGTGTCCAGGTAAGTGAGGGATGGAGTGTGTCCATCGGAGTGTCCAGGGGTGTGTGGCGGACTTTTAAGTTTGCTTATTGTGTTGTATAGGTGTGCAAGGGCTAAAAGCTATGTTCGTGTGTCTGAGTGTGTAACCCTATGGGTATGGTCAGTTGTGTGTGTCAATCTGTGTGAGTTTGTGGTTCTGTGTGTATGCTGGGGTGCCATTGGAGCTGGGTGGAGGGTGGACTTCAAAGGCCCTGGGTGGGGTATGTGCACAATGGTCAGAGACATATATAGATGTCACGGTGGGGGGGTGGGGCGCAGTCCAAGCGTGTGCGTTGGGTGTGCACGAGTGTGTGACGTCCAGCCTGCCCAGGCCCTGCCCTTGTCTCCACAGTGGGACCATGGAAGCCCCCAGGGGCTGGTTGGTGATCAGCGTGCTGGCCATTTCCCTGGCCTCCTCCGTGACTGAGGACGTGTGCCGAGCCCCGGACGGGACTCACGGGAGCGCAGGAATACCTGGCCGACCCGGACGGCCAGGCCTCAAGGGGGAGCGAGGGGAGCCGGGTAAGCCCTCCCTCGGGCCCCTGGCCCTGCATCCCTGGGCTGGGGCTGGCCTCCTGGAGGTGGTGGCTCAGGGTGGTGGTGAGAAACAGAGGAGTGACCTGGGCCCCCACATGAAGCCCCTCCAGTCTGTGCTTGGTCCCAGGGCCCAGCCTTCTCCCAGGGCTGTGTACACAGGCCCCCAGGGCCTCTCTGTATCCCCCTTAACTGCCACATCCTCTTTCTTTGGCCTTGCTGTCCCCCTCTGGAGAGTAGGCCACTTCAAGCAAGGCCTATGAAAGGTCCTAAAGCTGTGCCCAGCCTCGGTCTTTGTTCAATCACCAAAAAGACAAATGCCCTAGTCTCTAAATTTGAGAGCCCTGTCTTGCTGTTTGACCTTGAGTGAGTTACTCACCCTCTCTGAGCCTCATTGCCTCATCTGTAAAGAGAGAAAGACCCCACCTAGCATGTGGAGAGGGATCAATCCATAACAACTACCCTTTTTGCTTCCAGCTTCCCTGCCCCCTCAAGCTTCAGAAACTCATATTCTAGCAAAAAGGCCAAGGGTGGAGGAGAAGGGAGGAGGGCAAGACCAGAGCTGGGAAAGATGGTCTCGTGTAATCACCCTGAGGCTCCCAGTCCATAGACCACCAGAAAGATCTGCCTAGGCATTTGCAATGATCTGCACCCAGGCATCCTACAGGTAGTCCCTGAATCGGAAGAAGTCGAGGTCAACGGCCTGGCGGGGGACAGGGGAGGTGTGGAGTGCCCAGCTGTGGGCAGGAGTGCGGTGAAGCCAGGGGACTGCTTTTCCCAGAACCTGATCCTTCCTCCAGTGTCTGTTCAATTTCCCTTCATTTTACAGACAAACAAGCTGGGGCTCAGAGAGGTTGAGACACTTGTCCAAGGTCACAGAGAACTAGCCAGAATCAATCAGGCCCAGACACTCCCCTACCATCTTATCCCACAGCTATCTGGGGCCCCAGCCACCTGCCTGAGGTCTGAAGGATACCAGACTCTCACTCCCAACCTGACCTTTCTCCCCACAGGGGCGCCTGCCATCCAGACAGGCATCCGCGGCCTTAAAGGAGACCAGGGCGACCCTGGACCCCCTGGAAACCCAGGCAGAATGGGCTACCCAGGACCCTCTGGTCCCATGGGGCCCCCTGGCCTCCCAGGATTGAAAGGCACCAAAGGCAGCCCCGGGAACATCAAGGACCAGCCACGGCCAGCCTTCTCGGCCGTGAGACCGAATTCTGTCTCAAGAGACAACGTGGTCGTCTTCGGAAAGGTCATCACCAACCAGGAGAACGTGTACCAGAACAACACAGGCAGGTTCCGCTGCTCTGTCCCAGGCTACTACTATTTCACCTTCCAGGTGGTGTCCAACTGGGACATCTGCCTGTCCATCAGGTCCTCTCGGAGGGACCAGATCCAGCCCTTGGGCTTCTGTGACTTCAACAGCAAGGGATTCTTTCAGGTGGTGTCTGGGGGCACAGTGCTGCATCTCCAGCAGGGAGACCAGGTCTGGATTGAAAAAGATCCCAGTAAGGGCCGCATTTACCACGGCTCAGAGGCCGATAGCATCTTCAGTGGCTTCCTCATCTTCCCATCTGCTTGAGCAGGGAAGACCCCCCTGACCCCGGTCCCCACCGTGGCCTCTTGCATCCTGTTGTGTGACCCTGGCCCACTCACTCCCCCTCTCTGGCCATCTCTGCTCTGCCCTACCAAGTGGGGGTTCTATTGCTTTAGCTGCCTGAATGGAGATCATGTCTTGGAACTCTTCCTGGAATAAATATCTGAATCCACATCTGCTGAGCCTGAAGTTCACTGGTTACCTCGGGCATTGGGAGGGAGGCTGAAGAATAACAACAGTTATTTAAGTGCTTACAAGCCAGGCCCATATTTAGCATTTTACAGCAGGTATTTAGGAGATCCTGGGAGCCTCATCAGCCTGGGCTCGAATCCTGGGCCACCATTTGCTTAAATCCAAGTATGTGCATTTTACGTGACTTTGGTGAATCTGTTTCCCGATCTGTAAAGTGGGAATACTGACGGCACCCACCTCAATGCATCGTTGAAGTGAAGTGACGTGAAGTCGCTCAGTCGTGTCCCACTCTGCGACCCCATGGACTGCAGCCTACCAGGCTCCTCCATCCATGGGATTTTCCAGGCAAGAGTACTGGAGTGGGGTGCCATCTCATTCTCCAGGGGATCTTTCCAACCGTGGGATCGAACCCAGGTCTCCAGCATTGAGGGCAGATGCTTTACCATCTAAGCCACCAGGGAAGTGTTGTTGGGAGGATTAAATGACTTGATATATGAAAATTGCAGAGGAGTTCCTGGTGCATTAATAAGGGGCTTCCCAGGTGGCTCAGACTGTAAAGAATGTGCCTGCAATGTGGGAGACCTGGGTTCGATCCCTGGGTTGGGAAGATCCCCTGGAGGTGGGCATGGGAACCCACTCCAGTGTTCTTGCCTGGAGAATCCCCATGAAGAGAGGAGCCTGGCAGGCTACAGTCCATGGGATCGCAAAGAGTCTAACACAGCTGAGCGACTAAGCCCACACACATACGTTTTAGCCTTAATTGTATTTTATTTAGTCTTTACAGTTGAACTCTGAGTTGGGTATTATGACTGACCCCATTTTACAGATGATGAAACTGAGTAAGTGTTAAGGAAAACGTAAAGCCCGAGGTTAGCATGTAAGGCGGGGAAGGACATGGTAACCTGCTCCAGTATTCTTGCCTGAAGAATCCCATGGACAGAGGAGCCTGGTGGGCTGCTGTCCATGGGGTTGCACAGCGTCAGACACAACTGAAGTGACTTAGCACGCATGCGTGAATTGGAGGAGGAAATGGCAACCCACTCCATTATTCTTGCCTGGAGAATCCTAGGGATGGAGGAGCCTGGTAGGCTGCCGTCTGTGAGGTCGCACAGAGTCAGACATGACTGAAGCGACTTAGCAGCAGCAGCAGCAGCGTGTGAGGGGAGGGGGTGGGTTGACCCCAGGTCCTGCTGATGCCCAAACATGTATGTTTACCTGCTCCCCTCACCAGCCTCCACAGCCACACACCTGACACATGGCACATGTCCCTTCCAAGGCTGAACCAGAAACACAGGGGCTCAGAGACAGGGAGCACTTGATCCAAGGGCATCCAAAAGTCCTCCCTGCCGGGTGTCCTGAGTCCAGCTCTGGACTTCTACCCTGGCAGGCGTGAAGGCTGGGCATGCATCCCGCTTGCACTGGGGCCTTGGAGGGTCTGGAACGTTCCTGGTCCACTCCCAGGGCCCCACTTGGCCTGTCCGGGTGCTGCTGAGAAGCAAGAGCCTCACTGTGTCCTCTGTGGATGAGAAGGATGAGGAGACCAGAAGTTCAGTCCTGGACATGCCCTGTGCTTTTCTCCAAAGGAAGACAACTTTACCTTTGTGCCGCTCAAACTCATGCGTAAACACATCACACACTCACACACACTTCCTGAGACGCACGTGGACCCACATTCCTGGACCAAGACTCATTCACTCCTCACCCACACACCCACTCCCTGAGACCTGCAGGGCGCACCCCTAAACCCACAGACACCAAGGGATACAAACGGTCACACCCGCACACCCCCACCGCCGATTCTCCGGGTGCTCCCATCGACCATCAGCAGTGCTCTCACTCACACGTGTCCCGGACGTAGCCCTGACACACAGGTGCACACTCACTCCTCACCCTGCCACGTGTGAGCGCCTTAGAAATGCCCTCGTTCTCGCAAGCGTTGACCTTGGAGTCCTCATGTACCCACAGCCCACCACCCCCCGCCTTCCCCACACACTTGGGACCCTCTGAGGGGCTGTCTGGCCCCATCAACAGTCTTGGGGAATCATGAAGAAGAGAGTGGGGCTGCAGAGGCTCTTCAGCTCCTCTCTGGCCTCCACTCTGCCCTGGTTTCCCCCCGAGCCCGGGACACACACATGCATGGACTAGGAAGCAAAACAGATCTGTGAGCCTCTACTGTGTGCTGGACATCTCATAACCATCAATGCCTTTAATCCCAACAAAACAAATGAGGACCCTGAGGCTCAGAGGACAGAGGCATCTACCCAAGGCCCAGTGGCAGGAAGTGGCAGGGGATGGATTTGAATTCTGCCTGACCCCAGACTGGAGGGCTTCTCTCATCGCAATGGGGCTAACAGACACCATTGTGGTGGAGGTCCCATAAGAAGCTGGAGACCTGGCTGTAAAAATGGTGGGTGCGGGGGAGCGGTACGTCACTGCCTTGTACCCTAAATTCCATCCACAGCTACCCCTCTTTGCTGAGGCAGATCACGGCCTCTCCAAGAGGACCCGGCAGAGTCCAGCTGGCCAGGTGGGCGGGGCGAGGGAGGGCTGCGCGCAGGCAGAGGCTGCCACCTGCTGGACAAGCCGGACCAGGCGCAGAGGAGGTGAGGGCCGAAGATGGGCAGGGGGCCTGGGCGCCCTCTGGTGGGTCCCCCACGCCCTCACGATGCTGCGGCTGTCCTTTCTGCTCTCCCCAGCCCTCCACCCTCCTGAGAATTCCAGGGCCAAGTGCCTTCACATTCTTGCTGTTGCTCCACACTGTGAAGCCCAGAGCCACGGGGTGGAGAGCCAGCTGAGGAGACAGGCCCTGAACGAGGCAGGGGCGGCCTTCCAAACTCGCCCAGGGCTAGGCACGGCATGTGCATTAGCTCTACCCTGCATGGAAGCTCCTGGAAACCCACTTACAGAGTAGAAAATGACGCTTGGGGAGGTCAAACGACTCACTCACATGAGTGGCAGGCGCAGAGTCAGGGCTGGGACACTTTACTGCCCGTTACCTCCTTCTTCCCTGGAATTTCTCATGAGAAGGGGAGAATGGACCTCTCTCAACTCTGCCAGCCTGGCCCCGAGTGGCAACCCCTCGCTGGCCATAATGGGCTCTGAGAGCAGAGGTGGGGTGCTGGGGATGGAGGTGAGGAAGGTGGAGCTGGCAGGGAAGGTAGGTTCACCTGGGGCCCAGCAGAGGAAGAAACGCCAGCACACAAAGCCTGGGCCTCCCCTCCCCCACCCCACCCCAATATACAGATGGGAAGACTGAGGCCTAGGGCCACCAGTGCTTTGCTGAAGGCCTCCAGGCAAGAGAGCGGCAGGGCTGAAAGGAGACCCCAGAGGAGTCTGTCCGCCACAGCAGGCTACCTTCTGTCAAAGCTTACCCCCTCTGAGTGCGCCCCCAAGTAGGGCAAACGGGAGGGGGCATATGGAAGATTGGGCTTCCCAGGTGGCACTTGTGGTAAAGAACCTACCTGCCAATGCAAGAAACATAAGGGACGTGGGTTCAATCCCTGGGTTGGGAAGGCACGGCAACCCACTCCAGTATTCTTGCCTGGAGAATCCTCGTGCATAGAAGAGACTGGTGGGCTACAGTCATGGGGTCTCAGAGTTGGACACGACTGAAGTGACTTAGCACGCACAGTATGGACGTTTCTAAGATAAGACCTGCTATTTGACAAGTGCATACAAGACTAGTTTCTGGGGTCAGGGCGAGGCTTTGGACCCAAGAAACCACTCACTTGTGCAGCTTTGGACAAGGGTTTCACCTTCCTCAGCCTCAGTTTCCTCATCTGTAAAGAGGAAGGTTATAGCTTCCTCCTGTGGATCTTGTGAAATAGCTGTCTCAGGCATAGTAAGTGGCAACAGGGATGGGCATTCGCTGGGCTGAACTTGACTCTAGAAGCCTGCCCAGGCAGCTGAGGTTCATACACACACTGATCCACACACACACACACACCCTTCACCAGATCCAAGGAAGTGGTCATTTCCTCATTTCAGACACTCAAGACCCAGGGGGCACACAGGGGTATCACTGTGGTCAGCCTAGCTCAGCACCCAGAATAAAGTATTGAGTCAGGGAAAATTATGGGAAAGGGGATGTGGTTTTGGGGGGAGGCGGGGAGGGGGCCGCCCAGTGTGCTCCGGTCCTCCTGGCTGGGTCCACTCTGACACGGCGTACTCCGGCCTTGGAGAGGGGAAGCCGGTCCAAGGACTTCTCCGTGACCAGACCGGACACCTCCCACCTGTTCAGGTGAGGGCAGATGGCAGCTTTTCCCCGCTGCCACTTCCTGACACGTGGCCTCAGGGGCAGCCTGACTTGGGACGGGAAGGAGGGTCCTTGTCTCTGCTAAGCCGGGGGCCTGAGCTTGAAGCAGGGGCCCCACTCCCCATCCATCGGGCAGCCCCCAGAGGCGAGGGGCCAGGGAAGGGGAGTCGGCCGCTGAGGGCTGAGAAGGATGGTCCCCTGGGGAGAGAGAGGGTGAGGAGGGTGGGCCAGGGGCCAACTCAGCTCTCTCCCCATCCAGCTCCTTCCCCAGGTAGACATGGGGTCCGGTGCCTGGCCCCTCCTGGTACTAAACCTGCTGCTGCTCCTGCTGGCACGGCCACTCAGGGGCCAGACGGAAACATACTGCTATGGGATCCCCGGGATGCCCGGCCTGCCCGGGGCCCCCGGGAAGGATGGGTATGACGGACTGCCAGGGCCCAAGGGTGAACCAGGTGAGTCTTCCGGCCTGGCGGGGAGAGGTCACCTGGGGCCTGCGGGCAGGGCTTGGACTGTGCATCCAGGACCAACTCGGGGGAAGGTGGACAGCGGCTTGATGGTGAGGAGGGTGGTCCCTTTGGCCACAGCTGCTCCCACGGCCGAGTTTTAACTCTCGTGGCAGGTCTGGCCCCCTCTCCCCCAGAACCCAGGCCTCAGGCCTCCCTAATTCACCTCTTTGCCCCTCGGATTTCCCATCTGATATCAAGGAGAGACCTAGAGTGCCTGAGAAGGTGGCAGGAGGGTCCCAGGAGATAATCCAGGCGAAAGCTTTGGCAAACTTCTAAAACACCTTGCTATTGTTTTATTCCAGCCTTTCCGCCACTTGCCCTCTAACGTGGTTCCCAGTGACTGTAGCCCAGATGGTCAGGGTTCAAGTCCCAGCCCCACTGCTTCCCTGCCCCCCACCCTCTGTGTGTACTTGCCCAACTTATGTAGCCTCCCAGTGCCTCAGTTTCCTCATCTGTAAAATGGGGAGATGGTAGCACTTGTTGCACAGGGGTGCTGTGATGATTAATAAGATTAAATAGAAAACAGCATGTGGTAGGTATCTGTAAGTGCAAACTCTGATCATTGCTGCTCTTGTCATCCCTGTCTTTATCAGGGGTGTGTGCTCCCCTCCCTCCCTAGGGCTTTGGGTAGTTGGAGGGATGGGGAGTGAGGAGTCAGGGTCGCACTCACACAATCATCTGTCAGAGATTCGCAGGCAAGCTCCAGCATAAGTGAAGAGGGCTGAGGACATGAATGGGCGCTGGGTGCTGGGTGAGAGCTGGAGTCTGGGGGCACCTTGTCTGGTGGTGGGCACACATCTGGGGGGGTGGAGTGTGTCCAGAGTGGGTGTGAAGGAGGCTGGGGCAGGGCTGGGCAGAGGTGACCGAAGTGGCAGAGGCATTGTGCGAGGGAGACCATTGGAGACGGATGTCCTTAGGAATTTCATTGTCACTTGCCCTCCTGGAAAGAGAGTGGAATTATACCAACATTCCAGAAGGAATCCTCCAACTCAGCCTGAGTCAAAGGAAGCCCCCAGATCTGCCATTTTTCCAGGACCCTGAACTTTACCACTGCCTCTGGCTATCTCACTGCCCAGGGTGGTGGATGGGCACCAAGCTCCTAATTTGTGCCAGACATAGGTTCCAAGTGCTCGCCATAGATTCATCTTTCGGGACAGAAAAAACTAACTCTATTTTACAAATGAGAAAGCTGAGGCCAAAATCCTTTGAAGACGTGATTTACCCCCTTTTTACAAATGTCAAAGCTGAGGTTCTGGGAGATTGAGCCACTGGCCCGAAGTCACACACTGGGGTCCTGTTGGATTCCCGAGCCACACCCTCCACCACCACCTTCCACTGTCTCTCAAGCCTCCCTCCCCACGTGTGTGTCCGCCCCAACTGCCTGGAGAAGGAGGCACAGCCTTGCTCAGGATCGCTGACGGCCACCCCCGAGACCTGACGTTACTGAGCACTATCTATGAGGTGCCCGGCACACGCATGCTCCCACCCAACTCTGCTAGCCACTCCGGGGGGATCCCTTCCATTATGCCTTTATCTCACCTGGGATAACAGAGGCTCTGGGAGGGGAGGTCACCTGCCCGGGATCACACAGCCTGAAGCCCAGGTCTGCTGGGTTCTGATTCTCTTCTCCTAACCTGGGATCTACACGGCTCAACAGTTGCAGAGAATTCTGTTACAGTGGGTCTCCACCAACACCCACCGTAAAGGCAGTCAGAGGGGGAAACAGCCACGAGGGCCAGCAGGGGTGGTCAGAGAGGGCTTCTTGGGAGAGGAGACTGGAGTCAGGCCCTGAAAGATGAGTATGGTTTGGACAAGGGGGGAAGAAGCTCACAGAAGCTCCGATAACCAGGGCGGCAACAAGCATCAGACACTCGGACTGGGACTCAGCCAGACTTGATTTTTTGAGTCCTGACTCCACCTCTTACCGGTGGCATGGCCCTGGGCAGGTCTCTGGCCTCAGTTTCCCCATCTGTAACTTGAAGGAAATTGAGTTGGGCCAGCTGTCAGAGGGGCTGAATTGGGCTGAGAAGGGGTGGAGGGGCTGGAGAGAGGCAGCCTGGAAGGCTCCATCTGGTGGACCCCGTGTGCTAAGCTGGCCTGAGTGGTTCCAGCTCAGACATAGAAAGCAGTTTTGTGGGGCTCTGAATCTCATAAAATACTGAGGACCCTCTTTAAGAAAAATAGTACAAAATTAGGGATACATTTGATGCCAGGGGTGGGGGGAAGGTTACACAAACCTCCATATACTACAAAACTGTGTTAGAACTGCACACACAAACTGTGCGTGTAAAAGAGGAGCTGTGGTCAATTTCTTGATTTTTATTTCGTACTTTAGTTCTGCAAAATTGGGGAAAACTGAGTAAAGAATACACAAGACTTCCTTATCCTTTTTTTTTTTTTTTGGCAACTTCCTGTGAATTTGTAATTATTTCAACATAAAAAGTTGAAAAACATATAAAATTACCCAAAGGACCTTGACAGGGTCAGTGTAAGTTAATAGGGCCTAAAGTTTAAGTTTTAGGAGCTTTCCAGAAAATCTGCCTCTGACCCATCTTCTGATTTTTTTGTCAAGAAAAAGTAGGAACGTAGACTTTTAGATGAGGAGGTATCTGAGGCTATGTGGTGTCCATGGGCTAACAGTCGTGGCTTCTGGCAAGCTCTCTGAGATCCAGCCCGGCTCTGACACCTCCTGAGCCGCCTGGTCCTACCCTCTCCATCACAATTGTGGGAACCGAGGCTGAGAGTTAGGGCCCAGCCTTAGCCAAGGTCAGAGGGCAAGACCAAGGGAAGGCAGGATTTGAACCAAAGTCTCCCTCCCCTCCTACTCCCTGCACAGCGCTCCCAGGTGGATAGGCAGCCATCTGGGGGAAGGAGAGTCCAGGGACCAAACCCTGGTGGGAGGCCCCTGGAGCACCATCGGGTCCCTCTTCCCATCCCCTGCCCCATCACTGCCTTCCCACCTGCTCTCTCCCCAGGAATCCCAGCTGCCCCTGGGACCCGAGGACCCAAGGGCCAGAAGGGAGACCCCGGCACACCTGGCTATCCTGGGAAGAACGGTCCCATGGGGACCCCGGGGATTCCGGGGGCTCCCGGCACCATGGGCCCCCCCGGGGAGCCGGGTGTGGAGGGCAGGTACAAGCAGAAACACCAGTCAGTGTTCTCAGTCACACGGCAGACTGTCCAGTTCCCGGAGGCCAACAGCCTGGTCAAGTTCAACCGGGTCATCACCAACCCGCAGGGGCATTATGACAAGGACTCTGGCAAATTCATCTGCAAAGTCCCTGGCCTCTACTACTTTGTCTTCCACACGTCGCACACGTCCAACCTGTGCGTGCTGCTGTACCGCAGCGGCTTCAAGGTGGCCACCTTCTGCGACCACATGACCAGCGCCAAGCAGGTCAGCTCGGGCGGCGTACTGCTGCGGCTGCAGGAAGGCCAGCAGGTGTGGCTGGCGGTCAACGACTACAACGGTATGGTGGGCACGGAAGGCTCTGACAGTGTTTTCTCCGGCTTCCTGCTCTTCCCTGACTAGGATGGGCAGGTCTGCTCTGGTCCCCCGGGGGGCCGCTCCATCTCCCTCAGCTTCCCCGCGAGAACCCGCTGTGCTGCATCCATGCTCCGGCCCCTCTTGCCACCGATGAACGCCGCCTCCTCCAGGAAGCCCACCCTGCCCTCCTGCCCTGAGTTCTCTCCCTTCTCCTCTGGTACTGTCGTGGGTGTTTTCCAAGTCCGGGAAGAGGCAGGAGGCACACAAATAAATAACTAAATCAACAGCTATGTGCGGCTCTGAATCCTCACTGCCAATTCCCTAAAAAGCGATTCCCTTCATCTCCCACTTTGCACCTGTCACAGCCATCTGTGGCCTCCGGATTCAGGCATCAGTACAGCTTGGTGCCAAGGTTGAGACGCTCGGCACCACTTGGCCATTTGGGAGAGAGCTGCTCAAATGTGGCCGAAAGGCCGCAAGGGGTCCCCAAGGGGGGTGTCTGCTGTCACTTGTTCATGTGAGGGGCGCTACTGTCTTAAAGGTAGCCATGCTCACAGGCGAATGGGAAAGTGTTTGAATTCCCATCCTATGTTGACCCCTGTTGAATTTCTGGAGCACCCATCACAAGAGGGGTTTGGGGCTCAGGCGGGCGCAGCACAGACACAGACGAGATGTGCAATGAATTTGTGCTGAATTAATGAATGAGTTGGGGTGAATGCATGAATGAACGGTAGGTAGATGAATGACCAAAAGCAGAGCGAGTGAGTGAGTCAAGAGAATCGTGATAGCTAACATGTATTGAACACTTACTGTGCACCAGGCGTGATGCTAACCCACCTATTAAATCATTTAACATTCATAACTATGCTCTGGGTGGGCATGGATGGGTGAGGGAGGATCTGACTCTTGGAGTCTGATTTCCCCCGAATAACTGAGACTCTGGGGGCCCCCAGGAGATCATCCAAAACCATGGCTTCCCGTAAGCCGTCGGGGCCTCACTGTGAGATTCCTGAGGGTGGGCCAGCTGGGTCATCTTGTTGGAGAACCAGGAGGCTGGCCGTGAACTGCTGCACTTTCACTGTGCTGACCACAACGAGGGGTTGACAGCTCAGGTTCAAAAAGATAAAAAGTGTAACTTTCCTGCCCAGACTGTGACTCTGGCCTCAGAGCCCAGTGAGACCCGCGACTCACTCAGGCCAGGGAGAGCCAGCACAGCCCGGCTGGGGTCTCAGCTTGGTTCTACGAGGCCCTGTGGAGCCTCAAGACGAGGCTCAAGACGAGCCATAACAGCAGAGGCTGGAGCCCAGCTTTCCGCCCACCTCCATCCACTTTGGCTCTTTGTTCCTAAAAGCTGCTGTCTCATACCTCCAGAGATTTACCCATGATGTTCCTTCATTCTGTAGAGCTCCTGCCCCACTCACACAATCCACTTAGATAATACACACTCAGCTGTCAGGAATCAACACAAGGATCACCTCCTCCATGAAGCCTTCTCTGATTCTTCCCTTCGTGTCCCCACAGCGTCCTCCGCCAACTTGGACCACAGACCCATGACTTGTTAGAACCCAGGTTTCCGAATCTGGGGGTGCAACAAAATTACCCGTGGATTTATTTACAAAACAAAAAGCAGATCTCTGGACTCAGACCTGTTATAGAAGTTTGAGAAGACTACTATTTCCAGCAAGCTCCAGGCTGTCTTGCATCTCAGGAGTGCGTCACAGAAGAGCTCTCAGAACCAGGCGAACCTGCATCGACCTGTTTCACCAATCAACCCATTCTGAAAAACTGAAAGCTACTCAAGGTTGATTCAAGGGCCACAGTGACTCCAGAGGCAGTAGCAGCAAGTGTTGGGTTCCCGTGGAAGCGCTCCTAGGGGTGTTCTCCCCGGGGGCAGTGGAGGCTCTCACCCCAGGGTCAGGACGGGTCAGGTTCAAGTTCTCATCATAGTGTGGGGACCCAGTTCAGTCCCTGTTAGCCCCGAGATCTCTCTCACCCTCCTCAGCATCGGAAAAATGGCTGAAGCTAGTAAGCCCATGATGAAGAAAGCTTCACAATCTGTTCCCTTGGAGAGGGGTAAGAGAGAAAACGAACAATTCTGTAAACTCTTTATCGGTGACTTGAGCTCTGAGACCACAGAAGAAAGTCTGTGGAACTATTACCGGCAGTGGGGATATCTTACAGACTGTGTGTTAATAAGGGACCCTGCCAGCCAAAAATCAAGAAGATTTGGTTTCATCACATTTTCTTCCATGGCTGAGCTGGATGCCGCCATGGCGGCCAGACCTCATTTCATTGATGGGAAGATGGTTATGCCCAAACGCGCTGTCCCCAGAGAGGACCATGGAAAGCTGGGGGCTCTCATCACTGTGAAGAAGCTGTTTGTCGGCGGAATTACCAAAGACATGAAGGAACATCATCTTAGAGATTACTTTGAGAAGTACGGAAAAATCAACGCGATTGAGATAGTTACTGATGGACAGTCTGGCAAGAAAAGAGGCTTCGGATTTATTACTTTTGACGACCATGATCCTGTGGATAAGATCGTGTTGCAAAAAAATCATACTATCAATGGTCATCGTGCAGAAGTAAGAAAAGCCTTGTCTAGACAAGAGAGGCAAGAAGGCCAACATTTGAGAAGTCGAGGAGAAGGCGATGTTGGTTTGGGGTATTTTCATGGTGTTGGTGGAAATGTGGGAGCAGGACGAGGAAGGAACTTCAGAGGAGGAGCCGGTGGGTACGGAAGAGGGCGTCAGTTTGGGGATGGCTCTCACGGGTACGGAGGAAGAGCTGGAGGTGGTAGTTGGGGGGTTAGGCCTGGTTATGGGGGAGGACGAGGAGGATGTAGTGGTGGAGGGTCTGCAGATGGCTACCAGGATGAGGGCTTCAGAGCCCGTTATGACAACTATGGAGGAAGAAGCTACGCAAGTCGCAATTACAGCGATTCGGGGAATCAGAAGCAGAAACCTTCTAAGTACGATTTACTGAAGAGTGGAAAGTTGAGAGATAGCAGGAACATGGGCAGGTCATACACTGGAGGAAACCACGATCCAGGAGGCAGTAGAGGACGTGGGGGTTATGGAGAGACAAGACGGTGGGGGCCTTCTCAGTGGCCGTGGGCTTGACGGTATACAGAGGAGGGAATTACCGCCCAGAGGGAAGAGAGGGGCTGCAGATGATCAAAATAACAGTGCTAAGGAAACTCTCACCTCAGTCATGCACAGATGCGCAGCGACACGGCAGAAGACACCTGAGCCAATACCGAGAGCCACTTTATGAGTGGACTCAGTCATGTAGGAACACCGTCTTCCTGCGGAGGAAAGACTTAAAGAAAATGCTTCTGAGATGGTGTTTTAGCTTTTGAAATGTTCTGTCTTTCCAGCACTCTCTGGAAGAGTGTAGAATCATCCCTTCTTTGATAATGTCCCATTTCCAAGTTTCGGTTGACATGGGAAACCTTTTTCAAGATTTTTCTCGAAGGTTTGAAAAACTGTTAGCCAGAATCAAGGGATACTAAGACATAATATCATTCTTCTTAAGAAATGTATTTCATGTGTAGACTTAAGAAGCTGTTGTACATTTAAGATTTAATAAAATAATTCTAAAAGTAAAACAGTAGGGGCTTGTCCTCTTTGAACGTTTTGCATTTTTACCTTTTAAATTTTTTCCAGTTTTAGGATATCAAAATTTGAACTGTGCAGTGTAGTGATATGACCTACACATATTATGAAATGATAACGAAAACAATTTTTTTCTTATGATGATGAATATTCTTAGGACTTACTCCCTTAACAACCTTTGTAATATCCTACAGCTGTGCTAATTTTGGTCACCTTGTTCATCATATCTTTTAAAATGTTGAATATCATGTCATGAACTTATTGGTCATTTGTATATATTTTTTGGATAAATGTCTATTCAGTTCCTTGGTCCATACCACAATTTGATATTTGCTATTGTGGTGTATGAGTTTTTGTTATACATTACATGTTTTGTGTTTAGCTTATAACTGGAAGCTTGTACCTTTCAACAGCCTTTATCCTGTATTTCCTTCCACCAGTTCTCTGCCCTTGGGAACCACAAACATGATTTTTTTTCTGAGTTTAATCTTTTTTTTTTTTTTTGGATATCACAAATAAATATGGTCATACCAAAAGACAGGTTTAGGGAGGACAAAGATGTGGGTGGGCAGGTGGTTTGCCAGGTGAAGTCAACGGATATCGTCCGCCAGTTGGCTTTTATGCACTTATTTCCTTATAAGTCTGACTCCCTACTGGACCATGAGCGTCCTAGAGGGCAGGTCCATTTGATACACACCTGGCTCATGCATAGGAGGGCGTGCGAAGCGGGTTGGATGAGAAGGAAAGAGAGAAGAAGACACACACACAAATAACAGAGGCCAGGGCCCAGGAACCCAGGCTGCTTCACAGGGTCTGAGAGCCTCTGGCAGGGACAAGGCGGAGGTCACGGGGCCAGTCCACGCACAATGCACCTCCAGCAACCACTTAGCCGTCTGCCCGGCAGTGCCTCAAGTGATACATCTTTCTTCTCGTTTCTCTTTTGTTTAAAAAATCAATACACCGTTCATGTAGGCCACGGTGTCAGATCAGAGACCTGTACTTTGGAAGCAACCATTCTGGTGCCATTTCTATTTTCCATAATTGTTTCCTTGTTGCTGTCTCTTTGTCAGGAGGGACCGGCCTTTGAAAAATGCCAGCTTGTCTGCTGGGCTTAGGGGAGCTGGTGAGGGCTTTCAAGGGTAGAGGCAACGGTGGGAGAGGAGCTGGAATGAGGCATCCCAGGGGGCAGGGGGCCTCTTTTAAGACCACGGGGTGTGGAGGGGTCTTAGGCTTCTTTTCCATCAATCCCTCTCTACCAGGGAGGAAAGTCAGTGATTTTTTAAAAAGATTTATTTATTTATTGGCTGTGCTAGGTCTTCTTTGCTGTGTGCAGGTGTACTCTAGTTGCAGCGAGCGGGGTTGCTCTCTAGTTGCAGTTAAGTGGGCTTCTCACTGCAATGGCTTCTCCTGGGCTCTAGGGCAGTGGGCTTCAGTAGTTTTGGTGCACAGGCTTAGTTGTCCTGCGGCACACGGGATCTTAGTTCCCAGAGCAGAGGTTGAACCCACGTCCCCTGCATCGGAAGGCAGGTTCTTAACCACTGCACCATCAGGGAAGTCCCAAAGTCAAAGACCAGCTGGGTTTCCCAGGTGGCACCAGTGGTAAAGAATCTGCCTGCCAATGCAGGAGACATGAGATGCAGCTTCCATCCCTGGATCAGAAAGATCCCCTGGAGGAGGGCAAGACAACCCACTCCAGTATTCTTGGGCTTCCGTGGTGGCTTAGGCAGTAAAGAGTCTGTCTGCAACATGGGAGACCTGGGTTCAAGCTCTGGGTTGGGAAGACCCCTGGAGGAGGGCATGGCAACCCATTCCAGTATTCTTGCCTGGAGAATCCCCATGGACAGAGGAGCCCGGCAAGCTGCAGTCCATGGGGTCACAAAGAGTTGGACACAATTGAAGCAACTTAGCACGTACACATACATGAGACCAGCTGGCTCTCATTCAGGGGTCAAGGGTCCCCCTAGCTCCTGACTTCTAATCCAGGCATGGCTCCTGTGCATACAGGCTCCAAGATTTCTGTCTTCTCTTCAGAGAAATGATACTACTCTCAACTTTGCATTGGTGCCTACTGAGGGCTTGGTGTTCAGCTAAGCCTTGACATGCAGGGCTACCTCAGTGGCCCCCAACAACCATTCCAGGAGGTAGGTGCCCAGGTCCCTGGTTCATATGGGGGGAAGCTGCCTGAGGCCACATAGCTAGAAAGAGATAGGCCTGGGATTCAAACTTGCAGGGGGCTGATTCCAACCCTCCTGGCCCCAAACCGTGCTGCTTCCTATTCTAGGCTCCTTCTGCGTCTACCTCAAGTTCAAGTTCACTTTTTCCATTGTCACCAGACACCAAATTACTGGAGGGTCTATATTTGGTTGGGCCCAGAGACCCTTGGGTTTTATCAAATGGGTCTCTCACCAACTACAGTAAACACTTCATTTCCATCAAGCAGCATCCACAAGTGAAACGATTTTATACCTCCAAGCACCGATGTCAAGAGAGCCCTCCTGACCTATGGCAGCTCCTGGGACTTGCTGGGCAAGCATCCCTGAGAGGGGCCTCACTGATGCAGCCTCAGTGAGAGGGCTTGCATCTCAGCACCAGGGATGCCAGGCTCTGAGTCCTGATCTGCCACGAGGATGAGGCACGGGCTCCAGTAGCCACTTCTTGTGACATTCTTCACAGGAGCAATGAAACCCGTGCCCCTTGATGTTTAATACCAGGGCTTCCCTGATAGCTCAGTTGGTAAAGAATCCACCTGCAATGCAGGAGATCCCAGTTCGATTCCTGGGTCAGGAAGATCCACTGGAGAAAGAATAGCCTACCCACTGCAGTATTCTTAGGCTTTTCTTGTGGCTCAGCTGGTAAAGAATCCTTCTGCAATGCAGGAGACTGGATTTGATCCCTGGGTTGGGAAGATCCCCTGCAGAAGGGAAAGGCTACCCACTCCAGTATTCTGGCCTGGAGAATTCCATGGACTCTTTAGTCCATGGAGTTGCAAAAAGTTGGAGAGTCCCTTGGACTGCAAGGAGATCAAACCAGTTCATCCTAAAGGAAATCAGTCCTGAATATTCATTGGAAGGACTGATGCTGAAACTCCAAAACTTTGGCCACCTGATGCAAAGAGCTGACTCATTTGAAAAGACTCTGATGCTGGGAAAGGTTGAAGGTGGGAGCAGAAGGGGATGACAGAGGATGAGATGGTTCGATGGCATCACCAACTCAATGGACATGAGTTTGAATAAACTCCAGGAGTTGGTAATGGACAGGGAGGCCTGCCATGCTGCAGTCCATGGGATCACAAAGAAGTGGACATGACCGAGTGACTGAACTGAACTGATGTTTAATACCAGTCTCCCCCGGTAGAAGAGACATTCCCTGGGGGTCAGACCCAGGGCTGATTTGCTTGTGACTCCATCTCCAGTGTTCGTAGAGGCTTATGATAAATATTTGTTGAATGATAACTTTCTCCCCCCTGGGCCTCAGTTTCCTCATATATAACATGAACAGCAATGGGTGGGGTGACCTCCAAGTCCTGCTCTCCCGGAATCCTATGATGCCAGGACCAACAAGCAACAGGATCAGGTCCACTGGAAGAAGAGGGAGGGATATAAATAAATGATGACCACATTTAAAATTCACTTTTCATTATTAGATTACTTTCTGAGAATAGAAGAAGAGCAGGGCTGTAAAGAGAAGCAAAGCAGAAGAGATGAGCCCAGAAAGGGGGGGCCCGGGACACAGTTTGATACTGACAATTAACATGTGCACTGCGCTTCACAGTTAACCCTCCTCCTTCTCCTCCACTATCCCGTCTGAGCTCCACAGTGCTCTGTGCAACCTGGAAAGCAAGTGCAATTATGGTCCCATCGCGCAGCAGAGGAATCTGGGGCTCCCAAGGGTTCCCCGGGGCTCAGTGGTAAAGAACCTGCCTGCCAATTCAGGAGATGCAGGTTGGATCCTTGGGTCTTGCCTGGGAAATTCCATGGACAGAGGATCCTGGTGGGCTACAGTCCATGGGGTTGCAAAGAGTCAGACATGACTTAGCAACTGAACAACAATAACAACAAAAAACTTGTTTTCTTTGGAATCCTAATTCTGTAAATACAGCCACTAAAATCCTCCTGCAATGCAGGAGAGGCAGGTTCAGTCCCTGGGTCGGGAAGATCTCCTGGAGAAGGAAATGGCAACCCACTCCGGTATTCTTGCCTGGAGAATCGCATGAACAGAGGAGCCTGGTGGGCTACAGTCCATAGGGTTGCAAAGAGTCAGACAGGACTGAGCAACTAAACAAGCACAGATGTTTAGCTGCTAAGTGGCAGAGCCAGAATCTGAATCAGGGTTTCTGACTGCAAACCCAGCCCTCGGGCAGCAGGCGGGCCACATCTCCACTTCGTGGAGGAACACCGCAGTTCCTGCAGAAGTTCATGAGGTCAGGGCCCTTGGCAGGCGCTCTCTGCCACCACTGTGGACATTCCCCTGGAACACCCTACTCCCCACAACAGCTGCTGAGCTGGCGAAACCAAACTAGCCCCCCACCCATCCTATTTACAGTAAACCCCTCCCGATTGCAGAAATGGGACCTGAAAGTGCCTGAGGACAGCAGAAAGCGTGAGAGTGGGGTCAACGGGGAAGGAGGCTGGCCTGCCGGGCCCGCGGAGGGTGCCGTCAGGGGCAGGCCCCTCTCTTCTCTGGGGCATGGAACTTCCGCTTTGGACAGAGAGCAGGAGGCTCCCGGCACCCGGTCCCACTCTGCCCAGCCCAGCAGCCTCAGAGGACACAGGCTCCCAGGTGAGGACGGGGCTTAGCAATAGGGGGACCGGCTGGCAGGACCAGTATGCCAGAGGGTGGCGCTTCCTGAGTAGAGGGCCCCACATCCTCTGTCTCTGAGCCACTGGGAGGGTTGGACTCTGAGGGTTCCTGCACCCCATCCCAGACCTCAGGAATCAATTCCTCTGGGGGGTCAGCTCGAGAGTCTGCTGCTACCGGGGGCCCTGGGTAATGGGGAGACATCAGAGTAAAGGCTCTAGGGTCACCGATGCTGGAGCTGAGCCCCGCTTCTGCCTCTCAGGAGCTGGCGATCTGGACCAAGTGACATAACTCTCTCAGCCTGGATCCTCTCGGGGGAAAACAGAACTTTTCAGGGGTGCTGTGAGCCCTAAAGGAGACCAGCTCAGCCTCTGCTTAGGGCACTGCCTGGCTCAGGGTATGTCAGAGGCAGAGGTGAAACCAGAACCCAGAATCCCCTCCACCCACTCAGCCTTTCTCTGACACCTGCCTTCTATTTCCTTGCAGTCTGGTGAGAAAGCTCCGCTAGCCTCTTTCAAGGACGAGGTGGGATGATGGCAGGTGGAGTTGTGATGAGTTATTAGTTAGCGTTGACACAACTCAGTTATGCTTGTGCAGGTTAGAGGTCGGTCAGGCACCGTGCTAGAGACAGAGCTCCTTCTAGGCTCCGTCTCATGTAATCCTCTGGCAGCCCTGTCAGGCGGAAATAAACTTTGCCAAAGGCTCAGGGAGGTTAAGGTGCTTGCCTGAAGTCATGCGGCAAGGTAGCAGTGGAGGGGGAGTTCAAGGTCAAACTGGCCTGACTCCAAGTCAGGGCGAAAGGGGCTGTTAGAGCTGGGGAAGATGGATGATGCCAGGAAAGATGTGAGGAGTGAGGCTGATGGTGGTGATGGATGCTGAAGGCAGAGGGTGGTCAGATCTGCTGAGGGCTAAGTCTTGGCCCAAGTCTAAGATTCAGTGGCCCCTGAAATAGGCCAGAACCCAGATCGCCCCACTCCCCCACCCCACCTCCAGCTTCCCCAAGAGACCCGAGTCTCATCGTCAACCCCTACCCCACCCCACCACCCTAGCAGCCAGCCAGAGCTCCCCCACTCCTGCGCTGCCTTCACCTGGGAGACCCCCTCCCTGAGCCCCGCCTCCCAAAGGGACCAAATTCTTTCTTTAGTTTTCCAAGCATCCTCTGCGGTGTCCTGAAACTTGGGGATTCCCGGATGATGGTGATAATTTAAAAATAGCTAATATTCATTACGCATCTCCAATACGCCAGGCTATTGTGAGCCCAACTCATCTGTCCTCCCACCAACCCCATCAGTCACTGCTTAGGACACTGCCTGGTTCAGGGTATGTCAGAGGCAGAGGTGAAATCAGGACCCAGGACCCCCTCTGCCCACCCAGCAATTTCTCTGACACCGGCCTTCTTTTATTTCCTCGCAGTCTGATGAGAAAGCTCAGCAGAGATCAGGCAGAGGTCAGGATTATCCCCATTTTACAGAAGGAGAAACTGTGGCCAGAGAGAAGCCACTTGCCTAAGGCCCGTAGCTAAGAAGGAGCAGAAGCCTGGTTTGGACTCTCTTGGGAGCAGTGTTCCTCTCCTTGTGACCCTCCAGGCCTCTCACCTTTGGTGACACTCCCAACAACAGCAGCAATAATAGTAATGATAATAACAGCCATCAATGGGCACTGGCCCCGCCTCCAGCACTGCGCTAAGCATAGGCCGCGCTGTAGCTCCTTGTATCAGGCCGTTTGGCTCCAAAGCCTGGGTTTTAACCCCCAGGTAGAGAGGCCTCTGGGCTTCCCCAGTGGCTGAGCAGTAAAGAATCTGCCTACAATGCAAGAGCCACAGGAGATGCGGGTTCCATCCCTGGGTCGGGAGGATCCCCTGGAGGAGGGTATGGCAGCCCACTCCAGTATTCCTGCCTGGAGAATCCCATGGACAGAGGAGCCTGGTGGGCTATGGTCCACAGGGTCGCAAAGAGTCGGACACGACTGAAGCAACTGAGCGTGCACGCAGAGGCCTCTTAATGTAACACCCCATGGGGTTTAGACCTAGCAGAAGTGGGTTTGAATCCCAGCCGCGTATGGCTGTGTGACCTCGATCAAGGTTCCCAGTCTCTCCACTGCCCAGTTTCTTCATCTGTGACATGAAATAGCAGGGTGCTTTCTCAGGGGGCTGCTGTAAGGAGCAAATTAAATGAAAGAACGACCGGTAAAGCATTTGGCATAGAGCCTGGCACCTGCTGAGTGCCCAATGCATTGGTTATTAAGGTTGTCAAACTGTCGTTTGTAAAACCTCGGGCAAGATAAATAGAATGTCAGCCTCTCTCAGGAGCATGACAGAGCTCAAGCTGGTCACTCATGGCCCTGGTCACATCCATCTTTGCATTCCTCTTTGCCTGGTACCCAGCACAGCTTCCGGCCTCACTCAGGAGTCTGAACCATGAACTGATCAGGACCAGACCGAGGGGGCTGGGGCTGATTTTCTGAGCACAGAAGCCCAAATCAGCAGGTTATTATGGTCTCAGGAAGGCCTCCAGGTGCCAAATTCTGTGTTAGCACAGGCACTGCAGGGCAAAGGAGACCACAGCCTGACCACAGCCCTGCCATTAACCAACTCACTGGGCAATTTAGGAAGGGTTGTTTCCTAATGTTTGCATCTCAGTGTCCTCGTCTGCAAGATGGGAAAATAATCACAACCCACCTCTCCAGAGTGCTGTGAGGATCAGACAACAGCAGCTATGGGTCTGAACTAGAGCCCCCAAACCCCGTGACTCTTTCCCAGCCATGGCCTTGCCTGGGTCCCCATGGGTATCCTGGGAGATGGGCTGGGACCACTCTGCTAGCCTCTCTAAGTGCAGGAGACTGCCCAGCTTTTGTGGGCTGAGCGGTAATGAGGGAAGTCTTCCTGGAAGAGAAAGGCTTGGACAGGAGCCTTGAAAGATGGGGAGAAATTGGATATGGGCAAAGGTGGAACGGGCTGCCTCGGAAGGTAATGAGCTTCCCATCACTGAGATGGTACAAACGCTGGATGGGAAGAGGCCTGGGCAGAGATGTTGTTGAGGAGACTTAACAGTAAGCTGAGGGTTCCTCAAGAAGTTAAACCCAGGATTACCATAAGACCTAGTAATCCCACTAAGTATATACCCAAGAATTAAAAATAAGTATTCAGACAAATCCTTGTACATGAATGCTCACAGCAGTGCTATTCACAATAAGCAAAAGGTGGAAACTTCCCAAATGCCCATCAATAATAAATGGATTAACAAGATGTAATATGTCCATACAATGGAATATTATTTAGCCATTAAGAAGGGACGAGGTACTGATCCATGCTACAATGCAGATGAACCTCAGAAACATTATGCTAAATGAAATGTCAGACACAAAAGGTTACACAGTATATACAATTCTACTTCTATGAAATATCCGGAATAGGTAAATCCATAGAGTCAGAAAGCAGAGAAGTGGGTTGCCAGGGACCAAAGCAGGGAGGGGGATTTGGAGGTAACTGACTAGTGAGTACAGAATGTTATTTGAGGGTTATTGAATTGATGGAAATAGTTTGGAACTAGACAGAGGAGAGGGTTATACAATACTGTGAATGTGCTAAACACCACTGAAATGCTCACTTTAAAAGGTTAAATCTGTGTTATGAGAATATCAACTCAATTTTTAAAAAGGAAGAAGCCAAGGGTTGGACTAGATGAGTTTTAAGGTCCCTTCTGTCCTGAGAAGTGATGCATGGGCATTGGCCATGCTGACAAGCTCAAGATGCCCCAGGGTTTCTGTCTCATTCCCCAGGATTCTCACCAGGGCCCGGAGCCTTTGGAGGGACCTGAGAATATTCTACCAGAAGAGGTGGCCTGCTATGCTGGCAAGGCCACTGGCTTCAGTGCCACATAGGCCTGGGTTCAAGTCCTGGCTGCAGTCCTTCCTGTGTGACCCTGAGCAAGTGACTTGACCTCTCTGAACCTCAGTCTCCTCTTCAGTGTAGAAACATTGGTTCTTCTGTGCAGGGCTGCTCTGAGGATATAACTGTGGAAGAAGCACAGGCAGCCCAAATTCAGAAGCTCTAATGACTGAGAACCCTTGGACCAAAATCTCAAACCACAGCAATCAAGACCCTGACCTCCCTGCCGGTTCTCAACACTCCAGACACTGTGTGGCCTCTGGGCCTTTGCCTTCTGTCTTTTCCTCCTGTCTTTGCCTCCTGTCTTTTCCCCCCAGCCCTGTCTGATCCTTTGGGTCTCCGCCTAAACATCACTACTCAGAGATGCCTCCCTTGTCTAGAAAACTTTTCTGGCAGGAGAACGCCCCTCACAAAACCAGCCCTCAGGGCCCCCTTTCATTTCATTTCAGCCAGAGCGCTCCCCACAGCATATGACCAGTTCCATTGACTTGCATGTGACCTGTGTCTAGTCCCCCAGACCATCAGCTCCATGAAGGCAGGGACCATATCTGTCTTGTTCATCACGGTATCCCCAGCACCCAGAACAGGGTCCAGGGTCTGGTGGATAAGACACTCAGGGAACACAGGAGCAAGTGAAGGAATGAATGAACAGGCTGTGGCCATGACCAATCACATTGTCTTGTCCCCCGACAGGGAACAGCTGAGACAGGGCCGTGATGAAGACCCCTCGGGGCAGCGTGTTGGTGCTGCTGCTCCTGAATCTGCTCCGTGTCTCCTGGGCCCAGAGCAACTGCATCAGGCCGTCCATCCCTGGCATCCCGGGCATTCCCGGGAAACCAGGCTCCGATGGCAAGCCTGGGACTCCAGGGACAAAGGGAGAGAAAGGTACTGTGGACGCTAGGAACGCACGAGGGTCACTCCCCAAGGCCCTGTCACCCACCTCCCAAGTCAGCGGCCCTCCTTAGAGAGCGCAAAACACTTGCAAAGCCATCAGCTTGCTGAGCCCTTCACAATAACCTTGCAAGGAAGGGATTCTGATTCCCACTTTACAGGTGGGAAAACTGATGTCCAGAAAGGCTACTGACTTGCCCGAGGGAGCCCAGTAAATGTTGAAAGTGAAGTGTTAGTCTCTCAGTCGTGTCCTGACTCTTTGCAATCCTATGGACTGTAGCCCGCCAGGCTCCTCTGTCTATGGAATTTTCCAGGCAAGAATACTGGAGTGGGTTACCATTTCCTTCTCCAGGGGATCTTTCCCACCCAGGGACTGAACCCTGGTCTCCCGCACTGCAGGCAGACTTTTTTACTGTCTGAGCCACTGGGGAAGCCCAGTCAATGTTGAGGCTGAGGCCAAACCTTGGCTGTCTTACCACTAAATCCACTGTGGCCACAGAGTCCTGGGGTCCCTCCAGGGTCGGCGGCTTCAGCCCTCTGAACTGCTCTTTCCTCACCTGTAAAATGAGGTCAGTGCTCCTTTGCAGAGTTGTCAGTGGGTTTAAACGAAGCTGCCTGCCCCTCAAACCCCCCGTGAGATGTAGTTCACACGTCCATTTAACCACAGCCAACTGCTCTCATCGCACAATTTCATTGAATCCTCACGAGCCCACAAAATATCATCATCCCCATTTTCCAGATGAGGAAGCTGAGCCTTGGGGAACGTGAGTCAGTCAAGGGGACACGACTAAGAATGGCAAAGGTGATGTGAGAAACTCACCTGCCTGGCCCCTGAGCCCACGTTCACAGTAACCAGACTGCCACTCTCCCGGAAAAGAAGGCTTTATATCTTGTGCCAAACCAAGGAGGGGTTTGGAGTGGTGGGGTGAGAAGGGTTCAAATGCCCACTTCCGGGTTCAGCAAGACACCACTCCCCACCCCGATGACCCTCGGTCCCCATTACCACCAAGCACATCCCAGACGTGGAAAGCTGGGCTTTCTGGAAGGAGGCTTGCAGGCCTGCCCGTCCTCGTGTTCACAGATGGGACGCAGAGGCCCAGAGGGAAGCAGGGGCCTGTCTGAGGCTACCCAGTCAGGCTCCGTGCATCCCAGCCCAGCTCCTTCCAGTCCCCAGCCATCTCTGGCCCCCTCATTTCTCTCATCTCTGCTTTTCCAGGGCTTCCAGGGCTCGTTAGCCACCTCAACGAGAATGGCGAGAAGGGGGACCCAGGGTTTCCTGGGATGCCTGGAAAAGTCGGCCCCAAGGGCCCCATTGGGCCCAAGGGTGTCCCAGGGCCTCCCGGAGTCCGCGGCCCCAAGGGTGAATCGGGAGACTACAAGGCCACGCAGAAAATCGCCTTCTCAGCCTCACGCACCATCAACCACCACCAGAGACAGGGCCAGCCCATCCGCTTCGACCACGTGATCACCAACGCCAACGAAAACTACCAGGCTCGGAGCAGCAAGTTCACGTGCAAGGTGCCCGGGCTCTACTTCTTCACCTACCATGCCAGCTCCCGAGGGCAGCTGTGCGTGGACCTCATGCGGGGCCGGGCGGAGCCCCAGAAGGTGGTCACCTTCTGCGACTACGTCCAGAACACCTTCCAGGTCACCACAGGCAGCATCGTGCTCAAGCTAGAGAAGGATGAGACCGTCTTCCTGCAGGCCACCGAAAAGAATGCTCTGGTGGGCATCGAAGGCGCCAACAGTATCTTCTCCGGGTTCATGCTCTTCCCTGACACAGAAGCGTGACCTGTGGGGCCGATTCACCCCTGCTCCCACCAGCCAAGCTCTCTTTCTCCCCAACACCAACCCCCATATCCCGGCCAAAGCACACAGTAGGGCTCCACGGGTGTTGCTGAATGGATGAGTTAATAAAGTTTCCAAGGCCAAGGGACAGTGGTCTAATTCAACTCTGTGTCCCCACAAGTAGCACATAGTAGGTGCTTGGAAATGTTGCTTGAATGCTGGTTGAATGACGGAACAACAAATGACCTCTGAAATGACCCTAAATGATTGAATAATAAATGACCTCTGAAAGCAGAGTGAGTGGAAGTCGCTCAGTCGTGTCAGACTCTGTGACCCCATGGACCATACAGTCCATGGAGTTCTCCAGGCCAGAATACTGGAGTGGGTAACCTTTCCCTTCTCCAGGGGATCTTCCCAACCCAGGGATCAAACCCAGGTCTCCCGTATTGCAGGCAGATTCTTTACCAGCTGAGCCACAACAGAAACCCAAGGCTACTGGAGTGGGTAGCCTATCGCTTCTCCAGCGGATCTTCCTGACCCAGGGATCAAACTAGGGTCTCCAGCATTGCAGGCAGATTCTTTACCAACTGAGCTATCAGGGAAGCCCGAACTTCCCTTTCTGAGAGCAGAAACTCTGTCTAATTGGTGGTGACTGGAGGGCCAGGCTTTGTGTCCAGCTCTGTGCCAGCCTCACGACGGGAGATGGGGAGGGAATACCATCTGCTGAGCACCTACTGTGCTCCAAACACTGGACTAGATCCTTTCTTCCTTCTCTTGTTAATCCCCACACTCATCCTTGAAGACAGGCTAGATCATGCCCAATTCACAGAGGAGAAAACTGAGGATTTGTAGGGGTGAAGGAATTGCTCTCAACCCCAGAGGAGCTGGGAGGCAGGTCTGTCCACTGATGACCTGAGACCTCTTTCAAGACAAGATATCTAGGCCCCTAAATGGGTTTTCTGCATGTAACGTTACATACCTCCACCCAAAGAGTCAAAGAGCCTTTCTGTAGTCTTAACTGACCTTGGAATCACAATCCCTCCCCTTTTGATTCTCCTCACATGCTCTCCTTCCCAATATCTTCCCAGCCTAACTCAGGCTCAGCCATCCAGTTAGAACACATAAAATTCAATGGCTCCTCTGCTCAGTAACATTCAATGGCTCCCCACTGCCAACTGGACATAATGCCTGCCCACGAGCCTGGCATTCAAGCCTGTCTATCAATTGACCTTCTAGTCCCAATCTCACCTCTCCTGGACAAAGAAGATCTTCACTCCAGACCAGCTGGGCCCTTTCTGTCCTCTAGGCAAGATGCAAGCTCTCCTGCCTCAATGACCTTACATTCCCCTTTCACTCTACCTATCTAACCATCCTTTTAAACCTCATTCAAGTCACAGCTTCTCCCTAAAAGTGGAGCATTTCAGCTTTCACAGCCCCTACTCGTCGGACCTCTCTAACCCCAGTTCTCAGTTGTTCAGTTCTGAGCACACACTGCCTTCATCTAGCCTTTACTCCTGCTCACCCCGTCTCCCAGGCTAAGCTGTGAGCCCCTTACCCTGCTCATCGCTGAACCCCTCCCAGCCCTGCACCTGCTCTCTACAGCCCCTCATACAAGCCCCACCCACCGAGATTCTCAACCAATCCTGTCCAGAGGTAGGAGGGATTTAAGGCACTTCAGTTCAGTTCAGTTCAGCTCAGTTCAGTCGCTCAGTCCTGTCTGACTCTTTACAACCCCATGGACTGCAGCATGCTAGGCCTCCCTGTCTATCACCAGCTCCCGGAGCTTGCTCAAACTCATGTCCATTGAGTTGGTGATGCCATCCAACCATCTCATCCTCTGTCATCCCCTTCTCCTCCTGCCTTCAATCTTTCCCAGCATCAGGGTCTTTTCCAATGACTCAGTTCTTTATATCAGGTGGCCAAAGTATTGGAGTTTCAGCTTCAGCATCAGTCCTTCCAGTGAATATTTAGGACTGATTTCCTTTAGGATGGACTGGTTGGATCTCTTTGCAGTCCAAGGGACTCTCAAGAGTCTTCTCCAATACCACAGTTCAAAAGCATCAATTCTTCAGTGCTCAGCTTTCTTTCACACATGCCTTTCTCACATCCATACATGACTACTGGAAAAACCATAGCTTTGAGTAGATGGACCTTTGTTGGCAAAGTAATGTCTCTGCTTTTTAATATGCTGTCTGGGTTGGTCAGAGCTTTTCTTCCAAAGAGTGTCTTTTAATTTCATGGCTGCACTCACCATCTGCAGTGATTTTGGAGCTCAAAAAAATAAAGTCTGTCACTGTTTCCACTGTTTCCCCATCTATTTCCCATGAAGTGATGAAACTGGATGCCATGATCTTAGTTTTCTGAATGTTGAGCTTCAAGCCAACTTTTTCACTCTCCTCTTTCACTTTCATCAACAGGCTGTTCAGTTCTTCTTCGCTTTCTGCCATAAGGGTGGTGTCATCTGCATATCTGAGGTTATTGATATTTCTCCCGGCAATCCTGATTCCAGATTGTGCTTCTTCCAGCCCAGCATTTCCCATGATGTACTCTGCATATAAGCTAAATAAGCAGGGTGACAATATATAGCTTTGACAGACTCCTTTTCCTATTTGGAACCAGTCTGTTGTTCCATGTCCAGTTCTAACTGTTGCTTCCTGACCTGCATACAGATTTCTCAAGAGGCAGGTCAGGTGGTCTGGTATTCCCATCTCTTTCAGAATTTTCCACAGTTGATTGTGATCCACCCAGTCAAAGGCTTTGGCATAGTCAATAAAGCAGAAATAGATGATTTTCTGGAACTCTCTTGCTTTTTTGATGATCCAGCAGATGTTGGCAATTTGATCTCTGGTTCCTCTGCCTTTTCTAAAACCAGCTTGAACACCTGGAAGTTTACAGTACCCATACTGTTGAAGCCTGGCATGGAGAATTTTGAGCATTACTTTACTAGCATGTGAGATGAGTGCAGTTGTGCGGTAGTTTGAGCATTCTTTGGCATTGCCTTTCTTTGGGATTGGAATTGAAAACTGACCTTTTCCAGTCCTGTGGCCACTGCTGAGTTTTCCAAATTTGCTGGCATATTGAGTGCAGCACTTTCACAGCATCATCTTTCAGCTTTTGAAATAGCTCAGCTGGAATTCCATCACCTCCACTAGTTTCATTTGTAGAGATGCTTCCTAAGGCCCACTTGACTTCACATTCCGGGATGTCTGGCTCTATGTTAGTAATCATACCATTGTGATTATCTGGGTCATGAAGATTTTTTGTACAGTTCTTCTGTGTATTCTTGCCATTTCTTCTTAATATCTTCTGCTCCTGTTAGATCCATACCATTTCTGTCCTTTATTGTGCCTATATTTACATGAAATGTTCCCTTGGTATCTCTAATTTTCTTGAAGAGATCTCTAGTCTTTCCCATTCTATTGTTTTCCTCTATTTCTTTGCACTGATGACTGCGGAAGGCTTTCTTATCTCTCCTTGCTATTCTTTGGAACTCTACATTCAAATGGGTATATCTTCCCTCTTCTCCTTTGCTTTTCGCTTCTCTTCTTTTCACAGCTATTTGTAAGGCCTCTTCAGACAGCCATTTTGCTTTTTTGCATTTCTGTTTCTTTGGGATGGTCTTGATCCCTGTCTCCCGTACAATGTCATGAACCTCTGTCCATAGTTCATCAGGCACTCTGTCTATCAGATCTAATCCCTTGAATCTATTTGTCACTTCCACTGTATAATTGTAAGGGATTTGATTTAGGTCATACCTGAATGGTCTAGTGGTTTTCCCTACTTTCTTCAATTTAAGTCTGAATTTGGCAAAAAGGAGTTCATGATCTGAGCCACAGTCAGCTCCCGGTCTTGTTTTTGCTGACTGTATAGAGCTTCTCCATCTTTGGCTGCAAAGAATACAATCAATCTGATTTCGGTGTTGACCATCTGGTGATGTCCAGGTGTAGAGTCTTCTCTTGTGTTGTTGGAAAAGGGTGTTTGGTATGACCAGTGCATTTTCTTGGCAAAACTCTATTAGCCTTTGCCCTGCTTCATCCTGTACTCCAAAGCCAAATTTGCCTGTTATTCCAGGTGTTTCTTGACTTCATTCTTCTGCGTTCCTTTTCTATAAAGAACCCCATAGGGATTACTTTAGGCTTGGGGGCTATACAATCTCTACTGTACTTCTCAACTCTGCTCCATAGCATGAAAACAGCCCACAGACAAGATAAAAACAAGTGAGCATGACTCTGTTCCAATCAGTCATTAGGGACACTGGGATTCGAATTTTACATAATATTCACGTCACAAAATATTTTTCTTCTGATTTTTTTTTCAACCATTTAGAAATGTAAAAACCATTCTTAGCTAGCAAGCCACACCATCTCTGGGCTGGACTTGCCATTCTGCTTTAGACCCAACTGTGGCTCTAGGCTTGGAAAGAGAAGAGCAGGAACTTGGACGCAGAGCTGCCTGATTCCCAAGCCAATCCACATTCCATCAGGTTAGGTTCCTGCTAGGTTCCAACCTGGGGACATTGACAGAAAAACTCTCTGGGCCTCGCCGTCTTTGTAAAATGGACATTGCGGGTCCCACCCTGAGCAATGAAAGGCACAGGGTCTCTAACTGCCATGGGTGATGAAATCCCCTGGAAATGTGCTGGCTCCCCCTCCTAGGGCTTCTGATTCCGTATGACCTGGAGGCCCAGGAATCCACACTTTCCTCAAACACCCCAGGTGATTCCCGTGCAGGGGGCTCTCTGCCTCCACTGAGAAGGCTGAGCTGGTGGACATGAAAGCCGTGACCAGTAGCAGCCCAGCCTCCTCCCACAAGGATCCATGAGCCGTATGGGGTTGAGGGAAGAAGGGAAAAGGACATCTTTTTTAGGTGTTTTTAGTTCTAGAAGGTCTCGATACCCTGTCCTGTTGGAATTCCCCTCTGCAGTCTCCCAGCCTCTCACCTGAACACATCAGACCCCAGGCTCCATGTTCTCGAGCTTCTACCATTGGGTCTGTCTGCCCGTGGCCACACTTCACCCCAGGGGCAGATCTGGCTGCTGGCCACGCACGTTTGGGGCCCCCCAACCGGCCACAAGGATCCACGCAAAGTCAGCCATGGCTAAGATAACAGCGGAGCTTGTCTCTGGTGCTGCCTCAGGCCGGCTGCCTCTCCTGCAAGACCTGCACTCCTCTGACTTCTAACCCATAAACCCTGACCCTGCCGCATTTCCTCCACCAGCCTCTGTGCAACAACAGCACTCTGAACAGTGCCCCTCTGGGCCTCCCTACCCAGATTCCAGACCCACCAGAAATCCGGGACTTTCACTGCGTGTTCAGCCATGCCCACTGCAATCAAACATCCCTTGCTTTACATAAGCATGAATATATCCAATCCCTTCACCTTCGTTATTGCTCTCTCCCACCCCCTGGGGAGGGTTCACTTCTTCAGCTCTCCAGGGAAACAGCTGAGGTTTCATCAAACAGGAACCAAAACCAAGAATAATGGGGAATTCTAGAGGTGACCCTAGATGGGTCTTGGGACTTCGCCTATTCCCTCACTGTCCAGACCTGCCTCTTCCCTTGTGCCCCTTCTCAGGGGGGATGGGGTTGAAACTCAGATCTCCTGGATGGGCTAACGGTTGGGCAGGGGAAGGAAGGGAAGTGATCTCCTTGGGCCTGTGCGCCTTGACCTTCATGTAGTCACTTTGACCCTGACTCATAACCCTCGACATGCCAGAGTCCTTTTAGTTTCCAGGCTTCCAAGAAACCTCCTAGAAACAATAAGTAGGAAAGGATGGGCTTATCAGGAGAGGCCAGATTCCCCTACGGGAGCCAGGAGCAGGTGGGACAGCCCAGTCTCGGTGACATGGGAGCCTGACCGGGGTTTCCTCTGAGAGCTCGTGGATCTGAGCCTCTCTCCGCAGACTGGTCCTCTTAACTGTTAAGGCAAATGGAGAGAAATGCATGCCCCCAACCACAGCCTTGACCGCCAAGTCAGCCTGTACCCGTGGAGGAAGTAATACAGAGACTAACATCCCCAATCCCCAGTTCCCAGGAGAGGGGATAATCTGATTGACCTAGCTTGGAACAAGGACACTCCTTGCCCAATCAGCTGAGGCCAAGAAGGAGCAGACCTATAATAGTGGTTCAGGGGACATCCCTGGGCGTCCAATGGCTAAGATTCCACATTCCCAATTCAGGGGTCCCGGGTTCAATCCCTAGTCAGGACACTAGGTCCTACATTTCACAACCAAGAGCTGGCACAGGCAAATAATAAATATTTTTCAGAAATAATAATAGTTCACGATTATTGACCTAAACCCCCAGCAAATATTCTCTCCTGCACTAGTTACAACAAGCCTAAGGAGCAAATCTTCTAATCCTATGGTTCTCAGACATCAGCAGGCATCACAATCACGGGGAGGGCTTCTTAGAACTGGCGTTTCCTGAGAGTTCCCACATGCTGCTGCTGCTACTGCCTGAGGACCACACTTAAAGAACCACTCTCCTAATTTAATTGTTCCCATTCTATACATAAGAATGTTGAGGCTCACGGAGGGGATGTTTTTTGCCCATGCCACACAGAAAATTTAGGACGTGGATCCAGGGAACCATGCGTTCCATGGAACCCAGGGAACCATGTGTTACACTCTGTGCCCTCCTGCCCAGACTGCAGGGTGGGCAGGGCAGTTCCCAGCGTGGCGTAGGTGGCCCTACCAGGTCTGCCACCCGGTAGGCACTCGGTGCCCTATCCTCGCTTCTCCATGTCCACCCCAGTCCCTCCCAGGGACCCAAAAGCTTTGAGCCGCTTAAGGAAGGGAAAGGAGGGTAAAGTAAAGAAGGAAGGTGAGGGCTTGATAAGCAATAATAATAACAGCTCACAGAGTGCCTGATGCTTGGTAAATTTTACAATCATGTCCCCATTTTACAGAGGGGGTCTTGGAGGCGTGGAGCAGAGGCGTGGCTTGCCTGACATAACACACTAGTGAGTAACACAACCAGGACTCAACACAGGGCCATTTGGCTGCAGAGTCACTGCTCCCGGACCTGGCAAGAGACCCTGGCGGGGCTGTGGGGGTGGCAGCTGAGGCCACTGGCTCTTGAGTCAGACAGACTTAAGATCAAATCCTGCCTGAACATTTGTACCAGCTGTGCGAGCATGTCAAGTGACTTCCCTGTTCTTCTGTGTTACCCCCTTACAGACAAATGATGCAGCGTGCATCCTGGTATGCATCCGTGATTCTTCTCTTGAATTAAATTCCTAGAAGCGGACTCCCTGGGGAAAGGATATGTAAACTTTGAAATCTCTGAAATGTGTTTCCAAATGGAAGGATGGGCTGTCAAGGCTGAACAAGCCAGGCCAGCTCCAGGCTTGCTGCCACCAGGGGGGAGCAGACACCAGGAGAAGGACAGCTTGGAATAGGAGCTGGCGGGCGGCTGAGATGGGACCTGAAGCTCCTGCCTTCTCCCTCTCTTCTCCCCAAGCGCATCCCGCTCCCTGGGCAGGCTGTGAGCTTCTGGAGGGGGGCTGAGGGTCAGCTTTGAAGACCCAAGTTCCTCTAAACCAGGGTCCTTAAAACGTGGTTCCAGCATCAGCATCAGCTGGGAGCTTGTTAGAAATACAGATTCTCAGTCCCCATCCCAGATTGAGTGAATCAGGAAGTCTGGGGATAGGCCCTGCATTCTGTGTTTTTAAACAAGCCTTCCAGGTGATTATGATGCAGCTGAAGTCTGAGAATCACTGCTATGCACTGCTGCTGCTGCGGCTGCTGCTAAGTTGCTTCAGTCGTGTCCGACTCTGTGCAACCCCATAGACAGCAGCCCACCAGACTTCCCCGTCCCTGGGATTCTCCAGGCAAGAGTACTGGAGTGGGGTGCCATCGCCTTCTCCGCTGCTATGCACTAGAGGCTGCCAAACCTTTTCTGTAAAGAACCCAATAGGGATTACTTTAGGCTTGGGGGCTATACAATCTCTACTGTACTTCTCAACTCTGCTCCGTAGCATGAAAACAGCCCACAGACAAGATAAAAACAAGTGAGCATGACTCTGTTCCAATCAGTCATTAGGGACACTGGGATTCGAATTTTATGTAATATTCATGTCACAAAATATTTTTCTTCTGATTTTTTTTCAACCATTTAGAAATGTAAAAACCATTCTTAGCTAGCAAGCCACACCATCTCTGGGCTGGACTTGCCATTCTGCTTTAGACCCAACTGTGGCTCTAGGCTTGGAAAGAGAAGAGCAGGAACTTGGACGCAGAGCTGCCTGATTCCCAAGCCAGTCCACATTCCATCAGGTTAGGTTCCTGCTAGGTGCCAACCTGGGGACATTGACAGAAAAACTCTCTGGGCCTTGTTGTCTTTGACTGTAAAATGGACATTGCGGTTCCCACCCTGAGCAATGAAAGGCACAGGGTCTCTAACTGCCATGGGTGATGAAATCCCCTGGAAATGTGCTGGTGTCTAGCTCCCCCTCCTAGGGCTTCTGATTCCGTATGACCTGGAGGCCCAGGAATCCACACTTTCCTCAAACACCCCAGGTGATTCCCATGCAGGGGGCCCTCTGCCTCCACTGAGAAGGCTGAGCTGGTGGACATGAAAGCCGTGACCAGTAGCAGCCCAGCCTCCTCCCACAAGAGTCCATGAGCCGTATGGGGTTGAGGGAAGAAGGGAAGACAAGCTTCTTGTCTGCTGGGATCTACACAAGATGAGAAACACAGTGAGCTCACCAATCGGAAGACAGAGCAGCTGTATTCCGTTCCCACCCCGCCACGCACAGGCTGTGTGTTCTCAGGCTGATCACTAAATTTACTGCTACCGTTGCTGCTACTCAATCTGTACCTGTTACTGTTTCCTCAATCTGTACCATGAGGGTGATGATTGTAGACACCCTCGAAAGCTAATGGGGGCTAAATGGGATCCTATGGACAGAGCCCCCGACACACACAAAGTTCTCCACAGGTATTGGCTATAGTTACTGGTGGTGAGTTGTCATTGGAACTGGGGTGCTGTGATGCTACAAGACCGCTTAAACTCTCACATGTTCAAACCCCACCCCAAGTCTTGATAAAATGTGTCTTCAAGCGCAGCAGGCCTGGGGTGGCACCTGAGAGTCTGCTTTTCTAACAAGATCCCTGGGGAAGTTGATGCTGCTGGACTAGGGACCACCCTTTAAGCAACAGGGTTAGGGGCCCCAGTTCAGTCTGTTGATCCGCTGTGAACTGGAAGTCTCTTGACCACCAGTGGCGGTTAGTACAGGAGCTGGGAGCTGGCGAGCGCTCGGTGATGAATCTCTTGCTGTTATTGTTGCCGTCATGGTAAAGTGAAGATGTTCTGATGGTGATGCTGAGCGAGTTCACGGGCAGACACAGGCAAGGGCAAAGAACGGAGGGTCCATCTCCCTGACGCCGAGCACCCCTTGGCTCTGAGCACTGCGGGCCCAGCTCCCGTCTCCACATGCCCGCCTTTCTGGTCTCCTGCTGACAACGGGCACCAGGTGCCCTTCCTTTACCCCCCCGCCCCCACGACCCAACACACACACACAAATACACGCCCTCCTCTCAGAGCAGGCTGAGAGCTGCATTTATTTTTGCACGTAGCCAGGAGGGATTCTCATAGACAACCCTGTTGGCCAGATGCAAGAGAAAAGGGTGTTTGTTCAAGAAGTCCAGTAGGGCCCACCCAAGCAGGGACACCCACAGTGAGGGGACCTGGCAGAGCAGGAAGCACCCTGGGTGAGAAGTCAAGAGCTCCTAACTCCATGCCAACCTCAGAATCCGACTCACTGTGTGACCTCAGACAAAGCGCTACCCCTCTCTGAGCCTCAGACTTCCCCACAGAAGGAAGGATTTGCACCAGATCAGCCGCATTAGCCTCGCCTTGCGACAGAGATCTCAGGCCCTCCCCAAGTGTACTGATCAGGAATCTAGGAGGGCTTGTGTTCCCCATAGAGAAAGAAAGAAAATTTATTACCAGGTCACTGATCAGGGAGGATGCAAGTGCACAGACCCCCCGTCACACCTCACTTATCCAGTATCCTCACCTGTACAGACCGCAGCCAGGGCCCTAAGCCATCCTTGGGATTTTCCAGGCAAGAGTACTGGAGTGGGGTGCCATTGCCTTCTCCCCTAAGGGAACAAAGGAGGCTAGAACCAGACGTGTCATGGGTCAGAGAGCCCGGGAGACTCGTGCTTATCAGATGAAGGAATGAAAGCAAATGTGTGTTTGTGAACAAATTAATCGGTAAATCTTTCTTACTCCAGAGAGTACAGGGTTTGGAGACAGATGCCCATAATACTAGGTCAGTAAATAGCTGTTGAATGGAAGGGAGAAAGGCAAGGTAGGAGGAATATCAGAATCAGGTCCTGCCCAGAATGAAAGGGAATGCGATCGTGTTTCCTAAGCCCATGGGACCATTTCCTTGGGAAGACCTGGCATGTCCAAGGGAAACAGACAGGAAGGTGGGAGAAACGTAGCTGAGATCATGAATGTCACACAGACACTGGCCCATTTAATGGGCTACCCGCCTCCCCAACCCCGATGTGGGCTTATCACCCTCACTCAGAGGTAATGAGACCGCGGCTTATTCCTCAATGACGCAAAGAGAGCTGAGCCCCTAGTGGCTCCCACGCGATGCACCAGCAGCGAGTGGGCACGTCTGATGGAACATGTTTTCTTGGAAGCCTCCGTCCTCGCTTCCATTGCACATCTTCCTGCCTCCCCACCCCACTTTCCCATTGTCTTTTGCAGATTCTCCTCACCCGGGCCATCTTGCCACGTATTTGTCCCTACAAGCTCTTACAGCATCTGGGGGAGCAGGGAGAATGCAAACAAGCTGACGGCGAAAGAAGGCAGAAGGGGCACAGTCTACGGAGCACCTACCGGGCGTCGGGCACCGTGCCCGACGCTTTACGAGCCTTCCCTCGTTGGCTTCTCACAAGAGCCCCCCTGGTCCCCATCTGGCTTTGCCACATTCTGGCTGGGTGACCTTGGGGCGAGGAAGTCAGCTCCACCCTGAGCTTTTGTTTCCTTGGTGCAAGACGGAGCTGTTATCAGCTAGTATCGGTGCGCGTGCTAGATGAGCTAGTGCGTGTAAAATGCCCACCTGGTGTGCAGTATGCACACCACCAAGAGTGATTTGGGGGAAATTCCTTGGCAGTCCAGTGGTTAAAACTCCACCTTCCAACGCAGAAAGGGGTGCTGGTTCATTCCCCGGTCGGAAAGATCCCACACGCCTCCTGGCCAAAACGCCAAAACATAAAACAGAGGCAATCTTGTAACAAATTCAATAAAGCCTTTAAAAAGAGTCAACACTAAAAAATCTTTTTAGAAAAGAGGGGGGCACTCTCCATCCCCCTTCTGATGTCTTTGTCAGAAGCTTTCTCTGCCCCTTTTCACTGTAATAAAACTTCTGCCACACAAGAAAAAAAAATCTTTTGAAGAAAGAGTGGTTTTTATCAAGAACCACTTGCCACACCTATACACAGTAGATCCACAACCATGAGCATCCTCATCTGAAAAATGAGATTATTGGCTGTTGTGGGGTTCGGAGAACCTGTAAGAGGCAGACAAGCTTTGCACACAGAAGAGTCCTGAGCCCATCTTAGGACAAACGTCCGTATCTGCCCGCAGCCTGGGTTTGCAGCGGGCGCTTGGGCTGCCCCGCGGGGCGGGCTACAGGCTCTGGTTCCTGAGTTCACACCTCTCTGGGCAGCCTTCCCCATAGGCACAGGTTTCCTTGGGAGAGACAGCTGGGCCCTCGTTAAAAAGTCGTGTGCAGACCTTGTTTGGAACACATCAGCTAATGTGATTAAAGGCAGGACATAAATGTCAGCCTCACCGGGACCGCCCCAGCTGGTTTCCGGAGAAGGAGATCTGAAAAACATGTCTTCATTCCTCCTGTTTCTCGGGGCTGGAAACCAGTACAGGGTCTGCCAGGGGTGGCGAGGGAGACAGTCTGCCTCCCGACCAGGCCAGTAATTGTGTGACCTGGAGTCACCTAGGCCCTTTGAGCCTTTTTTCTCACTTGTTAAAAAAAAAACCAAAACCCATAATCTGTGCGCTGAGGGCTATTAAGAAGAAAAGGATAAAGCTTGTATGGTACCCAGCATAGATGATGGGGAATGCAGCCGCACACTTTGTCTGCAGAGATGCTCAAAGAATGTCCTGTGAGTTGGATTCAAGCGGTAAGACTTTGAAATTCTTAGTGAAAGGACATTAAAGAGTTAATACGGGCAGAGTAGGATGAGGGTGTGCTGGTTCCAGAGTCATTGACTCACTGTGACCTCAGCTAAGTGACTCCACTCTTTGGGACTATAACAGGTGGTGGGGTGATCCCAGGCCTGGCCAGGCCCTACCTTCCAGAGCGCTGTCGTGAGACACAAGCCTGCTGCCCAGGTCCTTGCTAGCCCTGCTGGTCAAGGCATAGAACTACGAGATTCTAGATGCTCCTGAGGCCTGGATTTCAGGCCCAGCCCCTCTCTGGACTGAGCACCAGTTATGGCCAGGCACTTCCAAAATCAAGTCGGTGCAGAGCAAGAGCCCCGGACAGGGAGCTAGAGACCTGGGTTCAAGTTCTGGCCTGAGCAGCCATTTGTGTGTGGTCTCCCTCCTCCTCCTTTTTTTTTTTTTTTTAAGTCTCCCTCTCACTTTTATTTTGTGGCTACACTGAGTCTTTGTTGCAACTCGAGACCTACTTGCCCCAAGGCCTGTGGGATCTTAGTTCCCAACCAGGGATCAAATCTGCATCCGCTGCATTGGAAGGTCGATTCTTAATCAATGAACTACCAGGGACGTCCCTGGCTTTCCCTCCTGAGCCTCAGTTTACCCATCTGTAACATGAGAAGGGTTGGACCTGGGGAATCTCTGGGTCATCTCGGCTCGGGGACCTCGAAATCTCTTCCAGGGAGTGACAGAGTGGTTGGGACGGGGCTGTGGGAGAGGGGTGGTTTAATGATTAACCAAAGGGCAGAGGTGTGTGGGGGGAGAAGTCCCTGGATGCTCTTGGAGTGCCCCAGCCAGGCTGAAGGAAAAACCCAGAGCGGGAAGCGAGTTCACCAGGCTGCAGCCCCAAACACCAAACAAAGATGGGACCCGCATGCCAGACCCAGGAATGGCAGGGTGAGGGGAGGGAAATGGAGACTCACTGATTGCTCCTTAACCTCAGAAGAAGAGAAGGATAGCAGCTGGCATTGGCTGTGCTCCTCCTTTATTCCAGGCTCCACTCCAAGCACTTTCTATATCTTAACGTGTATGAGTCCCATGAGGCAGGTACTATTATTAAACCCATTTCATGGATATGGAAACTGAGGTACAGGGAGGTTACGTAAGTTGGCTAAGACAGAGCTGGGACATGGACTATGCTAGCGTGGCCCTTGAGCTGTTCTCTTGAAGTATCAATGATGAAGAATCATTTAATGAGCACCTAGTGTGTACCGGGCTCTCTGCTAGCTTCTGCACCGCATGAGCTCCCATTCATTGCTAACAGCCTCTTTACGAGGAAGCTTTTGGATTAATGTTTTGCAGATGAGGAAATAAAGGCCCAGAGTGATGAAGAGCTCCCCACAAAGTGGCTGAACTGGGAATCTGACCCAAATCTGAGTCTAGGGCCTGCGGGCACCCCTGCTAGGCCATCAGGCGGGACAGGACTCCTCCCCAGAAACCCCAAGGGGGTCCAAAAGCCGGTGTCTGAAGGAAGACACACCCATGGCGGTGTGGGATGTGACAAACGCCCTCCAGGCTCCACTCTGGGGCCAGAGAAGAGGGAGTCAGGGAGTCAGAAGCTAGCAGAGAGCCTGGAAACACACCAGGTGCTCATTAAATGACTTTTCATCATTGACACTTCAAGAGAGCAGCTCAAGGGCCTCGCTGTCTTAGTCCGTGTCCCATGACCTAGTCAGGTAGGTCGTGGGGACACCCCCTGAAAGGAGGCTTGGGAGCTCCAGAGAGCTGTTGTGAGCTTCATGGGGCATCAGAGTTGAGGGGAAAGGTCTCTTTATTGAGCACCTGCGGTGTCCCATGTACCACGCTGAATTCTTGTCTTTCTTGTCACCTGTGACGTAGGTTCCGTCAATGATCATCCTCATTTTACAGACGAAGAAACTAAGGCTCAGACAGATGGAGTCACTGGTCCAGTGTGACCTGACTTAGCAGGAGTCAAGCTCAGGTCCCTGGGTCTCAAAGCCAGTGCGTCTTCTACAGGGCACACTCTCCCATCCGAGCTCAAGCGCTCAGCCCACAGCCATTCACGGCGGGCACACCCAGAGCGGAAGCCCGCCCCGTGCCCTCCTAGTTCGCTCCCGGGCCCTTAATGGGTTAACTTCCCTGAGGCCCCGGGCTGTCCCTGTCAGTCTCCCATCCTCTCCCGTGCATTATGAGGACCAGACCTGCTCCTTGCTCTGGGCAGCTGACGCGTTCTCTGCTCAGTGGTTCGTGCTCCAGATATTAAATTACTCATAAAATATTTGGCCTGTCCCCAAAGTGACTGCCGCCTCCTCCCCACGCCCGCTGCTTACCTCCCACTACAAGGTCAAGTTCTTCAGTGGAGGGTGGGCGTAGGGAGGAGGAGGCACTCAGAATGTGAACCAAACTTCATCTGACATTAGCCTACAGTGGGTGTCAGAGAGCCCAGGAAAGAGGGCTGGGTTTTCCAGAAAAAGGGAACCCATCTGTGACCACCCCCCGCATCATTCTGGGTTCCCCAGACCTGACCTGAGCCACGGGACTGCTCCCCCAAACCCCAAGCCTGCAGGCTATGAAGAATTTAGAATTCCTGACTTCCCCAAGGCCCTCAGGAAAAGGCCAAGGCCAAGGGTGACCTGGAATAGGTTTCCATTGTTTGAGGGGCAAGTGGTCTCTCCTCGCCTCCTTCCCCCCCACCACTCGGTTGTCATGGCAACTGCAGTGGGGGGCGGGAGGCTGGACTGCTCAGCTCCTGGCCAGGCTACCCAGCATGCTCTGCTTTCACCCAGATTTCTCCCTCGCTGCCCTTCGGGCGGACAGGGGGGTGGGGACGGCCTACCCTGTCACCCGCCTGCCGAGGGTGCACACCCCAGGACTGCCACCTCCAAGGAGGGAGGCTTTCCTGCACAGCTCTCAGGACTGGGACTTTCATGAAGATGGGTTTGACAGAGAATGATATGGGGCTCTTTCAGGAGCCCCCTGGAGTTAATGAAGTCAGTTAAGCCCTGGGATTAGAAGGTCGGGGTCATGGGTACAGCCCCTGTTTGCAGAGCATCTCACCCCACCCCTGTCTCCCACCAGCTGTTTCACAAATGCTGAATGCTGGTCGTCTAGGGAACTGGAGAAGCTGTGGGGATGGGGTCTGGCAAGCCCCCTCCCAAGCACCCACAGTCACAGTCCTCAAGGACAGAGCCTGCAGGCTGGACTTTGGGAGCCTTGCTTCACTCCTTCCTGTCTAACAGAGGACACAGTCTCATAATTAGTAAGGCCTATTTTAGCAAGCACACATCACCCTGGCCTGGGGGTTCATAAATTCAGCACCCAAGCAAACCGGGTGTGGCCTCTGTCACGGCTCCCCCTGTGGGCACACTGCCGCCAGGTGGCAACACGGAGAGCCCAGGTGCTTTTCCAGTTCACATCCTTCTACCACAATCTATTAAATGTAATCTCTCTCTCTTTTTTTTACTTTTATATTAAGGTTACAGAAAATGAAAGTGTTAGTTACTCAGTCGTGTCCAACTCTTTGGAACCCCATGGACTGTAGACCGCCAGGCTCCTCTGTCCATGGGATTTCCCCAGGCAAGAATACTGGAGTGGGTTGCCATTTCCTTCTCCAGGGGACCTTCCTGCCCTAGGGATGGATCCCAGGTCCCTTGCATTGCAGGCAGACTCATTACTATCTGAGCCACTAGGGAAGGTTACAGGGATTTATCAATAGCTGAAGTTCAGCAGACTTTAAACTAACTCTACATTTTGGCAGTAGATAGCACAGACTCTCAGAGAAGGCAATGGCACCCCACTCCAGTACTCTTGCCTGGAAAATCCATGGACGGAGGAGCCTGGTAGGCGGCAGTCCGTGGGGTCGCTAAGAGTCAGACACGACTGAGCGACTTCACATTCACTTTTTACTTTCATGCATTGGAGAAGGAAATGGCAACCCACTCCACTATGCTTGCCTGGAGAATCTTAGGGACAGAGGAGCCTAATGGGCTGCTGTCTATGGGGTTGCACAGAGTCGGAGACGACTGAAGCGACTTAGCAGCAGCAGCACAGACTCTGGGAGAACTAGACTGCCTGAATGCAAATCCTGGCTCGGCCACTTGCTTGCTGTATATCCTCCGGCAAGTTACTTACTCTCTCTGTACCTCAGTTCTTTCTCAGCAAAATGAAGATGGTAAAAATTATCTCCCTCATAAGGCTGTTTCGAGGGCTTAACGAGTTAATGCACACGAAGTGCTTAGAACAGTGCCTGGCATGGCATTAAGCTCTTAAAAAAATGTCGGTTATTAATATTTAAAGATGATGCATGAGAGCAAAGTTTCAAAAGTAATTTGCATCCTGAGATACACAGGCCTATCTTTCTCCGCTTGGTCTTTTATCTGCTGATTCGTTTCAGGGCTGCACTGCTTAGACCCCCATAATCTGTCCTGATGCTGCCTCTAGCTCCCTCAGCCCTGCGTTCAAGCCCGTATCCTCATGTTTTACCTCCTAAGTGTCCATGGCAACCATGTTCCCCCTACTCCAGCCTCCTGCCACCTTGATCTCACCCCTGCTCCTCTCCAACTGTCCCCCTGCTTCTCATTCTGCTCCCTGAGCGCCCAGTCTCCTCAGTACAGCCACAGCGACTTTTCTAAAACAAGTCACCCCTGCTCACATGCCCTCTCTGGCTCCCCAGCACCTGCAGGTAAAGTCCAGCTCTTTATAACTGAGCCTTTCTCCGCCGCCTCTTGCTTGAGCCTCGTCTTCCTCCCCCCACCACCATCAGAATGGGGTACTCTTGCCCTAGCAGTGCCCTAGCAGTGCCCCCAAAGCCTCAGGCGCTCTCATGCTCCACGGCCCAGGCAGGAGCTTTTCCTCATCCCCCATCTCCTCCCCACCTGACCCCCACTCCTACCCGCCCCCACCCTGTCTGCCTAGCTCCCGCCTGCTAAGACTCAAGATTTGGCTGCTGTCTCTCCTTCTCTGAGCAGCCCTTCCTGATGCCTCTGCAGCCTCCAGACAGGGTGGAGAAACTTCTTTGGATGCCCTGAACCCTTTGCATGCCGGACGGGGTCTCTTGCGGTCCATCAGTATCCCTAGAAGATGCCCCAACACAGCAGGTCCTCTATGAACCTCTGCAGAACACATGCAGGATGGCTACTCTGTCCTAGTCAGCCTGCAAGGTCCTCTTCCGAGGTCCTCCTCTCCTCCTTCTCTGTTCCAGCCCCTTCTATTCATCCTTTCAGGCCTGGCTAAATGCCACCTCCTCCAAGAGCCGTGGGTCACCCTGGCACCCCATTTCAGCCCTGCATGAAATATTTCACTCCCTCCTCCAGCAGGCCATTGCTATGGGCCTGAACGCAACACCTAGAACTCTAGGGCTGAAACCCCAGGCCCTAGAGCAGCGTCCAGCACACACTCAGATCTCAAAACACGTGTTGAAAGAAGGAACAAACGGACGAGTGGGATTGTAGTCTGGACCAGTGGTTCTCATCCAAGGTGATTTTGCCCCTGGAGGACTTTCGGCAATGTCTGGAGACATTTTTATTTGTCATAGCAGTGGGGAGGGGGTGCTAGTGCAGGGATAGGCCAAGGAAATGGTTAAACCAAGGAATTATATGTCCCAACATGTCAGTTTTGAGAGTCCCTTGGACAGCAAGGGAATCACACCAGGCAATCCTAAAGAAAATCAACCCTGAATATTCCTTGGAAGGACTGATGCCGAAGCTCCAATACTTTGGCCACCTGATGCAAATAGCCGACTCATTGGAAAAGACCCTGATGCTGGGAAAGACTGAAGACAAAAGGAGAAGGGGGCAGCAGAGGGTGAGATGGTTGGGTGGCATCACTGACTCAGTGGACATGAGCTTGAGCAAACTGCGGGATATAGTGAAGGACAGGGAAGCCTGGCGTGCTGCAGTCCCCGGGGCTGCAAAGAGTCAACTACAACTGGGCAACTGAACGACAATAGCAACACGTCTGTAGTGCCCAAACTGAGAAGCCCAGGTCTAGAGCTTGTTACGTACAAATCTGTCCCCCAAGAACCCTCAGAGAGAATCTCAGCTTATTTCTGTCTGCTCAGCAGCCACGAGAGAGGAGGCACTCAATCAACAATTTTTTTAACTGGTTAACTAATGTCTTTATTTGGTTGCACCTGGTCTGCGTTGTGGCACACGGGATATTTCACTGCGGCATCCAAATTCTTAGCTGCAGCGTGTGGGATCTGGTTCCTGACCTGGGATGGAACCTGGGCCCGCTGCACTGGCAACACGGAATCTTAGTCACTGGACCACCAGGGAAGCCCCGACAATTATCTTTTTAAGTAAACTCACTGGCAAGATCATTCCTGTCCTTTTCTCTGCCCAGCTACCACCTCTCACTTGGAGCCTGGCCTCAGATGAGGCTATTCCTAGGTCTCCAGGCTTCGGTTGGCTACGTCTCGCCAGTTTCTCTTGGCCTCAGCCTTCCTTTTCTCGGGTCCTCCTGGTCCACACAGTCTCTTGGAATAAGCAAGCAAGAAAGGGATGCCACATTTTCAAGATCACAGGGAGTTTTGCCAGGTGATGGGAGTCCTGGAAGCAAAGCCTGGTTGGCCATCAAAATCTGGGCCTGGCCCCCTCACAGACTGCCTGAGGCATCTCCCCAGTGAGCCCCTGGGGTGCAGCCTGTAGCTCAGGACTTCCTGCCCTGCTTGGAGCCTGGGTGCTCCCAGCCCTCCTGCTCACACGGGGGTGCCGACGTCTCCAAGGGCGCGGTGGCGACCCCTGCTGCACCCCTAGAGGCGGCCAAACAAGCGGCCTTTGTGGTCCAGAGCGGCCGCCACGGGGAGCAGCACAAAGGGTGGGAAGAAAGGCGCCAATCCTCTTAGGACCCGCTGCGCGCTTTCCCACTGGGATCCATCTGCTCCCGGGGAGCCGGCAGAGCCGGGCCTGGCCCGCCGCAGAAAGCAAGCAAAAGCTGCCGGGGAATGAAAGCCCGGCCAGGCCAGCCCAGATCCCCACGGCAAACACAGGCCTGGCCCGGGGCCTGGGAGGGGGCAAGGCTGATCCCAGGGGGAGAACACAGTTAAAAGTGCCGCCCCAGGAGGGGGACCCTGGGCTAATCCCCTCCTGCCCCGCGCCTTCCCTTCCCACACCCCTGCGCCTGGCTGGGATAAGGGATGGGCGGGGGAGGGACTGGGTCCTCTCCAGGGTCCTTTCTCCAGCTCCAGGCCCTCAGTGGACCCCTTTACATGCATCCCTTATCTTTTCCTTGCAGCACCCCATTTTCTTAGTGGGCTCAGCTAGGCTAAGTCACCCAGCTGCTTCATGGCAGAGCTGGGATCTCAGCTCTGGGCTGAATCTAAACTCATTCACCCAGGTGGCTCTGAAGTTTGCCGAGCCTCTCTGTGCCAGGGCTCTACGACCATCTCTATTTCTTACTGCAGCCCTTGGACACATGAGGAAACTGCGGCCCGGAAGCAGAAGGTGATTTACCCAAGGCCACAGCACAGGTAGAGCGTCCCTGGTCGCTCAGGTGGTAAAGAATCTGCCTTCAGTGCGAGAGACCCAGGTTCGATCCCCGGGTTGGGAAGATCCCCTGGAGAAAGGAACGGCTACCCACTCCACTCTTCTTGCCTGGAGAACTCCATGGACAGAGAAACCTGACAGGCTATAGTCCATGGGGTCTCAAAGACCTGAGCACGACTGAGCAACTTTCATTTTAACTTAACCATCACAGGCCAGTTAAAGTCCTAGCTCCCCTCTGCTTTCTGGTCCCAACCCTCATAACTTTCTATGTGCGACCTTGGACAAATCAGCATCTACGAGCCTCAAGATCTTCATCAGGAAGATGGGCATAAGATTAACTACCTCATAGGGTTGTTGCAAGCACTCAGTTGATTAAGTCATAGTCATTTTTAAATTTATTTTCAAATATTTATTTATTTGGCTGCATCAGATCTTGGTTGCAGCACGTGGGATCTTTGTTCCATCATGTAGGATGTTTCTTTGAGGTCTACAGACTCTCCAGGTGCAGCAGGCTGGCCCAGTCAATCCATGGCATGTGGGATCCTAGTTCCCCAACCAGGAATCGAACCTGCATCCCCTGCATTGCAAGGCGGATTCTGGACCACCAAGAAAGTCCTGTTACAGTCGTTTAGAATGCCAAGGTCATGTTTACATGCTAACTTGCTTCAATCGTGTCCGACTCTTTGCAACACTTTGGACTGTAGCCCACCAGATTCCTCTGTCCATGAAATTTTCTAGACAAGAATACTGGAGTAGGTTGCCATTTCCTCCTCCAGGGGACTTTCCCAACCCAGGGATTGAAGACACGTCTCTTGCATGGCCTGTAAGGCAGGTAGATTCTTTACTGCTGAGCCATCGGGGAACCCATTTCAAAGTGTAGACAGATAACATTTGTCCCAGTTTACGTATAAAGAAGCTGAGGTTCCGAGTGAAGAGGTGACTGGCTGAAGGATAATAGCTGAATGGGGTCCCGAATTCACCTCTCTGACTGCTCGTCCTGTAGTCCAGAGTTGGGGTGCTCCTGGGGAAGAGTGGGTCTTTAGACTCAGCAGGCCTGGCTCTGCCAACTTCTGGCTTCTAACCTCAGGCTCCTTACAACCTGACGTGGGCTGGCCACGTTACCCTTGGAGTCTTCCTTTCCTCCTCTTTAAATGGGCATCTGTGAAGAAGGTAATTCTGAGGGTTTGATAAGATAATCAATTAAAACTCGAGCTCAGGCCTGGCACATAGTAGGTGGCCGATTATGGTATTAGATAGCCCAGAGCAGAATGGACCCCAGAACAGGAAGAGGAGGTAACGGTGAGTTTTCGTCTATGAACGGCTGGCCCCAAACACGCATTTTTTCCATGGTTGGGGTTTGTCTGGCAGAGTGAGGAAGGGGCAGGGGCCAGGGGGAGGGAGGCAGCGGCTGGGGCCTAGGTTGAACCCCTTCCAGGGAGGGGAACTACAAACCAGCTGCCCCTGTCCCCCATGCCCCATGTGAGGCCCAGAGCCTGGGTGCAGTGGAATTCAGAATATCAGAAAGCAGATGCTATCTCCTACACACACACACACACACACACACACACAGGCCAACTCTGACCACCTTACAGGTGCCTAAACTGAGGCTCAGGAAGGAGGCTGGGACCTCCCTGAAGATCACCCAGCCACTGATCGTAGCCCAGGCCCCAGACACCCTCTCTCCTCCCTCGAGGGGATCTGGCCCTGAATTCCCACCAGCCTCCCTCCCTGCCCTGCCCACCAAGGAGCCACGCGGAGTGCCAGGCGGCTTGAGTGAGCCCTCCACCCCTTCTAGTACCCAGGATCCGGAAGCAGCTGGACGCCTCTCGGAAGAGGTGAGTGAGCCCACGGTCTTCTCCTCTCTCTCCTCCAGCCTCCTACGCCCTCCCGCTTTTCTCCACTCACTCTCTTGTTTCTCAGTCTCTTTTTCTCTCTGAGTGTCTCTTTCTCATGCTCATACTATCTCTGTCTGCATTGGTCTCCCTGGCCCCACCCCAGCCCTTGACACACTTTCCCCTCTGTGCGTCCCTCTCCATGTACCAGGGGCTCTCCTGGGGGCTTCCCCGTTGACAGTCTCCCCGCTCTGGGGCACGGGGTGATGGTCAGGGCCAGCTCATCATCCGGGCCAGGTCCAGCTCTGTCACCGGGTCCAGGTGATCCCTGTCCCCCCGGGAGCCTCTGTCCCTCTCTGTGCGCATGGCCAGGGCGTAGGATGGACATGGCCCCACGCACGTTCCCGTCCCCAAGAATCGGAGTCACGGAGTGACTTGAGGAGCTTCATAAGAACTTTACTCACCTTTGAAAATGGTCCTTCCTCCAAATCTTGTCTCTCCCACCCCTCCCCGCACAAACCTCCCCAGCCTTGAGCCCCCCAGCGACCCCCATCTCAGCCCTCTGGTCAACCCCTGCCCAGAGCTCTCAGACTGCCCCCTGCAGAGCAGGGTGGGCCTGTGGATCCCTCTTTGGATTCACCCCAAGGGGTCATCAGATGACCACAGAGTTCATTCCTAGTTAACTTTTGGCCTTGAGGTGACCAGGAGTCAGACAACCCGGGTTCAAATCCCTCCTCTGTCCCGTAACTGGCTAAGGGTGCTGGGCACGTGACTTTTCTTCTCTAGGCCTTGTTTTTCTTCATCAGTGGGTGGAACATAAACTACGGATTTGTAGTTGAAATTTAAGAAAGGGACGTTACTAAAGAAACCGGGGCTAGGGGGTCATGTGGCTGAATCTGTGGATTGCCTCATTTACATGCAACAGACTGTTTGCTCTGCAAGGGCCCTTTTTTGGGGAAACTGAGGCTGGGAGAAGGGAGACCACCTGCCAAGGGTCCGACAGCGAGAGGCAGCAGTGCGCGGGCTTGAATTCTGGCCTGGCTCTCAGCGGTTACTCAGTGCAGATTATCAAAGACAACCGATTCCAGAAGGGAGATCAAAGGCCTGCTTCTTTATTCACAAAGAGAAATCCTCATTAAAACATGGCCAACGGCTGAGGCAGCCAGGGAGACGGGCCACGTATGCACAAAAAGAGAATTAATGATCCCAGGCAGATGGCGCCGAGCAGCAAGGGAGCCATTCAGAGAGTCTGAGCTGGGGAGAGCTCGGGCCAGCACAGAGGCGGTCTGGGAGGGCTTCCTGCAGGAGGAAGGGACTCAGGCCAGCCCTGTGGGAAAAGACAGGATGTCCTAGGAGAGTTGACTACAGCTGCTATTCATTGAGCACTTACTGTGTGCCAGGCACTGAAATGATGAGACTCCTATACCCATTTTCCAGAGGAGAAAACTGAGAGGTAAGGGGCCTAAGCGATGCCAAGGGCAAGCCAGGGCCAGATGTTAAACCATGTCTGGGCTCTCCACACCTCCAAGCTCATCAGCACTGTGATGTGCTGCCCACGTAGGAATAGTATGTGTGCACGTGAGTCTGTGGATAAGAAGGGAATGAGGACATGGCCTGTCCCCGGAGCAATTTGTCAAAAGCCAAAAGTCTGGGAAGTGGGGGTGGAAGGGCCTGGCTAGAACAGCATATTAGGGCCAGTCTGAGACAAAGTGCTTTGAAAGTGCTGGTTGAAGTGTTCAGCAATTACCCATTCTTTGATTTGACCAAATATTTCATGAGCGTCTGCTGTGCAACAGATATTGTTTCAAACGCTAGGGGCACAGCAGTGACAAAAATAGACAGTGCGTGGTCTCATGGAACTGATCCCTTGGGGGGAAGGATGGAGAATAAACACATAAATAAATAAAATCATTTCAGATGTGTATTAGTCTCCCAGGGCTGCTGCAACAAACTGCCACAAACTGGGTGACTTCAGACAACAGAAATTTATCATCTCAGAGTTCTGAAGGCCAGAAGTCTGAAATCAAAGTGTGGCAGGACGCTGAGTCTTCTGAAGACTCTAGGTAAGAATCCTTTCTTGTCTCTTCCAGCTCCTGGTGGCACCTGGCATTTCTTGGTTCAAGACTGCATCAGTCCAATCTACCTCTGTCCTCATGTGACCCCTTCTCTGTGCCCTCTCCTCTTAATGATTCATCCCATTTTACAGAGGAGGAAACTGAGGCTCAGGGAAGAAAAAATAACTCACGGGAGGTCACCCAGCCAGGGGGTAAGGAGCCAAGTCCAGCTGATCCCCAAGGGCTAATGTGGGGACCCCAACATTGTACTACATGTAGGGGGGCTTGGCACTCATTACTTCTATAGGAGGAAGGCTCTTAACTCCAGGGGTGTCCACACTGAGGGAAAGGGCTCTCACCTCTGTAAGGTCCAGCCCTTTCCTCTGGCAGCAGCCCCGTGCTTTTCCTTTGGGGACCCCCAGGTTCCTCACACTATCTGGGCAATTTGAGAGGGGTTCATCCATCCCACCTCCCACTCTAAGCTGTGGGTACACATCCCAGGCCTGGCCAATCAACATAAGCCATTCTCCTTATGGGAGCAGTGATTGGTTCAAAAATGGGTGTGTGACTCATGTCAGGCCAATGAGAATCTACCCAGGAATTGCGTGGGTGCTTATCGGGGTAAAGGAGCCATCTTTCTACTGGGCTTGCTATCCAGGAAGCCATTTTGCCAACACGTGGGCAGAGGACTTGGGGATCAAGTGCTTGAGGAGGAAAACAGAGGGAAGAGACCGGTGACTAACGGCGTAGTTGGAGGGCCTGGATCCAGCCCTGCCGGGGTGCTGCTAGCACATGCGCAGTGCTCACCCACCCGGTTGCCTGTGAAAGGACCAGAGCCGCCTGGGACTGGTGTTCTTGCAACCCAGATCAGACATAAGAGAACTCCCAGAACGGTATCAGAGCGCAGGACTGAGGTCGGGTCTGTGACTTGATGTGCAAGAACCCACATTTCAGTCCTCTGGCCAGACCCTGCCTCTACCTGGCAGGCTGTCCAGATTGTCGAAACACAGCAGAGCATCTTCGGGTGCCTTTCTTACTGAAGCCCTGAACGCGCTGCTCCCCTGAGTCTCCCCCCATCGCCCCCCATCTGGGCATCTTGTGCACCTCCCTAGAACTCCCACCCAGCTCCTGGGCGTCCAGCCACCCGCTCCTCCCATGTCCCCAGTTCCCCTCTGGGCTAAGCCTCTCCTTGGCTGCTCCTCCCTGGAGCTGGCTTGGATTACACTGTTTGCTCAGCAAGGCTGGGAGGAGACAGACTCCCACCCCCATCAGTTGGCTCCTGCCGGCTAGTGCACAGCCTGCAGGCCACACACCCCTTCCCGGCTCCCTGTTGGTCTCACAGCAGCGGGGGGCGGGGGTCAGTGCTCCCACCTCGGGGACCTTCCCGGGTCCTAGCAGCCCGGTGCGCAGTGATAGTCTCCCTCCCTGACCAAGTCATCCCCTCCGCAGCCCAGGAGCCAGTCTCTGGGTGCTGCACGTAGGGTCCACAGACATTTCACACTCAAGTAGTTCCAGACGCGATTTACCATCTCCTCCCCAAACTCTCCTCCACCAGAGCCTGGGCTGGGCACTCAGGCACCTGAGCTGGGGCTGGAGCTGGAGCCCGAGCCTGCATCGTAGCCCTGCAGCCAAAACCACGCCCCTGGCCCCGCCTCTCAGCCCTACCAACACCCCTGGAGCTTGCCCCTCCCCTTCAGGCCCCACAGCAGCTCAAAACCCGGCCTCCAGGACCCACTCAGCCAATTCACCCTCCTCACCGAGGGCTCTAGGGAGCCCCTTTCAGGGAGTTGGCGAGGTTGACATTTTTTTCATGAAAATAAGCCAGTCATAATGAGTAAAAGCAGAGACCTTACTTTGCCAACAAAGGTCCGTCTAGTCAAAGCTATGGTTTTTCCAGTAGTCATGTATGGATGTGAGAGCTAGACTATAAAGAAAGCTGAGAGCCAAAGAATTGATGCTTTTGAACTGTGGTGTTGGAGAAGACTCCTGAGAGTCCCTTGGACTGCAAGGAGATCAAACCAGTCCATCCTAAAGGAAATCAGTCCTGAATATTCACTGGAGGGACTGATGTTGAAGCTGACACTCCAACAATTTGGCCATGTGATGTGAAGCATTGAGTCATTGGAAAAGACCCTGATGCTGGGAAAGATTGAAGGTGGGGGGAAAAGGGGAAGACAGAGGATGAGATGGTTGGATGGCATCACCAACTCGATGGATGTGAGTTTGACTGAATTCCGGGAGTTGGTGATGGACAGGGAGGCCTGGCGTGCTGCAGTCCATGGGGTCGTAAAGAGTCGGACACGACTGAGCAACTGAACGGAACTGAACTGAAAGAGATCTGTGGACTTCTCTGGTGGCACACTGGATAAGAATCTGCCTGCCACTGCAGAGGACACGGGTTCGATTCCTGGCCCGGGAAGATTCCCTATGCCACGGAGCAAAGAGCCCTATGCGCCGCCATCTCCTGAGCCCATGCTCTAGGGCCTGTGAGCCTGTGTGATGCAAAAGACCAAGTGCCTAGAGCCTGTTCTCCACAACAGGAGGAGCACCACAGTGAGAAGCCCGAGCACCACAGTGAAGAATAACCCTGGCTTGCTGCAACCGGAGAAAGCCCACACGAAGCAACGAAGATCCAGCACTGCCAAGAAATAAAACAAATAAAATTTCTTGTAAAAACAAAGACATCACAAGACAAAGAAAAAGAATTCTGCAAAAATGTAAAACAGTGACACTCTGCCCACTAAATGTTTCTATTTTGGAAAATACAGTTATCTTTCATAAAAAATGTATTATTTATTTTAACATGTGATGAGTTTATTACCATTACTTTGAAATGAAATAATAAATACTTTTTAAGTCTTCTCAGTCTGCTGGACTGAATCCAAACTGTGTTGCTTGTTCAAAGTTCCCTGAGGTTGTGTTCCCTCTTTTGTCTCCAGATCTCTGCCCACGCTATTCCCCCTGCCCCAAATACCCTTTTTCCTCCTTAATCTATTGTCTCTTCAGGATCAGAGTCAGATCTCACTTCCTCCAGGAAGCCTGCCCTGATGCCTGTAGTCTCCTCTGTGCTCCCACCACTCTCATGCTGCCCCCTTTCAGAGCTCCTTTCAGGTTTCCCTTGGTGTATCTCCCTTACCAGATTGCAAGCTTCTCCCTCATCTCTGTACACCCCACACCTGGCACAGAGCCTGGCACTTGGTAGATGCTTAGTGAATTGTGCAGCTAAGTGAAAAGCCTGTGGCAGATGGATAGATATTATTGGTGAGTTCAGAATCCCTATGTAGGACAAGTTTAAAGGTGGCTGTCTTGTCAGAAGGCATTTCCAAAGGTGGCTAAGGGGAGACCTGCAATGCAGGAGACGCAGGTTAGATCCCTGGGTCAGGAAGATCCCCTGGAGTAGGGCATGGCCACCCACTCCAGTATTCTTGCCTGCAGATCCCATGGAGAGAGGACCCTAGTGGGCTACAGTCCATAGGGTGGCAAAGAGTTGGACACGACTGAAGCGACTTAGCACGCATACATGCATGAGATGGTGTTAAAGACAAGACCTCCCCTCTATTTCACAGAAATGTTTTGTAAACCATAAGGGGCTATGCACATGTAAGATTTTCATTATAATTGTTAGAAATAGGAAGGAACTTGGAGATAGCAGGTAACCTTAATCTTAGAGCTGAGGAAGATCTGAGCAATTGACTCATTCAAGCTCCTCAATTAAAGGTGAGAAGACTGAGGTTTGGATGGGAGGACTTACTTGTTGTGGACAGGGGGATCATCTTCTAATCTCCATTCCTAACCCCGAATCTCCCTCTGTCAATTCAAGGGGCCCCAGAATCATGGGAAACGTCCTCACCTGGACATCAACTACTTGCTTCCGCTTGTGGAAGAAGCTCTTTCCCTGTTTTCATAGCTGTGAAAGTAAAGGGCTGGATAGACTAGCTCCAAAATGTGTTTCACTGTAACTGATCAGTAAGGAAAACATGTCCAACATCTTACAAAGAAACACAAATTAAAACAACAAAATAAAAAGCAATAATACCCAGTGTCAGCAGGCATGAACTGAAATGAGCAATCTTGATACTTTTGAGGCACTGTTAGTCAGTACCGTCAAATCCTACAGACAAAGTCTTTTAAATATGATGTGTGTACCCTTTGGCCTAGAAAACTCCACTTCTAGGATTTTATTGTAAGGAAACAATGAAAACATTGAATGCTGTTCATTGTTTATAATAATGAGAGAAAGAGAGAGACAGGCAAAGATAGGTGTCAAAGGACACTGGCAATTACCAAAGATATACACAATGGAATAATTCTGTAACCACTCAAACCGATGATACACAGTGCATCTATGATGCAGAAAAATACTGACTAGGGAAGTTCAGTTCAGTTCAGTCGCTCAGTCGTGTCTGACTCTTCGAGACCCCATGAATCGCAGCACGCCAGGCCTCCCTGTCCATCACCAACTCCCGAAGTTCACTCAGACTCACGTCCATCGAGTCAGTGATGCCATCCAGCCATCTCATCCTCTGTCGTCCCCTTCTCCTCCTGCCCCCAATCCCTCCCAGCATCAGAGTCTTTTCCAATGAATCGACTCTTCGCATGAGGTGGCCAAAGTACTGGAGTTTCAGCTTTAGCATCATTCCTTCCAAAGAAATTCCAGGGCTGATCTCCTTCAGAATGGACTGGTTGGATCTCCTTGCAGTCCAAGGGACTCTCAAGAGTCTTCTCCAACACCACAGTTCAAAAGCATCCATTCTTCAGTGCTCAGCCTTCTTCACAGTCCAACTCTCACATCCATACATGACCACAGGAAAAACCATAGCCTTGACTAGATGGACCTTTGTTGGCAAAGTAATGTCTCTGCTTTGAATATGCTATCTAGGTTGGTCATAACTTTCCTTCCAAGGAGTAAGAGTCTTTTAATTTCATGGCTGCAGTCACCATCTGCAGTGAGTTTGGAGCCCCCCAAAATAAAGTCTGACACTGTTTCCACTGTTTCCCCATCTATTTCCCATGAAGTGATGGGACCAGATGCCATGATCTTCGTTTTCTGAATGTTGAGCTTTAAGCCAACTTTTTCACTCTCCTCTTTCACTTTCATCAAGAGGCTTTTGAGTTCCTCTTCACTTTCTGCCATAAGGGTGGTGTCATCTGCATATCTGAGGTTATTGATATTTCTCCCGGCAATCTTGATTCCAGCTTGTGTTTCTTCCAGTCCAGCGTTTCTCATGATGTACTCTGCATATAAGTTAAATAAGCAGGGTGATAATATACAGTCTTGATGTACTCCTTTTCCTATTTGGAACCAGTCTGTTGTTCCATGTCCAGTTCTAACTGTTGCTTACTGACCTGCATATAGTTTCTCAAGAGGCAGGTCAGGTGGTCTGGTATTTCCATCTCTTTCAGAATTTAAGCAGATGATAAACAATAGGTAGCATATTCTTATTAGTGTTGTTGCTTTAAAATGTATGTTAAAAAACAAGAAAATATTCACTAAATGTTAAAGATGGTTATTATTGGGTGCTGGGATTAAGGGTGATTCAAAAGCTTACATCCTTTTAGAGCTGTTTTGCAGTGAGGTTGCTGAGAGTCGGACACGACTGAGCGACTTCACTTTATCTTTTCACTTTCATGCATTGGAGAAGGAAATGGCAACCCACTCCAGTGTTCTTGCCTGGAGAATCGCAGGGACAGGGGAGCCTGGTGGGCTGCCGTCTATAGGGTTGCACAGAGTCGGACACAAATGAAGCGACTTAGCAGCAGCAGCAGCAGCATGTATTACTTATAAAATAGAACCCAGTTCCTTTCAGCTCTGGAATTCTAGAATACGGGGCCCCTCCCTGGTCGTGTCCCCATTAACATGAACTCGTCCCCCTCAGCCCTGGTGTGAATCATGGAAGACAAGAGTGACAGTCGACCAAAGAGGGACGGGGTTAGATGTGGAAATGCTGTGACCCTTTGGCCAGGACATGAGAAATGGAAGTTGCCTGAGGGTGTCATCCATGAGAAGACCCTTCTGTGACTGCAAAGGCAGGAAACCCGGGGTCAGCAGAGACAAAATGTCCTCAGGGTGTGAAACAGGACTTGGAGCAGGGCCGGGGTGGGGACAGAGGGCGGCTGACCAGCTGGACGGCCAGTCCCAACATGGAGAATTCCAACAACCAGAGCATTCCAGGGCAATGCGGCTGCAGAGCCTTCAGAGCATGGCTGCTTCACCCTCCCTTTCTATCCTCAAGGAAATGGAGGTCCGGCAAAGCAAATCAGAAATGCCTTTAGGACCAAGTTCAACTACATATATTCAACTACAGATATTTGTTCCTACCCTTCCTCTACTTTCTTTACCTGACCATGAAAGCCAATAAAAACTGTATTTATGAAATCTATACAGAAAAATGTAAGATGAAGTGAGATAGTAAAATAATCAACTGAATCCATAAAAAGCAAGACATGCCTTTAGAGACAACTGAGCTACTGCTCTCAAACTATCTATTGCAGAGGACCGTTTGGCTTTTATAACTTCCAGTCCATTTCCAATCCATCGCAGACTGAACCTTTTATAAAAGACAGTAAACATAAATTATTACTAGTAAGCTATCTAATTCATACAAACAGAAAGTAGGAACTTCCCTGGTAGTCCAGCGGTTAAGACTTTACCTTTCAATGAAAAGGATGCATGTTTGATCTGGGGTTAGGGAATAAGATCCCACACACCTCATGGCCAAAAGATCAAAACAAATACAGAAACAGTATTGTAACACTTTCAACAACGACTTTAAAAATGGTCCACATTAAAAAAAAAAATCTCTAAAAAAAGAAAGAACTAGAAAGTAAAGGGTGGTTCCCAGGGGCTGAGGGTGGACCTGGGGGGATGAGGGGAGAGGGGGATGGGGAGTTGTTTAAAGGACACAGAGTTACCATTTTGCAAGATGAAAATCTACAAGAAATTTGTTTCACAACCCTGTGAATATACTTTACACTACTGAACTGTTCATTTAAAAACAGTTAAGATGGTAAATTTTATGTTATGATTTTTTTTACCACAATAAATAAAGCCTCCGAACTTGCAGGGCTATAGATGCCAATACATAAGGTTCTATTTTGAAGTGGCAGTTGATGCTCCACAAAGCAGCAGTGCTAAAAGTGCAGGAAATGAGAGGAACATGCTGTATTTGTCTTAGAACATCTTATAAAATAATTACAAAAAGATGAATGACTCCAAAAATGAACATGCAATCGGACGCAGCAGCAATGCTGGATAGGGATGGGAGTTTGGCCACACCCTCCGTTTCTGCACAACTCGTGCACCAGCCAAGTCCACCAGGCCACACATGAGTCATCTGGAGGCCTGCGTGTCACAACGCAAGCGATTTATTGAGGAAACCTGGAGCCTCCGTCAACCGTCATAGCACACTCCCGTGACCGTTTGGGCCCTGACGCTGTTCAGGCTCCAAGGAAGGAAGGGAAATGCTGTTCATCCTTTACTGTGTCCTCAACACAAAACTTGACTGCCTCCAAATGCTGCCGATGCGTGTGGAATGCATGGGTGCTGACATTGCTGATGCGCCCTGCTTTGGAGGACAGGGAGGCTTTGAGCAGTGCAGGAAAAGCCTTTGCTTAGGAACCTCCCTGGTGGTCCAGTGGCTGAGGCTCCCAATACAGGGGCCCACGTCCAATCCCTGGTCAGGGACTAGATCCCACACGCTGCAGCTAAGAGCCCACATGCCACGGTGAAGATTCCAGGAGCTACAACGAAGGCTGAAGATCCCACGTGCCACAGCTAAGACCCAGTGCAGCCAAGTAAATAAATAATTTTTTTTTTAATGAAAGAAAAGCTGTTGCTCTTTGTTAAGAGAAAAGACAAATCAGTTGACTTGTTAGATCCTTCCTCTTAGCACAAAACCAGTAAATTCCCAGTGGTACCCAGCGTCCATTCCCTTGCCTCTTTTCATGTTCCAGTCTGTGCCTCCAGAGGTACTCAAAAAAAGCGCATATAATCCAAAAGAGTCGCACAGGGCAGCTGGGGAACATTTTGCAATATCAAATAATCCGTATTATTCTTAAGCTGGTATACATGTAGGTCCAGATGTAACAAGCTTAGAGAGTGACACTGATCACTTACCTGAGCGTTAGATTTAGATATTGCTTTAAGAGACAGCAAAATTCAAGACATACGTGATATGATTTATGTGAAGAACTTAAGAGAGTTTGTAATATTTTCCACAATAATCATAATTTATCATATGCAATCCCATTACCGCATTTAAGCTTGCTACGTGAAACTCACAGCTCATTTCCGAATCTAAATATTGCTTTTAGAGTGGTATTGACAATTTCTTCCTACATCCTCAACAGAGCAAGTGTTCGCCAATTAAAATTGATTAGAAACTATCTGAGAAATACAATGACTTGAGAAAGGTTGTCTAATTTCACATGACTAGAAACAGAACAGAAATTATAAGAAAACCTTGATTATCACAACACAATTATGGATTTTTGCCAAAATAAAGGCAGGGAAAACAAATTTGACAGAATGAATGTGTAATAACTTATGAACATGTCTGTCTTTATCGCTCACTCAAACATCATCGGCCCATCAAGAGACAAGTGAGGCATGTGTAGTCATCGTTAATGCTTGGCTGACTTGCACTCATGTAAAAACCATCGCTTTAGACATATTTTGTATTTTGTTATAATGAACGTATAGTTGCCATAATTCACTTACTATTGATTAGCTTGATTGAAAACTTTAAAATATTTAGATATATAGTATGCAGAGCTCCATTTGTATCTCGCCCTATACCCCACAAATGATTGGATGGATTTGGCCAAGGGATCCGCCCAGGGCCACAAGTAATCCAAATGCTTTGTCTCTCCCATTCAAACATGCAGTTAATGAGCACCTACGGGGACTTCCCTGGTGATCTCCCGGCTGAGACTGCAAGCTCCCAGTGCAGGGGCCACAGGTGTGACCCCCTGGTGGGGGAACTAGATCCCACGTGCTGCAACTGAGAGTTCAAGTGCCTCGATTAGAGATCCCACAAGCCGCAACGAGGATCAAAGATCTTGTGTGATACAACCCAGACCCAGCACGGCCGAATAAATAAATACATACATATAAATTAATCTTGTAAAATGAGCACCTACTGATTGCCAGGTGTGTGGATTTGGCCAAGCTATGTAATTTATAATCCCTGTTCTTGGGAGTGTACCCGCTCCTAGTGGAGCCAGAAAGACCTGTATCCAGTCACTGGATCACCTCTACGAGATGTCTGGCACATGGTTCCACACTGGCCAGCTTTTAATTCAAATGGACTGGGACTGGGGTCTTGCTTGAGTCCGCTGCATCCTTACTGAGTGGCCTTAGGCAAGTGTCATCTCCTAGCTGAGCCTTGGTTTTTTCCTCCGTAAGTGGGGATGATAACAATACCTACATCCTAAAGTTATGAGAGTTAAATGAGATTATGCGTGTGTTTTAGCTATCTATTACTGTGTGACAAATTATCCACCAAACTTCATGGCTTAAAATAACAAGCACTTATTACCTCCCAGGTTCTGTGGGTCACTGGCATTGCTGGGTGGTTCTGGCTCAGGGTGTCTCGCCAGCCTGCAGTCAGAATGTTGGCAGGGGCTGCATTTGTCTGAAGGTTTGACTGGGGCTGGAGAATCTGCTTCCCTGCTGGCTCCTCCATGTAGCTGTTGGCAGCAGCCTCAGTCCCTTGCTGGCTACTTGCAGGAGGCCTTTGCTCCTTATCACCTGGGCGTCCCGACATGTACTTGAGTGTCCTCAACATATGCCAGCTAACTCTCCGCAGAGTGAGTGATCCAAGCAAGAGGAGAAAGCCACAGTGCTTTCTTTACGGCCAAGTCTCCAAAGACATGCATCATCACTTCTCCTTTATTGTATTAGTTAGAAGCAAGTCACTAAGCCCAGACCACCTTCAAGAGGAGGGAATTCATCTCCACCTCCTGAAGGTAGGAGGAGCTTAGAATTTAGAGACATATTTTCAGAAAGCATGAACCTGCTGAACAGAGGATCTGGTAAGTAAGCGTTCATCGTGAGCGCCATGATTATTTCCCATGTTTGTTCTTTGTTTGATGGTTAGCAGGGTTCTTTGCATTCTTTGCTGCATTTAATGTTCATAAGAACCCTGTGGTGTCATTATTCCCATCTTGCAGGTAAGGAAACAGGCTCAGAGAGAAGTGACTTACCTAGAGTCAAGCAGACGCTGGCGGCAGAGCAGGGCTGGAAGCCTGCCCACTGGCAGGACAGCAACCAGCCTGGCTACCTCTCATATTGCTTCCACACAAGATGGGAGTTCAAGCTCTGCATTTAGCAGTACCGGGAAATCTGAGAAGCCATAGAAATCTAGCAGACCATGGCCAAGGGCGGCAACTCTTCCAGGAAGAGAGGGTGGGACAGGATGGGAGGGGTCTGGCGAGCACGCAGGAGACACGGGACGCGATGAGGTATGGCGGGCCTTCAAGTGCGAAGTGCTGGGCATGGGGGCAGGGGAGGGGTGACAGAGAGAGACTGGGCAGTGTGGACAGTACCAGAGGACAGACTGGTGCAAGTGACCATGGCTGGGGCTTTCCGGCAGGGTGACGGGGACTGGACGGGCTTGGGGGTGGGGTGGTGCAGCCAGTGTTAGCCTTGGAGTGGTTCCTAGGTGACAGTGCCCCAGCCAAGGAGGCAGCAAATTTTGAGGACAAGTCTGGGGCTTGGAGACTTTCTCCTGTGGCCAAACTAAGTCTCTACCACCTCCAAGCTGTGTGCCACTGGGTGATCTCTAAACCTCTCTGAGTCTTTGTTTCCAGACACTAGTACCCACCGAAGTCCTTTTTGTGCCCCTGATACCTAGTATCAACACAGCTATCAGAATGCCTGTGACACCCAGTGGGGCCTAATTGTCTTCATGGGGCAGAAAAGCATAATTGTCTGGAGCTGTGCTAGCCACTAGCCATATATGGTTGCTGTTCAGCCGCTCAGTCCTGTCTGATGCTTTGCAGCCCCATGGACTGCAGCACACCAGGCTTCCCTGTTCTTTACCATCTCTTGGAACTTGCTCAAACTCATGTCCATTGAGTCGATGATGCCATCCAACCATCTCATCCTCTGTCGTCTGCTTCTCCTCCTACCTTCAATCTTTCCCAGCATCAGGGTCTTTTTTAATGAGTTGGTTCTTCACATCAGGTGGCCAAACTATTGGAGTTTCAGCTTCAGCATCAGTCCTTCCAATGAATATTCAGGACTGATTTCCTTTAAGATTGACTGGCTGGATCTCTTTGCTGTCCAAGGAACTCTCAAGAGTCTTCTCCAACACCACAGTTCAAAAGCATCAGTTCCTCAGCACTCAGACTTCTCTATGGTCCAACTCTCGCATCCATACATGACTACTGGAAAAACCATAGCTTTGACTAGATGGACCTTTGTTGGCAAAGTAATGTCTCTGCTTTTTAAATATGTGGTCCAGGTACGTAAATTCAAATATAAATTAAGTCAAATTAAAAATTCACTTTCTCAGTCACAATAGCCATATTTCAAGTTCTCCATCGCCACGTCGGACTTAGTGGCTACCCAGTTGGACCAAGCAGGATGGAACACTTGCATCACTGCAGAAGGTTCTATTGGACAGCATTGATTTAGAGCAGCAGGTCCAATAGAGAGATAATACAAGTCATGTGTGTAATCTTAAATTCTCTGGCAGCTACATTAAAGAAAAAGCAAAAATAAATAGATACATTAATTCTAACAAAATATTTTATTTAACCCAATATATCCTATTATTTTGACAGCCAATTAAAAATATTAATAATTTTTATTCTTTTTCTTTTCTTACTAGGCCTTTGAAATCCAGTGTGAGTTTCACATTTAGGGCACATCTCAGTTTCCACTGGGCAGATTTCAAGTGCTTGGTGGCCACGCGTGGCTAGTGGCTAGCGCACTGAGCAGAGCAGTAGGAGAGCACGGACTCGGGGGCCGGCAGAGCTGGGATGAACACTCCCCCTTCACCTGCTGCAGTGCAGCGTGACCTCGGGCAAGTCATTTAGCCTTCCTGAGCCTCAATGTCCTTATCTGTAAAATGTCTGTGATTCTCTGTACGTAACATCATTATATAGGTGACACGACCATTTTCTATATGTAGAATTACTATATTACTAGATCATTATCTTCTATGTTATTATTATTATTACAGCAGCCAGTGCTGTGACCACTGTGAAGATTCATAAAGAGACGGGGTACAAGCCTTTGGCATAATGAATACTGCGGGGTGAACTCCTAATGCAGGCCGCTTGCAGTGATTGGTGGCAGTCACTGTCACAGGTCTGACTTCTGCACCAGACTGTGAGTTCCTGAAAGTCAGAGACCAGGATCTGCTTATTCTCTGCCCCCGCCCCCAACCCTTTCCCCCACATCTGACCCAGAGCTTCCCTCTGACTGGGCCTCACTCTGTGGTCAGACAAATACGAAGGCTGTTCAGCTTTCGAGTCAGCCCCCTCCCTCCAGGGCTGAGCTCAGAGTTCATGACTCAGGCTCAGCAAACATTTCAGCCTGTGAGGCAGTTGGTCGTTTAGAAATTCCCCCTTTGGTGAGTGGGGGCAAGGGGGTAAGAAAGCTCTGGGCTGGGAGAGAGGAGACCTGCTGATAACTCTCTCGGCAATCTTGGGTGGGTGCAATTCCCTCTCTGGCCTCAGTTTCTCAACTGTAAAATGAGCAGATCAAACCTGATGAATGTCAGGGCCCTCCAGAGGCAGCTATACAGCTGGTAACAAGGCCCCTGACCAGCCGGGCTGTGCTCAGAGGCAGCGTCCCTTCTGACACACACTCTCCCGGGGAGCCCAGATCAGAATGCCCGGCCCCTACACTCTCAGGGAAAGTCAGGTCTGGCCCCCAGGTCTCCTGGCCCCAAGGTACCTACCATCCTTCTCCCTCCACAGAGGAGGGGGAGGAGATGGCACAGCCCCACACTCAGGAACCAGCTTGTCATCCTGGCTTGACCACTCACAGCTGTGTGACCTTCAGTAAGTTTCTTGACTTACCTCAGTTTTCTCATCCATAAAATGGGTATTGCTCCTTACCTCGTAGGGTTATGGTGAACCTTAAATGAACTGATGGGTATAAAGAGCTCGGAACAGTCCTCAGCTCTTGCAGGTTCTCTTCAAGTGTCAGTTACCTTATTTTTCACTGCTATATATACACAAGTGTGCGTGTGTGTGTGCATACATATAGTTTGATGTTATAGTATTATTTTATTACTGATACTATTATGTTACATGAACTATTGTGATAGTCATCCCACATGAAGCAGGTGGAAGAGGAGGCAGCATTGGCAGTATCGAGCCTTCCAGGTAGTTAGTGGACTTTATCTCATTCAGTCCTTACATCAGCTCCAAGAGGGTGCTCTCTGTGGCCCCATTTCACAGATGAGGAGACTGAGGCTTAGGGGTGAAACAACTCACCCAGGGTCACACAGCCAGCAAGCAACAGAGCAGGGATTTGAACTCAGTTCTGACTCCAAAGGCCTCAGCCTTTCTCCCATGCCTCTGTCTCCTTGGAGAAGAAGAACTAAGCTTGGACTTCCCTGGTGGTCCAGTGGTTAAGAATTTGCCTTCCATTGCAGGCATGTGGATTCGATCCCTGATCGGGGGTGTTCTGCCTGCCATGTGGTACAACCAAAAAAAAAAAAAAGGAAAAACCTAAGCTCTGGGTTCTATGGCTCAGGCTTCCCTTGTGGCTCAGCTGGTAAAGAATCCACCTGCAATGTGGGAGACCTGGGTTCTATCCCTGGGTTGGGAAGATCTCAACCTGGAGAAGGGAAAGGCTACCCACTCCAGTATTCTGGCCTGGAGAATTCCATGGACTATACAGTCCATGGGGTCACAAAGAGTCAGACATGGTTGAACGACTTTCACTTACATTTTCTTTCTATGGCTCAGTTCCCATATGGAGACCAGTCCAAGATCCTCTCAGGTAGGAAAACCTACCTTCCGACTCCCTCTAGAAGTTCTGGCCCCCAGCTGGGCACTGACAAGTCAGTTCAGTTCAGTTCTATTGCTCAGTCATGTCAGACTCCTTGTGACCCCATGGACTGCAGCATGCCAGGCTTCCCTGTCCATCACCAACTCCTGGAGCTTACTCAAACTCACATCCATCGAGTTGGTGATGCCATCCAACCATCTCATCCTCTGTCGTCCCCTTCTCCTCCTGCCTTCAATCTTTCCCAGCATCAGGGTCTTTTCAAATGAGTCAGTTATTCACATCAGGTGGCCAAAGTACTGGAGCTTCACCTTCAGCATCAGTCCTTCCAGTGAATATTTAGGACTGATTTCCTTTAGGATGGACTGGTTGGATCTCCTTGCAGTCCAAGGGACTCTCAAGAGTCTTCTCCAACACCACAGTTCAAAAGCATCAATTCTTCAGTGCTCAGCTTTCTTCACAGTCCAACTCTCACATCCATACATGACCACTGGAAAAACCATAGCCTTGACTAGACAGACCTTTGTTGGCAAAGTAATGTCTCTGCTTTTTAATATGCTGTCTAGGGTCTAATAAGTCAGGGTGCCTCCAAATGCCTCCCCCATGGCCCTAGTCCCAGCCATGGCCTTGGGGGTTGTTTTCTTGACAGGACTTTACCGGAGGCCAGAACAACCAGGGAGCTCAGAAATCTCCCCTTCCTTGGCTTCATTTGCATAATCCCCACAAGCCAATGCAGACCCAGCTTCCCTTTGTGATATTAATTAAGTGGAGGAAAATGTCTTGGGCGAGGAAAACTGGCTCCTGATTTTCAGCCACATTCCCCCACGCCATCCATCCTGCTTGCCCCTCCCAAATAGATCATGGGTATGGTGAGGAACTGGAACTGAGCGACAAGAGGTGTGAACCCACTCTCTTGTGTCCCCTCATTCCTGCGTTCCCCTGGGCCTGCCTAAGCCCCCTGAGCCACTGGGGGAAGGAAGGCCTGGCCCCTGATCAGAGATCAGCCATCGGTGGATGTTAAGTGTTCAATTGTGTGATAAAACATGCCATTTGCATTTAAAAATTAATCCCAGAGGAAAATAATAGACTATTAGTTAATGGGTAGAATTGACAAGCTGGCTGCTTTCCAATGCCATCTCAGGCAGTTACAGTGCTGAGCTCCGCACAGCCTTCGAGATGGTCCAAGAAAGATGAAAACCACCTGCCCGGTCTCCTTGGACTCCCCTTGAGCCCTGTGTCCCAGCTCCGTGGTTGGAAGTCTGAGGCCAGTTGCCAAGTCGGCTCTATAGCCCAGGGAATACCTCACTGCTGTCGCCCACTAACTGGCTGGCTGACCTTGAGTTAGTCACTTTCCTTCTCTGAGACTTGGTTTCTTCATTTATAAAAGGAGAGGGGTGCAGAAGCTGATGTCAGCTTCTTCCAAATTTAAAAGTTCTAGGGTCCCGGTCGTCACCAACAGCGAACACTTGTACTGAGGCACGTCGTATTGAAATCCTCTTCTCAGGAACAGTCTGTCCAAGAGAAGACTGGAAAGTTTGAGCCCACTACCGCCAACCTCTCCTCCTTCCCTCTTCTCAGAACCTCTCCTGGACCCCAGATAGCTGTTCCCATCCAGGCACAGAGACAGAAAAGTGCCAGGAGACCTGAGTTCTTGTCCCGACACTGCCCCAACCCCCCCCCCCCGCCGCCCCGAGACCCTGGACAGAGCTGCTTCCTCTCCCATGAGACCCAAGAGCAGAGGATTTTGGCCTGACCAAGCGCCCATGGGGTGGTATGAGCGCTGTACCCGTCCCAGACTGAGATGCTGCTGGACCAATCCCAGTCCCCCCCCAAAGAGGCACACTACAGCCATCAAGGTGCATGTGCAGAGCAGAGCAACCTGCAGAGAGAAGAAAGGGCACGGAAGCCTCATTACGAGCATCCTGAGAGAATATCTCCAGGGCTGAATGAGACAACATTCATGAAATGTTCAGCACAGCCCCTGGCAGCCAATGTTATTACTATCATTATCTCAATGGTTAGAGATGCCTTCAGTTCAGTTCAGTCGCTCAGTTGTGTCCAACTCTTTGCGACCCCATGAACCGCAGCACGCCAGGCTTCCCTGTCCATCACCAACTCCTGGAGTCCACCCAGACCCATGTCCATTGTGTTGGTGATGCCATCCAACCATCTCATTCTCCGCCGTCCCCTTTTCCTCCTGCCCTCAATCTTCCCCAGCATCAGGGTCTTTTCAAATGAGTCAGCTCTCTGCATCAGGTGGCCGAAGTATTGGAGTTTCAGCTTCAACATCAGTCCCTCCAATGAACACCCAGAACTGATCTCCTTTAGGATGGATTGGTTGGATCTCCTTGCAGTCCAAGGGACTCTCAAGAGTCTTCTCCAACACCACAGTTTAAAAGCATCAATTCTTCAGCACTCAGCTTTCTTTATAGCCCAACTCTCACAGCCATACATGACTACTGGAAAAACCATAGCCTTGACTAGATGGACTTTTGTTGGCAAAGTAATGTCTCTGCTTTTGAATATGCTGTCTAGGTTGGTCATAACTTTCCTTCCAAGGAGCAAGGGTCTTTTAATTTCATGGCTGCAGTCACCATCCATAGTGATTTTGGAGCCCAGAAAAATAAAGTCAGCCACTGTTTCCACTGTTTCCCCATCTATTTGCCATGAAGTGATGGGACCGGATGCCGTGATATTAATTTTCTGAATGTTGAGCTTTAAGCCAACTTTTTCACTCTTTTCTTTCACTTTCATCAAGAGGCTCTTTGGTTCTTCACTTTCTGCCATAAGAGATGCCTTAGATTCTGAATAATCACAGATCATGTTCAGGCCTCCTGAGGCTTTGCTGGGCTCCGTTAAGGCCTGATAATAGAGTAGAGCTTCCCGTTTTTTGATTGCCAGGTGCGTCCTTCCAAAAACTCCTGAGTCCACGTCTTGTAATCCAGAGAGTTATCACAGCTCATATGTCACCACCACCTGGAAGCCTGTCTGCTTGTCTTCATCTTCCTTCCTCTTCATCCACCCATCCACCCATTTGCTCAATGCCTCCGAAATACCTCCTTGAGCCTGGTCCTATGTAAATATGAACCGGTTTTGGTAGGGCTTCACTATTTGTCCTAATGGGGCTTCACTCTTATCCCAGAGTGCTCAGCTTTACTTGGTTCTATGACTTTTTCTTTTCATGGACAAGGGTCCTTAAGGAATGCCTTATCTTTCCGTGGGTTTCCCCAACCCCAGTGTCCATCCCACTTTAAGCTTCTTTGGAAGGAGGCAGTTCTCCTGGGCCTTTAGTGCCTCCACACCCAGCTTACCAGCCCATCAACCCCACCCTGCTGCACCCCTGTTGCCAGGCACCTATCAAAACAGCTCTTTCAAACTCCGGGAGAGAGGCAAGTTGGGAAACGGCCAGGCAGGTGAGCAGCCATAAAAACCCTGTGTACTCCCGGTATGGCGCAGAGATCAAAGCCTCGTCTATCAGGCTCCAGAGTCAACTTAACAACCTTTTACCTGGACGTAACACTCCACAGTTTACAGAAGCAACTCCTATCTCCCGGCTCCTTTCAGCTCCCAACAGGGCCCCCTGCCACAAGGAGACTGAGAGTCAGGAAGTGACACAGCCGCTCAAAGCCTGGCAGAACGTCAATGGCGGCATTGGGATTTGAACTCGGTTCTCCTAAATCCAATGCCGCATCATATCTATAGTCTCAGAAGGGCCTTTATCTGGGGGTCAGGACCCCTGGCACCCAGCCCCACATTCGTGAGACTGTTACGTGACAAAGTTAGCAAAGTCCCTTCCCTTCTTGGGTGCTGTTTCCACCACAATAATATGGAGAGGGCCGCTAGGCTCACTAGAGTCTTAGAAGGATCAAAGCAATCGTGGGTGTGAACAGGCTGTGGAAACAGGCTGCCCACTGCAAGCCAGAGGCTGCCCCCAAACCTTCTAGGACCCTCAGCTAGGAGAGGGATTATCCAAGCCCTCCCAGCTCCCAGGAAGAAGTGACTCTGGTTCTGGGTGGTAATTCCCATGGTTCACAGACACTGAGTAGCCTTTTACCGTGTGTTTCCAATACCAAGACATTTCTCCCTGCTGATGGGAGAGAAGTCTCGATTCACTAAAGCAAAGCACTTTTAGAGTACCCACATGCCAGGCCCTCTGGGACTCCAAGGGGGATAGGATGCAGTCTGCCCCAGAGGGGCTTCCTGTCAGGTGGCAAGCGTTTTGTGTGTGTCCTGTCCTTCCACACTTACAACAAACCTGTAAGGGTTAGGACTGTTTATACGAAAACAACAACAACAACAACAACAACTGAGGCTCCAAGTGGTTGAGTATGCTCCCTGCTCAAGAGCACACAGGATATGAACACATACCTCCCTTAGCCCCAAAGCCCAGACTCTCTCCATCCCATGAGGCTCTTTACAAGAATCCAAGATGAAGGCAATTGACACATATGCCATTAGCATGCTGGGGAGCTTTAGAAAGAGGGCTAGGTCTATAGCAGGATTGCTGGAGGAGGTGGTATGTGATGAGGTCTTTGGAAGGTGGGGAGAATGTGGTCCATAGTGAAGCTGAGAATGAGAAGAATGCAGAGGTGGGAAATTGGAGGGAGCTCCTAGAGTCTCGGGCTTCCCAGTTGGCTCAGTGGTAAAGAGCCTGCAGGAGATGCAAGAGATGTGGGTTCAACCCCTGGGTTGGGAAGATCCCTTGGAATAGGAAACGGTAACCCGCTCCAGTATTCTTGCCTGGAAAATTCCATGGATAGAGGAGCCTGCTGGGCTATAGACCGTGAGGTCACAAAGAGGTAGACGCCATTGAGCACAGCACAGCACCTAAAGTCTTGAGGAAAACAGTTTGGCTGGAGCAGAGGGGACCTAGAGGTAAACAATGGAAGACAAGACTGGGAAGGTGAGTTGGACCCTGTTCTTGAGGGTCTTAAATGCCAGGCTAGGGCATCCGTATTAATATTTACTGCAAGGGAGCAGCCGGGAACCCCTGAAGACTTTTGAGCAGGAAATTGGCTCAACCAGAGATTTCAAGTTTCAGGAAAACCTTCCAGAGGTTGGTTGGAAGGTTAGAAGCAGAGATCTAGAGAAAGGGAATGAAACTAAAGAAGATCCACCCTCTATACTTTGCTTTCAGTTTCCATCTGACATCAAGGAGTTAAAAACATCCAGCATTTACTGTGGCCCAGCCTCAGAGCCAAGCATTTCACATACTGTCTCATTTCAACTTTTCAACTCGATGAGACACACTCTATTATCATCCCATGTTACAAATGAGGAAACCGAGACACAGAAAAGTGGACTGGCATCCCAAGGCCACAGGGCTCATAAGAGGTAGAGCTGGATTTGAACCTGGGCAGTCTTTCTCTCAAAGCTTCAGCCCTTCCGAATGAAAGCAGGCAGAAATCCCTCTCCAGAATAAACACTCAGATGTCCTGCACTGTGGAAGGCTGGTCACAGAGTGACGCAGAGACACAGCAGTCAAAAGTGGAAACCCCGGAGCCCAGCACCTCCTGCCATTGGCTCCCTGGGCGGTGCTGTGCTCCTGGAGGGTGCATCCCCTTCCTGGACCGCCAGGTGGCAGTGGGGAGACTGGCGACACGGAGCCACGGCCCAGCCCAGGCTTCTCCAAGTCACAAAAGCCCAGGGACTGGCAGTGAGGAAAGAGGCACAACGTGGCTTTCAGGGCACCTGGGCTTCCTGGTAGTTCCCCGCCCCAATCCCCACCCCCGCTGTGCTCCGCGGGGCATTCAAAGCAGAGCTGGGCTTGCGGGCACCCTTAGGCGAGGCGGGAAGGCACAAAGGTTTCAGGGCCAGTCCTCCCCTGAAATGCCCGCTTTCCTAGTGGCTCAGCCGGTAAAGAATCTGCCTGCAATGCAGGAGACCTGGGTTCGATCCCTGGGTGGGGAAGATCCCCTGAAGAAGGAAATGGCAACCCACTCCAGTATTCTGGCCTGGAGAATCCTGGTGGGCTACCGTTCATGGGGTGGCAAAGAGTGGCCACCACTGAGCAATTAACACTTTGTTTCCCCCGGAAGAGTACACAGCCAATGGCAGTACTGTTGCATGAGGGTTTTGAACAACCCAGAGACAAGTTAGCTCCACAGTGCTAGGTGGGGAAAAAAAGAAAAAAAAGGAGATAGCACTCTGCATACAGTAAGATTATAGTTGCATGCAAAATGCTTGTGCCGGGGAAAATGCTTCAGGGGAAATGGGTAGGAACATTAACAATGTCTCTCAGGCTGGGGAAATTATGGGTTGGTTTTTGTTTCCCTTCTTAACTCTTCTATATCTACTTTATTTTTTACCAGTGAGTGTGTGCTACTTTTATCATGAGGTAGAAAATTTTTTCTTACGGGAGGTAAGGAAGATTTTACCCATCAATAAGATTTTTTTTTGTCTTTTAACTGTCACCTCCACCAGGAAGCTTTTCTTCCATATCTAGGAAGAGGTGCTGACTTCCTTCTCTGTGTCCCTGGAAGGAATGAACTGTCTTTATAAAAGGACGCTTTTCACTTCGTTGGGTAATTATTGATGTCAATGTCTGAATCCATGCTATTCAATATAGCAGCCAATTGCCACTTGCTACATGTGGTTATTGAGCATTCCAAATGTGGCTGGTGCAAACTGAGAAATGAAGACATATAAAATACACACCAAACTTCAAAGACCTAGTACAGAAAAAAAGGTAAAATAGTTCATTAATTACATGTTGAAATGATAATATTTTGGATATATTGGGTTAAATAAGTATATTAAAATTCATTTCACCTGTTTTTTTATTTTTTTAATGTGGCTGATGGAAAATTTTTAAATTACATAACGGTCTTGTATTCTACTGGACAGTGCTGAACTTCATAAGCATAGATCTGTAACATCCATTTCAGGCCCGGAGAGGGAAAGGATCCTGCTGAGGTCACACAGCAAACTAGCTCAAGAACTAGAACTTGAGGCAAGTCGGCTACAAGTCTCTCCCGGGCCTGGCAATGGCTGCAGGTGAGGTCTGAATTGTAAGCGGCCACATGCGCTCATCAGCCCCGCACTTGAGCAGGCAAAGGGCGTAGGATGGGAGTTGGAGACCTAGAAACACTGAGAGATGACCTCTAAGGTCTCTCCAGGCTGTCCCTCAGCATAGCACTTTCCTTCCAGAAGCTCTGCCTGAAGGCTTTTCCAGTTGGAAGGACTCAGGGAAGGCTGAGCAGACCCAGAGCGCAGTGGCATCCCTGGGCATGGCTGAGATGAGGACACAGGTCCTGCTGTCCCCACTAAACCCACAACATCAAGGGAGTCAGGGCTGAAAGTGGCCTCAGAGAAACCCCCGTGGCCAGTGCCCTCATTTTCATTGGTGCCAAGTGGGGCCCGGTAGAGTGCCCTGCCCAAGCTCACACAGAGTTAGGGGAGGGCTGGGACACACCCTGGAGTCTCAGTCTAGGGTATAGGGGCCGGGGAGCCCTCTAGACCAGGAGGATGGTGGCATGGATTGGCACCCGGGCTGCCCCCAGGCCCTGCTGAACCAGGCTCATACTTCTTCCTCTACCTCAGTGCATTCTCTACGCACAACCCTTGATGGCTGCCCACTGCACTTAAAATGCAATTATTTTCCTCCCCCACCACGTCATCCCCTCCACACTCCCATTGCTTCCTAGAAGGTACCTTGTATATTCCCACCCCCAGAGCCTTTGCATTTGCAGACCCTTCCACCTGAAACCCTTCCTCCGCACTTTTGCAGGCAGGACTCCCATCATCCAGCTTTCAGACAGGCCTTGTCTGATCCCCCTGGTTAGCATAGTCCCCTCCTCTCGGTCACTCACTGTCCCATTACCTTTGGTACCCCCTTCCTAGCATTCATCATAATTATCTTGTCCATGCATAGGTCTTACACAGCAGAATGGAGGTTCTAGAAGAGCAGGGTCTTGTCGGGCAGATCCGCAGTTGGGTACCCTGCCTCCCCAGTAACTGGCATGTAGGAAGGGCCCAATGAATGTTTATTAATCAAATTTGACTGTAAGTGACATGCACAGATCACATCACTGAAGCCTAGTTCTAGCTGCACCCCGAATTTGCCATATGCCCTTGGACAAGTACTTTTTTCGCCCTCTCTGAGCCCCGGTTTCCCCTTCTGAAAAATGGAGTTCCCACTGCTGCCAGGCTGGCTGGCAGGATGGGCTGGTTGAATTAGCATCAGTCGAGTTGATGGGTGTGAATGCTGCTTTGTAAACTGTTAAAGCGTGATTGCAAATGCGAGTAGCTGTTGTCATTAGACAAATGAGGCTCAAAGCCGCCTCTTCCTCTGCTGAGGAGGGGACTGGGTCAGAGGTTCTCTGGGGCCTCCTGCCCTGAGTGCTTGTTGTTCAGAGTCCGGGCACTGCCTGCAGGCAGCTCCCAGTCTGAAGGGGTGGTAGGGACAAAATGCAGATCAGAAACAAACAAGCTGAGACACCAGTACTCGGCTGGCTGCGAGGGGCTGCCCATCTTTCAGGAAACAGATAACAGGTGCAAACAGTCTGAGTGGGGTGAGGCCAATGTCAATTAAAGCTCCTGGTGGGGGGCACGGGGCGGGGGCAAATCCAAGCCATTAGGGTGGAGAGGGCAACCAGGTGGAGTGCATAGCTGGGACAAAGGCACAGCTGAAGGCAGTTGCCACAGAGACCAGTGAGGAGGGGCCTGGCCAGACTGCAAAACCCAGCCACCCTATGGGGTCCCAAACAGGGAGTAAGATAATGTGTAGGGAGGAGAAGATGAGAGAGAATGGGGCTTTATTTTATTATTATCGCTATTTCCCTGCAGTCAGTTAAAGGCCCTGGACTGGTATCTATTTAATTATACAGGATTGAGGGAGTCACTTCCATCTTTCAGACTCAGTTTTCTCTTCTGCGAAAAGAAGAGGTGGGAAGACACTGAATTCTTCGTGTCCATGAAAGGCACAAGGGGCAATCAGTGTTGGGGTTAGAAGGGCCTGGGTTGAATTTAAACCCTGACTTGCTTTGTGACCTTGATCAAATCGTCTGGTCTCCAATTTCATCACCTGAAAAGGTGAGCACCTACCTCATCGTGTTGAAAGATGATGGTGAACACTGCATAAGCAGAGCTTAGCCCAGGGCCTGGTGTGCTCATCACATGCTCAGCTGTCTCCAACTCTGGTACCAGGTTCTTAATAAATACCACTGCTGTTTCTATTTGGCATCAGAGAAGGAGGTACCACTGGGGTGGGAAGATGGGGCAAGGGTCCCAGGGGCTAGAAACAGGCCAGAAGTGCTGAATCCCCCTTAGCACATAGCTTTCGTTGTTGTTCAGTCACTAAGTCTGTGTCCGACTCTTTGCGACCCCACGGACTGCAGCACACCGGGCTTCCCTGTCCTTCACTATCTCCTGGAGTATGCTCAAATTTATGTCCACTGAGTTGGTGATGCTATCTAACCAGCGCATAGTAGGTGCTCACAAAATATTTCTTGATTTGGGGAAGAGATAAGGCTTCCCAGGTAGCGCTCGTGGTAAAGAACTCACCTGCCAGTGCAGGAGACTTAAGAGAGACGTGCTTCATCCCTGGGTCAGGAAGATCCCCTGGAGGAAGGCATGGCAACCTGTTCTAGTATTCTTGCCTAGAGAATCCCACGGACAGAGGAACCCAGCAGGCTATGGTCCATAGGGTCACAGAGAGTCGGGAAGACTGAAGCTTAGCACACAGGCACCTGGATGCTGACCCTGGCGAGGAGAGCAGCTTGGAGCCTCTTGCCCAGGAGAGGGAGTCTTGCCCCAGGATGGGCCAAGCTCAGGCTCTCTCAAACCCTGGGTCCCCTGCAAAGCTGAGAAGCAGGAACTAAAAATAAAAGCCAGCCACACCCCAGTGGATTTTGACCCTCGCCAAGGAGTCTGAAGCCTCCCAGGAGCAACCCCCCACCTCATTTCCTCTCTCTGCTCCCTTCGGCTTCGTCGCCTTCCCAGGCAGTCTCCGCCAGCCCTTCTGGCCTCCTTTCTCCTGGGGAACTTTCAGGATGAGGCCCACTTCAGTTGGACCCTGGAAGCCTCTGAAGATGACCCCACTTTTCCAAACTGTCAATGGGGTCTCTGAGTGTCTGGTGTCCTTTTCTTGGTATGAGCTGTAGGGTGCATCTGAAGGGGGGGATCGCTGGGACATGCTGACAGTGCGTGGGACAAAGGGTTTGGAGAGGTCTGGGTGCCTTCAGTTGGACTGAAACCCTGTGGGCCTCACAGGGCCCTTACACCCACTCCACGGGGCAGGGAGCTCCTGGTGAAGTCTGGTTTTTCAGCAGTGTGGCTCCCAAAGGCCAGAGGCCCCGACTGGGTGATTCCTGCCACCCCCCTGCAGCTCACCAACCATCCAGCCTCAGCAAAGCCCTTAATGGTGATGAAGGCTGTGAGAGCAGGGATGGAACCAGGGGTTGTGCCCTCCCTGAAGGGACACACCACAGCACAAAACCACGGTGGCACGCACAGGTCCATCCCACGAAGGGGTGGGGTGGTCTGCCCAGATACCCGCCCTCTGCACCACCCCTGAACTGCCCTGGGAACAAGATGAACAGAGAGGGAGAAATTCAGTGTATATAGACAGAAGGGTATCCAGGGAGGGGCTCGCGGGCTTGCTCAGAACCAGGCAGGAAGAGTAGGTCTGGGGTCTGCCTGCCAGCGCCCGGCCCCCCCGTGCCAGAGTGACCCCCACACCCCACCCACCCCAGGGCCCAGCGTCAGCGCCAAGGCCCGCTCTCCCAGGCGGAGGCCCCAGCCCAGCCCCAGCGCCTGGGAAAGCCGCCTGTTTTGTTCCCATCTCCACACACCCCCCCCACCTCTTTTTTTTTTTTTTTCTCTCTCTCTCTCTCATTCATTGCAGTTCGGTCCCTTTCGGAGCTGCAGGGACCCGGGTTGCAGGGCTGAGGCGAGGGGGTGGCCCTCCCGGCCCTGACAGGTAGGGCCCGCCCCGCTTTGAGCAGCCCCTTCCCTCGCCCTCTCCCCCCACCCCTCCCCGGGTCCCCTCTCCCTGCCCCTGTCAGCCGCGCCAGACGCTCTCCGGCTTTGCAGCATTCAATAAAAATTCAGAAACATTTGGGCTGAAATCGCTGCTTTATCTGGAGGAGCCACAGCGCCGGGAGAGACCACTGCTGCGCGGGGGGAGCCCGGGGTCTCGGTGGCCGGGGCGCGGGGCGTCTCTGCGCTCCGGCGCGCGCGCGGCCCCCGGGTGACCCCCGCGGACGCCAGGGGCTGGGGGCTCCGGGCGCGCGCGCGGGCCGGTGGGGCTGCCGGGGCGCGCGCGGGGGCCCGCGGCCCGGCTGGGCTCCCCCCGCGCTCGCGGCTCAGGTGGGCCGCGCCCAGCGCTGGCGGAGCCCGGGTCCCCGTTCTGCCCGGGCTGGATGGCTCATTCTGCTGGCTGCGCGGTGGCGGCGGCTGTGTGTGCGCCGCGCCTCGCCGCTCCCCCCCGGCCCCCCGAGCCCGGGGCGCGCGCTCCCGCCCGGGCCGCCCGGGCCCCGCGGCGCCGCGGCCCGAGGCCCCGGGAAGCGCAGCCATGGCTCTGCGGAGGCTGGGGGCCGCGCTGCTGCTGTTGCCGCTGCTCGCCGCCGTGGAAGGTGAGCGGGCGGGCGGGCGGCGGGGCGATGGGGGCGGGGAGCGGCCGGGCACTGGCGGCCGCCGGCGCCCACCTCCGCCCCGCGGCCCCGCAAAGTTTGCCCCGGGGCTCGCGCCGGGCGCAGGTGGCCGCGGGTAGGTGTGTCCGGCCGCGCCGGGAGGCGCGGGCCCCGCGGGCGCCCGGGAGCGGCGGGCGCTGATTGACTGTGCCAGGAGGAGGCAAAGGGACCATCTTGCCGAGGCTTTGTAGCCAGCCCGGCGAGCGCCGCCCAGGGCCGAGGGGCTGCCCACGCGCGCTCGCCGCCCCCGGCCCGGGCACCCCACTGCGCGCCGGCCTGGCCTTGCTCGGCACCGGGTGGAGGGGCGCCGGCCGGGGGGTGGGGAGGCCCGGAGAGCAGTCGGGGCTGGAAAGTTTGGCAGGGAGCGGAGGGAGGCAGGCACCGCGACTGGTCCGGGGTGGGGGTTCCCGGTCCGCGGCCCCGGGATGGGGTCGGAGCCCCGAAGAGGGGGGACTGGCAGAGTGGAAGTGAGCGCGGCAGCACCCCGCGCCGGTGCCTGCCCATCGCCCGCGGCGTACAATGGGGTCCCCTCCCCTGGAGGACTGCGGGGGGGATGGGTCCGTGGGCATCTCTGGGCCGCGCGGGGTCTCCGGGCACCCCTGCCGGCCACCGCCCCGCTGGCGGCAGAGCTCAGCGTGGCTGCTGGAGCCCCGGGAACTCTCCAGCTGCCGCCAGGGCCGGACCAGATGCTCTTGCCATGTGTTGGCCTTGGCCAGGGTCGCTAGGCCCTCTCCCCCATGGCCTCGTGTGTCGGTCCCACCCGACCCCCAAGGAAACAGGGCGGCTGCCCAGTCTCCCGAACCAGCTTGCTCTGGAGGGAAAGTTAGTGGGGTCTGGGTGTGTCCCCCAGAAATGGCCAAGCCTGTGGGGCAAGAAATGAACGTGAATAATGGTTCTCATGTGTACTGCACTTTACAGTTTTCAACCCGCTTTACAGTTCATGAAGTACTTTGCACTATATGCAAAGTACTGTGGTTTACAACGTGCGGCACAGTTGACAAGGTGCTTGAAGCTTTACGAAGTGCTTTCCCACCCGCAATTTTGTTGGATTCCCCAAAATAAGCCTTCCAGGGAATCCAGATGGGTTAGAGTCTTAACTTCTTTTACTAGAAAGGGAAACCAAGGCCCAGAAAAGCCAGTGCTTCGCGCCTTGGCCCTTGGGTGATAAAAATAGAATGGGGGTCTGGAGTCTGGGAAGCTTGTGCTCTGTTCATTTTGGTGGGTCTTCCCGTTCCTAAACAGGCTACCTTCTCCAGGATTCTGCCACCTTAGGCCCGAGGGGTACCCTCATCTTGGGCCATTTGGGGGTGATGTGAAGCCCCTTTCCCTCTTGCAGCTCAAAAAACCCATAAAAACCAAACCCAAAAATAACCCGATGGAACCAGGCATGGAGCCTGCAGACTCTGGGAAAGGATGGATGGGGGATCCCATGCGATAACTTTAGTTTCTGTCTCAGTAATGAGTGCTTTAGTGACCACAGTTCAGGGGGTGGAGGGGGTGTCCCTGGATGGCAGCCATAGTTTCTGGCACGGAAGCAGCTGTCCCAAGGCTCCCGGAGGGTTTGACGGCTGCCTGAGGTTTCCCAGCGTGGGGCCCCTGGGGCACCAGGGTGCCACGAGCCCTGGGTGTGCAGGGCAGCCCTGAGACCTGGCTGCTGGCGGGAGCTCCCTGGAATAGGGCTGAGGTACCACTTATTAGCTCTGGCTTTGGGGAAATGACTCATGCATTGGCCCGCTATACATTGGGATGTTTACAGTATTATGGGGAGCTTGGCATAAATATTGCTCTTTGGGTTGTAGTCAGCGGTGCTGGAGGGGAAGAAAATTGGCCCCTCTCGCGTTGGAAAAGGCCCTGGGTGTGTTTTTAATTACCGGGGTAGGGGGGGTAGATGGAAGGGCCACGTCTATCCAGGCCTGGCCCTGGCAGGGGGCGGTCAGAATCTGGTGGGCTCTGGCCAGAGCGGACCCTGGGCCCTGGACACAGGGCTAATCAGCTGCTGACGTCCCAGGAGGGCGTGGCGGCGTGGGCTGCCACTTGGGGGCAGACTGGGAGGCGGGCTGCAGTGGGCATCCCGAACCTTGCTTCAGGCTCTTCCTTTCTCCCTGCATACTCTGGAGTCTAGTCCATTAGGCGTTAAGAAGGAGCTGGCCTAACGGAGGGGGAGATGGTGTGAGGTGGAGGTCAGAGGCCTGGCTTCTCACTTACTCGGGGACCACTAGACCAGCTCCCTGCCCTACAGGGAGCTCAGTTTCCCTGAGTCCAGAATGTTCGACCTAGCCTCCTAAGATTCACATGCACCCTCCTTGCCTTCCCTGAGCCTCAGTGTTCTCATCTGCCAAGTGAGGGTAATCATGCTGGTCCTGCCTGTCTCACAGGCGTGTCTGTGAGATTCAGACCAGATAATGGATGGGAAGAAGTCACCTTGAAGATCTGTGTGGCCTCTGGGGGATGGAAGATGGGCAGTGCTGCTCGTGACACAACCCTGAAGAGACAGGAGCCTCCCGGGAGCAGGACAGACTGTGGAAGCAGACCTGAAGCCTGGGGTGATGAGGGAGCAGCCCTTGGGTCTCCTGGTACCCAGAGATGTGCAGCCGCCACTCCTGGCCCATCCCCCTCTTCCTACCCAGTAGTAACCATGCTGTCCTGAGCGTTAAGGTCTAGAAAATTCCCAGCCTTTGAGGGAGGAGACAGGATGTGTGTAGTTTCTGGGGGTGGGGAGGGCGGCACTAGTGGTAAAGAACCCGCCTGCCAATTCAGGAGACGTAAGAGATCCGGGTTCTATCCCTGGGTGGGGGAAGATCCCCTGGAGAAGGAAATGGCAACCCACTCCAGTATTCTTGCCCGGAGAATCCCACAGACAGAGGAGCCTGGTGGGCTATGGTTCTTAGGGTCGCAAAGAGTCAAACATGACTGAAGCAACTTAGCACACAGCATGGGGGCTAGGTTAGGATGGCAAGCTTAGTATCTCCCCAAACCGTGAGACCCCCCCACAAAAGAAACCTAAGTCTGGAGCATCTGGATGCTTTGAGGGGATGGTAGTGCCCATGGGGTTGTGTCCAACAGGAGAAGAGATCATTGGTGGACCAGCTGCTAGTGAAAGTCGCTCAGTCGTGCCCGATTGTATAGTCCATGGAATTCTCCAGGCCAGAATATTGGAGTGGGTATCCTTTCCCTCCTCCAGGGGGTCTTCCCAACCCAGGGATCGAACCCAGGTCTCCCACATTGCAGGCGGATTCTTTACCAGCTGAGCCACCAGGGAGGTCTGGACCAGCCACTAGGTGGAATCCAAAAGTTGAAGTCTAGCGAAAATCCATCTCCTCTGCACATTTGTTCTTTTTTTTTTCCTGAAGATTTTTTAGTATAGGCCACTTGTGAAGTCTTTATTGAATTGGTTGCGGTATTGCTTCCACTGTATCTTTTGGTTTTCTGGCCATAAGGCACGTGGGATCTCAGCTCTGCTCCCAGGGATCGAACTGGCACCACTTGCATTGGAAGGCAAAGTCTTAACCACTGGACTGCCAGTGAAGTCCCTGTACATTCATTCTTTTGGTTTCCAAATATTTATGGAACGTGTTTTCTAGCTGGTGTGGTGCTGGGCCCTGGGGCGGGCAGGGAGGCGGGACAAACTGACAGGGAAGCCGTTGGCAAGGTACTATGTGATAAGTGTGTCCCGGGTCCTGCCAGGAGGCAGCCGTGCGCCACCTGCGGGAGCAGCAACCATGTAGGATGGAAGCCAGTTACTTTGTCATTTATAGCTTTATTCTTTGCCTCGTTTTCTTACTTCCTGTTCTCCCTGCCTCGAAACTTTCTCAGCCACCTGTCATATTAATGAACTGTGTTCCCAAAAAGCTAAGGAGGTTGAGTTTGGGACCGAGAGGAGGCAAAGTCTTGGCCTGGAAGAAGGAACAGCGTGTGTAAAGACCTGGAGACACGATGATTGGAGTGTGATTCTTGGGTGTATCTGAGGGAGACGGATGTTAATGGCAGCAAGGGGGGATTAGGCTGAGAAGTTTGGGCTTGATGCTTAGGGCACTGGGGAGCCACTGAAGGTTCTTGAGCCACAGGGGACTTGGCCAGATTTGTTTGTGGAAAGATCACTGGCTTCCAGTGTGTGGGAATCTTCAGATGGGCTACAACCTGTCCTGTACAGTAAAGAAAAGGCCAGCTTGTCTGTTCTCAGCTAGGCTGTGAGCTCCCTGAGGGAGCTCAGTTTTGTGTCCATGGTGGTAATAAAAAGAAAGTGAGGTCTCTCAGTCATGTCCAACTCTTTGCGACCCCATGGGCTGTAGCCCACCAGGCTCCTCTGTCCATGGAATTTTCCAGGCAAGAGTGGGTTGCCATTTCCTTCTCCAGGGGATCTTCCCAACCCAGAGATTAAACCCAGGTCTCCCGCATTGCAGGCAGATGCTTTACCATCTGAGCCACCAGGGAAGCCCAATAGTAGTAAAAAAGATCTCTGTTCAAATGCTGCTCCCAGAGGCCTTCCTTGATTACCTCCTCTAACACAGACTCAGTTCAGACACGTTCTATCCCTCCTGTTTTGTCGTACTTCAGAATACCCACTGCCATCTGAAATGGTATCAAAGACTTGTTGCTTTCCTTGTTTAGTGTCCGTCTTGCCCACTAGACCGTAAACTCCAAGAGATGAGAGGGTTTTTCTAAATTTATTTTTTTTAATTTAAAAATTTAATTATTTTTTGGCTACACTAGACAGCCTACGGGATCTTTGTCTCCCCCACCGGGGATCAAACCCATGGCCCCCACAGTGGAAGCGTGAAGTCCTAACCTCTGGTCTGCCAGGGAAGTCCTGAGGTTTTTGTTTTCCCTGTTTGCTGCGGCAGCCGGGTGCCCTGAACTGAACCCAGTCACCCGGTGCCCTGAACTGAAAGGAACTAAGGAATGCTGAATGAATGAATGAATGAGTGTGGAGTGAACAAACAAATGAATACATTATATTGTGCTATACAGTAAGTGTCGGGAGAATGATACAGAGATGAAGGAGGGAGTCCCTCTGGCCGGGGAGATGAAGGAAATCTTCCCAGAGGGAGAAGCAGAGGGCAGATGTGAGCAGAGATACAGAATGCAGGAAGATGTGTGGGGATAATAACGAGATCAGTTCAGCCAGAGCTGAGGATTCAAATGGACCAGCGGCAGCTCTGTGCCAAGCAAGTCCGCTCCTTACGGGGTCGAGGGAGACTGCCCGCCCCTTCCCCCCATGCACGTCTTGTACTGTCCCACCCCCAGCCCAGCCCTCTGCTGGGCCCACCTCTCGGGCATTACCTATCTAAGATCCAGCGACCTTCAGTGGGATTAATTTAGAATTGGTTTTCCTTTTATGTTTATTTCTCCTGCTTCTCATTTTTAAAGGAGGCTGCTTTCATGTATTCGTCTTAGCCAGGAAATCAGGGCTTAGATTTAAAGCCCGAATGCTGTAGAATTCAAAAGCAAGTTGACTTATTCATTTATTCCTCCATCCATCCATATGTTTTAAAAGAGTCGCCAGGCACCCTCTTCATGTCAGGTGCTGGGTGGGGAGAAAGGATCCCAACTTCAGTGGGAAACAAGGGTGGCCAACTTCCAGGACCCTGTGGGACAGAGAAAAGGCACAGCCTTTCTGGGCAATCAGACCTGGGTCCAAACCCCCCAGCCCTGCACACTGTGTGTGCCCTGGGCAAGGAGCTGGACTCCCATTTCCTGAGGGGTTCCTGGGGACACTCACACAAAGTGTCAGGCACACGACGGGGGAGGAAGAGGGGAAGGGATGGTTAGGGAGTTTGGGATGGACATGTACACGCTGCTTTGTTTAAAACAGATAACCGACCGACGAGGACCTACAGGGAGCTCTGTTCGATGTTACGTCGCAGCCTGGATGGGAGGGGAGTTTGGGGGAGAATGGATACATGTATGTGTATGGCTGAGTCCCTTTGCTGTCCACCTGAAAGTATGACAACATTATTCATCGGCTGTACCCCAATATAAAATAGAGTCAAAAAAAAAAGAAGTGTCAGGTACTTGTCTGTGTAGAGGTTGTTCTCAGCCCCTCCAAAGTCCTTGTCCTTGAAGTGAATGCCTGTGATCGGTGATAGCTGTGTCCTAATCCACTTCCCCTCTTTCTGGCATTTAGACTGTTCAGTCCACAAACCAAACTTCAGTGTCTCCCCCAACCCAGCACACAGACTCCCAACTGCTCCCGCCTTGGGATGGTGACCCCCCAAGTGTGAGCAGGCCCAGAGCCCCATCTCTGCCTCTTTCTTCAGGGCTCTGTCGGGGGAAAATACTTGCTTCTTACCATGGCAGGGAATTGGAAGAGGGGCTCTCAACTGGGGTCCACAGGCCTTAGTTATGGGACCCTGGGATCACCCTGAAATTATAATAGAATGTTGGCTGTGACCATAGATTTTCCTAGGAAGCGGGGTCTTAGCTTTCAGAAGATTCTCAAAACAGTTGTGAAAACACAAGCCCATACCCAGGCTCCCAGTGAGGGGGTTTGAATCCTTGGTTGGTCCTGAGACCCCACTGGCAGCTCCCTCTGCCCTGCCATGGCCCCAGACCCTCCCAGGGGGCGGGGGTTGTCCTTCCTAATGCCTTTGGCCGCCTCCACTTCATCAAGGTTCTGCATCAACCCCAAAGCCAGGGTGGGGGCAGGTTGTCTGGGCAGCTTGCCGGGGACTCCGCAAGGCCGAGGGTCGCAGCTGGTCAGCTTGGCCTGCCCAGAGTTCACCTATGAGCTTAGGGTGGAGGTCGGACCCCTGCAGGCAGAGAGATCCATAAAGGAAGGGGCTGAGGATAGAACTGGCCGGTGACAGGAGGCCTGGGCTGGACAAGGGAGGGGGTGCCCTGCTCCCTCTGAGGGTGGAGAGGTGAGACCAGGAGAGCCTCCAGGCAGTGGCGGACCCGGTCTGCACCTCTGACCAAAGCCCCATCCCATCCTGTGGCCTGGCCTGCTTGCCTGACTTTGCTGGAGATTTGATAGATCCAGCTGGAGCCCAGGGATCAGTAACTTTTAACTCTCTTCCCAGGTCTTTCCGTTGGGCAGGTGGGGACTCCTGGGAAAGAGGAAGAGAAACCTCAGCAGGAAACTGGAAAAGGCCAAAACGAAGTGAAGTCAGTCTGAGTTAGTGCCCACCAGCCCAGGCCGCCGGCCTGCTGGTGAACGGAAGGAGACTTGGTAGGGGGAGGGCAGGGCAGGGCAGGGCAGAATGTTTGCACACCTCTCAGGGATGGGGTGGGCCATTGATCTGACAGCACCTGGAAGCTTCCTGATTGGGATCAACTGTCTGATAAGGCTGCCTTGAAAGCATGTTAGGGTTTTAGGGCCTTTTAAAGCAGGTGCCTTCCGGAGGGTGGAGAGGAGACACCTGTCTCCCAAGTGCCTCTGTATCACCTGCAGCGAGGGGCTTGCTTAGACCACCTTAGCCTGGGCCGTGCTCAGTGAGCTTCCTGGAGCTATCTGGAGCCCTGCCGAAGCCCCCTCAGGATAGGGGTATCCTCAGGGAAGAGACCTTGTCTGCTCTGTGCCCTTGAGCAAGCGGTGTGCTGTCTGAGCCTCAGTTTGCTGATCCGTAAACTGGGGATACTGCCTGTCGGAGGCTCGTAGTGAGGGTTAAATGAGGTCCCGTATACAGCGGCCAGCAGAGCAGCCTGGTCTGCGGCCCTGCCGGTGTTTATCCGTTGTCAGGACTGTGAAATGTCCACACCCTTGTTCCCCGCCAGACTACTTGCTCCTGTCTTTGAAATCCCAGAGCCCTTTGGCCAAACCCTGACCACTGTCTTGTTCCGTAAACATTAGAGCCTAGGGGTCACAAGGATGTCTGGAGTCAGGCTGCCTGTGTGTCCTCTGGTCGGTTATTTAACCTCTCTGAGCCCTGCTTCCCTCACTTCTTTTTTTTTTTTTTTTAAGGTCACTTTCTATTTATTAAATAAATGCCTACCAAGCTCCATGCGTTTCACATACAGATATATCATTCAGTCCTCATGACTGCTCTGTGAGGTAGATCTTTTTGTCCCCATTTCACTGGAGCTTAGGTGATCTGCCCAAGCCCCCTCCCTTCTCAAGTAGTGAAGGATTTGATGTTGGGACTTCTGGAGTCCACTTGTCCCCTCTAGTTGAATTTAGGTGAGCTCTCAGAGAATATGTGTTTTCTTTTCTTTTTTTTTTTTTTTTAGTATAAATTTATTTATTTTAATTGGAGGCTAATTACTTTATAATATTGTGTTGGTTTTGCCATACATCAACATGAATCTGCCACGGGTGTACATCCTGAACCCCCCTCCCACCTCCCTCCCCATCCCATCCCTCTGGATCATCCCAGTGCACCAGCCCTGAGCGTCCTGTATCATGCATGGAACCTGGACTGGTGACTCATTTCATATATGAAATTATACATGTTTCAATGCCATTCTCCCAAATCATCCCACCCTCGCCCTCTCCCACGGAATCCAAAAGACTGTTCTATACATCTGTGTCTCTTTTGCTGTCTCACATACAGGGTTATCATTACCATCTTTCTAAATTCCATATATATGCGTTAGTATACTGTATTGGTGTTTTTCTTTCTGGCCTACTTCATGCTGTATAATAGGCTCCAGTTTCATCCACCTCATTAGAACTGATTCAAATGTATTCTTTTTAATGGCTGAGTAATACTCCATTGTGTATATGTACTACAGCTTTCTTGTCCATTTGTCTGCCGATGGACATCTAGGTTGCTTCCATGTCCTGGTTATTAGTTCTTGAGGTGGCTATGATGCATGAATGGGTTAGTCCATGAAAGATGAATCTGCATTTGTAACTGAATGTGTATCTTGCATGTGATGAGTGCACAGTAATATTAACTGTGGCTGTTATTTCTCAAAACCAGTGGGAAACTGCATTCAGAGTAGGGGGATGTGGGTGCCGTTTTACTCGAGGACTCTGTCTGCAGCTCTCCCCCCATCCCTCTTCACTTCACCCCAGGAAAAAGCCAAAGATACAGAGTTGAGTTCTATCTGACTCTTGCTGAGTAGTTGAGAGCTCCCTCCAGCCTGCCTCTTTGCTTCCCATGCAGGTTTTGCACAAGAGCCCATCCCCCCTCCAAGTCAGCCTCCCTTAACCCCAGGAAAGGGACAGGATCTTCTATCGCTGCGACTTCATTCTTGACCCTTGGCCTCCCAGCCACCAACTTCCATGAAAAAGTGAAAATGTTAGTTGCTCAGTCGTGTCCAACTCTTTGCAACCCATGAACTGTAGCCCGCCAGGCTCCTCTGTCCATAGCATTCTCCAGGCCAAGAATATTGGAGTGGGTTGCCATTCCCTTCTCCAGGGGATCTTCCCAACCCAGGGATTGAACCTGCATTGCAAGAATCTGCATTGCAGGCAGATTCTTTACTACCTTGAACTACCAGGGAATTCACACCAACGTCCATACATGATAATAAAAATAGCCAGATGCTGTGCTTAAAGACATTGTATTGGGTTGGCCAAAAAGTTTGTTTGGGTTTTCCATTAACAGGTTATGGAAAAACCCAAATGCACTTTTTGGCCAACCCCATATACGTCATCTCACACAACCACCTCAACAGCTGCCCTGGTGGTGTTATTATTGTGCCCATTTTACAGATGTGGAAACTGAAACTCAGAAAGCACCTAGCCCAAGGAGGGAGCAGGAGGCAGGGATTCGAACCCAGGTCTGGAGGACGTTGAAGCTCCTGCTCTGCACCACCACCTTCCAGCAGCCTCTGGAATGTACCTCTCAGCTCAGAGAAAAGGCTTGGCTCTGACGAGGGTCTCCAAGGCAGCCATCCAGCCTCTGACTCCATCAACATCCTGAGATAATGCAAGTGGGAGGGTTCTGGAACTCACAAACCTGCCATAAAAAAGCAATCGCTGTCATAATGGTCAGAATAATGTTGTTCTAACTTAGACAAATCGGGTGTTAACTCATTACATTGTGAGGGGTGCCTCCACAGAGAACAGAGGCTGTGGAACAGTCACAGGGCCATTTGTAGCTGGTGTTTCTAAACCCATTAGCTCATTGGGTTTTCACAGCAACCCTATGAGTGGGCAGGAACCATGGGGCCCATTTTAGAGATGAGGAAACTGAGACCTGGGGGAATAAGGCGACTTGCTGGAGGGCAGTGGCCAGACCATGCCCGAAGCCCAAGGCGGGTCTCAATGGCTCAGAGATTCTCAATTCAATTTGAATTCCTAGCCAACATTTAAAAATCAGGAGAGTTTACAGAGAAATCCTGTTTCTGGCTTTGTGAGAAGTCAGACAATCTGGCTTCTCTAGGCCCACATTCCCACATGGCCACAGTTGGCTGGAGCCAAATAGTGACTGCCTCTTCAGACGAGCACGTGAACGTGGGCTGGGGGGGCGGGGAGCTCTCCATCGGCTTGCGTCACACATTTGTGTTACTTGCCTGGGTCCTGCAGGGTTCAAGTTTGCCTTCTAGATCCGCCCCGCATCTCCTGTTGGTGGTGGTGGTGTTTAGCCTCTAGTCTCTCTTGCGATCAGGAGTAAATTGCTTCTCCTCCCCAGGCTTTGGCTACCTCTTCTCTCAAATGAGGGGGTAGGGCTCAGTGGTTTCGGAGGCTCCTTCCAGCTCTGGGATTGCATGCCCGGTGGCAGGCTCCAGGCAAGGAGGGGAGAGCTAGACAAAGGCCAGGGCTCTGCCCCCAGGACGTGTATCAGTTATCCATTGCTGCCTAATAAGCCACCCCAAAACGTACTGTCTCAATACAACAGTGATGTATTATTCTTCCTGATTCAGTGGAGTGGCCGGGTGCAGCTGGGCATTTATTCTGCTCCATGTGGTGTCAGCTTGGATCACTCTTGAGCTTGCACTCAGCTGGGCTGTGCTGGAAGGTCTCCCGTGGCCTCTCCTACATCTCTGAGGCCCTGGTAGGGAGGGTGGGAAGGCCCCCCTGCCTCGCCCCCTCCCCGTTCAAGATTGCTCACCCGTCACTAGTCTAGACCGAGCTTTCCACAGCGGCTAGCTCCCAAGAGGGTAAAGAGGAAACCGGAAGACTCCTTGAGGCCTGGACTGTGATGTCACAAAACATCACCCCTGCAGTCGGAGCAAGTCACAGAGCCATCTCAGATGCATCCCAAGCCTTCTCATCCAGTTCAGAGACTGGGGGGATATACGCTGGGCTCAGTTTTCTGTTCAGTCTTTCAAAGGAAGCACCGTGTGCTGCGAACGGTCTAATACACAGCATTCGCCTGTGTGTTGCCCCTGGTCCTCAGCGTGTCTTTGGAGGTGATGCTCGGCCCCCAAACACCCACTTCACCGTGTACACACATCTCGTGTTCCGGGCCGACCTGTGGTCCAAACGTAGCTTCAGCAACCCCCTCCCTCCCTCTTTTTTTTTTGGCCTCACTGGTCTTTGTTGCGGTGTGTGAGCTTTTCTCTAGCTGTGGTGTCCGGGCTCCCTAGTTAAGGTGCACACACTCTCTAGTTGCGATGCACGCGTCCTTTGGCTGTAATGTGCAGGCTCTCTAGTTGACGGCATGCAGGTTCTCTAGTTGTGATGTGCCGTCTGTTTGCGGTGTGTGGACTTAGTTGCCTGGTGGCATGTGGGATCTTAATTCCCTGAGCAGCAATCGAACCTGCATCCCTTGCATTTGAAGGCAGATCCTTAACCACTGGACCCACCAGGGAAGTCCCTCAGCCCCTTAATGGGAGGCGGCTTTCTGTTTAGTGACAGCAGGTATAGGCCGGTAACCACACTGAGGGACAGTCCACCCCAGGGAGTTTCTAGTCCCGCACAGGGTGTGGGTAACAGGGAGCCAGAAACCTCTTGCCCTGCCTGCTCTCCGTCCTGTCCCACCGCTGCACTGACTTCCCATGCTGTCCACCACCCTGGAGAGAACAGCGACCCTCCACTTCACCATGTCCCCTGCCCAGCACGAGGCCTGGCTCATGATATGCACTGAATAGATGTTTGAGCCATAAAGTGAAAGTGAAAGTCGCTCAGTTGTGTTCAGCTCTTTGCAACTCCGTGGACTACACAATCCATGGAATTCTCCAGGCCTAGGGATACTGATGCTGCAGTGGGTAGCCTTTCCCTTCTCCAGGGGACTTTTCCCAACCCAGGGGTAGAATCCAGGTCTTCCACATTGTAGGTGGATTCTTTACCAGCTGAGCCACAAGGGGAGCCATGGTAGCCCAAGTCATAGCTATTCAAGATCAGGCGTGAGAAGGAGGCCCTGGGCTGGTAGGAATGAGTTTGGAGGATGGGGCTAAGAAACCCTTGTGGCCTGGGGCAGGTCACTTCACCCCTCTGGGCCTCAGTTTTCTCATCAGTAAATAGGGGATCATGATTTAACCACCTCAGAAGGCCATGTCAAGGAGCATCTGTGTTCTTCATTCAACTATAAAAGAACATGTAAACTAAGATCCTAGAAGCTGTGCAGTCCAGAGAAAAAAGAAATCCTTTGACACAATGCTATAAGTCAACTCTACTTAAATAACATTTTATAAAGTGAAAAAACAAACAAAAGAACCTGTAATGAGGTGACTGTGGTCTGTCACCCCCGCCCTGGCTGGGGGCCACCATAGGAGCAGGGAAGCGCTAGAGAAAACCGAAATGTCTGAAGGCATTGGTTGGCCAGTTGCTGTCAGACCTAAGTTGGGACTACAGGTCGGCACAGGGAGATATGTGCACGTGGTGAAGTGTTGAAGACCATAAGCAACACATAAGCGAGTTTTATTGTCAAACAGTTAAGCAGGAAATGGGGTTGCTGACTGAATAGGAATCAAGCCTACACAGATAATACAGACACAGTCCTTCTGATACACCGTAGTCTCTCTTTTATTTTTAGAAAAAGCTAAAAATGTGTTTGGGTATGTCTCTTGTTTGCACAAGGGAAGCTGAATTATTATTTGGGGCTTTAGTTTTGTTACTCAACGCCTAAGTCTTAGTCTTTTAATAAGTGAGTTAATGCTGCTCATGTTTATTGACGTAATGGATGTGTTGGGTCTCAACTCTGTTGTGATATTTTTTGGGGTTGGCCAGACGAACTTTTTGGCTGACCCAGTGTGATGATATGTACTTTATTTGCTGCGCTTCTTTTTCTACAAGATGTGCATTCTTTACTCTGGTTTATTTAAATGTGCTTGGTATTTAGGAAGGTTCATGGTTTTGTTCCGGTGGTCACCTTTGTACTTATGCCTTCTTCCACAGTGTCTAATATGCTGTTATAGCATCCAGTGTATTGTTTCTAGAATTTCCATTTATGTCTTTTTTATATAGCCCTTGTCTCTACTGACAGAGAAGGCAATGGCACCCAACTCCAGTACTCTTGCCTGGAAAATCCCATAGACAGAGGGGCCTGGTAGGCTGCAGTCCATGGGGTCGCTAAGAGTCGGGCACGACTGAGCAACTTCCCTTTCCCTTTCCCTTGTCTCTACTGAGCAGATTCAGTCTTTTCCTTCTTGAACTTATTAAACAGAGTTATAGTAAAATAAATTCACAACCAACCAAATCCTAAGAGTCCTGGCCAGAGACCCTAGACTCTTGAGTTGGCCAGGTTGTTAATGGATATTTGACAGACAGCAGTGTGCCCAGGAGGGTACATATCTTGTCTAAAGAAAGCAAGTGGGACTTCCCTGGTGGTCCAGTGGTTTGGATTCCATACTGCCACTGTATGGACATTGGTTCAATCCCTGGTCAGGGAACTAAGACCCTGCATGCCACATGGCACAGCCAAAAACATAATAACATAAAGAAGGCAGGTGCTACCCACTCTTGACCATCTTGCTGTGCGGGGATTGGGGCTCAGTTTTGCCAGAACTTCTGGTTTGCAAAGTTCTGACATTTATGGAAAAACTTGTTGTTAAATGTTTGCTCAACTCTAAAATACAGTCCTGGCCAATCTAAGTCATATTTGTTGGCTGAATTGGGCTCAGGAGCTGGCAGTTTCAAGCTCTAGTTGAGGTGTTTTGGACAGAGAAATAGCAAGGGCATTGTTACCTCCATTTGACTGATGAAGAAGTTGAGGTTCAGGGGGCTGTAGTGACGTACCCAAGGCTACACAGCTGGGAGCCACAGGCTTCCCCGGTGGCGCAGTGGTAAAGAATCCGCCTGCCAAAGCAGGAGATGCGAAAGACGCAGTTCTGGTCCCTGGGTCGGGAAGGTCCCCTGGAGGAAGAAATGGCAACCCACTCCAGGATTCTTGCCTGGAGAATCCCATGGACAGAGGAGCCTGGCGGGCTATAGTCCCATAGGGTTGCAAAGAGTCAGATATGACTCAGCATGCACACACGCACGTGCACACACACACACACACCGCTGGTAAGCAGTGACATTGTCAGAAGTGCCTCTTAATCTTAAACTGGAGAGTCTTCCTGGAACTTCCCTCCATGGCTTCTGTTTCCTGCCTTCCAGGACAATCCAGGAGCAGAAGCTCCTTCTGGCAGGCATCTACGCTATTTAAAGGCAGAGAGCATGTCTTCCTTCCATTTTCTTCTTCGTGGGCAGAGTTGGTGCAATGGGAGGTGTGTGTTCTTGAAGTAGAACCTCTGGCTCTAAAACTTACAAACAGCCTGACCTTGGCCCTTTTAGAAAAATTTAATTATATTTGGCCATGCTGGGTCTTTGTTGTAGTGTGGGGCTCTCTCTAGCTGCACTGCACAGACTTCCATTTGCGGTGGCTTCTCTCGCGGTGGATCACGGACTCTAGGCGTGCGGGCTTCCTTAGTTGTGGCCCACAGGCTCTAGAGTGCGTGGGCTTTGTTGCCCCATGGCAGGTAGAATCTGAGTTCCCGGAACAGGGATTGAACCCACGTCCCTCCAGTGGCAGGCGGATTCTTAACCACTGGACCTCCAGGCAAATCCCAGGCCTCGGCCCCTTTTAACTTAGTTACCTCTTTGAGCCTCAGTTTCTTCCGTGGTAAACTGGAGTTAGGAAAGTTTCACAGAAGGCGACTTCCACGATGCTTGTCGAGGAACAGCCAGGCGGAGAAGTGGCAAGGCAGGCAGGCATTCCGGGCAAACAGCAGGACAGCATCTCCAGAGATCCGAAGGGGAGGCCCCGGAGCGCGTGGTGTCTTTGGGAGCTGGAAAGAGGCCTGTGCGGCTGAGAACCGGGCACGCCAAGCACCGGGGCGGGGTGCAAGCTGCCTGGGCCCAGCAGGCAGAGAGCGTGGGGTCAGCACTCCCATTATGGCGACGACATATGTCCACAGCACCAACTTGTCACTTGGCCTGAGTCCATGGGAAGCCGGAAGGACAAAAAGCATCTGAACGTGTAAGTGGGGAGAAAGCGGCTTAGCGCACAGTGGGATGCGTCCCGCCTGAATGGGGACTTCTCCGCCTCTCGCGGGGAGGCAGAGCCTGGGAACAGCCCCGGCCAGAGCCTGCGGGGCCTTTCTGGAACCCACGAAAGGCCATGTGGCCCAGGGAGTCTGTTCGAGTCAGGGCCCCAGGGCGGGATGTCTTCGAGAGCCTGTCCCCGTCAGTGTCAGCTGTCACTCCCCACGGCTTCAAATGGCAACTCCTGCCGCTCTCAGGAGAACAGTCGAACGCGGTCCCTAGATACCAAGGAGGCCCTGATGCTGGGTGTTCCGGGGCCGCCCCGGAGCTCAGCCCCACGCCAGCAAAGCACAGGGCTCCTTCTGAATGGCCTCTGCTGGAGTTGAATGGGTTCCGATGAGGCCCGGCCCCTTTTGGCCTGGGTCCAGGGACACAGGCGAGTCAGGAGATGCTGGGGCAAGATCCTGGACTCTGGAGATAGTCAGGCTGTCCACATCCTGGCTCCTCCACTTACTAGTTGTGTCACCTTGGGTAGGTCATTTCCTGCTCAGCCTTGGCTTCTTATCTGGAAACTGAGGATAATATCACCTACTGCATCATGTTGTTTCAGAAATTTAAAAACAAAAACAGGTGTTTTTGAAAAGCAAGTGTTTACCCAACCTCTCAGCCTCAGTTTCTCAGCAGTTCAATGATTGATAATAATAGCAATAATTAAAACAGTGTTCAGTCGTGTCTGACTCTTTGCAGCCCCATGGGCTATAGCCCACCAGGCTCCTCTGTCCTTGGAATTTTCCAAGCAAGAATACTGTCGTGGGCTGCCATTTCCTACTCCAGGGGATCATCCTGACCCAGGGACAGAACCCACATCTG